>NW_027362767.1:332654941-335629613 GCF_046119375.1 Phyllobates terribilis | reverse complement strand
AATCTTACCATGCTCAGAAGTGGCATGTTCAGTGGCAAGCTCTTCAAGGGTTCTTAAGGCCAGTTGTTCCTCTTCTGTTGGGAACAATTTGTCAAGATTAGTGTCATGGAAATAACGTTTGAACATCAACGACCTAGCAAAAATATGTAAATCTTTAATGGCAGTGAATTGATCAAACCCAGAGGAAGGGGAGAAGGTGAGACCCTTAGATAGTAAAGATAGATCATCCACAGAGAGGACATGATTACTAAGGTTGATTACCTTATTATCTTTTCTCCTTTTGACTGCTGAACTGGATTCATGTCTTCTATATGGATGAAAATTATAACCATGTTGTTTAGCGGTGCTTGATCTAGTCATCATAGATGATGATGAGGTGTCCGAAGCCTCACTGCAAGACGTCACCGAAGTAACGGATGGAGTCCGCGACGAATGGGAAAAGTGGTTTCTAGGCTGACGCCAACGGTAAACCATTTTCATTTGGTAATCGCGCATATCGCGGTTAAGCTTATTGCTTTGCGAGTCATGGATCTTTTTGACCATACTGTCAATAGTAGTGTCCATTTGTAATTCAAATTGCGTCAGTTTATCAGTTGGACAATTAGACTTCAAGTTAGTTTGTGCTACATCAATCAATTTGTCTAGATGCATAATAGTATTGGTATTAGACTCAATCAGTAGTGTCATAAAATTATTGGAGCAGACATTACATGCTTCTTCCCATTTTGAAATAAAATTCTCATCATCTATGGGGAAAGTGGGGACCACCCTTACTCTTAGGCCTCTCGGAATTATTTTACGGTTAATGTATCTTTCAAGGAACACCCGGTTCCACCACAATTTGGTTCTTTTGATCATCATATATTGAATATCAGAGAAACTGTTCATCCCAACTGTGATTGCCATGCGAAGAAACATCCACATGATCACCCCCAAACGTTTGCTCAATTTGTGTGAGCCAAGCTTTTTCTTTGGCTCTATAGTCCATTGTATCCACAGCAAAACCTATGCAAAACACAGAAATAATTAGACAAAGGAGCTTAATGGATAGAGGCAAAATAGTTATAGTGGTCCTAGTACGCACAATGTGTTCCATATCTATAGTAGATTGCCCACCTACGGACTAATATAATAAAGGATCATCGTGTAGCACTACACAAAGAGGGGGGAGGGGGCCAAAGCCCCAAAAAAAGGATGATCCATAATGGTAAAAAGGTATAAATTTATTAGCAATAGGGGTACGATAACACACATAAGATGCAAAGTATAAAATGGCGCACACATAAGATGGAAAAACTCAGGATCAGGTGAGATATACATATGGTAACCAATAACCAGAAGACTAGAACTGGCTAAAACATATAGCATTTATAATGTCCAACATAGTACATAGAGACCTTGAATTATACATAAACTTTACTATATAGCATAACAGTAAGTCTCCAAAGAATAATCTACCTGTACCTGGTATGTGTGCGCAAACCCCGACGCGCGTTTTGGCGGGCAGCCTTTGTCAAGGGGTATGTACAAAGTGATCACAGTGCAGTATAAAAAGGTACGACTAGCCAATAGAAAAGGTCCAATCTGCCGCGCCCCCCCGCCAATTAATTATGCAACAGCAAAGTATTTGTCGAGTGTCTCGCACGTGACGCGCTAATAGGAAGTAATATACCGCTGTCATGGAGACTAACATGTAGCTTGAAGGAGACGCCCACACATATTACCCAGGAATGCAAAGCGCAAACCGGAAATGACGCGCCCGTTCCCGGGGTAACCAGGACGCGCCCCAGCAGCGACGTCACTCGGACGTCGCCAGCTGGAGGGAGTGCAGGGACCACGGGACGCGCGCGTACAGGTAAGCAAAGCACCCAAACGGGTTAAAGAGGCGGGGAGGGGTTACAGCCACAAAAAAAATGTGAATCTAAATACCCAAGGAGTGGGTTTAAAAGATTAGTAGATGCATTAATCATGAATATATACAGCCAAATATATGTAAGATTTATGGACAATTAAGACAAAGTATCATATGTATGTAGTAATATATCAGCAATGTATCCGAGTATATGCAAATTAGAATACCTCTTGTCTAATGACCAATATGTAAGAAAATAAAATTGCAATGGAATACATATACAGAAATAATTACAACATACATAGACAAAGCAGTGATAATGTATATGATAATAATCAATACACCAAGAAAAAAAAGGATATATGAATACAAGAAATGCAGTATAATATATTAGCAGCAATACAATCATTATAAATGTAAAAACCAAGATCTCATACAACATAATAATATAAAGCCGATTGTGGTTGTGCGGGGAGGCTTTTTGTATACATCATGACACATAATCAGATCTTGAATGATCATAAGCATCATGAAAACGCAGAGTAGGACATTGGAGGAAGTACCTGAGATAAAGGTATAAATTAAAATCAAAGCAGATGCAAAAAAACACAAATACAATGAATCCATGGTGTACACGTGGATGAAAGGAGGAAGGGGGGGGGGGGAGAGAAAGGGAGGAAAGGACGGGGGGGGGGGGAAGAGGGAGGGGGGGGATGTAAGGGGGAGGGAAAGGGGGGGGGGAGGAGGGAAGGGGGGGGAAAGGGGGGAGGGGGGGGGAAATGGCAGTCACAAGAAGGGAACGAAACTTAAATTTCTCATTGAGGCCATGTGGATTGGTGGTATTAAGTGTCCAAATCCACCTGGCCTCAAGTTGGGCCAGACGTTTGGAAATGGGCCCCCCACGAATCCCCATATCTAAGCAATCAATTCCTTTAACTCTCAGCAAGTTGCCATTACATTGGTGATGCTGTTTAAAATGGCGTGGGATAGTTTTAAGACTAGACATGTCGGTCTGCTCCAATGCCGCAAAAATACCCAGAACGTGTTCCCTAATCTTATCTTGAGTTGTCGTGTGGTTAACCCAATATAGATAAGGCCACACGGACATGTGGCATAATATATTACGTTCTTAGTAAGGCAATTAATGCGTTGTTTGATTTTATAAACTTTCTCACCACTGGAGTCACAAAATCAAAAGCTCTATCGACATTACTGCACGCTCTACATTGGCCACATGGTAAACACCATTTCTTTTTGATAAAATATCAAGAAAAGAAGGATTGGATTCACCCACATAGTGGCTTCTAGTGAGATGATCCCGAAGGTTCTTAGATCTGCGAAATGTAATAGATGGTGTAGAAGAAACAAATTTGGATAATATGGGATCACATTTTAACACTGGCCATGCTTTAGTTAATGCATTTTTCATAGCAGGACCTGTGTGTGAAATTTAGTAATGAATCTAACTACCTCCTTCCGTGGCTTGTCTTGCGTCTTATATAATAGATCGTGGCGTGATGAAAATTTCGCTCTATGATAAGCTTTTTTAAGGGATCTCCCACTATAGCCTCGTTCACGGAATCTCGATATCAAATCTTTAGCTTGATTTTCGAAGTCTAAATCCGTCGAACAGATCCTGCGCATCCTTCTACATGCTTCATCATCTCACCCTCACCATGTAATACAGTCGGTACCAATCGGACAGTTCCTGCGCTTGCGCAGGATCTGTTCGACGGATTTAGACTTCGAAAATCAAGCTAAAGATTTGATATCGAGATTCCGTGAACGAGGCTATAGTGGGAGATCCCTTAAAAAAGCTTATCATAGAGCGAAATTTTCATCACGCCACGATCTATTATATAAGACGCAAGACAAGCCACGGAAGGAGGTAGTTAGATTCATTACTAAATTTCACACACAGGTCCCTGCTATGAAAAATGCATTAACTAAAGCATGGCCAGTGTTAAAATGTGATCCCATATTATCCAAATTTGTTTCTTCTACACCATCTATTACATTTCGCAGATCTAAGAACCTTCGGGATCATCTCACTAGAAGCCACTATGTGGGTGAATCCAATCCTTCTTTTCTTGATATTTTATCAAAAAGAAATGGTTGTTTACCATGTGGCCAATGTAGAGCGTGCAGTAATGTCGATAGAGCTTTTGATTTTTGTGACTCCAGTGGTGAGAAAGTTTATAAAATCAAACAACGCATTAATTGCCTTACTAAGAACGTAATATATTATGCCACATGTCCGTGTGGCCTTATCTATATTGGGTTAACCACACGACAACTCAAGATAAGGATTAGGGAACACGTTCTGGGTATTTTTGCGGCATTGGAGCAGACCGACATGTCTAGTCTTAAAACTATCCCACGCCATTTTAAACAGCATCACCAATGTAATGGCAACTTGCTGAGAGTTAAAGGAATTGATTGCTTAGATATGGGGATTCGTGGGGGGCCCATTTCCAAACGTCTGGCCCAACTTGAGGCCAGGTGGATTTGGACACTTAATACCACCAATCCACATGGCCTCAATGAGAATTTAAGTTTCGTTCCCTTCTTGTGACTGCCATTTCCCCCCCCCATCCCCCCTTCCCCCCCCCTTCCCCCCTCCCCCCCCCCTTTCCCTCCCCCTTACATCCCCCCCCCTCCCTCTTCCCCCCCCCGTCCTTTCCTCCCTTTCTCTCCCCCCCCCCCTTCCTCCTTTCATCCACGTGTACACCATGGATTCATTGTATTTGTGTTTTTTTGCATCTGCTTTGATTTTAATTTATACCTTTTATCTCAGGTACTTCCTCCAATGTCCTACTCTGCGTTTTCATGATGCTTATGATCATTCAAGATCTGAATTATGTGTCATGATGTATACAAAAAGCCTCCCCGCACAACCACAATCGGCTTTATATTATTATGTTGTATGAGATCTTGGTTTTTACATTTATAATGATTGTATTGCTGCTAATATATTATACTGCATTTCTTGTATTCATATATCCTTTTTTTTCTTGGTGTATTGATTATTATCATATACATTATCACTGCTTTGTCTATGTATGTTGTAATTATTTCTGTATATGTATTCCATTGCAATTTTATTTTCTTACATATTGGTCATTAGACAAGAGGTATTCTAATTTGCATATACTCGGATACATTGCTGATATATTACTACATACATATGATACTTTGTCTTAATTGTCCATAAATCTTACATATATTTGGCTGTATATATTCATGATTAATGCATCTACTAATCTTTTAAACCCACTCCTTGGGTATTTAGATTCACATTTTTTTGTGGCTGTAACCCCTCCCCGCCTCTTTAACCCGTTTGGGTGCTTTGCTTACCTGTACGCGCGCGTCCCGTGGTCCCTGCACTCCCTCCAGCTGGCGACGTCCGAGTGACGTCGCTGCTGGGGCGCGTCCTGGTTACCCCGGGAACGGGCGCGTCATTTCCGGTTTGCGCTTTGCATTCCTGGGTAATATGTGTGGGCGTCTCCTTCAAGCTACATGTTAGTCTCCATGACAGCGGTATATTACTTCCTATTAGCGTGTCACGTGCGAGACACTCGACAAATACTTTGCTGTTGCATAATTAATTGGCGGGGGGGCGCGGCAGATTGGACCTTTTCTATTGGCTAGTCGTACCTTTTTATACTGCACTGTGATCACTTTGTACATACCCCTTGACAAAGGCTGCCCGCCGAAACGCGCGTCGGGGTTTGCGCACACATACCAGGTACAGGTAGATTATTCTTTGGAGACTTACTGTTATGCTATATAGTAAAGTTTATGTATAATTCAAGGTCTCTATGTACTATGTTGGACATTATAAATGCTATATGTTTTAGCCAGTTCTAGTCTTCTGGTTATTGGTTACCATATGTATATCTCACCTGATCCTGAGTTTTTCCATCTTATGTGTGCGCCATTTTTATACTTTGCATCTTATGTGTGTTATCGTACCCCTATTGCTAATAAATTTATACCTTTTTACCATTATGGATCATCCTTTTTTTGGGCTTTGGCCCCCTCCCCCCTCTTTGTGTAGTGCTACACGATGATCCTTTATTATATTAGTCCGTAGGTGGGCAATCTACTATAGATATGGAACACATTGTGCGTACTAGGACCACTATAACTATTTTGCCTCTATCCATTAAGCTCCTTTGTCTAATTATTTCTGTGTTTTGCACAGGTTTTGCTGTGGATACAATGGACTATAGAGCCAAAGAAAAAGCTTGGCTCACACAAATTGAGCAAACGTTTGGGGGTGATCATGTGGATGTTTCTTTGCATGGCAATCACAGTTGGGATGAACAGTTCTCTGATATTCAATATATGATGATCAAAAGAACCAAATTGTGGTGGAACCGGGTGTTCCTTGAAAGATACATTAACCGTAAAATAATTCCGAGAGGCCTAAGAGTAAGGGTGGTCCCCACTTTCCCCATAGATGATGAGAATTTTATTTCAAAATGGGAAGAAGCATGTAATGTCTGCTCCAATAATTTTATGACACTACTGATTGAGTCTAATACCAATACTATTATGCATCTAGACAAATTGATTGATGTAGCACAAACTAACTTGAAGTCTAATTGTCCAACTGATAAACTGACGCAATTTGAATTACAAATGGACACTACTATTGACAGTATGGTCAAAAAGATCCATGACTCGCAAAGCAATAAGCTTAACCGCGATATGCGCGATTACCAAATGAAAATGGTTTACCGTTGGCGTCAGCCTAGAAACCACTTTTCCCATTCGTCGCGGACTCCATCCGTTACTTCGGTGACGTCTTGCAGTGAGGCTTCGGACACCTCATCATCATCTATGATGACTAGATCAAGCACCGCTAAACAACATGGTTATAATTTTCATCCATATAGAAGACATGAATCCAGTTCAGCAGTCAAAAGGAGAAAAGATAATAAGGTAATCAACCTTAGTAATCATGTCCTCTCTGTGGATGATCTATCTTTACTATCTAAGGGTCTCACCTTCTCCCCTTCCTCTGGGTTTGATCAATTCACTGCCATTAAAGATTTACATATTTTTGCTAGGTCGTTGATGTTCAAACGTTATTTCCATGACACTAATCTTGACAAATTGTTCCCAACAGAAGAGGAACAACTGGCCTTAAGAACCCTTGAAGAGCTTGCCACTGAACATGCCACTTCTGAGCATGGTAAGATTCCTCCATCTATTGCACCTCACTCCAAGAAGTTTCCTCCCCTTTCGAGTTGCACCAATGTGGATTTGTTTGTACAAATTGTAACGAATGAGTTCCGTAATATACCCAGTCAAATCTATAGGGATAACCTTACTAGGGTTGAACGGACTAGACTACAATATTTGAGTAGCCTGTCCGATGTCGTGCTGAAACCTGCGGACAAGGGTGGTAACATTGTAATCTGGCCTAAGAATATGTACGAGCGTGAGGCATTTCGCCAGTTAAATAATAATACATGCTATAAAAAACTGACCTATAACCCCTTGTCCGCTTTCAGCCGACAACTACAGGCTATTCTCAACAAAGCATTGGATAATAAAGTGATTACTCGTGACCTCTTATTGGCATTAACTATTAGTGAACCTACAATACCTACTCTTTACCTCTTACCTAAATTGCATAAAAATGCATCTAATCCCCCCGGTCGACCTATAATATCTGGGGGAGGAAACTACTTGGAGTCGGTCAATAGATGGATTGACTCTAAACTCCAACCCCTTGTCGAGACCTTACCTTCCTTTATAAAGGATACCATGGACCTACTACGTAGGATGGATGGATTATATCTAGATACAGATACTATTTTTGTAACAGCTGATATAGAGTCGTTATATACGAACATTAAACACAAGGATGGCTTAATGGCAACCAAATATTTCTTAGATGGGTCTGACATCCCAGAGTCTATTAAAAAATTGGTACTCGAATTATTAGAATTTACCCTCACTCATAATTTTTTTACTTTTAAGGGGTCCTTTTTTCTGCAGCTCCAGGGGACAGCGATGGGAGCGGCCTTTGCGCCCTCCTACGCCAACCTGTTCCTGGGGCTGTGGGAAAGGGACCTCTTCCTGTCAGATCGACTGCCGTCAATGTGCCACGTCCTGTCTTGGACGCGGTACATCGATGACATTTTGATTATCTGGCAGGCTACAGATTCTGATCTGGTACCATTTATGGAAATGTTGAACATCAATGACCTTAATATTCATATTACATATCAATTTAGTGCAGTGAAGGCTGAATTTTTGGATATTTCCCTGAGGAAGGATGGAGAAGGTCGAGTACAGACCAATATTTATAGGAAGCCTACTTCAACTAACATGCTTCTACATGCTTCATCATCTCACCCTCACCATGTAATACAGTCGGTACCAATCGGACAGTTCCTGCGCTTGCGCAGGATCTGTTCGACGGATTTAGACTTCGAAAATCAAGCTAAAGATTTGATATCGAGATTCCGTGAACGAGGCTATAGTGGGAGATCCCTTAAAAAAGCTTATCATAGAGCGAAATTTTCATCACGCCACGATCTATTATATAAGACGCAAGACAAGCCACGGAAGGAGGTAGTTAGATTCATTACTAAATTTCACACACAGGTCCCTGCTATGAAAAATGCATTAACTAAAGCATGGCCAGTGTTAAAATGTGATCCCATATTATCCAAATTTGTTTCTTCTACACCATCTATTACATTTCGCAGATCTAAGAACCTTCGGGATCATCTCACTAGAAGCCACTATGTGGGTGAATCCAATACTTCTTTTCTTGATATTTTATCAAAAAGAAATGGTTGTTTACCATGTGGCCAATGTAGAGCGTGCAGTAATGTCGATAGAGCTTTTGATTTTTGTGACTCCAGTGGTGAGAAAGTTTATAAAATCAAACAACGCATTAATTGCCTTACTAAGAACGTAATATATTATGCCACATGTCCGTGTGGCCTTATCTATATTGGGTTAACCACACGACAACTCAAGATAAGGATTAGGGAACACGTTCTGGGTATTTTTGCGGCATTGGAGCAGACCGACATGTCTAGTCTTAAAACTATCCCACGCCATTTTAAACAGCATCACCAATGTAATGGCAACTTGCTGAGAGTTAAAGGAATTGATTGCTTAGATATGGGGATTCGTGGGGGGCCCATTTCCAAACGTCTGGCCCAACTTGAGGCCAGGTGGATTTGGACACTTAATACCACCAATCCACATGGCCTCAATGAGAATTTAAGTTTCGTTCCCTTCTTGTGACTGCCATTTCCCCCCCCCTCCCCCCTTCCTCCCCCCCCTTCCCCCCTCCCCCCCCTTTCCCTCCCCCTTACATCCCCCCCCCTCCCTCTTCCCCCCCCGTCCTTTCCTCCCTTTCTCTCCCCCCCCCCCCTTCCTCCTTTCATCCACGTGTACACCATGGATTCATTGTATTTGTGTTTTTTTGCATCTGCTTTGATTTTAATTTATACCTTTTATCTCAGGTACTTCCTCCAATGTCCTACTCTGCGTTTTCATGATGCTTATGATCATTCAAGATCTGAATTATGTGTCATGATGTATACAAAAAGCCTCCCCGCACAACCACAATCGGCTTTATATTATTATGTTGTATGAGATCTTGGTTTTTACATTTATAATGATTGTATTGCTGCTAATATATTATACTGCATTTCTTGTATTCATATATCCTTTTTTTTCTTGGTGTATTGATTATTATCATATACATTATCACTGCTTTGTCTATGTATGTTGTAATTATTTCTGTATATGTATTCCATTGCAATTTTATTTTCTTACATATTGGTCATTAGACAAGAGGTATTCTAATTTGCATATACTCGGATACATTGCTGATATATTACTACATACATATGATACTTTGTCTTAATTGTCCATAAATCTTACATATATTTGGCTGTATATATTCATGATTAATGCATCTACTAATCTTTTAAACCCACTCCTTGGGTATTTAGATTCACATTTTTTTGTGGCTGTAACCCCTCCCCGCCTCTTTAACCCGTTTGGGTGCTTTGCTTACCTGTACGCGCGCGTCCCGTGGTCCCTGCACTCCCTCCAGCTGGCGACGTCCGAGTGACGTCGCTGCTGGGGCGCGTCCTGGTTACCCCGGGAACGGGCGCGTCATTTCCGGTTTGCGCTTTGCATTCCTGGGTAATATGTGTGGGCGTCTCCTTCAAGCTACATGTTAGTCTCCATGACAGCGGTATATTACTTCCTATTAGCGCGTCACGTGCGAGACACTCGACAAATACTTTGCTGTTGCATAATTAATTGGCGGGGGGGCGCGGCAGATTGGACCTTTTCTATTGGCTAGTCGTACCTTTTTATACTGCACTGTGATCACTTTGTACATACCCCTTGACAAAGGCTGCCCGCCAAAACGCGCGTCGGGGTTTGCGCACACATACCAGGTACAGGTAGATTATTCTTTGGAGACTTACTGTTATGCTATATAGTAAAGTTTATGTATAATTCAAGGTCTCTATGTACTATGTTGGACATTATAAATGCTATATGTTTTAGCCAGTTCTAGTCTTCTGGTTATTGGTTACCATATGTATATCCCACCTGATCCTGAGTTTTTCCATCTTATGTGTGCGCCATTTTTATACTTTGCATCTTATGTGTGTTATCGTACCCCTATTGCTAATAAATTTATACCTTTTTACCATTATGGATCATCCTTTTTTTGGGCTTTGGCCCCCTCCCCCCTCTTTGTGTAGTGCTACACGATGATCCTTTATTATATTAGTCCGTAGGTGGGCAATCTACTATAGATATGGAACACATTGTGCGTACTAGGACCACTATAACTATTTTGCCTCTATCCATTAAGCTCCTTTGTCTGATGTTTGTATAGTAAGGTCCATGGTGGTGTTATATGTTCATTCTCATTCTGATCTTGGACTTGTCTCTGACTTCTTGTCATAACTAGTGTTGAGCCACCCCCGTAGTGTTCGAGTTCGGTTCGGTTCGTCGAACACCCGTGTGTTCTCCGAACTGTTCGTCGAACTGTTCGTCGAACACCTTTGAACACCGTTAAAACCAATGGCAGGCAAACAAAAACACATAGAAACACATAGAAAACACCTTCAAATGTGTCCAAAAGCTGACAAACTGCTCAGAAGACATAACTAACACATGGAAAAGTGACAAGTACATATAGTCATGCGAAAATAAAAGAGGTGGAGGAGTAAAAGGAGGGGGAGACACAGATATAGGCATGTCATGCCCTTCTAAAATCCAAAGAATGAGAAGCCGACACGGCCAGTCCGCTCCTGCCCGTGCCACCTCCGTGTCGCCGGGTTTGTGCCAGAGCCGCGGTGAACCTTGATGGCCAGCCCCGCTCTCCCAATACTGGTGCCTGTCCGCTGGTGGGTCGAGCGAGCCCCCCTGTGGTGGAGGCAGCTCTAAACTTTTTAATTTCAATTGTCTCTCTAATTTGAATGAATACACTTTAAATCCATTTACAAGGATCTATTGGAGGGCAAGTCTCATGCCAGCAGCCGTGTAATTCCAGCTCCAGTAGCGTCCACTAAAGCTGCTGCAGTTAAAAAGCTTTTATAAGGATCGAGCTCGGCTGTCCACCGCAAGGCATCCTACTGCCAGTCCCAGCCCCTATGCCTTGGGGTGCCTCCTGATGCTCTTCACTGAGTATCCCATGGTCCCGAAGCATTTCCTTTGAAAAAATTAAGTGTCTAAACTACAGGTGGTGTAGCTTGCTTAACAGCCGGGATAATCCGCTGACTAGCAGACACTGCTACTAGGCACAAAGTATTTCCTGGGCTAGATGCAGTTAAAAATTTGTAATTAGATACTCTCGTTGGATGCTGAGAAAGCATTCCATAGAGTCTCCTGGCACGCCATATATGATTCTCTTAAAAAGCTTGGGGTAGGGGTCTAGGGGACCCTTTTATAGCCCAAATCACGGCCCTGTATCACAATACGTCACCTAGGCTGAAGATAAATGGAACTGTAGCACCCTGAGGGCTCGGTTGCTACAGAGGTATTGCACCTCACCCAGAGGTGTGATATCTCACTCTCAGGTAAGGATGGAGTGTGGATCAGGACCCGACACCTGCATGCATTACACCACATTGCCGTGGGGCAGGGCGACCAATATGCCTCTGAGATGGGCACGACAGTCCCTGTCCCTGGCTGGAGTGGGGGGAGGGAACACTGAGGAAGGGGAACCCTGTAGTGCAGGAGCAGGGAGGAAGCAGTTCCTGGGTGCATTGAGAAGGGAGTATAAAAGGTGGGCACCATCTTAGTTCAGTGCAGAGAAGTCTGAACAGAAGAGGCAGGGAGCAGGGGCTCTGCATGAGCTCTGCTCCGGAGGAGGGCCTAGTAACAGAGGCCCAGGCCTGCAAGAGGGACAAGGAAGGAAGAGGAGCGGAGAAGGCTCCAGGAACGAGGAATGAAGGGATCCCAGGGGTGCGGACGGGCGAGTTGCCACCGCACACCCGAATCCACCTGCGTGGAGGGGTCAGGCCAAAGGGGGAGACCGGTCCCCGAAACTAGTGGAGGCAGGAAACGACCCTCAGCTAGAAACCGGAGGCTGTGACATTTTATGTGGCGCAGCCCCTCGCTACACCCACTAGGAAGGCACCACATAGGGTCAGGGAAACTGGCGCCAAGTTTACCAAGAGGAGGCCCGAGGCAGCCGGACAGAACCGTTGGTAAGAAAGGCCAGACAAAGGACACACAAAGGGGGTCCTGTGAAGCGCTCCAAAGTTATCTGGGAGTTGTCTGAGCCCCTCACCTGGTGAGCACAGTACGACGTGGGCAGCCGTTACCTGCAGACGTGGTCTGGATAATAAGAACTGTGAGTAAAGGCCCTGAACTGCATCACTGACTCCGTGTCGTTACTGCTGCTGCCCTGCACCATCACCCCCATCCTCCGCATACACTGCCCTGAGGCTATACTCCTCCCGTGGGGAGTTATGCTACGCTCTGCTGCACCCAAAACACCAGCCTCAGCGGTCTGCCCTGTAGCGGCGGTACACTCTGACCGCAATCCACGGGTGGCGCAGTCGTACATTTAAACATCAAAACCACATAAATAGTTCCACCACTGGTTTGACCGCCCTGAGCCATGGAACCGGGTCGCCGCCACGAAGACTACAACCACCAGCATCCACCAAAAAGGGTCCGGCTCCGGGTGTCCCAAGGCCCAGGGGGTGCGTCAGAACATTTTCATCACCTTTCACAATCACCAATGGGACAAGGCAGGGATGTCCTCTGTCCCCTCTCTTATACATCTTAGTGACGGAGCACCTGCTCTCATCAATTCGCCATAACCCCAATATTAGGTGGATTGAGGTGGGAGGCACGGAGTACAAGTGCTCTCTATTTGCTGATGATGTCCTAGTATATATCACTCAATTACATATATCCATCCATGCTGTTATGGCTGAAATAGATCACTTTGTTACATGGTCAAATTTTAAAATCAATGCAGCGAAGTCTGAGGCTCTCGATGTCTCCCTCCCCAAATCCATATAGGATTCCATCCAGTCAAACTTTCCCTTTGCCTGGCCCTCACAGGGTATCAAATACTTAGGAATTCCTATTCATAGAGACCTCTCCCATATATGTTATCTTAATTTTGGGCCCTTTATTGAACAACTCCATACAGACCACGGTTGGCAAGTTAGAACTGTAAGATTCACTACGTGAACCGCTGGTGTTTTGTGGAAAAGCACATGTACACTGCGTTCCAAATTATTATGCAAAAAGTGTTTAGGAGTGATAAGGGAAGAATTTGTTTGTTTGTCAGTTAAACTCATTGATGGTGATGTGTGTCAGGGCTCTTTATATCACTGTAAGCAATTGCAGACACCTGTGCTAATTAGTTTGGCAGGTGTGTCCAATGAAAGGCATGACTACTTAAGAAGGCTCTCTCACATTATTAAGCAGCCTACATTTTCTGCCAAAATGGGAAAGAAAAAGGATGTGTCGGCTGCTGAGAAGCAACAAATTGTGGAGTGTTTAGGTCAAGGCATGACTACAATCAACATTGTGCGATGATCAGGATGAAGTGTCTTGGCAATCAAGAAGTATGTAGCTGATTCACAGTACACACGTGTGCGTGCTGATAAGGGCAAATTGAGGACTCTTTCCTACAGGCAATTACGTTAGGTTGAAAGAGCAGCGGCAAAAAAGCCTTGTCATAGCAGCAGACAAGTTTTTGAAGCTGCTTGTGCCTCCAACGTCCCCCGAACAACAAGATGCAGGGTCCTTCAGAGGTTTGCAGCTGTGCATACGCCATCCTGTCGACCTCCTCTATCCACTTCTCACAAGCAGAAACGGCTCCAGTGGGCCAAACATTACATGAAGACTGATTTCAAAACAGTTTTGTTCACGGATGAGTGCCATGCAGCGCTCGATGGTCCAGATGGATGGAGTGGAGGATGTCTGGTTGATGGACACCCCACTCAAACACGGCTACAGCGCCAACAAGGAGGAGGTGGAGTAATGTTTTGGGCTGGAATCATGGGGAGAGAGATTGTCGGCCCCTTTAGGATCCCTGAAGGCGCTAAAGTTGAACTCCATAATGTATGTGGATTTTCTCAAACAGCACTTCCTGCCATGGTTCAAGAAGAAGAACCGTGTATTTCACAGCAAGATCATTTTTCTGCATGATAATGCACCATCTCATGCTGCACATAAAACATCTGCATCTCTGGCTGATATGGGCATAAAAGGGGACAAACTTATGGTGTGACCCCCATGCTCCCCTGACCTCTACCCCATTCAGAACCTTTGGAGCATCATTAAAAGGAGTGTCTATGATGGCGGGAGGCAGTTCACATCTAAGCAACAGCTCTGGGAGGGTATTCTGTCCTCATGCAAAACAATTGAAGCAGAAACCATCCAAAACCTGACAAATTCAATGGACGAGAGAGTTCAGAAGCTCCTTTCGAACAAGGGGTCCTATGTGAAAATGTAACATCACCTAGAATAAAGTTTTGAGTTGAAAACTGTTTGATTTCATTTTCTAACAACAAGCTAATGCTTATAATTTCAAAAATGACCATTTTTTTGGTCTTTATTAAAATGAAAAGGTTGATCGAAAAGTTTGGGGGATCTAAGAGTGTGGCAACCCAGTAGTCATGATTACTTCGAATTCTGACAATATGAGGGTCATGCTGCAGGTAGTGCAGCAAGAAGGCACTTATGTGTCTTGCGCATCTCGGAGCCCCAAAATTATTTTCCGGGCTAGATGCAGCTAAAAATTATTTTTAATTTTAAATCTGGTGAAGCTTTAGTATAGATGGCCTAATAGGATCAGTGCTGCACACTGCTACAAAGCCCAAATTATTTTCCAGTCAAGATACAGATAAACATGATTAGTAATTTGAAAGCTTAAAATGGTTGGTAGGGTGATTTTAACCAATCATCAAGCTTTTACTCTCCCCAGGATGACACAGGGGTAGAAAAGTCGTTTCGGATCCATGATTTGTTCATCTTTATGAACGTGAGTCTGTCTACATTATCAGTGGAGAGCCGCGTGCGCTTATCTGTCAGCACACCACCAGCAGCGCTGAACACACGTTCAGACAGAACGCTGGCTGCGGGGCATGACAAGATCTCCAAGGCGTAAGTGGCTAGCTCCGGCCATTTATCCAGATTGGAAGCCCAAAAAGAGCAAGGGTCCAGTGACACAGTCGTGGCTTCAATGTTTACTTGGAGATACTCCTGTACCATCGTCTCTAGGCGTTGACTATGTGTCAGACTTCTTGTCTCCTGTGGCCTTGCAAAGGATGGGCTAAAAAAGTGGTGAAATGATTCCGCAAAATTGATGTTACCAGCAGATACTGTGGTTCTGTTACGGTTTGAGTGCTGAACACTTGACGGTCCCACGGTTGGCAAGTTGGAACTGTGAGATTCACTACGTGCACCACTGGTATTTTGTGGAAAAGCACATGTAAGATTCTGCAACAGTCTCTGCTGATACTCCTGCATGCGTGCATCCCTTTCTATGGCAGGAATAATTTCTGCAAATTTACTTTTGTACCGGGGATCTAACAGTGTGGCAACCCAGTAGTCAGGATTATTTCTAATTCTCACAATTCGAGGGTCATGTTGCAGGTAGTGCAGCAAGAAGGCACTCATGTATGTTGCGCATCCAGGAGCACCAAGTCCCTGTTGTGTTGGTGGCGAGGTAACAATCATGCTTCCTACCTCTGTCCTCTCCCCCCAACCTCGCACAACAGAAATGTGATCAAGGTCTCCCTCATCTGATGAGTCTTCCATCAGTTCGTACTCCACTTCTTCCTGGGCTCCTGCACCTTCCTCACTAGTTTAGCTGCTACCATGCGCCCTGGTAAAACCATCTCCCCCACCCTCACATGCCTGCCGCCTTGGTGCTGCCGACCGTCTGGACCTTGCAGATGTTAGCCCTTCCGCATACAACTCCTCCTCCTCTACTTCCTCCACCTCCTCTTGTGCCACCACCTGACTCCGAATTCTGTTTAACATGTGCTCCAGCATGTAAATCACCGGAATAGTCATGCTGATAATGGCATCGTCAGCACTAAACATCTTCGTCGGCATTTCAAAACTGTGCAGAAGGGTGCATAGGTCCCTGATCTGAGACCACTCCTCCAGCGTGATTTGCCCCACCTCTGAATCTCGTTGGCCCAGGCTATACGTCAGAACGTATTGCACCAGGGCTTGTCGGTGCTGCCACAGTCGCTGCAACATGTGCAGAGTTGAATTCCACCGGGTAGGCACATCGCATTTTAGCCGGTGAAGTGGCAGGCCCAACGACTTCTGTAGAGATGTAAGTCGCTGAGCTGCGGGATGCGAACGGCGGAAGTGAGCACACAGCGACCGTGCCCTCTGCAGAAGGCCATCTAGTCTGGGATAGTGGGCTAAAAATTGCTCCACAACCAGGTTCAACACGTGAGCCATACAAGGCACGTGTGTGACATTGCCCCGGCGAAGGGCCGCACCCAGGTTTGCAGCATTGTCGCACACGGCCTTCCCTGGTTTCAGGTCCAGTGGAGACAACCATTCATGAAATTGGTTCTCCAGAGCTGACCACAACTCCTCAGCTGTGTGACTCACATTTCCAGACATTTCAATGTAAAAACCGCCTGATGACGTTGAGCCCTACTGCCAGCATAGTAAGGAGGTGTGCAGGATCCCTTCTGCGCAGTTAGAAAGCTTGTGGCATGACCAGACAGGCTTTGGGTGCAGGTGGAAGACCGAGAGGAGGTTGAGGAGGCAGAAGCAGTGGAGGAACTTTGACATAAAGAGGATTGACGCACAACTCGTGGGGACGGCAAGACTTGGACAGCAGCCCCTTGTCCTGCTGTCACCATAGTTACCCAGTGCCCAGTCAGCGACATGTAACGTCCCTGTCCATGCCTACTCGTCCAAGTGTCTGTGGTGAAATGCACCCTGTCACACACAGAGTTTCTCAAAGAAGCGGTGATGTTGTGTGCGACATGCTGGTGGAGCGCAGGCACACCTTTCTTTGAGAAGTAGTGCCGACTGGGCATCTGGTACTGGGGCACTGCGACGGACATAAGGTCTCAAAAATCCTCTGTGTCCACCAGGCGGAAAGGCAGCATTTCTGTAGCCAAGAGCTTGCAGATGGTGAAATTCAACCTCTTAGCTTTCTCATGGCTAGGAGGAAATGGTCTTTTACTTGTCCAAATCTGAGGGACCGAGGGCTGGCTATTGTGCTTAGACGGGGTTGATAAGGGTGTCCCGGGCAAACTGCCGGTCTGTGAGGAAGATGCAGGCGGACATGTTAGGTTGCCTTGATCCAAAGGTGGTGCTATCGATGTCGGACAGCGCTCAACACCAGCTGGTGTTCCCACCTCCAAAGAAAATGATGACTTGCCAATCACGCTGGCTGTTGCGGGTAAAGAGGTGGCAGGTCTGCGCCCCAAAACAGGTGTGACTGCTGTCCCCCCAGTCACAGAGGATGAAGAGGCCGCGGATGCACAAGATATGGCACACGGTGGTTGGCCCGGCCGGCTAGGCCGCATTGCAGCACACTGAGCTTCCCACTGCAACTTATGCTTCATGTCCATGTGCCGGTTCATGCATGAAGTACTCAAACTATGTGTTTTTTGGCCTCTACTTAGCTTTTGCTGACAAATGTTACAGATAACACGAGTTGGGTCATCTTTATCGATCTGAAAAAATGCCCAGGCTATGCAAGGCTTAGCACCCATGCGACCTGAAGAGCCACCACGACTTGTGGTGAGAGGCAGAGTTGTGTTTGAGGATGCAGTTGTTGACGTGCTTCCAGTACTACGTCTCTGTCCAGGAAGGCGCAACCTGACCTCGTCGTCACTATCATCTTCCTCCACCTCCTCTGCTGACCTCATCTCTTGGCTGACTGTGGGTTGACAGTAAGTGGGATCTCCAACCTCATCATCATCACCCTGTGCGTTATCACACCCGTCGTCCTCAGAGCCAACCTGTTCCTGCCCTGACAAAAAACTAAAGTTGTCGCTCCAATCAGGTATTTGAGTCTTATCATCGTCTTCCTCATTGTCTCCACCAACAGGAGTTACAGTTTGGGAATGAGGGTCTACATTATGGTCAGAACCTTCTGCGTCTGGTCCTGGATCCGACTCATAAAGATTCTGGGCATCAGTGCAGATCATTTCCTTGTCTGGATTCACAGAAGCGCTGGAGTCGACCTCTGATTCCCAGGCTATAGTATGAGTAAACAGCTCTGCAGACTCAACCATCTGTTCTACCTCATACTCAGACGGGCAGCTGGAGATTTGGGAGCTTTGAGGAAGCAAGTGCGATTGGGGTGACACCTTTGAGGACTGGAGTATTTGTGATGTTGAAGTTGATGTGGAGGAGAGCCCACTTAAAGGAGCACTTGATATCCGTTGAAGCACCTGCTGTTTTTGTGCCTCATCTGGAATTTGTAGCGATTGGCGTGGCCGTAAGAAAGGGATCTTATCACATTGTCCGCTAAAAGAAGTAGACATTTTAGTTTGGCTGGAAGATGGTCTTTCTTCTGCAGATGTTACTGTTGCTTTAACACCTACCCCACGGACACAACCTTTTTTCCCCTTCCCAACACGCCTATTCCCCTTTCCACCAGCAGCAGGCCTTTTTCCACTCATTTTGGTGGTTAACTAATTCACAACTCTGGAGTTGTTTGCACAAAAAAACAATGGATCGTAACCGAGCAGAGCTGAGTGGCCAAACTGTGTTATTAGGCCAAAACTATTGGCTGGGTTAGATGCAGAAAAAAATTATATTCAATTTGCAACCTGATGGAGGTCTGTATAGATGGATTAATAGAACAAGACCCACACACAGCTAGAAGCCCAATATTTTTTCAGAGGTAGATGCAGAAAAAAATATTTTCAGATTGCAACCTGATGGAGGTCAGTATAGATGGACTAATACAACAAGTCCCACACACAGCTAGAAGCCCAATATTTTTTCAGAGGTAGATGCAGAAAAAAATATATTCAGTTTGCAACCTGATGGAGGTCAGTATAGATGGACTAATACAACAAGTCCCACACACAGCTAGAAGCCCAATATTTTTTCAGAGGTAGATGCAGAAAAAAATATATTCAGTTTGCAACCTGATGGAGGTCAGTATAGATGGACTAATACAACAAGTCCCACACACAGCTAGAAGCCCAATATTTTTTCAGAGGTAGATGCAGAAAGAAATATATTCAGTTTGCAACCTGATGGAGGTCAGTATAGATGGACTAATACAACAAGTCCCACACACAGCTAGAAGCCCAAATATTTTTTCAGAGGTACTGTAGATGCAGATAAAAATTATTTTTAATTTGCAACCTGATGGAGGTCAGTATAGATGGACTAATAGAGAAAGTCCGACACACTGCTAGAAGGCCAAATATTTTTTCAGAGCTAGATGCAGAAAAAAATTATATTCAGTTTGCAACCTGATGGAGGTCAGTATAGATGGACTAACAGAGAAAGTCCCACACACTGCTAGAAGGCCAAATATTTTTTCAGAGCTAGATGCAGAAAAAAATTATATTCAGTTTGCAACCTGATGGAGGTCTGTATAGATGGATTAATAGAACAAGACCCACACACAGCTAGAAGCCCAATATTTTTTCAGAGGTAGATGCAGAAAAAAATATATTCAGTTTGCAACCTGATGGAGGTCAGTATAGATGGACTAATACAACAAGTCCCACACACAGCTAGAAGCCCAAATATTTTTTCAGAGGTACTGTAGATGCAGATAAAAATTATTTTTTATTTGCAACCTGATGGAGGTCAGTTTAGATGGACTAATAGAGAAAGTCCGACACACTGCTAGAAGGCCAAATATTTTTTCAGAGCTAGATGCAGAAAAAAATTATATTCAGTTTGCAACCTGATGGAGGTCAGTATAGATGGACTAATAGAATGATGCTATGCCCAAAAGATTTTACTTCACTAGGTGCAGTAAAAAAATTGGTATTCTATACACAGGTGGTATATCTTGCAACACAGATAGGCTACTCCACTGACTAACACACTCTGCAATAGGCCAAAAAGGATTAGCTTTGCTAGATTCAGCCAAATGCTGTGAAAAAAACTTGCACAGCACTGGCACAGACCTGCCTGGCAAAAACTGATAGGAACTGATGTAACCTAGTCCTGAAAAGGACTCCAATTACAATTAGTCTTTACTCCCACAATCTATCTATTTAAGAGCACAGACCTCCCTGATAAAAGTCGTAGGAAATGCTGTAACCTAGTCCTTAAAAGAACTGCAATCACAACTATTCCCTACTCCCAAGCTATCTGTATATTTGTGCGAAAATTGGCTTGAAATTAACAAGGTATAGCGCACACAGCAACAGCGGTGCCGTCTAACACGCAGCTGCAGCAGTGAGAAAATGGTGGCGACGGGGAAAATGGCTTGGTCTTATAGGGCAAGGACATGTGACATACACTGCCAATGACACATGCCCTTGCTTGTGTGAAAAAAAGCACTTCGCTCCGTGTGTGCGCTGCTGATAGGCTGACAGATTGCACCTCCCCACTGCAAATGCGGGAAAGAGAAAAAAAATGGAGATCTTCATTGTTCCTGCAGAGATCCATCCCCTGCCCCTCCCCCCACCTCGCTGTACACTCAAACTGCGTATTAACATTAATTTTCATCATTACTGAGAAAAAATCCAGTTATGATTTTGGTGCACGAACAGTTATCGAACATAACCTCGAACAGCCGAATTTTTCTCAAATTGTTCGTGTTCGCCGAACGGCTCGAACACCGCCCAAAACAGCACGAATTTGAGATTGGCGAACAGTTCGAGTAGAACAACGCTCATCTCTAGTCATAACCATTGTTTGGGCTGGGATTTTTTGTTCCTGCCGTGCCACTTCTGCTTTCTCTTTCCCTGGGCACCACTGAAGGGCCGCGTCCTTAGCTGCTTCATCCTCATAATGATTACCCAGGGCTTCTTCTGTATCCAAGCATCTGTGTGCTCGGACTTTGATTACAGCTTCTTCTTCTGGCAACTTCAATGCCTCCAAAAGGTCTTTTACGAGACTTGCGTGTTTGATGGGTGTCCCGATGGCTGTAAGAAATCCTCTGTTCTTCCACAGATAACAGAAATCATGTGCCACACCAAAAGCATAGCTCGAGTCTTTATAGATATTAATCTTCTTGCCCTCCCCTGTCTTGCAAGCCTCTGTGAGTGCAACTAGCTCCGCCTCCTGAGCTGACATGGACGGGGCAATGGGCTTACTGAGACAGGCTGGTCCATTGTGACTACTGAGTAGCCCGTGTGGAATCTTCCTGCTTTATCAGCAAACCTAGAGCCATCCGTCCACATCTGTAGGTCTGGATTGGGGAGGGGCTCTTCTTGGATCTTAAAATTATGTTGTGCTTCTGACATCATCTGTTCAATGCAATCATACTCAAGAAGATTTTCTATGTTCGGGCCGTCAGCCGTCTGGGTCAAAATTATGTGGCCTGAGATTAACTGGAGGAAAATTGACCACATCATCCCCCCTGTAAAGAGGCGGCAGAGTGGCAGGGTTGAGTACTGTACATCTGAGGAGAGTGATGTTCTCAGGAAGCAAAAGGGAACACTCAAGACGGACATGTCTTTGCGCAGAGAGGAATCGTGTCTGAGCAAGGATAGCCTTGAGGTCATGAGGAGCCATAACGTGGGTTTCATGTGCGAGGATCACATCAGCCGTCTTGTCAAGAAGCAAGTGTGCAGACTGAACAACTCTGAGACATGAGGGGCGGCTCTGGCAACAGGATCAAGCCTTGCTGATTAGTAGGCAACGGGTCTCATGCTGCCTCCATGTTTCTGGGCGAGAACTCCAGAGGCATGTCCCTTGACTTCGTGTACAAACAGGTAGAAGGGCTTGGTATAAACAGGTATGCCCAAGGCTGGTGCAGATACGATGGCTTCTTTTAGCTAACTTTAATTTGTTCACTGAAGCCCATGTCTTGGAACATTTGAGTCATTCTGGCTGCATACCTTTGCACTGATTCTTTCTCCTCCTGTGTAATATCTGATAAATTGGTCGACTGCTCGCTTAATTTCTCCTGCTTTAACAGACACAAGAGAGGACAAATCTTGCCACGTAGCTGAGTATGTCTTCTGAATAGCCAAAACTGCACGGTAGAAAGGGATGGGTTATTTCTCTGGGTCTGGCAATTGGTTGCAGAGTGTCATGGCCTGAGTTGGTGTGAATTTTACATACATGATCGGTTCTGGTTTGCCAAGAGCAGGTGGTGGTGTGATAGGTTTAAGGGTTAAATTAGATGGTGGTCTAGGTTGGCCTGGCTGCAACTCTTCTTCATCCCCATCATTTTTAATTGGAACTGGAGTGATGGGAGTCACATGTGTTTGACAAGCATCTTTCATTGCCCTTGCATTGTCAGTCTGTTTACTGACTAGACGTATCTCAGTTAGATGGCAAGAAGGCTTAGAGGCCTCTTCTATCACTGTCTGTACTAGCTCCCTTGCACATGCTCTGACTGGGTATCCAAAGATACCGGAGCTAATTAAAGGAAGTGCTATAGTCTTAATGCCAGCTGTCTTGTTTGCAATGTCTAATGCTGCATGTACAGTCTGGCGCAAGATCCGTGCACTATTATCTGGATAGGAAGGGTCATAGATGGGCCCCACTGCATAAATAATAGTGTTACAGGGTAAATCGCCTGATTCTGTAACTAGGACCATTCCTGGCTGGAAAGGACCATGTCGTCGTACAATATTATCACTTTCCCTTTAAATACTGTCTCCCCCTGCCATGACAATATCTTTAGCCAAGCCACCCCTGTGCTGCAGGTGGCTATTGGTAGCATTCACTATAGCATCCACCCGCTGAGTGACCATGTTCCCTACACCCACAGAGATTAGTACCCCAGCCCCTGTCTGTCCCTGGGTAATCATTTTCTCAAAAATAGGATCCCAGTCCTCTGGGGGGCCTAACACAAAGCTACCATTATCCACATGTTGATATGATGGGGCAACAGATGGAGCCCCTTCACCTGACTGAGGGACAGGTGATGTAAGAGCTGGGAACATTGGTGTCGGAGGTGGGGGAGATGCTGAGGTAGATTGCTGAGGTGGGCTGTAATATTGTCCTTGCATAGTCACAACCGGATATATAGAAACTGGTGGAGAAACTAATTGGGCATTAGGCTTTGGAATATCTGTCGGCTCATTGTTATCAGGCCTTCCGGGTGGAGTAAGATGGCCACCACAGGAAGTACCCGTGGGTGGGACTTCCTTTGAGTCATGCATTCCAAAGGTGGGAGGGCACCTGGGTGGCGTGTCTGTCCGGGAGCAGTCAAGAGAAGGCGCTATGGCTACAAAGTCAGTGGGGAGGGGGGATGGTCTATGAACTCAACAAGGTAAACCATTGTCCCGAGAGTCTAAAGTTTGCACATCACTCCTAGAACATGTCCACCCCCTGAGGCCATTATAAGGTGGTGGCTCAACAGTTTTCAAAGCAACATTAAAAACATGGCGCTTAACATACATGTAATATACATCATCATTATCATCTGTTCTCTCTTCCTCTTCCCATCCCTCTTTGCGATGTCATTTGCCATAGCCACAGATAATAAACCTGTATCCTCTAGTTTACCTTTTTTTTTTTTTTTTTTTTTTTAAAGCTATTTTCCACAGCCCCCGCTGAAGTCTTCCCCTCTTATTCATTCCTACAATGTCCATTAACTGTTTAACTCTAGCAACATACTTAACCCCTTCCCTGTCGGCCGGCCACCAGTGTCTGAGCAGTATAGCTGTTATTCGACACCAACTTTCTTTGTAAACAGTCTCAAGAATTTCTGCATGGCTGACGAATGTTGACACAGTACAAACAGAAAGACGGACCAGACAAAGTGAATTCTTGTGTCATTATGACTCAATGAAACAGAATAATCTCCTTATAAAAACCGCAGATACTAGCTGACCAGCCTAGCTTCTGTTTCCTACCCTCGTGCATTCTATCTTCCAAGAACAGGATGTTTTCTAGGGAGCAATGCAGAACTGCAAAAACCTTTTTTTTTTTTTTTTTTATACTTCTCACATCATCCGCCCTACGTTCTCTCAAGAACAGGAGGTATATGGAGATGCAATGTGAGATTACACCCAGTAGAATACTCTGTTCACAAGTCACACACAACAGCCCATGCACTAAGTCAGTCTCAAACACAAACAAATTAGAATAAGCAAAGGTTACAGTGGATTGGAATGTGAGTGGGTTTCGATAACACCAGCAGGGTCACACCTACCCCCACTTAAGGATTACCACAACAGACCGACTCGTGCCCTCTGCTAACCTATGAACGACTGGAAACACAAGCAAGTCTGTAATTACAGTGTAATTAACTAGACTTACCATGTAAGGGGGGTGATCAGGCCCATCCAGTCATCCACGATCCACAGCTGGACACCTTCATTCGGTCTTCCCTGGTGTGGTGCCCGTGTGGTGCCCCACGTTGGTTGCGCCAATTGTGGAAGTGAGGTTCAAAGGACCCCAACCCTTTGCTTATCCCTTGCAAAATTAACTTATTCAATTGTATACGTGAAGCTTTGATATCGGACAGACAGAGTCAGATACTGAACTTCTCTTGAAGAGAAATGGCGCAGGAGAGATGTGTTTATTATTCCAGCACAACATATATATGTTCAGTATAAAGGAAGGTCCCAATAGGGTGCTGCCCTGAGGCAATTGAGCAACCACAGTGGACTCTGGCCCATGGGATAGATAAGTCTCATTATGTTGTCCTATGGGGTTAAGGGTTTCCCCCCCCAGATATTCTCCTTATTCGTCAGGATATTCTCTTGGGAGTTGTAATGTTGAATCCTTTGTCTCGTCTCCTTCTTGTAAACAATTTGAAAGTCCACTTCTATAACGAGCTCCAACTAATCCTTTCAGGATATTTATATAGTGACACACGAGTACAGATATCTGATATATATATATATATATCAAGGTTTCATAATATATATTAAAGTGAGGGTATATATGACTAAATTATATAGAATATAACAGATATATGCAAAACAAGATTCAGAACATATAACAGAATATAAGTATAGATATTTAGTATACATCAGAGTTTCATATAATGTTTATTAGTAGATTTAAGAATCTTATCTTTAACATTATTATCTTCATTTAATTTGCTTGCAAGGAAAAAAACACAAAAGAGAATGAAGCAAAAATCAAATCATTGATCATTTCACACAAAACTCCAAAAATGGGCCAGTCAAAAGTATTGGCACCCTCAGCCTAATACTTGGTTGCACAACCTTTAGCCAAAATAACTGTGAACAACCGCTTCTGGTAACCATCAATGAGTTTCTTACAATGCTCTGCTGGAATTGTAGACCATTCTTCTTTGGCAAACTGCTCCAGGTCCCTAATATTTGAAGGGTGCCTTCTCCAAACTGCCATTTTGAGATCTCTCCACCGGTGTTCTATGCGATTCAGGTCTGGACTCATTGCTGGCCACCTTAGAAGTCTCCAGTGCTTTCTCTCAAACCATTTTATAGTGCTTTTGGAAGAGTCTTTTGGGTCATTGTCCTGCTGGAAGACCCATGACCTCTTAGGGAGACCCAGCTTTCACACACTGGGCCCTACATTATGCTGCAAAATTTGTTGGCAGTCTTCAGACTTCATAATAGCAATGCACACGGTCAAGCAGTCCAGTGCCAGGGGCAGCAAAGCAACCCCAAAACATCAGGAAACCTCCACCATGTTTGACTGTAGGGACCATGTTATTTTCTTTGAATGCCTCTTTTTTTTTCCTGTACACTCTATGTTGATGCTTTTTCCCAAAAAGCTCTACTTTTGTCTCATCTGACCAGAGAACATTCTTCCAAAACGTTTTAGGCTTTCTCAGGTAAGTTTTGGCAAACTCCAGCCTGGCTTTTTTATGTCTCGGGGTAAGAAGTGGGGTATTCCTGGGTATCCTACCATACAGTCCCTTTTCATTCAGACGCCGACGGATAGTACGGGTTGACACTGTTGTACCCTCGGACTGCAGGGCAGCTAGAACTTGTTTGGATGTTAGTCATGGTTCTTTATCCACCATCCGCACAATCTTGCGTTGAAATCTCTCGTCAATTTTTCTTTTCCGTCCACATCTAGGGAGGTTAGCCACAGTGCCATGAGCTTTAAACTTCTTAATGACACTGCGCACGGAAGACACAGGAACATTCAGGTCTTTGGAGATGGACTTGTAGCCTTGAAATTGCTCATGCTTCCTCACAATTTGGTTTCTCAGGTCCTCAGACAGTTCTTTGGTCTTCTTTCTTTTCTCCATGCTCAATGTGGTACACACAAGGACACAGGACAGAGGTTGAGTCAACTTTAATCCATGTTAACTGGCTGCAAGTGTTATTTAGTTATTGCCAACACCTGTTAGGTGCCACAGGTAAGTTACAGGTGCTGTTAATTACAGGAATTAGAGAAGCATCACATGATTTTTCAAACAGTGCCAATACTTTTGTCCACTCCTTTTTTTAGGTTTGGTGTGGCATTGTATCCAATTTGACTTTAGGGCAATTCTTTTTGTGTTTTTTCATTGACGACAAATTAAATGAAGATAATAATACCAAAGAATTTGTGATTGCAATCATTTTCAGAAAGAAACTGAGTATTATCTGACAGAATTGCAGGGGTGCCAATACTTTTGACCACCACTGTACCATGCCTGGTCAATGTTCTTAACCTCATGGCTCAACGTTTTCTCAAAAACTTCCCGGAAATGTCGAATCTGCTTGACAAAGTACGCCGCCTGTGTGCCAGTTTTATAATGTCAGCTACAGCTTCCGCCGTGCTTGCTGTGCTTCAACAGCATTTGCAGCTTCTGGCTTACAGACTGGTGTGTGATGTCCCCACTCGTTGGAACTCTACACTGCAGATGTTGGGAAGGATTTGTGAGCAGAAGAGGGCAGCTGTTGTGTACCAGCATCAACAATGCCATCGTTGTTCAGTTCAGACTCCATGCATAAGACCTCAGGATTGGACATGGATGTCAGACATATGTACCATCCTCCAAAATTTTGAGGACTCCACCAAGATGGTGAGTGGCGATGATTCCATAATTAGCGTCACCTTCCTGCTTCTCTGTCTTCTGAAATGCTCTCTGCTCACAATCAAAGAGGATACATTGCAGGCGGAGCACGATGAGATGGAGCAAGGAACCATACAGGGTGATTACACACAGCCCAGCCTCTTCTCTTCCCAACGTGGATTGGGTGACAATGAGAAAGAGGAGGTGGAGGAGGAGGAAGAACAGGAGTTAGTTTCATGCGCTATAGACGGTACTACCTGCACAATTGTCATACTGTCTGTTCAGCATGGATGGCCTTAGGAAAGGGAGGAGGAGGAGAGCATGGTCAGTCAGTGAGGACATGGAAGTCTTGCCTTTTAGCAGTCTGGTATGCATGGCTGAGTTTATGTTACACTGTCTTTCCCGTGACCCTCGCATTCTCAAAATTTTGGGTGACTGTTATTACTGGTTGGTGACACTTCTAGACCCACGCTACAAGGAGAACTTTATATATCTTATTCCTGAGGTGGGCAGCTCTACAAAAAAGGGGCAGTACCTGAAGGCCCTTGTTGCAGAACTATTAAAAAATTTCCCATCTGAAAACGCTGGCGGCAGAGGTCACACTTCATTGGACAATCAAGGAGTACAGCCGAGAGAGACACAACTCCAATCCAGCAGAGGCAGGGGAACACTGTCAATGTTCTGAGAGAGTTTTCGGAGTCCCTCCCATCGCACAGGCTCTGAGGCGCGGGGTACTCTCACAAGGAGCACAAAGTTTGGGAAGATGCTGAGGGAGTACCTGTTATGTTCTGCTACCAGAGCTAAGGAAAGAGAGGAGATCTGTCCCTACGATAGAACTCAGCTTGATCCCTACGATGTAACAGGGAACCTGATCCTGCGATCAGACCTGCTAAAGTCCTCAGCTAGTCTGTACGGAGACCTATAGATGAGGGGGAGGAATCCCTACAAGTACTAGGGACTGGGAGCAAAATGGACACCACCTAACAGAAATAGTAGCAGACAGACGAACAAACAAACATTATAGAACACAGAGGTCCGAAGACCAAGCAAACTAACAGAGTTAGATACTGAGCACTGGCTAGCTAAAGAGTAGTAATACAATGAAGTCCAGCAAAGCCAGAAGGGCGGAGCAAGACTAAATAGGCCAACAAGGTCATGTGACCAGCAATAGAAAAAACCTAAGAGCAAGGTTCTAACAGTACCTTGCCCACCGTACCAACGTCCTCCGTGATCCTTCTGTGCCTTATAATTATTGGTTATCCAAGCTAGACACGTGGAGTGAACTGCCTCTCTATGCCTTGGAGGTCCTGGCCTGCCCTGCCGCTAGTGTTTTATCAGAGTGGGTTTTTAGTGCCGCTGGTGGAAATATAACTGATAAGCACATCCGCCTGTCAACTGAAAATGCTGTCAGGCTGACTCTTATAAAAATGAACAAGGGCTGGATTGGGCCAGACTTCTCAACACTACCGAATGATAGCAGCGCAACATAAACTCAAATCCAGTGTCTTTTTTTGGGAGGTGTATTCCTATGCACCTTTTCACACCCACACATGGGTATATGCTTCCTGATTTTAGTTATTTGCTCTTGTCCTCCTCCTTCTCCTCATTCTCATCCTCCACCACCATATCACCAGGGTGACCATGGTCCGTGATGCAACACCCACATAATTTTTTTAAAGGGTGTTTATGATGCCCTTAAAAAAAATTTTCTATATAGTATGTTCATGTATACACCTCAGGGGTAAATGTTTGTCAGCCCATACGCTTAATGCATGAATATTGCAAGTATAGGAGACATGTACCTTTCTAATGGGAACATTTTTTTATGAGGCCCTCCTCCACTTCTTTTCCAATGTGCATTGGAGTGCTTCCCAATTTTTAGCAACTCTTGCATTCACTGCATAGGCCAACTCTATGGGAGACCCACATCCTAATAATGGGAACTTTGTTTACAGGAGGCCCTCTGACCTCCACGTCTCTTCCAAGGGGCATTGGAGTGCCTCCAAATTTTTGGCAACCCTTGCATTCACTGCATAGGCAAACAGAATGAGAGACCCACTTCCTAATAATGGGAACATTTTTTTTCAGGAGGCCCTCCTTTACGTCTCTTGCAAGGGGCTTTGGAGTAGGTCCAAATTTTTGGCAGCCCTTGCATTCACTTCATGGGCAAACAGTATAGGAAACCCACTTCCTAATAATGGGAACATTGTTTTCAGGAGACCCTCTTCTAAGTCTCTTCAAAGGGGTATTGGGGTGCATCCAAATTTTCAAAGGGGTATTGGGGTGCGTCCAAATTTTTTCAGACCTGCCACTTACTGCATACGCAATAACAGTATAGAAGACCCACTCTTTAGTAATGGGAACAACAAAGCTTAGCTGATGGCTCTCTAAGAATATCGAGGGCCGACTGCTTGCCATTGAAGAATAGTAAAAGTCACCTGATGGCCCTTTAAAAATAGGCTTTGTGACTTTCAGAGTCCCTCCTTCATAAATTAAACAGGATGTGTCTGATGATATCTCACACACCACATGGTCAGATAAGTTTTAAAATGTTAAAATGACATTTCCTGGTGAATGCATTTGTCATGGTTGAAAGCAATGCAAATGTGCAAAAACGCATCAAAAGCGCTACATGTGAACATAGCCCAAGGTGTGGAGGAGTATTTTTGTTTTTGGCTATTTATTTTTCCTTACATACAAGTCATTACCCTGGAAAGGATGTTCCTTAACATATTTCCCAGAAAAATCAATTTTGGTTTCCTTTTTGTATGTTTTATTGTGAGTCTGTAAAAGTGGCTTAATACCTCTGACAATGTTGTTGACAGAAGTGACCTGGGAGTCAGAAATGCTTCCAGGGTTCTTCCCCATGCTGTTCCCATGACATTTGAGCACTGTTCACATCGATTTGGGCAATTTTTAGGCCTCTGCAGACCGCCGAGGGAAGCTGCCTGAAAAATGCTCGAATTTCTCTTAGACTTACATTGGGCTCGTTTCTCGGGTCCAGCACCCGAGCATCCCAATTTGCTCAACCCGAGCATCAAGCACCCGAGCATTTTAGTGCTCACCCATCACTAAACATGACCTGTTGGGGGCTGGGAGGACTGGAATTTGGGAAACACTGCCTTAGATGCTGCTATTGACGCGCCCCCTGGGACATATTCCTTTTTGAGGGGAATACCCGGCACCGGATCAGATGGGGGGTTGTAGTCTCCGAGCGGCTGTGACCCGGCCCCGTGCCCAGGGCGTCAAGCTCAGTGTTATGTGTGGCAGTTCTACAGATGTTACTAAAGTTCTTTTGTGTCGACTACGCCACCCGTTGTGATGCGGTCACTGTGGCCGCCGCTGCAGCAGGGTCCGCTGAGGCTGATGGTGGATGCGCAGCTTGGTGGGATAACCCCCAACGGGAGGGGTATAGCCTCAGAGGGGACAGGCGCAGAGGATGGGGGTTGTGGTGGTGCGGTGCAGCCGGCAATGAAGACAGACTCGGGTTGTGCAGTTAAGGGTGTTTACTTACTGCAGATGTTGTACTGGTCACTCCAGCTGCTAGTGACCACCCGAGCCGTGCTGCGTCCACCAGGTCCTGGATCCAGCCAACCCCCAAACAAGTCCGGAGCGTGGCCCTGAGCTCTCCCTCTGTCCTTTCTTCAGCCGTCCCCACCAGTGATTCACCTAGGTCCAGCTCCCTCGGGCCTTCTTTTGGGACACCCTTGGCCCTGGGTTCCCTGACCCTTCATGTGGTTTGCCTTCAGGGTGAATGTGGTGGGTGACCGTGGCAAACGCTGCCCACGATCTCCGGTCTCTGGCTGGGGATTGTTTTTGCCCCCACCAGCTTGGGTTCCGGTACCCTGATGCTGACTCCTCACCCGGTGTTCTAATTTGGGTTCTTGGGTCCCTTCAGTCTTCCCCCTCTGGGTCTTTCTCTGCTCCACTCTCTCTCTCTCCAGGGCTGCTGTTTCCTTCTCTCTCCTCTCCAACTCACTTTCTGCGTCTGAACTTGTCCTCTGCAGCTGACTGACCCTGATCTAAGTTGGTGCCCTCCTTATATATCCCTCTATGTGTGAGCTCAGGTGACCAGCACCCAATGAGCTCCTATCATTACCCAGACTGCTCCCCCTATCTGCCCCTACACTACATGGGATGTACCACCCCCCTCCCACTCCAGCCAGGAACAGGCTCGGTTGTACCTGCACATTTCTAAGTGGGAGTACCGTCGGCCTGCTCCTCTGGAATGGGATGTATGTAGTGCATGCAGTCTATCTGAGCTCAGTTCCACACTCCATCCTTACCCGGGAGTGGAATATCACACCTCTGGGTTGAGGTGCAATACCCCTGTAGCAGCCGAATCCTCAGGGTGCTACATTCCCCCCTGGTAAATCACAGCACGTCCTCGGGCTGTAAAGACATAAAACACTAAAACATACAATTTTTTTCATATAAACATATAAAACATATAAAACATTATATATATAAAACTTTTTTATATAAACATTCTCGTAGACTTCTCTTGTCTCTGGTTCCTCCTCCGGACACTGTGCAACGTGTGTCCGGGAAAAGTGCGACAGTCTCTTAGAAAAACTGGTTTTCTATAAAACCGGTAGGGGGCGCTTTAGGAAGCGCAACTATTTACAGGGGAAGTTGGCCGCTCTCAGTCCTCGGCCAGGTAGAGGGAAGGGAATGGCTGCTCACAGTCCTCAGCCTGTGGGATTAAGGGGTTAACGGGTAAACAGTTCACAGGTCCCAACGGGGACTTTTTTAGCAGCAGCAACAGTTCCAGTTTCAGTTTCTGTTCCTTTATACCCCGATTGGGTAACTATTTACATCACTTCTCGGCCGCACTCAACGGCGTCTTCCTCCTGCTTTTTCTTAATATGGTGTTGCTTCAGACCCGTCCGGGTCCTCTGGCTCCTCCTCTCCGTACCGCAACTCCTCCTCCGTCAAGCGGTGTACGTGGAGGGCGTAAGGTCCTTTGGCACACTTGTGCCGGGTGAAAGTGACTTCGTCTCCGACGTAGAGGTCACGGCCTTTGTGACCTTCCGGCAGGTGGGACTCGACGTCTCTGCGAGTCACAAAAACGTCACCGCGGTTGTTACGGTCCCGAATAAAGCCCCACCCATGCTGCGGGTTGAACTTTATCACTGTCCCGATGGTGCGGGGACAATGCGCTGCACGGGGGTTCCTCCTAGTCCGGCTCTTCTGCTCCGCGCTCCGGATTTGGGCCTGTTGTTCTCTGACCCGCCTCTCCTCCCGTTCTCTCTTAAACTCTGCTAGCTGCTGACGACAACACTCAGTCCGCTCAGCGGCAACTGCCCGAGTTTCCTGAGTGAACCCCATTAGATCTTCTCCGGTGGGGTCCCACTCAAACTGTGCGTCTTCCAAAGGAGGCGAGACCCGAGTCACGGGCTTCGGAGCCGGGATCAGGGGCTCACACAAGGGCCCTCGTCTCTGTTGCCGCCCCAGCTCATGGTATCCTTCGGGCCAGATGAAGGGCTGCCCGTCCGGCCATGTGAGCTGGCTGAAGAGGTCCTCCCCCAGGTGTGGCACCCTTGGTATTGCGGGCGCGGGCGCGGTGGTGATGGCGCCCGGGTTGCCCAGGCCTTGCGGCCAGGCCTGGGGCACCTGGAAGGTGAAGGGCACCATTAGGACGGCGGCGCCCTGGGCTACCTGGCCTTGCGGCCAGGCCGGAGGCTCCGCGGAGGTAGGGGGCGCTGTTGGTGGTGCGGCGCCCGGGGGTACTAGGCCTTGCGACCAGGCTGGTGGTAATTCCTGCTTTGTCACGCTCCGGGTCGAGGCGCGTGACGTCACAGGGGTCGCTGCGGCGGCTTCCGGTCGGGGCCTAGTCCATAGCGGTGACATGGCGGCTACGGGCACAGCAGGGGGACTTTCGGGCTCTGCGACGGGGAGCTGGGGCAGGTAAGCGGTGTCACGGCTTGGGGTATAGGCGTCCCCTTTACCTGCCTCCATGCGTTCGGCTCCCTCCTCGGCGCCGTCTCCGGCCTTGGGTCCTCCCGCGCCATCCTCAGAGGCGGTCTGCTTCCTCTTCCAGGGTAGCGTGCTCCGTTGACTGGTCTCTGCTTGCTGGGCCATCTCCCGGCTCCACTCCGCCAGTATCTCACGCTGTACCCGGGCCATCCTCCGTGCGAGGCCCTCCAGGGCAGTCTGTGCACACTCCCGGTCTCGGGGGAGCTGCGCTAAGATCTCCGCTAGACCTAGCGGGGTTGTGGACTCTAGCAGGCTCCTGACCATCGGGTCGGTGCTGCTCTGCTCTGCTTCCGGCAGGCTCCTGGCCAGCGGGCCGGTGCTGCTCTGCCCTCCTTCCTCGGTCTCTAGCAGACTCCTGGCCAGCGGGCCGGTGCTGTTCTGCTTTCTCTCCATCTCCGGGTGAGCTCCTTCGCTACTCCTTGTTAGACCTCTTGCCTCCGGGTGCGCTCGCTCCAGACTCCTCCAAGCGACACCCATCTTTTCTCTTCTCTTTCGTCTCCTCCCACTTCGAGGGCGGTCCCGGGGCAACTCGGTGACTGTCAGCTCCAGGGGTAGTTCTTTCACGCTGACAGACACCTCCAGCATCACAGTCTCTGTTGGTGGGGGCGGTTTCCACTTTTGGCGCCATTTTCTGTCCTGGCCCACGATGGGAGGTGGCCTCTTGCCCTCCTTTGGCACGCCCATAATGGCGTCCGCTGCTCTTCCAAGGCGGGAAATCTGCGGTTTTGGCGGGAAGCGTCGCCCAGTGGCGGGAAACTCTGCAGATGGCGGGAACAAGTTGGAAATGGCGGACAATCGGCGGGAAACGACTGGTGATGGAGTCCGATGGCGTGGACCCTCCGGAACCGGCGGGAGACTTCTTTCTGAGGTAAACTTGCACTTTTCTTCAGGCACGCAGTACCCGGGTGTTGCGGGCACGTAATCCTGCCGACTACGCCAAAGTTGACGCGCCCCCTGGGACATATTCCTTTTTGAGGGGAATACCCGGCACCGGATCAGATGGGGGGCTGTAGTCTCCGAGCGGCTGTGACCCGGCCCCGTGCCCAGGGCGTCAAGCTCAGTGTTATGTGTGGCAGTTCTACAGATGTTACTAAAGTTCTTTTGTGTCGACTACGCCACCCGTTGTGATGCGGTCACTGTGGCCGCCGCTGCAGCAGGGTCCGCTGAGGCTGATGGTGGATGCGCAGCTTGGTGGGATAACCCCCAACGGGAGGGGTATAGCCTCAGAGGGGACAGGCGCAGAGGATGGGGGTTGTGGTGGTGCGGTGCAGCCGGCAATGAAGACAGACTCGGGTTGTGCAGTTAAGGGTGTTTACTTACTGCAGATGTTGTACTGGTCACTCCAGCTGCTAGTGACCACCCGAGCCGTGCTGCGTCCACCAGGTCCTGGATCCAGCCAACCCCCAAACAAGTCCGGAGCGTGGCCCTGAGCTCTCCCTCTGTCCTTTCTTCAGCCGTCCCCACCAGTGATTCACCTAGGTCCAGCTCCCTCGGGCCTTCTTTTGGGACACCCTTGGCCCTGGGTTCCCTGACCCTTCATGTGGTTTGCCTTCAGGGTGAATGTGGTGGGTGACCGTGGCAAACGCTGCCCACGATCTCCGGTCTCTGGCTGGGGATTGTTTTTGCCCCCACCAGCTTGGGTTCCGGTACCCTGATGCTGACTCCTCACCCGGTGTTCTAATTTGGGTTCTTGGGTCCCTTCAGTCTTCCCCCTCTGGGTCTTTCTCTGCTCCACTCTCTCTCTCTCCAGGGCTGCTGTTTCCTTCTCTCTCCTCTCCAACTCACTTTCTGCGTCTGAACTTGTCCTCTGCAGCTGACTGACCCTGATCTAAGTTGGTGCCCTCCTTATATATCCCTCTATGTGTGAGCTCAGGTGACCAGCACCCAATGAGCTCCTATCATTACCCAGACTGCTCCCCCTATCTGCCCCTACACTACATGGGATGTACCACCCCCCTCCCACTCCAGCCAGGAACAGGCTCGGTTGTACCTGCACATTTCTAAGTGGTAGTACCGTCGGCCTGCTCCTCTGGAATGGGATGTATGTAGTGCATGCAGTCTATCTGAGCTCAGTTCCACACTCCATCCTTACCCGGGAGTGGAATATCACAGCTCTGGGTTGAGGTGCAATACCCCTGTAGCAGCCGAATCCTCAGGGTGCTACACTATCAATGGCAAAGTTGTATAAAAGGAATACCTTTGACACCCCATTCACTTTCCCCACCCATTAAAACATGATTGCATAATGCTGATGATTGGTCACGATAGCCAGCAGTTTATTGAAGGTCTATGTATCTGCCATCTTTGTACTTCACAAGTAGTGATTAATAGGGGTTTGGTAAAAGGACAATGCCCTGCAATATGGAGTATAACAGTGTATTATACATGTGAAAAAGTGTATTATACCTGTGATCTAAGCTTTATAATTTTATGGGGTAAAACAGAGTGTTTAAAAGCGTCCAGTACTTGGGCCCTTTTGCAGTCAAATATGTCTGTTGTCATGATTCAGCTGGTGAGGTGGATCCTCTAAGCCCCAGGTCCAGGTGGGCACATGGACCCTGGACATTGACACAGCAAGGTCAAAGGCATGTGGACAGTGAGGAATTGGTATGCCTGCCCCAGCTAAGCATTCACCCCTTTATGGATTTTAGGTGTGTGACTAATTCCTCATCAGTATTTGAAAGTGTACTGTCTCCATCTTCTACTATTGGGACCAGTCTGCATCCTGCAGTGAAATGCTACTTTAACCATTTGCTTCTAAGTATGGTGTTTTTTTCACTGATGTTTTGTGGATTTTTACATTTCATAATAAATTCTTAAAACAGTGGAAGAGAATATAATTAAAAAGTTGCATGTGTGCCAAATTGGCACTCATGAAAACTAAAGCTTATCTACAAAAAAGAGTCCTGATATAGCTTCATTGATGAACATAACACATTTTGAGTCTCACATTTTGGTGAAAACCAATAAAACACGTCCTTAATTTTTTTTTGTTTTTTTAATATTAGAACAAAGTTAGGTGTTCCATATGACCATGTACTGTCACACAAATAATTATCAATAAAAACTGTACTACTCAGTATCATACCAACCAAGGGGGACTAAATAATTAGTGATGAGCGAGCATGCTCGCTATTGCTTGGTGCTCGCCCGAGCATCTCACTGCGTAACATAAACAGCGTAACATAAACTCAAATCCAGTGTCTTTTCTTGAGAGGTGCATTCCCATGCACCTTTTCACACCCAGACATGGGTACACGCTTCCTGATCTTGGCTATTTGCTCTTGTCCTCCCCCTTCTCCTCATCCTCCACCACCATATCATCAGGGTGACCGTGGTCCGTGATGCAAAACCCACATCATTTTTTTAAAGGGTGTTTATGATGCCCGTAAATTTTATTTTTATACAGTATGTTCATGTATGTTCACCCCCCAGGAGTAAATGTTTGTCAGCCCATACACTTAGTGCGTGGGTATTACAAGTATAGAAGGCCCGCTCCTTTCTAATGGGAACATTTTATTATGAGGCCCTCCTCCACGTCTCTTGCAAGGGGCATTGGCGTGCCTCCCAATTTTTGGCAGCCTTTGCATTCACTGCATAGGCAAACACAATGGGAGACCCACTTCCTAATAATGGGAAAATTACTTTCAGGAGGCCCTCGGACCTCCACGTCTCTTCCAAGGGGCATTTGGAGTGCCTCTAAATTTTTGGCAACCCTTGCATTCACTGCATAGGCAAACACAATGGGAGACCCAATTCCTAATAATGGGAACATTGTTTTCAGGAGGCCCTCTGACCTCCACGTCTCTTCTAAGGGGCATTGGAGTGCCTCCAAATTTTTGGCAACCCTTGCATTCACTGCATAGGCAAACACAATGAGAGACCTACTTTCTAATAATGGGAACATTGTTTTCAGGAGGCCCTCCTCTAAGTCTCTCCAAAGGAGTATTGGGGTGCATCCAAATTTTCAAAGTGGTATTGGGGTGCGTCCAAATTTTGGCCAGCCCTGCCACTCACTGCATACACAATAACAGTATAGGAGACCCACTATTTAGTAATGGGAACAATAAAACATAGCCGGCTGATGGCTCTCTAAGAATAGTGAGGGCCGACTGCTGGCCCTTTAAGAATAGTAAAGGCCGCCTGATGGCCCTATAAAAATAGGCTTTGTGACTTTCCGAGTCCCTCCATCATAATTTAACAGGATGTGTCTGATGATGTGTCACACACCACATGGCCAGATAAGGTTGTAAAATGTTAAAATGACATTTCCTGGTGAATGCATTTGTCTTTGTTGAAAGCAATGCAAAAGTGAAAAAACGCATCAAAAACTCTAAGTGTGAAAATAGCTCAAGGTGTGGATGAGCATTTTTTTTTGGGGGTATTTGTTTTGCTTTATATACAAGTCATTACCCAGGAAAGGATGTTCCTTAACATATTTCCCAGGAAAATCCATTTTGATTTCGTTTTGGCATGTTTTATTGTGAGTCCGTAAAAGTGGCGTAATACCTCTGACAACGTTGTTGACAGCAGTGATCTGGGAGATAGAAATGCTTCCAGGGGTCTTCCCCATGCTGTTCCCATGTCATTTGAGCACTGTTCCCATAGATTTGGGCAATTTTTATCCCCTTTGCAGAGCCGCATGAAAAATGCTCAAGTTTCCCATAGACTTACATTGGGCTCGTTACTCGGGTCGAGCACCCGAGTATTCCAATGTGCTCGACCCGAGCATCAAGCACCCGAGCATTTTAGTGCTCGCTCATCACTAGTAAATAGTTCTAAAACACTCTATTCTGGCAGATTCCATATATTAATACTTTTACTTCTTAAGGTACATGATATAAAAGATTTTACACAGCAATTTCTAAAACATTTGAAAAATGCGCTGTACATCTGATGGTTAAATAACAATTGTTTGCAATTTTGGGTAGATTATACAGAGATTAATCAGTTTTGTATGGTTCAGTAAAGCAATTTGATTGACCTCATTCTGCATTCTACAATAGTATGTCACTAAAGATGAACATGGAATAAAATCCACTGTGTAGCTAAATCATTGGCTTCAAGAGCAAAGCCAGGTTTTATCAATTTAGAAACACCTGCATTTTATAGAGCCCTGGCTTTTGTGTCTATGGCATCTTTGTCTCTTGTGGTCATGGTGATGTATGCCATGTTAGCAGATGTTCTGGTGCTTGCCTGCTACAAAGGGACTCATAATCAATTTAGATATACTCAATGATGGAAAAGCAGACTACTAAAGCATGAGATGGAAATCTATCCTGGTATTTTCCTTGACGTTGCAGGTTCTGGCATCATCTTGTGGTTAAAGGTAAAACTGTTACATTATACTATGTAATGTGCTGCAGAGAGCAGAACAGAAAATACATCCCATGATGTATTATTTTTTAAGATTTGTAATCACTCACATACAGAAATTATTCCTGTATCATCAAAAATAAATACAATAAATGTTTATATAATAAGAAAATTTACAAGAATACCTAGAAGTTTAAGAGGTTGTCTTCTGATGAAAGTCTGCAGTCACTCGTTGTGACTGCAGACTTCTGGATACTAACAGAGCAGGTGCACCACATGCTGTCAGGATTCTACGATATTTCAGCCGAGGCCAGACGTTCACATCACTGCAAATATTCAATGTGCATACTTCTGGCCATATTCCAACGAGATGTGCTCGTGCACTCTCAATTCACCTGTATAAAGCAAGGTCCGAATGTGACCAGAAGTATGCACATCGCATATTTGTGGTCAAGTGACTGCCCAGTCTTGGCAGCAATGCCAGAGAATCCTGACAGTATGCAGTGCGCGAGCAGTAAGAATTCATATAGAGTGACTGCAGACTTTTGGCAGTAGACAAGACAATCAATTTAGTAAAAAAGCAACCTGTCATGATCCTGCCACTCAATGTGTCCTAGGGATGTAGTGAGTGACAGCTCAGCCACACTATGGATTGCAGTGATGTTCTGGGCTGTCAGCATTGTGTGTGACACCTCAGCTATCATATAGCATGCAAAGGTGTGCTGTGCTGTTAGTTTTATGTGTGGGATTTCTTTGCAGACCAAATAGACCAGGCCTGCTGGAAATCCTCCAGATATCGCCCTTTCAAGGTTATTGCTTGGCCATTTAGCTGGCTGGCTATGCTGGGTCTATTTCCAGTCATAGCTTTCAGCTCAGTGGTGTGTTTGGATTTGCCTTTTGACTACCTGTTTGTACTACCCCTTTTGCCTTGATGAACTCTGACCTTGGAATTCTGACGCCAGACTGTGACCTGACTATGACTTTGTCTCTCCCCTCTGTTTATGACCTATCCTCCTGGCTATTGACCTCGGACTCCTTGACTTCCCCGTCTCATGGCTTGTTTGTGAGAAGTGACTCAGTGTCACACATCCATATTTAATTTACACAAAGAATTACTTATTTCAAATTTTTTTTTTTAATAATATTTAAAATTTGAAAATTATTACAGTCAGTAGCTTGTCCTGGTTCAATAAATGCTGCAAAAAATGTTCAATTTGAAGAAGCGGAAAGGATCAGATTTTCAAAGAACATAGGTATAGTTAGGGCCTACGGGCCACAGAGTAAAGTTTAAACCTAGTAGTAAAATTTGTCAGTAAGTTGCTAGATACATAGATCTGGGTTGTAATGCTAGAGTCTATGAAAAAATATGCTCTCTCCGTTAGAGAAGAAAAAATAATACCGATAAAATATATAGATTTCATAGAAAATTAAGCAATTAAATCATTTTCTAAGTGGTTCTTCTAAATTACAGTGATATATTTACCAAACAAATACCATCACTATACATTGTTACTGAACAAAGTCCTCTCTACCAAGACTAATATTACCAATAACACCACTATAGCAAGGCAAAATAGTGCCACCACCTCATGACCATACATTACCAACATGCACCCTTTCATCATTTGAAGGGTTTTTATACGTAACTCTTCTTTTTTGTCTTGCGGTATTTGATGCTGTTTTTTACACCAAATTTGTCAAAATGGTGCATGTGGTTGTGATAAGTCAAAAAGTAATTCATTTTGCAAAAGAGTGCAAAACTTATGCCAGTATGTCAAGCGTACATGAAATAATTTCAAGAGGGACTTGAGTACATTTGCAACAAATTTTGTAACTTTTAGGTGAAAATATCTAGTGATGAGCGAGTATGCTCGCAACTGCTCGGTGCTCGCCCAAGCATCTCACTGCTCGAGATGCTTGGCGCTCGCCGAGTATTTCCGGGGTTGCTTGGCGGTAGCTCTGGTCTCCTTCCTGCATGTTTGGCACTCATTACAGAGCCAATGAACATACAGGGATTGCCTGCCACTCACTGCAATGCCGTAGCCATGTGGGTTGTAGCATTACAGTGATTGGCTGGCCGCACAGCGTCATTAGGTCTATATTAGACCTGGCGACGCCATGCTCATCACAGTCACTCCGGAATCAGACAGTGTAGGGAGAGGTGCTGCTGAGCTAGGGGGAGATTTGCTTATTTCTAGTAAGTGTAAGTGTACTAAACTATATTAGAGACACATATCCATTTTCAACAAATAGTCCTTCTGAGGACTAATCCATTTGCAGCGATATAAGGCAGGCAGTGTATATAGGCAGGCAGGCAGGGTATATAGCAGAATGCAGTGCACATAGCACAAGAGGCTCCATTCCAGATTTGTCTGCTGCCGCTGTAAGATATTTCTAGAAATAGGCCCCCCAGATCTCAGAGGCCAAGAATAATTTTTTTCTGGATCTTAATCCTCATTATTTGCTTAAAAAGCAATCCAGAGAACAGTGCGCCATTTGCTTGTTCTTACTGCAGCATACAGCCAGGTCCTTTCCATATTACAGCGCTAAAAATCCAGCTGTTTAAAACTGTGGTTTGTCCGTCACACAAATCACATATAATAGTTGCGCTGAAGAAACTGCTGTTCCTGGCCTCCATTAAAAATTTATTTCAGTGTATCAGTGAAGCAATTGACACCAGTTTGCTGTTCAAAATATTTACCTACAGGCCAGGTATTTAAAACTGTGGTTTCTCCGTCACACGGATTACATAAAACTTTGCTCCAAATTCAGCCTTTTGTAGTGGGCGTGGAAGATATTGTCCTCCATTTAAAATGGGCAAGACACGTGGCAAGGGACGGGGAACTGGACGTGACGGTGCATGCAGAGGCCGAAGCCGTGGGCAAGCTGAAATTGCACCACAACAAACACCCACATCTTCTCGCCCGACCTTCCTGTCCCAATCCCTAGGGGACAGCAGCACACCACTATTGAACCCAGAGCAGTGTCAAAAGGTTATTGGTTGGATAGCGGATAATGCTTCTAGTCACTTAGCCGCCACCACCACCACCCCACACGGTGAAGTCTCAGTAGCCATGAGTCTGGACCACATATTCCTCAAGCTGATCCTCCCTCCTTCCTCCCACCATGCCGAGTGCCCAGAGACTAATGATCCCACACTTGGACACTCTGAAGAGCTGTTCACTTTTCCATTTATAGATTCGGGCTTCTCGCCCCCTCCACTTGAAGCGGGGCAAGAGGAGATCACATGTAGCGATGCCCAAATATTTGAGCAGCCACGGTCACATGAAGGCGACGGTGGGAAAGTGTCAAAAGAGGTGGACGATGATGAGACACAATTGCCAGAAAGTCAGGAGGAGGACCAGGGTGCGGAAGTGGAAGACGAGGTTGTGGATGATATAGTAACTGACCCAACCTGGCAGGAGGACATGCAGAGTAAGGAGAGCAGCACACAGGGGGAGGGAAGCAGAGCACCCCAACAGGCAGGAAGAAGCAGTGTGGTGGCCGCAGACAGAAGGCAGGCAATCGTTCCCTGTAACACCATCACGAAGGAAGTTGCCAGAACAACTGTTACGTCTTCCCGAGTCTGTTTTTTTTTAAAGACTCTGCCGATAACCTCAAAAAGGCCATTTGCACCACCTGCCAGGCCAGCATCAGCAGAGGTGGCAAAACGACCAGCCTGACCACCACCAGCATGATCAGGCACATGGCAGCAAAGCACCCGACTTTGTGGACCGAACCCCAGGGTCCAGGAACAGTGTCTGCGGGTGGCACCACTGCTTCTTCCGCTGTTGTGCATGCAAGCCAATCCCCTGTCCATGGTGCATGCGAAGATGCCTCCTGTCCTGCACCTGTCGTTGCACACTCTCTAGTTGCAGCATCAGCAAGCATGTCCACCTCCTTGTCCCAGCACAGCATTCAGTTGTCCATACCCCAGTCATTGGAACGCAAGCGTAAATACGCAACCAACGCCCCACAGGAAACATTGCTAAATTCCCATATTTTAAGATTGCTTGTGCTCAAAATGTTGCCTTTTAGGCTCATGGAGACGGAAGCATTCCGATACCTGATGGCAGCGACTGTCCATGGGTACTCAGTCCCCTGCCGCCACTATTTCTCCCGATGTGCCGTCCCTGCATTACACCAGCACGTGTCCCAAAACATTAGCCGTGTCCTCAACACCGCAGTTACTGGGAAAGTCCACCTAACCACGGACACATGGACAAGTGCTTGTGGGCAGGTACGGTACATCTCACTGACGGCACACTGGGTTAACATAGTGGAAGCTGGGAACCAGTCGGACCTTGGGACTGAACACGTCCTTCCGATGCCAAGGATTGAGGGCCCTAGGTCAATCAGGGTTGCCCCCACAGTCTACAACTCTTGCACCTCATCCTCCTCAGCCTCTTCCTCCTCTTCAGCCTCCATCTCCGAAATAACCACATCAGTCACAAGCTGGAAGCACTGCAGCACTGCCTCGGCCAAGCCGCAACAGGCTCTGTTGACGATAATATGCTGAGGTGACCAACTGCAAAATGCTGAAGAGTTGTGGACAGCTCTGAATGAGTAGGCAGATCTGTGGCTCCCACCGCTGAACCTACAGCCAGGCATGGCTGTGTGTGACAATGGCCGGAACCTTTTGGCAGCTCTGAGGCAATTTAAGCTCACACACGTACCATGCCGGGCCCTTGTGCTTAACCTCGTGGTTCAGTGGTTTCTCAAATCCTGCCCGGAAATGCCGGATCTGCTTGTTAAGTACGCCGCCTGTGTGCCCATTTTAGAAAGTCAACTACAGCTTCCGCCGCCCTTGCAGTGTTTCAGCAGCATTTGCAGCTTCCGGTTCACAGACTGATGTGTGATGTCCCCACGCATTGGAACTCTACACTGCAGATGTTGGGAAGGATTTGTGAGCAGTAGAGGACAGTTGTTGATGACCAGCATCAACAAAGCCGTCGGTATTCAGTTCAGACTCCACACATAAGACCTAAGGAGCGAGCATGGATGTCAGACATCTGTACCATCCTCCAAAACTTTGAGGTCTTCAACAAGATGGTGAGCGGCGATGACGCCATAATTAGCATCACCATTCTGCTTCTCTGTCTTCTGAAATGCTCTCTGCTCACAATCAAAGAGGATGCATTGCAGGTGTAGCACGATGAAATGGAGCAAGGAACCATACAGGGTGATTGCACACAGCTCAGCCTCTTCTCATCCCAACATGAATTGGGTAACAATGAGTCAGATGAGGAGGAGGAAGAAAAGAAGCTTGTTTCATGCGCTAAAGACGGTACTACCTGCACAACTGTCATACCGTCTGTTCAGCATGGATGGCCTGAGGACAGGGAGGAGGAGGAGGAGGAGAGCATGGTCAGTCACCCTTTTGGTGAGGACTCGGAAGTCTTGCCTGTTAGCAGTCTGGCACGCATGGCGGAGTTTATGTTACACTGCCTTTCCCACGACGCTCGCATTCTCAAAATTTTGGGTTACAGTCATTACTGGTTGATGACACTTCTAGACCCATGCTACATGGAGAACTTATCTTTAATTCCTGAGGCGGACAGGTCTACAAAACTGGGGCAGTACCAGTAGGCCCTTGTTGATGAACTATTAAAAAAATTCCCATCTGAAAACGCTGGTGGCAGAGGTCACAGTTCGTTGGACAATCAAGGAGTACAAATGAAAGAAACACAACTTCAATACAGCAGAGGCAGGGGAACACTGTCAAAGTTCTGGGAGAATTTTATCAGCCCTTCCCATAGCACAGGCCTTGAGGTGTGGGGTACTTTCACAAGGAGCACAAAGTTTAGGAAGATGCAGAGGGAGTACCTTGCTGTCCGTACCAACGTCCTCCGTGATTGATCTGTGCCTTATAATTATTGGGTATCCAAGCTGGATACGTGGAATGAACTTGCTCTCTATGCCTTGGAGGTCCTGGCCTACCCTGCGGCTAGTGTTTTATCAGAGCGTGTTTTTAGTGCCGCTGGTGGAATTATAACTGATAAGCGCATCCGCCTGTCAACTGAAAAGGTTGACAGGCTGACTCTTATAAAAATGAACAATGGCTGGATTGGGCCAGACTTCTCAACACCACCGAATGATAGCAGCGTAACATAAACTCAAATCCAGTGTCTTTTTTGGGAGGTGTATTCTCATGCACCTCTTCACACCCACACATGGGTATACGCTTCCTGATTTGGCTATTTGCTCTTGTCCTCCTCCTTTTCCTCATCATCATCCTCCACCACCATATCATAGTAACATCGTTTTTAAGGTTGAGGGAAGACTAAGTCCATCTAGTTCAACCCATAGCCTAACATATTAATCCAGAGGAAGGCAAAAAAAAAAACATGTGGCAAACACTAAGCTCCACATTGGGGAAAAATATTCCTTACTGACTCCATAAGACAATCAGACTCGTTCCCTGGATTATCGCCCTATCAAGGAATCTATATATAACTTGTAATATTATACTTTTCAAGAAAGGCATCCATGCCTTTTAGTAGTGAATCACTAATTACAACATCATGCGGCAAAGAGTTCCATAGTTCCACTGCTCTTACAGTAAAGAATCCGCGTCTTTGATTATGATTAAACCTTCTTTCCTCCAGACGTAGAAGATGCCACCTTGTCCCCGTCTCAGGCCTCAGAGTAAAAAGATCATTAGAAAGGTCTTTGTACTTTCCCCTTATATGCTTGTACATAGTAACAAGATCACCCCTAAGCCTTCGTTTTTCCAACCTAAATAACCCCAAGTGTAATAACCTGTCTTGGTATTGCAGACCCCCCAGTCCTCTAATAACCTTGGTTGCTCTTTTCTGCACCCGCTCTAGTTCAGCTATGTCTTTCTTATACAACGGAGACCAGAACTGTACACAGCATTCTAAGTGTGGTCGCACTAGTGACTTGTATAGAGTTAAAATTATGTTCTCCTCATGAGCATCTATGCCTCTTTTAATGCATCCCATTATTTTATTTGCCTTTGCAGCAGCTGCCTGACTCTGGCCACCAAACGTGACCTTGTCGTCCACCAATACACCCAGGTCTTTTTCAGTTACAGTTTTGCCCAGTGATTTACAATGAAGCATATAATTATGCATTTTATTTCCTCTGCCCAACGGCATTACCTTACATTTATCCCCATTAAAGCTCATTTGCCATTTATCAGCCCAAGTTTCTAATTTACATATATCTTCCTGTAATATAAAATTGTCCTCCTCTGTATTGATTACCCTGCATAGTTTAATGTCATCTGCAAATTTTGAAATACTACTCTGTATGCCCCCTACAAAGTCATTAATAAATACAGTGGTGGCCAAAAGTATTGGCACTCCTGCAATTCTGTCAGATAATACTCAGTTCCTTCCTGAAAATGATTGCAATCACAAATTCTTTGGTATTATTAGGCTGTGTGCCCACGTAGCGTTTTACAAGCGTTTATGCTGCGGAAATTCCGCAGCATAAACGCTTGGGAAACGCTTGGTAATCCGCCCCCATGGTCCCCAATGACAAGCCGCACTTTCAATGCCCATGTTGCGGATTTTTCCACAGCATTTATGCTGCGCTCAAAAATCCGCAGCATGTCCATTAATTTTGCGGACACGCAGCGTAATTGCTGCCATTGACTTGCATTGAAACGCATAATATCCGTGTCAGTACATTTGTACACACGGATATTATGCGTTTCTATGTGCGGATGGTACCCAAGTCTGGAGGAGAGGAGACTCTCATCCAGACCTGGGTACCATAGAAACTGTAAAAAAAATGAATTTAAAATAAAAAATAAAGTTTATACTCACCTTCCGATGTCTTCCCGGTGTTTTGTCTGCTCCGTCCAGTGTCTTGCAATGTTCGCGTTGATGTGAAGGACCTGCCATGACGTCACTGAGTCATGTGACCCATCACAAGGCTCAATGACGTCACCACAGGTCCTTCACACCACCGCAAGCAGTGCAAGACACTGGACGGAGCAGACAAAACACCGGGAAGACATCAGAAGGTGAGTATAAACTTTTTTATTTTTATTTTTCACCATTTATTCTTTTTTTTAACTAACTTGGTCACACTACTATAAATCCATGCCAGTTGCATGGATTTATATAGTGTGAACAAGTTGTCAAGCACTTTTCCAAGTGATGCTAAAATCGCTTGGAAAAGCGCTTGATAACCCGCATGCAGAAATGCATGCAAAGACTCTTCACAAACGCTTCTACCTGGTGGGAAAACCGCATGTAAAATCCGCATGCATTTTTCCTGCCAGGGAGAAGCGTAAAAAATATGCTTCATTTCCGCAACGAGGGCACATAGCCTTATCTTCATTTAATTTGATGGCAAGGAAAAAACACAAAAGAGAATGACGCAAAAATCAAATCATTGATCAGTTCAAACAAAACTCCAAAAATGGGCCAGACAAAAGTATTGGCACCCTCAGGCTAATACTTGGTTGCACAATCTTTACCCAAAATAACTGCGAACAACCGCTTCCGGTAACCATCAATGAGTTTCTTACAATGCTCTGCTGGAATTGTAGACCATTCTTCTTTGGCAAACTGCTCCAGGTCCTTGATATTTGAAGGGTGCCTTCTCCAAACTGCCATTTTGAGATATCTCCATAGGTGTTCTATGGGATTCAGGTCTGGACTCATTGCTGGCCACCTTAGAAGTCTCCAGTGCTTTCTCTCAAACCATTTTATAGTGCTTTTGGAAGTGTGCTTTGGGTCATTGTCCTGCTGGAAGACCCATGACCTCTGAGGGAGACCCTGCTTTCTCACACTGGGCCCTACATTATGCTGCAAAATTTGTTGGTAGTCTTCAGACTTCATAATGCCATGCACACGGTCAAGCAGTCCTGTGCCAGAAGCAGCAAAGCAACCCCAAAACATCAGGGAACCTCCGCCATGTTTGACTGTAAGGACCGTGTTCTTTTTTTTGAATGCCTCTTTTTTTTTCCTATACACTCTATGTTGATGCTTTTTCCCAAAAAGCTCTACTTTTGTCTCATCTGACCAGAGAACATTCTTCCAAAACGTTTTAGGCTTTCTCAGGTAAGTTTTGGCAAACTCCAGCCTGGCTTTTTTATGTCTCGGGGTAAGAAGTGGGGTCTTCCTGGGTATCCTACCATACAGTCCCTTTTCATTCAGACGCCGACGGATAGTACGGGTTGACACTGTTGTACCCTGGGACTGCAGGGCAGCTAGAACTTGTTTGGATGTTAGTCATGGTTCTTTATCCACCATCCGCACAATCTTGCGTTGAAATCTCTCGTCAATTTTTCTTTTCCGTCCACATCTAGGGAGGTTAGCCACAGTGCCATGAGCTTTAAACTTCTTAATGACACTGCGCACGGAAGACACAGGAACATTCAGGTCTTTGGAGATGGACTTGTAGCCTTGAGATTGCTCATGCTTCCTCACAATTTGGTTTCTCAGGTCCTCAGACAGTTCTTTGGTCTTCTTTCTTTTCTCCATGCTCAATGTGGTACACACAAGGACACAGGACAGAGGTTGAGTCAACTTTAATCCATGTTAACTGGCTGCAAGTGTTATTTAGTTATTGCCAACACCTGTTAGGTGCCACAGGTAAGTTACAGGTGCTGTTAATTACAGGAATTAGAGAAGCATCACATGATTTTTCAAACAGTGCCAATACTTTTGTCCACTCCCTTTTTTAGGTTTGGTGTGGAATTGTATCCAATTTGACTTTAGGGCAATTCTTTTTGTGTTTTTTCATTGAAGACAAATTAAATGAAGATAATAATACCAAAGAATTTGTGATTGCAATCATTTTCAGAAAGAAACTGAGTATTATCTGACAGAATTGCAGGGGTGCCAATACTTTTGACCACCACTGTACCATGCCTGGTCAATGTTCTTAACCTCATGGCTCAACGTTTTCTCAAAAACTTCCCGGAACTGTCGAATCTGCTTGACAAAGTACGCCGCCTGTGTGCCCGTTTTATAATGTCAGCTACAGCTTCCGCCGTGCTTGCTGTGCTTCAACAGCATTTGCAGCTTCTGGCTTACAGACTGGTGTGTGATGTCCCCACTCGTTGGAACTCTACACTGCAGATGTTGGGAAGGATTTGTGAGCAGAAGAGGGCAGTTGTTGTCTACCAGCATCAACAATGCCATCGTTGTTCAGTTCAGACTCCATGCATAAGACCTCAGGATTGGACATGGATGTCAGACATATGTACCATCCTCCAAAATTTTGAGGACTCCACCAAGATGGTGAGTGGCGATGATTCCATAATTAGCGTCACCTTCCTGCTTCTCTGTCTTCTGAAATGCTCTCTGCTCACAATCAAAGAGGATGCATTGCAGGCGGAGCACGATGAGATGGAGCAAGGAACCATACAGGGTGATTACACACAGCCCAGCCTCTTCTCATCCCAACGTGGATTGGGTGACAATGAGAAAGAGGAGGTGGAGGAGGAGGAAGAGCAGGAGTTAGTTTCATGCGCTATAGACGGTACTACCTGCACAATTGTCATACTGTCTGTTCAGCATGGATGGCCTTAGGAAAGGGAGGAGGAGGAGAGCATGGTCAGTCAGTGAGGACATGGAAGTCTTGCCTTTTAGCAGTCTGGTACGCATGGCTGAGTTTATGTTACACTGTCTTTCCCGTGACCCTCGCATTCTCAAAATTTTGGGTGACAGTTATTACTGGTTGGTGACACTTCTAGACCCACGCTACAAGGAGAACTTTATATATCTTATTCCTGAGGTGGGCAGCTCTACAAAAATGGGGCAGTACCTGAAGGCCCTTGTTGCAGAACTATTAAAAAATTTCCCATCTGAAAACGCTGGCGGCAGAGGTCACACTTCATTGGACAATCAAGGAGTACAGCCGAGAGAGACACAACTCCAATCCAGCATAGGCAGGGGAACACTGTCAATGTTCTGAGAGAGTTTTCGGAGTCCCTCCCATCGCACAGGCTCTGAGGCGTGGGGTACTCTCACAAGGAGCACAAAGTTTGGGAAGATGCTGAGGGAGTACCTGTTATGTTCTGCTACCAGAGCTAAGGAAAGAGAGGAGATCTGTCCCTACGATAGAACTCAGCTTGATCCCTACGATGTAACAGGGAACCTGATCCTGCGATCAGACCTGCTAAAGTCCTCAGCTAGTCTGTACGGAGACCTATAGATGAGGGGGAGGAATCCCTACAAGTACTAGGGACTGGGAGCAAAATGGACACCTCCTAACAGAAATAGTAGCAGACAGACGAACAAACAAACAATATAGAACACAGAGGTCCGAAGACCAAGCAAACTAACAGAGTTAGATACTGAGCACTGGCTAGCTAAAGAGTAGTAATACAATGAAGTCCAGCAAAGCCAGAAGGGCGGAGCAAGACTAAATAGGCCAACAAGGTCATGTGACCAGCAATAGAGAAAACCTAAGAGCAAGGTTCTAACAGTACCTTGCCCACCGTACCAACGTCCTCCGTGATCCTTCTGTGCCTTATAATTATTGGTTATCCAAGCTAGACACGTGGAGTGAACTGCCTCTCTATGCCTTGGAGGTCCTGGCCTGCCCTGCCGCTAGTGTTTTATCAGAGTGGGTTTTTAGTGCCGCTGGTGGAAATATAACTGATAAGCACATCCGCCTGTCAACTGAAAATGCATGCAAAGACTCTTCACAAACGCTTCTACCTGGTTGGAAAACCGCATGTAAAATCTGCATGCATTTTTCCTGCCAGGGAGAAGCGTAAAAAATATGCTTCATTTCCGCAACGAGGGCACATAGCCTTATCTTCATTTAATTTGATGGCAAGGAAAAAACACAAAAGAGAATGACGCAAAAATCAAATCATTGATCAGTTCAAACAAAACTCCAAAAATGGGCCAGACAAAAGTATTGGCACCCTCAGGCTAATACTTGGTTGCACAATCTTTACCCAAAATAACTGCGAACAACCGCTTCCGGTAACCATCAATGAGTTTCTTACAATGCTCTGCTGGAATTGTAGACCATTCTTCTTTGGCAAACTGCTCCAGGTCCTTGATATTTGAAGGGTGCCTTCTCCAAACTGCCATTTTGAGATATCTCCATAGGTGTTCTATGGGATTCAGGTCTGGACTCATTGCTGGCCACCTTAGAAGTCTCCAGTGCTTTCTCTCAAACCATTTTATAGTGCTTTTGGAAGTGTGCTTTGGGTCATTGTCCTGCTGGAAGACCCATGACCTCTGAGGGAGACCCTGCTTTCTCACACTGGGCCCTACATTATGCTGCAAAATTTGTTGGTAGTCTTCAGACTTCATAATGCCATGCACACGGTCAAGCAGTCCTGTGCCAGAGGCAGCAAAGCAACCCCAAAACATCAGGGAACCTCCGCCATGTTTGACTGTAGGGACCGTGTTCTTTTCTTTGAATGCCTCTTTTTTTTTCCTATACACTCTATGTTGATGCTTTTTCCCAAAAAGCTCTACTTTTGTCTCATCTGACCAGAGAACATTCTTCCAAAACGTTTTAGGCTTTCTCAGGTAAGTTTTGGCAAACTCCAGCCTGGCTTTTTTATGTCTCGGGGTAAGAAGTGGGGTCTTCCTGGGTATCCTACCATACAGTCCCTTTTCATTCAGACGCCGACGGATAGTACGGGTTGACACTGTTGTACCCTGGGACTGCAGGGCAGCTTGAACTTGTTTGGATGTTAGTCGAGGTTCTTTATCCACCATCCGCACAATCTTGCGTTGAAATCTCTCGTCAATTTTTCTTTTCCGTCCACATCTAGGGAGGTTAGCCACAGTGCCATGGGCTTTAAACTTCTTGATGACACTGCGCACGGAAGACACAGGAACATTCAGGTCTTTGGAGATGGACTTGTAGCCTTGAGATTGCTCATGCTTCCTCACAATTTGGTTTCTCAAGTCCTCAGACAGTTCTTTGGTCTTCTTTCTTTTCTCCATGCTCAATGTGGTACACACAAGGACACAGGACAGAGGTTGAGTCAACTTTAATACATGTTAACTGGCTGCAAGTGTGATTAAGTTATTGCCAACACCGGTTAGGTGCCACAGGTAAGTTACAGGTGCTGTTAATTACACGAATTAGAGAAGCATCACATGATTTTTCAAACAATGCCAATACTTTTGTCCACCCCGTTTTTTAGGTTTGGTGTGGAATTAAATCCAATTTGGCTTTAGGACAATTCTTTTTGTGTTTTTTCATTGAAGACAAATTAAATGAAGATAATAATACCAAAGAATTTGTGATTGCAATTATTTTCAGGAAGAAAATTAGTATTATCTGACAGAATGGTGTCAATACTTTTGGCCACCACTGTATGTTAAAAAGAAGCAGGCCCAATACTGACCCCTGTGGTACCCCACTGTTAACTGAGACCCAGTCTGAGTGTGTTTCATTAATAAGCACCCTTTGTTTCCTTACACTGAACCAGTTGTTAACACACTTACATATATTTTCCCCTATCCCCATTGTTCTCATTTTATGTATCAACCTTTTGTGTGGAACCATATCAAAAGCTTTTGAAAAGTCCATATAAACAACATCCACTGCTTTTCCTTGGTCCAGTCCAGGACTTACCTCTTCATAAAAGCTCATCAGATTAGTCTGACAGGACCGGTCCCTCGTAAACCCATGTTGATATTGGGTTATGAGGTTATTCTTCAGATACTCTAGTATAGTATTTCTTAGGAAACCCTCCAGGATTTTACCCACAGTAGAGGTTAAGCTTACTGGCCTATAATTTCCAAGTACGGTTTTTGTCCCCTTTTTGAATATTGGTACCACATTTGCTATACACCAGTCCTGTGGTTACAGACCCTGTTATTATGGAATCTTTAAAGATTAAAACGGATTATCAATGGTCTATCTATGACGTTACTTAATTCCTGCAGTACTCGCAGGAGTATCCCATGCGGGCCCGGGGATTTGTCAACTTTAGTGATTTTTAGATGCCGCCGTACTTCCTGCTGGGTTAAGCAAGTGACATTTAATGGAGAATTTTTGTCATCACTGATCAAGTTTTCTGTCATGCGATTTTCTTGTGTAAATACTGTTAAAAAAAATAGTTTAGCATATTGGCTTTTTCCTCATCCTCATCCACCATTTCACCCAGACTATTTTTAAGGGGGCCAACAGTATAATTTTTTAGTTTTTTTTTGCCATTTATGTAGTTAAAGAATATTTTGGGATTATTTTTACTTTCTCTGGCAATGAGTCTATCTGTCTCAATCTTTGCTGCCTTGATTTGTTTTTTACAGAATTTATTTAATTTTCTGTATTTATTTAAGGCCTCATCACTACCTACTTGCTTTAGTTCTCTAAATGCTTTCTTTTTGTCACTTATTACGCCTCTTACAGCTCTATTTAGCCATAGTGGTTTCCTCCTATTTCTAGCATGTTTATTCCCATAGGGTATATATTGTGCACAGGTCCTATTCAGGATGGTAATAAATGTCTCCCATTTGCTTTGTGTAGTTTTATGTCTCAGCATATCGTCCCAGTTTATAGCACTGAAGTTTAGTGTCCTTGTAACCCCTCTACTACACATCTTATTAAAGGATACATGAAAACTTATTATTTTGTGATCACTATTACCCAAGTGGCCCCAAACTCATATATTTGATATGCGGTCTGGCCTGTTGGTTAATATTAGGTTTAGCAGTGCCCCCCTTCTTGTTAAGTCCTGAACCAGTTGTGAAAGGTAATTGCCTCTCATAGTTGTCAAAAACCTATTACCTTTGCTTGAACTACTGGTTTCTGTTCCCCAAGGTATTTCAGGCTAGTTAAAGTCCCCCATAATAATGACTTCTCCTTGAGTTGATATCACCAGGGTGACCATGGTCCGTGATGCAATACCCGCATTATTTTTTTAAAGGGTGTTCATGATGCCCGTAAAAAAAATAATTATACAGTATGTTCATGTATACCCCCAGGGGTAAATGTTTGTCAGCCCATACACATAGTGCATGGGCATTACAAGTATAGGAGACCCGCTCCTTTCTAATGGGAACATTTTTTATGAGGCCGTCCTCTACGTCTCTTCCAAGGGACATTGAAGTGCTTCCCAATTTTTGCCAGCCCTTGCATTCACTGCCTTGGCCAACACTATGGGAGACCCACTTCCTAATAATGGGAAAAAAAATTTTCATGAGGCCCTTCTCTACGTCTCTTCCAAGGGGCATTGGAGTGCTTCCAAATTTTTGGCAACCCTTGCATTCACTGCATAGGCAAAAACAATAGGAGACCCACTTCCTAATAATGAAATCATTGTTTTTAGGAGGCCTTCTGACCTCCACGTCTCTTCCAAGGGGCATTGGAGTTACTCCAAATTTTTGGCAACCCTTGCATTCACTGCATAGGAAAACACAATGGGAGACCTACTTCTTAATAATGGGAACATTGTTTTCAGGAGGCCCTCCTATAAGTCTCTTCAAAGGGGTATTGAGGTGCGTCCAAATTTTGGGCAGCCCTGCCACTCACAGCATACACAATGACAAGCAAAGAGCACTGAACATAGAAGCACAGGTCACAGACCATAATTAAACCCGCAAAATAGACGGGTCTTACCTATACCAAGTGCTTAATATATGGACCAATAAGGAATGGCAGACCATTCGGTAACACACACGAAAATAGAGAGAACCACCGAATGATAGGTCCAATAAGGCAAAGGATTTGAATAAATAGCCTTTATTAGTGTTTTAGTAAAAAGTGGCACTACATGCAGAAGGAGGACCGCATTGTAGTATCCAGACACAACGATATATCACATAATAGTTACATTTTATGCTGCACTGTAAAATCCATACTAAATAATAAGGCAACAGGTACATATACCACGTAGTATTAATGGATATACATATCACATATGGTAAAGGTCACCTGAAAGTTCAGAGTACATAGCAGATGGATGGCCAGCTAATATACATAAAGGAAAAGTACCATGTGTACAATGATTATGACCATATCAATGCCAAGCACATCTGGACCGCCGGTGCTACATGTCAAAAGTGACAACACACAATCAATCAGAAGATGAATTGCATACCTGTGTATTAAGCAGCATATGTGAGTGGCACCACGCGGCCAACCCCGACGAGCGTTTCGGACACACGTCCTTCGTCAGGGGGTACCGTCCATGTGAACCACCATGTGTATAAAGGTTGATGTGACCAATCAATATAGACCAGGGCGTGCATAATTAACATGTCCCCCAATCAAAATACCGCAGGGACAAGTGCGCACAGCTGTATAATGGTAGATATGACCAGGCAGCGTTTGGTACGCGCGCATGCGCCGTCAGGAGGAACTGGAAGCCGTGGGCGCCGCGTCATGCATCAGCTGACGTCGGGTCCACATGACCCGAGTCACCTGGCACATAGAGACGCACGCATCACAGCTTCCCGGAACACAGACAGGGCATGCGCGCCACGCCAGCCAGGTAACCAACGGCAACCAGTGCGCCATGTATGGGAGCTGCTGATATCGGCAGCTCAGTGACTGGAGGTAAAAAGGAGAAGATGCATAAGAAGGACATGGAATCACTAGGGTCACAACTACGTAGTGTGAGACGTCCAAAAGGAGAAAAAAAGTGTATAGTGGACCATATGAACTTGGATCATGAAAAATGTATGTAAGGTGAAGTGAGATAAGATCAAAATATAACAGTACATATAAAATGCTCCTTACCAAAATAGGAGGTAGCATGATGTTAATAAAGTGTGCTGTACCAGTGAGGGAAAAAGATGATTGAAGTGAAGGTGAAGTGAGTAAGTGGCAATATGTGTTTATGTGTTTACCAAAATATAAATATAACAATGTGTATAGGAAGCTGATGTAAAAAGCAGCATAGTGTTGATAAAAAGTGCTGAACCGTAAGGACAGATAATAGAGTGCAATTAATGTAAAATAGGTTACAATATATGCAAGTGTTAACCAAACTACAAGTGATATTGTTGGTTGAAAAAGGGGAGGAGGTGGGGGGAGGGGGTGTGATGAGTGGGGTTGAGGTGGAGGGGAGGGTTATGTATGAGTATGGGAGAAAGATAGATTTAAATATATCCAAAAGTATGCCTAAGGCTATGTGCCCACGATGCAGAAATGCTCAGGATTTTTTCCTGAGCGGTTCTGCATCTCCCTGGCAGAAAAAAACGCATGCGGATTGTACATGCGGATTGTACATGCGTTTTCCTGCCAGGGACATGCGGAAATGGAGCGTTATCACTGACATTTCCACATGCGGATTGACAAGCGCTTTCCAAGGGATTAGCATCACTTGGAAAGTGCTTGTGACAACTAGGTCACACTATATAAATCCATGCAAACAGCATGGATTTATATAGTGTGACCCGAGAGAGTGGTAAAAATAAAAAAAATAAATGTATACTTACCCTCCGATGGCCCCCGGTGTCCTGCTTTACACTCCGTTCTCCCGGCTGCCAGCATCGGTGGATTGAAAGACCTGCCGACGTCAGCGTCGCGTGACCCGTCACATGACTCTGACGTCAGCGCAGGTCCTAGTTCAGTCCACTGTCTTTTTTTACAGATTTTTTAATGGTACCTGGGTGTGGATGAGACTGTCCTCTCATCTACACCCGGGTACCATCCGCACATTAGAACGCTTGGATTACACATCTACATATACAGTGATGCATAATCCATGCGGTCTAATGCAAGTCAATGGCGGCGAAGACGCAGCACTTCCGTAAAATAATTGGTAGTGCTGCGTTTTTTTCCGCAATGATAATCCGCAGCGGAAATTTCCGCAGCATGTGCACAGCACATGCGGATTATCATTGGGGAACATTGCTGCCCTTCTACCATGCATTTTTAATGCGCTTCTGCAGCATTTCCGCAGCTGCAAAAATGCTGCAGAAACGCATTAAAAACGCATCGTGGGCACACAGCCTAACTCACATTCTCCCACATCGTGACCTGTTCATGCAGGAAGACAGGACATGCAGGTAAACATAGACCTATGTCTGCGACAGCAAAAGAGCAGTATATACAATCAAGAATATGCACATCGATAATGTGGAGTGGAAGATGGACACACATCCAACTCGGGACAGTATATAATAGATGAAACATGAACATGGAATATGGCATGTTGATAATAGTACATGATCAATATATCAATAAGTAATGTACAATATGACACTAATAAATTAAGACATGTTGATAGTAAATATATCAGTACCACACACATGATAATATATTATAACATGTTTTTACAGTATAATACATATATAGATCGACACAAATGTCAGTAATATGATTGTTAAAGGACTAAAACAAGAAATATTGCACACTCGTCCCTTCCTGCTACTATTGCCCATATCAGCAAGGTCCATAACATGTATACCCAATTCTATGTACATAACATATCATAACATCATCCGTGGAAGAGGATGGGAAACAATAGCGAGAGAAGAAAAAAGTGTGGGGGGGGGGGAGCGGAGGGGAGGGGAGGGGAGGGGGGGGGAGAAAGGAGGAAAAAGGACAAGGGAAGGGAGCAGGATAACGCTGTAGCAACTTCAAGTCTTCAGTCACAAATCCTTCACGACATATGGAGCCCCAGTCTGGCGATGACATCAGACATCACATCAATAGTACACTGTAAGAAATGTTAAAAATGAGTTTAAGCAAAATAAAAAACGATAAAAACAAACACAAGACACTGGTTCAAGGACTATGTTGGTCACAGGAATGGGACATAGCTGATGTTTTTATTTAATCCACATGGGCAGACTGTTTTTAATGCCCAGATCCAACGCATTTCATGCTGGGCCAGGGACTTACTGATTTTGCCCCCTCTAATATTTGATGGAATCATATCAATGCCAATTACTTTGAGCAGTGAAGCATCACATCCATGAAACTGCTTGAAGTGACTCGGTAATGTCTTCAAGAGGGATAAATCATTGATCTCCCTTGCTGCCACATTGCCAAGAACATGTTCACGTACCCTAACCTTTAATTGGCGGGTTGTTAACCCCACATACAGTACAGACCAAAAGTTTGGACACACCTTCTCATTTAAAGATTTTTCTGTATTTTCATGACTTTGAAAATTGTACATTCACACTGAAGGCAACAAAACTATGAACTAACACATGTGGAATTATATACTTAGCAAAAAAGTGTGAAACAACTGAAAATATGTCTTATATTCTAGGTTCTTCAAAGTAGCCACCTTTTGCTTTGATGACTGCTTTGCACACTCTTGGCATTCTCTTGATGAGCTTCAAGAAGTAGTAACCGGAAATGGTCTTCCAAAAATCTTGAAGGAGTTCCCAGAGATGCTTAGCACTTGTTGGCCCTTTTGCCTTCACTCTGCGGTCCAGCTCACCCCAAACCATCTCGATTGGGTTCAGGTCTGGTGACTGTGGAGGCCAGGTCATCTGGCGTAGCACCCCATCACTCTCCTTCTTGGTCAGATAGCCCTTACACGCCTGGAGGTGTGTTTGGGATCATTGTCCTGTTGAAAAATAAATGATGGTCCAGCTAAACGCAAACCGGATGGAATAGCATGCCGCTGCAAGATGCTGTGGTAGCCATGCTGGTTCAGTATGCCTTCAATTTTGAATAAATCCCCAACAGTGTCACCAGCAAAGCACCCCCACACCATCATACCTCCTCCTCCATGCTTCACGGTGGGAACCAGGCATGTAGAGTCCATCCGTTCACCTTTTATTCGTCGCACAAAGACACGGTAGTTGGAACCAAAGATCTCAAATTTAGACTCATCAGACCAAAGCACAGATTTCCACTGGTCTAATGTCCATTCCTTGTGTTCTTTAGCCAAAACAAGTCTCTTCTGCTTGTTGCCTGTCCTTAGCAGTGGTTTCCTAGCAGCCTTTTTACCATGAAGGTCTGCTGCACAAAGTCTCCTCTTAAAAGTTGTTGTAGAGATGTGTCTGCTGCTAGAACTCTGTGTGGCATTGACCTGGTCTCTAATCTGAGCTGCTGTTAACCTCCGATTTCTGAGGCTGGTGACTCAGATAAACTTATCCTCAGAAGCAGAGATGACTCTTGGTCTTCCTTTCCTGGGGCAGTCCTCATGTGAGCCAGTTTCTTTGTAGTGCTTGATGGTTTTTGCAACTGCACTTGGGGACACTTTCAAAGTTTTCCCAATTTTTCAGACTGACTGATCTTCATTTCTTAAAGTAATGATGGCCACTCGTTTTTCTATACTTAGCTGCTTTTTTCTTGCCATAATACAAATTCGAACAGTTTATTCAGTAAGACAATCAGCTGTGTATCCACCAGACTTCAGCACAACACAACTGATGGTCCCTACCCCATTTATAAGGCAAGAAATCCCACTTATTAAACCTGACAGGGCACACCTGTGAAGTGAAAACCATTTCCGGAGACTACCTCTTGAAGCTCATCAAGAGAATGCCAAGAGTGTGCAAAGCAGTCATCAAAGCAAAAGGTGGCTACTTTGAAGAACCTAGAATATAAGACATATTTTCAGTTGTTTCACACTTTTTTGTTAAGTATATAATTCCATATGTGTTAATTCATAGTTTTGATGCCTTCAGTGTGAATGTACAATTTTCATAGTCATGAAAATACAGAAAAATCTTTAAATGAGAAGGTGTGTCCAAACTTTTGGTCTGTAATGTAGATCAGTGAACATGGGCATGTGGCATAATATACCACAGCAGTAGAAGTACATGTGATGTGATGTTGGATATTATATCCTGTGAGTCCATCCGAACTGTGGAATCTATCGGATCTCTGCACTTTAGGACAGGCCACACACTTGCCGCAGGGACGACAACCTCTAGACAGAAATGATGTGGATTCATTCGTGCAGTGACTTTTCACTAAATCATCACGTAGGTTGCGTGATCTATGAAAAGTAATATTAGATTTTGGACTTAGGTATTTAGAGAGTACCGAATCAGATTGGAGAATGGGCCATGACTTGTCCAAAAAATAACGCATCAGATTATTCTGTCCATGATGCTGAGTGATAAATCTGACAGTTTTATCTGACTTTTCCGTCGTCTTTGAATACAAGGCCATATGTCTAGAAGTATGTTTGGCCCTATTAAATGCCCTTTTAATAGAGCGACGACTGTACCCTCTTTCCAAAAATCTTGTCTTCAGTGTGTCAGCCTGTTGTAAGAAATCTGCATCATTTGAGCAAATTCTCCTTAGTCTGAGGAATTGGCCCACTGGTATTGACCGGATCATTGATGGAGGGTGTGATGAGGATGCCAGTAGTAGAGAATTCACTGCTGTATTCTTACGGAACAGAGAGGATTGTAGACAGTTCTGGGAATCTTTGTAAATCCTGACATCCAGAAAATCAATGGAACTCATATCACACTGGTATGTCAGGTGGATATTCTAGTGGTTTTGGTTCAGACATTTCATAAATTGATGTAACTCCTCGGTAGTACCATGCCAGATCATGAAAATGTCATCGATGTACCACGTCCAAAAGAGGATGCGGTCCATCGAAGGGTACCGATCTGACATGAATAAGTCCCTCTCCCACAGCCCCAGGAACAAATTAGCATACACAGGAGCAAATGCTGCACCCATAGCGGTGCCCTGGAGCTATAGGTAGAAGGATTCCTTGAATAGGAAAAAATTATGAGATAGGGTGAACTCTAACAACTGACTGATAAAGTTCACCATATTCAATGTCCTAGATGAGGAATGAAGAAAAAATTTTGTAGCATGTATACCATCAACATGTCAAATGTTGGTATACAATGATTCCACATTGCATGTCACCAAAATGGTATCTGTGTCTATGTGAAGCCCATCAATTTTCTTCAAGAATTCAGAGGTATACTTCGTAAATGAGGGTAATGACTCCATCAGGGGCTGGAGCTCAGTATCAATGAAATGATTAATGTTTTCCAGATAATTTCCTCTCCCTGACACAATTGGCCTTCCTGGTGGTATTTGACAGTTTTTATGTATCTTAGGTAACAGATACAGGAACGAAAGGTTCACTGACCTTAAGTGCTTGGTGCAATTCCTTTGAGATAACCCCATTATCCCTAGCAGATTGTAAAATGGAAAGTAATTCCTTCTGATATTTCACTAAGGGATTAAAGGTTAATTTTTTATAGCATTCCCGATTTCTTAATTGACGGAATGCTTCCTCCTCCTACATTGATTTCGGCCAGATCACCACATTCCCACCCTTATCTGCTGGTTTAAATATTACGTTAGATCATTTGCGTAATCGCTGGAGACATTGTCTCTCATCTCTGGTCAAGTTATCCCGTGTTGGGTATCGTGGAATATTCTCAAAGTCCTTGCTCACCATTTTGACAAATACCTCAATGGTTGAGCAAGTGGACAGGGGAGGAAATTTCTGGGAGCGTGGGTTGATAGAAATAGGGATCTTACCCTCTGTTGGACTGTTATGTTCCTCCGCCAATTCTTTCAGATCGGCTAACGCCTCCTGTTCCGTCTCTGTAGGGAATAAACGAAAGGTAGCCTCATCTTGGAAGTGTCGTTTAAATAATAATTTCCTCGCAAAAAGGTGCAAGTCTTTGATAGCTGTGAGCCTATCAAATTGAGCTGTGGGGCAAAACATTAAACCTTTCTTTAGTACAGACATCTCCATCTGAGAGAAGGAGTGAGAACTCAGGTTAATTACCTTTAAACTGTCTCTTGTCTCTGGTAAGTAGGTGTAGTTGAGCTTGTTGGGAGGAAAGCGCAACTCACGTTTCCGTTTTGGGGTAGAAATAACCGATCCAGAGACGGAAGGAGAGGCGTCTGAAGCCTCACTGGTCGGCGGGCTAGATGATAACGATGGGGTGCGATCCCTATTAGTGCCTGAAGGTGCAGACTTTTTCCACCTATAAATTCTCCCCATGGCAAGATCCCTCTGGTCCCTCATTAGTTTTTTGGCATGGTTCGCCTGGATGTCTTTCACCCATCGGTCCATAGATTTATTCATTTGTGTATCAATGGAACCCATCTGATCCACCGAAAAATCCACCTTCGCCTTAACATATGTTGTTTCAAGAGTTTTATCAATCTCACTGATGGATTTGAGATTGAGCTGTATCAACAGTTGCATAAACCTTTTGGACGTCCCATTGCACACCTGTTCCCAGTCCCTAATGAACTCCTCATCCTCAACCAGAAATGATCGCATGACCCGCACCCTCAGGCCCCTAGGGATCAATTGTTTCAACATATAGTTTTCCAGGAATGTTTTATTCCACCATAATCCACACAATGACAGTATAGGAGACCCACTCTTTAGTAATGGGAACAATAAAACATAGCCAGCTGATAGCTCTCTAAGAATAGTGAGGGCCGACTGCTTGCTCTTTAAGAATAGTAAAGGCCGCCTGATGGCCCTATAAAAATAGGCTTTGTGACTTTCAGAGTTCCTCCTTTATAAATGAAACAGGATGTGTCTGATGATGTGTCACACACCACATAGCCAGATAAGGTTGTAAAATGTTAAAATGACATTTCCTGGTGAATGCATTTGTCTTTGTTGAAAGCAATGCAAAAGTGCAAAAACGCATCAAAACCGCTAAGTGTGATCATAGCCCAAGGTGTGGAGGAGTATTATTGTTTTTGGTTATTTATTTTGCTTTATATACAAGTCATTACCTGGAAAGGATGTTCCTTAACATATTTCTCAGGAAAATCCATTTTGGATTTGTTTTTGTATGTTATATTGTGAGTCTGTAAAAGTGGTGCAATACCTCTGACAACGTTGTTGACCGCAGTGACCTAGGAGTCAAAAATGCTTCCCCATGCTGTTCCCATGTCATTTGAGCACTGTTCACATCGATTTGGGAAATTTTTAGGCCCTCTACAGACCGCCGGGGGGAGCCGCCTGAAAAATGCTCTAGTTTCCCATAGACTTACATTGGGCTCGTTGCTCTGGTCGAGCACCCGAGTATTCCAATTTGCTCGATCCGAGCAACGAGTACCCGAGCATTTTAGTGCTCGCTCTTCACTAAAAATATCTGCAAAACTCTAAACTCTTCCTACAATGACAAAAATGAAAAACAAGAAAACACAAATAAAATATACTTAAAAGGCACAAATTAAAAGAAGAATTGGGCACAATTGAAAATCACCAAAAACTAGACAAAAATCATTAACAAATGCAATAATGAATTGCGCCTATAGTGTTTGAATATAATCACTATCCTTTGATTGAACATAATCCACTACAGACCAATATACCCAAATACAAAATAATACTCCTAAATTGACCCCACAGGGGTAGATATCAGTTATGCACAGGAGCCCTGTGGACTTATATGTGTTCACATTACAGGCAAATGTTTTGACTCACCAATGATATCTCCAATCAAAGACATTCATTTTTCTTTTTTTCTTCTTCACCCAGCACAAACTGCTATGATTTTTTCCTACCACTATTTGTAATGTATAAACAGGGCCGGTTTTAGACAAAGAGGGGCCATAGGCAAAAGTTTAAAGTGGGGCCCCAAATGCTCACATGTTGCACCATTACACAGAAACATTTTGGTTGTATTTACATGTTGAAGTCAGGCCATTAAACGAGCGCGATCGACAATATTGAAGTCGTTTGGCGCTTGTTTTTACGGCTTCTTTACGGCTGAGGAAGAATGATGGGGACAAAACAATCACTAATAGATCAATCTGTCCCCATAGAGTATCATGTTATCAGCAGCATATCTGCAGTTTTCACCAGGCGACGTGCTGTTGAGAACAATGATTTTTATTCCAGCATAAACAATCCAATCACTTGATGAATAGGCAGCATTTTGCTAGTTTAGTATAATGTACACCATAGTCCTCCATAGAGTAAATGCACCCCCATAGTCCTCTATATAGTATAATGTGGCTCATAGTCCCCCATATAGCATAATCCACCACCATAGCTCTCGATATAGTATAATGCACGACCCATAGTCCTCTATATGGTATAATGTGCCTCATAGTCCTCCATATAGCATAATGCACTCCCATAGTTCTTGATATAGTATAATGAACTCCCCATAGTCCTCTATATAGTATAATGCATCTCATAGTCCTCCATATTGTATAATGCACTCTCCATAGTAAATTGTATCCCCATAGTCTTCCATACAGTATAATGCACTTCCCTTAGTCCTCCATACAGTATAATGCACCCAAATTCCTCAATACAGCATAATGAAGCCCCCATAGAGTATAATGCAGTCCAAATACTGTGTAATGCAGCCCCATAGAGTATAATGTAGTGCCCTCATACAGTATAATGCAGCCATATAGAGTATAATGCAGCCCCCATATAGTGTAATGCATCCATTTAGAGTATAATGGAGCCATTTAGAGTATAATGCAGCCATTTAGGGTATAATGCAGCCATATAGAGTATAATGCAGCCCCCATACATAGTATAATGCAGCCCCCATATAGAGTATAATGCAGCCCCCATATAGAATATAATGCATCCCCCATATAGATATAATGCAGCAGCCATATAGAGTATAATGCAGCAGCCATATAGAGTATAATGCAGTTCCATATAGAGTATAATACAGCAGCCATGTAAAGTAAAATTTAGCCCCCATACAGAGTATAATGCAGCAGCCATATAAAGTATAATGCAGCCCCCATACAGAGTGTAATGCAGCCCGTATACAGAGTATAATGCAGCCCCACATGCAGAGTATAATGCAGCCCCAATACAGAGTATAATGCAGCCCCATACAGAGTATAATGCAGCCCCCATATAGAGTATAATGTAACCGCCATATAGAATATAATGCAGCCCCCATATAAAGTATAATGCAGTCCCCATATAGAGTATAATGCAGCCCCCATATAGAGTATAATGCAACCACCATATAGAGTATAATCCAGCCCCCATATAAAGTATAATGCAGCCTCCATATAGAGTATAATGCAGCCCCCATATAGAGTATAATGCAGCAGCCATATAGAATATAATGCAGCAGCCATATAGAGTATAATGCAGTTCCATACAGAGTATAATGCAGCAGCCATATAGAGTATAATGCAGTTCCATATAGAGTATAATACAGCAGCCATATAGAGTAAAATGTATATCAAAGAGGGCATAATCACAGATAATACATATCTATCAAAGGCAACACAATGAGTACATTACTTGTACACATCATGGTACACCTATTTATGTGTGACCACAGGGTATATTATTATCATGCTATGACACCATATACGGATATTGAGTATTGCTGAGGTCCTACAGTTGTGAGCACTGTCCTTATGCTTATGTATGCATGTGTTCTTACCATGTTGTCCCATTTACCTGTATATAAACTTTTAATATACTTATTTAATAAAGACTCTATTTTTTACCTAGTTTAGGTAATTGGGCTCTTTTTGATCGTTGTATTGCCTTTGATAGCCCCCATATAGAGTATAATGCAGCCCCCCTTTAGAGTATAATGCTGATCCCATATAGAGTATAATGCAGCAGCCATATAGAGTAAAATGTAGCCCTCAGTCCTCTAGTATTATGGCCTCAGCAAGTTAAAAAATAAATATAATACTTACTCTCCTCCTCGTTCCCCCGCAGCTCCGGTATCTGCAGTGCTTTGTAGTAGCTCACCTGCCCTGTACAGCGTGGTGCATGATGACATCATGACGCTGCATCAGAGGAAGAGAGGGGAATGATGGGAGAGAGAGTGTCACATGACGCTCCCTCCTCCATCATTACTATCAACTGTATCGGCATCTATGATACACGATGCGGAGGCGGGGCGCTGACATCGGGCCCCCTGGCTCACAGGCCTCATAGCGGCCACGTGGTGTGCCCCACTGCTGGGTGGCAGTGTGCCAGGGGTCCCTGGGAGAGTGGGGGCCACAGGCAGATGCCCAGTCTGCCTGCCCCTAACGCCGGCCCTGTGTATCGACATCTACTATTGATAACTTTTAAAGCAACCATCAAAAGATTTCAACTGGATGTGCAACTTAAAACTAGTGTTGAGCCACCCCCGTAGTGTTCGAGTTCGGTTCGGTTCGTCGAACACCCGTATGTTCGTCGAACTGTTAGTCGAACACCGTCAAACACCGTTAAAACCAATGGCAGGCAAACAAAAACACATAGAAACACATAGAAAACACATAGAAAACACTTCAAAGGTGTCCAAAAGCTGACAAACTGCTCAGAAGACACAACTAACACATGGGACAGTGACAAGTATATATAGTCATGCGAAAAGAAAAGAGGTGGAGGAGTAAAAGGAGGGGGAGACACAGATATAGGCATGTCATGCCCTTCTAAAACCAAAAAAGTGCGAAGCTGACATGACCAGTCCGTTCCTGCCCGTGCGACCTCCGGTCGCCGGGTTTGTACCAGAGCCGCGGTGGACCCTGACGGCCAGGCCCCCTCTCCCAATACTGATGCCTGTCTGCTGGTGGGTCGAGCGAGCCCCCTGCGGTGGAGGCAGGTCTAATCTTTTTAATTTAAATTGTCTCTCTAATTTGAATGAGTACACTTTAAATCCTTTTACAAGGATCTATTGAAGCAGGAAGTGGAGGAGGTGTGGCCTGTGTTCCTAGCTGAGTGAGAGCTGTGTGGAGGAGCTCCTGGGAAGCTCCAACTAGGACTTTTTTCTAAGCCCGACCCTTGCCTCTTCGTTTTCCCAGGACCGAGGCAGGGGTGTCGGGGGGTATCCCCGGGCTCCGGCCCTCCCGGTCTGGGCCGGGTGGGGTCGGAGGACTGAATATGGATCCATCAGAGGACTCTGTGAGGAGGTCTGGGAGGCTGTCCCAGCGTGAAGCGGCTACGGTGAGCATGCCGGCATCGGCTAACAAGGTGACTGGCAAGCCCAAGGGAAGCAAGGGGAGTGCCCCATGGGCCGAGAGGTGCCCGGACGAGTCAGCGGAGGCTTTCTCCCAGCGGGTGGTGGAGATGTTGCGGTGCCACGAAAAGGGGAAGGTGGCACTGGCGAAACTCCTGCTGGACTTGCGGCAGGCCAAGGCGCTATATAATGCAGCAGCCCAGAGGAAGCGCCCGGCGATCGCCACGCAAATCCAGAGGGTCAAGGATAGGATTGCCGAGGTGGAGCAGAGGCAGGCGGAAATAGAGAGGGCTGCGGGTCCCTTTCTGGAGAAATTCTCTAATGATCGGCGGTTCTCGGGCCAGGAGGGGTTAACCACGCAGCAAGGAAGGGGGGCGTGTGAAGGGGGCCTGCCGGCCAGTGAAGGCACTCCCAGGACTATGCATGGCAGCCAGGAGCCTGGAAAGGAACGTTTGTCTGGAGCCCCACCCCCTGTCCAACCCACCACAGCTCTGGGTGCTGCCCCGGGGGTTACCCCAGCCATGGAGGAGGAGAAGGTGGGGGGTGGAGGAAGTGGCACGCTGTTAGTGCGAGCAGAGGATAGTGTGGGTGCGGGCACAAAGGCCGGGGGATCGCGGTCCGGGGCTCCGCCCCTTGCCCCACCCACCTCAGCGCTCGGCGTGGTCACCATGAGAGACACACATAGAACTGCAGAGCCCAGCGGCACCCGGTCTGCCGGCCCGCCCCTAGCCCCGCCCATCTTGGCACTCAGCGTGGCCACCATGCGAGACACACGTGGAACTGCAGAGCCCAGCGGCACCCGGTCTGCCAGCCCGCCCCTAGCCCCGCCCACCTCGGCGCTCAGCGCAGCCACCATGAGAGGCACACGTGGAACTACCGAGCCCAGCGGCCCCCAGTCTGCCAACCCGCCCCAAGCCCCGCCCACCTTGGCACTCGGCGTGGCCACCATGAGAGGCACACATGGAACTACCGAGCCCAGCGGCCCCCAGTCTGCCAACCCGCCCCAAGCCCCGCCCACCTCAGCGCTCGGCACAGCTACCATGAGAGCCGCGAGTGGAACTGCAGAGCCCAGCAGTTCCCGGTCTGTTGGTCCGCCTCTAGTCCCGCCCACCGCAGCTCTCTGCACTGCCTCTGTACAGTCTGTGGGCGGAGGGAAGAAGGGAGGCAGGAGGGACATGAAAGAAAAAGCAGCAAGCAATGCTTATAGTACCACAAGGCTCAGCAAGCCTTGCGCCGGTGCCCCGCCTCTCGTCATGCCCACCACAGCACCTGGAGTTGCCCAGAAGAAACCTGCGGCTGGGAGGGAGGCAGCAGGGAAAACAGCAGGGAAGACAGAGACGGATCCAGGAACAGTGTCCCAGGAGGTGGCAGTAACCCCGGTCGAGCAGCCTGCCAGCGTTACTGGGGAGCCTCCTAAATCTTCCGGTCTGCGTCCTGAGCAGGTGGCGCTGCCTGCCTCCAGCACATCAGAGGAGGAGGACATGGAGGCGTCTTCGGGGTCTGGGGGGCTCATGGCGGCCATCCGGTTGCTGGAGTCCCCGGTGAACCTCCAGCATTTTTGTTTCGGGGACGAAGATCCGGGACCCGGAAAGAAGAAGGGGCGCAAGAAGAAGGCACAGGAGACGGTGAGTATGCGTTACGTGTTTAATGATGATACTGATGCTGCTGCTGTCTCCTGTGTAACCCCCACCGGTCAAGGACGCCCGAATCATGAAGTTGGTCCTCGGCGCAGGTCCGGTGGGGAGAGTAAAGGCAAATGTAAGGCGAGTGGTGATGGTGTGGCGATCCCTACGGAGGACAGTAGGGATGGCAAAGGGTCATCGCTGGCGGTGGCGCCAGACATATTCAGTGTGGTGGAGTTCCCGTCTCTGTCTCCCATGGCCTCTGGGTCTCGGGCAGAGGAAGGTGGGGGTTGTGGCGGTGGAGCCGGAGCAGCTTTTTCAGAGATCTTGGCTGAGGTCCGGAGGATAGTGGGGGAGGAGAGAGACACTGCTTCCATATCTGGCCAGAGGGTTGAGGGGCCGCCTGCTGGGGACTAGGCTGCCGGGGGTAAACCGACCGGGGTGTCTGCACCTGTGAGGTTGGTAAAACCCAGCGCCCAAAATCCCGGCCCCTGTGATACCCAGCGCATGAATATTGGAGGGTCCAAGGTGGCAGAGGGGGAGAAGGGGAGTAAGGACAATGCTGCGGATGTGGTGAGTGTCCTGAAACCCCCCCCCAGTGATGCCAGGACCTTGGGTAAAGCGGTTAGTACCCCACCTGTTCTGGCTGGCATGGATGGGGTGCATGAGGTGGGGATGAATGGGGTACATGAAGGAGGTGAGGATGGAGGTGAGGATGCAGTTATGGAAGTGGTGAGTGGTACGGCTGGTGGTGATGGTAGTGGTGCAGGGGCAGTAGGTGAGGCTGTGAGGCAGAGTGTGAGTGTGAATGAGGGGCCAAGTGTGAGGCCAAGGAATCCCAGTTCGTTGGCGGCCTCGTTAGAGGGCGGTTCACATGTCCGCACCTTTGCGGCGGCCGCTGCCGCGGGTAGTGGAGGGTCCTTGTCAGGTGACACTGGGCAGGGTTACTTGCAATGGCGTCTCCTGGATGCCCTGAAGAGGGGAGAGCAGTCCATTACAGTGCAGGGTAGGGAGGTAGATTTATCGTTCTGGATAGACCGACATGGTCTGTCCGCCTTCCAAGAGTTAGGGGCAGAGAACGTTACGTGGTCTCTGCCGACAGCAGGGCAGGGTGGCGTCCGTAGGAATGTGGTCCGTCTCCGGTGGGAAGGCAATGAAACGTGCCCCTCTAGGGACAAGGTGGTGGAGCTTTTCCTGGGGATGGGCTTCAGGGCTGATGACATCTATGCCCTGATTCATCCCTATGGTGCCACCTTTTTCAACGTCAGCTTTGTGAGATCAGAGGGCCTAGAGCTCTTCTGGTCTCAGTATGAGCTGGCCTGGATTTGCCCTGAATGGCGAGGGTTTATAGTCCAGGCTATCTCTCGCCAAAACTCAGTGAAGAAAGTGACCGTGCTCACCAGTAACGAGTCACTTTCTGAGATGGACATCATGACCTGGCTGAGCAGGTATGGGGAGGTGGTCCAGATTCCCAAAAAGAATGGCATCTGGTCAGGGGCCTGGACCTTTATGGTAAAACTGAAGGTCTCGGGTTACTCGGTTACCCACATTCCCACTTCAACATTCTTGGGAAGGGACCGAATCCTGATCTTTTACCAGGGGCAGCCGAAGTTGTGCCACAGGTGCGGCAGCCCCTCTCACTTCAGCGCGGGGTGCAAGGTGGAGAAGTGCGCAATGTGTGGAGGGGTGGGTCATCTGGCCGCAACCTGTAGGGACATTCGGTGTAACCTGTGTGGTGTCTTGGGACACCCGTTTAGTCGCTGTCCGCGCTCCTATGCCAATGTTGGCCTGAATCCGGGAGGTGCTGGTAGGGAGGAGGCGAGGACCAGACCAGCCGGTGAAGGGACTAGCGGCGGCGTAGGAAGTAAGGGACCGGTGAGGAGCAGAACTCCCCCTGAGGCGGGAGGGAAAGAGCAGCGTCCGAGGAGAGTGGTGGAGAGGGACCAGGGGATTATGTCCCTGCCTCTGGTCCCTAGTTCGGGGGAGCTTGCAGCTGAGGTCCCGGACAGTGAGATAGACGAAGAGGTCAGGAGGATGGTCAGGGAGGATGGGGCCACCTCTCCCTTATCCTCATCCAGCGAAGGTGTGGATGAGGGGGGGAATGAAGAGTGGCAACAGCAAAAGAAGAGGGAGAAGAAAAGGGTGAGGAAGAAGGGTAACTCGAAGGAGAAGGCAACCCGGGGCCAGGTGCCAAAGGAAGGCTCTTCCTCCCTTCCTCCGGTGGAGCTCTCCAACCAGTACCAGGCCCTAAGCGAGTCTCCCTTGTCTTCAGATGGGGGGGAGGAGGGGGATCTGGTGCTGGGGGTTGCGGACAAGGATGTAGGGGCTAAAGGGGGCGCCAGGCCCTCAACATCGGGGGTCGGGGAAACCGGGCCTCTGGTGGGGGGGGTCGACCCAGGGCCTACTGACAAGGGCAAGGGTGCGCCTGAAACAGTTGTGCCCGTTAAAGTTGTGTGTGGAACAGCAGGTATGGATGTGTCGGTGTGCCTGAAACGTGCTATATCGTCCTCTGAGGAGGAAAATGGAGCACATGTAAAGGGTAAGGTGGGTGGGAAGAAGGTCGCTGTCCAACCTGATCACTCATGATGGCGGCACTCACCCCGTTGATGCTGGCGACCATTAATGTTGCCAGCATAAAGTCTGATGCGGCTAGGTTCACGGCCTTTCATTTTCTCGGCCAGCTTGATGCCGACATTTTGTTTTTGCAGGAGACCAGGTTGGTCGATCTCACGTCCACTAAGAGGGAGTGGCTACACGGGCCTTCCTATTGGTCTCTTGCGGCTGAGCCGTATAGCGGTGTGGCGGTCCTTTTCAAGACCGCAGATGTAGTATGCCGACGGGTTATTGAGTTGGAAATGGGGAGGTGCTTGATCTTGGATGTGTTCATAAGGGGACAAGAGCTTCGGCTCATAAACATCTATGGTCCCCAGACTAAGTGGGACCGCAAGTGTCTCTTTATGAGTATTAAACCCTTTTTGGTTTGTAGCCGACTGGTGGTCTTTGGAGGGGACTTCAACAATGTCTCGAGGCCCCAAGACAGAGGAGGTTCCAGAGACCGGTTGGCCTATGACAGCGTCGCCTTGAATAGCATAGTTAGTGAGGCTCGCCTAGTGGATGTCCACATCTGGAACACCACGGGCCACGCGGGTTACACTTATTTCAGAGGTAGTCAGACTAGGTCTCGAATAGACAGGTTTTATTTGAAGGAGGAGGCAGTCTCTTCACCTTTATCGGTGGTAGAGGTTGAATTCTCCGACCACTGCCTGATTATGTTTTCTCTGAATGTTACAGAGACTCCTCGGATGGGAAGAGGTTTTTGGAAGCTGAATTCGTCACTCCTGAAGGAAGCAGCTGTAAGACAGTCCTTTGAGGATTTCTTTCAAAGTCAGGTACCGCTACTGGGCCTTGGTAACACTAAGTCAGAGTGGTGGGAGATCTTCAAACATCGGGAGGCGAGATTCTTCCGCCAGCTTTCTAACCTCAGAAGCCTGAACAGGGATCTCCTGTATCGGGGCCTGAGGAGGAAACTCGAGGAACTTGTCTCGACTGGGGGTGGCCGTGAGGACGTCACCAGGGTGAAAGCCTTACTCAAGAGATGTCAGTATGATAGGCACACATCTTTGGTTTTTGAGAGGGACTTCGGGAAGCATCGCTCACCCGACCCCTACAGAAACTGCAAGATGTCAGTGAGTAGTAAGATAGTGGCGGGTCTGAGGGACAGTACAGGATCCCTGACCAGGTCCAGGTCAGGGATCTTGGAGGTCGTCAGATCCTTTTACTCACATCTCTTGGGGAGGAAGGAGCTGGATCGAGATGAGACGTCGGCTTTCCTGGCTGAGGCCATTCCTGAATCAGGGGTAGACCCCTCGCTCGATGTCTTGGTGGATGAGATCAAAGAAGAGGAAGTTAGACTGGCGATTGACGGGCTCCAGCTCAAAAAATCACCAGGTCCGGACGGCTTAACGTCGGAGTTCTACAAGACCTTTAAGGACCTTTTGGTCCCCTTATTGACTCAGGTTTTTAATGAGTGTCTCTCCTCGGGCACTCTTCCGAGATCAATGAGGAGGTCAGCTTTGATCCTTCTTTCTAAGGGAAAGGATCCGTCGCACATTGAGAACTGGAGGCCCATAGCGCTTCTCAATGTGGACAGGAAGGTTTTGGCTAAAGTACTCTTTAACAGGTTGGTGAAGTTTGCGCCACGGATCCTTTCTGAGTCCCAGCACTGCTGTGTTCCTGGCCGTAGCACTTTTAGTGCTGTTCTCGGTGTCCGGGAGGCTGTGGAACAGGGTAGGGCTGGCCTCTGGAAGGGGTATCTGCTGTCCTTGGATCAGGCCAAAGCCTTTGACCGGGTTGATCACGAGTACCTGTGGTCCGCTCTTCTGAGGTATGGTCTGCCAGGGAGGTTCGTGGACTGGCTGAAGACATTGTACAGAGGGGCGGAGAGTTTCCCACTTGTGAATGGTTGGATTGGACAGGCCTTTGCGGTGGGCTCCGGCGTTCGTCAGGGATGTCCTCTCAGTCCCCTGCTGTATGTGTTCGCGATTGATCCCTTCATAAGGAGGGTGGATCGTGGACCAATAGCGGGGGTGAGGATGGACCAGGCGGGCGAACGGGAGGCCGCCCTGAAGGTAGTGGCCTATGCTGATGATGTCTCTGTTTTTGTCTCCTCGGAAGAGGAGGTGCGGGCAGTGATGTCTGAGGTGGAGGGCTACTCCAGGGCCTCTGGTTCCATTGTCAATCGGAGCAAGTGTGGGAGTCTTTGGCTGGGGGGAGGAGATCCCAGGTTTGATCTCCCGGACACCCTCCCAGAGCCCCAAGAGTATGCCAAGATCCTAGGCGTTGAATTTGGCCAGGGTGATTACCCAACCAAAAACTGGGAAAGTAGACTTAAAACTGCCGCCCAGAGAGTGGACCAGTGAAAGGGTTGGTCTTTGACCCTGAGGGAAAGGGTGAGCTTGTGCAAAGGTTTCCTGCTCCCATTGTTAATGTATCTAGGCAGCATTTGCATTTTGCCAGAGCCTCTCTGGACGCGGGTCTATGGCCTGTTTTTCCAACTGTTATGGGGAAACAGGGTGAACCTAGTCAAGCGGGAGGTTATTTACCGTACGAGGAGACTAGGGGGGTTGAATATGGTCAACCCCGTGGTGTTCTTGGTTTGCACCTTTCTTAAGCTAAATATATCAAACCTCTGGAAAGAGAGGGCTCCTCTGTGGGTATTCTCCTGTAGGGGATGGTTGCAGTCCTTATTCCAGGATTGGGAGACAGGAGGGCGTGTGAAGGATCTTCGCACACCGCACGGGCATCTCCCGGCTTATGTTACCCCGGTTTTGAAAGTAATACGCCGGTGGGGTTTGGGAGTGTGGGAGGTAAGGACTCTCACGAGGAAACTTCTCGAGGGGAGGATCTTATCGACCCATTTTCAAAAGCCACTGGCACTCAGGGACTGCCCAAGTCGGGATCTGGAGGTGGGGTTGCGTCTTTTAAATTCAAAACGGATCCCCGCGAAGTATTGGGACTTGACTTGGCGCTGCTTTCAGGGTAAGCTGTATGTGAGGGACAACTTGAAGTACAGGAACTCCGAGGATAGGAATTGTACTCGTGAGAGTTGTGCTGACACGCTTGAGAGCATGGAGCACTTCCTGCTTCAGTGTCCCTTTAATGCAGAGGTATGCAACAGGGTGGGCGCTTCCATTGACTTGCCTAGGCTGGCGGGCCTCTCCTACGCTGAGTGGGCCTATGGAGCGTTCAGAGACCTTGGTGGACGGGACCAGTGCACTCTTTTTCTAGTTAGCCTAGTGGTTAGGTTTTTCACATGGAATGCATGGTGTTTAGTGTCGACGGGCAGTAAAATCCTCCCAGTGGGTGAGGTATGTAGCAACATCCTTGGTGACCTGGTGAAGGTGCGCTCCTTGGAGTATGAAATACTGGGTGCATCGGGGGCCTCCTGTCTCTGGAGGGGTTTCTCCTTCCAGATGCCTTAGTTCTGGATTGCTCCAAGCCTCCTGGTGGTGGGCTAAGTTCTCACCATAGCTTTTTGTTTTGAGAATGGTATCATGAAAAGGGTTTACAAGCACCGAACCGGTGCGGGTGGTATTTTTGTTATTGTTCTTGTTGTTATTATTATTGTTGTCTTATTGTTCTTTTACTTTGGGGGTTAGTTAGGTGGGGTGGGAGTTTTGAGGGGGGTTAATCATGAACTTGGACTGGCCCGGGCCCAAAACTGTCGGGGTTCGCCCTAAGTCCGGAAGGACTTTTTCGGAACTTAGAGGCCGGTTCGGGTTGGGGGTATAGTGAGAGTTGGGGTAGTGTATGTGTTATTATGTGTTACTCATGATTTAAGTGTTTTGTGTTATTTCATATGGTATATGTGGTTTATATTTTGTTATATGTATTTTGCTTCTGCATCTCTGGTTTTTGTTACGGCAGAATCAGGTGTAAGTGTGGAGGAAGTTTGAGGTATGTTTGGATAGGCTGTGGTTGTATGGTGGTTGTCAGGCAGGTGGGGTCCCTTGTATATACATTGTTTATGTATCGGTTATATTGCTGGAAATTGTTTTCGTTACTTGTACTAGTTTGTGTTTTTACATTTATAATAAAATAGAGTTCCAGCTCCAGTAGTGTCCACTAAAGCTGCTGCAGTTAAAAAGCTTTTATAAGGATCGAGCTTCGCGGTCCACTTCAAGGCGTCCTACCGCCAGTCCCAGCCCCTGTGGCTTGGGGTGCCTCCCGATGCTCTTCACTGAGTGTCCCGGGGGCCCGAAGCATTTCCTTTGAAAAAATTAAGTGTCCAAACTACAGGTGGTGTAGCTTGCTTAACAGCTGGGATAATCCGCTGACTAGCAGACACTGCTACTAGGCACAAAGTATTTCCTGGGCTAGATGCAGTTAAAAATTTGTAACTGGATACTCTCGTTGGATGCTGAGAAAACATTCCATAGAGTCTCCTGGCATGCCATATATTATTCTCTTAAAAAGCTTGGGGTAGGGGTCTAGGGGACCCTTTTATAGCCAAAATCACGGACCTGTATCGCAATACGTCACCTAAGCTGAAGATAAATGGAACATTTTCATCACCTTTCATAATCACCAATGGGACAAGGCAGGGATGTCCTCTGTTCCCTCTCTTATACATCCTAGTGACGGAGCACCTGCTCTCATCAATTCGCCATAACCCCAATATTAGGAGGATTGAGGTGGGAGGCACCGAGTACAAGTGCTCTGCATTTGCTGATGATGTCCTAGTATATATCACTCAATCACATATATCCATCCCTGCTGTTATGGCTGAAATAGATCACTTTGTTACATGGTCAAATTTTAAAATCAATGCAGCGAAGTCTGAGGCCCTCGATGTCTCCCTCCCCAAATCCATACAGGATTCCATCCAGTCCAACTTTCCCTTTGCCTGGCCCTCGCAGGGTATCAAATACTTAGGAATTCGTATTCATAGAGACCTCTCCCATCTATGTTATCTTGATTTTGGGCCCTTTATTGAACAACTCCATACAGACCACGGTTGGCAAGTTAGAACTGTAAGATTCACTACGTGAACCACTGGTGTTTTGTGGAAAAGCACATGTACACTGTATACCAAATTATTATGCAAAAAGTGTTTAGGAGTGATAAGGTAAGAATTTTTTTGTTTGTCAGTTAAACTCATTAATGGTGATGTGTGTCAGGGCTCTTTATGTCACTGTAAGCAATTGCAGACACCTGTGCTAATTAGTTTGGCAGGTGTGTCCAATGAAAGACAAGACTACTTAAGAAGGCCGTTCCACATTATTAAGCAGCCTACATTTTATGCCAAAATGGGAAAGAAAAAGGATGTGTTGGCTGCAGAGAAGCAACAAATTGTGGAGTGTTTAGGTCAAGGCATGACTACAATCAACATTGTCAAGACACTTCATCCTGATCATCGCACAATCAAGAAGTATGTAGCTGATTCACAGTACACACGTGTGCATGCTGATAAGGGAAAATTGAGGACTCTTTCCTACAGGCAATTACGTCAGGTTAAAAGAGCAGCGGCATAAAAGCCTTGTCATAGCAGCAGACAAGTTTTTGAAGCTGCTGGTGCCTCCAACGTCCCACGAACAACAAGATGAAGGGTCATTCAGAGGTTTGCAGCTGTGCGTAAGCCATCCTGTCGACCTCCTCTATCCACTGTACACAAGCAGAAACGTCTCCAATGGGCCAAACAATACATGAAGACAGCCTTCAAAACTGTTTTGTTCACCGACGAGTGTCGTGCAATGCTCGATTGTCCAGATGGATGGAGAGGAGGATGGCTGGTTGATGGACACCCCATGCAAACACGGCTACAGCGCCAACAAGGAGGAGGTGGAGTAATGTTTTGGGCTGGAATCATGGGGAGAGAGATTGTCGGCCCCTTTAGGATCCCTGAAGGGGTAAAGATGAACTCCATAATGTATGTGGAGTTTCTCAAACAGCACTTCCTGCCATGGTTCAAGAAGAAGAACCGTGTATTCCGCAGCAAGATCATTTTCATGCATGATAATGCACCGTCTCATGCTGCACATAACACATCTGCATCTCGGCTGATATGGGCATAAAAGGGGACAAACTTATGGTGTGACCCCCATGCACCCCTGACCTCAACCCCATTGAGAACCTCAGGAGCATCATCAAAAGGAGTTTCTATGATGGCAGGAGGCAGTTCACATCTAAGCAACAGCTCTGGGAGGGTATTCTGTCCTCATGCAAAACAACTGAGGCAGAAACCATCCAAAACCTAACAAATACAATGACGAGAGAGTTCAGAAGCTCCTTTCGAACAAGGGGTCCTATGTGCAAATGTAACATCACCTAGAATAAAGTTTTGAGTTGAAAACTGTTTGATTTCAGTTTCTAATAACCTGCTAATGCTTATAATTTCAAAAATGACCATTTTTTTGTTCTTTATTAAAATGAAAAGGTTGATTGAAGAGTGTGGGGGATCTAAGAGTGTGGCAACCCAGTAGTCAGGATTATTTCGAATTCTGACAATCTGAGGGTCATGTTGCAGGTAGTGCAGCAAGAAGGCACTCATGTGTCTTGCGCATATAGGAGCCCCAAAATTATTTTCTGGGCTAGATGCAGCTAAAAATTATTATTAATTTGAAAGCTGGTGGAGCTTAGTATAGATGGCCTAATAGAATCAGTACTGCAAACTGCTGCAAGGCCCAAATTATTTTCCAGCCAAGATACAGATAAACATGATTAGTAATTTTTAATCTGGTGGAGTTTAGTATAGATGGCCTAATTGAATCTGTACTGCACACTGCTACGAGGCCCAAATTATTTTCCAGCCAAGATACAGATAAACATGATTAGTAATTTTAAATCTGGTGGAGTTTAGTATAGATGGCCTAATAGAATCAGTACTCAACACTGCTACAAGACCCAAATTATTTTCCAGCCAAGATACAGTTAAACATGATTAGTAATTTTAAATCTGGTGGAGTTTAGTATAGATGGCCTAATAGTATCAGTACTGCACACTGCTACAAGGCCCAAATTATTTTCCAGCAAAGATGCAGATAAACATGATTAGTAATTTGAAAGCTTAAAACGGTTGGTGAGGTGATTTTAACAAATCATCAAGCTTTTACTCTCCCCAGGATGACACAGGGGTAGAAAAGTAGTTTCGGATCCATGATTTGTTCATCTTTATGAACGTGAGTCTATCTACATTATCAATGGAGAGCCGCGTGCGCTTATTTGTCAGCACACCACCAGCAGCGCTGAACACACGTTCAGACAGAACGCTGGCTGCGGGGCATGACAAGATCTCCAAGGCATAAGTGGCGAGCTCCGGCCATTTATCCAGATTGGAATCCCAAAAAGAGCAAGGGTCCAGTGACACAGTCATGGCTTCAATGTTTACTTGGAGATACTCCTGTACCATCGTCTCTAGGCGTTGACTGTGTGTCAGACTTCTTGTCTCCTGTGGCCTTGCAAAGGATGGGCTAAAAAAGTGGTGAAATGATTCCGCAAAATTGATGTTACCAGCAGATACTGTGTTTCTGCTACGTTTTGAATGCTGAACACTCGACGGTCCCACGGTTGGCAAGTTGAAACTGTGAGATGCATTACGTGCACCACTGGTGTTTTGTGGAAAAGCACATGTAAGATTCTGCAACAGTCTCTGCTGATACTCCTGCATGCGTGCAGCCCTTTCTATGGCAGGAATAATTTCTGCAAATTTACTTTGGTACCAGGGATCTAACAGTGTGGCAACCCAGTTGTCTAGATTATTTCTAATTCTCACAATTCGAGGGTCATGTTGCAGGTAGTGCAGCAAGAAGGCACTCATGTGTATTGAGCATCCAGGAGCACCAAGTCCCTGTTGTGTTGGTGGCGAGGTAACAATCATGCTTTCTTCCTCTGCCCTTTCCCCCCAACCTCACACAACAGAAATGTGATCAAGGTCTCCCTCATCTGATGAGTCTTCCATCAGTTCATCCTCCACTTCTTCCTGGGCTCCTGCACCTTCCTCACTAGTTTGGCTGCTTCCATGCGCCCTGGAAAAACCATCTCCCCCACCCTCACATGCCTGCCGCCTTGGTGCTGCCGACCGTCTGGACCTTGCAGATGTTAGCCCTTCCGCATACAACTCCTCCTCCTCTACTTCCTCCACCTCCTCTTGTGCCACCACCTGACTCCGAATTCTGTTTAACATGTGCTTCAGCATGTAAATCACCGGAATAGTCATGCTGAAAATGGCATAGTCAGCACTAAACATCTTCGTCACCATTTCAAAACGGTGCAGAAGGATGCATAGGTCCCTGATCTGAAACCACTCCTCCAGCGTGATTTTCCCCACCTCTGGATCTCGATGGCCCAGGCTATACGTCAGAACATATTGCACCAGGGCTTGTCGGTGCTGCCACAGTCGCTGAAACATGTGCAGAGTTGAATTGCACTGGGTAGGCACATCGCATTTTAGCCGGTGAAGTGGCAGGCCCAGCGACTTCTGTAGAGACGTAAGTCGCTGAGCTGTGGGATGCGAATGGCGGAAGTGAGCACACAGCGAACATGTCCTCTGCAGAAGACCATCTAGTCCGGGATAGTGGGCTAAAAATTGCTGGACAACCAAGTTCAGCACGTGAGCTATACAAGGCACGTGTGTGACATTGCCCTGGCGAAGGGCTGCACCCAGGTTTGCAGCATTGTCGCACACGGCCTTCCCTGGTTTCAGGTCCAGTGGAGACAACCATTCATGAAACTGGTTCTCCAGAGCTGACCACAACTCCTCACATGTGTGACTCACATTTCCCAGACATTTCAAAGTAAAAACCGCCTGATGACGTTGAGCCCTGCTGCCAGCATAGTAAGGAGGTGTGCAGGATCCCTGCACAGTTAGAAAGCTTGTGGCATGACCAGACAGGCTTTGGGTGCAGGTGGAGGACCGAGAGGAGTTTGAGGAGGCAGAAGCAATGGAGGAACTTCGAGATAAAGAGGATTGACGCACAACTCATGGGGATGGCAAGACTTGGACTGCAGCCCTTTGTCCTGCTGTCACCATAGTTACCCAGTGCCCAGTCAGCAACAGATAATGCCCCTGTCCATGCCTACTCGTCCAAGTGTCTGTGGTGAAAAGCACCCTGTCACACACAGAGATTCTCAAAGAAGCGGTGATGTTGTGGGCGACATGCTGGTGAAGCGCAGGCACACCTTTCTATGAGAAGTAGTGCCGACTGGGCATCTGGTACTGGGGCACTGCGATGGACAGAAGGTCTCAAAAATCCTCTGTGTCCACCAGGCGGAAAAGCAGCATTTCTGTAGCCAAGAGCTTGCAGATGGTGAAATTCAACCTCTTAGCTTTCTCATGGCTAGGAGGAAATTGTCTTTTAGTTGTCCACATCTGAGGGACCGAGGGCTGGCTGTTGTGCTTAGACGGAGTTGAGTAGGGTGTCCCCGGCAAACTGCCGGTCTGAGAGGAAGATGCAGGCGGACATGTTAGGTTGCCTTGATCCAAAGGTGGTGCTATCGATGTCGGACAGCGCTGAACACCAGCTGGTGTTTCCACCTCCAAAGAAAATAATTACCTGCCAATTACGCTGGCTGTTGCGGGTAAAGAAGTGGCAGGTCTGCGTCCAAAAGCAGGTGTGACTGCTGTCCCCCCAGTCACAGAGGATGAAGAGGCCGCGGATGCACAAGATGTGGCAGACGGTGGTTGGCCCGGCCAGCTAGGCCGCATTGTAGCACAGTGAGCTTCCCACTGCAACTTATGCTTCATATCCATGTGCCGGTTCATGCATGAAGTACTCAAACTAAGCATTTATTGGTCTCTACTTAGCTTTTGCTGACAAATGTTACAGATAACACGAGTTGGGTCATCCTTATCGATGTGAAAAAATGCCCAGGCTATGCAAGGCTTAGCACCCATGCGACCTGAAGAGCCACCACGACTTGAGGTCAGAGGCAGAGTTTTGGTTGAGGATGCAGTTGTTGACGTGCTTCCAGTACTACGTCTCTGTCCTGGAAGGCGCAACCTGACCTCGTCGTCACTAGCATCCTCCTCCACCTCCTCTGCTGACCTCATCGACTGGCTGACTGTGGGTGGACAGTAAGTGGGATCTCCAACCTCGTCATCATCACCCTGTGTGTTATCACACCTGTCGTCCTCAGAGCCAACCTCTTCCTGCCCTGACAAAAAACTCAACTTGTCGCTCCAATCAGGCATTTGAGTCTCATCATCGTCTTCCTCATTGTCTCCACCAACAGGATTTACCGTTTGGGAAAGAAGGTCTACATTAAGGTCAGAACCTTCTACGTCTGTTCCTGGATACGACTCATAAAGATTCTGGGCATCAGTGCAGATCATTTCCTCGTCTGGATTCACAGAAGCTCTGGAGCCGACTTCTGATTCCCAGGCTATAGTATGAGTAAACAGCTCTGCAGACTCAACCATCTGTTCTACCCCATACTCAGACGGGCAGCTGGAGACTTGGGAGCTGTGAGGAAGCAAGTGCGATTGGGGTGACACCTCTGAGAACTGGAGTATTTGTGATGTTGAAGCTGAGGTGGAGGAGAGCCCACTTAAAGGAGCACTTGATGTCCGTTGAAGCATTGAAGCACCTGCTGTTTTTTGCCTCATCAGGAATATGTAGCGATTGGCGTGGCCGTAAGAAAGGGATCTTATCACATTGTCCGCTAAAAGAAGTAGACATATTAGTTTGGCTGGAAGATGGTTTTTCTTCTGCAGATGTTACTGTTGCTTTAATACCTACCCCACGGACACAACCTTCTTTTCCCTTCCCAACACGCCTATTCCCCTTTCCACCAGCAGCAGGCCTTTTTCCACTCATTTTGGTGGTTAACTAATTGACAACTCTGGAGTTGTTTGCACAAAAAACAAAGGATGGGAACAGAGCAGAGCTGAGTGGCCAAACTGTGGTATTAGCCCAAAAATATTGGCTGGGTTAGATGCAGTAAAACAATTTTATTACATACACAGGTGGTGGAGGTTACTATAGATGGACTAAGAGAACAAGTTCCACACACTGCTACAAGCCCAAATATTTTTTCAGAGCTAGATGCAGATAAAAATAATTTTGAATTTGCAACCTGGTGGAGGTTAGTATAGATGGACTAATAGAACAATTCCCACACACTGCTCCAAGCCCAAATATTTTTTCAGAGCTGGATGCAGATAAAAATTATTTTGAATTTGCAACCTGGTGGAGGTTAGTATAGATGGACTAATAGAACAAGTCCCACACACTGCTACAAGCCCAAATATTTTTTCAGAGCTAGATGCAGATAAAAATTATTTTGAATTTGCAACCTGGTGGAGGTTAGTATAGATGGACTAATAGTACAAGTCCCACACACTGCTACAAGCCCAAATATTTTTTCAGAGCTAGATGCAGATAAAAATTATTTTGAATTTGCAACCTGGTGGTGGTTAGTATAGATGGACTAATAGATCAAGTCCCACACACTGCTACAAGCCCAAATATCTTTTCAGAGCTAGATGCAGATAAAAATTATTTTGAATTTGCAACCTGGTGGAGTTTAGTATATATGGACTAATTGAACAAGTCCCACACACTGCTACAAGCCCAAATAATTTTTTAGAGCTAGATGCTTATAAAAATTATTTTGAATTTGCAACCTGGTGGAAGTTAGTATAAATGGACTAGTAGAACAAGTCCCACACACTGCTACATGCCCAAATATTTTTTCAGAGCTAGATGCAGATAACAATTATTTTGAATTTGCAACCAGGTGGAGGTTAGTATAGATGGATTAATAGAACAAGTCCCACACACTGCTACAAGCCCAAATTTTTTTCAGAGCTAGATGCAGATAAAAAATATTTTGAATTTGCAACCTGGTGGAGGTTAGTATAGATGGACTAATAGAACAAGTCCCACACACTGCTACAAGCCCAAATATTTTTTCAGAGCTAGATGCAGATAAAATTTTTTTTGAATTTGAAACCTGGTGGCGGTTAGTATAGATGGACTTGTAGAACAAGTCCTGCATACTGCTACAAGCCCAAATATTTTTTCAGAGCTAGATGTAGATAAAAATTATTTTGAATTTGCAACCTGGTGGAGGTTAGCACAGATGGACTAATGGAATAAGTCCCACACACTGCTACAAGCCCAAATATTTTTTCAGAGCTAGATGCAGATAAAAATTATTTTGAATTTGAAACCTGGTGGCGATAAGTATAGATGGACTATTAGAATGATGTTATTCCCTACTCCCAAGCTATCTGTAGATTTGTGTGAAAATTGGCTTTAAATTAACACTGAAAGTATAGCGCACACAGCAACAGCGGTGCCGTCTAACACGCAGCTGCAGCAGTGAGAAAATGGTGGCTACGTGGAAAATGGCTGGGTCTTATAGGGCAAGGACATGTGACATACACTGCCAATGACACATGCCCTTGATTGTGTGAAAAAAAGCAGTTCACTCCGTGTGTGCGCTGCTGATAGGCTGACAGATTGCACCTCCCCACTGTAAATGCGGGAAAGAGAAAAAAAATGGAGATCTTCATTATTTATGCAGAGATCCATCCCCTGCCCCTCACCCCGCCCCGCTGTACACTCAAACTGCGTATTAACATTAATTTTCAGCATTACTGAGAAAAAATCCAGTTATGATTTTAGTGCACGAACAGTTATCGAACATAATCTCGAACAGCCAAATTTTTTTCAAATAGTTCGTGTTCGCCGAACGGCTCGAACACCGCCCAAAACAACTCGAATTTGAGATTGGCGAACAGTTCGAGTCGAACACCGCTCATCTCTACTTAAAACACACATCCAGTTCAAAATAGTGCTGGCCACCGACGGGCTCCCATACTCTACAGTCTAGTCAAAGTTGCACCCACTGTGAATCCCACCAGATTTTATTAAGAGTTGTATACATTTTTGTCATTAAAAAGTTATAAAATTTTGCCGTATGTAATATTTGCTTGGAAATGTGGACTTTCATGGTTTTGCACTTCTCCCATCTTGTTTTAAGAATGACAATAAAAGTGGATGGGATTTATTGGGATGCGAACAAGAATGGTGTGTCTTGACAGATTTACAATAACTTACATCAGAAATCTGGGTTAATTATACCCAAATTTTTTCTAGCTATGTGCACTGCTCACAGGTAGAGTAGATTTTATGTTTTGACGCATGGACCGACAAAGCAGAATCAAATTTAGTAAGAGATTTGAGTAATTTAGTAAGAGATTTAGTAAGGCAGAAACATTACTGTGTCCAACAGTTATTACATATATCAAACTGAAATAGCTGTTGCAAAAACACCAATTTTTATAAAACATTAAGCTTAAGATTAATAGGGGTGCCCAAACTTTTTCATATGACTGTATCATGTTCCTGACTTTGATGCAAGCTCTCAGGCCGTGACCGCATCTTCCTCAGCAGAAGATGGCTGATTTAATCAGCCATCATGTACATCTAACAGCCGAGGAGGGGGTATAGCACCACCATGGCTGTTAACCGGTTAAATGCTGCTGTCATTCTCTGACAGCTGCATTTAGCACACGCTATTCCATGCACCCATTGGCATATCCGTGATGTGATTGCTCGGCACTGATGGGTTGTCATAGTAGCCATGCTTGTCATGATGACTCTCCTGTGCGAGATAGTGATTTTCGCTATACATAGCAATACTGATGCACTGCTATGTGTAGCACAAGCGATCAGGCAATCACAGCTTCAAGTCCTCTAAGAGCACCATTAACCCCTTTATGACTTTGGACGTATAGGTACGTCCAAGGTCGTCTCCCTGCATCCCTCTGCGCTGGAGCATGTATCTTTCCAATTGAACTGATCAGCTGGCATGTTCCTCTAACAGCCACGGGTGGATCCGCAATCCACCCTCGACTGTTAACATGTTAAATGCCACTGTCAAACTCTGACAGCGGCATTCATCTTGCGAGAACCAGAAGCATGTCAGAACACACGCCCTTTGGTGCCCCTGTCACGTGATCGAGCGGCGCCAATGGGTTGTAATGACAGCCAGGGGTCTGCAGAAGACCTCTGGGCCTGTCATTGTAAATCTCCTATGAATGCCAGCCTGAATCCGGCATTCATGAGTGATCATGACTTATGCTACACATAGCAGGGCTTCAGGGCTTCAAGTAAAGAGTGAAAAAAATGGTTTTAAAAAATATGAAAAAAAAAAAACATAAAAGTTAAAATCAAACCATTTTTGCCACATTCAAAATAAAACAATAAAAAATACACATATTTGGTATCTCTGTGTTCAAAAATGTCTGATCTATCAAAATATGAAGTAAATTAAACCGATCAGTAAACAGAATTACGCTTTTTTGGTCACTGCAACATTGCAATAAAATGCAATAACAGGCGATCAAAACATCATATCTAGATTTAAATGGTATCAATTTAAACGTCAGCTTGGCACGCAAAAAATAAGCCATCACTAGCACCAGATCCAGAAAAATGGAGATGCTATGGGTCTCAGAATATGATATAAGGAGAAAAACAAAGAAGTTTTGTTTTGAAAAATTAAAAACATGTATTTATTAATATAATATTTTAAAATCAAATTAATTAAAAATTAACTGACCAAAATACAAAAACTCATCAAAAAATGCACCAACCATAATAGTGATAGACAAAAAAAATACAAACCTCAAATGATTAAAACTGAGGAAATGGGCTCACAACAAACGGAAATGGGAATGCTCATTACCATGAGGACATACAGATTGAGGAGATCAATAAGTACTTGTAAAGAGTGATATATATATCTCAGATTTCAGTTCTCTCCAAAATGTCAACTCCAATAAACATTAACAAAAGTACATATCTATAGCCCAGTTGCTAGTAAATTCTTACCTGGTAGGTGCTTAGACCCCGCCAGAGAAGAAACACAGCTCCCTACGCGAGTTTCAATTTTTCTTTCTCAAGGGGGAATGAATAGTCTCAGAATATGGCAACATTTTTTTTTTCTTCAAATGGGAGACTTTAAAAAGTGTACTAGCACCAATCCAACAAGCTCAAGTGATATTCTCAATATCAGCAGTAACTTATGATCTTTTGCAGTGGTGCATAAGCTATAGTTCAAAACAGATATCGATCTGAAGAAATGTGGAAAGCAGCACTCACCAGATCTTTCTTAGCTTAAAAGTCCTTTATTCCATCCTATAGAGACAATCCAGTAAAACATGCGGCAAGCAGTTAAAAACAGACAGTAGATGCAGGGGAGGAAGAGATGACGACGGCCATCATAGGACCTGTAGAAGCATCAGCCGGACGGGAAACGGCCATCGTCCTCTCATCAGCGTCACCTACTCCCACCGTTATCAGAGACAGCAGGTGTACAAATGCCTATAACCGGCAGTGACCTCTTCACTGCCGGCTGACACAGCTGCTGTCATCTGACAGCATGGGAACTGCAGCTCTCTGACTGACGGTAACGATCTTACTGCCAATCAGAGACTGTGATTCCCACGCTGTCAAGCAGATGGAGTCCAGGTTCAAGTTCGGGTACCATTCTGGTACACGAACCGACTTTTTTTACATGTTCAGCCGAACCCGCTGGGCCCAAAAATCCACAGGTTCGCCCATCACTAATTACAAGTCTTGAATAATGGCAACACAAGCAATGCTTTATTTTGTTTTTTTTACAAATTTCTGAAAAAAATTTTTACCACTTAAATAAAAAAAGCTATACATGTTTGGTATTTGCGTAATTGTACTGACCTGAAGAACCATATATATTGTCAGGTCAGTTTTACCATATAGTGGACATGACAAATAGAAAAAAATTTGTGAAATTGCACTTTTTTGGGCAATTTTAATACACTTGGATTTTTTTCTGCTTTCCAATGCATCACATGATAAAATAAATACAACTCGTCCTGCAAAAAAAAAAGACATCACACGGTTATGTGACTGGAAAAATTAAAAAGTTATGGCACTTGGAAGGAGGAGAGGGAAAAAATGAAAAAAGAGGAAAATCGCCCTGGGGTGAAGGGGTTAAAATGTTTTTGAAGGATTACATTAAAAAAAGTTTTTTTACTAGTTAGAAAAAATGGGAGAATACTGCATATGGACCATCATGCAAATCGGTTTGATAATGTTGTTTATTCATTTGATATGACACATTTTGTTGCCATTAAAGCTAATAAATGATAAGTTATCAGAATTTTCATTTTTGGCTCTGGGAAATATTTAAATGCGATGCATTATTTTTGTGCAGTAACTTGTTGAACATGCTGTTTGTTATGTCTATACCTTTTATGTATGAATGCGCATATTCATTTATATTTCCAATAAATCTAAATGAGATGCGAACATTCAATGCTATAAACTTTAGAATTTCATTTACATCAGTTTTCCATTCAATCAGTGTGTAAGTTTACAAGTGTTTTATAGGCTTTTTGTGGCAAGCTACTTAACTTTAATATTAGGAACATCACATAAAAGAATGCAACAATATATGTAACATAATAATAAAAAAAAGGAATGTAGATAGTAACAATGTAAAAACAATACCTATATACAAAGTAATATTCTCACAGTCTGCAATCAATCTCAGAGTTACAGAAATAGTGCACAAAAATCTGAGTCATGGATGAGGTGGAAGGGGAAAGAAAGGAGAGCATACAGAATACAGGATGTAACTGACATGTGCAAATATTCAATAGTCAGGAGAGATATGTGATTAATAATCAAGGAATGTCTTCAGGCTACAGTTTTTAACGTGAATAAGAATAGATAAAAAGAAAAAGAGAGAGCTTTTATGTGCAGGAACAGAGATAGGAAAAACAGGTAAATCTGGATAAAGCTGTGCTCACCTGGTGTCACGCTTGTACCCAGAGCAAGACGGCGTATGGAGAGACAGTAGGGGGAGGAAGCTCTGCCACTAGGAAAGAATACAAGGAGGCACCCCTGATACTTGCCCTATCCTACCCTAACTACCACCCTGATTAGTGAGTAGGATAACAGGAACACTAGTCCTGCTCTAACATGAAGACAAAAAGGAAAAACAGACAGAGATCATAGAAAACCACAATCATACAAAAACACTCTCAAACAATCAAGTGGGAAATAGGGAAGGAGAGGGTGAGGCAAACCAAATGGGAATAGAAACTGGAAGAAGGACACACAAACCAACTACACGCAGATATCTCCTGAAACAACTCCAAACGCCTGCTCCTTTCTCTGCTCACTCCTCCAGCTCCAAACCAGGTAGTTGCAAGCTATCACTGGCAACAACTGAAGCTTAGAGAAAAGTATTTAAACTAGAGGGAATTGATGAGCTCAGAAAAGCTGAGACAACTCAGGATGGAGAGCTTCAGGAGACAAACAGGACTGTTTAACCCTTGCAAGAACAGAGCAAGGAAATCCTGAACTGCTAATAGCAAGGTGAAGCAATTCTAACCAGTGCAGATGTATGTGACGCGCCCCTGGGCCTGTGTCGCGCTGCGTTGCGCACGCAGGAGCTTACCCGGAGCCGGATCTGTTGAGGGTTGTAGTCTCGTGGCGGTGATCCGGTCCGTGCCCAGGGAGTCAGACTAAGTGGCGCTGTTTTAGCGGTAGATGTTGGACGACTACGCCACCCGTTGAGTGCAGCCAGGGAGCTGCTGCTGCAGGGCAGACCGCTGAGGCCGGTGGTAGGATTGTGCAGCATGATAGTATAACCCCCAACGGGAGGGGTATGGCCTCAGGGCAGCCGACGTGGATGATGGGGATAGCAGGAACCACTCGGAGACGGTACTGTGTAGTTCAGGGTCTTTACTGGTGACAAAGATAGACCCTCCCGGAGTACTGGCTAGCGATTGGGGCCTGGTCAGTCCTTGAGCAGATGGGATCTCCCCTGGCCAGGCGGAGTTGTAGGCCTCCCAAACTAACGATACTCTTCTGGCTACCTTGCTAGAGGCGGGTATAAGTAGCCCACGTCCCTGAGTGTACCGTGTGGTGCTCACCCGTATGGCTGGTGACTCGGGGCCTTCGGGTTTCTGGGCCAGAGGACCTGCAATCCCCTGCCGGTCGGTTTCTGCTGCTGGATAGGAGTTAGTCCCCACAGCCTCGGACTCCGGGTCCGGTGATAACTTCTCAGTCAGGGCGAGCTCTGTAGCTGCCAGCCCCTGACTCCTTGTAACACTGCTCCCACAGAGCTCCTGTTGTTTCTTCCTATATTTGCTTCTTTTCTCTGCTTCTTCTCTACTCACTCACCCTGCCTCAGCCCTAGGTTTTTATAGGGGAAGTTCTTCCCCTCCCAGGACTGGGAGGAGGTGTGGCATGCATAGGATCCCTGACCAAGAGACCTCCCACCTGCTCTCAGACATAACATTGCTGTTACTGTGGAAAACCAGACCCCTGGGGTGCCACATTCCCCCCTAGTGAAATTTAGTACTCCGGGACTAAACATATTTTAGAAAAACATAACAAGATATAACAATAACAATAAAGAAACACATAAAGGTGGTCACGGCATGTCCGTAACCGGGTGCAGTCTTTGAAGAAAGCAAGGTGTCCATTTCACCAAAACAGGGAGACGTAACCAGGTAGGGGTCTGTCCTGCCCCGAGTCCTTAACAGTCTTTAGTCCGTCCTGGGTTACGCTCCAACTATGTACAAAGGATTCCCGGTAAATCCACCAAGGACTCCTAAAAATAACTAGAAACACATAATTATACACAAGCAACAATAAACAGGTAACCACAAATAAAACAATTTATACACTTCAAATCCTCCAACGTGCGGGTAACTGGCCCCTAGTGGCCCTAGTGGACCTACGGAGCTGACTGTCTGGCCCTGAACTACAGGGTGTAGGAGCTGTTAAGGGTAAACTGGGCAGCGGTCTACGGGCCCTTTGGCTCACTAGGGATATGGCAGGCTCACTGCAAGCAGAGGGTTGATCCTCCTGGTCTGCTGGTGTGGGGTCTTCTGCCTCCTGGACCGGCTGTTCTTCCAGCTCTACCTGTTGCTCCGTAGGTGCTTCGGATGCTGGTTGGAGGAAGGTGAGTACGGGTACCACAACTGCACCATTGACTTGAGTCCAAGACCGAGGGAAGTCTCCGAGCACAGTATTAACCATGTCTTCCCTTTCCTCTACGGGTCGAGGGTCTTCTTGTTCCTCTTCAGGGTTCCGTAGCTGTTCGGGACACTTCTTCAGGTGATCCCGGGATACAATGGTTGTGGTTTCCCCTCCGTCTTTACTGATGGTACAGACCTTTGGGTTGTCGTGGCTTGAGGGCAGTACGGTGTACGGGTCCTTCTCCCACTGGTCGTCCAACTTGTGGAGCCGTCTTTTTCTCTTCAAGACCTGCTCTCCGGGTACCAGGGGAACAGCGGGAGCATACTGGTTGTAAGTTTTCTCTTGTCTTTCCCTAGCCTGACAGAGACTTCGCTCCACGCTCTCCTGTACTCTCCGGTACTGCTGCTGCCTCTCTGTGTCCCAGTCTGCTTCTGGTGAAGTGTCCTCAGGTGTCAGGACTCCCATTTCCAGGTCAACAGGTAACTTACCAGGTCTCGCCCTCATTAGGTAAGCCGGGGTACAGTTGGTGGAACCTACCGGGATGTGGTTGTATAGGTCCACCAGATCGGGCAGCTTCTCAGGCCACAGACTGCGTTCTTCCAGGGGCAACGTTTTCAGAAGATCCATTACCACCTGGTTCATTTTCTCACAAAGTCCATTAGTTTGCGGATGATAGGGTGTCGTCCTTATCTTCCGGCAGCCATACAGAGTGCAGAATTCTTGGAAGACCTCCGCTTCAAAGGCAGGTCCCTGGTCTGTCAACACTTGGTCCGGGTACCCGTGTGGACGGCAGAAATGCTGCTGGAAGGCTCTCGCTGCTGTTCGAGCTGTTAAGTCCTTGACGGGGACGACAACCAAGAACCGGGAGTAGTGATCCACGATGGTTAGTGCGTAGACGTAGCCACTTCTGCTTGGGGTCAGTTTTACATGATCCAAGGCTACCAGTTCCAACGGCTGCCGGGTGACGATGGACTGCAGGGGAGTCTTCTGGCTGGCACGGTCCTTCCTTCTTAGGTTGCACGGGCCACAGTCTCTGCACCACCTCTCGATGGTTCCCCTCATGCCTACCCAGTGGAACCGCTCACGCAGCAGGAACTCCAGCTTCTTCCATCCGAAGTGTCCAGCCCCGTCGTGGTATGCCTCCATCACCATGGCTGCGTCTCTTCGTGGCACCACTACTTGCCAGATTAGTTCATGCGTCCGGGAGTTAAACATTCTGCGGCACAACTTCCCCTTATAAAGGAACAGTCGACTCTTCTCAGCCCACAGTTGCTTGGCTTCCTCCGGAGCGTCTGGGTCAAGGCGAGCCTCTGGCCGAGTCAGCATCTCCTTCACCAGTCGGACGGCAGGGTAACTGTCTTGCGTTTCCTCCCAGTTGTAGTGAGGCAAGGGGTTAAACGTAGCGGCTTGCTTACTCCTTACCCGGTGGGAATACTGGATAGTCCCATGCCGGTGGAACGCAGGGAGTTCGACTTCTTCCAGTCCCTCTGGATCTTCTCCTACGTCCGGTAGGTTTGTCATCCTGGACAGGGCGTCCGCGTTGGTATTGGAGCGTCCTGCCCGGAATTTGATTGTGAACTCGTAGTTGGACAGACGGGCCATCCATCTCTGCTCTAGGGCACCGAGTCTTGCTGTGTCCAGGTGTGTCAACGGGTTGTTATCCGTGTACACGACGAACCGGGAAGAAGCGAGGTAGTGCTTAAAGCGTTCGGTGACTGCCCACACCACTGCCAGGAACTCTAGCTTAAATGAGCTGTAATTCTCAGGGTTTCTCTCGGTGGGTCGCAGTTTTCGGCTGGCGTAAGCGATTACTCGTTCTTTCCCCTGCTGGATCTGGGACAGCATGGCTCCTAGCCCGATGTTACTTGCGTCGGTGTAGAGGATAAAGGGCTGGCTGTAATCCGGGTACGCCAGGATTTCATCCCCCGTGAGGGCCATCTTCAGCTGGCGGAAGGACTCTTCTTCCAACTTCTCCCATCTGAAGGGCGGCTTCTGGTTCTTGGCCTTCCGGGACTGGCCTATCAGGAGGTCCTGCATAGGAGCTGCCTTTTTGGTGAAACCGGGGATGAACCTGCGGTAGTAGCCTACCAACCCGAGGAACTGCCGCACTTCCTTTACACTGGAGGGACTTGGCCATTCCTTAATTGCGGTGATCTTATCAGGGTCGGGAGCCACTCCGTCAGCGCTCACCACGTGTCCCAGGTACTGCACCCTTGGTTTCAGGAGGTGACACTTGGAGGGTTTCACCTTTAGGCCGTAGCTTGCCAGAGCTTCGAACACTTCCGCCAGGTGTTTCAGGTGGTCATCATAAGTCTTATAATATACGATGACATCGTCCAGGTACAACAGGACCGTCTCGAAGTTTCTATGGCCCAGACAGCACTCCATTAATCGTTGGAAGGTTCCTGGTGCGTTGCAGAGTCCGAACGGCATGCAGGTAAACTCGCTAAGTCCCATCGGGGTGGTGAATGCGGTCTTCTCCCGGTCCGCCTCTGCTACAGGAACCTGACAGTACCCACTAGTGAGATCCAAGGTAGAGAAGAAGTTAGCAGATCTTAAAGCAGCCAAAGACTCCTCTATCCTTGGTAAGGGGTACGCATCCTTGTGTGTGATACGGTTGATTTTCCGGTAATCTACACACATCCTCATGGTGTTGTCTTTCTTTTTGACTAAGACTAGTGGAGCTGCCCAGGGGCTACAGCTATCCCTGATCACCCCAGCCTCCTTCATGTCTCTAAGCATCCCCTTGGCGTGTTGGTAGTGTGCAGGGGGTACGGGTCGATACCTCTCTTTTATGGGAGGATGGTCTCCCGTGGGGATGTGGTGTTCTACCCCCTTGACTCGCCCGAAGTCTAACGGGTGTTTACTAAACACTCTCTCGTACTCTTGAACCACCCGATAGACTCCCTGTTTCTGATGTGAGGGAGTGGAGTCAGTACCCAAATGTAGTTGCTGACACCAGTCCTCCATTGTTTTCTTAGAGCCGTTACCTTCCTCCGGGTGAGATGGAGGCAAGGGTTCCACAGATTGTATAGCATTTTGGTTAATGGTATATAATTTGGCTAGCGTGGCATACCGGGGCAGGTACACTTCCCTCTTCCCGATATTGATTATGCGAACGGGCACCCTCCCATGGCGTACATTAACCACCCCCCGTGCTGTCAAGATGGTGGGCCTACTGTCTGAGTAAACTGGTTCTACCATTGCCTGGTAATCTCTACCTCTCAGACCAATAGCTGCCCGGCACCAAATCATCATTTCACTTTTTGGGGGCATGGCAATAGGGAAAGGGTCACACATTCTCACGCTACCAATCTCACCGCCGGAGAGTTCCACCTGTTGCCGTCGCATCAGTGCCCGGATCTCTTTTTGGAGCACTCGCTGCTCGCCGGAGCTGGCGTTCTTGGCAACCTGCTGTAAAAGGAAAATCACCTCTGCAAGACAATTTTCAATTACATTAGTTCCTAGAGTTATCTTTGGGTGACTCTCGTGTTTGTCAATGTCTACAATGATCAGTCCCTGTGCTGCCAGTTCAACTCTACCAATTTTAATGGTCACCTCTTTAAATCCGATCTGTGGCACGGGCTGACCATTGCTGGCGATGATACTCAAGTCGTCGTCAGGGTAGCGGGTAATATCCGAGTCATTCCAGTACTGCTTGAAGAGCACGTACGGGATGGTGGTGACCTGTGACCTGTGACCCGGTGTCCAGTAGGGCACTCATAGGAATGCCATCCAGTACCACAGGCAAGACTGGACGTCCTCCCACATATTTGTCGCGCCAGTTTGATGGGCCTGATGATCTTTTTCCTAGGGGTTGGCCCTCTACCCTAGGTTGTGCCAGTTTAAAGGACAGTACCTTGCCATATGTCCGGGTTGATTACAGCGGCGGCAGATGGGTCATCCGTCCTCGTTGTATCGGTCGCTGGGTCTTCCTCTGGCCGGTGGGGTCCTCCTTGGTCGACGCCACGGATGTCCTCCGGTCCGGATGCCAGCTGGATCTTCCCTGGAGTGGAAACCTGTAAAGACTGCACAGTTCGGGTTAGCGCAGCAACGCTTTTAGCTAGCTCTTGGACCTGATGGTGCAGGTCTGGAGCCGAGTCATTGTTCAAAGCCTGCGCATCAGCTCCCACAGGCCCTGCCGACAAGGGCGCCACCTCCTGGTGGTAGGTGGTAGTGGGGCGTCTGTGGGTCACAACGCCACCTGGTGCCGGTTCTCGGAGCACCCGGATGGCTCTGTCCTTGAACTGTGCAAATCCCAGATGAGGGTCCTGTAAGGCCATTGCCCGCAACTGGGTTCGGTGGGCATTGCAATATAGACCCTCTATAAATTGTTCAGTTAACAGCCTGTCCTCGTCTCCCACGCCGTCAGGGTCGGTCTGCTTAATGGCTCTCAGGGCCTCTTGTAGGTTCAGGGCATAGTCCCTTATACTCTCATGTGCCCGCTGTTTGCACCCGTAGAATCTAAGCTTGATCTCGGCTGAGGTGCGGGTATCAAAGGTGTCCCTCAGCCGGGTTAGTATCCCTGCGACAGTCCTCCCCCAGGTGGCCAGGACTTTACCTCCCTTTGGGCTGCCCCGGTTAATTGGGCCACCAGGATGCTTACTTTTTGCTCTTCTGTGAGGGGGTACACCTGGAAGAGGCTATCCAGTTTTTCTCTAAAGTCCTGCAGGGTATGTGACTCCCCTGAGTACTGGGGTAACCAGGCTGCCCCCGCGATATAGGGCATGGTGAAAGGCATGACCGCAACAGCGGTGGCGCTGGCGGGGGTTGGAGCGGTGAAGCTCTCCTCCGTATCCGACATCCTACTCCCCCCTAGTGGACCGTGGCCTACCTTGCGATGATCCTCTTCCGTAGGCCGCGGCTCCGCAGTGGATCGTCAGGGTTGAGGACCTTCCGTCGCGCTCCTGTGACGTCGGCGTCTGCTGGGCTCCTTCCAGGACCTTACGCAACGTCCGGACGTGAGGCGGGGCTTCAGTTCTCGCCCGTTTTTGGAGTCCACGCCCCTCTTCTTCCCGCGCGGCGTCCTCAAGATGGCGTCCAATGGCGGGAAAACTCCACGGATGGCGGGAAGAAGGCCGAAGATGGCGCCGGATGGCGGGAAAACTCCACCGATGGCGGGAAGAAAGCGGAAGATGGCGCCGGATGGCGCGAATCTTCACCACGGGTAAGTTTTCACAGTCTTTTTCAGGCACGCAGTACCCGGTGGTTGCGGGCACGAGATCCTGCCGACTACGCCAAAAGTTGACGCGCCCCTGGGCCTGTGTCGCGCTGCGTTGCGCACGCGGGAGCTTACCCGGAGCCGGATCTGTTGAGGGTTGTAGTCTCGCGGCGGTGATCCGGTCCGAGCCCAGGGAGTCAGACTAAGTGGCGCTGTTTTAGCGGTAGATGTTGGACGACTACGCCACCCGTTGAGTGCAGCCAGGGAGCTGCTGCTGCAGGGCAGACCGCTGAGGCCGGTGGTAGGATTGTGCAGCGTGATAGTATAACCCCCAACGGGAGGGGTATGGCCTCAGGGCAGCCGACGTGGATGATGGGGGTAGCAGGAACCACTCGGAGACGGTACTGTGTAGTTCAGGGTCTTTACTGGTGACAAAGATAGACCCTCCCGGAGTACTGGCTAGCGATTGGGGCCTGGTCAGTCCTTGAGCAGATGGGATCTCCCCTGGCCAGGCGGAGTTGTAGGCCTCCCAAACTAACGATACTCTTCTGGCTACCTTGCTAGAGGCGGGTATAAGTAGCCCACGTCCCTGAGTGTACCGTGTGGTGCTCACCCGTATGGCCGGTGACTCGGGGCCTTCGGGTTTCTGGGCCAGAGGACCTGCAATCCCCTGCCGGTCGGTTTCTGCTGCTGGATAGGAGTTAGTCCCCACAGCCTCGGACTCCGGGTCCGGTGATAACTTCTCAGTCAGGGCGAGCTCTGTAGCTGCCAGCCCCTGACTCCTTGTAACACTGCTCCCACAGAGCTCCTGTTGTTTCTTCCTATATTTGCTTCTTTTCTCTGCTTCTTCTCTACTCACTCACCCTGCCTCAGCCCTAGGTTTTTATAGGGGAAGTTCTTCCCCTCCCAGGACTGGGCAGGAGGTGTGGCATGCATAGGATCCCTGACCAAGAGACCTCCCACCAGCTCTCAGACATAACATTGCTGTTACTGTGGAGAACCAGACCCCTGGGGTGCCACATATGTGTAACTATCTTCTGGCCCCACTCTGTCGAGACATCCCCTTGATACCTGGAGTATTTTTTGGTAAATGCACAAAATCACTTATAATGATGATGCCATGGACTGATCTTCTGAAAAGAAAAGTCCGGCTCGAGGTAAGAGATATGCGGAAAATAGTAGAGAGAGAAATGTTTAGTTAACAAAAATGTATTGAAACAGTTTAAACAGTATTAGTCATTATGGGTTTCAGCTCCAGGCATCAGAGCCTCCTTAGATGAAGGCACCAGTTCCTGGAGCTGAAACGCATAAGGACTTACTGTTTAAACTGTTCCAATTAATCACTATTCACTAGCCATAACTCTCATGAATTTGAAAAGATATTTGTATGGAAGCGCTAAAAATTACTAAATAATTCCTGATAAATGTACTAATACAGGCTCAGATTGGCCCACCAGGGAACAGGTAAATTCCGCGGAGGGCCCCAAACACACCCAATATGACCAGTAGTTGGCACAATACACTTGATTTACTGTGTACTGATAAGGGCATTTAAATATTAAATTAACAATAAACACAGTTAAATTTGTGAACGTGAGTAATTTAATATTTGCATGTAGATGAACAGTCATTTTTTAGAAATTTGCCAAAAATTCTATTCACTACGTCGAGGCTTCGGTTCATTAAAGCTAACTTTTAAACAGATCCCAACAAATCTTAACAAATTCGAGTGAGCTATAACAGTTTTCTTCTGCAATCTATTATTAATGACAAGAACAGCTCTGTAGACAATTTTAGTCCAGCAGTCAGAAATCTATAGAACATTAACAGAAATAGAAAAATGTCAATGTGAATAGAGCCTCAGCTGTATCTGATTATAAGAAGGACAAATAATATGTTGCATAAATGGGATATGTTAGTAGGATCAACCCTCCTAAGCCATCTATATGGACATGTAGGTCATAGGAATATGAATAAAATGATAACTTGATATCTGTGATCTGATGTCTTATTCCAGAGAAATCCACATTTTGCTTAATATGTAAATGAGCTGTTAATATCTAGGTGCGGTATACAAATATCCCTGAGAATCTGCATCCAGGGTTTATTTTAAAAGAAAGAGGGTATTACTAGTGTGAGACATGTAATGACTGACAGTCTCCTCTCCTGATCTACATATTCCACACTGGTAACCCCCCTCCCCCTTTCATTTAAAATTATCTCTGGAGGGAGATTCTCAGGGAGATATGTGTCAGGCTCAAAGAGCTTAACAGTTAATTTACATACTAAGAAACATTTGGATTGCTCTGGAATAAAACATAGGATCATAAATATCAAGATATCATTTTATTCAACATTCTCTTACTTACATGCACATAGCTTAGGAGAGTTGATACTTTTGACAGATCCCCTTTAATAAATCTCTGACATAAGTTTTCACCAAAAAACCCCAATCTAAGGGGATCCATCATTTAGGTATCACTGAATAGTTGCCAAAGAAGTACAATGATTCTATTTATACTGGGCAGTGGCACTGGTAGAAGGTAAGTGATCATATGTTATTAGAGAATAGAGAATATATAAGATAAAGTTACTGCATTGGACAAATTACGTTTAAACTGTTTAAATGCTGGACATTTTTTTACATTACCAGTGGCCGATTATAAAATGAAATATTTGAGATAGCGCTTGAGTCCCAAAGGTTTTAGGATCGGATCTTTAAGGAATATCCATATTTTCAGGCCCATGATAAGCATTGCAAATAATGATTTAGTCATGAAAACTCCATGTGCCATTATATACAGTGCCTTGAAAAAGTATTCATACTCTGGGAACTTTATCACATTTTTTCACGTTACACTCACAAACATAAATGTATTTTATTGAGATGCCAACACAAAGTCAAAAAGTATTTGTGAAGTGTAAAGAAAACAATATATGTGTTTTCTAATTATTTAAATAAATTAAATCTGAAAATTGTGACGTGCATACACCTAAATAAAATCCTGAGTGACCAATTGAATGTAAATGTCACAAAATTACTAAATTGAGTCCACCTGTATGTAGTGAATCCTGAATAAATCTATAGCTCTTCTGCTAAGGCCTCAGGAGGTTTGCTTGAGAACATTAGAAACAGCATCATGAAAGCAAAAAAACACAGCAGACAGGTCAGCGACAAAGTTGTAGAAAAAAGTAAAGCAAAGTTAGATTATAAAACAATCTAAAAATCTCATGGACCATTGTTCAATCTATCATCCAAAAATGGAAGGAGTATGGCACAACTGTAAACCTGCGAAGACATGACAGTCCACCTAGACTGACATCCCAACCAAGAAGAGAACTAGTTAGAGAAGCAGCCAAGAGGCCCATGGTGACTCTGAAGGAGCTGTAGAGATTCACAGCTAGGTGGGATAATGTTACATGGAAAAACTAGTAGGGCTCACACTCATCAGCATAAGAAAAATTGGTCCAATTCTGTTCCTGAAAAGTCGGACGAGTGTCATGCGAGTGGGAAGCAATTTTTCTCAAGTAGGATCCATATGACATGTGTATGACATGCATAGGCAATCTATGTGCAATACAATTTTAAAATCAGCTTTCACATACAGTAATTCTCTGTCATTTCAAGCCTGTTTTGTAACTAATAAAACAGTCTTTTAAACAGATATAGATAGATACATAATATATTGTAATGCAGCGGCTTGCTGCATTGCTAGAATGCCCAGGGGGTGTGCTCTAGCTGACCATTTACCTCCCCCTCAGGTGACTGATCACGTGACTGTGACATCATCACAGGTCCTGTGTGCACAAAAGGATATATAAACCCTGGTAGTTTTGAAACAGGTAGAGAAAGAGTTGCCTGGTGAGACCTAGAGGGACAGAGGCCTGGTAAAGTCTGGAAGGCAGAGGCTGGATCCCCGGTGTTGTTGATACCAGTAGCCTTGGAGGGCGAGAGGCCTGGTCCCTGTGTGGGACTCCACTAGCCTGGAAGGCGGAGGCTGGATCCCCCTATGTTTGAGATACCAGTAGCCTTTGAAGGTACTTGGCCCGGAGGCTCCATCTGGCAAGCCTTAAAGCCACAGCTCTGGCAGAATCGAGCTGACGGGGCAGCTACGACCCGGCAAAGGTAAAAATGCTGCTTGATGTGAACATTGATATTGTTACCTTGCTGAAGGCTGGGTCTGGAGCCAAGTGGGCATATCTGTCACTGGAAAGGCTCTTGGACGTTATATGTGTAACATGTCGGTGAGCTACTGAGATGGACTATGTTATGTGGGGTTTATGAGGTGTAATAAACTGCTGTACTACATATTACCGGAAACGTTGCAGGTGTGCTTTAATTGACCCGGTGAAGTGAGTACCCCAGCGTGATGAATAGCGCTACCTTACATGTGGTTGGAGAATGCGCGCAACTGCAGCCTGGTTGCTAGGGGTAACGGCACAGGATGACGATTGTGGAAGCAAGCATCTTGCTGTGGCTCGCCGGGGTCACGAAGATTAAAGCATCTGGCTGTAACTCGGCTGGGATACGAAAATTGTCGTCGCACTCAAACCTGGTTTGCTGTGGCTTGGTGGGGCCATGAAAATTTTTCCGGGGAGAGTGGTGTGAAGTGTCTAGTGTGAACAGTGTACCGTGATGGCTTTGAATGGAGCAGTATCACCAGACGGAATGGAGAAGTGATTAGATGTCCAGCTGCAAACGTTCAGCAGCAAAATTAAATGTCCTGACTAGAGTTGAGCCACCCCCGTAGTGTTCGAGATCGGTTCGGTTCGTCGAACACCCGTATGTTTGCCGAACTGTTCGTCGAACTGTTCGTCGAACACCGTCGAACACCGTTAAAACCAATGGCAGTCAAACAAAAACACATAGAAAACACATAGAAAACACTTCAAAGGTGTCCAAAAGCTGACAAACTGATCAGAAGACACAACTAACACATGGAAAAGTGACAAGTACATATAGTCAAGCAAAAAGAAAAGAGGTTGAGGAGTAAAAGGAGGGGGAGACACAGATATAGGCATGTCATGCCCTTTTAAAACCAAAAAAGTGCGAAGCAGACATGACCAGTCCGTTCCTGCCCGTGCGACCTCCGTGTCGCCGGGATTGTGCCAGAGCTGCGGAGGACCCTGACGGCCAGGCCCCCTCTCCCAATACTGGTGCCTGTCCGCTGGTGGGTCGAGCGAGCCCCACTGCGGTGGAGGCAGGTCTAAGCTTTTTAATTTAAATAGTCTCTCTAATTTGAATGAGTACACTTTAGATCCTTTTACAAGGATCTATTGGAGGGCAAGTATGATGCCAGCAGCCGCGGAAATTACAGCTCCAGTAGCGTTCACTAAAGCTGCTGCAGTTAAAAAGCTTTTATAAGGATCGAGCTTCGCGGTCCACTTCAAGGCGTCCTACCGCCAGTCCCAGCCCCTGTGGCTTGGGGTGCCTCCCGATGCTCTTCACTGAGTGTCCCGGGGGCCCGAAGCATTTCCTTTGAAAAAATTAAGTGTCCAAACTACAGGTGGTGTAGCTTGCTTAACAGCTGGGATAATCCGCTGACTAGCAGACACTGCTACTAGGCACAAAGTATTTCCTGGGCTAGATGCAGTTAAAAATTTGTAATTAGATACTCTCGTTGGATGCTGAGAAAGCATTCCATGGAGTCTCCTGGCACGCCATATATTATTCTCTTAAAAAGCTTGGGGTAGGTGTCTAGGGGACCCTTTTATAGCCAAAATCTCAGCCCTGTATCGCAATACGTCACCTAGGCTGAAGATAAATGGAACATTTTCATCACCTTTCATAATCACCAATGGGACAAGGCAGGGATGTCCTCTATCCCCTCTCTTATACATCCTAGTGACGGAGCAACAGCTCTCATCAATTCGCCATAACCCCAATATTAGGTGTATTGAGGTGGGAGGCATCGAGTACAAGTGCTCTGCATTTGCTGATGATGTCCTAGTATATATCACTAAATCACATATATCCATCCCTGCTGTTATGGCTGAAATAGATCACTTTGTTACATGGTCAAATTTTAAAATCAATGCAGCGAAGTCTGAGGCCCTCGATGTCTCCCTCCCCAAATCCATACAGGATTCCATTCAGTCCAACTTTCCCTTTGCCTGGCCCTCACAGGGTATAAAATACTTAGGAATTCGTATTCATAGAGACCTCTCCCGTCTATGTTATCTTAATTTTGGGCCCTTTATTGAACAACTCCATACAGACCACGGTTGGCAAGTTAGAACTGTAACATTCACTACGTGAACCACTGGTGTTTTTTGGAAAAGCACATGTACACTGTGTTCCAAATTATTATGCAAAAAGTGTTTAGGAGTGATAAGGTAAGAATTTTTTTGTTTGTCAGTTAAACTCATTGATGGTGCTGTGTGTCAGGGCTCTTTATATCACTGTAAGCAATTGCAGACACCTGTGCTAATTAGTTTGTCAGGCGTGTCCAATGAAAGGCAAGACTACTTAAGAAGGCTGTCCCACATTATTAAGCAGCCTACATTTTCTGCCAAAATGGGAAAGAAAAAGGATGTGTCGGCTGCTGAGAAGCAACAAATTGTGGAGTATTTAGGTCAAGGCATGACTACAATCAACATTGCCATGACACTTCATCCTGATCATCGCACAATCAATAAGTTTGCAGCTGATTCACAGTACACATGTGTGCGTGCTGATAAGGGAAAATTGAGGACTCTTTCCTACAGGTAATTACGTCAGGTTAAAAGAGCAGCGGCAAAAAAGCCTTGTCATAGCAGCAAACAAGTTTTTGAAGCTGCTGGTGCCTCCAACGTCCCCCGAACAACAAGATGCAGGGTCCTTCAGAGGTTTGCAGCTGTGCGTAAGCCATCCTGTCGACCTCCTCTATCCACTGTACACAAGCAGAAACGGCTCCAGAGGCCCAAACAATACATGAAGACTGACTTCAAAAATGTTTTGTTCACGGATGAGTGCCGTGCAACGCTCGATGGTCCTGATGGATGGAGTGGAGGATGGCTGGTTGATGGACACCCCATGCAGACACGGCTACAGCGCCAACAAGGAGGAGGTGGAGTAATGTTTTGGGCTGGAATCATGGGGAGAGAGATTGTCGGCCCCTTTAGGATCCCTGAAGGGGTAAAGATGAACTCCATAATGTATGTGGAGTTTCTCAAACAGCACTTCCTGCCATGGTTCAAGAAGAAGATCCGTGTATTCCCCAGCAAGACCATTTTCATGCATGATAATGCACCGTCTCATGCTGCACATAACACATCTGCATCTCTGGCTGATATGGGCATTAAAGGGGACAAACTTATGGTGTGACCCCCATGCTCCCCTGACCTCAACCCCATTGAGAGCCTCTGGAGCATCATCAAAAGGAGTTTCTGTGATGGCGGGAGGCAGTTCACATCTAAGCAACAGCTCTGTGAGGCTATTCTGTCCTCATGCAAAACAATTGAAGCAGAAACCATCCAAAACCTGACAAATTCAATGGACGAGAGTTCAGAACTCCTTTCGAACAAGGGGTCCTATGTGCAAATGTAACATCACCTAGAATAAAGTTTTGAGTTGGAAACTGTTTGTTTTCAGTTTCTAATAACTAGAGATGAGCGGTGTTCGACTAGAACTGTTCGCCAATCTCAAATTCGAGCTGTTTTGGGCGGTGTTCGAGTTGTTCGACGAACCCGAACGATTTGCAAAAAATTCGGCTGTTCTAGGTTATGTTCGATAACTGTTCGTGCACCAAAAGCGTGTCCTGCATGTCTGGCGCTATTTAGAGCACCAATCATGCAGGGATTGTCTGCCACTCACTGTAATGCCACAGCCATGGTGGTTGTGGCATTACAGTGATTGCCCAAATCGATGGGAACAGTGCCAACAGTGAAACATGAAAAGCCGGCAATTCAGCAGCGGCATACACCTGTACCCGACAATTTAGAACCGAAAGAATAGAGCTTCACACATAGATTAGATAGATATAAACATGTCAGCCACATATATACGAAGTACAGTGAAAGTGCTGCTTACTGTACTTGTCATTTAGCGTAAAGGATTTATCAAAAAAAATAATAGTGTTTTCATGCACCGTCTCTTTAAAAAAGCCGGCCGGCAATTCAGCAGCGGTACCCGACAATTTATAACAGACAGAATAGAGCTTCACACATAGATTAGATAGAAACATGTCAGCCACATATATACGAAGTACAGTGACAGTGTTGCTTACTGAACTTGTCATTTAGCGTAAAGGATTTATCAAAAAAAATAATAGTGTTTTCATGCACCGTCTCTTTAAAAAAGCCGGCCGGCAATTCAGCAGCGGTACCCGACAATTTATAACAGACAGAATAGAGCTTCACACATAGATTAGATAGATAGAAACATGTCAGTCACATATATATGAAGCACAGTGATAGTGTTGGTTACTGTACTTGTCATTTAGTATTAAAATAAAGGATTTATTATTAAAAAAATTGGCGTGGGGTTCCCCTTAATTTTAGGCTCTAGCGGAGGTTAAGCAGATGGCTGGGGCAGATGTTTGAGACCTGGGAAGGGGGTAATACCCACGGAGCTTCCCAGGCTACTAATATCAGCCCCCAGCTGAATACATAGCCTTTACTAGCTATTAAAATGGGGGACCCCCCAAAAAAAATGACGTGGGGTCCCCCCTAATTTAATAGCTAGCAAAGGCTAGGCAGACAGCTGGGGGCTGATATTAATAGCCCAGGAAGGGAGCCATGAATATTGGCCCCCTCCCAGGCTAGAAACACCAGCCGTCAGCCGCCCCAGAAATGGCTCATTCATAGGATGCGCCAATTCTGGCACTTAGCCTCGCTCTTCCACGCTGCCCTGGTGCGGTGGCAGGGGGTAATAGGGTTGGGGTTGATGTCAGCTTATAATGCCAGCTGACATCAAGCCCAGGTTAGTAATGGAGAGGCGTCTATAAGACACCCCCATTACTAACCCCATAGTCAAAGTTAAAAAAAACACAAACACCCAGAATAAAGTCCTTTAATTGAAATAAAGACACAATCCTTTATTGTTCTAAATTAAACCATACTTACCGTCACGCCCATTCCAGCTGAAGCCAACGATCTCCTGCAATAAAAGAAAAATAATAAAGCAACCTCATCCTTACCTTTCCATGGTTCCCACGACAGCTTCAGCTCTGCTACATCGAGATGACAGGCTGGACCGCAGCAGAACGCTGCCATCCAGCCTCTCATCCCGCAGACACTGAGAAGCACAGGCTTGCTTGCGCTGCTCAGCGTCTCTCTGTGACGACATCCAGATGAGCCGAGTTCATGTCCAATGAACTCGGCTCACCTCATGCACGTCACTGACAGCGTGGGAAAATTCTCACGCTGAAGCGGTGAGTGCAGGAGAATTCTCCCACGCTGTCAGTGACGTGCATAAGGTGAGCTCATGTCCAATAAACTCAGCTCACCTCCTGCACGTCACTGACAGCGTGGGAGAATTCTCCTGCACTCAGCGCTTCAGCGTGAGAATTCTCCCACGCTGAAGCGCTGAGTGCAGGAGAATTTTCCCACGCTGTCAGTGACGTGCATAAGGTGAGCTCATGTCCAATGAACTCAGCTCACCTCCTGCACGTCACTGACAGCGTGGGAGAATTCTCCTGCACTCAGCGCTTCAGTGTGAGAATTCTCCCACGCTGAAGCGCTGAGTGCAGGAGAATTTTCCCACGCTGTCAGTGACGTGCATGAGGTGAGCCGAGTTCATTGGACATTAACTCGGCTCATCTGGATGCCCTCACAGAGAGACACTGTGGAGCGCAAGCAAGCCTGCGCTTCTCAGTGTCTGCGGGATGACAGGCTGGATGGCAGCGTTCTGCTGCGGTCCAGCCTGTCATCTCGATGTAGCAGAGCTGAAGCTGTCATGGGAACCATGGAAAGGTAAGGATGATGTTGCTTTATTATTTTTCTTTTATTTCAGGAGATCGTTGGCTTCAGCTGGAATGGGCGTGATGGTAAGTATGGTTTAATTTAGAACAATAAAGAATTGTGTGTTTATTTCAATTAAAGGACTTTTTTTCTGGGTGTTGTGTTTTTTTTAAATACTTTACTAGAAATTCATGGTGGTCATGTCTAATGTTGGCGTGACCCCATGAATTTCGGGCTTAGGGCCAGCTGATAATGCCAAGCTGGCCCTAACCCCTTTATTACCCAGTGAGCCACCGCATCAGGGCCCTGGATGAGTTGGGTACAGCGCCAGAAGATGGCGCTTCTATGAACGCGCCATTTTCCGGGGTGGCTTCGGACTGCAATTTGCAGCGGGGGTGGCCCAGAAAGCTTGGGCCTCCCTGCGCTGCGGATTCCAGCCCCCAGCTGCCTAGTTGTACCTGGCTGGACACAAAAACAGGGCGAAGCCCCACGTCAATTTTCTTTAAATTATTTCATGAAATAATTAAGAAAAAAAGGGCTTCCCTATATTGTTGTGTCCGGCCAGGTACAAATAGGTAGCTGGTGGATGGGGGCAGCCCGTTCCTGCCTGCTGCACCTGACTGGACACAAATATAGTGCAAAGCCCCACGTCAATTTTTTTTAAATTATTTCATGAATTTCCTGAAATAATTTAAAAAAATTGAAGTGGGGCTTCGCGCTATATTTGTGTCCAGCCAGGTACAGCAGGCAGGAACGGGCTGCCCCCATCCACCAGCTGCCTATTTGTACCTGGCCGGACACAACAATATAGGGAAGGCCTTTTTTCTTAATTATTTCATGAATTTCATGAAATAATTAAAAAAAAAGTACTTGGGGCTTCGCCCTATTTTTGTGTCCAGCCAGGTACAACTAGGCAGCTGGGGGCTGGAATCTGCAGCGCAGGGAGGCCCAAGCTTTCTGGGCCCCCCCCCGCTACAAATTGCAGTCCGCAGCCACCCCGGAAAATGGCGCGTTCATAGAAGCGCCATCTTCTGGCGCTGTACCCAACTCATCCAGGGCCCTGGTGCGGTGGCTCACTGGGTAATAAAGGGGTTAGGGCCAGCTTGGTATTATCAGCTGGCCCCAAGCCCAAAATTCATGGGGTCACGCCAGTATTAGACATGACCGCCATGAATTTCTAGTAAAGTATTTAAAAAAAACACAACACCCAGAATAAAGTCCTTTAATTGAAATAAAGACACAATTCTTTATTGTTCTAAATTAAACCATACTTACCATCACACCCATTCCAGCTGAAGCCAACGATCTCCTGCAATAAAAGAAAAATAATAAACCAACCTCATCCTTACCTTTCCATGGTTCCCACGACAGCTTCAGCTCTGCTACATCGAGATGACTGGCTGGACCGCAGCAGAACGCTGCCATCCAGTCTGTCATCCCGCAGACACTGAGAAGCGCAGGCATGCTTGCGCTCCTCACTGTCTCGCTGTGACGGCATCCAGATGAGCCGAGGTCATGTCCAATGAACTCGGCTCACCTCATGCACGTCACTGACAGCGTGGGAAAATTCTCACGCTGAAGTGCTGAGTGCAGGAGAATTCTCCCACGCTGTCAGTGATGTGCATGAGGTGAGCTCATGTCCAATGAACTCAGCTCACCTCCTGCACGTCACTGACAGCGTGGGAAAATTCTCCTGCAATCAGCGCTTCAGCGTGAGAATTTTCCCACGCTGTCAGTGACGTGCATGAGGTGAGCCGAGTTCATTGGACATGAACTCGGCTCATCTGGATGTCGTCACAGAGAGACGCTGAGCAGCGCAAGCAAGCCTGCGCTTCTCAGTGTCTGCGGGATGACAGGCTGGATGGCAGCGTTCTGCTGCGGTCCAGCCTGTCATCTCGATGTAGCAGAGCTGAAGCTGTCGTGGGAACCATGGAAAGGTAAGGATGAGGTTGCTTTATTATTTTTCTTTTATTGCAGGAGATCGTTGGCTTCAGCTGGAATGGGCGTGATGGTAAGTATGGTTTAATTTAGAACAATAAAGGATTGTGTCTTTATTTCAATTAAAGGACTTTATTCTGGGTGTTTGTGTTTTTTTAACTTTGACTATGGGGTTAGTAATGGGGGTGTCTTATAGACGCCTCTCCATTACTAACCTGGGCTTGATGTCAGCTGGCATTATAAGCTGACATCAACCCCAACCCTATTACCCCCTGCCACCGCACCAGGGCAGCGTGGAAGAGCGAGGCTAAGTGCCAGAATTGGTGCATCCTATGAATGCGCCATTTCTGGGGCGGCTGACGGCTGGTGTTTCTAGCCTGGGAGGGGGCCAATATTCATGGCTCCCTTCCTGGGCTATTAATATCAGCCCCCAGCTGTCTGCCTAGCCTTTGCTAGCTATTAAATTAGGGGGGACCCCACGTCATTTTTTTTGGGGGGTCCCCCATTTTAATAGCTAGTAAAGGCTATGTATTCAGCTGGGGGCTGATATTAGTAGCCTGGGAAGCTCCGTGGGTATTACCCCCTTCCCAGGCTTCAAACATCTGCCCCAGCCGTCTGCTTAACCTCCGCTAGAGCCTAAAATTAAGGGGAACCCCACGCCAATTTTTTTAATAATAAATCCTTTATTTTAATACTAAATGACAAGTACAGTAACCAACACTATCACTGTACTTCATATATATGTGACTGACATGTTTCTATCTATCTAATCTATGTGTGATGCTCTATCTTTCTGTTCTAAATTGTCGGGTACAGATGCTGAATTGCCGGCCGGCTTTTTTAAAGAGACAGTGCATGAAAACACTATTATTTTTTTAAATAAATCCTTTACACTAAATGACAAGTACAGTAAGCAACACTATCACTGTACTTATTATATATGTGACTGACATGTTTCTATCTATCTAATCTATGTGTGAAGCTCTATTCTTTCTGTTCTAAATTGTCGGGTACAGATGCTGAATTGCCGGCCGGCTTTTTTAAAGAGACAGTGCATGAAAACACTAATATTTTTTTTAATAAATCCTTTACACTAAATGACAAGTGCAGTAACCAACACTGTCACTGTGCTTCTTATATGTGTGACTGACATGTTTCTATCTATCTAATCTATGTGTGATGCTCTATTCCTTCTTGTCTAAATTGTCGGGTACCGGTGTATGCCGCTGCTGAATTTGCCGGCCGGCTTTTTTAAAGAGAGTGTCTTCTGAGCAGTTTGTCAGCTTTTGGACACCTTTGCAGGTGTTTTCTATGTGTTTATATGTGTTTTTGTTTGCCTGCCATTGGTTTTAACGGTGTTCGACGGTGTTCTAAGGTGTTCGACGAACAGTTCGACGAACAGTTCCTCGAACATCCCGGTGTTCGACGAACCGAACCGAACCCGAACACTACGGGGGTGGCTCAACACTACTAATAACCTGCTAATGCTTATAATTAGAGATGAGCGGTGTTCAACTCGAACTGTTCGCCAATCTCAAATACGAGCTGTTTTGGGCGGTGTTCGAGCCGTTCGGCGAACTCGAACGATTTGAAAAAAATTCGGCTGTTCGAGGTTATGTTCGATAACTGTTTGTGCACCAAAATCATAACTGGATTTTTTCTCAGTAATGCTGAAAATTAATGTTAATACGCAGTTTGAGTGTACAGGGGGGCGGGGGGAGGGGCAGGGGATGGATCTCTGCAGGAATAATGAAGATCTCCATTTTTTTTCCTCTTTCCTGCATTTACAGTGGGAAGGTGCAATCTGTCAGCCTATCAGCAGCGCACACACGGAGCGAAGTGCTTTTTTTCACACAAGCAAGGGCATGTGTCATTGGCAGTGCATGTCAAAGGTCCTTGCCCTATAAGACCCAGCCATTTTCCCCGTCGCCACCATTTTCTCACTGCTGCAGCTGCGTGTTAGATGGCACCGCTGTTGCTGTGTGCGCTATACCTTGTTAATTTCAAGCCAATTTTCGCACAAATCTACAGGTAGCTTGGGAGTAGGGAAGAGTTGTGATTGCAGTCCTTTCAAGGACTAGGTTACATCATTTCCTACGACTTTTATCAGGCAGGTCTGTGCTCTTAAATAGATAGGTTGGGAGTAAAGACTAATTGTAATTGCAGTCCTTTTCAGGACTAAGTTACATCAGTTCCTATCAGTTTTTGCCAGGCAGGTCTGTGTCAGTGCTGTGCAAGTTTTTTTCACAGCATTTGGCGAAATCTAGCAAAGCAAATCCTTTTTGGCCAATTGCAGAGTGTGTTAGTCAGTGGAGTAGCCTATCTGTGTTGCAAGCTACACCACCTGTGCATAGAATACCAATTTTTTACTGCACCTAGTGAAGTAAAACCTTTTGGGCATAGCATCAATCTATTAGTCCATCTATACTAACCTCCACCAGGTTGCAAATTCAATATAATATTTTTCTGCATCTAGCTCTGAAAAAATATTTGGGCTTCTAGCAGTGTGTGGGACTTGGTCTATTAGTCCATCTATACTGACCTCCATCAGGTTGCAAATTCAATATAATTTTTTTCTGCATCTAGCTCTGAAATAATATTTGGGCTTCTAGCAGTGTGTGGGACTTGGTCTATTAGTCCAAATATACTAACCTCCACCAGGTTGCAAATTAAAAATAATTTTTATCTGCATCGAGCTCTGAAAAAATATTTCGGCTTCTAGCAGTGTGTGGGACTTGTTCTATTAGTCCATCTATACTGACCTCCATCAGGTTCCAAATTCAATATAATTCTTTTCTGCATCTAGCTCTGAAAAAATATTTGGGCTTCTAGCAGTGTGTGGGACTTGGTCTATTAGTCCATCTATACTAACCTCCACCAGGTTGCAAATTAAAAATAATTTTTATCTGCATCGAGCTCTGAAAACATATTTCGGCTTCTAGCAGTGTGTGGGACTTGGTCTATTAGTCCATCTATACTGACCTCCATCAGGTTGCAAATTCAATATAATTTTTTTCTGCATCTAGCTCTGACAAAATATTTGGGCTTCTAGCAGTATGTGGGACTTGGTCTATTAGTCCATCTATACTAACCTCCATCAGGTTGCAAATTAAAAATAATTTTTATCTGCATCTAGCTCTGAAAAAATATTTGGGCATCTAGCAGTGTGTGGGACTTGGTCTATTAGTCCATCTATACTGACCTTCATCAGGTTGCAAATTCAATATCATTTTTTTCTGCATCTAGCTCTGAAAAAATATTTTGGCTTCTAGCAGTGTGTGGGACTTGTTCTATTAGTCCATCTATACTAACCTCCACCAGGTTGCAAATTCAATATCATTTTTATCTGCATCTAACCCAGCCAATGCTTTTGGCCTAATACCACAATTTGGCCACTCAGCTCTGCTCGGTTCCCATCCATTGTTTTTTTGTGCAAACAACTTCAGAGTTGTGAATTACTTAACCACCAAAATGAGTGGAAAAAGGCCTGCTGCTGGTGGAAAAGGGAATAGGCGTGTTGGGAAGGGGAAAAAAGGTTGTGTCCGTGGGGTAGGTGTTAAAGCAACAGTAACATCTGCTGAAGAAAGACCATCTTCCAGCCAAACTAAAATGTCTACTTCTTTTAGTGGACAATGTGATAAGATCTCTTTCTTACGGCCACGCCGATCGCTACAAATTCCAGATGAGGCAAAAAAACAGCAGGTGCTTCAACGGATATCAAGTGCTCCTTTAAGTGGGCTCTCCTCCACCTCAACTTCAACATCACAAATACTCCGGTCCTCAGAGGTGTCACCCCAATCGCACTTGCTTCCTCACAGCTCTCAAATCTCCAGCTGCCCGTCTGAGTATGGGGTAGAACAGATGGTTGAGTCTGCAGAGCTGTTTACTCATACTATAGCCTGGGAATCAGAGGTCGGCTCCAGAGCTTCTGTGAATCCAGACAAGGAAATGATCTGCACTGATGCCCAGAATCTTTATGAGTCAGATCCAGGACCAGATGCAGAAGGTTCTGACCATAATGTAGACACTCATTCCCAAACTGTAACTCCTGTTGGTGGAGACAATGAGGAAGATGATGATGAGACTCAAATACCTGATTGGAGCAACAACTTTAGTTTTTTGTCAGGGCAGGAACAGGTTGGCTCTGAGGACGACGGGTGTGATAACACAGGGTGATGATGATGAGGTTGGAGATCCCACTTACTGTCATCCCACAGTCAGCCAAGAGATGAGGTCAGCAGAGGAGATGGAGGAGGATGCTAGTGACGACGAGGTCAGGTTGCACCTCACTGGACAGAGACGTAGTACTGGAAGCACGTCAACAACTGCATCCTCAAAGACAACTCTGCCTCTGACCACAAGTCGTGGTGGCTCTTCAGGTCGCATGGGTGCTAAGCCTTGCATAGCCTGGGCATTTTTTCAGATCGATAAAGATGACCCAACTCGTGTTATCTGTAACATTTGTCAGCAAAAGCTAAGTAGAGGCCAAAAAATACATAGTTTGAGTACTTCATGCATGAGCCGGCACATGGACATGAAGCATAAGTTGCAGTGGGAAGCTCACTGTGCTACAATGCGGCCTAGCCGGCCGGCCAACTGCCATCTGCCCCATCTTGTGCATCCGCGGCCTCTTCATCCTCTGTGACTGGGGGGACAGTAGTCACACCTGTCTTGGGACGCAGATCTGCCACCTCTTTACCCGCAACAGCCAGCGTGATTGACAGGTCATCATTTTATTTGGAGGTGGAAACACCAGCTGGTGTTGAGCGCTGTCCGACATCGATAGCACCACCTTTGGATCAAGGCAACCTAACATGTCCACCTGCATCTTCCTCACTGACCGGCAGTTTGCCGGGGACAACCTTCTCAACCCCGTCTAAGCACAACAGCCAGCCCTCGGTCCCTCAGATGTGGACAAGTAAAAGACCATTTCATCCTAGCCATGAGAAAGCTAAGAGGTTGAATTTCACCATCTGCAAGCTCTTGGCTACAGAAATGCTTCATTCCGCCTGGTAGACACAGATGATTTTCGAGACCTTATGTCCGTCGCAGTGCCCCAGTACCAGATGTCCAGTCGGCACTACTTCTCAAAGAAAGGTGTGCCTGCGCTCCACCAGCATGTCGCACACAACATCACCGCTTCTTTGAGAAACTCTGTGTGTCACAGGGTGCATTTCACCACAGACACTTGGACGAGTAGGCATGCACAGGGGCGTTACATGTCGCTGACTGGGCACTGGGTAACTATGGTGTCAGCAGGACAAGGGGCTGCTGTCCAAGTCTTGCCGTCCCCGCGAGTTGTGCGTCAATCCTCTTTATCTCAAAGTTCCTGCACTGCTTCTGCCTCCTCAACCTTCTCTCGGTCCTCCACCTGCACCCAAAGCCTGTCTGGTCATGCCAAAAGCTTTCTAACTGCGCAGAAGGGATCCTGCACATCTCCTTACTATGCTGGCAGCAGGGCTCAACGTCATCAGGCGGTTTTTACTTTGAAATGTCTGGGAAATGTGAGTCACACAGCTGAGGAGTTGTGGTCAGCTCTGGAGAACCAGTTTCATTAATGGTTGTCTCCACTGGACCTGAAACCAGGGAAGGCCGTGTGCGACAATACTGCAAACCTTGGTGCGGCCCTTCGCCAGGGCAATGTCACACTTGCCTTGTATGGCTCACGTGTTGAACCTGGTTATCCAGCAAATTTTACCCCACTATCCCGGACTAGATGGCCTTCTGCACAGGGCACGGTCGCTGTGTGCTCACTTCCGCCGTTCGCATCCCGCAGTTCAGCGACTTACATCTCTACAGAAGTAGTTGGGCCTGCCACTTCACCGGCTAAAATGCGATGTGCCTACCGGGTGGAATTCAACGCTGCACATGTTGCAGCGACTGTGGCAGCACCGACAAGCCCTGGTGCAATACGTTCTGACTTATAGCCTGGGCCAACGAGAGGGGCAAATCATGCTGGAGGAGTGGTCTCAGATCAGGGACCTATGCACCCTTCTGCACAGTTTTGAAATGGCGACGAAGATGTTTAGTGCTGACGATGCCATTATCAGCATGACTATTCCGGTGATTTACATGCTGGAGCGCATGTTAAACAGAATTCGGAGTCAGGTGGTGGCACAAGAGGAGGTGGAGGAAGTAGGGGAGGAGGAGTTGTATGCGGAAGGGCTAACATCTGCAAGGTCCAGTCGGTCGGCAGCACCAAGGCGGCAAGCATGTTAGGGTGTGGGAGATGGTTTTACCAGGGTGCATGGTAGTAGCCAAACTAGTGAGGAAGGTGTAGGAGCCCAGGAAGAAGTGGAGGACGAACTGATGGAAGACTCATCAGATGAGGGAGACCTTGAACACATTTCTGTTGTGCAAGGTTGGGGGGAGAGGACAGAGGAAGGAAGCATGATTGTTACCTCGCCACCAACACAACAGGGACTTGGTGCTCCTGGATGCGCAAGACACATGAGTGCCTTCTTGCTGCACTACCTGCAACACGACCCTCGAATTGTGAGAATTAGAAATAATCCTGACTACTGGGTTGCCACACTGTTAGATCCCCGGTACAAAAGTAAATTTGCAGAAATTTTTTCTGTCATAGAAAGGGATGCACGCATGCAGGAGTATCAGCAGAGACTGCTGCAGAATCTTACATGTGCTTTTCCACAAAACACCAGTGGTGCACGTAGTGAATCTCACAGTTCCACATTGCCAACCGTGGGACCGTCGAGTGTTCAGCACTCACAACGTAACAGAAACACAGTATCTGCTGGTAACATCAATTTTGCGGAATCATTTCACCACTTTTTTAGCCCATCCTTTGCAAGGCCACAGGAGACAAGAAGTCTGACACATAGTCAATGCCTAGAGATGAGGGTACAGGAGTATCTCCAAGTAAACATTGAAGCCATGACTGTGTCACTGGACCCTTGCTCTTTTTGGGCTTCTAATCTGGATAAATGGCGAGAGCTCGCCACTTACGCCTTGGAGATCTTGTCATGCCCCGCAGCCAGCGTTCTGTCTGAACGTGTGTTCAGCGCTGCTGGTGGTGTGCTGACAGATAAGCGCACGCGGCTCTCCACTGATAATGTAGACAGACTCACGTTCATAAAGATGAACAAATCATGGATCCGAAATGACTTTTCTACCCCTGTGTCATCCTGGGGAGAGTAAAAGCTTGATGATTTGTTAAAATCACCACACCAACCGTTTTAAGCTTTCAAATTACTAATCATGTTTATCTGTATCTTGGCTGGAAAATAATTTGGGCTTTGTAGCAGTGTGCAGTACTGATTCTATTAGGCCATCTATACTAAGCTCCACCAGATTTAAAATTACTAATCATGTTTATCTTTATCTTGGCTGGAAAATAATTTGGGCTTTGTAGCAGTGTGCAGTACTGATTCTATTAGGCCATCTATACTATGCTCCACCAGATTTAAAATTAATAATAATTTTTAGCTGCATCTAGCCCGGAAAATAATTTTGGGGCTCCTAGATGCACAAGACACAAGAGTACCTTCTTGCTGCACTACCTGCAACATGACCCTCAGATTCTCAGAATTGGAAGTAATCCTGACTACTGGGTTGCCACACTCTTATATCCCCCACACTCTTCGATCAACCTTTTCATTTTAATAAAGAACAAAAAAATGGTCATTTTTGAAATTATAAGCAATAGTAGGTTATTAGAAACTGAAATCAAACAGTTTTCAACTCAAAACTTTATTCTAGGTGATGTTACATTTGCACATAGGACCCCTTGTTCGTAAGGAGCTTCTGAACTCTCTCGTCCATTGAATTTGTCAGGTTTTGGATGGTTTCTGCTTCAATTGTTTTGCATGAGGACAGAATACCCTCACAGAGCTGTTGCTTAGATGTGAACTGCCTCCCGCCATCATAGACACTCCTTTTAATGATGCTCCAGAGGTTCTGAATGGGGTAGAGGTCAGGGGAGCATGGGGGTCACACCATAAGTTTGTCCCCTTTTATGCCCATATCAGCCAGAGATGCAGATGTGTTATGTGCATCATGAGACGGTGCAATATCAAGCATGAAAATGATCTTGCTGGGGAATACACGGTTCTTCTTCTTGAACCATGGCAGGAAGTGCTGCTTGAGAAACTCCACATACATTATGGAGTTCATCTTTACCCCTTCAGGGATCCTAAAGAGGCCGACAATCTCTCTCCCCATGAATCCAGCCCAAAACATTACTCCACCTCCTCCTTGTTGGCGCTGTAGCCATGTTTGCATGTAGGGTCCATCAACCAGCCATCCTCCACTCCATCCATCTGGACAATCAAGCGCTGCGCGGCACTCATCCATGAACAAAACAGTTTTGAAGTCAGTCTTCATGTATTGTTTGGCCCACTAGAGCCATTGTGTGCGGTGGATAGAGGAGGTCGACAGGATGGCTTACGCACAGCTGCAAACCTCTGAAGGACCCTGCATCTTGTTGTTCTGGGGACGTTGGAGGCACGAGCAGCTTCAAAAACTTGTCTGCTGCTATGACAAGGCTTTTTTGCCGCTGCTCTTTTAACCTAGCGTAATTGCCTGTAGGAAAGAGTCCTCAATTTTCCCTTATCAGCACGCACACGTGTGGACTGTGAATCAGTTACATAATTCTTGATTGCCAAGACACTTCATCCTGATCATCGCACAATGATGATTGTAGTCATGCCTTGACCTAAACACTCGACAATTTGTTGCTTCTCAGCAGCCGACACATCCTTTTTCTTTCCCATTTTGGCAGAAAATGTAGGCTGCTTAATAATGTGGGACAGCCTTCTTAAGTAGTCTTGCCTTTCATTGGACACGCCTGACAAACTAATTAGCACAGGTGTCTGCAATTGCTTACAGTGATATAAAGAGCCCTGACACACATCACCATCAAAGAGTTTAACTGACAAACAAAAAAATTCTTACCTTATCACACCTAAACACTTTTTGCATAAAAAATTGGAACACAGTGTACATGTGCTTTATCACAAAACACCAGTGGTTCACGTAGTGAATCTTACAGTTCTGACTTGCCAACCATGGTCTGTATGGAGTTGTTCAATAAAGGGCCCAAAATTAAGATAACATAGACGGGAGAGGTCTCTATGAATAGGAATTATTAAGTATTTGACACCCTATGAGGGCCAGGCAAAGGGAAAGTTGGACTGGATGGAATCCTGTATGGATTTGGGGAGGGAGACATCGAGGGCCTCAGACTTCGCTGCATTGATTTTAAAATTTGACCATGTAACAAAGTGATCTATTTCAGCCATAACAGCAGGGATTGATAAATGTGATTGAGTGATATATACTAGGACATCATCAGCAAATAGAGAGCACTTGTACTCTTTGCCTCCCACCTCAATCCACCTAATATTGGGGTTATGGCGAATTGATGAGAGCAGGTGCTCCGTCACTAGGATGTATAAGAGAGGGGACAGAGGACATCCCTGCCTTTCCCATTGGTGATTTTGAAAGGTGATGAAAATGTCCTGACGCGCCCCCTGGGCCTTGGGACACCCGGAGCCGGACCCTTTTTGGTGGATGCTGGAGGTTTTAGTCTCCGTGGCGGTGACCCGGTTCCGTGGCTCAGGGCGGTCAAACCTGTGGGGGAACTATTTATGTGGTTTTGATGTTTAATTGTCTGACTACGCTACCCGGGGATTGCGGTCAGAGTGAACCACCGCTGCAGGGCAGACCGCTGAGGCTGGTGTTGTGTATGCAGCAGAGCGTAGCATAACTCCCCACGGGAGGAGTACAGCCTCAGGGCTGTGTATGCGGAGGATGGGGGTGATGGTGCAGGGCAGCAGCAGTAACGACACGGAGTCAGTGATGCTGTCCAGGGCCTTTACTCACAGTTCTTATTATCCAGACCACTTGTGCAGGTAACTGCTGCCCACGTCGTACTGTGCTCACCAGGTGAGAGGCTCAGACAACTCCCAGATAACTTTGGAGTGCTTCACAGGACTGCCTTTGTGTGTCCTTTGTCTGGCCTTTCTTACCAACGTTTCTGTCCGGCTGCCTAGGGCCTCCTCTTGGTAAACTTGGCGCCAGTTTCCCTGACCCTCTGTGGTGCCTTCCAAGCGGGTGTAGCGAGGGGCTGCGCCACATAAAATGTCACAGCCTCCGGTTTGTAGCTGAGGGTCGTTTCCCGCCTCCACTAGTTTCGGGGATCGGTCTCCCCCTTTGGCCTGACCCCTCCACGCAGGTGGATTCGGGCGTGCGGTGGCGACTCGCCCGTCCGCACCCCTGGGATCCCTTCGTTCCTCATTCCTGGAGCCTTCTCCGCTCCTCTTCCTTCCTTCTCCCTCTTCCAGGCCTGGGCATCTGTTACTAGGCCCGCCTCCGGAACAGAGCTCATGCAGAACCCCTGCTCCCTGTCACTTCTGCTCAGACTTCTTTGCACTGAACTAAGATGGTGCCCACCTTTTATACTCCCTTCTCAGTGCACCAAGGAGCTGCTTCCTCCCTGCTCCTGCACTACAGGGTTCCCCTTTCTCAGTGTTCCCTCCCCCCACTCCAGCCAAGGACAGGGACTGTCGTGCCCATCTCAGGGGCATATTGGTCGCCCTGCCCCACGACAATGTGGTATAATGCATGCAGGTGTCGGGGTCCTGATGCACACTCCATCCTTACCTGAGAGTGAGATATCACACCTCTGGGTGAGGTGCAAAACCTCTGTAGCAACCGAGCCCTCGGGGTGCTACAGTTCCATTTATCTTCAGCCTAGGTGACGTATTGCGATACAGAGCCGTGATTTTGGCTATAAAAGGGTCCCCTAGACCCCTACTCAAAGCTTTTTAAGAGAATAATATATGGCGTGCCAGGAGACTCTATGGAATGCTTTCTCATCATCCAACGAGAGTATCTAATTACAAATTTTTAACTGCATTTAGCCAAGGAAATACTTTGTGCCTAGTAGCAGTGTCTGTTAGTCAGCGGATTATCCCAGCTGATAAGCAAGCTACACTACCTGTAGTTTGGACACTTAATTTTTTCAAAGGAAATGCTTCGGGATCCCGGGATGCTCAGTGAAGAGCATCAGGAGGCACCCCAAGGCATAGGGGCTGGGACTGGCGGTAGGACGCCTTGCGGTGGACTGCCGAGCTCGATCCTTATAAAAGCTTTTTAACTGCAGCAGCTTTAGTGGACGATACTGGAGCTGAAATTACGCGGCTGCTGGCTTGAGACTTGCCCTCCAATAGATCCTTGTAAAAGGATTTAAAGTGTATTCATTCAAATTAGAGAGACAATTTCAATTAAAAAGCTTAGACCTGCCTCCACCACAGGGGTCTCGCTCGACCCACCAGCGGACAGGCACCAGTATATGGAGAGGGGGGCTAGCTGTCAGGGTCCACCGCGGCTCTGGCACAAACCCGGCGACACGGAGGTCGCACGGGCAGGAACGGACTGGCCCTGTCGGCTTCTCACTTGTTTGGTTTTAGAAGGGCATGACATGCCTATATCTGTGTCTCCCCCTCCTTTTACTCCTCCACCTCTTTTCTTTTCGCATGACTATATGTACTTGTCACTTTTCCATGTGTTAGTTATGTCTTCTGAGCAGTTTGTCAGCTTTTGGACACCTTTGAAGGTGTTTTCTATGTGTTTCTATGTGTTTATTTTTGCCTGCCATTGGTTTTAACGGTGTTCGACGAACAGTTCGACGAACAGTTCGGCGAACACACTGGTGTTCGACGAACCGAACCAAACTCGAACACTACGGGGGAGGCTCAACACTACTTATAATTTCAAAAATGACTATTTTTTTGTTCTTTATTAAAAGGAAAAGGTTGATCAAAGAGTGTGGGGAATCTAAGAGTGTGGCATCCCAGTAGTCAGGATTATTTTGAATTCTGACAATCTGAGGGTCATGTTGCAGGCAGTGCAGCAAGAAGTCACTCATGTGTCTTGCGCATCTAGGATCCCCAAAATTATTTTCTTGGCTAGATGCAGCTAAAAATTATTATTAATTTGAAAGCTGGTGGAGCTTTGTATAGATGACCTAATAGAATCAGTACTGCAAACTGCTACAAGGCCAAAATTATTTTACAGGCAAGATAGCGATAAACATGATTAGTAATAATTTGAAATCTGGTGGAGCTTAGTGTAGATGGCCTAATAGAATCAGTACTGCAAACTGCTTCAAGGCCAAAATTATTTTACAGGCAAGATACAGATAAACATGATTAGTAATAATTTGACATCTGGAGGAGCTTAGTATAGATGGCCTAATAGAATCAGTACTGCATACTGCTACAAGGCAAAAATTATTTTACAGGCAAGATAGAGATAAACATGATTAGTAATAATTTGAAATCTGGAGGAGCTTAGTATAGATGGCCTAATAGAATCAGTACTGCAAACTGCTTCAAGGCCAAAATTATTTTACAGGCAAGAAATAGATAAACATGATTATTAATAACACTGGTGTACAAAAAAAAAAAATTCTGGCATGGACTTTAAGAACAATTTTAGACTAATTTGAGGGTGCTGAATTCAAATCTGATCTTATAATTTCTCTATTACATCACGTTTTTGCACTATAGGTATATAGCCCATTTTCAATAATTCCAAGAAAAATATAAGTAGTGTATGAAAAGTGTCGGTTTATACGGTTCACTAAGGTAAATTTAGTTTTAATTTAATCTCCCAATAAATGTGAGAATAACTTTGTTTTCTTTGAACATGCATAATTCCCATTTGTTATGATAAGAAAGTAAAAAAACAGTTTTCAAACACTCTTGTTTTCTGTGCTACTGGGACAGTAGAGCTACAGCAGAGCATTGGGTGAAAACTGAATGGCCTCAGCGACAGAGTTTGGCATCTGGCGATAAGAATGTCATCCATGATCCTCTAGTGGATAGGAAGAACATTGTCTTTCCTCCCTTGCACATAAAACTTGGATTGATGAAGCAGTTCATCAAAGCTCTCAATCACAGTGGAGAATGCTTTAACTATATATGTTCAACTTTTCCTGGTCTTAGTGAAGAGAAGAAAAAGGCTGGAATATTTGAAGTACCTCAAATAAGAACACTTATGAGAGACCAAAACTTTATCACATCAATGAATGAGACAGAAGAAAGACCTTGGAATGCATTTTGTAATTTGGTGCAGAATTTTCTAGGGAATAAGAAAGCAGACAACTATGAAGAGATTGTGGAAGAGCTACTAATGAGTCTGCAAAATCTTGGATGTAGAATGAGTATCAAGATTCACTATTTACACAGCCATTTGGACTTTTTTCCAGAGAACCTTGGGGATGTGAGCGAGGAACAAGGGGAGCATTTTCAAAAGGACATTAAAACAATGGAAGGAAGGTATCAAGGCCGGTGGGACTCACTTATGATGGCTAGCGATTGCTGGAGCTTGATGAGAGACAACCCAGAAGCTGTACATCACAGATCAGCCAGGAAAAGAAAGTTCAAATAACTGCCATTTGCCATTCATCTGTGTGCCATATATATGTGTTTTTATATTTTGTAGTTTAATTTTGTAAGTATATTTGATTTGCTGTACACAGACTTTGTAATTTTTGTCATTCCTTCATTAAAAATATACAAAATGTAGTAACGAAAATCATGAGGTTTTTATCAAAAAACATTCGATAGGAGTAATTTACATCAAAAATATCTCGAAATCCTGATGTGATAGCCAAAAAAGGAGTTCATATTAGTAATTAGCAGTCAAAGTTCACTTAAAATATGTTTTAAAACCTTTTGACAGAAAAATTGCATTGACCAGTGTAATTTCAAATCTGGTGGAGCTTAGTATAGATGGCCTAACAGAATCAGTACTGCAAACTGCTACAAGGCCCAAATAATTTTCCAGCCAAGATACAGATAAACATGATTAGTAATTTTAAATCTGGTGGAGTTTAGTATAGATGGCCTAATAGAATCAGTACTGCAAACTGCTACAAGGCCCAATTTTTTTTCCAGCCAAGATACAGATAAACATGATTAGTAATTTTAAATCTGGTGGAGTTTAGTATAGATGGCCAAATAGAATCAGTACTGCACACTGCTACAAGGCCCAAATTATTTTCCAGCCAAGATACAGATAAACATGATTAGTAATTTGAAATCTGGTGGAGTTTAGTATAGATGGCCTAATAGAATCAGAACTGCACAGGGCTACAAGGCCAAAATTATTATACAGGCAAGATACAGATAAGCATGATTAGTAATTTGAAAGCTTAAAACGGTTGGTGAGGTGATTTTAACAAATCATCAAGCTTTTACTCTCCCCAGGATTACACAGGGGTAGAAAAGTCCTTTCGGATCCATGATTTGTTCATCTTTATGAACGTGAGTCTTTCTACATTATCAGTGGAGAGCCGCATGCGCTTATCTGTCAGCACACCACCAGCAGCGCTGAACACACGTTCAGACAGAACGCTGGCTGAGGGGCATGACAAGATCTCCAAGGCGTGAGTGGTGAGCTCCGGCCATTTATCCAGATTGGAAGGCCAAAAAGAGCAAGGGTCTAGTGACACAGTCATGGCTTCAATGTTTACTTGGAGATACTCCTGTAACATCGTCTCTAGGCATTGACTATGTGTCAGACTTCTTGTCTTCTATGGCCTTGCAAAGGAGGGGCTAAAAAAGTGGTGAAATTATTCCGCAAAATTGATGTTACCAGCAGATACTGTGTTTCTGTTACGTTTTGAGTGCTGAACACTCGACGGTCCCACGGTTGGCAAGTTGGAACTGTGAGATTCACGACGTGCACCACTGGTGTTTTGTGGAAAAGCACATGTAAGATTCTGCAACAGTCTCTGCTGATACTCCTGCATGCGTGCATCCCTTTCTATGACAGGAATAATTTCTGCAAATTTACTTTTGTACCGGGGATCTAACAGTGTGGCAACCGAGTAGTCAGGATTATTTCTTATTCTCACAATTCGAGGGTCATGTTGCAGGTAGTGCAGCAAGAAGGCACTCATGTGTCTTGCGCATCCAGGAGCACCAAGTCCATGTTGTGTTGGTGGCGAAGTAAAAATCATGCTTCCTTCCTCTGACCTCTCCCACCAACCTCGCACAACAGAAATGTGATCAAGGTCTCCCTCATCTGATGAGTCTTCCATCAGTTCGTCCTCCACTTCTTCCTGGGCTCCTGCACCTTCCTCACTAGTTTGGCTGTTACCATGCGCCCTGGTAAAACCATCTCCCCCACCCTCACATGCCTGCCGCCTTGGTGCTGCCGACCGTCTGGACCTTGCAGATGTTAGCCCTTCCGCATACAACTCCTCCTCCTCTACTTCCTCCACCTCCTCTTGTGCCACCACCTGACTCTGAATTCTGTTTAACATGTGCTCCAGCATGTAAATCACCGGAATAGTCATGCTGATAATGGCATCTTCAGCACTAAACATCTTCGTCGCCATTTCAAAACTGTGCAGAAGGGTGCATAGGTCCCTGATCTGAGACCACTCCTCCAGCATGATTTGCCCCACCTCTGGATCTCGTTGGCCCAGGCTATACGTCAGAACATATTGCACCAGGGCTTGAGGGGGCTGCCACAGTCGCTGCAACATGTGCAGAGTTGTATTCCACCGGATAGGCACATCGCATTTTAGCCGGTGAAGTTGCAGGCCCAACGACTTCTGTAGAGATGTAAGTCGCTGAGCTGCGGGATGCGAATGGCAGAAGTGAGCACACAGCGACCGTGCCCTCTGCAGAAGGCCATCTAGTCTGGGATAGTGGCCTAAAAATTGCTGGACAGCCAGGTTCAACACGTGAGCCATACAAGGCACGTGTGTGACATTGCCCCGGCGAAGGGCCGCACCGAGGTTAGCAGCATTATCGCACACGGCCTTCCCTGGTTTCAGGTCCCATGGAGACATCCATTCATGAAACTGGTTCTCCAGAGCTGACCACAACTCCTCAGCTGTGTGACTCACATTTCCCAGACATTTCAAAGTAAAAACCGCCTGATGACATTGAGCCCTGCTGCCAGCATAGTAAGGAGGTGTTCAGGTTCCCTTCTGCACAGTTAGAAAGCTTGTGGCATGACCAGACAGGCTTTGGGTGCAGGTGGAGGACCGAGAGGAGGTTGAAGATGCAGAAGAAGTGGAGGAACTTTGAGATAAAGAGGATTGACGCACAACTCGTGGGGACTGCAAGACTTGGACAGCAGCCCCTTGTCCTGCTGTCACCATAGTTACCCTGTGCCCAGTCAGCGACATGTAATGCCCCTGCCCATGCCACTCGTCCAAGTGTCTGTGGTGAAATGCACCCTGTCACACACAGAGTTTCTCAAAGAAGCGGTGATGTTGTGGGCGACATGCTGGTGGAGCGCAGGCACACCTTTCTTTGAGAAGTAGTGCCGACTGGGCATCTGGTACTGGGGCACTGCGACGGATATAAGGTCTCGAAAATCCTCTGTGTCCACGAGGTGGAAAGACAGCATTTCTGTAGCTAAGAGCTTGCAGATGGTGAAATTCAACCTCTTAGCTTTCTCATGGCTAGGAGGAAATGATCTTTTACTTGTCCACATCTGAGGGACCGAGGTCTGGCTGTTGTGCTTAGACGGGGATGAGAAAGGTGTCCCCGGCAAACTGCCGGTCTGTGAGGAAGATGCAGGCGGACATCTTAGGTTGCCTTGATCCAAAGGTGGTGCTCTCGATGTCGGAGAGCACTCAACACCAGCTGGTGTTTCCACCTCCAAATAAAATGATGACCTGGCAATCACGCTGGCTGTTGCTTGTAAAGAGGTGGCAGGTCTGCATCCCAAAACAGATGTGACTGCTGTCCCCCCAGTCACAGAGGATGAAGATGCAGCGGATGCACAAGATGTGGCAGACGGTGGTTGGCCCGGCCAGCTAGGCCGCATTGTAGCACAGTGAGCTTCCCACTGCAACTTATGCTTCGTATGCATGTGCCGGTTCATGCATGAAGTACTCAAACTATGTATTTTTTGGCCTCTACTTAGCTTTTGCTGACAAATGTTACAGATAAGACGAGTTGGGTCATCCTTATCGATCTGAAAAAATGCCCAGGCTATGCAAGGCTTAGCACACATGCGACCTGAAGAGCCACCATAACTTGTTGTCAGAGGCATAGTTGTGTTTGATGATGCAGTTGTTGACGTGCTTCCAGTACTACGTCTCTGTCCAGGAAGGTGCAACCTGACCTCTTCGTCACTAGCATCCTCCTCCACCTCCTCTGCTGACCTCATCGACTGGCTGACTGTGGGTGGACAGTAAGTGGGATCTCCAACCTCGTCATCATCACCCTGTGTGTTATCACACCCGTCGTCCTCAGAGCCAACCTCTTACTGAACTGACAAAAAACTCAAGTTGTCGCTCCAATCAGGTATTTGAGTCTCATCATCGTCTTCCTCATTGTCTCCACCAACAGGAGTTACAGTTTGGGAATGAGGGTATACATTACGGTCAGAACCTTCTGCGTCTGTTCCTGGATCCGACTCATAAAGATTCTGGGCATCAGTGCAGATCATTTCTTCGTCTGGATTCACAGAAGCTCTGGAGCCGACCTCTGATTCCCAGGCTATAGTATGAGTAAACAGCTCTGCAGACTCAACCATCTGTTCTACCCCATACTCAGATGGGCAGCTGGAGATTTGGGAGCTGTGAGGATGCACGTGCAATTGGGGTGACACCTCTGAGGACTGGAGTATTTGTGATGTTGAATTTGAGGTGGAGGAGAGCCCACTTAAAGGAGAACTTGATATCTGTTGAAGCACCTGCTGTTTTTGTGCCTCATCTGGAATTTGTAGCGATTGGCGTGGCCGTAAGAAAGGGATCTTATCACATTGTCCGCTAAAAGAAGTAGACATCTTAGTTTGGCTGGAAGATGGTCTTTCTTCTGCAGATGTTACTGTTGCTTTAACACCTACCCCACGGACACAACCTTTTTTTCCCTTCCCAACACGCCTATTCCCCTTTCCACCATCAGCAGGCCTTTTTCCACTCATTTTGGTGGTTAACTAATTGACAACTCTGGAGTTGGTTGCACAAAAAACAATGGATGGGAACCGAGCAGAGCTGAGTGGCCAAACTGTGGTATTAGCCCAAAAGTATTGGCTGGGTTAGATGCAGGAAAACAATTTTATTACATACACAGGTGGTGGAGCTTAGTTTAGATGGACTAATAGAATAAGTCCCACACACTGCTACAAGCCCAAAAAATTTTTCAGAGCTAGATGCAGATAAAAATTGTTTTTAGTTTGCAACCTGGTGGAGGTTAGTATAGATGGACTAACAGAACAAGTCCCACACACTGCTACAAGCTCAAAAAAATTTTTCAGAGCTAGATGCAGAGAAAAACTATTTTTAAGTTGCAACCTGGTGGAGGTTAGTATAGATGGACTAATAGAACAAGTCCCACACACTGGTATAAACTGTAATGCAAACGCCCGGACTGACTGGCGTGTGCGTGTTTAGTGGTTCCACTGTGCCATGAACCGGAGAGTGCCTGGAGGGGCATAACTAAGTATCTGCCCGATCTGACCAAGGTCGCACGACTGCATACGACGCCAGTGCAAACAGGAGGAACCGAGCAGAGGGACCAGGGTCTACTCCAGGTCAGACCCCGGACACGGCTGTTGACCCACACCGGGGAATACAGGAACAGGCAGACTAGAGCGCAGGCTGGGTAGGGTCCAGTACAGACTGGAAGACAAATTCGGAGCCGCAGATGCGGTAAACAAACAGAGTAAAGCGAAACCGAAAGTGCGGTAGTCAAGGCCGAGCAGAGCAGAACCGCAGACGCGGCAGACAAGGCTGAGCAGAGCAAAACCGCAGACGCGGTAGACAAGGCTGAGCAGAGCAAAACCGCATACGCGGTAGACAAAGCTGGGCAAAGCGAAACCGCAGACGCGGTGGACAGGGCTGAGTAAAGCGAAACCGCAGACGCGGTGGACAGGGCTGAGCAAAGCGAAACCGCAGACGCGGTAGACAGGGCAGAGCAAAGCGGAACCGCAGATGCGGTAGACAGGGCTGAGCAAAGCGAAACCGCAGATGCGGTGGACAGGGCTGAGCAAAGCGAAACCGCAGACGTGGTGGAAAGGGCTGAGCAAAGCGAAACCGCAGACGTGGTGGACAGGGCTGAGCAAAGCAAAACTGCAGACACGGTGGACAGGGCTGAGCAAAGCGAAACTGCAGACGCGGTGGTCAGGGTGAGCAAAGCGAAACCGCAGACGCGGTAGACAAGGCAGAGCAAAGCAAAACCGCAGACGCGGTGGACAGGGCTGAGCAAAGCGAAACCGCAGATGCTGTGGACAGGGCTAAGCAAAGCGAAACCAGAGACGCGGTGGACAGGACTGAGCAAAGAGAAACGGCAGACACAGTGGACAGGGCTGAGCAAAGCGAAACAGCAGACGCGGTGGACAAGGCTGAGCAGAGCAGAACCCGCAGACGCGGTAGACAGGGCTGAGCAGAGCAAAACCGCATACGAGGTAGACAAAGCTGAGCAAAGCTAAACCGCAGACGCGGTAGACAGGGCTGAGCAAAGCGAAACCGCAGACGCGTTGGACAGGGCTGAGCAAAGCGAAACCGCAGACGCAGTGGACAGGGCTGAGCAAAGCGAAACCGCAGACGCGGTAGACAGGGCTGAGCAAAGCGAAACCACAGACGCGGTGGACAGGGTTGAGCAAAGCGAAACCGCAGATGCGGTGGACAGGGCTGAGCAAAGCGAAACCGCAGACGCGGTAGACAGGGCAGAGCAAAGCGAAACCGCAGACGCGGTGGACAGGGCTGAGCAAAGCGAAAGCGCAGATGCCGTGGACAGGGCTGAGCAAAGCGAAACTGCAGACGCGGTGGACAGGCCTGAGCAAAGCGAAACAGCAGACGCGGTGGACAAGGCTGAGCAGAGCAGAACCGCAGACGCAGTAGACAAGGCTGAGCAGAGCAAAACCGCATACGCGGTAGACAAAGCTGAGCAAAGCGAAACCGCAGACGCGGTGGACAGGGTTAAGTAAAGCGAAACCGCAGAACTGGTGGACAGGTCTGAGCAAAGCAAAACAGCAGACGCGGTGAACAAAGCTGAGCAGAGCAGAACCGCAGACGCGGTAGACAAAGCTGAGCAAAGCGAAACCGCAGACGTGGTGGACAGGGCTGAGTAAAGCGAAACCGCAGACGCGGTGGACAGGGCTGAGCAAAGCGAAACCGCAGACGCGGTAGACAGGGCAAAGCAAAGCGAAACCGCAGACGCGGTAGACAGGGCTGAGCAAAGCGAAACCGCAGATGCGGTAGACAGGGTTGAGCAAAGCGAAACCGCAGACGTGGTGGACATGGCTGAGCAAAGCGAAACTGCAGACGCGGTGGACAGGGCTGAGCAAAGCGAAACCGCAGACGCGGTGGACAGGGCTGAGCAAAGCGAAACTGCAGACGCGGTGGACAGGGCTAAGCAAAGCGAAACCGCAGACGCGGTGGTCAGGGCTGAGCAAAGCGAAACCGCAGACGCGGTAGACAAGGCAGAGCAAAGCAAAACCGCAGACGCGGTGGACAGGACTGAGCAAAGCGAAACCGCAGATGCCGTGGACAGGGCTAAGCAAAGCGAAACCGCAGACGCGGTGGACAGGACTGAGCAAAGAGAAACGGCAGACACGGTGGACAGGGCTGAGCAAAGCGAAACAGCAGACGCGGTGGACAAGGCTGAGCAGAGCAGAACCCGCAGACGCGGTAGACAAGGCTGAGCAGAGCAAAACCGCATACGCGGTAGACAAAGCTGAGCAAAGCTAAACCGCAGACGCGGTAGACAGGGCTGAGCAAAGCGAAACCGCAGACGCGGTAGACAGGGCTGAGCAAAGCGAAACCGCAGACGCAGTGGACAGGGCTGAGCAAAGCGAAACCGCAGACGCGGTAGACAGGGCTGAGCAAAGCGAAACCACAGACGCGGTGGACAGGGTTGAGCAAAGCGAATCCGCAGATGCGGTGGACAGGGCTGAGCAAAGCGAAACCGCAGACGCGGTGGACAGGGCTGAGCAAAGTGAAACCGCAGACGCGGTGGACAGGGCTGAGCAAAGCGAAACCGCAGACGTGGTAGACAGGGCAGAGCAAAGCAAAACCGCAGACGCGGTGGACAGGGCTGAGCAAAGCGAATCCGCAGACGCGGTGGACAGGGCTGAGCAAAGCGAAACCGCAGATGCGGTGGACAGGGCTGAGCAAAGAGAAACCGCAGACGCGGTGGACAGGGCTGAGCAAAGCGAAACCGCTGACGCGGTGGACAGGGCTGAGCAAAGCGAAACCGCAGACGCGTTGGACAGGGCTGAGCAAAGCGAAACCGCAGACGCGGTGGACAGGGCTGAGCAGGAAAGAACCGCCGAAGCGGCAAGCAAGGCAGAGCGGAGGGGACAGGGCTCTGTTCACACGGAACAGACTGGAAGGGAAAGGCAGAACCAGGTACACACAGGATACTTGCAATGATGTAGCGAGTGGACTCTAAACTCACAAACGGGAGTACAGAGACAACGAGTAGGAGATAGGTACGGGATCAGATTCTGCTAGAAAAGGGAAGGTACGGACATGGAGAAAAACAGGTAACAGGCTAGGAGAGTATACAGACAAGAACAAGCAAGATACAGGAACAGGTCTAGGTATGCGGCCCCTAGAAGGCGGAAAGAACAGGCTAGGAGCGTGTTCACACGGGCCTGGAAATACAGCCTCCAGGATAGGCAGAAGACAACAGGCTAGAGAGCGTGTACAGACTGCAGGTTAGAGTACACAGGTAGGACACAGTACAGACACGGGAACAGATACTGCAAGACAGGTAACATACACAGGACCTGGCATGTCAGAGACAAGAAGCCAACTGACAGGGCAAGATGCTCAGGCATGGGTTAATTGGAGCAGCTGGTTTAAATACCAGGTGACAGACAGCAATAGGCTGAGGACGCACAAGGGGTGTGCCTGCAGCAGGTACAAAAAGCAGGAAGTGATCGGGCGCCGCCCTTAAGCAGCAGAAACAGAAGCAAGCAGACAGCATGGAGGGAAGCCATAGAGACATTCTGGATTGGAGATCAAGTGCACGCTCTTGCACAGTGGGAGAAAGACCACTATGCAAGGACGCCACCAGGTATGTTACACAAACCCACATTTTTTTTCAGAGCTAGATGCAGATAAAAATTATTTTTAATTTGCAACCTGGTGGAGGTTAGTATAGATGGACTAATATAACAAGACCCACACACTGCTACAAGCCCAAATTTTTTTTCAGAGCTAGATGCAGATAAAAATTATTTTTAATTTGCAACCTGGTGGAGGTTAGTATAGATGGACTAATAGAACAAGTCCCACAAATTGCTACAAGCCCAAATTTTTTTACAGAGCTAGATGCAGAAAACAATTATTTTTAATTTGCAACCTGGTGGAGATAAGTATAGATGGACTAATAGAACAAATCCCACACATTGCTACAAGCCCAAATTTTTATTCAGAGCTAGATGCAGAGAAAAATTATTTTTAATTTGCAACCTGGTGGAGGTTCGTATAGATGCACTAATAGAACAAGTTCCACACACTGCTTCAAGCCCAAAAAAAATTTGAGAGCTAGATGCAGATAAAACTTATTTTTAATTTGCAACCTGGAGGAGGTTAGTATAGATGGACTAATAGAACAAGTCCCACACACTGCTACAAGCCCCCAAAAAAATTTTCAGAGCTAGATGCAGATAAAAATAATTTTTAATTTGCAACCTGGTGGAGGTTAGTATAGATGGACTAATATAACATGTCCTACACACTGCTACAAGCCCAAATTTTTTTTCAGATCTAGACGCAAATAAAAATTATTTTTAATTTGCAACCTGGTGGAGGTTAGTATAGATGGACTAATAGAGCAAGTCCCACACACTGCTATAAGCCCAAATTTTTTTTCAGAGCTAGATGCAGATAAAAATTATTTTTAATTTGCAACCTGGTGGAGGTTAGTATAGATGGACTAATAGAACAATTCCCACACACTGCTACAAGCCCAAATTTTTTTTCAGAGCTAGATGCAGAAAAAAATTATTTTTAATTTGCAACCTGGTGGAGGTTAGTATAGATGGACTAATAGAACAAGTCCCACACACTGCTACAAGCCCAATTTTTTTTTCAGAGCTTGATGCAGATAAAAATTATTTTTAATTTGCAACCTGGTGGAGGTTAGTATAGGTGGACTAATAGAATGATGCTATGCCCAAATGTATTACTTGGCTAGGTGCAGTAAAAAAAATTGTATTCTATACACAGGTGGTGTAACTTACAACACAGATAGGCTACTCCACTGACTTTCACACACTGCAAGAGGCCAAAAAGGATTTGCTTAGCTAGATTTAGCCAAATGCTGTGAAAAAAACTTGCACAGCACTGGCACAGACCTGCCTTGCAAAAAGTCCTAGGAAATGCTGTAACCTAGTCCTGAAAAGGACTACAATTACAAGTAGACCCTACTCCCAACCTATCTATTTAAGAGCACAGATATGCCTGATAAAAGTCGTAGGAAATGATGTAACCTAGTCCTCAAAAGGACTGCAATCACAACTATTCCTTACTCCCAAGCTATCTGTAGATTTGTGCAAAAATTGGCTTGAAATTAACAAAGTATAGCGCACACAGCAACAGCGGTGCCGTCTAACATGCAGCTGCAGCAGTGAGAAAATGGTGGCTACGTGGAAAATGGCTGGGTCTTATAGGACAAAGGCATGTGACATACACTGCCAATGACACATGCCCTTGCTTGTGTGAAAAAAAGCAGTTCGCTCCGTGTGTGCGCTTCTGATAAGCTGACAGATTGCACCTCCCCACTGTAAATGCGGGAAAGAGAAAAAAAAATGGAGATCTTCATTATTTATGCAGAGATCCATCCCCTGCCCCTCCCCCCGCCCTGCTGTACAATCAAACTGCGTATTAACATTAATTTTCAGCATTACTGAGAAAAAATCCAGTTATGATTTTGGTACACGAACAGTTATCGAACATAACCTCGAACAGCCGGATTTTTTTCAAATCGTTCATGTTCGCCGAACGGCTCGAACACCACCCAAAACAGCTCGAATTTGAGATTGGTGAACAGTTCGAGTCAAACACCGCTCATCTCTAGTCCTGAAGAAATGCAGGAGCTGATAAAGATGACTGTGAAGGGATCAGCAGATGAGACTGAAGCTGTTGAACGATTAAAGTGCCTGTTAAAATCGCGGCAGCAGGTATTAGAGAAACAACAGCTGGTATTTGAGAAACGACAACAGGAGTCGCAGCAGGCATTTGAGAAACGACAACAGAACTCACAGCAGGAATTTGAGAAACGACATCAGGTCTTCGTACAGTAAGGGTAGGAGCTGTTGGCCCCTTACAGAATGGCGGTAACAGACCATTCCTTGAGTTCTCCTGTGGCGCCGGTGCTATCCCAGAGTGCCCAGGGAGGTCGTAAGATATGTTGTGAATGGGGTCCTAAGACTATTGCTGGTTTTTGTAAAAATCCCCCTACAGGTGTGGGTGTCCAAAATGGGGTGAAGTCTCAAAAAGGGGTGGAGATTCAAAAGAGGGTATAGTATAGAAAACCAAAATTGGTTACTGGTTGCGGGTTGGTACCGCCTAAAAATGACAATTTGACCGTTGATAACGGGGTAGCTCCAGTAGAAAGGGTTGATGTCAAAGTGGGAGGTGACTTGCTGGCCCACAACACTATGGGGAGTGACACAGACCCCATAGCTGACGGTGACACTGTGAAAGTAGAAAGAGAGTTCAGTCAGGAGGAGCTAGACGAGGTGAGAAAGTCCCGCTCTCATCGTCGACGGCGCAAGGGCCACAAAAAAGTTGCTCCTGTAGATTTTGCTGAAAGGGCAAAAAAAGAAAATGCAATGTTGTGTGCCTCTATTCGGAGTGTGGATCCTCCTTTAGAAGCAGAAGAGGAGGTGACATTGCCAGTAGCAACCTCTGATACAGTACTGAGACAAAAGGATCAGGATCCGACAGCCCTGAAAGAGGAGGCTGCCAGTCATGACCAAGAGCTGCAGCCTATCAGGCCGCAGTATAAGAGTGACATGCAGCAACTAAGGAAAAACCTGGAGAACGGGTCCTCAGACCAGCTGAACGACAGAAAATAAATCAGGTTGTAAGGAAATTGCAGCCAGAATAGGAAGAAAGCACCGAGCAAATCAACAAATGGAAAGAAATGTTCCAGAGAAATAAAGAGGAGGTTTCTCAATTGGAGCTTGACAAAGTGGAGTGTGAAGATGAGCTGTGCGAGGTGAAAGATCGTTTCTCCCTGGCACGGTTAGAGCTGTACCAAGTGAAGAAAGAGCTGTGTGAATCCAAGAAGAAGTATGTTGAACTCAGTGGGGAACTGCAACAAATTAAAAGAGACTATGAGGATCTCCTCAAGGTTCAGGAAAAACAAGAGGATGATAAGGCGGATGCAGAGCACATGCGCCAAGGGGTTGAGACCACTCTGCAGGAAACCCTTGATGAAAATGATGATCTCCACAGAAAGACTCTATGTCTGGAAGCTCAGGTGAAGGAGCTGAAGACGTTCTGTGGTGATCTCCAGAGGGCAGAGACGTGCCTTAAGGATAGAATCTGCAGGATGGAGGAGTCCATCGGAGAAGGGAGCTATGAAGCAAATGCCTCGTTGAATAATGTGAGCTTGGGTGATTCGGTGGATGTAAGAGCCGAGATCAAGGAGCTCAAGTGGATGCTCCAAGCCCATTTGAAGCAAGAGAAGCTTGAGAGAGTGTTAAAATAAGATGTGTGAAATGGAAGTGGTCAAGACGAGAATTCTTGAATTCATAGCTGTGAGTCAGCTCAGGGGAAGCATACAGTTTAAAGAAGCTGAAAGTCAGTTGTCCCTGAAACCTAAGCCAGAGGATCATTTGGAGACCACTGGTGAGACAGAAACGTCTTGGTACAAGTGTCTCATAGATGTACCCGAAGATTTGAGAGAAGAATGCTCCAGTGAGTCAGTGCATGAAGAGTTTAAGAAGGCCGTCGGAGCCTGTATGGTGTACTCGACCTCAGAAGCTAAACAGCTGGTGGTCCTTTCTACAATCGAAGTCACAATGAAGAGAGTGGCGATCCTAAGTGACATGCACTGGCGATGTATTCGTACGGAGCGGTTTGTCCAGTTGAAGACAGAACAAGCCATTAGACAACTGGAGCTTATGAGAAAAGCTCAAAGTCAGCGTGAAGAGGTCATCCGGGTGCCTCATGCTCTGGTAAGAAAGCTCATTGGGAGAAATGGCCAAGCCATGCAAATGATGGTAAAGAAGTTTGGTGTGATGAAAGCAGTCCACGTGAACGTCAGGACTGGATACCAGATGAAGACGGCATGGTGTCATTCTCCGCTGTAGGAACAGAAGAAAATCTCGCGTATATACGTATGCTGATGGAGTACCGAGTGACCTACCTGCGAGAGGTAGAACAGTTGAATCTTGCTAGACTGCGAGTGGAAAGACTGAATCTCCTGAGCAGCAAAAGATGGCAACCATCTATAAATTGTGAGGCCAGACAGAGATTGGGCCCTTCAAATAATAGAGCAGCTACAGTAGAAATTAGAGACCTTTCAAGATGTCCTGAGGATAGTGGGCGTGGGTTTAGAGGTTTAGAGGTAGTGAGTCCACCAGTAACTCAGGTCTGAGAGGCACATACAAATGACCCAATAGAGTATGGGACCATATAGAGTCGGAGCAGACCTTTGATACAAGGGGATGTGAGTCACACTGCTGTATGGACCGCTGGGAGCGGAGGAGGTCTGACAAGGTTACGACTCGGAAATATGACTTGACAATGACAGATGGTAGGTCCCTAAGGAATGGGATAATGTCGATGACTAATGTTCCAGGGGCTGAGCAGCGCAATTGTCAAGTACATGGTCTCTGTGTGAACTGTGGGTTATAATATGATTGTGTATGCTATGTGTTCAACCCCACAAGATTGAACAGATGGGGGGATATGCAATGCAGCGGCTTTCTGCATTGCTAGAATGGCCAGGGGGTGTGCTCTACCTGACCATTTACCTCCCCCTCCGGTGACTGATCACGTGACTGTGACATCATCACAGGTCCTGTGTGCACAAAAGGATATATAAACCCTGGTAGTTTTGAAACAGGTAGAGAAAGAGTGGCCTGGTGAGGCCTAGAGAGAGAGAGGCCTGGTGAATCCTGGAAGGCAGAGGCTGGATACCCGGTGTTGGAGATACCAGTAGCCTTGGAGGGCAAGAGGCCTGGTCCCTGTGTGGGACTCCACTAGCCTGGAAGGCAGAGGCTGGATCCCCCTGTGTTTGAGATACCAGTAGCCTTTGAAGGTACGTGGCCCGGAGGCTCCATCTGGCAAGCATTAAAGCCACAGCTCTGGCAGAATCGAGCTGACGGAGCAGCTACGACCCGGCAAAGGTAAAAACGCTGCTTGATGTGGACATTGATATTGTTACCTTGCTGAAGGCTGGGTCTGGAGCCAAGTGGGCATATCTGTCACTGGAAAGGCTCTTGGACGCTATATGTGTAACATGTCGGCGAGCCACTGAGATGGACTACGTTATGTGCGGTTTATGAGGTGTAATAAACTGCTGTACTACATATTACCGGAAAACGTTGCAGGTGTGCTTTAATTGACCCGGTGAAGCGAGTACCCCAGCGTGATGAATAGCGCTACCTTACAATATAGATACAGTAGATAGATATAAATATGTCAGTGAGATATGTCATCAGTGCAGTGCGTTTGTAGCTTACTGTACATGCATTTAGCTAATAAGTGAAGAATTTAAAGAAAAAAATGGCGTGGTGTCCCCCTTAATTTTCTTAACCAGCTGAGGGAAAGCCGACAGCTGGGAGTTGATGTTTATAGTCTGGGAAGGGGATAATAAACATGGAGCTTCCCAGGCTATTAATATCAGCTCACAGCTGTCTGCATAGCCTTTACTGGTTATTAACAATGTGTGAATCCCCAAAAAAATGATGTGGGGCCGCCCCATTTTTAATAGCCAGCAAAGGCTAGCTGCGGGCTGATATTAATAGCCTAGAGAGGGGCCATAGATTTTGGCCCCCTCCCAAAGGGTTAAAGAGGGTCGGGGAGTGTTTTGATCAAATAAAAGACTTTGCTCTGTGTGTTTTTTTTACATAAACTGACAGGGTTAGTAATGTAGTAATGCGGGTGTCTTAGAGATGACTTACCCCTGGGTTTGATGTTAGCTTACATTACAAAGCTGACATCAACTCCAATGCTATTACCCCACTTGCCACAGCACCAGGACAAGTGGGAAGAGCCGAGGCTAAGCTCCAGAATTGGTGCATCTAATTTATGTGCCATTTCTGAGGCAGCTGAGAGTTGATGTTATTAGGCTCGGAGGGAGCCAATATCCATGGCCCCTTCCTGGGCTATTAATATCAGTCCAAAGCTTTCTTTCTAGCCTTTGCTGGTTATTAAAAATAGGGGAGACCCCACATAATTTTTTGGGGGGCGTCATGCCTTGTTAATAAACTGTAAAGGCTCGCAGACAGCTGTGAGCTGATTTTATTAGCCGGGGAAGCTCTCAGTTATAGCAAAAGGTAGTCCTACAAAATATTGACTCGGGGGCTGAATACAAATGAACATCACAATTTTCAGGGTTACATTTTTAAAGAAATTAAAAACCATGCATTATTTACATTACACTTCACAAATAGTTGCTACTTTTATTGCTGGTATAGCTCATATTATCCAAATAAAATACTTTAAGTTTGTGCATGCAAAGTGAAAAAATGTGGAAAAGTTCATGTGGTATGAATACTTATTTAAGGCACTGTACACTACACTGTATCATGTAGCTAGAGTGCCTCTTGAGAATATCCATATGGTATTTTACGGACCATGACAAAATATTGCTATACTATGTTTTTTTCGTATGTCTTGCTGAATCTATGCCTTGCTTTAATTAATTCTATCTCTATCCTACCATAAATTATTTACCTTATTGCAAAATGTTTCCCTTTTTAATAAATAATATTTTAAAAATGTTATCAAATGTGAAAACAAGCACACATCTCTGCAATAATGAAATATGGGTGTGAAACAGTGAAAAAAAAGAAGAGTTTGAAAGTAATTGAAATGAGTATTGTGGCTGATGTAATGAAATGAATCAAACAGACTACTTACAAGAAAAAAAGATGAAAGATTTATACAGAAGTAAGGAATGTAGTTTGATAAAATATACTGCTCTGTCATTAAGTTTAGGAAGATGTTGGATAAAGAATCAAAGACTGTGCTGTTAAGGGAAGAATTGATATATGATATAATAGATCAAGTTATGAAGGATTTTCTTTTTTCAACAAATCTCTTTTTTATAAAACAAAGAAATAGATTGTTCTATACCATCCTTAATATTTAACTCTATCTAAATTGGCACTAGGGACCTATAAGGTACGTTCTTGCAATATATACTATGCAGAAAACAAAGCGTGATGTGGATGTGGGGAATTAAGGTGGGGAGCAATCTCATAAAGTGAAGGCTGATAAGCCATAACTTTTCTTATTGGGTGTGATCCATTGCCAAGACCTCCAAGTAGTCTTTGAATTCCTTGGAGCTGCTTCAGTGCTGGGTCCAGTTCAAAGTGCGGAGGTTTTGTCAGCCACCTCCCGTGAGTTCAACTGCTGCTCAGTTCTATTCTCTTGAATAGACCATGATAAATTTATCATTTTAGCCAATTAAGTAAAAACAATTGGCCAGGGGAAAAACTGCAAAATCTTCAATGCAGTACATCTAATTTGAAAAGTTTAAGAAATCATACATACAAATTAGCAACAGACCATCAAAATATTTGATAACAATATTCTTTTAAATGTGTTTTCCCTTTATTCTTATTCATCCAATTTTCACAAAAAAGGGAATTAATGTCCAATTGCTTATGAGTGCCACATCTGAAACCCTTATAAGCCTTAGGCAGAGAATAAACGTAATTAATAGTGTTAATCAAGCACTAAAATGCTCGGGTGCTCGAAGCTCGGGCCGAGCTCACCGTGATACTCGGGTGCTTGACCCGAGCAACGAGCCCAATGTTAGTCTATAGGAGACCCGAGCATTTTTGCGGCGGCACCCCTGGCAGTCTGTAGAAAGCCTAAAAAGTGCCCAAAACGATAGTGACAGTGCTCCAATGACATGGAGACAGCATGGAGATCGCCAGAGGAAGCATTTCTGACTCCCAGGTCACTGCTGTTAACAACGTGGTCAGAGGTATTCAGCCACTTTTACGGGCTCACAATAAAATGTTCAAAAACGAAACTGAAACTGTTTTCCTGTGAAATATGTTAAGGAACATCCTTTCCAGTGTAAAGACTTGTTTATAAGGTAAAATAAATAACCAAAAACAAAAATACTCCTCCACACCTTGGGCTATGTTCACAAGTTGCATTTTTTATGCGTTTTTGCACTTTTGTATTGCTTTCAACCGTGACAAATGCATTCACCGGGAAATGTCATTTTAACATTTTACAACCTTATCTGGCCATGTACTGTGTGACACATGCATAGAGTGCTGAAAAGACATGGGAACATCATGGGGAAGACCCCTGGAAGCATCTCTGACACCCAGGTCACTGCCTAAAAGTGTGCCCATCAGAAGTGATCCTTGCCGCATCAGAATATGCAGACTTGCAACTATCCCCGTGCAAGTCCTTGTTCCAGGGCAGTGTTCAATTGTACCTCCCCCATTCCTTGCAATGCAAGCACAAGTATGCAGCCTGCCACCCACCCACCCCAAGGCTGCAATACCATACTGCTTGCTTGCATGCACTTGAAATTGGGCCTTTTAGGCATGTGGAGGCGGAATCTGGCCACCACGTCATGGCTGAGTCGGCGGCCTAGTATCCATACTCAGTCTCCAGCCGCCCGACGGCCGTGTGTCCAAACTCGGTCCCCAACCGCCCCGTGGCCAGGTGCCCACACACGGTCCCCAGCTGCCTGGGAGCGGCCGTGTGTCCATAATCGGTACCCAGCCGCCCCTATTTGTCCCGGTGCACCTTATACACAAGCGCGCATGCCAAAACATTTCCTGTGCTCTCCCCAGTGCATTTAGTGGGAAGGACAGCCTAACCACAAACACGTGGACAAGTGAATGTGGCCAGGGATGGTCCATCTCACTGACGGCTTCACACTGGGTTAATATTGTGGAAGCCGGGACACAGTTGGACACTGGGATGCAACACGTCCTCCAGACATATAGGATTGCGGGTCCTGGGTCAATCAGGCTTCAACGCATAGTTCAGAAGGTAGACAGCAGCAGTGGTCAGCCTCCTACACAACGAGTAAATTATTCATGATCATGAGGCCATCCATCTCCTTAGCTTTCTGTTCCTTGGAATGCAAGCGCATGTATGTACAGTAGTAGCAGCTATGCCTGAGGTGGTCAGCGTTTTGGCGCATATCCTACCTCCTCCGTGGATTGCTGGATGTTTTCCTGCTACTATCCCAGTTCTATGACTCCCATTAAAACAAAGCTTCAGGAGATGAATGATGGATGAGGTGGTGGCAAAGGAGAAAGAGCAGGAGGAACAGGGACCATTCACATCAATATCAGGCCAGTCAACCACACATGTCTTGTAGGATATGTTTCTTTACCAAAAGGAGCGGTTCGTCTACACAGTTATAGGGCATACAGTGAGTGCAATGCCTACCAAAAATTTCGAGGCACTCCAATGCCCCTTGGAAGTGACATGGAGGTCAGAGGGCCTTAACTAAACCATTTTTTCCATTTATAGCAACTGGGTCTCCTGTACACTGTTGGACTAAGCAGTGAATGGAAGGCTTTCCTAAAATTATGAGAAACTGCAATGCCCCTTGAAACAGACGTGGATTACAGCGTACTAAAAACCTTCTACCCATTATTGGGGAGTGGGTCTCCCTTATTGTTCGCCTATGCATTGAAAAGCAAAAGCTGACTAAAATTAGGAGGAAATGCAATGCCCATTGGAAGAGTTGTGGAGGTTAGAGGTAATTAAAAACAACATTTCAAAGCCCCTTGGAAGAGCTGTTGAGTTCAGAGTGGTTTAACAAGACGGTTTTAATGCCCCTTGGAAGAGACGTGGACGTCACAGTAGCTTAATAAGATGGTTTTAATGCCCCTTGGAAGAGACGTGGAGTTCAGAGTGGTTTACCAAGACGGTTTTAATGCCCCTTGGAAGAGACGTGGACCTCACAGTCGCTTAATAAGACGGTTTTAATGCCCCTTGGAAGAGACGTGGAGTTCAGAGTGGTTTAACAAGATGGTTTTAATGACCCTTGGAAGAGACGTGGAGGTCACAGTGGAATAAAAAGAAAATATCAATGTCCCTTGGAAAAGAGGTGGAGGTCGCAGTGGAATAAAAAGGCAATATCAATGCCCCTTGGAAGAGTGGTGGAGGTCCCAGTGGAATAAAAAGACAATATCAATGACCCTTGGAAAAGACGTGGAGGTCACAGTAGCATAACAAGACGGTTTTAATGCCCCTTGGAAAAGACGTGGAGTTCAGAATGGTTTAATAAGATGGTTTTAATGCCCCTTGGAAGATACGTGGAGTTCAGAGTGGTTTAACAAGACGGTTTTAATGCCCCTTGGAAGAGACGTGGAGTTCAGAGTGGTTTAACAAGACGATTTTAATGCCCCTTGGAAGAGACGTGGAGGTCACAGTAGCTTAACAAGATGGTTTTAATGCCCCTTGGAAGAGACGTGGAGTTCAGAGTGGTTTAACAAGACGGTTTTAATGCCCCTTGGAAGAGAGGTGGAGGTCGCAGTGGAATAAAAAGACAATATCAGTGCCCCTTGGAAGAGTGGTGGAGGTCGCAGTGGAATAAAAAGACAATATCAATGCCCCTTGGAAGAGTGGTGGAGGTTTCAGTGGAACAAAAAGACAATATCAATGCTCCTTGGAAGAGTGGTGGAGGTCCCAGTGGAATAAAAAGACAATATCAATGACCCTTGGAAGCGATGTGGAGGTCACAATAGCTTAACAAGACAATTGTAATGCCCCTTACAAGAGCCATGCAGTACAGCATATTAAAAACATTATTCCCATTATTGGGGAGTGGGTCTCCCATAGTCTTTGTCTATGCCTTCCAAGCAAAATCTGCCAAAAATTAGGACGGAGGAACTTGCAATGCTGGCAACACGGACCATGGTCACCCTGGTGGTATAGTGATGGTGGAGGCTGAGGATAAGGAGAAGAGCAAAAAGCAGCTGAAATGAGGAAGCGTATACCCATGTGTGGGTGTGAAGAGGTGCATGGGAATACACCTCCAGAAATAACACAGTGGATTTGACTTCATGTTACTCTGCTGTCATTTGGCGGTGATGAGAAGTCTGGCCCAATCCAGCCCTTGTTCATTTTGATAAGGGTCAGCTTATCAGCATTGTCAGCGGCACTAAAAACACGCTCCGATAACACGCTAGCGGCAGGGCAGGCCAGGACGTCCAAGGCGTACAGAGCGAGTTCATTCCAAGTGTCCAGCTTGGGTACCCAATAATTAAAAGGCACAGAGGAATCACAGAGGACCCTCGTACGGTCGGCAAGGTACTTCCTCGCCATCTTTTGAAACTTTCCACTCCTTGTGAGAGTACCCCGCGCCTCACGGCCTGTAAGCTGGGCGGGTCTCAGAAAACTGTCCCAGAACATTGACAGTGTTCCCCTGCCTCTGCTGGATTGGAGTTGCGTCTCTCTCACCTGTACGCCTTGGTTGGGCAACGAACTGTGACCTCTGCCGCTAGCGTGTTCAGATGGGAATTTTTTAGCAGTTCTGCAGCAAGGGCCTTCTGGTACTGCCCCATTTTTGTAGACCTCTCCACCTCAGGAATAAGAGAGTGAAAGTTCTCCTTGTAGCGGGGGTCTAAAAGTGTCACCAACCAGTAATGACTGTCACTCAACATTTTGACAACTCGAGGGTCACGGTTAAGACAGCGTAACATAAAGTCAGCCATGCGTGCCAAACTGGTAACGGGCAAGACTTCCGTGTCCTCACCAAGATGACGACTGATCATGCTCTCCTACTCCTCCTCCTTCCCCCTGTCCTCAGGCCACCCACGTTGAACCGACGGTATGACAGTTGAACAGGTACTACCGTCTTCAGCGCATGATACCAGCTCCTGTTCTTCCTCCTCCTCCTCCTCCTCTCCCTCATTGTCCCCCAGTGCACGTTGGGATGAGATGAGGCTGGGCTGTGTGTAATCGCCCGCTACAGCTTCTTGATCCATCTCATCATACTCTGGCTGCAATGCCTCCTCTTTAATTCTCTGCAGAGAGTTTTCCAAAAGACAGACAAGTGGGATGCTGTTGCTAATGATGGAGTCATCACCACTCACCATCTTGGTGGACTCCTCAAAGTTTGTCAGGATGGTACATATGTCAGACATCCAGGTCCACTCCTGAGGTCTTATGTTTGGAGTTTGCCCTGAATATCGACGGCCTTGTTGCAGCTGGTACTCCACAACTGCTCTCATCTGCTCACAAATCCTTTGCATCATGTGGAGGGTAGAGTTCCAATGTGTGGGGACATCACACACCAGTCGGTGTGCCAGAAGCTGCAAACGCTGCTGCAACACAGGAAGGGCGGCGGAAGCTGTAGCCGACTTCCGAAAAGGAGCGTACTTTGACGACCAGATCTGGCAACTCGGGGTACGATTTAAGAAACCTCTGAACCACGAGGTTGAGCACATGAGCCAGGCATGGTACGTGTGTGATCTCGCCTCGCCTCAGAGCCGCCACCTGGTTACGGCCATTGTCACACATGACCATGCCTGGATGTAGGTTCAGCGGTCTCAGCCACAGATCTGCCTGCTCTTTCACAGCTGTCCACAACTCTCAAGCAGTGTGAGGTTTATCACCTAAGCTTATGAGTTTCAGCAAAGCCTGTTGCCACTTGGCTGAGGCAGTACTGCAGTGCTTCCAGCTTGTAACTGATGTGGTGATATCTGAGATGGAGGCTGAACATGAGGAGGAGGAGGAGGAAGATGCGCAGGTGTGGGGAGGATGTGTTCCGTCCCAAGGTCCGACTGGGTCCCGGCTTCCATTATGCTTACCCAGTGTGCCGTCAGGGAGAAGTACAATCTCTGGCCACAAGCACTTGTCCACGTGTCCATTGTCAGGTGGACTCTCCCAGTAACTGCGTTGTTGAGGGCATGGCAGATGTTTTGGGACACGTGTTTGTGTAGTGCATGGATGGCACACCGGGGAAAATAGTGTCGGCTGGGGATCGAGTACCGAAGGACGGCCACCGCCATAAGGTTGTGGAAGGATTCCGTCTCCACCAATCTAAAAGGCAGCATTTCCAATGCAAGCAGTCGTGAAATGTGCGAATTTAGGATTGTGGCCTGTGGGGCGTTGGCTGCGAATTTACACTTTCGTTCAAAGGTCTGGGATATGGACAATTGAACGCTGCGGTGGGACATGGACGTTGATGCTGTTTCTTGAGAAACTGCCATAACAAGTGAAGACTGAGAGGAGGGGGCATCTTTGCATGCAGAATGGACAGGGGATTGCCTTGCACGCACAACAGGGGGTTCTCTTACACGCACAACAGCGGAAGAAGCAGTGGTGACACCCGCTGACACTGGTCGTGGACCCTGGGGTTCGCCCCACAAAGTCTGGTGCTTTGCTGCCATGTGCCTGATCATGCTGGTTGTGGTCAGGCTGGTAGTTTGTCACCACTGCTGACACTGGCGTGGCAGGTGGTACAAATGGGGTTTTTGGGGTTATCAGCAGAGTCTTTAAAAAAATTCCAGACTCTGGAAGACCTACCGGTTGTTCTGGCAACGTCCCTCGTGTTGGTGTTACGGCGAACTGTTGCCCGCCTTCTGTCTGCGGCCACCACACTGCTTCTTCCTGCCTGTTGGGGTACTCTGCCTCCCTCCCCCTGTGTGCTGCTGGCCTCGCTCTGCGTGTCCTCCTGCCACGTTGGGTCAGTTACTAGATCATCCACCACCTCCTCCTCTTCCACTTCCGCACCACGGTTCTCCTCCTCACTTCGTGGCAATTGTGTCTCGTCAACGTACACCTCGTGACAAATTGCCAGCTTCGCCTTCCTGTAGCCGTGGCTGTTCAAATATTTGGCCATTGCTACATGGGATCTCCTCTTCCACCACTTCAAGTGGAGCAGGTGAGGGGCCCAAATATGGAAATGGACCAGTGAACAGCTCTTCAGAGTGTCCAAGTGTGGGATCAGATGCTGTCTGACAACACTCGGCATGGTGGGAAGAAGGAGCATCAGGGTGAGGAGGAGTATGCGGTCAAGACTCACGACTACTAAGACTTGACAGTGTAGAAGACAGACCGGAGGTGGTGGTGCCCAGGTGACTGGAAGTATTATCTGCTATCCAATTAATAACCTGTTCACACTGATCAGTTGGCAATAGTGGTTTTGTTGTGTGCTTCCCTAGTAATTCGGTCAAGAACTGGAAGCGAGAAGATGTGGCTGTTGGTTGTGGCACATTTTCACCTTGGCCACGGCCCCATCCTCTACACGCACCATCACCAGAACGTCCAGTTCCATGTCCCTTGCCACGCTCCTTGCTCATTGTAAATGAAGTAAAATAGCTTACACTCGCACTATCAATGGCAAAAGGATAATAAAAAGGAGATTTGAACTGTGTAAGAGGAAAACCACAGTTCTGTTTCTCTGACCTACACCAGAATCTTTTAAACAGATATATTTGTGTCTGAACAGTCAGCGAGACACTAAAACTGTTTTCTTTTATGCAAAAAGGTGGATTATACCCAGATTTTAACCGTGGAAGAGGAAAACCACAGTTCTAGTTCTCTGGCCTACACCAGAATCTTTTAAACAGATATATTTGTGTCTGAACAGTCAGCGAGACACTGAAACTGTTTTTTTTTATGCAAAAAGGTGGATTATACCCAGATTTGAAGCGTGGAAGAGGAAAACCACAGTTCTAGTTCTCTGGCCTACACCAGAATCTTTTAAACAGATATATTTGTGCCTGAACAGTCAGCGAGACACTCAAACTGTTTTTTTTATGCAAAAAGGTGGATTACACCCAGATTTGAACCGTGGAAGAGGAAAACCACAGTTCTAATTTTCTGGCCTACACAAGAATCTTTTAAACAGATATATTTTTGTCTGAACAGTCAGGGAGACACACAAACTGTTTTTTTTATGCAAAGAGGTGGATTACACCCAGATTTGAACCGTAGAAGAGGAAAACCACAGTTCTAGTTCTCTGGCCTACACCAGAATCTTTTAAACAGATATATTTGTGTCTGAACAGTCAGCGAGACACTCGAACTGTTTTTTTTTATGCAAAAAGGTGGATTACACCCAGATTTGAACCGTGGAAGAGGAAAACCACAGTTCTATTTCTCTGGCCTACACCAGAATCATTTCAACAGATATATTTGTGTCTGAGCAGTCAGCGAGACACTGAAACTGTTTTTTTTATGCAAAAAGGTGGATACCCAGATTTGAACCGTGAAAGAGGAAAACCACAGTTCTATTTCTCTGGCCTACACCAGAATCTTTTAAACAGATATATTTGTGTCTGAACAGTCAGCGAGACACTAAAACTGTTTTTATTTAATGGAAAAAAGGCAAAAAAAGTGGATAATACAGAGATTTGAACCGTGGAACTGCAAAACCACTGTTCTAGTTGTCTGGCCTACACCAGACTCTTTTAAACAGATACTGTATGTTTGGGTCTGAACACTCACAGACACACTCAATTTTTTTTTTGCGGGGGGGAAATACCAAAAGGTTAATAAGATGGGTATTTGTACAGTCTGACTGAGAAAAAAAAAAAAAGAGGATTTAGATGAAAAAAAAGATTTTTTCCACGCCCCTGAGACCTGGGGCTAAGTCTAGCAATTTGACAAGAGTCACATAGGACTGTAATGCAGTGTTTGTTGGTATTTCTTCCCCTTCTTCCCAGAGCCATAACTTTTTTATTTTTCTGTCCACATATACATATGAGTGCTTGTATTTTGCGTTGTACATTGTTGTACATTTTACTGGAAAATTTGAAAAAATCCAAGTGCAGTGAAATTGTGAAACAAAATGCAATTCTGAGATTGTTTTTTAAGATTTGTTTTATAGCATACATTTTGTGGTAAAAAATTACTTCAATTTCTGCTCGTCAGTATGGTTGTGGTGATACACAACATGTCAAGTTTTTTTTATAATTTTAGTGGTGAAAAAAGAATCAGAAATTTGAAAAAAAATGTTTTTGGGGATTGTGTTGCCATTTTCTGAGACTGAGCTATGTGATGGCTTATTTTTTGCAGGGCAAAACTGTTACGAATTGTGGTTCTGTGCTCCAACCTGGGAATGGAGCAGGTCCGGTGCTGAGCTGCTCTCGTCGTAATCGCCGCCATTGTCCAGATCCTGGAGGAGGAGTTACTACGCATGCCGGAAAACTGTCCCATTCTTGTGGAGTGTCGCATTCTGATGTTGTGGGATGTGTGAGAACGCAAGAAGCTGCTTTGTCTGGTACTATGCAGTGGTGGGATGTTGTCCAGTCTGCTGTTTAAGCTAGCAGGGAGTGGCAGTCTGAGGATGATTGGGAGGTAATCAAAACCTGATCATTAGGTGGGCTATATGATCCTGCTCCCTGCTCAGTCCTTTTCTGTTCCTTGCAATTCCCTATGTGCTTGGTGGTGAGTGGTGCTAGCATTAGTCTTGCTATCTTTTCAGGGAATTTATCATTTTCTCTTCTTGTTACACTTCCTCGGGTTCTTGCAGAGGTACTCACCTGGTTATTGACAAGGCACCAGCCTCGTCACCAGATGCCAGGTGTTTGGTGACAGTGGGCCTGGGAAGGGCTCAGCCAAAGTCCCCCATCCATTTACTGGGAGCTGGGTGAAGAGTATTCCCGGCCCTCTAAGGCTCACCTAGCTGGACAGCTTGTGCCAAATGCTTCTGTGGTGCGTCTTTGCTGGTTTGGTGTCAGTCTCGCTTGGTCCCTCTGTACAGCGCATATCAAAAACAACATTTTTATGAATACAACTTTGGAATACATATGACATTTTGAACGCTTGTTACAGCATTTTTTGTAGTATTGCAGTGACAAAGAAAATGTAAATTTTGGTATTCTTGATTATTTTCCATTTACACTTTACTGATCAGGTTAATCAGCTTTATATTTTGATAGATCTGACTTTTCTAAACACAGCGATGACATATATGCATATTTCTTTTATTTCTTTATTATCTTTATTTTTAGTAGAGGAAAAGGGGGGAAGGTGATTTGAACATTTTTATGTTTTTTTTTCTTATTTGTTTTGAACATTTTTTATTGTACTTGTTTATCCCCTAAACGGACATTAACCAGAGATCGTGTGATTGCTTGGGCTATATATAGCAATACCACATTATTACTACATCTAGTGAAAATCACGATCTCCTTTGAAGCCCGGCCACAAGCTGAGTTTCAAGGGCGCTCTGTAGTGACAAATACGGAGATCTTCAAGAGACCCTTGCTGTCATAGCAACCCATCGGTGACCCAATCAAGTCACGGCTGCGCCGATGGTCACATTGAATGATGCGCCCCCCTTTCCAGTGCATTGTTAATGCCGCTGTCACAATCGCGCCACCAGCGATTGTTAGAGGTAGGTCCTGTAAAACACAGCCATTACCTGCTGTGTATGGGGCGAGCTCTGTCAAATATATCAGAGAAGCATGCAGCGTGATACATTTGGCACATCTTTCTACATGTGTTAGATAATTTTCTGTTCATTTTGGTAACTGGCGACTTGATTAATTTACGCTAAAAATGAAAGCTAATGCAATCAAATTTTTGTGCACATTTGGCATAAATTGATAAATGGAGCGCAATAATTGTATGCAGACAAGTTTCTTTTTCTAGAATTTTTTGCGTGTATCTAGGCATAAAAATGTACAGAACACATAATAAATTTGGTGTACAGCATGTACACAGTTTCTTGAACAATTCTACTGCATTTTGCTTAATAAGTTTAGCCAAATATTTTAGCCAAGAATTAGCATCTCTAATTTCCCAGCACTGTAGAAATGGCAATCCCTATGTAAGTCAGGTGGTTAAGTGACTACGAGAGACCTTTTGTGTCTTTTATCTTAAGAGAAAATAAGAGTTAATTAGCACAATCTCACATAACCAGTTTACCTTCTCCCCTCTGCCATTGTTTTTAATTACTATATAAATTAGGTATATTATGTCATAGAAAATATACAAAATATACAAAAACGATGGCCACATGTAGAGGTAGTTGTCCTTGAATTGAAACCTAATTATACATGGCCACTCATCTGTCCCAACTAACATACCGTATACTATCCAGCTAATTAGATTTCACTGCTCACCTATCACAGAGACAACTCAGTGGTTAATGTTTAATTAGGTGATAGCTAGTATTGGCTCTCTGGGGATATCACAGAGGGGAGAATGAAGTCTTTGCATATTTGCAGTAATTGCTGAGTGGACATGTTCCATTAGGCAAAAAAATAACTGCATTGAACATATAAGTGAGTTTGGGTTATGAACTCAGAGTCATTACTGTTATGTCATGTACCTTTCTCAATTGTTTTTGTACAGCAGTTTAGTCTCATATGACTTTAAAGGTAATGTGTGCTTTGCATTATAAAATAAATATATAGTGTGTTTAATATTTTTTTTCAAACAGTTAAAACATAAATTGCTTTAATGTTTTTATATTTTAATTCATTTTTACGCAGCCACTACGGCTGCCATTTCAATTTGCTTGTGTGCACTTACACAATGCACAGCAAACACATCACCAAGGCATAAGGGATTAAGGTCAAAGCCTGACACTATCTCTTATGCCAGGACCATATTGTTGTGCACTGCATACTCCCGCTGCCATGTGTAGTGTGGAGCTATAGGGGGTAGCCTGGCACCATGTTTTTGGAGCCCAGTGCTATGTGATGAATCTACTTATCCTCTGCCACCAAGACCTCTTACCTCAATCACCAGCCCCTGCTGCTCCACCAGTCCTCAGCTGCTGCTCTCCACATGTCCTCGGCAGCTGCTCTCTGCTCCAGGGTATGTCTTTCTTGGTCAATGTGCACACGTTTGTATCACAGTGCAGTTATCAACAAAATAATGCTACACTGTGATTCCAAACGTTGTCCCACCCGCCATGGTTGATAAGGAAAAGTCGATGAGAAGAGTGACGTAGGCAGTTTCTGCCCACCTTTGCAGCTATCATAATGTTAGTGAGCATTACTATAGCATTTTTTGACAAATGTGTGCACCTTCCCCCATAAGGCTATGTGCCCACGTTTCGGAACTGAAGCATATTTTTTACGCTTCTCCCTGGCGGGAAAATCGCATGCGGATTTTACATGCGGTTTTCCCGCCAGGTAGAAGCGTTTGTGAGGAGTCTTTGCAGTGTCTTTGCATGCATTTCAGCATGCAGGTTATCAAGCACTTCTCCAAGTGATTTTAGCATCACTTGGAAAAGTGCTTGACAACTTGTTCACACTATATAAATCCATGCAATCGGCATGGATTTATATAGTGTGACCAAGTAATAGTTAAAAAAAAAAGAATCAGAATGGTAAAAAATCAAAAAATAAAGTTTATACTCACCTTCCGATGCATTCTCTGCCCCGTCCGGAGTCTTGAGCGGCTCACGCTGTTGTGTGCAGGACCTGCGGTGACGTCATTGAGTCATGTGATGGGTCACATGACTCAATGACGTGGCAGGTCCTTCACACAACAGCGCGACGGCGGGAAAACACCGGGAAGACATCAGAAGATAAGTATAAACTTTATTTTTTCTTTTTTTACAGGTTCTTTTGTACCCAGGTCTGGATGAGAGTCTCCTCTCATCCAGACTTGGGTACCTTCCGCACATTGATTTTGCTGCGCTTCCGCAAAATTAATGAACATGCTGCGGATTTTTGACTGCAGCATGGGCATTGACATTGCGGAATGCCATTGGGGACCATGGGGTGCGGATATACATGCGTTTTACAAGCGTTTACGCTGCGGAAATTCTCAGCATATACGCTTGAAATACGCAACGTGGGCACGCAGAATCAAATGGAATTCAGAGGAACAATACGGGGGCAGCTGCACACATTTGTCAAAATTATTTTTTATTTTTCCAAACAATTAATAATATTTTTTTTCAAAGCTAGATAATATAAGCATATGTAGTTTTACATTTTTCATATATTCTAACTGCGAAAAAATATTAATAGTTTGGATAAAAAATGTAATTGACATTTTTTTATGTGACATTCCATTTCAAACCTAAACTAATCATGCATCTCATTGAACAATAATATCTTGTGGCTACTTAGATGCTAGGGATGTTCAAAGATAAAAAGATCAATCATAGTTTATTGCTTTATTTCTACAGTTTATTAAAAAACATTATCTGTCAGAAAATCTTATTAGTATTAGGACTTAACCAGACAATATTTTTTTTCTCATAAAAAACAAAAACGAACCGATTTTCATCAGTGTGCTGGATCAGATTTTCACCAGTGTTTGGTCAGTGTTTCTATTTTTACCATCAGTGATTTTCTCCAGTGCAAAAAAAAATTGCAAAGCTTCACCAACACATTTCAATGTTAATAATAAGAAATAATTACCGGTATGTTAAAAATGAACAACAAACAGGTTACACATGGATGGCATCTGCGTATAATCTGAGATTTTTCACGTAGCCATGGCTTGTAAGTGTTACTTTGATCCGTTACTCAGATAAAAAACATATATGTTCCCAGGAGTTTTTTGCAAACACTTGGTATGCAAAAAAAAAACACAGGCTTGTAAACAGCACAACAGATTATATTGGGTGTGTGTTCTATCTGTGAAAAGCACATAAAGAATATTTATGTGAAAAATAAACTGCAGAATTAGGCCTTAGATGTTATTCGCACATCAGTGATTTTTTTCAAGTCCACCAAAAAAATGTATGTGTCATCCATACGTCATGCATATGCAATCCGTATGCAATGCATTTTTCACAGAAGATAGAAATTCTCAGTCAACCTTTTTTAGGTTAATTGCAGTTTGCAAGCCCTACAAAGCTCCGCCAGTAGAATGTCAAATGTCTCGAGTGACATTCTCGTGTAGGCCATAAATTTATCCCCTAAATTTGACCCCTTTAGCAACATGTGTGATGCTGAGCACATTCATATATTTGTCTGGATAGAATTGTCAGATTTTCATTTTTTTCCTGTTGGCATTAACACTAAGGAAGTATGTCTGCTATGAATCTAACTTTGGATCCTACAGAGCAGCTCCTCAACTGGGTGTTATCCCATCAGTATGATGTTGGCTATTCCCCTGTTGTTGCTGTGAGGAGGCGGCGTAGATTTTCGGTGCATCCACATGCACATCTACGCAGGTATCGGGAAAAATTTATGGCCTACACGAGAATGTCACTTGAGACATTTGACATTCTACTGGCGGAGCTTCGTCCAGTCATAACTTTTCAAGCGTCCAGTTTTCGACCATGCATTTCATTGGAAGAACGGCTTTTGCTTACCCTGAGGTAATTATACATTTTTATTTTACATATCTGAAACATATTTTGATCTATGTTTTCAAAATAGAGAATTAGTATATGGTTTTATTTAATATTTGAATCTTTGATCTGTTAATTATTACCAACACTTTAAGTACAGTGAAGGAAATAAGTATTTGATCCCTTGCTGTTTTTGTAAGTTTGCCCACTGACAAAGACATGAACAGTCTATAATTTTAATCAAGAAAATCACATTGTATAAATTAGATAATTTTTTTTGCATTTTGCAGTGAGAAATAAGTATTTGATTCCTCTGGCAAACAACACTTAATATTTGGTGGCAAAACCCTTGCTGTCAAGCACAGCAGTCAGACGTTTTTTGTAGTTGATGATGAGGTTTGCGCTCATGTCAGGAGGAATTTTGGACCACTCCTCTTTGCAGATCATCTCTAAATCATTAAGATTGTGAGGCTGTCGCTTGGCAACTCGGAGCTTCAACTCCCTCCATAACTTCTCTATGGGATTAAGGTCTGGAGACTGGCTAGGCCACTCCATGACCTTACTGTGCTTCTTTTTGAGCCACTTCTTTGTTGCCTTGGCTGTATGTTTTGGGTCATTCTCTTGCTGGAAGACCCAGCCACGACCCATCTTCAATGCTCTTACTGAGGGAAGGAGGTTGTTGGCCAAAATCTTGCGATACATGACCCCATCCATCTTCCCTTCAGTACAGTGCAGTCATCATGTCCCCTTTGCAGAAAAGCACCCCCAAAGTATAATGTTTCCCCACTATGCTTCACGGTTGGGACGATGTTCTTAGTGTTTTACTCACCCTTCTTCTTCCTTCAAACACGGCGAGTTGAGTCAATGCCAAAAAGCTCAATTTTTGTCTCATCTGACCACGGCACCTGCTCCTAATAACTCATAGAATCATTCAGGTGTTCATTGGCAAACTTCAGACGAGCCTGGACATGTGCCTTCTTGAGCAGGGTGACCTTGCGGGCACTGCAGGAATTTAAACCTTTAAGGCGTAATGTATTACCAATGGTTTTCTTTCTGACTGTGGTCCCAGCTGCCTTGAGATCATTAACAAGTTTCCTCTGTGTAGTTTTAGGCTGATCTCTCACCTTCCTCATGATCAAGGATACCCCACGAGATGAGATTATGCATGGTGCCCCAGATCGATGTCGATTGACAGTCATTTTGTATTTTTCCCATTTTCTTACTGTTGCACCAACAGTTGTCTCCTCCTCACCCAGCGTCTTACTTATGGTTTTGTAGCCAATTCCACCTTTGTGCAGGTCTATGATCTTCTCCCTGACATCCTTAGAAAGCTCTTTGGTCTTGCCCATGTTGTAGAGGTTAGAGTCTGACGGATTAATTGAGTCGGTGGACAGGATTCTTTTATACAGATGACTACTGCACGCGGTCAATGCCGCTTTTTATATTAAGCCGGCAGAGTAAAAATTAGAGTGAGATAACGATGGCACATAGCATGACAGAGAGTGGTATATGGATCTTGGAGTGTGTCACCACATTTAGAATATAAGAATAAACGTCCCTGACGCGCGTTTCGCCGTGATTACCGGCTTTTTCTATAGCAGTGAGATCGCACAAGCATAATATTTTATCTCCCCATTAATACTGTTAATAACTCACTGTAACATACCTGGCGGCGTCCTTGCATGGTGGTCTATCTCCCACTGTGCAAGAGCGCGCACTTGGTCTCCAGTCCAGAATGTCTCTCTGGCTTCCCTCCATGCTGTCTGTTTGTGTCTGTTTCTGCTGCTTAAGGGCGGCGCCCGATCACTTCCTGCTTTTTGTACCTGCTGTGGGTCACACCCCTTGTGCGTCCTCAGCCTATTGCTGTCTGTCACCTGGTATATAGCTCAGCTGCTCCCATCTATCCCTGCCTGAGCATAGTGTTTCATTCAGTGTGTGCTTGCACTCTGAAGGTGCCAGGTCCCGTTCTTTGTTTCCTGCCTTGCGGTATCAGTTCCCGTGTCTGAACTGAGTCCTGTCTTTGTCTCCTGCCTTGCGGTATCAGTTCCCGTGTCTGAACTGAGTCCTGTCTGTGTACTCTTGCCTGCTGCCTCTCCTGGAGGCTGTATTTCCAGGCCTGTCTGAACACGCTCCTAGCCTGTTCCTCCCGCCTTCTAGGGGCCGATTACCTAGACCTGCTCCTGTATCTTGTCTGTCCTGTCTGAACACGCTCCTTGCCTGTTCGTCCCGCCTCTCTAGGGGCCGTATTCCCAGACCCGCTCCTGCATCCTGCTGCAGTGTCGGTCTCCTCCGTATACTCAGTTCCAGTCTGAACTCTCTCCTATCCTTTACCTGTTTTGCCTCTATGTCCGTTCCCTTCCTTTTTCTGCAGAGTCTGAACTCGTACCTAACTCCTGCTTGTTGTCTCTGTACTCCCGTTTGTGAGTTTGTGGTCCACTCGCTACTTCACTGCAAGTACCCTGTGGGTATCTGGCTCTGCCTTTCTCTTCCTGTCTGTTCCATGTGAACAGAGCCCTGTCCCCTCTGCTCTGCCTTGTTTGTCGCTCCGGCGGTTTCCGCTCTGCTCCTGCCTTGTTTGCCGCTCTGCAGTTTCCGCTCTGCTCCTGCCTTCTTAGCCGCTCTGCGGTTTCCGCTCTGCTCCTGCCTTCTTAGCCGCTCTGCGGTTTCCGCTCTGCTCCTGCCTTGTTTACCGCTCTGCGGTTTCCGCTCCGCTCCTGCTTAGTTTACCGCTCTGCGGTTTCCGCTCTGCTCCTGCCTTGTTTACCACTCTGCGGTTTCCGTCCTGCTCCTGCCTTGTTTGCCGCTCTGTGGATTCTGCTCTGCTCCTGCCTTCTTAGCCGCTCTGCGGTTTCCGCTCTGCTCCTGCCTTGTTTACCGCTCTGCGGTTTCCGCTCTGCTCCAGCCTCGTTTACCGCTCTGCGGTTTCCGTTCTGCTCCTGCCTCGTTTACTGCTCTGCGGTTTCCGTCCTGCTCCTGCCTTGTTTACCGCTCTGCGGTTTCCGCTCTGCTCCTGCTTAGCTTGCCGCTCTTGCGGTTTCCACTCTGCTCTTGCCTTGCTTGCCGCTCCTGCGGTTTCTGCTCTGCATCTGCTCGCTGCTCCGGCAGTCCTGTCCTGCTCTGCATCTGCTCACTGCTCCGGCAGCCCTGTCCTGCTCTGCATCTGCTCGCTGCTCCGGCAGTCCTGTCCTGCTCTGCTTGTGCTCACTGCTCCGGCAGTCCCGTCCTGCTCTGCTCTTGCCCACCGCTTCGGGCGTTCCCTCTCTGCTGTGTTTGGCTACCGCATCTGCGGTTCTGTTTCTGTGACCCAGTCTGTACTGGGTCTTGTCCTCTCTGTGCTCCAGCCCGTCCTTTCGGCCAGTACCTCCCCGCCTGCATACTCGCCTGTATCCACCCGTCTGCATACCTGCCGTGTTCGCTTATATCCACCAGTCTGTGCCAGCCTAACCTGCCTGTTCCAGTAATCCCTGTGTGGGTCAACCCCCGTGTCCGGAGTTTGACCTGGAGTAGCACCTGGTCCCTCTGCCCGGTTTCTCCCTGGTGCACTGGCGTCGTATGCCGTCGTGCCACCTTGGTCGGATTGGCCAGATACTTAGTCACGCCCCTCCAGGCACTCTCCGGTTCATGGTCCAGTGGAACCACTACTCCCGCACACGCCAGTCAGTCCGGGCGTGTGCATAACAGCATGCTCAGGCCATGGTTCCCGTTGAGCCCCACGGCCTTCGCTCTCTGAGAAGTTTTCCAGCAAATACATGCATTAAAAATAAATAAATAATTTTTTTTTTTTCTCAGCTGAGTTCCAGGCGAATTACGCACCCGTCCAGATGGATCTATCTGCTCTCGTTCCTGCGGATCCGCCACGTTACTATGGGGATCCAAGACAAAGTCGTGCATTTGTGGAGCAATGCATGCTACACTTCAAGTTCTACCCTCTATGTTTTCCCACCAATCGGGTTAAGGTGGCATTCATTATGTCTTACCTGGCGGGTGATGCCTTGGAATGGATCAACCCCCTATATGAAACACAGGATCCGATCCTCCTGGACCTAATGGCCTTCCTGGTGGCCTTTCTAATGGTCTTCGATGATCCTAACCCGGAGGCTCCTGCTGAAGCTTCACCTCCCAATTTCCCGGAGCAGCCCCGATGGGTAATTTGTGTGGGTAGCGCAATAGTCCTCCAGCCCAATGAGACTACTGCCCACCCAGAATCCTCACAGGGTGACTACGCTTTCCGGAATACTTCTCCCAACCTCAAGAGGCAGTCCAGACGTGCTAGACATAGAGGCAAGCCGTCACGCCAGGGTCTGTCCTCCCTGAGACCTCCTGACCCCAACCTTGAAGTCCCTACTGAAGCTTCATCTCCCTGTATCCCGGAGAAGCCCCAACGGGTAATGTGCGTGGGTAGTGCACCGGTTCTCCTGCCCGAAGAGACTTCTGCCCATCCAGACTCCACACAGGAGAACTTCCTGCACCCGGCATCAGATGCTTCACCCACTTTAACCGGTGTGCATGTCCAAGGATGCTCCAAAGCTGTGGTTACCTCTGAGTCTGTGCACCTCTACTACCTGGCGGAGGACCCCCTGTTGCCTCCTGAATCCTCCGGGATACCACTCGATGACAAATGGAGAGAGACTTCTCTACATTCGGTACTCAATACTTTGTCCGCTTCGTCCTGTGAGCCTGACAATGGGTACCCCAAAGTGGTAGTTACCCCCGAGTCTCTACACCCCTCCAACCAGGCGGAGGACCTCCAGTTGTCTCCAGAACCCTTCGGGGTGCTACCTGGTAGCGAAAGGACAGAGACTCTCCTATACTCTGTACCTGATACCTCGCTCGCTTCGTCCAGTGAGTCCAACCTAGTGTACTCCGAAGCAGAGGTTACTCCTGAGTCTTTACACCCCTCCGACCAGGCGGAGGACCTCCAGTTGTCTCCAGAGCCCTTCGGGGCGCCACCTGGTGGTGAATGGACAGAGACTTTCCTATATCCTGGATCTGGTACCTCGCTTGCTTCGTTCAGTGAGTTCGACCTAGTGTACTCTGAAGCAGAGGATACCAATGAGTCTCCACACCCCTCTGACCAGGCGGAGGACCTCCAGTTGTCTCCAGAACCCTTCGGGGTGCCACCTGGTGGTGAATGGACAGAGACTTTCCTATATCCTGGATCTGATACCTCGCTTGCTTCGTTCAGTGAGTTCGACCTTGTGTACTCTGAAGCAGAGGATACCCATGAGTCTCTACACTCCTCTGACAAGGCGGAGGACCTTCAGTTGTCTCCAGAACCCTTTGGGGTGCCACCTGGTGGTGAATGGACAGAGACTTTCCTATACTCGGTACCCGATACCTCGCCTGCTTCCTTCAGTGAGTCCGACCCAGTGTACTCTGAAGCAGATGTTTTCTCTGAGCCTCTGCACTCTTCTGACCCAGCGGAGGACCTCCAGTTGTTTCCTGAATTCTCCGGGGTACCACCAGATCACAAAGAGACAGTGACTTTTTCTCATTTTGTACCTGATAACCCGTCTATTTCTTCCTGTGAGCTTGACAAGATGGACTTCGAAGCAGAGATTACCCCCAAGTCTCTGTCCCCTTCCAACCCGGTGAAGGACTTCCAGTTGTCTCCTTACCCTCTGGGGTGCCACCTGAAAATATGTGGAGAGAGACTTCCTTGTGTGCTGTTCCTGGTACTCCACCCGTTTCGTCTGTTGCTGAGGATGGCTGGATAGGAGGTAGCATCCTAGCTAACCAGATGGGATCAATTTTTCCTGTGGACAGTGGAAGTGACCTCCTTGAAGTGAACGACTGGTCCTCGAATTCCCTGCGGAAGATTCTGGCAGGCCTGAAGAAGAGGGGGCATAAGGGGGGGGGGTATTGTAACATACCTGGCGGCGTCCTTGCATGGTGGTCCATCTCCCACTGTGCAAGAGCGCGCACTTGGTCTCCAGTCCAGAATGTCTCTCTGGCTTCCCTCCATGCTGTCTGTTTGTGTCTGTTTCTGCTGCTTAAGGGCGGCGCCCGATCACTTCCTGCTTTTTGTACCTGCTGTGGGTCACACCCCTTGTGCGTCCTCAGCCTATTGCTGTCTGTCACCTGGTATATAGCTCAGCTGCTCCCATCTATCCCTGCCTGAGCATAGTGTTTCATTCAGTGTGTGCTTGCACTCTGAAGGTGCCAGTTCCCCTTCTTTGTCTCCTGCCTCGCGGTATCAGTTCCCGTGTCTGAACTGAGTCCTGTCTTTGTCTCCTGCCTTGCGGTATCAGTTCCCGTGTCTGAGCTGAGTCCTGTCTGTGTACTATTGCCTGCTGCCTCTCCTGGAGGCTGTATTTCCAGGCCTGTCTGAACACGCTCCTAGCCTGTTCCTCCCGCCTTCTAGGGGCCGATTACCTAGACCTGCTCCTGTATCTTGTCTGTCCTGTCTGAACACGCTCCTTGCCTGTTCGTCCCGCCTCTCTGGGGGCCTTATTCCCAGACCCGCTCCTGCATCCCGCTGCAGTGTCGGTCTCCTCCGTATACTCAGTTCCAGTCTGAACTCTCTCCTATCCTTTACCTGTTTTGCCTCTATGTCCGTTCCCTTCCTTTTTCTGCAGAGTCTGAACTCGTACCTAACTCCTGCTTGTTGTCTCTGTACTCCCGTTTGTGAGTTTGTGGTCCACTCGCTACTTCACTGCAAGTACCCTGTGGGTATCTGGCTCTGCCTTTCTCTTCCTGTCTGTTCCGTGTGAACAGAGCCCTGTCCCCTCTGCTCTGCCATGTTTGTCGCTCCGGCGGTTTCCGCTCTGCTCCTGCCTTGTTTGCCGCTCTGCGGTTTCCGCTCTGCTCCTGCCTTCTTAGCCGCTCTGCGGTTTCCGCTCTGCTCCTGCCTTCTTAGCCGCTCTGCGATTTCCGCTCTGCTCCTGCCTTGTTTACCGCTCTGCGGTTTCCGCTCCGCTCCTGCTTAGTTTACCGCTCTGCGGTTTCCGCTCTGCTCCTGCCTTGTTTACCGCTCTGCGGTTTCCGTCCTGCTCCTGCCTTGTTTGCCACTCTGCGGTTTCTGCTCTGCTCCTGCCTTCTTAGCCGCTCTGCGGTTTCCGCTCTGCTCCTGCCTCGTTTACCGCTCTGCGGTTTCCGCTCTGCTCCTGCCTCATTTACCGCTCTGCGGTTTCCGTCCTGCTCCTGCCTTGTTTACCGCTCTGCGGTTTCCGCTCTGCTCCTGCTTAGCTTGCCGCTCTTGCGGTTTCCACTCTGCTCTTGCCTTGCTTGCCGCTCCTGCGGTTTCTGCTCTGCATCTGCTCGCTGCTCCGGCAGTCCTGTCCTGCTCTGCTTCTGCTCGCTGCTCCGGCAGTCCTGTCCTGCTCTGCATCTGCTCGCTGCTCCGGCAGCCCCGTCCTGCTCTGCATCTGCTCGCTGCTCCGGCAGTCCTGTCCTGCTCTGCTTGTGCTCGCTGCTCCGGCAGTCCCGTCCTGCTCTGCTCTTGCCCACCGCTTCGGGCGTTCCCTCTCTGCTGTGTTTGGCTACCGCATCTGCGGTTCTGTTTCTGTGACCCAGTCTGTACTGGGTCTTGTCCTCTCTGTGCTCCAGCCCGTCCTTTCAGCCAGTACCTCCCCGCCTGCATACTCGCCTGTATCCACCCGTCTGCATACCTGCCGTGTTCGCTTATATCCACCAGTCTGTGCCAGCCTAACCTGCCTGCTCCAGTAATCCCTGTGTGGGTCAACCCCCGTGTCCGGAGTTTGACCTGGAGTAGCACCTGGTCCCTCTGCCCGGTTTCTCCCTGGTGCACTGGCGTCGTATGCCGTCGTGCCACCTTGGTCGGATCGGCCAGATACTTAGTCACGCCCCTCCAGGCACTCTCCGGTTCATGGTCCAGTGGAACCACTACTCCCGCACACGCCAGTCAGTCCGGGCGTGTGCATAACACTCACTAACAGTGCAGAGAATATAAGAAGCCACAAGAGGCTCACTAGTGGAGAATTAATTATTATCCCTCACATTTTTACAGCATCTTATGGAATTTATAATAATCAAATTATTTGACAGAGAGGGTTGGGATTCTTGGGACACACAACTTATAATACCCAGCCAACAATTATAGGGACATCGGCTGTGGATAATTTATTTTTGTGTCCTCTCATTTAAAATAAGTAACTTGTGGGCTAGAACTGCTTAAAATTATACAGCAGTAGCCCTATATACATCATTTGATGTGTGAATATTCATTTATAAATAATTTTTAGAATTCAAGAGTTTTTTAATTCTATTAATAAAAGCTAAATATTATTCACACATCTTTTTCTTTCTTTATACCCTTTCCAATCTATACTAGCTAACACGTTGATTAGGAGCCTCTATCTGGTCTGTAGGAGCCAGAACTCATAATGGTTTGTAGGGGATCAAATACTTATTTCTCACTGCAAAATGCAAAAAAAATTATCTAATTTATACAATGTGATTTTCCAGATTTTTTGGGGGGTTATTCTATCTCTCAATTTTAAAATTAACCTACCCTTAAAATTATAGACTGTTCATGTTTTTGTCAGTGGGCAAACTTACAAAAACAGCAAGGGATCAAATAATTATTTCCTTCACTGTATAAAGTTTGCCACACCTCTATATTAATGTATACGTTTCCTTGAATTGTAACTGTATTTTCTTTTTAGGTCTCTTGCAACAGGAGAGTCTTATGCTGGCCTCCATTTAGATTTTCTTTTTGGACGAACAACCATCTCCAATATATAGTGAAGCATACCTGTTCACAAATCTGGGAATGCCTTAAAGAGTAAGTTATGCCAGAGCCAACCCCTGAACACTGGGAACGCATCTCAAATGGGATGTACCAGAGGTGTCAGTTTCCAAATTGTGTGGGTACTTTAGATGGGAAGCACATCTGGGACAAGAAGCCGCCGAACTCAGGGTCCCAATACTACAATTATAAACAATTTTTTTCAGTAGTGCTTTTGACATTAGTTGACAGCAACTACAATTTTAAACTTGTAGATATTGGGGCCTATGGAAGAACTGGAGATTCTCAAATCTTCCATAATGGGCCGGTGGCTTAAGGACAATCAAATGGGTGTGCCACCCCCAAGGATTCTTCCTGCTTCAGGTGGTCAGCCACTTCCTTTAGTGGCTGATGAGGCTTTTCAGCTCACACGCTATGTGATGAGGCCTTATCCTTGGCGGAGACTTGACAGACATCGTATGATACTTAATTACAGGCTAACTCGGGCACGGCGTCTGGTTGAATATGCCTTTGGCATTTTGACTGCAAAATGGAGGCTTTTGCTTAGTGCCCTCCAGTTAAGCAAGCAAAATGTGAACGGTGTCATTAAGGCCTGTGTAATACAAATTTTACCCGTATCCACGATTTGCCTATGTCTGTGGATGCTGAGAGAGGATTGGCTAACAATCCTGGTCAAGTTGCACAGACTTTGCACAAATGCAGGGATCTTTCCGGCCTCAGAGTCCGCGAACTTTTTACTGATGATTTTCTGACGCCTGAGGGATCCATACCCTAGCAAGAAAATTTTGCCTATGATGTATATTTTCATATATGTATTGATTATGAAGATTTTAATAATCATACTATGTGTAAAAAAAATTGTCTTTGCACAATGCAGATAGGAACTGTTTGCTTAATATACACATTTTTTATGACAAAATATAAACAAAATGCAGCCTTCATTTGGACATAAATAAGAAATAGCAAACGTTGGCAATGATTGTGTCAATAAAACAATACAAAACATTAGAAATCCAACAAAGAATGATGTGATGGGAATGGTGAAGGGGGATAGGATGAGTTTTCGGGAAGGGTGCTTTGCTGATGTGTAGGTTGGTATGTTTCTATGGTTGCTGGGGGGTTGTGCTGGGTTAGGATTGGTTGTAGGTGAAAGGGGACATAATCCACCAGACCGTGATAATAACAACCAGGTTCCTGTAGATGTAGGCAGTAAGATCTTTGGCTGTGTTGGCCGTGATGCCAACATTCACCCTGGCAAACAAAATGTGCTTGGCTGTACTGTGCTCCATAGAGGGATTGCTGGCCATAATGTGTTTGTGATAGGGCACATGATGGCTGAGTTTTTGTGAGGGGATTAGTGATGGCTATGGGGTTGCACATCCCTACTACAGGAGCTCCTGTGGATGGTGGATGGGCTATGGCGGGATGCTGATGTACAAATGGGCCTTCCACACTCATGATGTTGCCCTGAGTGAGTAGGTGGAAGAGTGGAAGATGGATGACCTGAGTCAGTAGATGGCAGAGTTGAAGGAGGTTGGCGTCACTCACTACTTGCAGGACCATGAGCAGACACTGAGCTGGAAGCATGGTGGCACTAAGACAGCTCTTGGTGGTGTTTCTCTATGTAACCAAAAAGATGCCTGGGATTATTTGGGAGGATGGCAGCATAGATGAGGTGAAGTATGGAGGTTTCTGTTAAGCCTTAATTCTGGTGGAATTTGGCAAAGATGTTGGGCCAAACTGCAAGAAAATTCCTCCTCAGCATCATCACTAATTGTTCACCCAATATAATTCATTACACGGCTATCAATTTGCCTCCTTGACACTATGCTTTGGGCATCCCTCCTTCTTTGCAGTCGCTGTGGTATTGTTGATGCGTGGGGTGAGGTATCTAGGGGTAATGTTGGACTGCTACTCCTGTCCTGCTCTTCCTGCTGTGCTGCATCCTGTTGAGGGTTTGTTGGCCCATGAACTTCCTCCTCTGATGGGCGTTGAACCTTATGTTGGGATGGTCCTGCCTCCACCTCAGAGGCTGTGTACCTTTCCCGTATGTTGGATACATTTCTATATATAAAAAAAAAGAGCGTGTTATTTATTTATTTTTTTTTAACAACAAATTGATCTATTTCCATTAACAATGTGGCACAAAAAACAGTACTAAGTCCATGACCAGGGCTAAAAAATGTAAGTGGCTCTTGCTAGCCCTGGAACCACTTTGCAGGCGATGTTGGTGCTCCCTCCTGTATTGGTCCAGACAACTCTGCCATCTCCGGGTTGCATCATTCACTGCAAAAGGGAACATTTACATTTACACATGTAAAAATATTACTGTGAAGATCACAATACAAAGCGAGAATTAGCAAAGGTGACAGCTAAACATAAACAGCCAAAAAAAACAAAGATACAAAGTAAAACACCAACAAAACCCATATGCTAACAATAAAACAACAGAGTAAAATTCATATATTAACAAAATTAACTTACTCATCCCCATTGTACATCCGGAGTGCTGTCTTCATAATTTGTATATGATTGCCAACAAATATAGGTCCAGGATGCGTCCTTCACTAGGCGATTCTGATAATTAGAGTCCCATGGATCGCAGAGTTCAGGCTTCTCCTGGACTAAGGGCTCTTTCACATGTCAGTATCTCCAGTACATGTGACAGTTTCCACATGTAATGGAGACACTGACACATGCAGACAAGTGATGAGCGAACATATTCGCAAGTACTCAGTACTTGCCCGAGCATCTCAGTACTCGAGATGCTCGGAGCTCACCGAGTACTTGCGAGAAGCTGGGGCAGAAGCTCGGGTCCCCTCCGTGCATGTTTGGCGCTCTTTACAGAGCCAATGAACATGGAGGGAATGCCTGCCACTCACTGTAATGCCGCAGCCATGTTCGAAGAGCTGTTCACTAGTGATGAGCAAGTATGTTTTGTTACTGGAACCTTTTCGCCGAGTGTGCTCGGGCGAGCACCGAGTAGTTACAGCTGCTCAGTGTTATGCTTGAATCACTCCCATGTGCATGACTTGCAACTGTTTGACAGCTTTAATACATGTGAGGATGGTGTAAGAAATAGACATTCCTCACAAGCATGTGTCCCAAAACATTAGCCGTGCCCTCAACTACGCAGTTAGTGGGAAAGTCCACCTAACCACGGACAAATAGACAAGTGCTTGTGGACAGGGATGGTACATCTCGCTGAGAGCACACTGGGTTAATGGTGGAAGATGGGACTCAGTTGGACCTTGGGATGGAACACGTCTTCCCGATGCCAAGGATTGCAGGCCCTAGGTCAATCAGGATTGCCCCCTCAGTCTACAGCTCCTGCACCTCATCCTCCTCAGACTCCTTCTCCTCTTCAGCCTCCATCTCCAAAATGACAACATCAGTTACAAGCTGGAAGCACTGCAGCACTGCCTAGGCCAAGTGGCAACAGGCTGTGCTGAAGTTAATATGCTTAGGTGACAAACCGCACAATGCTGAAGAGTTGTGGACAGCTCTGAAAGTGCAGGCAGATCTGTGGCTGACAATGCTGAACCTACAGCCAGGCATGGCCGTGTGTGCCAATGGCCGGAAACTGGTGGCGGCTCTGAGGCGAGGCGAGCTGACACACGTACCATGCCTGGCCCATGTGCTTAATATTGTGTTTCAGCGGTTTCTCACATCCTACCTGGAGCTGCCGGATCTGCTTGTTAAAGTACGCCGCCTGTGTGCCCATTTTAGAAAGTCAACTACAGCTTCCGCCGCCCTTGCCGTGCTTCAGCAGCATTTGCAGCTTCCGGCTCACAGACTGGTGTGTGATGTCCCCACACTTTGGAACTCTACACTGCAGATGTTGGGAAGGATTTGTGAGCAGAAGAGGGCAGTTGTTGAGTACCAGCATCAACAAGGCTGTCGGTATTCAGTTCAGACTCCACACTTAAGATCTCAGTAGTGGACATGGATGTTAGACATATGTACCATCCTCCAAAACTTTGAGGACTCCACCAAGATGGTGAGTGGCGATGATGCCATAATTAGCGTCACCATCCCGCTTCTCTGTCTTCTGATAGGCTCTATGCTCACAATCAAAGAGGATGCATAGCAGGCGGAGCACGATCAGATGGAGCAAGGAACTATATAAGGTGATTACACACAGCCTAGCCTCATCTCATCCCATACTTGATTTCCCCCGTCCATACTTGATACTTAACTGATCCCCCGCCGATATCTAATTGATACACTTGCACATCACTAATTGATCCCCGTCCATACACCTATATATAAATAATTGTGTTTTGTACTTGTATATATATACTGACTGTATCCCCATATTTAGAATGACGTCCATGTTGGCCGGAGCCGTGCAGTGTACATCTTGCGCAATGTATGCATTCCGTGAGCAACCGCTCGAGGATCCATACTGCTGCGAGAGATGTGAGCATATCGTGCACTTGGAAGCCCAAATTCTGGATCTAAGTGCTCAGATAGCGGTACTGAGGAGCATCGACAACATGGAACGGAGTTTGCTGCTCACCGAGCAGACACTCAATGGGTCAATACTGGGGGTGGAGCATAGAGGGGAAGTGCAGGCTGAACAGGCAGGGAGCTGGATAACAGTTAGGAGGGATAGAGGGAAGAAGTATAGGAAGGCTGGTTCAGAACCGGCATTATTGGAACACGACAGATCCTCTGACCGCCGGGGGAGTGTATGCTCCAGTAATGAGGGGGAGGGGGGAAGTGTAGGGCAGGCAAGACAGGTTCTGGTAGTGGGTGACTCTATTATTAGGGGGACAGACAGGGCAATCTGTCACAAAGACCGGGATCGCCGAACGGTGTGCTGCCTCCCTGGCGCTCGAGTCCGGCACATCGCGGATCGGGTTGACAGGTTACTGGGTGGGGCTGGCGAAGACCCAGCGGTCATGGTCCACATCGGAACCAATGACAAAGTGAGTGGTAGATGGAGGGTCCTTAAAAATGATTTCAGGGACCTAGGTAGGAAGCTTAGGGCAAGGACCTCCAAGGTAGTTTTCTCAGAAATACTACAAATCCCGCGAGCCACACAGGAGCGCCAACGGGAAGTTAGGGAGGTGAATAAGTGGCTAAAGAGTTGGTGCAAGGCAGAAGGGTTTTGGTTCATGGAGAACTGGGCCGACTTCACGGTCGGCTACAGGCTCTACCGTAGGGACGGGCTGCACCTCAATGGGGAGGGGGCAGCGGTGCTGGGGAAGAAGATGGCTAATAGGTTGGAGGAGTTTTTAAACTAGAGACGGGGGGGGAAACCAAGGAAATAGGTGGGATGTGAGGCAAGCAAGGGGGAAGGGGAGAAGTGAATATAATGAGGGTGGAGAGGGGGGTGGGGATAGTACAGTTAGATCGTTAGAGAAGAATAGGATGCTAAATAACCCCAAAGTTTTATCTTGCATGCTGACCAACGCAAGAAGCCTGACCAATAAGGCGGATGAGCTGCAGGCGCTTATATCGGAGGAGAGGTATGACATCGTAGGTATAACAGAGACTTGCTAGACGATAGCTATGACTGGGCGGTAAATTTATTAGATTATAGTTTATTTAGAAGGGACCGGAAACAGGGGAAAGGCGGAGGAGTCTGCTTATATGTAAAGTCATGTCTAAAACCCAGACTAAGGGAAGATATAGGAGAGGGAGAAGAGGGGGTCGAGTCCATGTGGGTAGAGATAGAGGGAACTAAAAATAATAATAAAATATTACTGGGGGTCTGCTATAAGCCACCAAATATAACAGAGGAGAATGAGAATCTGCTATTAGGACAAATAGACAAAGTAGCAAAACATAATGAAGTGATTGTAATGGGGGATTTCAACTACCCGGATATTGACTGGGAAACAGAAACCTGTAGATCTCAGAAAGGAAAAAGGTTCTTGACAAATATTAAGGATAATTATCTTTCCCAACTAGTGCAGGAACCAACGAGAGGGAAGGCCGTGTTGGACTTAATATTGACTAATAGGCCTGATAGAATAACTGAGGTACAGATAGGGGGGCACCTAGGTAATAGCGACCATAATATTATCAATTTCAAAATGCCCTTCAGTAGGGTTATCAATAAGGGAACAACAAAAATATTAAACTTTAGGAGGGCGAAGTTTGATCAGCTGAAAGAAAGCCTTCAACTTATTGACTGGGACAAAGTTCTTAATCAAAGGAATACGAATAGTAAATGGGAAACCTTCAAAAGAATTCTGAATACTCAGTGTGAGAGATATATACCGTATGGGAATAAAAGGGCCAGAAATAAGAGGAAACCAATATGGTTGAACAAGAACGTAAAAGGGGCGTTAAATAGCAAAAAAGAGGCATTCAAGAGATTAAAACAGGAAAACAGTAAGGAAGCACTAATGTGTTACAAGGAAAAAACGAGAACCTGTAAAAAACAAATAAAAATAGCGAAGGAGGAAACAGAGAGACGTATTGCTAGGGAAAGTAGATCAAATCCCAAACTGTTCTTTACGTATATAAATAGTAAAAGGATTAAATCGGATAATATTGGACCGATAAAAAGTGAGGAAGGCAAAATCATAGAGAAAGATGAGGATAAAGCTAATCTATTAAATATTTTTTTTTCGACAACTTTCACAAAGGAAATCGAACTAACAGGAGAAATGAGAAGTGACAAACTTAATCCTCCACTAAGTATGACAAATCTAACCCAAGCTGGGGTACAGAAACGCCTCAGTAACATTAAAATAAACAAATCACCAGGACCTGATGGCATACACCCACGGGTACTAAGGGAACTAAGTAATGTGATAGACAGACCGTTATATCTTATATTTAAGGACTCAGTTGAGACTGGGTCTGTGCCACTTGATTGGCGACAGGCGAATGTAGTGCCAATATTCAAAAAGGGAGCGAAAAGTGACGCCGGAAACTATCGGCCGGTGAGTCTGACGTCCGTTGTGGCAAAATTTTTGAAAGCTTCATTAAAGAGGCAATTACGGAGCATCTTGATGCTAATAATCTTTTAATCCCGAACCAACATGGATTCATGAGGAATCGTTCCTGCCAAACAAACCTGATTGACTTCTACGAGGAGGTTAGCTCTCGAGTAGATCAGGGGGAACCAGTGGATGTCGTGTATCTCGACTTCTCAAAAGCGTTCGATAGCGTGCCACATAATAGGTTGGTATACAAAATGAGAATGATGGGGCTGGGGGAAAATGTCTGCAAGTGGGTAGCTAACTGGCTAAAGGATAGAAGGCAGAGGGTGGTTATAAATGGAATATACTCAGATTGGGTAAGCGTCACTAGTGGGGTACCACAGGGGTCTGTACTAGGCCCAATGTTATTTAATATCTTTATTAACGACATAGTCAACGGGATAAATAGTAAAATATCAATATTTGCAGATGACACAAAGTTATGTAAAACAATTAATACAAAAGAGGACAGTGCAGACCTACAGAGGGATTTGGATAAGCTGGGTAGGTGGAGCATTAAATGGCAAATGAGGTTTAACGAGGAGAAATGTAAGGTCATACATATGGGAAGGAAAAATGGAAGTCACCAGTACTCACTGAATGGGAAATCATTGGGGAATTCAGAGATGGAGAAGGACTTGGGCATCTTGATTGATAGCAAACTAAATTGGAGTGCCCAAAGTCAGGCCGCTGCTGTAAGGGCAAACAGGGTAATGGGATGTATCAGAAGAGGTATAGCTGCAAAGGATGAGAACATTGTTCTTCCACTGTACAAAGCACTGGTCAGACCACACTTGGAATACTGTGCTCAGTTATGGGCCCCAATATATAGAAAGGATATAAATGAGCTTGAAAAGGTACAAAGGAGGGCAACAAAATTAATAAAGGGAATGGAGGGACTGCAATACCCAGAGAGGTTGGCAAAACTAGGACTATTCAGCCTGGAAAAGAGAAGGTTGAGGGGGGACATAATAAATGTGTACAAATATGTTAGGGGACAGTATAGAGATCTTGCCCGGGATTTGTTCAAAAGGAGGGATATTACGGTAACAAGAGGGCACTCACTAAGACTGGAAGAGAAAAGGTTTCAGCACCAGCATAGGAAGGGGTTCTTTACGGTAAGAGCAGTGAGAATATGGAATTCACTGAGTGAGGAGACGGTAATGTCGGTTTCACTACACCAGTTCAAGCGGGGACTGGATGCATTTCTAGATACCAGGCAGATTTCAGCATATACTTAAAAATAAAATAAAATAGTAGGTTGATACAGGGATTTATTCTGACTGCTGGTTTCAGAGTCGGGAGGGAATTTTTCCTCAGGTGAAGATTGGCCAAATCATTTGGGGTTTTTGCCCTCCTCTGGATCAACTTTAGCAATTACAGAACTAACAGGTCGAACTTGATGGACGCAAGTCTTTATTCGGCTTTACAAACTATGTTACTATGTTACTATGTTACAATGAGGAAGAGGAGGAGAAGGAAGAAAAGGAGCTAGTTTCATGCGCTATAGAAGGTACTACCTGCACAACTGTCAAACTGTCTGTTCAGTGTGGATGGCCTGAGGACAGAGAGGAGGAGGAGGAGAGCATGGTCAGTCGTCCTCTTGGTGAAGACATGGAAGTCTTTCCTGTTAACAGTCTGGCACACATGGCTGAGTTTATTTTACGCTACCTTTCCCATGACCCTCGCATTCTTAAAATTTTGGGAGGCAATAATTACTGGTTGGTGACACTGCTAGATCCATGCTACAAGGAGAATTTTATATCTCTCATTCCTGAGGCGGACTGGTCTACAAAAATGGGGCAGTACCAGAAGGCCCCTGTTGTGGAACTATTAAAAAAACTCCCATCTGAAAAAGCTGGCGGCAGAGGTCACAGTCCGTTGGACAACCAAGGACTACCGGCGAGAGAGACACAACTCCAATCTAGCAGAGACAGGGAAACACTGTCAAAGTTCTGGGAAATTTTTCTCAGCCCCTCCCATCCACAGGCCCTGAGGTGCGGGGTACTCTCACAAGGAGTGCAAAGTTTGGGAAGATGATGAGGGAGTACCTTGCAGACCGTACCAACGTCCTCCGTGATTCCTCTGTGCTTTATAATTATTGGGTATCCAAGCTGGACAAGTGGAATGAACTGGCTCTCTACGCCTTGGAGATCCTGGCCTGCCCTGCCACTAGCGTTGTATCAGAGCGGGTTTTTAGTGCAGCTGGTGGAATTATAACTGATAAGCGCATCCGCCTGTCAGCTGAAAATGCTGACAGGCTGACTCTTATAAAAATGAACAAGGGCTGGATTCGGCCAGTCTCCTCAACACCACCGAATGATAGCAGCGTAACATAAACTCAAATCCAGTGTCTTTTCTTGGGAGGTGTATTCCCCTGCACCTTTTCACACCCACACATGGGTATACGCTTCCTGATTTTGGCTATTTGCTCTTGTCCTCCTCTTTTTCCTCATCCTCATCCTCCACCACCATATCACCAGGGTGACCATGGTCCGTGATGCAACACCTACATAATTTTTTTAAAGGGTGTTTATGATGCCCGTAAAATTTTTTTTTATACATTATGTTCATGTATACCCCCCAGGGGTAAATGTTTGTCAGCCCATACACTTTGTGCATAGGCATTACAAGTGTAGAAGATCTGCTCTTTTCTAATGGGAACATTTTATTATGAGGCCCTCCTCCACGTCTATTCCAAGGGTCATTGGAGTGCCTCCAAATTTTTGGCAGCCCTTGCATTCACTGCAGAGGCCAACGCTATGGGAGACCCACTTCCTAATAATGGGAACATTTTTTCAGGAGGCCCTCTACCTCTTTTCCAAAGGGCATTGGAGTACCTCCCAATTTTTGGAAGCCCTTGCATTTACTGCATAGGCCAACACTATGGGAGACCCACTTCCTAATAATGGTAACAATTTTTCATGAGGCCCTCTACGTCTCTTTCAAGGGACATAGGAGTGCCTCCCAGTTTTTGGCAGCCCTTGCATTCACTGCATATGTCAACAGTATGGGAGACCCACTTCACAATAATGGGAACATATTTTCATGTGACCCTCTACGTCTCTTCCAAGTGGCATTGGAGTGCCTCCAAATTTTTGGCAACCCTTGCATTCTCTGCATAGCCAAACACATTGGGAGACACACTATCTAATAATGGGAACATTTTTTTTCAGGAGGCCCTTCTCTACGTCTCTTCCAAGTGGCATTGGAGTAGGTCCAAATTTTTGACAGCCCTTGCATTCACTGAAAAGGCAAACAGTATGGGAGACCCACCTCCTAATAATAGGAACATTAGTTACAGGAGGCCCTCCTCTAAGTCTCTACAAAGGGGTAATGGGGTGCATCCAAATTTTCCATGGGGTATTGGGGTGTGTCCAAATTTTGGGCAGACCTGTCATTCACTGCATACGCAATAACAGTATAGGAGACCCACTCTTTAGTATTGGGAAGAAACAAAGCATAGCTGGCTGACGGCTGTCTAAGAATATTTAGGGCCAACCGCTGGCCCTTTAAGAATAGTAAAGGCCATCTGATGGCCCTATAATAATAGGCTTTGAATCTTTCAGAGTCCCTCCTTTATTAATGAAACAGGATGTGTCTGATCATGTCTCACACACCACATGGCCCGATAAGGTTGTAAAATGTTAAAATGACATTTTCTGGTGAATGCATTTGTCACGGTTGAAAGCAATACAAAAGTGCAAAAACGCATCAAAAACGCTATGTGTGAACATAGCCCAAGGTGTGGAGGAACATTTTTGTTTTTGGTTATTTATTTTGCCTTATATACAAGTCGTTGACCTGGAAAGGATGTTCCTTAAAATATTTCCCAGGAAAATCCATTTTGGTTTCGTTTTTGTATGTTTTATTGTGAGTCCGTAAAAGTGGCGTAATACCTGACAATATTGTTGACAGCAGGGACCTGGGAGTCAGAAGTGCTTCCAGGGGTCTTCCCCATGCTTTTCCCATGCCATTTACACACTGTTCCCATCGATATGGGCAATTTTTGGCCCTCTGCGGACCGCCGGGGGGAGCTGCATGAAAAATGCTCGAGTTTCCCATAGACTTACATTGGGCTCATTGCTCTGGTCGAGCACCCGAGTATTCCAATGTGCTCGGCCCGAGCAATGAGCACCTGAGCATTTTAGTGCTCGCCCATCACTAATGCAGACCCATTCAAATCTATGGGTCTGCGCACATGTCAGTGTGTTTCCATGGACCGTGTGCTCCACACGCTGACATGTCCATTTTTTTCCAGATGCTTGGTCCACAAAATGACTAACGCTGAGCACACACAGATGACATCCATGTGTCATCAGTGTGACATGTACCGGCACCTCAGAATCAGTGCTACAGTTAGCGCTGTTCACAATTGTCAGGTGCTGAACGCTGCCCTCATCATTGTTCCTTGCTCGTGCTGTGATCAGCATGAGCAAGAGACAAAGTTTGGAGTAGTAGTGTCTGCTCCAACAGTGTCCATGTGTAAAAATAAGAATAAAATAAAATCCTTATACTCACCTGTCCGGAGATGTCCCCTGCTGTAATTCTCTGACTGCTGATGAAGAGGAGCCGGGGAGAATGAGCTGCTCCAGGAAGCTGGGTCCTGCACTGAGCAGAACTCACTGAGTGACAGGACACCGCTCCTGAGCTCAGCGCAGCTCCGGGGCCTGCTTACTGGAGCAGCTCATTCTCCCCGGCTCCTCAGCATCAGCGGTCAGAGGATTACAGCTGGGGACTGGTGAGTATAAGGATTTTATTATTTTATTCTTATTTTTACACAGGGACACTGCTGGAGCAGACTACTACTCACAAAATTGTCTCTTGCTCATGCTGTTCACAGCATGAGCAAAGAACAATGATGAGGGCAGCATTGTACACGGATTCCCAGACGCCGATACGTGTACTCCTGATCTGATGCAGCACGTGGGCGGCATATGGTTGCCACACGTGTGACACACAGGGACACAGCTATCTCCAGTACCTTTTTTTCCAGTCCCGGAAATATACGGATGTGTGATACAGCCCTAAACCAAGAGGATCTCCACATTAATGACATGAGACATGGCAAATTTTCAAATGACTACGCTCTGTGGAGGTGTGTCACATGCAATGATTGCTGACATGCGGTTTATGGAAGCCTGCCAACACCTGTCATGGGATGATTTGTGCATTGTTTTTTTTAATTCTCTAACTACGTTCCATAAATAACGGATGACGTACGGATGGTCCGTATGCCGTTCATTGTTTTTCTCGCACCCATTGACTTGCATCCTATGTCTCGTTTGATATACGCAGCAAATTGCTGCAGGCTGCGATTTTTTTCTCAGTCCGATTTCAGCTGAGAAAAAAATTTCAGATGAGATGTGCCTCATAGAATAATATTGGTCAAAGTGCAATCCAATTTTTTATCGGATTGCTCTTGTCCGTTTTTCTCGCAGATTAGTATGAGCCCAAACAGATAGTATTGGAATGGCATCCAAGTGTGTTCCGATTTTTTTTTTTTTCATTGCACTGCCGATTTTGATTTGACACTCAGATCAATATCAGACATTTCTCCACAATTTTGCACGGACCACTTGGTGTCCAAATAGAGTTGAAAAAATATCACAGATAAGAAATTAGGCTTACCAGCACCAGGTCAGATTACTAATGCACTAGTAGGATACAGCAGACCCCCATGATAAAGGCAGGGGCAACACAAGTGGTGCAGAATACCGATGCAACAGTCACCCCCTCCATTAATTGGCAGATATGTGAGTGGCTGTGTTGTATTACAAATGCACAAAGATGGGGCTTGCATAGAATGCCAGTCACACAGATACATGTGATGCACAGTGTCTGGCTTACAGCCTATTAATGATGTCCATAATTTTAAATCAAGCGGGCTGCTCAGCACTATATAAGTGCATCCCATCATGGGGGTCTGCTGCATCCTGTTAGTGCATTGGTAACCTGACCTGGTGTTGGTAAGGCTGATTTCTTTTCTGTAATGTTTCTTGAATTCATATCCTTTTCTGTGAGCCGTTTTTCATTTTAGGGTAGAGACTTGCGAGTATGAGGACCCCTGATGCGGGTTGCGAGCTTGCGTATTTTGGCCAAAATATCAACCAATACTTCATGTAATGTATTTATCTTATATTTTTCATCTTTTCATTGCTTATTTTTCATTTTTTGCAGTATGCAGCGAGGCTCTTTAGTTCTGGTTGGGTGAATTGGGGCATCTGTCTGGTGGGGTGCAAGTATATAGTGCTGGACAGCCCGCTAGATTTAAAAATATGGGTATCATTAATAGGCTGTAAGCCAGACACTGTGCATCACACGTATCTGTGTGATTGGCATCCTATGCAAGCTCCATCTGTGTGCATATGTAATACTACACAGTCACTCACATATCTGGCAATTCATGGAGGGGGTGGCTGTCGCATCTGTATTCTGCTACTGTGCTGCCCCCGCCTTTATCATGTGGGTCTGCTGCATCCTGCTAGCGCATTGGTAATCTAACCTGGTATTGGTAAGGCTGGTTTCTTTTCTGTGATGTTTTTTGAATTAATGTCCTTTTCTGCGTTCCAAATAGAGTTGGACATGTGAATAGCACCATTAACTATACAAGGTACGAGTTCTATCTATGAAAAACATGGCTTGAACTCGTACGTGAATTTCAGAAGTATGAATGAGTTCTATGGGCTCTTTCAGACATGGGTGATTTTTCATCAATGTTTGTATGCCAAAACCAGGAATGGAACGGAACATACAGAAAAAAACTATAATTTAAAGATTGACACCTGTTCTGTGTTTGTACATCTCCAAAAGTCACTGACCTCTGTATGAGCCCTAAAGCAGACCTCACACTTATGCCATCATTATGCGGTCACGTTTTTTTTTTCTCACTGACCCATTCACTTGAGTTGAAAGAGATGTCTTTTGGTCAGCAAATAAAAAACTGACATGTGAATAGTTCCACAAAATATAATGTATCACTCTGCTGACCTCACACATACAGCAAACATAGACACGCGAATAAAGCCTAAGGCCATGGTCCCACTATCAATATTTGGTCAATATTCGGTCAGTATTTCTTCTCAGGAGTGGGACCCAAAACCAGGAGTGGGTGACACATCTTAAGGATCATTTATCAAGCACCCATTACAGATGATCAACGAAGACAACAAATAGAGGAGCTGGACTCCTTGGATCTTTTCCATGTGGGGGCTGCACGGTGTGCCAATACATGGTAGCGGCCAGAAGTGTCACTCTCCCTGATTACCCTGGACCTATTTGTTCACGTGCCTACTTTAACTGTCACACACGTAATGTGGTATAGGCACTAATCTGTCCTTGTTCCAAGTTGTACATAGGACAAAACGCAAGAACTATGGCGACGTGTACAACAACATCTGTCCAACATCGCCACGGCAAGGAGCGACAAAGATAAGGGTAAGGCAATATCATCTGTAGTGTCTCACTTTCTACAACACCAGGGTGGTCGCACTGCGGGACTCTGGTATCTGGGCATTGATTTGGTCAGGTCAAGTAACAGGGGTGGTTCGGTTACCAAGGAGCTACTGCGGTGAGAATCCCGGTGGATTTATTACCTCAATACCTTGGTACCATCTGGCATTAATGAGGAACGCTTGCATGTGGGCTTCTACAGGGATAACTAAATTTAATATCTGAGGTTTACACTTGCATTACTCTTACTGTGTTTTTTTTGTTTTCTTTAGGTCCAAGTCTCCAGGACTTTGTTGTTTTAACAGGCTCCTAACCTCTGTGGCATCCCTCCTCATGGACCCAATGAGCTCTTAACCTCTGTGGCTTCCCTCCTTATGAACTGAATGTGCCCGTCTACTTGGGCTTTGGTTGGATTGGGTGGGGGGTGGCTGGCTTCAACAAATGTTTGTGTGGTCGCAATGTGCATCATTCACTTAATGTTTGATTAGAGGGGTCTTGTTTGCATATATAGACAGGATTGTAATTGTGATAACTTGAATGATCTTATTATCTTCATGTGTTTCTATACATTACTTATGCCTGTCTATACTTACCTTTAGGTACTTGTGCGCCAGCTCTTTACCTAGGTTTATATATTTTTTCCCCCCCCTTCTTTATCTGTAGTGCTATGGACACGTCATAGAGATTATCTTACCATAAACTTTCCTGTGTATTTGACCCTTTTGCGTGTTTATTAACATCCTGTAATCATACCTGCTGAGTTATGTATCTTTTTGGCATCTTTCAGATCACTTTCTCCTCTCACTACAATGGTCGCCGGCGCCGGCATTGATTTTTCTTTTATTGCGCCTGCGCACAAATTGATGCCATGATCTTTCCTATATCAGTGGCCAGACGAGTCTGCATAGCTTATTCCTGAGTGACTTCCGTTAACTCCGTTGGCCGGGCTGGCATGCGCACTGCATTGTGACTGTTCATTTCCGCCCTCCCGCCTTTTTGCACCACTTGAGCAGCTCACCTTACTGGTGGTTCAGAATATGTATCCAGCCAATTGAGCGCTCCCAGGGTAACAAGGAATGATTATCCAAAAAAAGGATTTACTTCTTCAGAAGATTTATTCAAGTTAATAAATAGATAAAACTTATAAATAAAACAACGCGTTTCAGCTATTAAAATTAAAGATATATAGCCTTCCTCAGGTCTAATGTAAGAGAGTCAATAGTGGTGGTTATATAGTCACTATAAAAACCTACCTAGTGAAATAATTATCCTAATCACATGTAAATTGGTTTGAGTTGGAATGCCCAAATCCCATTCTATAGAGACTCAGCTTTCTCAGAGTTTTTCCTCTGATTGTAGAATAAACAAATTATATATAAATTGTAGAACAGCTAAACTTGTCATAATAAAATTTTGGTAACGATGATATTATACTTTCTCCTCTTTCTTTCTGTAACGGGTCTGGGAGGCGGAACCTCTGAGCTACTATACAAGGGGGCGGTCCTTGTAAGGGAGCGGGTGGCAATCAGGGATGACGGGCAGGCAGTCACAGCAGGTGACCGGGACAGTCTCTGAGTGGACGGGCTGGAGGTCACGGCAAGTGACCGGGGCAGTCTCTGGAAGAACGGGCAGGAGGTCACGGCAAGTGACCGGGGCAGTCTCTGGAAGAACGGGCAGGGAGTTACGGCAAGTGACCGGGGCAGTCTCTGGATGAACGGGCAGGGAGTTACGGCAAGTGACCGGGGCAGTCTCTGGGTAAAGGGTAGGTACGACCTGTGATGGCAGAGCCTCCGGGTAGGCTAGCAGGCAGATGGTAGATGTGTGCTCCCAGGTGAGCAAGCGAGAGTCTCTGGAATGGTAGGTGGTCACAGCACGTGACGGCGAAGCCTCCAGGTAGGCTAGCAGGCAGGTAACAGGTGGGCGCTCCCAGGTGAGCGGGCAGGAGTCTCTGGAAAGGCAGATGGTCACAGCACGTGACGGCGGAGCCTCCAGGTAGGCTAGCAGGCAGGTAACAGGTGTGCGCTCCCAGGTGAGCGGGCAAGCTGGTCCATAGACAGACTGACAGGAGTTGGAAGGCAGACCGTTGGACCTCAGGCTAGCAGGCAGGTGACTGGATATCAGGCAGGACAAAGGCAGCAAGCTGGCAGGAATCTGGCAGGTAACTGGCAGGTAACTGGCAACGGGACCTGAGGGCTGAAGCACAGGTGAGACACAGGTGCAAACAACATTGCTCGGGCACCTCCATTTTGGAGGAGGTGCCCTTTATATGGGAGGTCCTCCGGCAATTGGCCGGGGACTCCTTAGGACGGCGCGCGCGGTCCCTTTAAGAGAGGGGGAGCGCGCGCGCGCCCTAAGCACACTGCCGGGGAAGGAGCGTGCGCCGGAAGCAGCGGGGAGAGCAGCGCTGGAGGACGCCGCGCCAGGAGTGGGGAGGTGAGAGGGACGGCGTCTCTGCCTAGAACGGGGCAGAGACGCCGATGCTACAGTACCCCCCCCTTTAGGCCCCCTCTTTTTTAGGCCAGAAAGAAATTTTTCAAGGAGAAGCGGGGCGTTGATGTTCTCCCTGGGTTCCCAAGTTCTCTCCTCAGGACCAAACCCCTTCCAATCTACCAGAAAAAAGGTTTTTCCTCTTACCCTCTTGGAGGCCAGAATACTCTCTACCTCAAAGATGTCATCAGCGGAAACCGGAGCAGGAGGGGCACCTGGATTTTTGGAAAAAGAGTTAAAGACAACGGGTTTGAGGAGAGATACGTGGAAGGAGTTGGGGATCCGTAGGGTGGCCGGGAGTTTTAATTTGTAGGCCACAGGGTTAATTTGCCTGAGGACTTCGAAGGGGCCGATGAATCGAGGACCCAACTTGTAGGAGGGTATTTTGAGCCGCACATGTTTGGATGAGAGCCAAACCTTGTCTCCCGGACGGAATTGGGGCGGATCCAGACGTCTCTTATCAGCATATCTCTTCATCCGCTCAGAGGAGAGAAGAAGAGCAGACCTGGTGCTCTCCCAAATAGTAGAAAATTCGCTGACAAGAGACTCCGCAGCAGGGTTGTGCACAGAAACGGAGACAGGAAGTGGAATCCGGGGATGTTGGCCACCAACTATAAAGAACGGGGATTTGGAAGAGGACTCGCTCTCATGGTTGTTATAAGAGAACTCGGCCCACGGTAGAAGATCCACCCAGTCCGAGTGGTGAGCATCCACGAAGTGCCGGAGGTAGCTGGACAAGATCTGATTGATCCGCTCCACTTGACCATTGGACTGAGGGTGGTAAGCGGAGGAGAAATCCAGGGTAATGTCCAGCAGCTTACAAGTGGCTCTCCAGAAACGAGAGGTGAACTGAACCCCACGATCCGACACGATGTGGAGGGGCAGACCATGGAGACGGAAGATGTGGCGGATAAAGTCTTTAGCCAACTCGGGTGCAGACGGAAGACCAGGCAGGGGAATGAAGTGGGCCATCTTAGAAAAACGGTCAGCGACAACCCAAATGACGGTACAACCGGCAGAAACTGGAAGGTCGGTGATAAAGTCCATAGCGATGTGTTGCCAAGGAGCAGCAGGTACGGGAAGGGGCAGGAGATGGCCGGCAGGTAGATGTCGGGGAACTTTGTTACGAGCACAGGATGAACAGGCCGCGACGAAGTCTACCACGTCCTTACGTAGGGTAGGCCACCAGTAATGCCGGGCAATAAGTTGAAAGGTCTTTTTTTGGTCATCATGGCCAGCTAGTTTAGAAGAATGTCCCCAGCGAAGAACCCTTTCCCTATCTGGCACAGCTATGAACGTCTTACCGGGTGGAAGACGAGTTAGATCCAAGGGAGCCACATTCATCACCTTGGAGGAGTCGATGATGTGCGTAGGTTCCTCCTCTTGATCGGAGGACAGGAAAGACCGAGACAAGGCATCAGCTTTGACGTTCTTGTCCGCCGGACGGAAATGAAGAGTGAAGTCGAAGCGGGCAAAAAACAACGACCACCGGGCCTGGCGAGGATTGAGCCTCTGGGCATTTTGGAGATATGCCAGGTTTTTGTGATCCGTGTAGATAATTACCGGGTAGAGAGCCCCTTCAAGCAGATAGCGCCACTCTCCTAGTGCCAATTTGATGGCTAGCAATTCCCGGTCTCCAATGGAGTAGTTGCGCTCCGACGAGGAGAAGATTTTGGAGAAGAAGCCACACGTTACCATTCTCCCGGTAGAAGACTTCTGGGTGAGCACCGCTCCGGCTCCGGAGGAGGAAGCATCAACCTCCAGGTAGAATTGTTTATTACAGTCCGGACGGTGCAGGACGGGAGCAGAGGCGAAGGCTTTCTTTAGGGAAAGGAAGGCCTCCTCGGCTTCAGGCGACCATATCCTGGGGTTAGCCCCCTTACGGGTAAGTGCAGATATGGGAGCAGTCCGAGACGAGAAGTGTGGGATGAAAAGACGATAATAATTAGCGAAGCCCAGGAATCGCTGTATCGCCTTCAAACCTTCAGGACGAGGCCATTTTAGAACGGAAGAGAGCTTCTCGGGATCCATTTGCAGACCTGTTTGGGAGATGACATAGCCCAAGAACGGAAGGGAGGTCTGATCGAAGAGGCACTTCTCATATTTGGCGTAAAGGTGGTTCTGCCGAAGCCTAAGCAGGACCTGACGAACATCCCTCCGGTGTGTGGGGAAATCCGGAGAGAAGACCAAGATATCGTCCAGGTATACCACTACGCAGGAGTACAGGAGCTCACGGAAGATGTCATTGACTAGTTCCTGAAAGTCCGCGGGAGCATTACAGAGACCGAAGGGCATCACAAGGTACTCGTAGTGACCGTCCCGGGTATTGAATGCCGTCTTCCACTCGTCTCCTTGACGGATACGGACCAGATTACACGCTCCTCGAAGATCCAGCTTGGAGAAGATCCTGGCGCCCTTGAGCCGGTCAAACAATTCGGAGATGAGTGGCAGGGGATATTTGTTTTTTACCGTAATGAGATTGAGTCCTCTGTAGTCAATACAGGGACGTAGCGAGCCGTCTTTCTTTTTGACAAAGAAGAATCCGGCTCCAGCCGGGGAGGTAGATTTTCGGATAAATCCCCTAGCCAGATTCTCTTCAATGTACTCAGACATGGCTCGGGTCTCGGCTGCAGATAACGGGTAGATACGCCCACGGGGAGGAGTGGTGCCAGGTACCAGGTCGATTGGGCAATCGTATGGCCTATGGGGCGGCAACGTCTCAGCTTTCTTCTTACCGAAGACGTCCGCATAGGGCCAGTAGGGAGCCGGGAGACCAGGTAAATTAGCTGGAGTAGGCTGAGGGCGAAGTGGACGGACCGGAACCAGGCAGGTCCTATGGCAGTCAGGACCCCATCGGAGTACTTCACCGGACCGCCAGTTCAATACGGGTTCATGTGTCTGGAGCCAAGGTAGACCTAGCAACAAGGAGTGAGAAAGTCCGGACAGCACATGGAATGAGATCTCCTCAGAGTGCAGCATTCCCACCTGTAGGGTTATAGGTTCGGTGACGAGCAGGATGGTCTCAGAGAGAAGTCTTCCATCCACGGAAGCAACTGACAATGGCTCCGCCAGGGACTTGGTGGGAATATGGTATCTCTCTACCAGAGACTGGGCGATGAGGTTTCCAGCAGCTCCAGAATCCAGATGGGCGAGTTCGAAGAGACTGTTTTCTCCCCAAGCAATAGAGACCGGTAAGGTCAGAGACGGAGAGGACTTACTTTTGTCTAGGATGACCTCTCCGAGTGGTCCTAGACACTGGCGTTTTCCCGGCTTTTCCGGGCAGGAACGGATGAAGTGCTTCTTACTGCCACAATAGAAACAGCTTCCCTCGGCTCGGCGAGATTCTTGGCGAGAACCGACCATCTTGGTCTGGTCGACCTGCATAGGCTCAGGAGAGACGGAGGGAGTGACGGGTTGCTGAAAAGTAGGAGCTAGGCGTGGAAACCTCCTCTCACGGGTGACCTCATTGGCACGCTCCTGGAACCGCAGGTCAATCCGGGTGGCAAGAGCTATCAGGTCATCGAGGGTGGTAGGAATGTCCCGACCGGCAAGTTCATCTTTAATACGGCCGGACAGACCCTCCCAGAAGACTGAAACCAGAGCGTCATTATCCCAGGCCAGCTCCGAGGCAAGGGTACGGAACCGTATGGCATATTGGCCCACGGTGAGGCTTCCCTGACGGAGGCGTAGCAGTGACGATGCAGATGAGGTCTTCCGTCCGGGTTCATCGAAGACTTTCCGGAAGGCCGTGAGAAAGGCAGGCAAGTTGGACACCAGGGGGTCTCCTCTCTCCCATAGAGGATTTAGCCAGGCCAGAGCCTCTCTGGTGAGATGGGACATGATGAAGGCAATTTTGGCCCGGTCGGAGTTAAACTGGTGGGACAGGAGTTCAAAGTGCAGGGTGCACTGATTTATGAAGCCCCGAGCCTGAGCGGAGTCGCCTCCAAAGCGAGGAGGTGCAGAAAGCCGGGGTCCGGGGTAGGATACCATAGTGTTGGTGGACAGCGGAGCTGTCGGATTGCGAATCATGGCGCTGGCGGAGGTTGCTGGCGGAGCAGTCAGAGTGTCCAGGCGAGAATTGACATTCCGCAGGTGACCCAGGATGGACTCCTGTTGGGACCTCTGGCGGGACAGTTCATGACACAGGTCCGAGAGCGAGGGAGCTTGGGTGCCACCGGGTTCCATGGCCCGAGCAAACTGTAACGGGTCTGGGAGGCGGAACCTCTGAGCTACTATACAAGGGGGCGGTCCTTGTAAGGGAGCGGGTGGCAATCAGGGATGACGGGCAGGCAGTCACAGCAGGTGACCGGGACAGTCTCTGAGTGGACGGGCTGGAGGTCACGGCAAGTGACCGGGGCAGTCTCTGGAAGAACGGGCAGGAGGTCACGGCAAGTGACCGGGGCAGTCTCTGGAAGAACGGGCAGGGAGTTACGGCAAGTGACCGGGGCAGTCTCTGGATGAACGGGCAGGGAGTTACGGCAAGTGACCGGGGCAGTCTCTGGGTAAAGGGTAGGTACGACCTGTGATGGCAGAGCCTCCGGGTAGGCTAGCAGGCAGATGGTAGATGTGTGCACCCAGGTGAGCAAGTGAGAGTCTCTGGAATGGTAGGTGGTCACAGCACGTGACGGCGAAGCCTCCAGGTAGGCTAGCAGGCAGGTAACAGGTGGGCGCTCCCAGGTGAGCGGGCAGGAGTCTCTGGAAAGGCAGATGGTCACAGCACGTGACGGCGGAGCCTCCAGGTAGGCTAGCAGGCAGGTAACAGGTGTGCGCTCCCAGGTGAGCGGGCAGGAGTCTCTGAAAAGGCAGATGGTCACAGCACGTGACGGCGGAGCCTCCAGGTAGGCTAGCAGGCAGGTAACAGGTGTGCGCTCCCAGGTGAGCGGGCAAGCTGGTCCATAGACAGACTGACAGGAGTTGGAAGGCAGACCGTCGGACCTCAGGCTAGCAGGCAGGTGACTGGATATCAGGCAGGACAAAGGCAGCAAGCTGGCAGGAATCTGGCAGGTAACTGGCAGGTAACTGGCAACGGGACCTGAGGGCTGAAGCACAGGTGAGACACAGGTGCAAACAACATTGCTCGGGCACCTCCATTTTGGAGGAGGTGCCCTTTATATGGGAGGTCCTCCGGCAATTGGCCGGGGACTCCTTAGGACGGCGCGCGCGGTCCCTTTAAGAGAGGGGGAGCGCGCGCGCGCGCGCCCTAAGCACACTGCCGGGGAAGGAGCGCGCGCCGGAAGCAGCGGGGAGAGCAGCGCTGGAGGACGCCGCGCCAGGAGCGGGGAGGTGAGAGGGACGGCGTCTCTTCTAGCGGTGTGTGGGACTTGGTCTATTAGTCCATCTATACTGACCTCCATCAGGTTGCAAATTAAAAATAATTTTTTTCATTTATCTCTGAAAAAATATTTGGGCTTCTAGCAGCGTGTGGGACTTGTTCTATTAGTCCATCTATACTGACCTCCATCAGGTTGCAAATTAAAAATATTTTTTTTCTGCATCTAGCTCTGAAAAAATATTTGGGCTTCTAGCAGTGTGTGGGACTTGGTCTATTAGTCCATCTATACTGACCTCCATCAGGTTGCAAATTGAATAAAATAATTTTCTGCATCTAGCTCTGAAAAAATATTTGGGCTTCTAGCGGTGTGTGGGACTTGGTCTATTAGTCCATCTATACTGACCTCCATCAGGTTGCAAATTAAAAATAATTTTTTTCTGCATCTAACCCAGCCAATAGTTTTGGCCTAATACCACAGTTTGGCCACTCAGCTCTGCTCGGTTACCATCCATTGTTTTTTTGTGCAAACAACTCCAGAGTTGTGAATTAGTTAACCACCAAAATGAGTGGAAAAAGGCCTGCTGCTGGTGGAAAGGGGAATAGGCGTGTTGGGAAGGGGAAAAAAGGTTGTGTCCGTGGGGTAGGTGCAGAAGAAAGACCATCTTCCAGCCAAACTAAAATGTCTACTTCTTTTAGCGGACAATGTGATAAGATCCCTTTCTTACGGCCACGTCAATCGCTACAAATTCCAGATGAGGCACAAAAACAGCAGGTGCTTCAACGGATATCAAGTGCTCCTTTAAGTGGGCTCTCCTCCACATCAACTTCAACATCACAAATACTCCAGTCCTCAAAGGTGTCACCCAAATCGCACTTGCTTCCTCACAGCTCCCAAATCTCCAGCTGCCCGTCTGAGTATGAGGTAGAACAGATGGTTGAGTCTGCAGAGCTGTTTACTCATATTATAGCCTGGGAATCAGAGGTCGACTCCAGCGCTTCTGTGAATCCAGACGAGGAAATGATCTGCACTGATGCCCAGAATCTTTATGAGTCGGATCCAGGACCAGACGCAGAAGGTTCTGACCATAATGTAGACCCTCATTCCCAAACTGTAACTCCTGTTGGTGGAGACAATGAGGAAGACGATGATAAGACTCAAATACCTGATTGGAGCGACAACTTTAGTTTTTTGTCAGGGCAGGAACAGGTTGGCTCTGAGGACGACGGGTGTGATAACGCACAGGGTGATGATGATGAGGTCGGAGATCCCACTTACTGTCAACCCACAGTCAGCCAAGAGATGAGGTCAGCAGAGGAGGTGGAGGAAGATGCTAGTGACGACGAGGTCAGGTTGCGCCTTCCTGGACAGAGACGTAGTACTGGAAGCACGTCAACAACTGCATCCTCAAACACAACTCTGCCTCTCACCACAAGTCGTGGTGGCTCTTCAGGTCGCATGGGTGCTAAGCCTTGCATAGCCTGGGCATTTTTTCAGATCGATAAAGATGACCCAACTCGTGTTATCTGTAACATTTGTCAGCAAAAGCTAAGTAGAGGCCAAAAAATACATAGTTTGAGTACTTCATGCATGAACCGGCACATGGACATGAAGCATAAGTTGCAGTGGGAAGCTCAGTGTGCTACAATGCGGCCTAGCCGGCCGGGCCAACCACCGTCTGCCATATCTTGTGCATCCGCGGCCTCTTCATCCTCTGTGACTGGGGGGACAGCAGTCACACCTGTTTTGGGGCGCAGACCTGCCACCTCTTTACCCGCAACAGCCAGCGTGATTGGCAGGTCATCATTTTCTTTGCAGGTGGTAACACCAGCTGGTCTTGAGCGCTGTCCGACATCAATAGCACCACCTTTGGATCAAGGCAACCTAACATGTCCGCCTGCATCTTCCTCACAGACCGGCAGTTTGCCGGGGACACCCTTATCAACCCCGTCTAAGCACAATAGTCAGCCCTCGGTCCCTCAGATGTGGACAAGTAAAAGACCATTTCCTCCTAGCCATGAGAAAGCTAAGAGGTTGAATTTCACCATCTGCAAGCTCTTGGCTACAGAAATGCTGCCTTTCCGCCTGGTGGACACAGAGGATTTTCGAGACCTTATGTCCGTCGCAGTGCCCCAGTACCAGATGCCCAGTCGGCACTACTTCTCAAAGAAAGGTGTGCCTGCGCTCCACCAGCATGTCGCACACAACATCACCGCTTCTTTGAGAAACTCTGTGTGTGACAGGGTGCATTTCACCACAGACACTTGGACGAGTAGGCATGGACAGGGGCGTTACATGTCGCTGACTGGGCACTGGGTAACTATGGTGACAGCAGGACAAGGGGCTGCTGTCCAAGTCTTGCCGTCCCCACGAGTTGTGCGTCAATCCTCTTTATGTCAAAGTTCCTCCACTGCTTCTGCCTCCTCAACCTCCTCTCGGTCTTCCACCTGCACCCAAAGCCTGTCTGGTCATGCCACAAGCTTTCTAACTGCGCAGAAGGGATCCTGCACACCTCCTTACTATGCTGGCAGTAGGGCTCAACGTCATCAGGCGGTTTTTACATTGAAATGTCTGGGAAATGTGAGTCACACAGCTGAGGAGTTGTGGTCAGCTCTGGAGAACCAATTTCATGAATGGTTGTCTCCACTGGACCTGAAACCAGGGAAGGCCGTGTGCGACAATGCTGCAAACCTGGGTGCGGCCCTTCGCCGGGGCAATGTCACACACGTGCCTTGTATGGCTCACGTGTTGAACCTGGTTGTCCAGCAATTTTTAGCCCACTATCCCAGACTAGATGGCCTTCTGCAGAGGGCACGGTCGCTGTGTGCTCACTTCCGCCGTTCGCATACCGCAGCTCAGCGACTTACATCTCTACAGAAGTCGTTGGGCCTGCCACTTCACCGGCTAAAATGCGATGTGCCTACCCGGTGGAATTCAACTCTGCACATGTTGCAGCGACTGTGGCAGCACCGACAAGCCCTGGTGCAATACGTTCTGACGTATAGCCTGGGCCAACGAGATTCAGAGGTGGGGCAAATCACGCTGGAGGAGTGGTCTCAGATCAGGGACCTATGCACCCTTCTGCACAGTTTTGAAATGGCGACGAAGATGTTTAGTGCTGACGATGCCATTATCAGCATGACGATTCCAGTGATTTACATGCTGGAGCACATGTTAAACAGAATTCGGAGTCAGGTGGTGGCACAAGAGGAGGTGGAGGAAGTAGAGGAGGAGGAGTTGTATGCGGAAGGGCTAACATCTGCAAGGTCCAGACGGTCGGCAGCACCAAGGCGGCAGGCATGTGAGGGTGGGGGAGATGATTTTACCAGGGCGCATGGTAGCAGCCAAACTAGTGAGGAAGGTGCAGGAGCCCAGGAAGAAGTGGAGGACGAACTGATGGAAGACTCATCAGATGAGGGAGACCTTGATCACATTTCTGTTGTGCGAGGTTGGGGGGAGAGGACAGAGGAAGGAAGCATGATTGTTACCTCGCCACCAACACAACAGGGACTTGGTGCTCCTGGATGCGCAACACACATGAGTGCCTTCTTGCTGCACTACCTGCAACATGACCCTCGAATTGTGAGAATTAGAAATAATCCTGACTACTGGGTTGCCACACTGTTAGATCCCCGGTGCAAAAGTAAATTTGCAGAAATTATTCCTGCCATAGAAAGGGATGCACGCATGCAGGAGTATCAGCAGAGACTGTTGCAGAATCTTACATGTGCTTTTCCACAAAATACCAGTGGTGCACATAGTGAATCTCACAGTTCCAACTTGCCAACCGTGGGACCGTCAAGTGTTCAGCACTCAAACCGTAACAGAACCACAGTATCTGCTGGTAACATCAATTTTGCGGAATCATTTCACCACTTTTTTAGCCCATCCTTTGCAAGGCCACAGGAGACAAGAAGTCTGACACATAGTCAACGCCTAGAGACGATGGTACAGGAGTATCTCCAAGTAAACATTGAAGCCACGACTGTGTCACTGGACCCTTGCTCTTTTTGGGCTTCCAATCTGGATAAATGGCCGGAGCTAGCCACTTACGCCTTGGAGATCTTGTCATGCCCCGCAGCCAGCGTTCTGTCTGAACGTGTGTTCAGCGCTGCTGGTGGTGTGCTGACAGATAAGCGCACGCGGCTCTCCACTGATAATGTAGACAGTCTCACGTTCATAAAGATGAACAAATCATGGATCCGAAACGACTTTTCTACCCCTGTGTCATCCTGGGGAGAGTAAAAGCTTGATGATTGGTTAAAATCACCCTACCAACCGTTTTAAGCTTTCAAATTACTAATCATGTTTATCTGTATCTTGACTGGAAAATAATTTGGGCTTTGTAGCAGTGTGCAGCACTGATCCTATTAGGCCATCTATAATAAGCTTCACCAGATTTAAAATTAAAAATAATTTTTAGCTGCATCTAGCCCGGAAAATAATTTTGGGGCTCCGAGATGCGCAAGACACATAAGTGCCTTCTTGCTGCACTACCTGCAGCATGACCCTCATATTGTCAGAATTCGAAGTAATCATGACTACTGGGTTGCCACACTCTTAGATCCCCCAAACTTTTCGATCAACCTTTTCATTTTAATAAAGACCAAAAAAATGGTCATTTTTGAAATTATAAGCATTAGCAGGTTGTTAGAAACTGAAATCAAACAGTTTTCAACTCAAAACTTTATTCTAGGTGATGTTACATTTTCACATAGGACCCATTTTTCGAAAGGAGCTTCTGAACTCTCTCGTCCATTGAATTTGTCAGGTTTTGGATGGTTTCTGCTTCAATTGTTTTGCATGAGGACAGAATACCCTCCCAGAGCTGTTGCTTAGATGTGAACTGCCTCCCGCCATCATAGACACTCCTTTTAATGATGCTCCAAAGGTTCTGAATGGGGTAGAGGTCAGGGGAGCATGGGGGTCACACCATAAGTTTGTCCCCTTTTATGCCCATATCAGCCAGAGATGCAGATGTTTTATGTGCAGCATGAGATGGTGCATTATCATGCAGAAAAATGATCTTGCTGTGAAATACACGGTTCTTCTTCTTGAACCATGGCAGGAAGTGCTGTTTGAGAAAATCCACATACATTATGGAGTTCATCTTTAGCGCCTTCAGGGATCCTAAAGGGGCCGACAATCTCTCTCCCCATGATTCCAGCCCAAAACATTACTCCACCTCCTCCTTGTTGGTGCTGTAGCCGTGTTTGCGTGGGGTGTCCATCAACCAGCCATCCTCCACTCCATTCATCTGGACCATCGAGCGCTGCACGGCACTCATCCGTGAACAAAACAGTTTTGAAATCAGTCTTCATGTAATGTTTGGCCCACTGGAGCCGTTTCTGCTTGTGTGAAGTGGATAGAGGAGGTCGACAGGATGGCGTATGCACAGCTGCAAACCTCTGAAGGACCCTGCATCTTGTTGTTCGGGGGACGTTGGAGGCACAAGCAGCTTCAAAAACTTGTCTGCTGCTATGACAAGGCTTTTTTGCCGCTGCTCTTTCAACCTGACGTAATTGCCTGTAGGAAAGAGTCCTCAATTTGCCCTTATCAGCACGCACACGTGTGTACTGTGAATCAGCTACATACTTCTTGATTGCCAAGACACTTCATCCTGATCATCGCACAATGTTGATTGTAGTCATGCCTTGACCTAAACACTCCACAATTTGTTGCTTCTCAGCAGCCGACACATCCTTTTTCTTTCCCATTTTGGCAGAAAATGTAGGCTGCTTAATAATGTGAGAGAGCCTTCTTAAGTAGTCTTGCCTTTCATTGGACACACCTGCCAAACTAATTAGCACAGGTGTCTGCAATTGCTTACAGTGATATAAAGAGCCCTGACACACATCACCATCAATGAGTTTAACTGACAAACAAACAAATTCTTCCCTTATCACTCCTAAACACTTTTTGCATAATAATTTGGAACGCGGTGTACATGTGCTTTTCCACAAAACACCAGTGGTTCACGTAGTGAATCTTACAGTTCTAACTTGCCAACCGTGGTCTGTATGGAATTGTTCAATAAAGGGCCCAAAATTAAGATAACATAGATGGGAGAGGTCTCTATGAATAGGAATTCCTAAGTATTTGATACCCTGTGAGGGCCAGGCAAAGGGAAAGTTGGACTGGATGGAATCCTATATGGATTTAGGGAGGGAGACATCGAGGGCCTCAGACTTCGCTGCATTGATTTTAAAATTTTACCATGTAACAAAGTGATCTATTTCAGCCATAACAGCAGGGATGGATATATGTGATTGAGTGATATATACTAGGACATCATCAGCAAATAGAGAGCACTTGTACTCGGTGCCTCCCACCTCAATCCACCTAATATTGGGGTTATGGCGAATTGATGAGAGCAGGTGCTCCGTCACTAGGATGTATAAGAGAGGGGACAGAGGACATCCCTGCCTTGTCCCATTGGTGATTGTGAAAGGTGATGAAAATGTTCTGACGCACCCCCTGGGCCTTGGGACACCCGGAGCCGGACCCTTTTTGGTGGATGCTGGTGGTTGTAGTCTTCGTGGCGGCGATCCGGTTCCGTGGCTCAGGGCGGTCAAACCAGTGGCGGAACTATTTATGTGGTTTTGATGTTTAAATGTCTGAATACGCCACCCGTGGATTGCGGTCAGAGTGAACCGCCGCTACAGGGCAGACCGCTAAGGCTGGTGTTGTGGGTGCAGCAGAGCGTAGCATAACTCCCCACGGGAGGAGTATAGCCTCAGGGCAGTGTATGCGGAGGATGGGGGTGATGGTGCAGGGCAGCAGCAGTAACGACACGGAGTCAGTGATGCAGTTCAGGGCCTTTACTCACAGTTCTTATTATCCAGACCACGTCTGCAGGTAACGGCTGCCCACGTCGTACTGTGCTCACCAGGTGAGGGGCTCAGACAACTCCCAGATAACTTTGGAGCGCTTCACAGGACCCCCTTTGTGTGTCCTTTGTCTGGCCTTTCTTACCAACACTTCTGTCCGGCTGCCTCGGGCCTCCTCTTGGTAAACTTGGCGCCAGTTTCCCTGACCCTATGTGGTGCCTTCCTAGCGGGTGGAGCAAGGGGCTGCGCCACATAAAATGTCAGAGCCTCCGGTTTCTAGCTGAGGGTCGTTTCCTGCCTCCACTAGTTCGGGGACCGGTCTCCCCCTTTGGCCTGACCCCTCCACGCAGGTGGATTCGGGCGTGCGGTGGCGACTCGCCCGTCCGCACCCCTGGGATCCCTTCATTCCTCGTTCCTGGAGCCTTCTCCGCTCCTCTTCCTTCCTTCTCCCTCTTGCAGGCCTGGGCCTCTGTTACTAGGCCCGCCTCCGGAGCAGAGCTCATGCAGAGCCCCTGCTCCCTGCCACTTCTGCTCAGACTTCTCTGCACTGAACTAAGATGGTGCCCACCTTTTATACTCCCTTCTCAATGCACCCAGGAACTGCTTCCTCCCTGCTCCTGCACTGCAGGGTTCCCCTTCCTCAGTGTTCCCTCCCCCCACTCCAGCCAGGGACAGGGACTGTCGTGCCCATCTCAGGGGCATATTGGTCGCCCTGCCCCACGGCAATGTGGTGTAATGCATGCAGGTGTCGGGTCCTGATCCACACTCCATCCTTATCTGAAAGTGAGATATCACACCTCTGGGTGAGGTGCAATACGTCTGTAGCAACCGAGCCCTCGGTGCTACAGTTCCATTTATCTTCAGCCTAGGTGACGTATTGTGATACAGGGCCGTGATTTTGGCTATAAAAGGGTCCCCTAGACCCCTACCCCAAGCTTTTTAAGAGAATCATATATGGCGTGCCAGGAGACTCTATGGAATGCTTTCTCAGCATCCAACGAGAGTATCTACTTACAAATTTTTAACTGCATCTAGCCCAGGAAATACTTTGTGCCTAGTAGCAGTGTCTGCTAGTCAGCGGATTATCCCGGCTGTTAAGCAAGCTACACCACCTGTAGTTTGGACACTTAATTTTTTCAAAGGAAATGCTTCGGGACCACGGGATACTCAGTGAAGAGCATCAGGAGGCACCCCAAGGCATAGGGGCTGGGACTGGCACTAGGATGCCTTGCGGTGGACAGCCGAGCTCGATCCTTATAAAAGCTTTTTAACTGCAGCAGCTTTAGTGGACGCTACTGGAGCTGGAATTACGCGGCTGCTGGCATGAGACTTGCCCTCCAATAGATCCTTGTAAATGGATTTAAAGTGTATTCATTCAAATTAGAGGGACAATTTAAATTAAAAAGCTTAGAGCTGCCTCCACCACAGGGGGGCTCTCTCGACCCACCAGCGGACAGGCACCAGTATTGGGAGAGGGGGGCTGGCCGTCAGGGTTCACCGCGGCTCTGGCACAAACCCGGCGACACGGAGGTGGCACGGGCAGGAGCGGACTGGCCGTGTCGGCTTCTCACTTTTTGGATTTTAGAAGGGCATGACATGCCTATATCTGTGTCTCCCCCTCCTTTTACTCCTCCACCTCTTTTCTTTTCGCATGACTATATATACTTGTCACTTTTCCATGTGTTAGTTGTGTCTTCTGAGCAGTTTGTCAGCTTTTGGACACCTTTGAAGGTGTTTTCTATGTGTTTCTATGTGTTTTTGTTTGACTGCAATTGGTTTTAACGGTGTTCGAAGGTGTTCGACGAACAGTTCGACGAACAGTTCGGCGAACACACGGGTGTTCGACGAACCGAACCGAACTCGAACACTACGGGGGTGGCTCAACACTAGTCGGGATCTCACCATTTGTGTGGTCCTACCCACGTACTGGAGACCGCAATCACATGTAATAACATAGATTACATAGTCACTAGTACAGGTCAGTTGATCCTTGATATTAAAAGTCTCTCCTGTGCTATTCGATGTAATGGAATGGGACCCATGAGTAATTATATGACAGCACTGACATTTTTTCTGAGAGCACCTATAAGTGCCATTCTGTGTGAGTCTATTTGTACTAATCAAGGGACAAATGTTTTCAGATTGAGAGAACACTGGTTGGCCTCCTGGTTTCCGTTTTTTTAAACGACTAGGTGCAAGGAGGTTTCTTAGAGTTTTTCCTCTCCTAAATGTAATGCCAGGTATTTTTGGCAATATATCTCGTAGGAGAGGATCTTGTTTCAAGATATGCCAATGCTATTGCATAGAAACCTTCCTAGCACTAGTTAATGAAGATTTTCGTACCCTAGATTCAAAAAATTTTTCTAAAAATCAATTAACAATAAAAAATAGGGACAATATTAATAAGAAAGGTGCATTTCAAATGCGGAGACCAAATATTACTAAAAGAGATCTCATGATTACTAGTGTTGAGCGATACCTTCCGATATCAGGAAATATCGTATCGGATTGGATCGGGCCGATACCCAAAAAGTATCGGATATCGCCGATTCCGATACCGGAAACCAATGCAAGTCAATGGGACACAAATATCGGAATGAAAATAAACCCTTTCTTTCCTTGTAGGTTAATTCTACATGAAGGAAAACAACTAAGAATAATGTAGAATGACATGAAAAGCCGGCAATTCATCAGCGGCATACACCGGTACCCGACAATTTACAACAGAAAGAATAGAGCTTCACACATAGATTAGATAGATAGAAACATGTCAGTCACATATATATGAAGTACAGTGACAGTGTTGCTTACTGTACTTGTCATTTAGTGTAAAGGATTTATTAAAAAAAATATTAGTGTTTTCGTGCACCGTCTCTTTAAAAAAGCCGGCCGGCAATTCAGCAGCGGTACCCGACAATTTATAACAGACAGAATAGAGCTTCACACATAGATTAGATAGATAGAAACATGTCAGCCACATATATAAGAAGTACAGTGACAGTGTTGCTTACTGTACTTGTCATTTAGTGTAAAGGATTTATTTAAAAAAATAATAGTGTTTTCATGCACCGTCTCTTTAAGAAAGCCGGCCGGCAATTCAGCATCTGTACCCGACAATTTAGAATAGAAAGAATAGAGAATCACACATAGATTAGATAGATAGAAACATGTCAGTCACATATATATGAAGTACAGTGACAGTGTTGCTTACTGTACTTGTCATTTAGTGTAAAGGATTTATTTAAAAAAATAATAGTGTTTTCATGCACCGTCTCTTTAAGAAAGCCGGCCGGCAATTCAGCAGCGGTACCCGACAATTTAGAATAGAAAGAATAGAGAATCACACATAGATTAGATAGATAGAAACATGTCAGTCACATATATATGAAGCACAGTGACAGTGTTGATTACTGTACTTGTCATTTAGTGTTAAAATAAAGGATTTATTTAAAAAAAAATTGGCGTGGGGTTCCCCTTAATTTTAGGCTCTAGCGGAGGTTAAGCAGACAGCTGGGGCAAATGTTTGAAGCCTGGGAAGGGGGTAATACCCACGGAGCTTCCCAGGCTACTAATATCAGCCCCCAGCTGAATACCTAGCCTTTACTAGCTATTAAAATGGGGGAACCCCCCCCAAAAAAATAACGTGGGGTCCCCCCTAATTTAATAGCTAGCACAGGCTAGGCAGACAGCTGGGGGCTGATATTAATAGCCCAGGAAGGGTGCCATGAATATTGGCCCCCTCCCAGGCTAGAAACACCAGCCGTCAGCCGCCCCAGAAATGGCGCATCCATAGGATGCGCTAATTCTGGCACTTAGCCTCGCTCTTCCACGCTGCCCTGGTGCGGTGGCAGGGGGTAATAGGGTTGGGGTTGATGTCAGCTTATAATGCCAGCTGACATCAAGCCCAGGTTAGTAATGGAGAGGCGTCTATAAGACACCCCCATTACTAACCCCATAGTCAAAGTTAAAAGAAAACACAAACACCCAGAATAAAGTCCTTTAATTGAAATAAAGACACAATTCTTTATTGTTCTAAATTAAACCATACTTACCATCACGCCCATTCCAGCTGAAGCCAACGATCTCCTGCAATAAAAGTAAAATAATAAAGCAACCTCATCCTTACCTTTCCATGGTTCCCACGACAGCTTCAGCTCTGCTACATCGAGATGACAGGCTGGACCGCAGCAGAACGCTGCCATCCAGCCTGTCATCCCGCAGACACTGAGAAGCGCAGGCATGCTTGCGCTCCTCAGTGTCTCTCTGTGACGTCATCCAGATGAGCCGAGTTCATGTCCAATGAACTCAGCTCACCTCATGCACGTCACTGACAGCGTGGGAAAATTCTCACGCTGAAGTGCTGAGTGCAGGAGAATTTTCCCACGCTGTCAGTGACGTACATGAGGTGAGCTGAGTTCATTGGACATGACCTCGGCTCATCTGGATGCCGTCACAGCCAGACACTGAGGAGTGGAAGTATGCCTGCGCTTCTCAGTGTCTGCGGGATGACAGGATGGATGGCAGCGTTCTGCTGCGGTCCAGCCTGTCATCTCGATGTAGCAGAGCTGAAGCTGTCGTGGGAGCCATGGAAAGGTAAGGATGATGTTGCTTTATTATTTTACTTTTATTGCAGGAGATCGTTGGCTTCAGCTGGAATGGGCGTGATGGTAAGTATGGTTTAATTTAGAACAATAAAGAATTGTGTGTTTATTTCAATTAAAGGACTTTTTTCTGGGTGTTGTGTTTTTTAAATACTTTACTAGAAATTCATGGTGGTCATGTCTAATATTGGCGTGACCCCATGAATTTCGGGCTTAGGGCCAGCTGATAATGCCAAGCTGGCCTTAACCCCTTTATTACCCAGTGAGCCACCGCACCAGGGCCCTGGATGAGTTGGGTACAGCGCCAGAAGATGGCGCTTCTATGAACGCGCCATTTTCTGGGGCGGCTGCGGACTGCAATTTGCAGCGGGGGTGGCCCAGAAAGCTTGGGTCTCCCTGCGCTGCGGATTCCAGCCCCCAGCTGCCTAGTTGTATCTGGCTGGGCACAAAAATAGGGCGAAGCCCCACGCATTTTTTTTTTTAATTATTTCATGAAATTCATGGAATAATTAAGAAAAAAAGGGCTTCCCTATATTGTTGTGTCCAACCAGGTACAAATAGGCAGCTGGTGGTTGGGGGCAGCCCATTCCTGCCTGCTGTACCTGGCTGGACACAAATATAGTGCGAAGCCCCACGTCAATTCTATTTTAATTATTTCATGAAATAATTTTTTTAAAAAAGGGCTTCCCTATATTGTTGTGTCCGGCCAGGTACAAATAGGCAGCTGGTGGTTGGGGGCAGCCTGTTCCTGCCTGCTGTACCTGGCTGGACACAAATATAGGGCGAAGCCCCACGTCAATTTTTTTTAAAATAAATCCTTTATTTTAACACTAAATGACATTTGAGGAGTTAATAAATATGCAGTCCCTAAATTATTATTTATTTTTTAATTAATTTTTCCCAAAACTTTTGATGTGGGCTTCGCCATATTTTTGTATGCCAGCCAGGTACAGCATCCAGCTTCTATGAACGCGCCATTTTCCGGGGTGGCTGCGGACTGCAATTTTCAGCGGGGGGGGGGGCAGAAAGCTTGGGCCTCCCTGCGCTGCAGATTCCATCCACCAGCTGCCTAGTTGTACCTGGCTGGACACAAAAATAGGGAGAAGCTTCACGTATTATTTTTTTTTAATTATTTCATGAAATTCATGAAATAATTAAGAAAAAAAGGGCTTCCCTATATTGTTGTGTCCAACCAGGTACAAATAGGCAGCTGGTGGTTGGGGGCAGCCCGTTCCTGCCTGCTGTACCTGGCTGGACACAAATATAGTGCGAAGCCCCACGTCAATTTTTTTTAAATCATTTCAGGAAATTCATGAAATAATTAAAAAAAATTGATGTGGGGCTTCGCCCTATATTTGTGTCCAGTCAGGTACAGCAGGCAGGAACGGGCTGCCCCCAACCACCAGCTGCCTATTTGTATCTAGCCGGACACAACAATATAGGGAAGCCCTTTTTTTCTTAATTATTCCATGAATTTCATGAATTTAAAAAAAAAAAACGTGGAGCTTCGCCCTATTTTTGTGTCCAGCCAGGTACAACTAGGCAGCTGGGGGCTGGAATCTGCAGCGCAGGGAGGCCCAAGCTTTCTGGGCCCCACCCGCTGCAAATTGCAGTCCGCAGCCGCCCCGGAAAATGGCGCGTTCATAGAAGCGCCATCTTCTGGCGCTGTACCCAACTCATCCAGGGCCCTGGTGCGGTGGCTCACTGGGTAATAAAGGGGTTAAGGCCAGCTTGGCATTATCAGCTGGCCCTAAGCCCGAAATTCATGGGGTCACGCCAATATTAGACATGACCACCATGAATTTCTAGTTAAGGTTTTAAAAAAAACACAAACACCCAGAAAAAAGTCCTTTAATTGAAATAAACACACAATTCTTTATTGTTCTAAATTAAACCATACTTACCATCACGCCCATTCCAGCTGAAGCCAACGATCTCCTGCAATAAAAGAAAAATAATAAAGCAACCTCATCCTTACCTTTCCATGGCTCCCACGACGGCTCCAGCTCTGCTACATCGAGATGACAGGCTGGACCGCAGCAGAACGCTGCCATCCAGCCTGTCATCCCGCAGACACTGAGAAGAGCAGGCATACTTCCACTCCTCAGTGTCTGGCTGTGACGGCATCCAGATGAGCCGACAATGAACTCGGCTCACCTCATGTACGTCACTGACAGCGTGGGAGACTTCTCCTGCACTCAGCGCTTCAGCGTGAGAATTTTCCCACGCTGTCAGTGACGTGCATGAGGTGAGGTCATGTCCAATGAACTCGGCGCACCTCATGCACGTCACTGACAGCGTGGGAAAATTCTCACGCTGAAGCGCTGAGTGCAGGAGAATTTTCCCACGCTGTCAGTGACGTGCATGAGGTGAGCTGAGTTCATTGGACATGACCTCGGCTCATCTGGATGCCGTCACAGCGAGACACTGAGGAGCGCAAGCATGCCTGCGCTTCTCAGTGTCTGCGGGATGACAGGCTGGATGGCAGCGTTCTGCTGCGGTCCAGCCTGTCATCTCGATGTAGCAGAGCTGAAGCTGTCCTGGGAACCATGGAAAGGTAAGGATGAGGTTGCTTTATTATTTTACTTTTATTGCAGGAGATCGTTGGCTTCAGCTGGAATGGGCGTGACTGTAAGTATGGTTTAATTTAGAACAATAAAGAATTGTGTCTTTATTTCAATTAAAGGACTTTTTTCTGGGTGTTTGTGTTTTTTTTAAATACTTTACTAGAAATTCATGGTGGTCATGTCTAATATTGGCGTGACCCCATGAATTTCGGGCTTAGGGCCAGCTGATAATGCCAAGCTGGCCTTAACCCCTTTATTACCCAGTGAGCCACCGCACCAGGGCCCTGGATGAGTTGGGTACAGCGCCAGAAGATGGCGCTTCTATGAACGCGCCATTTTCCGGGGCGGCTGCGGACTGCAATTTGCAGCGGGTGGGGCCCAGAAAGCTTGGGCCTCCCTGCGCTGCGGATTCCAGCCCCCAGCTGCCTTGTTGTACCTGGCTGGACACAAAAATAGGGCGAAGCCCCACGTATTTTTTTTTTTAATTATTTCATGAAATTCATGGAATAATTAAGAAAAAAAGGGCTTCCCTATATTGTTGTGTCCGGCTAGGTACAAATAGGCAGCTGTTGGTTGGGGGCAGCCCGTTCCTGCCTGCTGTACCTGACTGGACACAAATATAGGGCGAAGCCCCACATAATTTTTTTTTAATTATTTCATGAATTTCCTGAAATAATTAAAAAAAAATTGACGTGGGGCTTTGCACTATATTTGGGTCCAGCCAGGTACAGCAGGCAGGAACGGGCTGCCCCCAACCACCAGCTGCCTATTTGTACCTGGTTGGACACAACAATATAGGGAAGCCCTTTTTTTCTTAATTATTCCATGAATTTCATGAAATAATTAAAAAAAAAAAAACGTGGAGCTTCTCCCTATTTTTGTGTCCAGCCAGGTACAACTAGGCAGCTGGGGGATGGAATCTGCAGCGCAGGGAGGCCCAAGCTTTCTGCCCCCCGCTGAAAATTGCAGTCCGCAGCCGCCCCGGAAAATGGCGCGTTCATAGAAGCTGGATGCTGTACCTGGCTGGCATACAAAAATATGGCGAAGCCCACGTCAAAAGTTTTGGGAAAAATTAATTAAAAAATAAATAATAATTTAGGGACTGCATCTTTATTAACTCCTCAAATGTCATTTAGTGTTAAAATAATGGATTTATTTTAAAAAAAAATGGCGTGGGATCCCCCATAATTTTAGTCTCTAGCGGAGGTTAAGCAGACGGCTGGGGCAGATGTTTGAAGCCTGGGAAGGGGGTAAAACCCACGGAGCTTCCCAGGCTACTAATATCAGCCCCCAGCTGAATACCTAGCCTTTACTAGCTATTAAAATGGGGGACCCCCCCAAAAAAATGACGTGGGGTCCCCCCTATTTTAATAGCTAGCAAAGGCTAGGCAGACAGCTGGGGGCTGATATTAATAGCCCAGGAAGGGTGCCATGAATATTGGCCCCCTCCCAGGCTAGAAACACCAGTCGTCAGCCGCCCCAGAAATGGCGCATCCATAGGATGCGCCAACTCTGGCACTTAGCCTCGCTCTTCCACGCTGCCCTGGTGCGGTGGCAGGGGGTAATAGTGGTGGGGTTCATGTCAGCGCCAGCTGCCATGAAGCCCAGGTTAGTAATGATGGGCGTCTATAAGACACCCCCATTACTAACCTACAAAGTGTTAAAAAGAAAAAACACACTGCACCCAGAAAAAAATAATTTATTTGAAATAAAACACACAATTTTATTTAATTCTTAGTTTACTAAAAATAATAGTTACCTGTCCACGTTCCTGCGCTGATCTCCCATGCACAGCTGTCACATCTGGAGATGGTGACAGCTGTGCATGGCTGCTGTAAGCTCACGCTGCCGGGAACACGTCCGCTCCCGGCAGCGGGAGCCACTGACTGAGGTCACCGGAGTGCATTCAGGCAGCGCAGCTCCGGAGACCTCCTTTACGGCACTGCTGTACCGTGGGAATTTCTCACGATACAGCAGGGCCGTAAAGGAGCTAACCGGAGCAGCGCTGCCTGAACTCCGGTGAACCCTTACGGCCCCGTCATTCTAGCGGCGGCAGCGGTTCAGAGCGGTCACATTCTATGTGGCTGCTCTGAACTGGAGATCTTCGTGGGACACTCGTGGACTGCTACGGAGGGGTAAGGATAAGGTTGTGGTTTATTATTTTATATTTTATTACAGGAGATCGATGGCTTCGGGGAATTAGGTGTCTTGGTGAGTATAGGTGTAGTTTTTTATTTTTTACTTTATTTTAGGTGGCGATCGGCGGGGACAGGTAATGTATGAACTAATTTCTTTTAGGTAACCACTGGCCACCAATGACATGTATTTAACATTTATTGGGGACACAGTAGGGCAATTTAAATAGCAGGATCAGTCTGATGGGAACTACTGCTCCCATCGAGCTGATCCTGCTGGCAGGAGTGGACGGGGGACAGACATAGGCCGATGGGAGTAGTAGTGTCACATCGGCCTATGTCTGCCTGCACGCACACACCCGCACACACACCGCACACACCCGCACACATCGCACAGACACCGCACACACCCGCACACATCGCACAGACACCGCGCACACCCGCACAAACATCGCGCACACACCCCGCACACACACCCCGCACACACACTAATCATGACGGTCTGATCGTCTGGGAGGTGAGGCTGACCTGTGCGGCCGTGGGAAAGTTCATGTGAGTTCATGCAGTCAAGCATGAACTCACATGAACCCTCTGAGGGCACCTCGGCTAATTCAAATGAACAGCTGATCGGCATCAGCTGATACCTCAGCTGTTCATTTGAAATAACCGGCGGGAAAGCGCAGCACAGAACGGGAAAGCCGGCGGTGAAGTCTTTTCACTGCCGGCTTCCCCGCCCGGGTCCTTCACTCCCCGCTCCTTGGAGCTGCGCTCCCCGCCCGGTCCTAACTTACGATCGGGATGGGAGGTGGCGAGGGGAGCGGAGGATCGGGGTGGGAGGCTGCGGGGAAGCAGTATGGAGCTGTGTGATTGTTTAAAAGCCGGCGGCTTTATACCGCCCGCCGGCTTTTAAACAATCAGGAGAATTCTCCCCCGCTGGGATGGCATTCTGATGACAGGCTGGATCGCGCTGCCATCCAACTTGTCATCCTTCACAGACACTGCAGAGCGCAGGCATTATGGGAACTTCCGATTCCGGTATCCGATATTGTAAAAGTATCGGAATTAAGTATCGGAATTCCGATACCGCGAATATCGGCCGATACCCGATATTACAGTATCGGAATGCTCAACACTAATGATTACAATGGATGTTAATGCACTTTATTCAAATATTGGTCATGATTTAGGTATAAATGCAGTGAAATTTATTTTACAGCAGGATAAAGATATGCCACAAGGTCAGGTAGATTTCCTTTTGAGAGGCTTAAATTTTATCCTCAAACATAATCTTTTTGAATTTGAGGGACACCTCTATTTACAGAGGCTTGGTACCGCGATGGGGACTCGGGTAGCCCCAAGTTTTGCTAATTTATTCATGGGGCTATTCGAGTCCCAGTCGCCCCTATGCTCCCCTAAATATAGCAACAATATAGTACTGTACAAGCGCTATATAGATGATCTATTTGTGATATGGAGGGGCAGTAGAGAGGATGCTCAGTCTCTAGTCAATGAATTGAATGAGAACACCTGGGGTATTACTTTTTCTTCTAGTATCGAACCAAAAATTGCTGCTTTTCTTGATTTAGAAATTTCACATGAAGAAAAAAAAAATAATAACGAAAACCCATTTCAAATCTGTTGATGTGAATGGCTACTTGGATTATCAAAGTGCCCATTACATCAAATGGAAAAATAACATCCCTTTCAGTCAATTTCATCGAATCAGAAAAAATAATACTAAGGATTCGGATTACATCCGACAATCAGATATACTCAAGAAGAGATTTAAAGAGAAAAAGTACCCCAAGCAAATTATCGATGAGGCATACTGTATAAATTTGACTAAAACTCAAACTGATTGTTTGGGGAATGGGGATGAATTGCCCCATAATGAATCCAGGGATAGTGACACTAGGAATATGAATAAATGGAATCATAATTTTATCACCTCTTATAATAAGGGGAACCAATTGATAAGGAATATTGTGCAAAAGCATTGGCATATCTTGAAACAAGATCCTCTCCTACGAGATATATTGCCAAAAATACCTGGCATTACATTTAGGAGAGGAAAAACTCTAAGAAACCTCCTCGCACCTAGTCGTTTAAAAAAATGGAAACCAGGAGGCCAACCAGTGTTCTCTCAATCTAAAAACATTTGTCCCTTGATTAGTACAAATAGACTCACACAGAATGGCACTTATAGGTGCTCTCAGAAAAAATGTCAGTGCTGTCATATAATTACTCATGGGTCCCATTCCATTACATCGAATAGCACAGGAGAGACTTTTAATATCAAGGATCACCTGACCTGTACTAGTGACTATGTAATCTATGTTATTACATGTGATTGCGGTCTCCAGTACGTGGGTAGGACCACACAAATGGTGAGATCCCGACTCAATGCCCATAGATACAATGCCAAAAATGGCTTATTAACACACAGCCTCTCCAGACATCTTCTTACTACCCATAACAAAAAATTTAAAGTGAGACTTACACCGGTGGAGCAGATCCCGGCTGATATTCCTGACAGAATCCAACAACTTAACAAGAAGGACGCCTTCTGGATATATAGACTATGTTGTTTGTATCCTGATGGCCTCAATGATAAATTGGAGAATGTATAGAGTTCACGGAGGTATCTCCACAATTAATGTTTCATTCACTATGTATAATAATAACCTCTCTCCTTTTTTTTTTTTTTTTTTTTCTCTTTCTCTCCGTTTCACCACCTTTAGCATATATCCATGTGAATTAAACTCCCCTTATCTGAATTTTATTGATATACCTATTGAATGAAAATCTTCTTAAATCCAGGGTCATGGTATAGATTCTTCTACCAATGCACTTATTTTCTCCTCTTAAAGGGATAGAAAAAGAAAGGAAAGAAAGAGAAGGAGAAAGTATAATATCTTCGTTACCAAAATTTTATTATGACAAGTTTAGCTGTTCTACAATTTATATATAATTTGTTTATTCTACAATCAGAGGAAAAAGTTGGAAAATCCTAACTCTGAGAAAGCTGAGTCTCTATAGAATGGGATTTGGGCGTTCCAACTCAAACCAGTTTACATGTGATTAGGATAATTATTTCACTAGGTAGGTTTTTATAGTGACTATACAACCACCACTATTGACTCTCTTACATTAGACCTGAGGAAGGCTATATATCTTTAATTTTAATAGCCGAAACGCGTTGTTTTATTTATAAGTTTTATCTATTTATTAACTTGAATAAATCTTCTGAAGAAGTAAATCCTTTTTTTGGATAATCATTCCTTGTGACCCTGGGAGCGCTCAATTGGCTGGATACATACTCTGAACCTTATTCTTACGGACTCCAGCTGGGAGATCCGTTTAATCCAGATAGAAGCTGCATACCAGTGGACCAGCTACCCACATTAGACCAGAATTGGTCGATAAGCCTTGGTACAAGATCTGCTAAAGGTGAGCAGTTCATTTTTCTTCTGTTTCTAAATATATATATACATCTACACTTAGATCTGCACCTGTTTTTTGTTTCTCACCCCACCAGACCTACAGCCTTGGGGTCTAATACAGTGAATTCACCTTACTGGTGGAGCGCTCAATATGTGTTTGCTCTTTGTAACACACTCACTCCTTAGCCAGACGAGTCTGCACAGCTCATCCTAAAAGTAACTTCCGGTAACTAAAAGATTGTTATTTATTTATTATTATCATACTGTAAGATCCCTGTTTTTTTTGCATATGTCTTTCTTTACTTTCCCAAAACCAGGAGTGGGTGATAAATGCAGAATTGGTGACTTGTTTCTATTATACCTTTTCTCTGATTGTTCCTCACTTGGTTTTGACTCCCACTCATGAGAAAAAATACTGACTGAATACTGACCAAATGCTGATAGTGGGGCCGTGGCCTAATGATGCAGTCAGCGGTAGGGCTTATTCTCACATCCGTATTTGGTCAGTATTTTGCATTAGTATTTGGAAGCCAAAAGCAGAAGTGGAATTTACAGAGAAAAAACTATAATTGAAAGATTGACACCTGCTCTGTGTTTTGTAGACACTCCTGGTTTTGGCAAAGAAATACTGATTTGTGAATAAAGCTAAAGGCCACATTCCCGCCTACAGCATTTGGTCAGTATTTCACATCAGTTTTTGTAAGCCAAACCAGGAGTGGAACAATCAGAGGAAAAGTATAATAGAAACACGGCACCACTTCTGTATTTATCACCCACTCCTGGTTTTGGCTTACACATACTGATGTGAAATACTGACCAAATGCTGAAGGTGGGAATGTGGCCTTAGGCCACGGCCCCACTATCAGTATTTTGTCAGTATTCGGTCAGTATTTTTTCTCAGGAGTTGGAGCCAAAGCCAGGTGAGGAACAATCAGAGAAAAGGTATAATAGAGACAAATCACCAATTCTGCATTTATCACCCACTCCTGGTTTTGGCTCCCACTCCTGAGAAAAAATATTGACCAAATACTGATATTGGGGCCGTGGCCTTACTGTGTGTTCTGTCTGACATCATTTTTGGCCTTATCGACTACTTCAGGCATGCTCCAAGATGTGGTCAACTGTGTCCTGAAGCTCACCTTAAATAGGCAAATACAGCAGAAAATTATTTACGACAGACCACACAATGACTATCTGCATCATTGCAGTAAATGGCCTAGCCAGCATATATGCCTGAATCCTGTTTCCCAAAGAGAGGGTGCCACTGACCATAAGAACTTGCACACTACACTTACATGTTCAGTATTTGGTCAGTATTTTACATGAGTATTTATAAGTCAAAATCAGGAGTGGAACAATCAGAGGGAAAGTATAATAGAAACACGTCACCAATTCTGTATTTTTCACCCACTCCTGGTTTTGACTTACCAATACTGATGTAAAGCCATCCATCATCTGTCTCCTCCAAACATCTATGACATAGTCTCCCGGTACTTACCCGCACACAACCTCCGATCCTCACAAGATCTCCTTCTCTCCTGACCTCTTATTTCCTCTTCCTACAATTGCATACAAGATTTCTCCTCTGCTTCCCCCTACTCTGGAACCCTCTGCCCCAACATATCAGACTCTCGTCTACTGTGGAAACCTTCAAAAGGAACCTAAAGATCCACCTCTTCTGACAAGTGTACAACCTACAGTAACAACCGCTCCAGCATACCGCTGCATGACCAGCTCTACCCTCACCTACTGTATCCTCACCCATCCCTTGTAGACTGTGAGCCCTCGCAGGCAGGGTCCTCTCTCCTTCTGTACCAGTCGCTGACTTGTATTTTCAAAGATTATTGTACTTGTTTTTGTTATGTATACCCCTTTTCACATGTTAAGCGCCATGGAATAAATGACGCTATAATAATAAATAATAATGTAAAATATTGACCAAGTACTGAACGTGTGAATGTGGCCTTACACAGTGACTCTGGAGATTGAAAACCACTCTGCAGTACAAACTGTGCTCCAGAACCAAATCTGTGATGGGCCAGGTACTGATCACCACTGTACAAAGTACAATAATCGGCTAGATGTCATAGCTGCAAGGCATTTTGGAGAAAAATTCAATATGATGTAAGGCTGCTCTCTGATGCTACAGCATAATAATAATATTTTTTATTTGTATAGCGCCAAGTACAGACAATAAAGACATTACAGAGTATCACATAATTCAACACATACCAAGAGGAGTGAGGTTTCTGCTAACAAGCTTACAATCCATGAGGAAATTGGGGAGACACAAAAGGTGAATGGTAAAAAGTTCTTGTTTTATACAGTCCCGCCATCAATATAATAAATAGGGTATTCACATAATGCCGCATGAAATGTCACTATCCAGTATCTGTACAAGTACAGACACTGAGGGCTATTAAGTGCATGGAGAGGATGTAAACAGATGCTATGAGGGACTAGACTTAGAAGAAAATTATGTAAGGGCAAAGCAGGAATAGTTGCATAATTGAGGTGAGGCGATAGGCCAGTCTAAAGAAATGCGTTTTTAGGCCACACTTAAAACTGTTGGCATTGGGAATTAATTGAATTATCCTGGGTAGTGCATTCCAGAGAATTGGCGCAGCACGTGAGAAGTCTTGGAGACGGGGGTGGGAGGTTATTAGATTGAGACTGTTAGCCTTAGGTCATTAGCAGAATGGAACCTGAAAATATGTTCTTGTGTTCCTAGTTTTGATAGTATTTCATAAAATTTAAATTTAGGAAGTTGAAAAACATCAATGATCATTGATGACCTCCAGTTGGACAATTGCATCAAAAGCAAGTGTATAACAACCAAAATCCAGAAACAATTCATATCATCATATATCTTACCCAGACATTAGGTTTAAGACTACTGATTGGTTTGGCATCCCATTTTCTATGACAAATTGTACCTGATTCTTGCATCACTTTATCATTGCTGACCGTAGTCATGGTCAATAAACAGTTTTAAAATCATATTACATCTGACCCCAGTACATAAGCTTGACCCTAAGTTATGATTTATTATTGTAATTTATCATTTTCAGCAATAAAGTATATTTACAATGGTATGTGCAGAAACGGGGGATTGCAAAGAAAGCAAAAAGTTACATAATTTTTTTTTAATTATTTCATGAATTTCCTGAAATAATTAAAAAAAAATTGACGTGGGGCTTTGCACTATATTTGGGTCCAGCCAGGTACAGCAGGCAGGAACGGGCTGCCCCCAACCACCAGCTGCCTATTTGTACCTGGTTGGACACAACAATATAGGGAAGCCCTTTTTTTCTTAATTATTCCATGAATTTCATGAAATAATTAAAAAAAAAAAAACGTGGAGCTTCTCCCTATTTTTGTGTCCAGCCAGGTACAACTAGGCAGCTGGGGGATGGAATCTGCAGCGCAGGGAGGCCCAAGCTTTCTGCCCCCCGCTGAAAATTGCAGTCCGCAGCCGCCCCGGAAAATGGCGCGTTCATAGAAGCTGGATGCTGTACCTGGCTGGCATACAAAAATATGGCGAAGCCCACGTCAAAAGTTTTGGGAAAAATTAATTAAAAAATAAATAATAATTTAGGGACTGCATCTTTATTAACTCCTCAAATGTCATTTAGTGTTAAAATAATGGATTTATTTTAAAAAAAAATGGCGTGGGATCCCCCATAATTTTAGTCTCTAGCGGAGGTTAAGCAGACGGCTGGGGCAGATGTTTGAAGCCTGGGAAGGGGGTAAAACCCACGGAGCTTCCCAGGCTACTAATATCAGCCCCCAGCTGAATACCTAGCCTTTACTAGCTATTAAAATGGGGGACCCCCCCAAAAAAATGACGTGGGGTCCCCCCTATTTTAATAGCTAGCAAAGGCTAGGCAGACAGCTGGGGGCTGATATTAATAGCCCAGGAAGGGTGCCATGAATATTGGCCCCCTCCCAGGCTAGAAACACCAGTCGTCAGCCGCCCCAGAAATGGCGCATCCATAGGATGCGCCAACTCTGGCACTTAGCCTCGCTCTTCCACGCTGCCCTGGTGCGGTGGCAGGGGGTAATAGTGGTGGGGTTCATGTCAGCGCCAGCTGCCATGAAGCCCAGGTTAGTAATGATGGGCGTCTATAAGACACCCCCATTACTAACCTACAAAGTGTTAAAAAGAAAAAACACACTGCACCCAGAAAAAAATAATTTATTTGAAATAAAACACACAATTTTATTTAATTCTTAGTTTACTAAAAATAATAGTTACCTGTCCACGTTCCTGCGCTGATCTCCCATGCACAGCTGTCACATCTGGAGATGGTGACAGCTGTGCATGGCTGCTGTAAGCTCACGCTGCCGGGAACACGTCCGCTCCCGGCAGCGGGAGCCACTGACTGAGGTCACCGGAGTGCATTCAGGCAGCGCAGCTCCGGAGACCTCCTTTACGGCACTGCTGTACCGTGGGAATTTCTCACGATACAGCAGGGCCGTAAAGGAGCTAACCGGAGCAGCGCTGCCTGAACTCCGGTGAACCCTTACGGCCCCGTCATTCTAGCGGCGGCAGCGGTTCAGAGCGGTCACATTCTATGTGGCTGCTCTGAACTGGAGATCTTCGTGGGACACTCGTGGACTGCTACGGAGGGGTAAGGATAAGGTTGTGGTTTATTATTTTATATTTTATTACAGGAGATCGATGGCTTCGGGGAATTAGGTGTCTTGGTGAGTATAGGTGTAGTTTTTTATTTTTTACTTTATTTTAGGTGGCGATCGGCGGGGACAGGTAATGTATGAACTAATTTCTTTTAGGTAACCACTGGCCACCAATGACATGTATTTAACATTTATTGGGGACACAGTAGGGCAATTTAAATAGCAGGATCAGTCTGATGGGAACTACTGCTCCCATCGAGCTGATCCTGCTGGCAGGAGTGGACGGGGGACAGACATAGGCCGATGGGAGTAGTAGTGTCACATCGGCCTATGTCTGCCTGCACGCACACACCCGCACACACACCGCACACACCCGCACACATCGCACAGACACCGCACACACCCGCACACATCGCACAGACACCGCGCACACCCGCACAAACATCGCGCACACACCCCGCACACACACCCCGCACACACACTAATCATGACGGTCTGATCGTCTGGGAGGTGAGGCTGACCTGTGCGGCCGTGGGAAAGTTCATGTGAGTTCATGCAGTCAAGCATGAACTCACATGAACCCTCTGAGGGCACCTCGGCTAATTCAAATGAACAGCTGATCGGCATCAGCTGATACCTCAGCTGTTCATTTGAAATAACCGGCGGGAAAGCGCAGCACAGAACGGGAAAGCCGGCGGTGAAGTCTTTTCACTGCCGGCTTCCCCGCCCGGGTCCTTCACTCCCCGCTCCTTGGAGCTGCGCTCCCCGCCCGGTCCTAACTTACGATCGGGATGGGAGGTGGCGAGGGGAGCGGAGGATCGGGGTGGGAGGCTGCGGGGAAGCAGTATGGAGCTGTGTGATTGTTTAAAAGCCGGCGGCTTTATACCGCCCGCCGGCTTTTAAACAATCAGGAGAATTCTCCCCCGCTGGGATGGCATTCTGATGACAGGCTGGATCGCGCTGCCATCCAACTTGTCATCCTTCACAGACACTGCAGAGCGCAGGCATTATGGGAACTTCCGATTCCGGTATCCGATATTGTAAAAGTATCGGAATTAAGTATCGGAATTCCGATACCGCGAATATCGGCCGATACCCGATATTACAGTATCGGAATGCTCAACACTAATGATTACAATGGATGTTAATGCACTTTATTCAAATATTGGTCATGATTTAGGTATAAATGCAGTGAAATTTATTTTACAGCAGGATAAAGATATGCCACAAGGTCAGGTAGATTTCCTTTTGAGAGGCTTAAATTTTATCCTCAAACATAATCTTTTTGAATTTGAGGGACACCTCTATTTACAGAGGCTTGGTACCGCGATGGGGACTCGGGTAGCCCCAAGTTTTGCTAATTTATTCATGGGGCTATTCGAGTCCCAGTCGCCCCTATGCTCCCCTAAATATAGCAACAATATAGTACTGTACAAGCGCTATATAGATGATCTATTTGTGATATGGAGGGGCAGTAGAGAGGATGCTCAGTCTCTAGTCAATGAATTGAATGAGAACACCTGGGGTATTACTTTTTCTTCTAGTATCGAACCAAAAATTGCTGCTTTTCTTGATTTAGAAATTTCACATGAAGAAAAAAAAAATAATAACGAAAACCCATTTCAAATCTGTTGATGTGAATGGCTACTTGGATTATCAAAGTGCCCATTACATCAAATGGAAAAATAACATCCCTTTCAGTCAATTTCATCGAATCAGAAAAAATAATACTAAGGATTCGGATTACATCCGACAATCAGATATACTCAAGAAGAGATTTAAAGAGAAAAAGTACCCCAAGCAAATTATCGATGAGGCATACTGTATAAATTTGACTAAAACTCAAACTGATTGTTTGGGGAATGGGGATGAATTGCCCCATAATGAATCCAGGGATAGTGACACTAGGAATATGAATAAATGGAATCATAATTTTATCACCTCTTATAATAAGGGGAACCAATTGATAAGGAATATTGTGCAAAAGCATTGGCATATCTTGAAACAAGATCCTCTCCTACGAGATATATTGCCAAAAATACCTGGCATTACATTTAGGAGAGGAAAAACTCTAAGAAACCTCCTCGCACCTAGTCGTTTAAAAAAATGGAAACCAGGAGGCCAACCAGTGTTCTCTCAATCTAAAAACATTTGTCCCTTGATTAGTACAAATAGACTCACACAGAATGGCACTTATAGGTGCTCTCAGAAAAAATGTCAGTGCTGTCATATAATTACTCATGGGTCCCATTCCATTACATCGAATAGCACAGGAGAGACTTTTAATATCAAGGATCACCTGACCTGTACTAGTGACTATGTAATCTATGTTATTACATGTGATTGCGGTCTCCAGTACGTGGGTAGGACCACACAAATGGTGAGATCCCGACTCAATGCCCATAGATACAATGCCAAAAATGGCTTATTAACACACAGCCTCTCCAGACATCTTCTTACTACCCATAACAAAAAATTTAAAGTGAGACTTACACCGGTGGAGCAGATCCCGGCTGATATTCCTGACAGAATCCAACAACTTAACAAGAAGGACGCCTTCTGGATATATAGACTATGTTGTTTGTATCCTGATGGCCTCAATGATAAATTGGAGAATGTATAGAGTTCACGGAGGTATCTCCACAATTAATGTTTCATTCACTATGTATAATAATAACCTCTCTCCTTTTTTTTTTTTTTTTTTTTCTCTTTCTCTCCGTTTCACCACCTTTAGCATATATCCATGTGAATTAAACTCCCCTTATCTGAATTTTATTGATATACCTATTGAATGAAAATCTTCTTAAATCCAGGGTCATGGTATAGATTCTTCTACCAATGCACTTATTTTCTCCTCTTAAAGGGATAGAAAAAGAAAGGAAAGAAAGAGAAGGAGAAAGTATAATATCTTCGTTACCAAAATTTTATTATGACAAGTTTAGCTGTTCTACAATTTATATATAATTTGTTTATTCTACAATCAGAGGAAAAAGTTGGAAAATCCTAACTCTGAGAAAGCTGAGTCTCTATAGAATGGGATTTGGGCGTTCCAACTCAAACCAGTTTACATGTGATTAGGATAATTATTTCACTAGGTAGGTTTTTATAGTGACTATACAACCACCACTATTGACTCTCTTACATTAGACCTGAGGAAGGCTATATATCTTTAATTTTAATAGCCGAAACGCGTTGTTTTATTTATAAGTTTTATCTATTTATTAACTTGAATAAATCTTCTGAAGAAGTAAATCCTTTTTTTGGATAATCATTCCTTGTGACCCTGGGAGCGCTCAATTGGCTGGATACATACTCTGAACCTTATTCTTACGGACTCCAGCTGGGAGATCCGTTTAATCCAGATAGAAGCTGCATACCAGTGGACCAGCTACCCACATTAGACCAGAATTGGTCGATAAGCCTTGGTACAAGATCTGCTAAAGGTGAGCAGTTCATTTTTCTTCTGTTTCTAAATATATATATACATCTACACTTAGATCTGCACCTGTTTTTTGTTTCTCACCCCACCAGACCTACAGCCTTGGGGTCTAATACAGTGAATTCACCTTACTGGTGGAGCGCTCAATATGTGTTTGCTCTTTGTAACACACTCACTCCTTAGCCAGACGAGTCTGCACAGCTCATCCTAAAAGTAACTTCCGGTAACTAAAAGATTGTTATTTATTTATTATTATCATACTGTAAGATCCCTGTTTTTTTTGCATATGTCTTTCTTTACTTTCCCAAAACCAGGAGTGGGTGATAAATGCAGAATTGGTGACTTGTTTCTATTATACCTTTTCTCTGATTGTTCCTCACTTGGTTTTGACTCCCACTCATGAGAAAAAATACTGACTGAATACTGACCAAATGCTGATAGTGGGGCCGTGGCCTAATGATGCAGTCAGCGGTAGGGCTTATTCTCACATCCGTATTTGGTCAGTATTTTGCATTAGTATTTGGAAGCCAAAAGCAGAAGTGGAATTTACAGAGAAAAAACTATAATTGAAAGATTGACACCTGCTCTGTGTTTTGTAGACACTCCTGGTTTTGGCAAAGAAATACTGATTTGTGAATAAAGCTAAAGGCCACATTCCCGCCTACAGCATTTGGTCAGTATTTCACATCAGTTTTTGTAAGCCAAACCAGGAGTGGAACAATCAGAGGAAAAGTATAATAGAAACACGGCACCACTTCTGTATTTATCACCCACTCCTGGTTTTGGCTTACACATACTGATGTGAAATACTGACCAAATGCTGAAGGTGGGAATGTGGCCTTAGGCCACGGCCCCACTATCAGTATTTTGTCAGTATTCGGTCAGTATTTTTTCTCAGGAGTTGGAGCCAAAGCCAGGTGAGGAACAATCAGAGAAAAGGTATAATAGAGACAAATCACCAATTCTGCATTTATCACCCACTCCTGGTTTTGGCTCCCACTCCTGAGAAAAAATATTGACCAAATACTGATATTGGGGCCGTGGCCTTACTGTGTGTTCTGTCTGACATCATTTTTGGCCTTATCGACTACTTCAGGCATGCTCCAAGATGTGGTCAACTGTGTCCTGAAGCTCACCTTAAATAGGCAAATACAGCAGAAAATTATTTACGACAGACCACACAATGACTATCTGCATCATTGCAGTAAATGGCCTAGCCAGCATATATGCCTGAATCCTGTTTCCCAAAGAGAGGGTGCCACTGACCATAAGAACTTGCACACTACACTTACATGTTCAGTATTTGGTCAGTATTTTACATGAGTATTTATAAGTCAAAATCAGGAGTGGAACAATCAGAGGGAAAGTATAATAGAAACACGTCACCAATTCTGTATTTTTCACCCACTCCTGGTTTTGACTTACCAATACTGATGTAAAGCCATCCATCATCTGTCTCCTCCAAACATCTATGACATAGTCTCCCGGTACTTACCCGCACACAACCTCCGATCCTCACAAGATCTCCTTCTCTCCTGACCTCTTATTTCCTCTTCCTACAATTGCATACAAGATTTCTCCTCTGCTTCCCCCTACTCTGGAACCCTCTGCCCCAACATATCAGACTCTCGTCTACTGTGGAAACCTTCAAAAGGAACCTAAAGATCCACCTCTTCTGACAAGTGTACAACCTACAGTAACAACCGCTCCAGCATACCGCTGCATGACCAGCTCTACCCTCACCTACTGTATCCTCACCCATCCCTTGTAGACTGTGAGCCCTCGCAGGCAGGGTCCTCTCTCCTTCTGTACCAGTCGCTGACTTGTATTTTCAAAGATTATTGTACTTGTTTTTGTTATGTATACCCCTTTTCACATGTTAAGCGCCATGGAATAAATGACGCTATAATAATAAATAATAATGTAAAATATTGACCAAGTACTGAACGTGTGAATGTGGCCTTACACAGTGACTCTGGAGATTGAAAACCACTCTGCAGTACAAACTGTGCTCCAGAACCAAATCTGTGATGGGCCAGGTACTGATCACCACTGTACAAAGTACAATAATCGGCTAGATGTCATAGCTGCAAGGCATTTTGGAGAAAAATTCAATATGATGTAAGGCTGCTCTCTGATGCTACAGCATAATAATAATATTTTTTATTTGTATAGCGCCAAGTACAGACAATAAAGACATTACAGAGTATCACATAATTCAACACATACCAAGAGGAGTGAGGTTTCTGCTAACAAGCTTACAATCCATGAGGAAATTGGGGAGACACAAAAGGTGAATGGTAAAAAGTTCTTGTTTTATACAGTCCCGCCATCAATATAATAAATAGGGTATTCACATAATGCCGCATGAAATGTCACTATCCAGTATCTGTACAAGTACAGACACTGAGGGCTATTAAGTGCATGGAGAGGATGTAAACAGATGCTATGAGGGACTAGACTTAGAAGAAAATTATGTAAGGGCAAAGCAGGAATAGTTGCATAATTGAGGTGAGGCGATAGGCCAGTCTAAAGAAATGCGTTTTTAGGCCACACTTAAAACTGTTGGCATTGGGAATTAATTGAATTATCCTGGGTAGTGCATTCCAGAGAATTGGCGCAGCACGTGAGAAGTCTTGGAGACGGGGGTGGGAGGTTATTAGATTGAGACTGTTAGCCTTAGGTCATTAGCAGAATGGAACCTGAAAATATGTTCTTGTGTTCCTAGTTTTGATAGTATTTCATAAAATTTAAATTTAGGAAGTTGAAAAACATCAATGATCATTGATGACCTCCAGTTGGACAATTGCATCAAAAGCAAGTGTATAACAACCAAAATCCAGAAACAATTCATATCATCATATATCTTACCCAGACATTAGGTTTAAGACTACTGATTGGTTTGGCATCCCATTTTCTATGACAAATTGTACCTGATTCTTGCATCACTTTATCATTGCTGACCGTAGTCATGGTCAATAAACAGTTTTAAAATCATATTACATCTGACCCCAGTACATAAGCTTGACCCTAAGTTATGATTTATTATTGTAATTTATCATTTTCAGCAATAAAGTATATTTACAATGGTATGTGCAGAAACGGGGGATTGCAAAGAAAGCAAAAAGTTACAAAGCGCAGTGCAATTCTAATATCCAGGAAAAATTTCAGAATTGATAAAAACAGCAATGCTTTTTTTCCCATCTCTTTCTCTCCCACATAATACTAATGAATGCATTTGTTCTGTCTAGTGTTAGAGTATGGAAGAGGTTAATGTCTTCAGGTCTGCTCAATTTGATAGGGTGCGATAATTTTCAAGAGAACCCACTGAGGCCACCTACACATTGTCTATTATACTAAATTTGTATAAAATAGCTAGCAAGGCTCAATAATTATGTTGGATGTTATAAATAAAAAAATATAGGAAACACAAAATATGTAACAAATCATAATAAATAAAATTAACAATACTAAATGAATTCATAAACTAATATATTAAATCAAAATATATACTGCCATCAGCCTAATTCTGTCACTGGACTCTCGTGCTAGTTTTCCTTATTTTAACAGTAAAGACTTTAATAATGGATTTACATAAATGAAATTTGCAGTTGTTTTTCATGCTGTTTGTTGTAGAAGCATACAGTAATTATTTGCAGTCACAGATGGATTTACAAATATAAATTATTCTGGACACCTCTGCAAGAGACAGGTGGCTCATAATGAAGTTATTTTTGCCCAGACGGTTTTCTTCCCTTTCTGCAAATGCATACAAACAGCAGAAGGTCGGAGATGTTTTTTCCTTCATGCAGAAACTACAGCTGGTCTACACGATGCAGTATTTTTCCCCCTTCAGCCTAACACAAATTCTAAATGTATCATATCACTTATCTTCACTAATATGAGTTAAGTCTTTTCTGCATAAACAGGCTGTTTCTATATTACTATTCTTAAATGTTCAACATATGAAACAAAAATTACATTTCTTTACGGTGGGATCACTATCAAATCAGGCATCAGATCAGCTGAGACTGCTGTCAGCCGAACGATCGACCAAAAGTCATTTAATGTGTATGGCTGATTTAGGGGAGTGGTGCATTTTTTATCTTCGGAGTTCTCAGGCTCTGCATTGTGCATATTATATGTCAGTTTTGCCTAAATGATAAGAAAAGTGCATAACATTGTCTAATAACCATTATCTCACTGCAATATTATAGTATTGTACCCCGACTGATGACAATTAATTTCCATATGTTAAAGATTATTAGACTTTTTTTCTAAATACTGTGCTACAATCTGTGTGTGGATCAAAGGCCACGGCCCCACTATCAGTATTTGGTCAGTATTCAGTCAGTATTTTTTCTCAGGAGTGGGAGCCAAAACCAGGAGTGGGTGATAAATGCAGAATTGGTGACTTGTTTCTATTATACCTTTTCTCTGATTGTGCGTCATCTGGTTTTGGCTCCCACTCCTGAGAAAAAATACTGACCCAATACTGACCAAATACTGATAGTGGGGCTGTGGCCTTATAGTCTGAATACAGGCGGCTGCCACTAAAGATGCAGGAGCCTGAAAACGTCATGTAATTCAATAGTCATGGCACTGCAGTTGTATGGCAGCAGCATGTAATTTTCTGCATATACATTATCTCTGCATTATCTGCCACATTTTACATGCAAATTTCTATCAATCCTGTTTCTTGAGCAAATAACACTGTTTTTAACACTGCACAAACATTTTGTGCAGTGTGTGCTTTGCTCAGGACCTTTTAGCCACTCTTCTTTACCTTATGGATGTAGCAAGAACTACTCCTTTGCAAAGATCTGTGAAAATGAATTAGGTTCATCCCTATTAATCCCTGCCTTTGCACACCTGTGCTTTTTGGTGAGAAGGGAAAGGGTTAGGGCTCTATAGTTGGCTTCATGGTAAAGCACTGTGGCTGGTATGTGGTGATGCTCTGTGGATGGCATTGTTTTGGGGCACTATGGCTGGTATTGTAATTAGAGATTTGAGGTGGGGAAACATAAGCAGATTATAATGAGGGCAATCTGGGCTACCACCTAGGACCCTATGCTCTGGGGGCCCATGGTCAGATTGCCCTCATTATATTGTTTTGTGTGCCGCCGATGCAGTGTACATATCCCGGCAGGCAGGGGCAGGCTGGACCGTGGGGCATATAGCCACCAGGCCGTTCCCCCAGCAGCTGTGCAGGGCCATCTGCTTATTCTTCGGCCGGGCCAGCACTGCACCTTTAAACCTTTAAACTTGTTTGCGTGCTGACCCGGCTGCATCACAGCTAGCAGACGAAACCCTGTGCGTGGTCATGTCTACTAAAGTGAAGTCATGCAGAGCGTCCTGATTGCTGCTTACCACCGGAGAGGAGCTGGATGGGAAACAAGCCAGGGGAAGATGAGTGACATGTGCAGTTTCCCAATGTAAAAATCCCCCAAGTGTGTCTGTGTGTGTATAAATGATTGTGTTTATCTGTTTGTTTATACACAGTATATTTTTGTGTATGTCTTAGAATGTGTTTATGCCTGTATGTGTCTTTGTATATGTCTGTATATGTTTGTGTGTGCACATTTCTGCGACCCGTATATGTGCAAGTCTGAATTTGTATACGTGACTGTGTGCGCGTGACTGTATGTGCATGTGGGTGTGTGCGTTACTGCGTGTGTGCTTAACTGCGTGTGTGCTTGACTGCATGTGTGTATGTGTATGTGTGTGACCTCATGTTTGTGTGTGTGTGACTACATGTGCGTGAGGACCAGTTTACAAAAAACAGAAGTATATCTGAGGATTATCAATTACTAGCTAACAAATGTATCCCCTTAAAATACAAAATGTATTAAATTTAGATTAACACCAAACATAAAAACCCCTATAATAAATAAATAAACCAAAAAACACACATGCAATATCAGAGCATATATTCAGATGTTTGCAACAATGTGGTATATAATATACATGAAAAGACTGCTTCCTAATAGATGGAGTTAGCTAAGACTGGTATTGTATATACAGGGAGGAAGGAGAAACACTAAGATAGATTAAATAATCAATATATCTCTGTGCTTTTCCCGTCTTGCCGTGGAGGTTGGGGCATTCTCATAATTAAGGTAACCTGTCACCAGCAAAATGCTATTAACCTGCACCCACAGCCGGCAGGGAGATTTCCTGGAGCTCCACTGCCGATGATACTGAATGTCAGTGCAGCTCCAGTACAGCTCCCGTCACCTCTGCTGTGACGTGTCAGCCGGTGTTCGCCAGCATGTATGAGCTGGCAACAGTAGAAGTGGAGCCTTGGAGACTGGATAAGAGCACCGGGGGAACAGGAGTGAGATTAGTATGTGTTGTTTTTTATTTATTAATGTGTATGGAATGTGTGCCTATATATATTGGTTATGTGAGGGCTCGTACTGTATGTAGGTTGCTATGTGGGGGGTTCATACTGTATATAGGGAATCATGTGGGGGCTCATACTTTATACAGGACCCTATGTGATGGCTCATGCAGTATATAAGGGGCTATGTGGTGGCTTATACTGTGTAAAAGAGCTATGTGCAGGCTCATACTGTACATAGGAGGTTATGTATGTGGTGTTCATGCTGTATATACAGAGCTATGTGAGGGATTATACTGTATATAAAGAGGCTATGTGGGGGCTCATACTGTATATAGGAGGCTATATGCAGGCACATACTGTACGTAAGGGGCTATGAGGTGGCTCATACTGTGTAAAGGGGCTTTGTGTGGGCTCATACTGTATATAGGAAGTTATGTACAGTACAGACCAAAAGTTTGGACACACCTTCTCATTTAAAGAGTTTTCTGTATTTTCATGACTATGAAAATTGTACATTCACACTGAAGGCATCAAAACTATGAATTAACACACGTGGAATTATATACTTAACAAAAAAGTGTGAAACAACTGAAAATATGTCTTATATTGTAGGTACTTCAAAGTAGCCACCTTTTGCTTTGATGACTGCTTTGCACACTCTTGGCATTCTCTTGATGAGGTTCAAGAGGTAGTCACCGGAAATGGTTTTCCAACAATCTTGAAGGAGTTCCCAGAGATGCTTAGCACTTGTTGGGCCTTTTGCCTTCACTCTGCAGTCCAGCTCATCCCAAACCATCTCGATTGGGTTCAGGTCTAGTGACTGAGGAGGCCAGGTCATCTGGCGTAGCACCCCATCACTCTCCTTCTTGGTCAAAGAGCCCTTACACAGCCTGGAGGTGTGTTTGGGGTCATTGTCCTGTTGAAAAATAAATGATGGTCCAACTAAACGCAAACCGGATGGAATAGCATGCTGCTGCAAGATGCTGTAGTAGCCATGCTGGTTCAGTATGCCTTCAATTTTGAATAAATCCTGAACAGTGTCACCAGCAAAGCACCCCCACACCATCACACCTCCTCCTCCATGCTTCACGGTGGGAACCAGGCATGTAGAGTCCATCCGTTCACCTTTTATACATCGCACAAAGACACGGTGGCTGGAACCAAAGATCTCAAATTTGGACTCATCAGACCAAAGCACAGATTTCCACTGGTCTAATGTCCATTCCTTGTGTTCTTTAGCCCAAACTTGTCTTTTCTGCTTGTTGCTTGTCCTTAGCAGTGGTTTCCTAGCAGATATTTTACCATGAAGGCCTGCTGCACAAAGTCTCCTCTTAACAGTTGTTGTAGAGATGTGTCTGCTGCTAGAACTCTGTGTGGCATTGACCTGCTCTCTAATCTGAGATGCTGTTAACCTTCGATTTCTGAGACTGGTGACTCGTATAAACTTATCCTCAGAAGCAGAGGTGACTCTTGGTCTTCCTTTCCTGGGGCGGTCCTCATGTGAGCAAGTTTCTTTGTAGCGCTTGATGGTTTTTGCAACTGCACTTGGGGACACATTCAAAGTTTGCCCAATTTTTCGGACTGACTGACCTTCATTTCTTAAAGTAATGATGGCCACTCGTTTTTCTTTACTTAGCTGCTTTTTTGTTGCCATAATACAAATTCTGACAGTCTATTCAGTAGGACTATCAGCTGTGTATCCACCTGACTTCTGCACAACACAACTGATGGTCCCAACCCCATTTGTAAGGCAAGAAATCCCACTTATTAAACCTGTGAAGTGAAAACCATTTCCGGTGACTACCTCTTGAAGTTCATCAAGAGAATGCCAAGAGTGTGCAAAGCAGTCATCAAAGCAAAAGGTGGCAACTTTGAAGAACCAAGAATGTAACCCATATTTTCAGTTGTTTCACACTTTTTTGTTAAGTATATAATTCCACATGTGTTAATTCATAGTTTTGATGCCTTCAGTGTGAATGTACAATTTTCAAAGTCATGAAAATACAGAAAAATCTTTAAATGAGAAGGTGTGTCCAAACTTTTGGTCTTTACTGTATGTGGTGCTCATACTGTACATACGGAGCTATGTGGTGGCTCATACAGTATATAGGAGGCTATACGCAGGCACATACTGTATATATGAGGTTACGTATGTGGTGCTCATACTGTATATAGATAGCTATGTGCTGGCTCATACTGTATATAGGAGGCTATGTTGGGGCTTACACTTTATATAGAGAGCTATGTGCGGGCTCATACTGTATCTAGGGAGCAATATGCTGGCTCATACTGTATATAGGATGCTATGTGGGGCTCATACTGTAAATAGAAAGCTATATGGGGGCTCATACTGTATCTAGGGAGCTATGTGGGGCTTATATTATATATAATAAGTTATGTGGGGACTCATACTGTATCTAGGGGGCTATGTGGAGGCTCCATTATTATCTATACTGTATATATTCTGCCTGTTCGACAGGCAATCTTTACATGTGTCACAGCTGTCTAACAGCCGTGACACTTGCAGATGCAGTGACAGTAAAAAAAATGCCGAGCATGCCAAAATCCTCGGCAAGCACCCGAGCATGCTCGCCGGAAAGGATTAATGAAATGTACTTGATCATCACTAATCAGCACATTTCCTTACTAAACATAACAATGTGCACATTAATGTAAAATATTTAATCCTAATATATTCCATAAATCAACTCACTGAAGGGTATGCGGATATAGCCATTAGTTTCCGTAAGAAACGTCCTTTCCATGTCCTTATAATCATACATTCCATATTACAATTCTGTTCACAAGACAGAACACAATAATAGGAAACATTTAAGTCTGGAACGCATGGTACATATTGTCCCTTTTTGATCTATCCTATTTTCTCAGTCCCTAACCTCTGGTATGAATCTTATGTCACAGATACACACCTGAAATTCCCAAGACACACGGTAGCCAGAAGCTTCTACAGTTTGCATGGTTAAGAAATAGCTGGGTTTCTACGGCAACTAGTGAAGATGTACGGGAGAAGCAGACAGTAATCTCCGAGCCTTCTCTCTGGGGCTTTTTGAAGATATATGCTTGACACACCATTAATCTCCTTTTTACAAATGCTCCACCTACTGTATCTTTAAAAACATAATTTAACTCTTTGTCTATAAACGAGCTCACCAGAGAAAGAATTTAGTTGTAAAAAGATGCGCCTGGTAGATATGCTAACATGTGGACGGAGAGCCGGCCGGGGTTGTTTTGGCTCTATGCTAAATAATAATGTAGTGATTATATTTTAAGAATAATTGCAATTAAAGGGTTATTGACTATCTGGCAATCCCTCTATCACATGCATAGAAAGCAATTCCTTTATGTAATTTTATTGAAATCTCAGGTCGTCGTGGTTCCCAGCATAACTATAGCAGACAAATACTGTTCTGACAGCCTGGTCCATCAATGCCAACACAGAGTATTATAGCAAAAGAGGCATACTACTATATTTAAAGAAAACCTGTCATGTAAAATAACACTATTAACCTGCAGATATGGGGTTAATCTACAGGTTATTAGCACTCTGACACACTGCAGTGTCGGCACTGAGAGCCCCGCTGCCAGGAGGAAATTAACTTTATTCCTCCCTGGCAGTGTTTGGCTATCAGTCATATAGGTGGCACTGATATGATTTCATTCACTGCTCTACGCATAGAGAGCAGAGGCTATAATCGTTCCCCCGGCACTGACTGAGAGTTGGCGCAGCGTCTGTCAATGCCCGGGGCGTGGTTACATGCAGCCACTATGCTCTATGCAGACGACGGTGACTGAAACCATGTTTGTGCTGCCTCTATGACTGAAAGCCAAATGCTGCCAAGGGGAATAAAGTTAATATCCTCCCGGCAGCGGTGTTCTCAGTGCCGACGCCGCACGGTGTCTGAATGCTATTAACCTGCAGATTATCCCCATATCTGAAGGTTTAGAGTGTTATTTTACATGACCGGTTAAAGCACCACTCCAGATATTTTTTTCCCTTGCCTTTTGTTAGGAATCACATGTGTATGTGTGTATGTATGTGTATGTATGTGTAGTCACATACTCACTGGATGGTATCTTCATCTGTTTTCAGCCAGATCCAATCGCTGGGACTTCACATAACGGCTTTTGCAACCCACTGGATTACTGTGTGTTCAGGAATCACTTTTCTCAGTTCAAGGAGCCTCGTTCTAAATTCCCATAGATTTGCATTGAGAAGATTTTAAAAAATTACCCTGCTTCACACAGAAACCACTGTGTGATTTGGTTTGTTACAACTGTAGTACCGTAGAGTGGGGCAGAAAATGGTTAAAGATGTCTGTCGGTGAGTATGCAACTATATGTATTACACTTAACTCCATAACCACAAATAAAGGGCTAAATTAATATTAATGAGGGATTAATATTTTTTATTGTCCTGCCTTCTTTAATTATAAAAAAAAGTCTTACATTATTTTCACATGGGGAGGAATTGCTGTGGAATATTTTATGCTGCAATTGCACCTGGAACAGATGGGATTCCAAATCATAAAGCTATGTTCACACATGACATTTTTGTTGCATATTTTACGCAGCGTATTTGTTGTGTAAAATACACAGCATTTTACAGTACCAGTATAATCAATGAGATTTCTGACAGTTCAGGCACACACTGCTTTTTTTCTGTTAGTATTTTGAGCCCTACTGCATTATTGCCATGATGCAGCATGTCAATTCCATCAGCATTGTTTCATCGCTTTTCATCTATTAAAGTGAATTGGTGGTAAGTGCAAGTAAAAATTTTGCAAAAATGCATGTAAAAATGGGACAAAAAATCAAAGCATTTCTCCTGGTACCTCTTTGGTTTTTGGTGCAAAAAAAAAAAACTGCAAAAATGCAACATGTGATCATAGATCAGATAGGGTAAAACCAATATATTCACCTCTCTGTCACATCCCTGACTCCTTTGCCTACACTTTTTGTCAGTCTTTGTACAACCTTGCCTACTGTGATGATGTTTCATACCACGAGCGCAGCCCAGCAGTCACAAGGACAAAGATGTCATCACAGAAAGCTGAGTTGTACAGAGACTGGCAGAGGACCAGGTAAGTAAGGCAGAAAGAAAATGTGACCGATGATATGAGTATATATGCAAACTTTTTTCATGAGTTGTGAATTTTGCTTCAGTGCAATCTGCATCAGAGTCTGCAAAAAAATGGTGTCTGCCGTCAATTTTGAATTGTCCAATAAACTCAATGGGTAAAATCCACAACGAGTTTGTAATTATTCTGCAACATTGTTAACATTCTGTGGATTTAAAATCTTTATCTAAATTCAATTTCTCTGTTGATTCTACCCAAATCTTTTCTGCAACCTAAAGATGAGATTTTTTTTTTTTAAATCTCTTCTACTTTTGTTGCTACTGTAATACACAGTGGATTTCCACTTCAATAATCTCTAACATATCTGCTCCATTTGAAAATACTAAAAATGAGAAAGATTCTACAAAGCCTAGTTATCTGTCTTAATCATGTGGTCTCTATTCAATAAGTTAAAGCACAAATCTGAAGGATCGAGCACAAAGTACACTGCTCAAAAAAATAAAGGGAACACTCAAATAACACATCCTAGATCTGAATGAATGAAATATTCTCATTGAATACTTTGTTCTGTACAAAGTTGAATGTGCTGACAACAAAATCACACAAAAATCATCAATGGAAATCATATTTATTAACCAATAGAGGCCTGGATTTGAAGTTACTCCCAAAATTAAAGTGGAAAAACACACAACAGGCTGATCCAACTTTGATGTAATGTCCTTAAAACAAGTCAAAATGAGGCTCAGTATTGTGTGTGGCCTCCATGTGCCTGTATGACCTCCCTACAACGCCTGGGCATGCTCCTGATGAGGTTGCGGATGGTCTCCTGTGGGATCTCCTCCCAGACCTGGACTAAAGCATCCGCCAACTCCTGGACAGTCTGTGGTGCAACGTGACGTTGGTGGATGGAGCGAGACATGATGTCCCAGATGTGCTCAATCGGATTCAGGTCTGGGGAACGGGCGGGCCAGTCCATAGCTTCAATGCCTTCATCTTACAGGAACTGCTGACACACTCCAGCCACATGAAGTCTGGCATTGTCCTGCATTAGGAAGAACCCAGGGCCAACCACACCAGCATATGGTCTCACAAGGGGTCTGAAGATCTCATCTCGGTACCTAATGGCAGTCAGGCTACCTCTGGCGAGCACATGGAGGGCTGTGCGGCCCTCCAAAGATATGCCACCCCACAGCATTACTGACCCACTGCCAAACCGGTCATGCTGAAGGATGTTACGTCTGTCACATGTGCTCAGTGTGAACCTGCTTTCATCTGTGAAGAGCACAGGGTGCCAGTGGTGACTTTGCCAATCCAGGTGTTCTGTGGCAAATGCCAAGCGTCCTGCATGGTGTTGGGCTGTGAGCACAACCCCCATCTGTGGATGTCGGGCCCTCAAACCACCCTTATTGAGTCGGTTTCTAACCGTTTGTGCAGACACATGCACATTTGAGGCCTGCTGGAGGTCATTTTGCAGGGCTCTGGCAGTTCTCCTCCTATTCCTCCTTGCACAAAGGTGGAGGTAGCGGTCCTGCTGCTGGGTTGTTGCCCTCCTACGGCCCCCTCCACGTCTCCTGATGTACTGGCCTGTCTCCTGGTAGCGCCACCAGCCTCTGGACGCTACGCTAACAGACACAGCAAACCTTCTTGCCACAGCTCGCATTGATGTGCCATCCTGGATGAGCTCCACTACCTGAGCAACTTCTGTGGGTTGTAGAGTCCGTCTCATGCTACCACGAGTGTCAAAGCACAACCAACATTCAAAAGTGACCAAAACATCAGCCAGAAAACATTGGTAATGAGATGTGGTCTGTGGTCCCCACCTGCAGAACCACTCCTTATCGAGGGTGTCTTGATAATTGCCAATAATTTCCATCTATTGTCTATTCCATTTGCACAACAGCATGTGAAATTGATTGTCAATCAGTGTTTCTTCCTAAGTGGACAGTTTGATTTCACAGAAGTTTGATTTACTTGGAGTTATATTCTGTTATTTAAGTGTTCCCTTTATTTTTTTGAGCAGTGTATATTACAAAATTTTATTTTTCCACAAGTGATACCCTTCCAGTTTACAGTTGCTGATATATTTTTTTACATATAGGCTTTTATAATAGGATTTATTTTTCTACATCTAAGTCTTTGATATCAAAGTAAAGCCAGCTCAGTGCACTGCCTACTCATTTTAACTGTTTTCTAGAATACCTCAGAAAAATTTCAAGTCTTGATTAATATATTTCAATATGGGATTCAATTAGCATGTCTCTTTCGTGGCATTCAATTTGCATATCTGATTATGAGAAAAGATACCAAGAATTGTACAACTGCTCCATAAAATATATAACAATACAGCAAGTATTTTTTGAATTTAAAGAGTTGTCTTTTAATGATAAATCCTGTCTAGGTGTCCTATTGGACCACTAGCATAATGTAGATGTGGGTGCTATATACTATACAATAGTGTAAGCATATAAATCCTCTAAAAATGATACCCTTTTATTATAATCCATTAAAAACACAAATGCCCATGTGATGTGAGACTTAAAAATGAATGATCACAATATATAGAATATACCCCTAAAGGACTTATTAAATAAATAGTAATAGCACATGGTTACTAAGTAGTGAACTTATGATGCCCTATTCATAGCCTGAAATGATCCTACCTGTCACGGAGGTTGGCACCCTACATAGGGAAACTGGCGCCCCCGCTCAGCGATGGCTGTCCCTCACTCTCCCTGTTACGCATTGATAAAGTGAACTAAATCAGGAATGGGTGACTGGATATTCTAATACAGAGATGTCTCTAACACATAAATGATGTATGTATACAAGTTAGACATACATAGCATAGCATAGACTTATCTCTTAGTTCTGGAAACTGCCTCGACACGTTTTCCCGTCCATTCAGTTTATCAGGAGGCCCAATACAATTATGAAAAAGATTCATGAGAATACATGATGGAGGATAACATAGCCTCCAGGGCGCTGTCAACCTCATCATAAATAAAACATCAAACTGTTCTTTCTTGAAGTATTTTATTTCATGAAATCTATACAATGGTGTTTAAATGAGATAAATAAAATTCCGTAAATTCCTTAAAAAAGGAATAATAAAATACTTAAAAAAAGTGATAAGTTCAGTCTGATGTTTCTTTATAAAGAGGTTGACCGTTACCTTGGGGAGTTTCTTCTGAATACTTGGGAGAATGGTTAGTATTAGGATAACAGAGTTAAAAAATATATATATATATTCAGTCATGGCCGAAAGTGTTGGCAGTTGGCACCCTTGAAATTATTCCAGAAAATGAAATATTTCTTCCAGAAAATTATCGCAATTACACATTTTTTGTTATACACATGTTTATTTCCTTTGTGTGAATTATAAAAACATAGAAATAAGAGAGGAATAAAGGGCAAATTGAACATAATTTCACAGAAAACTCCAAAACTGGGCTGGACAAAAATTGTTGGCACCTCTCAAAAATTGTGGGTAAACAATTTTGTTTCAAGCATGTGATGCTCATTCAAACTCACCTGTGGCAATTAACAGATAAAAAGGGGAGAAGTTTACTCAGTCTTTTCATTGTGTGTCTGTGTGTGCTATACTAAACATGGAGAACAGAAAGAGGAGAAGAGAACTGTCTGTGGACTTGAGAACCAAAGTTGTTGAACAATATTAACAATCTCAAAGTTACAAGTCCATCTCCAGAGATCTTAATGTTCCTTTGTCCACAGTGCGCAACATAATTATGCTGTTTACAACTCATAGCACTTTAGCTAATCTCCCTTCACGTGGACGGGAAGAGAAAAATTGATGAAAGATTGCAATGCAAAATAGTCCGGATGGTGGATAAGCAGCCCCAACCAAGTTGCAAAGAAATTCAAGCTGTCCTGCAAGCTCAGGGTGCATCAGTGTCAGCCCAAGCTATCCGTCGACATTTGAATGTAATGAAACGCTATGGCAGGAGATCCAGGAGGACCCCACTGCTGACACAGAGACATAAAAAAGCTAGACTGATGTTTGATTTTTGCTTATTCACGTACATTTTGTCATTCTTGGATAGAGTCTTGTGGACAGATGAGACTAAGACTGAGTTTTTTGGTAAAGCAGATCATTCTACTGTTTGCCAAAAGTGGGATGAGGCCTGCAAAGAAAAGAACACAGTACCTACAATCAAATATGGTGGAGGTTCAAAGATGTTTTGAGGTTGCTTGCTGCCTCTGGCATTGGGAGCCTTGACTGTATGAAAGGCATCATGAAATCTGAAGAATACCAAAGGATTTTGGGCTGCAATGTAGTACCCAGTGTCAGAAAGCTGGATATCCATCATGGCTCTTCCAGCAGGACAATGACCCCAAAAATACTTCAAGAAACACCCAAAAATTGATGGAAACAAAGTACTGGGGAGTTCCAAAGGGACTAGCAATGAGTCTTGATCTAAATCCCATTGAACACCCTTATAGAGATCTTAAAATTGCTGTTGGGAGAAGGCACCCTGCATATATAGGAAACTTGGAGCAGGTTACAAAAGAAGAGTGGTCTAAAATCGCACTTGAGTTGGGTAAGAAGCTTGTTGATGGTTATAGGAAGTGATTGATTGCAGTTATTTATTAACAGGGTGTGCAACCAAATATTAAGTTGAGGGTATCAACAATTTTGTCCAGCCCATTTTGGGGGTTTTATGTGAAATTATGTCCAATTTGCCTTTTTTTCTATTTTTTTTTGTTGTTCCAATACACACCAAGGAAGGAAACATGTGCATAACAAAAATTTCATTGCAATAATTTTCTGGGAAAAATACTTCATTTTCTGGGACAATTTCATAGGTGCCAATGCTTTGGGCCATGACTGTGTATATATAAATATATATTGTGTGCGTAGTGTAACGTGGTAGGGGCGTTGCAGGGTGGCATGGCAGTGACAGACGGCAACAGTCCATATAAAGAAGTGTAGGCTTTTATTTTCAGCCAAAATGCGGCAAAACAACAAAGCAATCAAAAACAACAAAGACTTTCCCAACTAGGCACTAACTAACGTGCCATACTTCTCATTCACGCTTTCAGGGATGTATGTCGACTTGGCTTTTCAGCAACTCAGGTTATTGCCCAATAAACTGCTGTGCATTACCTCCTCAGGAACAAGTCCTGTCAGTCTGGACCTGTGACTCTAATGAAGCCTTTTCCTTCAGGCTTTTCTGTGTCTCTAATGAGACAACCTCTCCCAGCTGAGCTGGTTAAGCCTCCAGCACGGACCGTACTAGGGCGATAGTGAGAGTGAGGAGTCCCACTGCCAAATCCTACTCATCACACCAGTAAAAACCTGGAACTACCATAAATCTAATGGCTCAGCAGCTAACCTGCTGCACCAACCAGTACTGCCCTGCTTTTAATATCTCACCCAGCTTAACTTTCTGGGAGAGATATAAACTCCATCCAGTATCTTCCCTGTCAGCTGCCAACAGTAGATATATATAACAAATATTCACCACTCAATTGTCTCTCCATCGCTGCTGCCCACTTGATGAAGTGACAGATGGCAAGTCACAATTTGGGTGGATTCACTCAAAGCAAATTAAATTGCACCTTATACTACTAAAGTGAGTAACAGGTTCAGCCAGCTCACCAGAAAAAAAGGGGGCCCAGACAAATTGTAGCCAGAGATCAAAGGTCAATCACTAAAAGTGCTCAAGAGCATGTGCCATAAAAGAAGCCAGTTTGTTGTGGGAACTGGTTAAATGCAACCACCACAAAGAGAGATGCCAAGGCTAAAGGCATGTTAAATAAGGTAAGGTGACTAAATGTTGATTACCATAGAGCAGCTAGGAAAAACCAGAACTACTTCCTGAATGGCTGACGCATTTACCTCCAATAGGCCTATAAAAATGGTCACACTAGGGAATTATTTGTGATGATGAAACAATTGAATAAGCCTTTCTAATCATGCCAAACAACCATCAAAGACTGTGCTGATAATGAAATTAGTGATCAGCAGGACATCAAGGAGAGATGGAAAAAAAACACAAAGGATCTATATGACAGTGCAAGCACTAACCATCATTTTGAGAACAGGGATCAAGAGGAACCAGATCTCCTGGAAAGTAAATTGGATTGGGCACTGAGGCAGCTGTCAAACAAATCACTTGACAACAATGGTATCCATGCAGAGCTGCTCAAACTAGTCCCAAAAAAGCAAAACCTTGACAGCACTATGTAAGAAGATATAGAGGATCTGCATATGGTCAAAGTACTAGTAAAGAAAAGTTTTTATCCCACTGTCAATGAATGGCAATGCTTGGGAGTGTGCCAACTATAGAACAATTGCCCTAATCCCCAACACCAGCAAGGGCAATATCCTTGATAGAAAACTTTCTGATACCCAAATTGGATTCAGCAGGGGTAGGGGGACCTGTAAGATCCCCCAGCGAGGTAGTCGTGGGCGAGCTGTAGTCCATACTCGCTCTGGCACCCTACAGACAAAGTGCGTCATCTCTCTGATGGGCTGGAGTATATGTGGAGTTTTCCACTTTCTTCTGACCAGCCGGTCTCTTCAGTCTCCAGGGATTTCTCCTCTGGAACCAGGGCAGCAGTGAATTCAGAGGACACAAAGTTCATAACAATAACTGAGACTTTACTGGGTAACTGAGAGTATGTACAATATTTACAGGCAGGTATAAAGGATAAGGCCTTTGTTGTCATCTTTCTCACAGGTACTTGATACAACTTCAGCCCTGGATCCCACTGAAGGTGAAGCATCTCTGATGCTCTGTTCTCTAGCCCTAGAGAATTTTCCTAATCTGTGACAGTATATCCGGATCTTAGTTCTCTTCACATAATAGCCTTGATTCCTAACTTCTTTTGCAGTCCTGCAGACAGAATGCACCCCTAGATCCCCGATGACTCTCTCGAGGTTCCCAGACTGGCTAAGGGGGCTCTTGTGAAGAGATTCTTGCATCTGATGATCCACTGTCTGGGTTACTAAGGCCCACGTCTACCCTAGAAGCCAGTTTATGGAGCCTGTCACTTTTCTAAAACCCTGTACACCACTGAGCTATTCACTTCCTGTGCTCAACAATAGCACTGGGTTCCCACTCCCTCTACTGGGCTGGATAATCACAGCTAACCCCTTAACTGGACCTAACTGCAGCCCAGAGAGATCTAACTTTTGGGAACATGCTTTTTAACCCTTTCAGTGCGAGAGGGAAGCTACTTCCTTCACCACTACTAAATTCCCCCACACTTTAATTATGGTCGTTTTCGGCCATACTAGACAACCAATCAAGTATTAAAATATTTGCAATACTATAACATATTATGAAAACATTTAAGTGAAAGTCTGGTCCTGACGTCATTTTCTTGGGTAGGAACCGTCCCTTCTCGGTTAAGGGCCTTGGAACAGCAATCAGGACAGTTCATTGTTATAACATTTGAAACTCTTCAGCAACCCTAGACCTTCTCAGTAAGGACCCCGAAAGCACAGTGTCCATGTCCATTTTATCAAAATAGGTCAACTTCAACGACAGCCCTCGACTTTCTTAAGGGCAGAGTCCTGAGGCACAAAGTCATGGAAGCCATCACATGATTTCTCTTTAGCTAACCATAGCAGGGGTCACCGTTTCTTCCTGCTAGGCCACTAGTCTCTTAGTGGTAGAGGATGTCCATCCTCAAGGCCTGCCTCAGTGCTGAAAATGCCAGCAGAAAAATGTGCAACAGGCGAAACAAAAATAAAAATAAAAGGAAGCAGCTCACAAAACAAATAACTTCTGCTCCTTGAGGCCTCCCTGGCCCTGGAGGTAAAAGAACGGTCCTCCAACTTTTCTTGAAACTTTAATGAACATGGGGTGATCCTCCCCCATCGGGAATCCGTCCCAGAAAGGAACCACCATCAATGGTTGTTATTTGAACAAAACTAGGAGATCAACGGACCTCTACACAGTCACCTTACTTTTTCTTTCCAGCCTCCCTCTTCTTCTTCATAAAGGCGGCCCATGCAGTAGATGAAGGGGGTTTCTTCCACCTCCAGAGCTGGTCAGGGTAGCTGCTAAGCCCAGAGTCCTCGTCTGAGGACATAGTGCTGCCACAGCCGACCTGGGTGGGACCATAACTCGTGACTCTAAACTTTTGGACCACATGGCGGGTGCTGAATTGCGAGTCTCCAGCGGCCCCCTGACCAGTCACCTCTACCTCCTCCAGTTGTTTGGATGGGAAGCCGACAACCTGCGCCTCACTGAGAGAGTCCTCTTCCTCCTCATCTTCAGACTCCTCCCATTGGTGTCTCACCTGACATTTCTCCACACGTGGGCCATCTTCTTTTGGAGGTGGCATGAAGCCCTTGGGAGCCTCCCTGGCTGACTGCTGATGAGCTTCCCATTTGGCCCTCCCCTGGAGGACCTCCTGGTCCCTTTCTAACATGTCCTCCCATTCGTAGTGGTGGTTTAATGCAGCCAAGTACCACCCCCGGGTACATTCGCCCTTAATTAAATACACAATGTCCCCAACGTGTAGGTTGTGGAGACAGGAAGGAAGGTATTTGTGTGTCACTATGTCCCGACTGACATATACCTTGTCACCCATCCACTCCTCCTCCAGAAATCTGTAGCCCTTCTGGATGTCAAATTTAGTCACCCGCCCCCGAGTCTGGGAATCCTCCACCGACTCCCGCAGAGCCACATTGGAACCTTCCAGCCGTCCCCGCAGGAAAGTGTTCATCCACTTCTGGCGCTCCAGCAGTGTCATCGGAGGGGAACGCTCTGCTAGCCACTTCGGTTTATACCCAGGATGGCTCTCTACGGGAGGCGTGCGGATCAACACCAGTTGATGTAAGGAACCTTCCGCTTAACCGCTCTCGCCCTCAACTTGCCACCTTCGGGCCCCTTAATGCTCACCGCTACAGTAGGGATCCCTGCTGCGTTCATCATCCTCTTCCAGCCGCAATGCAGTTGTTACTCCGGCTCTGCCTGGAATTCCTTCTCCATCAGCCGAGGGGGACTCACTGTCTGGCATCCGGCTCCAGCACAGCACCCATAGTTCGTGGACTAGCAGTCCTATATCCGGCTGGGGCTCGGTGAACCAATGCATGGTGACAGGTGGTAGCGGTGGTGGTCCATGGGTTCCACCAGTCGGTTGGTGGCTTCCAGCTGCGGCCCATGGGGTAACAATCTCCAGAATATTTTCCTTGTCGTTCACCTCTATGGGGTAATCTGGCTCACAAGATGCCATCTTCTAGGAGAGTTTGCTGCACCTCCTTCTCCTCATGCGCACGGCAGAAAATGGTGCTGATTGTTTTCTGTTTACGGGCTTCCTGTGCGCCCAACTCCTCCTCCTTCTGGGCCAATCTTCGGATGCTACTGCCACATCACACTTCACTCTCGGCAGATCTGCCTTCAGTCGCGCCTCCTTTCTTGACACGCTGCTACTCACTACGCTGGTCTTAATTCTGCGCCGCGCCCTCTTTTTCAATGTACCTCCCATTCTGGGACGAATCTTGACTGCTGGCCCATCCTTCTTTGAGCCGGAACTCGTGGGGGCTGGACACCTTTTCGCTCTCTCGGGCGCCGTCCACTCCCATGGTAGGTGGTTCTTTTCCAGTTCTTTACCGCCACTGTCGCCATTTTGTAATCCATGATTTGGGCCACCATCTTGGGCCTCATGTCTTCCAACACTTTTTCATCTGTGTTCTGAGTCAGCTCTTCCCTGTTTTCTTTGTGAGTGGAGCTCGCATCCTGCCGACTATGCCATATGTAAGATACCCCAGTGAGGTAGTAGTGGGCGAGCTGTAGTTCATACTCGCTGCTGCAACCTACAGACAAAGTGCGTCATCCCTCTGATGTGCTGCGGTGTATGTGGTTTATTCCACTTACTTCTGACCAGCCGATCTCTGCTTTCTCCATGGATTTCTCTTCTGAAACCAGGGCATCAATGAATTTAGAGGACACAAAGTTCAAAACAATAACTGGTACTTTACTGGATAACTTGGAGTATGTACAATATTTACAGGCAGGTATAAAGGATAAGGCCCAATGGGTTGTCAAATTTCCCACACGTACTTGATACAACTTCAACCCTGGTTCCCACTTAAGGTGAAGAACCTCTGTTGCTCTGTTCTCTAGCCCTAGAGAATCTTCCTCACCCATGACAGTATATCCAGACCTTAGTTCTCTCCACATAATAGCCTTGATTCCTAATTTCTGCAGTCCTGCAGACAGAATGCACCCATAGGTCTCTGACAACTTTCTAGAGGTTCCCAAGCTGGCTAAGGGGGCTCTTGTGAAGAGATTCTTGCATCTGATGATCCACTGTTTGGGTTACTAAGGCCCACGTCTACCCTAGAAGCCAGTATATGGAGCCTGTCACTTTTCTGAAGTCCTGGACACCACTGAGCTATTCACTTCCTGTGCTCAACAATAGCACTGGGTACCCCTTCCCTCTACTGGGCTAGTTATCACAGCTAACCCCTTAACTGGACCTAACTGCATCCCAGGGAGATATTACTTTTGGGAACATGCTTTTTAACCCTTTTAGTGCCAGAGGGAAGCTACTTCCTTCACCACTACTACAGATTCATGATTGCAATGCAAACCTGAGGTGCATCTTAGAAAAGATGAGGGAATACCAGAAGAAACTCTTATATGTGCGTCATTGAATATACCAAGGCTTTTGACTTTGAGCATGATAAGCTTTCAGAAGCACTGATTGAGGTAGAAATGCCTGAGCACCTGATGAGGTTAATCATGTCTCTTTATGACAATCAAGAAGCTACAGTGCACATTAGGTATGGAATTACAGATGGTTCAATATCAAAAAGGGCACAAGGTAAGGATGCATTCTCTCTCCTTTTCTTCTCAACTGCTATTTAGGAATAATCATGAGGAAACTAGATTTAGATTATTAAAGTTATGTAATCTTAGATACACAGATGATACAACCCTGTTGGCAGAGAGTATCAAGGGGCTGAAGAAGTTGTTCCTGAAGTTGATAAAAGAAAAGAATATATGACATTACCTGAATATCAAAAATACCAAAATTTTCTTGGGTCCCTCATTAATCACATTTGCGGTTTGACATAGCAGATTAAGCATTAATTAGCTTTTGGGCATGCAGCCATGGTGAGCAAAGATTAATTAATTATATATACTGTGTATATATATATATATATATATATATATATATATATACATATATATATATACATATATATATATATTACATTGGTATACAATATCTTATGCTGATGACAAGATAATGGTTTTTATTGTTTTTAATCTTGGAAAATTACTATATCAATAAATGAAATGTTTGTATCTACACTGTGTTCCAAATTATTATGCAAATAATATTTTCTCAGATTTTCCCAAATTACCTATATGAATTGCAGTCATTGCAATTTTCCAGTCAAATAACTATTAGAGTACAATTGAAAGGTTTTTGTACAAACTGCCTATGATAACAGTATATTTAAAAAAAAATAAAAAACTCAAACTGCACTCAAAATGCATGTTCCAAATTATTATGCACAGCAGAGTTTCAACCTTTTCATTTTAATAAAGAACAAAAAAATGGTCATTTTTGAAATTATAAGCATTAGCAGGTTATTACAAACTGAAATCAAACAGTTTTCAACTCAAAACTTTATTCTAGGTGATGTTACATTTGCACATAGGACCCCTTGTTCAAAAGGAGCTTCTGAACTCTCTCGTCCATTGAATTTGTCAGGTTTTGGATGGTTTCTGCTTTAATTGTTTTGCATGAGGACAGAATACCCTCACAGAGCTGTTGCTTAGATGTGAACTGCCTCCCACCATCATAGACACTCCTTTTGATGATGCTTCAGAGGTTCTCAATGGGGTTGAGATCAGGGGAGCATGGGTGCCACACCATAAGTTTGTCCCCTTTTATGCCCATAGCAGCCCGAGATTCAGATGTGTTATGTGCAGCATGTGACGCGGCATTATCATGCATGAAATGATCTCGATGGTCCAGATGGATGGAGTGGAGGATGGCTGGTTGATGGACACCCCATGCAAACACGGCTACGGCGCTAACAAGGAGGAGGTGGAGTAATGTTTTGGGCTGGAATCATGGGGAGAGAGATTGTCGGCCCTTTTAGAATCCCTGAAGGGGTAAAGATGAACTCCATAATGTATGTTGAGTTTCTCAAACAGCACTTCCTTCCATGGTTCAAGAAGAAGAACCGTGCATTCCGCAGCAAGATCATTTTCATGCATGATAAGCCCCGTCTCATGCTGCACATAACACATCTGCATCTCTGGCTGCTATGGGCATAAAAGGGGACAAACTTATGGTGTGGCACCAATGCTCCCCTGACCACAACCCTATTGAGAACCTCTGGAGCATCATCAAAAGGAGTGTCTATGATGGCGGGAGGCAGTTCACATCTAAGCAACAGCTCTGGGAGGGTATTCTGTCCTCATGCAAAACAATTAAAGCAGAAACCATCCAAAACCTGACAAATTCAATGGACGAGAGAGTTCAGAAGCTCATTTTGAACAAGGGGTCCTATGTGCAAATGTAACATCACCTAGAATAAAGTTTTGAGTTGAAAACTGTTTGATTTCAGTTTGTAATAACCTGCTAATGCTTATAATTTCAAAAATGATCATTTTTTTGTTCTTTATTAAAATGAAAAGGTTGAAAACTCTGCTGTGCATAATAATTTGGAACATGCATTTTGAGTGCAGTTTGAGTTTTTTATTTTTTTAAAAATATACTGTTATCATAGGCAGTTTGTACAAAAACCTTTCAATTGTACTCTAATAGTTATTCGACTGGAAAATTACAATGACTGCAATTCATATAGGTAATTTGGGAAAATCTGAGAAAATATTATTTGCATAATAATTTGGAACACAGTGTATAGATGTGCATCTATTTCTGTATTGCTTTTCCTTTCTCTCATTATCAGCTTCAGCCCCAAATTTCTCATTTTCAAACGGGATAATAGGAGAAAATGGACCTGACATTTCATCAAACAATATCATCCTTACATGGTGTTATTCCTTATGTGGTCAAAAGCTAATGTTTGGGCACACGACAAGGCTCTGAAAGGAAAAAGGGCTATTTGATTTTTAAAAAGAAAATTTTGCTCTAATAGATTGCTAATGCGGCATGGCATCAATAGAGTCCTTGAGGTGCCAAATTAGTAAACCCCCACCACAAGTGACCCCACTTTGGAAAATAGATCCGGTAATGAATTCACTTTCGGGTGTGGTGACCATTTTGAACCCAGAGGTGTTTCACAGAACTTTATAACATTGGGACATGAAAACAAAAAAATATTCTTTTCCTGTAAAATTCTGTTGTAGTACTAAATTTGCAATTTTAACAAAGGGTAATTTTAGAAAATGAACACTACAGTTAATTATATAATTTCTCACAAATCCAGTTATACCCAATAACTGGTAGAAAATGAATGCTTTGACTCATGACAGGACTTGGAAAGGAAATAGTGGTATTTGAGTTTTCAAGCCAAATTTGGCTGAAATAGATTAAGGATGCCATGTTGCATTTCCTGAGTCTCTGAGCTACCAAAACAAGAGAATCCCTCCATAAGTGAAAATAAACCCTTCAAAAATGTAATCTAGTAATTTAGTGAACATTTTTATTTGATGTGCTTCACAAAATATTGTAAAATTTGGCCATGAAGACTGCAAATTACGCTTTTTTTCTTAATAAAATTATAATTTAGCCTTATATTTGTAATTCTCACAAGAGTTAATACTAGGAAAAGGCCTCCACAATTTGTTATGTAATTTCTACAAGTGTGATTGTAGACTAATGTTTGAGCAAAAGACAGGGCTCGGAAGGGAAGGAGCACCATTTGACTTTTGGAATGCAGTTTTTATTTGTGCGAGCCATTAGCAGAACCTACAAATGACCACATTTTGGAGGCTACACTATTAAAAATAAATATTTTTCTATCTTTTTTAATCTTTTTTGTCTGTTTTTTTCACATTTTTACAAATTCTAAAGATCTTTTGTTTTTACATTTTTATTTTGTCCTGCAACTGGACTTGAAAAATGTTCACTTTAACTGCTCATCTCATGCACTGCAATACCTCTGCACTGCAATGCATGATACCTTTAAGTTTTAAACTGACATAGCCTGTTAGATCTTGCTTATGGCAGGGTCTAACAGGCCACCATACCTTGAGGCCATTACTTGAACTTGGGTTGCTATGACCACTATCGGGTACAACAATTCAAATTGTGGGACCCTGATACAGTTATAGAAGGAGCTTTCTCCTTTTGTTAACCATCTAGATGCCTCTGTCACAACTGAAAGAGGAATCACGGGGGTAAAATGGCCACAATTGGTGCTAAATACAATTTTGGCTGATGCAGCATGGAGTCAACCAGTGGCACACTGCTGACAGCAGCACACCTCCCCTCCTGACTTTTCAACTGTATCTGCATCCTGGGTGCAAATACAGATAAAAAGTATTATGGAGAAGAGGGGCCTTCTGACTGAGCACTCCGCCTCTAAGCCACAGGCAGTTTTAATTACAGCAGGTTCTTACCTTTCCATACACATGGCAATGCGAGGAGAAACTGGAGTATACTGTATAAATCTCAAAATATTAATTTTGTTAAGGACAAAAAAATGGAATGGCAAATAGTAAGAACATTTAAAAACAGCACAGATAGAAATAGTAACCCGCCAAGGACAGTCAACAATTGCCACAGCTACATATTGTAAATAGTATCAACTCCAGTGTGGCAAATAAATGCCCTAAAACAGCCCAGTTTCCACAAGCATAGGAAATAGTATACTGGAGGATGTACAGGCAACATAATGCATAGGGGAAAAGGGGGGCCCATGTAAGCAAGTGGTTACTAAAATCTCACAAGCCCAGTGGCAAACCCAAATGTTGTGGTCATTCTTACCCCGATGCAAGTCCAAGCCAAGGCAGGTACAAAACAGAAAGTAAGGGTGAATCCCCGATAGTCCCCCACAATTGAAAGAGGCATCTAGGGGGTTAAATGGCCACAACTGGTGCTAAAACCAATTTGGCACTCTGCCTCTAAACCACAGGCAGTTTTAATTACAGCAAGATCTTACCTTCCCATACACATGCAGACTTTAGTCTTTAACCCCTTTAAAACCCAAGACGTACTAATACGTGTCAGTGCCCTGGGCTTTAAGAGCCTGACCCGTATTAGTACGTCATCGCGATCGCGCGCGCACACAGGCTGTGCGGGCGTGATCACCGCTGGGTGTCAGCTGACACCCGGTACTATGAGCAGGGAGTGGTCCCGCACTGCTCCCAGCACATTAACCCCCGCAATGCTGCGATCGAAGTGGATCGCAGCATTGCGGAGGCAAGGGGAGGTGATCGCAATACTTACCTCCTCTTCCGGCCTCCAGCGCTGTCTGCCGGGGCTTCCCAGGTGTTGCCATGACGACCAGATGTCGTCATGACAACATCCGGGTCACCAGACAGCAGGAAGATTTTTTGGACATGCGCAGTACATCTGCAAACTATCTTCTCCCTGTCCAGCGCTGACTGCCTGCATGTCACAGGGATGGTGCTCAATCCCTATGCTATGCAGGCGATCAGAATAAAAGAAGTGAAAGTCCCATAGTGGGACAAAGTAAAAAATTAAAAAAACTCCCAGAAAGTGAAAAAAAAAAAAAAATTGTAAAAATATTTAAAAAAAAATGAAAAAAAATAATCCACTAAAAATAAAAATATAATGTACCCACCAATAAATATTATTATGAAAAAAAGCAAAAAAAACAATAAAAGTACACATATTTGGTATTGCTGCATCCGTAATGACCTGACCTATAAAACTGTTCCACTAGTTAACCCCTTCAGTGAACACGGTAAAAAAATAAATAAAAAGCAAAGCAAAAATCAATGCTTTATCACCATACCGCCAAGCAAAAATGGAATAACACGCGATCAAAAAGACGACTATAAATAAAAATGGTACCGCTGAAAAAGGCATCTCGTCCCGCAAAAAACAAGCCACCATACAGCTCCATCATCCCAAAAATCAAAAAGTTATAGCTCTCAGAAAAAAGCGATGCAAAAAAATAATTTTTTCTATAAAATAGCTTTTATTGTGTAAAACCGCCAAAAATTAGAAAAACTATATAAATGTGGTATCGCTGTAAACGTACTGACCCAAAGAATAAAGCTGCCTTATCAATTTTACCACACGCGGAGTAGAATAAAAAAATGTAAAAAAAACACAATTCCTGAATTGTTGGTTTTTGTTTATTCTGCCTCCCAAAAGCTGGAATAGAAAGCGATCAAAAAATGTTACATGCCTGAAAATGGCACCAATAAAAAGTCAACTCATCCCGCAAAAAACAAGCCATCACATGACTCTGTAGGCCAAAATATGCCAATGCAAAAACTAGATTTTACAAAATATGTGTCTTTTAGTGTGTGACAGCTGTCAATCATAAAAACCCGATATGATTCTGGTATCGCTGTAATAGCACCGACCCGAAGAATAAAGTAATCTCATCACTTATACCGCACGAGGAACGGCGTAAAAAATAAACACTAGGGCTGGGGTTGGGGTTGTGCTAATGTTAGGGTTGGGGTTGTTTTTTTTTTCAAAAGTAAAAAAAAAAAAAGATGACGATATGGCAACTAGTGTTGAACGCAAGTGCTCGCTACTTGAGTTTGCATCGGGTGCTCGGGTATGCACTGAGTATCGCGGGTGCTCGAGTCTCCGCCCCATATGCTTCGCGGCCCAAAAAAACCTCGCAGGGTTTGCCTGCCATGCACGAGCGATCCCCGCATGTTTTCTTTGGGGTGTCTAATAACCGTGAAACATGCGGGCGGGGACTCGAGCATTTCACTTGAGCACCCGTGATACATGGTGCATACCTGAGTACCCGATGCAAACTCAAGTAGTGAGCACTTGTGCTCAAGAGTAATAGCAACTTATTCAATATGATGACCTAATGTTATCAAATTCTGTGTCGTACCTCTGGGTTCAAAATGTTCACTATACCCCTTAATAAAATCCTTGTGGGGTATAGTTTCCAAAATGGGGTCAATTGTGGGGGAGCTCCACTGTTTAGGCACACAGGGGCTCTCCAAACGCGACATGGTGTCCGCTTACAAATTGAATGGAAAATCGGCTCAAATTGTTAGCGGACACCATGTTGCGTTTGGAGAGCCCCTGTGTGCCTAAACATTGGAGCTCCCCCACAAGTGACCCAATTTTGGAAACTAAACCACCCAAGGCACCTATCTAGATGCATAGTGAGCACTTGGAACCCCCAGGTGCTTCACAAATTGATTCGTAAAAATGAAAAAGTGTTTTTTTTCCACTTTTTCATTTTTATGAATCAATTGGCCAATTTATGCACTAAGATTTCTCAATTATTTATATTTTCTAGAGCAGTAATGCTATTCAAATTTCATATATTTCATGTTTGCATACTTTTTGCGTTACAGAGAGCTACTTTATTTGTTAGTAATATATGGAGATGGCTACTCTTGGCAAGCACCTGTACACACCTGTTTTCTGTTTTGTATGTGATGGTCAGTCTTTTTTATTGATGGAGAAGAGAGCCATCATCTGACCTCCCTCCTTCATCATTCTTCCAGTGAATATGATGCTTCAGCGCAGCTGGTGCAATAACGTCATTACACTGCGACCGTTGTGCCGAGCAGTGCAGAATACATGCTACAGAAACTGGAGCGGGGGGGGGACTGAGAGAGGTGAGTATTTTTTTTTTTAATCAATAAGTATTTTGTGATGTCCATCATAATATTTGGAGGGCTATTTGTGGGCCATCATACTATGCGGAAGATTATTTATGGGGCCATCATACTGTGTGGAGGGTTATTTATGGAGCCATCACACTATGTGGAGAACTATTTATGGGACCATCATACTATGTTGTGGGATATTTATGGGGCCATCATACTATGTGGAGGGATATTTATGGGGCCATCATACTATGTGGAGGGATATTTATGGGGCCATCATACTATGTGGAGGGATATTTATGGGCCGATCATACTATGTGGAGGGATATTCATGAGCCATGATACTATATGGAGGACTATTTGTGGGGGCCATTATATTATGTAAAGGACAATTTGTGGAGGCTATCATACTATGTGGAGGGATATTTGTGGGGCCATCATACTATTTGGAGGGCTATTTGTGGTATGATCATATTATGTGGAGGGCTATTTATGGGCCATAATACTATAAGGAGGATTATTTGTGGGGGCCGTTATATTATGTAAAGGAGTGTTTGTGGAGGCTATCATACTATTTGGAGGGTTATTTGTGGCGCCATCATACTATTTGGAGGGCTATTGCCATCATACTATGTGGAGAGCTATTTGTGGGACCATCATAATATGTGGAGGGCTATTTATGGGGACATCATACTATGTAGAGGGACATTTGAGGGGCCTTAATGCTATGTGGAGGCGATCATACTTTTTGGAGGGCTATATGGTAGCCATCATACTGTTTGGATGGCTATATGGGGGTCATCATACTATTTGGATGGCTATTTGGGGGCCATCAAACTATTTGGGATGCTATGTGGAGGCCATCATACCATTTGGAGTGCTATGGGGAGCCAATAGGGGCAAAATCACTTTGTAAGGACTGCAAAATTGTAGTATATGCTCTTCTTTGTCAACACCAAATATATTTTTTTATAAGGGGGTCCCAATTAGTATTTTTGCTATGGGACCCCATGACTTGTATGTATGCCCCTGGTGTAAACTATAACATACAGTTGATATCCACTGCTTTGTTGTTCATCAGATGGAGGGGCACCATTTATTAATCCTCAACACCATAAAAAAACAATTTGAGGATAAACTCCTCTTAATGACTGCAATAAAAAGGCTTATTGGCAGTCATTGTGGGGTTAAATGGTTTATTTCATGCAACAATAGGTATAATATTTTATGAGAAAAAAATTCATTGTCTTGATAGAGATGAGAACATTGGCAGTGATTTAAGTTTCTGCCTAATTTGATAGATTTGACAAGTTAATTGGTTTATTGTTATTGTTAGTCATTCAATTCAACACTCTTAAAGCTTTCAAGCTGCAAGCAGAATAATGAACAAAACAGTTTGATCAAAATGACAAGGTATTGCAAACATGAATCATGCTTTTTATGGGTCTTAGATTAATTTTGGTGGTTTATAGTTTGTTCTATTATACAATGTAACAAAATATTTTAAAGAAAATAAAATATAGATAAAGATTCCTTTGCTACTCAAGAAAAGGTTTCTTAAAGAGTTCCGTGGGTAGTGTTAAAAATCAAAACTGATGTCAAAGTATATCTTGCATACCTAGCATGTTTTAAAGCATCTATAAATAGCAGTTCATCTGGTTTTGCAGGGCTCCTTCAATCAAATCTGAGCACTTCAGTCTTGTGGTTTTAGCAATTGGTATTGGTCTCAGGACCTGCAAGCCTTAGAGGCCATAGGGTTTTTAAAAGACCACAACTAGAGAGCGGATCTGGCAAAAATTTGGTTTTACAAAATCGCACAAATTATCCTGAGAAATTAGATTTTCAGCAAAGCTATTCTCCTCATATTAAAAGTACCTTATTATTCTCTCGGATCTTTTTAAAAATGTCATTCCTTTCCGCCTCCGTAAACACGAGTGTCTCAACTTTTTCCATATGTGCCAGTGCTAATTAGCATGGCTTTTTTTAATGTTTTTTGTAATTGTTTATTGAATAAATATTTTTTTTTAAATAATATCTGGAGATAAAGTACAGACCAAAAGTTTGGACACACCTTCTCATTTAAAGATTTTTTTCTGTATTTTCATGACTATGAAAATTGTACATTCACACTGAAGGCATCAAAACTATGAATTAACACATGTGGAATTATATACTTAACAAAAAAGTGTGAAACAACTGAAAATATGTCTTATATTCTAGGTTCTTCAAAGTAGCCACCTTTTGTTTTGATGACTGCTTTGCACACTCTTGGCATTCTCCTGATGAGCTTCAAGAGGTAGTCTCCGGAAATGTTTTTCACTTCACAGGTGTGCCCTGTCAGGTTTAATAAGTGGGATTTCTTGCCTTATAAATGGGGTTGGGACCATCAGTTGTGTTGTGCAGAAGTCTGGTGGATACACAGCTGATAGTCCTACTGAATAGACTGTCATAATTTGTATTATGGCAAGAAAAAAGCAGCTGAGTAAAGAAAAACGAGTGGCCATCATTAATTTAAGAAATGAAGGTCAGTCAGTGCGAAAAATTGGGAAAACTTTGAAAGTGTCCCCAAGTGCAGTTGCAAAAACCATCAAGCGCTACAAAGAAACAGGCTCACATGAGGACTGCCCCTGGAAAGGCAGACCAAGAGTCACCTCTGCTTCTGAGGATAAGTTTATCCAAGTCACCAGCCTCAGAATTCACACGTTAACAGCAGCTCAGATTAGAGACCAGGTCAATGCCACACAGAGTTCTAGCAGCAGACACATCTCTTCAACAAGTGTTAAGAGGAGACTTTGTGCAGCAGGCCTTCATGGTAAAATAGCTGCTAGGGAACCACTGCTAAGGACAGGCAACAAACAGAAGAGACTTGTTTGGGCTAAAGAACACAAGGAATGGACATTAGACCAGTGTGAATCTGTGCTTTGGTCTGTTGAGTCCAAATTTGAGATCTTTGGTTCCAAACACCGTGTCTTTGTGCGACGCAGAAAAGGTGAACGGATGCACTCTACATGCCTGGTTCCCACCATGAAGCATGGAGGAGGAGGTGTGATGGTGTGGGGGTGCTTTGCTGGTGACACTGTTGAGAATTTATTCAAAATTGAAGGCATACTGAACCAGCGTGGCTACCACAGCATCTTGCAGCGGCATACTATTCCATCCGGTTTGCGTTTAGTTCGACCATCATTTATTTTTCAACAGGACAATGACCCCAAACACACCTCCAGGCTGTGTAAGGGCTATTTGACCAATAGGGAGAGTGATCAAGAGAATGCCAAGAGTCTGCAAAGCAGTCATCAAAGCAAAAGGTGGCTACTTTGAAGAACCTAGAATATAAGACATATTTTCAGTTGCTTCACACTTTTTTGTTAACTATATAATTCCACATGTGTTAATTCATAGTTTTGATGCATTCAGTGTGAATGTACAATTTTCATAGTCATGAAAATACAGAAAAATCTTTAAATGAGAAGGAGTGTCCAAACTTTTGGTCTGTACTGTATATTGACTCATTTTTCTTTTTGTAGGATATATATTTTATGTTCAGTTGTAACTGCAATTTAATCAAAACACATTTTCTTGACTATATCAGTCATCTCCAAATAGATGACTATTTTAATAGTCCACAGTTGCAAGAGACGTACAATCCATAATTCCAAAATTTAAGCAACTATCTCAGCAAGTCCAGAGCCATCCTTTGCTCTGTCATATCATGTGTAAATTAAAACACCTGACAAATACTTTCTTCAGTCATAATTATTATTGATTATTATTTAAAAATACAATGCAATCAAGAAGATATATATATAAAAAAAAAATTCATATAGGTGCCTACCGCTACCTTAAATTGACATTGCTGTGAGTTTAATAGATACAAAACTTCAGCAGAGGAAGAAGACGCCTACACACATGTGCGATGTTTCGGGACCACCTCCCCATTCTTTTAGCATGCTCATTATATCCTAGGCATGATTTAAATATCAAATATCACGTGATACTTAATAACAACATATACAAAAATATACATGTATAGATGTGCTAGTGTACATGGGAAAAGGGTTAAGCAATTGTAATCCAAATCCGTATGAATTCAAACGACTGAATAATGGATTCACTCCTTCTACAAAACAATTTTTTTAACAGCTCAGGTGTCAATATTGATGGCTATTAGTAACTTTATGACCTAGCAAACCTCATTTTATAAAATAAAGTTAAAATTACAGTTTCCATTCATTCCCTTTGGGCTCACGGTATCCAACGTTGTAAATCCAATAAGTTTCTCTTTATAGAAGTTTCCTCTCTATTTGTTGCACATTTTTTCTACTAACTGTTTCCAAAACTAACTGCCTTAAATAACAGAATCTATATGTCCAGCCTCATAAAAATGTTGTTTCTCCAAACTTTTTCTTATTTATTTCATCCTCATCCTTCTTTTGCCTCTCATTCTCATTTCTTGCTATTGCTCATATAAGCGAATACTTGAACGATGTTCTATCGACCGAATTTTAATTTTGTGAGAAGTTTGGCTCACATATGGTTTCGCACAAGGACATTTAAATACATAAATCGCAATCTCGCTATTTAGGTTCATGCAGAAACCGTATTATTATTGGTCTGAGCGCAATCCGACAAAACATCGGATAGCAATCGTAAAAATAATGGGGCCATGCACATGTCCGATTTTTTTTCTTGGACAAAGCTGGATCATGCCCTAGTTGGATCCAATTATTGGATCGCACTCAGCCATGCAAATCAATGGATTCATGGAAAATTTTTCACTGCACTCGGATAACACCGGAGTCCAGTCTGATTTTCATGGACTGACACAATGGAGAAGATGGAGACATTTTTTCCATCTTCGCTTCATTCGAGAGAATCGGATCATACTTTGTTCCAACTTTGAGCAGAGCTTGATCAAAGTGTGAGTAGCATAATCGACCCAATTCTCACAGATGAGAAAATATACGCTGGTGTGTCCCTAGCCTTTCATGTATAAAAACCTTTTACTGGGATTTTCTACCCTTGAGTTTGATGTGACTTATGATCTTCTCTCACAATTGCATAGCAATTTTGGCAAAATAAGCATGGGTATCTGCCTTTATTTTTAGATTTAAGCAACTCCTACTCTAATTTGTTTGAAAAGCTAAAATAAGTCCAAATTAATTGATTATCTTAATGATACACCTTTTTTATCTTATCTACATACATATTATTATTATTATTATTATTATTATTATTATTATTATTATTATTATAGTATGTGCCCAAATCGGCTTGAATAGATTTAATATTTGTATATTTTAGCTTCATTTTTTAATTTTAAGGCATTGTGATAAATACATTTACTGTATGAGGAAATGCACCAAATGTCTCCAGATAAGGACAAGGTGACTCCTTTTAAACTAAATAATTGCCAGTATCCTTTGCACCAAAATTTACTACTACAAAAAAGAAAAAACTTTTATAAATGTGTCTATAAGTTAAATGCAGAAAAAGCATATACAGTATCTGTATTCTTTCTTTACAAAGTAATAAGTAGTTTGCAATGCACTGTTCTATTTTACACAAAATAATAATAAATGGCAGGCAACCAAAAAGGCACATCACCAGCTAAAGAAGCCATGAGCAAAAATAAAATGTTCCCTTTCTTCTCACTGTAGGCACAGGGTACCTTGCTTTAAGGGAAAGTATCAGCGGGCTTTTGCTATATAATCTTAGAGGAGCATGATGTAGTGGCAGAAACCCTGATTCCAGTGATGTGTCACTTTCTGGCCTGCTTGTTACAATTTCAATAAAATATAGTGTTTTATCAGCAGGAGATTATCACTAGTGGACTAGTTTTTTCTTGTCATGTAGTCCTCCTGCTCTGTGTAAACGCACCATCACCACTGAATAGCAGCTTTCTGCTTATACACAGAAAGCTGCCAATCAGTGATGTGGGCGGGATTATACAGAGCTCAGCATTCAGAGAACTGCTAAATCTGCAGCAGAGAAAACTTTAATTTTATCAAAACTGCAGCGAGAAGCCCAGTAAGTGATACATTGCAGGAATCAGAGTCTTTGCCCCTAAATCATTCTCAAATTACACAGCAAAAAACTGTTGACAGATTGCTTTTAAGGCTCAAGTCACATTAGTGTATAAAAAATTGGTCTGATTTTCATCCAGAAAAGTGGGACAACCTTATCTCACTTGTCATCCGTGTGCAATCTGTTTTTTTACTCAGCAGTTATTAATCTTTTACAGGACCATTTACAGTTTTCTATCTTACAGAATTGCAATATATCTGTAAAAATCGAATGCCACTCGGATGGTCTCTATGGCATCGGATTTTTTTTTTTTCACGCCCATTCGATTTCAGAGTGAAATTGCAGTAGAGATCAGCTTTATTCTCATTTGCACAAAGAAAGACTAGAAGCAATGGAATGAAATTGAAAGGGAGACGATACAGATTAGATATTAGAAAAAACTTTTTGATAGTGAGGGTGATTGTTGGAACCCAACATGGACAATATCTATAGTACGTGTAATATGAATGACTGAACTCACAATTTGATCCACAAACTCTTTGTAGCACTAAGGTTCATCAAAGGACTACATCAAAGAGATTAACCATGTGCTGTGGAGTCATAAAACCTGTGAGGCGGGAAGGCAATTGTGCGTCCTGTGGTGTTGTGCCTTTTGTTCTGTTGATATAGTGATGGCCCCGTCACACTTAGCGACGCTGCAACGATACCGACAACGATACGACCTGTCAGGGATCGTTGCTGCATCACTATGTGGTCGCTGGTGAGCTGTCAAACAGGCAGGCTCACCAACGATCAGGGGAGCAGCGATATAGTGGAAAGAATCTTTGCACGATGTCCTGCTCCTGGTTACCAGCCTGCTGAAGCAGGAGCAGGCTGGTAACCATGATAAACATCGGGTTACTAGGGGCACACGCGCACCTAGTAACCCGTTGTTTATCATGGTTACCTCTCTGCTACGGTGAGCGGGAGGTTACCGCTCAATTTAGCAGGCTCGTAACCATGATAAACATCGGGTTACTAGGGGCACACGCGCACCTAGTAACCCGCTGTTTATCATGGTTACCACTCTGCTACGGTGAGCGGGAGGTTACCGCTCACTTTAGCAGGCTCGTAACCATGATAAACAGCGGGTTACTAAGTGCGCGTGTGCCCCTAGTAACCCGATGTTTATCATGGTTACCAGCCTGATCGCTGCTCCCGCTGGTCACACACAGCGATGTGTGCTGTCAGCGGGAGGGCAATGACCAAAAAAAGGTCCAGAACACTTTGCAGCGATCAGCGACCTCACAGCAGGGGCCTGATCGCTGCAAAGTGTCACACATAGCGACATCGCTGGTGAGGTCGCTGTTTCATCACCAAAACCATGACACAGCAGCAATCTCGCTAGCAATCTCGCTATGTGAGACGGGGGCTTAAAGAGAGAGCACCTACATTGGAGATGGACATCTTGTCTGGCCTCTTGAAAGGTACATAATCCCTGTGGTGTTTGGATTACAAACCATTGTTCTTGAAGTTGATCTCTTATCTCCAACCAAAATGCAGTTGAACTTGTCCTCAGGCCACTTGATACAAAGACCTTTTGGCTATATACCAGACGCCATCAGCAGGAAGATGTAGACTACTGCAATAACGTATGACCCCTGATCCTCTTATCCATTCTAGACCTAAGAGCGCTATCTTCAGGAGAGTGTCTGCATCAGCAGCCATGTGCATGTTTCTGGAGAACTCCAAAGACTGTGACTTGATTGGATGGTACCATTATATGGAGGTGTTACAGGGATGGGCAATGTATGGGCAATGTCTGACTGTGCAACTGATATAAAGGTAGCACATCAAACTAGTTAGGCATTCTTCTATTCTTCTTCCCACTTCCCATCTTCTACCACCCTCTCCTTTTCCCTTACATTGTTCCCTTGTCCCTTAGTTAGGTTTCCATTATGTTATTGTAAATATCCTATTTGTAATAAATCCCCTTTTAAAGATCCAGTAGCTCTTGTTAATTAATATTAACTGGCACCCTAAATCTCAGCAGATTCTACAGTGATCAATGAGTGGCACAGGCTGCCACAAGAGGTGGTGAGTTCTCCTTCACTGGTAGTCTTCACACAAAGGCTGGACAGACATCTGTCTGAGATGGTTTAGTGAATCCTGCATTGAGCAGGGGGTTGGACATGATGACCCTGGAGGTCCCTTACAAATCTAACATACTAGAATTCTTTGAAAAGTCTCATGTAGCATCTCCTTGCTTACATGTGGCCCTTACTCTATCAAAGCAGCTTTTAAATGGATTGCAACAGGTTCGGGCATATCATTGGTGCAGCCACACAGGGGCCCAAGTGATAAAGAGCCAACATCCAGCTCCAAAGGAGGAGAGCTATTGGACTACAAGGTTCCAATATACGGTTCTTGCACAGGGGCCCTCGTCTGGATTTTTTAAAATTGATTCTAAATAGATTTCTGATTGTTCATGGTCCAGCAGTTTTGCAACTTTATAACAAGCAGTAAGTCAATTAATTAATAAATGAATGCATGAAATCTCCACTCAAAACCAATAGTTTTGCTTTATCTTAAAAAACAGATCTACAATACGACATTACATTTTCCTTTCCTTCCCAACTATTCTCATTTGAACAGAGAAAAGTTTAATCTGTCAGAAAGATAATCATCCATGTAGTAACTGAAAGCAAAAGTTCAGTAGCTCTACAGAAAGAAAATCTTCAATTGGAACAAGTAAAGCCTAGATCTTAGACTCACAGAAAATCTGTAGCTCCACTTAACAAAATGTCCACAGTTAATCTCTGACACTTGAAGTTTGAGCCAATTTAACAAACTTTAGTAAAATGTCATCCCATCCTGTGCAAAATCTAGTAGTTAGCAGCAAATAAGCAGTAAATTTGAAAGGTAAATATCTGTGTTTAATCTGCAATAAATTCATATATTTTTTGCAGCCCAATAAAATTAGTAGTTATATTTAAAACATGCATCTGAATGTATGGGCAAGAGGTATCTTTACTAGTGATGAGCGAGCATGCTCGCTACTGCTGGGTGCTCGCCCGAGCATCTCGCTGCTCGAGATGCTCGGCGCTCGCCGAGTATTCCAGGTTTGCTCGGGCAGGAACTCGGGTCCCCTCCCTGCATGTTTGGCGCTCTTTAGAGAGCCAATGAACATGCAGGGATTGCCTGACATGCTCTGTAATGCCGTAGCCATGTTGGTTGTGGGCATTACAGTGATTGGCTGGCCGCACAGCATCATCAGGTCTATATCAGACCTGGCGCCGCCATGCTCGTCACAGTCACTCCAGATCAGACAGTGTAGGGAGAGCTGCTGCTGTGTCAGTGAGAGATTTGATCGTGTATTAGGTAGTGTATGGAGAAAAACCGTACATTACACATATCTATCTTAACAAACAGTCCTGAGGACTAATCTATCTGCAGAGATATCAGGCAGGCAGGGTGTATAGGAAGGCAGTGTATATAGCAGACTGTAGTGCATATAGCAAAAGAGGCTCCATTCCAGTTTTGCCTGCTGCTGCTGTTAGATATTTCTACACAAAGGCCCAGGTCTCAGGGGCCAGGAATATTTTTCTTTGGATCTTAATCCTCATTATTTGCTTAAAAAGCAATCCAGAGAACACCATTTTTCTGCGCCATTTGATTGTTTTGGGAGAAGTGCTGCTACGTCGGGGACAGATTTGCTTGTGTATTAGGTAGTGTAGGGAGAAAAACCGTACATTACACATATACATCTTAACAAACAGTCCTTCTGAGGACTAATCTTTCTGCAGAGATATCAGGCAGGCAGGGTATATAGGCAGGCAGTGAATATAGCACACTGCAGTGCATATATCACAAGAGGCTCCATTCCAATTCTGCCTTCTGCTGCTGTTAGATATTTCTATACAAAGGCCCAGGTCTCAGGGGCCAGGAATACTTTTCTTTTTATTTTAATCCTCATTATTTGCATAAAAAGCAATCCAGAGAACACCATTTTTTCTGCGCCATTTGCTTGTTGGCACTGCAGAATACAGCCAGGTCCTTTCCATATTGGAGCGTTAGAAATCCAGCTATTTAAACCTGTATTTTCTCCGTCAAACGGATCACATATACGTTGTCAGAAAATACTGCCATTTCTGGTTTCCATTTAAATTTCCTTTAGTGTGTCATTGAAGCAATTCACACCAGTTTGCTGTTCAAACTAGTTACCTACAGGCCAGGTATTTAAAACTGTGTTTTCTCTATCACACGGATCACACATAAGTTCGCTCCAAACTCAGTCATTTGTAGTGAGCGTGGAAGATACTGTCCTCCATTTAAAATGGACAAGGCACATGGCAAGGGACCGGGAACTGGACGTGATGGTAATGGTGCATGCAGAGGCCGAGGATAAGGCCGTGGGCAAGCCGAAATTGTGCCACAACAAACACCCCCATCTTCTCGCCTGACCTTCCTGTCCCAATTTCTAGGGGACCGCAGCACACCACTATTGAACCCAGAGCAGTGTCAAAAGGTTGTTGGTTGGATAGCGGATAATTCTTCCAGTCACTTAGCCACCACCACCACCACCCTGTCTTCCACACGGTCAAGTCTCAGTAGCCATGAGTCTGGACCGCATATTCCTCACCCTGATACTCCTTCCTCCCACCATGCCGAGTACTCAGAGACAACTGATCCCACACTTGGACACTCTGAAGAGCTGTTCACTTTTCCATTTATAGATTCGGGCCTCTCGCCTGGTCCACTTGAAGCGGGGCAAGAGGAGATCGCGTGTAGCGATGCCCAAATATTTGAGCAGCCAGGGTCACACGAAGGCGACGGTGGGAAAGGGTCACAAAAGGTGGACGATGATGAGATTCGAGATTCAATTGCCAGAAAGTCAGGAGGAGGACCAGGGTGCCGAAGTGGAAGACGAGGTGGTGGATGATATGGTAACTGATCCAACCTGGCAGGAGGACATGCAGAGCAAGGACAGCAGCACACAGGGGGAGGGAGGCAGAGCACCCCAACAGGCAGGAAGAAGCAGTGTGGTGGCTGCATACAGAAGGCAGGCAACCGTTTCCCGTAACACCAACACGACGGAAGTTGCCAGTACGACTATTAGGTCTTCCCGAGTCTGGTTGTTTTTTAAAGACTCTACCGATAACTCCAAAAAGGCCATTTGCACCACCTGCCAGGCCAGCATCAGCAGGGGTGGCAAAACGACCAGCCTGACCACCACCAGCATGATCAGGCACATGGCAGCAAAGCACCCGACTTTGTGGGCCGAACCCCAGGGTCCAGGAATAGTGTCTGCAGTTGGCACCATTGCTTCTTCCGCTGTTGTAAATTCAAGCCAATCCCCTGTCCATGGTGCATGCGAAGACGCCTCCTGCCCTGCACCTGTCGTTGCACAGTCTCAAGTAGCAGCATCAGGAAGCACGTTCATGTCCTTGTCCTAGTGCAGCGTTCAGTTGTCCATACCCCAGTCCTTGGAATGCAAGCGCAAATACGCAGCCAGCGCCCCACAGGCCACACTACTAAATTCTCACATGTCATGACTGCTTGCGTTCAAAATGTTGCCTTTCAGGCTCGTGGAGACGGAAGCATTCCGCAACTTGATGGCGGCAGCCGTCCCTCGGTACTCGGTCCCCAGCCACAACTACTTCTCACAGTGTGCCATCCCCGCGTTACACTAGTACATGTCCCAAAACATTAGTCGTGCCCTCAGCAACGCAGTTACAGGTAAAGTCTACCTAACCACGGACACGTGGACAAGTGCTTGTGGGCAGGGACGGTGCATCTCGCTGACGGCACACTGGGTTAACATAGTGGAAGCCGGGACCCAGTCTGACCTTGGGACCGAACATGTCCTCCCGATGCCAAGGATTGTGGGCCCTAGGTCAATCAGAGTTGCCCCCACGGTCTGCAGCTCCTGAACCTCATCCTCCTCAGCCTCCTCCTCCTCTTCAGCCTCCATCTCCGAAATGACCATATCAGTCACAAGCTGAAAGCACTGCAGCACTGCCTCTGCCAAGCGGCAACAGGCTGTGCTAATGCTAATATGCTTAGGTGAAAAACAGCACAATGCTGAAGAGTTGTGGACAGCTCTGAAAGAGTAGGCAGATCTGTGGCTCACACTGCTGAACTTACAGCCAGGCATGGTTGTGTGTGACAATGGCCGGAACCTGGTGGCAGCTCTGAGGCGAGCTCACACATTTACTATGCCTGGCCCATGTGCTTAACCTCGTGGTTCAGTGGTTTCTGAAATCCTACCCGGAGCTGCCGGATCTGCTTGTTAAAGTACGCCACCTGTGTGACCATTTTAGAAAGTCAGTTACAGCTTCCGCCGCCCTTGCAGTGCTTCAGCAGCGTTTGCAGCTTCCGGCTCACAGACTGGTGTGTGATGTCCCCACGCGTTGGAACTCTACACTGCAGATGTTGGAAAAAAGGAGTTATGAGCAGAAGAGGGCAGTTGTTGAGTACCAGCATCAACAAGGCCATTGGTATTCAGTTCATACTCCACACATAAGACCTTAGGAGTGGACAAGGATTTCAGACATGTGCACCATCCTCCAAAACTTTGAGGACTTCACCAAGATGGTGAACGGCGATGACGCCATAATTTGCGTCACCATCCCGCTTCTCTGTCTTCTGCAGCCCAATCTGCTCACAATCAAAGAGGATGCTTTGCAGTCAGAGCATGATGAGATGGAGCAAGGAACCATACAGAGTGATTACACACAGCCAAGCCTCATCTCATCCCAATGTGGATTGGGTGACAATGAGGAAGAGGAGGAGGAGGAAGGACAGGAGTTAGTTTCATGCACTATAGACGGTACTACCTGCACAGCTGTCATACCGTCTGTTCAGAGAGGAGGAGGAGGAGAGCATGGTAAGTCATCCTCTTGGTGAGGACACAGAAGTCTTGCCTGTAAGTAGTCTGACACGCATGGCTGAGTTTATGTTACGCTGCCTTTTTCATGACCCTCGCTTTCTCAAAATTTTGGATGACAGTCATTACTGGTTGGTGACACTTCTAGACACACGCTACAAGGAGATCTATATATCTCTTATTCCTGAGGCGGACAGTTCTACAAAAATGGGGCAGTACCAGAAGGCCCTTGTTGCGGAACTATTAAAAAAATTCCCATCTGAAAACGCTGGTGGAAGAGGGCACACTTCGTTGCACAACCAAGGAGTTCAGGCGAGAGAGACACAGCTTCAATCCAACAGAGGCAGGGGAACACTGTCAAAGTTCTGGGAGAGTTTTCTCAGACCCTCCCAACACATGTCTATTGCATTGCATGAGAACAGTGATTAGAAAAATAAAAATGAATGTCCCATACAGGGACTAAGTAAAAATGTAAAAAAAAAGTCAAAAAAATGTTTTCATACTGTTTAAAAAAAATCACAAAATAAATAAAAATAAATAAATAAAATATTAAACCAATAAATCCGTATACTTATGCAAAAACAAAAAAAGTACACATATTTGGTATTTCCGCGTCCGAAACAACCCGATCTATAAAACTGTCACACTAATTAACTCCTTCTGTGCACACCGTAATAAAAATAAATAAAAAACAGAGCAAAAAACTATGCTTTTTAATCATATCTCCAAACAAAAAGTGGAAAAAAATGCGATCAAAAAGCAAAATGGAAATAAAAATGGTACCGCTGAAAACATCATCTAGTTCCGCAAAAAAAAGCCACCATACAGCTCCATCAGCCGAAAAATTAAAAAGTTATAGCTCTCAGAATAAAGCGATGCATGAAAACACTATTATTTTTTTTAATAAATCCTTTAACACTAAATGACAAGTACAGTAAGCAACACTGTCACTGTACTCCTTATATATGTGACGGACATGTTTCTATCTATCTAATATATGTGTGATGCTCTATTCTTTCTGTTCTAAATTGTCGGGTACCTGTGTATGCCGCTGCTGAATTGCTGGGTTTTCATGTAATACATTCTACATTATTCTTAGTTGTTTTCCTTCATGTAGAATTAACCTACAAGGAAAGAAAGGTTTTATTTTCATTCCGATATTTGTGTCTCATTGACTTGCATTGGTTTCCGGTATCGGAATCGGCGATATCCGATATTTTTTGGGTGTCGGTCCGATCCAATCCGATCCGATATTTCCTGATATCGGAAGGTATCGCTCAACACTAATTGTTGGTTTTTGCTAGTTTTACCTCCTTAAAAAACGGAATAGAAAGAGATAAAAAAATGTCACGTACCCAAAAATGTTACCAATCAAAATGTCAACTCGTCCCGCAACAAACAAGCCATCACATGACTCTGTCGGCCGAAATATGGAAAAATTATAGCTCTCAAAATATGGTGATGCAAGAACTAGATTTTGCAAAAAAAAAAGCGTCTTTTAGTGTGTGACAGCTGTCAGTCATAAAATCCCGATATAAATCTGGTATCTCTGTAATCGCACCGACCCGAAGAATAAAGTAATCTCATCACTTATACCGCACGAGGAACGGCGTAAAAAATAAATAAAACCAATTCTTCACCTGCTACTGATTTGTTTATTATGTCTCCCAAAGATCGCAGTAAGGCTCGGCGCACATTTATCCTGCGCTCTGCGCTGAGCACTTACACCAGAGTTTCCGTGTAAATCTCTGAAATATGTGATTCAGACGGAACCCATGACGGAAGATTCCCTGTAATGAGGCAGATATACAGTACAGACCAAAAGTTTGGACACACCTTCTCATTTAAAGATTTTTCTGTATTTTCACAACTATGAAAATTGTACATTCACACTGAAGGCATCAAAAACTATGAATTAACACATGTGGAATTATATACTTAACAAAAACGTGTGAAACAACTGAAAATATGTCTTATATTCTAGGTTCTTCAAAGTAGCCACCTTTTGCTTTGATGACTGCTTTGCACACTCTTGGCATTCTCTTGATGAGCTTCAAGAGGTAGTCACCAGAAATGGTCTTCCAACAATCTTGAAGGAGTTCCCAGAGATACTTAGCACTTGTTGGCCCTTTTGCCTTCACTCTGCGGTCCAGCTCACCCCAAACCATCTCGATTGGGTTCTGGTCTGGTGACTGCGGAGGCCAGGTCATCTGGCGTAGCACCCCATCACTCTCGTTCTTGGTCAAATAGCCCTTACAAAGCCTGAAGGTGTGTTTGGGGTCATTGTCCTGTTGAAAAATAAATGATGGTCCAACTAAACGCAAACTGGATGGAATAGCATGCCTCTGCAAGATGCTGTGGTAGCCATGCTGGTTCAGTATGCCTTCAATTTTGAATAAATCCCCAACAGTGTCGCCAGCAAAGCACCCCCACACCATCACACCTCCTCCTCCATGCTTCACGGTGGGACCCAGGCACATAGAGTCCATCCGTTCACCTTTTCTGCGTCGCACAAAGACACGGTGGTTGGAACCAAAGATCTCAAATTTGGATTCATCAGACCAAAGCACAGATTTCCACTGGTCTAATGTCCATTCCTTGTGTTCTTTAGCCAAAACAAGTCTCTTCTGCTTGTTGCCTGTCCTTAGCAGTGGTTTCCTAGCAGCTATTTTACCATGAAGGCCTGCTGCACAAAGTCTCCTCTTAACAGTTGTTGAATAGATGTGTCTGCTGCTAGAACTCTGTGTGGCATTGACCTGGTCTCTAATCTGAGCTGCTGTTAACCTGCGATTTCTGAGGCTGGTGACTCGGATAAACTTATCCTCAGAAGCAGAGGTGACTCTTGGTCTTCCTTTCCTGGGGCGTCCCTCATGTGAGCCAGTTTCTTTGTAGCGCTTGATGGTTTTTGCAACTGCACTTGGGGACACTTTCAAAGTTTTCCCAATTTTTCGGACTGACTGACCTTCATTTCTTAAAGTAATGACGGCCACTCGTTTTTCTTTACTTAGCTGCTTTTTTCTTGCCATAATACAAATTCTAACAGTCTATTCAGTAGAACTATCAGCTGTGTTTCCACCAGACTTCTGCACAACACAACTGATGGTCCCAACCCCATTTATAAGGCAAGAAATCCCACTTATTAAACCTGACAGGGCACACCTGTGAAGTGAAAACCATTTCCGGTGACTACCTCTTGAAGCTCATCAAGAGAATGCCAAGAGTGTGCAAAGCAGTCATCAAAGCAAAAGGTGGCTACTTTGAAGAACCCAGAATATAAGACATATTTTCTGTTGTTTCACACTTTTTTGTTAAGTATATAATTCCACATGTGTTAATTCATAGTTTTGATGCCTTCAGTGTGAATGTACAATTTTCATAGTTATGAAAATACAGAAAAATCTTTAAATAAGAAGGGGTGTCCAAACTTTTGGTCTGTACTGTAGTCCACTGTGGATGCCGTCTGGCCTGTGATCCCACGGTAATAGTTTTTTTAGGCGTGCATAAAAGTGCGGATGGCCACAGTTTTGTGCACTTCTGAAAAAAAGGACACCGCTAAACAGAGGCCTGACGGAGTCCAGAGTAACTCTGCTGCCTCATTACAGTGAATGGATCCCGCAGGGGTTTCATCTGAATTACATCACTTGGAAATTTAGATGAAAATCCTGATGTAAGTGCTCAGCATAGAGCGCCGGATAAACAATATGTAAAATGTTCCCAGTAAAAGCTTCAACTCAGTCCTCAAAAAAAGCTAGTCCCCACTCAGGTCCGTTATCTGTTAAGAATATAATGGACTTCCAAGTTACTGGTAGCAGAAAGGCTCTGGAAAAGCGAAATGGCCCTTGCCCCCCAAAAGAAATTCAGAAAATTTTGTGCTCCCAAATCCAAATGCCTATTCTACAATAATTTGTTCTCCAATTGTCAAATAGCGCTCCGTCCCTCCCAGATCTTGCCGTATGGCTAAGCGGTACAATACAGCCACATTTGGGGTATTGCCACTTTTAGAAGAAATTGTGTGACACATTTCGGCACCAATTTTACCGATTGCCCTGTGTGAAAATGTAGAATCTGAGGGTAAAACATTTTTTTGTGGTAAAAATATAATTATGTTTTCTTCACTGCCCAATGGTATAAATTTAAAAATTAAAAAATACTCACTACTTCCCTAGATGAATTCCTTGAGAGGTGTAGTTTACAAAATGGGGTCACTTGTGGGGGTTTCTGCTGTTTCGGCATGTCAGCGACTCTTCAAATGTGACATAGTGTCTGCAACCTATCCCAGCCAACATAGCGCTCCTTTCTCTTCCGAACCCTGCGTACATCAAAGCAGTGGTTTTCCCCCACATATGGGGTATCGGTGTACTCAGGAGAAATTGCACAACAAATTTCATGATGCAATTTCTCCTGTTATCCTAACAATAATGCAAAATTAGGGGATGAAAAACATTTTTTGTGGGAAAAATGTGAAAATTTTATTTTTACTGCTCAATATTATAAACTTCTGTGGAGCTCCTGGGGCTGCAAGGTGCTCACTACACATCTAGATAAATTCTCTAAGGTGTCTAGTTTCCAAAATGGTGTCACTTGTGGGGGGTTTCCACTGTTTAGGCACATTAAGGGCTCCCAAAATGCAACATGGCGTCCGCTAATTATTCAAACAAATTTTACATTCAAAAAGTCAAATGGTGCTCCTTCCCTTCCGAACCCTGCAGTGTACCCAAATAGTGGTTTTCCCCCACACATGGGGTATCGGCATTCTCAGGAGAAATTGCTCAGCAAATTTCACGGTGAAATTTCTCCTGTTACTCTTATAATAATGCAAAATTAGGGGATGAAAAACATTTTTTGTGGGAAAAATGTGAAAAATTTATTTTTACGGCTCAATATTATAAACTTCTGTGAAGCACCTGGGGGTGCAAGGTGCTCACCACACATCTAGATAAGTTCCCTAAGGGGTCTAGTTTCCAAAATGGTGTCACTTGTGGGGGGTTTCCACTGTTTAGGAAAATCAGGAGCTCTCGAAACGCAACATGGCGTCCGCTAATTATTCAAACAAATTTTACATTCAAAAAGTCTAATGGCGCTCCTTCCCTTCCGAACCCTGCAGTGCGCCCAAACAGTGGTTTTCCCTCACATATGGGGTATCAGTGTGCTCATGAGAAATTGCACTACAAATTGTGTAGTCCATTTTTTCCTGTTACCATTGTGAAAATAAAAAAATTGGGTCTAAAATAACATTTTTGTGAAAAAAAGTTAAATATTCATTGTTTTCTTCCACATTCCAAAAATTTCCGTGAAACACCTGAAGGGTTAATAAACTTCTTGAATGTGGTTTTGAGCACCTTGAGGGGTTCCGTTTTTAGAATGATGTCACTTTTGGGCATTTTCTGTCATAAAGGCCCCTCAAAGTCACTTCAAATAAGATGTGGTCCCTAAAAGAATGGTTTTGTAAATTTTGTTGGAAAAATGAGAAATCGCTGGTCAACTTTTAACCCTTATAGCTTCCTAACAAAAAAAAATTTGGGTTCCAAAATTTTGCTGATGTAAAGTAGACATGTGGGAAATGATATTTATTAACTTCACTGTGTTCCAAATTATTATGCAAATAATATTTTCTCAGATTTTCCCAAATTACCTATATGAATTGCAGTCATTGTAATTTTCCAGTCAAATAACTATTAGAGTACAATTGAAAGGTTTTTGTACAAACTGCCTATAATAACAGTATATTTTTTAAAAAATAAAAAACTCAAACTGCACTCAAAATGCATGTTCCAAATTATTTTGCACAGCAGAGTTTCAACCTTTTCATTTTAATAAAGAACAAAAAAATGGTCATTTTTGAAATTATAAGCATTAGCAGGTTATTACAAACTGAAATCAAACAGTTTTCAACTCAAAACTTTATTCTAGGTGATGTTACATTTGCACATAGGACCCCTTGTTCAAAAGGAGCTTCTGAACTCTCTCGTCCATTGAATTTGTCAGGTTTTGGATGGTTTCTGCTTTAATTGTTTTGCATGAGGACAGAATACCCTCCCAGAGCTGTTGCTTAGATGTGAACTGCCTCCCACCATCATAGACACTCCTTTTGATGACGCTCCAGAGGTTCTCAATGGGGTTGAGGTCAGGGGAGCATGGGTGCCACACCATAAGTTTGCCTCTTTCATGCCCATAGCAGCCCGAGATGCAGATGTGTTATGTGCAGCATGAGATGGGGCATTATCATGCATGAAATGATCTTGATGGTCCAGATGGATGGAGTGGAGGATGGCTGGTTGATGGACACCCCATGCAAACACGGCTATGGCGCTAACAAGGAGGAGGTGGAGTAATGTTTTGGGCTGGAATCATGGGGAGAGAGATTGTCGGCCCTTTTAGAATCCCTGAAGGGGTAAAGATGAACTCCATAATGTATGTTGAGTTTCTCAAACAGAACTTCCTTCCATGGTTCAAGAAGAAGAACCGTGCATTCCGCAGCAAAATCATTTTCATGCAGGATAATGCCCCGTCTCATGCTGCACATAACACATCTGCATCTCTGGCTGCTATGGGCATAAAAGGGGACAAACTTATGGTGTGACACCCATGCTCCCCTGACCACAGCCCCATTGAGAACCTCTGGAGCATCATCAAAAGGAGTGTCTATGATGGCGGGAGGCAGTTCACATCTAAGCAACAGCTCTGGGAGGGTATTCTGTCCTCATGCAAAACAATTAAAGCAGAAACCATCCAAAACCTGACAAATTCAATGGACGAGAGAGTTCAGAAGCTCATTTTGAACAAGGGGTCCTATGTGCAAATGTAATATCACCTAGAATAAAGTTTTGAGTTGAAAACTGTTTGATTTCAGTTTGTAATAACCTGCTAATGCTTATAATTTCAAAAATGATCATTTTTTTGTTCTTTATTAAAATGAAAAGGTTGAAAACTCTGCTGTGCATAATAATTTGGAACATGCATTTTGAGTGCAGTTTGAGTTTTTTATTTTTTTAAAAATATACTGTTATCATAGGCAGTTTGTACAAAAACCTTTCAATTGTACTCTAATAGTTATTTGACTGGAAAATTAAAATGACTGCAATTCATATAGGTAATTTGGGAAAATCTGAGAAAATATTATTTGCATAATAATTTGGAACACAGTGTATTTTGCATGACATATTTCTCTGATTTAAGGGCATAAAAATTCAAAGTTTGAAAATTGCAAAATTTTCAACATTTTTGCCAAATTTCCGATTTTTTCACAAATAAATGCAAGTGATATCGAAGAAATTTTACCACTATCACGAAGTACAATATGTCACAAAATAAACAGTCTCAGAATCAGGGGAATCCATTGAAGTGTTCCAGAGTAATTACTTCATAAAGTGACAGTGGTCAGAATGGAAAACTTGGCCTGGTCACGAAGGCAAAAACAGGCTCTGGCACGAAGTGGTTAATTGACAAACCGCCCAGCGCTGCAGAGTTGTTGAAAGCTGTAACACAGCAGCCTGATCTGTTGCTCTCACTGCTGAACATACAGCCAGGCATGGTTGTGTGTGACAATGGGCGGAACCTGGTGACGGAGAAATGACAGCCGGGGTAGATACGATTTCCCTCTATGCCAGTCTTTTCACCGAGCTAAAGAATATGGCTGTGGTGAAATACAACTCCCACTGAGAAGCTGTTTCAGATTGAAAAACATTGTGCCCACCAGAGGATTTGATTCTGAGGGCTAACCTTTCTCACCCGCTCAAGAGCCCCATAGCAGCTGCAAAGTTAGCGTTATCATGAACTCTCCTGAGGTAGAAGCCAAAGCACACCAGAGGATGCTCTGGTGGGACCGTCCAACCCTGCTGAGAAGCAGTCCTGGCTAAGAAAAGTGTGTGGGAAGGTTCCCGGACACTCTAAGGCTGCTTTTTTACTGAGGAGGAAACACATGCAAACATGGGGAGTACATACAAAGTCCTTGCAGATGTTGTCCTTGTTGGGATTTGAACCCAGGATCCCAGTGCTGCAAGGCTTCAGTGCTAACCACTGATCCAATGTGCTGCCTTTCACCCTCTAATATTTAACAGGCTGGAGAAACTTGCACCTACTGCCACTCTATCTTCAGCTCCTTTGTGAGAAAATATATTTGGTCAGCCACTCAGTCTACCAAATAAAATTCCTGAGAAGGAAATTGGGGATGACTTCGCTACTGGTACTGGGGGCAGTGCTAATACCATGGCGTCGTACCATAGTTTGCTGGAAATATTCCAGGCTGGTTGGAGGCAAGCAAATTCCCATAGGAAAGTACGAGCAGTAATGTTCAGGCCACATTTCAAGTGCAAGTAGCTTTAGAGGACTTCCTGGGAGAAATGACATGCAGGGCAGATATGGTTTCCCTCTATGCCAGTCCTTTCACCGAGCTAAATACAACTGTCAGTCAAAAAAGATGTGGACCGGCTCCGTACCGTCCCTGGCCACATTCACCTGTCCACGTGTTTGTGGTTAGCCTGTCCTTCCCAGTAAGTGTCATGGGGAGGGCACGGGTAATTTTGTGGGACCCGTGCTTGTGGAAGGCGAAGGCGGGAAATATAGTGGCGGCTGGGGACCGAGTATGGACACCCAGCCGCCGCCGGCTTGAGGTTGCGAAAAGCTTCCGCCTCCACGAGCTTAAAAGGCCATAGTTCAAGTTCAAAGAACTGCCCAGAAATCTGGCAGTTTAGTGTTGCGGCTTGTGTGTGGGTGGCTGGCTGCATACTTGCACTTGCATTCCAAGTAACAGAAAACTAAGCAGATGGTGGCCTCTATCATCATCATGGCCTCACGTCGGCACTATGAACTCTCCTGAAGGAGAAGCCAGGGCTCGCCGGAGGAGTCTCCGGTTTTCTGGTGGGCCTGTCCAACCCTGCCAAAATGCAGCCATGGCTAAAAAAGGTGTGGGAGAAGGTTCCCGGACACTGTATGGCTGATTTTTTATGGTAGATCGACCATGCTTATGCATGTTATTTCTCAAAACGCATTACAGATCAGGCCATTGTCCAACTCTGTATTCAAGAAATTAAATGCGCAAAGAAAGATGTGTCTGTGTCAAAGCACCACCGACAAGGGCGAGTTGATGTTGGACGGGCTGCCATTGCTTCTGCAACAATCTCAATTACAGGACTTCCTGGGAGAAAAGACATGCAGGGTACATATGGTTTCCCTCTATGCCAGTCCTTTCACCGAGCTAAATACAACTCTTAGCAAAAAAAGTTGTGGACTGGCTCCGTACCGTCCCTGGCCACATTCACCTGTCCACGTATTTGTGGTTAGGCGGTCTTTCCCAGTAAGTGCACTGGGGAGGACACGGGTAATGTTGTGGACCCGTGCTTGTGGAAGGCGGAGGCGATACCGGAAAATATAGTGGCGGCTGGGGACCGAAAATAGACACCCGGTCGCCGCCGGCATGAGGTTGTGAAAAGCTTCCGCCTCCACAACCTTAAAAGGCCATATTTCAAGTGCAAAGAGCTGCCCAGAAATCTGGCAGGTTAGTGTTGCAGCCTGTGGGTGGGTGGGTGGGTGGCTGGCTGCATACTTGCACTTGCATTCCAAGTAACAGAAAACTAAGCAGATGGTGGCCTCTATCATCATCATGGCCTCACCTCGGCACTATGAGCTCTCCTGAAGGAGAAGCCAGGGTCCGCCGGAGGAGTCTCCAGTTCTCTGGTGGGCGCGTCCAACCCTGCCGAAAAGCAGCCCTGGCTAAGAATAGTGTGGGGGAAGGTTTCCAGACACTCTATGGCTGCTTTTTTAATGTGAATCGGCCATGCTTATGCACGTTATTTCTCAAAACGCATTTCAGATCACGCCATTGTCCCACTCTGTATTCAAGAAATTAAATGCTCAAAGAAAGATGTGTGTGTGCGAAAGCACCACTGACAAGTGCGAGTTGATGTTGGATGGGCTGCCATTGCTTCTGCAACAAGCTCAATTACAGGACTTCCTGGGAGAAATTACACGCAGGGTATATACGGTTTCCCTCTATGCCAGTCCTTTCACCGAGCTAATACAACTGTTAGCAAAAAAAGTTGTGGACAGGCTCTGTCCCGTCCCTGGCCACATTCACCTGTCCACATGTTTGTGGTTAGGCGGTCCGTCCCAGTGAGTTAAAAAAAAACACAAACACCCAGAATAAAGTCCTTTAATTGAAATAAAGAGCAGAGCTGGAGCCGTCCTGGGAACCATGGAAAGGTAAGGATGAGGTTGGTTTATTATTTTACTTTAATTGCAGGAGATCGTTGGCTTCAGCTGGAATGGGCATGACGGTAAGTATGGTTTAATTTAGAACATTAAAGAATTGTGTGTTTATTTCAATTAAAGGACTTTTTTCTGGGTGTTTGTGTTTTTTTTTAACTTTGACTATGTGGTTAGTAATGCGGGTGTCTTATAGACGCCTCTCCATTACTAACCTGGGCTTGATGTCAGCTGGCATTATAAGCTGACATCAACCCCAGCCCTATTACCCCACTGTCACCGCTACAGGGCAGTGGGAAGAGCGAGGCTAAGTGCCAGAATTGGCGCATCCTATGGATGCGCCATTTCTGGGGCGGCTGACGGCTGTTTTTTCTAGACTGGGGGGGCCAATATTCATGGCACCCTTCCTGGGCTATTAATATCAGCCCCCAGCTGTCTGCCTAGCCTTTGCTAGCTATTAAAACAGGGGGGAGCCCACGTCATTTTTTGGGGGGTCCCCCATTTTAATAGCTAGTAAAGGCTAGGTATTCAGCTGGGGGCTGATATTAGTAGCCTGGGAAGCTCCGTGGGTATTACCCCCTTCCCAGGCTTCAAACATCTGCCCCAGCGGTCTGCTTAACCTCTGCTAGAGACTAAAATTACGGGGAACCTATCTATCTAATCTATGTGTGATGCTCTATTCTTTCTGTTCTAAATTGTTGGGTATCGATGCTGAATTACCGGCAGGCTTTTTTGAAGAGATGGGTGCATGAAAACACTATTATTTTGGAGTTAAAGAACATTTTTGTGGAAAAAAGTTAAATGTTCATTTTTTCCTTCCACATTGCAAAAATTCCTCTGAAGCACCTGCAGGGTTAATAAACTTCATGAATGTGGTTTTAATTACCATGAGGGGTGCAGTTTTTAGAATGGTGTCAATATTGGGTATTTGTTGTCAAATAGGCTCCTTAAAGTCACTTCAAATGTGATGTGGCCTCTAAAAAATGTTTTTTTTTTCATTTTGTTTGAAAAATGAGAAATCGTTGGTCAACTTTTAATGCTTCTAACTTCGTAATAAAAAAAAAGTTTCAAAAATTGTGCTTATGTAAAGTAGATATGTGGTAAATGTTATTTATTAACTATTCTGTGTGACATAACTCTGGTTTAAAGGCATAAATATTAAAAAATAGAAAATGGCAAAATTTTCACAATTTTTGCCAAATTTATGATTTTTTCACAAATAAACGCAAGTTTTATTGAGCAAATTTTACCACTATCATGAAGTACAATATGTCTCAAGAATACACTCACAGAATCAGTGGGATCCATTGAAGCATTGCAGAGTTATTACCACATAAAGTTACACTGATCATTATTGTAAAATTTGGCCTGGTCATGATGGTGAAAACAGGCTTGGGAGGTGAAGACGTAAAATAAAATAAATAAATAAATAAATAAATAAATTAAAAAATGTGCAAAATGGACATTTATTTCCTATTTTTCTATATATTTTTAGCTGATATCAGAAATTAAAAAAATAATTTAAAAATAACATAAATTAAGCTCCATGTATCATTCAAATAATTGTTGCCTCTTTTATTTTCATATCTTAAGAAGAAAAAAATGTAGAGCCGTTAAAACCGCACATACAATAAAATCCCAAAATGTGCTTGGTCGGGAATGAGGGAAAATGGCCCAGTCCATGACTCAGTAACTTAGTAATTATGATAATCTGAAACAAAACATACAATACATAAAACTTAATAAAACAATGATCACTTTCTACTTGCAAGGGGATTGACTTTGTTTTCCTCCATTTCTTTTTTAATTGACCGATCAGTTAAAAAAAGTGGAAAATGTGAAAGACTCAGTATAGGCCATGATCGAAGACAATGTAGTAGCTACAATGTGATACTATCATCTAGCCTCAGTAAAAAAAAAACCCAGCCAAATCATATCTTTGAAGCATTAAACCAACTTGAAGAAGTTTCAGATTAGGAAATGTATGAACTTTTTTATTATTTTACATCATTTAATTGTTTTACACTATTCCAAGATCAGGATCTGTTCGGTGATTTCCATTTCTCTTCATCATTGTCGGTAGAAAGAAAAGCATTAAATCCTTAAAAATCTAGTTCCCTTATATAAAAGATCATTGTAAACGATTCACATTAGGACTGAATGTACCCTGGGGAATACTTATAAAACAGAAGACTTTAGCACTGGATACATCAAGAAATGTTATTTCTATCCTGTCAGTCTATCTAATGCTCAATAGTCTAATACAAATAGTCTAGTACTATTCCCAATATCATTCCAGATCAGATACATGATGTACAATACAAAGTTATATTGTGGTACCGTGTTAAACAGAAAAATCGATGTAAATACTTTTATGCCCAAAAATGACAAAAGTATTCTCGGAGTGATACCTTTGTTGGCCAACCAGAAAAAAATATATGCAAGCTTTCAGAGAACAGAGGCTCCTTCTTCAGGCAATATTACAATAAAAAATTAATAATTTGCTGTAGTTTTATTGTACTTTGTACAAACAGGGGTGTGGCACCCCCTTTCTGAGCTAGGCATTTCATCAATATAGCTTCCCAAGGACAGGTGTCTGAACAGTAGGGCCTCTGTCCTGCTCTGCCCTTATTCACATTGAGGTTAGCTGACACAAGGTGAGGCTTTAATACTATAGAGAGAATGGGACCATCCCAATTGGGTACACCTTGTCTTGGTGGGATGGCTTTCATGCTTTTTTGATAGAGTTTACTAACCACCCTATGTTATTCACATAGTATTATTACTATTTAATTATTACAGGGATATATTCAATTTGTTTTTTTTTTATTTTGTCTGTGAAATGGCCACAGTGTGAACATGCTCTTATACTTTCCACATACACCAGCTTATGCTCCGGCTCATTACTTGATTTTTTATTTATATACTACAGGATATATATTCAATGTGATTTTTCTTGGGTTTTGTCTGTGAAATGGCCACAGTGTGAACGTGCTCTTATACTTTGCACATACACCAGCTTATGCTCCGGCTCATTTCTTCAGTTTTTAGGGTATCTCCATAGAATTAATTCTATCAATGTTTGTCCATGGTTGCAAGAACCATTTTTCCTACTATTATTTAAATAACTGGAAATCTCCAAACTGATTGTATTACTAATTATCTTCATACAGCCATAAATATTTTTATATATTTAGGTAGTCATTTACCAACACAGTGGATGCATGAAAGTGTACACAAGATTTATCAAATGTTTCCTGCTTATGACAAATGAAATAAAACAGACCATTCACATAAGACCATTCACATTTTATAATCCTGCACGTAAGTTAAATTTTATTAATGTAATCCACCTACATGTTCTATGTATAGGACATGTTACAATAGAATTACTCATTGTACTGTAGCAGTTTATATATAAAGGATAACCATGGATATGTGTAAATTATGCATTTAGTGCTAATACTTTTGACATATGAATAATTACCTTTTTTAAACCGTTAAACAAGCATGCTAGTCATACTTACCAATGTTATGCAAGTGTCATTTCTAAATCCATATATAAATGTATATTATCACATATACAGTATGTTTTGTTCAAAAATTATTAATAATTGTTCCCCATTAGTAAAATGATTGACAAACGATTGATGCCTGTGTTAAAGCTCTTGGGTTAATATTAAAGTTAAAATAATAGTTTTGAAAACTTTTTATAAGGATCTGTCTCCACTCCGAAATTGTGTTGTATTAAATATTGTACTCACCATGAAAAAATATTTTAATAATGTTTTCTTATAATGCTACATTGTATAATTAATCTTTTGTTTCTATTGGAAATTTAAGAATAAATTGAAAACGGATTGCTTTTCCCACTGTCGAGGTGAAAGAAGAAGGGGTGGTGTCTCTATACAGTCTTACACTCGCAACACCAGTTGGACAATGTCAAAGAATGCAGAGAGACACATCCAACTGGTGAAAAGTAGTTGACTAATTATTCATAAAATAAGTATTTTAAATAAAAGAGGAATTGCCCAATTAAAAGTACTAATGTAAAGAATCCATCAACTCAAAAAGGCAAAAATGGACAGTCTTGGTGCTTAGCCAGTTCCAAAGTCTTCCTAGTGTTCATTATTTCACCTCTGTACAGGTATCTGACCTTTTCTCTAGAGGCCCTGAAGTTGTGTCTACAGGTTAGCTACTTATCGCTAGAACTAGTTGGAGAAAAAAGGGTCAACAAGCCAAATCAAAACCAGAGAACCAGTGACATTGACAAAATTGTATCCAGCTTCAAGTCCAAAGGGTCAGACTGAGACATAAGGAAAAAAAAGTACTTACGGTAGTCCAGTGTTCAAATCCAGTAGGGCATCCAATGGATAATCAATCAGTGTAAAAGCGGAACAAAGCAGGGTCAGAAATAATTGGTAAATCCTATAATAAATGCTTCAGAATAATATAAAGAAAACAATTACTTGCAATGATATGGAATGACAGGGGGACTTTAAAGGGTGCTGTATGTCATAGTAGCTTCCAGACTCACCCTGATAATTAACTGTTGTTAAGTTCCTGTGAAACTCTAGCAAGCAGGACTGAAAGATAACACATTATTGAAGGGAACGAGTAACGTGAAAAATAGCTATTAATCTGCAGATATGAGGTTTATTCTGCAGGTTAATAGCGTTTTGAACCTGCCCGATGCATGCACTTAGAGCCCAATTACCGTGAGGAAATTAACTTGATTCTCCCTGGCAGCGTTCTGGTTTCAGTTATGGGGGTGGTGCCTGGGCGGGTTCAGTCAACACTCTGTGTATAGAAAGTGGCGGTTGTAACCGTTCCTCCAGCCCTGACTAACAGCCGTCTCTATTGCTGACACTGCTGTAATTAAGTGTCGGGGGCATGGTTACAGCTGCCACTCTCTTTACAAGGAGTGGTAACTGAGCCATCGCCGGCACCATCCCCATGAATGAAACCCGGATTCTGCTGGGCGGATTGAAATTCATTGCCTGCTGGCAATGGGGCTCTAAGTGCAGGCACCGGTCAGGTTCATAAGGCTATTATCCTGCAGATTAACCCATATCTGGAGGTTAATACTGTTTTTTTGTGTGAATGGTTCCCTTTAAAGAAAACAGTGGAACTTAGCCAATATTAGTAAAGTCTATATTATTTCTGTATAAAACAAAGAAACTTTAAAGAGAACCTGCAAGCAAGGTTTGTAATGTAAAGTAAGACATGTCTGCAGTGGCACTGTAATACAGATTACATTGATACCTTTGGTGAAGAAATCAGCTTTGTGGTTCTTCTTTAATCACTATTTGAAGTTTTCTGTTAATTAGATTTTGGTTCACAGGGGGTGAACTGTGCACTGGGTTTTTTCCTCCCTGTCTGTGATTCCCCGACTACTCCTCTTGTCGCCGGTCCTTGAATAACCGGCCTCCTCTGTTTGAAATCTCGGTAGTGACCTTTCACTCAAAGACTGGAGGCAGGCAGAGGGAAATCACAGACAGGGAGGAGAAGCCCGAGTGTACTGTCCGGCCCCTGTGAACCGAAATCTAATTAGCAGAAAACTTCAAATGGTGATTAAAGAAGAACCACACAGCAGATTTCTTCACCAAAGGTATCAATGTAATCAGTATTACAAAATCATTACAGCCATGGTTTACAAAATTGTGCCAACAGGTTCTCTGTAAGTCAAACTAGACCAGTTGCAAGTAGTTGCATACTCTTTTACTATATAGCATAACACAATGATTTACTTATTGGATTATGTATCAAAGGGAATCTGTCAGCATGATCCACATCCAAAACTGTGTATATGGTCATGTTGCTCTCTAAAAGATAATGTTATGAATTGTTTATGAATTTGTTGCTCCATGACTGAAAAACTGATGTTTTCATTTATATGCAAATTAGATGTAAGTGCTCTGGGTGTGTCAAAACAATTCTCAAGACTCTGGCTCTATTCCCCACTGAGCTCTACCTTCCTCTGCTTGACTGACAGCTAACTGGCTTTTAAGTCAAGCCAATAATTAAGCAGAGATAAACATCTTTATGCTCTTGCATCACTTATCTGATGCTTCATTGGATCAGTTGCATGGTTTTTGCAACATTCACAAAAACACATAGCATGGTTTCTTACATTGCATGACATACAACAGCACATATTAACTTTAATATTTGCACATTGAAACAGCAGCGCTGGTATCTGTATAGTATTTCCCTCGTAATGAGGTAAACAGTCACCTGTAGTGACCAGTCGTGGTGAACACAACTCTTTCTTGACAATTAAACACATCACTGAGAGGATTCAAGTGGCAATCGTCCATGATAGTTATATGATATCGAAACTCTTAAATGAAAAATTTACATACATTTTAGCAAAAAAAACTATTTGAGTTTATTTTTCATTTAGCATAAGTTACCAATTGGTTCTTTTTATTTAGTCTTCTCTTTTTAACAGTGTAATAATAGCAGCTAAAATACTTCAATTCTACCAAATTTAATGTGCTATTAAATCATAGAATCATAGAATGGTAGAGTTGGAAGGGACCTCGTGGGTCATTGTGTCCATCCCCCTGCTCAATGCAGGATTCACTAAACCATCTCAGACAGATGCCAGACTAAAGAATTTTTGCTGCAGATTAGTGAATCTTTTGAAAAGTGAATTAGTCAGCCTCAAAGAGTTTTTTTTAAGTATTTAATCACAAGTACTCCAATGGCACTGAAAAAATGTGTGCAACATTCTGAGGTGTCCTAGGACTGTATCCAAACCATTTCAGCTCCTTAACCCTAGAACGCCTGACCATAAAAATCTACATTTTCACATACCTGGGGCCTTTTAGGCCCGTGTGCAAATAATAAATAAATGACCAACTGGAAATGACAAACAACTATATACATGAAGAATACCTAGAGTTTCAAAATTCTAACTAAAGAAATCTTGCAGAAAATAGAAAACAATTAACAGGGCGGGCCTGCGAGGCCCCAGGTATGCATTCTAGGGTTAATGAAAATACAACCTTAGTAATGTCAAAATAACCTCAACACATATGACTGGGGATTAATGGATGGTAACTGTTCTTCACTATTGCTGTCACGCACTATCTGTAATGTTTATTCAGTGTTTTATTGTGACTTTTCTCTCCCCATTTTTTTTCTTTTGCTAAGCTATAAGCGGTGACATTCCCCCCCCCCAATAATTAAATTCACTGCAAAATGGCTGCTGCATTACCTCCCTTTGCTTTAAACAGGCTATGATAGTCCCTCCGTATTGGCTGTTTCCTACCATCTGATGTGGCAACCAAAAGACCTTATGGGGAAGCACGTCCGGCTGCACCCAAGGTCATACAGGCCTTCTCAGGATAATGTAATCTTCTGAAAAGTGTAAAATGGCAGCATTCATTTTAGGTTATTTGTGCAAATTGAAATTCAAGTTGTTTGAATTCACCGAGTTCTGCAAAATCCTAAAAATTCTATATGAATTGATTGCCATCAAATCGATTCACTGTTCTCTAATTATTACTATATGTTAATAATTATTGCTAAAACAATGGCAAGGGAAACAACATTGACCTTGTTAAATAAAGAAAAGTTGAATGATGAAATATATTCCAAAATTATTTGTTCAAAAATCTACATTTTCAAGTAACGCTCTCATTTATTTGCATTTAATGGTTTTTTTCTGGGAATAAAGAGAAGCTAGAATTCTTTTTAGAATTCACTTCATGGGCTATAATGGTGATGTTCATCTGTCCAGATACCTGAACGGTGCTGCAAGAATAAAGTAAGGAACTTTGCTACTGTGTGAAAAACTATTTCTCAGTCAAAGAGTGTTTACGCTATAAGCAGAAAACACATAAGCAAGCAATAAAACCAAGATAATCATAATACATTATTAATATTCATTTGATTTCCTACAGCAAAATGGTGAACATTTGCAAGATTTGGAGCATAGCAGCAGTAAATTCCTATTCTCGTTAGAAATGCAGTTTGTCTCTCGAAGCAAATCTGGCTGTTAAAAGCTAAGAGGTGAAATTGGTAGATTTAATAGCTAATGTGAAGTTCATAAAAGTAAAGAGTTTCTTTACACCTCGCTGACAAAAAGACTCCATATTTGTAATGATGTGAAAACAGTTGGTGAAGCAAACTTCTGCTAACAAGAGATATATGCAAAGTGCTGTAATCACGGCAGGATTTTCCATATTCATATGCATCACTGGTGCTGTCAAGAAGACAAATAATAGGTCCCCAGTGGTCAATTCTGACGTGAAGTAAACGCTATGTGCATTTTGCAAAAAAGCAACTTATTAGTTCAAATATTGATATAACATTATGATACATAGCACTGATGGTTTGCATCCAGAGAATTACATAGGAACGCCAATGAATAGCAGCAAGACACAAATATAGCTAAAAGGATGTAAAATATATGCTAAATGTATGTATTGGCAGAAAAGTACATGATAATTGTTTGAACTTGTAATATCATTCACATTCATAGTGCTCTAAATGGTCCACTAAAATGATTCTTTGGAAACATTTTATTTAATAATTTGGGTTTTCCCATGGCACTGGTCATATAAGCTCAAAATAACAAGTCCAAAGCTCAAAATATCAAGTCCATGCAGCATGGCCTCAGCCGTTTAAACAAAGTGCTTTTCTCTGCCTCCTGCAGAGTCTAAGCAGCACATGCAAGGTCTGCTCACCTTGCCCAACACACACAGACAGACTGAGACAGGCGCAGCTGTCTTAAATCAGTCTTCCAAGACATGGACTGGAGGTAAGTGAGCAGCTGTTCCCCCCAGCTCTTTCAGCTGCTCGTAAAACATGGCCCTGTAATCCGGGTCCATTTTAATTCCTTTCAGCACTATGTGTGCTGGAGCCTGCTGCTCCGAGTCCTACATCACCGAAGCTTGGCACTTCGGGGACACATACCTCCGGTCCACGACCTGTCCAGCAGCCACCTTACAATAAATATATATATATATATATATATCTGCTTAGCTGCTGCTGCTCTACAACATGAGATAGGACTGCATTTTCATGGGGACAGGTTCCCTTTAAAGTTTCTAACTTGCTTATGAACAGTGTTCTGTGCCTAAGCAGCTTTTTAAGTGACTTGTGGATGGATGAGGCATACAGTTATATGAAAAAGTTTGGGCACCCCTATTAATCTTAAGCTTAATGTTTTATAAAAATTGGTGTTTTTGCAACAGCTCTTTCAGTTTGATATATGTAATAACTGTTGGACACAGTAATGTTTCTGCCTTGAAATGAGGTTTATTGTACTAACAGAAAATGTGCAATCTGCATTCAAACAAAATTTGACAGGTGCATAAGTATGGGCACCTCACCAGAAAAGTGACATTAATATTTAGTAGATCCTCCTTTTGCAAAAATAGCAGCCTCTAGTCGCTTCTTGTAGCTTTTAATGAGTTCCTGGATGAAGGTATTTTTGACCATTCCTCTTTACAAAACAATTCCAGTTCAGTTAAGTTTAATGGTCGCCGAGCATGGACAGCCCTCTTCAAATGATCCCACAGATGTTCAATGATATTCAGGTCTGGGGACTGGGATGGCCATTCCAGAACATTGTAATTGTTCCTCTGCATGAATGCCTGAGTAGATTTGGAGAGGTGTTTTGGATCATTGTCTTGCTGAAAGATGCATCCCCTGCGTACCTTCAACTTTGTCACTAATTCTTGAACATTATTGTCAAGAATCTGCTGATACTGAGTGGAATCCATGCGTCCCTCAACTTTAACAAGATTCCCGGTGCCGGCATTGGCCACACAGCCCCAAAGCATGATGGAACCTCCACCAAATTTTACTGTGGGTAGCAAGTGTTTTTCTTGGAATGCTGTGTTTTTTTGACGCCATGCATAACGCCTTTTTGTATGACCAAACAACTCAATCTTGGTTTCATCAGTCCACAGGACTTTCTTCCAAAAAGAAATTGGCTTCTCCAAATGTACTTTTGCATACCTCAACCGACTCTGTTTGGGGCGTGCTTGCAGAAATGGCTTCTTTCGCATCACTCTCCCATACAGCTTCTCCTTGTGCAAAGTGCGTTGTATAGTTGACCGATGCACAGTGACACCATCTGCAGCAAGTTGATGCTGTAGCTCTCTGGAGGTGGTCTGAGGATTCTCCTTGACTGATCTCACCATTCTTCTTCTCTGCCTTTCTGATGTTTTTCTTGGCCTGCCACTTCTGGCCTTAACAAGAACTGTCCCTGTGTTCTACCATTTCCTTACTATGTTCCTCACAGTGGAAACTGACAGGCTAAATCTCTGAGACAGCTTTTTGTATCCTTCCCCTGAACAACTATGTTGAATAATCTTTGTTTTCAGATCATTTGACAGTTGTTTTGAGGAGCCCATGATGCCACTCTTCAGAGGAGATTCAAACATGAGAACAACTTGCAAGTGGCCACTTTAAGTAGCTTTTCTCATGATTGCATACACCTGGCTATGAAGTTCAAAGCTCAATGAGGTTACAAAACCAAAAAAGTGCTTTAGTAAGTCAGTAAAAAGTAGGCAGGAGTATTTAAAACAAGAAAATGATAAGGGTGCCCATACTTATGCACCTGTCAAATTTTGTTTGAATGCAGATTGCACATTTTCTGTTAGTACAATAAACCTCATTTCAAGGCAGAAACATTACTGTGTCCAACAGTTATTACATAGATCAAACTGAAATAGCTGTTGCAAAAACACCAATTTTTATAAAACATTAAGCTTAAGATTAATAGGGGTGCCCAAACTTATTCATATGACTGTATATGCTGTTTATGTTTTGTTTAGTTTAGATACTTTTGTGTATTGAAGGGCTGAAATCTATATTACAATGAAATGTACAGCATTATTATGGGGTCTGTGTTGTTTCTTTTCAGTTCTATTTCATATTCCTTATGTAAAAATGAAACATGCATTACTGTGCTCAGCAGTTTAAGTCTATATATTGCTATTGTAATGTAGCGTTATAGATGTAAATATATATACAGTACAGACCAAAAGTTTGGACTCACCTTCTCATTTAAAGATTTTTCTGTATTTTTATGACTTTGAAAATTGTACATTCACACTGAAGGCATCAAAACTATGAATTAACACATGTGGAATTATATAATTAACAAAAAAGTGTGAAACAGCTGAAAATATGTCTTATATTCTAGGTTCTTCAATGTAGCCACCTTTTGCTTTGATGACTGCTTTGCACACTCTTGGCATTCTCTTGATGAGCTTCAAGAGGTAGTCACCGGAAATGGTTTTCACTTCACAGGTGTGCCCTGTCAGGTTTAATAAGTGGGATTTCTTTCCTTATAAATGGGGTTGGCACCATCAGTTGTGTTGTGCAGAAGTCTGGTGGATACACAGCCGATAGTCCTATTGAATTGACTGTTAGAATTTGTATTATGGCAAGAAAAAAGTAGCTAAGTAAAGAAAAATGAGTGGCCATCATTACTTTAAGAAATGAAGGTCAGTCAGTGCGAAAAATTGGGAAAACTTTGAAAGTGTCCCCAAGTGCAGTTGCAAAAACCATCAAGCGCTACAAAGAAACTGGCTCACATGAGGACCGCCCCAGGAAAGGAAGACCAAGAGTCACCTCTGCTTCTGAGGATAAGTTTATCCGAGTCACCAGCCTCAGAAATCGCAGGTTAACAGCAGCTCAGATTGGAGACCAGGTCAATGCCACACAGAGTTCTAGCAGCAGACACATCTCTTCAACAACTGTTAAGAGGAGACTTTGTGCAGCAGGCCTTCATGGTAAAATAGCTGCTAGGAAACCACTGCTAAGGACAGGCAACAAGCAGAAGAGACTTGTTTGAGCTAAAGAACACAAGAAATGGACATTAGACCAGTGGAAATCTGTGCTTTGGTCTGATGAGTCCAAATTTGAGATCTTTGGTTCCAACCACTGTGTCTTTGTGCGACGCAGAAAAGGTGAACGGATGGACTCTACATGCCTGGTTCCCACCGTGAAGCATAAATGAGGAGGTGTGATGGTGTGGGGGTGCTTTGCAGGTGACTAGAGATGAGCGGTGATCGACTAGAACTGTTCGCCAATCTCAATTTCGAGCTGTTTTGGGCGGTGTTCGAGTCGTTCGACGAACACGAACGATTTGCAAAAAATCCAGCATGCCATCCTTCATAGACACTGAAGAGCGCAGGCTGCATGCTTGCGCTCTGCAGGGTCTCTGAAGGATGGCGTGCTGGATGGCAGCGCTCCGCTGCCATCCAGCCTGTCATCTCAATGCCATCCCAGCGTGGGAGAATTCTCCTGCTGAAGCGCTGAGCGCTGAGAATTTTCCCACGCTGTCAGTGACGTGCATGAGGTGAGCTGAGTTCATTGGACATGAGCTCACCTCATGCACGTCACTGACAGCGTGCGAAAATTCTCCTGCACTCACCGCATGCGCAGGAGAATTTTCCCACGCTGTCAGTGACGTGCATGAGGTGAGCTGAGTTCATTGGACATGACCTCGGCTCATTTTTATGCCGTCACAGCGAGACACTGAGGAGCGCAAGCATGCCTGCGCTTCTCAGTGTGTGCGGCATGGCAAGCTGGATGGTAGTGTTCTGCTGCTGTCCAGCCTGTCATGTGAATGTAGCAGAGCTGGAGCCGTCGTGGGAACAATGGAAAGGTAAGGATGAGGTTGCTTTATTATTTTACTTTTATTGCAGGAGATCGTTGGCTTCAGCTGGAATGGGCGTGATGGTAAGTATGGTTTAATTTAGAGCAATAAAGAATTGTGTGTTTATTTCAATTAAAGGACATTTTTCTGGGTGTTTGTGTTTTTTTTTTAACTTTGACTATGGGGTTAGCAATGGGGTTGTCTTATTGACGCCTCTCCATTACTAACCTGGGCTTGATGTCAGCTGGCATTATAAGCTGACATCAACCCCAGCCCTATTACCCCACTGCCAACGCTACAGTGCAGCGGGAAGAGCGAGGCTAAGTGCCAGAATTGGCGCATCCTATGGATGTGCCATTTCTGGGGCGGCTGACAGCTGGTGTTTCTAGCCTGGGAGGGGGCCAATATTCATGGCACCCTTCCTGGGCTATTAATATCAGCCCCCAGCTGTCTGCCTAGCCTTTGATAGCTATTAAAATAGGGGAGAGCCTACGTCATTTTTTTGGGGGTCCCCTATTTTAATAGCTAGTAAAGGCTAGGTATTCAGCTGGGGGCTGATATTAGTAGCCTGGGAAGCTCCGTGGGTATTATCCCCTTCCCAGGCTTCAAACATCTGCCCCAGCCGTCTGCTTAACCTCCGCTAGAGACTAAAATTACGGGGAAACAACGCCAATTTTTTTTTTAATAAATCCTTTATTTTAACACTAAATGACAAGTACAGTAATCAACACTATCACTGTACTTCTTATATATGTGACTGACATGTTTCTATGTATCTAATCTATGTGTGATGCTCTATTCTTTCTGTTATAAATTGTCGGGTACCGATGCTGAATTGCCGGCCGGCTTTTTTAAAGAGACTGTGCATGAAAACACTATTATTTTTTTTAATAAATCCTTTAACACTAAATGACAAGCACAGAAAGCAACACTGTCACTGTACTTCTTATATATGTGACTGACATGTTTCTATCTATCTAATCTAAGTGTGATGCTCTATTCCTTCTTGTTTAAATTGTCGGGTACCGGTGTATGCCGCTGCTGAATTGCCGGCCGGCTTTTTTAAAGAGAGTGTCTTCTGAGCAGTTTGTCAGCTTTTGGACACCTTTGAAGGTGTTTTTTATGTGTTTCTATGTGTTTTTGCTTGCCTGCCATTGGTTTTAACGGTGTTCGACGGTGTTCGACGGTGTTCTAAGGTGTTCGACGAACAGCTCCACGAACATCCCGGTGTTCGACAAACTGAACCCGAACACTACGGGGGTGGCTCAACACTACTGGTGACATTGTTGGGGATTTATTCAAAATTGAAGGCATACTGAACCAGCATGGCTACCACAGCATCTTGCAGCAGCATGCTATTCAATCCGGTTTGCGTTTAGTTGGACCAACATTTATTTTTCAACAGGACAATGACCCCGAACACACCTCCAGGCTGTGTAAGGGCTATTTGACCAAGCAGGAGAGTGATGGGGTGCTACGCCAGATGACCTGGCCTCCTCAGTCACCAGACCTGAACCCAATCGAGATGGTTTGGGGTGAGCTGGACCGCAGAGTGAAGGCAAAAGGGCCAACAAGTGCTAAGCATCTCTGGGCACTCCTTCAAGATTGTTGGAAGACCATTTCCGGTGACTACCTCTTGAAGCTCATCAAGAGAATGCCAAGAGTGTGCAAAGCAGTCATCAAAGCAAAAGGTGGCTACTTTGAAGAACCTAGAATATAAGACATATTTTCAGTTGTTTCACACTTTTTTGTTAATTATATAATTCCACATGTGTTAATTCATAGTTTTTATGCATTCAGTATGAGGCTGCGTGCATACGATGCGTTTTTCATGCGTTTATGCTGCGGAATTTCTGCAGCGGAAATGCATCAAAAACGCATGGTAATCTGCACCCCATAGTCCCCAATGGCATTCCGCAATGTCAATGCGCATGCTGTGGATTTTTCCGCAGCGTTTCTGCAGCGCTCATAAATCCGCAGCATATTCAATAATTTTGCGGAAGTGCAGCGGAAGCGCCGCCATTGACTTGCATTGAGACGCATAGAATGCGCGTCTGTACATTTGTACAAGCGGATTCTATGCGTCTCTATGTGCGGATGGTACCCAGTTCTGGAGGAGAGAAGACTCTCCTCCAGACCAGGGTACCATTGTACCTGTAAAAAAAATAATAAAATAAAAAATAAAGCTTATATTCACCTGTCCGACGGCTTCTCTCTGCATGCCGGCAGCGCTGAAGGACCTTCGGTGATGTCACAGTCATGTGACTGCAGGCCCTTCACCACTGTGTCTCGCGATATGCAGGCAGCCGGGAACCAGACAGGAAGGAGCCCTGCAGCACACGCCGGGACATCGGGAGTGAGTATAGCTTTATTTTAAGCATTGTTTTACAGTCACACTATATAAATCCATGCTGTTTGCACTTTCCAAGTGATGCTAATCACCTGGAAAGCGCTTGTCAATCTGCATGCGGAAACGCATGTGAATCCGCATGTGAATCCGCATGTATTCTGCATGTATTCTGCAGGAAAAACGCATGCACAATCTGCATGCGTTTTTTCTGCCAGGAAGATGCAGAAATGCTGCAGAAATTTTCTGCTTCATTTCTGTGTCGTGGGCACATAGCCTGAATGCACAATTTTCATAGTTATGAAAATGCAGAAAAATCTTTAAATGAGAAGGTGTGTCCAAACTTTTGGTCTGCGCTGTATATAGTATATGGAAATATTTTCATTTAGAATCTCATTGATTCATAAAATAAGATAGATTTAGTCTATTGACCATAGGTAAGAAATCTACAAAGTGTTGTTTCCTCCCAGTGAACATGTAGTAACGGTTTTGGTTAGAACCCCAAAATGTATGTTTTATTATGTATTCTTTAAAACATTTTAATAGGAAATACTTCTTTAAAGGGGTTTCCCACGAATAAAGTATATTTTAATCAGTAGATCTTGGAATAATAATAAATTTCACATTTTATGTGTTAAAAAAATGTTCCTGTGCTGAGATAAACTTATAAATGTGCTCCTGCTATATACTGTTATTTTCATGGTTGGCACATACTACAGCTCCTAGCCAGCGGGAAGCATAAGTCAATTATGATAAGTGAGTATACATATGAAACAGGGGCTTACAGCTGCTGCTTTCTGACTTAACACAATTCTTTGGCAGGCGCTATAAGCCCATGCTGTATACTCACTTATCATACGTGACATGCATCCCCTCCCCTGGCCAGGAGCTGTGGTATATGTTGACCATGAACTGGAGCAGCCCTGCATGGTCGAACAAAGCAAATAAGACACAGGGGCACATTTATAAGATTATCTCAGCAGAAGAACAATTTTTTAACAGATCCAATTATGGAACGGATTCTTCTAATCTGCTGACAGATCTCCTTTAAGGAAATAAAGTTCATACACCTTTCCTGAAAATGGGATTGTATTTATTTATTGTATCTCCCTGGAATACCTTGAGATGCATAATATTATATTGTAATATAGCAGCAAAGTAACAAGTTCATCATTTTCAACCTTTTCTAGGGTGCTGATACAAAAGAAGAAAAAAAGAACTGAAAAAAGCATGTCCTTGATATTACAATCATACAATAGTAATAATAATAATAATAATACTCTTTAAAGAATTCTGTGCTTTAAAGGGTTTCTTCAGTACTACTCACTTTCATATTTGAAGCTGATAGGCACGAATGTCATTGCATGGGCAAGTGCCTGCTAAGACTTTAAATATGCAAATTGCCTCTTCAGAGAAAAAGATGTCTTGAATTCTAGTGCTACCTAATTGAATTAGCAATCCTAAAAGCCAATATCTTTAAAAAGTCTTGCCATATTACTTAGGATAAAAGCCAAACCAGAATCTCTAAGTGATATGGCAAGACTAGTTAAAGGGTCAAAATTGTCTTTTAGAATTGCTACTTCCTATAGGTGGCACGAGAGCTCAAGTCCTCTTCCTCTCTGAAGAGGCAATTTGCATAATTAAATTCTCAGAAGATCATTGCATGGCTTATATGACTCCTTACTCTGGCATACCAGACATGTTACTCTCCACAAGGAGGAACATTACCCCTTAGATCCCTGCTAGGACTTTGCAATACCGTAGGTATAAGCAGGTATACCGTACGCATTCTATTCTAATAAATAGGTCAGGTACATAACAATTTCACTCCATGTACATTTCCTGATGCTGGAAAAATTTTTTAAAGGTGTCGTCCACTATTTTTTTAATGATAACCTATCCTTAGGATTGTCCATCTATATAAGCTTAGTTGGGTCAGTTGGATCCAAGCACCAGACACTCCCACTGTTCAGCTGTTATCACTGCTGACATTACAGTGAATATGACAATCATGAGTACAATTCATTAGAATATAACATTTATAAAAAACATAATAAAAGGCACATTAAACGTTAAGAATAGAAAATAATAGAATATTTGATCTCAGACTACTTAGAAGAAAAGTCATTTATTCCGTAACCTTATAACTGTATTTTTGATGAATTCCTGTCAGTATAATTAACAGTTCTACTTTTTCTTTGTAATTTCAATTATTAATAGAATGTATTATTTACTATTATCAGCATTATCATTATAAACATCAGTTGGTCACCAGTAAGCGGATTGTAGCTTTTGACATGTCTCTTTCTTTTATTATGGTCAGCAGGATCTCTCACTGGTCTTGTCTTATAAGTACATCTCACAGTAGATTTTTGCCGACAAGTATCGTCATTGCAAACTAACTCAGTTGGTAATTACTGTTATACAACTTGGCTCTACCTGATTTGAAGTTTATGCTCCCTGCCATGCTTTGTCACATTTCTCCTTTCTATCTTGCCAACTTTACAGTATTAGACAAAAGCGAAATCCTTGTATGAACCTGCAAAGCGTTAGGTATTTCATTTGCAAAAAACAGAAGTTCACATATTATATGTTTTTTTTTTGTTGAATAAAAATGGGAATATAGAAAAATCTTAAGATCAAAAGTATCAACAATTAGTAGAGTCATTTCAAATTCCCAGGTATTTGCCAAGCTAAAATATATAAAATAACTAAATGCTAATATTTCTTCTACATGCTCTCCTATATTATTATTATTTTTTTTTTTTTTTTAGTCTAATGGAGAATCAGGTCTAAGCATAAAAGAGTGGAAACATTGCCCAAAATAATGTAATGCAGATTTAAGAGAAGCGTACTCTGGTCCCTTTTTCTGGCTCGATGATGGGTCTGATGACCTTATCTAACAGCACCATAAATATTAGAGATGAGCGGATCTTTTCAAATTCTAATTTGATGGCTTTGCTGAATTTTACCCATCAATTTGATTTGCTTTTAATATATTTGCACAAATCTCAATACTGAACAACTTGTAATTGCTCATAAAATACACATGGGAGAGAGCAAGAACCCTGATGATCATGAGAGCTTACATTCTACATGAGAGAGATGATCTTGCTGACTAGTGATGAACGCAAGTGCTCGTTACTCGAGTTTGCCTAGGGTGCTCGGGTATGCATCTAGTATGACAGGTGTTTGTAAGACATGATCGAGTCCCTGCGGCCATATGTTTCGCAGCTGTTAGACAGCCACAAAACATGAGACGATTGCTCGTGTTTGTCAGGTAATCCCAACAGGTTTTGTGGCTGTCTAACAGCCGTGAAACAAGCGGCCGCGGGGACTCGAACATGTTACTCGAGTACCCACGATACTCGGTGCATACCCGAGCACAATTGGCAAACTCGAGTAACGAGCACTTGCACTCATCATAATTGCTGACCATAAGAACTTACACCCTAAAGACAAGAGAGGCAAAGAGAGGACCCTGATGTTTCTAAGAACTTACACTCTACAGGAGATATTTACCCAGTGATTCTGGAGATGGAATATGACTTTGCCGTACAAATTGTGCTCCACTGGGAACCATTGATCTGTGATGGCCCAGTAACACCACTGTACAAGGTATAATAATCTTCTAGATGTCATAGCTGCAGGGCATTATGGGCAGTCCAGTGCGGCCACTCAAAAGTGCAATAGCTTTTTTTTGCAATCTAAGCATTAGTGATGAGCGAACGTGCTCGCCACTGCTCGGCACTCGGCGAGTATTTCCGGGTTGCTCAGGCGGGAACTCTGGTCCCCTCCCTGCATGTCTGACGCTCTTTAGAGAGCCAATGAACATGCAGGGATTGCCTGCCATGCACTGCAATGCCGTAGCCATGTTGGTTGTGGCATTACAGTGATTGGCTGGCCGCAAAGCTTCATCAGGTCTATATAAGACCTGGTGCCGCTATGCTCGTCACAGTCTACCATGGAACCAGGCAGAGTAGGGAGAGGTGCTGCTGTATCAGGGAGAGATTTGCTTGTTTATGGTCAGTATAGGTATTCCACAACATATTTATATATCCTTCTGAACTAACAGTCCTTCTGAGGACTATATATTCAGTCGTGACAGCAGGAGTTAGGCAGGGAGGCAGGGTATGTGGCAGACTGCAGTGCATATAGAGCAAGAGGGTCCATTAAACGTCCTGTTAGTATAGGTATTCCACAACATATATTTATATATATATTCATCTGAACTAACAGTCCTTCTGAGGACTAATCCAGCTGAATAACAGTGTTAGGCAGGCAGGCAGTGTTTGTGGCAGACCGCAGTGCATATAGCGCAAGAGGGTTCATTGAATGTCCTATCTGCTGCTGCTGTAATAATTACAGATATTTGTAGACATAGTCGCAGATATCAGGGGCCAGGGAATTTTTTTTTTTATCTTAATCCTGGTTATTTGCTTAAAAAGCAAACCAGAGTACACAATTTTTCTGCTCCATTTGCTTGTTAGCACTGTAGAATACAGCCAGATCTGTTCCATATTTCAGCGCTAAAAATCCAAAAATTTGAACTGAATGTGGAAAATATTGACCTCCTTTTCCATTCTGTTGCAGTGTGTCGGTCGGTTTTTCACACTAGGTGTCTGTGAAGAATAGTATTAGTAAATTACAGGCCTGCTATTTAAAACTGTGGTTCTCTGTCAGGCATATCACCTATAATAGTGTTCCAAAATCAGCCATTTCTTCCATTTTCATTTCGTTGCAGTGTGTCGGTCAATCAATTCATACTAGGACTCTGTGTAGAATAATATTAGTAAATTACAGGTCTGCTATTTAAAACTGTGGTTCTCTGTCAGACATATCACCTATAACAGTGTTCCAAAATCAGCCATTTCTGCCTTCCATTTCATTGCAGTGTGTTGGTCAAGCTATTCACACTATGTCTCTGTGTAGAATAATATTATTAAATTACAGGCCTGCTATTTAAAACCATGGTTCTCTGTCACTATTGAACCCAGAAACAGTGTCTAAAGGTTGTTGGTTGGATAGCAGATAATGCTTCCAGTCACTTTGCCACCACCACCACCCTGTCTTCCACACGGTCAAGTCTCAGTAGCCATGAGTGTGGACCGCATATTCCTCACCCTGATCCTTCTTCCTCCCACCATGCCGAGTGCCCGGAGACAACTGATCCCACACTTAGACACTCAGAAGAGCTGTTCACTTTTCCATTTGTAGATTCTGGTTTGTCGCCCAGCCAGATTCAAGCGAGTCAAAAGGAGAACACGTGTAGCGATGTCCAAATATTGGAGCAGCCACGGTCAAACAAAGGCAACGGTGGGAAAGAGCAATTATTGTTGCAAGAGGTGGTTGATGAGGATAATGAGACACAATTGTCAGAAAGTCAGGAGGAGGAACTGGGTGCGGAAGTGGAAGACGAGGTGGTGTATGACATAGTAACTGACCAGCCTGGCAAGGGGACATACAGAGCGAGGACAGCAGCACACAGGGGAATGGAGGCGTAGCACCACAACAGGCAGGAAGAAGCAGTGTGGTGGCCTCAGACACAATGCGGGAAAGCGTTCTATGTAACGTCAACACCACGGAAGTTACCAGTAAAACTGTTAGGTCTTCCCGAGTCTGGTTGTTTTTTAAAGACTTTGCCGATAACCCCAAAAAGGCCATTTGCATCACCTGCCAGGCCAGCATCAGCAGGGGTAGCAAAGCTAACTGTCTGACCACCACCAGCATGATTAGGCACATGGCAGCAAAGCACCCTACTAAGTGGGCCAAACCCCAGGTTCCAGAACAAGTGTCTGCGGGTGACACCACTGCTTGATCCGCTGTTGTGCGTGCACACCAATCCCCTGTCCATGACGCATGCAAAGATGCCTCCTGCGCTGCACGTGTCATTGCATACTCTCAACTAGCACCATCAGCAAGCATGTCCATTTCCTTGTCCCAGCGCAGCGTTCAGTTGTCCATACCCCAGTCCTTGGAACGCAAGTGCAAATACGCAGCCAATGCCCCATAGGCCATACTACTAAATTCACATATTTCGTGAATGCTTGCGCTTGAAATTTTATCTTTTAGGCTCGTGGAGACGAAAGCTTTCCGCAACCTGATGGCGGCGGCTTTCCCTCGGTACTCAGTCCTCAGCCGCCACTATTTCTCCTGGTTTGCAATCCCCGCATTACACGAGCATGTGTCCCACAACATTAGCAGTGCCCACAACAATGCAGTTAATAGGAAAGTCACACTGTAATAATATAGTGGAAGCCGGGACCCAGTCTGACCTTGGGACGGAACAAGTCCTCCCGACGGCGAGGATTGCGGGCCCTGAGTCAATCAGGGTTGCCCCCATATTCTACAGCTCCTGCACCTCATCCTCTTCAGCCTCCATCTCCAAAATTACCACATCGGTGGCAAGCTGGATGCACTGCAGCACTGCCTCGGCCAAGCGGCAACAGGCTGTGCTGAAGCTAATATGCTTAGGTGACAAACCGCACAATTCTGAAGAGTTGTGGACAGCTCTGAAAGAGCAGGCAGATCTGTGGCTGACACTGCTGACCCTACAGCCAGGCATGGTCGTGTGTGACAATGGCCGGAACCTGATGTCGGCTCTGGAGTGAGGCGAGCTCATACACGTACCATGCCTGGCCCATATACTTAACCTCGTGGTTCAGCGATTTTTCAAATGCTACCCAGAGCTGCCTCTACCCGGAGCTGTTTCTTATTCCCATGCAAGACAGGCCTAATAAAATGGGGCAGTATGAGAAGGCCCTTGTTGCGGAATTATTGAAAAAATTCCCCTCTGAAAACGCTGGTGGCAGAGATCACAGTTAGTTGGACAACCAAGGAGTACAGGCGAGAGAGACATAAATGCAATCCAGTAGAGGCAGGGGAACACTGTCAAAGTTCTGGGACAGTTTTCTCAGACCCTCCCATCGCACAGACCCTGAGGCTCAGGGTACTCTCCCAAGGAGGAAAAAGTTTGGGAAGATGGTGAGGGAGTACCTTGCCGACCGTACCAACGTCCTCCATGATTCCTCTGTGCCTTATAATTATTGGGTATTCAAGCTGGACACATGATAGGAACTGGCTCTTTACTGTCACGGGTGTGTCGCCACGAAGATCGTCACGATTACACAGCCTGACTTCTCGCAGCTGACTTTTTGGTGCTTTGTGTTTTTCGGCAGTGAGGGAGTTAATTCTCTCTCTCTCTGTGCTAGACGAGGTCCAGCCTCGCCCAGCTGCAATCAATGCTGCTGTAGTGAGACTCCTTCAAATGCCTGCTGGTCTGTTAGGGAAGTGTCGGTGAAAGCATTTCATGCAGACTAACAAAGCGGATCGTGGTATTTGGAGTTTCAGAGATAAGTGTTTTCGGAGAGTTTTTTCCCTTCCTCGCTTTATCATTTATCTCCTTTCCCGTTGGTGTTCCCTCTGTTGTAGTTGTGTAGTTTTTGTATGCAAGGTGGTTTTGGTTTTTCCCTTGTACTGTCTCGTTCGTCTAAGTACTGTGTGTGGGCATATTATTACTTGTCCCCTTTTGTTGTGATCGGGGTCCTTCTCAGGACTAGATTACTTAGGTGCAGGGATCCTCAGGAGGTAGGGGTTACGCTGGCGGCCTGGACCTCTGTACCTTTAACAGTACCTCCAGGTTGAGGGATTAGTCAGGGCCCCAGCTTAGGGTCAGCTTAGGCCCCCTACCTCCAGTATACAGAGACAGCGTGACATTTTCACCGACCACTTAGTTTTTCTCCAGCTACCATGGATCCAGTAGCCGGTCTAGCTCGGCAGTTGCAGAGTTTGTCCATGGAGCTGACGGACGTTAGGTCCAAGGTTTTGTATCCTCAGGAGCAAGCCGGACCAGAACCTAAAGTAGCTCTCCCTGACAGGTTCACTGGGGGGCGGGACAAGTTTTTTGTTTTCCGGGAGGCATGCAAGTTGTACTTTCGGCTGCGGCCTCGGTCATCAGGGAGTGAAGAACAAAGGGTGGGAATTGTCATCTCGCTCCTACAAGGGGACCCACAATCTTGGGCGTTCTCTCTTCCCCCGGGCTCCCCGGATCTCCAGTCAGTGGATAGGTTTTTCGCTGCTCTGGGACTCGTATATTATGGCCCAGATCGGATCTCCCTTGCTGAGTCTAAGTTACGTAGGATTCAGCAGGGAGATCGTCCGGCGGAGGAATTCTGTTCGGAGTTCCGTAGGTGGGCCACGGACACCCAGTGGAATGACCCGGCTCTTAGGAGCCAGTTTTGTCAAGGTTTATCCGACAAATTACAGGATGTGTTGGCACAGTATGACTCTCCCGCGTCACTGGAAGCCGCTATGGCCCTTGCTATTCGCGTTGACAGACGGCTTCGGGAGAGGTGCGGGATAACTCTACCCCCTGTGATGACTCCACCTCCTACAAGGTCCCCTCATATGATGGTTCCCCTGGTCAGTCCAGAGGAGCCTATGCAATTAGGAGGGACATCATTTCGGGGGAGGGGACCGGTGGTGCGCCATAAGACAGGAAGGTGTTTCTTCTGCGGGAGAAAGGGACATTTTATTGGGGGGTGTCCATCCTGTCCCTTGCAGAGTGAAGAGTCGTCGGAAAACTGTTGATCCCAGGTTGTGTGGTGGACGGCAATCTGGGAGTAGGTATTTCGTCCCTAGGTTCGTCTCAGTTTCTCGTACCGGCGGAGGTGGTGGTGGGTACGAGAACTGAGAGGATATCTGTTCTTCTGGATAGTGGGGCCGGGGCTAATCTGGTTGATGCTCGGTTTGCCAGGGTTCAAGGTATGCGATTGAGTGAGTTGGCTAAACCCATCCCCATATTCTCGATCGATGCCAGGCCTCTCGGTCAGGGAAGTTTTTTGCAAGCTGTGCATGACGTAAAACTTCAAGTGGGGGCGATACATAAAGAACTGTTGTCTTGCTACGTGTTGGAGGGTCTTCCCACTCCTATAGTGTTGGGCCTTCCTTGGTTAACTAAGCATAACCCGGTTATTAATTGGCAAACCAGAGAGATAAGCCAATGGAGTAAATTCTGTAATAAAAACTGCATGAACACGGTCATCGGTGCGGTTACTCCTTGGGTCTTACCTCCATTTCTGGCGGACTTTGAGGATGTATTCTCGGAGAAAGGGTGTCAGGAACTACCTCCTCATCGCGAGTATGACTGTTCTGTAAAACTGCTCCCTGAGGCCAAGTTACCTAAAGCTAGGTTGTATAACCTTTCTGGTCCTGAGAGGCAGGCCATGAAGGATTATATTTCAGAAAGTCTGGCTAAGGGGCATATTAGACCTTCATCTTCACCGGTGGCTGCGGGGTTCTTCTTTGTTAAGAAGAAAGATGGAGGCCTACGCCCTTGCCTGGATTTCCGTGAACTTAATCGGATTACGGTCCGAGATCCGTATCCTCTCCCACTTATTCCCGATCTCTTTAATCAGATCGTGGGCGCCAAATGGTTCTCTAAGTTGGATCTCAGGGGGGCGTACAATCTGATTAGGATGAAGGAGGGGGATGAGTGGAAGACGGCGTTTAACACTCCGGAGGGGCATTATGAGAACCTTGTCATGCCATTCGGTCTGACTAATGCCCCGGCGGTGTTCCAACACTTTGTTAATGACATTTTTCGCCGCCTGGTGGGACAGTTTGTTGTCATATATCTGGATGATATCTTAATTTACTCGCCGGATCTGGTGTCTCATCAGGAGCACGTTAGGCAGGTGTTACAGATCTTGCGGGATAATAAACTGTATGCCAAATGGGAAAAGTGTGTGTTCGCCGTACAGGAACTCCAGTTTTTAGGCTTCCTGGTTTCAGCGTCCGGTTTTCGTATGGACCCTGGGAAAGTGCGGGCAGTTCTTGAGTGGGATCGGCCAGAGAATCTTAAGGCACTACAACGTTTCCTGGGGTTTGCTAATTATTACCGGAAGTTCATTCGTAATTTCTCGTCCATGGTTAAGCCTCTCACAGACATGACTAAAAAGGGGACGGATTTTTCTAGGTGGTCTGACAAGGCTTGTCAAGCATTCTCCTCCTTGAAAAAATGTTTTGCCTCGGCACCCATACTCATTCAACCTGATGCGTCACAGCCATTCATTCTAGAGGTAGACGCTTCCGAGGTAGGGGTGGGAGCAGTATTGTCACAAGGTTCGTCCCCTGGTAAGTGGCATCCGTGCGCCTTTTTCTCTAAAAAATTGTCGTCCGCTGAGAGGAATTACGATGTCGGCAATAGGGAACTCTTGGCCATTAAGTTAGCTTTTGAGGAGTGGCGCCATTTTTTGGAGGGGGCAGTCCATCCGGTCACCGTTATCACCGATCACAAGAACCTGCTATATCTGGAGTCCGCGAAACGTCTGAATCCCAGACAAGCTAGGTGGTCATTGTTTTTTACCAGGTTTAATTTTGTCGTTACATATCGTCCTGGGTCAAAAAATGTAAAGGCGGATGCCTTATCTCGTAGTTTCCCTGGGGCCGGGAATACGGACGACCCGATTCCTATCCTTCAGGAGGGGGTGGTGGTTTCGGCAGTATGCTCTGAGCTGGAGGAGGAGGTATTGGAGGCTCAGGGGGACGCCCCTGTTGGACCTCCGGGGAGACTGTTTGTTCCAGATCAGTTGCGACAAAAGGTGATCGAGGCACACCATAACTCAGTTTTTGCAGGACACCCGGGGAGTAAAGCAACTGTGGATCTCCTCTCGCGTCGGTTTTGGTGGCCTAACTTACATAAGGAGGTGGTAACTTTTGTCGCGTCCTGTGGGGTTTGTGCGCGCTCTAAGACCTCACATACCCGTCCGTCTGGGGCCCTCTTACCTTTGAAGATCCCGGAACGTCCTTGGACTCATCTGTCTATGGACTTTATTACGGACCTCCCTCCGTCTTCGGGTAAAACGGTCATACTCGTTGTAGTGGACAGGTTCAGCAAGATGGCACATTTTATCGCTCTTCCTGCTCTCCCTAATGCTAAAACTCTTGCGCAGGTGTTCATTGGGGAGATTGTGAGGCTTCACGGGGTACCCTCCGAGGTGGTGTCTGATCGGGGGTCTCAGTTTGTGTCCAAGTTCTGGAAGGCGTTTTGTGCACGGCGGGGGATGCATTTGTCGTTCTCATCGGCTTTTCATCCTCAGACCAATGGTCAGACGGAACGAATGAACCAGAGCTTGGAGACATATCTCCGGTGTTTTGTGTCAGAGAACCAGGAGGACTGGGCTTCTTTCTTACCTCTGGCAGAGTTTGCTCTTAATAATAGGCGGAGCGAGTCCACTGGTAAGTCCCCGTTTTTTGGGGCATATGGTTTTCACCCCCAGTTTTGTACTTTCAGTAGGGGGGGCTCTTCGGGGGTTCCTGAGGAGGAACGATTTTCCTCATCACTCGCTTCAGTATGGAGAGGGGTGCTGAAGAATCTGAATACTATGGGGAACCGATACAAACGTATGGCTGATAGGAGGAGAGTGTCTGGTCCGGACCTAAGTGTGAACGATCGGGTATGGTTGTCTACCAGGAATATAAAACTTAAGGTTCCCTCCTGGAAACTGGGTCCCAGGTTCATCGGGCCGTACAGAATCAGTTCTATAATTAATCCGGTGGCATTCCGTCTTGACCTCCCCCCTACGTTTAAAATTCACAACGTGTTCCACAGATCGTTGCTTAAGAGGTATGTGGCGCCGGTGGTACCGTCACCTTTACCTCCCCCTCCAGTGGTGGTCAATGGTAACTTGGAGTTCCAGGTATCGAGGGTCATCGATTCACGCTTTAATCGCCGGTCCCTTCAGTACCTGGTTCATTGGAAAGGGTATGGTCCTGAGGAGAGGATGTGGGTTCCTGCGTCGGATATTAACGCAGACCGATTAGTTCGGGCCTTCCACACGACTCACCCGGATAAACCTGGCCCTGAGGGTCCGGAGGCCCCTCGTAGAAGGGGGGGTACTGTCACGGGTGTGTCGCCATGAAGATCGTCACGATTACACAGCCTGACTTCTCGCAGCTGACTTTTTGGTGCTTTGTGTTTTTCGGCAGTGAGGGAGTTAATTCTCTCTCTCTCTGTGCTAGACGAGGTCCAGCCTCGCCCAGCTGCAATCAATGCTGCTGTAGTGAGACTCCTTCAAATGCCTGCTGGTCTGTTAGGGAAGTGTCGGTGAAAGCATTTCATGCAGACTAACAGAGCGGATCGTGGTATTTGGAGTTTCAGAGATAAGTGTTTTCGGAGAGTTTTTTCCCTTCCTCGCTTTATCATTTATCTCCTTTCCCGTTGGTGTTCCCTCTGTTGTAGTTGTGTAGTTTTTGTATGCAAGGTGGTTTTGGTTTTTCCCTTGTACTGTCTCGTTCGTCTAAGTACTGTGTGTGGGCATATTATTACTTGTCCCCTTTTGTTGTGATCGGGGTCCTTCTCAGGACTAGATTACTTAGGTGCAGGGATCCTCAGGAGGTAGGGGTTACGCTGGCGGCCTGGACCTCTGTACCTTTAACAGTACCTCCAGGTTGAGGGATTAGTCAGGGCCCCAGCTTAGGGTCAGCATAGGCCCCCTACCTCCAGTATACAGAGACAGCGTGACATCTACGCCTTGGAGGTCCTAGCCTACCCTGCCGCTAATGTTTTGTCAGAGCAGGTTTTTAGTGCCTCCGGTGGCATATAATCGTATAACCGATAGGCGTATCAGCCTGTCAGCTGAAAATGCTGACAGGCTGACTGTTATAAAAATGAACAAGAGCTGGATTTGGCCAGACTTCTCAACACCACCGAATGATAGCAGCGTAACATGAACTCAAATACAATAGTTTTTTTGGGAGGTCTGACTCTATTCCCATGCACCTCTGTCTTCACAACGAAACATGGGTTTACTCGTCCTGATTTTGTCTATTTGCTCTTGTTCTCCTCTGTCCTCTCATCCTCCACATCCTCCTCCATATCACCTACATATCTACTATATCACCATATCTACGTCTCTTGCAAGGTGCATTGGAGTTCCTCCAAATTTTTGGCAGCCATTGCTTTCACTGCATAGGCAAACAATATGGGAGACCCGCTTCCTAATAATGGGAAAATTGTTTTCAGGAGGCCCTCCGACCTCTACATATCTTGCAGGGGCATTGGAGTTTCTCCAAATTTTTGGCAGCCATTGCATCACTGTATAGACAAACAGTATAGAAGACTCACTTCCTAATAATGGGAACATTGTTTTCATGAGGCGCTCCGACCTCAACGTCTCTTGCAAGGGGCATTGGAGTGCCTCCAAATTTTTGGCAGCCACTGCATTCACTGCATAGGCAAACAGTATGGGAGACCCACTTCCTAATACTGGGAACATTGTTTTCAGAAGGCCCTCCGACCTCGACGTCTCTTGCAAGGGACACTGGAGTTCCTCCATATTTTTGGCAGCCGTTGCATTCACTCCTTTGGCAATCAGTATGGGAGACCCACTCCTTTTAATGGGAACATGTCGAACTCATTACTGTTGCCCAGCTCCATGTGTCTTTCAATTGTTAGTAGGGTTTTTCCTAAATTTTGGCAGCCGTTGGACTCACTGCATACCCTATAACTGTATAGCAGACTCTCTCTTTTCTAATGGGAACATGTCGTACTTGTTACTGTGACCCAGCTCTATGTGTCTTTAAATTGTTTGTGGGGTTTTTCCTAAATTTTGGCAGCCGTTGGACTCACTGCATAACATATAACTGCATAGCAGACTCTCTCCTTTCTAATGGGAACATGTCGTTACTGTGTCCCAGTTCTATGTTTCTTTAAATTGTTAGTGGGTCTTTTCCTAAATTTTGGCAGCTGTTGGACTCACTGCTTACAATATAACTGGATAACAGAACCTCTCCAATCTAATGGGAACATGTCGTACTCATTACTGTAGTCCAGCTCTAAGTGCATTTAAATTGTTAGTGGGGTTTTTCCTAAATTTTGGCAGCCATTGGACTCACTACATACCCTATAACTGCATAGCAGACCCTCTCCTTTCCAATGGGAACATGTTGTTACTGTGGCCCAGCTCTATGTGTCTTTAAATTGTTAGTGGGATTTTTCCTAAATTTTGGCGGCCATTGGACTCAGTGGATACACTATATTTGGATAGCAGACCCTTTCCTTTCTAATGGGAACATGTCATTACTGTGGTCCAGCTCTATGTGTCTTTAAATTGTTAGTGGGGTTTTTCTTAAATTTTGGCAGCTGTTGGACTCACTGCATATCCTATAACTGTATGGCAGACCCTCTCCTTTCTAATGGGATCTTATCGTACTCGTTACTATGGCCCAGCTCTATGTGTCTTTAAATTGTTAGTGGGGTTTTTCCCAAATTTTGGCAACCCTTGTATGGGCATTACCACTATAGGAGACCCACTCCTTTATAATGGGAACATTTTTTTTTACTGAGACCCTCCTCTATGTCTCTTCAAAGGGGTATTGGGGTGAATCTAAATTTTTGGCAGCCCTTGCAGTCACTGCATACCCAATAACAGTATAGGAGACACTCTTTAATAATGGAAACAACAAAGCATAGCCGACTGCTGGCCCTTTAAGAATAGTAAGACTGTAAAAATAGTGTTCGTGACTAGAGATGAGCGTTGTTCTACTCGAACTGTTCGCCAATCTCAAATTCGAGCTGTTTTGGGCGGTGTTCGAGCCGGTCGGCGACCACGAACATTTTGAGAAAAATTCGGCTGTTCGAGGTTATGTTCGATAACTGTTCGTGCACCAAAATCATAACTGGATTTTTTCTCAGTAATGATGAAAATTAATGTTAATACGCAGTTTGAGTGTACAGCGGGGCGGGGGGAGGGGCAGGGGATGGATCTCTGCAGGAACAATGAAGATCTCCATTTTTTTTTCTCTTTCCCGCATTTGCAGTGGGGAGGTGCAATCTGTCAGCCTATCAGCAGCGCACACACGGAGCGAAGTGCTTTTTTTCACACAAGCAAGGGCATGTGTGATTGGCAGTGTATGTCACATGTCCTTGCCCTATAAGACCAAGCCATTTTCCCCGTCGCCACCATTTTCTCACTGCTGCAGCTGCGTGTTAGACGGCACCACTGTTGCTGTGTGCGCCATACCTTGTTAATTTCAAGCCAATTTTCGCACAAATATACAGATAGCTTGGGAGTAGGGAATAGTTGTGATTGCAGTCCTTTTAAGGACTAGGTTACAGCATTTCCTACGACTTTTATCAGGCAGGTCTGTGCTCTTAAATAGATAGATTGTGGGAGTAAAGACTAATTGTAATTGGAGTCCTTTTCAGGACTAGGTTACATCAGTTCCTATCAGTTTTTGCCAGGCAGGTCTGTGCCAGTGCTGTGCAAGTTTTTTTCACAGCATTTGGCTGAATCTAGCAAAGCTAATCCTTTTTGGCCTATTGCAGAGTGTGTTAGTCAGTGGAGTAGCCTATCTGTGTTGCAAGATATACCACCTGTGTATAGAATACCAATTTTTTTACTGCACCTAGTGAAGTAAAATCTTTTGGGCATAGCATCATTCTATTAGTCCATCTATACTGACCTCCATCAGGTTGCAAACTAAATATAATTTTTTTCTGCATCTAGCTCTGAAAAAATATTTGGGCTTCTAGCGGTGTGTGGGACTTGGTCTATTAGTCCATCTATACTGACCTCCATCAGGTTGCAAATTAAAAATAATTTTTTTCTGCATCTAGCTCTGAAAAAATATTTGGGCTTTTAGCAGTGTGTGGGACTTGGTCTATTAGTCCATCTATACTGACCTCCATCAGGTTGCAAATTAAAAATATTTTTTTTCTGCATCTAGCTCTGAAAAAATATTTGGGCTTCTAGCAGTGTGTGGGACTTGGTCTATTAGTCCATCTATACTGACCTCCATCAGGTTGCAAATTAAAAATAATTTTTTTCTTCATTTATCTCTGAAAAAATATTTGGGCTTCTAGCAGCGTGTGGGACTTGTTCTATTAGTCCATCTATACTGACCTCCATCAGGTTGCAAATTAAAAATAATTTTTTTCTGCATCTAGCTCTGAAAAAATATTTGGGCTTCTAGCAGTGTGTGGGACTTGGTCTATTAGTCCATCTATACTGACCTCCATCAGGTTGCAAATTAAAAATAATTTTTTTCTGCATCTAGCTCTGAAAAAATATTTGGGCTTCTAGCAGTGTGTGGGACTTGGTCTATTAGTCCATCTATACTGACCTCCATCAGGTTGCAAATTAAAAATATTTTTTTTCTTCATTTATCTCTGAAAAAATATTTGGGCTTCTAGCAGCGTGTGGGACTTGTTCTATTAGTCCATCTATACTGACCTCCATCAGGTTGCAAATTAAAAATAATTTTTTTCTGCATGTAGCTCTGAAAAAATATTTGGGCTTCTAGCAGTGTGTGGGACTTGGTCTATTAGTCCATCTATACTGACCTCCATCAGGTTGCAAATTAAAAATAATTTTTTTCTGCATCTAGCTCTGAAAAAATATTTGGGCTTCTAGCAGTGTGTGGGACTTGGTCTATTAGTCCATCTATACTGACCTCCATCAGGTTGCAAATTGAATAAAAAAAATTTCTGCATCTAGCTCTGAAAAAATATTTGGGCTTCTAGCAGTGTGTGGGACTTGGTCTATTAGTCCATCTATACTGACCTCCATCAGGTTGCAAATTGAATAAAAAAATTTTCTGCATCTAGCTCTGAAAAAATATTTGGGCTTCTAGCGGTGTGTGGGACTTGGTCTATTAGTCCATCTATACTGACCTCCATCAGGTTGCAAATTAAAAATAATTTTTTTCTGCATCTAGCTCTGAAAAAATATTTGGGCTTCTAGCAGTGTGTGGGACTTGGTCTATTAGTCCATCTATACTGACCTCCATCAGGTTGCAAATTAAAAATAATTTTTTTCTGCATCTAGCTCTGAAAAAATATTTGGTCTTCTAGCAGTGTGTGGGACTTGGTCTATTAGTCCATCTATACTGACCTCCATCAGGTTGCAAATTAAAAATAATTTTTTTCTTCATTTATCTCTGAAAAAATATTTGGGCTTCTAGCAGCGTGTGGGACTTGTTCTATTAGTCCATCTATACTGACCTCCATCAGGTTGCAAATTAAAAATAATTTTTTTCTGCATCTAGCTCTGAAAAAATATTTGGGCTTCTAGCAGTGTGTGGGACTTGGTCTATTAGTCCATCTATACTGACCTCCATCAGGTTGCAAATTAAAAATAATTTTTTTCTGCATCTAGCTCTGAAAAAATATTTGGGCTTCTAGCGGTGTGTGGGACTTGGTCTATTAGTCCATCTATACTGACCTCCATCAGGTTGCAAATTAAAAATAATTTTTTTCTGCATCTAGCTCTGAAAAAATATTTGGGCTTCTAGCAGTGTGTGGGACTTGGTCTATTAGTCCATCTATACTGACCTCCATCAGGTTGCAAATTAAAAATAATTTTTTTCTGCATCTAGCTCTGAAAAAATATTTGGGCTTCTAGCAGTGTGTGGGACTTGGTCTATTAGTCCATCTATACTGACCTCCATCAGGTTGCAAATTAAAAATAATTTTTTTCTTCATTTATCTCTGAAAAAATATTTGGGCTTCTAGCAGCGTGTGGGACTTGTTCTATTAGTCCATCTATACTGACCTCCATCAGGTTGCAAATTAAAAATAATTTTTTTCTGCATCTAGCTCTGAAAAAATATTTGGGCTTCTAGCAGTGTGTGGGACTTGGTCTATTAGTCCATCTATACTGACCTCCATCAGGTTGCAAATTAAAAATATTTTTTTTCTGCATCTAGCTCTGAAAAAATATTTGGGCTTCTAGCGGTGTGTGGGACTTGGTCTATTAGTCCATCTATACTGACCTCCATCAGGTTGCAAATTAAAAATAATTTTTTTCTGCATCTAACTCTGAAAAAATATTTGGGCTTCTAGCAGTGTGTGGGACTTGGTCTATTAGTCCATCTATACTGACCTCCATCAGGTTGCAAATTAAAAATAATTTTTTTCTGCATCTAGCTCTGAAAAAATATTTGGGCTTCTAGCAGTGTGTGGGACTTGGTCTATTAGTCCATCTATACTGACCTCCATCAGGTTGCAAATTAAAAATAATTTTTTTCTGCATCTAGCCCAGCCAATAGTTTTGGCCTAATACCACAGTTTGGCCACTCAGCTCTGCTCGGTTACCATCCATTGTTTTTTTGTGCAAACAACTCCAGAGTTGTGAATTAGTTAACCACCAAAATGAGTGGAAAAAGGCCTGCTGCTGGTGGAAAGGGGAATAGGCGTGTTGGGAAGGGGAAAAAAGGTTGTGTCCGTGGGGTAGGTGCAGAAGAAAGACCATCTTCCAGCCAAACTAAAATGTCTACTTCTTTTAGCGGACAATGTGATAAGATCCCTTTCTTACGGCCACGCCAATCGCTACAAACTCCAGATGAGGCACAAAAACAGCAGGTGCTTCAACGGATATCAAGTGCTCCTTTAAGTGGGCTCTCCTCCACATCAACTTCAACATCACAAATACTCCAGTCCTCAAAGGTGTCACCCAAATCGCACTTGCTTCCTCACAGCTCCCAAATCTCCAGCTGCCCGTCTAAGTATGAGGTAGAACAGATGGTTGAGTCTGCAGAGCTGTTTACTCATACTATAGCCTGGGAATCAGAGGTCGACTCCAGCGCTTCTGTGAATCCAGATGAGGAAATGATCTGCACTGATGCCCAGAATCTTTATGAGTCGGATCCAGGACCAGACGCAGAAGGTTCTGACCATAATGTAGACCCTCATTCCCAAACTGTAACTCCTGTTGGTGGAGACAATGAGGAAGACGATGATAAGACTCAAATACCTGATTGGAGCGACAACTTTAGTTTTTTGTCAGGGCAGGAACAGGTTGGCTCTGAGGACGACGGGTGTGATAACGCACAGGGTGATGATGATGAGGTCGGAGATCCCACTTACTGTCAACCCACAGTCAGCCAAGAGATGAGGTCAGCAGAGGAGGTGGAGGAAGATGCTAGTGACGACGAGGTCAGGTTGTGCCTTCCTGGACAGAGACGTAGTACTGGAAGCACGTCAACAACTGCATCTTCAAACACAACTCTGCCTCTCACCACAAGTCGTGGTGGCTCTTCAGGTCGCATGGGTGCTAAGCCTTGCATAGCCTGGGCATTTTTTCAGATCGATAAAGATGACCCAACTCGTGTTATCTGTAACATTTGTCAGCAAAAGCTAAGTAGAGGCCAAAAAATACATAGTTTGAGTACTTCATGCATGAACCGGCACATGGACATGAAGCATAAGTTGCAGTGGGAAGCTCAGTGTGCCACAATGCGGCCTAGCCGGCCGGGCCAATCACCGTCTGCCATATCTTGTGCATCCGCGGCCTCTTCATCCTCTGTGACTGGGGGGACAGCAGTCACACCTGTTTTGGGGCGCAGACCTGCCACCTCTTTACCCGCAACAGCCAGCGTGATTGGCAGGTCATCATTTTCTTTGGAGGTGGTAACACCAGCTGGTGTTGAGCGCTGTCCGACATCGATAGCACCACCTTTGGATCAAGGCAACCTAACATGTCCGCCTGCATCTTCCTCACAGACCGGCAGTTTGCCGGGGACACCCTTATCAACCCCGTCTAAGCACAATAGCCAGCCCTCAGTCCCTCAGATGTGGATAAGTAAAAGACCATTTCCTCCTAGCCATGAGAAAGCTAAGAGGTTGAATTTCACCATCTGCAAGCTCTTGGCTACAGAAATGCTGCCTTTCCGCCTGGTGGACACAGAGGATTTTCGAGACCTTATGTCCGTCGCAGTGCCCCAGTAACAGATGCCCAGTCGGCACTACTTCTCAAAGAAAGGTGTGCCTGCGCTCCACCAGCATGTCGCACACAACATCACCGCTTCTTTGAGAAACTCTGTGTGTGACAGGGTGCATTTCACCACAGACACTTGGACGAGTAGGCATGGACAGGGGCGTTACATGTCGCTGACTGGACTGGGTAACTATGGTGACAGCAGGACAAGGGGCTGCTGTCCAAGTCTTGCCGTCCCCACGAGTTGTGCGTCAATCCTCTTTATGTCAAAGTTCCTCCACTGCTTCTGCCTCCTCAACCTCCTCTCGGTCTTCCACCTGCACCCAAAGCCTGTCTGGTCATGCCACAAGCTTTCTAACTGCGCAGAAGGGATCCTGCACACCTCCTTACTATGCTGGCAGTAGGGCTCAACGTCATCAGGCGGTTTTTACATTGAAATGTCTGGGAAATGTGAGTCACACAGCTGAGGAGTTGTGGTCAGCTCTGGAGAACCAATTTCATGAATGGTTGTCTCCACTGGACCTGAAACCAGGGAAGGCCGTGTGCGACAATGCTGCAAACCTGGGTGTGGCCCTTCGCCGGGGCAATGTCACACACGTGCCTTGTATGGCTCACGTGTTGAACCTGGTTGTCCAGCAATTTTTAGCCCACTATCCCAGACTAGATGGCCTTCTGCAGAGGGCACGGTCGCTGTGTGCTCACTTCCGCCGTTCGCATCCCGCAGCTCAGCGACTTACATCTCTACAGAAGTCGTTGGGCCTGCCACTTCACCGGCTAAAATGCGATGTGCCTACCCGGTGGAATTCAACTCTGCACATGTTGCAGCGACTGTGGCAGCACCGACAAGCCCTGGTGCAATACGTTCTGACGTATAGCCTGGGCCAACGAGATTCAGAGGTGGGGCAAATCACGCTGGAGGAGTGGTCTCAGATCAGGAACATATGCACCCTTTTGCACAGTTTTGAAATGGCGACGAAGATGTTTAGTGCTGACGATGCCATTATCAGCATGACTATTCCGGTGATTTACATGCTGGAGCACATGTTAAACAGAATTCGGAGTCAGGTGGTGGCACAAGAGGAGGTGGAGGAAGTAGAGGAGGAGGAGTTGTATGCGGAAGGGCTAACATCTGCAAGGTCCAGACGGTCGGCAGCACCAAGGCGGCAGGCATGTGAGGGTGGGGGAGATGGTTTTACCAGGGCGCATGGTAGCAGCCAAACTAGTGAGGAAGGTGCAGGAGCCCAGGAAGAAGTGGAGGACGAACTGATGGAAGACTCATCAGATGAGGGAGACCTTGATCACATTTCTGTTGTGCGAGGTTGGGGGGAGAGGACAGAGGAAGGAAGCATGATTGTTACCTCGCCACCAACACAACAGGGACTTGGTGCTCCTGGATGCGCAACACACATGAGTGCCTTCTTGCTGCACTACCTGCAACATGACCCTCGAATTGTGAGAATTAGAAATAATCCTGACTACTGGGTTGCCACACTGTTAGATCCCCGGTACAAAAGTAAATTTGCAGAAATTATTCCTGCCATAGAAAGGGATGCACGCATGCAGGAGTATCAGCAGAGACTGTTGCAGAATCTTACATGTGCTTTTCCACAAAATACCAGTGGTGCACGTAGTGAATCTCACAGTTCCAACTTGCCAACCGTGGGACCGTCAAGTGTTCAGCACTCAAACCGTAACAGAACCACAGTATCTGCTGGTAACATCAATTTTGCGGAATCATTTCACCACTTTTTTAGCCCATCCTTTGCAAGGCCACAGGAGACAAGAAGTCTGACACATAGTCAACGCCTAGAGACGATGGTACAGGAGTATCTCCAAGTAAACATTGAAGCCACGACTGTGTCACTGGACCCTTGCTCTTTTTGGGCTTCCAATCTGGATAAATGGCCGGAGCTAGCCACTTACGCCTTGGAGATCTTGTCATGCCCCGCAGCCAGCGTTCTGTCTGAACGTGTGTTCAGCGCTGCTGGTGGTGTGCTGACAGATAAGCGCACGCGGCTCTCCACTGATAATGTAGACAGACTCACGTTCATAAAGATGAACAAATCATGGATCCGAAACGACTTTTCTACCCCTGTGTCATCCTGGGGAGAGTAAAAGCTTGATGATTGGTTAAAATCACCCTACCAAACATTTTAAGCTTTCAAATTACTAATCATGTTTATCTGTATCTTGACTGGAAAATAATTTGGGCTTTGTAGCAGTGTGCAGCACTGATCCTATTAGGCCATCTATAATAAGCTTCACCAGATTTAAAATTAAAAATAATTTTTAGCTGCATCTAGCCCGGAAAATAATTTTGGGGCTCCGAGATGCGCAAGACACATAAGTGCCTTCTTGCTGCACTACCTGCAGCATGACCCTCATATTGTCAGAATTCGAAGTAATCATGACAACTGGGTTGCCACACTCTTAGATCCCCCAAACTTTTCGATCAACCTTTTCATTTTAATAAAGACCAAAAAAATGGTCATTTTTGAAATTATAAGCATTAGCAGGTTGTTAGAAACTGAAATCAAACAGTTTTCAACTCAAAACTTTATTCTAGGTGATGTTACATTTTCACATAGGACCCCTTGTTCGAAAGGAGCTTCTGAACTCTCTCGTCCATTGAATTTGTCAGGTTTTGGATGGTTTCTGCTTCAATTGTTTTGCATGAGGACAGAATACCCTCCCAGAGCTGTTGCTTAGATGTGAACTGCCTCCCGCCATCATAGACACTCCTTTTAATGATGCTCCAAAGGTTCTGAATGGGGTAGAGGTCAGGGGAGCATGGGGGTCACACCATAAGTTTGTCCCCTTTTATGCCCATATCAGCCAGAGATGCAGATGTTTTATGTGCAGCATGAGATGGTGCATTATCATGCAGAAAAATGATCTTGCTGTGAAATACACGGTTCTTCTTCTTGAACCATGGCAGGAAGTGCTGTTTGAGAAAATCCACATACATTATGGAGTTCATCTTTAGCGCCTTCAGGGATCCTAAAGGGGCCGACAATCTCTCTCCCCATGATTCCAGCCCAAAACATTACTCCACCTCCTCCTTGTTGGCGCTGTAGCCGTGTTTGCGTGGGGTGTCCATCAACCAGCCATCCTCCACTCCATTCATCTGGACCATCGAGCGCTGCACGGCACTCATCCGTGAACAAAACAGTTTTGAAATCAGTCTTCATGTAATGTTTGGCCCACTGGAGCCGTTTCTGCTTGTGTGAAGTGGATAGAGGAGGTCGACAGGATGGCATATGCACAGCTGCAAACCTCTGAAGGACCCTGCATCTTGTTGTTCGGGGGACGTTGGAGGCACAAGCAGCTTCAAAAACTTGTCTGCTGCTATGACAAGGCTTTTTTGCCGCTGCTGTTTCAACCTGACGTAATTGCCTGTAGGAAAGAGTCCTCAATTTGCCCTTATCAGCACGCACACGTGTGTACTGTGAATCAGCTACATACTTCTTGATTGCCAAGACACTTCATCCTGATCATCACACAATGTTGATTGTAGTCATGCCTTGACCTAAACACTCCACAATTTGTTGCTTCTCAGCAGCCGACACATCCTTTTTCTTTCCCATTTTGGCAGAAAATGTAGGCTGCTTAATAATGTGAGAGAGCCTTCTTAAGTAGTCTTGCCTTTCATTGGACACACCTGCCAAACGAATTAGCACAGGTGTCTGCAATTGCTTACAGTGATATAAAGAGCCCTGACACACATCACCATCAATGAGTTTAACTGACAAACAAACAAATTCTTCCCTTATCACTCCTAAACACTTTTTGCATAATAATTTGGAACGCGGTGTACATGTGCTTTTCCACAAAACACCAGTGGTTCACGTAGTGAATCTTACAGTTCTAACTTGCCAACCGTGGTCTGTATGGAATTGTTCAATAAAGGGCCCAAAATTAAGATAACATAGATGGGAGAGGTCTCTATGAATAGGAATTCCTAAGTATTTGATACCCTGTGAGGGCCAGGCAAAGGGAAAGTTGGACTGGATGGAATCCTATATGGATTTAGGGAGGGAGACATCGAGGGCCTCAGACTTCGCTGCATTGATTTTAAAATTTTACCATGTAACAAAGTGATCTATTTCAGCCATAACAGCAGGGATGGATATATGTGATTGAGTGATATATACTAGGACATCATCAGCAAATAGAGAGCACTTGTACTCGGTGCCTCCCACCTCAATCCACCTAATATTGGGGTTATGGCGAATTGATGAGAGCAGGTGCTCCGTCACTAGGATGTATAAGAGAGGGGACAGAGGACATCCCTGCCTTGTCCCATTGGTGATTGTGAAAGGTGATGAAAATGTTCTGACGCACCCCCTGGGCCTTGGGACACCCGGAGCCGGACCCTTTTTGGTGGATGCTGGTGGTTGTAGTCTTCGTGGCGGCGATCCGGTTCCGTGGCTCAGGGCGGTCAAACCAGTGGCGGAACTATTTATGTGGTTTTGATGTTTAAATGTCCGACTACGCCACCCGTGGATTGCGGTCAGAGTGAACCGCCGCTACAGGGCAGACCGCTAAGGCTGGTGTTGTGGGTGCAGCAGAGCGTAGCATAACTCCCCACGGGAGGAGTATAGCCTCAGGGCAGTGTATGCGGAGGATGGGGGTGATGGTGCAGGGCAGCAGCAGTAACGACACGGAGTCAGTGATGCAGTTCAGGGCCTTTACTCACAGTTCTTATTATCCAGACCACGTCTGCAGGTAACGGCTGCCCACGTCGTACTGTGCTCACCAGGTGAGGGGCTCAGACAACTCCCAGATAACTTTGGAGCGCTTCACAGGACCCCCTTTGTGTGTCCTTTGTCTGGCCTTTCTTACCAACACTTCTGTCCGGCTGCCTCGGGCCTCCTCTTGGTAAACTTGGCGCCAGTTTCCCTGACCCTATGTGGTGCCTTCCTAGCGGGTGGAGCAAGGGGCTGCGCCACATAAAATGTCAGAGCCTCCGGTTTCTAGCTGAGGGTCGTTTCCTGCCTCCACTAGTTCGGGGACCGGTCTCCCCCTTTGGCCTGACCCCTCCACGCAGGTGGATTCGGGCGTGCGGTGGCGACTCGCCCGTCCGCACCCCTGGGATCCCTTCATTCCTCGTTCCTGGAGCCTTCTCCGCTCCTCTTCCTTCCTTCTCCCTCTTGCAGGCCTGGGCCTCTGTTACTAGGCCCGCCTCCGGAGCAGAGCTCATGCAGAGCCCCTGCTCCCTGCCACTTCTGCTCAGACTTCTCTGCACTGAACTAAGGTGGTGCCCACCTTTTATACTCCCTTCTCAATGCACCCAGGAACTGCTTCCTCCCTGCTCCTGCACTGCAGGGTTCCCCTTCCTCAGTGTTCCCTCCCCCCACTCCAGCCAGGGACAGGGACTGTCGTGCCCATCTCAGGGGCATATTGGTCGCCCTGCCCCACGGCAATGTGGTGTAATGCATGCAGGTGTCGGGTCCTGATCCACACTCCATCCTTATCTGAGAGTGAGATATCACACCTCTGGGTGAGGTGCAATACGTCTGTAGCAACCGAGCCCTCGGTGCTACAGTTCCATTTATCTTCAGCCTAGGTGACGTATTGTGATACAGGGCCGTGATTTTGGCTATAAAAGGGTCCCCTAGACCCCTACCCCAAGCTTTTTAAGAGAATCATATATGGCGTGCCAGGAGACTCTATGGAATGCTTTCTCAGCATCCAACGAGAGTATCTACTTACAAATTTTTAACTGCATCTAGCCCAGGAAATACTTTGTGCCTAGTAGCAGTGTCTGCTAGTCAGCGGATTATCCCGGCTGTTAAGCAAGCTACACCACCTGTAGTTTGGACACTTAATTTTTTCAAAGGAAATGCTTCGGGACCACGGGATACTTAGTGAAGAGCATCAGGAGGCACCCCAAGGCATAGGGGCTGGGACTGGCACTAGGATGCCTTGCGGTGGACAGCCGAGCTCGATCCTTATAAAAGCTTTTTAACTGCAGCAGCTTTAGTGGACGCTACTGGAGCTGGAATTACGCGGCTGCTGGCATGAGACTTGCCCTCCAATAGATCCTTGTAAATGGATTTAAAGTGTATTCATTCAAATTAGAGGGACAATTTAAATTAAAAAGCTTAGAGCTGCCTCCACCACAGGGGGGCTCTCTCGACCCACCAGCGGACAGGCACCAGTATTGGGAGAGGGGGGCTGGCCGTCAGGGTTCACCGCGGCTCTGGCACAAACCCGGCGACACGGAGGTGGCACGGGCAGGAGCGGACTGGCCATCTCGGCTTCTCACTTTTTGGATTTTAGAAGGGCATGACATGCCTAAATCTGTGTCTCCCCCTCCTTTTACTCCTCCACCTCTTTTCTTTTCGCATGACTATATGTACTTGTCACTTTTCCATGTGTTAGTTGTGTCTTCTGAGCAGTTTGTCAGCTTTTGGACACCTTTGAAGGTGTTTTCTATGTGTTTCTATGTGTTTTTGTTTGCCTGCCATTGGTTTTAACGGTGTTCGAAGGTGTTCGACGAACCGAACCGAACTCGAACACTACGGGGGTGGCTCAACACTACTCAACACTATTCGTGACTTTCACAATCCCTCTTTCATAGATGAAACAGGATGTGTCTGATGATGTTTTACACACCACATGGCCAGATAAGGTTGTAAAATGTTAAAATGACATCTCCCGGTGAATGCATTTGTCACGGTTGAAAGCAATGCAGAAGTGTAAAAACACATTAAAAACACTACGTGTGAACATTTCCCAAGGTGTGGAGGAGCATTTTTGTTTTTGGTTATTTATTTTGCCTTATATACAAGTCATTACCCTGGAAAGGATGTTCCTTAACATATTTCCCAGGAAAATCCATTTTGGTTTAGTTTTTGTATGTTTTATTGTGAGTCCGTAAAAGTAGCGTAATACCTCTGACAACATTGTTGACAGCATTAACCTTGGAGTCAGAAATGCTTCCAGGGTCTTCCCCATGCTGTTCCCATGTCATTTGAGCACTGTTCTCATCGATTTGGACAATTTTTAGGCCCTCTGCAGACCGCGGCGGGGAGCCACCGGAAAAATGCTCAAGTTTCCCATAGACTTACATTGGGCTCATTACTTGGTCCGAGCACGCAAGTATTCCAATTTGCTTGACCCGAGCAACGAGTACCTGAGCATTTTAGTGCTCGCTCATCACTACTAAGCATCGAATCTCAAATAAATACCCATGATGTTGTTAGCAGTGCTGATCAGAACCCAATATTTGCAGCAATGATATTTTACAGAAATGGACCCATTATGTGATTGTGTGAAATTTACTTCACAAATTTACTTCACTGTGTGTTTTTTACTCTCCTTTATGTCCAAATTCGATGTTCTACTTGTTGAAAAATAAACACATTTTCAACCAAAACAAAGAAAAATAATAAAATTCTGGAAGCTATCATCTGCACATTCTCTAACAGTTTACTGAGATTATGGCGGCATAGGGATCACCATATAATCTCACAACATTCAACGACCTTAATTTGCTTCCAGGGAAACAATAGCCATACAAGTGTTTTCCTTGAGGACACTTCCAAAATATTTACATTTATTTTAGGCTTTTTTTCTGATTCACCTTTTTTTCTGGACAATAAACAATTCATTGCTCATTCTTTGAAAACAAAACATGCATTATTTTTGCAATGTGCTCCTTACTAGCTTTCATAGCTTCATTATTTTTTATCTTTTGCTCTTTATATGACATCTTCATATAGTCTACAATAAAATCCACATTTTCCTTTTAAATTCAGACCACAGATTTAATTGAAGTGAATATCAATATGAAAATATTTCTTGTTCTTGCTTAATTTCAGGACTTTTTCATTCTGTTAGTAAGTCATAATGAAATATTGATACAGAAAACTGATATACTAATTTTATAACGTTAACCCTTAATTCAACAAATGCAGATTTATTATCCACCTGCCTGTGTCACTTCAGCAATGCCAAACAACAACTGAGAGTACAACGTCAAATGTTCTTAAAGGGGTGTGCGAGAGTTTAAAAATAATACTGATTGCAGTAATCTATGAATATTAAAAAATAATCACCAAGGAGTTACACAGATGAAACATATATCTAACACCTACTGCTGATAAATGAAGCTTATCTCCAGAGTCCATGAGTCCATACCTTCCCCAAATGTAAATTTAGCATTTACCTGTGTTAATTTGTCCTATATATAAATTTGTGTTAACAGCCAAATCTGTAAACGAAAACAGCTAATTATATTTGATTTGAGCTCAACTTAAAAAGTTTAAAGCAGTTAAAAACCCTCTTTAATTCCTTTAATTTCAGTCACCAAACCCAAACCCACCATTTTTGAGAGCCTGGAATGTTTTAATAAAATTATTTGTATGAAAGTTTTGTCTTATTGATGGCCCTGAAACTATAAAATATTCATGAACATGTGTAAAGAATACTCATTAGTCCAAATTGGGTCATGTAGGATCTACCCTTGGTTCAGCTCAGGAGCACCCCAAAAAACACAGAAATTCTATTTGTAGTTTGCATAAACCCAACTCTTGTAGTTCGGTTCTCAGGATTTTCCTGCAGAAATTGGCAATGTGACTTGTATGTACGTAATGTTATAGTAACATGGCAATTCACCATACTTTACAGTTGTCAATGTTGCTAGTTTCCTAGATAAAAATAGAATAAAATAATGGTAAGAATGACACATGACTGAATGTTTGCCTCATTGTTGTATCATATGATATTGAATAGGTGACCTGTATTGGCTGTTTAAAGTTTGTGACTTAATTTAAAATAAGGATTTTTTTGAACTTGCAAAGCAGTATATCTCACAATAAGTATATACAATTCCATTTTTATCATATTATATAAGCATATAAAGCAAAGTACGTTTGAAAACACTGAGCTATAGGAACACATCAATGGAGCTTTTGTTTTGTTTTCAATGTTTTATTCATTAGAGAAATTTATACATAGAGTAAACATAAAAACAGAGTCATTCCATCAATTAGAAAAAAACAGTACAGTTTTAAACAGATCAGCAAATATCAATATAAAAGATTAGGCAGAACAAGAAAAAAGGAGTTTCCACCATAAATATAGCTCAACTGTGCTAAAATCTACTAAGGAAGCATTGGACATGTCAAAATATCATTCTTTGATTATTTTAAATTTAAGCAAAGTCCAATAGCTTGTAAGGTTGAGATGACATTTAGAACTAGAATGTGGGGAGCAAATTGAACTAAAGGGCGAAGAAGAAAGGGGTGAGAATGTAGGGATGGGGTAAGGGAGGGGGGTCTAGGTGTCGTCTAAATTGCAATGTGACGTGGATAAGAATCCTTTCAAATCCTTTTGCCTTGAGGCACTGGGAAGATTGTTATGTGGATACTGATAGTGTTCACTATGTGTGTGATGCAGTGAGAGAAATGAAGCTAGAATTTCTGTATTTCTGCCAAGGCGTCCAAACTCGACAGAAAGGAATTCAACTGTGATACGTAAGAGCAGCTAATTCCTCAATAATTTATAGCTTATCTATATTGAGGAGTAATTATTTCTCATGTAGAGTTTTGGTGGTGTGCCAGAATGGAGGTATTAGTAGTTTACTGGCGCTAAAATAAAGGATGCTTGCTTAGATAAATATTTATTGTTAGATCTAACTGGGAAGTTCAAGAAGATTTGTTCAGGTGATAAAGTTATGCGAGCAAGAAGCAGATCCGTTAAAATTTGTGAGACCTTTTTCCAGACGTCTTGAATGATCGGGTTTAGACCACCATATGTGGAGGAAAGATGCCTTATCCCTTTCGCATCTCCAACATTGGTCAGGGGTGGTCGGGAACCATTTGTGAGTCTGGAGAGAGGTTGTGTACCATTGTGTAATTATTTTAAATGAATTTTCTTAAACTGTAACACAGTGAGAGGGACCATGTGAGAAGTTATAGATGTGTTTGGTTTGGGTTTCTGTGAATTAAGTTTTTAAATCCTTTTCCCATTTTAATATAAGCGCTCTTTTCAGGGGTATCCAAAGGGTCCAATTTTCCACTACTCTTATGTTTGGAAGTTGTCTCTAAATTTGGTATCACTAAATACGACACTCGAGATAAGGGGGAGAGAGGAGGAGAGAGAATATCTGCAAATGATCTCCAACATTAGCAGTAGCTCGAGTCATAAGGTTTTGACATTTTTTTTGGATAGTAAGGAGGGAGATGAGAAAATTAGTGCACGTAGCAGATTAGGAAACATATGTTCCTCTATGGAGAGCCAGGATTTCCCTTGAGGTCTCCTGATCCAGTCGATAGTTCTAGTTAGCAGGGCGGCCAGATAAACTTGAATATTAGCGGCTCCCATTTAGTGTTGAGCCACCCCCGTATTGTTCGTGTTTGGTTCGGTTCGTCGAACACCCCTATGTTCACCGAACTGTTCGTCGAACTGTTCGTCGAACACCTTCGAACACCGTTAAAACCAATGGCAGGCAAACAAAAACACATAGAAACACATAGAAAACACATAGAAAACACTTCAAAGGTGTCCAAAAGCTGAAAAACTGCTCAGAAGACACAACTAACACATGGAAAAGTGACAAGTACATATAGTCATGCGAAAAGAAAAGAGGTGGAGGAGTAAAAGGAGGGGGAGACACAGATATAGGCATGTCATGCCCTTCTAAAATCATGAAAGACTGGAGTAAAAATCTAATATCAGCCTACCAACACCCAGACGTCGTGACAAGAAAATTAAAAAAATAAATATCTTTAGGTAGAATGGCGGTTCCATTCAGAACACTTTCCTTACAAGACGTAGTGGTATCCCTATTGTGAGTTGCGCCAAAAACGGAACCCAATACATTCGGACTAATCCACCATTTGTCATATCCAAGGGGCAGGTCAGTAAATGACAACATTGACGCAGAACCAAGTACAGTAGTATATACTGTACATCCATTGACAAGGCAATCAGGCGGATCAAGAAGTTGGGAAGGGTCACCCTAATGGCCAAAACAGACATTGATGCGATGTTCCGGTTACTTACTACCTGTGCCTCCGAATAGTGTCCACCTATTGGGCTGCTTCTCGGAAGGAGCATACTATATAGATCGCTGTTTGCCCATGGGGTGCTCCAGATCCTGCTCACTATTTGAGGCGTTTAGTTGCTTCCTCGAATGGGTTGTAATGGACGTTTCTAAGGGGGCACATATAATCCATTACCTCGACAACTTCTTATGCCTGGGCCCAAAAGATTCGCCACAGTGTGAATACACGCAGTAGTCCACCTGTGAGAAGGAGAGAGCTGGAGGGAGAGCATACACCACAGAGCTGAGGGGTTAGATGGAGAAGGGAAGAAGGAAAGAGGGCGAGGGAGGTAAGGGAGTACAGTGGAAGGCCCACCTGAGCTCCCCCACGTTACTGCTGGGCGGGGAACAGCCCTGGGAAGAATATCCGCTTGCGCATCCCTTTGAGGTTACGGGAGCGAGTGGGCAGAGGGACTACGCTGGAGTGCGAAGCCGACACGGTCAGTCCGTTCCTGCCCGTGCGACCTCCGTGTCGCCGGGTTTATGCCAGAGCTGCGGTGGACCCTGACGGCCTGCCCCCCTCTCCCAATACTGGTGCCTGTCCGCTGGCGGGTCGAGACCCCCCACGGTGGGGGGGGAGTAACATCTGCAGAAGAAAGACCATCTTCCAGCCAAACTAAGATGTCTACTTCTTTTCGTGGACAATGTGATACGATCCCTTTCTTACGGACACGCCCATCGCTACAAATTCCAGATGAGGCACAAAAAAGCAGGTGCTTCAACGGATATCAAGTGCTCCTTCAAGTGGGCTCTCCTCCACCTCAACTTCAACATCACAAATACTCCAGTCCTCAGAGGTGTCACTCCAATTGCACTTGCTTCCTCACAGCTCCCAAGTCTCCAGCTGCCCGTCTGAGTATGGGGTAACTCAGATGGTTGAGTCTGCACAGCTGTTTACTCATACTATAGCCTGGGAAATGGAGGTCTGCTTCAGCGCTTCTGTTAATCCAGACGAGGAAATGATCTGCACTGATGTCCAGAATCTTTATGAGTCAGATCCAGGACCGGATGAAGAAGGTTTTGATCATAATGTAGACCCTCGTTCTCAAACTGTAACTCCTGTTAGTGGAGACAATGATGAAGACGATGATGAGTCTCAAATACTTGATTGGAGTGACAACTTGACTTTTCGGTCAGGGCAGGAAGAGGTTGGCTCTGAGGACGACGGGTGTGAGAACACACAGGGTGATGATGACGAGGTTGGAGATCCCAGTTACTGTCAACCCACAGTCAGCCAGTCGATGAGGTCAGCAGAGGAGGTGGAGGAGGATGTGACTAGCCCAGGGGATGGGGATGAATTGGTACCCAGGCCTTTGCCTGGCCTTTGGGATGTCGCGGTGGTCGGCTCCCGGGCCCGTACCCAGGTGTCACTCTTTAAAAGGGTGGATAATTGTTAATTTTATAAGAGTTCGTGACGCCACCTGTGGTATCTGGTGAGAAGCACCAGCTCTGCAGCAGTCCACTGAGGCCAGTGATAAGGCAGCTCGATGGTATAGCTCCCCACAGGTGGAGCTAGGCCTCAGAAAATCGTATGCAGGGGGAATGCAGGATAGGCGAGACGCAGCTGGGTCAGAGCAAAAATGGGAACGGACACGGTAATCACTTCAGTACCTTATACTGGTGGAAATTCAGGCACATCCCGGAGAACTGTAGGGTGAAGGGTGCATATCAGGATCCTCCCCAATGAGCGTTTGTAGGGCCTCCTGTTTCTTGCCTCTGCATAGTAAGTTTCTGACCTGCCTGGAGCTAGGCCTAACTTTGTCTCTGTCCTGCGCTGGCTGACCTTGTGGTTGGGCCTTGTCTTGGAGTTCATGCTCCCAGTATGCGGGGCCTAAGCGTCTCCTGGCTCTGTTACGTACCAGCACCTTAGCGATCCTGGGACTTGTAGTACTCCAGGGATTCAGGTTATGCCTTACTGGGTCATAGAGATCCCGGTAATCTCGGATACGGTGTCCGGTAAATGCTTCGGGGTGAGCTGGTTAAGCTCCTCTGCCCCCTATATACTAACTCTACACTCGCCTTCAGCCTACTCGGGCCCTCACTAGGCTATGCACACTAACGGCAGCTTGCAGCACTTCACCGATCTTATGGCGTCGGCACACCTTAAGCTCTAACTGGGCTCCCTGAATCTAGCTAGCAGGAGCCTCGTGCTCCACTGCTGAACTATTAACTGAGTTCTCTAGACTAGACTGAGCTCCAGTGCAGACTGACCTCTCTTAGGCTTCTCTACTGCACGAACTCTTCAGAGGAACTGAACTGCCTAGCTTCACCTTCCATATTTATATCCGTAACGGGCTCCCTCTGCTGGTCTGAGGTGGAAGGTGGAGATGTGTGAATGTTTATGAGTGCCTCTTGTGGAGGATTCCATCAATGCACTCTTCTAGGATCTGTGATACCAAGCGCAGCTGGGCGTCACAGATGCTATTGACGATGAGGTTAGGTTGCGCCTTCCTGGACAGAGATGGAGTACTGGAAGCACGTCAACAACTGCATCCTCAACCACAACTCTGCCTCTGACCACAAGTCGTGGTGGCTCTTCAGGTCACATGGGCTCTAAGCTTTGCATAGCCTGAGCATTTTTTCAGATCGATAAGGATGACCCAACTCGTGTTATCTGTAATATTTGTCACCAAAAGCTAAGTAGAGGCCAAAAAATCCATAGTTTGAGTACTTCATGCATGAACCGTCACATAGATATGAGGCATAAGTTGCAGTGGGAAGCTCACTGTGCGGCCAAGCGGGCCGGGCCAACCACCGTCTGCCCCATCTTGTGCATCCGCGGCCTCTTCATCCTCTGTGACTGGGGGGACAGAAGTCACACATGTTTTTGGATGCAGACCTGCCACCTCTTTACCCGCAACAGCCAGTGTGATTGGCAGGTCATCATTTCATTTGGAAGTGGAAACACCAGCTGGTGTTGAGCACTCTCCGACATCGAGAGCACCACCTTTGGATCAAGGCAACCTAACTTTTTCGCCTGCATCTTCCTCACAGACCGGCAGTTTGCTGGGGGCACCCTACTCAACCCCGTCTAAGCACAACAGCCAGCCTTCGGTCCCTCAGATGTGGACAAGTAAAAGACCATTTCCTCCTAGCCATGACAAAGCTAAGAGGTTGAATTTCACCATCTGCAAGCTGTTGGCTACAGAAATGCTGCCTTTCCGCCTGGTGGACACAGAGGATTTTCGAGACCTTATGTCCATCGCAGTGCTCCAGTACCAGATGCCCAATCGGCACAACTTCTCAAAGAAAGGTGTGCCTGCGCTACACCAGCATGTCGCACACAACATCACCGCTTCTTTAAGAAACTCTGTGTGTGACAGGGTGCATTTCACCACAGACACTTGGATGAGTAGGCATGCACAGGGGCGTTACATGTTCCTGACTGGGCACTGGGTAACTATGGTGACAGCAGGACAAGGGGCTGCTGTCCTAGTCTTGCCGTCCCCACGAGTTGTGCGTCAATCCTCTTTATCTAGAAGTTCCTCCACTGCTTCAGCCTCCTCAACCTCCTTCCGGTCCTCCACCTGCACCAAAAGCCTGTCTGGTAATGCCAGCTGCTTTCTAATTGCGCAGAAGGAATCCTGCACACCTCCTGCTCAACGGCATCAGGTGGTGTTTACTTTGAAATGTCTGGGAAATGTGAGTCACACAGCTGAGGAGTTGTGGTCAGCTTCTGGAGACCCAGTTTCATGAATGGTTGTCTCCACTGGACCTGCAACAAGGGAAGGCCGTGTGCGACAATGCTGCAAACCTGGGTGCGGCCCTTCGCCGGGGCAATGTCACACACGTGCCTTGTATGGCTCACGTGTTGAACCTGGCTGTCCAGCAATTTTTAGCCCACTATCCCGGACTGGATGGCTTTCTGCAGAGGGCAGGGTCGCTGTGTGTTCACTTCCGCTGTTCGCATCCCGCAGCTCAACGACTTACATCTCTAGAGAAGTCGTTGGGCCTGCCAGTTCACCGGCTGAAAGGCGATGTGCCGACACGGTGGAATTCAACTCTGCACATGCTGCAGCGACTGTGGCAGCACCGACAAGCCCTGGTGCAATACGTTCTGACGTATAGCCTGGGCCAACGAGATCCAGAGGTGGGGCAAATCACGCTGCAGGAGTGGTCTCAGATCAGGGACCTATGCACCCTTCTGCACACTTTTGAAATGGCAACGAAGATGTTCAGTGCTGACGATGCCATTATCAGCATGACTATTCCGGTGATTTACATGCTGGAGCACATGTTAAACAGAATACGAAGTCAGGTGGTGGGACAAGAGGATTTGGAGGAAGTAGAGGAGGAGTCGTATGCGGAAGGGATAACATCTCCAAGGTCTAGACGGTCGGCAGCACCAGGCGGCAGGCATGAGAGGGTGGGGGAGAGGGATAAACCAGGGTGCATGGTAGCAGCCAAACTGTTGAGGAAGGTGCAGGAGCCGAGGAAGAAGTGGAGGACGAACTGGCGATGGGCATGGAAGATTCATCAGATGAGGGAGACCTTGATCACATTTCTGTTGTGCAAGGTTGGGGGGCGAGGGCAGAGGAAGGAAGCATGATTCTTACCTCGCTACCAACACAACAAGGACTTGGTCCTCCTGGATGAGCAAGACACATGAGTGCCTTCTTGCTGCACTACCTGCAACATGACCCTCGGATTGTCAGAATTCTAAGTAATCCCGACTACTGGGTTGCCACACTCTTAGATCCCCAGTACAAAAGTAAATTTGCCGAAATAATTCCTGCCATAGAAAGGGATTCACACATGCAGGAGTATCAGCAGAAGCTGTTGCAGAATATTACATTTGCTTTTCCACAAAACACCAGTGGTGCACATAGTGAATCTCACAGTTCTAACTTGCCAACCGTGGGACTGTCGAGTCTTCATCACTCAAACCGTAACAGTAACACAGTATCTGGTGGTAACAGCAATTTTGTGTAATCGTTTCACCACTTTTTTAGACCATCCTTTGCAAGGCCACAGGAGACAAGAAGTCTGACACTTAGTCAACACCTAGAGAGGATGGTACAGGAGTATCTCCAAGTGAACATCGAAGTCATGACTGTGTCACTGGACCCTTGCTCATTTTGGGCTTCTAATCTGGAAAAATGTCCGGAGCTTGCCACTCATGCCTTGGAGATCTTGTCATGCCCTGCAGCCAGCGTTCTCTCTGAACGTGTGTTCAGCGCTGCTGGTGGTGGGCTGACAGATAAGTGCACGCGGCTGTCCACTGAGAATGTAGACAGACTCACGTTCATAAAGATGAACAAATCATGGATCCGCAAGGACTTTTCTACCCCTGTGTTATCCTGGGGAGACTAAAAGCTTGAGGATTTGGTAAAATCACCTCACCAACCGTTTTAAGAAACTCTGGGGCAATTGATGCCACTTATGTGGTGTTTGTGCCACAATTTTTGGAAAAAATGCAAACTCTTTTTGGAGTCCCCTTGCTGTGTTTTACGTGATGTTGTCATTGTCAATTCCAGGTTGGTTGGGTCGCTCCCCCCCCCTTTTAACTGTAAGAAACTACATACACTATGGCTTGGGGTAGCACAGATGGTTGAGTCTGAAGATCTGTTTACTCAGAGGTCTGCTCCAAAGCTTCAGTGTCTGCAAGTCAGCGTAGAATTTTTAACTGTTTCTAGCCTAGGAAATACTTTGGGCGTAGTAGCCCAGCTGAGAAGCAAGCTGCACCGCCTGTGTATCTCATAAGAATTTTTAAATGCATCTAGCCTAGGCAGACTGTGGGAACCCCCAACCAAACTCAGATGCTCAGCCGCCCTACCGCCCCCCTTTCCTTGACAATAGAATAATGTAACTCTCACAATTGGATGGGTGAGGATCGGCACAGCTTTATTAACTCTTTATACTCATTCCATTAGAAAGGCATTTTATTTCTAAAATAATTCAGCTTGTTGCAGCATGCCATGGGTCTTCACACCGGCAAGTTGGCCAACAAGTGTAACTCTCCAACATGTCCTCTCTATTTCAAGGCCACGGAGGATCCTGCATACTTGTATGCAGGACTCTGACCCGCATCCATCACTCTTAACGCTTGTTCCACTCCGTCCTGGAGTCCTGACAGGAATATGTCCAGTCCAATATCCATTAAGTGAACACCGTCGGGCCGTATGAGGCCTGCTTTATCTCCTTCCAGTTGTCTGTGTTGTATCACTACACCGCCTCTGTCTCTTCTAAATTTTTCCTTTCGAATATTTATTACCCGCCTTGTCCGTTCGATGGCCGTGATGTCTCGCGCACCTTGCCATACTGCTATCCGCACAATCTCTGACCATACTATAGTTAGTTTTGTGAAAAATTCTCTGAAGCGCTCAGTGTCTAGTTTCATTATTGCCATTAGTTCTGTGCTCATGTGATTACCTAGGTCGTTTCCCCCGGCCTGTATAACTAAGATGACCGGACCTCTTGCCTCTCCCCCTACCTTGATTACCTCCATTAGTACCTGTGGCCATAGCACGCCTCTAATACCTCTCCAGTTGAAATATGTGTTATGAAACTCTAATTTCCTCCCGACTGGGTGGACTTTTGCCCTTTTTTCTGCCCAATATATATACGAGTGGCCTATCACCCACACTGTTGGCTTAGCGTCGCCTGTAAAAGAAACAAACCATGTTAGGATAACAAGTCCGGTCTTATGTATCTCGCCAAACACGTGGATCGCCATCTCCCTATCCTCTGAACTTCCGTTTCTGACAGTCCTGCTCTTGCTGCTACCATGGCCGCGTCTATGCGCAATGAGTGTGTCCCGTAATCTTTGGGGTGGTTCCCTGCCGATGTTATGCATTTATTAAATATAGCTTGGAACTGGTATCTTGATAATAGCGTTCCATCAATGTGTGATAGGAAGAAATTACTTTGTGATCTGATGGTTATATATGTTTTTACTATTGTTAACCGACTCAGTGTACCGTTTGTGGGTTGTAGAAGAACCCAAGTGCCCCTGCCCGCTGGAACCGTTTTCGATTGGCGTATGCGTAGACGTAATGCATTATTGGCTATGACTACGTCCTGGTGTAATAAGCCTCCACTGGTGGTAATTTTGGATTGAGGGACTAATTCGCTTATGCATAGTGCCCCAAAGAAGGCGATTGCAAATGCAGTAGACAGTAGTGCTGCTTCAAATTGTGAGTGTCATGTTAATGGTGTTAGGGATATGATGTGAGAAATCAGTATTAGTGACACGGGACGGGACGTCTACACTCCTGACTTGGCTGACCCCTTTTCCACCCTTTTATGGATTGTCTGATGATGAATCTCTTTGTCACATCTCCCCAATTCAGTAGTTGGAAGTGAAATGCTACTCCGGTCAGACTCCGCTGCGCTGACGCCCCTGATATGCCCCTCATCATTAGCTGGTGGAGAAATTCTTTGGTGACTTGTAATCTGGCTTGTTCACATTGGTCGACCCGTCTGCCTGCTACTAGTCGTGTCCACTCTTCCCATGCCTTACCGTATGCTTGCCACGTCGACGGGGCAACTGACGCTCTGATTAATGGCATCAACTATTCGCCACTAGATCCCATAGGGAGGGTGGGCAACAGTTGCCCGATGGGTGGGCGTTGGGGAGGAGCTCTGTGAAAATCTGCCAATTGAATTGTGATAAAGCATTAGCAGCAGCTTTAGACCCCTCAGCATCGTGGCTAGCGCGGACCCATACATTGTGTTTTAGGCACAGGAATGCTAGCCGGCATAGTAGGCCTAGCAGTGGGAGAGACTATGATGCCATCTTATTAATGCAGTGAGCTAGGCTGGTGTTTTTTGTTATGAAGCGTACATTTTTGTTAGCCAGGCGCGCCAAATATTTCTATTGCTACCACTATTGGGAAGAAAAATTATTTTCCGGACTAGATGCAGCTAAAAATTAAGTATAGATGGCATAATACAATGAGTACCACACAGTGCTACTATGCCCAAAATTATTTTCCAGGCAACATGCAGATAAAAATTATTAGTAATTTGAAAGCTGGTGGAGCTTAGTATAGATGGCCTAATAGAATGAGTACCACACACTGCTAATATGCCCAAAATTATTTTACAGGCAAGATGCAGCTAAAAATTATTATTAATTTCAAAGCTGGTGGAGCTTGGTATAGATGGCCTAATACAATGAGTACCACACACTGCTACTAAGCCCAAAATTATTTTCCGGGCTAGATGCAGCTAAAAATTATTATTAATTTCAAAGCTGGTGGAGCTTAGTATAGATGGCATAATACAATGAGTATCACACACTACTACTATGCCCAAAATTATTTTCCAGGCAAGATGCAGCTAAAAATTAATAGTAATTTGAAAGCTGGTGGAGCTTAGTATAGATGGCCTAATAGTATGAGTACCACACACTGCTAATATGCCCAAAATTATTAAACAGGCAAGATGCAGTTAAAAATTATTATTAATTTCAAAGCTGGTGGAGCTTGGTATTGATGGCCTAATACAATGAGTACCACACACTGCTACTAAGCCCAAAATTATTTTCCGGGATAGATGCAGCTAAAAATTATTTTTAATTTCAAAGATGGTGGACATAGTATAGATGGCCTAGTACAATGAGTACCACACACTGCTACTATGCCCAAAATTATTTTCCAGGCAAGATGCAGCTAAAAATTATTAGTAATTTGTAAGCTGGTGGAGCTTAGTGTAGATGGCCTAATAGAATGAGTACCACACACTGCTAATATGCCCAAAATTATTTTAAAGGCAAGATGCAGCTAAAAATTATTATTAATTTCAAAGCTGGTGGAGCTTGGTATAGATGGACTAATACAATGAGCACAACAAACTGCTACTATGCCCAAAATTATTTTCCAGGCAAGATGCAGCTAAAAATTTTAGTAATTTCAAAGCTGGAGGAGCTTAGTATAGATGGCCTAATAGAATGAGTACCACACACTGCTAATATGCCCAAAATTATTTTACAGGCAAGATGCAGCTAAAAATTATTATTAATTTCAAAGCTGGTGGAGCTTGGTATAGATGGCCTAATACAATGAGTACCACACACTGCTACTAAGCCCAAAATTATTTTCCGGGCTAGATGCCGCTAAAAATTATTATTAATTTCAAAGCTGGTGGAGCTTAGTATAGATGGACTAATACAATGAGTACCACACACTACTACTATGCCCAAAATTATTTTCCAGGCAAGATGCAGCTAAAAATTATTAGTAATTTGAAAGCTGGTGGAGCTTGGTATAGATGGCCTAATAGAATGAGTACCACACACTGCTAATATTTCCAAAATTATTTTCCGGGCTAGATGCAGCTAAAAATTATTATTAATTTCAAAGCTGGTGGAGCTTAGTATAGATGGCCTAATACAATGAGTACCACACACTACTACTATGCCCAAAATTATTTTCCAGGCAAGATGCAGCTAAAAATTATTAGTAATTTGAAAGCTGGTGGAGCTTCGTATAGATGGCCTAATACAATGAGTACCACACTACTACTATGCCCAAAATTATTTTCCAGGCACGATGCAGGTAAAAATTATTAGTAATTTGAAAGCTGGTGGAGCTTGGTATAGATGGCCTAATAGAATGAGTACCACACACTGCTAATATGCCCAAAATTATTTTACAGGCAAGATGCAGCTAAAAATTATTATTAATTTCAAAGCTGGTGGAGCTTCGTATAGATGGCCTAATACAATGAGTACCACACACTACTACTATGCCCAAAATTATTTTCCAGGCAAGATGCAGCTAAAAATTATTAGTAATTTCAAAGCTGGTGGAGCTTGGTATAGATGGCCTACTAGAATGAGTACCACACACTGCTACTATGCCCAAAATTATTTTCCAGGCAACATGCAGCTAAAAATTATTAGTAATTTGAAAGCTGGTGGAGCTTAGTATAGATGGCCTAATAGAATGAGTACCACACACTGCTAATATGCCCAAAATAATTTTACAGGCAAGATGCAGCTAAAAATTATTATTAATTTCAAAGCTGGTGGAGCTTGGTATAGATGGCCTAATACAATGAGTACCACACACTGCTACTAAGCCCAAAATTATTTTCTGGGCTAGATGCAGCTAAATATTATTATTAATTTCAAAGCTGGTGGAGCTTGGTATAGATGGCCTAGCAGATTGAGTACCTCACACTGCTACAGGCCCAAAAGGTTTTACTTGGCTAGGTGCTGTCAAAAATTTGTATTACATACACAGGTGGTGTAGCTTGCAACACAGATAGGCTACTGCACTGACTAACACACACTGCAAGAGGCCCAAAAGGATTTGCTTAGCTAGATTTAGCCAAATGCTCTGAAAACACTTGCACAGCACTAAAACAGACCTGCCTGCCAAAAAGTAATAGGAACTGATGTAACCTAGCCCTCAAAAGGGCTGGAATTACAACTAGTCACTACTCCCAACCTATCTGTCGATTTAAGAGCACAGACCTGCTTGCTAAAAGTGATAGGAACTGCTGTAACCTAGCCCTCAAAAGGGCTGCAATTACAAACTAGTCCCTACTCCCTAAACCTTTCTGTCTATTTAAGAGAAAATTCGCTTGCAATTCAGTTGCACAATATAGCGCTAACAGCAGCAGCAGTGCCGTCTAACACTCAGCTGCAGCAGTGAGAAAATGGTGGCGACGGGGAAAATGGCTGGGTCTTATAGGGCAAGGACATGTGACATACACAGCCAATGACACATGCCCTTGCTTGTGTGAAAAAAAGCACTTCACTCCGTGTGTGCGCTGCTGATAGGCTGACAGACTGCACCTCCCCACTGTAAATGCGGGAAAGAGAAAAAAATGGAGATCTTCATTATTTCTGCAGAGATCCATCCCATGCCCCTCCCCCCACCCCGCTGTACGCTCAAACTGTGTATTAACATTGATTATCAGCATTACTGTGAAAAAATCCAGTTACGATTTGGGTGCACGAACAGTTATCGAACATAACCTCGAACAGCCGGATTTTTTTTCAAATCGTTCGGGTTCGTCGAACGGCTCGAACACCGCCCAAAACAGCCCGAATTTGAAATTGGCGAACAGTTCTATTCGAACACTGCTCATCTCTACTCCCATTCCACCCCAGACCTTGGAAAGTGAAACAGTATTTCAATTAAGCCGCGATCTATGCTTATTCCAGATGTATCCAAAGAAAAAATGCTTTACTTTAGATAACTACGTTTTTGGTAATGTAATGGGTAGCATACGGAACAATTAGATTAATTTGGGTAAAAAAATACTTTCTATCAGGTTTTCCCTACTGATCCAGGACAGTTATGGGGTCCTCCATCGTTTAACATGTTCCGCAACTGCGGCCAGAAGGGATTTGTAGTTAAAGGGTTTTCCTGCAAACAAAAGTTAATTGTATTCACTAGCTCTTGGAATAATAATAATTTCCACAATTGGATGTGTTTAAATTAAATGTTCATGTGCTGAGATAATCTTAGAAATGTGCCCCTGTGTAATGGCTGTGTCTGACCGTGCTGGGACATCGTCTGATCATACCACATCTTCTGGCCAGGGAAGGATGCAGAAAAAGATAATACAGACAATACAACATGCGATCACAGCTGATTCCTTCTTTGAGGTGAAACATTGCTTAAAAACAGGCAGTGAAATATTTTGCCTCATAAAAACAATGAGCTGTGATCCTCTGCTGTAATATCTGTATACTCTTTTGGCTCCTCCCCTGCCCAGGAGCTGTGGTATTATCAGACCATGTCCCTGCATGGTCAGACACAGCCACTACACAGTACATAACAGGGGTACATTTATAAGATTATCTCACCACAGGAACAATATTTTTTTAAATTACTTCCTATTGTGGAACTTATTAATATTACAAAATCTTGTGAATAAATTAACTTTTGTTCATGGGAAAACCCCTTTCAGGTTCAAAAGATCTCTAGGAGACTTGCCAATCCTAATACCTAAATATATAACATGACTGGCAGGCCACCGGAACGGAAATTGAGATCTATATCATTCGACTATTCGCGTGGGTATGTTTAAACCCAATGGCTCTGATTTAGACAAATTTATTTTAAAATTGGACAGAGAGCCATACCTCACTAGGATCTGCTTGAGGGCCAGTATGCATCTGTTTGGTTGTGTCATTATGACTAGAAGATCGTCAGCAAAGGCTGCGGTTTTGTGATGTATCCCTTGTAGATTTATGCCCACTATGTCCTTACATTGGTTAATGGATTGAATTAAAGGTTCCATCACCAACACGAATAGGGGGGAGAGTGGGCAGCCCTGCCTTGTTCCATTATGAATGGTAAAAGGTTCGGTAAGAGAGTTATTAAGTTAATTTTAACAGTGGGTTGAGTGTACATTTGGAGTACTGTCCTTTTGTGAGACGTTTTAAATTTTAAAGTAGGGACTTGCAAGTATGAGGACCCTTCATGCGGGTTGCAAGCTTGCATATTTTGGCCAAAATATTGACCAATACCTCATGTAGTGTAGTTATCTTATATGTTATTTTCCATCTTTTCATTGCACATTTTTCATTTTTTGCAGGATGCAGCCCGGCCTTTTAGTGTTGGTTGGGTGAATTGGGGCATTTGTCTTGTGGGGTGCATGTATATAGTGGTGGGCAGCCCGCTTGATTTAATATTATGGGTATGAATACAAGGCTGTAAGCCAGACACTGTTCATTACACCTGCAGTGGGTACGGAAAGTATTCAGACCCCTTTAAATTTTTCACTCTTTGTTTCATTGCAGCCATTTGGTAATTTCTAAAAAGTTCATTTTTTTCTCATTAAAGTACACTCTGCACCCCATCTTGACTGAAAAAAACAGAAATGCAGAAATTTTTGCAAATTTATTAAAAAAGAAAAACTGAAATATCACATGGTCATAAGTATTCAGACCCTTTGCTCAGACACTCATATTTAACTCACATGCTCTCCATTTCCTTGTGATCCTCCTTGAGATGGTTCTATTCCTTCATTGGAGTCCAGCTGTGTTTAATTAAACTGATAGGACTTCATTTGGAAAGGCACACACCTGTCTATATAAGACCTGACAGCTCACAGTGCATGTCAGACCAAATAAGAATCATGAGCTCAAAGGAACTGCCCAAGGAGCTCAGAGACAGAATTGTGGCAAGCTACAGATCTGGCCAAAGTTACAAAAGAATTTCTGCATTACTCAAGGTTCCTAAGAGCTCAGTGGCCTCCATAATCCTTTAAAGGAAGACGTTTGGGACCACCAGAAGTCTTCCTAGACCTGGCTGGCCCGCCAAACGGGGCAATCATGGGAGAAGAGCCTGAGATGGGTCCGGGTTCTGCACCGTGGTCCGCAGGAAAGGCTTCAAGTCTTGAGGTAGGCCTCAATTTCAATTAGCGGCCCAGCGACATCATAGAAACTCCAAAAGGGTCCTCCTCTCGCTCTACAGGCACCAGGGCAGGTGTCTATGGCAATGGATGGGGGAGAAACCCCTTAGATAAAGAGGATTCTGTCCACCAGTCTCAGAGCTCTCCAAAGCACATCTTGGTCCCTCTGCTTCCAGACACTAAAGCTGAGCAAATTTATTTGAATAGAATTGAAGTCTCCTTGAATTTGACAAGAATTTGTATTCTCTAGAATATTCTAATTTTAACACCCACATCACCGGTCACCTGTCCTGCTACTCATGCATCCTCATCTTTTCACCTTTTCCCTTTTGCTCATATTGTTTGATCTGATTTACTTTGGGCTGTGGCTTTCAGCACGACAAGGCGACTGATGTTCATGCATGTGTGGCACCCCAAAAGGACACTTTTGACACCCGTACTACAGCAGAGATAAAGATGAAGTTTTATGGGTGCAAACAACGGGCACAGGACAGTGTACGGGACTATGCTTTAAACCTGCAGGAGGCGCTGAGGGCCATCAAACAGGTAGACCCTGACAGTGTGCGTGATGAAAACAGACTGTTAACTGAGCAATTTATTGAGGGTTTACTGTCCAGAGCCCACCGAACCCAGCTGCGCATAATGGCTCTGCAAAACCATGACTTAGACTTTGCTAAGTTTAAGGACAGGGCCATCCGGGTGCTACGAGAACCAGCACCAGGTGGCACTACAGCTCACCGCCGCCCAGCTATCACCTACCACCAGGAGGTGGAACCCTTTTCCCCGGAACCTGTAGGAGCTGATGCACAAACTCTGGACAGTGCCCCGTCAACAGACCTGCACCATCAAGTCCAAGAGCTAACTAAAAGTGTAGCTGCACTAACCAAAACTGTGCAGTCCTTGCAGGTGTCTCCCAAAGGAAAGATCCAGCTGGCTTCCAGTCCGGAGGACATCCCGTGGTGCCGACAGAAGAGGATTCCACCATCCAGAGGGAGGAACAGCGACCGCTACTACCAGGACGGACAACCCATCTGCCGCCGCTGCAACCAGCCAGGACATTATGCAAGGTACTGTCATTTAAACTAGCAAAACCTGGGGCAGAGGGCCAACCCCCAGGCATAAGACCACCAGGCCCATCAAGCTGGCGAGACAAATATGTGGGAGGACGACAAGTCCTACCTGTCGTGCTGGACGGCTTTCCAATGAGCGCGTTGCTGGGCACTGGATCCCAGGTGACCACCATTCCCTACATTCTTTTCAAACGGTACTGGACTGACTCTGACATCACCCGCCGTCCAGATGAACATTTGAGCATTTATGCCAGCAATGGTCAACCCGTACCTCAGGTGGGGTTCAAAGAAGTGACCATAAAGGTTGGCAAGGTTGAGCTGCCAGCACAAGGACTGATTATTGTCGACATTGATCGCCGAGAAAGTCATCCAATGATAACCTTAGGCACTAATGTCATTGAAAATTGTCTTGCAGAATTAATTGTCTTGTTACAGCAGGTTTCGGAGACCGCAAGTTCCAGCCAGCAGCGGGTTCTACAAAGAGATATCAGAGCCCTGATGAAAAGACAACAGGTAGAACTGTCTGGTGGTGAGATTGGCAGTGTTAGGATGAGTGACCCATTCCCTATTGCCATGCCCCCAAGAAGTGAAATGCTGATATGGTGCCGGGCAGCCATCGGTCTAAGGGGTAGAGATTACCAGGCCCTGGTAGAGCCTGTCTACTCTGACAGTAGGCCCACCATTTTGACAGACAGGGGGGTGGTTGATGTTCACCATGGGAGAGTGCCAGTCCGCATCCTGAACATCGGGGAAAAAGATGTCCACTTGCCTCGGTATGACAACCTAGCCAAGCTATTCACCGTCAATCAAAATTCTATAAAGACAGTGGAACCCTTACCTCCATCCAAAGAGGCGGAGGATAATGGCTCCAAGGGACAGATGGAGGACTGGTGCCAGATGCTGCATGTGGGCACTGACTCCACCCCTCCACATCAAAAACAAGGAGCATACCGGGTGGTCTAGGAGTATGAGAGGGTCTTCAGGAAACACCTACTCGACTTCGGGCAGGTAAAGGGGGTTCAACACCATATCCCCACTGGAGACCATCCACCCATTAAAGAAAGGTACCGGCCTGTACCGCCAGCACACTACCAAAATGCCCAAGGGATGTTATGAGAGATGAAGGAGGCTGGGGTAATAAGAGACAGTTGTAGCCCCTGGGCAGCTCCATTAGTTCTTGTAAAAAAATAGGATGGCACAATGAGAATGTGTGTAGACTACAGGCAAATTAACCGCATAACTCATAAAGATGCATACCCGCTACCCAGGATAGAGGAGTCCCTAGCTGCATTAAAATCTGCTAATTATTTCTTTACTTTGGATCTTACTAGTGGGTATTGGCAGGTTCCTGTAGCCGAGGCGGATAAGGAAAAGACCGCATTCACCACCCCGATGGGCCTCAGCGAGTTCAACTGCATGCCATTCGGGCTCTGCAACGCCCCAGGAACCTTCCAGCGGTTGATGGAGTGCTGTCTAGGACATAAGAAATTCGAGACGGTCCTTCTGTACCTGGATGACGTCATAGTATACTCCAAGACATATGAGGATCATCTGAAGCACCTGGAGGAAGTGTTTGAAGCCCTGGCTGACTTTGGCCTGAAGGTGAAGCCATCAAAGTGCCACCTGCTGAAGCCCAAAGTACAGTACTTAGGACATGTGGTGAGCGCTGACGGTGTAGCACCAGACCCTGACAAGATCACCGTAATCAAGGACTGGCCGAGACCTTCCACCATCAAAGAAGTGCGGCAGTTCCTCGGGTTGGTAGGCTACTACCAAAGGTTTATACCAGGCTTCACCAAGATGTCGGCACCTATTCAGGGCCTCCTGATAGGCCAGTCCAGGAAGGCCAAGAACCAGAAACCACCATTCATATGGGACAAGCTGGAAGATGAGTCCTTCACCAGGTTGAAGATGGCTCTCACAGGAGACGAGGTCCTGGCCTACCCTGATTATGGACAGCCCATCATCCTCCACACGGACGCAAGCTATGTGGGACTAGGAGCGGTGCTGTCCCAGATCCAGCAAGGCAGAGAAAGGGTGATAGCCTACGCCAGCAGGAAGCTCCGGCCCACAGAAAGAAACCCAGAGAACTACAGCTCCTTCAAGTTGGAGTTCCTTGCCATCGTCTGGGCCGTGACAGAGCGCTTTAAACATTATCTCGCCTCCTCCAAATTCACCATCTTCATGGATAATAACCCGCTGACACACCTGGACACTGCAAAACTTGGTGCCCTGAAAGAAAGATGGATGGCCCGACTGTCCAATTATGAGTTCACCATCAAGTACCGGGCTGGGCACAAGAATGCAAATGCAGATGTGCTCTTCAGAATGTCTAACTTGCCAGACGGGGGAGAAGACCCGGAGGAGCTGGAAGAGATAGAAATCCCCGTGTTCCATCGCCATGGGATAAAGCAGTGCTCCCATTGTGTGAAGAACAGGTGCTCTGCCAACAGAGAAGCCACGTTCAATCCATTGCCCCACCATGGATGGGCAGAATCACAAGGCAGTGACCCGGCTGTTCGCCTAGTCAAAGAGTTGCTGACACAATCAGTCTCATACCCTGATTCAGACGCTCCAGAAGAGAACAAACATCTGTGGAAAGAAAAGAGCAAGCTGTTCATCTATGAAGGGAAGCTGTGTCGAAGAACTGTCAACTCCCACATGAGCTGGTCTAGCAGGTGGTAGTCCCGAGGCGGGATGCGTCTATGGTCTTGGAAGCGTACCACGATGGAGCAGGACACTTCGGATGGAAGAAGCTGGAAGTCCTGCTACGTGAGCGGTTCTATTGGGCTGGCATGAGGAAAGCAATCGAGAGGTGGTGTCGAGAATGCGGACCATGCAACCTGAGAAGAAAAGACTGTGACAGCCAGAGGGCCCCCCTGCAGCCCATCATCACCAAGCAGCCACTCGAACTGGTAGCCCTAGACCATGTGAAGCTATCCCCGAGCAGGTCAGGCTATGTCTACACTCTCACCATCGTAGACCACTACTCCCGGTTCCTGGTAGTAGTGCCAGTCAAGGACCAAACGGCTCAGACAGCAGCCAGAGCTTTCCAACAGCACTTCTGCCGCCCGCATGGTTAGCCAGAACGTGTGCTAACTAACCAAGGTCCGGCCTTCAAAGCAGAAGTATTGCAGGAATTCTGCAACCTGTACGGCTGCAAGAAGATCAGGACAACGCCTTATCACCCCAGACCAACGGGATGTGTGAAAAGATGAACCAGGTGGTGATAGACCTACTGAAGACATTGCCCCTGGAGGAACGCAGTCTGTGGCCAGAAAAGTTGCCAGACCTGGTGGACCTCTAAAATCATATCCCAGTGAATTCCATCAACTGCACACTTGCTTACCTGATGAGAGCAAGACCTGGTAAGCTGCCCATCGACCTGGATATGGGAATTCTGACGCCAGAGGACGCCTCACCAGATGCAGAGTGGGATACTGAGCGGCAACAGCGATACCGTAAGGTAGAGGAAAGTGTTGAAAGAAGTCTGTCCCAAGCAAGAGAAAGGCAAGAGAGGACTTACAATCAACATGCACCAGCTGTTCCCCTGTCACCTGGAGAGCAAGTCCTAAAGAGGAAGAGGTGACTCCACAAGTTGGATGACCAGTGGGAAAAAGAGCCGTACACCATTCTACCCTCAAACCATGATAACATCAAGGTGTGCCTCATAAGTAAGGACGGAGGTGAGACAACAGCAACAGTTTCCAGAGACCACCTGAAGAAATGTCCCGAGCAGCTACAGCACGCTGAAGAAGGCCAAGATATCCCTCAACCCGCAGAGGAAGGGGAAGAAATGGTCAGCACTGTACTCGGAGAATTTCCACGGTCGTGGACACAAGTAAATAATGCAATAGTTGTGCCAGTCCTTACATTTCTCCAACCAGCCCCTCAAGAAGCTGTAGAAGTCCCAGTAGAGTTTGAAGAACCATTGGCCCCGGAGACAGAAGATTCCTCACCAGCAGACCAGGAGAATCTACCCTCTGCTAATAGCGAGCCTGTCGTACCCACGGTAAGCCAAAGGATCCGTAGGAAGCTGCCCAACCTACCAGAGACACCTCCAAACACCTGTAGTGAGGTGAACATTGAGCCCACCACACCAGGGGTAAATACAGGGGACCAAGGTAGAGCACTGACAGAAAGTGTACTCCGTAGATCTACCAGAATCACCAGAGGTCAGATCCCTGCTCGTTGGAGAATTTAAATGTAACTATAACTGTATTATTGCAAGTGTTGTATATGTGTGTATTAAATATGTTTTTCCAGTTACCCGACAGGGTCCAAAAAGACTTTCAGGTTATGGACAATGGATAACCAAAAACTTTGCCTGTAAATAGTTGCACCTGGAAAGTGCCCCTTTTGTGCCAGACCACAGAACAAAAACCCGTGGAGGTGGCTGAAGACGTGGTCCAACATCCGGATCATCAATGCCCTGTAGCCACCCCAGGGCCTCCGTGGAGGGTTTTGGACGGGTCCCTCAAACTACATCTTCAGTGGAATGGACACCTGGTTGCGGATGATACCGTGACTTATAAAGACTGTAATGTTTGTAATATCCTAATGTGCCTTGTTTATTGTTACCTGTTATTTTTGCAAAATATGTTCAGTCCCGGAGTACTGAAATTTACTAGGGGGGAATGTGCACCCCAGAGGGTCTGGTTGCCACAGTGGTAGTAATACCATGTCTGAGAGCACAACAGGGGTTTCCTGGTCTGGAACACACAACCTGCAACACCTCCTGCTCCTGACCAGAGAGGGGAGGATCCTGCCCTTTATAACTGGGTCTGGAGGCGGGGTTAGGGAGTCTAGTCAGTGTCAAGGAGTGAGATAGAACACGAAGGAGTAAGGAGCCAGGGACTGGAGCTGGAGCTAGCTCGTCCTGGACAGAGTACATACAGAGAACCGGACACCGGAGTCCGAGGCTGTGGGGATTGTATATCCAGCAGCAGAAACCGCACGGTAGGAGATTGTAGGTCTCCTGGCCAACAGAAGCCCGGAGGCTCAGCCACACGAAAGGACCAGTACCGCCACAGAGGAGCGAGGAATACACGGTATCCGAGTCGCCAACCATACGGGTGAGCACAGCGCGTTACACTCAGGGACATGGGCTACAACACGACTATAAGCGGGATAGCCAAAAGAGTACAGTCAGAACGGCAAGCCTACAACTCCACCTGGCCAGGGGAATTCTAGGATTGCTCCCAGACTGACCAGGCCCTCATCCCCAGCAAGTACTCCCGTTGGGGCCTATATAATTACCACCAGTAAAGACCCTGGGACTGCACTGCAAAGACTCCGTGTTATTATTACTGATCCCGGCACTATCACCACCATCATCCATACACGCTGCCCTGAAGCTCCACTCTTCCTGTGGGGAGTTACATCACCTTGCTGCACATACCACCAGCTTCAGCGGACTGTTCCGCAGCGGCGGTTCCCAATAACTGCATTCCACAGGTGGCGTAGTCAGACTATTTAAAACAGATACACATAGACTACCCTGGTTTGACCGCCCTGGGTCACGGACCGGGTCGCCGCCACATTGACTACAACCCCCAGCATCTACAAGGCCGGCTCCAGGTATCCCCACGGCCCAGGGGGCGCGTCGCATGCAGATCAATCGCCGCACATGTTTTGTCATTACAGTGTTATTTGGTGCATCGTCTGTAGCCTAGTCAGAGCCTGAAGGGTAACGTCACTGTGTGACACGGTGACATAGCACAGGGGGACATTAGAACCCTAGTTGTGCCACATGTTGCGGCCAAAAGTGAAGCAAACTATAGAAGATGTGTGTGAAAGAAGAAAGCAAAAAAAAAGAGGTCCAGAGGTTGAGATGATGGGCTGAGGGGATCGTGAGACAGATGAGCTGCTAGGTTGAGTATTATTTTTTTTCCATGCTACTGTTATTATGCTTTAGGCTCTCAACAGACCCCAAAACATAATAACGAACAGTCTATTCTCATCAAATAACTTTTATATGAATCGAATTTCCCTGATAAGTTTGAGAGTTTTGCCGAAATCAAATCTCTGGAAATTCGTCTATTTGTAATTACTACTGTTATCCAATGGCTTTGTGTGGTATTAAGATGCAATAACACATAGCAGTTGAGGTGTGTTTTTGCCAGTAAAACCACAATGTTTTTAAAATTGTGGCAAAACATATTATTTTCGTTTTAATTGTGGTAAACGCAGCTTTACAGCATCTGCCTGTTACTGCAGCAACTAGAGCTAGCTCCAATAGCTGATGTTTATCATTATTATTATTATTATTTATTTATATAGCACCATTGATTCCATGGCGCTGTACATAAGGAGGGGTTACATACCAAATACAGATATCACTTACAGTAAACAAACTAACAATGATAGACTAATAAAGAAGGAAAAGAACCCTGTCCTTGTGGCCTTACATTCTGTAGGAACAGGGAAGGAGGCAGTAAGTTGGGAGGGTTGCAGTAGCTCCGGTGTTGTTGAGGTGGCAGCAAGCAAGGTCATGGCAGGCTGTAAGCTTGTTTGAAGAGATGGGTTTTCAGGTTCCGTCTGAAGGATCCAAGTGTGGCGGATAATCGGACGTGTTGAGGCACAGAATTCCACAGAACGGGGGAAATTCAGAAGAAATCTTGGAGGCGATTGGGCGAGGAAAAAATATGTGTGGAGGAGAGAAGGAGGTCTTGGGAGAAACAGAGATTACGTAAGGGAATGTATCGGGAGATTAGTTCAGAGATGTACGGAGGAGAGAGGTTATAGATGGCTTTGTAGGTCAATGTTAGTAGTTTGAACAGGATACGCTGGGCAATTGGGAGCCAGTGAAGGGATTTGCAAAGAGGAGTAGCAGAGGAGAATGTGGCGAGAGATGGACCAATCTCGTAGCAGAGTTAAGGATGGACTGGAGGGATGCGAGAGTGTTAGCAGGTAGTCCACAGAGGATGATGTTGCAGTAATCGAGGCATGAGATGATGAGGGCATGCACAAGCAGTTTAGTAGATTAACCCTCCGTCACATACAATATCGGTTCTAACGAGTTCACATACAATGTGACTGTCAGGCGCAGGCTAGAAAAATACCTATAATATCTAATGTTTGCAATTTCAGTGCTCTAAAAGTGATCAGTGACCTTCATAGGGATGTAATAAAAGAGACTACACATAATCAGGTGCAAAAAAAACCAATTTACTTAACATAAAACTAATAACTCTGAAATACAAACATTTCAAAACTCCTGCCAAATAAAAGAGATGTGCCTGTCAGGCCTATTGTATGTGACGGCGGGTTAAGGGTTGAGGAAAGGACGGATTCTGGAAATATTTTTGAGCTGGAGGCGACAGGAGGTGGCGAGAACTTGGATGTGGGGTTTGAAAGACAGGGCAGAGTCAAGGGTAACTCCAAGGCAGCGGATTGTCGGTACAGGGGAAAGACTGATGTAATTTATTGTGATAGAAAGATCAGGTGGGAAAGATATGCGAGATGGGGGAAAGATGATGAGTTCAATTTTGTCCACACTGAGCTTGAGGAAGCAGGAGGAGAAGAAGGAGGATATTGCTGCTAGACATGCTGGGATTCTGGACAGAAGAGAGGTGACATCAGGGCCAGAGAGGTAGATCTGGGTGTCATCAGCGTACAGATGGTACTGGAAGCCATGGGATTTTATGAGCTGTCCCAGGGCAAGGGTATAGATTGAGAAGAGTAGGGGTCCTAGGACAGAACCTTGAAGGACTCCAAACAGAGAGGGGGCAGGGTGAGGAGGTAGTGTGGGAGTGGGAGACGCTAAATGTGCTGTTAGAAAGATATGAGGAGTTCCAAGATAGGGCAAGGTCTTTGACACCAAAAGAAGAGAGGATCTGTAGTAGGAGGCAGTGGTCAACTGTATCGAAAGCAGAGGACAGGTCAAGAAGAAGGAGTACAGAGAATTGTCTGTTAGCTTTGGCTGTAAGTAAGTCATTGGTGATTTTGATAAGGGTAGTTTCGGTGTAATGGTGGGGGCGGAAGCCGGATTGTTGGCTGTCGAAGAGAGAGTTAGATGAGAAGTGGGAGGAAAGTTCAGCGTGAACATGTTGCTCAAGGAGTTTAGAGGCAAATGGGAGCAGCGATATGGGGCGATAGCTGGACAAGGCGGTTGGGTCGAGGGATTACTTTTTGAGGATGGGCATGATTGTGGCATGTTTCAATGCAGCGGGGAATGTACCAGAAGTTAGTGATAGGTTGAAGAGATGGGTTAGGGATGGGATGAGTGTGGGGGTGAGGTTGGGGAGGAGGTGGAATGGGATGGGGTCGAGTGCACAAGTGGTGAGGTGTGATTTGGAGAGGAGACGAGTAAGGTCTCTTTCCGTGATGTTGGGAAGGGAGTTTATGGGGGAAGGGCAATGGTGTGGAAAACAAAGGGGTTGTGGTGGTTGGGCAATAAAGACTTGCCGTGTTTGGTCAATCTTGTTTTTGAAGTGTGTGGCAAACTCCTCAGAAGAGATGATGGAGGTCAGAGGGGGCAGTGGAGGGCGGGAGAGAGAGTTAAAAGTGTTGAATAGCTGTTTGGGGTTGTAGGATATGGAAGATTTGAGGGTTGTGAAGTAGGCCTGCTTAGCAGAGGTGAGTGCTGATTTGAATGCGAGAGTTGCTTATTTGAATGCAGTGAAGTCATCTTGAGAATGTGTTTTCTTCCAACACCGCTTGTCTAAGCTTTTTAGTGAGGTTGTTGTGCAAAGGTTGCCTAATGACTCGTCGTGCTCTGCCATGCATAAGAGGGGCGACCGAGTCAATAGCTGATGCGAGAGTGGCATTGTAGAAAGCAGTGGCACTGTCTGTGTCGTGGAGAAGATATGGATGTCAGTGGTAGAATAGAGTCAGAGAGTGTGTGGGTGTCTAGACATGCAAGGTTTCTGTGGGGGTGTGCTAGTTGCTGGACATGGGTGACAGGTGAGGAGGACAGGGATGAGAAAGTGAGTAGATAGTGGTCAGATAGGGGTAGGGGGGAGGTTTTGAGGTTAGATAGAAAGCAGAGTCGGGTGAAGATGAGGTCTCGTGTGTATCCGTCTGTGTGGGTGACTGAGGAGGACCAATGAGTAAGTCCAAAGGATGAAGTAAGCGACAGGAGTTTGGATGCTGTTGACTGGCGAGTGCCAGTGGGGATGTTGAAATCAACCAAGATGATTGTGGGAATGTCAGCAGAGAGAAAGTAAAGAAGCCAGGTGGAGAATTGGTCAATAAAGGCAGTGACTGAGCCTGGAGGTCGGTATATGACAGCCACTTGGAGGTTGGAGGTTGGAGGGAGAGTAGATGCAGACAGAGTGGACTTCAAAAGAAGGGAGAATAAGAGGGTAGAGGTGGAGTAGGGCTAAAGGTGCAGTTGTTAGAATGGAGAAGACCCACTCCTCCACCATGTCTGTTACCAGGGCGAGGAGTGTGGGTGAAGTGCAAGCCACCGCAACACAGCGCAGCAGGGGAGGCAGTGTCGGAGGGTGTCAGCCATGTCTCTGTGATGCCCAGGAAGGAGAGATTGAGATAGGTAAAGATGTAGTGGACAAAATGGAGCTTGTTGCAGACAGAGCAGGCATTCCAGAGTGCTCCAGAAAGAGGGAGCAGCGGGGTGGGCGTCAGTGGCACGGGTTTTATTTAGGAGAGGTTGCAGTAGTTTGCAGTTGGTTTGAAGTGATAGGTGGGGAATTGGAGGAAGGTGCAAGCTGTGGGGGTCCAGGATTGGGAGATATGTCGTCAGCAGTGAGGAGAAGCAGAGAGAGGGAGAGCAGGTGGGAGAAGGAGAGTGTCCAGCTTGTGTTATGTTTTGGTTGGATAGACCTGAGGAGAAGCAGGTCTGTAGATGAGGTCAGGTGGGGAGGTAAGAGGGAAGGAGAGATGATGATTTGGTTAGAGGGTGCTGGGGTTTGGGGATAGCGAAGGACAGTGAGGATTAGTGGGGCAAAAACAGTAAGGGCGTATGTAAGCATAATGAATGTTAAGTGTGAATGAGGAAGAGAATCGAAGTACAATTAGTAAATAGTTATTCGTACTGTCTGGTCACTTCTGGTCATTTCTGGCTTATTTCATTTTTAGACCCTTAAAAATCGACCCTTTAGAAGCCCGACCCTTCTGTGCCAGACTTGGCTCGCTAGCTCTGAACAGCACATGAGATGTGTAGCGTCGGCGTCCCTGCCTCCTGCTAGGCAGGGACGCTGTTCCCCTCACCTCTCCGCTCCGTGCCCGGTGTCCTCCTCCCGCTCTGCTGGCAGCGCGCGCTGCTTCCCGGCCACTGTGCTTAGGGCGCGCGCGCGCGGCCCCTTTAAGAGAGGGGGAGCGCCCTAAGCACAGTGCCCGAGCAATGTTGTTGCATAGCCTATCACTCTGCTTCAGCCCTCAGGTCCCGTTACCAGATACCTGCCAGTTACCTGCCAGTTACCTGCCAGATTCCTGCTTGATACCTGCCTGATACTTGTCTATCTACTTGCATTCCTGCGGTCCGACAGTCTGCCTACCAGCCCTGCCAGTCTGTCTATGGATCTGATTGCCCGCTCACCTGGGAGCGCTCATCTGCTACCTGCCTGCTAGCCTACCTGGAGGCTCTGCCGTCACGTGCTGTGACCACCTGCATGTCCAGAGACTCTTGCCCGCTCACCTGGGAGCGTCCACCTGCTACCTGCCTGCTAGTCTACCTGGAGGCTCTGCCGTCACGTGCTGTGACCACCTGCTTGTCCAGAGACTCTTGCCCGCTCACCTGGGAGCGTCCATCTGCTACCTGCCTGCTAGTCTACCTGGAGGCTCTGCCGTCATGTGCTGTGACCACCTGCCTGTCCAGAGACTGTCCCCGTCACTTGCCGTGACCTCCTGCCCTTCTACCCAGAGACTGTCCCCATCACTTGCCGTGATCTCCTGCCCTTCTACCCAGAGACTGTCCCCGTCACTTGCCGTGACTACCTGCCCGCCTACCCTGGAAGCCACCCACTTCCTTACAAGGACTGCCCCTTTGTATCGTTGCTCAGAGGTTCCACCTCCCAGACCCGTTACAGTATGGCTCAGGTGTGTGCAGGAGGGGAGGAGCCGCAAGAAGACTGCTTACAAAACCATGGGTGGAGAGGGCGAGGGGGGAGTAATTAGGACACAGAGGCTAATTGTATTCAGGAAACAGACAGTCAGGGACCAGTGTGTATTGGGATCAAAGGATTGAGGTGATGAACGTGCAGATGGGATCAAACATACCAAGGACAGATAGAATGAAATTAGCAGGGATCAGTGGAAACACAGCAGATGCAGGAAACATACCGGAAGACGGATAGATACAGTTTGGAAAAGACGGTCAGATATGCAGCGTGGGGTTTGCAGATGGGGTCAGATGACGTATCGGGAGACAGATAGATACAATTTGAAAAAGACGGTCAGATATGCAGCGTGGGGTTTGCAGATGGGGTCAGATGATATACCGGGAGACAGATAGATGCAGTTTGGAAAAGACGGTCAGATATGCAGCGTGGGCTTTGCAGATGGGGTCAGATGGGGTCTGATGATGTTTAACAATATAAATGTCTCAGTTAGTCACTGACAAAGGTAATGAAGTGGCTTGTTTTGCTTTATATTCGTGTAATGGCTCCAATCACCCTCCTGCAATGCAAATAAATTTATTTTTTACAATTTTAGAATTTTTTTATTTGGTATGCCCATGTCCATAAAAGTCCAAATAAAATCTAAAATTAATTAAACAGTATGGTAAATGACATAAGAAAGAAATTGAAATAACAGAATTGCCATGTTTTGGTAGTCACATTCCCCAACAAAAAATGCTATAAAAAGTGATCAAAATGACATATGTAATTCAAATTGTTAACAGTTTAATGAGCAAAAAGCAAGCCCTCATTAACAGAAAAATAAAAACTTACAGGCTTAGAAGATGGTAACACAAACCAAAATATTTTTGTTCAGAATTAAATAAATCTTTAAAAAAAAACAACTTATGTTTGGTATCGCCGTAATAATACTTACTTGGGAAATCATATGGTCAGGTTATTTTTACTGTGCACTGACCATTGTAAAACCAATCCTCAAAAGCAGTGGTGGAATTGCATTTTTTTCTCCATTTCACAGCACAGTTTTTTCCCCCATTTTTCATTATACAGTATGTTTATGGTGTAATCCAAAATTACATCATGTCCCGAATAAACTATTAGCCCTCAAACGGATAAATCAACAAAAAATAAATAATTATAGCTCTTGAACGAAGGTGAAGAAAAAATGAAAGCACAAAAATGAAATATTTCAAGATCTTTAAAAGGGTTAATGGGTTACTACAATGTGTTTATCATTCTTTATGGCAATCACACATCTAGAACATTTCAAATGTCATAACATTTTTCCCTCCATTTCCTATTTTTTCTTTTGTTCTGAATTCTAATTTTTCTATTCCCCACCCCCTTGATTTCCAAAGGCATTCATGTCTCCATATGGTGTATGCAGTCTGTTAAATGAATTGCCATTATATTTAAATAAAACAAAGTTCTAAAGTAATTTCCTTCATATGTATGTCTGTTACCTATTGGTGTGTATGCACATCTTAATTACAAAACACTTTACTAGTTTATAGTAAAACTCATTCCGTTGCAATTATTTTTAATTGCTTAACAGAAAATAAACTGAATTGGTACAGTGTAGTAAAAAAAGTGGTGATTCTCGCATCCATATAACTATTAGTGGTACAGGCAACATTTTTTTCATTCGCTTTGTTTTACAGATGGGAAATTAAGAATTACTGCTTTGAATTTTAGTTAGATATTCATCCATTCATCATCTAAAATACAAATAAAAAAAATATATGTCTATTTTGAAAAAAAGTAACTTTTGTGTATTTTACAGAGGTTTGTACTGTTTAAGTTTCAAAATACTATTTACAGAAGTAACAGCAATAAAAAATGATATGCTAAAAAAGTTGCAGTGCAGCCATTTGTGACCATAAGAACAGTTCCAATAAACAACTTGAAGAAAAGCTGGAAGACACAAGAACAATTCAGACAGGCTATGCAATACCCAGAAGCAAATAACGACAGAATTGTTTAAACCTCACATTAAAAGCAGTTGCACCACAGCTTTGCCACAGGCAAGAGTGAAGGGCGTTCAGGAAGGGATTATTCCATGTTCATCAAACATATCCGAACCTCATTGAATTCAATGGGAGGCAAAGCCAAACGCATAGACAACACCTTCAAGGGGGCCCAAAAGCTACTAAAACAGCTCAAATTAGGGGCAGACACGAGTAAAAGTGGTATCAATTGTCCAAGAGTACAAATAGTATAATTGTGCAACATGGATGCATGAGACAGGGCCTGGGCCAGCAATTCTAGTTTAAATATTGATCATTAACAGGTGGATGAGTGACAAGTGTAGGCCTGGTGCTCTTAGAGCCCTGCCAAATTCAGGCAACACACATGAAGGAGATGCAACTTGGAGTCCAAACATCTCCAAAAATTAGGGACAAACACCAGGAAAAGTGGCATCAAATGACCCAGAGTAGAAATTTAATAATGGCACAGCAACAGTCAGGCATGGTCCATCCATGAGATATCAGGGTTCAAATCAAGATGAGTCAGGTGAGGGACCAGTGTAGACATGTTATGCAGGGAGCCCTGATACATCATGCAACAGCTCAAACTGCTATTCTGCTCAGCTACACTCAGGTGGCATAAATATCAGCTTGGTAGACTACTAATGTTAGAAAAAGTTAAGGATAGTAACACAGATAGTTGACTGAAAGTAAGTTCAGGCCTGCTGGTCTGAGAACCCTACTGGTACAGGCAACACACATGAAGGAGACTAAATTTGGAGCCTAAACATTTAAAAAAATTATTGCCATACACCACTAAAAAGTGGCATAAATTTCCCCAGAGTAGAAATAGTATAATGGGGCTCTGACACCTCTTCCACTACAGGCAACCCACCAGATGGAGAACCAACTTGGAGTCTCAACATTTCAAAAAATTGTTAGCAACATCAGCAGCAGTAGCAACAGCAGGCACAGAAGCAATGACAAAGGTGTCACAGACTGAAATAATCAATACAGCACACTAAAAACTACACCATAGCCTAGTTTGCCCAATCTGTGACTGGGGTGCAAAAGTCCTTGGAGATCCATGACATGTTCATCTTGATGAAAGTTAGGCAGTCTACACTTTCAGGGGACAACTTATCTGTCAGGACACCAACAGCAGCGCTGAAGACGCATTCTGAGAGAATGCTGGCTGCCGGGCATGACAAAACTTCCAAGGTGTCACAGGCGAGCTCAGGCCACTCTTCCATTTTTGAAGACCAAAATTCAAAAGGGTCCAAACCCCACCAATGGCATTGATATTGAGCTTGAAATACTCCTGCACCATCCTCTTCAGTTGTTCACTACATGTTAGCCTTGTACTCTGTTATGCTGGTGCACTTGCTGATCTAAAAATTGTGTGACGACACACAGAAATTGTTTTTGCCACTTACACTGTTGCTGCTGCTAATGTTTTTGCGTTAAAGAATAATCGTTCCCTGGGTTGGAAGTCTAGAACAGCGATGCACACTGTGTGCCTCACTGTTTTTTTGGGGAACCATGGACAACAGAGAGGAGATTATTATCTTCTTCATCTCCTGACTGTTGCGCTTCATCACCTCTTCCTCCTCCATTTGTTCCTTGGCTCCAGCACCTTCACTAACAGTTTATCTTGTACCATGAACCCCCCTAGATCGCTGGAATCCATCCTCCCATGGCACTCATCTGTGCAACGACAATCTGGAACTTAGAGCTAATTTTATCTATTCCGCATCCTCCTCTGCTTCCCCTGGGACCATTCTCTCCTCCCGCAGATTATTCAAAGTGTGTGCCAGCATGTAGAGTGATGCTGATGATGGCATCTTCAGCGCTAACCATCTTAGTAGCCCTTTTGAAACTGTGCAGAAGGGTGCAGAGGTCTTTTATCTAGGCTGTCACCACAAGCATGATTTGCACCACGTCCATACTATGTTGGCTCAGGCTATGCAAAATTTCATACTGCACCAGGGCTTGTCGCTGCTGCCACAGTCGCTGCAACATGTGCAGAGTGGAATTCCACAGTGTCGGCACATCACATATCAACCGGTTAACTGGTAGGCCTAAAGACCTCTGTAGCAATGCAATTCGATGACCCATGGGGTGCGAACGGCGGTAGTGAGCACACAGCGACCATGCTTTCTGCAGCATCTCATCTAGGCCGGTTCTGTGGCCGGAGACCTGTGTGAGAACACTTGCCATGGTGATGGAGGAAGAAGATGCAGCAGATGTGGTCGATGGGGCAGCCAGTGGTTGGTGAGGCCTGCTAGTCCACATTTTAGCGCAGTGAGATTCCCAGACTAACGCCTGTTGATCTCACATATGCCGGTTCATGCATGTAGTAGTCAAATAATTGCAATTTTTGTCTCCACTGAGACGTTTTTTGCAAAGTTGGCAGATAACGTGCATTGGGTCATCCTTTTGCAGTCTCAAAAAGGCCCAGGCTAGGCAATCCTTGCCGCCCCTGCAAACTGCAGACCCACAACCACTTCTGGCTACAGCCAGAGTTGTGGCTGAGAATGCAGTGCTTGTTGTGGTTGAATCATTCCAACTGTGCGGGAAATCACAAAGTAACATCCTCATCTTTCTCCTCCTCCACCTCCTCTGCCGAGCTACTCAGCTGCGTGCCTCTGGGTTCTCACCAAGTGGGATTTACAACCTCATTGTCATCCTCTCTGTTCTCAAACTGCTCACCCTGAAAGTCACCGTCCTCCTCTTCCTGGCCTGACAGCACAGAATAATCCGCATGCCCCTCAGGTAGCTCTCGCATGCAGCTGAGTAGCTCAGCAGAGAAGGTGGAGGATGAGAAAGACGAGAAGATTACGTTGCAGCTTCCCGCACAGACACTGAGTAATGCAACCACGACAAGCACTGCATCCTCAGCCACAATGGTGGCTGTGGGCAGCAAGGGTGCCTAGCCTGGGTCTTTTTGGAGACCGCAAAGCATGACACAACTCATGTTATCTGCCAACTTTGTTAAAAACAACTGTGTAGAGGTAAAAATTGCTATAATTTGACTACTACATGTATGAACTGGAACATGCGCAATCACCATGTGTTAGACTGGGAAGCTCACTGTGCTAAAATGTAGACTATCGTGCCTCGCCAACTACCTGTGGCTCCATCAACAGCAACTGCCATTTCTTCCTCCTCCATCACCATGGAAACTGTTCTCACACTGGTCTCCGGCCGCAGAACCTCCACTTGTTTACTTGCTACAGTCAGAGTGAGTGAGAGCCTGTCAGCTGTTACAGTAGTTGACATGCCTGCTGTTTTTGACCGATCTCAGACTCGGTCCAGCAGTCACGTAAAAGATTGTTTCGTCCTACACATGCCAAAGCAAAGAACTTGAACTTCACCATCTCCAATCTGATGACCATGGAAGAGCTGCCTTTCTGCCCGGTGGATAGAGACTTTTTTATGAAAAATTATCGCCGTCGCAGTCCCCCAATACCAGTTACCCAGTCGCCATTACTTCTCTAAGAAAGATGTGCCTGTGCTATACCAGCATGTTGCAGACAACAACACCCATTCCTTGACTAAATCTATGTCTGCCATAGTGCATTTCATCACAGACACTTGGACGAGTAAGCATGACCAGGGGCATTACATATTGCTGTATGAGCCCATTCCCCGCTTGCTCCACAAGTCTTGGATTCCCCAAGGCTTGCAGGGCGCTTGGTGATGTAGAACTAAACCACTACTCACCAGAAGATGGAGAACTAAACAACTAGACAACAGAGGTTGGAGAACTAAACTACAGCACAGCTAGGGTTGTAGAACTAAACCACTACAAACCAATGTGTCACTATACACCAAGTCTTGGAATCCCCAAGGCTTGCGGGACAGACCTCTATATCTAACACTTCCTCCACTGCTTCTGCCTCCTCCACCTCCTCTAGGACCTCCACCTGCACCCTTAACCACTCCCTTAATGAGACACACATTCCAACAGTGCAGAAAGAATCCCCCCCCACCTCCATACTGCGCAGCCAGGGCTCACCGCAATCAGGCAGTGTTTAAATTAATATGCCTTGGAGATCGCATTCATACAGATCAAGAGTTGTGGATAGCTATCCATGCCGAGTTTGAGCAACGGATGTCTCCACTGAACCTGGAGCCAGGAAAGGCCATGTGGGATAACGGTGCAAACCAGGTGGTGGCCCTCTGCCGGGGCAACCTCACACATGTGCCTTGCATGGCTCACATCCTCAACCTGATGGTACAGCAATTTCTCTGCCACTATCCCGGCCTGGATGCACTGCTGCAGAAACCACGGTCGTTGTGTGCTCACCTCTGCTATTCGCAACCAGCGGGTCATTGACTTGCATCGCTACAGAGATCTTTCGGCCTACCGGTTAATCAGCCAATATGCGATGTGCGAAATTTAACTCTACGCATGTTGCAGCGACTGTAGCAGCAGCGACGAGCCCTGACGCAGTATCTCATGTCGTGTAGCCTGGGAAAACGCAGTATGGACGTGGTGCAAATCACACTTGCGGAGTGGACACAGATAAAGGACCTTTGCACCATTCTGCACATTTTTGAAAAGGCTACTAAGATGGGCAGTGCTGAGGATGCCGTCATCTACATGCTGGAGCACACTTTGAATAGTCTGCAGGAGGAGGTGATGGTCCCAGGGAAAGAGGAGGAAGCAGAGGAGGATGCAAAAGGATTAACAATATCTCTAAGTTCTGGTCTGTCGTCACACAGGCGGGTGCCAAGGGAGGAACAAATGGAGGAGAATGAGGAGAAAGAGGTAATGGAAGCGCAACAGTTAGGAGATGAAGAGGATAATGATTCCCTCTCTGTTTTCCATGGTTGCCAAGAGGGGATGGAGGAAGTAAGCTTGAGTGTTATCCCACCACAAACACACTATGGACTTGGACCTCATGAAAGAGACCGACCCATGCGCGCCTTCTTGCAGCACTATCTACCACATGATTGTTGCCCGTATTGTTAGGATTAGAAATAGTGCTGACTACTGGGTTGCCACTCTGTTTTATCCATTGTACAAAAGTAAATTTTGCCAGTTGCTTCCACCCCGGAAAGGGATGCGCCCATGCTGTAGTATCAAAACATGCTTGAGTATGATTTTCCCCAAGACTCAACAGCAGTGGGGCACACAGTGTGCATCGCAGTGATAGATTTCCAACCCCAGGAATGATGAGTCATCAACACAAAAATATTAGCAGTCTTGCAGCGCTGGGGTCCAGGGTTCCAACCCCTCCAAGAACAACATCTGCAAGGAGTTTGTATGTTCTCCCCGTGTTTGCGTGGGTTTCCTCGGAGTACTCATTTTTTGCCTACACTCCAAAGACATACTGATAGGAAATTTAGATTGTGAGACCCAATGTCTGAAAATGTCTATAAAGCGCAGTGGAATTATTGGCGCTATATACGTGAGTAAAATAAATAAAAATAAATTGATGCCACTTCAGTGGTATGTGCCCATAATTATTGGAAATGTTTGGTCTCCAAGTTGGGTCTCCGTCATTTGTGTTGCCTGAATTTGGCTGAGCTCTCAGAACACCAGACCTACTCCTGTCACTCATCCACCAGTTACTGATAAAAGTGTAAGCTAGAGATACTGCTCCAAGCCCTGTCCAATGCTTAAATGTGTCATGGTTTCAGGACCATGCTATTAGCACAACCAATTTAGTTTCTGAAAGTTGGACTCCTGGATGGAGCACAATATTAGCACAAAATATTTATTGCTGAAAATGTGGCCTGGTTTCTGGAGCATGCTGTTAGCACAAAGAATTTATATTGTGAAATGTGGACTCCTGATTGGAGCGCAATACTAGCACAAAATAATTAAAAACTAAAATGTGGCATGTTTTATGTAGCAAGATAGTAACAGAAAAAATTTGATTTTTTACTGTGGACGAGCCTTGGATATAGCAGAATCTCAGCGCAAAAGAATTACAACCTCAGATGAAGGCCACTTTTTGTAGCACGGTAGTAACAGAACAAATTTAGATTTTATCATGTCAACCCCTATATGGAGAAGAATATCAGCACCAAAGAATTAAACGCTGAAATGTGGCCTACTTTATGTAGCACAGTAGTAAGACAACTAATTTAGATTTTATTATGTGAACTCCTGGATGGAATGGAAAACAATATCAGAACCAAAGAATTAAAAGTTTAAATGTTGCCTAGTTGGTCTAGCACTGCAGTATCAGCAAATATTGAGATTTAGTAATGTGAATCCCTGGATGGAGCAGAATATCAGCATCAAATAATTAAAAACTCAAATGTGGCCTAGTTTGTGTAGCACTGTAGTAGCAGCAAATATTGAGATTAAGTAATGTGAACCCCTGGATGGAACAGAATATCAGCATCAAAGAATTAAAAGCTCAAATGTGGCCTAGTTTGTGTAGCACTGTAGTAGCCGCAAATATTGAGATTAAGTAATGTGAATCCCTTGATGGAGCAGAATATCAGCATCAAAGAATTAAAAGCTCAAATGTGGCCTAGTTTGTGTAGCATTGTAGTAGCAGCAATTATTGAGATTAAGTAATGTGAACCCCTGAATGGAGAACAATATCAGCACCAAAAAATTGCAAGCGGAGATGTGGCCTGCTGTATCACGTTAGTAACAGAAAAAATTAGATTTTTTACTGTGGACAAAGCCTGAATACAGTAGAATATATGTGCCAAAAAAATTTCATGCTGAGATGTGACCTGCTGTATGTATCACGGCAGCAACAGAAAAAAATTGATTTTTTATTGTGGAGCCCTGGATACAGCTGAATCTCAGCACAAAAGAATTACAAGGTCAGATGTGGCTTGTTTAATGTACCACGGTAGAAACAGAAAAAAATAGAGTTTCAAAGGTGTACTCGTGCATGGAGCACAATAGTAGCAGTGCACAACAGAGTTCTATGCTGAAATGTGGCCTGGTGTCTCTGTCTGGACCTCACTAATAGCAAAAGTTATTGATCTGCTGGAAGGTTGATTTTCCCGTCTCACAGGATTCTATCTATCTAAACTATCTGACTTAGAAGCAACCACCTAGCTAACTATTTAAAATGTTTCAGTATCAAGGACCAGTGTCAGGAGCAGCCTCTATGCTCTATTACACTGAAAAAATGGCGCTAAAACAACTTGTCTACACTTTATATGGAGAGGGACATGTGACTTTAGCAGCCAATGGCACAAGCCCTGGTGTCTGGACATTGTGGATGTTTCCTGTGCCCTGATTGACTTGCCGCAAACTGCACACATTAAGTTAAGGAAAAAAAATTATATGAACAGTAAGCCGCTACTCTGACTTCTCCCCACCCCCTCCCCTCAACAACACATACACCTCGCTCACCATACAGCACCACTATCCTAGCCAAAGTGATAAAAATACTGTCGTGGAAACACGATCATTTCCCGCACTTTTACAGATTTTTGCTGATTTTAAGTAAAAACGCTTAGGTATCTGATCACGAATCTGAATGTGCGACGTTCATGCCGAATTTGAAATTGGCGAATGTTTTCCGAACATGTTTGCTCATCTCTAGTGTTGACCAAACATGATGACAACAGTGGTGCATGTCACGATTCCAAAGTAACCTTACTCATTCAAGAGCAGAGAGCTGGCTGTGGCAGAGAGGAGATGTGTGACTGCGCCAAATTCAGCAAAAAACTGCAACATAGCTGCAATGTGTGAATGCAGTTTATAGATCATGTGTGTGACAGCACAGCAGTAAAGATTTATGTACAAGGCAAAGAGTTTAGCGTCGTAAACATTTCTCATGGCAATTGAAGGCTTTGGAATACTTTTGACTCACAGAGAATCGATTCATCGAGAATCAGATTTTCTTGAACGATTCGGCAAATTCAAATTTTAAACGATTTGCTCATTTCAAGTTCAAGCCTTTTATATTTCTCAACAAATTAGACCTTAAAAACCTGAAAGATCTACTTTCATTACAAATAAAAATGATCTGCGAGATGAAACAGAACATGTGGTTTGTAAATAGATGTGCGATATTTTAGTATGATGTTATATTTATGTTTTGCATATTATATAAACACTTTCTATTCTGCTGAAATTACATTTTTGTGAAAGTGTATTTAGAATAAAAATTCTTCTAGGAAACACTGCTGACGTAACTTATATAATTCCACATAAGGAGTTTGAGAATGCATTAAAGAAGCTGAGCATATTGGAAACAAACAACTTCCAAGTTCTAGCGTGAGCAAATAATCAAAGTCATTTTGGTGAGGTGTAAAATTTTTTCTGAGCTATGGTAGTAACATTTGCTATAGAAAATAAAAAAACATAACTGTCTGGGAGAAATAAAGTGAGTCTGATGCAAGGAGAATCTCATAATTTTATTGTTTTTTCAGAAGAACCATTGGAGAGCAATGGAGATGAAAGATGTCACTTGCTGCAAATCAAATGAGTTTTGTTGGTAGTAAACTTTTGACATTATTTGGAGAGATCAAAGGAAAAGCAGTAGCAGAGTTCCATTTTGTATTCATGTTGATGATTTAACTGTGTTCAGGAGAAGCTTTGCCAGATGCTATACTACCTTTTTATATGCTCTGCATGATTGAGCAAACACCTGGAAGGAAATTGAGTGCTGTCACTAATGGGAAGAAAGTGCCTGAAACCAAGAAGATAACTGCTCTTGTTGACAGCTTCTTTGACCTTAAAGAGGACTTAATAGAAGCATTTAGTTTTATGTGAATGATACTTTTAATAGCTTCATGTAACATAGAATGCATATGTATTTACAAATAATAGCATTACATTTCCAGGAAAATGATCAGCTACAGTTGTTTATTTTAGATAACATTTACAGACACTGGCAAGAATTACTTGGAATGTGATCGGAATGATGTATGAAGAATGAATCAATTATTTTATGCAAGAAAAATGTGCAAAATTAGGTTAGGGAATCGGTTGAAAAAGATATGTGACATATTTATTTAAGCATTGAGCTATTTTTACCATCACTCACTGACAGCTCTGGCAGATCTCTGTTTTCTTCTTTCTTTTTCTCTCTCTTTTTTTTAGAAAGTTTAGTAAGGCTATTACCAAGTAACAACATCAGTGAATCCTGTTATTATTGCAACAAAGTTTAAAACTTTTCAGCAGATTTGGTGTAGATGAGTTCATTTGGTCATATTGCATAAATAACAAAATACAACATGTCCCATCTTTTGGTTGTAATGAAATACTACTAATTTATGTCACAATACAAACTTTATTCATCATTCTTTAATGTGTGCAATTATTTGATATCTAACTCCAGAATGAGAGAATGCAAATAGCCAAGTAGGTTTGTTATAATATTTAATAAAAAAAATATATATATACTATAACAATAGCAGATTCAAGTCCTAGAATTTGTGAAGAAAAAATTGGGAAAATAAATTTCCTTATTATTCTAAGAAATTTCCCTTATGTATTATATGACTAATGGCAAATTTAAAACTGAGAATAAAAAAATGTATTACTCAAAAGTACAGAGCCAATGATTTTAGATATTACAAAAAGCTGAATACAAAGTGTTGTAGTAGCCCTTCCAAGAGGAGCTAATTTGGACGGAGATAACAAATTATCTCTAAATCTGTCTGCCATTTTTGGTTCAAATTAGATATCAAATAGAATCAATACGATGCATCGGAGAAAAGAAAATGACACACAGCCAGTGTCTGAGTGTACAATTCTTGTCTGAGTCTCAGAAACCCAGTCACATATATTTATTACAACAACAGAGATATGAAAAGGGGAATGTCTTTACAGGCTTTACATTACCTAATGCTGCAGATATTTTAATTGGGGAAAGAAAGCATTTAAATTGGAAATAACAATATCGTAAATTATGGAAACATCTGCAGATGATGACTTGAAACTAAAACTAGCTCTCTCCAATATTAAATTATCAAATATATAGGTAGATTTAATTGTCTAAAATAATAATCAAAGCAAAGTATAAATATTTACCACAACAAAAGTTATATTTGAAATATAATTAAAGCCTTCTTTTTAACCCTTTTAATAGGAAAGGTGTTTTTTTGTTAATTTTTTTTATAAAAATTTGATGGGTAACATTTTTTAATGATTCTCAATCTGTCATTATGTCATAGTTGTAGATCTTCATTACGGTCTCCTTTTATGTATATTTTTTATATTTATAACTGAACAGTTTTTGACATATCGCTGATATCCTGGCACTTTTTCACTTTCCCAAGATGGCACACTTGCATTCAATTGACTGATTAGGTTTAGATCTCTTTCTCTTCTGTTGTATGGGTTCTAGATATGTGCATTAGTGATTTGTGAATGCCAAGTATGGCGTCATTCATTGCTCTGAGGTCATATAGGGACATGCTTCTTGGTGAGTTATTACTATCTGCATTATATTACACCTGTGCACAAAATTAATCTAACTCTGAATTTTAGCACTTTATATACATTAACATAATCTATTAACAGGCAAGTTATATGTTAAGTTAATGTGCATTATGTACTTTGACACTTTTTTATATATTTTGTTTATTGTATATTCATATACACTGCTCAAAAAATAAAGGGAACACTTAAATAACAGAATATAACTCCAAGTAAATAAAACTTCTGTGAAATCAAACTGTCCACTTAGGAAGCAACACTGATTGACAATCAATTTCACATGCTGTTGTGCAAATGGAACAGACAATAGATGGAAATTATTGGCAATTATCAAAACACACTCAATAAAGAAATGGTTCTGCAGGTGGGGACCACAGACCAAATCTCGGTACAAATGCTTTCTGCTTAATGTTTTGGTCACTTTTGAATGTTGGTTGTGCTTTCACACTCGTGGTAGCATGAGACAGGCTCTACAACCCACAGAAGTTGCTCAGGTAGTGCAGATCATCCAGGATCGCACATCAATGCGAGCTGTGGCAAGAAGATTTGCTGTGTCTGTCAGCGTAGTGTCCAGAGGCTGGAGGAGCTACCAGGAGACACGCCAGTACACCAGGAGACGTGGAGGGGGCCATAGGAGGGCAACAACCGAGCAGCAGGACCGCTATCTATGCCTTTGTGAAAGGAGGAATAGGAGGAGCAGTGCCAGAGCCCTGCAAAATGACCTCCAGCAGGCCACAAATGTGCATGTGTCTGCACAAACGGTTAGAAACCGACTCCATGAGGGTGGCATGAGGGCCCGACGTCCACAGATGGGGGTTATGCTCACAGCCCAATACCATGCAGGGCGCTTGGCATTTGCCACAGAACACCAGGATTGGCAAAGTCGCCCTGTGCTCTTCACAGATGAAAGCAGGTTCACACTGAGCACATGTGACAGACGTGATAGAGTCTGGAGATGCGGTGGAGAGCGATCTGCTGCCTGCAACATCCTTCAGCATGACCAGTTTGGTAGTGGGTAATGGTGTGGGGTGGCATTTCTTTGGAGGGCAGCACAGCCCTCCATGTGCTCGCCAGAGGTAGCCTGAATGCCATTAGGTACCGAGTTGAGATCCTCAGACCCCTTGTGAGACCATATGCTGGTGTGATTGGCCCTGGGTTCCATCTAATGCAGGAAAATGCCAATTCTCATGTGGCTGGAATGTGTTAGTAGGTCCTGCAAGATGAAGGTATTGAAGCTATGGACTGGCCCGCTCGTTCCCCAGACTTGAATCCGATTGAGCACATCTGGGACATCATGTCTCGCTCCATCCACCAACGTCACGTTGCACCACAGATGCTTTAGTCCAGGTCAGGGAGGAGATCCCACAGGAGACCATCCGCAACCTCATCATGAGCATGACCAGGCATTGTAGGGAAGTCATACAAGCACATGGAGGCCACACACAATACTGAGCCCTACAGTATTTTGACTTGTTTTAAGGACATTACATCAAAGTTGGATTAGCCTGTAGTGTACTTTTCCACTTTAATTTTGGGGTTGACTCCAAATCCAGGCCTCCATTGGTTAATAAATTTGATTTCCATCAATGATTTTTGTACAGAACAAAGCATTCAATGAGAATATTTCATTCATTCAGATCTAGTATGTGTTAATTGAGTGTTCCCTTTATTTTTTTGAGCAGTGTATATATATATATATATATATATATATATATATATATATACAGCTCTGGCAAAAATTAAGAGACCACTGCAAAATTTTCAGTTTCTCAGATTTTTCTCTTTATAGGTATAATTTTGAGTAAAATGCACATTGTTGTTTTAGTCTATAAACTACTGACAACATGTCTCCGAAATTCAAAGCTAAAAATGTTGAATTTATTTGCAGGAATGATAAAGCATCAAAATACTAAAAAAGAAGCAGTGCTTTCAGAACCCAAATTACTCATGTTTTAACTCAGGAACAGTTCAGAAATCAATATTTGGTGGATTAACCATGATTTTTAATCGCAGCTTTCATGCATCTTGGCATGCTTTCCACCAGTTTTTCCATCCTTTCCAATAGAAAACTGTTCAGTGGTCTCCGAATTTTTGCCAGAGCTGTATATATATATATTAAAAAAAAATTAATCTGTATTTATTACACTGTGGGGTCTAGAGAGACATCACAGCAAAATAAGGCACATTTGACTAGCATCAAATACATTTAATGCAAGTTGAATATCTGGGCCAAATTCAAGTGACTCTGCTGAATTCAAATTTCAGGGGATTCAATCATCTCTAATCATAAATCTTATTAAAATATCAAGCTCATTTGCAGCACCACTATCCTAGCCATAGAGATAAAAATACTGTAGTGGAAATGCGAATATTTCCCACACTTTTACAGATTTTTGCCGATTTTAAGTAAAAACGCTCGGGTGTCCGATCACAAATCTGAATTTGCAACGTTAATGCCGAATTTGAAATTGGCAAACGTTTTCCGAACATGTTCGCTCATCTATAGCTTAGACCAAACATGATGACAGCAGAGTTGCATGCCCATTGGAAGAATGGTCTCATGAAAAAAAATTCCACATTATTAGGAAGTGGGTCTCCCATTGTGTTTGCCTATGCAGTGAATGCAAGGGTTTCCAAAAATTTGGAGGCACTCCAATGCCCTTTCGAAGAGTCACGGAGGTCAGAGGGCCTCCTGAAATCAATGTTCCCATTATTAGGAGGTGGGTCTCCCATAGTGTTGGCCAATGCAGTGAATGCAAGGGTTGCCAAAATTTTGGAGGCACTCCAATGACCCTTGGAAGAGTCATTGAGGTCAGAGGGCCTCCTGAAAACAATGTTCCCATTATTATTAAGTGGGTCTCCTATAGTGTTGGCCTATGCAGTGAATGCAAGGGTTTCCAAAAATTTGGAGGCACTCCAATGCCCCTTGAAAGAGAGGTGAAGGTCAGAGGGCCTCCTGAAAACAATGTTTCTATTATTAGGAAGTGGGTCTCCCATAGTGTTGGCCTATGCAGTGAATGCAAGGGCTGCAAAAAATTGGGAGGCACTCCAATGCCCCTTGGAAGGGACATAGAGGGCCTCATGAAGAAATGTTCCCATTACTAGGAAGTGGGTCTCCCATAGTGTTGGCCTATGCAGTGAATGCAAGGGTTGCCAAATATTTGGATTCACTCCAATGCCCCTTAGAAGAGATGTGGAGGTCAGAGGGCCTCCTGAAAACAGTGTTCCCATTATTAGGAAGTGGGTCTCCCATAGTGTTGGCCTCTGCAGTGAATGCAAGGGCTGCAAAAAAATGGGAGGTACTCCAATGCCCCTTGGAAGAGACGTAGAGGGCCTCATAAAAAAAGTTCCTATTATTAGGAAGTGGGTCTTCCATAGTGTTGGCCTATGCAGTGAATGCAATGGCTGAAAAAAAAATTTGGAGGCACTCCAATGCCCCTTGGAAGAGACGTAAAGGGCCTCATGAAAAAATTTTCCTATTAGAAAGTAGCGAGTCTCCTATACTTGTAAAGCCCATGCACTGAGTGCATGGGCTGACAAACATTTATCCCTGGGGGGTATACAGTGCTGGCCAAAAGTATTGGCACCCCTGCAATTCTGTCAGATAATACTCAGTTTCTTCCTGAAAATGATTGCAATCACAAATTCTTTTGGTATTATTCTCTTCATTTAATTTGTCTTCAATGAAAAAAACACAAAAAGAATTGTCCTAAAGCCAAATTGGATATAATTCCACACCAAACCTAAAAAAGGGGGTGGACAAAAGTATTGGCACTGTTTGAAAAATCATGTGATACTTCTCTAATTCGTGTAATTAACAGCACCTGTAACTTACCTGTGGCACCTAACAGGTGTGGCAATAACTAAATCACACTTGCAGACAGTTAACATATATTAAAGTTGACTCAACCTCTGTCCTGTGTCCTTGTGTGTACCACATGGAGCATGGAGAAAAGAAAGAAGATCAAAGAACTCTCTGAGGACTTGAGAAACCAAATTGTGAGGAAGCATGAGCAATCTCAAGGCTACAAGTCCATCTCCAAAGACCTGAATGTTCCTGTTTCTTCCGTGTGCAGTGTCATCAAGAAATTTAAAGCCCATGGCACTGTGGCTAACCTCCCTAGATGTGGACGGAAAAGAAAAATTGATGAGAGATTTCAACGCAAGATTGTGCGGATGGTGGATATAGAGCCTCGACTAACATCCAAACAAGTTCAAGCTGCCCTGCAGTCCGAGGGTACAACAGTGTCAACCCGTACTATCCGTCGGCGTCTGAATGAAAAGGGACTGTATGGTAGGATACCCAGGAAGACCCCACTTCTTACCCCGAGACATAAAAAAGCCAGGCTGGAGTTTACCAAAACTTACCTGAGAAAGCCTAAAACGTTTTGGAAGAATGTTCTCTGGGCAGATGAGACAAAAGTAGAGCTTTTTGGGAAAAATCATCAACATAGAGTGTACAGGAAAAAAAAAGAGGCATTCAAAGAAAAGAACACGGTCCCTACAGTCAAACAAGGCGCAGCTTCCCTGATGTTTTGGGGTTGCTTTTCTGTCTCTGGCACTGGACTGCTTGACCGTGTGCATGGCATTATGAAGTCTGAAGACTACCAACAAATTTTGCAGCATAATGTAGGGTCCAGTGTGAGAAAGCTGGGTCTCCCTCAGAGGTCATGGGTCTTCCAGCAGGACAATGACCCAAAACACACTTCCAAAAGCACTATAAAATGGTTTGAGAGAAAGCACTGGAGACTTCTAAGGTGGACAGCAATGAGTCCAGACCTGAATCCCATAGAACACCTGTGGAGAGATCTCATAACGGCAGTTTGGAGAAGGCACCCTTCAAATATCAGGGACCTGGAGCAGTTTGCCAAAGAAGAATGGTCTACAATTCCAGAAGAGCATTGTAAGAAACTCATTGATGGTTACCGGAAGCGGTTGTTCGCAGTTATTTTGGCAAAAGGTTGTGCAACCAAGTTTTGGGCTGAGGGTGCCAATACTTTTGTCCTGCCCTTTTTTGGAGCTTTGTGTGAAATGATCAATGATTAGATTTTTGCTTCATTCTCTTTTGTGTTTTTTCCTTGCAAGCAAATTAAATGAAGAGAATAATACCAAAGAATTTGTGATTGCTATCATTTTCAGGAAGAAACTGAGTATTATCTGACAGAATTGCAGGGGTGCCAATACTTTTGGCCAGCACTGTACATGAACATACTATATACATTTTTTTTACCGGCATCATAAACAGCCTTTAAAAAAATTATGTGGGTGTTGCATCACGGATCACGGTCACCCTGGTGATATGGTGGTGGAGGATGGGGATGAGGATAAGGAGGAGGACAAGAGCAAATAACCAAAATCAGGTAGTGTATACCCATGTATGGGTGTGAAAAGGTGCATGGGAATACACCTCCCAAAAAAAGACACTGGATTTGAGTCAGCCTGTCAGCATTTTCAGTTGACAGGCCGATGAGCTTATCAGTTACAATTCCACCAGCAGAACTAAAAACCCGCTCTGACAAAACGCTAAGGGCAGGGCAGGCCAGGACCTCCAAGGGGTAGAGAGCCAGTTCATTCCATGTATCCAGCTTGGATACCCAAAAATTATAAGGCACAGGGGAATCATGGAGGACGTTGGTACGGTTGGGAGAGTACCCCGCGCCTGAGGGTCTCTGCGATGGGAGGGTCTGAGAAAACTCTCCCAGAACATTGACAGTGTTCCCCTGCCTCTGCTGGATTGGAGTTGAGTCTCTCTCGCCTGTACTCCTTGGTTGTCCAACGAGCTGTGACCTTTGCCGCCGGCGTTTTCAGATAGGAATTTTTTTAATAGTTCTGTATCAAGGGCCTTCTGGTACTGCCCCATTTTTCTAGACCTGTCCGCTTCAAGAATAAGAGATATAAAATTCTACTTGTAGCGTAGGTCTAGAAGTGTCACCAACCAGTAATGACTGTCACCCAAAATGAGAACGTGAAGGTCACGGGAAAGGCAGCGTAACATAAACTCAGCCATGCGTGCCAGACTGCTAACAGGCAAGACATCCATGTCCTCAATAAGAGGACGACTGACCATGCTCTCCTCCTACACCTCCTCCTTTTCCCTGTCCTCAGGCCATTCACGCTGAACAGACGGTATGACAGTTGTGCAGGTAGTACCGTCTATAGAACATGAAACTAGCTCCTGTTCTTCCTCCTCCTAGCTAATTATGGTGTCATTGCCGCTCACCATCTTGGTGGAGTCCTCAAAGTTTTGGAGGATGGTACATATGTCTGACATCCATGCCACTCCTGAGGTCTTTTGTGTGGAGTCTGAACTGAATACCGATGGCCTTGTTTATGCTGGTAGTCAACAACTGCCCTATTTTGCTCACAAATCCTTCCCAACATCTACAGTGTAGAGTTGCTACACGTGGGGACATCACTCACCAGTTGGTGAGCCGGAAGCTGCAAACGTTGCAGAAGCACGGCAAGATTGGCGGAAGCTGTAGCTGACTTTCTAAAATGGGCACACAGGCAGTGTACTTTGATAAGCAGATCCGGCAGCTCCGGGTAGGTTTTGAGAACCACTGAACCACGAGTTTAAGCACATGGGCTAGGCATGGTACATGTGTGAGCTTGCCTGGCTCTAGGTTCAGCAGTGTTAGCCACAAATCTGCCTGCTCTTTCAGAGCTGTCCACAACTCTTCAGCATTGTCCGGTTTGTCACCTAAGCATATTAGCTTTAGCACAGCCTGTTGCCGCTTGGCCGAGGCAGTGCTGCAGTGCTTCCAGCTTGTGACTGATGTGGTCATTTCGGAGATGGTGGCTGAAGAGTAGGCGGGGGTTGAGGAGGATGAGGTGCAGGAGCTGTAGACTGTGGGGGCAACCCTGATTGACCTAGGGCCCGAAAACCTCGGTGTCGGGAGGATGTGTTCTGTTCCAAGGTCCGACTGGGTCCCGGCTTCCACTATGTTAACCCAGTGTGTCGTCAGCGAGATGTACCGTCCCTGCCCACAAGTACTTGTCCACGTGTCTGTCGTTAGGTGGACTTTCCCAGTAACTGCATTGTTGAGGGCACGGCTAATGTTGTGGGACACGTGCTTGTGTAATGCGGGGACGGCACACCGGGAGAAATAGTGGCGGCTGGGGACCGAGTACGGAGGGACGGCCGCCGCATCAGGTTGTGGAAAGCTTCCATCTCCACGAGCCTTAAAGGCAACATTTGGAGCGCAAGCAGTCGCGAAATGTGGGAATTTAGTAGTGTGGCCTGTGGGGCGTTGGCTGCGTATTTGCACTTGCGTTCCAAGGACTGGGGTATGGACAACTGAACGATGCGATGGGACAAGATTGTGCTTGCTGATAGTGCTAGTTGAGAGTGTGTAATGACAGTAGTGTTGAGCCACCCCCGTAGTGTTCGAGTTCGGTTCGGTTCGTCGAACACCCGTATGTTCGCCAAACTGTTCGTCGAACTGTTCGTCGAACACCTTCGAACACCATTAAAACCAATGGCAGGCAAACAAAAACACATAGAAACATTTAGAAAACACATAGAAAACACTTCAAAGATGTCCAAAAGCTGACAAACTTCTCAGAAGACACAACTAACACATGGAAAAGTGACAAGTACATATAGTCATGCGAAAAGAAAAGAGGTGGAGGTATAAAAGGAGGGGGAGACACAGATATAGGCATGTCATGCCCTTCTAAAATCAAGAAAGGCTGGAGTAAAAATCTAAAATCAGCCTACCAACACCCAGACGTCGTGACAAGAAAATTAAAAAAAGAAATATCTTTAGGTAGAATGGCGGTTCCATTCAGAACACTTTCCTTACAAGACGTAGTGGTATCCCCGTTGTGAGTTGTGCCAAAAACGGAACCCAATACATTCGGACTAATCCACCATTTGTCATATCCAAGGGGCAGGTCCGTAAACGACAACATCGACGCGGAACAAAGTACAGTAGTATATACTGTACATGCTTTGACAAGGCAATCAGGTGGATCAAGAAGTTAGGAAGGGTCATCCTAATGGCCAAAACAGACATTGATGCGATGTTCCGGTTACTTACTACCTGTGCCTCCGAATAGTGTCCACCTATTGGGCTGCTTCTGGGAAGGAGCATACTATATAGTAAACTAAATAGGCAGAAAAAGAGCGTGTATATATGCAGTGATCACCAAAATAATAAACAAAAGAAAAATATATATAAATGAATAATAATAAATATCCTGGATATAAAGTGCATCAACTCATTTTATTGAAGTACAATCAGACACAGGTAAAGAACATACCAAATTTAAAACACCATTAAAAAAGTGGAATGAGCCACTATATAAGGAACCAGCTACCAAAAAACCTTTCCCATAATTTTAAAGAGTATAATGCAGAAAGTGCACATGATGAAATCAAGAAGCGCACAAATTATATAGAGTATCTGTAGTGGTCAATAATTGCACAAGCCCTATATTGCACACAACTTGGTATATAGCATACTATGTTTGCATACTTAAATACCAAGCAAATAGTATGCTGCACATATGTAGGATATAATAGATGATTATTCAATAAGCCAAAAGTATACACAAAATGTGTTTAAAATGATCACCAATTGCGCAAGCCCTCTATTATAGATATCCAAGACGAGAAGTGATACATAGCACACTGTTTATAAGACAAGATTTCTAGCTTTCTCCCCACATGATATGATATACAACTATATATAGTTGGAGGAGTCGGGATACAAACAATAAATGTTACAATAAACCAACAGTGTGTCTGAGGGTTAATATCTGCAAGCAATTAGTACGTCACCATAACTATAGAGGCAGAGAAAATAACTCCCCGCATAGTATGGCAATCTGGACCCGCAACATGACCCTAAATAGATATACTTAAATCAGCATGCGCTCTGGAAGGTGAAGCTGGGACCTCAGTGCCCTACGCGTGTCGCCACACAAGGTGGCTTCATCAGGGGCATGTATGATCCTATACCATGTGTCAGTATATATAAAGCCTGAACAATCAATAAATTATTTACCTAAGGGACAGCTGTTATCCCGGGAGACGCCGGAGCCCCAGACACCGCGGAGCGGAAGTATGTATGTTTGAACCGGAAGTGGTCATATCGGCATAAACAGAGCGGATGCTGCCAGCGTGATGGGCGTCCTGAGTTGTCAGGGAGACCATGTACACAAATCATGCGTTGGCGCATGCGCTGCTTCATCAAAGACGTCTATAGTGTTATTTACAGGGGGAGTGCTGTCCCAATCAAATGGAGAAAATAAGAGACTCTTCACCTAAACCTGATCATAGGAGCAAAAGTGCTGAGTTTGATCAAAGTAGGGCACCTGAAAGTACGCATAGTTTGTCAAATCCCCATGGGTAGTAAATTAATATTTGTCTAATCAATAAGGCGGGAATACATACAATAGTCAGATCCCCATAGATATTAGTCATTCTATAGTATTCTCGAGGCGCAAGATGTTTGCACCTCAATTAATAACTTGCGTAAGCACCATTATGCATCTTGATTATATCTTTAAAATGCTCCTTATGAGATAAGGAGATAATTACCCAAAATATCAAAAAAAAAAAAAAAAAAAAAAAAAAACTTTAGCGGATAGATATATTCTATTATCCAATTATCCAATGGGGTCAGCAAGTAACCATTCCGTATACATCAAATGTAGCATGACCATTATTGACCACCACAGATGGAGAAGCCTAGAGAGCGGGAGAGAGGGACAAACAATAGGCAAAAACATGATGTAAATAGATATATGTAAATAACCCAAATGTCCCAAATTTCCCAGATTTTCTACCAAAAAATTGGCTTCAGCATATGGATATTTTTCTATTACTCAACACGAACTGTCAAAGACTACTATACATCAAGTGCAGTATAACTGTTATTGGCCACCACAGATGAAAAAGCCTGATGACATTCAGGAGGAATAGGCACAGACTACATGTGCATGGATAATCTGCAAAAATAGCCAAAACGTCCTCTTGGGTACACAGCAGTTGTATCCATATTGTAAGTTCCATAAGAGTACATTGCCATGATGATCACAGGTTAAACACATGTAAGTCCTGTCCGTCCCTCCAATTTCGCCAAAGCCATAGGAACGGCTGGGTCCTAAACATGCCATTGTTACTGGCCAGATCAGGATTCCAAACCACCGTCCAATATTGATGATAAATAAAATAAGGAAGAAGAAGATAGAAGTTGTTGTAAAGTTCGGTTCTCAGATGTCTCCTCACATTTCTCCTCATGCCCGCTCTCTCAAAAGCTCCGATGAGATAATGGATATCACAGGCAGTAAGTGTCCTCCCTTCCATCATCAAGAGGCCCAATAGACGTATACCGAAAGTGTATTCAAAGAGTCCAAAAAAGCTTGGGCCATGTTCAAATTGCCTCAAAGGGGAGAGTGTCACAAATAAAGCCAGATTTCGAATACAGTAAAACCGGTGTAGCAAACGTCCTATATGGGAAAGAGAAAGAAAGAGGAGTGAGGATATAGACATAACAAACTCACAACTGTTTGTAAAAGCCGGTAAATAGAAGTTCTCCATTTAGACCTCCAGGTATCAAGCTCTGTAACTCAAAAATCCATTTGGATTCGCATCTTAAAAGGGCATTGGTACAATCACCCCCCTTAATATTAGTTTTTTTCTGCTCCAGGCCCAGTACCTGGAGTCCAGACGGTCGGCCATTATGGACTTCCAGAAAATGTGTCGCCACAGATGTTATTGTTTTATTTTTGTCACGATCCCTCCTGGCCGTGGAGATGTTGGAAATATGTTGTTGAACTCTCTTCCTAAGTTCTTGTGATGTTTGTCCGACATATATCTTTGGACAGCTACAGATCAAGGCGTATACCAAATTTCGTGATCGACAATTGAAGTAGGTTTTTGATCTGATCTGATAAGGAAAGATAGAAAGTGTTATACCATTTTGCGCAACTGTATATTGGCAGATGTTGCATCCCCCACATGGGTAGGTCCCAACAATTCTGCTACCTCTATCCAATCTGGTAGAGGGTCGCGTGTAATGGCTCTGACATAGTTTATCCTTCAGGTTCCTTGCTCTACGGGCTATTAGGCTAGGGGTCGTTGAAATATGTGTAATCAGTTTTGGGTCACTCATAAGAATGCCCCAATTTTTTTGTGAGCACATTCCGTATATCGGACCATTGATTATTAAAAGTGGTGATAAGGCTCAAAGGTCTGACCGGTCTTGCCCCTCGTGTCTGCAATAAATCATTGTGATTCCTACCTCTTGCATCTTGAAATGCACTCGAGATAACTCGTCGTGGGTAGCCTCTTTTAAGAAAGCGTTGTGAAAGATCCTTGGATTGTTCTTTGAAATCATTCATAGTGGTGCAGTTCCTGCGGACCCGGAGAAACTGTCCCTTCGGGATCCCGTTCCGTAGGTGCAGTGGGTGGAAGCTTGAATAGTGCAGCAGATTGTTTGTAGCTGTGGCTTTTCTAAAGAGAGTGGTGCAAATCCGATTACCCCTCTTAATCAACTTCAAATCCAGATAATCTATCTCTATATAAGAGAAGTTTGACGTTAATCTGATGTTAAATGCGTTACTGTTCAAATCGCTGATAAAAGCCTCACATTCCATTTGGGTGCCTGACCACAACAAAAACACATCGTCGATATATCTTAGCCATGTAAGGACCTTGTTGTTGAAGGACTCATGTGCATATACCACTGTATCCTCCCACCATCCCAGATATAAATTTGCATAAGCGGGCGCACACCTCGCCCCCATTGCAGTTCCAGCCACCTGCCGATAAAATTTTCTGTCGAAGACAAAGTAATTTTTGTCTAAGACAAAATGTAAAAGGTCCAGGACGAAAGAGTCATGTTTACGATCACCCGTGGAACGTTGATCCAAAAAATACATGACTGCTTTAATACCAAGCTCATGTGCGATACTGGTATAAAGGGATTCTACATCCAGTGTAACCATGATGGTATTATCGGGGATGACCAGTTGATTGAGGAGTTGGATAAAATGGGAGGAGTCCCTAACATAAGATTTCAGGGATGAAGCCAAAGGCTGTAGGAAATGGTCTAGGTATATGCACGGGCGTTCAAAAAGACCGCCGATACCCGACACAATGGGTCTGCCTGGAGGTTCGATCAGGGATTTGTGCACCTTGGGTAATAAGTACAAGGTAGGCACTACAGGGTATGGGGTGGTAAGAAAATCAATCTCTTTTTTATTTAGAATGTTGTTATGCCCCGCTCTCTTAATCAGGGAATCCAATTTGTCCTTAAAGAACGAGGTCGGGTCTGATGGTAGTACATGATAACAAGATCTATTAGATAATTGTCGGTTGGCCTCTTTGATATAAAGTGTATTGGGCCATAATACGATGTTACCACCCTTGTCAGCTTCCCGAATCAGGAACTCCTTATTAGATATCAATTTAGTGAGTGCCTGTCTCTCTGCCCTACTCAAATTGTTGCTACTGTGTGGGTCATTCTTTAGATTTCGAATGTCCCTACACATATTATCAAAAAAGATTTGCACCACTGGGAACATGGAGAAGGGTGGTGTAGCCTGTGAGGGAAGTCTACCTGTAAATCTTTGACGTGGTTGAGACTCCTCATTTTCCTGCAGCAAATCTAAGAGGTCCTGGAAAGTCTGTCTGTCCTCCGATGGTAGAGTGTCAATAAGAGAGGGCTGATGATACAAAAGTTTGAAAGTCATTTGTCGGCAAAACAAATATGCATCTTTTACTAACTCAAACTTATTCAGGATATTCATGGGAGAAAAAGACAGACCCCTTGTTAAAACTAATCTCTCAACTTCAGAAAGTATGTAAGTAGACAGATTGATAATTTGGAGATTACCGTCCGAATTTTCGATGGGGCCATTTGTATTTGGGTCTAACGTCTCCTGTTGCGGGTTTCCCGCTTGTAAGATGGGGACCAGACTCTGTACCCCCTGTTCCTCTTTCCTTTGACCACCGATGTGGTCTCTTGTTCTCCGACGGCCCCTTCTGTGTCGCTTGGGCCTGAAGATAAAAAATCACTAGAGGAGGATTCACATCGTGTGTTCACATCCATTGGGGGTCTAGTCTCCACTGTACCCCGTCGTCTGTTACCCCTATGGCCCCATTTGAAGATCCTTCCGTTATCAAAGTCCAATTTATCTCTGTGAAACTTATGTTTCTTTTTATTTATAATGTCTCTTTCAAACTGGTCAATAGACACCCTAAGACGCTCCTTGAAGGGTGCCACCAATGTATCATTATCAAAGTCCTTCAGCTGGTTTTCACATGCCCTGATGTCATCTTTGAGCTTAGTGAGTAGCACCTGATCATGCTCAATCAGCATATCAATTAAGATGGTAGAGCACTTTAAAAGACCTATCTCCCAAGTTTGTTGAAAGGTATCATTGACTTCCCAAGCAGGGAAAATCTGTACCCGGAGGCCCCGGGGCACTAGCCCCAGCTTTTTATACTCCTCTAAACTTCTCACATTCCACCAAACTTTAGTTAGAGATTTGTGTAAATTCATTAAGTCTTTTGTTAGTGACTGAAAATCCGATTTACCAGTCACTCCCTCAGCTCCCTGCCGTACATCAGTTTCAAAGACCCCTAATGCCCGATTACTCCAGGCTGTTTCCCTAGCTGAAAGATCCATAATAAATATCGGCTAACACTGGATGTGCCAACACTCCAGAAAATTGGACTCAAAGTGGCTCAAGAGAGAGCCACCGCCACAAAATATACAAGAGCAACAAGAAAGGGGGGGGGAGGGCACCATCCGATAATAGGGATCCACCTGCCACACGCAAAAAAATAACATAAACTAAATAGGCAGAAAAAGAGCGTGTATATATGCAGTGATCACCAAAATAATAAACAAAAGAAAAATATATATAAATGAATAATAATAAATATCCTGGATATAAAGTGCATCAACTCATTTTATTGAAGTACAATCAGACACAGGTAAAGAACATACCAAATTTAAAACACCATTAAAAAAGTGGAATGAGCCACTATATAAGGAACCAGCTACCAAAAAACCTTTCCCATAATTTTAAAGAGTATAATGCAGAAAGTGCACATGATGAAATCAAGAAGCGCACAAATTATATAGAGTATCTGTAGTGGTCAATAATTGCACAAGCCCTATATTGCACACAACTTGGTATATAGCATACTATGTTTGCATACTTAAATACCAAGCAAATAGTATGCTGCACATATGTAGGATATAATAGATGATTATTCAATAAGCCAAAAGTATACACAAAATGTGTTTAAAATGATCACCAATTGCGCAAGCCCTCTATTATAGATATCCAAGACGAGAAGTGATACATAGCACACTGTTTATAAGACAAGATTTCTAGCTTTCTCCCCACATGATATGATATACAACTATATATAGTTGGAGGAGTCGGGATACAAACAATAAATGTTACAATAAACCAACAGTGTGTCTGAGGGTTAATATCTGCAAGCAATTAGTACGTCACCATAACTATAGAGGCAGAGAAAATAACTCCCCGCATAGTATGGCAATCTGGACCCGCAACATGACCCTAAATAGATATACTTAAATCAGCATGCGCTCTGGAAGGTGAAGCTGGGACCTCAGTGCCCTACGCGTGTCGCCACACAAGGTGGCTTCATCAGGGGCATGTATGATCCTATACCATGTGTCAGTATATATAAAGCCTGAACAATCAATAAATTATTTACCTAAGGGACAGCTGTTATCCCGGGAGACGCCGGAGCCCCAGACACCGCGGAGCGGAAGTATGTATGTTTGAACCGGAAGTGGTCATATCGGCATAAACAGAGCGGATGCTGCCAGCGTGATGGGCGTCCTGAGTTGTCAGGGAGACCATGTACACAAATCATGCGTTGGCGCATGCGCTGCTTCATCAAAGACGTCTATAGTGTTATTTACAGGGGGAGTGCTGTCCCAATCAAATGGAGAAAATAAGAGACTCTTCACCTAAACCTGATCATAGGAGCAAAAGTGCTGAGTTTGATCAAAGTAGGGCACCTGAAAGTACGCATAGTTTGTCAAATCCCCATGGGTAGTAAATTAATATTTGTCTAATCAATAAGGCGGGAATACATACAATAGTCAGATCCCCATAGATATTAGTCATTCTATAGTATTCTCGAGGCGCAAGATGTTTGCACCTCAATTAATAACTTGCGTAAGCACCATTATGCATCTTGATTATATCTTTAAAATGCTCCTTATGAGATAAGGAGATAATTACCCAAAATATCAAAAAAAAAAAAAAAAAAAAAAAGGGATAACAGCTGTCCCTTAGGTAAATAATTTATTGATTGTTCAGGCTTTATATATACTGACACATGGTATAGGATCATACATGCCCCTGATGAAGCCACCTTGTGTGGCGACACGCGTAGGGCACTGAGGTCCCAGCTTCACCTTCCAGAGCGCATGCTGATTTAAGTATATCTATTTAGGGTCATGTTGCGGGTCCAGATTGCCATACTATGCGGGGAGTTATTTTCTCTGCCTCTATAGTTATGGTGACGTACTAATTGCTTGCAGATATTAACCCTCAGACACACTGTTGGTTTATTGTAACATTTATTGTTTGTATCCCGACTCCTCCAACTATATATAGTTGTATATCATATCATGTGGGGAGAAAGCTAGAAATCTTGTCTTATAAACAGTGTGCTATGTATCACTTCTCGTCTTGGATATCTATAATAGAGGGCTTGCGCAATTGGTGATCATTTTAAACACATTTTGTGTATACTTTTGGCTTATTGAATAATCATCTATTATATCCTACATATGTGCAGCATACTATTTGCTTGGTATTTAAGTATGCAAACATAGTATGCTATATACCAAGTTGTGTGCAATATAGGGCTTGTGCAATTATTGACCACTACAGATACTCTATATAATTTGTGCGCTTCTTGATTTCATCATGTGCACTTTCTGCATTATACTCTTTAAAATTATGGGAAAGGTTTTTTGGTAGCTGGTTCCTTATATAGTGGCTCATTCCACTTTTTTAATGGTGTTTTAAATTTGGTATGTTCTTTACCTGTGTCTGATTGTACTTCAATAAAATGAGTTGATGCACTTTATATCCAGGATATTTATTATTATTCATTTATATATATTTTTCTTTTGTTTATTATTTTGGTGATCACTGCATATATACACGCTCTTTTTCTGCCTATTTAGTTTATGTTATTTTTTTGCGTGTGGCAGGTGGATCCCTATTATCGGATGGTGCCCTCCCCCCCCCTTTCTTGTTGCTCTTGTATATTTTGTGGCGGTGGCTCTCTCTTGAGCCACTTTGAGTCCAATTTTCTGGAGTGTTGGCACATCCAGTGTTAGCCGATATTTATTATGGATCTTTCAGCTAGGGAAACAGCCTGGAGTAATCGGGCATTAGGGGTCTTTGAAACTGATGTACGGCAGGGAGCTGAGGGAGTGACTGGTAAATCGGATTTTCAGTCACTAACAAAAGACTTAATGAATTTACACAAATCTCTAACTAAAGTTTGGTGGAATGTGAGAAGTTTAGAGGAGTATAAAAAGCTGGGGCTAGTGCCCCGGGGCCTCCGGGTACAGATTTTCCCTGCTTGGGAAGTCAATGATACCTTTCAACAAACTTGGGAGATAGGTCTTTTAAAGTGCTCTACCATCTTAATTGATATGCTGATTGAGCATGATCAGGTGCTACTCACTAAGCTCAAAGATGACATCAGGGCATGTGAAAACCAGCTGAAGGACTTTGATAATGATACATTGGTGGCACCCTTCAAGGAGCGTCTTAGGGTGTCTATTGACCAGTTTGAAAGAGACATTATAAATAAAAAGAAACATAAGTTTCACAGAGATAAATTGGACTTTGATAACGGAAGGATCTTCAAATGGGGCCATAGGGGTAACAGACGACGGGGTACAGTGGAGACTAGACCCCCAATGGATGTGAACACACGATGTGAATCCTCCTCTAGTGATTTTTTATCTTCAGGCCCAAGCGACACAGAAGGGGCCGTCGGAGAACAAGAGACCACATCGGTGGTCAAAGGAAAGAGGAACAGGGGGTACAGAGTCTGGTCCCCATCTTACAAGCGGGAAACCCGCAACAGGAGACGTTAGACCCAAATACAAATGGCCCCATCGAAAATTCGGACGGTAATCTCCAAATTATCAATCTGTCTACTTACATACTTTCTGAAGTTGAGAGATTAGTTTTAACAAGGGGTCTGTCTTTTTCTCCCATGAATATCCTGAATAAGTTTGAGTTAGTAAAAGATGTATATTTGTTTTGCCGACAAATGACTTTCAAACTTTTGTATCATCAGCCCTCTCTTATTGACACTCTACCATCGGAGGACAGACAGACTTTCCAGGACCTCTTAGATTTGCTGCAGGAAAATGAGGAGTCTCAACCACGTCAAAGATTTACAGGTAGACTTCCCTCACAGGCTACACCACCCTTCTCCATGTTCCCAGTGGTGCAAATCTTTTTTGATAATATGTGTAGGGACATTCGAAATCTAAAGAATGACCCACACAGTAGCAACAATTTGAGTAGGGCAGAGAGACAGGCACTCACTAAATTGATATCTAATAAGGAGTTCCTGATTCGGGAAGCTGACAAGGGTGGTAACATCGTATTATGGCCCAATACACTTTATATCAAAGAGGCCAACCGACAATTATCTAATAGATCTTGTTATCATGTACTACCATCAGACCCGACCTCGTTCTTTAAGGACAAATTGGATTCCCTGATTAAGAGAGCGGGGCATAACAACATTCTAAATAAAAAAGAGATTGATTTTCTTACCACCCCATACCCTGTAGTGCCTACCTTGTACTTATTACCCAAGGTGCACAAATCCCTGATCGAACCTCCAGGCAGACCCATTGTGTCGGGTATCGGCGGTCTTTTTGAACGCCCGTGCATATACCTAGACCATTTCCTACAGCCTTTGGCTTCATCCCTGAAATCTTATGTTAGGGACTCCTCCCATTTTATCCAACTCCTCAATCAACTGGTCATCCCCGATAATACCATCATGGTTACACTGGATGTAGAATCCCTTTATACCAGTATCGCACATGAGCTTGGTATTAAAGCAGTCATGTATTTTTTGGATCAACGTTCCACGGGTGATCGTAAACATGACTCTTTCGTCCTGGACCTTTTACATTTTGTCTTAGACAAAAATTACTTTGTCTTCGACAGAAAATTTTATCGGCAGGTGGCTGGAACTGCAATGGGGGCGAGGTGTGCGCCCGCTTATGCAAATTTATATCTGGGATGGTGGGAGGATACAGTGGTATATGCACATGAGTCCTTCAACAACAAGGTCCTTACATGGCTAAGATATATCGACGATGTGTTTTTGTTGTGGTCAGGCACCCAAATGGAATGTGAGGCTTTTATCAGCGATTTGAACAGTAACGCATTTAACATCAGATTAACGTCAAACTTCTCTTATATAGAGATAGATTATCTGGATTTGAAGTTGATTAAGAGGGGTAATCGGATTTGCACCACTCTCTTTAGAAAAGCCACAGCTACAAACAATCTGCTGCACTATTCAAGCTTCCACCCACTGCACCTACGGAACGGGATCCCGAAGGGACAGTTTCTCCGGGTCCGCAGGAACTGCACCACTATGAATGATTTCAAAGAACAATCCAAGGATCTTTCACAACGCTTTCTTAAAAGAGGCTACCCACGACGAGTTATCTCGAGTGCATTTCAAGATGCAAGAGGTAGGAATCACAATGATTTATTGCAGACACGAGGGGCAAGACCGGTCAGACCTTTGAGCCTTATCACCACTTTTAATAATCAATGGTCCGATATACGGAATGTGCTCACAAAAAATTGGGGCATTCTTATGAGTGACCCAAAACTGATTACACATATTTCAACGACCCCTAGCCTAATAGCCCGTAGAGCAAGGAACCTGAAGGATAAACTATGTCAGAGCCATTACACGCGACCCTCTACCAGATTGGATAGAGGTAGCAGAATTGTTGGGACCTACCCATGTGGGGGATGCAACATCTGCCAATATACAGTTGCGCAAAATGGTATAACACTTTCTATCTTTCCTTATCAGATCAGATCAAAAACCTACTTCAATTGTCGATCACGAAATTTGGTATACGCCTTGATCTGTAGCTGTCCAAAGATATATGTCGGACAAACATCACAAGAACTTAGGAAGAGAGTTCAACAACATATTTCCAACATCTCCACGGCCAGGAGGGATCGTGACAAAAATAAAACAATAACATCTGTGGCGACACATTTTCTGGAAGTCCATAATGGCCGACCGTCTGGACTCCAGGTACTGGGCCTGGAGCAGATAAAAACTAATATTAGGGGGGGTGATTGTACCAATGCCCTTTTAAGATGCGAATCCAAATGGATTTTTGAGTTACAGAGCTTGATACCTGGAGGTCTAAATGGAGAACTTCTATTTACCGGCTTTTACAAACAGTTGTGAGTTTGTTATGTCTATATCCTCACTCCTCTTTCTTTCTCTTTCCCATATAGGACGTTTGCTACACCGGTTTTACTGTATTCGAAATCTGGCTTTATTTGTGACACTCTCCCCTTTGAGGCAATTTGAACATGGCCCAAGCTTTTTTGGACTCTTTGAATACACTTTCGGTATACGTCTATTGGGCCTCTTGATGATGGAAGGGAGGACACTTACTGCCTGTGATATCCATTATCTCATCGGAGCTTTTGAGAGAGCGGGCATGAGGAGAAATGTGAGGAGACATCTGAGAACCGAACTTTACAACAACTTCTATCTTCTTCTTCCTTATTTTATTTATCATCAATATTGGACGGTGGTTTGGAATCCTGATCTGGCCAGTAACAATGGCATGTTTAGGACCCAGCCGTTCCTATGGCTTTGGCGAAATTGGAGGGACGGACAGGACTTACATGTGTTTAACCTGTGATCATCATGGCAATGTACTCTTATGGAACTTACAATATGGATACAACTGCTGTGTACCCAAGAGGACGTTTTGGCTATTTTTGCAGATTATCCATGCACATGTAGTCTGTGCCTATTCCTCCTGAATGTCATCAGGCTTTTTCATCTGTGGTGGCCAATAACAGTTATACTGCACTTGATGTATAGTAGTCTTTGACAGTTCGTGTTGAGTAATAGAAAAATATCCATATGCTGAAGCCAATTTTTTGGTAGAAAATCTGGGAAATTTGGGACATTTGGGTTATTTACATATATCTATTTACATCATGTTTTTGCCTATTGTTTGTCCCTCTCTCCCGCTCTCTAGGCTTCTCCATCTGTGGTGGTCAATAATGGTCATGCTACATTTGATGTATACGGAATGGTTACTTGCTGACCCCATTGGATAATTGGATAATAGAATATATCTATCCGCTAAAGTTTTTTTTTTTTTTTTTTTTTTTTTTGATATTTTGGGTAATTATCTCCTTATCTCATAAGGAGCATTTTAAAGATATAATCAAGATGCATAATGGTGCTTACGCAAGTTATTAATTGAGGTGCAAACATCTTGCGCCTCGAGAATACTATAGAATGACTAATATCTATGGGGATCTGACTATTGTATGTATTCCCGCCTTATTGATTAGACAAATATTAATTTACTACCCATGGGGATTTGACAAACTATGCGTACTTTCAGGTGCCCTACTTTGATCAAACTCAGCACTTTTGCTCCTATGATCAGGTTTAGGTGAAGAGTCTCTTATTTTCTCCATTTGATTGGGACAGCACTCCCCCTGTAAATAACACTATAGACGTCTTTGATGAAGCAGCGCATGCGCCAACGCATGATTTGTGTACATGGTCTCCCTGACAACTCAGGACGCCCATCACGCTGGCAGCATCCGCTCTGTTTATGCCGATATGACCACTTCCGGTTCAAACATACATACTTCCGCTCCGCGGTGTCTGGGGCTCCGGCGTCTCCCGGGATAACAGCTGTCCCTTAGGTAAATAATTTATTGATTGTTCAGGCTTTATATATACTGACACATGGTATAGGATCATACATGCCCCTGATGAAGCCACCTTGTGTGGCGACACGCGTAGGGCACTGAGGTCCCAGCTTCACCTTCCAGAGCGCATGCTGATTTAAGTATATCTATTTAGGGTCATGTTGCGGGTCCAGATTGCCATACTATGCGGGGAGTTATTTTCTCTGCCTCTATAGTTATGGTGACGTACTAATTGCTTGCAGATATTAACCCTCAGACACACTGTTGGTTTATTGTAACATTTATTGTTTGTATCCCGACTCCTCCAACTATATATAGTTGTATATCATATCATGTGGGGAGAAAGCTAGAAATCTTGTCTTATAAACAGTGTGCTATGTATCACTTCTCGTCTTGGATATCTATAATAGAGGGCTTGCGCAATTGGTGATCATTTTAAACACATTTTGTGTATACTTTTGGCTTATTGAATAATCATCTATTATATCCTACATATGTGCAGCATACTATTTGCTTGGTATTTAAGTATGCAAACATAGTATGCTATATACCAAGTTGTGTGCAATATAGGGCTTGTGCAATTATTGACCACTACAGATACTCTATATAATTTGTGCGCTTCTTGATTTCATCATGTGCACTTTCTGCATTATACTCTTTAAAATTATGGGAAAGGTTTTTTGGTAGCTGGTTCCTTATATAGTGGCTCATTCCACTTTTTTAATGGTGTTTTAAATTTGGTATGTTCTTTACCTGTGTCTGATTGTACTTCAATAAAATGAGTTGATGCACTTTATATCCAGGATATTTATTATTATTCATTTATATATATTTTTCTTTTGTTTATTATTTTGGTGATCACTGCATATATACACGCTCTTTTTCTGCCTATTTAGTTTATGTTATTTTTTTGCGTGTGGCAGGTGGATCCCTATTATCGGATGGTGCCCTCCCCCCCCCTTTCTTGTTGAGCATACTATATAGATCGCTGTTTGCCCATGGGGTCCTCCAGATCCGGCTCACTGAGGCGTTTAGTTGCTTCCTCAAATGGGTTGTAATAGACGTTTCTAAGGGGGCACATATTATCCATTACTTCGACAACTTCTTATGCCTGGGCCCAAAAGATTCGCCACAGTGTGAATACATGCGGTAGTCCACCTGTGAGAAGGAGAGAGCTGGAGGGAGAGCGGACACCACAGAGCTGAGGGGTTAGATGGAGAACGGAAAAAGGAAAGAGGGCGAGGGAGGTAAGGGAGTACAGTGGAAGGCCGACCTGAGCTCCCCCACGTTCCTGCTGGGCGGGGAACAGCCCTAGGAAGAAAAGCCGCTTGCGCATCCCTTTGAGGTTACGGACGCGAACGGGCAGAGGGACTACGCTGGAGTGCGAAGCCGACACGGCCAGTCCGTTCCTGCCCGTGCGACCTCCGTGTCGCCGTTTTTGTGCCAGAGCCGCGGTGGACCCTGACGGCCAGCCCCCCTCTCCCAATACTAGTGCCTGTCCGCTGGTGGGTCGAGCCCCCCCGCAGTGGGGGGGGAGTAACATCTGCAGAAGAAAGACCATCTTCCAGCCAAACAAAGATGTCTACTTCTTTTCGTGGACAATGTGATACGATCCCTTTCTTACAGACTCGCCCATCGCTACAAATTCCAGATGAGGCACAAAAACAGCAGGTGCTTCAATGGATATCAAGTGCTTCTTCAAGTGGGCTCTCCTCCACCTCAACTTCAACATCACAAATACTCCAGTCCTCAGAGGTGTCACCCCAATCGCACTTGCTTCCTCACAGCTCCCAAGTCTCCAGCTGCCCGTCTGAGTATGGGGTAACACAGATGGTTGAGTCTGCACAGCTGTTTACTCATACTATAGCCTGGGAAATGGAGGTCTGCTCCAGAGCTTCTGTTAATCCAGACGAGGAAATGATCTGCACTGATGCCGAGAATCTTTGAGTCGGATCCAGGACCAGATGAAGAAGGTTCTGAACATAATGTAGACCCTCATACCCAAACTGTAACTTCTGTTGGTGGAGACAATGATGAAGACGATGATGAGACTCAAATACCTGATGGGAGCGACAACTTGACTTTTCGGTCAGGGCAGGAAGAGGTTGGCTCTGAGGACGACGGGTGTGAGAACACACATGGCGATGATGATGAGGTTGGAGATCCCACTTACTGTCAACCCACAGTCAGCCAGTTGATGAGGTCAGCAGAGGAAGTGGAGGAGGATGTGACTAGCCCAGGGGATGGGGATGACTCAGTACCCGGGCCTTTGCATGGCCTTTGGGATGTCGCGGTGGTCGGCTCCCGGGCCCGTACCCTAGGGACACTCTTTAAAAGGGTGGATAATTGTTAATTTTATAAGAGTTCGTGACGCCACCAGTGGTATCTAGGGAGAAGCACCAGCGCTGCAGCAGACCACTGAGGCCGGTGATAAGGCAGCTCGATGGTATAGCTCCCCACAGGTGGAGCTAGGCCTCAGAAAAGCGTATGCAGGGGGAATGCAGGACATTCGAGACCCAGCTGGGACAGAGCAAGAACGGGAACAGACACGGTAGTCACTCCAGTATCTTTTACTGGTGGAAATTCAGGCACATCCCGGAGCACTGTAGGTTGAAGGGTGCATATCAGGATCCTCCCCAATGAGCGGGTGTAGGGCCTCCTGTTTCTTGCCTCTGAGTAGTAAGTTTCTGACCTGCCTGGAGCTAGACCTAACTTCGTCTCTGTCCTGCGCTGGCTGACCTTGTGGTAGTGCATTGTCTTGGAGTTCACGCTCCCAGTATGCAGGGCCTAAGCGTCTCCTCGCTCTGTTACGTATCAGCACCTTAGCGATCCTGGGACTTGTTGATCTCCAGGGATTCGGGTTATGCCTTACTGGGTCATAGAGATCCCGGTAATCTCGGATCCGGTGTCCGGTAAATGCTTCGGGGTGAGCTGGTTAAGCTCCTCTGCCCCCTATGTACTAACTCTCCACTCGCCTTCAGCCTACTCGGGCCCTCACCATGCTATACACACTAATGGCAGCTTGCCGCACTTCATCGATTTTATGGCGCCGGCACACCTTAAGCTCTAACTGGGCTCCCTGAATCTAGCTAGCAGGAGCCTCGTGCTCCACTGCTGAACTATTAACTGAGTTCTCTAGATTAGATTGAGCTCTCTTAGGCTTATCTACTGCAGGAACTCTTCAGAGGAACTGAACTACCTAGCTCCACCTTCCCTATTTATATCCCTAACGGGCTCCCTCTGCTGGTCTGAGGTGGAAGGTGGAGATGTGTGAATGTTTATGGGGGCCTCTTGTGGAGGATTCCATCAATGCACTCTTCTAGGATCTGTGATACCAAGCGCAGCTGGGTGTCACAGATGCTATTGACGATGAGGTTAGGTTGCGCCTTCCTGGACAGAGACGGAGTACTGGAAGCACGTCAACAACTGCATACTCAACCACAACTCTGCCTCTGACCACAAGTCATAATGGCTCTTCAGGTCGCATGGGCTCTAAGCCTTGCATAGCCTGGGCATTTTTTCAAATTGATAAGGATGACTCAACTCGTGTTATCTGTAATATTTGTCACCCAAAGCTAAGTAGAGGCCAAAAAATCCATAGTTTGAGTACTTCATGCATGAACCGTCACATGGATATGAAGCATAAGTTGCAGTGGGAAGCTCATTGTGCTACAATGCAGACTAGCGGGCCGGGTCAACCACCGTCTGCCCTATCTTGTGCATCCGCGGCCTCTTCATCCTCTGTGACTGGGGGGACAGCAGTCACACATGTTTTTGGACGCAGACATGCCACCTCTTTACCCGCAAAAGCCAGTGTGATTGGCAGGTCATCATTTCATTTGGAAGTGGAAACACCAGTTGGTGTTGAGAGCTCTCCGACATCGAGAACACCACCTTTGGATCAAGGCAACCTAACTTTTCCGCCTGCATCTTCCTCACAGACCGGCAGCTTGCCGGGGACACCTTACTCAACCCTGTCTAAGCACAACAGCCAGCCAGCCCTCGGTCCCTCAGATGTGGACAAGTAAAAGACCATTTCCTCCTAGCCATTAGTGTTGAGCCACCCCCGTAGTGTTCGAGTTCGGTTCGGTTCGTCGAACACCCGTGTGTTCGCCGAACTGTTCGTCGAACTGTTCGTCGAACACCTTCGAACACCGTTAAAACCAATGGCAGGCAAACAAAAACACATAGAAACACATAGAAAACACCTTCAAAGGTGTCCAAAAGCTGACAAACTGCTCAGAAGACACAACTAACACATGGAAAAGTGTCAAGTACATATAGTCATGCGAAAAGAAAAGAGGTGGAGGAGTAAAAGGAGGGGGAGACACAGATATAGGCATGTCATGCCCTTCTAAAATCCAAAAAGTGAGAAGCCGAGACGGCCAGTCCGCTCCTGCCCGTGCCACCTCCGTGTCGCCGGGTTTGTGCCAGAGCCGCGGTGAACCCTGACGGCCAGCCCCCCTCTCCCAATACTGGTGCCTGTCCGCTGGTGGGTCGAGAGAGCCCCCCTGTGGTGGAGGCAGCTCTAAGCTTTTTAATTTAAATTGTCCCTCTAATTTGAATGAATACACTTTAAATCCATTTACAAGGATCTATTGGAGGGCAAGTCTCATGCCAGCAGCCGCGTAATTCCAGCTCCAGTAGCGTCCACTAAAGCTGCTGCAGTTAAAAAGCTTTTATAAGGATCGAGCTCGGCTGTCCACCGCAAGGCATCCTAGTGCCAGTCCCAGCCCCTATGCCTTGGGGTGCCTCCTGATGCTCTTCACTAAGTATCCCGTGGTCCCGATGCATTTCCTTTGAAAAAATTAAGTGTCCAAACTACAGGTGGTGTAGCTTGCTTAACAGCCGGGATAATCCGCTGACTAGCAGACACTGCTACTAGGCACAAAGTATTTCCTGGGCTAGATGCAGTTAAAAATTTGTAAGTAGATACTCTCGTTGGATGCTGAGAAAGCATTCCATAGAGTCTCCTGGCACGCCATATATGATTCTCTTAAAAAGCTTGGGGTAGGGGTCTAGGGGACCCTTTTATAGCCAAAATCACGGCCCTGTATCACAATACGTCACCTAGGCTGAAGATAAATGGAACTGTAGCACCGAGGGCTCGGTTGCTACAGACGTATTGCACCTCACCCAGAGGTGTGATATCTCACTCTCAGATAAGGATGGAGTGTGGATCAGGACCCGACACCTGCATGCATTACACCACATTGCCGTGGGGCAGGGCGACCAATATGCCCCTGAGATGGGCACGACAGTCCCTGTCCCTGGCTGGAGTGGGGGGAGGGAACACTGAGGAAGGGGAACCCTGCAGTGCAGGAGCAGGGAGGAAGCAGTTCCTGGGTGCATTGAGAAGGGAGTATAAAAGGTGGGCACCATCTTAGTTCAGTGCAGAGAAGTCTGAGCAGAAGTGGCAGGGAGCAGGGGCTCTGCATGAGCTTTGCTCCGGAGGCGGGCCTAGTAACAGAGGCCCAGGCCTGCAAGAGGGAGAAGGAAGGAAGAGGAGCGGAGAAGGCTCCAGGAACGAGGAATGAAGGGATCCCAGGGGTGCGGACGGGCGAGTCGCCACCGCACGCCCGAATCCACCTGCGTGGAGGGGTCAGGCCAAAGGGGGAGACCGGTCCCCGAACTAGTGGAGGCAGGAAACGACCCTCAGCTAGAAACCGGAGGCTCTGACATTTTATGTGGCGCAGCCCCTTGCTCCACCCGCTAGGAAGGCACCACATAGGGTCAGGGAAACTGGCGCCAAGTTTACCAAGAGGAGGCCCGAGGCAGCCGGACAGAAGTGTTGGTAAGAAAGGCCAGACAAAGGACACACAAAGGGGGTCCTGTGAAGCGCTCCAAAGTTATCTGGGAGTTGTCTGAGCCCCTCACCTGGTGAGCACAGTACGACGTGGGCAGCCGTTACCTGCAGACGTGGTCTGGATAATAAGAACTGTGAGTAAAGGCCCTGAACTGCATCACTGACTCCGTGTCGTTACTGCTGCTGCCCTGCACCATCACCCCCATCCTCCGCATACACTGCCCTGAGGCTATACTCCTCCCGTGGGGAGTTATGCTACGCTCTGCTGCACCCACAACACCAGCGTTAGCGGTCTGCCCTGTAGCGGCGGTTCACTCTGACCGCAATCCACGGGTGGCGTAGTCGGACATTTAAACATCAAAACCACATAAATAGTTCCGCCACTGGTTTGACCGCCCTGAGCCACGGAACCGGATCGCCGCCACGAAGACTACAACCACCAGCATCCACCAAAAAGGGTCCGGCTCCGGGTGTCCCAAGGCCCAGGGGGTGCGTCAGAACATTTTCATCACCTTTCACAATCACCAATGGGACAAGGCAGGGATGTCCTCTGTCCCCTCTCTTATACATCCTAGTGACGGAGCACCTGCTCTCATCAATTCGCCATAACCCCAATATTAGGTGGATTGAGGTGGGAGGCACCGAGTACAAGTGCTCTCTATTTGCTGATGATGTCCTAGTATATATCACTCAATCACATATATCCATCCCTGCTGTTATGGCTGAAATAGATCACTTTGTTACATGGTAAAATTTTAAAATCAATGCAGCGAAGTCTGAGGCCCTCGATGTCTCCCTCCCTAAATCCATATAGGATTCCATCCAGTCCAACTTTCCCTTTGCCTGGCCCTCACAGGGTATCAAATACTTAGGAATTCCTATTCATAGAGACCTCTCCCATCTATGTTATCTTAATTTTGGGCCCTTTATTGAACAATTCCATACAGACCACGGTTGGCAAGTTAGAACTGTAAGATTCACTACGTGAACCACTGGTGTTTTGTGGAAAAGCACATGTACACCGCGTTCCAAATTATTATGCAAAAAGTGTTTAGGAGTGATAAGGGAAGAATTTGTTTGTTTGTCAGTTAAACTCATTGATGGTGATGTGTGTCAGGGCTCTTTATATCACTGTAAGCAATTGCAGACACCTGTGCTAATTAGTTTGGCAGGTGTGTCCAATGAAAGGCAAGACTACTTAAGAAGGCTCTCTCACATTATTAAGCAGCCTACATTTTCTGCCAAAATGGGAAAGAAAAAGGATGTGTCGGCTGCTGAGAAGCAACAAATTGTGGAGTGTTTAGGTCAAGGCATGACTACAATCAACATTGTGCGATGATCAGGATGAAGTGTCTTGGCAATCAAGAAGTATGTAGCTGATTCACAGTACACACGTGTGCGTGCTGATAAGGGCAAATTGAGGACTCTTTCCTACAGGCAATTACGTCAGGTTGAAACAGCAGCGGCAAAAAAGCCTTGTCATAGCAGCAGACAAGTTTTTGAAGCTGCTTGTGCCTCCAACGTCCCCCGAACAACAAGATGCAGGGTCCTTCAGAGGTTTGCAGCTGTGCATATGCCATCCTGTCGACCTCCTCTATCCACTTCACACAAGCAGAAACGGCTCCAGTGGGCCAAACATTACATGAAGACTGATTTCAAAACTGTTTTGTTCACGGATGAGTGCCGTGCAGCGCTCGATGGTCCAGATGGATGGAGTGGAGGATGGCTGGTTGATGGACACCCCATGCAAACACGGCTACAGCGCCAACAAGGAGGAGGTGGAGTAATGTTTTGGGCTGGAATCATGGGGAGAGAGATTGTCGGCCCCTTTAGGATCCCTGAAGGCGCTAAAGATGAACTCCATAATGTATGTGGATTTTCTCAAACAGCACTTCCTGCCATGGTTCAAGAAGAAGAACCGTGTATTTCACAGCAAGATCATTTTTCTGCATGATAATGCACCATCTCATGCTGCACATAAAACATCTGCATCTCTGGCTGATATGGGCATAAAAGGGGACAAACTTATGGTGTGACCCCCATGCTCCCCTGACCTCTACCCCATTCAGAACCTTTGGAGCATCATTAAAAGGAGTGTCTATGATGGCGGGAGGCAGTTCACATCTAAGCAACAGCTCTGGGAGGGTATTCTGTCCTCATGCAAAACAATTGAAGCAGAAACCATCCAAAACCTGACAAATTCAATGGACGAGAGAGTTCAGAAGCTCCTTTCGAACAAGGGGTCCTATGTGAAAATGTAACATCACCTAGAATAAAGTTTTGAGTTGAAAACTGTTTGATTTCAGTTTCTAACAACCTGCTAATGCTTATAATTTCAAAAATGACCATTTTTTTGGTCTTTATTAAAATGAAAAGGTTGATCGAAAAGTTTGGGGGATCTAAGAGTGTGGCAACCCAGTAGTCATGATTACTTCGAATTCTGACAATATGAGGGTCATGCTGCAGGTAGTGCAGCAAGAAGGCACTTATGTGTCTTGCGCATCTCGGAGCCCCAAAATTATTTTCCGGGCTAGATGCAGCTAAAAATTATTTTTAATTTTAAATCTGGTGAAGCTTATTATAGATGGCCTAATAGGATCAGTGCTGCACACTGCTACAAAGCCCAAATTATTTTCCAGTCAAGATACAGATAAACATGATTAGTAATTTGAAAGCTTAAAACGGTTGGTAGGGTGATTTTAACCAATCATCAAGCTTTTATTCTCCCCAGTATGACACAGGGGTAGAAAAGTCGTTTCGGATCCATGATTTGTTCATCTTTATGAACGTGAGTCTGTCTACATTATCAGTGGAGAGCCGCGTGCGCTTATCTGTCAGCACACCACCAGCAGCGCTGAACACACGTTCAAACAGAACGCTGGCTGCGGGGCATGACAAGATCTCCAAGGCGTAAGTGGCTAGCTCCGGCCATTTATCCAGATTGGAAGCCCAAAAAGAGCAAGGGTCCAGTGACACAGTCGTGGCTTCAATGTTTACTTGGAGATACTCCTGTACCATCGTCTCTAGGCGTTGACTATGTGTCAGACTTCTTGTCTCCTGTGGCCTTGCAAAGGATGGGCTAAAAAAGTGGTGAAATGATTCCGCAAAATTGATGTTACCAGCAGATACTGTGGTTCTGTTACGGTTTGAGTGCTGAACACTTGACGGTCCCACGGTTGGCAAGTTGGAACTGTGAGATTCACTACGTGCACCACTGGTATTTTGTGGAAAAGCACATGTAAGATTCTGCAACAGTCTCTGCTGATACTCCTGCATGCGTGCATCCCTTTCTATGGCAGGAATAATTTCTGCAAATTTACTTTTGTACCGGGGATCTAACAGTGTGGCAACCCAGTAGTCAGGATTATTTCTAATTCTCACAATTCGAGGGTCATGTTGCAGGTAGTGCAGCAAGAAGGCACTCATGTGTGTTGCGCATCCAGGAGCACCAAGTCCCTGTTGTGTTGGTGGCGAGGTAGCAATCATGCTTCCTTCCTCTGTCCTCTCCCCCCAACCTCGCACAACAGAAATGTGATCAAGGTCTCCCTCATCTGATGAGTCTTCCATCAGTTCGTCCTCCACTTCTTCCTGGGCTCCTGCACCTTCCTCACTAGTTTGGCTGCTACCATGCGCCCTGGTAAAATCATCTCCCCCACCCTCACATGCCTGCCGCCTTGGTACTGCCGACCGTCTGGACCTTGCAGATGTTAGCCCTTCCGCATACAACTCCTCCTCCTCTACTTCCTCCACCTCCTCTTGTGCCACCACCTGACTCCGAATTCTGTTTAACATGTGCTCCAGCATGTAAATCACCGGAATAGTCATGCTGATAATGGCATCGTCAGCACTAAACATCTTCGTCGCCATTTCAAAACTGTGCAGAAGGGTGCATAGGTCCCTGATCTGAGACCACTCCTCCAGCGTGATTTGCCCCACCTCTGAATCTCGTTGGCCCAGGCTATACGTCAGAACGTTATGCACCAGGGCTTGTCGGTGCTGCCACAGTCGCTGCAACATGTGCAGAGTTGAATTCCACCGGGTAGGCACATCGCATTTTAGCCGGTGAAGTGGCAGGCCCAACGACTTCTGGAGAGATGTAAGTCGCTGAGCTGCGGGATGCGAACGGCGGAAGTGAGCACATAGCGACCGTGCCCTCTGCAGAAGGCCATCTAGTCTGGGATAGTGGGCTAAAAATTGCTGGACAACCAGGTTCAACACGTGAGCCATACAAGGCACGTGTGTGACATTGCCCCGGCGAAGGGCCGCACCCAGGTTTGCAGCATTGTTGCACACGGCCTTCCCTGGTTTCAGGTCCAGTGGAGACAACCATTCATGAAATTGGTTCTCCAGAGCTGACCACAACTCCTCAGCTGTGTGACTCACATTTCCCAGACATTTCAATGTAAAAACCGCCTGATGACGTTGAGCCCTACTGCCAGCATAGTAAGGAGGTGTGCAGGATTCCTTCTGCGCAGTTAGAAAGCTTGTGGCATGACCAGACAGGCTTTGGGTGCAGGTGGAAGACCGAGAGGAGGTTGAGGAGGCAGAAGCAGTGGAGGAAAAATGACATAAAGAGGATTGACGCACAACTCGTGGGGACGGCAAGACTTGGACAGCAGCCCCTTGTCCTGCTGTCACCATAGTTACCCAGTGCCCAGTCAGCGACATGTAACGCCCCTGTCCATGCCTACTCGTCCAAGTGTCTGTGGTGAAATGCACCCTGTCACACACAGAGTTTCGCAAAGAAGCGGTGATGTTGTGTGCGACATGCTGGTGGAGCGCAGGCACACCTTTCTTTGAGAAGTAGTGCCGACTGGGCATCTGGTACTCTGGCACTGCGACGGACATAAGGTCTCGAAAATCCTCTGTGTCCACCAGGCGGAAAAGCAGCATTTCTGTAGCCAAGAGCTTGTAGATGGTGAAATTCAACCTCTTAGCTTTCTCATGGCTAGGAGGAAATGGTCTTTTACTTGTCCACATCTGAGGGACCGAGGGCTGGCTATTGTGCTTAGACGGGGTTGATAAGGGTGTCCCCGGCAAACTGCCGGTCTGTGAGGAAGATGCAGGCGGACATGTTAGGTTGCCTTGATCCAAAGGTGGTGCTATCGATGTCGGACAGCGCTCAAGACCAGCTGGTGTTACCACCTCCAAAGAAAATGATGACCTGCCAATCACGCTGGCTGTTGCGGGTAAAGAGGTGGCAGGTCTGCACCCCAAAACAGGTGTGACTGCTGTCCCCCCAGTCACAGAGGATGAAGAGGCCGCGGATGCACAAGATATGGCAGACGGTGGTTGGCCCGGCCGGCTAGACCGCATTGTAGCACACTGAGCTTCCCACTGCAACTTATGCTTCATGTCCATGTGCCGGTTCATGCATGAAATACTCAAACTATGTATTTTTTGGCCTCTACTTAGCTTTTGCTGACAAATGTTACAGATAACACGAGTTGGGTCATCTTTATCGATCTGAAAAAATGCCCAGGCTATGCAAGGCTTAGCACCCATGCGACCTGAAGAGCCACCACGACTTGTGGTGAGAGGCAGAGTTGTGTTTGAGGATGCAGTTGTTGACGTGCTTCCAGTACTACGTCTCTGTCCAGGAAGGCGCAACCTGATCTCGTCGTCACTAGCATCTTCCTCCACCTCCTCTGCTGACCTCATCTCTTGGCTGACTGTGGGTTGACAGTAAGTGGGATCTCCGACCTCATCATCATCACCCTGTGCGTTATCACACCCGTCGTCCTCAGAGCCAACCTGTTCCTGCCCTGACAAAAAACTAAAGTTGTCGCTCCAATCAGGTATTTGAGTCTTATCATCGTCTTCCTCATTGTCTCCACCAACAGGAGTTACAGTTTGGGAATGAGGGTCTACATTATGGTCAGAACCTTCTGCGTCTGGTCCTGGATCCGACTCATAAAGATTCTGGGCATCAGTGCAGATCATTTCCTCGTCTGGATTCACAGAAGCGCTGGAGTCGACCTCTGATTCCCAGGCTATAGTATGAGTAAACAGCTCTACAGACTCAACCATCTGTTCTACCTCATACTCAGACGGGCAGCTGGAGATTTGGGAGCTGTGAGGAAGCAAGTGCGATTTGGGTGACACCTTTGAGGACTGGAGTATTTGTGATGTTGAAGTTGATGTGGAGGAGAGCCCACTTAAAGGAGCACTTGATATCCGTTGAAGCACCTGCTGTTTTTGTGCCTCATCTGGAATTTGTAGCGATTGGCGTGGCCGTAAGAAAGGGATCTTATCACATTGTCCGCTAAAAGAAGTAGACATTTTAGTTTGGCTGGAAGATGGTCTTTCTTCTGCACCTACCCCACGGACACAACCTTTTTTCCCCTTCCCAACACGCCTATTCCCCTTTCCACCAGCAGCAGGCCTTTTTCCACTCATTTTGGTGGTTAACTAATTCACAACTCTGGAGTTGTTTGCACAAAAAAACAATGGATGGTAACCGAGCAGAGCTGAGTGGCCAAACTGTGGTATTAGGCCAAAACTATTGGCTGGGTTAGATGCAGAAAAAAATTATTTTTAATTTGCAACCTGATGGAGGTCAGTATAGATGGACTAATAGACCAAGTCCCACACACCGCTAGAAGCCCAAATATTTTTTCAGAGCTAGATGCAGAAAATTTTTTTATTCAATTTGCAACCTGATGGAGGTCAGTATAGATGGACTAATAGACCAAGTCGCACACACCGCTAGAAGCCCAAGTATTTTTTCAGAGCTAGATGCAGAAAAAAATTATATTCAATTTGCAACCTGCTGGAGGTCAGTATAGAAGGACTAATAGAACAAGTCCAACACACTGCTAGAAGCCCAAATATTTTTTCAGAGCTAAATGAAGAAAAAAATTATTTTTAATTTGCAACCTGATGAAGGTCAGTATAGATGGACTAATAGACCAAGTCCCACACACTGCTAGAAGCCCAAATATTTTTTCAGAGCTAGATGCAGAAAAAAATTATTTTTAATTTGCAACCTGATGGAGGTCAGTATAGATGGACTAATAGACCAAGTCCCACACACTGCTAGAAGCCCAAATATTTTTTCAGAGCTAGATGCAGAAAAAAATTATTTTTAATTTGCAACCTGATGGAGGTCAGTATAGATGGACTAATAGACCAAGTCCCACACACCGCTAGAAGCCCAAATATTTTTTCAGAGCTAGATGCAGAAAAAAATTATATTCAATTTGCAACCTGCTGGACGTCAGTATTGAAGGACTAATAGAACAAGTCCCACACACTGCTAGAAGCCCAAACATTTTTTCAGAGCTAAATGAAGAAAAAAATTATTTTTAATTTGCAACCTGATGGAGGTCAGTATAGATGGACTAATAGACCAAGTCCCACACACTGCTAGAAGCCCAAATATTTTTTCAGAGCTAAATGCTGAAAAAAATTATTTTTAATTTGCAACCTGATGGAGGTCAGTATAGATGGACTAATAGACCAAGTCCCACACACCGCTAGAAGCCCAAATATTTTTCAGAGCTAGATGCAGAAAATTTTTTTATTCAATTTGCAACCTGATGGAGGTCAGTATAGATGGACTAATAGACCAAGTCCCACACACTGCTAGAAGCCCAAATATTTTTTCAGAGCTTGATGCAGAAAAAAATTATTTTTAATTTGCAACCTGATGGAGGTCAGTATAGATGGACTAATAGAACAAGTCCCACACGCTGCTAGAAGCCCAAATATTTTTTCAGAGATAAATGAAGAAAAAAATTATTTTTAATTTGCAACCTGATGGAGGTCAGTATAGATGGACTAATAGACCAAGTCCCACACACTGCTAGAAGCCCAAATATTTTTTCAGAGCTAGATGCAGAAAAAAATTATATTCAGTTTGCAACCTGATGGAGGTCAGTATAGATGGACTAATAGAATGATGCTATGCCCAAAAGATTTTACTTCACTAGGTGCAGTAAAAAAATTGGTATTCTATACACAGGTGGTATATCTTGCAACACAGATAGGCTACTCCACTGACTAACACACTCTGCAATAGGCCAAAAAGGATTAGCTTTGCTAGATTCAGCCAAATGCTGTGAAAAAAACTTGCACAGCACTGGCACAGACCTGCCTGGCAAAAACTGATAGGAACTGATGTAACCTAGTCCTGAAAAGGACTCCAATTACAATTAGTCTTTACTCCCACAATCTATCTATTTAAGAGCACAGACCTGCCTGATAAAAGTCGTAGGAAATGCTGTAACCTAGTCCTTAAAAGGACTGCAATCACAACTATTCCCTACTCCCAAGCTATCTGTATATTTGTGCGAAAATTGGCTTGAAATTAACAAGGTATAGCGCACACAGCAACAGCGGTGCCGTCTAACACGCAGCTGCAGCAGTGAGAAAATGGTGGCGACGGGGAAAATGGCTTGGTCTTATAGGGCAAGGACATGTGACATACACTGCCAATCACACATGCCCTTGCTTGTGTGAAAAAAAGCACTTCGCTCCGTGTGTGCGCTGCTGATAGGCTGACAGATTGCACCTCCCCACTGCAAATGCGGGAAAGAGAAAAAAAAATGGAGATCTTCATTGTTCCTGCAGAGATCCATCCCCTGCCCCTCCCCCCGCCCCGCTGTACACTCAAACTGCGTATTAACATTAATTTTCATCATTACTGAGAAAAAATCCAGTTATGATTTTGGTGCACGAACAGTTATCGAACATAACCTCGAACAGCCGAATTTTTCTCAAATTGTTCGTGTTCGCCGACCGGCTCGAACACCGCCCAAAACAGCTCGAATTTGAGATTGGCGAACAGTTCGAGTAGAACAACGCTCATCTCTACTAGCCATGAGAAAGCTAAGAGGTTGAATTTCACCATCTGCAAGCTGTTGGCTACAGAAATGCTGCTTTTCTGCCTGGTGGACACAGAGGATTTTTGAGACCTTATATCTGTCGCAGTGCCCCAGTACCAGATGCCCAGTCGGCACCTTCTCAAAGAAAGGTGTGCCTGCGCTTCACCAGCATGTCGCACACAACATCACTGCTTCTTTGAGAAACTCTGTGTGTGACAGGCTGCATTTCCTCACAGACACTTGGACGAGTAGGCATGGACAGGGGCATTACATGTCGCTGACTAGGCACTGGGTAACTATGGTGACAGCAGGACAAGGGGCTGCTGTCCAAGTCTTGCCATCCCCACGAGTTGTACGTCAATCCTCTTTATCTAGAAGTTCCTCCACTGCTTCGGCCTCCTCAACCTCCTCTCATTCCTCCACCTGCACCCAAAGCCTGTCTGGTCATGCCACCCGTTTTCTAACTGCGCAGAAGGAATCCCGCACACCTCCTTACTATGCTGGCAGCAGGGCTCAACGGCATCAGGTGGTGTTTACTTTGAAATGTCTGGGAAATGTGAGTCACAGAGCTGAGGAGTTGTGGTCAGCTCTGGAGACCCAGTTTCATGAATGGTTGTCTCCACTGGACCTGCAACCAGGGAAGGCCGTGTGCGACAATGCTGCAAACCTGGGTGCGGCCCTTCGCCGGGGCAATGTCACACACATGCCTTGTATGGCTCACGTGTTGAACCTGGTTGTCCAGCAATTTTTAGCCCACTATCCCGGACTAGATGGCCTTCTGCAGAGGGCACGGTCGCTGTGTGCTCACTTCCGCCATTCGCATCCCGCAGCTCAATGACTTACATCTCTACAGAAGTCGTTGGGCCTGCCAGTTCACTGGCTGAAATGCGATGTGCCGACACGGTGGAATTCAACTCTGCACATGTTGCAGCGACTGTGGCAGCACCGACAAGCCCTGGTGCAATACGTTCTGACGTATAGACTGGGCCAATGAGATCCAGAGGTGGGGCAAATCACGCTGCAGGAGTGGTCTCAGATCAGGGACCTAAGAAATTGACGCGCCCCCTGGGCCATGGGGTAACCGTAGCCGGGCCGGTAGACGCTGGGGGTTATAGTCACTGTGCCGGTGACCCGGTCCGTAACCCAGGCCGGTCAATCCAAGGGTAATTTGTATATATGGGTTTTATAATGTCCGACTACGCCACCTGTGGAGTGCGGCCAAAGAAGCCACCGCTGCGGAACAGTCCTCTGAAGCTGGTGGTTTTGCAGCAATGGTATTATTACTCCCCACAGGAAGAGTGTAGCTTCAGGGCAGTGTGGGTGGATGATGGTGGTTGTAGTGCAGGGAGTCAGTAATGAACACAGAGTCCGTGTGATGCAGTCCCAAGATCTTTACTCACAGTTGTTGCAGTCCAGATTACAGGTACCAGAGCAATCTCCCCCGTCGTGCTGTGCGTACTCAGTGAGGGGCTCAGTCCATCCCCAGATAGCTCCGGAGTACTTAGCAGGACCCCCTTCTGTGTGTCCTTTCTCTGGCCTTCTCCCTGCACCTCACACCCGATGACACTTCTATCCGGTATCCTCGCGCCTTGTGTGCTCCGTCCCCTGGGTCATATGTGGCTACCTTCTTAGTGAGACTGGTGTGGACTTTGGCCTGCAGTACATGAAATGCTGCAGTCTCTGGTTTCTTGTTGAGCCTTGCTGTTTCACCGCTAGTTGAGGGACCGGTTCCCCTTATCTGGCCTGACCCCTCTACCTCCTGGTAGCATCGGGCGTACTGGTGGCCTTCTGCACAGCCCGTATGACTAGGGTCCCTTTGGTTCCTGGAGCCTTCCTGCTCCCACTCCTCTCTTCTCTCCTTCAGTCCTGGGCCTCCCAGGCTAGGCCCGCCTCCGGAGCAGAGCTCATGCAGAGCCTCTGCTCCTGTCATTTCTCCTCCTCTGACTGGCTTGCTCTTTCTAAGATGGCTTCATATTTATACTCTCCCTGTCATGTGCTCCCATAAGCTGCTTTCTCCACCCACACCCACTGCATAGGACCCTCCCGCCAGCTAGGGACCTGGGACTGTGCTCTCCCATAGGAGCAATCTCGCCCTACCCCCACTGCGGGTATGTGCTGGATGCAGGTGTTAGGGTCCCGAGCCATACTCCTTCCTTACCTGAGGGTGAGACACCACACCTCTGGATGAGATGCAGTACCTCAGGGTCGCCACACACCCTTCTGCACAGTTTTGAAATGGCTTTCTGCAGAAGGCACGGTCGCTGTGTGCTCACTTATGCCGTTCGCATCCCGCAGCTCAATGACTTACATCTCTACAGAAGTCGTTGGGCCTGCCAGTTCACCGGCTGAAATGCGATGTGCCGACACAGTGGAATTCAACTCTGCACATGTTGCAGCGACTGTGGCAGGACCGACAAGCCCTGGTGCAATACGTTCTGACGTATAGCCTGGGCCAACGAGATCCAGAGGTGGTGCAAATCATGCTGCAGGAGTGGTCTCAGATCAGGGACCTATGCACCCTTCTCCACACTTTTGAAATGGCGACGAAGATGTTTAGTGCTGACGATGCCATTTTCAGCATGACTATTCCGGTGACTTACATGCTGGAGCACATGTTAAACAGAATTTGGAGTCAGGTGGTGGGACAAGAGTATTTGGAGGAAGTAGAGGAGGAGTCGTATGCGGAAGGGATAACATCTCCAAGGTCCAGACGGTCGGCAGCACCAAGGCGGCAGGCATGGGAGGGTGGGGGAGAGGGATTAACCAGGGTGCATGGTAGCAGCCAAACTGTTGAGGAAGGTGCAGGAGCCGAGGACGAAGTGGAGGACAAACTGGCGATGGGCATGTAAGACTCATCAGATGAGGGAGACATTAATCACGTTTCTGTTGTCTGAGGTTGGGTGGAGAGGGCAGAGGAAGGAAGCATAATTCTTACCTCGCTGCCAACACAACAAGGACTTGGTCCTCCTGGATGTGCAAGACACATGAGTGCCTTCTTGCTGCCCTACCTGCAACATGACCCTTGGATTGTCCGAATTCGAAGTAATCCCGACTACTGGGTTGCCAGTGCCATACTCTTAGATCCCCGGTACAAAAGTAAAGTTGCCAAAATAATTCCTGCCATAGAAAGTGATTCACGCATGCAGGAGTATGAGCAGAGGCTGTTGCAGGATCTTACATGTGATTTTCCACAAAACACCAGTGGTGCATGTAGTGAATCTCACAGTTCTAACTTGCAAACAGTGGGACTGTCGAGTCTTCATCACTCAAACTGTAACAGTAACACAGTATCTGCTGGTAACAGCAATTTTGTGTAATCGTTTCACCACTTTTTTAGACCATCCTTTGCAAGGCCACAGGAGACAAGAAGTCTGACACATAGTCAACGCCTAGAGAGGATGGTACAGGAGTATCTCCAAGTGAACATCGAAGCCATGACTGTGTCACTGGACCCTTGCTCATTTTGGGATTCCAATCTGGAAAAATGTCCGGAGCTCGCCACTCACGCCTTGGAGATCTTGTCATGCCCTGCAGCCAGCGTTCTCTTTGAACGTGTGTTCAGCGCTTCTGGTGGTGTGCTGACAGATAAGCGCACGCGGCTGTCCACTGATAATGTAGACAGACTCACGTTCATAAAGATGAGCAAATCATGGATCCGCAAGGACTTTTCTACCCCTGTGTCATCCTGGGGAGACTAAAAGCTTGAGGACTTGGTAAAATCACCTCACTAACCGTTTTAAGCAACTCTAGGGCAATTGATGCCACTTAAGTGGTGTCTGTGCCACAATTTTTGGAAAAAATGGAGACTCTTTTTGGAGTCCCCTTGCTGTGTTTTACGTGATGTTGGCATTGTCAATTCCAGGTGGGTTGGGTCGCTCCCCCCCACTTTTAACTGTAAGAAACTACATACACTATGGCTTGGGGTAACTCAGATGGTTGAGTATGAAGAGCTGTTTACTCAGAGGTCTGCTCCAAAGATTCAGTGTCTGCAAGTCAGCGTAGAATTTTTAACTGCATCTAGCCTAGGCAATACTTTGGGCGTAGTAGCCCAGCTGAGAAGCAAGCTGCACCGCCTGTGTATCTAATAAGAATTTTTAAATGCATCTAGCCTAGGCAGACTGTGGGGACCCCCAACCAAACCCAGACGCTCAGCCTCCCTACCGCCCCCCTTTCCTTGATAATACAATAATGTAACTCTTACAACTGGATGGGTGAGGATCGGTCACAGCTTTATTAACTCTTTATACTCATTCCATTAGAAAGCCATTTTATTTCTAAAATAATTCAGCTTGTTACAACATGCCCTGGGTCTCCACACCGGCAAGTGGTCAACAAGTGTAACTCTCCAACATGTCCTTTCTATTTCCAGGCCACGGAGGATCCTGCGTACTCGTATGCAGGACTCTGACCCCCATCCATCACTCTTAACGCTTGTTCCACTCCGTCCTGAAGTCCAGACAGGAATATGTCCAGTCCAATATCCATTAAGTGAACACCGTCGGGCCGTATGAGGCCTGCTTTATCTCCTTCCAGTTGTCGGTGTTGTATCACTACACCACCTCTGTCTCTTCTAAATTTGCCATCCGAATATTTATTACCCGCCTTGTCCGCTCGATGGCCGTGATGTTTCGCGCACCTTGCCATACCACTATTGGCACAATCTCTGACCATACTATAGTTAGTTTTGTGAAAAATTCTCTGAAGCGCTCAGTGTCTAGTTTCATTATTGCCATTAGTTATGCGCTCTTGTGATGACCTAGGTTGTTTCCCCCGGCCTGTATAACTAAGATGACCAGACCTCTTGCCTCTCTCCCTACCTTGATTACCTCCATTAGCACCTGTAGCAATAGCAGGCCTCTAATACCTCTCCAGTTGAAATATGTGTTATGAAACTCTAATTTCCTCCCGCCTGGGCGGACTTTCACCCTTTTTTCTGCCCAATATATATACTAGTGGCCTATCACCCACACTGTTGGCTTAGCGTCACCTCTAAAAGAAACAAACCACGTTAGGATAACAAGTTCGGTCTTATGTATCTCGCCAAACACGTGGATCGCCATCTCCCTATACTCTGAACTTCCGTTTCTGACAGTCCTGCTCTTACAGCTTCCGTGGCCGCGCCTATGCGGAATGAGTGTGTCCCATAATCTTTGGGGTGGTTCCCTGCCGATGTTATGCATTTATTAAATATAGCTTTGGAACTGGTATCTTGATAATGGCATTCCATCAATGTGTGATAGGAAGAAATTACTTTGTGATCTGATGGTTATATATGTTTTTACTATTGTTACCCAACTCAGTGTACTGTTTTTGGGTTGTAGAAGTACCCAAGTGCCCCTGCCTGCTGGAACCATTTTTGATTGGCGTATGCGTAGACATATTGCATTGTTGGCTATGACTACGTCCTGGTGTAATAAGCCTCCACTGGTGGTAATTTTGGATTGAGGGACTAATTTGCTTATGCATAGCGCCACGAAGAAGGCGATCGCAAATGCAGTAGACAGTAGTGTTGCTTGAAATTGTGAGTGTCATGTTAATGGTGTTAGGGATATGATGTGAGAAATCAGTTTTAGTGACACGGTATGGGACGTCTACACTCCTGACTTGGTTGACCACTTTTCCATCCTTTTATGGATTGTCTGATGATGAATCTCTTTGTCACATCTCCCCAATTCAGTAGTTGGAAGTGAAATGCTACTCCGGTCAGACACCGCTGCGCTGATGCCCCTGATATGCCCCTCATCATTAGCTGGTGGAGAAATTCTATGGTGACTTGTAATCTGGCTTGTTCACATTGGTCAACCCGTCTGCCTGCTACAAGTCGTGTCCACTTTTCCCATGCCTTACCGTATGCTTGTCAAGTCGACGGGGCAACTGACGCTTTGATTAATGGCATCAACTATTCGCCACTAGATCCCATAGGGAGGGTGGGCAACTGTTGCCCGATGGGTGGGCGTTGGGGAAGAGCTCTGTGAAAATCTGCCAATTGAATTGTGATTAGAGATGAGCGTTGTTCTACTCGAACTGTTCGCCAATCTCAAATTCGAGCTGTTTTGGGCGGTGTTCGAGCCGGTCGGCGAACACGAACAATTTGAGAAAAATTCGGCTGTTCGAGGTTATGTTCGATAACTGTTCGTGCACCAAAATCATAACTGGATTTTTTCTCAGTAATGATGAAAATTAATGTTAATACGCAGTTTGAGTGTACAGCGGGGCGGGGGGAGGGGCAGGGGATGGATCTCTGCAGGAACAATGAAGATCTCCATTTTTTTTTCTCTTTCCCGCATTTGCAGTGGGGAGGTGCAATCTGTCAGCCTATCAGCAGCGCACACACGGAGCGAAGTGCTTTTTTTCACACAAGCAAGGGCATGTGTGATTGGCAGTGTATGTCACATGTCCTTGCCCTATAAGACCAAGCCATTTTCCCCGTCGCCACCATTTTCTCACTGCTGCAGCTGCGTGTTAGACGGCACCGCTGTTGCTGTGTGCGCTATACCTTGTTAATTTCAAGCCAATTTTCGCACAAATATACAGATAGCTTGGGAGTAGGGAATAGTTGTGATTGCAGTCCTTTTAAGGACTAGGTTACAGCATTTCCTACGACTTTTATCAGGCAGGTCTGTGCTCTTAAATAGATAGATTGTGGGAGTAAAGACTAATTGTAATTGGAGTCCTTTTCAGGACTAGGTTACATCAGTTCCTATCAGTTTTTGCCAGGCAGGTCTGTGCCAGTGCTGTGCAAGTTTTTTTCACAGCATTTGGCTGAATCTAGCAAAGCTAATCCTTTTTGGCCTATTGCAGAGTGTGTTAGTCAGTGGAGTAGCCTATCTGTGTTGCAAGATATACCACCTGTGTATAGAATACCAATTTTTTTACTGCACCTAGTGAAGTAAAATCTTTTGGGCATAGCATCATTCTATTAGTCCATCTATACTGACCTCCATCAGGTTGCAAACTGAATATAATTTTTTTCTGCATCTAGCTCTGAAAAAATATTTGGGCTTCTAGCGGTGTGTGGGACTTGGTCTATTAGTCCATCTATACTGACCTCCATCAGGTTGCAAATTAAAAATAATTTTTTTCTGCATCTAGCTCTGAAAAAATATTTGGGCTTCTAGCAGTGTGTGGTACTTGGTCTATTAGTCCATCTATACTGACCTCCATCAGGTTGCAAATTAAAAATAATTTTTTTCTGCATCTAGCTCTGAAAAAATATTTGGGCTTCTACCAGTGTGTGGGACTTGGTCTATTAGTCCATCTATACTGACCTCCATCAGGTTGCAAATTAAAAATAATTTTTTTCTTCATTTATCTCTGAAAAAATATTTGGGCTTCTAGCAGCGTGTGGGACTTGTTCTATTAGTCCATCTATACTGACCTCCATCAGGTTGCAAATTAAAAATAATTTTTTTCTGCATCTAGCTCTGAAAAAATATTTGGGCTTCTAGCAGTGTGTGGGACTTGGTCTATTAGTCCATCTATACTGACCTCCATCAGGTTGCAAATTAAAAATAATTTTTTTCTGCATCTAGCTCTGAAAATATATTTGGGCTTCTAGCAGTGTGTGGGACTTGGTCTATTAGTCCATCTATACTGACCTCCATCAGGTTGCAAATTGAATAAAAAAATTTTCTGCATCTAGCTCTGAAAAAATATTTGGGCTTCTAGCAGTGTGTGGGACTTGGTCTATTAGTCCATCTATACTGACCTCCATCAGGTTGCAAATTGAATAAAAAAAATTTCTGCATCTAGCTCTGAAAAAATATTTGGGCTTCTAGCGGTGTGTGGGACTTGGTCTATTAGTCCATCTATACTGACCTCCATCAGGTTGCAAATTAAAAATAATTTTTTTCTGCATCTAGCTCTGAAAAAATATTTGGGCTTCTAGCAGTGTGTGGGACTTGGTCTATTAGTCCATCTATACTGACCTCCATCAGGTTGCAAATTAAAAATAATTTTTTTCTGCATCTAGCTCTGAAAAAATATTTGGGCTTCTAGCAGTGTGTGGGACTTGGTCTATTAGTCCATCTATACTGACCTCCATCAGGTTGCAAATTAAAAATAATTTTTTTCTTCATTTATCTCTGAAAAAATATTTGGGCTTCTAGCAGCGTGTGGGACTTGTTCTATTAGTCCATCTATACTGACCTCCATCAGGTTGCAAATTAAAAATAATTTTTTTCTGCATCTAGCTCTGAAAAAATATTTGGGCTTCTAGCAGTGTGTGGGACTTGGTCTATTAGTCCATCTATACTGACCTCCATCAGGTTGCAAATTAAAAATAATTTTTTTCTGCATCTAGCTCTGAAAAAATATTTGGGCTTCTAGCAGTGTGTGGGACTTGGTCTATTAGTCCATCTATACTGACCTCCATCAGGTTGCAAATTAAAAATAATTTTTTTCTGCATCTAGCCCAGCCAATAGTTTTGGCCTAATACCACAGTTTGGCCACTCAGCTCTGCTCGGTTACCATCCATTGTTTTTTTGTGCAAACAACTCCAGAGTTGTGACTTAGTTAACCACCAAAATGAGTGGAAAAAGGCCTGCTGCTGGTGGAAAGGGGAATAGGCGTGTTGGGAAGGGGAAAAAAGGTTGTGTCCGTGGGGTAGGTGCAGAAGAAAGACCATCTTCCAGCCAAACTAAAATGTCTACTTCTTTTAGCGGACAATGTGATAAGATCCCTTTCTTACGGCCACGCCAATCGCTACAAATTCCAGATGAGGCACAAAAACAGCAGGTGCTTCAACGGATATCAAGTGCTCCTTTAAGTGGGCTCTCCTCCACATCAACTTCAACATCACAAATACTCCAGTCCTCAAAGGTGTCACCCAAATCGCACTTGCTTCCTCACAGCTCCCAAATCTCCAGCTGCCTGTCTGAGTATGAGGTAGAACAGATGGTTGAGTCTGCAGAGCTGTTTACTCATACTATAGCCTGGGAATCAGAGGTCGACTCCAGCGCTTCTGTGAATCCAGACGAGGAAATGATCTGCACTGATGCCCAGAATCTTTATGAGTCGGATCCAGGACCAGACGCAGAAGGTTCTGACCATAATGTAGACCCTCATTCCCAAACTGTAACTCCTGTTGGTGGAGACAATGAGGAAGACGATGATAAGACTCAAATACCTGATTGGAGCGACAACTTTAGTTTTTTGTCAGGGCAGGAACAGGTTGGCTCTGAGGACGACGGGTGTGATAACGCACAGGGTGATGATGATGAGGTCGGAGATCCCACTTACTGTCAACCCACAGTCAGCCAAGAGATGAGGTCAGCAGAGGAGGTGGAGGAAGATGCTAGTGACGACGAGGTCAGGTTGCGCCTTCCTGGACAGAGACGTAGTACTGGAAGCACGTCAACAACTGCATCCTCAAACACAACTCTGCCTCTCACCACAAGTCGTGGTGGCTCTTCAGGTCGCATGGGTGCTAAGCCTTGCATAGCCTGGGCATTTTTTCAGATCGATAAAGATGACCCAACTCGTGTTATCTGTAACATTTGTCAGCAAAAGCTAAGTAGAGGCCAAAAAATACATAGTTTGAGTACTTCATGCATGAACCGGCACATGGACATGAAGCATAAGTTGCAGTGGGAAGCTCAGTGTGCTACAATGCGGCCTAGCCGGCCGGGCCAATCACCGTCTGCCATATCTTGTGCATCCGCGGCCTCTTCATCCTCTGTGACTGGGGGGACAGCAGTCACACCTGTTTTGGGGCGCAGACCTGCCACCTCTTTACCCGCAACAGCCAGCGTGATTGGCAGGTCATCATTTTCTTTGGAGGTGGTAACACCAGCTGGTGTTGAGCGCTGTCCGACATCGATAGCACCACCTTTGGATCAAGGCAACCTAACATGTCCGCCTGCATCTTCCTCACAGACCGGCAGTTTGCCGGGGACACCCTTATCAACCCCGTCTAAGCACAATAGCCAGCCCTCGGTCCCTCAGATGTGGACAAGTAAAAGACCATTTCCTCCTAGCCATGAGAAAGCTAAGAGGTTGAATTTCACCATCTGCAAGCTCTTGGCTACAGAAATGCTGCCTTTCCGCCTGGTGGACACAGAGGATTTTCGAGACCTTATGTCCGTCGTAGTGCCCCAGTACCAGATGCCCAGTCGGCACTACATCTCAAAGAAAGGTGTGCCTGCGCTCCACCAGCATGTCGCACACAACATCACCGCTTCTTTGATAAACTCTGTGTGTGACAGGGTGCATTTCACCACAGACACTTGGACGAGTAGGCATGGACAGGGGCGTTACATGTCGCTGACTGGGCACTGGTTAACTATGGTGACAGCAGGACAAGGGGCTGCTGTCCAAGTCTTGCCGCCCCCATGAGTTGTGCGTCAATCCTCTTTATGTCAAAGTTCCTCCACTGCTTCTGCCTCCTCAACCTCCTCTCGGTCTTCCACCTGCACCCAAAGCCTGTCTGGTCATGCCACAAGCTTTCTAACTGCGCAGAAGGGATCCTGCACACCTCCTTACTATGCTGGCAGTAGGGCTCAACGTCATCAGGCGGTTTTTACATTGAAATGTCTGGGAAATGTGAGTCACACAGCTGAGGAGTTGTGGTCAGCTCTGGAGAACCAATTTCATGAATGGTTGTCTCCACTGGACCTGAAACCAGGGAAGGCCGTGTGCGACAATGCTGCAAACCTGGGTGCGGCCCTTCGCCGGGGCAATGTCACACACGTGCCTTGTATGGCTCACGTGTTGAACCTGGTTGTCCAGCAATTTTTAGCCCACTATCCCAGACTAGATGGCCTTCTGCAGAGGGCACGGTCGCTGTGTGCTCACTTCCGCCGTTCTCATCCCGCAGCTCAGCGACTTACATCTCTACAGAAGTCGTTGGGCCTGCCACTTCACCGGCTAAAATGCGATGTGCCTACCCGGTGGAATTCAACTCTGCACATGTTGCAGCGACTGTGGCAGCACCGACAAGCCCTGGTGCAATACGTTCTGACGTATAGCCTGGGCCAACGAGATTCAGAGGTGGGGCAAATCACGCTGGAGGAGTGGTCTCAGATCAGGAACCTATGCACCCTTCTGCACAGTTTTGAAATGGCGACGAAGATGTTTAGTGCTGACGATGCCATTATCAGCATGACTATTCCGGTGATTTACATGCTGGAGCACATGTTAAACAGAATTCGGAGTCAGGTGGTGGCACAAGAGGAGGTGGAGGAAGTAGAGGAGGAGGAGTTGTATGCGGAAGGGCTAACATCTGCAAGGTCCAGACGGTCGGCAGCACCAAGGCGGCAGGCATGTGAGGGTGGGGGAGATGGTTTTACCAGGGCGCATGGTAGCAGCCAAACTAGTGAGGAAGGTGCAGGAGCCCAGGAAGAAGTGGAGGACGAACTGATGGAAGACTCATCAGATGAGGGAGACCTTGATCACATTTCTGTTGTGCGAGGTTGGGGGGAGAGGACAGTGGAAGGAAGCATGATTGTTACCTCGCCACCAACACAACAGGGACTTGGTGCTCCTGGATGCGCAACACACATGAGTGCCTTCTTGCTGCACTACCTGCAACATGACCCTCGAATTGTGAGAATTAGAAATAATCCTGACTACTGGGTTGCCACACTGTTAGATCCCCGGTACAAAAGTAAATTTGCAGAAATTATTCCTGCCATAGAAAGGGATGCACGCATGCAGGAGTATCAGCAGAGACTGTTGCAGAATCTTACATGTGCTTTTCCACAAAATACCAGTGGTGCACGTAGTGAATCTCACAGTTCCAACTTGCCAACCGTGGGACCGTCAAGTGTTCAGCACTCAAACCGTAACAGAACCACAGTATCTGCTGGTAACATCAATTTTGCGGAATCATTTCACCACTTTTTTAGCCCATCCTTTGCAAGGCCACAGGAGACAAGAAGTCTGACACATAGTCAACGCCTAGAGACGATGGTACAGGAGTATCTCCAAGTAAACATTGAAGCCACGACTGTGTCACTGGACCCTTGCTCTTTTTGGGCTTCCAATCTGGATAAATGGCCGGAGCTAGCCACTTACGCCTTGGAGATCTTGTCATGCCCCGCAGCCAGCGTTCTGTCTGAACGTGTGTTCAGCGCTGCTGGTGGTGTGCTGACAGATAAGCGCACGCGGCTCTCCACTGATAATGTAGACAGACTCACGTTCATAAAGATGAACAAATCATGGATCCGAAACGACTTTTCTACCCCTGTGTCATCCTGGGGAGAGTAAAAGCTTGATGATTGGTTAAAATCACCCTACCAAACGTTTTAAGCTTTCAAATTACTAATCATGTTTATCTGTATCTTGACTGGAAAATAATTTGGGCTTTGTAGCAGTGTGCAGCACTGATCCTATTAGGCCATCTATAATAAGCTTCACCAGATTTAAAATTAAAAATAATTTTTAGCTGCATCTAGCCCGGAAAATAATTTTGGGGCTCCGAGATGCGCAAGACACATAAGTGCCTTCTTGCTGCACTTCCTGCAGCATGACCCTCATATTGTCAGAATTCGAAGTAATCATGACTACTGGGTTGCCACACTCTTAGATCCCCCAAACTTTTCGATCAACCTTTTCATTTTAATAAAGACCAAAAAAATGGTCATTTTTGAAATTATAAGCATTAGCAGGTTGTTAGAAACTGAAATCAAACAGTTTTCAACTCAAAACTTTATTCTAGGTGATGTTACATTTTCACATAGGACCCCTTGTTCGAAAGGAGCTTCAGAACTCTCTCGTCCATTGAATTTGTCAGGTTTTGGATGGTTTCTGCTTCAATTGTTTTGCATGAGGACAGAATACCCTCCCAGAGCTGTTGCTTAGATGTGAACTGCCTCCCGCCATCATAGACACTCCTTTTAATGATGCTCCAAAGGTTCTGAATGGGGTAGAGGTCAGGGGAGCATGGGGGTCACACCATAAGTTTGTCCCCTTTTATGCCCATATCAGCCAGAGATGCAGATGTTTTATGTGCAGCATGAGATGGTGCATTATCATGCAGAAAAATGATCTTGCTGTGAAATACACGGTTCTTCTTCTTGAACCATGGCAGGAAGTGCTGTTTGAGAAAATCCACATACATTATGGAGTTCATCTTTAGCGCCTTCAGGGATCCTAAAGGGGCCGACAATCTCTCTCCCCATGATTCCAGCCCAAAACATTACTCCACCTCCTCCTTGTTGGCGCTGTAGCCGTGTTTGCGTGGGGTGTCCATCAACCAGCCATCCTCCACTCCATTCATCTGGACCATCGAGCGCTGCACGGCACTCATCCGTGAACAAAACAGTTTTGAAATCAGTCTTCATGTAATGTTTGGCCCACTGGAGCCGTTTCTGCTTGTGTGAAGTGGATAGAGGAGGTCGACAGGATGGCATATGCACAGCTGCAAACCTCTGAAGGACCCTGCATCTTGTTGTTCGGGGGACGTTGGAGGCACAAGCAGCTTCAAAAACTTGTCTGCTGCTATGACAAGGCTTTTTTGCCGCTGCTGTTTCAACCTGACGTAATTGCCTGTAGGAAAGAGTCCTCAATTTGCCCTTATCAGCACGCACACGTGTGTACTGTGAATCAGCTACATACTTCTTGATTGCCAAGACACTTCATCCTGATCATCGCACAATGTTGATTGTAGTCATGCCTTGACCTAAACACTCCACAATTTGTTGCTTCTCAGCAGCCGACACATCCTTTTTCTTTCCCATTTTGGCAGAAAATGTAGGCTGCTTAATAATGTGAGAGAGCCTTCTTAAGTAGTCTTGCCTTTCATTGGACACACCTGCCAAACTAATTAGCACAGGTGTCTGCAATTGCTTACAGTGATATAAAGAGCCCTGACACACATCACCATCAATGAGTTTAACTGACAAACAAACAAATTCTTCCCTTATCACTCCTAAACACTTTTTGCATAATAATTTGGAACGCGGTGTACATGTGCTTTTCCACAAAACACCAGTGGTTCACGTAGTGAATCTTACAGTTCTAACTTGCCAACCGTGGTCTGTATGGAATTGTTCAATAAAGGGCCCAAAATTAAGATAACATAGATGGGAGAGGTCTCTATGAATAGGAATTCCTAAGTATTTGATACCCTGTGAGGGCCAGGCAAAGGGAAAGTTGGACTGGATGGAATCCTATATGGATTTAGGGAGGGAGACATCGAGGGCCTCAGACTTCGCTGCATTGATTTTAAAATTTTACCATGTAACAAAGTGATCTATTTCAGCCATAACAGCAGGGATGGATATATGTGATTGAGTGATATATACTAGGACATCATCAGCAAATAGAGAGCACTTGTACTCGGTGCCTCCCACCTCAATCCACCTAATATTGGGGTTATGGCGAATTGATGAGAGCAGGTGCTCCGTCACTAGGATGTATAAGAGAGGGGACAGAGGACATCCCTGTCTTGTCCCATTGGTGATTGTGAAAGGTGATGAAAATGTTCTGACGCACCCCCTGGGCCTTGGGACACCCGGAGCCGGACACTTTTTGGTGGATGCTGGTGGTTGTAGTCTTCGTGGCGGCGATCCGGTTCCGTGGCTCAGGGCGGTCAAACCAGTGGCGGAACTATTTATGTGGTTTTGATGTTTAAATGTCCGACTACGCCACCCGTGGATTGCGGTCAGAGTGAACCGCCGCTACAGGGCAGACCGCTAAGGCTGGTGTTGTGGGTGCAGCAGAGCGTAGCATAACTCCCCACGGGAGGAGTATAGCCTCAGGGCAGTGTATGCGGAGGATGGGGGTGATGGTGCAGGGCAGCAGCAGTAACGACACGGAGTCAGTGATGCAGTTCAGGGCCTTTACTCACAGTTCTTATTATCCAGACCACGTCTGCAGGTAACGGCTGCCCACGTCGTACTGTGCTCAACAGGTGAGGGGCTCAGACAACTCCCAGATAACTTTGGAGCGCTTCACAGGACCCCCTTTGTGTGTCCTTTGTCTGGCCTTTCTTACCAACACTTCTGTCCGGCTGCCTCGGGCCTCCTCTTGGTAAACTTGGCGCCAGTTTCCCTGACCCTATGTGGTGCCTTCCTAGCGGGTGGAGCAAGGGGCTGCGCCACATAAAATGTCAGAGCCTCCGGTTTCTAGCTGAGGGTCGTTTCCTGCCTCCACTAGTTCGGGGACCGGTCTCCCCCTTTGGCCTGACCCCTCCACGCAGGTGGATTTGGGCGTGCGGTGGCGACTCGCCCGTCCGCACCCCTGGGATCCCTTCATTCCTCGTTCCTGAAGCCTTCTCCGCTCCTCTTCCTTCCTTCTCCCTCTTGCAGGCCTGGGCCTCTGTTACTAGGCCCGCCTCCGGAGCAGAGCTCATGCAGAGCCCCTGCTCCCTGCCACTTCTGCTCAGACTTCTCTGCACTGAACTAAGATGGTGCCCACCTTTTATACTCCCTTCTCAATGCACCCAGGAACTGCTTCCTCCCTGCTCCTGCACTGCAGGGTTCCCCTTCCTCAGTGTTCCCTCCCCCCACTCCAGCCAGGGACAGGGACTGTCGTGCCCATCTCAGGGGCATATTGGTCGCCCTGCCCCACGGCAATGTGGTGTAATGCATGCAGGTGTCGGGTCCTGATCCACACTCCATCCTTATCTGAGAGTGAGATATCACACCTCTGGGTGAGGTGCAATACGTCTGTAGCAACCGAGCCCTCTTCAGCCTAGGTGACGTATTGTGATACAGGGCCGTGATTTTGGCTATAAAAGGGTCCCCTAGACCCCTACCCCAAGCTTTTTAAGAGAATCATATATGGCGTGCCAGGAGACTCTATGGAATGCTTTCTCAGCATCCAACGAGAGTATCTACTTACAAATTTTTAACTGCATCTAGCCCAGGAAATACTTTGTGCCTAGTTGCAGTGTCTGCTAGTCAGCGGATTATCCCGGCTGTTAAGCAAGCTACACCACCTGTAGTTTGGACGCTTAATTTTTTCAAAGGAAATGCTTCGGGACCACGGGATACTTAGTGAAGAGCATCAGGAGGCACCCCAAGGCATAGGGGCTGGGACTGGCACTAGGATGCCTTGCGGTGGACAGCCGAGCTCGATCCTTATAAAAGCTTTTTAACTGCAGCAGCTTTAGTGGACGCTACTGGAGCTGGAATTACGCGGCTGCTGGCATGAGACTTGCCCTCCAATAGATCCTTGTAAATGGATTTAAAGTGTATTCATTCAAATTAGAGGGACAATTTAAATTAAAAAGCTTAGAGCTGCCTCCACCACAGGGGGGCTCTCTCGACCCACCAGCGGACAGGCACCAGTATTGGGAGAGGGGGGCTGGCCGTCAGGGTTCACCGCGGCTCTGGCACAAACCCGGCGACACGGAGGTGGCACGGGCAGGAGCGGACTGGCCGTCTCGGCTTCTCACTTTTTGGATTTTAGAAGGGCATGACATGCCTATATCTGTGTCTCCCCCTCCTTTTACTCCTCCACCTCTTTTCTTTTCGCATGACTATATGTACTTGTCACTTTTCCATGTGTTAGTTGTGTCTTCTGAGCAGTTTGTCAGCTTTTGGACACCTTTGAAGGTGTTTTCTATGTGTTTCTATGTGTTTTTGTTTGCCTGCCATTGGTTTTAACGGTGTTCGAAGGTGTTCGACGAACAGTTCGACGAACAGTTCGGCGAACACACGGGTGTTCGACGAACCGAACCGAACTCGAACACTACGGGGGTGGCTCAACACTAATTGTGATAAAGCGTTAGCAGCAGCTTTAGACCCCTCAGCATCGTGGCTAGCGCGGACCCATACATTGTGTTTTAGGCACAGAAATGCTAGCCGGCATAGTAGGCCTAGCACTGGGAGAGACGATGATGCCATCTTATTAATGCAGTGCGCTAGGCTGGTGTTTTTTGTTATGAAGCGTATATTTTTGTTAGCCAGGAGTGCACCCCATATTTCTATTGCTACCACTATTGGGAAGAAAAATTATTTTCCGGGGTAGATGCAGCTAAAAATTATTATTAATTTCAAAGCTGGTGGAGCTTGGTATAGATGGCCTAATACACTGAGTACCACACACTGCTACTATGCCCAAAATTATTTTCCAGGCAAGATGCAGCTAAAAATTATTAATAATTTGAAAGCTGGTGGAGCTTAGTTTAGATGGCCTAATAGAATGAGTACCACACACTGCTAATATGCCCAAAATTATTTTACAGGCAAGATGCAGCTAAAAATTATTATTAATTTCAAAGCTGGTGGAGCTTGGTATAGATGGCCTAATACAATGAGTACCACACACTGCTACTATGCCCAAAATAATTTTCCAGGCAAGATGCAGCTAATAATTTTTAGTAATTTGAAAGCTGGTGGAGCTTAGTATAGATGGCCTAATAGAATGAGTACCACACACTGCTAATATGCCAAAAATTATTTTCCAAACAAGATGCAGCTAAAAATTATTTGTAATTTGCAAGCTGGTGGAGCTTAGTATATATGGACTAAGAATAAGTCCCACACACTGCTACAAGCCCAAAATTATTTTCTGAGCTAGATGCAGATAAAAATTATTTGTAATTTGCAAGCTGGTGAAGCTTAGTATAGAGGGACTAAGAATAAGTCCCACACACTGCTACAAGCACAAAATTATTTTCCGAGCTAGATGCAGATAAAAAATATTTGTAATTTGCAAGCTGGTCGAGCTTAGTATAGATGGATTAAGAATAGATTCCACACAATGCTACAAGCCCAAAATTATTTTCCAAGCTAGATGCAGATAAAAATTATTTGTAATTTGCAAGCTGGTGGAGCTTAGTATAGATGGCCTAATAGAATGAGTACCACACACAGCTACTATGCCCAAAATTATTTTCCAGACAAGATGCAGATACAAATTATTTGTAATTTGAAAGCTGGTGGAGCTTAGTATAGATGGCCTAATAGAATGAGTACCACACACTGCTAATATGCCCAAAATTATTTTACAGGCAAGATGCAGCTAAAAATTATTATTAATTTCAAAGCTGGTGGAGCTTGGTATAGATGGCCTAATACAATGAGTACCACACACTGCTACTATGCCCAAAATTATTTTACAGGCAAGATGCAGCTAAAAATTATTAGTAATTTGAAAGCTGGTGGAGCTTAGTATAGATGGTCTTATAGAATGAGTACCACACACTGCTAATATGCCCAAAATTATTTTACAGGCAAGATGCAGCTTACAATTATTATTAATTTCAAAGCTGGTGGAGCTTGGTATAGATGGCCTAATACAATGAGTACCACACACTGCTATTATGCCCAAAATTATTTTCCAGGCAAGATGCAGCTAAAAATTATTAGTAATTTGAAAGCTGGTGGAGCTTGGTATAGATGGCCTAATAGAATGAGTACCACACACTGCTAATATACCCAACATTATTTTCCAGACAAGATGCCGCTAAAAATTATTTGTAATTTGCAAGCTGGTGGAGCTTAGTATAGATGGCCTAATAGAATAAGTCCCACACACTGCTACAAGCCCAAAATTATTTTCCGAGCTAGATGCAGATAAAAATTATTTGTAATTTGCAAGCTGGTGGAGCTTAGCATAGATGGACTAAGAATAAGTCCCACACACTGCTACAAGCCCAAAATTATTTTCCGAGCTAGATGCAGCTAAAATTATTTGTAATTTGCAAGCTGGTGGAGCTTAGTATAGATGGACTAAGAATAAGTCCAACACACTGCTACAAGCCCAAAATTATTTTCCAAGCTAGATGCAGATAAAAATTATTTGTAATTTGCAAGCTGGCGGAGCTTAGCATAGATCGACTAAGAATATGTCCCACACACGGCTACAAGCCCAAAATTATTTTCCGAGCTAGATGCAGCTAAAATTATTTGTAATTTGCAAGCTGGAGGAGCTTAGTATAGATGGACTAAGAATAAGTCCCACACACTGCTACAAGCCCAAAATTATTTTCCGAGCTAGATGCAGATAAAAGTTATTTGTAAATTGCAAGCTGGTGGAGCTTAGTATAGATGGACTAAGAATAAGTCCCACACACTGCTACAAGCCCAAAATTATTTTCCGAGCTAGATGCAGCTAAAAATTATTTGTAATTTGCAAGCTGCTGGAGCTTAATTTAGATGGACTAAGAATAAGTCCCACACACTGCAGCAAGACCAAAATTATTTTACGAGCTAGATGCAGATAAAAATGATTTGTAGTTTGCAAGCTTGTGGAGCTTAGTATAGATGGACTAAGAATAAGTCCCACACACTGCTACAAGCCCAAAATTATTTTCCGAGCTAGATGCAGATAAAAATTATTAGTAATTTGCAAGCTGGTGGAGCTTAGTATAGATGGCCTAATAGAATGATGCTATGCCCAAAAGCTTTTATTTGGCTAGGTGCAGTAAAAAAATTTGTATTCTATACACAGGTGGTGTAGCTTGCAACACAGAAACGCTACTCCACTGACTAACACACACTGCAAGAGGCCAAAAAGGATTGGCTTAGCTAGATTTAGCCAAATGCTGTGATTAACACTAGCACAGCACTGGCACACACCTGCCTGGCAAAAAGTCCTAGGAAATGCTGTAACCTAGTCCTCAAAAGGACTGCAATTACAATTAGTCCCTACTCCCAACCTATCTATTTAAGAGCACAGACCTGCCTGCTAAAAGTCGTAGGAAATGCTGAAACCTAGTCCTCAAAAGGACTGCAATCACAACTATTCCCTATTCCCAAGCTATCTGTATATTTCTGAGAAAATTGGCTTGAAATTAACACTGAAAGTATAGCGCACACAGCAACAGTGGTGCCGTCTAACACGCAGCTGCAGCAGTGAGAAAATGGAGGCGACGGGGAAAATGGCTGGGTCTTATAGGGCAAGGACATGTGACATACACAGCCAATGACACATGCCCTTGCTTGTGTGAAAAAAAGCAGTTCGCTCCGTGTGTGCGCTGCTGATAGGCTGATAGATTGCACCTCCCCACTGTAAATGCGGGAAAGAGAAAAAAAATGGAGATCTTCATTATTTATGCAGAGATCCATCCCCTGCCCCTCTCCCTGCCCCGCTGTACACTCAAACTGCGTATTAACATTGATTATCAGTAGTGTTGAGCCACCCCCGTAGTGTTCGGGTTCGGTTCGGTTCGTCGAACACCGGGATGTTCGAGGAACTGTTCGTCGAACTGTTCGTCGAACACCTTAGAACACCGTCGAACACCGTTAAAACCAATGGCAGGCAAACAAAAACACATAGAAACACATAGAAAACACCTGCAAAGGTGTCCAAAAGCTGACAAACTGCTCAGAAGACACTCTCTTTAAAAAAGCCGGCCGGCAAATTCAGCAGCGGCATACACCGGCACCCGACAATTTAGACAAGAAGGAATAGAGCATCACACATAGATTAGATAGATAGAAACATGTCAGTCACACATATAAGAAGCACAGTGACAGTGTTGGTTACTGCACTTGTCATTTAGTGTAAAGGATTTATTAAAAAAAATATTAGTGTTTTCATGCACCGTCTCTTTAAAAAAGCCGGCCGGCAATTCAGCATCTGTACCCGACAATTTAGAACAGAAAGAATAGAGCTTCACACATAGATTAGATAGATAGAAACATGTCAGTCACATATATAATAAGTACAGTGATAGTGTTGCTTACTGTACTTGTCATTTAGTGTAAAGGATTTATTAAAAAAAATATTAGTGTTTTCATGCACCGTCTCTTTAAAAAAGCCGGCCGGCAATTCAGCAGCGGTACCCGACAATTAAGAACAGAAAGATAGAGCATCACACATAGATTAGATAGATAGAAACATGTCAGTCACATATATATGAAGTACAGTGATAGTGTTGGTTACTGTACTTGTCATTTAGTATTAAAATAAAGGATTTATTATTAAAAAAATTGGCGTGGGGTTCCCCTTAATTTTAGGCTCTAGCGGAGGTTAAGCAGACGGCTGGGGCAGATGTTTGAAGCCTGGGAAGGGGGTAATACCCACGGAGCTTCCCAGGCTACTAATATCAGCCCCCAGCTGAATACATAGCCTTTACTAGCTATTAAAATGGGGGACCCCCCAAAAAAAATGACGTGGGGTCCCCCCTAATTTAATAGCTAGCAAAGGCTAGGCAGACAGCTGGGGGCTGATATTAATAGCCCAGGAAGGGAGCCATGAATATTGGCCCCCTCCCAGGCTAGAAACACCAGCCGTCAGCCGCCCCAGAAATGGCGCATTCATAGGATGCGCCAATTCTGGCACTTAGCCTCGCTCTTCCACGCTGCCCTGGTGCGGTGGCAGGGGGTAATAGGGTTGGGGTTGATGTCAGCTTATAATGCCAGCTGACATCAAGCCCAGGTTAGTAATGGAGAGGCGTCTATAAGACACCCCCATTACTAACCCCATAGTCAAAGTTAAAAAAAACACAAACACCCAGAATAAAGTCCTTTAATTGAAATAAAGACACAATCCTTTATTGTTCTAAATTAAACCATACTTACCATCACGCCCATTCCAGCTGAAGCCAACGATCTCCTGCAATAAAAGAAAAATAATAAAGCAACCTCATCCTTACCTTTCCATGGTTCCCACGACAGCTTCAGCTCTGCTACATCGAGATGACAGGCTGGACCGCAGCAGAACGCTGCCATCCAGCCTGTCATCCCGCAGACACTGAGAAGCGCAGGCTTGCTTGCGCTGCTCAGCGTCTCTCTGTGATGACATCCAGATGAGCCGAGTTCATGTCCAATGAACTCGGCTCACCTCATGCAAGTCTCTGACAGCGTGGGAAAATTCTCACGCTGAAGCGCTGATTGCAGGAGAATTTTCCCACGCTGTCAGTGACGTGCAGGAGGTGAGCTGAGTTCATTGGACATGAGCTCACCTCATGCACATCACTGACAGCGTGGGAGAATTCTCCTGCACTCAGCACTTCAGCGTGAGAATTTTCCCACGCTGTCAGTGACGTGCATGAGGTGAGCCGAGTTCATTGGACATGACCTCGGCTCATCTGGATGCCGTCACAGCGAGACAGTGAGGAGCGCAAGCATGTCTGCGCTTCTCAGTGTCTGCGGGATGACAGACTGGATGGCAGCGTTCTGCTGCGGTCCAGCCAGTCATCTCGATGTAGCAGAGCTGAAGCTGTCGTGGGAACCATGGAAAGGTAAGGATGAGGTTGGTTTATTATTTTTCTTTTATTGCAGGAGATCGTTGGCTTCAGCTGGAATGGGTGTGATGGTAAGTATGGTTTAATTTAGAACAATAAAGAATTGTGTCTTTATTTCAATTAAAGGACTTTATTCTGGGTGTTGTGTTTTTTTTAAATACTTTACTAGAAATTCATGGCGGTCATGTCTAATACTGGCGTGACCCCATGAATTTTGGGCTTGGGGCCAGCTGATAATACCAAGCTGGCCCTAACCCCTTTATTACCCAGTGAGCCACCGCACCAGGGCCCTGGATGAGTTGGGTACAGCGCCAGAAGATGGCGCTTCTATGAACGCGCCATTTTCCGGGGTGGCTGCGGACTGCAATTTGTAGCGGGGGGGGGCCCAGAAAGCTTGGGCCTCCCTGCGCTGCAGATTCCAGCCCCCAGCTGCCTAGTTGTACCTGGCTGGACACAAAAATAGGGCGAAGCCCCACGTACTTTTTTTTTAATTATTTCATGAAATTCATGAAATAATTAAGAAAAAAAGGCCTTCCCTATATTGTTGTGTCCGGCCAGGTACAAATAGGCAGCTGGTGGTTGGGGGCAGCCCGTTCCTGCCTGCTGTACCTGGCTGGACACAAATATAGTGCGAAGCCCCACTTCAATTTTTTTTAATTATTTCATGAAATTCATGAAATAATTAAGAAAAAAAGGGCTTCCCTATATTGTTGTGTCCGGCCAGGTACAAATAGGCAGCTGGTGGATGGGGGCAGCCCGTTCCTGCCTGCTGTACCTGGCTGAACACAAATATAGTGCGAAGCCCCACTTCAATTTTTTTAAATTATTTCAGGAAATTCATGAAATAATTTTAAAAAAATTGACGTGGGGCTTCGCACTATATTTGTGTCCAGCCAGGTACAGCAGGCAGGAACGGGCTGCCCCCAACCACCAGCTGCCTATTTGTACCTGGCCGGACACAACAATATAGGGAAGCCCTTTTTTTCTTAATTATTTCATGAAATAATTTAAAGAAAATTGACGTGGGACTTCGCCCTGTTTTTGTGTCCAGCCAGGTACAACTAGGCAGCTGGGGGCTGGAATCCGCAGCGCAGGGAGGCCCAAGCTTTCTGGGCCACCCCCGCTGCAAATTGCAGTCCGCAGCCACCCCGGAAAATGGCGCGTTCATAGAAGCGCCATCTTCTGGCGCTGTACCCAACTCATCCAGGGCCCTGATGCGGTGGCTCACTGGGTAATAAAGGGGTTAGGGCCAGCTTGGCATTATCAGCTGGCCCTAAGCCCGAAATTCATGGGGTCACGCCAATATTAGACATGACCACCATGAATTTCTAGTAAAGTATTTAAAAAAAACACAACACCCAGAAAAAAGTCCTTTAATTGAAATAAACACACAATTCTTTATTGTTCTAAATTAAACCATACTTACCATCACGCCCATTCCAGCTGAAGCCAACGATCTCCTGAAATAAAAGAAAAATAATAAAGCAACATCATCCTTACCTTTCCATGGTTCCCATGACAGCTTCAGCTCTGCTACATCGAGATGACAGGCTGGACCACAGCAGAACGCTGCCATCCAGCCTGTCATCCCGCAGACACTGAGAAGCGCAGGCTTGCTTGCGCTCCACAGTGTCTCTCTGTGAGGGCATCCAGATGAGCCGAGTTAATGTCCAATGAACTCGGCTCACCTCATGCACGTCACTGACAGCGTGGGAAAATTCTCCTGCACTCAGCGCTTCAGCGTGGGAGAATTCTCACACTGAAGCGCTGAGTGCAGGAGAATTCTCCCACGCTGTTAGTGACGTGCAGGAGGTGAGCTGAGTTCATTGGACATGAGCTCACCTTATGCACGTCACTGACAGCGTGGGAAAATTCTCCTGCACTCAGCGCTTCAGCGTGGGAGAATTCTCACACTGAAGCGCTGAGTGCAGGAGAATTCTCCCACGCTGTTAGTGACGTGCAGGAGGTGAGCTGAGTTCATTGGACATGAGCTCACCTTATGCACGTCACTGACAGCGTGGGAAAATTCTCCTGCACTCAGCGCTTCAGCGTGGGAGAATTCTCACGCTGAAGCGCTGAGTGCAGGAGAATTCTCCCACGCTGTCAGTGACGTGCAGGAGGTGAGCTGAGTTCATTGGACATGAGCTCACCTTATGCACGTCACTGACAGCGTGGGAGAATTCTCCTGCACTCACCGCTTCAGCGTGAGAATTTTCCCACGCTGTCAGTGACGTGCATGAGGTGAGCCGAGTTCATTGGACATGAACTCGGCTCATCTGGATGTCGTCACAGAGAGACGCTGAGCAGCGCAAGCAAGCCTGCGCTTCTCAGTGTCTGCGGGATGAGAGGCTGGATGGCAGCGTTCTGCTGCGGTCCAGCCTGTCATCTCGATGTAGCAGAGCTGAAGCTGTCGTGGGAACCATGGAAAGGTAAGGATGAGGTTGCTTTATTATTTTTCTTTTATTGCAGGAGATCGTTGGCTTCAGCTGGAATGGGCGTGATGGTAAGTATGGTTTAATTTAGAACAATAAAGGATTGTGTCTTTATTTCAATTAAAGGACTTTATTCTGGGTGTTTGTGTTTTTTTTTAACTTTGACTATGGGGTTAGTAATGGGGGTGTCTTATAGACGCCTCTCCATTACTAACCTGGGCTTGATGTCAGCTGGCATTATAAGCTGACATCAACCCCAACCCTATTACCCCCTGCCACCGCACCAGGGCAGCGTGGAAGAGCGAGGCTAAGTGCCAGAATTGGCGCATCCTATGAATGCGCCATTTCTGGGGCGGCTGACGGCTGGTGTTTCTAGCCTGGGAGGGGGCCAATATTCATGGCTCCCTTCCTGGGCTATTAATATCAGCCCCCAGCTGTCTGCCTAGCCTTTGCTAGCTATTAAATTAGGGGGGACCCCACGTCATTTTTTTTGGGGGGTCCCCCATTTTAATAGCTAGTAAAGGCTATGTATTCAGCTGGGGGCTGATATTAGTAGCCTGGGAAGCTCTGTGGGTATTACCCCCTTCCCAGGCTTCAAACATCTGCCCCAGCCGTCTGCTTAACCTCCGCTAGAGCCTAAAATTAAGGGGAACCCCACGCCAATTTTTTTAATAATAAATCCTTTATTTTAATACTAAATGACAAGTACAGTAACCAACACTATCACTGTACTTCATATATATGTGACTGACATGTTTCTATCTATCTAATCTATGTGTGAAGCTCTATTCTGTCTGTTATAAATTGTCGGGTACCGCTGCTGAATTGCCGGCCGGCTTTTTTAAAGAGACGGTGCATGAAAACACTATTATTTTTTTTGATAAATCCTTTACGCTAAATGACAAGTACAGTAAGCAGCACTGTCACTGTACTTCATATATATGTGACTGACATGTTTCTATCTATCTAATCTATGTGTGATTCTCTATTCTTTCTATTCTAAATTGTCGGGTACCGCTGCTGAATTGCCGGCCGGCTTTTTTAAAGAGACGGTGCATGAAAACACTATTATTTTTTTTGATAAATCCTTTACGCTAAATGACAAGTACAGTAAGCAGCACTTTCACTGTACTTCGTATATATGTGGCTGACATGTTTATATCTATCTAATCTATGTGTGAAGCTCTATTCTTTCGGTTCTAAATTGTCGGGTACAGGTGTATGCCGCTGCTGAATTGCCGGCTTTTCATGTTTCACTGTTGGCACTGTTCCCATCGATTTGGGCAATCACTGTAATGCCACAACCACCATTGCTGTGGCATTACAGTGAGTGGCAGACAATCCCTGCATGATTGGTGCTCTAAATAGCGCCAGACATGCAGGACACGCTTTTGGTGCACGAACAGTTATCGAACATAACCTCGAACAGCCGAATTTTTTGCAAATCGTTCGGGTTCGTCTAACAACTCGAACACCGCCCAAATCAGCTCGAATTTGAGATTGGCGAACAGTTCTAGTCGAACACCGCTCATCTCTAATTATCAGCATTACTGTGAAAAAATCCAGTTATGATTTTGGTGCACGAACAGTTATCGAACATAACCTCAAACAGCCGGATTTTTTTAAAATCGTTCGTGTTCGCCGAACGGCTCGACACCGCTCAAAACAGCTCGAATTTGAGATTGGCGAACAGTTCGAGTCGAACACCGCTCATCTCTAAACGACAGGTGCAGGGCAGGATGCATCTTCGCATGCATTAAGGACAGGGGATTGGCTTGCATTCACAACAGTGGAAGAAGCAGTGATGTCACCAACAGACACTGTTCCTGGACCCTGGGATTCGGCCCACAAAGTTGAGTGCTTTGCTGCCATGTGCCTGATCATGCTGGTGGTGGTCAGGCTGGTAGTTTTCCTACCCCTGCTGATGCTGGCCTGGCAGGTGGTGCAAATGGCCTTTTTGGGATTTTCAGCAGAGTCTTTAAAAAACAACCAGACTCTGGAAGACCTAACAGTTGTACTGGCAACTTCTGTCGTGTTGGTGTTATGGGGAACAGTTGCCCGCCTTCTGTCTGCGGCGACCACACTGCTTCTTCCTGCCTGTTGAGATGCTCTGCCTCGCTCCCCCTGTGTGCTGCTGTCCTCGCTCTGCATGTCCTCCTGCCAGGTTGTTTCAGTTGCTATATCATCCACCACCTCGTCTTCCACTTCCGCACCATAGTCCTCCTCCGGACTTTCTGGCAATTGTGTCTCATCATCGTCCACCTTTTGTGACACTTTCCCACCGTTGCCTTTGTATGACCTTGGCTGCTCAAATATTTGGGCATCACTGTATGCGATCTCCTCTTGCCTCGCTTCAAGTGGACCAGGTGAGAGGCCCGAATCAATAAATGGAAAAGTGAACAGCTCTTCGGAGTGTCCAAGTGTAGGATCAGTTTTCTCTGATCACTCGGCATGGTGGGAGGAAGGATGATCAGGGTGAGGAATATGTGGTCCAGACTCACGGCTACTGAGACTTAACCGTGTGGAAGACAGGGTGTTGGTGGTGCTGGCTAAGTGTCTGGAAGCATTATCTGCTATCAAACCAATAACCTTTTCACACTGCTCACTATTCAATAGTGGTGTTCTGCGGTCCCCTATTAATTGGGACAGGAAGGTCGAGCGAGAAGATATGGGTGTTTGTTGTGGCACACTTTCAGCTTGCCCACTGCCTCGGCCTCTGCATGCACCCTCACCATCACTATCATTTCCAGTTCCCAGTCCCTTGCCACGTGCCATGTCCATTTAAATAGAGGACAATATCTTCCACGTTCACTACAAATTGCTGAATTTGGAGCGAACTTATATGTAATCCGTGTAAGGGACAGACCACAGCTTTAAATAGCTGACCAGTAGGTAACTATTTTTAACAGCAAACTGGTGTCAATAACTTTGCTGACACACTGAAACAAAATTTTAATAGAGGCCAGAAATGGCAGAATTTTCAGCTCAATTATATGTGATCTGTGTGATGGACAAACCACAGTTTTAAATAGCTGGCCTGTAGGTAACTATTTTTAACAGCAAACTGATGTCAATAACTTTGCTGACACACTGAAACAAAATTTTAATGGTGGCCAGAAATGGCAGAATTTTCAGAGCAATTATATGTGATCTGTTTGAAGGACAAACAATAGTTTTAAGCAGCTGGCCTGTAGGTAACTATTTTTAACAGAGCCGACCTCGTGTCAATAAGTTCACTGACACACTGAAGCAAAATTTCAATGGAGGCCAGAAATAGCAATATTTTCAGTGCAATTGTATGTGATCTGTGTGACAGACAAACCATAGTTTTAAATAGCTGGCCTGTAGGTTACTATTTTTAACTGCATCGACCTCGTGTCAATAAGTTCACTGACACACTGCAGCAAATTTCAATGAAGGCCAGAAATGGCAATATTTTCAGCACAATTATATTTGATCCTTGAGACGGACAAACCACAGTTTAAATAGCTGGATTTTTAGTGCTGTAATATGGAAAGAACCTGGATGTATTCTGCAGTGCCAACAAACAAATGGTGCAGAAAAACAGTGTTCTCTGGATTGCTTTTTAAACAAATAATGAGGATTAAGATAAAAAAAAATATTCCTGTCCCCTGATACCTGAGGCTATTTCTATAACTATCTGTAAAAGCACTAGCAGACTGAACTGGAATGGACCCTCTTGCTATGTGCACTGCAGTCTGCTATATACCCTGCCTCCCTAGCACTGATATTTCTGCAGCTGGATTTGTCCTCAGAAGGACTGTTAGTTGAGATGAATATGTAGAGAATCTTGTAGAATACCTACACTAACTAATAAACAACCAAATCTCTCCCTAGCTCAGCAGCACCTCTCCCTACACTGCCTGATTGCGGAGTAGACTGTGATGAGCACGGTGGCGCCAGGTCTGATATAGAACTGATGACGCTGTGCGGCCAGCCAATCACTGTAATTCCACAACCAAAATGGCTGCGGCATTACAGTGTGTGGCAGACAATCCCTGCATGTTGATTGGCCCTCTAAAGAGCGCCAAATATGCAAGGAGGGGACCCGAGCTCCTGCCGAGCAACCCCTTAAATACTCGGCAAGCGCAGAGCATCTCGAGCAGTGAGATGCTCAAGCGAGCACCGAGCAGTAGCGGGCATGCTGGCTCATCACTAGTTACAGGAGAAAGAAGACAATAAAATTTGTTTTGCAATTTCTCCAGATTACAATGAAATCCCATATCTGGTTGAAAAATTACGGTTTGGGTTCTTGGCAGGACTCGGAAGGGAAGGAGCACTATTAGACTTTTGATGGACAAAATTGACTGTAATATATAGCAGACGCCATGTCACATTTGCAAAGCTCTTGATGTGCCTAAACAGTGGAAACCCCCACAAGTGACCCTATTTTGTAAATTACACCCCTCACGGAATTTATCTACTGTAGATGTGTGGTGAGTAATTTGAACCCACTGCTGCCTCACAGAATTTTATAATGTTGAGCCATGAAAATAAAAATATACATTTTCCCCTTAAAAATATTGCTTTAGCCCTAAATTTTTCATTTTCATAATGGTAACAGGAAAGAATGGACCATAGAGTTTTTTATGCAATTTCACCTGAGTACAATAATACCCTATATGTGGGGTAAAACTACTGTTTTGGCACTTAGCACGTCTCAGAAGGGAAAGAGCCCCATCTTGGAGTGCAAATTTTGCTGGAATGGCCTTCAGGTGCCATGTCACATTGGCAAAACCTCTGAATTGCCAGGACAGCAGGAAAACCACTAAATGACCCCACTTTACAAACTACACTCCTTAATGAATCCATCTAGGTGTACAGTCAGCATGTTAACACCAGATGTGCCTCACAGAATTTTATACCATTGGGTGATGGAGAAAGAGTAATTAAATTTTTATCACTAAAATTATGTTTTAGACAAAATTAGGTTTTAGACATTTTTATGAGGGCTAATAGGGAAAAGATGGACCTCACAGTTTGTTGTGCAATTTCCCCTGAGTGCACCAATACCCTACATGTAATCGGGAAATACTTTGACAAAGCCCCTGAGGTGCAAGATCAGCAGAAACTCCCCCATAAATGACCCCATTTTACAAGCAACACCTCTCAATGAATTCATCTAAGGGTGCAGTGATCATATTGACCCCATAGATGTGTAATAAAATTTAATCCTATTGGGTGTTGAAAAAAAAGAATTAAATTTTTACCATAAAAAGTTTGTTTTAGCCACAGATTTTTAATTGTCATGTGTAGAAATGGGTATAAATGCCACCAAAATTTGTCACACAATTTCTTCTTAACGTGGCAATACCCTATATGTTGCTGTACAGTACTGCTTAGCCACCCGACTCAGCAGGAGAGAAAGAGCGCTATTTGACTCTTGGAGAACAAATTTTGCAGAATAGTTTCAGCACTCCATATTCAGAGCCCCTAAGCGCCAGAAGAGCAGAATCCGCCTCAAGTAGCCCCATTTTGGAAATGAGACCACTCTGAGAATTCATCTATAGGTATACTGGCAATTTTAACTTTATGGGTGTTTTCCAGAAACAAACAACAGTGAATGTTGCTGAGTGAAAATTGCAAATCTGCCATTGTAGTGCCCAGTACATTGTAGTGCAAAGTATGTTGTAGTCCTCATACATTGTGCCCAGCCCGTTCTTCTGGAGACAAGCACCTCATAAATTAAGCTGGCTCTGATTTCTATATCGCTACAGAAATGCCAGACATGCCGATGCTAAATGTGGTTACTGCGCTGTTCACTTTGTAGTATAAGTGATGAGACGGATTTATTCTTCAGGTCGATACAATTACAGCGATACCACATTATATAATTTCTTTGCTACTATCACACACTAAAAATGCTTTTTAATAGAATAAAGTTGTTTTGCATCACCATATTTTGAAGGTATAGTTTTTTTTTACTTTTCTGCTGATATTCACATGGGGGCTTGTTTTCTGCGGGATAAGTTGACATTTTTATTGGTACCATTTATGGGCACAAAACATTTTTTGACACCTTTCTATTATGCTTTTTAGGATGCAAAATGAACAAAAAACAACAATTCAGGATTTTTTTGATTAACATCGTTTGCAGTGTCTTGAAAGTGATAAGACAGCTTTATTCTTCAGATCAGTATGAATATAGCAATACCACATTTGTATTTTTTTATGTTTTTCTTCTTTTACACAATAAACACTATTTTATAGAAAACACATTGCTTTTGCATGGCCTTATTCTGACAGCTATAGTTTTTTTATTTTTCCGATGACGGAGCTGTATGGTGGCTTGTTTTTTGTGGGACAGGATGACAGGATTACTTTTTCAGTGATACCATTTCTCTTTACATACGACTTTTTGATCTCTTGTTATTGCTCTTTTTTGTTGGCTATATAATGAAAAACCATAGTTTTTGCAATGTTGTTTATTTTTTACAGTGTTCACTGTAGGGGTTACATAGTTTGACAGTTTTATAGATTGGGTCATTCTGGACTCAGCAATACCAAATATCTGTACTTTTTTGTTAATTTTTGCTTTTATATAAATAATCATTGGCTTAATTTTTTTTTAGATTTTCATTGTTTATGTTCTTTTTATTGTATTTTTACATGTTTTTTAAACTTTTTTACTTAGTTCCTGTATGGGACTTTAACTTATATTACTCTAAATACTGATATAATGCATTGCAATACTTTACACCTGACAGTGATGCACTGGCAAAACGCCTTTTAGACCATGCTCCTGGTATGGTTTAACAGGACACCATGTATGACAGTCCAGGAGGTCATTATTTGACCTTCTGCTGTCATGTCAACCACCGGCTCCCTGCAGTGAGGCCTCCATGACATTTCAAAGAGTTAAACAGCTGGAGGCAGTGCCGGCTTTGACCCTGGCTTTGACAGCTGGAGCTCTGCTATCACTCTTAAGCCGAGCTCCCGGTGGTGATCGTGGGGGCACATCTCCTGTGCTCACACGATTGCAATGATGTACTGGTACACCCATTTACAAGAAGCACCCACAAAATATGATGTACCGGTACGTCAAGTGTCTGCAAGGGGTCAATATTCCAATAGCTTTTACTTTTATATCTAGATTTCTGAATATTAGTGTTCTGCTTTTTCTCCCTGCATTTTTATTCCAAAGGTAAAAATGTACCAATTTCATAAAAAGAAACAGATGCGGATGCCTGCTAGCAGTGATAAAAATCAAAGACGTACCATTGCACTAAGGGAGTGTACTTAAAAGGTGAGTATAACTATGAAGGGAAATGGAAACATTGAAATGTATTAAATTATAACTACCTCCATGGATTTTTAATTTTTCTAAATATTTTTGCTTATTATTATTTGTTTAATTGTCATATTTTTAGTTGTTATTTTTATTAACAATTTATATAAGCTAAGAATATGGCAAAATAAGTAGCAACATTTCTATATGATACTAAATTATATGTTGATAGATTTGTAAAGCTAAACAATCAATCAATATTCATATTATACAACCATAAAAATTACCTACATAAAATTATGTACGTTGGGGTCAAAAACATTTAAGTAACCTGCAGCCACGCTCAGGATTATTTTTTTATTTTATTACTTATTTTTATCAATTAAAATGAGACATTTACAGAACAAAGAATGACAGGATTTAGGTTAAAAGTAGCGACTATTCCTTTTAAAAAGGACTCTTGTGGGGAATGCATATACCAACAGGAGCCCAAACAGAATTGAATGAGATCCATAACCCAGTGATACAGTACTTATTGAATTTCAATGAACTAATCAAATAAAAAGATGTCAATATAATCTTTGCAAATTATTGATGTTTCAATCTGTATATACTGTAAAATTCATACAGTGCCAAAATAGTACTATCATATGTCCAAAGATTTAATTTAGATTTTTGATACACACTATCCAGGATGGCCATACAGTTGAACATATGATTACGGGCAAGGGTCACGGGCCCCATAGCAGTCGCGTGGTTTTGCCGCCATTGGCTTTACGCTACTGCATGGGAGTATAATCAGGGCTACAGAACAGAAGTACTTGGGTATTCTGGTTAGAAGTAAGCTGATGTTATGATCTGCAACATAAACTAAGGAAAGAAAGGGAAAAGCTGTCCCTACAGTAAGACTAAGTTGAATCCCTACGATGTAGCGGGCAGCCTGTTCCTTGTGAACAGACCCGCCTTCGTCCTCGGCTAGTCTGAATGGAGACCTATAGAATAAAGGGAGGAGTCCCTAAAAGAACTAAGGACTGGGGCAAAAATGGGACACCTCCTAACAGAAGTTGTTGCAGAGCAAAAAGACAAACTGACAAAAAGTACTAGAGGTCCCAGAGGACCAAGCAAACTAGACAGAGTTAGGCACCGAAGCACCTGGCTAGAGAGACAGGCAAAAAACACTGAAGTCCAGCAAAGCCAGAAGGGCGGAGCTGGAATATATAGGCAGTTGGTCACGTGACCACAAAACACAATACAGCAAATACCAACAGGAGGATTCTAACAGTACCCCCGCTTCTATGAGGATCCTCCGGATCCTCCAGGCCCAGGCCTATCAGGAAACCTCCTGTGGAAAGCTTTAACAAGCCTAGGAGCAGAGATATCATCCGTCCTTACCCAGGAGTTGTCTTCGGGACCGAAACCCTTCCAGGAGACAAGATACTGTAATTTCCCTCTATGCCATCTTGAATTCAAAATACGAGAAATTTAATATTCACCGTCTTCCACCACAGGAGGAACTGTGACTGTGGTGTCCCTATTAGAAACGTCAGCCTTTTTCAACAAGGAAACATGAAACACAGGATTAATCTTCCAGGAAGTAGTGACAACCAACCTGACAGCAGATGGGTTAACAACCTGAAGCACTTTAAATGGACCCACAAGCTTAGGACCCAGTTTTTTAGAGGGAATCCTCAACCGCAAGTTCTTCGAGGACAACCAAACCATGTCACCCACAGTAAACAAAACCTCTTTACGTTTTCTGTCAAAATACTTCTTGGACTTCTTGTTAGCCTCTTGCAGGTTACAACGTACATTAGTCCAAACTCTCTCCAAATCACCAGAAAAATTCTCCTCCTCCGGCACCGCTGACCCCAATTTGGAGAACGAACCAAAAGACGGATGTCTCCCAGTGCAACAGAAAAAAGGAGAACACCCAGCAGAGGAGGATGTATGATTGTTAAGAGCAAATTCTGCGAGAGGCAGAAACTTCGACCACACCTCTTGATTGTCTGCCACAAAACAACGCAAAAACTGTTCAACATCCTCGTTCTTTCTTTCAGTCAGTCCATTAGACTCAGGATGATAACCAGACGAAAATGACAAATGAACTCCCAACCTGTCACAAAAAGCACGCTAAAAGCGAGCCACAAACTGAGGTCCTCTATCAGAAAAAATATCCGTGGGAACACCATGGAGCTTGACAATCTACTTAACAAATGCCTTAGCGAGTGTCTTGGCGCAGGGCAACTTAATGAATGGAACCAAATGACACATCTTACTAAAACGATCTATGACCACCCAGATGACAGTAAAACCCTCAGACACAGGAAGATCAGTAATAAAATCCATAGTGAGATGCGTCCAAGGCGCACTAGGAACCTCCAGAGGGCAAAGCAACCCTGCAGCAGGAGTATGTGAAGCCTTTGACCAAGCACACACAGTACACTGACACACCCACTTGATGACTTCCTTCTGCCATCCAGGCCACCAAAAACTGCGACTGATAAGTCTCTTAGTCTCCGAAACTCCTGGATGACCTGCCAACCGAGACTCATGACACTCCACAAACAAATCTCTCCTGAAGGCTCTAAGCACGAACAACCTCCCATGGGGAGTGTTAGATGGAGCATCATCTTGAGCATTCAGAATCCCATTCTCCAAATCGGAGTCAAATGCCGCCACCACAACTCTTTTCTGCAAAATGCTCTCCCCCTCCTCGCCACCGACCGTAGGAGAGAAGCTGCGGGATAAAGCATCAGCTTTAACGTTCTAAGTACCAGTGATATAGGTAGCAGAAAAATGAAACCGAGAAAAAAAAAGTGCCCACCTAGCTTGACGGGCATTCAAGCGCTTGGCAGCATCCAGATGGATCAAATTCTTATGATCTGTGAAAACCTGAATAGGAAATCTAGCGCCTTCCAAAAAATGATGCCAGTGTTCAAACGCAAGTTTAATAGCCAGCAACTCCCGATTTCCAACATCATAATTCAGTTCAGTTTCCGAAAATTTTTTCGAAAAGAAGGCACAAGGTTGTACTCCACCCTTGTTCTCCTGAGACAAAACTGCTCCGACCCCCACCGATGAAGAATCGACCTCGACCAAAAAAGGTTTGGTCTCATCAGGCTGTATAAGGACAGGGGCAGAACTGAACCTCTCTTTGAGATACTCAAACGCTTCAATGGCTTCAGTAGTCCACTGGGTCGTATTTGCACCTTTCCTGGTGAGATCGGTTAGAGGTTTAACAATTACAGAAAAATTCTTAATGAATTTCCTGTAATAATTGACAAAACCTAAAAACCTTTGTATAGATTTCAAACCAATAGGCCTAGGCCATTCCTGCACAGCCTGAACCTTCACAGGGTCCATCTCAAAGCCCTCGCTGGAGACAATGTAGCCCAAGAAACTAATTTTCTGCACAGCGAACTCACATTTCTCCAGCATAGCAAAGAGTGAATTATCACTCAATAACTGCAAAACTTCATGTACACTCTGCCAATGGGACTCTAAATCTGGTGAATAAATCAAAATGTCATCCAAATACACAACCACATTCTTACCAATCAAAGGTATCAGGATGTGATTAATAAGGTTCTGAAAAAATGCAGGTGCATTGGTAAGACCGAAGGGCATCACCAGATTCTCAAAATGACCTACCGGAGTGTTAAAAGCAGTTTTCCATTCATCACTCTGCTTCACACGTAACAAATTGTATGCCCCTCGGAGATCAATTTTTGAGAACCACTTGGCTCCCATTAACTGGTTAAACAAGTCAGGAATTAACGGCAATGGGTAGGAATTGCGTACGGTAATCTTATTAATTTCACAAAAATCCAGACATGGACGTAAACCGCCGTCCTTTTTTTTAACAAAGAAGAATCCGACTGCCAATGGCGACTTAGAAGGTCTAATGTGACCAGCAGCCAGGCTAGTCTCTATGTACTCCTCCAAGGCCTTTCTTTCAGGGATAGTCAGATTAAACAAGCGACTTTTGGGAAGAGTAGCATCTGGAACGAACTCAATGGCGCAATCATAATCCCTATAAGGAGGTAAAACTTGTGACTCCTCCTCCGAAAAAACCCTCCAAAAATCTTAAATAGGTACAGGTAATTCCCCTTTTTCCACAGCCGCAATGCGACCATTACAACATTTATCATAGCACTTCGGACTCCAAGACTTAATCACATTAGTAGACCTGTCCAACAAAGGATTGTGCAGTTTTAACCAAGGCAATCCTAGAACAACTGGAGAGGGCAAATTATCCAAAACAACCAAGTCCAACATTTCTTGGTGAACACCATTGATAGTGAGAGGAAATGCAGCAGTCTTGTGAGTAATACATTTCAAAGGAGTGTTATCAATTGCAACCACAAAAATAGGAGATGACAAAGGTTTGGATTTCAATTTAAGTTTTTCCAAAAACCCTTTATCAATCACATTAAGTATTGAACCACAATCCACAAATACCTGAAATTCAATCAAATCTCCCTGCAGAGTAGTACACCCAGAAAGGAACACTCCTGCAGAGCGTAAACAAGCTATACGGGCGTAACTGACCTTTTTTTTTTCTTTACTTAAACGACACTCACAATACTTAATCAAATTATCAGCTTTACCACAATAAAGACATAAACCTTTGGCAAATCTCCGATCTCTTTCTTGAGAGCGGAGTGACATCCCCCCCAACCTCCATTGGTTCTCCACTGTCAGAGCAGATTTTCTGGAAACTAGGACCTGAAGTTACAGGAGTTTTTACATCATTGACCCTGGACCTTATTCTCCTGTCCACACGAACAGCTAACTGCATAGCTTCCTGCAGAGTCTCAGGTGCAGGGAATGCAATTAGCAAATCCTTAACCCTTTCACTCAGACCAGCAAGAAATAAACTTTTCAGCTCCGAATCATTCCACTTAACTTCTGAAGCCCACCTTCTAAAGTGTGTGCAATAATTTTCAACATCATCAGACCCCTGATTCAAACGTCTAAGTTCTGATTCAGCAGATGAGATTCGATCAGGATCGTCATATAATAGCCCTATAGCAGAAAAAAATTCTTCAACAGAACTTAAACACGGATCATTAGGCTGGAGAGAAAAGGCCCAACTCTGTGGTTCTTTGCGCAAAAGTGACATAATAAAACCAATGCGCTGTGATTCATTCCCAGAGGATCGTGGTCTCAAACGAAAATATAGCAAACAAGCATTTTTAAAGGAAATAAAATCTTGCTGTTTACCATAAAAAACATCAGGCAGTCCTACCTTCGGTTCCACAAAATGCACTCCAGGACAGCTACTCACGTGTTGCTGAAGCTCGGCCACCTCCAGAGACAATCCCTGCAGGCGTTGAGCCAACTCCTGGATGGAGACCATACTGATCCCTGAATTTCGTTCCTTTTAGTTTTTTTTTTTTTGGGGGCTGGACTTACTGTTATGATCTGCAACATAAACTAAGGAAAGAAAGGAAAAAGCTGTCCCTACAGTAAGACTAAGCTGAATACCTACGATGTAGCGGGCAGCCTGTTCCTTGTGAACAGACCCGCCTTCGTCCTCGGCTAGTCTGAACGGAGACCTATAGAATAAAGGGAGGAGTCCCTAAAAGAACTAAGGACTGGGGCAAAAATGGGACACCTCCTAACAGAAGTTGTTGCAGAGCAAATAGACTAACTGACAAAAAGTACTAGAGGTCCCAGAGGACCAAGCAAACTAGACAGAGATAGGCACCGAAGCACCTGGCTAGAGAGACAGGCAAAAAACACTGAAGTCCAGCAAAGCCAGAAGGGCGGAGCTGGAATATATAGGCAGCTGGTCATGTGACCGCAAAACACAAGACAGCAAAAACCAACAGGAGAGTTCTAACAGCTGAGCAGCAGTGCTCAATGTCAGGCAGCAGCTGCAAAAGAAAACAAGATTTTAGGATGTATAAAAAGAGAGAACATCCCGTGATCCCAATGTACTGTTACCCCTTAATAATCACTTGTGAGGCCACATCTAGAATATGAGATCCAGTTTTGGACTTTTTTTAAAAAGGATATTCAGAAGTTAGAGTCAGTTGAAAGGTGGCAACTAGATTATTACAAGGAATGGAAGGCTGCTTAAATGATGAGAGGTTAGAAAAGTTGGGCTTGTTTAGCTTAGAAAAAAGACACCTTAGAGGAGATCTCATTTATATGTATAAATATATGTGTGGGCAGTACAAAGGACTAGCACATGACTTTTTCTTTCCAAAGACCATAATAAGGACCAGGGGGCACTCATTACGAGTGGTAGAAAGGCGATTCCGGCAGCTGAATAGGGAAGGGTTCTTTACAGTCAGAGCAGTCAGACTGTGGAATGCCGACCACAAGAGGTAGCACTCGCAGTCACTATTATAGCTTTTAAAAAAGGGCTGGATAATTTCCTCAGTACACAATACATTGTGGGTTATATATAATTTAGTGACAGAAAATGTATAATTGATGGAGAAAGGTTGAACTTTATGGACCTACGACTTTTTTAAACCTATGTAACTATGTAGCCATAAAAACTTACATTCCACAGATCACTTACCCAGACTCTGCCATATAAACTGTGCTGCTCTGGGAACCAGTGATCTGTGATGTCCCTAGTACTGACCGCCACTGTACAAGCTATGAAAATCCAGAAAATGTCAAAGCTGCATGAAATTTTGGGGAGGCCAGCGCAGCAACGAAAAATGACTTTAACCCACTCTCATGATTCAGCAGTGTGGAAAATGATGCCTAGTTAATCTCAAACTGTTCAAATTCACTTGAAACACCAAATATCAGGAAATTTGACTTAATCTCTATCTTCCTCGGATTGATCAGCTCATCTTTACTGGCAATACCTAATATGTTTGATTTTTTAACTCCTTAGTGACCACTAATACAACTTAAAACTGACCTAATATACAGTACAGACCAAAAGTTTAGACACATCTTCTCATTTAAAGATTTTTCTGCATTTTCTTGACTATGAAAATTGTACATTCACACTGAAGGCATCAAAACTATGAATTAACACATGTGGAATTATATACAGTACAGACCAAAAGTTTGGACACACCTTCTCATTTAAAGATTTTTCTGCATTTTCATGACTATGAAAATTATAAATTCACACTGAAGGCATCAAAACTATGAATTAACACATGTGGAATTATATACTTAACAAAAAAGTGTGAAACAACTGAAAATATGTCTTATATTCTAGGTTCTTCAAATTGGCCACCTTTTGCTTTGATGACTGCTTTGCACATTCTTGGCATTCTCTTGATGAGCTTCAAGAGGTAGTCACCGGAAATGGTTTTCACCTCACAGGTGTGCCCTGTCAGGTTTAATAAGTGGGATTTCTTGCCTTATAAATGGGGTTGGGACCATCAGTTGTGTTGTGTACAAGTCTGGTGGAAACACAGCTGATAGTCCTACTAAATAGACTGTTATAATTTGTATTATGGCAAGAAAAAAGCAGCTAAGTAAAGAAAAACGAGTGGCCATCATTACTTTAAGAAATGAAGGTCAGTCAGTCCAAAAAATTGGGAAAACTTTGAAAGTGTCCCCAAGTGCAGTTGCAAAAACCATCAAGCACTACAAAGAAACTGTCTCACATGAGGACCGCCCCAGGAAAGGAAGACCAAGAGTTACCTCTGCTTCTGAGGATAAGTTTATCCGAGTCACCAGTCTCAGAAATCGCAGGTTAACAGCAGCTCAGATTAGAGACCAGGTCAATGCCACACAGAGTTCTAGCAACAGACACATCTCTACAACAACTGTTAAGAGGAGACTTTGTGCAGCAGGCCTTCATGGTAAAATAGCTGCTAGGAAACCACTGCTAAGGACAGGCAACAAGCAGAAGAGACTTGTTTGGGCTAAAGAACACAAGAAATGGACACTACACCAATGGAAATCTGTGCTTTGGTCTGATGAGTCCAAATTTGAGATCTTTGGTTCCAACCACCGTGTCTTTGTGCGACGCAGAAAAGGTGAACGGATGGACTTTACATGCCTGGTTCCCACCGTGAAGCATGGAGGAGGAGGTGTGATGGTGTGGGGGTGCTTTGCTGGTGACACTGTTGGGGATTAATTCAAAATTGAAGGCATACTGAACCAGCATGGCTACCACAGCATCTTGCAGCGGCATGCTATTCTATTCGGTTTGCGTTTAGGTGCACCATCATTTATTTTTCAACAGGACAATGACCCCAAACACACCTCCAGGCTGTGTAAGGGCTATTTGACCAAGAAGGAGAGTGATGTGGTGCTACGCCAGATGACCTGGCCTCCACAGTCACCAGACCTGAATCCAATCGAGATGGTTTGGGGTGAGCTGGACCGCAGAGTGAAGGCAAAAGGGCCAACAAGTGCTAAGCATCTCTGGGAACTCCTTCAAGATTGTTGGAAGACCATTTCCGGTGACTACCTCTTGAAGCTCATCAAGAGAATGCCAAGAGTGTGCAAAGCAGTCATCAAAGCAAAAGGTGGCTACTTTGAAGAACCTAGAATATAAGACATATTTTCAGTAGTTTCACAATTTTTTGTTAAGTATATAATTCCACATGTGGTAATTCATAGTTTTGATGCCTTCAGTGTGAATGTACAATTTTCATAGTCATGAAAATACAGAAAAATCTTTAAATGAGAAGGTGTGTCCAAACTTTTGGTCTGTACTGTACTTAACAAAAAAGTGTGAAACAACTGAAAATATGTCTTATATTCTAGGTTTTTCAAAGTAGTCACCTTTTGCTTTGATGACTGCTTTGCACACTCTTGGCATTCTCTTGATGAGCTTCAAGAGGTAGTCACCAGAAATGGTTTTCACTTCACAGGTGTACCCTGTCACGTTTAATAAGTGGGATTTCTTGCCTTATAAATGGGTTTGGGACCATCAGTTGTGTTGTGCAGAAGTCTGGTAGATACACAGCTGATAGTCCTACTGAATAGACTGTTATAATTTGTATTATGGCAAGAAAAAAGCAGCTAAGTAAAGAAAAACGAGTGACAATCATTTCTTTAAGAAATGAAGGTCAGTCAGTCTGAAAAATTGGGAAAACTTTGAAAGTGTCCCCAAGTGAAGTTGCAAAAACCATCAAGAGCTACAAAGAAACTGGCTCACATGAGGACCGCCCCAGGAAAGGAAGACCAAGAGTTACCTCTGCTTCTGAGGCTAAGTTTATCCGAGTCACCAGCCTCAGAAATCGCAGGTTAACAGCAGCTCAGATTAGAGACCAGGTCAATGCCACACAGAGTTCTAGCAGCAGACACATCTCTTCAACAACTGTTAAGAGGAGACTTTGTGCAACAGGCCTTCACGGTAAAATAGCTGCTAGGAAACCACTGCTAAGGACAGGCAACAAGCAGAAGAGACTTGTTTGGGCTAAAGAACACAAGGAATGGACATTAGACCAGTGGAAATCTGTGCTTTGGTCTGATGAGTCCAAATTTGAGATGTTTGGTTCCAACCACAGTGTCTTTGGGCGACGCAGAAAAGGTGAATGGATGGACTCTACATGCCTGGTTCCTACCGTGAAGCATGGAAGAGGAAGTGTGATGGTGTGGGGGTGCTTTACTGGTGACACTGTTAGGGATTTATTCAAAATTGAAGGCATACTGAACCAGCATGGCTACCACAGCATCTTGCAGTGGCATGCTATTCCATCCGGTTTGCGTTTAGTTGGACCATCATTTATTTTTCTACAGGACAATGACCCCAAACACACCTCCAGGCTGTGTAAGGGCTATTTGACCAAGGAGGAGAGTGATGGGGTGCTACGCCAGATGACAGTCACCAGACCTGAACCCAATCGAGATGGTTTGGGGTGAGCTGGACCACAGAGTGAAGGCAAAAGAGCCAACAAGTGCTAAACATCTCTGGGAACTCCTTCAAGATTGTTGGAAGACCATTTCCGGTGACTACCTCTTGAAGCTCATCAAGAGAATGCCAAGAGTGTGCAAAGCAGTCATCAAAACAAAAGGTGGCTACTTTGAAGAACCTAGAATATAAGACATATTTTCAGTTGCTTCACACTTTTTTGTTAACTATATAATTCCACATGTGTTAATTCATAGTTTTGATGCCTTCAGTGTGAATATACAATTTTTATAGTCATGAAAATACAGAAACATCTTTAAATGAGAAGGTGTGTCCAAACTTTTGGTCTGTACTGTATAAGAGAACAGCATCCCCCCGATGGATAAAAATGCAGCAGCTGTCAGCTGTACACTATAGCTGACACCCTACTGCAACAGTCCCAAACAGTGTTGGCACCTGTGAAGACCCGGTGTCTTCCATGGGCAGGGTGAGGGTAAAGCAGTGTGGCAATATTTTATTGAACCACGAAATGTCCTCCAATTCTGATAATATCCCCCCCTGGTAGATATGCCCCCCCTTCCTATTATACGTGGCTCCCATCTCCATCATGATATGCGTGGCACCCCTCCATCCTAATATGCACGGCACCCCGCATCCTTATCCTAGTATGCATGGCACCCCTCATCCCTATCCTGGTATGCATGGCACCCCTAATCCCTATCCTGGTATGTATGGCACCCCTCATCCCTATCCTGGTAAGCATGGCATCCCTCATCCTTATCCTGATATGCATGGCACCTCTCATCCTTATCCTGGTAAGCATGGCACCCCTCATCCTTATCCTGGTATGCATGGCACCCCTCATCTTTATCCTGGTATGCATTGCCCCCTCATCCTTATCCTGGTATGCATGGCACCCCTCATGCCTATCCTGGTATGCATGGCTCCCCTCATCCCTATCCTGGTATGCATGGCACCCCTCATCCTTATCCTGGTATGCATTGCACCCCCCATCCTTATCCTAGTATGCATGGAACCCCTCATCCTTATCCTGGTATGCATGGCCCCCTCATCCTTATCCTGGTATGCATGGCACCCCTCATCCCTGTCTTGGTATGCATGGCACCCCTCATCCCTATCCTGGTATGCATGGCACCCCTCATCCCTATCCCGGTATGCATGGCACCCCTCATCCTTATCCTAGTATGCATGGCACCCCTCATCCCTATCCTGATATGCATGGCACCCCTCATCCTTATCCTGGTATGCATGGCCCCCTCATCCTTATCCTGGTATGCATGGCCCCCTCATCCTTATCCTGGTATGCATGGCCCCCTCATTCTTATCCTGGTATGCATGGCACCCCTCATCCTTGTCCTAGTGTGCATGGCACCCCTCATCCCTATCCTGATATGCATGGCACCCCTCATCCCTATCCTTGTATGCATGGCCCCCTCATCCTTATCCTGGTATGCATGGCACCCCTCATCCCTATCCTGGTATGCATGGCACTCCTCATCCCTATCCTGTTATGCATGGCACCCCTCATCCTTATCCTAGTATGCATGGCACCCTTCATCCTTATCCTGGTATGCATGGCACCCCTCACCTTTACTCTGGTATGTATGGCCCCCTCATCCTTACCCTGGTATGCATGGCCCCCTCATCCTTACCCTGGTATGTATGGCCCCTTCATCCTTACGCTGGTATGTATGGCCCCCTCATCCTTTTCATTCTTATCCTATTATGCATGGTCCCCCTAATCCCCATCAGGCTGCACATAAAAAAATAAACACTCCAACTCACCTTTCTTCTCTCTCCTCCAGCTCTGCATCCTGTCTGCCCGCACTGATCTCTCCATGTGAGCCGCACATGATTTCACTGCCGTGCGCGGCTCACAAGGAGAGATAAGCTGCCTGAAGTCACTGCTCCCCATGCCGGGACTGTGTGCGCGGGAAGCAGTGACTTCATGCTCCTTAATAGCCAGCACACAGCGTAGCCGCAGCGTGGCTCCTGCTGCTGCCGGGCGATCACGTGTGCCCGCTGTTAAAGGGCATGAATATTCATGCTCTCCCCACGCCCATCGGCATGGAGAGGGGGTGAATATTCATGCCCTTTAACAGCGGGCACACGCGATCGCCCGGCAGCAGCAGGAGCTGCGCTGCTGATACACTGTGTGCCACTATTAAGGAGCATGAATATTCAGTGCTCCCCACGTCTGTGGGCATGGGGAGCAGTGAATATTCATTTTCTTTAGCAGCGGGGAGAGTGTAGGCTGCAGCAGGCGGCTGATGTCTGCTGTGCCCCACTTCTCCGCCGCAACCGCTCCCCCCAGCACAGTATATATATATATATATATATATATATACCCCCCAGCAACATTCAGACTATAAGATGCACCCCCCATTTTCCTCCAAAATTTTGGAGGAAAAAAGTGCATCTTATAGTCTGAAAAATACGGTACATTTAAAATAGCAGATCTCAATTCTTAAGGCACAACATGAGACCACCCAAGGTCTACATAATGGACATTAACAAAGTACAAATATCTCTGTATTGATTGCATCATTTAGTATGATTCTAATATACTTTTTTTTCTTGCATATGTGAAAAACTAAACTATTTCCATCAGTGTATTGGATTTTCATCATTGTTTGGTCATCATTGTGTCCATTTTTACCATTAGTGTTGAACCAGTATTTCTAGCATGCAAAAAACTGATTGAGGTTTCTCTTTCTCAAGTTTTTATCAGTCAAAAAAAAATTAGCAGAATTAGGATGCCAACCGTGGGCTGTCCAAGTTCTTCTCACACCCATAAACTCGCATAGATAACTTTGATCTTTCACTAAAATAAAAAACAGATATGTATGATGCTTTTTTGGGAAAGCATTCAGTCAATGAACAAAAAAACTAAAAAAACTAAATAGATGAACAGAACTTTAAGCAATAACAGTTACACATCGTAGCATCAGCGTCTCTGCCCCCTGACAGGCAGAGACGCTGTCCCCCTTACCGCTGCGGCCCTGCTCCGGCATCTTCCGGCCTCTCTGCTGCTGCTGCTGGTCCGTGTAGCTTCCCTTGCACTGTGCTTAGGGCGCGCGCTACCTCCCTCTTAAAGGGGCCGCGTGTGCGGTCCTAAAATGTCCCCGGCCAATGGCCAGAGGACTTTCTCTGTAAAAGACGCCTCCTCCAATATGGAGGTGCCCGTGCAAGTTTGTTGCTCTGTGATACTTACTTTGCTTCAGTCCTTAGGTCCTCTGCAAGTCAGTCCTGTCCGCCAGTCTGATCATCAGTCCAGTCTGCCAGTCTGACTACTTTCCAGCCCGACAGTCTACCTACAGTCCAGTCCGCCAGTCTGTCTATAGGCTCTGCTCGCCTGCTTACCTGGAAGCACCCACCTGTTACCTGCCGTGTCCGCCAGCCTTCTTAACTGGAAGCACCTGCCTGTTACCTGTTGTGCCCGCTTGCCTGCTTACCTGGAAGCACCTGCCTGTTACCTGTTGTGTCTGCCAGCTTGCCTACCCGGAGCACCCATCTGGCTAACAGCCGAATCAGCCTGTCTGTCTACCCGGACCACCTGTCAGCCTGCCTGCCGTGCTCATCAGCTGTACCGGTCAGTTCCTGCCTTCTGACCCATGGGAGTCACCTGCTCTCATACAAGGTCCATCCCTGAGTGGCACCTGGTCCCTCTGCTCGGTCCCTCCCTGGTTCACGGAGTCGACTGAGCCGCCGTGCGACCTTGGTCAGGCCAAGTAGATACTTAGTCATGCCCCTCTGGTCCCTCCTTGCACTGCAGCACCGAGGTTCTACCACCCGGATCCGTAATACAAATTACAAAAAAAACACAGAGCACGTACGAGAAAACCAGAGCTGAGAAACCAGCCTCAGAGTTAGGCATCACTCACATAAGCGTATAAATCGGGCCAGTGCATTCCGATAAAAAAAAGTATTGCACTTGGACCAATGTTATTCATTGAGGCAGTGCAGATCTGCATTTTTTTCTCAGCTGTATTCAGCATGAGGAAAATTTAGAAGCACGCTGTGATTTGACTCTGTAATCAGTTCAGTGTAAGAAAAAAATTGGATCCCATAAGGACCATCAGTACGTCATCCAGTTTTTATGGATACATTGCCATTCAGTAACATAGGAAACTGTAAACGGTCCTGTAAAAGATAGATAGGTGCGGAGTAAAAAAACGGATTGTATACAGACAGCACACTGAAGAAAAGTGATAAAAAAATCATCCCACTTTTCTGTATGAGAATGGGAAAGATTTTTTTTATACGCTCATGTGACCCCAGCCTTGGAGCGAGCATATATCCATGTAGAGACGTAATTAAAAAGAACAGCTTTTTAACACTTGCTGGAGAAATTAGGAGACAATGTGGAAGAATGAAGGGTATCAGTTCACCCTTGCCCTTTTTTGAATAACTTTTTAGTGATATCAAGCTCAAATGCATACTAATATGACACAATTTAAATACTGTAGATATATTTGTACCTTGTTTTTCTCAGTTCCCAAATCATATTTGCTCTACCTCCCTTATCATTGCATGGAAAATGCACAGCAGGGCCAATTACTACAAGTGCCATATATTTATAGCAGTTTGCCCTAAGAGGTTAAAAGAAGAGTGGTTGTGATTTGATTCACAATACCCAGTCCATTGGCCAGATTGATAAATAACTGCTGCATGAGAGCTCTGAGAACAGCCTTGTACTTCCCAGCGTCCAAGCAGCATTCCACATGGTTGATGTTGAGCCAGGAGAACTTATCAAAGAAGGGTCATAGATGTTCTAAGGGCTCATGTCCAATAGTGTCACGGGTGTATCAAGTCTGACCGACAGTCGCTCTTGATCCGACTGTAGAAGGTCACTGCACTTGGCATTGCAGACACCTTCTTGATCCTCTCATCTCTGTACTGCAGTGATATCCTTCTTCCTTTAGGACCGAGCAGCGACCTCCACCTTCTGCTACTAATTGACACACTCTTGCTTGGTAGTTAAAAACTCTCAGTGTCTCCAGAGAGTCGACGGTAATAGTTCTATGTTTCTCTGTCCATGCCTGGAGTACTAGTAGTTGTCTAGTTTCATTTTAGACTTCCCTTGGAGGACAGTTGGAGTTATCTCTCTGGTGTCATCTCAAGATAAGTGTATCCCCTTTGTTTGTTTAACTTGTTGTCTTTAGTTACAGTGGGGTCTGACTAATGTTCACACTATCCCCTCCTTACCTAGGGCATAGCTCTAGGAACATTCAGGAATTAGGTTTTCTGCTTGGCGATAGGTGAGGAACCTATATAGGGACGATAAGGTAGTCAGGGTGATATTAGATCTGCCTAGGGGTCTCCATTCCCACTTTCCCTAGTTGTTGGGCTCCCTTCCCCCACTTCCCGTTGTTGTACACTTGCTCCTTCCCTCACCTTGTGTGACAAATGGCCACAAATTCCTTACCTGGCTGGTAGACTGGGTCCGGCGAATCGATTTATACCAAGTCTAGCTAATATTTCATAAGTTTGCAAAGTCACACCTGTCCAGAAGTTATATCTGGTATTGAATCTCAGCCTCACTGATGTGAATTCAAACAGAGGCTTCAAACAGAGGCTGGACAGACATCTGTCTGAGATGATCTAGTGAATCCTGCTTTGAGCAGGGGGTTGGACCAGATGACCCAGGAGGTCCCTTCCAACTTTACCATTCTATGATTCTATGATTCTATGATATGAATGCTCAGAATCCAGGAGCAAGTATGGCACTGTTCTGTGAAGAAAGGACACATAATTTTAATTAAGGATTAAAGACTGCAGATATACAAATAGCTCCATTTACACTATAGTAGTTTGGTTGCTAATCTTTTTAGACCCTTTTTAAATCTTGACTTCTATGGATGTATTTCTATGATTGCCAGTATAATGGGAATATTGTATATGTCTTTACATACACTACCAAGAAACAAATTATTATTTTTGTCATGCTACATTGCTGAGAAATAAAAACACATTCTTTAGCTTTGAAATGTGACATCTTAATTTTTGTTATAAAGCAGTAGCTAAAGAAAAAATGTCCGCCACCCGTTTACCTATTAAAGCAAAGTGCTGTTATTCCTAAATTTGTACTGTAATTTCTTCTATGTCCTTGTCAAGGGATTTTATTTGTAAAGTGACCTTTTGAAGTAATTACTTGTAGGGAGGTAGTGAAAGGCAATCACACAAGGTGAGGTCTCTACACAATTGCATTACTTTGATTAATGTATTTAATATCATTTCAGTTGCTTTTTTTTCTTCCTGTGGAATAGAGAGCATAATAAACTTGACGACAGATAAATGCATTGGAAATATGCCATTACATTTTTTTTAACCGAGGATTAAATAGGAGGTGTCTCCATACGAAGTAATTTTGCTCTATGTTATACAATGGAACTATCCAAATTAATTCAAAACATTGGTGTGACCTCTAGCACAAGTATTTATTTTCCATTTTTGCAAAAAAAAATGTTGAAATGTGGAATGTATTCATGCATTCAGTCTTCTTGATGCATTCTTTTCATTCCTGGTTTACCAGGCAGTTCCATAGAGAATGAATGAAGTGGTGGCTCAGAGCATCTCCATTCCGACAGCTCATTTAACCCCTTTAAAACCCATGATGTACTAATACGCGTCTGTGCCCTGGGCTTTAAGAGCCTGACCCGTATTAGTACGTCATGGCGATCGCGCGCGCACACAGGCTATGCGGGCGCGATCGCCGCCGAGTGTCAGCTAATTGTCACAGCTGACACCCGATACTATGTGCAGGGAGTGGTCCTGCACCGCTCCCGGCACATTAACCCCCCGCAATGCTGCGATCAAAGTCGATCGCAGCGTTGCAGAGGCAAGGGGAGGTGATCGCCGATACTCACCTCCTCTTCAGGCTTCCAGCGCTGTCTGCCGCAGCTTCCCGGGTGTTGCCACGATGACCCGATGTCGTCATGACAACATCCGGGTCACCAGATAGCAGGAAGATTGTTTGGACATGCGCAGTGCATCTCCAAACAATCTTCTCCCTGTTCAGCGCTGACAGCCTGCATGGCACAGGGATGGTGCTGCATTCCTGTGCCATGCAGGCGATCAGAATAAAAAAAGTGAAAGTCCCATAGTGGGACAAAGTAAAAAAGTAAAAAAACTGTCTGAAAGTGAAAAAAAAAAAGTAAAAATATAAAATAAAAAATAAAAAAATAATCCACTAAAAATAAAAATATAATGTACACATCAATAAATATTATTATGAAAAAAAAAACAAACAAACAATAAAAGTACACATATTTGGTATTGCCGCGTCCGTAACGACCTGACCTAGAAAACTGTTCCACTAGTTAACCCCTTCAGTGAACACGGTAAAAAAAAATAAAAAACCAAAGCAAAAAATGCTTTATCATCATACCTCCAAACAAAAAATGGAATAACACGTGATCAAAAAGACGAATATAAATAAAAATGGTACCGCTAAAAACTTCATCTCATCCCTCAAAAAACAAGCCGCCACACAGCTCCATCATCCGAAAAATCAAAAAGTTAGAGCTCTCAGAATAAAGCGATGCAAAAAAATAATTTTTTCTATAAAATAGCTTTTACTGTGTAAAAGCGCCAAAACAAAGAAAAACTATATAAATGTGGTACCGCTGTAAACGTTCTGACCTGAAAAATAAAGCTGCCTTATCAATTTTACCACACCCGGAGCAGAATAAAAAAATGTAAAAAAACACAATTCCTGAATTGTTGGTTTTTGTTTATTCTGCCTCCCAAAAATAGGAATAGAAAGCGATCAAAAAATGTCACGTGCCTGAAAATGGCACCAATAAAAATGTCAACTCAACCTGCAAAAAACAAGCCATCACATGACCCGGTCTGCCAAAATATGGCGATGCAAAAACAAGATTTTACAAAATATGTGTCTTTTAGTGTGTGACAGCTGTCAATCATAAAAACCCGATATGATTCTGGTATCGCTGTAAGCGCACCGACCAAAAGAATAAAGTAATCTCATCACTTATACCGCATGAGGAACGGCGTAAAAAATAAACGCTAGGGCTGCGGTTGGGGTTGTGCTAATGTTAGGGTTGGGGTTGTTTTTTTTTTCCAATGTAAAAAAAAATAAAAAATTGACGATATGGCGACTAGTGTTGAGCGCAAGTGCTCACTGCTTGAGTTTGCATCGGGTGCTCAGGTATGCACTGAGTATCGCGGGTGCTCGAGTCTCCACCCCATATGCTTCACGGCCAAAAAAAACTCGCGGGGATTGCCTGCCATGCACAAGCGATTCCCGCATGCTTTTTTGGGGGTGTCTAATAACCGTGAAACATGCGGGCGGGGACTCGAGCATTTCACTTGAGCACCCGTGTTACATGGTGCATACCTGAGTACCCGATGCAAACTCAAGTAGCGAGCACTTGCGCTCAAGAGTAATGACAACTTATTCAATATGATGAACTAATGTTATCAAATTCTGTGTCGTACCTCTGGGTTCAAAATGTTCGCTATACCCCTTAATAAAATCCTTGAGGGGTATAGTTTCCAAAATGGGGTCACGTGTGGGGGAGCTCCACTGTCTAGGCACATCAGGGGCTCTCCAAACGCGACATGGTGTCCGCTAACAAATTGAATGGAAAATCGGCTCAAATTGTTAGCGGACACCATGTTGTGTTTGGAGAGCCCCTGATGTGCCTAAACAGTGGAGCTCCCCCACAAGTGACCACATTTTGGAAACTAGACCCCCCAAGGCACCTATCTAGATGCATAGTGAGAACTTGGAACCCCTAGGTGCTTCAAAAATTGATTCGTTAAAATGAAAAAGTGGAAAAAAAAATACTTTTTCATTTTTACGAATCAATTTGTGAAGCACCTAGGGGTTCCAAGTTCTCACTATGCATCTAGATAGGTGCCTTGGGGGTCTAGTTTCCAAAATGGGGTCACTTGTGGGGGGTTTCCACTGTTTAGGCACATCAGGGGCTCTCCAAATGCAACATGGCGTCCGCTAATTATTCAAGCATATTTTACAATCAAAAAGTCAAATGGCGCTCCTTCCCTTCTGAGCCCTGCCGTGCGCCCAAACAGTGTTTTTTTCCCACATATGGGGTATCTGCGTGCCCAGGGGAAATTTCACAACAAATTTTGGGGTCCATTTTTTCCTGTTACCCCTGCAAAAATCAAAAAAATATTGGGTCTAAAGTAACATTTTTGTGAAAAAAGTTAAATGTTCATTTTTTTCTTCCACATTCCAAAAATTCCTGTGAAGCACCTGAAGGGTTAATAAAGTTCTTGAATGTGGTTTTGAGCATCTTGAGGGGTGCAATTTTTAGAATGGTGTCACTTTTGGGTATCTTCTGTATAAAGACCCCTCAAAGTGACTTCAAATGTGATGTGGTCCCTAAAAAAATGGTTTTGTAAATTTTGTTGGAAAAATGAGAAATCGCTGATCAACTTTTAACCCTTATAGCTCCCTAACAAAAAAAAATTTTGGTTCCAAAATTGTGCTGATGTAAAGTAGACATGTGGGAAATGTTATTTATTAACTCGTTTGTGTGACATATCTCTCTGATTTAAGGGCATAAAAATTAAAATTTTGAAAATTGCAAAATTTTCAAAATTTTCGCCAAATTTCTGTTTTTTTCACAAATAAGCCCAAGTGATATCGAAGAAATTTTTCCAATATCATGAAGTACAATATGTCACGAAAAAACAATCTCAGAATCAGGGGGATCCGTTGAAGCGTTTCAGAGTAATTAACTCATAAAGTGACAGTGGTCAGAATTGTAAAAATTCCCCTGGTCATTAACGTGCAAACCACCTTGGGTTGCAAAGGGGTTAAGAGCCTGATTCTCGGGATTGATGGGGCTCCAAGTGAGCAGATCCCTAATGTTATTTCCTATCCACATGGCAATTAGGAATATTTGGAATAACCTTTTCAGATAAATTTAAATGTTCATTTTCAAAAATCTTCTAAAAATATCTTATAATATAAATATTAGTGATGGGCAAACGTTCTCGCCACTACTCGGTACTCGCCCGAGCATCACGGTGCTCGACAAGCTTGGTACTCGGAGAGTATTTCCGGGTTGCTCGAGCAGGAATTCGGGTCCCCACCCTGCATGTTTGGCGCTCTTTAGAGAGCCAATGAACATGCAGTCATTGCTTGCCACGCACTGTAATGCCGTAGCCATGTTGGTTGTGGGCATTACAGTGATTGGCTGGCCACACAGCATCATGAGGTCTATATAAGACCTGGCGCTGCTATGCTCGTCACAGTCTACCCCGGAATCAGGCAGAGTAGGGAGAGTTGCTGCTGAGTCAGGGAGAGATTTGCTTGTTTAGAGTTAGAATAGGTATTCCGCAAGATATATACATATATAGCCATCTGAACTAACAGTCCATCTGAGGAATAATCCAGGTGCTTATTTTCAGTGGTGAAGATGATAGCATGAGTTAGGCAGGCAGGCAATGTATGTGGCAGACTGCAGTACATGATAAAGCACAAGAGGGTCCATTGAACATTCTGTCTGCTGCTGCTGTTCTAACAAATATTTGTAGACATAGCCCCATATATCCAGGGCCAGGGCCAATTTTTTTTATCTTAATGCTGATTATTTGCTTAAAAAGCAATCCAGAGTACACATTTTTTCTGCTCCATTTGTTTGTTAGCACTGCATAATACCGCCAGATCTTTTCCATATTACAGCGATAAAAATCCAGAAATCTGAACTGAACATGGAAAATATTGGCTTACATTTTCATTTTGTTGCAGTGTGTCAGTCAAGCCATTCACACTAAGTCTCTGAGAAGAACAGTATTAGTAAATTACAGGCCTGCTATTTAAAACCGTGGCTTTCTGTCAGACGTATCACATATATAGCTATGTTCCAAAATCAGCCATTTCTGCCTTCTATTTCGTTGCAGTGTGTCAGTCAAGCTATTCACATGAGGTCTCTGTGAAGAATAGTATTAGTAAATTACAGGCCTGCTATTTAAAACCGTGGTTCTCTGTCATACGTATCATATACAACTATGTTCCAAAATCAGCCATTTCTAGTGAACGTGGAACATATTGTCCTCCATTTAAAATGGGCTAGGCGCGTGGCAAGGGATGAAGAAGTGGATGTGATGGTGATGGTGCATGCAGAGGCCGAGGCTGTGTGCAAGCTGATATTGTCCACAACAAACACCCACATCTTGTCGCCCGACCTTCCTGTCCCAATTGCTAGGGGACCGCAGCACACCACTATTGAACCCAGAGCAATGTCAAAAGGTTGTTGGCTGAATAGCAGATAATGCTTCCAGTCACTTTGCCACCATCACTACCACCCTGTCTTCCACATGGTAAAGTCTCAGTAGCCATGAGTGTGGACCGCATATTCCTCACCCTGATCCTCTTTCCTCCCACCATGTCGAGTGCCCGGAGACAACTGATCCCACACTTGGAGAGTCAAAAGAGCTATTCACTTTTCCATTTGTAGATTCGGGCCTCTCGCCTGGCCAGCTTCAAGTGAGTCAAGAGGAGAATGTGTGTAGTGATGCCAAAATATTTGAGCAGCCACAAGGCCAGAAATCATTCCCCATAACACCAACACGGTAGAAGTTGCCAGTACAACTGTTAGGTCAAAGGCCATTTGCACCACCTGCCAGGCCAGCATCAGCAGGGGTAGCAAAACTAGCAGCCTGACCACCACCAGCATGATCAGACACATGGCAGCAAAGTAGGCCAAACCCCAGGGTCCAGAAACAGTGTCTGCGGGTGACACCACTGCTTCTTCCGCTGTTGTGTGTGCATGCCAATCCCCTGTCCGTGGCGCATGCAAAGATGCCTCCCGCCCTGCACTTGTCATTGCACACTCTCAACTAGCACCATCAGCAAGCGAGTCCACGTCCTTGTCACAGCACAGCATTCAGTTGTCCCTACCCCAGTCCTTGGAATGCAAGCGCAAATACGCAGCCAACGTCCAACAGGCTACACTCCTAAATGTACACATTTCGCGAATGCTTGGGCTCTAAATGTTGCATTTTAGGCTTGTGGAAACGGAAGCTTGCCGCAACCTGATGGTGGCGGCCGTCTCTTGGTACTAGGTCCCCAGCCGCCACTATATCTCCAGGTGTGCCGCCTCCGCTTTACATGAGCACGTGTCACACAACATTAGTCGTGCCCTCAACAACGCAGTTACTGTGAAAGTCCACCTGACCACAGACACGTGGACAAGTGCTTGTGGGCAGGGACGGTACATCTTGATGACGTCACACTGGGTTAACATAGTGGAAGCCGGGACACAGTCGGATCTTGCGACAGAACATGTCCTCCCGACGCCAAGGTTTGCGGGCCCTGGGTCAATCAGGGTTGTCCCCACATTCTACAGTACCTGCACCTCCTACTTCTCCTCTTCAGCCTCCCTCTCCGAATTGATGACACAACAGTCTCTTATTCCCTTGCCGGACAGGCCAATAAAAAAAGGGCAGCACCAGAATGCCCTTGTTGTGGAATTATTAAAAAAAATTCCCATCTGAAAGCGCTGGTGGCAGAGGTCACAGTTCGTTGAACAGCCAAGGAGTACAGGCGAGAGAGACACAAATGCAATCCAGCAAAGGCAGGGGAACACTATTAACGTTCTGGGACAGTTTTCTCAGATCCTCCCATCGCACAGGCCCTGAGGCGCGGGGTACTCTCACAAGGAGGGAAAAGTTTCAGAAGACTGTACGAACATCCTCCGTGATTCCTCTGTGCCTTATAATTATTGGACATCCAAGCTGGACACGTGGAATGAAGTGGCTCTCTACGCCTTGAAGGTCCTGGCCTGCCCTGCTGCCAGCATTTTGTCAGAGCGGGTTTTTAGTGCCACCGGTGGAATTATAACTGATAGGCACATCTGCCTGTCAACTGAAAATGCTGACAGGCTGACTCTTATAAAAATGAACACGGGCTGAATTGGGCCAAACTTCTCAACTCTACCTAATGATAGCAGCGAAGCATAAACTCAAATACATTGGCTTTTTTTTCGGAGGTCTAACTCTATTCGCATGCACCTCTGTCTTCACACCCAGACATGGGTATACGCTTCCTGATTTTGACTACTTGCTCTTGTCCTCCTCCTTCTCCTCGTCCTCATCCTCCACCACCATATCACCACAATATATACCATATCACCATATCTACATCTCTTGCAAGGGGCATTGGAGTTCCTCCAAATTATTGGCAGCCGTTGCATTCACTGCATAGGCAAACAGTATGGGAGACCCACTTTCTAATAATGGGAACATAGTTTTCAGGAGGCCCTCCTACCTATACGTCTCTTGCAAGGGACAATGGAAATCCTTCAATTTTTTTGCAGCTGTTGCATTCACTGCATAGGTAAACAGTATGGGAGACTCATTTCCTAATAATGGGAACATTGTTTTCAGGAGGCCCTTTGACCTGTACGTCTCTTGCAAGGGACATTGGAGTTCCTCCAAATTTTTGGCAGCTGTTGCATTCACTGCATAGGCAAACACTATGGATGACCCACTTCCTAATAATGGGAACCTTGTTTTCAGGAGGCCCTCCGACCTCTACGTCTCTTGCAAGGGGCATTGGAGTTGCTTCAAATTTTTGGCAGCCGTTGCAGTCACTGCATAAGCAATAACTATATGGGAGACCCACTCCTTTCTAATGTGAACATGTCGTTACTGTGGCCCAGCTCTATGTGTCTTTAAATTGTTATTGGGGAATTTCCTAAATTTTGGTAGCCGTTGGACTCACTGCATACCCTATAACTGTATAGCAGACCCTCTCCTTTCTAATGGGAACATGTCGTTACTATGGCCCAGCTGTATGTGTCTTTAAATTGCTATTGGGGTTTTTCCTAAATTTTGGCAGCCGTTGGACTCACTGCATACCCTGTAACTGTATAGTTGACCCGCTCCTTTCTAATGGGAACATGTTACTCTGGCACAGCTCTATCTGTCTTTAAATTGCTATTGGGGTTTTTCCTAAATTTTGGCAGCCGTTGCAGTCACTGCATGGGCATTACCACTATAGGAGACCCACTCCTTTATAATGGGAACATTTTTTTCTACAGAGGCCCTTCTCTATGTCTCTTCAAAGGGGTATTGGGGTGCGTCAAAATTTTTGGTAGCCCTTGCAGTCGCTGCATACCCAATACCAGTATAAGAGGCCCATTCTTTAATAATGGGAACAACAAAGCATAGCCGACTGCTGGCACTCTAAGAATAGTAAGGGTCGCCTGATGGCCATATAAGAATAGTGTTTGTGACTTTCAGAATCCCTCCTTCATAAATCAAACAGGATATGTCTGATTGTGTCTCACACACCACATGGCAAGATAAGGTAGTAAAATGTTAAAATGACATTTACCGGTGAATGTATTTTTCACCGTTGAAAGCAATGCAAAAGTGCAAAAACGCATCAAAAACGCTACGTGTGAACATAGCCCAAGGTGTGGAGGAGAATTATTGTTTTTGTATATTTATTTTGCCTTATATACAAGTCATTACCCTGGAAAGGATGTTCCTTAACATATTTCCCAGGAAAATCCATTTTGGCTTAGTTTTTGTATGTTTTATTGTGAGTCCGTAAAAGTGGATAATACCTCTGACAACATTGTTCACAACAGTGACCTGGGAGTCAGAGATGCTTCCAGGGGTCTTCCACATGCTGATCCCATGTCATTTGAGCACTCTTCCCATCGATTTGGGCAATTTTTAGGCCCTCTGCAGACCGCCTGAGGGAGCAGCAGACAAAATGCTCAAGTTTCCCATAGACTTACATTGGGCTCGTTACTTGGATCGAGCACTAGAGCATTCCAATTTGCTCGACCCGAGCAACAAGTACCCGAGCATTTTAGTGCTTGCTCATAACTAATAAATATGCTTCTCTCTTTACTAATAAGCTAACTCTTCTCATTCTCTACCTCATAAACTCTACTTTACTCGGAAAAACAGCTCAAATTTGTTGTGATCCAAGCAGACTTCACACTCGAAAAATAACAGATTGCCATACCTATTAAATATTATAGAAAGGTGAGGTGGAACAGGAAAGAGAATCACTCATTGCAAGGAGAGAGGCAGGCTGAGAGAAAAGCAGATCATGCTGCACTTCTAATAAATATTTAATCCCAGTTCAGTGATGGATTCACAGCTATACAGCTCAGTATTGCTCTAGAATATCATCAATGCTGCTGCTGCTACTTATAAATATATGCTATATAGAGAGGAGAGCCATAGTTCCTCATGTTAACATGTATTGTATATGGGAGATATCGTAGCAGTTAGTCTTCACCCACCAGCTCAGAGACAATGAAAAATTAAAGATAGAGAAGAAGAGAAAAATGGTTAAAAAGATGAATACAAGCTATATAATAACTTGAAGTGTTATTCCTCCTGGACAGATATGACATCTTATTGTGAAAGACATAATATTCTAGAGATTTTTCTTCAATATGTCCTTCCTACCATTTTACTGAATCAAACATACAATAGATTACGATAGGAGCATAGAACCACTGACAGTTTGATCTGCCAATAATTGGAAATCTAAAATCTTTGACAACCTGAAAACGGCTTTAGGCCTCCTTCACACGTTCGTGTTTCTAGTATGTGTGGTGTCCATTCTTCTCACAGATCCCACACGTACCCATTATAACCTATGCTGCTGTGCACATGTCTGTTTTTTCCAGCTGCATGGATGGCAAAGGCCAATACAAGTGTATGGGTCTGTGAAAAACACGTACAGCATGTGCTGTCCGTGGGCTGTCCGTGTTTAATATTGCAAAGTATAGAAGAAGCTTTGTAATTTCTTTCTTTATCCACACCAGAAAATCCCTGTTGACAATCTGATGGTTAAAATGGACACACGGATGACTCACGGATGACAAATTGATGACACTGGTACTGGTTTTTCATGTGCGTCTTTTTATTCGGACGTGTCAAGGAGGCTTTAGGTTGTTTTCACATCTGGTTTAAGAATACTATGATAGGAACTAAAGTAGAATTTATTCAAATGACAGATCCATCTGCCGGACCCTTTTGACTACAGTGAGGTCCATGGCACTTCTGTTGGGATGTTTATCATTTTACAGGGAAGAAAAGTATATGACATTTTTATGCTAGAAGACGTGAACAGAGTCTTAGGTGGTTATTGTGGCCAACTGAAAGTAACTTAAAAGACTTAATGCTTATGAAACAAAAAGTAACCTGTGCCACAAACATACAGAGTGAGATACATTAAGACTGTTATTTATACTCCTGTCTAAAAAAAAATAGAGTCAATTGTACCAAATTAATTAAAAGACAAATGACTTACCATAATAAATAAGACACATTTTTTAGACTGTGCCATTAGAAAGTCAAAAAATTAAATCTACAACTCCAATGAGCAGGTGCAGATTTGCAGCAAATTTTATAGATTTCTTTAGTGTACAACTTACAAAATGTTTTCATTAGTTGATGAGCAAACATCATCCTGGTGAACATGCCCACTTTTTTAATTTTTAACAAACATGGCACAAAAAAGTACTCACTTTAAAAGAAAAATATGAAAGAAATATAATTTTACTCTAGTGCATTTTATAACCAGTTGCAGATTGCCTATGTTTGCATGAAGGAAAATTCAGTTACTGTTGACCACAACCTAAAGTATGTTTTTGTGTTATTTGAGAAGGACATCTATTTTATAAAATGACCACATTTACTCCATCTGTAATAAATGAGCCTTCTCAGTCTATACACAATTCAATTTAGGCAGTATTTTGGTCATGTCAACTTATTTTGTTTGACTGCCATCCATGACAGCAATCAGGTGCAATTGCTCTTCAGATGTCTTTCACACTTTTCCAGGGAGATTTCATCTTGCAGTTGGAAGAAAAAATAAAATTATTCTTAAAAGATCAGCAATGCGCTTTTCAGAAAGGTAAATTACTCTGTTTTTATTCAGACTATTTCCAAAACAAGAAGAATATTAGTGAGAATTAAAATCTTTCAACGATGTTATAGTTTTTTTTATAAAAATAAGTGAGGCAAAATTGTTACTATGGCTAAATTTGAATTTCATGAATCTTATAGTTATTATATTTTAATTAGTAATCAATTAGAGACAGCTGACAATAAAGGGCTCCTGTGCATGACATGTCTGCCTCTACTTCGTAAAGTTTGTAATGATTACCATGATACCAAATATGTCTGTTATTACTCGTTTGCAATGTATATTTTTAAAAAGTGCAGTAGAAAATGTGATTTTTTTTTTATTACTTTTTTTTGTAATTATAAGGAAAAATGTAGCTATTATTTTGCAGCTATTTTTTAGGCCCTAAAGTACTGTTACACATAGACATATCTACAGTTGTGCTCAAAAGTTTACATACCCCGACAGAATTTTTCCTTTCTTGGCCTTGTTTCAGAGTATATGAATGATAACAAAAAAACTTTTTCTCCACTCATAATTATGGTTGGGTGAAGCCATTTATTGTCAAACTACTGTGTTTCTCTTTTTAAATCTTAATAACAACCAAAAACAACCAAATGACCCTGATAAAAAGTTCACATACCCCAGTTCTTAATACCGTGTATTGCCCCCTCTAACATCAATGACAGCTTGAAGTCTTTTGTGGTAGTTGTGGATGAGGTTCTTTATTTTCTCAGATGGTAAAGCTGCCCATTCTTCTTGGCAAAAAGGCTCCAATTCCTGCAAATTCCTGGGCTGTCTAGCATGAACTGCGCGCTTGAGATCTGCCCAGAGTGGCTCAATAATATTGAGGTCAGTAGACTGAGATGGCCACTCCAGAAACTTCACTTTGTTATGCTGTAGCCAATGACAGGTTGACTTGGCCTTGTGTTTTGAATCGTTGTCATGTTGGAACATCCAAGTACATCCCATGCGCCAGCTTCCAGGCTGATGAGTGCAAATTTGCCTCCAGTATTTGCTGATAACGTGCTGCATTCATCTTTCCTTCAACTTTTACCAAGTTTCCTGTGCCTTTGTAGCTCACAAATCCCCAAAACATCAGCGATCCACCTCCATGCTTTACTGTAAAAATGGTGTTCCTTTCATCATAGGCCTTGTTGACCTCTCTCCAAATGTAACAATTATGGTTGTGGCCAATAAGTAAATTTTTGGTCTCATCACTCTAAATTACCTTGTTGCACAAATTTTGAGGCTTGTCTCTGTGCTGTTTGGCGTATTGTAGACGAGATACTTTGTGGCATTTGCGCAGTAATGGCTTTCTTCTGGCGACTCGACCATGCAGCCCTTTTTTCTTCAAGTGCCTCCTTACTGTGCATCTTGAAACAGCCACACCGCTAGTTTTCAGAGAGTTCTGAATTTCAGCTGATGTTATTTGTGGGTTTTTCTTTGCATCCCGAACAATTTTCCTGGCAGCTGTGGCCGAAATTTTTGCTGGTCTAGCTGACCATGGTTTGGTTTTTACAGAGCCCCTGATTTTCCATTTGTTAATCACAGTTTGAACGCTGCTGACTGGCATTATCAATTCCTTGGATAGTTTTTTGTATCCCTTTCCTGTGTTATAAATTTCAACTACCTTTTCCCGTAGATCCGCTAACAATTCTTTTGCTTTCCCCACGACTCACAATCCAGAAACGTTAGTGGCTGGATTAATGATGCAAGAGTCTGCCTGGATCGCAGAAACTCACTTAGCTTTTATGCACACACACTGATTACAAGCAAACAGGTCACAAGTGAGGATGTTACCTCTAGTCGCCATTCAAACCCATTTGTGTTAAATTCTGTGCATGTTATTAGGCCAAAATTACCAGGATATGTGAACTTTTGATCAGGGTCATTTGGATGTTTTTGGTTGTCAATAAGATTTAAAAAGACAAAACACAGTAGTTTGACAATAAATGGCTTCACCCAACCAATAACCATGAGTGGAGAAAAATTTTTTGGGTTATCATTCATATTCTCTGAAACAAGGCCTAGAAAGGAAAAATCCTGCCGGGTATGTAAACTTTTGAGCACAACTGTATGTTCTAGCACAAAATACCGTTTAGATTTTTAGGCAGAGAAAAATCTCTTACACTCAATAGTGCAATCTTTCCTTCACTTTTAATATTTCTACCTTCTCGGAAACTTGTGGGGGGTTTCCACTGTTTAGGCACATCAGGGGCTCCCCAAACGCAACATGGTGTCCGCTAATTATTCAAGCAAATTTTATATTCAAAAAGTCAAATGGCGCTCCTTCCCTTCCGAACCCTGCCGTGCATCCAAACAGTGTTTTTTCCTCACATATGGGATATCTGCGTGCTCAGGGGAAATTTCACAACAAATTTTGGGGTCCATTTTTTCCTATTACCCATACAAAAATAAAAAAATGTGGGTCTAAAGTAACATTTTTGTGAAAAAAGTTAAATGTTCATTTTTTTCTTCCACTTTCCAAAAATTCCTGTGAAGCACATGAAATGTTAATAAACTTCTTGAATGTTGTTTTGAGCACCTTCTTTTGAGCAGTTTTTAGAATGGTGTCACTTTTGGGTATTTTCTGTCATAAAGGCCCCTCAAAGTCATGTCAAATGTGATGTGATGTCTTAAAAAATGGTTTTGTAAATTTTGTTGTAAAAATGAGAAATCGCTGGTCAACTTTTATCCCTTATAGCTCCCTACTAAAATATTTTTGGTTCTAAAATTGTGCTGATGTAAACTAGACATGTGGGAAATGTTATTTAGTACCTATTTTGTGTAACATATCTCTCTGATTTAAGGGCATAAAAATGTAAATTTTGAAAATTGTGAAATTTTCAAAATTTTCGCCAAATTTCCGATTTTTTTAGAAATAAACACAAGTAATATCGAAGAAATTTTACCACAATCATGAAGTACAATATGTCACAAAAAAACAATCTAAGAATCAGCGGGATCCGTTAAAGCGTTCCAGAGTAATTACCTCATAAATTGACAGTGGTCAGAATTGTAAAAATTTGCCCGGTCATTAATGTGCAAACCACCCCCGGGGGTAAAGGGGTTAAAGGTAACATGGAGATTTAAATAGGAATTGAAGAGTACACAGACGCTACAGATGTGCTGAATGGGAGACAGGTCAGAGAATCTGCCTGCCATGATATCACTTTTAGACCACGCAGTCTACTCACTGTAGCAGATCAATCTATGGCTTGCCATTGAAGTGTTGAAAAATGGATCCTAGGACACGTTGTAAAAATGGCCGTACCAATAGTTCAACGATTGATTCATTCTGTACTGCAAGTGAAACTTGACGTCACATACCCAGGGTAAGGCATCAAACAATGTTAACACAAAACTATAATAAGGTATTTGCATGACAGGGGGCTATGATACATGCATCCAGCTGGCGGTGTTAACATTCACCTTACACACCACTGCTCTCAAAGGCTGCAGAACAAGATGGCAGTGCAAGTGGGAATAGAGCTCTATTATCTTCAGTGATGAGTCACGATTTTGTACAGGATGCAATGATAGCAGGAGATTGGTCTGAATACTATGTGGCCAATGCCATGAATAGATATTCACAAAGAAACACACATCAATTCTGCTCCTGGAATTATGGTTATATTGATCATCATGGTGTATGGTAGCCTGACCCCTCTAGTCTTCATTACAAGTACATTAACAGCTCAATGTCATATTGATTTGGATGTGAAACCATTGATACAGCCATTTCTCCGAAGAGTCCCAGAAGCCGTTTTTCAACACACCAGGCCGCTTATTGCTCGTTTTACCGTGAGTAGCCTGCATGCCTAACCAAGCTACCATATCATGGCCTGCAGCACCTTTAGATTTGTGTCCCACTAAGTACATCTGAAACGTCATTAATCAGCAATTACAAAGGGATCTGCAGGCATCAGATCTTGATAATTTGTGTAGCTAAATGTATTCAGCACACAGAACATTCCTCTGACAACCATTAAATTGATCCTGTAAGCAGGTTTTTACTATATAATCTGAGAGCAGTGAGAGGTAGGGACAGAGACCCTGATTCCAGCGATGCATCACTTAGTTTATTGGGTGCCGCAGTTATATTAGAATCAGTTTTCTCTGTTGCAGATTTAGCAGAGAATGGTTGCTGAGCAGTGATGAGCCCGTCCACACCACTGATGGCAGCATACATACATTACATAGTGATAGAGATATAGTGGAGATGTGGTTGGACCAGGAGGCGCAATACACTTAGTCATCTAGTGATAATCTATTGCTGATAAAACACTGATTTCATTGAAACAGAAAAACACTGCCGAGAAAGTGACACATTTTTGGAATTAGACTCTTTTCCCCTACATCATGGTGCTCTCACATTACATAGCAAAAATCTGCTGATAAATTCCCTTTAATAACCTTATTAACAGTATGCCAAGGCATGTAATTGTGTTTATTCCTGCTCGTTGGCATTCATACTTGATACACAATAAATTGAAATGTTAGAAAATTTTGTTTCCATTTTTTTATTATTTGTTTGTCATTAAAAACATGTTTATCCACTCAAAATACAATGACTTTTCCTTCTTATTGTTCCAATTCAATGTTGAGGAAAAATATACATATATACAGTACAGACCAAAAGTTTGGACACACCTTCTCATTTAAAGATTTTTCTGTGTTTTCATGACTATGAAAATTGTACATTCACACTGAAGGCATCAAAACTATGAATTAACACATGTGGAATTATATACTTAACAAAAAAGTGTGAAACAACTGAAAATATGTCTTATATTCTAGGTTCTTCAAAGTAGCCACCTTTTGCTTTGATGACTGCTTTGCACACTCTTGGCGTTCTCTTGATGAGCTTCAAGAGGTAGTCACCGGAAATGGTTTTCACTTTACAGGTGTGCACTGTCAGGTTTAATAAGTGGGATTTCTTGCCTTATAAATGGGGTTGGGACCATCAGTTGTGTTGTGCAGAAGTCTGGTGGATACACAGCTGATAGTCCTACTGAATAGACTGTTAGAATTTGTATTATGGCAAGAAAAAAGCAGCTAAGTAAAGAAAAACGAGTGGCCATCATTACTTTAAGAAATGAAGGTCAGTCAGTGCGAAAAATTGGGAAAACTTTGAAAGTGTCCCCAAGTGCAGTTGCAAAAACCATCAAGCGCTACAAAGAAACTGGCTCACATGAGGTCCGCCCCAGGAAAGGAAGACCAAGAGTCGCCTCTGCTTCTGAGGATAAGTTTATCCTAGTCACCAGCCTCAGAAATCGCAGGTTAACAGCAGCTCAGATTAGAGACCAGGTCAATGCCACACAGAGTTCTAGCAGCAGACACATCTCTACAACAACTGTTAAGAGAAGACTTTGTGCAGCAGGCCTTCATGGTAAAATAGCTGCTAGGAAACCACTGCTAAGGACACGTAACAAGCAGAAGAGGCTTGTTTGGGCTAAACAACACAAGGAATGGACATTAAACCAGTGGAAATCTGTGCTTTGGTCTGTTGAGTCCAAATTTCACAACTTTGGCTCCAACCACCGTGTCTTTGTGCGTCGCAGAAAAGGTGAACGGAAGGACTCTATATGCCTGGTTCCCACCGTGAAGCATAGAGGAAGAGGTGTGATGGTGTGGGGGTGCTTTGATGGTGACACTGTTGGGGATTTATTCAAAATTGAAGGCATACTTATCAAGCTTGGTTACCACAGCATCTTGCAGCGGCATGCTATTCCATTCTGTTTGCGTTTAGTTGGACCATCATTTATTTTTCTACAGGACAATGACCCCAAACACACCTCCAGGTTGTTTAAGGACTATTTGACCAAGAAGGAGAGTGATGGGGTGCTATGCCAGATGACCTGGCCTCCACAGTCACCAGACCAGAACCCAATCGAGATGATTTGGGGTGAGCTGGACCGCAGAGTGAAGGGAAAAGTGCCAACAAGTGCTAAGCATCTCTGGGAACTCCTTCAAGATTGTTGGAAGACCATTTCCGGTGACTACCTCTTGAAGAACATCAAGAGAATGCCAAGAGTGTGCAAAGCAGTCATCAAAGCAAAAGGTGGCTACTTTGAAGAACCTAGAATATAAGACATATTTTCCGTTGTTTCACACTTTTTTGTTAAGTATATAATTCCACGTGTGTTAATTCATAGATTTGATGCCTTCAGTGTGAATATACAATTTTCATAGTCATGAAAAGGCAGAAAAATCTTTAAATAAGAAGGTGTGTCCAAACTTTTGGTTTGTACTGTATATGTATATACACTGCTCAAAAAAATAAAGGGAACACTTAAACAACACAATGTAGTTCCATGTCAATAAAACTTCTGTGAAATCTACCTGTCTAGTTATGAAGCAACACTGATTGTGAATCAATTTCTCCTGCTGTTTTGCAAATGGAACAGACAACTGGTAGAAATGATAGCCAATTAGCAAGGTACCCCCTATAAAGGAGTGGTTCTGCAGGTGATGACCATAGACCATTTCTCTGTTCTCATCCTTTTTGACTTTTGTTTTGGTCACTTTTTCATTTTGCCATTGCTCTCACCCCTAGAGGTACAGTAGCATGAGGTGGTGTCTACAGTACAACCCACAGAAGTTGCTCAGGTAGTGCACTTCATCCAGGATGGCACATCAGTGCGAGCTGTGGTAAGAAGGGTAGCTGTGTCTGTCAGCACAGTGTCCAGAGCATTGAGTAGATACCAGGAGATGTGGAGGGAGCCATAGGAGGGCAAAAACCCAGCAGCAGGACCGTTACCTCCTCCTTTGTGCAAGGAGGAACAGGAGGAGCAGTGCCAGAGCCCTACAAAATGACCTCCAGCAGGCCACAAATGTGCATGTGTCTGCACAAACAGTTAGAAACCGACCCCATGAGGGTGGTATGAGGGCCCGACATCCACAGATGGGGGTTGTGCTCACAGCCCAACACCATGCAGGCCGCTTGCCATTTGCCACAGAACACCAGGATTGGCAAAGTCGCCACTGGCGCCCTGTGCTCTTCACAGATGAAAGCAGGTTCACACTGAGCACATGTGACAGACGTGACAGAGTCTTCAGACGCCGTGGAGAGCGATCTGCTGCCTGCAACATCCTTCAGCATGACCGGTTTGGCAGTGGGTCAGTAATGGTGTGGGGTGGCATCTGTTTGGAGGGCCGCACAGCCCTCCATGTGCTCGCCAGAGGTAGCCTGACTGCCATTAGGTACCGAGATGAGATCCTCAGACGCCTTGTGAGACCATATGCTGGTGCGGTGGGCCCTAAGTTTCTCCTAATGCAGGACAATGCCAGACCTCATGTTGCTGGAGTGTATCAGCAGTTCCTGCAAGATGAAGGCATTGAAGCTATGGACTGGCCCGCTCCTTCCCCAGACCTGAATCCAATTGAGCACATCTTGGACATCATGTCTCGCTCCATCCCCCAATGTCAAGTTCCTGCAAGATGAAGGCATTGAAGCTATGGACTGGCCCGCTCCTTCCCCAGACCTGAATCCAATTGAGCACATCTTGGACATCATGTCTCGCTCCATCCCCCAATGTCACGTTGCACCACAGACTGTCCAGTAGTTGGTGGATGCTTTAGTCCAGGTTTAGGAGGAGATCCCACAGGAGACCATCTGCAACCTCATCAGGAGCATGCCCAGGCATTGTAGGGAGATCATACAGGCACGTGGAGGCTACACACAATACTGAGCCTCATTTTGACTTGTTTTAAGGACATTACATCAAAGTTGGATCAGCCTGTAGTGTGTTTTTCCACTTTAATTTTGGGGGTGACTCCAAATCCAGGCCTTCATTGCATAATAAATTTGATTTCCCTTGATGATTTTTGTTTGATTTTGTTGTCAGCACATTCAACTTTGTACAGAACAAAGTATTCAATGAGAATATTTTATTCATTCAGATCTAGGATGTGTTATTTGAGTGTTCCCTTTATTTTTTTGAGCAGTGTATATATATTTCATCTGTGGCAAGCCTGTCTCTTGGTAGCACCTCCAGCCTCTGGACACTACGCTGACAGACACAGCAAACCTTCTTGCCACATCTCACATTGATGTGCCATCCTGGATGAGCTGCATTACCTGAGCAACTTCTGTGGGTTGTAGAGTCCGTCTCATGCTACCACGAGTGTGAAAGCACAACCAACATTCAAAAGTGACCAAAACATCAGCCAAAAAGCATTGGTACTGAGATCTGGTCTGTGGTCCCCACCTGCAGAACCACTCCTTTATTGAGTGTGTCTTGATAATTGTCAATAATTTCCATCTATTGTCTATTCCATTTGCACAACAGCATGTGAAATTGATTGTCAATCAGTGTTGCTTCCTAAGTGGACAGTTTGATTTCACAGAAGTTTGATTTAATTGGAGTTATATTCTGTTGTTTAAGTGTTCCTTTTTATTTTTTGGAGCAGTGTATATATATTGTATATATAAATAAAAAAGACTGCTTCAAATAATCTATGTAGCAGGGATTGTGTTTAGCTAAAATGCGATGTTTTGATCCCTTTAACAAAGACTATTTTCATATAAGTCCTAGTTGTCTGAACAGAAGCATTGTATTTGTAGTGTTGCCTTTTTTATTTTTTGGATTGTACATTGTGGATTGCTTATCAGGATACTTGCTATATGTAAAGCAAGGTACATAGACATTTACACATGGTACATATACAGTACTTTACAGATAACCATGCTGTTGCCATAAATTTAGCAACACTAATACCTACTAATACCTTAAAAGCTGTTATACGTTGTACAGTATCATTATTGAGTCAGATAATTTATAATATTATTAGACACGTATAATTTAGAGTAATATGATGGGTGATTATAGCATAGCTTATGCATCATTGGCTACGAGAATTAATTTCCTCTTCATTCATATGTGCTCATCTATTTTGCTTTATGCACATGAATATTAAGATTAAATTGATGAAGAAAAATGACTTTATAAGCATCTATTAACAAAATGCTTCTTAAATTAAGAGGTGAAAGCTACAAATATTTCTTATGCACATTTATAAAATGTTTGAGCTAAAATAATAATAATAATAATATAATAATAATAATATAATGAATACATGTTTGGCTATTGTTCACATGAAAAAGCCAATAACGTGAATATAAAGATATTCTTATTTTCATTGGAGTGAATATCTTCAATTCAGCTGCTTGTTCTGAATCTAAATGTTAGTAGGGGCATAAGTAATTTGTATGCAGATGTCCTTAGGTTGTAGAGTTTGTTGAGTCTTCATTAGAGATGAGCGTTGTTCTACTCGAACTGTTCGCCAATCTCAAATTCGAGCTGTTTTGGGCGGTGTTCGAGCCGGTCGGCGAACACGAACAATTTGAGAAAAATTCGGCTGTTCGAGGTTATGTTCGATAACTGTTCGTGCACCAAAATCATAACTGGATTTTTTCTCAGTAATGATGAAAATTAATGTTAATACGCAGTTTGAGTGTACAGCGGGGCGGGGGGAGGGGCAGGGGATGGATCTCTGCAGGAACAATGAAGATCTCCATTTTTTTTTCTCTTTCCCGCATTTGCAGTGGGGAGGTGCAATCTGTCAGCCTATCAGCAGCGCACACACGGAGCGAAGTGCTTTTTTTCACACAAGCAAGGGCATGTGTGATTGGCAGTGTATGTCACATGTCCTTGCCCTATAAGACCAAGCCATTTTCCCCGTCGCCACCATTTTCTCACTGCTGCAGCTGCGTGTTAGACGGCACCGCTGTTGCTGTGTGCGCTATACCTTGTTAATTTCAAGCCAATTTTCGCACAAATATACAGATAGCTTGGGAGTAGGGAATAGTTGTGATTGCAGTCCTTTTAAGGACTAGGTTACAGCATTTCCTACGACTTTTATCAAGCAGGTCTGTGCTCTTAAATAGATAGATTGTGGGAGTAAAGACTAATTGTAATTGGAGTCCTTTTCAGGACTAGGTTACATCAGTTCCTATCAGTTTTTGCCAGGCAGGTCTGTGCCAGTGCTGTGCAAGTTTTTTTCACAGCATTTGGCTGAATCTAGCAAAGCTAATCCTTTTTGGCCTATTGCAGAGTGTGTTAGTCAGTGGAGTAGCCTATCTGTGTTGCAAGATATACCACCTGTGTATAGAATACCAATTATTTTACTGCACCTAGTGAAGTAAAATCTTTTGGGCATAGCATCATTCTATTAGTCCATCTATACTGACCTCCATCAGGTTGCAAACTGAATATAATTTTTTTCTGCATCTAGCTCTGAAAAAATATTTGGGCTTCTAGCAGTGTGTGGGACTTGGTCTATTAGTCCATCTATACTGACCTCCATCAGGTTGCAAATTAAAAATAATTTTTTTCGGCATCTAGCTCTGAAAAAATATTTGGGCTTCTAGCAGTGTGTGGGACTTGGTCTATTAGTCCATCTATACTGACCTCCATCAGGTTGCAAATTAAAAATAATTTTTTTCTGCATCTAGCTCTGAAAAAATATTTGGGCTTCTAGCAGTGTGTGGGACTTGGTCTATTAGTCCATCTATACTGACCTCCATCAGGTTGCAAATTAAAAATAATTTTTTCCTTCATTTAGCTCTGAAAAAAAATTTGGGCTTCTAGCAGTGTGTGGGACTTGTTCTATTAGTCCTTCTATACTGACCTCCAGCAGGTTGCAAATTGAATATAATTTTTTTCTCCATCTAGCTCTGAAAAAATATTTGGGCTTCTAGCGGTGTGTGGGACTTGGTCTATTAGTCCATCTATACTGACCTCCATCAGGTTGCAAATTAAAAATAATTTTTTTCTTCATTTATCTCTGAAAAAATATTTGGGCTTCTAGCAGCGTGTGGGACTTGTTCTATTAGTCCATCTATACTGACCTCCATCAGGTTGCAAATTAAAAATAATTTTTTTCTGCATTTAGCTCTGAAAAATTATTTGGGCTTCTAGCAGTGTGTGGGACTTGGTCTATTAGTCCATCTATACTGACCTCCATCAGGTTGCAAATTAAAAATAATTTTTTTCTGCATCTAGCTCTGAAAAAATATTTGGGCTTCTAGCAGTGTGTGGGACTTGGTCTATTAGTCCATCTATACTGACCTCCATCAGGTTGCAAATTAAAAATAATTTTTTTCTGCATCTAGCTCTGAAAAAATATTTGGGCTTCTAGCAGTGTGTGGGACTTGGTCTATTCGTCCATCTATACTGACCTCCATCAGGTTGCAAATTAAAAATAATTTTTTTCTTCATTTATCTCTGAAAAAATTTTTGGGCTTCTAGCAGCGTGTGGGACTTGTTCTATTAGTCCATCTATACTGACCTCCATCAGGTTGAAAATTAAAAATAATTTTTTTCTGCATCTAGCTCTGAAAAAATATTTGGGCTTCTAGCAGTGTGTGGGACTTGGTCTATTAGTCCATCTATACTGACCTCCATCAGGTTGCAAATTAAAAATAATTTTTTTCTGCATCTAGCTCTGAAAAAATATTTGGGCTTCTAGCAGTGTGTGGGACTTGGTCTATTAGTCCATCTATACTGACCTCCATCAGGTTGCAAATTGAATAAAAAAATTTTCTGCATCTAGCTCTGAAAAAATATTTGGGCTTCTAGCGGTGTGTGGGACTTGGTCTATTACTCCATCTATACTGACCTCCATCAGATTGCAAATTAAAAATAATTTTTTTCTGCATCTAGCTCTGAAAAAATATTTGGGCTTCTAGCAGTGTGTGGGACTTGGTCTATTAGTCCATCTATACTGACCTCCATCAGGTTGCAAATTGAATAAAAAAATTTTCTGCATCTAGCTCTGAAAAAATATTTGGGCCTCTAGCGGTGTGTGGGACTTGGTCTATTAGTCCATCTATACTGACCTCCATCAGGTTGCAAATTAAAAATAATTTTTTTCTGCATCTAACCCAGCCAATAGTTTTGGCCTAATACCACAGTTTGGCCACTCAGCTCTGCTCGGTTACCATCCATTGTTTTTTTGTGCAAACAACTCCAGAGTTGTGAATTAGTTAACCACCAAAATGAGTGGAAAAAGGCCTGCTGCTGGTGGAAAGGGGAATAGGCGTGTTGGGAAGGGGAAAAAAGGTTGTGTCCGTGGGGTAGGTGCAGAAGAAAGACCATCTTCCAGCCAAACTAAAATGTCTACTTCTTTTAGCGGACAATGTGATAAGATCCCTTTCTTACGGCCACGCCAATCGCTACAAATTCCAGATGAGGCACAAAAACAGCAGGTGCTTCAACGGATATCAAGTGCTCCTTTAAGTGGGCTCTCCTCCACATCAACTTCAACATCACAAATACTCCAGTCCTCAAAGGTGTCACCCAAATCGCACTTGCTTCCTCACAGCTCCCAAATCTCCAGCTGCCCGTCTGAGTATGAGGTAGAACAGATGGTTGAGTCTGCAGAGCTGTTTACTCATACTATAGCCTGGGAATCAGAGGTCGACTCCAGCGCTTCTGTGAATCCAGACGAGGAAATGATCTGCACTGATGCCCAGAATCTTTATGAGTCGGATCCAGGACCAGACGCAGAAGGTTCTGACCATAATGTAGACCCTCATTCCCAAACTGTAACTCCTGTTGGTGGAGACAATGAGGAAGACGATGATAAGACTCAAATACCTGATTGGAGCGACAACTTTAGTTTTTTGTCAGGGCAGGAACAGGTTGGCTCTGAGGACGACGGGTGTGATAACGCACAGGGTGATGATGATGAGGTCGGAGATCCCACTTACTGTCAACCCACAGTCAGCCAAGAGATGAGGTCAGCAGAGGAGGTGGAGGAAGATGCTAGTGACGACGAGGTCAGGTTGCGCCTTCCTGGACAGAGACGTAGTACTGGAAGCACGTCAACAACTGCATCTTCAAACACAACTCTGCCTCTCACCACAAGTCGTGGTGGCTTTTCAGGTCGCATGGGTGCTAAGCCTTGCATAGCCTGGGCATTTTTTCAGATCGATAAAGATGACCCAACTCGTGTTATCTGTAACATTTGTCAGCAAAAGCTAAGTAGAGGCCAAAAAATACATAGTTTGAGTACTTCATGCATGAACCGGCACATGGACATGAAGCATAAGTTGCAGTGGGAAGCTCAGTGTGCTACAATGCGGCCTAGCCGGCCGGGCCAACCACCGTCTGCCATATCTTGTGCATCCGCGGCCTCTTCATCCTCTGTGACTGGGGGGACAGCAGTCACACCTGTTTTGGGCTGCAGACCTGCCACCTCTTTACCCGCAACAGCCAGCGTGATTGGCAGGTCATCATTTTCTTTGGAGGTGGTAACACCAGCTGGTCTTGAGCGCTATCCGACATCGATAGCACCACCTTTGGATCAAGGCAACCTAACATGTCAGCCTGCATCTTCCTCACAGACCGGCAGTTTGCCGGGGACACCCTTATCAACCCCGTCTAAGCACAATAGCCAGCCCTCGGTCCCTCAGATGTGGACAAGTAAAAGACCATTTCCTCCTAGCCATGAGAAAGCTAAGAGGTTGAATTTCACCATCTGCAAGCTCTTGGCTACAGAAATGCTGCCTTTCCGCCTGGTGGACACAGAGGATTTTCGAGACCTTATGTCCGTCGCAGTGCCCCAGTACCAGATGCCCAGTCGGCACTACTTCTCAAAGAAAGGTGTGCCTGCGCTCCACCAGCATGTCGCACACAACATCACCGCTTCTTTGAGAAACTCTGTGTGTGACAGGGTGCATTTCACCACAGACACTTGGACGAGTAGGCATGGACAGGGGCGCTACATGTCGCTGACTGGGCACTGGGTAACTATGGTGACAGCAGGACAAGGGGCTGCTGTCCAAGTCTTGCCGTCCCCACGAGTTGTGCGTCAATCCTCTTTATGTAAAAGTTCCTCCACTGCTTCTGCCTCCTCAACCTCCTCTCGGTCTTCCACCTGCACCCAAAGCCTGTCTGGTCATGCCACAAGCTTTCTAACTGCGCAGAAGGGATCCTGCACACCTCCTTACTATGCTGGCAGTAGGGCTCAACGTCATCAGGCGGTTTTTACATTGAAATGTCTGGGAAATGTGAGTCACACAGCTGAGGAGTTGTGGTCAGCTCTGGAGAACCAATTTCATGAATGGTTGTCTCCACTGGACCTGAAACCAGGGAAGGCTGTGTGCGACAATGCTGCAAACCTGGGTGCGGCCCTTCGCCGGGGCAATGTCACACACGTGCCTTGTATGGCTCACGTGTTGAACCTGGTTGTCCAGCAATTTTTAGCCCACTATCCCAGACTAGATGGCCTTCTGCAGAGGGCACGGTCGCTGTGTGCTCACTTCCGCCGTTCGCATCCCGCAGCTCAGCGACTTACATCTCTACAGAAGTCGTTGGGCCTGCCACTTCACCGGCTAAAATGCGATGTGCCTACCCGGTGGAATTCAACTCTGCACATGTTGCAGCGACTGTGGCAGCACCGACAAGCCCTGGTGCAATACGTTCTGATGTATAGCCTGGGCCAACGAGATTCAGAGGTGGGGCAAATCACGCTGGAGGAGTGGTCTCAGATCAGGGACCTATGCACCCTTCTGCACAGTTTTGAAATGGCGACGAAGATGTTTAGTGCTGACGATGCCATTATCAGCATGACTATTCCGGTGATTTACATGCTGGAGCACATGTTAAACAGAATTCGGAGTCAGGTGGTGGCACAAGAGGAGGTGGAGGAAGTAGAGGAGGAGGAGTTGTATGCGGAAGGGCTAACATCTGCAAGGTCCAGACGGTCGGCAGCACCAAGGCGGCAGGCATGTGAGGGTGGGGGAGATGATTTTACCAGGGCGCATGGTAGCAGCCAAACTAGTGAGGAAGGTGCAGGAGCCCAGGAAGAAGTGGAGGACGAACTGATGGAAGACTCATCAGATGAGGGAGACCTTGATCACATTTCTGTTGTGCGAGGTTGGGGGGAGAGGACAGAGGAAGGAAGCATGATTGTTACCTCGCCACCAACACAACAGGGACTTGGTGCTCCTGGATGCGCAACACACATGAGTGCCTTCTTGCTGCACTACCTGCAACATGACCCTCGAATTGTGAGAATTAGAAATAATCCTCACTACTGGGTTGCCACACTGTTAGATCCCCGGTACAAAAGTAAATTTGCAGAAATTATTCCTGCCATAGAAAGGGATGCACGCATGCAGGAGTATCAGCAGAGACTGTTGCAAAATCTTACATGTGCTTTTCCACAAAATACCAGTGGTGCACGTAGTGAATCTCACAGTTCCAACTTGCCAACCGTGGGACCGTCAAGTGTTCAGCACTCAAACCGTAACAGAACCACAGTATCTGCTGGTAACATCAATTTTGCGGAATCATTTCACCACTTTTTTAGCCCATCCTTTGCAAGGCCACAGGAGACAAGAAGTCTGACACATAGTCAACGCCTAGAGACGATGGTACAGGAGTATCTCCAAGTAAACATTGAAGCCACGACTGTGTCACTGGACCCTTGCTCTTTTTGGGCTTCCAATCTGGATAAATGGCCGGAGCTAGCCACTTACGCCTTGGAGATCTTGTCATGCCCCGCAGCCAGCGTTCTGTCTGAACGTGTGTTCAGCGCTGCTGGTGGTGTGCTGACAGATAAGCGCACGCGGCTCTCCACTGATAATGTAGACAGACTCACGTTCATAAAGATGAACAAATCATGGATCCGAAACGACTTTTCTACCCCTGTGTCATCCTGGGGAGAGTAAAAGCTTGTTGATTGGTTAAAATCACCCTACCAACCGTTTTAAGCTTTCAAATTACTAATCATGTTTATCTGTATCTTGACTGGAAAATAATTTGGGCTTTGTAGCAGTGTGCAGCACTGATCCTATTAGGCCATCTATAATAAGCTTCACCAGATTTAAAATTAAAAATAATTTTTAGCTGCATCTAGCCCGGAAAATAATTTTGGGGCTCCGAGATGCGCAAGACACATAAGTGCCTTCTTGCTGCACTACCTGCAGCATGACCCTCATATTGTCAGAATTCGAAGTAATCATGACTACTGGGTTGCCACACTCTTAGATCCCCCAAACTTTTCGATCAACCTTTTCATTTTAATAAAGACCAAAAAAATGGTCATTTTTGAAATTATAAGCATTAGCAGGTTGTTAGAAACTGAAATCAAACAGTTTTCAACTCAAAACTTTATTCTAGGTGATGTTACATTTTCACATAGGACCCCTTGTTCGAAAGGAGCTTCTGAACTCTCGTCCATTGAATTTGTTAGGTTTTGGATGGTTTCTGCTTCAATTGTTTTGCATGAGGACAGAATACCCTCCCAGAGCTGTTGCTTAGATGTGAACTGCCTCCCGCCATCATAGACACTCCTTTTAATGATGCTCCAAAGGTTCTGAATGGGGTAGAGGTCAGGGGAGCATGGGGGTCACACCATAAGTTTGTCCCCTTTTATGCCTATATCAGCCAGAGATGCAGATGTTTTATGTGCAGCATGAGATGGTGCATTATCATGCAGAAAAATGATCTTGCTGTGAAATACACGGTTCTTCTTCTTGAACCATGGCAGGAAGTGCTGTTTGAGAAAATCCACATACATTATGGAGTTCATCTTTAGCGCCTTCAGGGATCCTAAAGGGGCCGACAATCTCTCTCCCCATGATTCCAGCCCAAAACATTACTCCACCTCCTCCTTGTTGGCGCTGTAGCCGTGTTTGCGTGGGGTGTCCATCAACCAGCCATCCTCCACTCCATTCATCTGGACCATCGAGCGCTGCACGGCACTCATCCGTGAACAAAACAGTTTTGAAATCAGTCTTCATGTAATGTTTGGCCCACTGGAGCCGTTTCTGCTTGTGTGAAGTGGATAGAGGAGGTCGACAGGATGGCGTATGCACAGCTGCAAACCTCTTAAGGACCCTGCATCTTGTTGTTCGGGGGACGTTGGAGGCACAAGCAGCTTCAAACACTTGTCTGCTGCTATGACAAGGCTTTTTGGCCGCTGCTCTTTCAACCTGACGTAATTGCATGTAGGAAAGAGTCCTCAATTTGCCCTTATCAGCACGCACACGTGTGTACTGTGAATCAGCTACATACTTCTTGATTGCCAAGACACTTCATCCTGATCATCGCACAATGTTGATTGTAGTCATGCCTTGACCTAAACACTCCACAATTTGTTGCTTCTCAGCAGCCGACACATCCTTTTTCTTTCCCATTTTGGCAGAAAATGTAGGCTGCTTAATAATGTGAGAGAGCCTTCTTAAGTAGTCTTGCCTTTCATTGGACACACCTGCCAAACTAATTAGCACAGGTGTCTGCAATTGCTTACAGTGATATAAAGAGCCCTGACACACATCACCATCAATGAGTTTAACTGACAAACAAACAAATTCTTCCCTTATCACTCCTAAACACTTTTTGCATAATAATTTGGAACGCGGTGTACATGTGCTTTTCCACAAAACACCAGTGGTTCACGTAGTGAATCTTACAGTTCTAACTTGCCAACCGTGGTCTGTATGGAATTGTTCAATAAAGGGCCCAAAATTAAGATAACATAGATGGGAGAGGTCTCTATGAATAGGAATTCCTAAGTATTTGATACCCTGTGAGGGCCAGGCAAAGGGAAAGTTGGACTGGATGGAATCCTATATGGATTTATGGAGGGAGACATCGAGGGCCTCAGACTTCGCTGCATTGATTTTAAAATTTTACCATGTAACAAAGTGATCTATTTCAGCCATAACAGCAGGGATTCATATATGTGATTGAGTGATATATACTAGGACATCATCAGCAAATAGAGAGCACTTGTACTCGGTGCCTCCCACCTCAATCCACCTAATATTGGGGTTATGGCGAATTGATGAGAGCAGGTGCTCCGTCACTAGGATGTATAAGAGAGGGGACAGAGGACATCCCTGCCTTGTCCCATTGGTGATTGTGAAAGGTGATGAAAATGTTCTGACGCACCCCCTGGGCCTTGGGACACCCGGAGCCGGACCCTTTTTGGTGGATGCTGGTGGTTGTAGTCTTCGTGGCGGCGATCCGGTTCCGTGGCTCAGGGCGGTCAAACCAGTGGCGGAACTATTTATGTGGTTTTGATGTTTAAATGTCCGACTACGCCACCCGTGGATTGCGGTCAGAGTGAACCGCCGCTACAGGGCAGACCGCTAAGGCTGGTGTTGTGGGTGCAGCAGAGCGTAGCATAACTCCCCACGGGAGGAGTATAGCCTCAGGGCAGTGTATGCGGAGGATGGGGGTGATGGTGCAGGGCAGCAGCAGTAACGACACAGAGTCAGTGATGCAGTTCAGGGCCTTTACTCACAGTTCTTATTATCCAGACCACGTCTGCAGGTAACGGCTGCCCACGTCATACTGTGCTCACCAGGTGAGGGGCTCAGACAACTCCCAGATAACTTTGGAGCGCTTCACAGGACCCCCTTTGTGTGTCCTTTGTCTGGCCTTTCTTCCCAACCCTTCTGTCCGGCTGCCTCGGGCCTCCTCTTGGTAAACTTGGCGCCAGTTTCCCTGACCCTATGTGGTGCCTTCCTAGCGGGTGGAGCAAGGGGCTGCGCCACATAAAATGTCAGAGCCTCCGGTTTCTAGCTGAGGGTCGTTTCCTGCCTCCACTAGTTCGGGGACCGGTCTCCCCCTTTGGCCTGACCCCTCCACGCAGGTGGATTCGGGCGTGCGGTGGCGACTCGCCCGTCCGCACCCCTGGGATCCCTTCATTCCTCGTTCCTGGAGCCTTCTCCGCTCCTCTTCCTTCCTTCTCCCTCTTGCAGGCCTGGGCCTCTGTTACTAGGCCCGCCTCCGGAGCAGAGCTCATGCAGAGCCCCTGCTCCCTGCGACTTCTGCTCAGACTTCTCTGCACTGAACTAAGATGGTGCCCACCTTTTATACTCCCTTCTCAATGCACCCAGGAACTGCTTCCTCCCTGCTCCTGCACTGCAGGGTTCCCCTTCCTCAGTGTTCCCTCCCCCCACTCCAGCCAGGGACAGGGACTGTCGTGCCCATCTCAGGGGCATATTGGTCGCCCTGCCCCACGGCAATGTGGTGTAATGCATGCAGGTGTCGGGTCCTGATCCACACTCCATCCTTATCTGAGAGTGAGATATCACACCTCTGGGTGAGGTGCAATACGTCTGTAGCAACCGAGCCCTCGGTGCTACAGTTCCATTTATCTTCAGCCTAGGTGACGTATTGTGATACAGGGCCGTGATTTTGGCTATAAAAGGGTCCCCTAGACCCCTACCCCAAGCTTTTTAAGAGAATCATATATGGCGTGCCAGGAGACTCTATGGAATGCTTTCTCAGCATCCAACGAGAGTATCTACTTACAAATTTTTAACTGCATCTAGCCCAGGAAATACTTTGTGCCTAGTAGCAGTGTCTGCTAGTCAGCGGATTATCCCGGCTGTTAAGCAAGCTACACCACCTGTAGTTTGGACACTTAATTTTTTCAAAGGAAATGCTTCGGGACCACGGGATACTCAGTGAAGAGCATCAGGAGGCACCCCAAGGCATAGGGGCTGGGACTGGCACTAGGATGCCTTGCGGTGGACAGCCGAGCTCGATCCTTATAAAAGCTTTTTAACTGCAGCAGCTTTAGTGGACGCTACTGGAGCTGGAATTACGCGGCTGCTGGCATGAGACTTGCCCTCCAATAGATCCTTGTAAATGGATTTAAAGTGTATTCATTCAAATTAGAGGGACAATTTAAATTAAAAAGCTTAGAGCTGCCTCCACCACAGGGGGGCTCTCTCGACCCACCAGCGGACAGGCACCAGTATTGGGAGAGGGGGGCTGGCCGTCAGGGTTCACCGCGGCTCTGGCACAAACCCGGCGACACGGAGGTGGCACGGGCAGGAGCGGACTGGCCGTGTCGGCTTCTCACTTTTTGGATTTTAGAAGGGCATGACATGCCTATATCTGTGTCTCCCCCTCCTTTTACTCCTCCACCTCTTTTCTTTTCGCATGACTATATGTACTTGTCACTTTTCCATGTGTTAGTTGTGTCTTCTGAGCAGTTTGTCAGCTTTTGGACACCTTTGAAGGTGTTTTCTATGTGTTTCTATGTGTTTTTGTTTGCTTGCCATTGGTTTTAACGGTGTTCGAAGGTGTTCGACGAACAGTTCGACGAACAGTTCGGCGAACACACGGGTGTTCGACGAACCGAACCGAACTCGAACACTACGGGGGTGGCTCAACACTAGTCTTCATTACACTTATAACATTTAGTAAGGAAGCAGTTAAAGGGAATCTGTTGCCAGGCTTTTGCTACCTCATCTGAGAACAGCATAATGTAGGAAAAGAGACCTTGATCCCAGAGATGTATCGCTTAGTTTATATAGAGACTAAAAAAATGCATAGGTATTGTTTAGGTGCTAATATACCTTTAGTAGCTCTCAGTCAAGTACTGATTTGGTTAACACCTATTACTATTATTTAAGCCTAGAAAAGCATAGAAAATACCAATGTATGATCAGTAGAGATGATCAGATCAATTCACAAAGAATCAAGATTGAGTCAAACTTCCTGATATTTGCAGTTTCACGTGAATTTGAACATTTTAAGATTCGATTCGCAGTTTGCAAAAAAAACACTTGCCCGGCATAATTTCCATGCATCAGAGAGCAGACAATAGTCATTTTGGATAGCAACGTGGGCTTCCCAATAAAGTGGGACAACATTGACATCTTACGAATTATCACACCTTGTAAAGTGATGGTCTGTACCTCGGCCATCACAAATCAGCGGTTCCCAGTGGAGCACAGTTTGTACAGCATAATCATTTTCCATCTCCAGTGTCACTGGGTAAGTGTCTCTCTCCTGTGAAATGTAAGCTCATGCTCAGCTTGGCTCTCTCTCTCTCCCTCTTTCTCTCCAGTAGAGAGTATTCTCCTATGGTCAGTGGGATCATCTCTCTCTCGCATATAAAGTGTAAGCCCTTTTGATCAGCTAGGTCCTCTCTCCTCTCCCCCAAGTCAATTTTACTAGCAATTCCAATCTTTCCAATACTGAAATCCACGTGAATTTATGAAATTGCGTGGGAAGAGTTAGCGAAGTTGGCAAATTTGAATGTCAACAAATCCATTTATGTCTGAGGGTATGTGCGCACATTCAGGATTTGATTGCAGAAATTTCTGCAAGGTTTCTGCATCTCTTGGCAGGAAAAACGCTGTGGCAAAAATGAGTGTTTTGCCATGATTGTGATACATTTTTTCTGTGTTTTTGTACAGCAATGAATGCTTTTTGGAGCTAAATAAAGATATTTGAAAAAAGAAACATGGGACATCGCTTTAACCCTTTGATTACCGTCAGACCTGGGGTGAGTATATTGGTTAATTTAAATGATTAAAGAATGTGTCTATTGTATTTCAAATAAAATGTTTTATTCTCAGTATGTGTGTTTATTTAACTCTTTACTTTACTTAGGTTTAGTAATGAGGATGTCTGATTGATACCTCTTCATCACTAAACAAAGGGCCAGCTAGTCCCATAAACCTTAATTCCATTAGCATTCCCATTCATGTAATTTCTGGGGCAGCTGAGAGCTGCTATTTTTAGCCTAGGAAGGTTCCATTAGGCAAACTTGTTCCCTAGCTATTAATCATGTTCCCTGGCTATTAATAACAGCTCACAGCTGTTTGCTTAGCTGCTATGTCCCCAAGATCAGAAACCAACAGCAATTTGAATGGAGTATATTTTAGCTGAGTCCAAAATACTGTATTCTAATGCTGCACTTTTGTTTTCAGTACATGCGGATTTAACCAGTCATCATATGCCTCTCACAGCCACGGATGGGGCACCAATCACTGACTGCGGGATTTAACAAACTCCGACATTTCTGTTTAGAAAAAAATGTTATGGAAGAACAGGAGAAAAAAACAAACGTAAAAATGAAAATTTTCCCCTCATGAAGAGATTAAAGTTGCTTTCTTTTCAGATACATGCCACCACTATCTAGTTGGCATGGATAAAACCACTGTAACCCCAGCTGATTATACCACCTAACAAATTAAAAAAATATATCATTGACGGTTTTAACAAATAAAGTGTTAGATTATCTAAATATATATGTATACACCAAACATAAAAAAATGAATGGTTTCTAACAGTTTATGGGTAAAAATGCCCATCTACATTTTTCAAAGTTACAATTTTATATTTATTTTTCTTCATTTTGCTTAAGGGCATCAGCTTTAAAGTACCACATTTTTGCGACAGCTTTAAGCATGTAGGTCATGTATTAAATGCTATAGGAAAATAGGAAGTATTCTTTTACTCAATCTCATTATTGTTAATGGAGTGATACACGGAATTAATTCAGCTTATAAAGTTATTTTCTAAAAAACTTCACATTTCATTACTTTATATTGAGCAGTGTTAGTGTTGTAATAAGTCCTCAAGAGGACTTGATGTGCTAGCTAAAGTGATATGCTATGCTACGGCTTAAAAACCTTTTGACATCACTAATGTGCTAATTATAGGTAAAACAAGTTGGGTTCATTTGAGATAGGGCTGGAGCTGCAAGGCTAGACTTACTTTCTAGGTCACATCATACTATATTCAAACTCTATTCTTTCATTCACCATCAAATATTAATGTATTGTACAATTTAATTGAATAATCTTGTTCAAGTAGCCACAATTATTTCAGATACAATGGGGATCAGGTTGCAGTTCATGGGTACAGGTTCAATTTTTCATTTTATAAAGATCGGTCACATTCAATTATTTTTTCATAAGTCAAAGTGGAAACGTTAATCAAGATTTATGCATAAACTGTTTTAGTTTTAATTCATTGTATTAGTAGTGGCTGGTTTGCATATTAATCAGCTGAAATTTTAGAGAATGCAATTGTCATTGTTCTTCAAATGTCATACTTTTATCCAGTGCGGCAAATTAGATTTGAAATAGTTATTGAGCAGAATTTTCATTAGATTGGCAGCAAGTATGTTGATGAGGAACTTACAGTTGGTGATAAGACAGGCGCAATTTATAGAGGTGCATTCTAGCAGAGCTAGAACCAGGGACAGTGAGTAACAGCTTCATTCAGGGTCGGTCTGGCCTGGCGGGAAATCGGGAAATTTCCCGGTGGGCCCCGATATGAGAGTGAGAAAATTGGTGGCGGGGTCCCTTTAAAAGTGTGAGCCCTTTAAAAGCGCAACTGAATCAAATGTAGCATCGCGCGCACGGCACATTCATTGGTGACAGCGGGCCTGCAGTGACGTGCATGCAGCATACTTACCACTTGAGTCCGTGACACTAAGAGGATGGATTCTTTCTGGGCGGTGACACGCACTGCGCTCTGCTTTCCCGCTGGCTGGCAGACTGTGGTGTGGTGTCAGGTGACATTGACGCCGCTCTCTTCTGGCCTCTGATACGCCGCACCCGCGCTCTGCAGTGCTCTCTCTCTGCTCCGGGGCCGTCCTATGATACGCCGGCGCCACCGAAGCTGATGTCTCGCTCTGCTCTCCCTGCTTCCGGGCTTCTGATACGGTCCCATCCCGGCTCTATATCTGCTCTGGCCTGCTCCCCTGTAGTAATACCGGCTCCTGACCGGATGGTGGCACCGCCCCCTTCTCTCCTGCTCTGACTCTGGGCTTTTTTATACCGGCTCCGGGGCTGGATATGTGGAATGTGGCCTGGCCTGGAATTGGAAACAAGGCTGCAGGCCTACAGCTCTCACGGCTTCAATTTCATGTCAAGAGCACCGTGCCAAATATTCAATGACGTTTTTATGGGTGAGTTATATGGCTGTGTGTGTGTGTATATGGCTGTGTGTGTGTATATGCCTGCATGTGTGTGTATATGGCTGTGTGTGTGTGTATATGCCTGCATGTGTGTGTGTGTGTGTGTATATGGCTGTGTGTGTGTGTATATGCCTGCATGTGTGTGTATATGGCTGTGTGTGTGTATATGCCTGCATGTGTGTGTGTGTGTGTATATGGCTGTATGTGTGTGTGTATATGGCTGTGTGTGTATATGCCGGCATGTGTGTGTGTGTGTATATGGCTGTGTGTGTGTGTATATGCCTGCATGTGTGTGTGTGTATATGCCTGCATGTGTGTGTGTGTGTGTATATGGCTGTGTGTGTGTATATGCCTGCATGTGTGTGTGTGTATATGGCTGTGTGTGTGCATATATGCCTGCATGTGTGTGTGCGTGTGTGTGTGTATATGGCTGTGTGTGTGTATTTGCCTGCATGTGTGTGTGTGTATATGGCTGTGTGTGTGCGTATATGCCTGCATGTGTGTGTGTGTATATGCCTGCATGTGTGTGTGTGTGTGTGTGTATGGCTGTATGTGTGTGTGTATATGGCTGTGTGTGTGTGTGTATATGCCTGCATGTGTGTGTGTGTGTGTGTATATGCCTGCATGTGTGTGTGTGTATATGCCTGCATGTGTGTGTGTGTATATGCCTGCATGTGTGTGTGTATATGTCTGCATGTGTGTGTGTGTATGTATATGCCTGCATGTGTGAGTGTGTATATATGCCTGCATGCGTGTGTGTATATGCCTGCATGCGTGTGTGTGTGTATATGCCTGCATGCGTGTGTGTGTATATGCCTGCATGTGTGTGTATATGCCTGCATGTGTGTGTGTATATGCCTGCATGTGTGTGTGTGTGTGTGTGTGTATATGCCTGCATGTGTGTGTATATATGCCTGCATGTGTGTGTGTGTATATGCCTGCATGCGTGTGTGTGTGTGTATATGCATGCATGTGTGTGTATATATGCCTGCATGTGTGTGTATATGCCTGCATGTGTGTGTATATATGCCTGCATGTGTGTGTATATGCCTGCATGTGTGTGTGTGTGTACAGTACAGACCAAAAGTTTGGACACACCTTCTCATTTAAAGATTTTTCTGTATTTTCATGACTATGAAAATTGTACATTCACACTGAAGGCATCAAAACTATGAATTAACACATGTGGAATTATATACTTAACAAAAAAGTGTGAAACAACTGAAAATATGTCTTATATTCTAGGTTCTTCAAAGTAGCCACCTTTTGCTTTGATGACTGCTTTGCACACTCTTGGCATTCTCTTGATGAGCTTCAAGAGGTAGTCACCGGAAATGGTTTTCACTTCACAGGTGTGCCCTGTCAGGTTTAATAAGTGGGATTTCTTGCCTTATAAATGGGGTTGGGACAATCAGTTGGTTAACGGCAGCTCAGATTAGAGACCAGGTCAATGTCACACAGAGTTCTAGCAGCAGACACATCTCTACAACCACTGTTAAGAGGAGACTTAGTGCAGCAGGCCTTCATGGTAAAATAGCTGCTAGGAAACCACTGCTAAGGACAGGCAACAAGCAGAAGAGACTTGTTTGGGCTAAAGAACACAAGGAATGGACATTAGACCAGTGGAAATCTGTGCTTTGGTCTGATGAGTCCAAATTTGAGATCTTTGGTTCATACCACCATTAGAGATGAGCGTTGTTCTACTCGAACTGTTCGCCAATCTCAAATTCGAGCTGTTTTGGGCGGTGATCGAGCCGTTCGGCGAACACGAACAATTTGAGAAAAATTTGGCTGTTCGAGGTTATGTTCGATAACTGTTCGTGCACCAAAATCATAACTGGATTTTTTCTCAGTAATGATGAAAATTAATGTTAATACGCAGTTTGAGTGTACAGCGGGGTGGGGGGAGGGGCAGGGGATGGATCTCTGCAGGAACAATGAAGATCTCCATTTTTTTTTCTCTTTCCCGCATTTGCATTGGGGAGGTGCAATCTGTCAGCCTATCAGCAGCGCACACACGGAGCGAAGTGCTTTTTTTCACACAAGCAAGGGCATGTGTCATTGGCAGTGTATGTCACATGTCCTTGCCCTATAAGACCCAGCCATTTTCCCCGTCGCCACCATTTTCTCACTGCTGCAGCTGCGTGTTAGACGGCACCGCTGTTGCTGTGTGCGCTATACCTTGTTAATTTCAAGCCAATTTTCGCACAAATCTACAGATAGCTTGGGAGTAGGGAATAGTTGTGATTGCAGTCCTTTTAAGGACTAGGTTACAGCATTTCCTATGACTTTTATCAGGCAGGTCTGTGCTCTTAAATAGATAGATTGTGGGAGTAAAGACTAATTGTAATTGGAGTCCTTTTCAGGACTAGGTTACATCAGTTCCTATCAGTTTTTGCCAGGCAGGTCTGTGCCAGTGCTGTGCAAGTTTTTTTCACAGCATTTGGCTGAATCTAGCAAAGCTAATCCTTTTTGGCCTATTGCAGAGTGTGTTAGTCAGTGGAGTAGCCTATCTGTGTTGCAAGATATACCACCTGTGTATAGAATACCAATTTTTTTACTGCACCTAGTGAAGTAAAATCTTTTGGGCATAGCATCATTCTATTAGTCCATCTATACTGACCTCCATCAGGTTGCAAATTGAATATAATTTTTTTCTGCATCTAGCTCTGAAAAAATATTGGGCTTCTAGCTGTGTGTGGGACTTGTTCTATTAATCCATCTATACAGACCTCCATCAGGTTGCAAACTGAATATATTTTTTTCTGCATCTACCTCTGAAAAAATATTGGGCTTCTAGCTGTGTGTGGGACTTGTTCTATTAATCCATCTATACAGACCTCCATCAGGTTGCAAACTGAATATATTTTTTTCTGCATCTACCTCTGAAAAAATATTGGGCTTCTAGCTGTGTGTGGGACTTGTTCTATTAATCCATCTATACAGACCTCCATCAGGTTGCAAACTGAATATATTTTTTTCTGCATCTACCTCTGAAAAAATATTGGGCTTCTAGCTGTGTGTGGGACTTGTTCTATTAATCCATCTATACAGACCTCCATCAGGTTGCAAACTGAATATATTTTTTTCTGCATCTACCTCTGAAAAAATATTGGGCTTCTAGCTGTGTGTGGGACTTGTTCTATTAATCCATCTATACAGACCTCCATCAGGTTGCAAACTGAATATATTTTTTTCTGCATCTACCTCTGAAAAAATATTGGGCTTCTAGCTGTGTGTGGGACTTGTTGTATTAGTCCATCTATACTGACCTCCATCAGGTTGCAAACTGAATATATTTTTTTCTGCATCTACCTCTGAAAAAATATTGGGCTTCTAGCTGTGTGTGGGACTTGTTGTATTAGTCCATCTATACTGACCTCCATCAGGTTGCAAACTGAATATATTTTTTTCTCCATCTACCTCTGACAAAATATTGGGCTTCTAGCTGTGTGTGGGACTTGTTGTATTAGGCCAGCTATACTGACCTCCATCAGGTTGCAAACTGAATATATTTTTTTCTGCATCTACCTCTGAAAAAATATTGGGCTTCTAGCTGTGTGTGGGACTTGTTGTATTAGTCCATCTATACTGACCTCCATCAGGTTGCAAACTGAATATATTTTTTTCTCCATCTACCTCTGAAAAAATATTGGGCTTCTATCTGTGTGTGGGACTTGTTCTATTAATCCATCTATACAGACCTCCATCAGGTTGCAAACTGAATATATTTTTTTCTGCATCTAGCTCTGAAAAAATATTAGGCTTCTAGCTGTGTGTGGGACTTGTTGTATTAGTCCATCTATACTGACCTCTATCAGGTTGCAAACTGAATATATTTTTTTCTGCATCTACCTCTGAAAAAATATTGGGCTTCTAGCTGTGTGTGGGACTTATTCTATTAATCCAACTATACAGACCTCCATCAGGTTGCAAATTGAATATAATTTTTTTCTGCATCTAACCCAGCCAATAGTTTTGGCCTAATACCACAGTTTGGCCACTCAGCTCTGCTCGGTTCCCATCCATTGTTTTTTTGTGCAAACAACTCCAGAGTTGTGAATTAGTTAACCACCAAAATGAGTGGAAAAAGGCCTGCTGCTGGTGGAAAGGGGAATAGGCGTGTTGGGAAGGGGAAAAAAGGTTGTGTCCGTGGGGTAGGTGTTAAAGCAACAGTAACATCTGCTGAAGAAAGACCATCTTCCAGCCAAACTAAAATGTCTACTTCTTTTAGCGGACAATGTGATAAGATCCCTTTCTTACGGCCACGCCAATCGCTACAAATTCCAGATGAGGCACAAAAACAGCAGGTGCTTCAACGGATATCAAGTGCTCCTTTAAGTGGGCTCTCCTTCACATCAACTTCAACATCACAAATACTCTAGTCCTCAAAGGTGTCACCCCAATCGCACTTGCTTCCTCACAGCTCCCAAATCTCCAGCTGCCCGTCTGAGTATGAGGTAGAACAGATGGTTGAGTCTGCAGAGCTGTTTACTCATACTATAGCCTGGGAATCAGAGGTCGACTCCAGCGCTTCTGTGAATCCAGACGAGGAAATGATCTGCACTGATGCCCAGAATCTTTATGAGTCGGATCCAGGACCAGACGCAGAAGGTTCTGACCATAATGTAGACCCTCATTCCCAAACTGTAACTCCTGTTGGTGGAGACAATGAGGAAGACGATGATAAGACTCAAATACCTGATTGGAGCGACAACTTTAGTTTTTTGTCAGGGCAGGAACAGGTTGGCTCTGAGGACGACGGGTGTGATAACGCACAGGGTGATGATGATGAGGTTGGAGATCCCACTTACTGTCAACCCACAGTCAGCCAAGAGATGAGGTCAGCAGAGGAGGTGGAGGAAGATGCTAGTGACGAGGAGGTCAGGTTGCGCCTTCCTGGACAGAGACGTAGTACTGGAAGCACGTCAACAACTGCATCCTCAAACACAACTCTGCCTCTCACCACAAGTCGTGGTGGCTCTTCAGGTCGCATGGGTGCTAAGCCTTGCATAGCCTGGGCATTTTTTCAGATCGATAAAGATGACCCAACTCGTGTTATCTGTAACATTTGTCAGCAAAAGCTAAGTAGAGGCCAAAAAATACATAGTTTGAGTACTTCATGCATGAACCGGCACATGGACATGAAGCATAAGTTGCAGTGGGAAGCTCAGTGTGCTACAATGCGGCCTAGCCGGCCGGGCCAACTACCGTCTGCCATATCTTGTGCATCCACGGCCTCTTCATCCTCTGTGACTGGGGGGACAGCAGTCACACCTGTTTTGGGGCGCAGACCTGCCACCTCTTTACCCGCAACAGCCAGCGTGATTGGCAGGTCATCATTTTCTTTGGAGGTGGTAACACCAGCTGGTGTTGAGCGCTGTCCGACATCGATAGCACCACCTTTGGATCAAGGCAACCTAACATGTCCGCCTGCATCTTCCTCACAGACCGGCAGTTTGCCTGGGACACCCTTATCAACCCCGTCTAAGCACAATAGCCAGCCCTCGGTCCCTCAGATGTGGACAAGTAAAAGACCATTTCCTCCTAGCCATGAGAAAGCTAAGAGGTTGAATTTCACCATCTGCAAGCTCTTGGCTACAGAAATGCTGCCTTTCCGCCTGGTGGACACAGAGGATTTTCGAGACCTTATGTCCGTCGCAGTGCCCCAGTACCAGATGCCCAGTCGGGACTGCTTCTCAAAGAAAGGTGTGCCTGCGCTCCACCAGCATGTCGCACACAACATCACCGCTTCTTTGAGAAACTCTGTGTGTGACAGGGTGCATTTCACCACAGACACTTGGACGAGTAGGCATGGACAGGGGCGTTACATGTCGCTGACTGGGCACTGGGTAACTATGGTGACAGCAGGACAAGGGGCTGCTGTCCAAGTCTTGCCGTCCCCACAAGTTGTGCGTCAATCCTCTTTATGTCAAAGTTCCTCCACTGCTTCTGCCTCCTCAACCTCCTCTCGGTCTTCCACCTGCACCCAAAGCCTGTCTGGTCATGCCACAAGCTTTCTAACTGCGCAGAAGGGATCCTGCACACCTCCTTACTATGCTGGCAGTAGGTCTCAACGTCATCAGGCGGTTTTTACATTGAAATGTCTGGGAAATGTGAGTCACGCAGCTGAGGAGTTGTGGTCAGCTCTGGAGAACCAATTTCATGAATGGTTGTCTCCACTGGACCTGAAACCAGCGAAGGCCGTGTGCGACAATGATGCAAACCTGGGTGCGGCCCTTCGCCGGGGCAATGTCACACACGTGCCTTGTATGGCTCACGTGTTGAACCTGGTTGTCCAGCAATTTTTAGCCCACTATCCCAGACTAGATGGCCTTCTGCAGAGGGCACGGTCGCTGTGTGCTCACTTCCGCCGTTCGCATCCAGCAGCTCAGCGACTTACATCTCTACAGAAGTCGTTGGACCTGCCACTTCACCGGCTAAAATGCGATGTGCCTACCCGGTGGAATTCAACTCTGCACATGTTGCAGCGACTGTGGCAGCACCGACAAGCCCTGGTGCAATACGTTCTGACGTATAGCCTGGGCCAACGAGATTCAGAGGTGGGGCAAATCACGCTGGAGGAGTGGTCTCAGATCAGGGACCTATGCACCCTTCTGCACAGTTTTGAAATGGCGACGAAGATGTTTAGTGCTGACGATGCCATTATCAGCATGACTATTCCGGTGATTTACATGCTGGAGCACATGTTAAACAGAATTCGGAGTCAGGTGGTGGCACAAGAGGAGGTGGAGGAAGTAGAGGAGGAGGAGTTGTATGCGGAAGGGCTAACATCTGCAAGGTCCAGACGGTCGGCAGCACCAAGGCGGCAGGCATGTGAGGGTGGGGGAGATGGTTTTACCAGGGCGCATGGTAGCAGCCAAACTAGTGAGGAAGGTGCAGGAGCCCAGGAAGAAGTGGAGGACGAACTGATGGAAGACTCATCAGATGAGGGAGACCTTGATCACATTTCTGTTGTGCGAGGTTGGGGGGAGAGGACAGAGGAAGGAAGCATGATTGTTACCTCGCCACCAACACAACAGGGACTTGGTGCTCCTGGATGCGCAACACACATGAGTGCCTTCTTGCTGCACTACCTGCAACATGACCCTTGAATTGTGAGAATTGTGAGAATAATCCTGACTACTGGGTTGCCACACTGTTAGATCCCCGGTACAAAAGTAAATTTGCAGAAATTATTCCTGCCATAGAAAGGGATGCACGCATGCAGGAGTATCAGCAGAGACTGTTGCAGAATGTTACATGTGCTTTTCCACAAAATACCAGTGGTGCACGTAGTAAATCTCACAGTTCCAACTTGCCAACCGTGGGACCGTCAAGTGTTCAGCACTCAAACAGTAGCAGAACCACAGTATCTGCTGGTAACATCAATTTTGTGGAATCATTTCACCACTTTTTTAGCCCATCCTTTGCAAGGCCACAGGAGACAAGAAGTCTGACACATAGTCAACGCCTAGAGACGATGGTACAGGAGTATCTCCAAGTAAACATTGAAGCCACGACTGTGTCACTGGACCCTTGCTCTTTTTGGGCTTCCAATCTGGATAAATGGCCGGAGCTAGCCACTTACGCCTTGGAGATCTTGTCATGCCCCGCAGCCAGCGTTCTGTCTGAACGTGTGTTCAGCGCTGCTGGTGGTGTGCTGACAGATAAGCGCACGCGGCTCTCCACTGATAATGTAGACAGACTCACGTTCATAAAGATGAACAAATCATAGATCCGAAACGACTTTTCTACCCCTGTGTCATCCTGGGGAGAGTAAAAGCTTGATGATTGGTTAAAATCACCCTACCAACCGTTTTAAGCTTTCAAATTACTAATCATGTTTATCTGTATCTTGGCTGGAAAATAATTTGGGCTTTGTAGCAGTGTGCAGCACTGATCCTATTAGGCCATCTATACTAAAGCTTCAAGAGATTTAAAATTAATAATAATTTTTAGCTGCATCTAGCCCGGAAAATAATTTTGGGGCTCCGAGATGCGCAAGACACATAAGTGCCTTCTTGCTGCACTACCTGCAGCATGACCCTCATATTGTCAGAATTCGAAGAAATCATGACTACTGGGTTGCCACACTCTTAGATCCCCCATACTTTTCGATCAACCTTTTCATTTTAATAAAGACCAAAAAAATGGTCATTTTTGAAATTATAAGCATTAGCAGGTTGTTAGAAACTGAAATCAAACAGTTTTCAACTCAAAACTTTATTCTAGGTGATGTTACATTTTCACATAGGACCCCTTGTTCGAAAGGAGCTTCTGAACTCTCTCGTCCATTGAATTTGTCAGGTTTTGGATGGTTTCTGCTTCAATTGTTTTGCATGAGGACAGAATACCCTCCCAGAGCTGTTGCTTAGATGTGAACTGCCTCCCGCCATCATAGACACTCCTTTTAATGATGCTCCAAAGGTTCTGAATGGGGTACAGGTCAGGGGAGCATGGGGGTCACACCATAAGTTTGTCCCCTTTTATGCCCATATCAGCCAGAGATGCAGATGTTTTATGTGCAGAATGAGATGGTGCATTATCATGCAGAAAAATGATCTTGCTGTGAAATACACGGTTCTTCTTCTTGAACCATGGCAGGAAGTGCTGTTTGAGAAAATCCACATACATTATGGAGTTCATCTTTAGCGCCTTCACGGATCCTAAAGGGGCCGACAATCTCTCTCCCCATGATTCCAGCCAAAAACATTACTCCACCTCCTCCTTGTTGGCGCTGTAGCCGTGTTTGCGTGGGGTGTCCATCAACCAGCCATCCTCCACTCCATCCATCTGGACCATCGAGCGCTGCACGGCACTCATCCGTGAACAAAACAGTTTTGAAATCAGTCTTCATGTAATGTTTGGCCCACTGGAGCCGTTTCTGCTTGTGTGAAGTGGATAGAGGAGGTCGACAGGATGGCGTATGCACAGCTGCAAACCTCTGAAGGACCCTGCATCTTGTTGTTCGGGGGACGTTGGAGGCACAAGCAGCTTCAAAAACTTGTCTGCTGCTATGACAAGGCTTTTTTGCCGCTGCTCTTTCAACCTGACGTAATTGCCTGTAGGAAAGAGTCCTCAATTTGCCCTTATCAGCATGCACACGTGTGTACTGTGAATCAGTTACATACTTCTTGATTGCCAAGACACTTCATCCTGATCATCGCACAATGTTGATTGTAGTCATGCCTTGACCTAAACACTCCACAATTTGTTGCTTCTCAGCAGCCGACACATCCTTTTTCTTTCCCATTTTGGCAGAAAATATAGGCTGCTTAATAATGTGAGACAGCCTTCTTAAGTAGTCTTGCCTTTCAATGGACACACCTGCCAAACTAATTAGCACAGGTGTCTGCAATTGCTTACAGTGATATAAAGAGCCCTGACACACATCACCATCAATGAGTTTAACTGACAAACAAACAAATTCTTCCCTTATCACTCCTAAACACTTTTTGCATAATAATTTGGAACGCAGTGTACATGTGCTTTTCCACAAAACACCAGTGGTTCACGTAGTGAATCTTACAGTTCTAACTTGCCAACCGTGGTCTGTATGGAGTTGTTCAATAAAGGGCCCAAAATTAAGATAACATAGATGGGAGAGGTCTCTATGAATAGGAATTCCTAAGTATTTGATACCCTGTGAGGGCCAGGCAAAGGGAAAGTTGGACTGGATAGAATCCTATATGGATTTGGGGAGGGAGACATCGAGGGCCTCAGACTTCGCTGCATTGATTTTAAAATTTGACCATGTAACAAAGTGATATATTTCAGCCATAACAGCATGGATGGATATATGTGATTGAGTGATATATACTAGGACATCATCAGCAAATAGAGAGCACTTGTACTCGGTGCCTCCCACCTCAATCCACCTAATATTGGGGTTATGGCGAATTGATGAGAGCAGGTGCTCCGTCACTAGGATGTATAAGAGAGGGGACAGAGGACATCCCTGCCTTGTCCCATTGGTGATTGTGAAAGGTGATGAAAATGTTCTGATGCACCCCCTGGGCCTTGGGACACCCGGAGCCGGACCCTTTTTGGTGGATGCTGGTGGTTGTAGTCTTCGTGGCGGCGACCCGGTTCCGTGGCTCAGGGTGGTCAAACCAGTGGCGGAACTATTTATGTGGTTTTGATGTTTAAATGTCCGACTACGCCACCCGTGGATTGCGGTCAGAGTGAACCGCCGCTGCATGGCAGACCGCTGAGGCTGGTGTTGTGGGTGCAGCAGAGCGTAGCATAACTCCCCACGGGAGGAGTATAGCCTCAGGGCAGTGTATGCGGAGGATGGGGGTGATGGTGCAGGGCAGCAGCAGTAACGACACGGAGTCAGTGATGCAGTCCAGGGCCTTTACTCACAGTTCTTATTATCCAGACCACGTCTGCAGGTAACGGCTGCCCACGTCGTACTGTGCTCCCCAGGTGAGGGGCTCAGACAACTCCCAGATAACTTTGGAGCACTTCACAGGACCCCCTTTGTGTGTCCTTTCTTACCAACACTTCTGTCCGGCTGCCTCGGGCCTCCTCTTGGTAAACTTGGCGCCAGTTTCCCTGACCCTATGTGGTGCCTTCCTAGCGGGTGTAGCGAGGGGCTGCGCCACATAAAATGTCACAGCCTCCGGTTTCTAGCTGAGGGTCGTTTCCTCCCTCCACTAGTTTCGGGGACCGGTCTCCCCCTTTGGCCTGACCCCTCCACGCAGGTGGATTCGGGCGTGTGGTGGCGACTCGCCCGTCTGCACCCCTGGGATCCCTTCATTCCTCGTTCCTGGAGCCTTCTCCGCTCCTCTTCCTTCCTTCTCCCTCTTCCAGGCCTGGGCCTCTGTTACTAGGCCCGCCTCCGGAGCAGAGCTCATGCAGAGCCCCTGCTCCCTGCCACTTCTGCTCAGACTTCTCTGCACTGAACTAAGATGGTGCCCACCTTTTATACTCCCTTCTCAATGCACCCAGGAACTGCTTCCTCCCTGCTCCTGCACTACAGGGTTCCCCTTCTTCAGTGTTCCCTCCCCCCACTCCAGCCAGGGACAGGGACTGTCGTGCCCATCTCAGAGGCATATTGGTCGCCCTGCCCCACGGCAATGTGGTGTAATGCATGCAGGTGTCGGGTCCTGATCCACACTCCATCCTTACCTGAGAGTGAGATATCACACCTCTGGGTGAGGTGCAATACGTCTGTAGCAACCGAGCCCTCAGGGTGCTACAGTTCCATTTATCTTCAGCCTAGGTGACGTATTGTGATACAGGGCCGTGATTTTGGCTATAAAAGGGTCCCCTAGACCCCTACCCCAAGCTTTTTAAGAGAATCATATATGGCGTGCCAGGAGACTCTATGGAATGCTTTCTCAGCATCCAACGAGAGTATCTAATTACAAATTTTTAACTGCATCTAGCCCAGGAAATACTTTGTGCCTAGTAGCAGTGTCTGCTAGTCAGCGGATTATCCCGGCTGTTAAGCAAGCTACACCACCTGTAGTTTAGACACTTAATTTTTTCAAAGGAAATGCTTCGGGACCATGGGATACTCAGTGAAGAGCATCAGGAGGCACCCCAAGGCATAGGGGCTGGGACTGGCAGTAGGATGCCTTGCGGTGGACAGCCGAGCTCGATCCTTATAAAAGCTTTTTAACTGCAGCAGCTTTAGTGGATGCTACTGGAGCTGGAATTACGTGGCTGCTGGCATGAGACTTGCCCTCCAATAGATCCTTGTAAATGGATTTAAAGTGTATTCATTCAAATTAGAGAGACAATTTAAATTAAAAAGCTTAGAGCTGCCTCCACCACAGGGGGGCTCGCTCGACCCACCAGCGGACAGGCACCAGTATTGGGAGAGGGGGGCTGGCCATCAGGGTTCACCACGGCTCTGGCACAAACCCGGCGACACGGAGGTGGCACGGGCAGGAGCGGACTGGCCGTGTCGGCTTCTCACTTTTTGGATTTTAGAAGGGCATGACATGCCTATATCTGTGTCTCCCCCTCCTTTTACTCCTCCACCTCTTTTATTTTCACATGACTATATGTACTTGTCACTTTTCCATGTGTTAGTTATGTCTTCTGAGCAGTTTGTCAGCTTTTGGACACCTTTGAAGGTGTTTTCTATGTGTTTCTATGTGTTTTTGTTTGCCTGCGATTGGTTTTAACGGTGTTCGAAGGTGTTCGACGAACAGTTCGGCGAACACACGGGTGTTCGACGAACCGAACCGAACTCGAACACTACGGGGGTGGCTCAACACTAACCACCATGTCTTTGTGCGACGCAGAAAAGGTGAACGGATGGACTCTACATGCCTGGTTCCCACCGTGAAGCATAGAGGAGGAGATGTGATGGTGTGGGGGTGCTTTGCTGGTGACACTGTTGGGGATTTATTCAAAATTGAAGGCATACTGAACCAGCATGGCTACCACAGCATCTTGCAGCGGCATGCTATTCCATCCGGTTTGCGTTTAGTTGGACCATCATTTATTTTTCAACAGGACAATGACCCCAAACACACCTCGAGGCTGTGTAAGGGCTATTTGACCAAGGAGGAGAGTGATGAGGTGCTATTCCAGATGACTTGGCCTCCACAGTCACCAGACCTGAACCCAATCGAGATGGTTTGTGGTGAGCTGGACCACAGAGTGAAGGCAAAATGGCCAACAAGTGCTAAGCATCTCTGGGAACTCCTTCAAGATTGTTGGAAGACCATTTCCGGTGACTACCTCTTGAAGCTTATCAAGAGAATGCCAAGAATGTGCAAAGCAGTCATCAAAGCAAAAGGTGGCTACTTTGAAGAACCTAGAATATAAGACATATTTTCAGTTGTTTCACACTTTTTTGTTAAGTATATAATTCCACATGTGTTAATTCATAGTTTTGATGCCTTCAGTGTGAATATACAATTTTCATAGTCATGAAAATACAGAAAAATCTTTAAATGAGAAGGTGTGTCCAAACTTTTGGTCTGTACTGTATATGCCTGCATGTGTGTGTGTGTGTATATGCCTGCATGCGTGTGTGTGTGTGTGTGTATATGCCTGCATGCGTGTGTGTGTGTATATGCCTGTATGCGTGTGTGTATGTATATGCCTGCATGTGTGTGTGTGTATATGCCTGCATGTGTGTGTGTGTGTGTATATGCCTGCATGTGTGTGTGTATATGCCTGCATGTGTGTGTATATGCCTGCATGTGTGTGTGTGTGTGTATATGCCTGCATGTGTGTGTGTGTGTATATGCCTGCATGTTTGTGTGTATATGCCTGCAGGCGTGTGTGTGTGTGTATATGCCTGCATGCGTGCGTGTGTGTGTATATGCCTGCATGTGTGTGTGTATATATGTGTGTGTGTATATATGCCTGACTGTGTGTATATATGCCTGCCTGTGTGTGTGTGTGTGCCTGTGTGTGTACAGTATGTGTGTATATGCCTGCTTGCGTGTGTGTACTGTATATGTCTGCATGTGTTTGTGTGTATGTATTTGAGTGCCTGCATGTCAACGTGTGTATATATGTCTTCACAAGTGTATGCGTACTTCCCTGTGTGTCTGCATTTTTGTGTGTGATTGTCTGAGTGTGTCTCTGCATGACTGCATGTGCATTTCTGTGTGTGCTTGTCTGTATGTGTACGTGTCCCCATTTCTGTGAGTATGTGTATCTGCGTGTGTATATTAGGGCTTTTTCACATGTCCTGATGTTTACGGGACTGGAGATATTCGTGTCCACCTGTGTGTCATCCGTGTGACACGTACCGGCGCTTAGGAATCAGTGTACAGTTAGCGCTGTTCCCAAGAGCCGGGTGCTGAGCGCTGCCCTCATCATGGATCCCTGCCGGCGCTGCGATCAGCAGCAGCAGGGTCAATGATGAGAGTAGTAGTCTACTTCCTCCGTGTCCAACTGTAAAAATAGGAATAAAATAAAAGAATCCTCATACTCACCTCTCCTAAGCGTCACCCGCTGTGATCCGTGTGAGCGCTCACGCCGAGGAGAATGACTCCTGCAGCGAGCAGGCCCCGGAGCTGCGCTCAGTGATTGACAGGGCACCCCTTGTTGAGCGCAGCTCCGGGGCCCACTCGCTGCAGGAGTTGTTCTCCTCTGCGTGAGCACTCGCACGGATTACAGCGGGTGACGCTTAGAAGAGGTGAGTATAAGGATTTTTTTATTTTATTCCTATTTTTACAGTTCTACACGGCGGGAGTAGACTACTACTCTCATCATTGACTCTGCTGCTGCTGATCGCAGCGCCGGCAGGAATCTATGATGAGAGCAGCGTTCAGCACCTGGTGCTTAGGAAGAGCACTGTCATCAGTATGGGGATGTTTTGTGGGAGATGCAGCAGGTAAAAACATTCATTTGAATGGGTCTACGTGTACCAATGTCTCTGGTACGTGTGGAAACTGTCACCGCATGTACTGACGTGTGAAAGAGCCCTTAGTATGTGTCTGTGTGCGCTTGTTTTCATGTGTGTAAGCGCATTTCTGCATGTCTGTGTGGTCTTGCAAAGATTTATTATATTTGGGGAGAGATGGGAGAGAAAATTTAGGAGACAGAATGGGGAGATGTGTGAAGAAACAGTATGGTGAACCAGAGGAGGGGTGGGAATGAGTGTCAGAACAGAATGGGGAAGGGGGATGTATGAGGAAACAGTATGGAGAGTGGGGGAATAGTGTGAAGAGACAGTATGGAGGGAGAAAAGTGTGAGGTGACACAGCACAGAGACTAGGTAGTGTGGGGGAAGGTATGGAGATGCGGCAGTATGGGGGAACAGTGTGAGGGCACAGAAAGGGGGGAACAGTATGCTGAGGAGGGGGAGTGTGATGAAGGGGCACAGTATAGAGACTGGACAGTATAGGGGGGACACAGTGTGAGAGGACAATGTGAACAGGGGGCCCAGTATGGTAAGGAGAGGACAGTGTGGAGAGGGGGCCCAGTATGGAAAGGAGAGGACAGTGTGGAGAGGGGGCCCAGTATGGAAAGGAGAGGACAGTGTGGAGAGCAGGGACCATAAGAGGGGTAGAGTGTATGTCATGTTTTGTGCAGGGAGCATTGTAAGAGTTAGGTTTATTCAGGGGCTCAGTGTAGATATTTTTATTCAGGAGCATTATAATAACACTGCTATCTTTAAGGGCATTGTGTGGGGATGTGCTGCAGAAGACCGAAGAAGATGGAAGTCTGCAGAGACGAGCTGTGGATGAGAAAAGTCATCAAGGGGTCTGGACAAGATGGAGACGAAAAGAAAGAGAACGACTCTAATCAGAGAAGACGTCTCAGGTAAGATACCTGTATGTAAATGTTCATTTGTGATCCTGCCTGCGTCTCATCAGTACTGTGGTTCCTGTATGGTTCGCAGTCTGATGATGACTGATAACAACTCCCTGTATCTCTATTGTTAATTACATACTGGGAGTTGTAGGTTTATGCGATACAAAGATATATGGGTCTGACCTGACATTACAAATGGTTGTGGTTCAGATGATGCATTCATGTACTGATGTGTTTGTGCGCGTCTGCGTATCTGGAATAATATGTATTTTTGTAAGATGCGTGTATGTAACTGTGCATTGTGGTGTGTAATAACATTCATATGCTTGAGGCACCTTTACTAAATCTATTAGGTCTCTTTCACATGTGTTAGGGAATTCCATTTGTCTTTCCACATTTAGGAACAGACAAGTGAAATTTGCTAACCTTGTCATAACTGTCACCATAGGGATGTGCTTGTATGGAGCGGGTTCAGGAGCTGAGCCTGCTCCATACCGGGCAGATGTCGGCTGTGTTACATAGCCGGCATCAACCTGTAACAGCAGTGATCAGAGCTCGCCTTGATTACTGCTGTTTTGAGTATTTAAGTGCCCTTGTCAATCACTGACAGCGGCATTTAGATAGCACGATGGCCGGTGCATGCAGTCACCTGCTCCCTTCAGCCCCCTGTGACGCAGTTGCAGGTTGCTGATGGGTTGCCAGTAGTGCTGAGCGAGCGTGGTCGGATAAGAGACATTACAGTCACCGCGAACTACAAAGTGAGCGTGCTGCAATAACGTCTGGCACCTTGATTGTGACACTTCCATGGAGCTCAACCTCAGGCTGAGCTTCATTGAATGACTAACATGGCAGCAGCACCTGTCAACTAGTGCTGAGTGAGTGTGGTTGGATAAGGTGTGATCCCAGCATGCACGGGTGTTATCCGAGTATCTTGTAGTGCTCTGCTTATATGCTCGAGTCCCTGCGGTAACATGTTTTGCGGCGGTAGACAGACGCAACACATGCAGGGATTACCTAACAAACCGGTAATTACTGCATGTGTTGCATCTGTCTACCGCCCCAAAACATGCTACCCCGGGGACTCGAGAATAGTAGCAGAGCACTACAAGATACTCAGACAACACCCGAGCATGCTGGGATCACACCTTATCCGACCACGCTCGCTCAGCACTAGTTGCCAGGTGCTGCTGCCATGTTAGTCATTCAATGAAGCTCAGCCTGAGGTTGGCCTCCATGGAAGATGTCACAATCAAGGTGCCGGACGTTATTGCAGCACGCTCACTTTGTAGTTCGCGGTGACTGTAATGTCTCCCTCCTTGCACCGATCCTATGACAGGAAGTGAGTGGTGGCAGGGAGAATAAAATGTAATTTTCTCTGTGTAGCCAATGCTTTTCCAATAAGCCATCTAACCAGGCTTTAAACCCTATTTACCTGCAGATACCCCCTCTATCTACAGATAAATAGCGTTTTTCAAGGTGACAAGTTACCATTAAAGGGACTCTGGCAGTACGGAATGACTGTTCGAAGAAAGTCCTGCTGCTCAGTGCTTCACAGCGCAGCCAATCATGTAATTATAGTACATTATAGAAAAACATAACAAGTAATAAAACCGTTTATGGTGGGCTGTAGTGTGGGCCCCTAGAGTCAGTTCCCCTGGTGGGCCCTAGGCACCCCAGTCCGACCCTGGCTTCATTTGTTTCTTTATATGTCTCTGAGCCTATGACATGATTACAATTAAAACCGGACAATCCCTTTACATATAGTATACACAGTATAATATCATTATGTATTAAGCCTATACTGCTGTTATTGCATGTATACCTACATGCTGTTTCCTGTACTGTGATCTTGCCATGTATAATACCTTTGTCAAAAGATAACTAAGTTCTTATTTAGAGGCATTTCTTTACTCATTAACCCTGTGCTGTGACAACATCATACATAATTTGAATATATTACTGTGCCGTGACATCACTGTGTTGTGCATGATCACAATTGTGACCCAAATTTATTATCCCTATATTTTAAGATCACTGTCCAAATCACAGTATGCTTTTGGACAGTGCATAACTGTGTCATTTTTTTATATCACTATAATCTGTGGTATCACTGTATTCGTAACGATCGTTGACATACAGGAAGCGACTGCGAGAGAGTAGAATTTTTTTAAATATGCTGGAGAAGAACGAAAGAATGAAAGTGGTCCAGCATGGGGGATATTATACCAGGATGAGAGATATTATACCAGGATGGGGACATTATCTCAGAATTGGAGACACTATACCAGAATAGGGACATTATACAAGGATGGGGACATTATACCAGGATGGAGACATCATACCAGGATGGGAGACATTATATCAGATTTGGAGACACAATACCAGAATTGGGACATTATACCAGGATGGAGACATTATACCAGGATGGAGACATTATACCAGGATGGGCGACATTATTCCAGGATGGGAGCATTATGCCCAAATTGGGACATTATACTAAAATGGAAACACTATATATCATAATGGGGATATTATACCGGGATGGGGACACTATATCAGGATGGGAGAAATTATACCATGATAGGGGACATTATAAAAGGATGGGTTTCATTATACTGGGATGGGGACATTATACCAGAATGGGGACATTATATCAGGATTGGGTACATTATACAAAGATAGGGGCATTATATCAGGAAGGGGCTGAGGATGAGGCAAAATGTTACAGCATGGAGCCCAGGATTGAGAAAATTATTACAAAAAAAGAGCCAGGACGTTGGACTTTATTACATGGAGAGCAAAAACGTATATCTTTATAAGATCTAGAACGCTCTAACGGCCCATATAGCTGATCAACGTGCAGGTAGGGGCCAATGTTCATATTTTGCACTGAAACGCATAAGACTCTAGTTACACCACTGTTTATATCAAAGGGGATCTCGAATCTATGAAGAAAAATCTGCTGTCACTCTATGTGCTGAATCATGGCTGTTTCCAAGGTCAAAGTAATGCCGGAAGCCACGACATACAGTGTAGAAGGCTGAAAAGGATAAGTGTGACACGGGAGGAAGAAAAAAAGCACGGAGGACTTTATGGCGGGTGGTGTGGGTGGCACAAGAGGTGAACGGTGAGATGAGTATTGTTTCTTTATTTTTTTCACATTCTTTGTTTATTATGCTTTAGAGTTTGGGGAGAATCCAGAGCACAATAAGGAACATTTAATTTGCATTGAATAACATCCATGTGAATCAAATTTCCCTGTTAAATTTGTGTGATTTTTTAAAATCAAATCTTGGCAGATTCGATCACCTGTACATATTATCCCTAACATGCGACATGGTATGCATTAACACTGAGCGCAATGATATTTAAAGCGCACCTGTCAGCAGGATTGTGCTCAGTACACCACATATACTGTCAGGTGGGCGACATTACACTAATTAACATGATACCTTGGTTGATTAAATCAGTGATGTGGTTCTTGTTTAATCTTTACTTTCAGTTTGGAGATAATGATATGCTTGTGCTTCAGGGCTGTCCTGTGGGGGGCGCTCTATCTGGTGCTCTGCTTACATATTCATCTGTATGCTCTTGTGACAGCTCACTGATCCTTCACTGACCCGCCTCCTATTTAACATAATGCATCTAGTAGTGCGAGGCTAGGAAAAATAGGAGGCAGGTCAGTGACGGCACAGTGAGCTTTCATAAGAGCATACAGATGAATATGCAAGCAGAGCACCAGATAGAGCTCCCCCCCACAGGCCACCCCGAAGCACAAGCATATCATTATCTCCAAACTGAAAGTAAAGATTACACAAGAACCACAGGTTGGATTTCATCAACCAAGGTATCACATTAATCAGTGTAACGGCGCCCACCTAACAGTGTATGTAGTTTGCTGAGCACAATCCTGCTGACAGGTGCGTTTTAAGTTGTGACATTGACTTCCTTTTTTACATTCATCCTTGACATTATTGTTTATATTGATCCTATATTTCAACATGACTGTATACATTTTTCCAGGTCTTGGTTATTACTTTATGCATTCTCGCTAAACTAAATGTCAAATGTTTCACTGTGCATTGACATAACTGTACTTATTTTCAATGTTCCGTAATCTTCATATGTGCATCATTACAGTGTGGTGACAAAACTGCATGTCTGAACCTTGTACTTTGACATGACATGAAATATTACTTGATCTGCAACATCATTTCCATTATTCATTTTGCCAATTTTCCTCTGTGATGTGACATCCCCTGTGCATTGTCAAGTACTGTAATATAGCTGTATTATCCTTATGCTTTGTGTTTACTGTCTGCAATTTTCTTGCACAGCAATATCCTTTTTGTTAATTATTTCTCCACGCAGATTATGGTGTGCTTTATACTTATACTCTAACCTCTTTGAGTATCAAGGATAAACACCATGGCTATGGTAGTAAATAAGGCTGAGATGTAGCAATGAACAAGCACTAAAATGCTCGGGTGCTTGTTACTCGAGTCAAGCAAATCGTAATGCTTGGGTGGTCAGCCCAAGTAAAGAGTATAATGGAAGTCAATGGGAAACTTGAGATCCCACCCCCCCAGAGGTCTAAAAATTGGTCAAATCGATGGAAACAGCCCTGCAATGGCATGGGAACTGCATGGTGAAGACCCCTGGAAGCATCTATGAATCCCAGGTCGCTGCTGGGAACAATGTTGTCAGAGTATTATGCCACTCTTACGGACTGACAAAACATACAAAACCGTAGATAAAATGAATTTTACTTGATAGAATGTTAAGAAACATTGTTCCCAGGATAATAACTTGTATATAAGCCAAAATAAATAAGAGAAAAAAAAATTCTCCTCTACACCTTGGGCTATGTTCACACGTAGTGTTTTTGCAGCTTTTTAGCACATTTGTATTGCTTTCAATGGTGAAAAAAACATTCACCAGTAAATGTAATTTTACTATTTTACTACATTATCTGGCCATGTGGTGCGTGAGACATGATTAGACACATCCTGTTTAATTTATGAAGAAAGGACTCTGAAAGTCAAATTTTTTTATTTTTCAGAGCCATCAGGTGGCCCTGACTATTTGTAGAGGGCCATCAGCCAGCCCTCATTCATCATTTTTAGAGGGCCAGCAGCCGGCTATGCTTTGCATAGCCATATGTACACAAAATTGTTGGTATCCCTCGTTTAATGAAAGAAAAACCCACAATAGTCACAGAAATAACTTGAATCTGACAAGTAATAATAAATTAAAAATCTTTAAAAATGAACAAATGAAAGTCAGTCATTGCTTTTCAACCCTGCTTCCAGGCATTTTTTAAAAAACTAACCCCTTTACAACCCAAGGTGGTTTGCACGTTAATGACCAGGCCAATTATTACAATTCTGACCACTGTCATTTTATGAGGTAATTACTCTGGAACGCTTCAACAGATCCCCCTGATTCTGAGATTGTTTTTTGTGACATATTATACTTTATGACTGTGGTAAAATTTCTTCGATATCAGTTGCGTTTATTTGTGAAAAAAACAAAAATTTGGCGAAAATTTTGAAAATTTTGCAATTTTCAAAATTTGAATTTTTATGCCCTTAAATCAGAGAGATATGTCACACAAAATAATTAATAAATAGCATTTTCCACATGTCTAATTTACATCAGCACAATTTTGGAACCAACATTTTTTTTTATTGGGGAGCTATAAGGGTTAAAAGTTGACCAGCAATTTCTAATTTTTCCAATAAAATTTACAAAACCATTTGTTTAGTGACCACATCATATTTAAAGTCACTTTGAGGGGTCTTTATGACAGAAAATACCCAAAAGTGACACAATTCTAAAAACTGCACCCCTCAAGGTGATCAAAACCACATTTAAGAAGTTTATTAACCCTTCAGGTGCTTCACAGGAATTTTTGGAATGTGGAAGGAAAAAATTAACATTTAACTTTTTTCACAAAAATGTTAATTTAGACTCAATTTTTTTTATTTTCGCAGGGGTAACAGGAAAAAATTGACCACAAAATTTGTTGTGCAATTTCCCCTGAGCACGCAGATACCCCATACATGGGGAAAACCATTGTTTGGGCACACGGCAGGGTTCGGAAGGGAAGGAGCGCCATTTGACTTTTTGAATGTAAAATTTGCTTGAATAATTAGCAGACGCCATGTTGCATTTGGTGGAGCCCCTGATGTGCCTAAACAGTAGAACCCCCCACAAGTGACACCATTTTGGAAACTAGACCCCTCAGGGAACTTATCTAGATGTGTGGTGAGCACCTTGAACCCCCAGGTGCTTCACAGAAGTTTATAACATTGAGCCATGAAAATAAAATTTTCACATTTTTCCCACAAAAATGTTTTTCAGCCCCCACTTTTGTATTTTAATAAGGGTAACAGAAGAAATTGCACTATGCAGTTTGTTGTGCAATTTCTCCTGAGTTAGCAGATAACCCATATGTGGGGGAAAACTACTCTTTGGGCGCGCGGCAGGGTTCGGAAAGGAAGGAGCGCCATTTGACTTTTTGAATGTAAAATTTGCTTGATTAATTATCGGACGCCATGTTGCATTTGGGGAGCCCCTGATGTGCCTAAACAGTGGAAACCCCCACAAGTGACACCATTTTGGAAACTAGACCCCTCAGGGAACTTATCTAGATGTGTGGTGAGCACCTTGAATCCCAAGGTGCTTCACAGAAGTTTATAACATTGAGCCGTGAAAATAAAACTTTCACATTTTTCCCACAAAAATGTTTTTCAGCCCCCACTTTTGAATTTTCATAAGGGTAACAGAAGAAATTGTACTACGCAGTTTGTTGTGAAATTTCTCCTGAGTTAGCAGATACCCCATATGTGGGGGAAAACCACTGTTTGGGCACGCTGCAGGGTTCGGAGGGAAGGAGCGCTATTTGACTTTTTGAATGTAAAATTTGCTGGAAAAAATTAGCGGATGTGCCCCTGATGTGCCTAAACAGTGGAAACCCCTCACAAGTGACACCATTTTGGAAACTAGACCCCTCAAGGAACTTATCTAGATGTGTGGGGAGCACCTTGCACCCCCAAGTCCTTTACAGAAGATTATAACATGGAGCCGTGAAAAAAATCAAGCTATTTCCACAAAAATGATGTTTTAGCCCCAATTTTTTATTTTCACAAGGGTAAGAGGAGAAAATGGACCCCAAAAACTTTTTTTGCAATTTCTCCTGAGTACGCCAATACCCCATATGTGGGGAAAATACAGTGTTTGGGAGAACGGCAGAGTTCAGAATGGAAGGAGCACTGTGTGACTTTTTGAACGCAAAATCGGCTGGAATCGAGAGCGGACGCCATGTCGCGTTTGAAGAGCCCCTGATGTGCCTAAATAGTGGAAACCTCCCACAAGTGACCCCATTTTGGAAACTACACCCCTCAAGGATTTTATCAAAGGGTACAGTTAACATTTTGAACACAGAGGTACGACACAGAATTTGATAACATTAGGTCATCATATTGAATAAGTTGTCATTAGTCTTGAGCGCAAGTGCTCACTACTTGAGTTCGCATCACGTACTCAGGTATGCACCATGTATCACGGGTGCTCAAGTGAAATGCTCGAGTACCCACCCGCATGTTTCACGGTTATTAGACACCCCAAAAAAAACATGCGGGGATCGCATGTGCATGGCAGGCAAACCCTGCGAGTTTTTTTTGGCCGCGAAGCATATGGGACTCGAGCACCCGCGATGCTCAATGCATACCCGATCACCCGATGCAAACTCAAGTAGCGAGCACTTGCATTCAACACTAGTTGCCATATCGTCATCTTTTTTTTTTTACTTTTGAAAAAAAAAAACAACCCTAACCCTACCCTAGCCCAACCCTAACCCCAACCTTAACATTAGCACAACCCTAACCCCAACCCCAGAACTAGCGTTTATTTTTTACGCCGTTCCTAGTGCGGTATAAGTGATTAGACGACTTTATTCTTCGGGTCGGTGCGACTACAGAGATACCAGAATCATATCGGGTTTTTATGATTGACAGCTGTCACACTCTAAAAGACACATATTTTGTAAAATCTAGTTTTTGCATCGCCATATTTTGAGAGCTATAATTTTTCCATATTTTGGCCAACAGAGTCATGTGACTGCTTGTTTTTTGCGGGATGAGTTGACATTTTTATTGATGCCATTTTTAGGCATGTGACATTTTTTGATTGCTTTCTATTCCAGCTTTTGGGAGGCAGAATAAACAAAAACCAACAATTCAGGAATTGTTTTTTATTTAATTTTTTTATTCTACTCCGCGTGTGGTAAAATTGATAAGGTAGCTTTATTCTTCGGGTCAGTACGTTTACAGCGGAACCACATTTATATTGTTTTTCTATGTTTTGGCGCTTTTACACAATAAAAGCTATTTTATAGAAAAAAATATTTTTTTGCATCGCTTTATTCTGAGAGCTATAACTTTTTGATTTTTTGGATAATGGAGCTGTATGACAGCTTGTTTTTTGCGGGACAAGATGACGTTTTCAGCAGTACCATATTTATTTATATTCGTCTTTTTGATCGCGTGTTATTCCATTTTTTGTTTGGCGGTATGATGATAAAGCATTGTTTTTTGCTTCTTTTTTTTTTTTTTTTTTAACCGTGCTCACTGAAGGGGTTAACTAGTGGGAGAATTTTATAGGTCAGGTCGTTCCGGATGCGGCGATACTAAATATGTGTACTTTTATTCTTTTTTGTTTTGTTTTTTTCATAATAATATTTATTGATGGGTACATTATATTTTTATTTTTGGTGGATTATTATTTTTTTTTTTTTTTAATATTTTTACAATTTTTTTTTTTTTTTTCACTTTCTGACAGTTTTTTTATTTGTTTACTTTGTCCCACTATGGGACTTTCACTTTTCTTATTCTGATCGCCTGCATAGCATAGGGATGGAGCACCATCCCTGTGCTATGCAGGCTGTCAACGCTGCACAGTGAGAAGATAGCTTGGTCATGTACTGCGCATGACCAAAAAATCTTCCTGCTGTCTGGTGACCCACATGTTGTCATGATGACATCGGGTCATCATGGCAACATCCAGGAAGCCGCGGCAGACAGTGCTGGAGGCCGGAAGAGGAGGTAAGTATACCGATCACCTCCCCTTAGCCACCGCAATGCTGCGATCGACTTCGATCACAGCATTGCGGGGGTTAAAGTGCCGGGAGCGGTGTGGGACCACTCCATGCACATAGTACCAGGTGTCAGCTGTGACAATCAGCTGACACCTGGCGGCGATCGCGCCCGCACAGCCTGTGTGCGCGCGCGATCGCCATGACGTACTAATATGGGTCAGGCTCTTAAAGCCCAGGGCACTGACGCGTATTAATATGTCATGGGCTTTAAAGGGGTTAAACTCATGAAATAGGCCTGGACAGAAATGATGGTACTCTTAACTTAATATTTTGTTGAACAACCTTCTGAGGCAATCACTGCAATCAAACGATTCCTGTAACTGTCAATAAGACTTCTGCACCTCCCCACAGGTACTTTTGAATGTGTTTGAAGGTTGCCTTTCCAAATGGCATGTTTCAGCTCCTTCCAAAGATGCTCAATAGGATTTAGGTCAGGGCTCATAGAAGGCCACTTCAGATTAGTCCAATGTTTTCCTCTTAGCCATTCTTGCGTGTTTTTAGCTGTGTGTTTTGGGTCATTATCCTGTTGCAAGACCCATGACCTGCGACTGAGACCAAGCTTTCTAACACTGGGCAGCACATTTCTGTCTAGAATCCCTTGATAGTATTGAGATTTCATTGTACCCTGCACAGATTGAAGATACCATGTGCCTGATGCAGCAAAGCAGCCCCAGAGCATAACAGAGCCTCCTCCAAGTTTCACAGTAGGGACAGTGTTTTTTTCTTGATATGCTTTTTTTTCCATCTGTGAACATAGAGCTGATGTGCCTTGCCAAAAACTTAAATTTTTGTCTCATCTGTCCATAGGACATTCTCCCAGAAGCTTTGTGGCTTGTCAACATGTAGTTTGGCAAATTCCAGTCTGGCTTTTTTATGATTTTTTTTCAACAATGGTGTTCTCCTTGGTCATCTCCCATGAAGTCCACTTTGGATGAAACAACGACGGATCGTGTGATCTGACACTGATGTTCCTTGAGCTTGAAGTTCACCTTTAATCTCTTTAGTAGTTATCCTGGGCTCTTTTCTTACCATTCATATTATCTGTCTCTTTGATTTGTCATCAATTTTCCTCCTGCTGCCACGTCCAGGGAGGTTGGCTACAGTCCCATGGATCATAAATTTCTGAATATGTGCAACTGTAGCCACAGGAACATCAAGCTGCTTGGAGATTGTCTTATAACCTTTACCTTTAACATGCTTGTCTATAATTTTCTTTCTTTCTAATCTCCTGAGACAACTCTTTCCTTTGCTTCCTCTGGCCCATGCTGAGTGTGGTACACACCATGTCACCAAGCAGCACAGTGAGTATCTGTAGCCCTATATACAGGCCCACTGACTGATTACAAGATTGTTGACACCTGTGATGCTAATTAGTGGACACAACTTGATTTAACATGTCCCTTTTGTCACATTATTCTCAGGGGTACCATCATTTCTGTCCAGGCCTATTTCATGAGTTTAAATTTTTTAAAAATTCTGTGGAAGCAGGGTTGAAAATCAATGTCTGACTTTCATTTGTTCATTTTCATAGATTTTTAATTTATTATTACTTTTTTCAGATTCAAGTTATTTCTGTGACCATTGTGGGTTTTTCTTTCATTAAACGAGGGGTACCAACAATTTTGACCACGTGTGTAGCTGCTGAAATATAATGTATCCATATGAGGTGGGCAAATTTTCTTTTTCGTATTAATAGTATTAATAAAGTTTGAAACTTGGAGGGCCAGCAGGTGGCTCTCACACTTTATAGCGTGCCAGCAGGCGGCCCCCATGATTTTTAGACTGCCAGCAGGCGTCTTGTGGACAGATGAGACCAAGATAGAGCTTTTTGTTAAAGCACATCATTCAACTGTTTACTGTAAATGGAATGAGGCCTTCAAATAAAAGAACACAGTACTTACAGTCAAATATGGTGGAGGTTCAAAGATATTTAGGGGTTATTTTGTTGCCTCTAGGACTGGGTGCCTTGATGTGTGCAAGTCATCCTGAAATGTGGAGATTCCCAAACGATTTATGGTCGCAATGTAGTGCCCAGTGTCAGAAAGCTAGGTTGGCATCATAAGCCATGGGTCTTCCAGCAGGACAATGATCCCAAACATACTTCAAGAAGCACCCACAAATGGATGGAAACAAAGCACAGTAGAGTTCTGAAGTGGTAATTCCAGCTCCAGTAGTATAAAGTCTGCCACCACTACCTTTTACATACAGATGCTACAGAGAAACTGCGAATGGACACATTAAATCAGTTAATTTTGCCTGCTTTGATACATTTCTGAGTACATATAACCGTAAAAAACACAAATCTGTCAATGAGTGTATGGAAAAAAGCAATCAAATTATGGATAGTGGAAGAGATGTATGTGACCAGAATGAACACTCATTTCCAGCAGATGAAACCTAGCACCTATCCCTATACTAAATGCAGTTAACAGCGGAATTAATAGGGAATAGAATAGATGTTTATTTTTTATTTTTTCCGGTTTCAAGTACTATAAGGCAATAATCCCTGACTAGATGCCAGTAATACGCTATCCTTAGTGTGATAGCTCACCCTACACAAATTACAGATAAGAGCGGTAATAATGTAGAATATAGAATGGATTTGAATTGGCCCCGAAAGGGTTTTTTCTTGTATGTGGCAGCATCAAACTGTGGAGGAACACAAGCAACCCTGCCTGCTTTGATGAATTTCTGAGTACAGATCACCGTAAAAATTACGAATATGTCAATTAGTGTTTGGGAAAAAGCAATCAAGTTTTGGAGAGTGTCATGTATGTGACAAGAATGAGCACTCAGTTCCAGCAGATGATACCTAGCACCTATCCCTATACTAAAAGAAGCTAACAGCGGTATTGATAGGGAATAGAATAGATTTTTTTTCGTTTTGTTTGTTTTAGCAGCAAGGACTATAAGGCAATAATCCCTGACTAGATTCCTGCAATACGCTATCCCTACTGAGACAACTCACCCATACATGAATTGCAGATAAGAGCGGTATTATTAGTGAATAGAATCTATTTGAATTATCCCTGAAAAAAGATATTAGTTTAACGTAGCAGCATCAAGGACTGTTATTTCATCAACCCTGTTGGGGAATATAGTGTAGCGTTTTGCATCTACTCAGCCTGATATGGAGGAGACCATGATTTTCTGTACTTACTGTACTTAGTCTCCAGTCCTGGCTGTGAAATCCTTTCTGCAGTATGATGACCACCTGACAGCCCACAACAAGGCACTGGATCATATACTAATAGAACCCACCGGCTCATTTTGGTTTCTTAGAAAGTTTCCCATCTAGAAGGTGGAGTCTGCGAAAAGCATTTTTTCCCATTACTAAGGAGTGGGCCTCCTAGACTGGTAAAGTGTATGCACTAAGTGCAAGGGATGCCAAAAATTAGAAGGAGGCACTCCAATACCCCTTTGAAGAGACATAGTGGTGGGCCTCAGAATTTTTTTTCCTATTATTAAGGAGTGGGTATTCTAGAATGGTAATGCGCATGCATTAAGTGCATGGGCAGAAAAACATTTACCCCTGGGGGGTATACATATGTATCATAGAATGTTAGAGGTAGGTTTCAAAAAATTATTACTGCAGGCATCATAAACACCCTTAAAAAATAATGGGGGGGGGGTTGATGATGACCACCCTGTTGATAGGGTGGTAGAGGAGGAGGAGGTGAAGGAAGAGGACAACATAAAAAAGACAAAATTATGAAGCGTATACCCATGTTTGAGTGGGAAGGGGAGCATGGGAATAGACCAGAATAAAAAAAAAACACTGGATTTAAGTTTATGTTCCGCTGCGATCATCCGGTGGAGTTGAGAAGTCTGGGCTAATCCAGGCCTTCTTCATTTTGATAAGAGTCAGAATGTCAGCATATTCAGTTGTCAGATGAATGCATTATCAGTTATAACACCCCTTGCGGCACTAAAAACCCGCTCTGACAAAACTCTAGCGGTAGGGCAGGCCAGGACCTCCAAGACATAGAGAGACAGTTCATGCCACATATCTAGCTGGGCTACCCAATAGTTGTAAGGCACTGAGGAATCGCGGAGGACACTGGTCTGCAAGGTACTCCTTCAGCATCTTCCAAATCTTTTCCCTCCTTGTCAGTTTACCCCACATATCAGGGCATGGGCGGTGGAAGGGTCTGAGAAAACTGTCCAAGACCTCTGATAGTGTTCCCCTGTCTCTGCTGCATCTGGTATGTCTCCCTTGTCTTTACTCCTTGGTTGCCCAATGAACTGTGACCACTGCTGCCAGCGTTGTCAGATGGGAGTTTTTTTAATTAATCTTCAACTAGGGCCTTCTGGTACTGCAACATTTTAGTAGACCTCTCCACCACGTGAAGGAGAGATGGAAAGTTCTCTTTGTAGCATGTGTCTAGAAGGGTGACCCACCAGTAATAAGTGTTGGCCAAAATGCGTACAATGCAAGGGTCTCGGAAAAGGCAACGAAACATAAACTGAGCCATGTGTGCCAGACTGCCAACAGACAAGACTTCCCTGTCCCTACCAAGAAGATGACTATCTATCTTTTCCTCCTCGTCCTCCTCCTCATCCTCCCTCTCTTCCTCGTCTTCAGGCCATCCACGCTGAATAGACAGGATGAAGGTGGTGTGAGTAGTACTGTCTGTAAAACAACACAAAATTGTTTAGTGAGAACCACAAAAAGTAAATACAAAGATAGTAACTAGGGGTGCTACAATACCCATGCAAGGAAGACAGTCATGAATTGTAGAAGCAATACCGTCTGTAGCACAGGCAAACAGCTCCTGTTCCTCCTATTCCTCCTCCTCATTATCACCCAATCCACGTTGAGAAGATGAGATAAGGCTGGGCTGTGTAGTTTCTTGCTCTATCTCTACTTGCTCCACCTGCAAAACCTCCTCTTTAATTGTGAGCAGAGAGAATTTCAGTAGACAGAGAAGCAGGATGCTTACCCTGATTATGGCATCATTGCCGCTTATCATTTTGGATGAGTCTTCGAAGTTTTGGATAACCGCACAGATGTCTGACATCCATACTCACTCATCAGCTTTTATGCGCGGAGGCTGACCGGAATACCAACGGGCATGTTGGAGCTGGTAATCAACTACTGCCCTCTGCTGCTCACAAACTCTTGCCAACATTTGTAACATTGAGTTCTAACGTATTATGACATTGCACACCAGTTGACGAGCTGGAAGTTGCAAATGCTGCTACAGCACTGCCAGGGTGGCAGAAGCTGTAGCTGACAAGTGGAAATGGGCACACATGCGGTGTACTTTCACAAGTAGCTCAGGCAGACGAGGGTAGGTTTTGAGAAACTGCTGAACCACTAAGTTGAACATGTGGGCCAGGTATTATACGTGTGCGAGGTTGCCAAGCTTCAGAGCTGCCACAAGGTTACGGCCATTGTCACACACGGTCATGCCTGGCTGTAGGTTCAGGGGCGAGTGCCACAAATCAGTCTGGTCTGTTAGACATTTAAACAACTCTGCAATGGTGTGTGGTTTGTCATGTAAACAGATTAGCTTCAGCTGATCCTGTTGACGCTTGGTAAAGGCAGTGGTGCAGTGCTTCCAACCTGTGACTGATGTTAACCTTTTTGGAGATGGAGAGTGAGGAGTAGGTGCAGAAACTGCTGTAGAAGATGGGAAACCGTGATTGAACCAGGGCCTGCAATCCTCAGTGTCAGTAGCACATGTTCCGTCCCAGGGTCTGACTGGGTCCCGCCTTCCACAATATTCACCCAGTGTGCCGTCATTGAAATGTAGCATACCTGGCCACAAGCACTTGTCCATGTGTCCGTGGTTAAGTAGACCTTCCCAGCACTAGCGTTGGTCACTTCACGACTGAGGTTATGGGACAGCACACCGGCAGAAATAATGGTAGCTGGGGACCAACTACCGAGGGACGGCCGCCGCCATGAGGTTGCGGAAAGCTTCCATCTCTACAAGGCTAAACGCCAACATTTTCAGTGCAAGCAGTCTGGAAATGTGGCCGTTTAGTATTTTGGCCTGTGGGTGGGTGACTGCATATTTAAACTTGTGTTTTAAGGACTGGGGTAGTGACAACTGAACGCTGCGCTGGGAAAAGGATGTGGACATGGTTGCTGATGGTGGTTGCAAGTGTGCAACGACAGGTGCAAGGTGGGAGGCATCTTCACCTGCATCATGGACAGGTGATTGGCTTGCATGTAGAACAGGGGAAGAGACAGTGGTGTCACCCATAGACACTGTTTCCGGACCCTGGCATTCGGCCCAACTAGTCAGGTGCTTTGCTGTCATGTGCCTGAGCATGCCAGTGGTGGTCAGGCTGGTAGTTGTGCTGCCCCTGCTGATGCTTACATGGCAGATGTTGCAAATTGACTTTTTTGGGTTAACTGGACAGTCTTTAATAGAGTACCAGACTCTGGAACACCTAACCATTGGCCTGGAAACTTCCCCGTGTTGATGTTCTGGGAAACAGTTTCCCACTTTGTGTCTCTGGCCACCCACTGCCTCTTCCTGCCTGTTGTTGTACTGCAAATCTCTCTCCCTCTGTGCTGCTGTCCTCGCTCTGCATGTCACCTTCCCAGGTTGGGTCAGTGACTTCATCGTCCACCACCTCGTCTTCCCTTTCCGCAGCCTGGTTTCCTCCTCCTGATATGCTGACTTAACAACATCACTTGTTGGCAATTGTGTCTCATCATCATCCACCTCTTGCGACATTAATTGCAGTTTACCACCATCGCCTTCTTGTGACCATGGCTGCTGAAATATTTTGGCATCACTACATGTGATCTCCTCATGTCCTACTTTAAACGGGCACGACGAGAGGCCAGAATCTATAAATGGAAATGTAAACAGCTCTTCGGAGTGTCCAAGTGTGAAATCACTTGTCTCCGGGCACTCGGCATGGTGGGAGGAAAGAGGATCAGGGTGAGGATTATGTGGTCCAGAATCATGGCTACTGAGACTGGACCATGTGGAAGACAGGGTGGTGCTGGCAAACTAACTGGAAGCATTATCTGCTATCCAACCAACAACCTTTTCTCACTAGTCTGGCTTCAAGAGTGGTGTTCCACGCCCCCCTAAAAAGCAGGGTAGGATGCTAGGTCGACATGATGTGTGTGTTTGTTGTGCTACCTCAGCAGGCACAGTTTCACCTTGCATACGGCCTCGGCCTTTAAGCTCACCATCAGCATCACGTCTACTTCCCAGTCCCTTATCACGCGCCTTGTCCATTTTAAATTACGTATGATATTTTCCTGCTGAAAAAACTTTGCAGGATTAGTATCGCAAGAAAATTTGCCCATCTCAGATGGACTTGTTACACTGCAGTAGCAATATAGCGATGCTATTAGTTACCGGCCAAGTCTGGATGTATGTTTTCAATGTACAACTGGCAAAGTTTAAATGGCCTATAATATTTCAATGCTGGGAAAAAATTGAAGGATTTGTATCACAGGAAAATTTGCCTACCTCTTATGGACTTGTTACGCTGCAGTAGCAATAAAGCAATTCTCTTGCTAACAAAATAAGTCTGTGTGTATGTTTTTAACGCACAACTGGCACAGTTTAAATAGAATGTAATATTTCAATGCTGGGAAAAAATTGCAGGATTTGTATCACAGGAAAATTTTCCCACCTCAGATGGACTTGTTACATTGCAGTAGCAATATAGCGATGCTATTGCTAACCAACCACGTCTGGCTGTATGTTTTTAATGCACAACTGGCACAGTTTAAATGGCATATAATATTTCAATGCTGGGAAAAATTTGCAGGATTTGAATCACAGGAAAATTTGCCCACCTCAGATGGACTTGTTACACTGCAGTAGCAATATAGCGATGCCATTGCAACCAACCAAGTCTAGCTATATGCTTTTAGCGCACAACTGATGCAGTTTAAATGGCATATAATATTTCAATGCTGAGAAAACTTTGCAGGATTTGTATCACAGGAATTTTGGCACACTTCAGATGGACTTTCTTCACTGCTTGCACTATATAGCAATGTTTTTACAACCAACCAAGTCTGCCTGTATGCTTTTAACTCACAAATGGATCTGTATAAATGGCATATAATATTTCGATGCTGTGAAAACTTTGCAGGATTTGTATAAAAGGAAATTTATCCCATCTCAGATGGACTTTTTTCACTGCTTGCATTATATAGCAATGCTACTTCAACCAAGTCTGCCTGTATGCTTTTAACGCATATATGGAGCAATATAAATGAGGTATTATATTTCTTTTCACAAAAATTTCCAGGATTAAGAGTAAAAAGAATATTAGTAGCCCTGTGAAGGGCTGTTGATATGAATTGCAGCAGAAAGGACATCCAATGAACCCTATCCTGTCCTACACTATCCGTCCGGCACAATCTCTCTCTAAGTGCTGCTAACAGCAGTATTAATATTGATTATAATCAACCCTAACAAAGAAAGAAATAAAAATGTTGTCGAATCGCTGCCTATACACAGATAAAACTCTGTCCCTCGTTCAGCAGCACCTCTCCATGCTCTGCTGTTTCCATTGGTAGACTGTGATGAGCATAGAATCCCGGGTCTTATATAGTTCCGTTGACACTATGCAGCCAGCCATTCACAGTAATGCCAATATCAACATGGCTATGGCATTACAGTGACTGGCAGGCAATCACTGCATGTTTATTGGCTTTCTAACAAGTGCCAAGCATGCAGGGCGGGGACTCGAGCTTCCACTCAAGCATTCAAAAAATACTTGTTGAGTAACGAGCATCTTGAGCAGGCTGATGCCCGACCAAGTTACGAGCAGTGATGAGCATGCTCGCTCACCACTACTGAGCTGCAATTACACGCAAAGACATGAATAAGTCACAGTCATAGTTTCTGGACAAACAGCACCTTTTATTGGAGATGAGTTGATTGAGTTGATTGAACCACAGAGGATCAAGTTCAAATTGAATTTCCTTAATTTCCCACAAATTTGAACACTTTGAGATTCAGTTCTAGGTTAGCAAAGAAAAAATCTTGCCCAGCATAATTTCCCACATTGCTGAAGCAACAGAAAGCGGGCTATGGTCATTTTGTGTTGCCACGTGGGCTTCCCCATAATGCCCTGCATATATGACATCTTATGAATTATATTACTTTGTACAATGGTGGCTATCTGGGATCAGCAGTTCCCAGTCGAACACAGATTTTACGGCAGAGTCATTTTCCTTCTCCAAAGTCTCTGGGTAAGTCTCTCTCCCACAGAGTGTAAGCTCTTATGTTCAGCGGGGTTATTTCTCTACTGTAAAGTGCAAGCTCTTATTGTCAGCAGTGTCCTCATTTTCACACAGTAAAACGTGAACTCTTATGGTCAGTGTGGGCTTCACTCTCTCTCACACATGTAAAGTGTAAGCTATTTTGATCAATGTGTTTTCGTCTATTTCATGAAGAGTGTAAGCTCTTATGGTCAGTGGGGACCTCTCTCTTTTTGTTGATCCTCTCCTAAACATGGGCTTTCTGTGCAATTACCAGCTTCCCAGTATTGAGATTTGCTCAAATTTATTTGCTGCAAATAGAACACTTTGGGAAAATTCGGTAATGCCGGCGAATTAGAATTTTAAAAGATCCGCTCATCTCTACTTTTAATGTATTATGATATTTTATAGAAACCCTTGACAACTTCTGTACATACATGGCCTTTTGTTAAAAAACATCCATAATTCCCTTAATAGTGCTAGTTTACTTTCCCCAAAGAGACTATCAAAATGATCCCATAAAAGAGCTACCACGAATACTGCCCTTAAAACGCCTTCATGAGTTCTTCATAACATTGCCATCCATCTCTAATACACCCAAAATGCTAATCAGCGTCCCTATAAGATCCTACCATCTTCAATGCATTGGGAAAGATTGACTTAATTTAGGCAGCAGAGAATTTGACTAAAGGTAGGTGCAGATGACCGTTTTTTCCACATCCGAGAAAATTGGTCCGATTATGCTAACCACATTCTGATCAGACTCTGATTAGAGTTTGATCAGAGTGTGATCCGATTTTCTCAGAGGTGAAGAGAAAGAACAAAAACGTTTCTTCACCATTTCTATAATGTCATCCGATGTCTCTATGATGTTATCTGATTTTTTCCACTGACACATAGAGTTGAATGGGAGAGTGCCATCTGATTCTAGGAGACAAATCGTGTATGGTGTCGTTCTTTTTTTCCTTGGACCGAGTGGTTCGAGGAAAAAATTCGGACATGTACAAAGCCCTATAGAATGACAAGGTGAACCCTATCTATCTGTCAAAACCTCGGATATCACTCGTTCGAGCAATACTGCCGTCTGCACCGGTTCTTAAGTACGCCTAATTTACTGCAGTGGAACAAGTGAGATAATATATTGGGCTCATCATTAAACAACTTTACCACCTCTTGTCTTTCTTTGCCAGTTTTTTTTCTCTCAAAGTTTTGTGACTCACTCCTCAATACATGTGGCATACCTCATTTATGTCAGTATTCTGGCAATAAGAGCACATTTAGCTTTTAAAATCTATCTACAAGTCTAAGCGTTGACAAATAGTCCCATTGCTGTGTATAAATGGATACCTTTACTGTAAGGCAAGTATAAAGCTAAAACTAGCGCAGCTGGATATTTGTTTCAACATCTTACATCCCTTAGCATAGAAGCAATAAAGTGGCTTAGCAATGGTAGAGATTTAAGTGTGTTTTTATATAAGTAATTGTAGTAAGTAACTTATTGGCTTTTCATCCAAAAAAGACACCTTTTTCACCAGTCCATTAACTCATTTGATTCTAAGCGTTAGTAGCATGGAATTTCATGGCATTGGCAGCCAAGTCATATCAGTGAGAGAACATTTAATGGAACAAAAGACAATTTCAAACTTTTAGCTTTAGTTCATAAGTAGCTGATAGCACTTTACAATAATAATTACAGGAAACACTTTGCTGCTAAAAAGGTGCAAGCAGTATTACCGATAGCCTTAGAAAACCTGGTAAGCTGTACTCTTGACACATTTACACATTTTTATTCCCGATCCACAATAAAGACAAAATTTAATCTTTGTGATTAAAATGTAATTTTATTTATCAAGAAAACATCATGTTCAACCTTTTGATGTTTATCTTTAACATACAAATCTTCATTAACAAAGGTACATTGTGTAGTATACATCAAATATAGGAAAAATAAGCAATTCTCTCTAGATGTCGGGTTTCTTTGGTAACAATCAGCAAGAATCTACAGATGGAAAGGAAGAGAAAATATAGTGGACCAGACCAGTCTATTTTCATACTCCAATTGAAAGGAATAAGCTGATGGACACGTCTGATCATATGCTCCCCCATCCAGTGGTCATTTTGAGAAAAGGAGAGCAATACAGTCTGTAAAGAATGATGCAGTAACAAGTCGAGGAGGAGAACCTGTAAAACCTATATTTTAGTAAGTGTCACATTTCCAACACACACAGTATGTGTAAAATATCAAGTGGCCAAACCCTTTGATGACTTCATACACCTCATATGACTTTTTCCTTACTTTAACATTAGGAATATTTGCATGCAGTCTAGCTATAGTTTATGCTAACTTTACACTTTATTGGGACCTTCGATGTAAAGCTTACCTTAGCTATATCACATTCCTATGGAAACAACTAGTGATGATTGAGCATTGAAATGCTCAAGTGATCGGTACTTGAATTGAGCATGTCGGACGCTTGGATGTGTCGACTCGAGTAGCGAGCATAATGTAGGTGAATGGCAAACTCAAGCATTTTTCCGGAGGTCGGAAAAATTCTCTCTCTCTCCCCTCTCTCACTCTTTCTATCTGCCCGGCTCAGATAATTCACGTACGGGGATCCGAGCTCTCGAGCACCAAACGATACTCGGCACTACTCGATCAAGCACCCCGATGCTTGATCGACCAGTGCCGAGCACGCTCGCCCATCACTAGAAACAACCAAAGCCAGCGTCAAAAACATGTATTTAATGAAATTCTACAAACAGGAGATGTGAATATCGCTTAAGCGTTTCAGGCACAACTTGTCCTTAACTGTTTCAATTCTCAATAGCAGAATTTAAATGGCTCCCAATCATAAAGATACCACCTTTTATGCCACCTCTTACGATCTTCCCCATACACTTAAAACAATATCTGTAGGGGAATTATTACGCACAAAAAAAAAACTGCTCCATAGACAGTATCTTTTTTATTGAAAGCAACACAGTATGCAAATGATTATCTTATCGGAAATACCTTTTTTGGATGCTGCAAAGGGCTCCCTCATCCTGGTCCATGCTCCACCAACGTGGTATTTGCACCCCCATCCTGGTATTTGCTCCAGCATCCTGATGTGTTCTCCTTTATCCTGGTATATGCTCCCCTATACTTTTCCCTCATTTTGGTATATGCTCCCCTATCCTGGTATTTGTGCCCCCATCCTGGTCCCCCATCCTGGTAAATGCTCCCCCATCCTGTTCCCCCATCCTGGTATATGTTCCCCCCCAAACCTGGTATGTGCTCCCCCATCTTGGTCCCCCATCCTGTTATGTGCTCCCCCATCCTTGTCCCCCATCCTGTTATGCGCTCCCCCATTCTGTTATTTGCTCCCACATCCTGTTTTGTGCTCCCCCATCCTGTTATGTGCTCCCCCATCCTGTTGTGTGCTCTCCCATCCTGCTATATGGTCCCCCATCCTGGACCCCTATCCATGTATATGCTCCCTGATCCTGGTATGTGCTCCCCCATCTTGGTCCCCCATCCTGTTATGTGCTCCCCCATCCATCCATAAATTTAAAAAAAAATCACTCCTACTCACCTTTCCATTGCTTCCATGCAGTGCATTGCCTGAGTTATTTTACTAAAATGCCGCCAGAATCGGCACCATTTTAGTGAAATCATATTTGCAGAGTGTCTTCAACAAAATGGCGCCAAAGTATGAGCATGTGAATACAGCACTATCCGGCACCAATTTGTTGAAGACACTGCAAATGTGTCTTCACTAAAATGATGCCGAGTATCGGGCTATGCGCAGGCGCCGATTCCACCTCCACACTCCTTCCCCGGCCCAAACAGAGGTGCCACACTCTTCCCCGGCAGGTATGTGCTTATGGCGCCAGAGATCACGGTATGCGTTCAGTGCCTACACATACCGCGATCTACGGTGCCACATCCCTGTCTGGGATGTGTTCTTCTGTCTCTGGCCATGCTGTGCAGGTGCATTGCGCAGGCACAGTCTGTAGAGGCTTCGGACATAAGGACACATCCTTGGTTATATTATAGATGGGAAAATAGATAATGTTATAAAGAGTCAGTTAGTCCCTCTCCCTTGGTCACTATTTCCTCAGCATACAGTCATTAATTTTACCAAATATGTCATCTCATCAATAAATGTCTAGCAGGTCTTTTTAATTATGCAGATTTCAAATCTGTAATAACACCAGGGGTTAAATTTATTGGACAAAGGCATCCACAATTAGACAGCTACTATCACCCAGCTTATTCACATAGTCTATGAAACCTTCCCCAACATGGCTGTCTTATATTGTTTGTCACAAGGGAGGCCACCTCCGATGTAAATGTTGTCATGTCATGTCAGTTTCACAATCTTTTGAATCCTATGTTACTAAAACGAAACTTAACATAAAAGCAATACAAAAAAGGAACACAAAATATGTGTTTTACTAAGTTACTGTACATGCACCAGCTGTCAGATTCAATACGTAGGATGTTGCTCCTATTCATTAAAAACAAACATCCGGAGACACCTTACTAATATTGGCAAAACAGGTTGCTGTATCAATGGTCTCTTCCTATTTTACAAATATCCATGCAAATAGCCATATACACCTTACAGTATAAGCAATGGTAGAAATGAAAATAAAGATTATAAAAGAACCACTGGACGGATTTCATCAACAAAGGTATCATTTTACTAAGTGTAACGGCGCCCAACTGACAGTGTATGTGATTTACTGAGCACAATCCTGCTAACAGGTGTGCAGTAATTATATGTATTTGGGGACTAAAAATCATTTTTGCAATTGAGTTTCATTAAAAATGTTAGATCATTTTGCTTTTGCAGGCTCATTATTACCTTGCACATTTACCTTTGATATGGCTTGCGGTCATAAATCAGTTGAAAGGAGTTAAAAAAACAAAACAAAATAAAAAACAGATGAACACTCCCACTGGGCTGTGAGAATAAGTTCACTGATGGATTCTCAGTTAACCCCACAGCCAGCAATAGACAGTGCAATACAGACGCTACAGAAGAAAAACAGTGCAACAATTTTAATGAAATTCAATTACAATAATCATTTTTTTTGGCAAAAATGCATACATCTAAGTAAGAAAAAATGTCATTAAAGAGAACCAATTTAGTTAATTAGCTTTCAGAAATATTCATTATCACATTAATCATATTGAATATACTCCTTTGTAAACTCTATCTTATGAAAGGGAATGAAACATGAAGAACGGACAAAATATGAGCAAAGACAAATCCACATGTTACAAGCTTGGGTATTCTCAAAATTACTCTGAAAACTATACATTTAATTTAAGAACTTTGCTGCCTAAACATTTTCCTAGAACAGTGTATTCTTCAATACATTAAATGGTCTGAAATGAACTATGCTATCAATTGTCTGTCACTTTAACCGGTTCAGGACCGCCCACTGTACATAAACGTCGGCGCTGCCTGGGCTCTGTGCAGCGCCGACGTTTAAAAACGGTGGGTGGTCCCGCAGCGCTCAGGACCCCCAGGGTCCTGCTAGCGCTGTGGTACCGGTTCAGAGCAATAGCTCTGCCATGTGGCATCATGGGGACCTGATTGGATCAGCTCCCCATGATGTTAACCTGTTCCTATCTTCTAGATGCCGCGATCCATAGCGATCGCGGCATTTAAAAGATAGGGACAGCCGGTGGTCGGCGATCGGGACCCCCCACATACCTGTCAGCGGCGGGGATCCCGGTGCTGTGACCTCTGACATCATCGAGACCTGATTGGCTCAGGTCTCGATGTCAGCGTCACACCAGCCAATCAGAGAGATCACCAGGGAAGTTTGTTTTAGCAACAAACTTTCCCGGGTGATCTGCCTGATAAATGCAGTTTCTCCTCCGATCTCAGTGAGAGAGCAGAGGAGAAACAGTGTGACAAGAGCTGTCAGCCTTGCCACTGTGAAAGTAAAAAAAAAATAAATAAAAAAGAAAGTAAGAGTTAGGGTTAGTGAGTCTGTCAGATCAGTCAGTCCTGTCAGATCAGTCCAGTCAGATCTGTCAGTCCTGTCAGATCTGTCAGTCAGATCTGTCAGTCCTGTCAGATCTGTCAGTCAGATCTGTCAGTCCTGTCAGATCTGTCAGTCAGTCAGTCCTGTCAGATCTGTCAGTCAGTCCTGTCAGATCTGTCAGTCAGTCCTGTCAGTCCTGTCAGATCTGTCAGTCAGTCAGTCCTGTCAGATCTGTCAGTCAGTCCTGTCAGATCTGTCAGTCAGTCAGTCCTGTCAGATCTGTCAGTCAGTCAGTCCTGTCAGATCTGTCAGTCAGTCCTGTCAGATCTGTCAGTCAGTCAGTCCTGTCAGTCAGTCAGTCCTGTCAGTCAGTCAGTCCTGTCAGATCTGTCAGTCAGTCAGATCTGTCAGTCAGTCAGTCCTGTCAGATCTGTCAGTCCTGTCAGATCTGTCAGTCAGTCAGATCTGTCAGTCAGTCAGTCCTGTCAGATCTGTCAGTAAGTCAGTCCTGTCAGATCAGTCAGTCAGTCCTGTCACATCAGTCAGTCAGTCCTGTCAGATCAGTCCGGTCAGTCCAGTCCGGTCCCGTCCTTTCAGTCCGGTCCGTTCAGTCAAGTCAAAAAATATAAAAATAAAATGGCCCGTCAGACTTATACCGCAGAGGAGGTGTATGCCCTGCTGTGTTCTGACACTGATGACAGCGCAATCTCAGATGGAGATATGGATTTTGAGGGCTTTAGTAGCGGCGACACTGAGAGCCCAGAAATGAGCAGTGATTCTGTTCCATCCTCAAGCCCAAGGACCAGTACAGCAATAGGGGCAAATAGCACTACTGGAGAAACGTCTCCAAATCAGGGAACACTGCCCAGTACAAGCGCTGTCCCTGCTACTAGTGAATTGGCGCACGCCAGTGTACAAGGGGCGTTGCCACATGATCTAGCATTTCCCAGATGGGAGGCTTCAGATTCGGCTGCTCCATTCAGCCCTGATTTCAACGCCATTCCTGGTATAAATGTGTAGGTGGAAGATTTTGGACCAATTCATTTTTTTAATTTGTTTTTTACAGACAGCTTGCTAGAGCATATTGTTGTGCAAACAAATTTATACGCGTCCCAATTCATAAACCAGAATCCCCGATCTTACTATGCTAGGGCAAATTTATGGACACCAACTAATGTCCCGGAAATAAAAAAATTTTTAGGACTTACATTTGCCATGGGGCTTGTTAAAAAACCGAGCATTCGATCCTACTGGTCCAACCACCCTGTTCAAGCCACCCCTATGTTTTCAGTCATTCTGCCTAGGACCCGTTATGAAATGCTCATGCGGTTTTGGCATTTTAACGACAATAGTCAATGCCTGCCCAGAAATGCCCCAGAACTTGACAGGTTATATAAAATTAGACCCATCATTGAAAATTTGTCAGAAAAATTCTTAAGCCTCTACACCCCAACACAAAATATTTCTATAGACGAGTCCCTTGTAAAATTCAAAGGAAGACTGCACCTCAAGCAATTTATCCCATCTAAAAGGGCAAGGTTTGGAATAAAGCTCTATAAAATGTGCGAAAATTCAACCGGATACACATCCGCTTTTCGCATATATGAGGGGAAAGATAGCCAACTAAACCCACCAGGATGCCCTACTTATCTGGGGACATCTGGAAAAATTGTTTGGGAGCTGATAAGTCCATTTTTTCAAAAAGGCTACAATCTATATGTGGACAATTATTACACCAGCATACCCCTATTTAAAAGTCTGGTTGAATACAACATCGGGGCTTGTGGGACCATCCGTAAAAACCGTCAGGGGTTTCCACAACCATTGGTCAACCAAAAGTTTCAAAAGGGGCAGTCAGGGGCTGTACGCAACGGAGAGCTGCTTGCCCTGAAATATAGGGATAAGAGGGATATTTTTGTCCTCAGCTCGATCCACACAGATGCCACAAGGGCCACTGTAGAACTAGGATCCACCACTCCGAAGCAAAAACCTGTGTCAGTTATTGACTACAACAAACACATGTGGGGTGTGGACCTTGCAGACCAGGTTCTACAGCCATACCAGGTATCAAGAAAGTCCTATACCTGGTATAAAAAGTTGGTTATTTATTTGTTTCAGGTGGCCACATACAATTCTTTTGTGTTGTACAAAAAAGCAGGAAATTCAGATCCTTTTCTTGATTATCAAGAAAAGGTAATTGAAAATCTTGTCTTTCAAAGTGTTAGCCCCGCTCATCCATTAGAATCTGAGGATGTGAAAAGACTCACTGAGCGACATTTTATTGCACTTATTCCAGCAACGGAAACAAGAAGGAACCCCCAGAAAAGATGTCGTGTATGTACTAAGAGAGGAATGAGGCGTGATACCCGCTACTATTGCCCACAATGCCCATCATTGCCAGCCTTATGCGTCACTGACTGCTTTAAAATCTTCCACACAGAACCACGTTTTTAAACTGTAAAAATGTATCCCAATTTGTCATTCAAACATTTGGTTCATTTAGTGAATGACACATTCGAGTAGAGCTCACTTAATTTCCAGGGGGAGTTCTTCAGAATCTAAACCTTCCATTGCGTGCTTGTTTCTGGAAATCATCCATTGAGTTAAAATGGTCACTAAACCCATAGATGAATTCCCAGAGGGGTTTCATTTCCAAAATGGGGTCACTTCAGGGGGGATTCTTTAGCTCTGGTACTCTGAAAAGTGCCAGAACAGCATAATCCCCCCTGAAGTGACCCCATTATAGAAATGACACCTCTGTGGGAATTCATCTATGGGTTTAGTGACCATTTACCTATCTACTTATTTTCCCACCACTAGATTAATTTATACAGAGGAGTAGATTGTAAAATTCGGTCACTTGTTGTGGGTTTCCTCTGTTTAGGCACCTCAGGGGCTCTCCAAATGCAACATGGCGTCCGCTATCCATTCCAGTCAAATTTCCATTCCAAAAGTCAAATGGCGCTCCTTACCTTCCAAGCCATGCCGTGCGCCCAAACAGTGGCTTTGCACCACATATGGGGTATCAGCGTGCTCAGGAGAAATTGCACAACACATTTTGGGGTCCATTTTTTCTGGCTGCCCTTGTGAAAATTAAAAATTTGAGGCTAAAGTAGCAGTTTTGTGTTAAAAATGTGTTTTTTTATTTTCACACTTCAACATTATAAAATTCTGTGAAGCCCCTGGGGGCTCAAGGTGCTCACCACATATCTAGATAAGTTCCTTGAGGGGTCTAGTTTCCAAAATGGGGTCACTTGTTGGGGGTTTCCTCTGTTTAGGCACCTCAGGGGCTCTCCAAATGCAACATGGCGTCCGCTATCCATTCCAGTCAAATTTCCATTCAAAAAGTCAAATGGCGCTCCTTACCTTCCAAGCCATGCCGTGCGCCCAAACAGTGGCTTTGCACCACATATGGGGTATCAGCGTGCTCAGGAGAAATTGCTCAACACATTTTGGGGTCCATTTTTTCTGGCTGCCCTTGTGAAAATTAAAAATTTGAGGCTAAAGTAGCAGTTTTGTGTTAAAAATGTGTTTTTTTATTTTCACACTTCAACATTATAAAATTCTGTGAAGCCTCTGGGGGTTCAAGGTGCTCACCACACATCTAGATAAGTGCCTTGAGGGGTCTAGTTTCCAAAATGGGGTCACTTGTTGGGGTTTTCCTCTGTTTAGGCACCTCAGGGGCTCTCCAAATGCAACATGGCGTCCGCTATCCATTCCAGTCAAATTTCCATTCAAAAAGTCAAATGGCGCTCCTTACCTTCCAAGCCATGCCGTGCGCCCAAACAGTGGCTTTGCACCACATATGGGGTATCAGCGTGCTCAGGAGAAATTGCTCAACACATTTTGGGGTCCATTTTTTCTGGCTGCTCTTGTGAAAATTAAAAATTTGAGGCTAAAGTAGCAGTTTTGTGTTAAAAATGTGTTTTTTTATTTTCACACTTCAACATTATAAAATTCTGTGAAGCCCCTGGGGGTTCAAGGTGCTCACCACACACCTAGATAAGTGCCTTGAGGGGTCTAGTTTCCAAAATGGGGTCACTTGTTGGGGGTTTCCTCTGTTTAGGCACCTCAGGGGCTCTCCAAATGCAACATGGCGTCCGCTATCCATTCCAGTCAAATTTCCATTCCAAAAGTCAAATGGCGCTCCTTACCTTCCAAGCCATGCCGTGCGCCCAAACAGTGGCTTTGCACCACATAAGGAGTATCAGCGTGCTCAGGAGAAATTGCACAACACATTTTGGGGTCCATTTTTTCTGGCTGCCCTTGTGAAAATTAAAAATTTGAGGCTAAAGTAGCAGTTTTGTGTTAAAAATGTGTTTTTTTATTTTCACACTTCAACATTATAAAATTCTGTGAAGCCCCTGGGGGTTCAAGGTGCTCACCACACATCTAGATAAGTTCCTTGAGGGGTCTAGTTTCCAAAATGGGGTCACTTGTTGGGGGTTTCCTCTGTTTAGGCACCTCAGGGGCTCTCCAAATGCAACATGGCGTCCGCTATCCATTCCAGTCAAATTTCCATTCCAAAAGTCAAATGGCGCTCCTTACCTTCCAAGCCATGCCGTGCGCCCAAACAGTGGCTTTGCACCACATATGGGGTATCAGCGTGCTCAGGAGAAATTGCACAACACATTTTGGGGTCCATTTTTTCTGGCTGCCCTTGTGAAAATTAAAAATTTGAGGCTAAAGTAGCAGTTTTGTGTTAAAAATGTGTTTTTTTATTTTCACACTTCAACATTATAAAATTCTGTGAAGCCCCTGGGGGTTCAAGGTGCTCACCACACATCTAGATAAGTTTCTTGAGTGGTCTAGTTTCCAAAATGGGGTCACTTGTTGGGGGTTTCCTCTTTTTAGGCACCTCAGGGGCTCTCCAAATGCAACATGGCGTCCGCTATCCATTCCAGTCAAATTTCCATTCCAAAAGTCAAATGGCGCTCCTTACCTTCCAAGCCATGCCGTGCACCCAAACAGTGGCTTTGCACCACATATGGGGTATCAGCGTGCTCAGGAGAAATTGCACAACACATTTTGGGGTCCATTTTTTCTGGCTGCCCTTGTGAAAATTAAAAATTTGAGGCTAAAGTAGCAGTTTTGTGTTAAAAATGTGTTTTTTTATTTTCACACTTCAACATTATAAAATTCTGTGAAGCCCCTGGGGGTTCAAGGTGCTCACCACACATCTAGATAAGTTCCTTGAGGGGTCTAGTTTCCAAAATGGGGTCACTTGTTGGGGGTTTCCTTTGTTTAGACACCTCTGGGGCTCTCCAAATGCAACATGGCGTCCGCTATCCATTCCAGTCAAATTTCCATTCAAAAAGTCAAATGGCGCTCCTTACCTTCCAAGCCATGCCGTGCACCCAAACAGTGGCTTTGCACCACATATGGGGTATCAGCGTGCTCAGGAGAAATTACACAACACATTTTGCGGTCCATTTTTTCTGGCTGCCGTTGTGAAAATTAAAAATTTGAGGTTAAAGTAGCAGTTTTGTGAAAAAAAGTTAAATGTTCATTGTTTTCTTCCACATTCCAAAAATTCCTGTGAAGCACCAGAAGGGTTAATAAACTTTTTGAATGTGGTTTTGAGCACCTTGAGGGGTGCAGTTTTTAGAATGGTATCACTTTTGGGTATTTTCTGTCATAAAGGCTCCTCAAAGTCACTTCAAATAAGATGTGGTCCCTAAAAAAAATGTTTTTGTAAATTTTGTTGTAAAAATGAGAAATCGCTGGTCAACTTTTAACCCTTAAGCTTCCTAACAAAAAAAAATTTTGGTTCCAAAATTGTGCTGATGTGAAGTAGACATGTGGGCAATGTTATTTATTAACTATTTTGTGTGATATATCTCTCTGATTAAAGGGCATGAAAATTCAAAGTTTGAAAATTGCAAAATTTTCAAAATTTTCGTCAAATTTCTGATTTTTTCACAATCAAACGCAAGTGATATCAAAGAAATTTTACCACTATCATGAAGTACAATATGTCACAAAAAAACAGTCTCAGAATCAGGGGGATCCGTTGAAGCGTTCCAGAGTAATTACCTCATAAATTGACAGTGGTCAGAATTGAAAAAATTGGCCCGGTCACGAAGGCAAAAACAGGCTCTGGCGCGAAGTGGTTAATTAGTAAATGTGTGCTCTGTGTTGCTACTGAATTCATCTCATCGGAAAAAAATCTTGATTTGAAAAGAAAAAGAATAACACAAACTACAGATATAATAAATACATATATTTCTTATGTAATCCTGACCTGACTACAAAATACCGTGCTGTGATTATTCTCTAGGACAGACAAGACATATTCCTTTTGACTTGCTTGGGTACTCATCTGTAGCACTATTCATTACAATATTCTCTACTATGGATTTTATCTAACCTTTTGCCTGGAGTTCAATGGTGGAAAATAAGGTATATTACGAAGTTCCAAACCTGTTTATTTAATATGTCCTACTGCTAAGTGAATTGCATTTAATCTGGAATGGTGTTGACAATATATAATAAAGTAACTGACTATTTTCACTTGAAACATGAGTCATGAGAAAACAGCTCCATGATAATAATGGCAACAATTACACCTTAAAATTTAACATTTTACATGTAGGCCATGTTGCTCTTTCAGATTATAAACAACGCCTATATGTGACTCTTCAGATTTTGTGTTATTCCATGCCTGATGAAGAGACCTGAGTAATTTCGAAAGCTTGAAATTTGTTACCATCTTTTCAGCTAGCCATTAGAAGGCATCAACCACTGAGGACTCTCAAATCGAAATATTTTTCTCTCTACTGACTAACACGGTACAAAAATATATATTTTCCTGGTAAACCAACCTACTGTCTCCTTCCTTGTTCCTGTAGAATATAAGCCCGCAAGGGCAGGGTCCTCTTCCCTCTGTACCTGTCTATCATTGTTAGTTTGTTTACTGTAAGTGATATCTGTATAAATAAATAAGAATAATAATAAGCAACGCCTACAAACTGATTAAATCAAATACATAAGGAATAAGTGGTTGTTAAGAACCTACAAAGAATCAATAGACACTCCGAGAAGAATACTATGATTCAATGTATTAAAGTATACAAAAAAAATCACATAAAAACTACATAAAAAATGGGGAGAATCATACAGAGAAAATTTGTAGAAAATGTACCATGCGAATGGGTATAATATATATGATCAGAAACACTCAATAATAACATGGCTATACATTAGACAATATATGTTTAAAGTATAGGTTACACATATATTTATATACACTACACCACAGACTGTCGAGGAGTTGGCGGATGCTTTAGTCCAGGTCTGGGAGGAGATCCCACAGGAGACCATCCGCAACCTCATCAGGAGCATGCCCAGGCATTGTAGGGAGGTCATACAGGCACGTGGAGGCCACACACAATACTGAGCCTCATTTTGACTTGTTTTAAAGACATTACATCAAAGTTGGATCAGCCTGTAGTGTGTTTTTCCACTTTAATTTTGGGGGTGACTCCAAATCCAGGCCTCCATTGGTTAATACATTTGATTTCCATTGATGATTTTTGTGTGATTTTGTTGTCAGCACATTCAACTTCGTACAGAACAAAGTATTCAATGAGAATATTTCATTCATTCTGATCTAGGATGTGTTATTTGAGTGTTCCCTTTATTTTTTGAGCAGTTTATATATATGTATGTAAAGTATCACAGTGAAATAAGGTGCAGATACTTAAATAACTATGAGATGCAGAAATACCATATAAAAAAGTGTGTTGACCAGTGGAAAAAGACCCGTAACTCCTATGTATGTTTCACGTTTAGCTTTCTCAAAGACTAGTTCCTGGATCAATGTCCTATCTCCAAAATATAGCAGCCATAACGTGCAATAATATATTTTTTAAGAAAGGCAGTAAAGCCCTCAACTTTTTAAGTGAATCAGCCATTACAACATTGCATGGCAGAGAGTTACATAGTATTTATTAGCAAGGAAAGAGAAAATTCAGTGGTTAGCACTGCAGCTTTGCAGAGCTTGGGTCCTGGATTTAAATCCCACCAAGGACAACATCTGCAAGGAGCTTTTATGTTCTCCCCGTCTTTGCTTGCGTTTACTTCGGGTTCTCCGGTTTCCTCCAACATGCCAAAGGCATTCTGATAGGGAATTTAGATTGTGAGCCCCAATGGGGACCGCCATTATAATGTATGTAAAGCGTTACGGAATGTGTTCGCACTGTATAAAAATAAATATTATTATTATTATTAGTATTATTATTATTATTATTATTATTATTATTATTAAAGTTCATGGAACTATACACAAGCAGCAATCACATTAATGGAAATGCCTTATTAAAGGTACAGGTAGGGATTTTTACTTGTGACTTGGTTAGGAACTCACAGTGATGCTCAGTGATCCATAGCAGAACCATAGAATATGACTTTTCAAAGAAAATAATCCATTGCACTTAGCAAATGTCCATTCAGCTTCCATTATTCATGAAGAGCAGGTACATGGTAGCATAGTATCCCAAAGTGACCTACGGCCATTTTATGTGTGAATACACTTTGTCAAGACCTGAGCTCTTGGCCTTGAGAAAACGTTTTCACATGCAAAACAGCCGTAGGTCGCTTTGGGTTGCTATACTTCCATGTACCTATTATCCAAAATTAAATTAAACTGATTGGACATTTGATGAGCGCCTCGGTTATATTTTCTGAAATTGGAGTTCCATAGTGTCACTACTTGCACAGTAAAGAATCATCGTCTGTGTTGCTGATGATGAAGCCTTCTTTTCTCTGAATGTAGAGTGATTATTGCTGACATAAGTATAAAATGATTATTAGAAAGATCTCGGTACTGTCCATTCACATTGTTGTTTAGAATCCTTTAAGGGAACCTGTCACCATGAAATTGCAGTCCAACCTGCAGACACCATGTTATGTAGAGCAGAGGGAGCTGGGTAGGTTAAAACATAGTTTTGTGAGAAAAGATTTAGTATAACCTGTGTTTTAATCAGTTAAACCTCAGCTCTTTCTGGGGTTTTCAGTCCAGTGGGAGGTTCTATCTGGGATTAACAGCTTTATTTGAATAGTTCTGCATTCAGGGATAGATTTCAGTCCCTGGTAGGACCGCCCACTGGACTGAAAACCCAAGAAAGAGCAGAGGTTTTACTGATTAAAACACAGGTCATACTGAATCTTGTCTCACAAAACTACCGTATTTTTCAGACTATAAGATGCACCGGACCATAATACGCAAATAGGTTTTAGAGAAGGAAAATAGAAAAATAAATGTAAGCAAAAAATGTGGTCACAATGCATTACTAATAGGGAGTGGGTCTGCTGCTGACACTGGAATAGGGGTAATGTTCCCCAATGCATGGCACCCCTCATCCATATCCTTGTATGCATGGCACCCCTCATCCTTATCCTAGTATGCATGGCACCCCTCATCCTTATCCTGGTATGCATGGCACCCCTCATCCTTATCCTGGTATGCATGGCACTCCTCATCCCTATCCTGGTATGCATGGCACCCCTCATCCCTATCCTGGTATGCATGGCACCCCTCATCCTTACCCTGGTATGTATGCCCCCCTCATCCTTACCCTGGTATATATGGCCCCCTCATCCTTATCCTAGTATGCATGGTCCCCCTAATCCCCATCAGGCTGTACATAAAAAAATAAACACTCCTACTCACCTTTCTTCTCTGCTCCAGCGCTGCATCCTGTCTGCCCGCACTGACCTCTGCATGTGAGCTGCGCATGACGTCACTGCCATGCACGGCTCACAAGGAGAGATCAGCTGCCGGAAGTCACTGCTCTCCACGCCGGGACTGTATGCGCGGGGAGCAGTGACTTCATGCTCCTTAATAGCCGGCACACAGCGTAGCCGCAGCGCGGCTCCTACATAGCCACAGCTCGGCTCCTTAATAGCGGCACACAGTCTATCAGCAGTGCGGCTCCAGCTGCTGCCGGGCGATCGCGTGTGTCCGCTATTAAAGGACATGAATATTCACCACCTCTCCACGCCCATGGGCATGAGGAGGGGTGAATATTCATGCCCTTTAACAGCGGGCACACGAGATCTCCCGGCAGCAGCAGGAGCCGCGCTGCTGATAGACTGTGTGCCGCTATTAAGGAGCATGTATATTCAGTGCTCCCCACACCCATAGGAATTTCCTTTAGCAGCGGGTACATTTGTAGGCTGCAGCAGGTGGCTGCTGCCTCCTGTGCCCTGCTCCTCCACAGCAACATTCGGACTATAAGACGCACCCCCCATTTTCCTCCAAAATTTTGGAGGAAAAAAGTCTGTCATATAGTCCAAAAAATACTGTATATATTAACCTACCCTGCTCCCTCTGATCTTCAGTGGATACGGAAAGTATTCAGACCCCTTTAAATTTTTCACTCTTTGTTTCATTGCAGCCATTTGGTAGATTCTAAAAAGTTCATTTTGTCATTAAAGTACACTCTGCACCCCACCTTGACTGAAAAAAAACATAAATGCAGAATTTTTTGCAAATTTATTAAAAAATAAAAACCGAAATATTACATGGTCATAAGTATTCAGACCCTTTGCTCTTACACTCATATTGAAGTCACATGCTGTCAATTTCCTTGTGATCCTCCTTGAGATGGTTCTACTCCTTCATTGGAGTCCAGCTGTGTTTAATTAAACGGATAGGACTTGATTTGGAAAGGCACACACCTGTCTATATAAGACCTCACAACTCACAGTGCATGTCAGGCCAAATGAGAATCATGAGCTCAAAGGAACTGCCCAATGAGCTCAGAGACAGAATTGTGGCAAAGCACAGATCTAGCCATGGTTACAAAAGAATGTCTGCATTACTCAAGGTTCCTAAGAGCACAGTGGCCTCCATAATCCTTAAATGGAAGAAGTTTGGGACCACCAGAAGTCTTCCTAGACCTGGCCATCCAGCCAAACTGAGCAATTGTGGGAGAAGAGCCTTGGCGAGAGAGGTAAAGAAGAACCTCAAGATCACTGTGGCTGAGCTCCAGAGATGCAGGAGGGAGATGGGAGAAAGTTCCACAAAGTCAACTATCACTGCAGCCCTCCACCAGTCGGGCCTTTATGGCAGAATGGTCCGACGGAAGCCTCTCCTCAGTGCAAGACATATGAAAGCCTGCATAGAGTTTGTTCAAAAACACATAAAGAACTCCCAGACTATGAGAAACAAGATTCTCTGGACGGATGAGACAAAGATAGAACTTTTTGGTAATAATTCCAACCGGTATGTGTGGAGAAAACCAGGCACTGCTCATCACCTGCCCAATGCAATCCCAACAGTGAAACATGGTGGTGGCAGCATCATGCTATGGGGGTGTTTTTCAGCTTCAGGGACAGGACGACTGGTTGCAATTGAAGGAAACATGAATGTGGCCAAGTACAGAGATATCCTGGATGAAAACCTCTTCCAGAGTGCTCTGGACCTCAGACTTGGCCAAAGATTCACCTTCCAATAAGACAATGACCCTAAGCACACAGCTAAAATAACAAAGGAGTGGCTTCAGAACAACTCTGTGACCATTCTTGACTGTTGAGCATCTCTGTAGAGACCTGAAAATGGCTGTCCACCAACGTTCACCAACGTTCACCATCCAACCTGACGGAACTGGAGAAGATCTGCAAGGAAGAATGGCAGAGGATCCCCAAATCCAGGTGTGAAAAACTTGTTGCATCATTCCCAAGAAGACTCATGGCTGTACTAGCTCAAAAGAGTGCTTCTACTCAATACTGAGCAAAGTGTCTGAATACTTATGACCATGTGATATTTCAGTTTTTCTTTTTTAATAAATTTGGAAAAATTTCTACATTTCTATTTTTTTTTCAGTCAAAATGGGGTGCAATGTGTACATTAAAGAGAAAAAAAGAACTTTTTAAAATTTACCAAATGGCTGCAATGAAACAAAGAGTGAAAAATGTAAAGGGGTCTGAATACTTTCCGTACCTACTGTATATAACATGTGTCTGCAGATTGGACTGCATTTTCATGATGACAAGTTCCCTTAAAGCATTCTAGATAATAAAATGAATAGACAGGACAGAAATCTAACAGGACCGCCCTCTGGACCGAAAATCCCTGAAAGAGCAGAGGTTTAACTGATTAAAACACAGGCTATACTGAATCGTTTCTTACAAAACCAAATATCTATCGACTCCATTCCCCCTGCTCCCTAACATGATTGCCTGCAGGTAGGACTGTATTTTCATGGTGACAGGTTCCTATTAACACAAGTGTCGGATGGCACTATATTTTTACTGCAGTGCCAAAACTGTCCATGCTTCTACATAGGTGGCGCTATAGAGTTCAGGTGCTCTTCCTCTCCGAAGAGGCAATTTGTACACATGAATTGCTTAGTTTTTTCAGCTTTGTAAGGCAAGCACTTAAAAAACACATAATGAGCTATTTTATCTTGTGGTTGTTGGTCACGGGGCAAAAAAGGTGATGATGCCAATTGTGAACTTTAAAAATTCTTAAATACAAACCGCGTTCAACATTCACAGTCGTCCGTCTCATTTTGATTTATGAATTTCTATTGCGAGCAATACATCGAATGATTGAATTAAGGATATTTTATTCATTGTATATTTCATTCATCTCAGGTTTGAAAAGTTACTTCTGTTGATATCATGTTTTGCAATCTCATATTATGCAGTTTTTCTGCAGGAAGGAGGTGATCAATCATGTGTAGTCAGGAGTGATTTATCTGGCTCTAGCCATTTCAGTACTCAGTGACGGATCACCCGGTGCATCATGAGATAACTGCTTACTTACTTAAGAAAAAAAATAAAAGTACAAGTGTGCAGACTATTTTCATTCACTGGAAGCTGAAAGTAAAACCAATAGATTCTTTTTCTCACTATGCCACATTATGCTTGAAAGAGAATCATGAAGAGATTAGTAAGGAAAGTTGGTTTCCCAAATTCCTTTTTTATTACAATACTATAAGAAGTCCACAAAGAATAAAATCCATTGCATCGACTGAACTGGATAGAGTAAGATTAACTTAATGTTCAAGGACAACACATCATCCATGAATAATAACATAAACTTTCCTGTACTTCAGAAACACAGTACACCATACAGTACATTTTGCTAAACTGTCTGTGGTGGTTATATTAATTATATTTATTTTTCCTACAAATATATGGATTCATTGGAAATTGGGTGTTACCATTTCCCTATGTTAATAGAACATGTCAATGAACAATCTGATACTGTCTAAGTAGATCTAAGTAGATCTGATCAGATCAATACACTGATAATCGACATTAAGTCAAATTTTCTCAAATTTACAAGTCCTTGTAGATTTGAACATTTTGCAAATTGATTCATGAGGCTTAGGCAGAAAAAAAATGTCTGGTAATTTTTCTACTAAATAAAAATCATGAAACCAAGTCTTGGTTGTCACAGAAAAGTGTACTTCCTGGCTTGTGAGATGGGCAAGTCGCAATTATTTTGTTAAAACACGAAAGAAGAATCTGTACAAGCTAGACATTTAAACAAAGTCTACCTCCCAAAATGTGCAGGTTGTAATTTTTGAAATTTTTTTGCACAGCTCTTTGTTAAAATAGTCCAATAATAGACTCGTACATGCCACCCAAATATAGATGCCTGTTGCAGATGCTTGCTTTTGGGATTTGAACCTACCTTACTTTTCTTGTCCTGTGCTTTTTTGTAAATGAGTGTTATTTTTGTTTTTTAAAGAAAGGCCATATTCTTATTTTTTAATACCTGTTGTAATAGTCCAATTTACGGGCAGCACGGTGGCTCAGTGGTTAGCACTGTTGCTTTGCAGTGCTGTGGTCCTGGGTTCAAATCCCACCAAGGGCAGCAGCTCCTCATGCTTTTGTGGGTTTCCTATTGGTATGTCGGTTTCCTACCACACTCCAAAGGCTTACTGATAGGAAACTTAGATTAAAAAGGAGCCAAATGTAGTTTATCCACGCTGCTGGTAGGAAATGAAGATCCAAATGGAAATATAATATGGTTTGTGTCCTGAGGAAGAAGTCTGGAATGACTTTGAAATGCATTGACTAAAGTACCTGGAATAAAAAAACATTTATTATACTTCCATTTGGATCTTTATTGCCTACCAGCAGCACGGATAAACCACATTTGGCTCATTTTTTTTTCTCCTTCCTGTTCGGATGACCCGTGAATCTGCAACAGCTGCTTTCATGTGTATTCAAGGTTCTGTGTCACACAACCTTATCAGGCTAGCATATCCTTTTTTGCATAATTGTTATTCTCAGATAACACCCTATTTGCCCATTTTTTCTCTTAGTTTCTAGTATATGGAATTTAGATTGTGATGATTTAGATGAGAACAGTGATGAGAATGTCTGTTAAGCGCTGTGGAACATTATGGCGCCATATAAGCAAAGCATAAAAATAGCAACCATACATCCCGCAACTATATAGCATTCTGTTGCTGAATGTTTGCTACTGGGAATGAACCTATGTTTAGCTACTTTGCAATGTAGCATTTTAGGATTAAGTTGAATTTTTGCTCAAGGGGGCTACCTAAAACAAAAAATAAAATACTAAAGTGTGGAGAATTTAAACAAAAGAAAGTTAAGCTTTTGTATAACTGTTTTACTGGTCAAAATGAACAGGCGTATGCACTGTAACAATAATGCTGCCTGTTGCCACAAATTTCTTTCTGTGCTTGTATTTATGTATCATAGTAACATAGTAGTAACATAGTTATGTATGTCGAATAAAGACCTACAGTACAGACCAAATGTTTGGACACACCTTCTCATTTAAAGATTTTTCTGTATTTTCATGACTATGAAAATTGTACATTCACACTGAAGGCATCAAAACTATAAATTAACACATGTGGAATTATATACTTAACAAAAAAGTGTGAAGCAACTGAAAATATGTGTTATATTCTAGGTTCTTCAAAGTAGCCACCTTTTGCTTTGATGACTGCTTTGCACACTCTTGGCATTCTCTTGATGGGATTCAAGAGGTAGTCACCGGAAATGGATTTGACTTCACAGGTGTGCCCTGTCAGATTTAATAAGTGGGATTTCATGCCTTATAAATGGGGTTGGGGCCATCAGAAACTGGCTCACATGAGGACCGCCCCAGGAAAGGAAGACCAAGAGTCACCTGTGCTTCTGAGGATAAGTTTATCCGAGTCACCAGCCTCAGGAATCGCAGGTTAACAGCAGCTCAGATTAGAGACCAGGTCAATGCCACACAGAGTTCTAGCAGCAGACACATCTCTACAACAACTGTTAAGAGGAGACTTGGTGCAGCAGGCCTTCATGGTAAAATAGCTGCTAGGAAACCACTGCTAAGGACAGGCAACAAGCAGAAGAGACTTGTTTGGGCTAAAGAACACAAGGAATTGACATTAGACCAGAGGAAATTTGTGCTTTGGTCTGATGAGTCCAAATTTGAGATCTTTGGTTCCAACCACCGTGTCTTTGTGCGACGCAGAAAAGGTGAACGGATGGACTCTACATGCCTGGTTCTGACTGAAGCATGGAGGAGGAGGTGTGATGGTGTGGGGGTGCTTTGCTGGTGACACTGTTGGGGATGTATTCAAAATTGAAGGTTTACTGAACCAGCATGGCTACCACAGCATCTTGCAGCGGCATGCTATTCCATCCTGTTTGCGTTTAGTTGGACCATCATTTATTTTTCAACAGGACAATGACCCCAGACACACCTCCAGGCTGCGTAAGGGCTATTTGACCCAGAAGGAGAGTGATGGGGTGATACGCCAGATGACCTGGCCTCCACAGTCACCAGACCTGAACCCAATCGAGATGGTTTGGGGTGAGCTGGACCGCAGATTGAAGGCAAAAGGGCCAACAAGTGCTAAGCATCTCTGGGAACTCCTTCAAGATTGTTGGAAGACAATTTCCAGTGACTACGTTTTGAAGCTCATCAAGAGAATGCCAAGAGTGTGCAAAGCAGTCATCAAAGCAAAAGGTGGCTACTTTGAAGAACCTAGAATATAAGACATATTTTCAGTTGTTTCACACTTTTTTGTTAAGTATATAATTCCACATGTGTTAATTCATAGTTTTGATGCCTTCAGTGTGAATGTACAATTTTCAAAGTCATGAAAATACAGAAAAATCTTTAAATGAGGTGTGTTCAAACTTTTGGTCTGTATGGTAGGTCCTAGTGTTGAGCCACCCCCGTAGTGTTCGAGTTCGGTTCGGTTCGTCGAACACCCGTGTGTTCGCCGAACTGTTCGTCGAACTGTTCGTCGAACTGTTCGTCGAACACCTTCGAACACCGTTAAAACCAATGGCAGGCAAACAAAAACACATAGAAACACATAGAAAACACCTTCAAAGGTGTCCAAAAGCTGACAAACTGCTCAGAAGACACAACTAACACATGGAAAAGTGACAAGTACATATAGTCATACGAAAAGAAAAGAGGTGGAGGAGTAAAAGGAGGGGGAGACACAGATATAGGCATGTCATGCCCTTCTAAAATCCAAAAAGTGAGAAGCCGAGACGGCCAGTTCGCTCCTGCCCGTGCCACCTCCGTGTCGCCGGGTTTGTGCCAGAGCCGCGGTGAACCCTGACGGCCAGCCCCCCTCTCCCAATACTGGTGCCTGTCCGCTGGTGGGTCGAGAGAGCCCCCCTGTGGTGGAGGCAGCTCTAAGCTTTTTAATTTAAATTGTCCCTCTAATTTGAATGAATACACTTTAAATCCATTTACAAGGATCTATTGGAGGGCAAGTCTCATGCCAGCAGCCGCGTAATTCCAGCTCCAGTAGCGTCCACTAAAGCTGCTGCAGTTAAAAAGCTTTTATAAGGATCGAGCTCGGCTGTCCACCGCAAGGCATCCTAGTGCCAGTCCCAGCCCCTATGCCTTGGGGTGCTTCCTGATGCTCTTCACTGAGTATCCCGTGGTCCCGAAGCATTTCCTTTGAAAAAATTAAGTGTCCAAACTACAGGTGGTGTAGCTTGCTTAACAGCCGGGATAATCTGCTGACTAGCAGACACTGCTACTAGGCAGAAAGTATTTCCTGGGCTAGATGCAGTTAAAAATTTGTAAGTAGATACTCTCGTTGGATGCTGAGAAAGCATTCCATAGAGTCTCCTGGCACGCCATATATGATTCTCTTAAAAAGCTTGGGGTAGGGGTCTAGGGGACCCTTTTATAGCCAAAATCACGGCCCTGTATCACAATACGTCACCTAGGCTGAAGATAAATGGAACTGTAGCACCGAGGGCTCGGTTGCTACAGACGTATTGCACCTCACCCAGAGGTGTGATATCTCACTCTCAGATAAGGATGGAGTGTGGATCAGGACCCGACACCTGCATGCATTACACCACATTGCCGTGGGGCAGGGCGACCAATATGCCCCTGAGATGGGCACGACAGTCCCTGTCCCTGGCTGGAGTGGGGGGAGGGAACACTGAGGAAGGGGAACCCTGCAGTGCAGGAGCAGGGAGGAAGCAGTTCCTGGGTGCATTGAGAAGGGAGTATAAAAGGTGGGCACCATCTTAGTTCAGTGCAGAGAAGTCTGAGCAGAAGTGGCAGGGAGCAGGGGCTCTGCATGAGCTCTGCTCCGGAGGCGGGCCTAGTAACAGAGGCCCAGGCCTGCAAGAGGGAGAAGGAAGGAAGAGGAGCGGAGAAGGCTCCAGGAACGAGGAATGAAGGGATCCCAGGGGTGCGGACGGGCGAGTCGCCACCGCACGCCCGAATCCACCTGCGTGGAGGGGTCAGGCCAAAGGGGGAGACCGGTCCCCGAACTAGTGGAGGCAGGAAACGACCCTCAGCTAGAAACCGGAGGCTCTGACATTTTATGTGGCGCAGCCCCTTGCTCCACCCGCTAGGAAGGCACCACATAGGGTCAGGGAAACTGGCGCCAAGTTTACCAAGAGGAGGCCCCAGGCAGCCGGACAGAAGTGTTGGTAAGAAAGGCCAGACAAAGGACACACAAAGGGGGTCCTGTGAAGCGCTCCAAAGTTATCTGGGAGTTGTCTGAGCCCCTCACCTGGTGAGCACAGTACGACGTGGGCAGCCGTTACCTGCAGACGTGGTCTGGATAATAAGAACTGTGAGTAAAGGCCCTGAACTGCATCACTCACTCCGTGTCGTTACTGCTGCTGCCCTGCACCATCACCCCCATCCTCCGCATACACTGCCCTGAGGCTATACTCCTCCCGTGGGGAGTTATGCTACGCTCTGCTGCACCCACAACACCAGCCTTAGCGGTCTGCCCTGTAGCGGCGGTTCACTCTGACCGCAATCCACGGGTGGCGTAGTCGGACATTTAAACATCAAAACCACATAAATAGTTCCGCCACTGGTTTGACCGCCCTGAGCCACGGAACCGGATCGCCGCCACGAAGACTACAACCACCAGCATCCACCAAAAAGGGTCCGGCTCCGGGTGTCCCAAGGCCCAGGGGGTGCGTCAGAACATTTTCATCACCTTTCACAATCACCAATGGGACAAGGCAGGGATGTCCTCTGTCCCCTCTCTTATACATCCTAGTGACGGAGCACCTGCTCTCATCAATTCGCCATAACCCCAATATTAGGTGGATTGAGGTGGGAGGCACCGAGTACAAGTGCTCTCTATTTGCTGATGATGTCCTAGTATATATCACTCAATCACATATATCCATCCCTGCTGTTATGGCTGAAATAGATCACTTTGTTACATGGTAAAATTTTAAAATCAATGCAGCGAAGTCTGAGGCCCTCGATGTCTCCCTCCCTAAATCCATATAGGATTCCATCCAGTCCAACTTTCCCTTTGCCTGGCCCTCACAGGGTATCAAATACTTAGGAATTCCTATTCATAGAGACCTCTCCCATCTATGTTATCTTAATTTTGGGCCCTTTATTGAACAATTCCATACAGACCACGGTTGGCAAGTTAGAACTGTAAGATTCACTACGTGAACCACTGGTGTTTTGTGGAAAAGCACATGTACACCGCGTTCCAAATTATTATGCAAAAAGTGTTTAGGAGTGATAAGGGAAGAATTTGTTTGTTTGTCAGTTAAACTCATTGATGGTGATGTGTGTCAGGGCTCTTTATATCACTGTAAGCAATTGCAGACACCTGTGCTAATTAGTTTGGCAGGTGTGTCCAATGAAAGGCAAGACTACTTAAGAAGGCTCTCTCACATTATTAAGCAGCCTACATTTTCTGCCAAAATGGGAAAGAAAAAGAATGTGTCGGCTGCTGAGAAGCAACAAATTGTGGAGTGTTTAGGTCAAGGCATGACTACAATCAACATTGTGCGATGATCAGGATGAAGTGTCTTGGCAATCAAGAAGTATGTAGCTGATTCACAGTACACACGTGTGCGTGCTGATAAGGGCAAATTGAGGACTCTTTCCTACAGGCAATTACGTCAGGTTGAAAGAGCAGCGTCAAAAAAGCCTTGTCATAGCAGCAGACAAGTTTTTGAAGCTGCTTGTGCCTCCAACGTCCCCCGAACAACAAGATGCAGGGTCCTTCAGAGGTTTGCAGCTGTGCATACGCCATCCTGTCGACCTCCTCTATCCACTTCACACAAACAGAAACGGCTCCAGTGGGCCAAACATTACATGAAGACTGATTTCAAAACTGTTTTGTTCACGGATGAGTGCCGTGCAGCGCTCGATGGTCCAGATGAATGGAGTGGAGGATGGCTGGTTGATGGACACCCCACGCAAACACGGCTACAGCGCCAACAAGGAGGAGGTGGAGTAATGTTTTGGGCTGGAATCATGGGGAGAGAGATTGTCGGCCCCTTTAGGATCCCTGAAGGCGCTAAAGATGAACTCCATAATGTATGTGGATTTTCTCAAACAGCACTTCCTGCCATGGTTCAAGAAGAAGAACCGTGTATTTCACAGCAAGATCATTTTTCTGCATGATAATGCACCATCTCATGCTGCACATAAAACATCTGCATCTCTGGCTGATATAGGCATAAAAGGGGACAAACTTATGGTGTGACCCCCATGCTCCCCTGACCTCTACCCCATTCAGAACCTTTGGAGCATCATTAAAAGGAGTGTCTATGATGGCGGGAGGCAGTTCACATCTAAGCAACAGCTCTGGGAGGGTATTCTGTCCTCATGCAAAACAATTGAAGCAGAAACCATCCAAAACCTGACAAATTCAATGGACGAGAGAGTTCAGAAGCTCCTTTCGAACAAGGGGTCCTATGTGAAAATGTAACATCACCTAGAATAAAGTTTTGAGTTGAAAACTGTTTGATTTCAGTTTCTAACAACCTGCTAATGCTTATAATTTCAAAAATGACCATTTTTTTGGTCTTTATTAAAATTAAAAGGTTGATCGAAAAGTTTGGGGGATCTAAGAGTGTGGCAACCCAGTAGTCATGATTACTTCGAATTCTGACAATATGAGGGTCATGCTGCAGGTAGTGCAGCAAGAAGGCACTTATGTGTCTTGCGCATCTCGGAGCCCCAAAATTATTTTCCGGGCTAGATGCAGCTAAAAATTATTTTTAATTTTAAATCTGGTGAAGCTTATTATAGATGGCCTAATAGGATCAGTGCTGCACACTGCTACAAAGCCCAAATTATTTTCCAGTCAAGATACAGATAAACATGATTAGTAATTTGAAAGCTTAAAACGGTTGGTAGGGTGATTTTAACCAATCATCAAGCTTTTACTCTCCCCAGGATGACACAGGGGTAGAAAAGTCGTTTCGGATCCATGATTTGTTCATCTTTATGAACGTGAGTCTGTCTACATTATCAGTGGAGAGCCGCGTGCGCTTATCTGTCAGCACACCACCAGCAGCGCTGAACACACGTTCAGACAGAACGCTGGCTGCGGGGCATGACAAGATCTCCAAGGCGTAAGTGGCTAGCTCCGGCCATTTATCCAGATTGGAAGCCCAAAAAGAGCAAGGGTCCAGTGACACAGTCGTGGCTTCAATGTTTACTTGGAGATACTCCTGTACCATCGTCTCTAGGCGTTGACTATGTGTCAGACTTCTTGTCTCCTGTGGCCTTGCAAAGGATGGGCTAAAAAAGTGGTGAAATGATTCCGCAAAATTGATGTTACCAGCAGATACTGTGGTTCTGTTACGGTTTGAGTGCTGAACACTTGACGGTCCCACGGTTGGCAAGTTGGAACTGTGAGATTCACTACCTGCACCACTGGTATTTTGTGGAAAAGCACATGTAAGATTCTGCAACAGTCTCTGCTGATACTCCTGCATGCGTGCATCCCTTTCTATGGCAGGAATAATTTCTGCAAATTTACTTTTGTACCGGGGATCTAACAGTGTGGCAACCCAGTAGTCAGGATTATTTCTAATTCTCACAATTCGAGGGTCATGTTGCAGGTAGTGCAGCAAGAAGGCACTCATGTGTGTTGCGCATCCAGGAGCACCAAGTCCCTGTTGTGTTGGTGGCGAGGTAACAATTGTAGCGCTGGCGTCCCTGCCCTCTGCTAGGCAGGGACGCTGCTCCCCTCACCGCTCTGCTCCGTGCCCGGCGTCCTCTCCCCGCTCTGCTGTCAGCGCGCGCTCCTGCCCGGCGTCCTCTCCCCGCTCTGCTGTCAGCGCGCGCTCCGTCCCGGCGTCCTCCTCCTGCTCTGCTCTCGGCGCGCGCTCCTTCCCGGCCCCTGTGCTTAGGGCGCGCGCGCGCGCGCTCCCCTCCTCTTAAAGAGGCCGCGCGCGCCGCCCTAAAGAGTCCCCGGCCAATGGCCGGAGGACTTCATCATATAAAGGGCACCTCCTCCAAAATGGAGGTGCCCGAGCAATGTTGTTTGCACCTGTGTCTCACCTGTGCTTCAGCCCTCAGGTCCCGTTGCCAGTTACCTGCCAGTTACCTGCCTGATTCCTGCCAGTTACCTGCCTGTTTCCTGCCTGAATACTTGTTACCTGTCTGCCAGTCTGAGGTCCGACGGTCTGCTTTACTACTCCTGTCAGTCTGTCTAAGGACCAGCCTGCCCACTCACCTGGGAGCGCATATCAGCTACCTGCCTGCTTGTCTGAGGTCCGACGGTCTGCTTTACTACTCCGGTCAGTCTGTCTTTGGACCAGCTTGCCCGCTCACCTGGGAGCGCTTCTCCGTTACCTGCCTGCTTGCCAGCCCGGAGGCTCCGTTGTCACGTGCTGTGACCACCAGCTATCTCAGAGACTCTTGCCCGCTCACCTGGGAGCGCGTCTCCGTTACCTGCCTGCTTGCCAGCCCGGAGGTCCCGTTGTCACGTGCGGTGACCACCAGCTATTCCAGAGACTCTTGCCCGCTCACCTGGGAGCGCTTCTCCGTTACCTGCCTGCCTGCCAGCCCTGAGGCTCCGCCGTCACGTGCCGAGACCACCTGCTATTCCAGAGACTCTCGCTTGCTCACCTGGGAGCACCCATCTACCATCTGCCTGCTAGCCTACCCGGAGGCTCTGCCATCACAGGTCGTACCTACCCCTTACCCAGAGACTGCCCTGATCACTTGCCGTATCTCCCTGTCCGTTCATCCAGAGACTGCCACCCGCTCCCTTACAAGGGCCGCCCCCTTGTATAGTAGCTCAGAGGTTCCGCCTCCCGGACCCGTTACAGTTTGCTCGGGCCATGGAACCCGGTGGCACCCAAGCTCCCTCGCTCTCGGACCTCTGTCTTGAACTGTCCCGTCAGAGGTCCCAACAGGAGGCCATCCTGGGTCACCTGCGGAATGTTAATACTCGCCTGAACACTCTGTCTGATCCACCAACAACCTCCGCCAGTGCCATATCTTGCAATCCGGCAGCTCCGCTGCCCACTAATACTATGGTATCCTACCCCGGACCCCGGCTCTCTGCACCTCCTCGCTTCGGAGGCGACCCCGTCCAGGCTCGGGGCTTCATAAATCAGTGCACCCTGCACTTTGAACTTTTGTCCCATCAGTTTAATTCCGACCGGGCCAAAATTGCCTTTATCATGTCCCATCTCACCGGGGAGGCCCTGGCCTGGCTAAATCCTCTATGGGAGAGAGGAGATCCCCTGGTGTCCGACTTGCCTGCCTTTCTCATGGCTTTCCGGAAAGCCTTCGACGAACCCGGACGGAGGACCTCATCCGCATCTTCTCTGCTTCGCCTCCGTCAGGGAAGCCTCACCGTGGGCCAATATGCCATACGGTTCCGTACCCTTGCCTCGGAGCTGGCCTGGGATAACGAAGCCCTGGTATCCGTCTTCTGGGAGGGTCTGTCCGGCCGTATTAAAGATGAACTTGCTGGTCGGGACATTCCTACCACTCTCGATGATCTAATAACCCTTGCCACCCGGATTGACCTACGGTTCCAGGAGCGTGCCAAAGAGGTCACCCGTGAGAGAAGGATTCCACGTCTAGCTCCTACTTTCCAGGAACCCGTCATTCCTTCCGTTTCTTCCCAGGTACACTCTCCTGAGCCTATGCAGGTCGACCAGACCAAGATGGTCAAATCCCGTCAGGATTTCCGCCGTGCCGAGGGGAGCTGCTTCTACTGTGGCAGTAAGGAGCATCTGATCCGTGCCTGCCCGGAGAGGTCGGGAGAACGCCTGTATCTAGGTTCACTCAGAGGGGTCGATCTAGACAAAAATAAATCCTCTCCATCCCTGCTGTTGTCAGTCTCAATCATCTGCGGGGAGAATCGTTATTCCGAACTAGCCCAACTTGACTCTGGAGCAGCCGGAAATCTTATTTCACAGTCCCTGGTGGAGAAATTCCGCATCCCCACCAAACCTCTGGCTGTACCCTTGTCTGTTGTTGCCGTGGATGGGGGCCTCTTACCTCGCCCCATCCAATTCATCACCGAATCCATTACTCTGCAGGTGGGAATGCTGCATTCAGAGAGTATCTCCTTTCACGTTCTGCCTGGTCTCCCTCACGCCCTCTTGCTAGGTCTGCCTTGGCTCCAGAGACATGCACCCGTGCTTGACTGGCAAACCGGAGAAGTCCTTCACTGGGGACAGGCCTGTCATAAAACCTGCCTGGTTCCCGTCCATTCCGTCCGTCCCTCTCCTATCCCAGCTAATCTACCTGGACTTCCGATTCCTTATTGGTCTAGTGCTGATGTCTTTGTTAAGGAGGAGGCAGAGACATCACCACCTCATAGACCATGTGACTGCCCCATCGATCCCGCCAGAGTAATGCAGGTGGCTCCCGTGAGTCTAAATTGTCTCCCTCCTGGTAAGACGTTCGTATCGGTACCTGATCGGGAGAGAATCCTACACTGGGGTCATTCGTCTAAACTAGCTGACCACGCCGGTCGGAAAAAGACCCTCCAGCTTATTACCCGACACTACTGGTGGCCTAACCTGCACAAGGATGTTATGGACTTTGTTTCTGCCTGTGTGTCCTGCGCCCGCAACAAAGTTCTGAGACACCTGTCGGCCGGCCGCCTTCTTCCTCTGCCAGTACCTGCTGCCCCCTGGCAGCATTTAGCGATGGACCCTCCTCAATTCCGTCCTGGGGATAAAGTCTGGCTCTCGTCCAAATATGTCCGACTCAAGATCCCTTCCTATAAGTTTGGGTCTCGGTTCATCGGCCCACTGGTGGTCATCGGTCAGATCAACCCGGTAGCCTATAAATTGAAACTCCCGGCCAACTTACGGATCCCTAACTCCTTCCATGTATCTCTCCTCAAACCTGTGGTACTTAACTCTTTTTCTAAGTCTACAGGTACGCCTCCTGCTCTGGTTTCTGCTGAGGACAAGTTTGAGGTAGAGAACATTCTTGCCAGCAAAAGGGTAAGAGGAAAGACCTTTTTTCTGGTAGATTGGAGGGGGTTTGGTCCTGAGGAGAGAACGTGGGAGCCCCGGGAGAACATCCATGCCCCTCTCATCCTAGCTAAATTTCTGTCTGGCCTAAAAAAGGGGGGGCCTAAAGGGGGGGATACTGTAGCGCTGGCGTCCCTGCCCTCTGCTAGGCAGGGACGCTGCTCCCCTCACCGCTCTGCTCCGTGCCCGGCGTCCTCTCCCCGCTCTGCTGTCAGCGCGCGCTCCTGCCCGGCGTCCTCTCCCCGCTCTGCTGTCAGCGCGCGCTCCGTCCCGGCGTCCTCCTCCTGCTCTGCTCTCGGCGCGCGCTCCTTCCCGGCCCCTGTGCTTAGGGCGCGCGCGCGCGCGCTCCCCTCCTCTTAAAGGGGCCGCGCGCGCCGCCCTAAAGAGTCCCCGGCCAATGGCCGGAGGACTTCATCATATAAAGGGCACCTCCTCCAAAATGGAGGTGCCCGAGCAATGTTGTTTGCACCTGTGTCTCACCTGTGCTTCAGCCCTCAGGTCCCGTTGCCAGTTACCTGCCAGTTACCTGCCTGATTCCTGCCAGTTACCTGCCTGTTTCCTGCCTGAATACTTGTTACCTGTCTGCCAGTCTGAGGTCCGACGGTCTGCTTTACTACTCCTGTCAGTCTGTCTAAGGACCAGCCTGCCCACTCACCTGGGAGCGCATATCAGCTACCTGCCTGCTTGTCTGAGGTCCGACGGTCTGCTTTACTACTCCGGTCAGTCTGTCTTTGGACCAGCTTGCCCGCTCACCTGGGAGCGCTTCTCCGTTACCTGCCTGCTTGCCAGCCCGGAGGCTCCGTTGTCACGTGCTGTGACCACCAGCTATCTCAGAGACTCTTGCCCGCTCACCTGGGAGCGCGTCTCCGTTACCTGCCTGCTTGCCAGCCCGGAGGTCCCGTTGTCACGTGCGGTGACCACCAGCTATTCCAGAGACTCTTGCCCGCTCACCTGGGAGCGCTTCTCCGTTACCTGCCTGCCTGCCAGCCCTGAGGCTCCGCCGTCACGTGCCGAGACCACCTGCTATTCCAGAGACTCTCGCTTGCTCACCTGGGAGCACCCATCTACCATCTGCCTGCTAGCCTACCCGGAGGCTCTGCCATCACAGGTCGTACCTACCCCTTACCCAGAGACTGCCCTGATCACTTGCCGTATCTCCCTGTCCGTTCACCCAGAGACTGCCCTGATCACTTGCCGTATCTCCCTGTCCGTTCATCCAGAGACTGCCACCCGCTCCCTTACAAGGGCCGCCCCCTTGTATAGTAGCTCAGAGGTTCCGCCTCCCGGACCCGTTACAACAATCATGCTTCCTTCCTCTGTCCTCTCCCCCCAACCTCGCACAACAGAAATGTGATCAAGGTCTCCCTCATCTGATGAGTCTTCCATCAGTTCGTCCTCCACTTCTTCCTGGGCTCCTGCACCTTCCTCACTAGTTTGGCTGCTACCATGCGCCCTGGTAAAATCATCTCCCCCACCCTCACATGCCTGCCGCCTTGGTGCTGCCGACCGTCTGGACCTTGCAGATGTTAGCCCTTCCGCATACAACTCCTCCTCCTCTACTTCCTCCACCTCCTCTTGTGCCACCACTTGACTCCGAATTCTGTTTAACATGTGCTCCAGCATGTAAATCACCGGAATAGTCATGCTGATAATGGCATCGTCAGCACTAAACATCTTCGTCGCCAATTCAAAACTGTGCAGAAGGGTGCATAGGTCCCTGATCTGAGACCACTCCTCCAGCGTGATTTGCCCCACCTCTGAATCTCGTTGGCCCAGGCTATACGTCAGAACGTATTGCACCAGGGCTTGTCGGTGCTGCCACAGTCGCTGCAACATGTGCAGAGTTGAATTCCACCGGGTAGGCACATCGCATTTTAGCCGGTGAAGTGGCAGGCCCAACGACTTCTGTAGAGATGTAAGTCGCTGAGCTGCGGGATGCAAACGGCGGAAGTGAGCACACAGCGACCGTGCCCTCTGCAGAAGGCCATCTAGTCTGGGATAGTGGGCTAAAAATTGCTGGACAACCAGGTTCAACACGTGAGCCATACAAGGCACGTGTGTGACATTGCCCCGGCGAAGGGCCGCACCCAGGTTTGCAGCATTGTCGCACACGGCCTTCCCTGGTTTCAGGTCCAGTGGAGACAACCATTCATGAAATTGGTTCTCCAGAGCTGACCACAACTCCTCAGCTGTGTGACTCACATTTCCCAGACATTTCAATGTAAAAACCGCCTGATGACGTTGAGCCCTACTGCCAGCATAGTAAGGAGGTGTGCAGGATCCCTTCTGCGCAGTTAGAAAGCTTGTGGCATGACCAGACAGGCTTTGGGTGCAGGTGGAAGACCGAGAGGAGGTTGAGGAGGCAGAAGCAGTGGAGGAACTTTGACATAAAGAGGATTGACGCACAACTCGTGGGGACGGCAAGACTTGGACAGCAGCCCCTTGTCCTGCTGTCACCATAGTTACCCAGTGCCCAGTCAGCAACATGTAACGCCCCTGTCCATGCCTACTCGTCAAAGTGTCTGTGGTGAAATGCACCCTGTCACACACAGAGTTTCTCAAAGAAGCGGTGATGTTGTGTGCGACATGCTGGTGGAGCGCAGGCACACCTTTCTTTGAGAAGTAGTGCCGACTGGGCATCTGGTACTGGGGCACTGCGACGGACATAAGGTCTCGAAAATCCTCTGTGTCCACCAGGCGGAAAGGCAGCATTTCTGTAGCCAAGAGCTTGCAGATGGTGAAATTCAACCTCTTAGCTTTCTCATGGCTAGGAGGAAATGGTCTTTTACTTGTCCACATCTGAGGGACCGAGGGCTGGCTATTGTGCTTAGACGTGGTTGATAAGGGTGTCCCCGGCAAACTGCCGGTCTGTGAGGAAGATGCAGGCGGACATGTTAGGTTGCCTTGATCCAAAGGTGGTGCTATCGATGTCGGACAGCGCTCAAGACCAGCTGGTGTTACCACCTCCAAAGAAAATGATGACCTGCCAATCACGCTGGCTGTTGCGGGTAAAGAGGTGGCAGGTCTGCGCCCCAAAACAGGTGTGACTGCTGTCCCCCCAGTCACAGAGGATGAAGAGGCCGCGGATGCACAAGATATGGCAGACGGTGGTTGGCCCGGCCGGCTAGGCCGCATTGTAGCACACTGAGCTTCCCACTGCAACTTATGCTTCATGTCCATGTGCCGGTTCATGCATGAAGTACTCAAACTATGTATTTTTTGGCCTCTACTTAGCTTTTGCTGACAAATGTTACAGATAACACGAGTTGGGTCATCTTTATCGATCTGAAAAAATGCCCAGGCTATGCAAGGCTTAGCACCCATGCGACCTGAAGAGCCACCACGACTTGTGGTGAGAGGCAAAGTTGTGTTTGAGGATGCAGTTGTTGACGTGCTTCCAGTACTACGTCTCTGTCCAGGAAGGCGCAACCTGACCTCGTCGTCACTAGCATCTTCCTCCACCTCCTCTGCTGACCTCATCTCTTGGCTGACTGTGGGTTGACAGTAAGTGGGATCTCCGACCTCATCATCATCACCCTGTGCGTTATCACACCCGTCGTCCTCAGAGCCAACCTGTTCCTGCCCTGACAAAAAACTAAAGTTGTCGCTCCAATCAGGTATTTGAGTCTTATCATCGTCTTCCTCATTGTCTCCACCAACAGGAGTTACAGTTTGGGAATGAGGGTCTACATTATGGTCAGAACCTTCTGCGTCTGGTCCTGGATCCGACTCATAAAGATTCTGGGCATCAGTGCAGATAATTTCCTCGTCTGGATTCACAGAAGCGCTGGAGTCGACCTCTGATTCCCAGGCTATAGTATGAGTAAACAGCTCTGCAGACTCAACCATCTGTTCTACCTCATACTCAGACGGGCAGCTGGAGATTTGGGAGCTGTGAGGAAGCAAGTGCGATTTGGGTGACACCTTTGAGGACTGGAGTATTTGTGATGTTGAAGTTGATGTGGAGGAGAGCCCACTTAAAGGAGCACTTGATATCCGTTGAAGCACCTGCTGTTTTTGTGCCTCATCTCGAATTTGTAGCGATTGGCGTGGCCGTAAGAAAGGGATCTTATCACATTGTCCGCTAAAAGAAGTAGACATTTTAGTTTGGCTGGAAGATGGTCTTTCTTCTGCACCTACCCCACGGACACAACCTTTTTTCCCCTTCCCAACACGCCTATTCCCCTTTCCACCAGCAGCAGGCCTTTTTCCATTCATTTTGGTGGTTAACTAATTCACAACTCTGGAGTTGTTTGCACAAAAAAACAATGGATGGTAACCGAGCAGAGCTGAGTGGCCAAACTGTGGTATTAGGCCAAAACTATTGGCTGGGTTAGATGCAGAAAAAAATTATTTTTAATTTGCAACCTGATGGAGGTCAGTATAGATGGACTAATAGACCAAGTCCCACACACCGCTAGAAACCCAAATATTTTTTCAGAGCTAGATGCAGAAAATTTTTTTATTCAATTTGCAACCTGATGGAGGTCAGTATAGATGGACTAATAGACCAAGTCCCACACACTGCTAGAAGCCCAAATATTTTTTCAGAGCTAGATGCAGAAAAAAATTATTTTTAATTTGCAACCTGATGGAGGTCAGTATAGATGGACTAATAGACCAAGTCCCACACTCCGCTAGAAGCCCAAATATTTTTTCAGAGCTAGATGCAGAAAAAAATTATATTCAATTTGCAACCTGCTGGAGGTCAGTATAGAAGGACTAATAGAACAAGTCCCACACACTGCTAGAAGCCCAAATATTTTTTCAGAGCTAAATGAAGAAAAAAATTATTTTTAATTTGCAACCTGATGGAGGTCAGTATAGATGGACTAATAGACCAAGTCCCACACACTGCTAGAAGCCCAAATATTTTTTCAGAGCTAGATGCAGAAAAAAATTATTTTTAATTTGCAACCTGATGGAGGTCAGTATAGATGGACTAATAGAACAAGTCCCACACGCTGCTAGAAGCCCAAATATTTTTTCAGAGATAAATGAAGAAAAAAATTATTTTTAATTTGCAACCTGATGGAGGTCAGTATAGATGGACTAATAGACCAAGTCCCACACACTGCTAGAAGCCCAAATATTTTTTCAGAGCTAGATGCAGAAAAAAATTATTTTTAATTTGCAACCTGATGGAGGTCAGTATAGATGGACTAATAGACCAAGTCCCACACACTGCTAGAAGCCCAAATATTTTTCAGAGCTAGATGCAGAAAAAAATTATTTTTAATTTGCAACCTGATGGAGGTCAGTATAGATGGACTAATAGAACATGTCCCACACGCTGCTAGAAGCCCAAATATTTTTTCAGAGATAAATGAAGAAAAAAATTATTTTTAATTTGCAACCTGATGAAGGTCAGTATAGATGGACTAATAGACCAAGTCCCACACACTGCTAGAAGCCCAAATATTTTTTCAGAGCTAGATGCAGAAAAAAATTATTTTTAATTTGCAACCTGATGGAGGTCAGTATAGATGGACTAATAGACCAAGTCCCACACACCGCTAGAAGCCCAAATATTTTTTCAGAGCTAGATGCAGAAAAAAATTATATTCAATTTGCAACCTGCTGGAGGTCAGTATAGAAGGACTAATAGAACAAGTCCCACACACTGCTAGAAGCCCAAATATTTTTTCAGAGCTAAATGAAGAAAAAAATTATTTTTAATTTGCAACCTGATGGAGGTCAGTATAGATGGACTAATAGACCAAGTCCCACACACTGCTAGAAGCCCAAATATTTTTTCAGAGCTAGATGCAGAAAAAAATTATATTCAGTTTGCAACCTGATGGAGGTCAGTATAGATGGACTAATAGAATGATGCTATGCCCAAAAGATTTTACTTCACTAGGTGCAGTAAAAAAATTGGTATTCTATACACAGGTGGTATATCTTGCAACACAGATAGGCTACTCCACTGACTAACACACTCTGCAATAGGCCAAAAAGGATTAGCTTTGCTAGATTCAGCCAAATGCTGTGAAAAAAACTTGCACAGCACTGGCACAGACCTGCCTGGCAAAAACTGATAGGAACTGATGTAACCTAGTCCTGAAAAGGACTCCAATTACAATTAGTCTTTACTCCCACAATCTATCTATTTAAGAGCACAGACCTGCTTGATAAAAGTCGTAGGAAATGCTGTAACCTAGTCCTTAAAAGGACTGCAATCACAACTATTCCCTACTCCCAAGCTATCTGTATATTTGTGCGAAAATTGGCTTGAAATTAACAAGGTATAGCGCACACAGCAACAGCGGTGCCGTCTAACACGCAGCTGCAGCAGTGAGAAAATGGTGACGAAGGGGAAAATGGCTTGGTCTTATAGGGCAAGGACATGTGACATACACTGCCAATCACACATGCCCTTGCTTGTGTGAAAAAAAGCACTTCGCTCCGTGTGTGCGCTGCTGATAGGCTGACAGATTGCACCTCCCCACTGCAAATGCGGGAAAGAGAAAAAAAAATGGAGATCTTCATTGTTCCTGCAGAGATCCATCCCCTGCCCCTCCCCCCGCCCCGCTGTACACTCAAACTGCGTATTAACATTAATTTTCATCATTACTGAGAAAAAATCCAGTTATGATTTTGGTGCACGAACAGTTATCGAACATAACCTCGAACAGCCGAATTTTTCTCAAATTGTTCGTGTTCGCCGACCGGCTCGAACACCGCCCAAAACAGCTCGAATTTGAGATTGGCGAACAGTTCGAGTAGAACAACGCTCATCTCTAGTAGGTCCCTCAAGTTCAACCTTCCTCTCGCAATTTTACATTTTGTCTAATTTAAGTGTAACACACACTGTTATGTGTATCGAGAAAATCATCCAGCCCTTTTTTGGAAGCTGTTATAGTGTCGGCCATTACTACCTCTTGTGGTCGGCATTCTACAGTCTGACTGCTCTAACTGTAAAGAACCCTTTCTAATTTAGCTGCCGGAATCACCTTTCTTTCACCCGTAATGAGTGCCCCCTGGTCCTTAGTATGGTCTTTGGAAGGAATAAATCATGTGCTAGTCCTTTGTACTGAACACACATATACTAATACATGTAAATGAGATCCCCTCTGAGTCGTCATTTTTCTAAGCTAAACAAGCTCAACTTTTCCAACCTCTCATTATATTAGAGGCCTTCCATCCTTTGTAATAATCTAGTTGCCCGCCTTAGAACCGACTATAACTTTTGAATATTCTTTTTAAAATGTGGAGCCCAAAACTGGATCTCATATTCTAGATGTGGCCTCACCAATGTTTTATAAAGGGATAACAATATGTTGGGATTGCAAGACTTTATTTCTCTTTTTATATATCCAAAAATCTTGTTTGCTTTTGCAGCTGCTGCTTGACATTGAGTACTGCTGCTCAGCTTACTTGTAACCACAATACCCAAGTCCTTCTCCTGTTATGTAATCCTGAGTTTACTCCCATTTAATGTGTATGCAGCAATAGGATTACTCCATCCTAGTTGCATTACTCTACATTTATCTACATTAAACCTCATCTCCCAAGTGTTTTCCCATTCAGTCATCTTATCCAGATCGTTCTGCAATATCATAATGTCAAGATCAGATTTTAATATCCTACAAAGTTTGGTGTCATCAGCAAAGACAGACACTTTACTCTCAATCCCATTGCCAAGGTCATTAATAAGGAGGTTAAAAAGAATCGGTCCTAGCACAGATCCTTGCGGTCCTCACTTCTTACTATGTCCAATTTAGAGAAAGTGCCATTTATGATGACTCTTTTTTTCCTATCATTTAGCCAATTCATTACCCATCTACATATAGTTTCCCCAGTACTTACTTCTGTAGCTTCAGTACAAGGGTGTTATGTGGTACAGTATCAAATGCCTTTGCAAAGTCCAGATAAATCACATGAGCCGCACTACCAACATCCAGATTTGCACTTACTTCCTCATAAAACCCCCACATGTTGGTTATACACTACCTTTTTTTTACGAATCAACATGATTTTTTTAGGGTTACAGAGTTTCTGTTAGAGGGCAAATGTAATACAAAAAATATCCATGAAATAAAAACAAAAAAAGAGTAATTTTTCACTCGTAGTTGAGTAGCTTTTCACTTTCAAAACAGAACATCTGTTTTGCTCCCTAAATAAAGAGATAACTTTGTCACAAACTGCTAATAAATTATCTCATTCATTTAGAAAAGAAAAAATGATTGATACACCACAAAAAGGGACATTTTTGCACCATTGCGAATAAAAAAGCCATGACTTCATTCATTTGCAGTACGTTTGTATAAACACTAGCAAAGCAGGCATTTGCCCCAAAAAGGGATAATTTTTGGACCATTGTTACAATTTACCCAAAACAATATTATATTGAAGTGTTGTTAAATAAGTTGTTGGTTACCTCTGGTTACCATCCATTTTCCTTTAGTCAGATAGGTTTGGGTGTCCAATGTAGTCTTCTTTGGCAGTTGGACCTAGGCAGTATTTACTTCTGCTGCATTCTGGGCAATTCTGGCACTTACTAGGGCCCTTGACATCATTAAATCATGGTGAGACACACATCATGACATTGTGGTGCCCAGTAAATGCCAGTGGTGCCAAGTAAACAAAACAGTTGCCCATGATACTGAGCCAGAGATGCCAGCTGCAGAAGTGAAGACTGCTGTCACCAGGACTAGATCGGACACTTACAAAATGGGCTGTATATTTTCTATAGTATATAAGTATTAAAATATATAGCAGACTATATAATGAAATAAATTTAATTTGTTGGTTCAGAAGTTTTCGAAGTAAGCACAGATCTTGTCAGCGACACAGCGCTACAAAGAACCATAACTTTAAATTAAATATCCATTAACAAGTTTTGTAGAAAAAATTATATAGATTAAAATGCAAATGGGGTGCATGTAGCATCATGGGAGGTACCACATGATTCAGATCACCTTCGGTTTAACTGATTTTCTGGCTAACCTCATCCATGAGACATTGATTGACGCACTGGCATCACTTAAGTCATTTCAAAAGACTATTCTGCACTTGGACTGATATTGTGATTATCCACACATGAGAGGGATCTCAACTGAGACAGTGCTAGTTCAAGTGAAGCCAACTAAGTCATTGAATGCAGCAGAGGGGCAAAACTAGTCAGCAGAGCTGTCAGAGGATGGGGGCTCTGGTCCACATGGCAGTGCCCAATTTGCTTTGAACACTCAATTTGCATTTGCACCTAAATAAGTTATTCTTCTAAATCAGCTCACTGCCTTTTAACCAAATCATTGGCTCTTGTAAGTGCAAGACCCCCTACAAAGACCATTATTGCTTTGAAATGGGTTTCTGAACTGACAGACTCTGTACAACTGTCAGTGATCTCATGTGACAGCAGAGTCTTTAAAAAATTATACTCCATTCCCGAACAATCTTTCAAGCTGATCGATAACCACATCAAGTTTGAACTTTCATTTGGTCATGCAGAATGAAGCCTCCAACATAGATTAGTGCTAGAAATACATTTTAAAATTCTATATTTCCAAAAACAGTATTGAGGCAGATAGTAATACATATAATGCTTCAGATATTGCAAACAATATTTAAGCAATAATAATGTCACGGAAGTACTCCAAGTAAGAAAAAGTAATTTTCATGTAAAAGGTTAAACACATTAGATATCAATTCATGTCATAGTAGAAAACATGTTTTCCTATGTTTACAACAGTCTAATGATCCTTTTACCACTGTAGATGCAATCTGGGGATCAATTTTGTTGCTTTCTGCTTTTACGGTAATGCTCAGTGAAAAGGCTTGTATAGAAATGCAGCTTGATAATGTTATGTGTTGCTGGCATAGAAAGAAAGTGACAGCTGTTAAAGAAACCTGTAAATGACATTTTTTAGCCACGTTTACGCCAAATAACAGACTGAGCCTACTTTTATAAAGGTGTGGAACTATTCTGTGCTTTCAAAATTATTCGCTAGAATTATAACTAAGTTAACCCCTTATAAAACAAAAGTCTGTAATGAAACACAGCAAATCCCCAAGCTAATAGCATACAAATAGCTACAAGCCAAGTTTATAAAAAAAAATACAAAACAATGACCAACTGCTGGACTGATCAAATATACAGTGTACAATGTAAAATATAAAATAGCGGTTCAACCATTGAAAACATTTAGTTGATTATTAGAATCAGAATAGTGAGATAATCAAGTTCTCACCGTGCATGTATACGTCCGGAGAGTGACTGTATATCAATGGATAGATTGCAAAATTTACCGTTAGTTGAAACAGATGCAATCAGTCCTAATTGAAAGGGCTAAAAGAATGAACCCTATATTAGGAAAGCAGAATTTTCATTCTATTGCACTCTTACTGCAGACAAACCAGAAAACCCAACGCGTTTCGGAAATGAGCTCTTTCTTTCGTCATACATGAAACCATATCAATTCAATACTACCTATATCAATATTAAGCCCATAAAAGTCAAACTGGATCAAATTGTTAATCACTACATGTGACATTTATAACAAAGATAGTATAATACTGATAATACTGTAATTTAAAAATAGCAATGAGAATGATAATAAGTTTCCCTAAAAGATCCCAATACAAGTAAACGCAAATCACTTCTAGTTCAATAATTTGGTGGTGCACGAAAAAAAAAGAGGGGAGAGGAATACTGTAACTTCATTAATAAAAGTATTTAAAATGAAATATAAAAATACCCCTAACAGTGCACCACCACGTAAAAATGATTCCATTAATTGAATAATTAATAAATAAATATGCATTTATATTAGATTAAAACGCAAATAGCTAAATCTCATAATTTCACCCATTTTGTGCTAAAATATTGAGGTCAAAGATCCACTTTGATTCAATCCTAGACATTTTGTTTAAATAATTTCCTCCCTCTGTAGTAAAATATTGATTCGAAACCTGGATGATAAAGAATCAAGACAGAAGAAGAATCAATGCTGTTTAGTCATGGGGGTCTCCCAAGGGCAGAATATTACTCAGACAACACAGGGTGCGAGTAAAACAGTGTGGCAATACTTTATTGAACCACCAACAATAACATATAGCACAGTCCCAGCAAAATACCCAATTGTGCAAAATTGCAGAGTCTCAACCTTCAACTGACTCGCCGGGATTAGAGCAGCTGCGACTCCGGGGCTTCCAGGGCTGACGACACCCACCAGCATCACCCCACTTTTGGCAGGCACCCACAGAGAGAAGGTAATGACAAGCTTAGAAAGCTGACAGTCCATTGAGGCACATGGCCAGACGACCAGATGGTCCCAGCCTGGCTTCTTCGAATGTCTCCACAGAGCGAGGTGATGGGATGGCCCCAACCTGGATTGTCCCAACGTATCCCTGGGGGTCAGGTGACTGGAGGGTCACAATACTAGCTTTCCAAAACATATCCATGGGTTCAGTGATATTCAATGGAGCAGATCTGTGTTCTTCCAGCTGGGGCCATGGTCCCTTAAGCTGACATCCTGTAGAATGTCAAATCTGTGTCCCTCTTGATGGAGCCATGTTGTCCTGGCTGTTGCTCTGGCAAGTCAAATCCTTTTTTTAAGCTCACATCTGAGGCTCAGGTCATCATACACAGGTCAGGGATGAGGTAGGATGAGTTTAACTCTCATTGTTTGAGTATTTAATCAATATGCAAAGTTCGCCCTTCTCTGTTTTGCAGGTCAACAAGCCACAGGATCACAAAATGGTTAATCAAAATATTTAGAAAACATCCATTGTTCAATGACCCTGCATCCCTGTCTTGCAAAGTTAGCAGACAATAAGTTGAAGAAAACATCAACTCAAGTGTCAACATCCAGGCTTATACAAACAATAGTCTGTGCTTCTTGACCAACCAAAGACAAACGCATAAATTCAAAAGTCATCGTAAAGATAATAGTCTATGCACCTGGCCTACTTAAATGTACGGCTGGCATATTTAGGATAAAATGCTGTGTCATCACAAATTCCTTCAAAATGTGGTGATGGAGAAGGATGCAATCAAAACTTCGGATGTCAAGAAGAACAAACAAATCAATTTTGGAACAAATCAAGTCAGACTTGTAACCAGAAGCAAGGATCACCAAGCTACGACTTGTCTACTTTGGACACATCATGGGAAGAGAGCAAATACTGGAGAAGGACATAATGGTCGGAAGAATAGAAGAAACAAGGTGAAGAGGAAGACCAGCAACCTGATGGCTTGATACAATCAAGATAATGGCAGAGAAGACTCTGATGGACCTATCTAGGCTTGCACAGGATCGATCTTCCTAGAGAGCGTTCATCCATCAAGTCGCCATGGCTCGAGGTTGAGCTGAAGGCTGTTATTATTATTATTATTAGCAACTCTCCATAGAAATTGCTTTTCTAATATATTTTCATTACCTGCTCTTATTCTATGACTACATCTTAGAGGAATAGAGAAAAAAGATAAAAAAATGGTGCAGAGTTGAGACAGTTAATGGAAGGAAAAGCCCTTATTGTCAGCAAACATATTTGAATATTCACATAAGTCACAGGTCCCAATAACACCTAATAATAATAATAATGCAAAAAAAATGCCTTTGATTTTAGTAAATTATAAATATGTGATTGATTTTAAATGGTAGTGTAACATTATGTATACAGTTTTACACAATACATTATTATACAATCAATGAAAGAAAATTTTCAAGTTTTTGAGACAGATATTTTCTCACTGTGAAACTTTATTTTATCTGCCAGAGGATGAATAATCATGCTGACATATGACAATTTCTTTGCTAAATCAAATTTGTGCAAAGTAATTAAGATAAACAAACACTAGTTCATCTGTGTAGGTTACTGCTATCTGAGTCAAAATGATTCCTTTCAATCAAACTCGCATGTTGTGAAATATAAAGCTTGTCCATCAATAACATAATATTGACTATAGAGTATGCAAATATAGAGCTGCACAATCACTTACAATGGATTTATTTATAGAAATACACACCAAAAGAAAAAAAAACATATACAGCTGATAAAATAAGTATTGAACATAACACCAATTTTGTAAGTAAATATATTTCTAAAGGTGCTATTGTCATGAAATTCTTACCAGATATCAGTAACAACCCATCGGATCCACACAGCCAAAGAAATCAAACTATAAATAAATTAAGTTTTGTATAATAATGAGAAATGACACATGGAAAAGTATTGAACACGCTGAAATTTAATTAACACTTCCTACAAAAGCATTTGTTTATGATGACAGCTTCAAAACACCTCCTGTATGGAGAAACTAGTCTCAGGCATTGCTCATTTGTGACTTTGGCCCATTTTTCCACATAAACACTCTTCAAATCCTAAAGGTTCTGTGGGCTCCTTCTATGAACTCTGAGCTTTAGTTCCTTCCATAAATTTTCTATTGGACTCAGGTGATTGGCTGGGAGATTCAAGCAGTTTTATTTTTTTTCTCTGAAAATAAATGGGGTTTTACCTAGGCTGTGTGTTTGGAATCATTGTCTTGCTGAAATGCCCACCCTCGTTTCACCTTTATCATCCTGGCAGATGTCAGCAGATTGTTATCAAGAATGCTTTGATACATTTGTCCATTCATCCTTCTTTCAATTATATGAAATTTCCCAGTGTCATATGCTGAAAAACAGACCCACACCATGATGCTCCCACCATCAAACTTTACTGTTGGTATGGTGTTTTTGGGCTGATATGCAGTGCATTTTGGCCTCCAAACATGGTGTGTATTATGGCAGCCAAAGAATTAAATTTTGGTCTCATCTGACCAGACAATATTCTCCTAGTATTTCACAGGCTTGTCTAAATGTTGTTGAGCAGACTTTAAATGCACTTTATCATGCTTTTTGTTTAGCAATAGTGTCTTGTATGGTGAGCGTGCACACAGGCCATGGAGGTTGAGTGCATTATTTATTGTTTTCTTTGAAATAATTATACCTGTTAATTCTAGGTCTTTCTGTAGCTCTCCACAGGTGGTTCTTGGATCTTGGACAACTCTTCTGATAATACTTTTCAATCCTCTGTCTGAAATCTTGTGGGAAGCATCTAGTTGTTGCTGATTTATGTTGAAATGATGTTCTTTTCACTTTTGGATCATGGCCCCAACAGTGCTCACTGGAACTTTCAGTAGTTTAGAAATTCTTCTGTAACCGATGTCATCACTATGTTTTACAACAATAAGGTTGTGAAGGTCTTGAAACAGCTCTCTGGCTTTACCCATCATTGCATGTGTCTTATGTAGAACCTTGGTAATGAGATACCCTTTTATAGGCTATCAGTTGAAAAAACAGATATTATTTTTCACTAAGAGGTAGGATTTCTCTCTAATTAATGACAGATTTCAGCTGGTATCATGAGTTTCCATGGCTTTTTGCATCTCTTTCTTCATGTGTTCAATACTTTTTCCCTGTGTAATTTCTCATTATTTTGCATAACTTAATTTATGGATATCTATGGCTTGATTTCTTTGCATGTGTGGATTGGATGGGTGGTTACTGACATCTGGTGCAAATTTCACACCAATAGCTCCTTTAGAAATATTTTTATTTAGAAAAGTGGTGAAATGTTCCATACTTATTTTCCCCTGCTTTATATATTACTGTGCAAAAGATTTAGGCAGATGTGGAACAACTGATGCAGAGTAAGAATATAATTGAAAATAGAGATGTTAGTTTATTTTTAGCAATTAATGAAATGCAAATTAAATGAATGGGTGAGAAAATTAAATCAAATCGATATTTTCTGTTACCTCTCTTTGCCTTACAAACAACATCAAAGCATGATGGTGTTAAGATCAGGCTCTGTGGTGACCATACTATCACATCCATGAGTCTTTATTCTTCTTTACGCTGAAGATAGTTCTTAATTACACTGGCTGCATATTTGGACTTGTTGACCTGCTGCAGAATAAATTTGGAGCCAATCAGATGTCTCCCTGATAGTATTGTATGATGGCTAAGTATCTCTTTTTATTTCTTAGCATTGAGAACACTATTAATCCTGATCAAATTTCCATTTGCTGAAATGCAGGCCAAACTTGCCAGGAACCTATATCATGCTTAACTTTTACCTGCAGACACTCATTCTTGTACCTCTCTCAAGCCTTTGAGTGAACAAATTTCCTTCTGTTATAGCTAAATAGTTCAAATATTAAATCATTAATACAAAGCACCTGCTGCCATTTTTCTGCTAGCAAGTTTCTATGATTCATACATAGTTGAGTCACTTACATGCCAAAGATATGGCTCTGTGACTGCAATTCATCCATGAAGGTCACTTCAGGCCAGACTTCTCCAAACAGTAGATGGGTGTAGCTGAATCCTACTGGTTTCTGCCAGTTTTAAATTAAATTAATCTGTAGTCATGAGAGATCTGTAGTTTATCTTGAAAAAGAGTTCAGTTCCAACCAGAAGCCCGTAAATAAAGCTACTTGAACTTCCACCAGTGTGTGGAATTACTCATCTTCTAAAGCCCACGGCTTACACCCTGCTTGCCGCATTTCCTGATTTCCGCCTCCTGCTCCACACAGGTCCTCCTTGACAAGAAAGAGATCTTACATTTTACGTTATTGCTCTACTAGATTTATGCCTACCTGCACCCACAACAGATGTCCTTGACAAAAAACGTTCCCAGTCAAAACGTTGGACAAGATCTGTTTTTGACTCCTTGAGGATCAAAATAAATTTACACTGTAGAAAAAGCCACAGTCTCATTTCATTTTCTTTTGTGGTGCTGAGGTTCCAGCCTCAGTAAGTCTGGAGCACGAGTCATTTCCTCAAGTACACAATTCTTTCAAATGGACAGTGTGTTGGTCTTTGCCCTTCTAATTCTCACCTTGTACAGCAGCGTGGTCATCATCAAATGCCTAACCTCCTCTTCTTGTCCAGTTCTAAGTTAATGGCACAGTTGGACATCTTCCAATTTTGTAGGGAAGTAAACATGTGTTTTTCTTCTTCTACACTGTTTCCTTGGCAACCAATGAATTTGTTGTTTTCAAAGTTGCCCATTTCTTGACACTTCTTCAAAAGAGCTTGAACATCACATCTTGAAACCGCAGTCACAAATAAAATCGTTACTTGGGATAGACCTTGCTGATACAATATAACTACCTTGTGTCTTGTTGCTGTGCTCAGTCGTGCCATGGTGTATGACCCTTGACATTAAACTGTCTTCCGCAGTCTCACTTTTGTTGCAGAGTTTGTCTGTTCCTTAATCAGTTTTAATTCTCCTATATAGTTGTCTGTGTTTCAATTAATTACTGTGTTTCAACCTATATATGAAAATGATGATTATTGTCTTTATTATTTAATTGGTTACTCACACACCTGACTATAATGTGTACTTAGAAGAATTGATTATGTCTTAGATAAAGAATGGTCACACGAAATATTGATTTGATCTAAATTAATTTTTTGTTTACTTACACTGCATTTTGTTAAATGATAAAAAAAACTATTAATATTGAAAACATTTAAACTTTGCAACATTTTGTCCACAATTTTTTCACAGTCCTATATATGTATGTGAAAGTATGGGCAATTGTTACAATGACAAAACCTCTATCAAAAATTGTGGAGTTACTGGAGCCAGGCATGTATGATAGAAATGATTAAGATCCCACCAGAGAAAGGATGCTTTGTCATGCCACACACAAATTGGCCAATTTGTGCGCCAAACTTTCTCATTTTATAAGTATAGTCTATGTGGCAATAATGCAGTGTAGATTTTACGTATTCACTGTTTGCAAATTTCTCTTAGAGCATACAGTGTGCTGCTGCACTCTTTGGTTAACATATAATACAGTGACAGTAGCTTGCACCTGTTCACATTTGCTTCATTCTGTTGGGAACTGCTGCACTACTGGTCAGTTTGTGTTTTATTGCATTATATTTTTGAAGGTAGTGCCTGCCTCTTTACTTGGTTGAACACTCCTCCCAACAGTCTAAAGTTATGTTCACACGATGCATTTTGATGCATTTTCACGGCGGTTTTCCCACCTTGGAAACGCTGCAAAAATGCTTGTTAATAGGTCTGCAAGGTATAGCAATGCGACTACGAATGTGCTGTGCACATGATGCGGAAATTTCCGCTCCGGATTCACATTGCGGTAAAAACCCGCAGCATGACCATTGTTTGGGCATTTCCGCTGCAAATTTGCACCCATTGACTTGCATTGAATCACAGAAAACCCGCAGGTATAATATCTATACCTGCGGATATGCTGTGTTTCAATGAAAGTTAATGGCCGCGAAATCGCACTGGAAACGCGCTACGGGTGGTTCTCTCATCCGACAGCCGCTCTTTCTGATAGCAGTGAGAGCGGTGGGGATGGGAGGAGCAGTAGTCTGCTCTGCCCTGCCCACGTGCTCACTGTAAAAAAAAGAAAAAAAAGTAAAAATAAAAAAATAAACCTCTATATTCACCTGTCCGGTGGCCCCCGGCGGCGATCCTGTCCTCCCGGCGGCCGGCAGTACACTGCAGGAAGCGAGATCCCTCCCTGCAGTATACTGTGTTTCTAGGACCTGCGCTGACATCACCGATCAGCTGAGCAGTCATGTGATCGATCAGCTGACGCTGACGTCAGCGATCAACTGATGGTTATGCGACCGTCAGCTGATCGGTGACATCAGCGATTAGCTGATGATCACGAGACCGCTCAGCTGATCGGTGATGTCAGCGATCAGCTGATCGGTCACGTGACCATCAGCTGATTGGTGACACCCGTGATCAGCTGATCGGTCACGTGACCAATCAGCTGATGCTCACCTCACCCTGGGAACATTCACAAGAATGTTCCCAGAGTGGTAAGCTCACCGGAGCTGATCAGCTGATCTTCAACTGATCAACCCTAGTGACCTCCTGCAGCATGTATACTGATAGGAGTGATTTTACAACCCTGTCAGTATAGAGTGCTGTTTTCTACAGCAGTGACATCAGTGATGGCTGATGTCACTGCTGTAGAAGTGACCCGGATTGTCGTGAGACAATCGTTGGTGGTACGTGGACTACGTCGTTGACGGCGGACAGTTGAGGGATATGGTTGTTTGTTATTTTACGTTTTTTTTTAGAAGATCGATGGCTTCGCGGAACGAGTGTAATAAAAAAATTGTAGAACTGTGTGTTTTTTATTTTATTAAAATACTTTATTCTGGCTGTGTCTTTTATTGAAAAAGTGGCGACCATTTTATTACGTGGTTAGTAATGGAGGGCGTCTTATAGACGCCCTCCATTACTAACCTGGGCTTCACGTCAGCCGTCAATACAAGACTGACGTGAAATTCAACCCTATTACCCCACTCGCCACCGCTACAGGGCAGTGGGAAGAGCGGAGGATAAGCGCCAGATTTGGTGCATCTTATGGATGCGCCATTTCTGGGACTGCTGAGGAGCGATATAAATAGCCTCGGAGGGCGTTAGTTTTATGGCTCCTTTCCTGGCTATTAATATCTGCCCACAGCTGTCTAGTTTAGCCTTTGCTGGTTAGATTTTATAGGGGGACCCCACGTCAATTTTATTTCTGGGGTCCCCCTATAATCTAGCCTGTAAAGGCTAAACTAACAGTTGTGGGCTGAGCTGATATTAATATCCAGGGAACATTGTTGGCTAATAGCCCCTTCCCCGGCTACTAATATCAGCCCCTTGTGGTCGCCTTTCTATCTGCTGGCTATAAAAATGACGTGGGAGCCCACACCATTTTTTTTAAATTTCAGGCTCTATGCCCACGATCAGGACATAGCAGTGCTTTGAAGGCATATTTTTTGCTGCGTCCAAAATGTTGCATTCTATTGAATGCAGGTAAATCCACATGTGTTAACTGAACCATGCGTATTTACTGCATTCTATACATTCTAGTGGTCAAACTTCTGTTGCAGAGACTAGCGACTCCGGAAGAGAATTTGACATGCTGCTGTCTTGAAAAACACACCGCATGTCAGTGTCCACAGGTGATCTGCAGCCTCAGATGCACACATAGCGGACATGGGATTTCTAGAGATCCCATCCACTATGCTGTAACATCTGGACGCTGCAGAATTGATGCCGTATAAACACGCAGCGTCAAACCTGCAGCGGCTCCTGACTGTGGCCACGTACCGAAACTCACCCGCAGCATGTCAATTTCTGTAGCAGACACGCTAGTCTCTGCTGCAGATTTTGACCGATTGAAGTGTCATTATATGCGGTGGATTCACATGTGCCGACAACAAAAGTGCGCCATTAGAACACAGCGTTTTGGACATAACAAAAATGCGCTGCGTCCAAAGCGTTGCTGAGTGCCGATCAGGGGGACATAGCAGCTAAAGAACCAGCTATGAGATGTTATTTAATGGCCAGGGACCATGTTTGCAAATGGTACCTTCCCAGGCTAAAAATACCAGCTCACAGCAGCTGCATAAATTACATGAATAGAAATGATAATGAAGATTGGGTGAATGGGACTAGGTGACACCCAGCTCTTTTGTTTGGTTATGGCAAAGTATCAATCAGACCTTTTCATGACCAAAACTAATTAAAGTAAAGTAAAGAGTTAAATAAACACACTTACACAGAGCAAACGCTTTATTTGAAATACAACAGCCAGATTTTTTAATAATTTAAATTAACCAATATACTCACCCCAGTTGTGACTGTAATCCAAGGGTTTAAGCAATGTCGCACCAAATAACTTTATTTAGCTCCAAAAAGCATTCATTGATGTACAAAAACGCTTCAAACACCGCATCAAAAACGCACAGCGTTTTTCCTGCCAAGGAGATGCAGAAACGCTCAGGATATTTCTGCTTCAAATCCTGATCGTGTGCATATACCCTAAGGCTGTTTTTAATTAGCATTGGATCCTACTCATCCTTTAAAGAGTAAATAATAAGAAACTTTGTCGTATATTATCAGAGAAATTAGCTTTTTTTCTCCTACAGGACCAATCATTCATTCTAACAATTGGAATTTTTACATTACTGAGATAGGAAAGGGGAGTAGCTGCTGATAAAAGTTTATGTAGATGGGAGGAGGGGAGCTACAGGCAGATCTCTGGCCTCCTTCTCCCCCCTCCTGTCCTCATAGAATCTTGCCAATAGCAACTGTCATCTCCTAGCTCAGCAATGTAACATTCTGTCTTCATTGAATACAGATTTTACCCATGAACTGACAATTTTGAGAATGACTGATCAGTCCAGGAGGAGAAAAAGAAGCAGTTTTCTTTGATAAGATATATTACAAAGTTTCTTATTTTCATGTGCACTATTGATTTATAAAATAAAAATTAAAACAATGGTTACTCTTTAACCCCTTAATAACATTTGACGTACTAATACGCGTCTGTGCCCTGGGACTTAAGAGCCAGACCCGTATTAGTACGTCATGGCGATCGCGCGCGCACACAGGCTGTGCGGGCGCGATCGCCGCCGGGTGTCAGCTGATTGTCACAGCTGACACCCGGTACTATGTGCAGGGAGCGGTCCTGCACCGCTCCCAGCACATTAACCCCCGTTATGCTGCGATCGAAGTCGATCGAAATCGATCGCGGCATTGCGGGGGCAAGGGGAGGTGATCGGCGATACTCACCTCCTCTTCCGGCTTCCAGCGCAGACTGCAGCGGCTTCCCGGGTGTTGCCATGACGACCCGATGTCGTCATGACAACATCCGGGTCACCAGAGAGCAGGAAGATTGCTTGGACATGTGCAGTGCATCTCTAAGCAATCTTAACACTGTGCACTTCTGACAGCCTGCATGGCATAGGGATGGTGCTCCATTCCTATGCCATGCAGGCGATCAGAAAAAAAAAAGTGAAAGTCCCAGAGTGGGACAAAGTAATAAGGTGTACAAACTGTCTGAAAGTGGAAAAAAAAAAAAAATGTGCAAAAATATTATAAAAAAAAAAAAAAAAATACACCAAAAATAAAAATATAATGTACCCATCAATAAATATTATTATAAAAAAAATAAAAAAAAAACAATAAAAGTACACATATTTGGTATCGCCGCGTCCGGAACAGCCTGACCTATAAAACTGTCCCACTAGTTAACCCCTTCAGTGAACACGGTAAAAAAAAAAAAAAAAAAAACGCAGCAAAAAACAATGCTTTATCACCATACCGCCAAACAAAAAGTGGAATAACACGCGATCAAAAAGACGCATATAAATAAAAATGATACCGCTGAAAACGTCATCTCGTCCCACAAAAAACAAGCCACCATACAGCTCCATCAGCCGAAAAATAAAAAAGTTTCAGCTCTCAGAATAAAGCGATGCTAAAAAATATTTTTTTCTATAAAATAGCTTTTATTGTGTATAAGCGCCAAAACATAGAAAAATTATACAAATGTGGTACCGCTGTAAACGTACTGACCCGAAGAATAAAGCTACCTCATCAATTTTACCACACGCGGAACAGAATAAAAAAAAAAAAAAAAAACAATTCCTGAATTGTTGGTTTTTGTTTATTCTGCCTCCCAAAAATCGGAATAGAAAGCGATCAAAAAATGTCACGTGCCTGAAAATGGCACCAATAACAACGTCAAGTCATCCCGCAAAAAACAAGCCGTCACATGACTGTCTGCCAAAATCTGGAAAAATTATAGCTCTCAAAATATGGCGATGCAAAAACTAGATTTTACAAAAAATGCGTCTTTCAGTGTGTGACAGCTGTCAGTCATAAAAACCCCATATGATTCTGGCATTGCTGTAATCAAACCGACCCGAAGAATAAAGTCGTCTAATCACTTATACCGCACAAGGAACGGCGTCAAAAATAAACTCTTGGGTTAGGATTGGGCTAGGGTTAGGGCTGGGTTTGGGGCTAGGGTTGTGCTGGGGCTAGGGTTGTGCTGGGGCTAGGGTTGTGCTAGGGCTAGGGCTGGGGCTGGGATTTTTTTCAAAAGTAAGAAAAAAAGATGACGATATGGTGACTAGTGTTGAGAGCAAGTGCTCGCTACTTGAGTTTGCATCGGGTGCTCTGGTATGCATTGAGTATCGTGGGTATTTGAGTGACATGCTCGAGTCTCTGCCCCATATGCTTCGCGGCCAAAAAACTTTATGGGGATTGCCTGCCATGCACGAGCGATCCCCGCATGTTTTTTTTTGGGTGCCTAATAACCGTGAAACATGCGGAGCAGGGACTCGAGCATGTCACACTCAAGCACACGCTGCACATGGTGCATACCTGAGTACCCGATGCAAACTCAAGTAGCGAGCACTTGCGCTCAAGAATAATGACAACTTATTCAATATGATGACCTAATGTAAACAAATTCTGTGCCGTACCTCTGGGTTCAAAATGTTCACTATACACCTTAATAAAATCCTTGAGGGGTATAGTTTCCAAAATGGGGACACTTGTGGGGGAGCTCCACTGTTTAGGCACATCACGGGCTCTCCAAACGCGACATGGTGTCCGCTAACAAATTGAATGGAAAATCGGCTCAAATTGTTAGCGGACGCCATGTTGCGTTTGGAGAGCCCCTGTGTGCCCAAACATTGGAGCTCCCCCACAAGTGACCCCATTTTGGAAACTAGACCCCCCAAGGCACCTATCTAGATGCATAGTAAGCACTTGGAACCCCCAGGTGCTTCACAAATTGATTCGTAAAAATGAAAAAGTGAAAAAAAAAACACTTTTTCATTTTTATGAATCAATTTGTGAAGCACCTGGGGTTCCAAGTGCTCACTATGCATCTAGAAAGGTGCCTTGGGGGGTCTAGTTTCCAAAATGGGGTCACTTGTGGGGGAGCTCCAATGTTTGGGCACACAGGGACTCTCTAAATGCAACATGGTATCCGCTAACAAATTGAATGGAAAATCGGCTCAAATTGTTAGCGGACACCACATTGCGTTTGGAGAGCCCCTCTGTGCCCAAACTTTGGAGCTCCCCCACAAGTGACCCCATTTTGGAAACTAGACCGCCCAAGGCACCTATCTAGATGCATAGTAAGCACTTGGAACCCCCAGGTGCTTCACAAATTGATTCGAAAAAATGAAAAAGTGAAAAAAAAAACACTTTTTCATTTTTATGAATCAATTTGTGAAGCACCTGGGGTTCCAAGTGCTCACTATGCATCTAGATAGGTGCCTTGGGGGGTCTAGTTTCCAAAATGGGGTCACTTGTGGGGGAGCTCCAATGTTTGGGCACACAGGGACTCTCCAAATGCAACATGATATCCGCTAACAAATTGTCGGCTCAAATTGTTAGCGGATATCATGTTGCATTTGGAGAGTCTCTGTGTGCCCAAACATTTGAACTCCCCCACAAGTGACCCCATTTTGGAAACTAGACCCCCCAAGGCACCTATCTAGATGCATAGTGAGCACTTGGAACCCCAGGTGCTTCACAAATTGATTCATAAAAATTAAAAAGTGTTTTTTTTTTCACTTTTTCATTATTACGAATCAATTTGTGAAGCACCTGGGGGTTCCAAGTGCTCACTATGCATCTAGAAAGGTGCCTTGGGGGGTCTAGTTTCCAAAATGGGGTCACTTGTGGGGGAGCTCCAAAGTTTGGGCACAGAGGGGCTCTCCAAACGCAATGTGGTGTCCGCTAACAATTTGAGCCGATTTTCCATTCAATTTGTTAGCGGATACCATGTTGCATTTAGAGAGTCCCTGTGTGCCCAAACATTGGAGCTCCCCCACAAGTGACCCCATTTTGGAAACTAGACCCCCCAAGGCACCTATCTAGATGAATAGTGAGCACTTGGAACCCCTAGGTGCTTCACAAATTGATTCGTAAAAATGAAAAAGTGCTTTTTTTTTCACTTTTTCATTTTTACGAATCAATTTGTGAAGCACCTGGGGGTTCCAAGTGCTCACTATGCATCTAGAAAGGTGCCTTGGGGGGTCTAGTTTCCAAAATGGGGTCAATTGTGGGGGAGCTCCAAAGTTTGGGCACAGAGGGGCTCTCCAAACGCAATGTGGTGTCCGCTAACAATTTGAGCCGATTTTCCATTCAATTTGTTAGCGGATACCATGTTGCATTTAGAGAGTCCCTGTGTGCCCAAACATTGGAGCTCCCCCACAAGTGACCCCATTTTGGAAACTAGACCCCCCAAGGCACCTATCTAGATGCATAGTGAGCACTTGGAACCCCTAGGTGCTTCACAAATTGATTCGTAAAAATGAAAAAGTGTTTTTTTTTTCACTTTTTCATTTTTACGAATCAATTTGTGAAGCACCTGGGGGTTCCAAGTGCTCACTATGCATCTAGAAAGGTGCCTTGGGGGGTCTAGTTTCCAAAATGGGGTCACTTGTGGGGGAGCTCCAAAGTTTGGGCACAGAGGGGCTCTCCAAACGCAATGTGGTGTCCGCTAACAATTTGAGCCGATTTTCCATTCAATTTGTTAGCGGATACCATGTTGCATTTAGAGAGTCCCTGTGTGCCCAAACATTGGAGCTCCCACACAAGTGACCCCATTTTGGAAACTAGACCCCCCAAGGCACCTATCTAGATGCATAGTGAGCACTTGGAACCCTTAGGTGCTTCACAAATTGATTCGTAAAAATGAAAAAGTGTTTTTTTTTTCACTTTTTCATTTTTACGAATCAATTTGTGAAGCACCTGGGGGTTCCAAGTGCTCACTATGCATCTAGAAAGGTGCCTTGGGGGGTCTAGTTTCCAAAATGGGGTCACTTGTGGGGTAGCTCCAAAGTTTGGGCACACAGGGGCTCTCCAAACAGAACATGGTGTCCGCTAATTATTCAAGCAAATTTTACAATCAAAAAGTCAAATGGCGCTCCTTCCCTTCCGAGCCCTGCCGTGCGCCCAAACAGTGTTTCTTCCCCAAATATTGGGTATCTGCGTGCCCAGGGAAATTGCACAACAAATTTTGGGGTCCATTTTTTCTTGTTACCCCTGTGAAAATAAAAAAAATTGGGTCTAAAGTAACATTTTTGTGAAAAAAGTTAAATGTTCATTTTTTTCTTCCACATTCAAAAAATTCCTGTGAAGCACCTGAAGGGTTAATAAAGTTCTTGAATGTGGTTTTGAGCACCTTGAGGGGTGCAGTTTTTAGAATGGTGTCACCTTTGGGTATTTTCTGTCATAAAGACCTCTCAAAGTGACTTCAAATGTGATGTGGTCCCTAAAAAAATGGTTTTATAAATTTTGTTGGAAAAATGAGAAATCGCTGGTCAACTTTTAACCCTTATAGCTCCCTAACAAAAAAAAATTTTGGTTCCAAAATTGTGCTGATGTAAAGTAGACATGTGGGACATGTTATTTATTAACTCTTTTGTGTGACATATCGCTCTGATTTCAGGGCTTAAAAATTCAAATTTTGAAAATCGCAAAATTTTCAAAATTTTCGCCAAATTTCCGTTTTTTTCACAAATAAACGCAAGTGATATCGAATAACTTTTTCCACAATCATGAAGTGCAATATGTCACGAAAAAACAATCTCAGAATCAGGGGGATCCGTTGAAGCGTTCCAGAGTAATTACCTCATAAATTGACAGTGGTCAGAATTGTAAAAATTGGCCCGGTCATTAACGTGCAAACCACCCGCGGGGCTTAAGGGGTTAAATTTGTAGGCTTTTGGCCAGGGAGAGGCAGGTAAGAGTCTCATAACATTAAGGGTACGTTCCCAGGTTCAGGATTTGCTGCGATTTTGATGGTCATGCAGCGTCAAAAACGCAACGGCCAGATGTTACAGCAGAGTGGATGGAAATTCTAGAAATCCCATGTCCACTGTGCGTGTATGTCCACCTGTGGATCACCAGCAGAAATTGACGTGCAGAGCTTCTTTCAGATCCACAGCATGTCAATTTCTCTTGCGGGAACACATACAGATTTTCCCCATAGACTTGCATCAATCAGTAAAATCTGCATGTGTAAAAAACGTAAAATGTGTGTCCGCTAATTTGCATAATATGTGCGGATATTCTGCAGTGTCAAAACCACAGCAAATCCTGAATGTGGGAGCGTACCCTGAGAGTCCCAGTTGCCTTGCCATGTCTGATGGGCGCAGAACAAATTGTCCACTTAGTACACTTTATATTATAAGTATACTCTATATGGAAGTAATGCAGTATAAAGTTCACATATTCCCTGTTTGCAGATATCTTAGAGCATACAGTGTGCTATTGTTTTCTTTGGTTTCCATAGAGCCAAAGAGTTTGGACCTTCCTCATAATGGCGATTGGCAAGCTGAATGGCATCTGAGATACAAGATGGCAAAGATTCTAAGAGTCAAGTTAAGGTGGTTGACAAAAGATGGCATAAGATCTGTGAAGTAGATAGGCAGAGGGTGGAGGGAAGTTATAGGTCTGTGAGGGGAAATGCAAAGGCAAAGATAACAGGGTCTCTGTGAAGGAAGGAGGCAGGATGGAGAAAATGATTGCAGAGGCTCTAATCTGGAGCTCATGTTAACAGTTAAGTGAGGGAGACAGAAGACTCATTCAAAAGTACAACTGCTCTTGTTTTTTTGTTTTTTTTATTATCTGACAAGCTCACAGAATGCAGGGCACTTAGGTTTGCATTAACCTTCCACTTTCACCCTTAATATCGCACATATATTACATTAATTCTGTGATTAAAAGCAGATACAACTGTTTTATTCTAACTAGGTAAATTAAAAAACTGGGGGCCTCTAATTCTTGCTACTTGACATATTAGGGTCTTAGAAACAATAAAAGCAACAAAAAGCTTTTTTGCATAATGAGTCACACATGATATTCAATGCATTAAAGAAGCATCAGATTACTGGACTCAATGAGAACTTTTGTAATGTAACATTTTTTTTAAACTGTAACTTTTTATGGACAGTCTTTTGTCACGAGGTTTACATTTTTCATTCCAACTGCAATAGTATCACTTCTTAGAAAGAAGCTGAAGAATAATGTTTTCAGAGGCCAGTTCAATTTCTCCTTGGACAATCATGTTTTATCTATCAGACATCTTTTCATTTTATTTTTTAATTTCCCAAATGTATTATAGGCATTCTCTGTGCGAGTTTTACCATTATTCTTGTGAATTCATTTGCACATTCTCATCATTTGCTTGGCACAAGTGATATACCCAGGATGAACACTGATACTTCACCTCCCGATTATTAAAATGTCGAATGCTAATTACAGTGTTAATACATTGCATTGCTCAAATGTTTCACAAAAGAGGTGGTATTACTTAATACCCAAGTTTTACAATGCAGATGGTGACAATATGAGCAATTATATAAGTAGAAGATGATAAAGGATATGCAACTAATTTGAAATTGTCAATTTATTAGGTTAACTATTTCCACCCATGAGAGGGGATCATCTAAGCAAGCTAAGTATTTAGAGCATATCCACGATGCTTGACTATGCAAGTGAAAGGAGCAAACCCTTACTAACAGTATAACTCTATGCTGAGTTTCCATTCCCCCTATATCATGGAAATATATGCCATGTTGGGTGACGACAATAGTTAAACATGAGTCCAAAATTGAATTTCTTTATGTGAAGTCTGTTTTATATGCAATTGGTGCTGGTTCATTTTAGGTTTGTCAGGAGGTTAATGGGTGTTGACCGAAATGGAAAGTGGTATGACACTAACGAAGCACTACAGTGCGTATGGCATAGGGGGACACATGACTGTCTGAGGTATGAAATGGAGACTTTTCGCACGCTTGTTTCAGTAATTCTTAGGGATTGGGACTAGAAAGGAAGCTGCTTTGCTATCTGTCTACCAGCAAGGAGTTACTACTTGAGTCCCCATTGGTGCCAAAGCCAGTGGCGGAAGAACAACAATGTATCACAGAGAATCTGGCTGGATCGTGTGAGAGAGGAGAAGCACATTGGAGTTGCCAGAGTAAGCTTGGAAGGGTCAAGTAAAGGAAGGTGCAAGACAAGCAACAGGAGGCACCAGATGGGCCAGCAAAAGGCTGAGACAGGTAGAAAAACATGGAGCCAGAAGAGTTTCACCTAAGTATTGCACTGTTCAGTGGGCTACCACCTGGTGATAAAGTGTTCAGGGTGGCACCTCATAGGAGGAGTGTAAGAGTCACCAGTGTGGACAAGTAGGCCAGAATAGGCCAGAATAGTATAGCCTTCAAAGAGACTGGTGTAAATGTAGACCTAACTAGAGCTAAAGATAAGTGATAGGGTGGGCGCAAGCACTAGTGACAATGAGAGCTCAGACACATAAGAAAAGGAGAGTTGTTAAACACATTGAAGAGAATACCGCTGTGAAATGTTACAAGTTAATAAACCTCAATATTGGCAGTCAGTAAATTAAAATCAGGTTATACAGTTTATATATTGTGTGGAGGAGCCATTGCTCTGCCAGACATCAGCAAGTACAGTGATTGTGTTCCTTTCTACATTGATTCTGCAGGCAGTGCTGCTACCATTTGACTATTGAGACCTTATCATAGTGACAATTAAAATTTAAAATATTGCATTATTTTCAAATTTTGGCTTAAAAAATAGGAAAGAAAATCCTCATTTGGTACATGCAGAAACAGGCTTTGTAAATTGGTAAAATGCCTCTGTCCCAATCAAACCCAATCATTGGAAATTTCAACCCAATGCCGCATGAAATTAGTGTGACCATTTCTACAATATGTCCTTTAAAAGTTTCTTAGTAAACAAAAAAAATCTTGTTAAGACTTTATAATTAACTTTCCAAATAGTTCCCTAAATAGAAATTAGGAGGTGTACTACCTCTTTCCAGCTGATGAATTTAATAAAATTGTGCTTTCCTTCATATTCATAAAAGAGGGAGCTAGTTACTTGTCACCCTTACAAAGAAATCTGATATTGCAGATCGTGCTGCAGCCAGACACAGTCCATGAGGTAGAGTGGTGCGGTTTCTGTTGAAAATAGGCAAACTTTTGTATATAGCACCCCCAAAAACAAAAAAAACTTTAATATGCTTCAGTATACTTGTAATTAGTGTTGAGCATTCAAATACTGAAATATCGGGTGTCGGCCGATATTCGCGATATCGGAATTCCGATACTTAATTCCGATACTTTTAGAATATCGTATACCGGAATCGGAAGTTCCCATAATGCAATGAGCCAGTTTCATTTTATTCAGCCAATGAGGATCCTAAGAAGTGTGGGCACATCCTGTTACGCATGTAGGCATGTTAACTAATGGCATGGCTGTGATTGGCTGCTGAAATGATGTCATGATGCACTATAAAAGCCACCGCTGCCATTTAGAGCTCACTCTGCTGTGAATTCAGTTAGGGATAGGACGCTGTTGTTCTGAGGGACAGTTTTAGCTACCTATTTGCTCTATTCTGCTTTACCCAAGCAACTTTATAAATCGCTGTGCCTTGCAGCGCTAGTGCACAGTTCTCTGTGCTGTTCACCGCTGTCTGCAAGGTCTCTGTGTGTGAGTGCAGCTCACGCTGTAGTGTGTGCTTCAGCCACGTCCGGTTGTAGTGCGCTCAGCGTGCGTCACTGCCTCATACATTGTCCTTTTTTGCTAATTGATCATTTTTCCTGATTTCTCCTATTAGTGTGGTGGTTCCATCCGTATTCAGCTACATTGGTTCCAAACACACTATATAGGAGTAGATAGAGGAGCCTTTCTGCAGCATTGTGCCCTGCAGCCCCAGCCAGATTAGTATTAGCCTATTTTTTGTAGCCTCATCTATTGCATTGTAGGTTACCTTCCTGCATTGTAATAGCTACAAAAAGTTTGTGATACTATCGGTATGAAGATGAAGAAGGCATGGAGTAAGGCATGTGGTCGTGGTCGTGGGCGTGGAGTTTCTGCAGGGAGAGGACGTGAGGATTCTGTGCCTGCAGGGAGAGGACGTGGGGATTCTGTGCCTGCTGCGGGCACCAGTGACTCAGCATCCCACAGTTTTACCAGGGAACAGTCCTTTATGCGCAGCTTTGTAGGAGCTAGCCGTACCCCACTGCTGCAGGAGGACCAAATTGAAGCCGTTGTCGGATGGATGGCAGCTAACGCATCGACTTCAATTAGTTCCAGATCCTCTCAGCTCCTGAGCACTGAAGAGCACCCATCAGTCTCTTCACCACCTGCCAAATTGCCCAGGCAGTCAGAGAGCCCTGGACAGGAGCCATCTCTACTTCTGTTCTCTGAATCTCTTGGCTTGGAAAGAGGGGGCCAGCCGAAAAGAATTTGAGAATTTGAAAAAGAGGTAGTATGCAGTGAAGCGCAACCGTTTTGTCTCTCTGAATCTGAAGAGGCGGGTGGGCCAGTGCTTATCGTCAGCAGCACACATCAGTACGCATCTGATGATGAGACTCATGTGCCACTTTCTGGTGCGAACTGTGCTGTCGAGACTACCCAGGAGAAGCAGTTGCTTGAAGAGGGTGGTGTAGATGATGAGGTCCTTGACCCATCATGGCGTGAGGGACAGGAAGGTGGTGGGAGCAGCCCTGAGGAAGAGATTCCCCGAACGGCCCAAAAAGGAGGGAGAGGGAGGGGGCAGACTTGGTTGCCTGTAGGCTCCACTTCGGCACTCATTAGGAGCATGGCTCTTCCAAAATCCAAAGCGGGCGCTCCCAAGACTTGCAGTGTCTGGTCCTTTTTTGACACAGTTGCAGATGACATTTGCTTTGTCAAATGCAAGCTGCGTAATCAGAAGGTGAAAAGAGGGAAAAGTGTCAGCAACCTCAATACCACAAATATGTGGAAACATGTGCGGACCAAGCACGTGGTGGAGCTACAAAAACACACTGAAGACCTAGGCCAACCTACAGCGCCACCTACCACCTCTTCAGCTCGTGTTGTAGCCTCTTCCTCCAGCTCACACACAGCTGGTTCGGCTTCCTCACAGGATCGCCATGGAAGAACCTCTGGCACTGTTGTACAGAGACACAGCGTAATTCCACCCACAGCACCACTTTCCCTGTCATCCTCACACTACCAGGCCAGTCTACAGCCATCGTTAGCACAGGCATGGGAGAAAAGGCACCCATACTCGGCAAGCCACCCCTGAGCACAGGCTCTGAATGCTGGCATTGCTAAACTACTGGCCCTTGAAATGCTATCATTCAGGCTGGTGGAGACTGACACCTTCCGTAACTTTATGGCATTGGCAGACCCACAATACAACATGCCCAGCCACTTTTATTTCAGTAGGCAAGCCGTCCCTGCCCCGCAACAGCATGTGGAGGGAAAAACTAAACATGCGCTACAAAACACCATCAGTAGCAAGGTCCACCTGACCACCGATGCGTAGACCCGTAAGCTTGGACAGGGACGATACCTTTCCCTCACTGCCCATTGGGTAAATGTTGTGGAGCCGGGTACAGATCTTGAGAGTGGCGCTGTTCGTGTTCTGCCAACTCCAAGATTGCAGGAAGTCAGTCTGTACACATTGACTCCTCCTCATACTCCAGTTCCTCTGAATAAGCGCTGCAGGAGCCGTCACTGTCTACCTCCACATCGACCCGTGAACGGTTACCTGTTATGATGACCGATATGAGCACAGCCATGGCCAAACGTCAACGGGCCATATTAAAATTAATTTCTTTGGGGAATCGAAGCCACACAGCGCAGGAGCTCTGGAATGCCATCAAGCAGCAGAGCGATGTGTGGTTTGTTCCAGCGAATCTCCAGCCAGGCATGGTTGTGTGTGACAATGGCTGAAATCTGGTGGCAGCTCTGGGCCTAGGCAACCTCACTCACATCCCATGTCTGGCACATGTGCTCAACTTGGTCATGCAGAGTTTTTTGAGGGACTATCCGGATCTTGATGCACTCCTTCACAAGGTCCGCATAGAGTGCGCTCACTTGCGGCGTTCCAGCAATGCAAGATCGCGCATTGTAGCTCTGCAGAGCCGATTGCGTCTTCTGGAACATCACATCATATGTGACCTACCCACCAGGTGGAATTCAATGTTACATATGTTGGAGAGGTTGTGTGAGCAGCAGGCAGCAGTAATGGAGTACCAGCTGCAGCAGGCGCAAACAAGTCGCAGTGCGCGCCGTTCACACTTCACCACCACTGAGTGGGCCTCTATGAAGGACATTTGCCACGTTTTGCGTGCCTTCGATTATTCCACGTGGATGGCGAGTGCAGATGATGACTATCCCCCTTATCAGCCTGCTTGAAAAAACACTACAAGCACTAAGGGAGGAGGTTTTGGAAGAGGTGGAGGATGAGGAGTCACAAATGCCATCTGCTTCTGTACAGTCTGCGCAACGTGATTCCTCACAAAGGCCTAGGCAGGGGACACTTTGTGAGGAGGATGAGGAGGAGTTAATGGAGGAGGAAGACATCTGTCCAGAGGAGGGAGGTACACAATGCTCTAGTAGTCAGTATCTAGAGCGAGGGTGGGGTGATGCAGAGCAGGCAGCGTTTCTTGGCCAGTTGGCAGTCTGCAGCACATGGTTGATTTCATGCTGCAGTGCCTGAGAAACGACCGCCGCATCGCCAACATTCTCAACACGGCTGATTATTGGGTGTCCACCCTCCTAGATCCTCGCTACTGGGACAACTTACAAAGCCTCATAACACCGTTGAACCGGGAGTGTAAAATGCGGGAGTACCAAGACGCACTGGTGCATTCCATCATGTTCTCCATTCCAACCGAGATCAGGGCTGCTAGTGCTTTACAAAGCAGCTCAGTGCGTCGAAGCAGTGGAGGAAGCTCTGCACAAAGAGGGAGCAGAAGCAGCGCCTCAGCACAAGGCAAGACCAGTATGGCCCAAATGTGGCAAATTTTTGTGTCCCCACCACCACAAATGTCTACACCATCACAGACGGCTCCAGTCAGCAGGAGGCAACGTTTCCGTCAGATGGTGACAGACTACATGTCTTGCCCTCTCAGTGTACTCCCAGATGGCTCTTCCCCCTTCAAGTCTAGGGTCTCTAAGCTGGATACATGGCCAGAGCTTAGCCAGTATGCATTGGAGGTGCTGGCTTGCCCTGCTGCTAGTGTATTATCGGAACGCGTCTTTAGTGCCGCAGGTGGTGTACTAACAGACCGTCGCATGCGCCTATCCTCCGATAACGTTGACCGGCTTACTTTTCTGAAAATAAACAAGGCCTGGATCTTGCATGAATTTGCCAGTCCTCTTCCAGAATAATTAATTGGTTGGCAACAGTATCCAGGTCTCCTGTTGTGTTCATGTTTCTACCACCTGAGCTGTAATCCCTGAGCTCCTACACTGCCAGTTGCTGCTCAGAAGTGCCGTCTGCACAGTCAACGCTTGCTCCAGTGTTATTGGGGTTCAGTAACGTCAGCTGATCCCCAGCTGTGTGTCCGGCAAATTCTCCTGCTCTGTCCACATCCACTGTACTGCTAATTTAAAACTTGCTCCAATTACACCTCTGGCTCCTCTGTTTTTAGTATTTACCCTGGGCTCCAACACCGCTAGTTGCTGCTCAGAAGTGCCGTCTGCACAGTCAACGCTTGCTCCAGTGTTATTGGGGTTCAGTAACGTCAGCTGATCCCCAGCTGTGTGTCAGGCAAATTCTCCTGCTCTGTCCACATCCACTGTACTACTAATTTAAAACTTGCTCCAATTACACCTCTGGCTCCTCTGTTTTTAGTATTTACCCTGGGCTCCAACACCGCTAGTTGCTGCTCAGAAGTGCCGTCTGCACAGTCAACGCTTGCTCCAGTGTTATTGGGGTTCAGTAACGTCAGCTGATCCCCAGCTGTGTGTCCGGCAAATTCTCCTGCTCTGTCCACATCCACTGTACTACTAATTTAAAACTTGCTCCAATTACACCTCTGGCTCCTCTGTTTTTAGTATTTACCCTGGGCTCCAACACCGCTAGTTGCTGCTCAGAAGTGCCGTCTGCACAGTCAACGCTTGCTCCAGTGTTATTGGGGTTCAGTAACGTCAGCTGATCACCAGCTGTGTGTCCGGCAAATTCTCCTGCTCTGTCCACATCCATTGTACTACTAATTTAAAACTTGCTACAATTACACCTCTGTCTCCTCTGTTTTTAGTATTTACCCTGGGCTCCAATACCGCTAGTTGCTGCTCAGAAGTGCCGTCTGCACAGTCAACGCTTGCTCCAGTGTTATTGGGGTTCAGAAACGTCAGCTGATCGCCAGCTGTGTGTCCGGCAAATTCTCCTGCTCTGTCCACATTCACACTACTACAGATTTTAAAGTTGCTTAAATTACACCTCTGGCTCCTCTGTTTTCAGTATTATCCCTGAGCTCCAACACCGCCAGTTGGCGCTCAGAAGTGACGTCTGCACAGTCAACATTTGCTGCCGCGTTTTTGGGGTTCAGTAACGTCAGCTGTTCCCATGCTGTGTGTACGTAAATTTCTCCTGCTCTGTCCACATTCACACTACTACTGATTTTAAACTTGCTCCAATTAGGCCTCTGGCTCCACTCTGTTTTTAGTATTTACCCTGGGTTCCAGCACCGCCAGCTGTTTCCCAGCAGAGTCTTTAGCACGGGTACTCCCTCCTGCCCAGCCTGGTTCCAGCACGCCAGCTGTTTCGGGGTAGTGTCAACGTCACTTTGCCTCCAATGCGTTGTCCTGTCGTGTTGCGGTCGGGTTAGCCGACTCTATGGTGCCTGCAGTTTAGGTGACTCCTATGTGGGCTGCGGGATCAGGCAATGAAGTCTGGTTCCATAGTGCCAATAGGACAAGCACCCCCCGTAGGACTGTTGGTTTTGGTAACTGCGGCTGGCTCGCGGCCTTGCAACTTTATTTTTCATGGGTACCTTCTGCTACCCATCCAGGTTCCAGTACCGTCAGCTGGTTCTCGGCAGTGCCTTTGACTTAGGTGCCTTCTTCTCGGTATCCAAGTTCCACCAACATCTGCTGGTCCTTGGTAGTGCTTTCTGGCACAGGTACCTCCTGCTTAGTAACCGAGTTCCAGTACCGTCAGATTGTCCTCGGTAGTTCTATTGGCTCTTGTACCTTCTGCTACCCATCCGGGTTCCAGTACCGTCAGCTGGTTCTCGGCAGTGTCTTTGGCACGGGTACTCCCTCCTGCCCAGCCTGGTTCCAGCACGCCAGCTGTTTCCGGGTAGTGTCAACGTCACTTTGCCTTCAATGCGTTGTCCTGTCGTGTTGCGGTCGGGTTTACTGACTCTATGGTGCCTGCAGTTTAGGTGACTCCTATGTGGGCTATGGGATCTGGCAATGAAGGCTGGTTCCATAGTGCCAATACGACAAGCACCCCCTGTAGGACTGTGGGTTTTGGTAACTGCGGCCGGCTCGCCGCCTTGCAACTTTTTTTTTCATGGGTACCTTCTGCTACCCACCCGGGTTCCAGTACCGTCAGCTGGTTCTCGGCAGTGCCTTTGACTTAGGTTCCTCCTTCTCGGTATCCAAGTTCCACCAACGTCTGCTGGTCCTTGGTAGTGCTTTCTGGCACAGGTACCTCCTGCTTAGTAACCGAGTTCCAGTACCGTCAGCTGGTCCTCGGTAGTTCCATTGGCTCTTGTACCTTCTGCTACCCATCCGTGTTCCAGTACCGTCAGATGGTTCTCAGCAGTTCCTCAGCCTTCTTGTACCTTCTGCTACATTTCCAAGTTCAAGCTTTTTGAAATGGTTCTTGGTAATCACTCTGTAACTCCCTGACGAGGACCCTGAAGACGAGGACCCTGAAGACCACCCCGAAGAAGACGAGGACCCCGAAGATGAGGACCCTGAAGATCACCCCGAAGAAGATCAGGACCCCGAAGACGATGACCCTGAAGACAACGACCCTGAAGACCACCCCGAAGAAGACAAGGACCCTGAAGACAAGGACCCAGAAGACCACCCCGAAGATGATGAGGACCCCGAAGATGACGACCCTGAAGACGACAACCCTGAAGACCACCCCAAAGAAGACGAGGACCCCGAAGACGAGGACCCTAAAGACGACGACCCTGAAGACCACCCCGAAGAAGACGAGGACCCCGAAGGCGATGACCCTGAACACGAGGACCCTGAAGACCACCCGGAAGAAGACGAGGACCGCGAAGACGTTGACCCTAAAGACGACGACCCTAAAGACCACCCCGAAGAAGACCAAGAAGATGACCCTGAAAAAGATGACCAAGAGGACAAAGAACAAGAAAACAACCACCAAGATACAGAAGAACAAGAGACAGAAAACCAAGAAGCAGAAGTACAAGAAGCTGCAGAACAAAAAGCGGAAGAACATTAAGCATAAGACTAAAAATCAGAGCAAAAGTTATTATCTAAATTATAAGCAGAAAATGACTAAGCAGTGTAAAGCGGTGAGTCCGTTCCACCTCATGGTGCCCCTGGAAAAGACCTGCTGCTGCAGGCCAAACTGAACGCAGACAAATCCTGTTGTAAATCTTTTGTGACAGGCAGAACGAAAGGTGTAATGTTCAAAGTTTTATAGATAACAACTACAGGAATGCCTGTCACAAATAAGAATATGATGAAGAAGAAGAATATGAAGAAGATGAAGAAGTAGAATATGAAGAAGAATAATAGTTCAATAAGAAGCATATGAAGAATGTAAAAAAAAAGAATAATACGAAGGTGAAGAAGAAGATGAAGAAGGTGAAGAAGTTGATGAAAAAGATGCTGATGCTGAGGATGATGAAGGAGAAAGTGTGGGAGAAGTAAAAAAGAAGGTGAAGAGCATGGAAGTAGTGAAACATAAATATCTGACAAAATATAAAAAAAACTTAACATAGTCAATATTTCCGTAACTCAGAACGTCCTAAAAAAAAAAATTAATTCCTGCTATTCCATTTGATTGGGCTAACCCTCTATGCCTTTATTGTCTCCCCCACCTCCCCCAATACATTCTACATTATTCTTAGTTGTTTTCCTTCATGTAGAATTAACCTACATGGAAAGAAAGGGTTTATTTTCATTCCGATATTTGTGTCCCATTGACTTGCATTGGTTTCCGTTATCGGAATCGGCGATATCCGATATTTTTTGGGTATCGGTCCGATCCAATCCGATCCGATATTTCCTGATATCCGAAGGTATCGCTCAACACTACTTGTAATATATTTTTAGTATGACATTGATGTATGCCCTATCTTCTCTGCTTTATACCACAAGATAAAGTTGCAAGTAGTTCTCTGTTCTGACTTTTCTCCAAACCCCATTCTATTATATCCAAATATACCAATAGGGCAAAGTCCAAAAACAATATGGTATATGGAGCACAAAAAGGAGCTCTTAGGAATAGGATAAATATGTTATAACAATAGAAATTTGTAAGTAGATTGTGAATGCTCACCCTTACTAGCTGTGCAAGGATAGGCACAACACTATTAAATGTATGGGGTGCTGCCAGATGTCCTTTGTCATGTAAACTTGTTGAGCTATTTGGTCCTTTTTCAAATGACAAGACAGCATTGTCATTTTACAGAGGACCAAATAGCTCCAAAACACATGTTGCTTTTAACAAATAAAGCATTGCTTCTCTCATCAAGACATGTGGTGTTGTGCACCCTTGGATGTCTCCTCCTTTCTTCATTGAAAGATTTATCGAATATTTCCCAATAGGGGATATGAATTTTAGCTGTCTTTATGGGACATCCCCTTTAAGCTTGCAAAGTGAGAAACTGAAATCATTTTGGACTGTTCTGCTTACGGACCTGATTATGTAAACTATTTGTAGGGTAATATCCTGCAGATAGGAAAAAGTTAGACAATATTTATTTATACATTTTAGTTTGCTTTGTGCTGTTCCAAAAATCCTTTCTTCGCTGTGATTAGTTTCGTAATTAACTGTTTTCTGTTTTCCCAAAAGTACAGATTTATTTCCCAGTGACATTTTGAAAGGGCATTTTGTGACATTTCCAATAAAATATACAATGGGGTGATTAAATGTTTTAAGAGCAGTTAAAGAAGGTATTGATGTGGATTCCACATTTCTGTTTGGCTTAATCATATTTTCTCTGTTGGAAAGTAACTATGCAGAAATGTAATTTTTCGTTTCAAATTGTATTAACATGGCCATAGACATTTACAATAGCAGAGTATAAGAATTTTAAAGAGCCACTCCAGCATTATTTTTTTGTTTGCTTTCTTTCATCCCTTTGAAAGGGATCATGTCCCTGCGTTCCGTAAGTCACTTATTCTCAATGTAAGACTATGGGACTGCAGAGTCTTGTTCTAAATGCCCATACACAAGTATTGAGCTTTTAAAAGGAGACCTCTACTTCACACTGGTCACAACTCCAGTCACGTGGTGCCAGTATGAGGCTTTAAATCGGCGAAGACGTCTACTGGTGAGTATGTAATTGTATGCATTACACTTACATACGTTTTCCCTAACAATGCACAAAGTAAACTACGCTGGAGTGATGCTTTAAAGCCATAGATCCAGGTTTGTATCTCATCACCTGCTAGTACACTTATGTTTCCTTACCACTCACCCCTTTCTCTGTGTATGTTAGAGTTCTGATCTTGTTATTAAATATACATTTTCTGATTAGCTTTCATTAATAAATAAGCAAGTTCATTGTTTTAAGGGCATGCATTCAAATGTAAAAATAATATTTTTCTTGCTGTTGTCATTTTTGATCACTGTTCATTTTCCATTCCTCCTGTATCCAATGCTAATAACAAGCAGATGCCTGTTTACATGGGTGAATATTATATCAAATGCAACATTTTTTAGGCAAACGTAAAAAAAATGTGATCATTGACAAACAAGCAAACTGTCGCTTATCATGCAATTATTGCATCTGTTTACTATTGACTAAGTTTAACTGTTCTAAGTAATCTGTCAGTTTCTTCTCAAGCTATGTCCAAGGGATATCATGGAATAGTTTCTTAATCTTGAACTTTTTGTATTAGTCATAATAGACAGCTTTGGCTCAGAATAAATCTCACCAGGGGTGTAGCTAGAATTGTTGAACAGGTATCAGTTTCACTGTGATCTTCCTGTCTCAAGGGGTCCAAAAGGCTACATATGATATGTGGCAGGTATTAGCCCTGATACTAGTTTTGCATTGAGGGCCCTGAAGCTTCATGTGTTTTTTTTTATATTTTGGATTAGAATCAAGCTCTAAATGCTACAAGCTTCCATTGGTTTTTGTATTAAATGATGATGAACATTTGATAGCATGTTGCTTTTATTTTGTTTTTATTTTTCCCTGCAAAAAATTCTATTAATCGTGTATCACTGTTCCAATAATAATAAATAAACTTTTCAGCCAAAACAAGAGCAGAACAATAACTTTCACTTGTAGAGATAGTGACATTTTTCCATTCATTTCTACTGACCATTTTTGCAAAAGGGACCATAGAAAGCGCAGCCATATTGGCCGTCTTTTCAAAAACATTTTTTCAGCTAATGGAATAACCGTCATTTTCTCAACATGTTCTAGCAAAAGCAAAATGACAGATTATCATCAGGTTCTGAAAAGTCAAATTCACAACCAATATGGCTAACCTTCTTGTTGGTTTTAGAAAAAAATAGTTGCTGCAACTAAATAAACAATGACAACATCTTTGTAGGTAAATCACATATAATTAACAAACTTAGGCTGCTACCTTCGGTTTGCTGACATGCAACATGGCTATTTTAGAGATTTAGGCTTAAGTTATCTTTTAGATTACGGCCACGTTCACACATTCAGTATTTTACATCAGTATTTGTAAGCCAAAACCAGGAGTGGATGAAAAATACAGAAGTGGAGAGGTGTTTCTATTATACTTTTACTCTGATTGTTCCACTCCTGATTTTGACTTACAAATACTGATGTAAAATACTGACCAAGAACTGAATGTGTAAATATGACTTTATACTAATGCTACAGGTAAGATTTAACCTTTGTTATGAGCCTTTCAGTATGAAGAACATATAGAACATGTATCACTAAGGAGAATGGAAAGAAAAACTTATTTAGAAGGAAGTTCTTTATTTTTTTACAAAAGTAACTGTGCCAGTGAATACAATAAAAGTCCCACCAAAAAAGTATACAAAAAGGTAACCATAAAATACTAAAATCAATAATAGAAATAACTTTATTAAAACACATTACAAAAGTTACAATACAAAGTGCAGTAGAACAGATCAAGCCAAATTCATAATTCCATATAATTCTTTTTGTAGAGTTGAAAAGGAGTATTTAAAGAGTAACCGATAGCAACTGTCATCTCCTATCTCAGTAATGTAAAAATCTGTCTTCCCTGAATACAGATTTTATCTGGTGAAATAGTAGCTTTGAAACTGATCAGTTCTGGTGGAGAAAGAAGCAGATTTCTCTGATAAGATATATTACAAAGTTGCATATTTTTAAGTGTGCTATTAATTTATGAAATAAAAAGTAAAACAACGATTACTCTTTACATTTTTACAGTAATACATAAAGCTAACCATAACACTAATTGACTTGATTGATCAAAATGATCAGTAATTTGGGTAGCAGATAAGAAATATAAACAAGTTCACAGTGCTGTAAAATGCTGCATGATTGCCCACCAAGATAACTATTAGTGGTATCAATCAATTAAAAAAGATGAAGTAAATAGGGTTGCATAATGAGGCTCAACTGCTGCCCCGTCACTCACTCCACCATGCATTTCACATAAGCTTCTTCAGAAAGGGGATTCTGGCAACAAATTAAAATAAAGTATTTGTTACAGTATATGTTCACTTTTTAAAATTTAGTGTTAATGGGTTAGAGGGAGCGGGGATTTTGTGCCTAATATTGACCAATTGCAAAGCTGAAGACATAGACGTCATTGCCAAATCGAGTAAAAAAATGTGTTCAATAATGCATCTTGAACCCTCTCGAAAATTCAGGTTTTAATTGGGTAAGGGTAGGAGAATATAATACAAAGTATTTTAAATTCCTACTTTTCTACTGATGATATACTGTAGAGGAAAAAAATGTCACACGTAATGGTCTGTAAGTTAATATATATATACTGTATAAACAAGAGCAATAACAAGAGGTCAACCACTACGTCTATAGAAAAATAGTTTCTCAGTAACACTGACATTCGTAGCCGATGTGAGATGCTCCATCACTCTTGACTGTGAAAAAAAAGTACAGTGTACGGCACTATTCTTCCCGCTGATGTGAGATAAACTCAGTTTAACCATTTGGATCAGTTATCTAATGCAAAATACTATTAGGAACATAAGCCATAAAGCTGATGTAATCACTGCCTATTTCTTCTATTTATTATTTTAAAAAGCATTTACTTTTGTAACCAAATTTTATTGTCTCGATGTTAGAAATGAGCAAATCTTTTAATTTTCACATTTTTCCCAAAAATTAGATTCACAAAGAATCGATTCACCTCAAGTAAAAAGAAAAACCTCTAAGCCTTCAATAGACAGTATCCAACCCATTTTGAGCTGCTTAACACAAGCACAGGCTTAATAATGTCAAAATCTCATCAAAATATGGATAAACACATGGTAACCAGTGATGGCCTGTTTCTCAAATACTTTGGCTGTGCTGTCACATAATACTTTTACAGTTTGTTCAGTGTTTTATGTATATATTCCTATCATCATGCCTAAACTGTGAACTGCGACATCCTCTCACTATAACGATTCTCCCCAAAATTGCTGAAGCATTCCCTGCTTCTGTTTTTTTACAGGCTATGAGGATTCCTCCTGATTGGCTGTCTTATACCATGTGATTTGAAATCTGAAAGGCATAACAGGGAAGCTTGCCCCTCCATGCCTAAAATCATGCAAGCCTTCTCTGGATAATGCATTATTCTCCAATGTGTAAAGTAGCAGCAGCCACTTTAGGCAATTCATGAGAAGTGAATCGCAAATTGTTTGAATTTGCCGGGTTCATCAAGTTAATAAAAATTCTACAAATTTGCCAAATGTCTTGTTTTAAAATATGTTATCTTTTTGTGCAGGCATTGGTTACAGTGTTTAAACAAATCCTGTTTAGTTTGATTCTTTAGTTATATTCCTTTCCATTTGTCCTTTTCTTCTTGGTAACATACAGAGCAGTGCTCGTCTACAGGCAATTGTGTGAATTGTCAGATGGGCCAGTCCAGCAGTGGGCCACATAGCCCACAACACTGTGAACAATATCTGCATCCTCAGGGTGCGAGTACTTTTACCAGCTGTAACTGTATAGAGAGCCATCAGCTCCCTGCTCTGTCACTTACTGGAAGAGGCTGCTGGCTGATTCCAACTTATAGCCCAGAAGAGGCCGGTGCCATGCAGCAGACATCGGGGGTGTAATAATATCACTACACCATGCCACCTTAGCCAGACCAGAAACTGCAGTGAAGAGGACTGCATCGCTGCATGACATGGGAGTAGGGTGAGGTATTTTATTCTTATTCTTTGCTGAGTACATGGGGTAGCAATATTATTACAATAATGAGGCAAATGTGCATTATTATTATAAGGCACAATGGGTGACATTATTACTTTAAGGAAGCACAGGAGGACAATTTTATAAAACGGCATACTACGGGGCATTATTATTATAAGGAGACACAGGAGGTCTTTTTTTTAAGGAGGCACAAGGAGGATTACGATTATAAGGAGGCACAGTGGGGGAATACTATTATTATAAGGACGCACAGGGGGAATACTTTTATTATAAGGAGGCACAAGGGGAAATATTTTTATAAGGAGGCACGGGGGCATACTATTATTATAAGGAGGCACGGGGGGATACTATTACTATAAGGATGCACAGAGGGATACTATTATTAGAAGGATGCACAGGGGGACACCATTATTAGAAGGAGGTACAAGTGGAAATATTATTATAAGGAGGCACAGGGGGATTACTATTATAAGGAGGCACAGTAGGGGAATACTATTATTATAAGGAGTAGTGTTGAGCCACCCCCGTAGTGTTCGAGTTCGGTTCGGTTCGTCGAACACCCGTGTGTTCGCCGAACTGTTCGACGAACTGTTCGTCGAACACCTTCGAACACCGTTAAAACCAATGGCAGGCAAACAAAAACACATAGAAACACATAGAAAACACCTTCAAAGGTGTCCAAAAGCTGACAAACTGCTCAGAAGACACAACTAACACATGGAAAAGTGACAAGTACATATAGTCATGCGAAAAGAAAAGAGGTGGAGGAGTAAAAGGAGGGGGAGACACAGATATAGGCATGTCATGCCCTTCTAAAATCCAAAAAGTGAGAAGCCGACACGGCCAGTCCGTTCCTGCCTGTGCCACCTCTGTGTCGCCGGGTTTGTGCCAGAGCCGCGGTGGACCCTGACGGCCAGCCCCCCTATCCCAATACTGGTGCCTGTCCGCCGGTGGGTCGAGGCCCCCCACGGTGGGGGGGGGGAGTAACATCTGCAGAAGAAAGACCATCTTCCAGCCAAACTAAGATGTCGACTTCTTTTCGTGGACAATGTGATACGATCCCATTCTTACGGACACGCCCATCGCTACAAATTCTAGATGAGGCACAAAAACAGCAGGTGCTTCAACGGATATCAAGTGCTCCTTCAAGTGGGCTCTCCATCACCTCAATTTCAACATCACAAATACTCCAGTCCAAAGAGGTGTCACCCCAATCGCACTTGCTTCCTCACAGCTCCCAAGTCTCCAGCTGCCCGTCTGAGTATGGGGTAACACAGATGGCTGAGTCTGCCCAGCTGTTTACTCATACTATAGCCTGGGAAACGGAGGTCTGCTCCAGAGCTTCTGTTAATCCAGATGAGGAAATGATCTGATCCGATGCCCAGAATCTTTATAAGTTGGATCCAGGACCAGATGAAGAAGGTTCTGAGCATAATGTAGACCCTTGTTCCCAAACTGTAACTCCTGTTGGTGGAGACAATGATGAAGACGATGATGAGACTCAAATACCTGATTGGAGCGACAACTTGACTTTTCGGTCAGGGCAGGAAGAGGTTGGCTCTGAGGGCGACGGGTGTGATAACACACAGGGTGATGATGACGAGGTTGGAGATCCCACTTACTTCAACCCACAGTCAGACAGTCGATGAGGTCAGCAGAGGAGGTGGAGGAGGATGTGACTAGCCCTGGGGATGGGGATGACTCGGTACCCGGGCATTTGCCTGGCCTTGAGGATGTCGCGGTGGTCGGCTCCCTGGCCCGTACCCTGGGGTCTCTCTTTAAAAGGGTGGATAATTGTTAATTTTATAAGAGTTCATGACGCCACCTGTGGTATCTGGTGACAAGCACCAGCGCTGCAGCAGTCCACTGAGGCCAGTGATAAGGCAGCTCGATGGTATAGCTCCCCACAGGTGGAGCTAGGTCTCAGGGCAGCGTATGCAGGGGGAATGCAGGACAGGCGAGACCCAGCTGGGTCAGAGCAAGAACGGGAACGGACACGGTAGTCACTTCAGTACCTTTTACTGGTGGAAATTCAGGCACATCCCGGAGCACTGTAGGGTGAAGGGTGCATATCAGGATCCTCCCCAATGAGCGGGTGTAGGGCCTCCTGTTTCTTGCCTCTGCGAAGTAAGTTTCTGACCTGCCTGGAGCTAGGCCTAACTTTGTCTCTGTCCTGCGCTGGCTGACCTTGTGGTAGGGCCTTCTCTTGGAGTTCACGCTCCCAGTATGCGGGGCCTAAGCGTCTCCTGGCTCTGTTACATATCAGCACCTTAGCGATCCTGGGACTTGTAGTTCTCCAGGGATTCCGGTTATGCCTTACTGGGTCATAGAGATACCGGTAAGCTCGGATCCTGTGTCCGGTAAATGCTTCGGGGTGAGCTGGTTAAGCTCCTCTGCCCCTTATGTACTAACTCGCCACTCGCCTTCGGCCTACTCGGGCCCTCACTAGGCTATACACACTAACGGCAGCTTGCCGAGCTTCACTGATCTTACGGCACCGGCACACCTTAAGCTCTATCTGGGCTCCCTGAATCTAGCAAGCAGGAGCCTCGTGCTCCACTGCTGAACTAATAACTGCATTCTCTAGACTAGACTGAGCTCCACTGCAGACTGACCTCTCTTAGGCTTCTCTCCTACAGGAACTCTTCAAAGAAGGAACTGAACTGCCTAGCTCCACCTTCCCTATTTATATCCCTAACAGGCTCCCTCTGCTGGTCTGAGGTGGAAGGTGGAGATGTGTGAATGTTTATGGGGGCCTCTTGTGGAGGATTCCATCAATGCACTCTTGTAGGATCTGTGATACCAAGCGCAGCGGGGCATCACAGATGCTATTGACGACGAGGTTAGGTTGCGCCTTCCTGAACAGAGACGGAGTACTGGAAGCACGTCAACAACTGCATCCTCAACCACAACTCTGCCTCTGACCACAAGTCGTAGTGGCTCTTCAGGTCACATGGGCTCTAAGCCTTGCATAGCCTGGGCATTTATTCAGATCGATAAGGATGACCCAACTCGTGTTATCTGTAATATTTGTCAGCAAAAGCTAAGTAGAGGCCAAAAAATACATAGTTTGAGTACTTCATGCATGTACCGTCACATGGATATGAAGCATAAGTTGCAGTGGGAAGCTCACTGTGCTACCATGCGGCCTAGCCGGCTGGGCCAACCACCGTCTGCCCCATCTTGTGCATCCGCAGCCTCTTCATCCTCTGTGACTGGGGGGACAGCAGTCACACATGTTTTTGGACGCAGACCTGCCACCTCTTTACCCACAACAGCCAGTGTGATTGGCAGGTCGTCAGTTCATTGGGAAGTGGAAACACCTGCTAGTGTTGAGCGCTCTCCGACATCGAGAGCACCACCTTTGGATCAAGGCAACCTAACATGTCCGCCTGCATCTTCCTCACAGACCGGCAGTTGCCGGGGACACCCTACTCAACACCGTCTAAGCACAACAGCCAGCCCTCGGTCCCTCAGATGTGGAAAAGTAAAAGACCATTTCCTCCTAGCCATGAGAAAGCTAAGAGGTTGAATTTCACCATCTGCAAGCTGTTGGCTACAGAAATGCTGCCTTTCCACTTGGAGGACACAGAGGATTTTCAAGACCTTATGTCCGTCACAGTGCCCCAGTACCAGATGCCCAGTTGGCACTACTTCTCAAAGAAAGGTGTGCTTGCGCTCCACTAGCATGTCGCACACAACATCACCGCTTCTTTGAGAAACTCTGTGTGTGACAGGGTGCACTTCACCACAGACACTTGGACAAGAAGGCATGGACAGGGGCGTTACATGTTGCTGACTGGGCACTGGGTAACTATGGTGACAGCAGGACAAGGGGCTGCTGTCCAAGTCTTACCGTCCCCACGAGTTGTGTGTTAATACTCTTTATCTCGAACTTCCTCCACTGCTTCTGCCTCCTCAACCTCCTCTCGGTCCTCCACCTGCACCCAAAGCCTGTCTGGTAATGCCACCTGCTTTCTAACTGCGCAGAAGGAATCCTGCACACCTCCTTACTATGCTGGCAGCAGGGCTCAACGCATCAGTGTTTACTTTGAAATGTCTGGGAAATGTGAGTCACACAGCTGAGGAGTTTTGGTCAGCTCTGGAGACCCAGTTTCATGAAAGGTTGTCTCCACTGGACCTGCAACCAGGGAAGGCCATGTGCGACAATGCTGCAAACCTGGGTGCGGCACTTCGCCGGGGCAATGTCACACACTTGCCTTGTATGGCTAACGTGTTGAACCTGGTTGTCCAGCAATTTTTAGCCCACTATCCCGGACTAGATGGCCTTCTGCAGAATGCACGGTCGCTGTGTGCTCACTTCCGCCGTTCGCATCCCACAGTTCAACGACTTACATCTCTACAGAAGTCGTTGGGCCTGCCAGTTCACCGGCTGAAATGCGATGTGCCGACACGGTGGAATTCAACTCTGCACATGTTGCAGCGACTGTGGCAGCACCGACAAGCCCTGGTGCAATACGTTCTGACGTATAGCCTGGGCCAACGAGATCCAGAGGTGGGACAAATCACGCTGGAGGAGTGGTCTCAGATCAGGGACCTATGCACCCTTCTGCACAGTCTTGAAATGGCGACGAAGATGTTTAGTGCTGACGATGACATTATCAGCATGACTATTACGGTGATTTACATGCTGGAGAACATGTTAAACAGAATTCGGAGTCAGGTGGTGGGACAAGAGGAGGTGGAGGAAGTAGAGGAGGAGTCGTATGCGGAAGGGATAACATCTCCAAGGTCCAGATGGTTGGCAGCACCAAGGCGGCAGGCATGGGAGGGTGGGGGAGAGGGATTAACCAGGGCGCATGGTAGCAGCCAAACTGTTGAGGAAGGTGCAGGAGACGATGAAGAAGTGGAGGACGAACTGGCAATGGGCATGGAAGACTCATCAGATGAGGGAGACCTTGATCACATTTCTGTTGTGCGAGGTTGGAGGGAGAGGGCAGAGGAAGGAAGCATGATTCTTACCTCGCTAGCAACACAACAAGGATTTGGTCCTTCTGGATGCGCAAGACACATGAGTGCCTTCTTGCTGCACTACCTGCAACATGACCCCCGGATTGTCAGAATTCGAAGTAATCCCGACTACTGGGTTGCCACACTCTTAGATCCCCGCTACAAAAGTATATTTGCCGAAATAATTCCTGCCATAAAAAGGTATTGACGAATGCAGGAGTATCTGTTGCAGAATCTTACATGTGCTTTTCCACAAAACACCAGTGGTGCACGTAGTGAATCTCACAGTTCTAACTTGCCAACGGTGGGACTGTCGAGTCTTCATCACTCAAACAGTAACAGTAACACAGTATCTGCTGGTAACAGCAATTTTGTGGAATCGTTTCACCACTTTTTTAGACCATCCTTTGCAAGGCCACAGGAGACAACAAGTCTGACACATAGTCAATGCCTAGAGAGGATGGTACAGGAGAATCTCCAAGTGAACATCGAAGCCATGACTGTGTCACTGGACCCTTGCTCATTTTGGTATTCCAATCTTGAAAAATCGCCGGAGCTCGCCACTCACGCCTTGGAGATCTTGTCATGCCATGCAGCCAGCGTTCTCTCTGAACGTGTGTTCAGCGCTGCTGGTGGTGTGCTGACAGATAAGCGCACGTGGCTGTCCACTGAGAATGTAGACAGACTCACGTTCATAAAGATGATCAAATCATGGATTCGCAAGGACATTTCTACCCCTGTGTCATCCTTGGGAGACTAAAAGCTTGGGGATTTGGTAAAATCACCTCACCAACCGTTTTAAGCAACAGTGGGGCAATTGATGCCACTTAACCCTAGAACGCATGACCATAAAAATCTACACTTTCACATACCTGGGGCCCTTTAGGCCCGTGTGCAAATAACATGGAATAACTCAAACTCAAATGACAAACAACTATATACATGAAGAATACCTAGAGTTTCAAAATTCTAACTAAAGCAATCTTGCAGAAAATAGAAAACAATTAACTGGGCGGGCCTGCAAGGCCACAGGTATGCGTTCCAGGGTTAAGTGGTGTCTGTGCCACAATTTTGGGAGTCCCTTTGCTGTGTCTTACGTGACGTTGGCATCGTCAATTCCAGGTGGGTTGGGTCGCACCCCCCCCTTTTAACTGTAAGAAACTACATACACTATGGCTTGGGGTAACACAGATGGTTGAGTCTGAAGAGCTGTTTACTCAGAGGTCTGCTCCAAATCTTCAGTGTCTGCTAGTCAGCGTAGAATTTTTAACTGCATCTAGCCTAGGCAATACTTTGGACGTAGTAGCCCAGCTGCGAAGCAAGCTGCACCGCCTGTGTATCTAATAAGAATTTTTAAATTAATCTAGCCTAGGCAGACTGTGGGGACTAGTGTTGAGCCACCCCCGTAGTGTTCGAGTTCGGTTCGGTTCGTCGAACACCCGTGTGTTCGCCGAACTGTTCGTCGAACTGTTCGTCGAACACCTTCGGACACCGTTAAAACCAATGGCAGGCAAACAAAAACACATAGAAACACATAGAAAACACCTTCAAAGGTGTCCAAAAGCTGACAAACTGCTCAGAAGACATAACTAACACATGGAAAAGTGACAAGTACATATAGTCATGCGAAAATAAAAGAGGTGGAGGAGTAAAAGGAGGGGGAGACACAGATATAGGCATGTCATGCCCTTCTAAAATCCAAAAAGTGAGAAGCCGACACGGCCAGTCCGCTCCTGCCCGTGCCACCTCCGTGTCGCCGGGTTTGTGCCAGAGCCGCGGTGAACCCTGACGGCCAGCCCCCCTCTCCCAATACTGGTGCCTGTCCGCTGGTGGGTCGAGCGAGCCCCCTTGTGGTGGAGGCAGCTCTAAGCTTTTTAATTTAAATTGTCTCTCTAATTTGAATGAATACACTTTAAATCCATTTACAAGGATCTATTGGAGGGCAAGTCTCATGCCAGCAGCCGCGGTAATTCCAGCTCCAGTAGCGTCCACTAAAGCTGCTGCAGTTAAAAAGCTTTTATAAGGATCGAGCTCGGCTGTCCACCGCAAGGCATCCTACTGCCAGTCCCAGCCCCTATGCCTTGGGGTGCCTCCTGATGCTCTTCACTAAGCATCCCATGGTCCCGAAGCATTTCCTTTGAAAAAATTAAGTGTCTAAACTACAGGTGGTGCAGCTTGCTTAACAGCCGGGATAATCCGCTTACTAGCAGACACTGCTACTAGGCACAAAGTATTTCCTGGGCTAGATGCAGTTAAAAATTTGTAATTAGATACTCTCGTTGGATGCTGAGAAAGCATTCCATAGAGTCTCCTGGCACGCCATATATGATTCTCTTAAAAAGCTTGGGGTAGGGGTCTAGGGGACCCTTTTATAGCCAAAATCACGGCCCTGTATCGCAATACGTCACCTAGGCTGAAGATAAATGGAACTGTAGCACCCTGAGGGCTCGGTTGCTAAAGACGTATTGCACCTCACCCAGAGGTGTGATATCTCACTCTCAGGTAAGGATGGAGTGTGGATCAGGACCCGACACCTGCATGCATTACACCACATTGCCGTGGGGCAGGGCGACCAATATGCCCCTGAGATGGGCACGACAGTCCCTGTCCCTGGCTGGAGTGGGGGGAGGGAACACTGAGGAAGGGGAACCCTGTAGTGCAGGAGCAGGGAGGAAGCAGTTCCTGGGTGCATTGAGAAGGGAGTATAAAAGGTGGGCACCATCTTAGTTCAGTGCAGAGAAGTCTGAGCAGAAGTGGCAGGGAGCAGGGGCTCTGCATGAGCTCTGCTCCGGAGGCGGGCCTAGTAACAGAGGCCCAGGCCTGCAAGAGGGAGAAGGAAGGAAGAGGAGCGGAGAAGGCTCCAGGAACGAGGAATGAAGGGATCCCAGGGGTGCGGACGGGCGAGTCGCCACCGCACGCCCGAATCCACCTGCGTGGAGGGGTCAGGCCAAAGGGGGAGACCGGTCCCCGAACTAGTGGAGGCAGGAAACGACCCTCAGCTAGAAACCGGAGGCTCTGACATTTTATGTGGCGCAGCCCCTCGCTACACCCGCTAGGAAGGCACCACATAGGGTCAGGGAAACTGGCGCCAAGTTTACTAAGAGGAGGCCCGAGGCAGCCGGACAGAAGTGTTGGTAAGAAAGGCCAGACAAAGGACACACAAAGGGGGTCCTGTGAAGTGCTCCAAAGTTATCTGGGAGTTGTCTGAGCCCCTCACCTGGTGAGCACAGTACGACGTGGGCAGCCGTTACCTGCAGACGTGGTCTGGATAATAAGAACTGTGAGTAAAGGCCCTGAACTGCATCACTGACTCCGTGTCGTTACTGCTGCTGCCCTGCACCATCACCCCCATCCTCCGCATACACTGCCCTGAGGCTATACTCCTCCCGTGGGGAGTTATGCTACGCTCTGCTGCACCCACAACACCAGCCTCAGTGGTCTGCCCTGTAGCGGCGGTTCACTCTGACCGCAATCCACGGGTGGCGTAGTCGGACATTTAAACATCAAAACCACATAAATAGTTCCGCCACTGGTTTGACCGCCCTGAGCCACGGAACTGGGTCGCCGCCACGAAGACTACAACCACCAGCATCCACCAAAAAGGGTCCGGCTCCGGGTGTCCCAAGGCCCAGGGGGTGCGTCAGAACATTTTCATCACCTTTCACAATCACCAATGGGACAAGGCAGTGATGTCCTCTGTCCCCTCTCTTATACATCCTAGTGACGGAGCACCTGCTCTCATCAATTCGCCATAACCCCAATATTAGGTGGATTGAGGTGGGAGGCACCGAGTACAAGTGCTCTCTATTTGCTGATGATGTCCTAGTATATATCACTCAATCACATATATCCATCCATGCTGTTATGGCTGAAATAGATCACTTTGTTACATGGTAAAATTTTAAAATCAATGCAGCGAAGTCTGAGGCCCTCGATGTCTCCCTCCCCAAATCCATATAGGATTCCATTTAGTCCAACTTTCCCTTTGCCTGGCCCTCACAGGGTATCAAATACTTAGGAATTCCTATTCATAGAGACCTCTCCCATCTATGTTATCTTAATTTTGGGCCCTTTATTGAACAACTCTATACAGACCACGGTTGGCAAGTTAGAACTGTAAGATTCACTACGTGAACCACTGGTGTTTTGTGGAAAAGCACATGTACACTGCGTTCCAAATTATTATACAAAAAGTGTTTAGGAGTGATAAGGGAAGAATTTGTTTGTTTGTCAGTTAAACTCATTGATGGTGATGTGTGTCAGGGCTCTTTATATCACTGTAAGCAATTGCAGACACCTGTGCTAATTAGTTTGGCAGGTGTGTCCAATGAAAGGCAAGACTACTTAAGAAGGCTCTCTCACATTATTAAGCAGCCTACATTTTCTGCCAAAATGGGAAAGAAAAAGGATGTGTCGGCTGCTGAGAAGCAACAAATTGTGGAGTGTTTAGGTCAAGGCATGACTACAATCAACATTGTGCGATGATCAGGATGAAGTGTCTTGGCAATCAAGAAGTATGTAGCTGATTCACAGTACACACGTGTGCGTGCTGATAAGGGCAAATTGAGGACTCTTTCCTACAGGCAATTACGTCAGGTTGAAAGAGCAGCGGCAAAAAAGCCTTGTCATAGCAGCAGACAAGTTTTTGAAGCTGCTTGTGCCTCCAACGTCCCCCGAACAACAAGATGCAGGGTCCTTCAGAGGTTTGCAGCTGTGCATGCGCCATCCTGTTGACCTCCTCTATCCACTTCACACAAGCAGAAACGGCTCCAGTGGGCCAAACATTACATGAAGACTGATTTCAAAACTGTTTTGTTCACGGATGAGTGCCGTGCAGCGCTCGATGGTCCAGATGGATGGAGTGGAGGATGGCTGGTTGATGGACACCCCACGCAAACACGGCTACAGCGCCAACAAGGAGGAGGTGGAGTAATGTTTTGGGCTGGAATCATGGGGAGAGAGATTGTCGGCCCCTTTAGGATCCCTGAAGGCGCTAAAGATGAACTCCATAATGTATGTGGATTTTCTCAAACAGCACTTCCTGCCATGGTTCAAGAAGAAGAACCGTGTATTTCACAGCAAGATCATTTTTCTGCATGATAATGCACCATCTCATGCTGCACATAAAACATCTGCATCTCTGGCTGATATGGGCATAAAAGGGGACAAACTTATGGTGTGACCCCCATGCTCCCCTGACCTCTACCCCATTCAGAACCTTTGGAGCATCATTAAAAGGAGTGTCTATGATGGCGGGAGGCAGTTCACATCTAAGCAACAGCTCTGGGAGGGTATTCTGTCCTCATGCAAAACAATTGAAGCAGAAACCATCCAAAACCTGACAAATTCAATGGACGAGAGAGTTCAGAAGCTCCTTTCGAACAAGGGGTCCTATGTGAAAATGTAACATCACCTAGAATAAAGTTTTGAGTTGAAAACTGTTTGATTTCAGTTTCTAACAACCTGCTAATGCTTATAATTTCAAAAATGACCATTTTTTTGGTCTTTATTAAAATGAAAAGGTTGATCGAAAAGTTTGGGGGATCTAAGAGTGTGGCAACCCAGTAGTCATGATTACTTTAAATTCTGACAATATGAGGGTCATGCTGCAGGTAGTGCAGCAAGAAGGCACTTATGTGCCTTGCGCATCTCGGAGCCCCAAAATTATTTTCCGGGCTAGATGCAGCTAAAAATTATTTTTAATTTTAAATCTGGTGAAGCTTTAGTATAGATGGCCTAATAGGATCAGTGCTGCACACTGCTACAAAGCCCAAATTATTTTCCAGTCAAGATACAGATAAACATGATTAGTAATTTGAAAGCTTAAAACGGTTGGTAGGGTGATTTTAACCAATCATCAAGCTTTTACTCTCCCCAGGATGACACAGGGGTAGAAAAGTCGTTTCGGATCCATGATTTGTTCATCTTTATGAACGTGAGTCTGTCTACATTATCAGTGGAGAGCCGCGTGCGCTTATCTGTCAGCACACCACCAGCAGCGCTGAACACACGTTCAGACAGAACGCTGGCTGCGGGGCATGACAAGATCTCCAAGGCGTAAGTGGCTAGCTCCGGCCTTTTATCCAGATTGGAAGCCCAAAAAGAGCAAGGGTCCAGTGACACAGTCGTGGCTTCAATGTTTACTTGGAGATACTCCTGTACCATCGTCTCTAGGCGTTGACTATGTGTCAGACTTCTTGTCTCCTGTGGCCTTGCAAAGGATGGGCTAAAAAAGTGGTGAAATGATTCCGCAAAATTGATGTTACCAGCAGATACTGTGGTTCTGTCACGGTTTGAGTGCTGAACACTTGACGGTCCCACGGTTGGCAAGTTGGAACTGTGAGATTCACTACGTGCACCACTGGTATTTTGTGGAAAAGCACATGTAAGATTCTGCAACAGTCTCTGCTGATACTCCTGCATGCGTGCATCCCTTTCTATGGCAGGAATAATTTCTGCAAATTTACTTTTGTACCGGGGATCTAACAGTGTGGCAACCCAGTAGTCAGGATTATTTCTAATTCTCACAATTCGAGGGTCATGTTGCAGGTAGTGCAGCAAGAAGTTACTCATGTGTGTTGCGCATTCAGGAGCACCAAGTCCCTGTTGTGTTGGTGGCGAGGTAACAATCATGCTTCCTTCCTCTGTCCTCTCCCCCCAACCTCGCACAACAGAAATGTGATCAAGGTCTCCCTCATCTGATGAGTCTTCCATCAGTTCGTCCTCCACTTCTTCCTGGGCTCCTGCACCTTCCTCACTAGTTTGGCTGCTACCATGCGCCCTGGTAAAACCATCTCCCCCACCCTCACATGCCTGCCGCCTTGGTGCTGCCGACCGTCTGGACCTTGCAGATGTTAGCCCTTCCGCATACAACTCCTCCTCCTCTACTTCCTCCACCTCCTCTTGTGCCACCACCTGACTCCGAATTCTGTTTAACATGTGCTCCAGCATGTAAATCACCGGAATAGTCATGCTGATAATGGCATCGTCAGCACTAAACATCTTCGTCGCCATTTCAAAACTGCGCAGAAGGGTGCATAGGTCCCTGATCTGAGACCACTCCTCCAGCGTGATTTGCCCCACCTCTGAATCTCGTTGGCCCAGGCTATACGTCAGAACGTATTGCACCAGGGCTTGTCGGTGCTGCCACAGTCGCTGCAACATGTGCAGAGTTGAATTCCACCTGGTAGGCACATCGCATTTTAGCCGGTGAAGTGGCAGGCCCAACGACTTCTGTAGAGATGTAAGTCGCTGAGCTGCGGGATGCGAACGGTGGAAGTAAGCACACAGCGACCGTGCCCTCTGCAGAAGGCCATCTAGTCTGGGATAGTGGGCTAAAAATTGCTGGACAACCAGGTTCAACACGTGAGCCATACAAGGCACGTGTGTGACATTGCCCCGGCGAAGGGCCGCACCCAGGTTTGCAGCATTGTCGCACACGGCCTTCCCTGGTTTCAGGTCCAGTGGAGACAACCATTCATGAAATTGGTTCTCCAGAGCTGACCACAACTCCTCAGCTGTGTGACTCACATTTCCCAAACATTTCAATGTAAAACCGCCTGATGACGTTGAGCCCTACTGCCAGCATAGTAAGGAGGTGTGCAGGATCCCTTCTGCGCAGTTAGAAAGCTTGTGGCATGACCAGACAGGCTTTGGGTGCAGGTGGAAGACCGAGAGGAGGTTGAGGAGGCAGAAGCAGTGGTGGAAAAATGACATGTAGAGGATTGACGCACAACTCGTGGGGACGGCAAGACTTGGACAGCAGCCCCTTGTCCTGCTGTCACCATAGTTACCCAGTGCCCAGTCAGCGACATGTAACGCCCCTGTCCATGCCTACTCGTCCAAGTGTCTGTGGTGAAATGCACCCTGTCACACACAGAGTTTCTCAAAGAAGCGGTGATGTTGTGTGCGACATGCTGGTGGAGCGCAGGCACACCTTTCTTTGAGAAGTAGTGCCGACTGGGCATCTGGTACTGGGGCACTGCGACGGACATAAGGTCTCGAAAATCCTCTGTGTCCACCAGGCGGAAAGGCAGCATTTCTGTAGCCAAGAGCTTGCAGATGGTGAAATTCAACCTCTTAGCTTTCTCATGGCTAGGAGGAAATGGTCTTTTACTTGTCCACATCTGAGGGACCGAGGGCTGGCTATTGTGCTTAGACGGGGTTGATAAGGGTGTCCCCGGCAAACTGCCGGTCTGTGAGGAAGATGCAGGCGGACATGTTAGGTTGCCTTGATCCAAAGGTGGTGCTATCGATGTCGGACAGCGCTCAAGACCAGCTGGTGTTACCACCTCCAAAGAAAATGATGACCTGCCAATCACGCTGGCTGTTGCGGGTAAAGAGGTGGCAGGTCTGCGCCCCAAAACAGGTGTGACTGCTGTCTCCCCAGTCACAGAGGATGAAGAGGCCGCGGATGCACAAGATATGGCAGACGGTGGTTGGCCCGGCCGGCTAGACCGCATTGTAGCACACTGAGCTTCCCACTGCAACTTATGCTTCATGTCCATGTGCCGGTTCATGCATGAAGTACTCAAACTATGTATTTTTTGGCCTCTACTTAGCTTTTGCTGACAAATGTTACAGATAACACGAGTTGGGTCATCTTTATCGATCTGAAAAAATGCCCAGGCTATGCAAGGCTTAGCACCCATGCGACCTGAAGAGCCACCACGACTTGTGGTGAGAGGCAGAGTTGTGTTTGAGGATGCAGTTGTTGACGTGCTTCCAGTACTACGTCTCTGTCCAGGAAGGCGCAACCTGACCTCGTCGTCACTAGCATCTTCCTCCACCTCCTCTGCTGACCTCATCTCTTGGCTGACTGTGGGTTGACAGTAAGTGGGATCTCCGACCTCATCATCATCACCCTGTGCGTTATCACACCCGTCGTCCTCAGAGCCAACCTGTTCCTGCCCTGACAAAAAACTAAAGTTGTCGCTCCAATCAGGTATTTGAGTCTTATCATCGTCTTCCTCATTGTCTCCACCAACAGGAGTTACAGTTTGGGAATGAGGGTCTACATTATGGTCAGAACCTGCGTCTGGTCCTGGATCCGACTCATAAAGATTCTGGGCATCAGTGCAGATCATTTCCTCGTCTGGATTCACAGAAGCGCTGGAGTCGACCTCTGATTCCCAGGCTATAGTATGAGTAAACAGCTCTGCAGACTCAACCATCTGTTCTACCTCATACTCAGACGGGCAGCTGGAGATTTGGGAGCTGTGAGGAAGCAAGTGCGATTTGGGTGACACCTTTGAGGACTGGAGTATTTGTGATGTTGAAGTTGATGTGGAGGAGAGCCCACTTAAAGGAGCACTTGATATCCGTTGAAGCACCTGCTGTTTTTGTGCCTCATCTGGAATTTGTAGCGATTGGCGTGGCCGTAAGAAAGGGATCTTATCACATTGTCCGCTAAAAGAAGTAGACATTTTAGTTTGGCTGGAAGATGGTCTTTCTTCTGCACCTACCCCACGGACACAACCTTTTTTCCCCTTCCCAACACGCCTATTCCCCTTTCCACCAGCAGCAGGCCTTTTTCCACTCATTTTGGTGGTTAACTAATTCACAACTCTGGAGTTGTTTGCACAAAAAAACAATGGATGGTAACCGAGCAGAGCTGAGTGGCCAAACTGTGGTATTAGGCCTAAACTATTGGCTGGGTTTTTTGCAGAAAAAAATTATTTTTAATTTGCAACCTGATGGAGGTCAGTATAGATGGACTAATAGACCAAGTCCCACACACCGCTAGAAGCCCAAATATTTTTTCAGAGCTAGATGCAGAAAAAAATTATTTTTAATTTGCAACCTGATGGAGGTCAGTATAGATGGACTAATAGACCAAGTCCCACACACCGCTAGAAGCCCAAATATTTTTTCAGAGCTAGATGCAGAAAAAAATTATATTCAATTTGCAACCTGCTGGAGGTCAGTATAGAAGGACTAATAGAACAAGTCCCACACACTGCTAGAAGCCCAAATATTTTTTCAGAGCTAAATGAAGAAAAAAATTATTTTTAATTTGCAACCTGATGGAGGTCAGTATAGATGGACTAATAGACCAAGTCCCACACACCGCTAGAAGCCCAAATATTTTTTCAGAGCTAGATGCAGAAAATTTTTTTATTCAATTTGCAACCTGATGGAGGTCAGTATAGATGGACTAATAGACCAAGTCCCACACACTGCTAGAAGCCCAAATATTTTTTCAGAGCTAGATGCAGAAAAAAATTATTTTTAATTTGCAACCTGATGGAGGTCAGTATAGATGGACTAATAGACCATGTCCCACACACTGCTAGAAGCCCAAATATTTTTTCAGATCTAGATGCAGAAAAAAATTATTTTTAATTTGCAACCTGATGGAGGTCAGTATAGATGGACTAATAGAACATGTCCCACACGCTGCTAGAAGCCCAAATATTTTTTCAGAGATAAATGAAGAAAAAAATTATTTTTAATTTGCAACCTGATGGAGGTCAGTATAGATGGACTAATAGACCAAGTCCCACACACCGCTAGAAGCCCAAATATTTTTTCAGAGCTAGATGCAGAAAAAAATTATTTTTAATTTGCAACCTGATGGAGGTCAGTATAGATGGACTAATAGACCAAGTCCCACACACTGCTAGAAGCCCAAATATTTTTTCAGAGCTAGATGCAGAAAAAAATTATTTTTAATTTGCAACCTGATGGAGGTCAGTATAGATGGACTAATAGACCAAGTCCCACACACCGCTAGAAGCCCAAATATTTTTTCAGAGCTAGATGCAGAAAAAAAATATTTTTAATTTGCAACCTGATGTAGGTCAGTATAGATGGACTAATAGACCAAGTCCCACACACTGCTAGAAGCCCAAATATTTTTTCAGAGCTAGATGCAGAAAAAAATTATTTTTAATTTGCAACCTGATGTAGGTCAGTATAGATGGACTAATAGACCAAGTCCCACACACTGCTAGAAGCCCAAATATTTTTTCAGAGCTAGATGCAGAAAAAAATTATTTTTAATTTGCAACCTGATGGAGGTCAGTATAGATGGACTAATAGACCAAGTCCCACACACCGCTAGAAGCCCAAATATTTTTTCAGAGCTAGATGCAGAAAAAAATTATTTTTAATTTGCAACCTGATGGAGGTCAGTATAGATGGACTAATAGACCAAGTCCCACACACCGCTAGAAGCCCAAATATTTTTTCAGAGCTAGATGCAGAAAAAAATTATATTCAGTTTGCAACCTGATGGAGGTCAGTATAGATGGACTAATAGAATGATGCTATGCCCAAAAGATTTTACTTCACTAGGTGCAGTAAAAAAATTGGTATTCTATACACAGGTGTTATATCTTGCAACACAGATAGGCTACTCCACTGACTAACACACTCTGCAATAGGCCAAAAAGGATTAGCTTTGCTAGATTCAGCCAAATGCTGTGAAAAAAACTTGCACAGCACTGGCACAGACCTGCCTGGCAAAAACTGATAGGAACTCATGTAACCTAGTCCTGAAAAGGACTCCAATTACAATTAGTCTTTACTCCCACAACCTATCTATTTAAGAGCACAGACCTCCCTGATAAAAGTCGTAGGAAATGCTGTAACCTAGTCCTTAAAAGGACTGCAATCACAACTATTCCCTACTCCCAAGCTATCTGTAGATTTCAGAGAAAATTGGCTTGAAATTAACAAGGTATAGCAAACACAGCAACAGCGGTGCCGTCTAACACGCAGCTGCAGCAGTGAGAAAATGGTGGCGACGGGGAAAATGGCTTGGTCTTATAGGGCAAGGACATGTGACATACACTGCCAATCACACATGCCCTTGCTTGTGTGAAAAAAAGCACTTCGCTCCGTGTGTGCGCTGCTGATAGGCTGACAGATTGCACCTCCCCACTGCAAATGCGGGAAAGAGAAAAAAAAATGGAGATCTTCATTGTTCCTGCAGAGATCCATCCCCTGCCCCTCCCCCCGCCCCGCTGTACACTCAAACTGCGTATTAACATTAATTTTCATCATTACTGAGAAAAAATCCAGTTATGATTTTGGTGCACGAACAGTTATCGAACATAACCTCGAACAGCCGAATTTTTCTCAAATTGTTCGTGTTCGCCGACCGGCTCGAACACCGCCCAAAACAGCTCGAATTTGAGATTGGCGAACAGTTCGAGTAGAACAACGCTCATCTCTAGTGGGGACCCCCAACCAAACCCAGATGCTCAGCCCCCCTACCGCCCCCCTTTCATGGACAACCCAATAATGTAACTCTTACAACTGGATGGGTGAGGATCGGTCACAGCTTTATTAACTCTTTATACTCATTCCATTAGAAAGGCATTTTATTTCTAAAATAATTCAGCTTGTTGCAGCATGCCCTGGGTCCCCACTCCGGCAAGTTGGCCAACAAGTGTAACTCTCCAACATGTCCTTTCTATTTCCAGGCCACGGAGGATCCAGCGTACTCGTATGCAGGACTCTGACCCCCACCCATCACTCTTAACGCTTGTTCCACTCCGTCCTGGAGTCCTGACAGGAATATGTCCAGTCCAATATCTATTAAGTGAACACCGTCGGGCCGTATGAGGCCTGCTTTATCTCCTTCCAGTTGTCGGTGTCGTATCACTACACCCCCTCTGTCTCTTCTAAATTTTGCCATCCGAATATTTATTACCCGCCTTGTCCATTCGATGGCCGTGATGTCTCGCGCACCTTGCCATACCGCTATCGGCACAATCTCTGACTTACTATAGCTAATTTTGTGAAAAATTCTCTGAAGCGCTCAGTGTCTAGTTTCATTATTGCCATTAGTTATGCGCTCTTGTGATGACCTAGGTTTTTCCCCCGGCCTGTATAACTAAGATGACCGGACCACTTGCCTCTCTCCCTACCTTGATTACCTCCATTAGTACCTGTGGCCATAGCAGGCCTCTAATACCTCTCCAGTTGAAATATGTGTTATGAAACTCTAATTTCCTCCCGCCTGGGCGGACTTTCGCCCTTTTTTGTGCCCAATATATATACGAGTGGCCTATCACTCACACTGTTGGCTTAGCGTCACCTGTAAAAGAAACAAACCACGTTAGGATAACAAGTCCGGTCTTATGTATCTCGCCAAACACGTGGATCGCCATCTCCCTATCCTCTGAACTTCCGTTTCTGACAGTCCTGCTCGTGCTGCTTCCGTGGCCGCACCTATGCGGAATGAGTGTGTCCCGTAATCTTTGGGGTGGTTCCCTGCCGATGTTATGCATTTATTAATTATAGCTTGGAACAGGTATCTTGATAATGGCGTTCCATAAATGTGTGATACGAAGAAATTACTTTGTGATCTGATGGTTAGATATGTTTTTACTATTGTTACCCGACTCAGTGTACCGTTTGTGGGTTGTAGAAGTACCCAAGTACCCCTGCCCGCTGGAACCGTTTTCGATTGGTGTATGCGTCCACGTATTGCATTATTGGCTATGACTACTTCCTGGTGTAATAAGCGTCCACTGGTGGTAATTTTGGATTGAGGGACTAATTCGCTTATACATAGCGCCCCGAAGAAGGCGATCACAAATGCAGTAGACATTAGTGTTGCTTCAAATTATGAGTGTCATGTTAATGGTGTTAGGGATAAGATGTGAGAAATCAGTTTTAGTGACACGGGACGGGACGTCTACATTCCTGACTTGGCTGACCCCTTTTCCACCCTTTTATGGATTGTCTGATGATGAATCTTTGTCACATCTCCCCAATTCAGTAGTTGGAAGTGAAATGCTACTCCGGTCAGACACCGCTGCGCTGACGCCCCTGATATGCCCCTCATCATTAGCTGGTGGAGAAATTCTATGGTGACTTGTGATCTGGCTTGTTCACATTGGTCAACCCGTCTGAATGCTACTAGTCGTGTCCACTCTTCCCATGCCTTACCGTATGCTTGCCACGTTGACGGGGCAACTGACGCTCTGATTAATGGCATCAACTATTCGCCACTAGATCCCATAGGGAGGGTGGGCAACTGTTGCCCGATGGGTGGGCGTTGTGGAAGAGCTCTGTGAAAATCTGCCAATTGAATTGTTATAAAGCGTTAGCAGCAGCTTTATACCCCTCAGCATAGTGGCTAGCGCGGACCCATACATAGTGTTTTAGGCACAGGAATACTAGCCTGCGTAGTAGGCCTAGCACTGGGAGAGACGATGATGCCATCTTATTAATGCAGTGCGCTAGGATGGTGTTTTGTGTTATGAAGCGTATATTTTTGTTAGCCAGGCGCGCGCCCCATATTTCTATTGCTACCACTATTGGGAAAAATTATTTTCAGGGCTAGATGCAGCTAAAAATTATTATTACTTTCAAAGCTGGTGGAGCTTGGTATAGATGGCCTAATACAATGAGTCCCACACACTGCTAGAAGCAAAAATATTTTTTCAGAGGTAGATGCAGATAAAAATTATTTTTAATTTGCAACCTGATGGAGGTCAGTATAGATGGACTAATAGAGAAAGTCCCACACACTGCTAGAAGGCCAAATATTTTTTCAGAGCTAGATGCAGATAAAAATTATATTCAATTTGCAACCTGATGGAGGTCAGTATAGATGGACTAATAGAGAAAGTCCCACACACTGCTAGAAGGCCAAATATTTTTTCAGAGCTAGATGCAGATAAAAATTATATTCAATTTGCAACCTGATGGAGGTCAGTATAGATGGACTAATAGAACAAGTCCCACACACAGCTAGAAGCCCAAATATTTTTTCAGAGGTAGATGCAGATAAAAATTATATTCAATTTGCAACCTGATGGAGGTCAGTATAGATGGACTAATAGAACAAGTCCCACACACAGCTAGAAGCCCAAATATTTTTTCAGAGGTAGATGCAGATAAAAATTATTTTTAATTTGCAACCTGATGGAGGTCAGTATAGATGGACTAATAGAGAAAGTCCCACACACTGCTAGAAGGCCAAATATTTTTTCAGAGCTAGATGCAGATAAAAATTATATTCAATTTGCAACCTGATGGAGGTCAGTATAGATGGACTGATAGAACAAGTCCCACACAGAGCTAGAAGCCCAAATATTTTTTCAGAGGTACTATAGATGCAGATAAAAATTATTTTTAATTTGCAACCTGATGGAGGTCAGTATAGATTGACTAATACAACAAGTCCCACACACAGCTAGAAGCCCAATATTTTTTCAGAGGTAGATGCAGAAAAAAATATATTCAGTTTGCAACCTGATGGAGGTCTGTATAGATGGATTAATAGAACAAGTCCCACACACAGCTAGAAGCCCAATATTTTTTCAGAGGTAGATGCAGAAAAAAATATATTCAGTTTGCAACCTGATGGAGGTCAGTATAGATGGACTAATACAACAAGTCCCACACAAAGCTAGAAGCCCAATATTTTTTCAGAGGTACATGCAGAAAAAAATATATTCAGTTTGCAACCTGATGGAGGTCAGTATAGATGGACGAATACAACAAGTTCGACACACAGCTAGAAGCCCAATATTTTTTCAGAGGTAGATGCAGAAAAAAATATATTCAGTTTGCAACCTGATGGAGGTCTGTATAGATGCATTAATAGAACAAGTCCCACACACAGCTAGAAGCCCAAATATTTTCTCAGAGGTAGATGCAGATAAAAATTATTTTTAATTTGCAACCTGTTGGAGGTCAGTATAGATGGACTAATAGAGAAAGTCCCATACACTGCTAGAAGGCCAAATATTTTTTCAGAGCTAGACGCAGATAAAAATTATATTCAATTTGCAACCTGATGGAGGTCATTATAAATGGACTAATAGAACAAGTCCCACACACAGCTAGAAGCCCAAATATTTTTTCAGAGGTACTGTAGATGCAGATAAAAATTATTTTTAATTTGCAACCTGATGGTGGTCAGTATAGATGGACTAATACAACAAGTCCCACACACAGCTAGAAGCCCAATATTTTTTCAGAGGTAGATGCAGAAAAAAATATATTCAGTTTGCAACCTGATGGAGGTCTGTATAGATGGATTAATAGAACAAGTCCCACACACAGCTAGAAGCCCAATATTTTTTCAGAGGTAGATGCAGAAAAAAATATATTCAGTTTGCAACCTGATGGAGGTCAGTATAGATGGACTAATACAACAAGTCCCACACACAGTTAGAAGCCCAATATTTTTTCAGAGGTAGATGCAGAAAAAAATATATTCAGTTTGCAACCTGATGGAGGTCTGTATAGATGGATCAATAGAACAAGTCCCACACACAGCTAGAAGCCCAATATTTTTTCAGAGGTAGATGCAGAAAAAAATATATTCAGTTTGCAACCTGATGGAGGTCAGTATAGATGGACTAATACAACAAGTCCCACACACAGCTAGAAGCCCAATATTTTTTCAGAGGTAGATGCAGAAAAAAATATATTCAGTTTGCAACCTGATGGAGGTCTGTATAGATGGATTAATAGAACAAGTCCCACACACAGCTAGAAGCCCAAATATTTTTTCAGAGGTAGATGCAGACAAAAATTATTTTTAATTTGCAACCGGATGGAGGTCAGTATAGATGGACTAATAGAGAAAGTCCCATACAATGCTAGAAGGCCAAATATTTTTTCAGAGCTAGATGCAGATAAAAATTATATTCAATTTGCAACCTGATGGAGGTCAGTATAGATGGACTAATAGAACAAGTCCCAAACACAGCTAGAAGCCCAAATATTTTTTCAGAAGTACTGTAGATGCAGATAAAAATTATTTTTAATTTGCAACCTGATGGAGGTCAGTATAGATGGAATAATACAACAAGTCCCACACACAGCTAGAAGCCCAATATTTTTTCAGAGATACATGCAGAAAAAAATATATTCAGTTTGCAACCTGATGGAGGTCTGTATAGATGGATTAATAGAACAAGTCCCACACACAGCTAGAAGCCCAATATTTTTTCAGAAGTAGATGCAGAAAAAAATATATTCAGTTTGCAACCTGATGGAGGTCAGTATAGATGGACTAATACAACAAGTCCCACACACAGTTAGAAGCCCAATATTTTTTCAGAGGTAGATGCAGAAAAAAATATATTCAGTTTGCAACCTGATGGAGGTCTGTATAGATGGATTAATAGAACAAGTCCCACACACAGCTAGAAGCCCAAATATTTTTTCAGAGGTAGATGCAGATAAAAATTATTTTTAATTTGCAACCTGATGGAGGTCAGTATAGATGGACTAATAGAGAAAGTCCCACACACTGCTAGAAGGCCAAATATTTTTTCAGAGCTAGATGCAGATAAAAATTATTTTCAATTTGCAACCTGATGGAGGTCAGTATAGATGGACTAATACAACAAGTCCCACACACAGCTAGAAGCCCAATATTTTTTCAGAGGTAGATGCAGAAAAAAATATATTCAGTTTGCAACCTGATGGAGGTCTATATAGATGGATTAATAGAACAAGTCCCACACACAGCTAGAAGCCCAATATTTTTTCAGAGGTAGATGCAGAAAAAAATATATTCAGTTTGCAACCTGATGGAGGTCAGTATAGATGGACTAATACAACAAGTCCGACACACAGCTAGAAGCCCAATATTTTTTCAGAGGTAGATGCAGAAAAAAATATATTCAGTTTGCAACCTGATGGAGGTCTGTATAGATGCATTAATAGAACAAGTCCCACACACAGCTAGAAGCCCAAATATTTTTTCAGAGGTAGATGCAGATAAAAATTATTTTTAATTTGCAACCTGATGGAGGTCAGTATAGATGGACTAATAGAGAAAGTCCCATACACTGCTAGAAGGCCAAATATTTTTTCAGAGCTAGACGCAGATAAAAATTATATTCAATTTGCAACCTGATGGAGGTCATTATAGATGGACTAATAGAACAAGTCCCACACACAGCTAGAAGCCCAAATATTTTTTCAGAGGTACTGTAGATGCAGATAAAAATTATTTTTAATTTGCAACCTGATGGAGGTCAGTATAGATGGACTAATACAACAAGTCCCACACACAGCTAGAAGCCCAATATTTTTTCAGAGGTAGATGCAGAAAAAAATATATTCAGTTTGCAACCTGATGGAGGTCTGTATAGATGGATCAATAGAACAAGTCCCACACACAGCTAGAAGCCCAATATTTTTTCAGAGGTAGATGCAGAAAAAAATATATTCAGTTTGCAACCTGATGGAGGTCAGTATAGATGGACTAATACAACAAGTCCCACACACAGCTAGAAGCCCAATATTTTTTCAGAGGTAGATGAAAAAAAAAATATATTCAGTTTGCAACCTGATGGAGGTCTGTATAGATGGATTAATAGAACAAGTCCCACACACAGCTAGAAGCCCAAATATTTTTTCAGAGGTAGATGCAGATAAAAATTATTTTTAATTTGCAACCGGATGGAGGTCAGTATAGATGGACTAATAGAGAAAGTCCCACACACTGGTAGAAGGCCAAATATTTTTTCAGAGCTAGATGCAGATAAAAATTATATTCAATTTGCAACCTGATGGAGGTCAGTATAGATGGACTAATAGAACAAGTCCCACACACAGCTAGAAGCCCAAATATTTTTTCAGAGGTACTGTAGATGCAGATAAAAATTATTTTTAATTTGCAACCTGATGGAGGTCAGTATAGATGGACTAATACAACAAGTCCCACACACAGCTAGAAGCCCAATATTTTTTCAGAGGTAGATGCAGAAAAAAATATATTCAGTTTGCAGCCTGATGGAGGTCTGTATAGATGGATTAATAGAACAAGTCCCACACACAGCTAGAAGCCCAATATTTTTTCAGAGCTAGATGCAGAAAAAAATTATATTCAATTTGCAACCTGATGGAGGTCAGTATAGATGGACTAATAGAATGATGCTATGCCCAAAAGATTTTACTTCACTAGGTGCAGTAAAAAAATTGGTTTTCTATACACAGGTGGTATATCTTGCAACACAGATAGGCTACTCCACTGACTAACACACTCTGCAATAGGCCAAAAAGGATTAGCTTTGCTAGATTCAGCCAAATGCTGTGAAAAAAACTTGCACAGCACTGGCACAGACCTGCCTGGCAAAAACTGATAGGAACTGATGTAACCTAGTCCTGAAAAGGACTCCAATTACAATTAGTCTTTACTCCCACAACCTATCTATTTAAGAGCACAGATCTGCCTGATAAAAGTCATAGGAAATGCTGTAACCTAGTCCTTAAAAGGACTGCAATCACAACTATTCCCTACTCCCAAGCTATCTGTAGATTTGTGCGAAAATTGGCTTGAAATTAACAAGGTATAGCGCACACAGCAACAGCGGTGCCGTCTAACACGCAGCTGCAGCAGTGAGAAAATGGTGGCGACGGGGAAAATGGCTTGGTCTTATAGGGCAAGGACATGTGACATACACTGCCAATGACACATGCCCTTGCTTGTGTGAAAAAAAGCACTTCGCTCCGTGTGTGCGCTGCTGATAGGCTGACAGATTGCACCTCCCCACTGTAAATGCGGGAAAGAGAAAAAAAAAATGGAGATCTTCATTGTTCCTGCAGAGATCCATCCCCTGCCCCTCCCCCCACTCCGCTGTACACTCAAACTGCGTATTAACATTAATTTTCATCATTAGTGAGAAAAAATCCAGTTATGATTTTGGTGCATGAACAGTTATCGAACATAACCTCGAACAGCCGAATTTTTCTCAAATTGTTCGTGTTCGCCGAACGGCTCGAACACCGCCCAAAACAGCTCGAATTTGAGATTGGCGAATAGTTCGAGTAGAACAACGCTCATCTCTAATAAGGAGGCACAGGGGGATACTATTATTATAAGGAAGCACAGGGGGAAATATTATTATTATAAAGAGACACAGGGGGATACTATTATTATAAGGACGCACAGGGGGATGACTATTATTATAAGGAGGCACAGGGGCGAATACTATTATTATAAGGAGGCACAAGGGGAAATATTATTATAAGGAGGCACGGGGGGGATACTATTATTATAAGGACGCACAGGGGGATACTATTATTATAAGGAGGCACAAGGGGAAATATTATTATAAGGAAGCACAGGGGGATACTATTATTATAAGGATGAACAGGGGGATTACTATTATTATAAGGAGGCACAAGGGGAAATATTATTATTATAAGCAGGCACAGGGGGGATACTATTACTATAAGAACGCACAGGGGGATTATTATTATTATAAGGAGGCACAAGGGGCAATATTATTATTATAAGGAGGCACAGGGGATTCTATTATTATAAGGATGCACAAGGGAATTAATATTATTATAAGGACCCACGGGGGGTTACTATTATTACATGGAGGCACAAGGGGAAATATTATAAAGGGTCACAGGGGGATACTATTATTATAAAGACGCTCAGCGGGATTACTATTATTATAAGGAGGCACAAGGGGAAATATTATTATAAGGAGGCACAGGGAGATATTATTATTATAAGGAGGCACAGGGGGAATACTATTATTATAAGCAGGCACAGGGGGGATTACTATTATTATAAGCAAGCACAGGGAATGGATACTATTATTATAAGGAGGCACAAGGGGAAATATTATTATAAGGAGGCACAGGGAGATACTATTATTATAAGGAGGAACAGGGGGATTACTATTATTATAAGCAGGCACAGGGGGGATTACTATTATTATAAGGAGGCACAGGGGGATTAATATTATTATAAGGAGGCACAGGGGCGAATACTATTATTATAAGGAGGCACAAGGGGAAATATTATTATAAGGAGGCACGGGGGGATACTATTATTATAAGGACGCACAGGGGGATACTATTATTATAAGGAGGCACAAGGGGAAATATTATTATAAGGAAGCACATGGGGATTACTATTATTATAAGGAGGCACAAGGGGAAATATTATTACTATAAGGAGGCACAGGGGGATACTATTATTATAAGGATGCACAGGGGGATTACTATTATTACAAGGAGGCACAAGGGGAAATATTATTATTATAAGCAGGCACAGGGGGGATACTATTAGTATAAGCAGGCACAGAGGGATTGTTGTTATTATAAGGAGGCACAAGGGGCAATATTATTATTATAAGGAGGCACAGGGGATACTATTATTATAAGGATGCACAGGGGAATTAATATTATTATAAGGACGCACAGGGGGGTTACTATTATTATAAGGAGGCACAAGGGGAAATATAATAAGGGGTCACAGGGGGATACTATTATTATAAAGACGCTCAGGGGGATTACTATTATTATAAGGAGGCACAGGGAGATTACTATTATTATAAGGTGGCACAAGGGGAAATATTATTATAAGGAGGCACAGGGAGATACTATTAATAAGGAGGAACAGGGGATTACTATTATTATAAGCAGGCACAGGGGGGATTACTATTATTATAAGGAGGCACAAGAGGATTAATATTATTATAAGGAGGTACAAGGGGAAATATTATTACTATAAAGAGGCACAGGGGGATAATACTATTATAAGGAAGCACAGGGGGATTAATATTATTGTAAAGAGGCACAGGGTGGTTATTATTATTATAAAGACGCACAGGGGGATTAATATTATAAGGAGGCACAGGGGGATTACTATTATTATAAGGAGGCACAGGGGGATTACTATTATTATAAAGATGCACAGGGGGATTGCTATTATTATAAAGATGCACAGGGGGAATACTATTATTATAAAGACGCACAGGGGGATTACTATTATTATAAGGACACACAGGGGGATTAATATTATTATAAGGAGGCACAGGGAGACACTATTATTATAAGAAGGCACAGGGGGATTACTATTATTATAAGGAGGCACAGGGGGATACTATTATTATAAGGAGGCACAAGGGGAAATATTATTATAAGGAGGTACAGGGGGGATACTATTATTATAAGGACACACAGGGGGATTACTGTTATTATAAGGAGGCACAAGGGGAATAAATTATTATAAGGAGGCACAGGGAGATACTATTATTATAAGGAGGCACAGGGGGATACTATTATTATAAGGAGGCACAAGGGGAAATATTATTATAAGGAGGCACAGGGGGATACTATTATTATAAGGACGCACAGGGGGATTACTATTATTATATGGAGGCACAGGGGGGATTACTATTATTACAAGGAGGTACAGGGGGAATACTATTATTATGAGGAGGCATAGGATGGGACACTTATTATAAGGAGGCACAGGGGGATTACTGTTATTTTATGGAGGCACATGGGGATTACTATTATTATAAGGAGGCACAGGGGGGAATAATATTATTATAAAGAGGCATAGGATGGGACACCATTATTATAAGGAGGCAAACGGGGATTACTATTATTAAAAGGAGGCACAGGGGGATTACTATTATTATAAGGAGGCACAGGGGGAATACTATTATTATAAGGAGGCACAGGGGGAATACTATTATTATAAGGAGGCATAGGATGGGACACTATTAATATAAGGAGGCACAGGGGGATTACTATTATTATAAGGATGCACAGGGGAATTACTATTATTATAATAAGGCACAGGGGGGCTTAATATTAAAAGCAATCACAGGTGAAATTATTACTATTTGGGGCTGTATAGCTATAAGGAGCCACACAGGAGCCTACAGGGGGCTGTAAAACCTGTAATGAGGGGGCATTATGATTATAAAGAGATAAAGAGGAGGGCACTATTAGCACGTAGAAGGACAGCTGGAGTTATGTTACCCTGTAGTGACACTGTTACTGTGTGGAGCACAAAAAAAGGGCACTATTACTGAGCAGGGCACAGGATAGGCAATTATTACTGTCTAGGGCCCGAGACATAGCACTAATAAATTTGTGCAGAGATGGTGGAATCTGAAGAGGGTGCTGGAAAGCAATAACTTAAATGTGTCTCTGTGGTACATTTTACAGAGACGAGTCATGGATAGAAAAAGTGATCATGGCAAGTCTTGGTCGAATGGAATAGTGAATGACTATGATCAACAAGAACGTCACTGGTAAATCATTCGACTTATCTGTACAATACAATCACAGTCATGGCCAAAAGTGTTGGCACCATTGAAATTGTTCCAGAAAATAAAATATTTTGGAGAGGTGCCAACAATTGTGCCCGGACCATTTTTTGTGTTTTGTGTGAAACTATGTATAATTTGCCATTTTTTGTGTGCTATTCCATTACACACAAAGGAGCAAGAAACAAAACTCGCAAAAAATGTAAAAACCCAAAGTGGTGAAAGAGTTAACATAACTTTCATAAACAGCACTAAAGATGTGCCAACACAGAAAACTTTATTTTGCATTAAGTACAAATCGATAATGGAGCCCTGCAAATAGCATTGATATATGAAGATCAAAATACCAGTCAAAATAATATAATATTAGTAAGTTCTATATATATATGCAAGGTATAAATCAAAAGAAAATTTTTTGAAGATGTCAACCCTTTTAACTTCAAAACTCAAAGTGAACACCACGATAAGCTATAGCAATGCTCCAGTGACATCATCTCAAGTCAATGACAGGTACCGTCATGCATGTACCATTGCTTGCTACATCTGTAGCATTAATGATAAAACAAATCCCTGCAGGTCAATTCTTCTTTTATTGTCAAAAAACAAGGTTGATAACGAGAGATATTAGCATAGACTGGGAATATTAGCGAGAGGGCCTCCTTTGAGAGCGATAGAAGAACAGAAACAGCCAAGATTTGCAAAGCTGAAACGTTTTGAAAAGATAAATGAATAATGAATCTAGATAGAGTTCATCACTGTTATTATGATAATGGTACATAGTGGCATGCTTTTCCATTCATCTAGTGCTCGAGAGCCATTTAAATAACTTATACTCTGCCATTCTCTTCTGAAAAGGCTAAGGAAATTAAAATCTGCTAGTATTCTTATCGCCATGTTTCACTCATTTCAGTAAATAGCTAGACTTCTTACATATATTTTCATCTTTCTTTTCAGTGATTTTTTTTCTATTTGTCGTGCTCAGTTCTGCGATGACATGCTGATGAGTTCACACGAGGCTTGGGACAAGTGTAAAATGCATAATTTGAGTTGAAGATCAGACGCTGTCATATTATTAAAAAGAATCATAATGGCTGAAACCTTTCTTTAAAATTTAGCACAGTGACAAGAGCTGTTCCACATTTCATAAACACAGGTACATTTTATGTCGGGTTATGAAAGAGGAACGCTCTTCCAATGTTTAAAAAAAAAAAGCAAGATTCCTGGTGAGCTTTCCATCACATCTGCATGCTATCATTTTCCAACAATTTGATGTGCTACGGCTTTCAAAAACAATGTTGTGTGAAGCACATTGCATTTGCCATACATATAGTATTTTCAAACTCTTTGAAATCCAGCAGAATAAAGAAAGTCTGTGAAGATCAAAAAGGGGAAAGAGGAGAAGCAAAAGAGAAGATCTCAGCAAGTTATCTCTGTTTACTTCAGAAAGAAAGATTTTGCTTCTCTGTTATAACTCATTCGGTTTTCAAGGGCATCGAAGCTTAAGTCGGGAATCTAGAAGAAAAATAAAATAATATTAGCAAAGAGTCCATGGAAGATTACTGAAGTGCAACCACATAAAGATATAAAATTCTAAAGATTGATAAGAAGTTTTCCTAGAGCTGGGACTAGTGGAGTATACAGTATTGGCAAGAATGGAATAATTATAGAAACTGGTTTGATTGGACAAATAAATCACTTAGAATAAATTTGAGGTTTAAAAAAACAAACGAGAAAAAAACTTGTCTGAATATCTGTAAAAAACTACAGGCTTTTTTAAAATTGTAAAGAATTTAAAGAAAAAGCTGAAAGTGAATGCCATATTTTTCAGACTATAAGGCTATGTGCCCACTATGAGCTTTTGATGCTCCATATTTTTGCTGGTCAGAAACACAATGTCTTACAGTTCCAGTGAAGTGGATGAGATTTAGGGTATGTGCACACGTTAAGGAATTGAAGCAGAAATTTCCTGAGCATTTTTGCCTTTCCTTGGCAGAAAAAAACGCATGCGGATTTACATGCGTTTTTGAGGCGTTTTTACATGCATTTTTACACGAGCTTTTTGAAGAGTTTTTTGAAGCATCAATGAATGATTTTTGGAGCTAAATAAAGTTGGTGGGACATTGCTTAAGCCCTTGGATTACCATAAGAACTGGGGTGAGTATATTGGTTCATTTAAATGACTACAGAACATGTCTGTTGTATTTCAAATAAAGTGTTTACAATGTGTCTGTCTGTTTCTTGACTTTGTTTGGTCATGAAAAGGTCTGATTGACACCTTCACATCATCAAACAAAAGAGCTGGCTGTCAGCTAGTCCCATTCACCCAATCTTCATTAACATTTCTATTCATGTAATTTATGCGACTGCTGTGAGATGTTTTTTCTTAGCCTTGGAAGGTGCCATTAGGCAAACATTTCCCTGGCCATATTTAACATCTCACAATTGGTTCGTTAACCGCTATGTCCCCCGATCATCACTCAGCAGCGATTTGGATACAACGTATTTATGTTGCATCCAAAACGCGGTGTTCTAATGCCGCACTTTTGTTGTCGTCACATGTGAATCCACTGCATATAATGACACTTCAATCGATCAAAATCTGCAGCGAAGACTAGCGTGTCAGCTACAGAAATTGATACGCTGTGGTTGAGTTTGGGTACATGGCCACGGTCAGGAGCAGCTGCAGGTTTGAGGTTGGGTGTATAGACAGTGTCAAACCCGCAGCGTTCAGATGTTACGCTATAATGGATGGGATCTCAAAAAATCCCATGTTCGCTATGTGCGTATCAGAGGCTGCGAATCACCCGCAGACATTGACATGCGGCGCATCTTTCAGGACCGCAACATGTCAATTTCTCTTGTGGAGTCGCTTGTCTCTGCAACAGAAATTTGACCACTAGAAAGTATTGAATGTGGTAAATACACATGGTTCAGTGAACACATCTGGATTTACCTGCATTCAATAGAATGCAATGTTTTGGACGCAGCAAAAATTTGCATCCAAAGCGCTGCTACGTCTGAATTATGGGCACAAAGCCTAAAATTGAAAAAAAATGGCGTGGGCTCCCGCGTCATTTTTATAACCAGCAGAGTCAACGCCGACCGCTGGGGGCTGATATTAGTAGGGGCCATTAGCCAACAATGTTCCCTCGCTATTAATATCAGCCCACAGCTGTTTGTTTAGCCTTTACTGGCTAGATTACAGGAAGACCCCAGAAAAAAATTGATGTGGGGTTCCCCTATATGATCTAGCCAGAAAAGGTTAAATTAGACAGCTGCAGGCTGATATTAATAGCCAATAAAGGGGCCATGGTTACTAGCCCCCTCCGTGGCTAATATTATCACCCCTCAGCAGTCCCAGAAATGGCGCATCCAAAAGCTGCGCCAAATCTGGCGCTTAGCCTTGCTCTTCCACGCTGCCCTGTAGCAGTGGCAGGGGGTAATGGGGTTGGGGGTTCACGTCAGCCTTATATTGGCGGCTGACGTGAAGCTCAGGTTAGTAATGGAGGGCGTCTATGAAATAAAACAGGCGTTTAATGAAATGAAACAGACACGGTTCTACAATTTTTTTATTACCCGCCTCCGCGAAGCCCTCGAACTCCTGAAAAAAACGTAAAAAGACCAAACAACAATATTCCTCACTTGGCCGCTGTGTAAGGCAGCGCTAGTCATCATGCTGGGGGACACTCGCTGCACCGGGTCAATTAAAGCACACCAGCCACGTTTTCCAGTATTTCACAATCCAGCAGTTTATTATTTATCATAACTGCTTATAACCGAGTCCAACTCAGTGGCTCGCCAACATACACATATAATGTCCAGGAGCCTTTCAAGTGGCAGACAGGCCCACTTGGCTCCAGTTACAGCCTCCAGCAAGGTCACTTATAGCAACGTCCATATAATGCAGTGTTTTACCTTTGCCGGGTTTTAGCTGCTCCAGTCAGTTTTGTTCTGCCACCACTGTGGCTTTACGGCTTCCCAGATGGGGGTCTCGAGCCCTCGTTCCTTCAAAGGCTACTGGTATGTTGTCTCACCTAACGTCCAGCCTCTGCCTTCCAGGACTCTTGCCTTCCAAGCCTCTGGCCCTCCAAGGCTACTGGTATCACTTACACTTTAGGATCCAGCCTCTGCCGTTCAGGCTTCACCAGGCATCACTAGGCCTCACTAAGCCTCTCCAGGCTAACGGTGTCCAACACGGGAACAGGCTTCACGCCTTACACACCTGTCTCAAATCTACCAGAGTTGATATATCCTCTAGTGCACACACAGGACCTGTGCTGATGTTACAGTCATGTGATCAGACCTTCTGTGTGCACAGGACCTGTACGATGTCACAGTCATATGACCAGTCACCTGGGGGAGGTACATGGCCAGCCAAAACACACCCTGGACCATTACAGTAATGCCGCAAGCCGCTGCATTACATATCCCCCCCTCTGTTCAAACTTGTGGGGTTGAACACATACTATACACAATCACCTTATAACCCACAGTTCACACCGAGACCATGTACTTGACAATTGCACTGCTCAGCCCTTGGAACATTAGTCAACGACATTAGCCCATTCCTTAGGGACCTACCATCTGTCATTGTCACTGACTTTGTCAAGTCACATTCTGGGTCGTAACCTTGTCAGACCTCCCCCGCTCCCAGCGGTCAGTCGTAACCTTGCCAGACCTCCCCCGCTCCCAGCGGTCCATACAGCAGTGTGACTCACACGCCCTGGTATCTAAGGTCTGGTTCGACTCCGTACTGTCCAGTCCTCTATTGGGTCTTTTTTATGGGCCTCTCAAACCTGAGTTACTGGAGGTCTCACTACCTCTAAACCCACGCCCACTGCTCTCAGGACATCTTGAAAGGTCCCTGACTTCAGCTGTAGCTGTTCTGTTATTTAGGAGGCCCTTTCTCTGTCTGGTCTCACAATTTCTTGACGGCTGTCACCTTCTGCTGCTCAGGCGATTCTGTCTTTCCACTCGCAGTCTAGCGAGATTCAACTGTTCTACCTCTTGCAGGTAGGTCACTCGGTACTCCATCAGCATGCGTATATATGCAAGACTTTCTTCCGTTCCTACAGCGGAGAATGACACCATGCAGTCTTCATCTGGTGTCCAGTCCTGTCGATCACGTGGACTGCTTACTCTCATCACACCAGACTTCTTTACCATCATCTGCATGGCTCGGCCATTTCTCCCAATGTGCTTTCTCCAACATGAGGCACCCGGATGACCTCTTCCCGCAGACTGTGAGCTTTTCTCATAAGCTCCAGTTGTCTAACGGCTTGTTCTGTCTTCAACCGGAGAAACCGCTTCGTGCGAATACTGTACATCGCCAGTGCATGTCACTTAGGATCACCACCCTCTTCACTGTGACTTTGGTTGTGGACAGGGCCAGCAGCTGTTTAGCTTCTGAGGTCAAGTACACCTTACAGGCTCCCACGGCCTTCTTAAACTCTTCATGAATGGACTCATTGGTGCACTCTTCTCTCAAATCCTCAGGTACATCTATGAGGCATTTGTACCGAGACGTTTTTGTCTCACCAGTGGTCTCCAAAATATCATCTAGCTCAGGTTTCAGGGGCAGCTGACTTTCAGCTTCATCACCCTGTATGCTTCCCCTGAGCTGACTAACAGCTACAAATTCACGAATTTTCGTCTTGTACACTTCCATTTCATATTTATCTTCTGTTAACACTCTCTTAGCTCTCCGCAGGTCCACCTTCTCATGGTATAAGGGAGTGAGTGCAACTTGTTTGCCCTTTTCCTTCTCCAAGGAGGCCTCGTTCACTGAGTGATACTTTGCTAGGCTACCTTTGAGCTCGAAAACTTCTTCCTCTAGCTCAGCTACTCGTCTCTCAGCAGCCCATCTCTGAAGCTTTTCCTGCTTCATCTGCTCCTTTAACAGTAGAGTTCTCTCAGACCTCTCTGTCTCCAATGCGCCCACTCGGCTCTCAACAGCCTGTCTCTCAAGCTTCTCTTGCTTCAAATGGGCTTGTAGCAACTCCTTGAACTTCTTGATCTTGGCTCCTACATCCACCGAATCATCCGAGCTCGCATTATTCGAGTAGGTATTTGTTTCATACCTCCCATCTCCAGTGGCCAACTCCTGGCCCTGGTCTGTGGCTTCACCAATAGACTCCTCCATCTTTTTCGTTCAGCTTCCATCTTGCTGATTCTTTCCTTAAGGCACGTCTCTGCCCTCTGGAGATTATCACAGAACATCTGCAGCTCCTTCACCTGAGCTTCCAGACCTAGGGTCTTTCTGCGGAGATCACCATTTTCATCACGGGTGTCCTGAAGAGAGGTCTCAACCACTTGGCGCATGTGCTCTGCATCCGCCTTATCATCCTCTATTTTTCCTTTAACACTGAGGAGATCCTCATAGTCTCTCTTAATTTGATGCTGCTTCCCTCTGCCTTCACCATATTCCTTCTTGGATTCACCCAGCTCCCGGTTGAACTGTTTGCGCAGTCGTTCTAGGTTTTGTTCACGCCCAGAAACTTCATCCTGCAGCGCCTCCTTCTCCAGCTTCAACTGCAAAACCTCCTCCTTGGTTTTGCGGCGGTCCTCTTTAATTTCCTGGAACATTTCCTTCCATTGGTTAATTTCCTCGTTGCTTCCCTCCAGGTCTCGCTGTAAGTTCCTCAAAACCTGGTATATTTTCTGCCGTTCAGACTCCAGGCTCCACTTGTCTGAGGACACGTTCTCCAAGTTTTCCCATAGTTACTGCACGTCACTCTGACACTGCTGCCTGATAGGCTCCAGCTCTTGGTCATGACTGGCCGCCTCCTCTTTCAGATCCTGATCCTTCTGTCTCAGTACTGTACCGGAGGTTGCTACTGGCAACGTCACCTCCTCGTCTGCCTCTAAAGGAGGATCCACACTTGAAACAAAGGCACACAGTACTACATTTTCTTTATTTTCACTTTCAGCAAAGACTACATGAGCAACCTTTTTGTGGCCCTTGCGCCGTCGACGACGAGAGGGGGACTCTCTCCCCTCGTCTAGCACCTCCTGACTGTCCTCTCTTTCTACTTTCATAGTGTCACCTTCAGCTACGGGCTCTGTGTCACTCCCCATGGTTTTGTGGACTAACAGGTCTCCTTCCACTTTGACGTCAACCCCTTCTACTGGAGCTACACCGTTATCAATGGTCATATCGTTATTTTTAGGCGGTACCAACCCACAACCAGTAACAAATTTTGGTTTTCTATACTCCACGCTCTTGTGAAAATCCGCCCCATTTTGAGACTCTGCCCCCTTTTGGACACCCACACCTGTAGGGGGAATTTTACAAAAAAAATCAACAATAGTCTTAGGACTCAGTTCACAACATCTCTTACCACCTCCCCGGGCACTCTGGGACAATACTGGCGCCCCCGGAGAGTTCACAGAATGGTCCACTACCGCCATTCTATACGGTGCCCACAGCTCCTGCCATTCCTGCACCATGTCCTGTAGACGTTTCTCAAATACCTGCTGCAGTTTTAACAGGCACTTTAATCGCTCAATAGCTTCATTTTCTTTTGCTGCTCCGTTCATAGCCATCGCGGTATACTATTCACACTAGACACTTCACCGCTTTCCCAAGAAAAATTTTCGTGGCCCCACCGAGCCACAGCAAACCAGGTTTGAGTGCGAGGACAATTTTCGCAACCCCGCCGAAATACAGCAAGATGCCTGTATCCACACTCGTCGTCCTGTGTTGTTGCCCCTAGCAAACAGGCTGCAGTTGCCCCTAGCAACCGGGCTGCAGTTGCCCCTAGCAACCGGGCTGCAGTTCCCCGCATTCTCCACCACATGTAAGGCAGCGCTAGTCATCATGCTGGGGGACACTCGCTGCACCGGGTCAATTAAAGCACACCAGCCACGTTTTCAAGTATTTCACAATCCAGCAGTTTATTATTTATCATAACTGCTTATAACCGAGTCCAACTCAGTGGCTCACCAACATACACATATAATGTCCAGGAGCCTTTCAAGTGGCAGACAAGCCCATTTGGCTCCAGTTACAGCCTCCAGCAAAGTCACTTATAGCAACATCCATATAATGCAGTGTTTTACCTTTGCCGGGTTTTAGCTGCTCCAGTCAGTTTTGTTCTGCCACCCTTGTGGCTTTACGGCTTCCCAGATGGGGGTCTCGAGCCCTCGTTCCTTCAAAGGCTACTGGTATGTTGTCTCACCTAACGTTCAGCCTCTGCCTTCCAGGACTCTTGCCTTCCAAGCCTCTGGCCCTCTAAGGCTACTGGTATCGCTTACACATTAGGATCCAGCCTCTGCCTTTTGAGCTTCACCAGGCTTCACTAGGCCTCACTAAGCCTCTCCAGGGTAACGGTGTCCCACACGGGAACAGGCCTCATGCCTTACACACCTGTCTCAAATCTACCAGGGTTGATATATCCTCTAGTGCACACACAGGACCTGTGCTAATGTCACAGTTATGTGATCAGACCTTCTGTGTGCACAGGACCTGTGCGATGTCACAGTCATGTGACCAGTCACCTGGGGGAGGTACATGGTCGGCCAAAACACACCCTGGACCATTACAGTAATGCCGCAAGCCGCTGCATTACAGCTGTCAACAATGTAATTCACGTCAAGCCAAGGTCCCACGATGATCTGGATCATTTCTACAGCTGGTACATCAGCAATCACTGAGGTCACAGCTGTAGACTACAGTACTGTATGCTGACAGGGGTGTAAAATCACTAGTGTTGAGCCACCCCCGTAGTGTTCGAGTTCGGTTCGGTTCGTCGAACACCCGTGTGTTCGCCGAACTGTTCGTCGAACTGTTCGTCGAACACCTTCGAACACCGTTAAAACCAATGGCTGGCAAACAAAAACACATAGAAACACATAGAAAACACCTTCAAAGGTGTCCAAAAGCTGACAAACTGCTCAGAAGACATAACTAACACATGGAAAAGTGACAAGTACATATAGTCATGCGAAAATAAAAAAGGTGGAGGAGTAAAAGGAGGGGGAGACACAGATATAGGCATGTCATGCCCTTCTAAAATCCAAAAAGTGAGAAGCCGACACGGCCAGTCCGCTCCTGTCCGTGCCACCTCCGTGTCGCCGGGTTTGTGCCAGAGCCGCGGTGAACCCTGATGGCCAGCCCCCCTCTCCCAATACTGGTGCCTGTCCGCTGGTGGGTCGAGCGAGCCCCCCTGTGGTGGAGGCAGCTCTAAGCTTTTTAATTTAAATTGTCTCTCTAATTTGAATGAATACACTTTAAATCCATTTACAAGGATCTATTGGAGGGCAAGTCTCATGCCAGCAGCCGCATAATTCCAGCTCCAGTAGCGTCCACTAAAGCTGCTGCAGTTAAAAAGCTTTTATAAGGATCGAGCTCGGCTGTCCACCGCAAGGCATCCTACTGCCAGTCCCAGCCCCTATGCCTTGGGGTGCCTCCTGATGCTCTTCACTGAGTATCCCGTGGTCCCGAAGCATTTCCTTTGAAAAAATGAAGTGTCCAAACTACAGGTGGTGTAGCCTGCTTAACAGCCGGGATAATCCGCTGACTAGCAGACCCTGCTACTAGGCACAAAGTATTTCCTGGGCTAGATGCAGTTAAAAATTTGTAATTAGATACTCTCGTTGGATGCTGAGAAAGCATTCCATAGAGTCTCCTGGCACGCCATATATGATTCTCTTAAAAAGCTTGGGGTAGGGGTCTAGGGGACCCTTTTATAGCCAAAATCACAGCCCTGTATCGCAATACGTCACCTAGGCTGAAGATAAATGGAACTGTAGCACCCTGAGGGCTCGGTTGCTACAGAGATATTGCACCTCACCCAGAGGTGTGATATCTCACTCTCGGGTAAGGATGTAGTGTGGATCAGGACCCGACACCTGCATGCATTACACCACATTGCCGTGGGGCAGGGCGACCAATATGCCCCTGAGATGGGCACGACAGTCCCTGTCCCTGGCTGGAGTGGGGGGAGGGAACACTGAGGAAGGGGAACCCTGTAGTGCAGGAGCAGGGAGGAAGCAGTTCCTGGGTGCATTGAGAAGGGAGTATAAAAGGTGGGCACCATCTTAGTTCAGTGCAGAGAAGTCTGAGCAGAAGTGGCAGGGAGCAGGGGCTCTGCATGAGCTCTGCTCCGGAGGCGGGCCTAGTAACAGAGGCCCAGGCCTGGAAGAGGGAGAAGGAAGGAAGAGGAGCGGAGAAGGCTCCAGGAACGAGGAACGAAGGGATCTCAGGGGTGCGAACGGGCGAGTCGCCACCGCACGCCAGAATCCACCTGCGTGGAGGGGTCAGGCCAAAGGGGGAAACCGGTCCCCGAAACTAGTGGAGGCAGGAAACGACCCTCAGCTAGAAACAGGAGGCTGTGACATTTTATGTGGCGCAGCCCCTCACTACACCCGCTAGGAAGACACCACATAGGGTCAGGGAAACTGGCGCCAAGTTTACCAAGAGGAGGCCCGAGGCAGCCGGACAGAAGGGTTGGTAAGAAAGGCCAGACACAGGACACACAAAGGGGGTCCTGTGAAGCACTCCAAAGTTATCTGGGAGTTGTCTGAGCCCCTCACCTGGTGAGCACAGTACGACTTGGGCAGCCGTTACCTGCAGACGTGGTCTGGATAATAAGAACTGTGAGTAAAGGCCCTGGACTGCATCACTGACTCCGTGTCATTACTGCTGCTGCCCTACACCATCACCCCCATCCTCCGCATACACTGCCCTGAGGCTATACTCCTCCCGTGGGGAGTTATGCTACGCTCTGCTGCACCCACAACACCAGCCTCAGCGGTGTGCCCTGGAGCGGCGGTTCACTCTGACCGCAATCCACGGGTGGCGTAGTCGGACATTTAAACATCAAAACCACATAAATAGTTCCGCCACTGGTTTGACCGCCCTGAGCCACGGAAACGGGTTGCCACCACGGAGACTACAACCACCAGCATCCACCAAAAAGGGTCCGGCTCCGGGTGTCCCAAGGCCCAGGGGGCGCGTCAGAACATTTTCATCACCTTTCACAATTAGTGTTGAGCCACCCCCGTAGTGTTCGAGTTCGGTTCGGTTCGTCGAACTGTTCGTCGAACTGTTCGTCGAACACCTTCGAACACCGTTAAAACCAATGGCAGGCAAACAAAAACACATAGAAACACATAGAAAACACGTTCAAAGGTGTCCAAAAGCTGACAAACTGCTCAGAAGACACAACTAACACATGGAAAAGTGACAAGTACATATAGTCATGCGAAAAGAAAAGAGGTGGAGGAGTAAAAGGAGGGGGAGACACAGATATAGGCATGTCATGCCCTTCTAAAATCCAAAAAGTGAGAAGCCGAGACGGCCAGTCCGCTCCTGCCCGTGCCACCTCCGTGTCGCCGGGTTTGTGCCAGAGCCGCGGTGAACCCTGACGGCCAGCCCCCCTCTCCCAATACTGGTGCCTGTCCGCTGGTGGGTCGAGAGAGCCCCCCTGTGGTGGAGGCAGCTCTAAGCTTTTTAATTTAAATTGTCCCTCTAATTTGAATGAATACACTTTAAATCCATTTACAAGGATCTATTGGAGGGCAAGTCTCATGCCAGCAGCCGCGTAATTCCAGCTCCAGTAGCGTCCACTAAAGCTGCTGCAGTTAAAAATCTTTTATAAGGATCGAGCTCGGCTGTCCACCGCAAGGCATCCTAGTGCCAGTCCCAGCCCCTATGCCTTGGGGTGCCTCCTGATGCTCTTCACTAAGTATCCCGTGGTCCCGAAGCATTTCCTTTGAAAAAATTAAGTGTCCAAACTACAGGTGGTGTAGCTTGCTTAACAGCCGGGATAATCCGCTGACTAGCAGACACTGCTACTAGGCACAAAGTATTTCCTGGGCTAGATGCAGTTAAAAATTTGTAAGTAGATACTCTCGTTGGATGCTGAGAAAGCATTCCATAGAGTCTCCTGGCACGCCATATATGATTCTCTTAAAAAGCTTGGGGTAGGGGTCTAGGGGACCCTTTTATAGCGAGAATCACGGCCCTGTATCACAATACGTCACCTAGGCTGAAGATAAATGGAACTGTAGCACCGAGGGCTCGGTTGCTACAGACGTATTGCACCTCACCCAGAGGTGTGATATCTCACTCTCAGATAAGGATGGAGTGTGGATCAGGACCCAACACCTGCATGCATTACACCACATTGCCGTGGGGCAGGGCGACCAATATGCCCCTGAGATGGGCACGACAGTCCCTGTCCCTGGCTGGAGTGGGGGGAGGGAACACTGAGGAAGGGGAACCCTGCAGTGCAGGAGCAGGGAGGAAGCAGTTCCTGGGTGCATTGAGAAGGGAGTATAAAAGGTGGGCACCATCTTAGTTCAGTGCAGAGAAGTCTGAGCAGAAGTGGCAGGGAGCAGGGGCTCTGCATGAGCTCTGCTCCGGAGGCGGGCCTAGTAACAGAGGCCCAGGCCTGCAAGAGGGAGAAGGAAGGAAGAGGAGCGGAGAAGGCTCCAGGAACGAGGAATGAAGGGATCCCAGGGGTGCGGACGGGCGAGTCGCCACCGCACGCCCGAATCCACCTGCGTGGAGGGGTCAGGCCAAAGGGGGAGACCGGTCCCCGAACTAGTGGAGGCAGGAAACGACCCTCAGCTAGAAACCGGAGGCTCTGACATTTTATGTGGCGCAGCCCCTTGCTCCACCCGCTAGGAAGGCACCACATAGGGTCAGGGAAACTGGCACCAAGTTTACCAAGAGGAGGCCCGAGGCAGCCGGACAGAAGTGTTGGTAAGAAAGGCCAGACAAAGGACACACAAAGGGGGTCCTGTGAAGCGCTCCAAAGTTATCTGGGAGTTGTCTGAGCCCCTCACCTGGTGAGCACAGTACGACGTGGGCAGCCGTTACCTGCAGACGTGGTCTGGATAATAACTGTGAGTAAAGGCCCTGAACTGCATCACTGACTCCGTGTCGTTACTGCTGCTGCCCTGCACCATCACCCCCATCCTCCGCATACACTGCCCTGAGGCTATACTCCTCCCGTGGGGAGTTATGCTACGCTCTGCTGCACCCACAACACCAGCCTTAGCGGTCTGCCCTGTAGCGGCGGTTCACTCTGACCGCAATCCACGGGTGGCGTAGTCGGACATTTAAACATCAAAACCACATAAATAGTTCTGCCACTGGTTTGACCGCCCTGAGCCACGGAACCGGATCGCCGCCACGAAGACTACAACCACCAGCATCCACCAAAAAGGGTCCGGCTCCGGGTGTCCCAAGGCCCAGGGGGTGCGTCAGAACATTTTCATCACCTTTCACAATCACCAATGGGACAAGGCAGGGATGTCCTCTGTCCCCTCTCTTATACATCCTAGTGACGGAGCACCTGCTCTCATCAATTCGCCATAACCCCAATATTCGGTGGATTGAGGTGGGAGGCACCGAGTACAAGTGCTCTCTATTTGCTGATGATGTCCTAGTATATATCACTCAATCACATATATCCATCCCTGCTGTTATGGCTGAAATAGATCACTTTGTTACATGGTAAAATTTTAAAATCAATGCAGCGAAGTCTGAGGCCCTCGATGTCTCCCTCCCTAAATCCATATAGGATTCCATCCAGTCCAACTTTCCCTTTGCCTGGCCCTCACAGGGTATCAAATACTTAGGAATTCCTATTCATAGAGACCTCTCCCATCTATGTTATCTTAATTTTGGGCCCTTTATTGAACAATTCCATACAGACCACGGTTGGCAAGTTAGAACTGTAAGATTCACTATGTGAACCACTGGTGTTTTGTGGAAAAGCACATGTACACCGCGTTCCAAATTATTATGCAAAAAGTGTTTAGGAGTGATAAGGGAAGAATTTGTTTGTTTGTCAGTTAAACTCATTGATGGTGATGTGTGTCAGGGCTCTTTATATCACTGTAAGCAATTGCAGACACCTGTGCTAATTAGTTTGGCAGGTGTGTCCAATGAAAGGCAAGACTACTTAAGAAGGCTCTCTCACATTATTAAGCAGCCTACATTTTCTGCCAAAATGGGAAAGAAAAAGGATGTGTCGGCTGCTGAGAAGCAACAAATTGTGGAGTGTTTAGGTCAAGGCATGACTACAATCAACATTGTGCGATGATCAGGATGAAGTGTCTTGGCAATCAAGAAGTATGTAGCTGATTCACAGTACACACGTGTGCGTGCTGATAAGGGCAAATTGAGGACTCTTTCCTACAGGCAATTACGTCAGGTTGAAAGAGCAGCGGCAAAAAAGCCTTGTCATAGCAGCAGACAAGTTTTTGAAGCTGCTTGTGCCTCCAACGTCCCCCGAACAACAAGATGCAGGGTCCTTCAGAGGTTTGCAGCTGTGCATACGCCATCCTGTCGACCTCCTCTATCCACTTCACACAAGCAGAAACGGCTCCAGTGGGCCAAACATTACATGAAGACTGATTTCAAAACTGTTTTGTTCACGGATGAGTGCCGTGCAGCGCTCGATGGTCCAGATGAATGGAGTGGAGGATGGCTGGTTGATGGACACCCCACGCAAACACGGCTACAGCGCCAACAAGGAGGAGGTGGAGTAATGTTTTGGGCTGGAATCATGGGGAGAGAGATTGTCGGCCCCTTTAGGATCCCTGCAGGCGCTAAAGATGAACTCCATAATGTATGTGGATTTTCTCAAACAGCACTTCCTGCCATGGTTCAAGAAGAAGAACCGTGTATTTCACAGCAAGATCATTTTTCTGCATGATAATGCACCATCTCATGCTGCACATAAAACATCTGCATCTCTGGCTGATATGGGCATAAAAGGGGACAAACTTATGGTGTGACCCCCATGCTCCCCTGACCTCTACCCCATTCAGAACCTTTGGAGCATCATTAAAAGGAGTGTCTATGATGGCGGGAGGCAGTTCACATCTAAGCAACAGCTCTGGGAGGGTATTCTGTCCTCATGCAAAACAATTGAAGCAGAAACCATCCAAAACCTGACAAATTCAATGGACGAGAGAGTTCAGAAGCTCCTTTCGAACAAGGGGTCCTATGTGAAAATGTAACATCACCTAGAATAAAGTTTTGAGTTGAAAACTGTTTGATTTCAGTTTCTAACAACCTGCTAATGCTTATAATTTCAAAAATGACCATTTTTTTGGTCTTTATTAAAATGAAAAGGTTGATCGAAAAGTTTGGGGGATCTAAGAGTGTGGCAACCCAGTAGTCATGATTACTTCGAATTCTGACAATATGAGGGTCATGCTGCAGGTAGTGCAGCAAGAAGGCACTTATGTGTCTTGCGCATCTCGGAGCCCCAAAATTATTTTCCGGGCTAGATGCAGCTAAAAATTATTTTTAATTTTAAATCTGGTGAAGCTTATTATAGATGGCCTAATAGGATCAGTGCTGCACACTGCTACAAAGCCCAAATTATTTTCCAGTCAAGATACAGATAAACATGATTAGTAATTTGAAAGCTTAAAACGGTTGGTAGGGTGATTTTAACCAATCATCAAGCTTTTACTCTCCCCAGGATGACACAGGGGTAGAAAAGTCGTTTCGGATCCATGATTTGTTCATCTTTATGAACGTGAGTCTGTCTACATTATCAGTGGAGAGCCGCGTGCGCTTATCTGTCAGCACACCACCAGCAGCGCTGAACACACGTTCAGACAGAACGCTGGCTGCGGGGCATGACAAGATCTCCAAGGCGTAAGTGGCTAGCTCCGGCCATTTATCCAGATTGGAAGCCCAAAAAGAGCAAGGGTCCAGTGACACAGTCGTGGCTTCAATGTTTACTTGGAGATACTCCTGTACCATCGTCTCTAGGCGTTGACTATGTGTCAGACTTCTTGTCTCCTGTGGCCTTGCAAAGGATGGGCTAAAAAAGTGGTGAAATGATTCCGCAAAATTGATGTTACCAGCAGATACTGTGGTTCTGTTACGGTTTGAGTGCTGAACACTTGACGGTCCCACGGTTGGCAAGTTGGAACTGTGAGATTCACTACGTGCACCACTGGTATTTTGTGGAAAAGTACATGTAAGATTCTGCAACAGTCTCTGCTGATACTCCTGCATGCGTGCATCCCTTTCTATGGCAGGAATAATTTCTGCAAATTTACTTTTGTACCAGGGATCTAACAGTGTGGCAACCCAGTAGTCAGGATTATTTCTAATTCTCACAATTCGAGGGTCATGTTGCAGGTAGTGCAGCAAGAAGGCACTCATGTGTGTTGCGCATCCAGGAGCACCAAGTCCCTGTTGTGTTGGTGGCGAGGTAACAATCATGCTTCTTCCTCTGTCCTCTCCCCCCAACCTCGCACAACAGAAATGTGATCAAGGTCTCCCTCATCTGATGAGTCTTCCATCAGTTCGTCCTCCACTTCTTCCTGGGCTCCTGCACCTTCCTCACTAGTTTGGCTGCTACCATGCGCCCTGGTAAAATCATCTCCCCCACCCTCACATGCCTGCCGCCCTGGTGCTGCCGACCGTCTGGACCTTGCAGATGTTAGCCCTTCCGCATACAACTCCTCCTCCTCTACTTCCTCCACCTCCTCTTGTGCCACCACCTGACTCCGAATTCTGTTTAACATGTGCTCCAGCATGTAAATCACCGGAATAGTCATGCTGATAATGGCATCGTCAGCACTAAACATCTTCGTCGCCATTTCAAAACTGTGCAGAAGGGTGCATAGGTCCCTGATCTGAGACCACTCCTCCAGCGTGATTTGCCCCACCTCTGAATCTCGTTGGCCCAGGCTATACGTCAGAACGTATTGCACCAGGGCTTGTCGGTGCTGCCACAGTCGCTGCAACATGTGCAGAGTTGAATTCCACCGGGTAGGCACATCGCATTTTAGCCGGTGAAGTGGCAGGCCCAACGACTTCTGTAGAGATGTAAGTCGCTGAGCTGCGGGATGCGAACGGCGGAAGTGAGCACACAGCGACCGTGCCCTCTGCAGAAGGCCGTCTAGTCTGGGATAGTGGGCTAAAAATTGCTGGACAACCAGGTTCAACACGTGAGCCATACAAGGCACGTGTGTGACATTGCCCCGGCGAAGGGCCGCACCCAGGTTTGCAGCATTGTCGCACACGGCCTTCCCTGGTTTCAGGTCCAGTGGAGACAACCATTCATGAAATTGGTTCTCCAGAGCTGACCACAACTCCTCAGCTGTGTGACTCACATTTCCCAGACATTTCAATGTAAAAACCGCCTGATGACGTTGAGCCCTACTGCCAGCATAGTAAGGAGGTGTGCAGGATCCCTTCTGCGCAGTTAGAAAGCTTGTGGCATGACCAGACAGGCTTTGGGTGCAGGTGGAAGACCGAGAGGAGGTTGAGGAGGCAGAAGCAGTGGAGGAAAAATGACATAAAGAGGATTGACGCACAACTCGTGGGGACGGCAAGACTTGGACAGCAGCCCCTTGTCCTGCTGTCACCATAGTTACCCAGTGCCCAGTCAGCGACATGTAACGCCCCTCTCCATGCCTACTCGTCCAAGTGTCTGTGGTGAAATGCACCCTGTCACACACAGAGTTTCTCAAAGAAGCGGTGATGTTGTGTGCGACATGCTGGTGGAGCGCAGGCACACCTTTCTTTGAGAAGTAGTGCCGACTGGGCATCTGGTACTGGGGCACTGCGACGGACATAAGGTCTCGAAAATCCTCTGTGTCCACCAGGCGGAAAGGCAGCATTTCTGTAGCCAAGAGCTTGCAGATGGTGAAATTCAACCTCTTAGCTTTCTCATGGCTAGGAGGAAATGGTCTTTTACTTGTCCACATCTGAGGGACCGAGGGCTGGCTATTGTGCTTAGACGGGGTTGATAAGGGTGTCCCCGGCAAACTGCCGGTCTGTGAGGAAGATGCAGGCGGACATGTTAGGTTGCCTTGATCCAAAGGTGGTGCTATCGATGTCGGACAGCGCTCAAGACCAGCTGGTGTTACCACCTCCAAAGAAAATGATGACCTGCCAATCACGCTGGCTGTTGCGGGTAAAGAGGTGGCAGGTCTGCGCCCCAAAACAGGTGTGACTGCTGTCCCCCCAGTCACAGAGGATGAAGAGGCCGCGGATGCACAAGATATGGCAGACGGTGGTTGGCCCGGCTGGCTAGACCGCATTGTAGCACACTGAGCTTCCCACTGCAACTTATGCTTCATGTCCATGTGCCGGTTCATGCATGAAGTACTCAAACTATGTATTTTTTGGCCTCTACTTAGCTTTTGCTGACAAATGTTACAGATAACACGAGTTGGGTCATCTTTATCGATCTGAAAAAATGCCCAGGCTATGCAAGGCTTAGCACCCATGCGACCTGAAGAGCCACCACGACTTGTGGTGAGAGGCAGAGTTGTGTTTGAGGATGCAGTTGTTGACGTGCTTCCAGTACTACGTCTCTGTCCAGGAAGGCGCAACCTGACCTCGTCGTCACTAGCATCTTCCTCCACCTCCTCTGCTGACCTCATCTCTTGGCTGACTGTGGGTTGACAGTAAGTGGGATCTCCAACCTCATCATCATCACCCTGTGTGTTATCACACCCGTCGTCCTCAGAGCCAACCTGTTCCTGCCCTGACAAAAAACTAAAGTTGTCGCTCCAATCAGGTATTTGAGTCTTATCATCGTCTTCCTCATTGTCTCCACCAACAGGAGTTACAGTTTGGGAATGAGGGTCTACATTATGGTCAGAACCTTCTGCGTCTGGTCCTGGATCCGACTCATAAAGATTCTCTGCATCAGTGCAGATCATTTCCTCGTCTGGATTCACAGAAGCTCTGGAGTCGACCTCTGATTCCCAGGCTATAGTATGAGTAAACAGCTCTGCAGACTCAACCATCTGTTCTACCTCATACTCAGACGGGCAGCTGGAGATTTGGGAGCTGTGAGGAAGCAAGTGCGATTTGGGTGACACCTTTGAGGACTGGAGTATTTGTGATGTTGAAGTTGATGTGGAGGAGAGCCCACTTAAAGGAGCACTTGATATCCGTTGAAGCACCTGCTGTTTTTGTGCCTCATCTGGAATTTGTAGCGATTGGCGTGGCCGTAAGAAAGGGATCTTATCACATTGTCCGCTAAAAGAAGTAGACATTTTAGTTTGGCTGGAAGATGGTCTTTCTTCTGCACCTACCCCACGGACACAACCTTTTTTCCCCTTCCCAACACGCCTATTCCCCTTTCCACCAGCAGCAGGCCTTTTTCCACTCATTTTGGTGGTTAACTAATTCACAACTCTGGAGTTGTTTGCACAAAAAAACAATGGATGGTAGCCGAGCAGAGCTGAGTGGCCAAACTGTGGTATTAGGCCAAAACTATTGGCTGGGTTAGATGCAGAAAAAAATTATTTTTAATTTGCAACCTGATGGAGGTCAGTATAGATGGACTAATAGACCAAGTCCCACACACCGCTAGAAGCCCAAATATTTTTTCAGAGCTAGATGCAGAAATAAATTATATTCAGTTTGCAACCTGATGGAGGTCAGTATAGATGGACTAATAGAACAAGTCCCACACACTGCTAGAAGCCCAAATATTTTTTCAGAGCTAAATGAAGAAAAAAAATATTTTTAATTTGCAACCTGATGGAGGTCAGTATAGATGGACTAATAGACCAAGTCCCACACACTGCTAGAAGCCCAAATATTTTTTCAGAGCTAGATGCAGAAATAAATTATATTCAGTTTGCAACCTGATGGAGGTCAGTATAGATGGACTAATAGAATGATGCTATGCCCAAAAGATTTTACTTCACTAGGTGCAGTAAAAAAATTGGTATTCTATACACAGGTGGTATATCTTGCAACACAGATAGCCTACTCCACTGACTAACACACTCTGCAATAGGCCAAAAAGGATTAGCTTTGCTAGATTCAGCCAAATGCTGTGAAAAAAACTTGCACAGCACTGGCACAGACCTGCCTGGCAAAAACTGATAGGAACTGATGTAACCTAGTCCTGAAAAGGACTCCAATTACAATTAGTCTTTACTCCCACAATCTATCTATTTAAGAGCACAGACCTGCCTGATAAAAGTCGTAGGAAATGCTGTAACCTAGTCCTTAAAAGGACTGCAATCACAACTATTCCCTACTCCCAAGTTATCTGTATATTTGTGCGAAAATTGGCTTGAAATTAACAAGGTATAGCGCACACAGCAACAGCGGTGCCGTCTAACACGCAGCTGCAGCAGTGAGAAAATGGTGGCGACGGGGAAAATGGCTTGGTCTTATAGGGCAAGGACATGTGACATACACTGCCAATCACACATGCCCTTGCTTGTGTGAAAAAAAGCACTTCGCTCCGTGTGTGCGCTGCTGATAGGCTGACAGATTGCACCTCCCCACTGCAAATGCGGGAAAGAGAAAAAAAAATAGAGATCTTCATTGTTCCTGCAGAGATCCATCCCCTGCCCCTCCCCCCGCCCCGCTGTACACTCAAACTGCGTATTAACATTAATTTTCATCATTACTGAGAAAAAATCCAGTTATGATTTTGGAGCACGAACAGTTATCGAACATAACCTCGAACAGCCGAATTTTTCTCAAATTGTTTGTGTTCGCCGACCGGCTCGAACACCGCCCAAAACAGCTCGAATTTGAGATTGGCGAACAGTTCGAGTAGAACAACGCTCATCTCTATTCACAATCACCAATGGGACAAGGCAGGGATGTTCTCTGTCCCCTCTCTTATACATCCTAGTGACGGAGCACCTGCTCTCATCAATTCGCCATAACCCCAATATTAGGTGGATTGAGGTGGGAGGCACCGAGTACAAGTGCTCTCTATTTGCTGATGATGTCCTAGTATATATCACTCAATCACATATATCCATCCATGCTGTTATGGCTGAAATAGATCACTTTGTTACATGGTCAAATTTTAAAATCAATGCAGCGAAGTCTGAGGCCCTCGATGTCTCCCTCCCCAAATCCATATAGGATTCCATCCAGTCCAACTTTCCCTTTGCCTGGCCCTCACAGGGTATCAAATACTTAGGAATTCCTCTTCATAGAGACCTCTCCCATCTATGTTATCTTAATTTTGGGCCCTTTATTGAACAACTCCATACAGACCACGGTTGGCAAGTTAGAACTGTAAGATTCACTACGTGAACCACTGGTGTTTTGTGGAAAAGCACATGTACACTGTGTTCCAAATTATTATGCAAAAAGTGTTTAGGAGTGATAAGGGAAGAATCTGTTTGTTTGTCAGTTAAACTCATTGATGGTGATGTGTGTCAGGGCTCTTTATATCACTGTAAGCAATTGCAGACACCAGTGCTAATTAGTTTGGCAGGTGTGTCCAATGAAAGGCAAGACTACTTAAGAAGGCTCTCTCACATTATTCAGCAGCCTACATTTTCTGCCAAAATGGGAAAGAAAAAGGATGTGTCGGCTGCTGAGAAGCAACAAATTGTGGAGTGTTTAGGTCAAGGCATGACTACAATCAACATTGTGCGATGATCAGGATGAAGTCTCTTGGCAATCAAGAAGTATGTAGCTGATTCACAGTACACACGTGTGCGTGCTGATAAGGGCAAATTGAGGACTCTTTCCTACAGGCAATTACGTCAGGTTGAAAGAGCAGCGGTAAAAAAGCCTTGTCATAGCAGCAGACAAGTTTTTGAAGATGCTTGTGCCTCCAACGTCCCCCGAACAACAAGATGCAGGGTCCTTCAGAGGTTTGCAGATGTGCATACGCCATCCTGTCGACCTCCTCTATCCACTTCACACAAGCAGAAATGGCTCCAGTGGGCCAAACATTACATGAAGACTGATTTCAAAACTGTTTTGTTCACGGATGAGTGCCGTGCAGCGCTCGATGGTCCAGATGGATGGAGTGGAGGATGGCTGGTTGATGGACACCCCACGCAAACACGGCTACAGCGCCAACAAGGAGTAGGTGGAGTAATGTTTTGGGCTGGAATCATGGGGAGAGAGATTGTCGGCCCCTTTAGGATCCCTGAAGGCGCTAAAGATGAACTCCATAATGTATGTGGATTTTCTCAAACAGCACTTCCTGCCATGGTTCAAGAAGAAGAACCGTGTATTTCACAGCAAGATCATTTTTCTGCATGATAATGCACCATCTCATGCTGCACATAAAACATCTGCATCTCTGGCTGATATGGGCATAAAAGGGGACAAACTTATGGTGTGACCCCCATGCTCCCCTGACCTCTACCCCATTCAGAACCTTTGGAGCATCATTAAAAGGAGTGTCTATGATGGCGGGAGGCAGTTCACATCTAAGCAACAGCTCTGGGAGGGTATTCTGTCCTCATGCAAAACAATTGAAGCAGAAACCATCCAAAACCTGACAAATTCAATGGACGAGAGAGTTCAGAAGCTCCTTTCGAACAAGTGGTCCTATGTGAAAATGTAACATCACCTAGAATAAAGTTTTGAGTTGAAAACTGTTTGATTTCAGTTTCTAACAACCTGCTAATGCTTATAATTTCAAAAATGACCATTTTTTTGGTCTTTATTAAAATGAAAAGGTTGATCGAAAAGTTTGGGGGATCTAAGAGTGTGGCAACCCAGTAGTCATGATTACTTCGAATTCTGACAATATGAGGGTCATGCTGCAGGTAGTGCAGCAAGAAGGCACTTATGTGTCTTGCGCATCTCGGAGCCCCAAAATTATTTTCCGGGCTAGATGCAGCTAAAAATTATTTTTAATTTTAAATCTGGTGGAGCTTATTATAGATGGCCTAATAGGATCAGTGCTGCACACTGCTACAAAGCCCAAATTATTTTCCAGTCAAGATACAGATAAACATGATTAGTAATTTGAAAGCTTAAAACGGTTGGTAGGGTGATTTTAAACAATCATCAAGCTTTTACTCTCCCCAGGATGACACAGGGGTAGAAAAGTCGTTTCGGATCCATGATTTGTTCATCTTTATGAACGTGAGTCTGTCTACATTATCAGTGGAGAGCCGCGTGCGCTTATCTGTCAGCACACCACCAGCAGCGCTGAACACACGTTCAGACAGAACGCTGGCTGCGGGGCATGACAAGATCTCCAAGGCGTAAGTGGCTAGCTCCGGCCATTTATCCAGATTTTAAGCCCAAAAAGAGCAAGGGTCCAGTGACACAGTCGTGGCTTCAATGTTTACTTGGAGATACTCCTGTACCATCGTCTCTAGGCGTTGACTATGTGTCAGACTTCTTGTCTCCTGTGGCCTTGCAAAGGATGGGCTAAAAAAGTGGTGAAATGATTCCGCAAAATTGATGTTACCACAAGATACTGTGGTTCTGTTACGGTTTGAGTGCTGAACACTTGACGGTCCCACGGTTGGCAAGTTGGAACTGTGAGATTCACTACGTGCACCACTGGTATTTTGTGGAAAAGCACATGTAAGATTCTGCAACAGTCTCTGCTGATACTCCTGCATGCGTGCATCCCTTTCTATGGCAGGAATAATTTCTGCAAATTTACTTTTGTACCGGGGATCTAACAGTGTGGCAACCCAGTAGTCAGGATTATTTCTAATTCTCACAATTCGAGGGTCATGTTGCAGGTAGTGCAGCAAGAAGGCACTCATGTGTGTTGCGCATCCAGGAGCACCAAGTCCCTGTTGTGTTGGTGGCGAGGTAACAATCATGCTTCCTTCCTCTGTCCTCTCCCCCCAACCTCGCACAACAGAAATGTGATCAAGGTCTCCCTCATCTGATGAGTCTTCCATCAGTTCGTCCTCCACTTCTTCCTGGGCTCCTGCACCTTCCTCACTAGTTTGGTTGCTACCATGCGCCCTGGTAAAACCATCTCCCCCACCCTCACATGCCTGCCGCCTTGGTGCTGCCGACCGTCTGGACCTTGCAGATGTTAGCCCTTCCGCATACAACTCCTCCTCCTCTACTTCCTCCACCTCCTCTTGTGCCACCACCTGACTCCGAATTCTGTTTAACATGTGCTCCAGCATGTAAATCACCGGAATAGTCATGCTGATAATGGCATCGTCAGCACTAAACATCTTCGTCGCCATTTCAAAACTGTGCAGAAGGGTGCATAGGTCCCTGATCTGAGACCACTCCTCCAGCGTGATTTGCCCCACCTCTGAATCTCGTTGGCCCAGGCTATATGTCAGAACGTATTGCACCAGGGCTTGTCGGTGCTGCCACAGTCGCTGCAACATGTGCAGAGTTGAATTCCACCGGGTAGGCACATCGCATTTTAGCCGGTGAAGTGGCAGGCCCAACGACTTCTGTAGAGATGTAGGTCGCTGAGCTGCGGGATGCGAACGGCGGAAGTGAGCACACAGCGACCGTGCCCTCTGCAGAAGGCCATCTAGTCTGGGATAGTGGGCTAAAAATTGCTGGACAACCAGGTTCAACACGTGAGCCATACAAGGCACGTGTGTGACATTGCCCCGGCGAAGGGCCGCACCCAGGTTTGCAGCATTGTCGCACACGGCCTTCCCTGGTTTCAGGTCCAGTGGAGACAACCATTCATGAAATTGGTTCTCCAGAGCTGACCACAACTCCTCAGCTGTGTGACACACATTTCCCAGACATTTCAATGTAAAAACCGCCTGATGACGTTGAGCCCTACTGCCAGCATAGTAAGGAGGTGTGCAGGATCCCTTCTGCGCAGTTAGAAAGCTTGTGGCATGACCAGACAGGCTTTGGGTGCAGGTGGAAGACCGAGAGGAGGTTGAGGACGCAGAAGCAGTAGAGGAACTTTGACATAAAGTGGATTGATGCACAACTCGTGGGGACGGCAAGACTTGGACAGCAGCCCCTTGTCCTGCTGTCACCATAGTTACCCAGTGCCCAGTCAGCGACATGTAACGCCCCTGTCCATGCCTACTCGTCCAAGTGTCTGTGGTGAAATGCACCCTGTCACACACAGAGTTTCTCAAAGAAGCGGTGATGTTGTGTGCGACATGCTGGTGGAGCGCAGGCACACCTTTCTTTGAGAAGTAGTGCTGACTGGGCATCTGGTACTGGGGCACTGCGACGGACATAAGGTCTCGAAAATCCTCTGTGTCCACCAGGCGGAAAGGCAGCATTTCTGTAGCCAAGAGCTTGCAGATGGTAAAATTCAACCTCTTAGCTTTCTCATGGCTAGGAGGAAATGGTCTTTTACTTGTCCACATCTGAGGGACCGAGGGCTGGCTATTGTGCTTAGACGGGGTTGATAAGGGTGTCCCCGGCAAACTGCCGGTCTGTGAGGAAGATGCAGGCGGACATGTTAGGTTGCCTTGATCCAAAGGTGGTGCTATCGATGTCGGACAGCGCTCAACACTAGCTGCTGTTACCACCTCCAAAGAAAATGATGACCTGCCAATCACGCTGGCTGTTGCGGGTAAAGAGGTGGCAGGTCTGCGCCCCAAAACAGGTGTGACTGCTGTCCCCCCAGTCACAGAGGATGAAGAGGCCGCGGATGCACAAGATATGGCAGACGGTGGTTGGCCCGGCCGGCTATGCCGCATTGTAGCACACTGAGCTTCCCACTGCAACTTATGCTTCATGTCCATGTGCCGGTTCATGCATGAAGTACTCAAACTATGTATTTTTTGGCCTCTACTTAGCTTTTGCTGACAAATGTTACAGATAACACGAGTTGGGTCATCTTTATCGATCTGAAAAAATGCCCAGGCTATGCAAGGCTTAGCACCCATGCGACCTGAAGAGCCACCACGACTTGTGGTGAGAGGCAGAGTTGTGTTTGAGGATGCAGTTGTTGACGTGCTTCCAGTACTACGTCTCTGTCCAGGAAGGCGCAACCTGACCTCGTCGTCACTAGCATCTTCCTCCACCTCCTCTGCTGACCTCATCTCTTGGCTGACTGTGGGTTGACAGTAAGTGGGATCTCCAACCTCATCATCATCACCCTGTGTGTTATCACACCCGTCGTCCTCAGAGCCAACCTGTTCCTGCCCTGACAAAAAACTAAAGTTGTCGCTCCAATCAGGTATTTGAGTCTTATCATCGTCTTCCTCATTGTCTCCACCAACAGGAGTTACAGTTTGGGAATGAGGGTCTACATTATGGTCAGAACCTTCTGCGTCTGGTCCTGGATCCGACTCATAAAGATTCTGGGCATCAGTGCAGATCATTTCCTCGTCTGGATTCACAGAAGCGCTGGAGTCGACCTCTGATTCCCAGGCTATAGTATGAGTAAACAGCTCTGCAGACTCAACCATCTGTTCTACCTCATACTCAGACGGGCAGCTGGAGATTTGGGAGCTGTGAGGAAGCAAGTGCGATTTGGGTGACACCTTTGAGGACTGGAGTATTTGTGATGTTGAAGTTGATGTGGAGGAGAGCCCACTTAAAGGAGCACTTGATATCCGTTGAAGCACCTGCTGTTTTTGTGCCTCATCTGGAATTTGTAGCGATTGGCGTGGCCGTAAGAAAGGGATCTTATCACATTGTCCGCTAAAAGAAGTAGACATTTTAGTTTGGCTGGAAGATGGTCTTTCTTCTGCAGATGTTACTGTTGCTTTAACACCTACCCCACGGACACAACCTTTTTTCCCCTTCCCAACACGCCTATTCCCCTTTCCACCAGCAGCAGGCCTTTTTCCACTCATTTTGGTGGTTAACTAATTCACAACTCTGGAGTTGTTTGCACAAAAAAACAATGGATGGTAACCGAGCAGAGCTGAGTGGCCAAACTGTGGTATTAGGCCAAAACTATTGGCTGGGTTAGATGCAGAAAAAAATATATTCAGTTTGCAACCTGATGGAGGTCAGTATAGATGGACGAATACAACAAGTCCCACACACAGCTAGAAGCCAAAATATTTTTTCAGAGGTAGATGCAGAAAAAAATATATTCAGTTTGCAACCTGATGGAGGTCTATATAGATGGACTAATACAACAAGTCCCACACACAGCTAGAAGCCCAAATATTTTTTCAGAGGTACTGTAGATGCAGATGAAAATTAGTTTTAATTTGCAACCTGATGGAGGTCAGTATAGATGGACTAATACAACAAGTCCCACACACAGCTAGAAGCCCAAATATTTTTTCAGAGGTACTGTAGATGCAGATAAAAATTAGTTTTAATTTGCAACCTGATGGAGGTCAGTATAGATGGACTAATAGAGAAAGTCCGACACACTGCTAGAAGGCCAAATATTTTTTCAGAGCTAGATGCAGAAAAAAATTATATTCAGTTTGCAACCTGATGGAGGTCAGTATAGATGGATTAATAGAACAAGACCCACACACAGCTAGAAGCCCAATATTTTTTCAGAGGTAGATGCAGAAAAAAATATATTCAGTTTGCAACCTGATGGAGGTCAGTATAGATGGACTAATACAACAAGTCCCACACACAGCTAGAAGCCCAATATTTTTTCAGAGGTAGATGCAGAAAAAAATATATTCAGTTTGCAACCTGATGGAGGTCAGTATAGATGGACTAATACAACAAGTCCCAGACACAGCTAGAAGCCCAAATATTTTTTCAGAGGTAGATGCAGAAAAAAATATATTCAGTTTGCAACCTGATGGAGGTCAGCATAGATGGACTAATACAACAAGTCCCACACACAGCTAGAAGCCCAAATATTTTTTCAGAGGTACTGTAGATGCAGATAAAAAATTAGTTTTAATTTGCAACCTGATGGAGGTCAGTATAGATGGACTAATACAACAAGTCCCACACACAGCTAGAAGCCCAAATATTTTTTCAGAGGTACTGTAGATGCAGATAAAAATTTGTTTTAATTTGCAACCTGATGGAGGTCAGTATAGATGGACTAATAGAGAAAGTCCGACACACTGCTAGAAGGCCAAATATTTTTTCAGAGCTAGATGCAGAAAAAAATTATATTCAGTTTGCAACCTGATGGAGGTCAGTATAGATGGATTAATAGAACAAGACCCACACACAGCTAGAAGCCCAATATTTTTTCAAAGGTAGATGCAGAAAAAAATATATTCAGTTTGCAACCTGATGGAGGTCAGTATAGATGGACTAATACAACAAGTCCCACACACAGCTAGAAGCCCAAATATTTTTTCAGAGGTACTGTAGATGCAGATAAAAATTAGTTTTAATTTGCAACCTGATGGAGGTCAGTATAGATGGACTAATAGAATGATGCTATGCCCAAAAGATTTTACTTCACTAGGTGCAGCAAAAAAATTGGTATTCTATACACAGGTGGTATATCTTGCAACACAGATAGGCTACTCCACTGACTAACACATTCTGCAATAGGCCAAAAAGGATTAGCTTTGCTAGATTCAGCCAAATGCTGTGAAAAAAACTTGCACAGCACTGGCACAGACCTGCCTGGCAAAAACTGATAGGAACTGATGTAACCTAGTCCTGAAAAGGACTCCAATTACAATTAGTCTTTACTCCCACAACCTATCTATTTAAGAGCACAGACCTCCCTGATAAAAGTCGTAGGAAATGCTGTAACCTAGTCATTAAAAGGACTGCAATCACAACTATTCCCTACTCCCAAGCTATCTGTATATTTGTGCGAAAATTGGCTTGAAATTAACAAGGTATAGCGCACACAGCAACAGCGGTGCCGTCTAACACGCAGCTGCAGCAGTGAGAAAATGGTGGCGACGGGGAAAATGGCTTGGTCTTATAGGGCAAGGACATGTGACATACACTGCCAATGACACATGCCCTTGCTTGTGTGAAAAAAAGCACTTCGCTCCGTGTGTGCGCTGCTGATAGGCTGACAGATTGCACCTCCCCACTGCAAATGCGGGAAAGAGAAAAAAAAATGGAGATCTTCATTGTTCCTGCAGAGATCCATCCCCTGCCCCTCCCCCCACCCCGCTGTACACTCAAACTGCGTATTAACATTAATTTTCATCATTACTGAGAAAAAATCCAGTTATGATTTTGGTGCACGAACAGTTATCGAACATAACCTCGAACAGCCGAATTTTTATCAAATTGTTCGTGTTCGCCGAACGGCTCGAACACCGCCCAAAACAGCTCGAATTTGAGATTGGCGAACAGTTCGAGTAGAACAACGCTCATCTCTAAAAATCACCCCTAACAGTATACAGTACTGCAGGAGAGGTCACTGGGGTTCATCAGCTGAAGATCAGCTGATGAACCCCCGTGAGCTGGAGATCGTGGGAAAATTCTTGTGAATCTTCCCACGCTTGGCATTAGCTGATCGGTCATGAGACCGATCAGCTGATTACCGGCTTTAGCAATCAGCTGAAGGTCAATTTATCGGTGACATCACCGCAGGTCCAGGAAGGAGCCCACGCCCCGCAGTGTACAGCGAGCCACCAACGGGACAGCATCTCCCAGGATGACACCGGGGGCCGCCGGAGAGGTGAGTATGAAGGTTTATTTTTTTATTTTTACTTTTTGATTCTTTTTTACACTGTCGCTGGCACGTGGGCTGGGAGAAGTAGGCTGCTTCTCCCATCAACGCTGCTCTCGCTGTTATCAGCCAGAGCAGCGGTCGGATGAGAGGAGCAGCAGCCTACACTCCCGACCCGGGTACCAGTAGCGGTACGATTTTGCTCCTATTGTTTTACATTGAAACGCAGAAAATCTGCATGTATAGATATTATACATGTGGGTTTGCTGTGATTCAATGCAAAATCGCAACTAAATTGGTTGTGCTGCGGTTTGTGCCACAACGATAATCTGCAGAGGAAATTTAAGCATCATGTGCACAGCACATGTGGATTATCATTGCTGTACATGGCAGACCTCTTACCAGTGGAAAAAACGCCGTGCAAACGCATTAAAACCGCATTGTGTAAACTCAGCCTGAGGTTGCTACTTCTCTCATCTGACCGCTGCTCTGGGTGATAACAGCGAGAGCAGCGTGGATGGGAGAAGCAGTAGCCTGCTTCTCCCAGCCCACGTGACAGCAGCAGTGTAAAAAAGAATAAAAATAAATAAATAAATAAATAAATCTTCCTACTCCCCTTCCTGGCGGCCCCCGGTGTCCTCCTGGGCAATGCTGTCTTGTCGGCCGCTCTCTGTACACTGCGGGGCGCGGGCTCGTGCCCCGCAATGTCCTTCCAGGACCTGCGATGACGTCACTAATCACCTGATGGTCACGCAACCATCAGGTAATCAGTGACATCACCGATCAGCTGAAGGTCACATGACCATCAGCTGATTACTAAAGCCGGTAATCAGCTGATCGGTCTCATGACCGATCAGCTGATGCTGAGCGTGGGAAGATTCAGAAGAATCCACGCTCGCTCTCTAGCCCACCCAGGCTCATCAGCTGATCTTCAGCTGATGAACCCCAATGATCTCTCCTGCAGCACTGTATACTGATCGGGGTGATTTTACACACCTGTCAGTATACAGTGCTGCATTCTATAGCTGTGACATCAGTGATTGCTGATGTCACAGCTGTAGAAATGATTCGGATTGTCGTGGGACATGGTGTTAAGTGGACTACGTCGTTGTCGGCAGACAGGTGAGGAATATTGTTGTTTGTTGTTTTACCTTTTTTCAGAAGATCGGGGGCTTTGCGGAGTCGGGTGAAAAAAAAATTGTAGAACCGTATCTGTTTTATTTCATTAAAATTCTTTATTCTGGCCCTGTCTTTTGTTGAAAATGCACCGACCATTTTACTACGCAGTTAGTAGAGGGGACGTCTTATAGATGCCCTCCATTACTAACCTGGGCTTCACATCAGCTGCCAATACAAGGCTGACGTGAACCCCAACCCCATTACCCCCTGCCACCACTTATAGGCAGCGTGGAAGAGTGAGGCTAAGTGCCAGATTTGGCGCATCTTATGGATGCGCCATTTCTGGGACTGCTGAGAGGTGATATTTATAGCCATGGAGGGGGCTAGTATTCAAGGCCCCTTCCCTGGCTATTAATATCAGCCCGGAGCTGTCTAATTTAGCCTTTGCTGGCTAGATTTTATAGGGGGACTCCAAGTCAATTTTTTTTTTTTGTAATCTAGCCAGTAAAGGCTAAACAAACAGCTGTGGGCTGATATTAATATCGAGGGAACATTGTTGGCTAATGGCCCCTTCCACGGCTACTAATATCAGCCCCCAGTGGTCGGGGTTCCCTCTGCTGATTATAAAAATGACGCGGGAGCCCACGCCATTTTTTTTTTATTTTAGGCTTTGTGCCAATAATTTAGACGCAGCAGCGCTTTGGACGCAAATTTTTGCTGCGTCCAAAATGTTGCATTCTATTGATCGCAGGTGAATCCACATGTGTTCACTGAACCATGTGTATTTACCGCAGTCAATACTTTCTAGTGGTCAAATTTCTGTTGCGGAGACAAGCGACTCCACAAGAGAAATTGACATGCTGCGGTCCTTAAAGATGCGCCACATGTCAGTGTCCGTGGGTGATTCACAGCGTCTGATGCACGCATAGCGGACATGGGATTTCTAGGGATTCCACCCACTATAACGTAACATCTGGACGCTGCGGGTTTGACAGTGACTCCTGACCGTGGCCACGTACCCAAACTCAACGGCAGCGTATAAATTTCTGTAGCAGACACTCTATTCTCTGCTGCAGATTTTGATCGATTGAAGTGTCATTATATGCGGTGGATTCACATGTAATGACAACAAAAGTGTGGCATTACAACACCGCATTTTGGATACAACATAAATACGTTGTGTCCAAATCACTGCTGAGTGATGATCGGAGACGTAGCGGCTAACGAACCAGCTTTGAGATGTTAAATATGGCCAGGTAAATGTTTGCCTAATGGCACCTTCCCAGGCTAAGAAAAAACATCTCACAGCAGTTGCATAAATTACGTGAATAGAAATGCTAATGAAGATTGGGTGAATGGGACTAGCTGACACCCAACTCTTTTGTTTAGTGATGTCAAGCTGTCACTCAGACCTTTTCATGACAAAACAAAGCCAAGAAACAGACAGACACAGTGTAAACACTTTATTTGAAATACAACAGACACGTTCTTTAATCATTTAAATGAACCAATATACTCTCCCCAGTTTTTATGGTAATCCAAGGGCTTAAGCAATGTCCCACCAACTTTATTTACGTCCAAAAATCATTCATTAATTCTCAAAAATGCTTAAAAAAAATGCTTAAAAAACCCCATGTAAAAGCGTTTCAAAAACGCATGTAAATCTGCACTAATTTTTTTCAGCCAGGGAGAGGCAAAAACGCTCAGGAAATTTCTGCTTCAATTCCTGAACGTGTGCACATACCCTTAGGCTGTGTGCCCACAATGCAGATTTAATGCATTTCCGCTGCGGCATTTCCGCCGTGGAAATGCATTAAAGTCGCTTGTTAATAGGTCTCCCATATTTCCCAATGTTAATCCGCATTTGCTGAGCACATGCTGCAGAAATTTCCGCTGCGGATTATCATTGCGGAAAAATCTGCAGCACAACCATTAATTGTGCAAAATCGTGGCGAAATCGCCACCATTGACTTGCATTGGACTGCATAATATCCGCATGACTACATGTACACATGCGGATATTATGAGATTCAATGCCCCGATGGTACCCGGGTCTGGAGAAGAGGAGACTCTCCTTTAGTAATGAGCGAGCACTAAAATGCTCGGCTGCTCGATGCTTGGGTCGAGCACATTGGAATACTAATGTAAGTCTATGGGAAACTCAATGACTTGTATATAAAGCAAAATAAATACCCAAAAACTAAAATGCTCCTCCACACCTTGGGCTATGTTCACACATAGCGTTTTTGATGCGTTTTTTCACTTTTGCATTTCTTTCAACCGTGACAAATGCATTCACCAGGAAATATCATTTTAACATTTTACAACCTTATCTGGCCATGTGGTGTGTGAGATATCATCAGACGCATCGTGTTTCATTTATGAGGGAGGGACACTGAAAGTCAAAAAGCCTATTTTTATAGGGCCATCAGGCAGCCTTCACTATTCTTAAAGGGCCAGCAGTCGGCCCTCACTATTCTTAGAGAGTCATCATCCGGCTATGTTTTATTGTTTCCATTACTAAAGACTAAAGAATGGGTTTCCTATACTGTTATTGCATATGCAGTGAGTGGCAGGGCTGCTCAAAATTTGGATGCACCACAATACTACTTTGAAAATTTGGATGCACCCCAATAACCCTTTGAAGAGACTTCGAGGAGGGCCTCCTGAAAACAATGTTCCCATTATTAGGAAGTGGGTCTCCCATTGTGTTTGCCTATGCAGTGAATGCAAGGGTTGACAAAAATTTGGAGGCACTCCAATGGCCTTTGAAAGAGACGTGGAGGTCAGAGGGCCTCCTGAAAACAATGTTCCCATTATTAGGAAGTGGGTCTCCCATTATGTTTGCCTATGCAGTGAATGCAAGGGTTGCCAAAAATTTGGAGGCACACCAATGCCCCTTGGAAGAGACATAGAGGGCCTCATGAAAAAATATTCTAATTATTAGGAAGTGAGTCTCCCATAGTGTTGACCTATGCAGTGAATGCAAGGGTTGCCAAAAATTTGGAGGCACTTCAATGCCCCTTGGAAGAGACATGAAGGTCAGAGGGCCTCCTGAAAACAATGTTCCCATTATTACGAAGTGGGTCTCCCATTGTGTTTGCCTATGCAGTGAATGCAAGGGTTGACAAAAATTTGGAGGCACTCCAATGGCCTTTGAAAGAGACGTGGAGGTCAGAGGGCCTCCTGAAAACAATGTTCCCATTATTAGGAAGTGGGTCTCCCATTATGTTTGCCTATGCAGTGAATGCAAGGGTTGCCAAAAATTTGGAGGCACACCAATGCCCCTTGGAAGAGACATAGAGGGCCTCATGAAAAAATATTCTAATTATTAGGAAGTGAGTCTCCCATAGTGTTGACCTATGCAGTGAATGCAAGGGTTGCCAAAAATTTGGAGGCACTTCAATGCCCCTTGGAAGAGACATGAAGGTCAGAGGGCCTCCTGAAAACAATGTTCCCATTATTACGAAGTGGGTCTCCCATTGTGTTTGCCTATGCAGTGAATGCAAGGGTTGCCAAAAATTTGGAGGCACTCCAATGACCCTTGGAAGAGATGTGGAGGAAGGCCCCATAAAAAAATGTTCCCATTAGAAAGGAAGGGACCTCCTATACTTGTAATGCCCATGCACTAAGTGTATGGGCAGACAAACATTTACCCCTGGGGGTAAACATGAACATACTGTATAAAAATGCTGTATAAAAAATATTTTTTACGGGCATCATAAACACCCTTTAAAAAGTTATGTGGGTGTTGCATCATGGACCACTGTCACCTTGGTAATATGGTGGTGGAGGATGAGGAGAAGGAGGAGGACAAGAGCAAATAGCCAAAATCAGGAAACGTATACCCATGCCTGAGTGTGAAAAGGTGCATGGGAAAACACCTCCCAAGAAAAGACACTGGATTTGAGTTTATGTTATGCTGCTATCATTTGTTGGTGTTGAGAAGTCTGGCCCAATCCAGCCCTTTTTCATTTTTATAAGAGTCAGCCTGTCAGCATTTTCAGTTGACAGGCGGATGCGCTTATCAGTTATAATTACACCAGCGGCACTAAAAACACGCTCTGATAAAACGCTGGCGGCAGGGCAGGCCACGACCTCCAAGGCGTAGAGAGCCAGTTCATTCCACGTATCCAGCTTGGATACTCAATAATTATAAGGCACAGAGGAATCACGGAGGACGTTGGTACCGTCGGCAAGGTACTACCTCAGCATCTTCACAAATTTTGCCCTCCTTGTGAGAGTACCCAGTGCCTCAGGGCTTGTGCGATGGAAGGGGCTGAGAAAACTCTCCCAGAACTTTGACAGTGTTCCCCTGCCTCTGCTGGATTGAAGTTGTGACTCTCTCGCCTGTACTCCTTGGTTGTCCAACGAAGTGTGACCTCTGCCACCAGCGTTTTCAGATGGGAATTTTTTTAATAGTTCCACAACAAGGGCCTTATAGTACAGCCCCATTTTTGCAGACCTGTCCGCTTCAGGAATAAGAAATATAAAGTTCTCCTTGTAGCGTGGGTCTAGAAGTGTCACCAACCAGTAATGACTGTCACCCAAAATTTTGAGAACGCGAGGGTCATGGGAAAGGCAGTGTAACATAAACTCAGCCATGCGTGCCAGACTACTAACAGGCAAGACTTCCATGTCCTCAATAAGAGGACGACTGACCATGCTCTCCCCATCATCCTCCTCCTTTTACTCCTTCTCCTTGTCCTCTGGCCATCCACGCTGAACAGACGGTATGACAGCTGTGCAGTTATTACCTTCTATAGCGCATAAAACTAGCTCCTGTTCTTCCTCCTCTTCCTCATTCTCCCCCAAACCACGTTGAAATGAGATGAAGCTGGGCTGTGTGTAATCACCCTGTATTGTTCCTTGCTCCATCTCATCGTGCTCTGCCTGCAATGCATCCACTTTGATTATGAGCAGAGAGCATTTCAGAAGATAGAGAAGCGGGATGGCGTCATCACTAGTGTTGAGCGAACATGCTCGACACTGCTCGGCACTCGCCCAAGCATCACGCTACTCAGGATGTTCGGCGAGCACCGAGCATTTCCGGGTTACTCGGGCAGGAGCTCGGGTCTCCGCCCTGCATGTTTGGCGCTCTTTACAGAGCCAATGAACATGCAGGGATTGCCAGCCAGTCACTGTAATGCTGCACCCATGTTGGTTGTGGGCATTACAGTGATTGGCTGGCCGCACAGCGTCACCTCGAGTATTTAAAACCAGGCGCCGCCATCTTGGATACAGTCGCTCTGGATTAGACAGTGTAGGGACAGCGCTGCTGATTTAAGGAGAGATATAAACTGCGAAATAGTTAGTGTAGGGTCTGTAATGGCTGCCAGAACAAACAGTCCTTTTCAGGACTAATATCCATCCCAGATACCAGGCAGGCTGTATAAGAGACACAATGGTTATACCAGCAAACGCTGCATTACAGTGTGTGCTCCTGTTGCTGAAATTGCTGGACTTAGCACCAGGTGTCGGGGGCCAGGAAAAATCCTTTTTTTTTTATCTAAATCCTCCTTTTTTTTCCCTCCTTCACATTGTACAATTACCCGTCTTATTAACCTTTTGGTGTGTCCCCCCCCGCCCCGAAAAAAAGCGTATCTCTGAATTTTCAGACACAAATATAACTGTTGAAATAGTCTGGTGTAGGCTAGAGAAAAAGAATTGTTGTTTTGCACTTCCACGGTTCAAACCTCTGCATTATCCATTTTGGGCCATTTGTTTCTAAAAAAAAAAACAGTTTGAGTGTGTCGCTCACTGTTCAGCCGCAAATCAATATATTTAAAAAAGTCTGGTATACCACAGTAAACAATAACTGTGGTTTTGCCATCCCACGGTAAAAAATCTCTATTATTCAGGTTTTGGTATATTTTCCGTAAAGAAAAACAGTAGTGTCTCCTGACTGTTGTGACACAAAAATATATCTGTTGAAAATAGTCTTGTGTAGGCCCGACATCCCAGTGTGGTTTCGCAGTTCCACGGGTCAAATCGCTGTACTATCCAGTTTTGGGCCTTTGGTATCTAAAAAAAAGCAGTTTGAGTGTGTCGCTCAATGTTCAGCCGCAAATATCTCTATTTAAAAAAGTGTGGTATACCCCAGTAAACAATAACTGTGGTTTTGCCATCCCACGGTAAAAAATCTCTATTATTCAGCTTTTGGTAGTTTTTTCCGTAAAGAAAAACAGTAGTGTCTCCTGACTGTTGTGACACAAAAATATATCTGTTGAAAATAGTCTTGTGTAGGCCCGACATCCCAGTGTGGTTTCGCAGTTCCACGGGTCAAATCGCTGTACTATCCAGTTTTGGGCCTTTGGTATCTAAATAAAAAGCAGTTTGAGTGTGTCGCTCACTGTTCAGCCGCAAATATCTCTATTTAAAAAAGTGTGGTATACCCCAGTAAACAATAACTGTGGTTTTGCCATCCCACGGTAAAAAATCTCTATTATTCAGCTTTTGGTAGTTTTTTCCGTAAAGAAAAAGAGTAGTGTCTCCTGACTGTTGTGACACAAAAATATATCTGTTGAAAATAGTCTTGTGTAGGCCCGACATCCCAGTGTGGTTTCGCAGTTCCACGGGTCAAATCGCTGTACTATCCAGTTTTGGGCCTTTGGTATCTAAATAAAAAGCAGTTTGAGTGTGTCGCTCACTGTTCAGCCGCAAATATCTCTATTTAAAAAAGTGTGGTATACACCAGTTGTTATGTTCTGCTACCAGAGCTAAGGAAAGAGAGGAGATCTGTCCCTAAGATAGAACTCAGCTGAATCCCTACGATGTAACAGGGAACCTGATCCTGCGATCAGACCTGCTAAAGTCCTAAGCTAGTCTGTACGGAGACCTATAGATGTGGGGAAGGAATCCCTACAAGTACTAAGGACTGGGAGGAAAATGGGACACCTCCTAACAGAAATAGTAGCAGACAGACGAACAAACAAAATATATAGAACATAGAGGTCCGTAGACCAAGCAAACTAACAGAGTTAGATACAGAGCACAGGCTAGCTAGAAAGTAGTTATACAATGAAGTCCAGCAAAGCCAGAAGGGCGGAGCAGGATTAAATAGGCCAACAAGGTCATGTGACCAGCAAAGGAAAAAACCTAAGAGCAAGGTTCTAACACCAGTAAACAATAACTGTGGTTTTGCCATCCCACGGTAAAAAATCTCTATTATTCAGGTTTTGGTATATTTTACGTAGAGAAAAACAGTTGTGTCTCCTGACTGTTGTGACACAAAAATATATCTGTTGAAAATAGTCTTGTGTAGGCCCGACATCCCAGTGTGGTTTTGCAGTTCCACGGGTCAAATCGCTGTACTATCCAGTTTTGGGCCTTTGGTATCTAAAAAAAAAAGCAGTTTGAGTGTGTCGCTCAATGTTCAGCCGCAAATATCTCTATTTAAAAAAGTGTGGTATACCCCAGTAAACAAAAACTGTGGTTTTGCCATCCCACCGTAAAAAATCTCTATTATTCAGCTTTTGGTAGTTTTTTCCATAAAGAAAAAGAGTAGTGTCTCCTGACTGTTGTGACACAAAAATATATCTGTTGAAAATAGTCTTGTGTAGGCCCGACATCTCAGTGTGGTTTCGCAGTTCCACGGGTCAAATCGCTGTACTATCCAGTTTTTGCCTTTGGTATCTGAAAAAAAAGCAGTTTGAGTGTGTCGCTCACTGTTCAGCCGCAAATATCTCTATTTAAAAAAGTGTGGTATACCCCAGTAAACAATAACTGTGGTTTTGCCATCCCACGGTAAAAAATCTCTATTATTCAGGTTTTGGTATATTTTACGTAGAGAAAAACAGTAGTGTCTCCTGACTGTTGTGACACAATAATATATCTGTTGAAAATAGTCTTGTGTAGGCCCGACATCCCAGTGTGGTTTCGCAGTTCCACGGGTCAAATCGCTGTACTATCCAGTTTTGGGCCTTTGGTATCTAAAAAAAAAGCAGTTTGAGTGTGTCGCTCACTGTTCAGCCGCAAATATCTCTATTTAAAAAAGTGTGGTATACCCCAGTAAACAATAACTGTGGTTTTGCCATCCCACGGTAAAAAATCTCTATTATTCAGCTTTTGGTAGTTTTTTCCGTAAAGAAAAACAGTAGTGTCTCCTGAATGTTGTGACACAAAAATATATCTGTTGAAAATAGTCTTGTGTAGGCCTGACATCCCAGTGTGGTTTCGAAGTTCAACGGGTCAAATCGCTGTACTATCCAGTTTTGGGCCTTTGGTATCTAAAAAAAAAGCAGTTTGAGTGTGTCGCTCACTGTTCAGCCGCAAATATCTCGATTTAAAAAAGTGTGGTATACCCCAGTAAACAATAACTGTGGTTTTGCCATCCCACGGTAAAAAATCTCTATTATTCAGGTTTTGGTAGTTTTTTCCGTAAAGAAAAACAGTAGTGTCTCCTGAATGTTGTGACACAAAAATATATCTGTTGAAAATAGTCTTGTGTAGGCCCGACATCCCTGTGTGGTTTCGCAGTTCCACGGGTCAAATCGCTGTACTATCCAGTTTTGGGCCTTTGGTATCTAAAAAAAAAGCAGTTTGAGTGTGTCGCTCACTGTTCAGCCGCAAATATCTCTATTTAAAAAAGTGTGGTATACCCCAGTAAACAATAACTGTGGTTTTGCCATCCCACGGTAAAAAATCTCTATTATTCAGGTTTTGGTATATTTTCCGTAAAGAAAAACAGTAATGTCTCCTGACTGTTGTGACACAAAAATATACCTGTTGAAAATAGTCTTGTGTAGGCCCGACATCCCAGTGTGGTTTCGCAGTTCCACGGGTCAAATCGCTGTACTATCCAGTTTTGGGCCTTTGGTATCTAAAAAAAAGAGCAGTTTGAGTGTGTCGCTCACTGTTCAGCCGCAAATATCTCTATTTAAAAAAGTGTGGTATACCCCAGTAAACAATAACTGTGGTTTTGCCATCCCACGGTAAAAAATCTCTATTATTCAGCTTTTGGTAGTTTTTTCCGTAAAGAAAAACAGTAGTGTCTCCTGAATGTTGTGACACAAAAATATATCTGTTGAAAATAGTCTTGTGTAGGCCTGACATCCCAGTGTGGTTTCGAAGTACAACGGGTCAAATCGCTGTACTATCCAGTTTTGGGCCTTTGGTATCTAAAAAAAAAGCAGTTTGAGTGTGTCGCTCACTGTTCAGCCGCAAATATCTCGATTTAAAAAAGTGTGGTATACCCCAGTAAACAATAACTGTGGTTTTGCCATCCCACGGTAAAAAATCTCTATTATTCAGGTTTTGGTAGTTTTTTCCGTAAAGAAAAACAGTAGTGTCTCCTGAATGTTGTGACACAAAAATATATCTGTTGAAAATAGTCTTGTGTAGGCCCGACATCCCTGTGTGGTTTCGCAGTTCCACGGGTCAAATCGCTGTACTATCCAGTTTTGGGCCTTTGGTATCTAAAAAAAAAGCAGTTTGAGTGTGTCGCTCACTGTTCAGCCGCAAATATCTCTATTTAAAAAAGTGTGGTATACCCCAGTAAACAATAACTGTGGTTTTGCCATCCCACGGTAAAAAATCTCTATTATTCAGGTTTTGGTATATTTTCCGTAAAGAAAAACAGTAATGTCTCCTGACTGTTGTGACACAAAAATATACCTGTTGAAAATAGTCTTGTGTAGGCCCGACATCCCAGTGTGGTTTCGCAGTTCCACGGGTCAAATCGCTGTACTATCCAGTTTTGGGCCTTTGGTATCTAAAAAAAAGAGCAGTTTGAGTGTGTCGCTCACTGTTCAGCCGCAAATATCTCTATTTAAAAAAGTGTGGTATACCCCAGTAAACAATAACTGTGGTTTTGCCATCCCACGGTAAAAAATCTCTATTATTCAGCTTTTGGTAGTTTTTTCCGTAAAGAAAAACAGTAGTGACTCCTGACTGTTGTGACACAAAAATTTAACTGTTGAAAATAGTCTTGTGTAGGCCCGACATCCCAGTGTGGTTTCGCAGTTCCACGGGTCAAATCGCTGTACTATCCAGTTTTGGGCCTTTGTTATCTAAAAAAAAAAGCAGTTTGAGTGTGTCGCTCACTGTTCAGCCGCAAATATCTCTAGTTAAAAAAGTGTGGTATACCCCAGTTACCAATAACTGTGGTTTTCCTCTTCCACGGTTCTAATCTACTCTTTATTACCCTTTTTCCATTGATAGTGCAGGTGTAAGATATTTTACTTCGTTTACAATGGGCAAGGCGCGTGGCAAGGGACGTGGAAGTGGACGTTCTGGTGATGGTTCGTGCAGAGGACGGGGCCGGGGCCAAGGTGAAAATGTGCCACAACCAACAGCCACATCTTCTCGCTCCCACTTCTTGACCGAATTACTAGGGAAGCACAGAACAACACCAGTATTGAGAACTGATCAGTGTGAACAGGTTATTAATTGGATAGCAGATAATACTTCCAGTTACCTGGGCACCACCACCTCCGGTCTGTCTTCCACACGGTCAACTCTTAGTAGCCGTGAGTCTTGACCACATACTCCTCCTCACCCTGATGCTCCTTCCTCCCACCATGCCGAGTGTCATCAGACAGCAAGTGATCCCACACTTGGACACTCTGAAGAGCTGTTCACTGGTCCATTTCCATATTTGGGCCCCTCGCCTGATACGCTTGAAGTGGTGGAAGAGGAGATACCATGTTGCGATGCCCAAATATTTGAACAGCCACGGCCACAGGAAGTCGATGTTGGCAATTTGTCACAAGAGGTGGACGATGACGAGACACAATTGCCAGAAAGTGAGGAGGAGGATCGTGGTGCGCAAGTGGAAGAGGAGGAGGTGGTGAATGATCTAGTAACTGACCCAACGTGGAAGGAGGACATGCAGAGTGAGGCCAGCAGCACACAGGGGGGGGGAGGCAGAGTACCCCAACAGGCAGGAAGAAGCAGTGTGGTGGCCGCAGACAGAAGGCAGGCAACCGTTCCCCGTAACACCAACCCGAGGGACGTTACCAGTACAAGCGGTAGGTCTTCCAGAGTCCGGAATTTTTTTAAAGACTCTGCTGATAACCCCAAAAAGGCCATATGTTCCAACTGCCATGCCAGCATCAGCAGGGGTGACAAAACTACCAGCCTGACCATCACCAGCATGATCAGGCACATGGGAGCAAAGCACACGACTTTGTGGGGCGAAACCCAGGGTCCACGACCAGTGTCAGCGGGTGTCACCACTGCTTCTTCCGCTGTTGTGCGTGCAATAGAACCCCCTGTTGTGTGTGCAAGGCAATCCCCTGTCCATACTGCATGTAAAGATGCCCCCTCCTCTCAGTCTTCACTTGATATGGCAGTTTCTCAAGAAACAGCATCAACGTCCACGTCCACGTCCCACCGCAGCGTTCAATTGTCCATATCCCAGACCTTTGAACGAAAGTGGAAATTCGCAGCTAAAGCCCCACAGGCCATAGTCCTAAATTCGCACATTTCACGACTGCTTGCGTTTGAAATGCTACCTTTTAGGCTGGTGGAGACGGAATCCTTCCGCAATCTTAAGCGGGTAGCCGTCCCTCGGTACTCGGTCCCCAGCCGACACTATTTTGCCTGGTGTGCCATCCCCGCACTACACAAGCATGTGTCCCAAAGCATCTGCCGTGCCCTCAACAACGCAGTTACTGGGAGAGTCCACCTGACAACGGACACGTGGACAAGTGCTTGTGGCCAGGGACAGTACATCTCTCTGATGGCACACTGGGTAAACATAGTGGAAGCCGGGACCCAGTCGGATCTTGGGACGGAACACGTCCTCCCCACACCGAGGATTGCGGGCCCTATGTCAGTCAGAGTTGCCCCCACAGTGTACAGCTCCTGTGCATCCTCCTCTTCCTCCTCCTCATGTTCAGCCTCCATCTCAGATATCACCACATCAGTTACAAGCGGCAACAGGCTGTGCTGAAACTCATAAGCTTAGGTGATAAACCTCACACTGCTTGTGAGTTGTGGACAGCTGTGAAAGAGCAGTCAGATCTGTGGCTGAGACCGCTGAACCTACATCCCGGCATGGTCATGTGTGACAATGGCTGAAACCAGGTGGCGGCTCTGAGGCGAGGTGAGATCACACACGTACCATGCCTGGCTCATGTGCTTAACCTCGTGGTTCAGCGGTTTCTTAAATCGTACCCCGAGTTGCCAGATCTGCTCGTGAAAGTACGCCGCCTGTCAGCTCATTTTCGCAAGTCGGCTATTGCTTCCGCCGCCCTTGCTGTGTTGCAGCAGCGTTTGCAGCTTCCAGCACACCGACTGGTGTGTGATGTCCCCACACGTTGGAACTCTACCCTCCACATGTTGCAAAGGATTTGTGAGCAGAAAAGAGCAGTTGTGGAGTACCAGATGCAACAAGGCCGTCGATATTCAGGTCAGACTCCACACATAAGACCTCTGGAGTGGACCTGGATGTCGGACATATGTACCATCCTGACAAACTTTGAGGAGGCCACCAAGATGGTGAGTGGCGATGACGCCATCATTAGTGTCAGCATCCCACTTGTCTCTCTTTTGCAACGCTCTCTGCAGAGAATTAAAGAGGAGGCATTGCAGCCAGAGTATGATGAGATGGATCAAGAAGCCATAGCGGGCGATTACACACAGCCCAGCCTCATCTCATCCCAATGTGCTTTGGGGGACAATGAGGGAAAGGAGGAGGAGGAGGAAGAACGGTAGCTGCTATCATGCGTTGTAGACGGTAGTACCTGTACAAGTGTCATACCATCGGTTCAACGTGGGTGGCCTGAGGACAGGGGGGAGGAGGAAGAGGAGGAGGAGGAGGAGAGCATGGTCAGTCGTCATCTTGGTGAGGACACGGAAATCTTGCCCGTTACCAGTCTGGCACGCATGGCTGACTTTATGTTACGCTGCCTTAACCGTGACCCTCGCGTTGTCAAAATGTTGGGTGACAGTCATTACTGGTTGGTGACACTTGTAGACCAGCGCTACAAGGAGAACTTTCACTCTCTTATTCCTGAGGTGGAGAGGTCTACAAAAATGGGGCAGTACCAGAAGGCCCTTGCTGCAGAACTCTTAAAAAAATTCCCATCTGAACACGCTAGCGGCAGAGGTCACAGTTCGTTGCCCAACCAAGGCGTACAGGCGAGAGAGATGCAACTCCAATCCAGCAGAGGCAGGGGAACACTGTCAACGTTCTGGGACAGTTTTCTGACACCCGCCCAGCTTACAGGCCCTTAGGCGCGGGGTACTCTCACAAGGAGAGGAAAGTTTCAAAAGATGGTGAGGGAGTACCTTGCCGACCGTACCAGCGTCCTCCGTGATTCCTCTGTGCCTTTTAATTATTTGGTATCCAAGCTGGACACTTGGAATGAACTCGCTCTGTACGCCTTGGAGGTCCTGGCCTGCCTTGCCGCTAGCGTGTTATCGGAGCGTGTTTTTAGTGCCGCTGGGGGAATTATAACTGATAAGCGCACTCGCCTGTCAACTGACAATGCTGACAAGCTGACCCTTATCAAAATGAACAAGGGCTGGATTGGGCCAGACTTCTCATCACCACCAAATGACAGCAGAGTAACATAAAGTCAAATCCACTGTGTTATTTCGGGAGGTGTATTCACATGTACCGCTTCACACCCACACATGGGTATACGCTTCCTCGTTTCGGTTGTTTTATCTTCTTCTCCTTATCCTCAGCCTCCACAACCACTATACCACCAGGGTGCCAGCATTGCCAGTTCCTCCGTCCTTATTTTTGGCAGCTTTTGCTTGCAAGGCATAAGCAAATACTATGGGACACCTACTCCCCAATAATGGGACTTATGTTTGTAATATGCTCTACTGCATGGCTCTTGTAAGGGGCATTGCAAGTTGCTCCGTCCTAATTTTTGGCAGCTTTTGCTTGGAAAGCATAAGCAAATACTATGGGAGACCCACTCCCCAATAATGGGACTTATGTTTGTAATATGCTGTACTGCATGACTCTTGTAAGGGGCATTGCAAGTTGCTCCGTCCTAATTTTTGGCAGCTTTTGCTTGCAAGGCATAAGCAAATACTTTGGGAGACCCACTCCCCAATAATGGGACTTATGTTTGTAATATGCTGTACTGCATGGCTCTTGTAAGGGGCATTGCAAGTTGCTCCGTCCTAATTTTTGGAAGCTTTTGCTTGCAAGGCATAAGCAAATACTATGGGAGACCCACTCCCCAATAATGGGACTTATGTTTGTAATATGCTGTACTGCATGGCTCTTGTAAGGGGCATTGCAAGTTGCTCCGTCCTAATTTTTGTCAGCTTTTGCTTGCAAGGCATAAGCAAATACGATGAGAGACCCACTCCCCAATAATGGGACTTATGTTTGTAATATGCTGTACTGCATGGCTCTTGTAAGGGGCATTGCAAGTTGCTCCGTCCTAATTTTTGGCAGCTTTTGCTTGCAAGGCACAAGCAAATACTATGGGAGACCCACTCCCCAATAATGGGACTTATGTTTGTAATATGCTGTACTGCATGGCTCTTGTAAGGGGCATTGCAAGTTGCTCCGTCCTAATTTTTGGCAACTTTTGCTTGGAAAGCATATGCAAATACTATGGGACACCCACTCCCCAATAATGGGACTTATGTTTGTAATATGCTGTACTGCATGGCTCTTGTAAGGGGCATTGCAAGTTGCTCCGTCCTAATTTTTGGCAGCTTTTGCTTGGAAAGGATAAGCAAACACTATGGGAGACCCACTCCCCAATAATGGGACTTATGTTTGTAATATGCTCTACTGCATGGCTCTTGTAAGGGGCATTGCAAGTTGCTCTATCCTAATTTTTGGCAGCTTTTGATTGCAAGACATAAGCAAATACTATGGGACACCCACTCCCCAATAATGGGACTTATGTTTGTAATTTGCTGTACTGCATGGCTCTTGTAAGGGGCATTGCAAGTTGCTCCGTCCTAATTTTTGGCAGCTTTTGCTTGGAAAGCTTAAGCAAACACTATGGGAGACCCACTCCCCAATAATGGGACTTATGTTTGTAACATGCTGTACTGCATGTGACGCGCCCCCTGGGCCGTGTGTACACGTGTGTGGGATACCCGGTGCCGGGTCTCTGGGGTCTGTAGTCTCCGTGGCGGTGACCCAGTCCCGTGGCTCAGGCTCGTCAAACCAGTGGCAGTCTTTCTTAGGTTTTGAGGTTAATTGTCCGACTGCGCCACCCCCTGGATTGCGGTCACGGAGTACCACCGCTGCGAGGCAGACCGCTGAGGCTGGTGTTGTGCGCGCAGCAGAGAATGGGATAACTCCCCACGGGAGGAGTATAGCCTCAGGGCAGTGAGTGTGGATGATGGGGGTGATGGTGTTATGTTCTGCTACTAAAGCTAAGGAAAGAGAGGAGATCTGTCCCTACTATAAGACTCAGCTGAATCCCTACGATGTAACAGGGAACCTGATCCTGCGATCAGACCTGCTAAAGTCCTAATCTAGTCTGTACGAAGACCTATAGATGTGGGGAGGGAATCCCTACAAGTACTAAGGACTGGGAGGAATATGGGACACCTCCTAACAGAAATAGTAGCAGACAGACGAACAAACAAAATAGATAGAACATAGAGGTCCGTATACCAAGCAAACTAACAGAGGTAGATACAGAGCACAGGCTAGCTAGAAAGTAGATATACAATGAAGTCCAGCAAAGCCAGAAGGGCGGAGCAGGATTAAATAGGCCAACAAAGTCATGTGACCAGCAAAGGAAAAAAAACCTAACAGCAAGGTTCTAACAGTACCCCCCCTTCTAAGAGGATCCTCCGGATCCCCTAGGACCAGGCTTATCAGGAAATCTCCTGTGAAACGCTCTGATAAGTCTGGACGCGGAAACATCATCAGACCTCACCCAAGAGTTATCCTCGGGTCCGAAACCTTTCCAGGCCACAAGATACTGCAAACTACCTCTATACCGTCTAGAGTCAAGGATGCGAGAAATTTCATATTCCCCGTCCTCCACCACCGGAGGAACAGAGGCAGAGGCGTCACCATCCGACACAACAGCTTTTTTTAACAGAGAGACATGAAAGACCGGATTAATTCTCCAGGAGGTAGGAACCTCCAACCTAACAGCAGATTGGTTGACAACCTGAAGCACCTTAAAGGGCCCTACAAACTTGGGACCCAATTTCTTAGAAGGAATCCTCAACCGCAGATTCCTAGAGGACAACCAAACCATGTCACCAACAGCGAACAAAACCTCCTGTCGTTTCCTATCAAAGTAGTCTTTAGATTTTCTGTTGGCCTCCTGAAGATTACCACGCACATCCGTCCAAACTCTTTCCAAATCACCGGAAAAATTCTCCTCCTCAGGCACGGCAGATCCCAACTTGGAGAACGACCCAAACGACGGATGTCTCCCAGAACAACAAAAAAAAGGCGAACAACCAGCAGAAGAAGATGTATGATTGTTCAGAGCAAATTCGGCAAGTGGCAGAAACTCAGACCACCCCTCTTGATTGTCTGCCACAAAACAACGCAAGAACTGCTCAACATCCTGGTTTTTCCTTTCTGTCTGGCCATTAGACTCAGGATGATATCCGGACGAAAACGACAAATGAATTCCCAACCTGTCACAAAAGGCACGCCAAAAACGAGCCACGAACTGAGGACCCCTATCAGAAACAATGTCAGTAGGAACGCCATGAAGTCTGACAATTTCCTTGACAAAGGCCTTAGCGAGAGTTTTAGCGCAGGGCAGTTTGACGAAGGGAACCAAGTGACACATCTTGCTAAAACGGTCCACGACCACCCAGATGACAGTAAAACCCTCAGAGGGGGGAAGGTCAGTTATAAAGTCCATAGCCAAATGTGTCCAAGGAGCACTGGGGACCTCCAAAGGACAAAGCAACCCCGCAGCAGGAGTATGTGAGGACTTAGATCTAGCACATATAGTACATTGGCGCACCCACTTAATGACTTCCTTCTGCCATCCAGGCCACCAAAAACTGCGACCCACCAGTCTCTTGGTCTCAGAGATTCCGGGATGACCTGCCAACCGAGATTCGTGACACTCAACAAACAAATCTCTCCTAAAGGTCCCAGGCACAAACAACCTCCCATGAGGAGTGTTAGATGGGGCATTCTCCTGAGCTTTAAGAATCTCATCTTCCAAAACGGAGTCTAAAGCAGCTATCACAACACCTTCTTGTAAAATGTTTTCCTCTTTCTCAGCACCGACTATGGGAGAAAAACTGCGAGATAAGGCATCCGCCTTAACATTCTTAGTACCAGGGATGTAAGTAACGGAGAAATTAAACCGCGAGAAAAACAGTGCCCACCTAGCCTGACGGGCATTCAGGCGCTTGGCAGCATCAAGATATATCAGATTTTTATGATCCGTAAGAACCTGAACGGGAAATTCCGCACCTTCCAAGAAGTGGCGCCAGTGTTCAAATGCGAGTTTAATAGCCAATAATTCCCGATTACCAATATCGTAATTCAGTTCAGTCTCCGAAAATTTTTTTGAAAAAAAGGCACAGGGATGTAATCCATCCCCGTTATCCTGAGACAATACTGCGCCAACCCCCACAGAGGAAGCATCAACCTCAACCAAAAACGGCCTAGTAACATCAGGCTGCATAAGGATGGGAGCAGAGGTGAACCTCTCCTTGAGATACACAAAAGCTTCAATGGCCTCAGAAGACCACTGAACCGCATCAGCACCTTTCCTGGTGAGATCAGTCAGAGGTTTGACAATACTAGAAAAATTTTTTATGAATTTTCTGTAGTAATTGGCGAAACCCAAAAACCTCTGTATCGATTTCAAACCAATAGGCCTAGGCCATTCCTGCACAGCCTGAACCTTAACCGGATCCATCTCAAAACCTTTGCTGGAGATAATGTAGCCCAAAAAACTAATTCTCTGTACAGCGAACTCACATTTCTCCAGCTTAGCAAAAAGCGAATTGTCCATTAATAACTGTAATACCTCACGCACGCTCCGCCAATGAGACTCCAGATCTGGCGAATAAATCAAAATGTCATCCAAATACACAACCACATTTTTACCGATCAAAGGTCTAAGGATGTCATTAATCAGATTCTGAAAAAATGCAGGAGCATTAGTAAGACCAAAAGGCATAACCAGATTCTCAAAATGACCCACAGGAGTGTTAAAAGCAGTCTTCCATTCATCACCCTCCTTCATGCGCAACAGATTGTATGCCCCCTTAAGGTCAATTTTAGAGAACCACTTGGCCCCCAATAACTGGTTAAACAGATCAGGAATCAATGGCAGTGGGTAAGGATTGCGTACCGTAATTTTGTTAATCTCACGAAAATCCAGACAAGGACGTAAACCGCCGTCCTTTTTTTTTACAAAAAAAAATCCAACCGCCACAGGAGACTTAGAGGGCCTAATGTGACCGGCGGCCAAACTTGTCTGTATGTATTCCTCCAAAGCCTTCCTCTCAGGAATAGTAAGGTTAAATAAACGACTTTTAGGAAGAGTCGCTCCAGGGACAAATTCAATAGAACAATCATAGTCTCTATGGGGAGGCAAAACCTGCGATTCCTTCTCAGAAAAAACTCTCCAAAAATCCTGAATAGGAACAGGCAATTCTCCCCTATCCAAAGCTGCAATACGCCCATTACAACACTTGTCATAACATTTATGGCTCCAGGATTTAATTTCACTGGTAGACCAATCCAGTACAGGATTGTGAAATTTTAACCAGGGCAAACCCAATATTACAGGAGAAGGCAAGTTATTCAACACTACCAAATCCAATTTCTCATGGTGAACACCATTAATAGTGAGAGGAAATTCACTGACCTTGAGAGTAATATTCTTCAAAGGGGAGCCATCCACAGAAACCACAGCAATGGGGGATGATAAAGGTTCAGGTTTTAAATTGAGTTTTTCCACGAATCCCCCATCAATTACATTCAGTGTAGACCCGCAATCAACAAACACCCGAAATTCCATTAATTTTTTCTGAGCAATCGTGGAAGCAGCTAAAAATATACCCTTGGAATTTAAACAGGCAATACGGGCGTGACTGACCATTTTTTTTTCTTTCTTCATCCGAAGCTCACAGCCTTTAATCAAATGACCAGATTTTCCACAATAGAAGCACAAGCCTTCCGAAAAACGACGGTCTTTTTCTTGAGAGCGAGGTGCCACCGATCCAATCTCCATCGGTTCACCACTGTTAGTACACACATTATCATAACCAGAAACTGACATAGCAGAGGATTTGCTCTCATTAACCCTAGCACGCAGTCTTCTATCCACCCGTATAGCTAATTGCATAGCCTGTTGCAAATCCTCAGGTGTAGGATAAGCAATTAGCAGGTCTTTAACCCTTTCACTGAGCCCAGCAAGAAATAGACTTTTCAGAGCAGAATCGTTCCACCCTGTTTGAGTGGACCAACGACGAAAATGTGTACAATATTTTTCCACATTACCCGATCCTTGTTTTAGACGTCTCAACTCAGTCTCAGCTGATGCGACACGGTCAGGATCATCATATAATAGTCCCAAAGCAGAAAAAAAACTATCCACTGATCTGAAGCATGAATCACTAGGTTGCAAAGAAAAGGCCCACTCCTGAGGCTCTTTGCGCAAAAGTGACATTATGAACCCTACGCGCTGGGATTCATCCCCAGAGGACTTAGGTCTCAAACGAAAATACAATAAGCAAGCATTTTTAAATGAAAAAAATTCTCGGTGTTCACCAAAAAATAAATCCGGCAAACATACCTTAGGCTCCAAGAAATGTGCTCCAGGACAGTTACTCACGTGCTGACGGAGTTCGGCCACCTCCAGAGAGAGTCCCTGCAGGCGATGAGCCAAATCCTGAACCGACACCATGATGGAACAGAAAAATCTTTCCTTAGAGAATTTGCAGGCTGAACTTACTGTTATGTTCTGCTACTAAAGCTAAGGAAAGAGAGGAGATCTGTCCCTACTATAAGACTCAGCTGAATCCCTACGATGTAACAGGGAACCTGATCCTGCGATCAGACCTGCTAAAGTCCTAATCTAGTCTGTACGAAGACCTATAGATGTGGGGAGGGAATCCCTACAAGTACTAAGGACTGGGAGGAATATGGGACACCTCCTAACAGAAATAGTAGCAGACAGACGAACAAACAAAATAGATAGAACATAGAGGTCCGTAGACCAAGCAAACTAACAGAGGTAGATACAGAGCACAGGCTAGCTAGAAAGTAGATATACAATGAAGTCCAGCAAAGCCAGAAGGGCGGAGCAGGATTAAATAGGCCAACAAAGTCATGTGACCAGCAAAGGAAAAAAAACCTAACAGCAAGGTTCTAACAGATGGTGCACGAGCGTTGCAGGAATGACTCAGAGTCTTTGCAGTGCAGTTCAGGGTCTTTTCTGATGATTATAAGGTAGACCCTTCCGGGAGTACTGGCTAGCATAAGAGGCCTGGTCAGTCTGTGAGCAAGCAGGAGTTCCCCTGGCCAGGTGGAGTTGTAGGCCTCCCTGTCTGTTTGCACTCTTCCTGGCTACCTTGCTGTAAGCGGGAAGAAGTAGCCCACGTCCCTGAGTTTACCGTGTAGTGCTCACCCGTATGGCTGGTGACTTGGGGACTTCTGTTAGCCTCCGCTCCACGACGGCGGTGCTGGTCCCTTGCTTGTGACTGAGCCTCCGGGCTTCTATGGCCAGAGGACCTGAAATCCCCTGCCGGCTGGTTTCTGCTGTTGGATATATAAGTCCTCACAGCCTCGGACTCCTGTGTCCGGTTCCTATTGTCTTCTGCCAGGGCGAGCTCTGCTGAGCTTCCAGCCCCTGGTCTTTAGCTCCTAGCTCCTACAGAGCTCCTTGCTGTTACTTTCCCTCGCTCTCACTCTGACTCTGACTGTTCTCTGTTCTCTGACTCACTCAACCCCGCCCCAGATCCAGTTTATAAGGGCAGAATTCTCCCCTCCCAGGACTGGGGCAGGAGGATGTTGCATGTTTAAGGGATCCTGACCAGGAAACCTCCCACTTGCTCTCCGACGTAATATCTCTATTACTGTGGTGACCAGAACCCTGGGGTGCCACACATGGCTCTTGTAAGGGGCATTGCAGTTCCTCATAATTTTTGGAAAGCCTTCCATTCACTGCTTAGGCCAACAGTGCACAGGAGACCCAGTTGCTATAAATGGAAAAAAAGGTTTAGTTAACGTCCTCTGACCTCCATGTCATTTCCAAGGGGCATTGGAGTGCCTCGAAATTTTTGGTAGGCATTGCACTCACTGTATGCCCTATAACTGTGTAGCCGAACCGCTCCTTTTGTTACAGAAACATATCCTACAAGACATATCTGGTTGACTGGCCTGATATTGATGTGAATGGTCCCTGTTCCTCCTGCTCTTTCTCCTTTGCCACTACCTCATCCATCATTTATCACCTGAAGCTTTGTTTTAACGGGAGTCATAGAACTTGGATAGTAGCAGGAAAACATCCAGCAATCCTCGGAGGAGGTAGGATATGCGCCAAAACGCTGACCACCTCAGGCCTAGCCGCTACTACATACATGCGCTTGCATTACAACAAAACAAAGCAGATGCTAACTTCTATCATCCTCATCATGCTCCTCACCTTGGCATTCTCAACTCCCCTGATGGAGAAGCCAGGGCCCACTGGAGGAGTCTGATAGTCCGGTGGGCTCGGCCAATGCTGCCCTAAAGCAGGCCAGGCTAAGAAAAGTGTGGGAAAGGTTACCGGGACAAATAGGGGTGGCTGTGGACCGAGTATGGACACCCGGCCACCCCCTGGAGGCTGGGTAGCAAGCGGGGACACCCGGCCACCAGGCGGCTGGGGACTGAGTATGGATACCAGGCCCCCGACACAGCCATGGCGTGGTGGCCAGATTCCGCCTCCACATGCCTAAAAGGCTCAATTTAAAGTGCAAGCAAGCAAGCAGTATGGTATTGCAGCCTGGGGGTGGGTGGGTGGCAGGCTGCATACTTGCGCTTGCATTGCATGGAATGGGAGAGGTACAATTGAACACTGCCCTGGGACAAGGACTTGAATGGGGATAGTTGCAAGTCTGCAACGACAGGTGCAAGGTGGGAGGCATCTTCGCATATACCATGAACAGGGGTTTGGCATGCACACACTACAGAGGAATAGGCTCTCCTTCCCACTAAATGCACTGGGGAGGGCACAGGTAATGTTTTGGTATACGCGCTTAATCTTATGTATAAGGCACACCAGGACAAATAGGGGCGGCTGGGGACTGAGTATCGATACCTCGCTGCCGAAGCAGCCATGAGGTAGTGGCCAGCTTCGGCCTCCTTCAAACTAAAAGGCCCCATTTCAAGTGCAAGCTAGCAGTATGGAATTGCAGTCTGGGGGTGGGTGGGTGGCAGGCTGCACACTTACACTTGCATTAAAAGAAAACATAGCAGATGCTAACTTCTGTCATCATCATCATGCTCCTCACCTTGGCACTCTCAACTCCACCGATGGAGAAGTCAGGGCCCACCGGAGGAGTCTGGGTCTCTGGTGGGCTCGTCCAATGCTGCCTAAAGCAGGCCGGGCTAAGAAAAGTGTGTGGGGGGATGTTCCAAGGAGAAATAGGGGCGGCTGGGGACGGTTTATGGACACCCGGCCGCGGGGCGGCTGGGGACCGAGCATGGACACCCGGCCGCCGGGCGGCTTGGGACTGAGTATGGATTCCAGGCCGCCAACACAGCCATGACGTGGTGGCCAGATTCCGCCTCCACATGCCTAAAAGGCCCAATTTCAAGTTCAAGCAGGCAAGCAGTATGGTATTGCAGCCTGGGGGTGGGTGGGTGGCAGGCTGCATACCTGCGCTTGTATTGCAAGGAATGGGGGAGGTACAATTGAACACTGCCCTGGGACTAGAACTTGCATGGGGATAGTTGCAAGTCTGCATCTTCTGATGCGGCAAGGATCACTTATGATGGGCACACTTTTAGACAGTGACCTGGGAGTCAGAGATGCTTCCAGGGGTCTTCCCCATGCTGTTCCCATGTCTTTTCAGCACTTTATGCATGTGTCACACAGCACATGGCCAGATAAGGTTGTAAAATGTTAAAATGACATTTCCCGGTGAATGCATTTGTCATAGTTGAAAGCAATACAAAAGTGCAAAAACGCTTTAAAAAAGCTACTTGTGAACATAGCCGAAGTTGTGGAGGAGTATTTTTGTTTTTGGTCATTTATTTTAACTTATACACAAGTCTTTTCCCTGGAAAGGATGTTCTTTAACATATTTCACAGGAAAAAAGTTTCACTTTCGCTTTTGAACGTTTTATTGTGAGCCCGTAAAAGTGGCTTAATACCTCTGACCACGTTGTTGACAGCAGTGACATGGGGGTCAGAAATGCTTCCTGGGGCGATACCCATGCTGTCCCCATGTCATTTGAGCACTGTCACTATCGTTATGGGCACTTGTTAGGCTTTTAAAAGACTGCCGGGGGTGCCACCGCAAAAATGCTCGAGTTTCCCATAGACTAACATTGGGCTCGTTGCTCGGGTCGAGCACCCGAGTATCACGGCGAGCTCGGCCTGAGCTTCGAGCACCCGAGCATTTTAGTGCTCGCTCAACACTAGTCATCACCGCTCACCATCTTGGTGGAGTTCTCAAAGTTTTGGAGGATGGTACATATGTCTGACATCCATGTCCACTCCTGAGGTCTTATGTGTGGAGTCTGAACTGAATACCGACGGCCTTGTTGAAGAAGGTACTCAGCAACTACCCTCTTCTGCTTACAAATCCTTCCCAACTTCTGCAGTGTAGAGTTCCAACGCGTGAGGACATCACACAACAGTCTGTAAGCCGGAAGATGCAAACGCTGCTGAAACACGGCAAGGGTGGTGGATGCTGAAGGTGACTTTCTAAAATGGGCACACAGGCGGCGTACTTTAACAAGCAGATCCGGCATCTCTGGGTAGGATTTGAGAAATCATGAACCACGAGTTAAGCACACATGGGCCAGGCATGGTATCTGAGTGAGCTCGCCTTGCATCAGAGCCGCCACCAGATTTCGGCCATTGTCACACACGACCATGCCTGACTGTAGGTTCAGCAGTGTGAGACACAGATCTGCCTGCTCTTTCAGAGCTGTCCACAACTCTTCAGAATTGTGTGGTTTGTCATCTAAGCATATTAGCTTCAGCACAGCCTGTTGCCGCTTGGCCGAGGCAGTGCTGCAGTGCTTCCAGCTTGTGACTGATGTGGTCATTTCAGAGATGGAGGCTGAAGAGGAGGAAGAGGCTGAGGAGGATGAGGTTCAGGAGCTGTAGACCGTTGGGGCAACCCTGATTGACCAAAGGCCCGCAATCATTGGTGTCGGGAGGACGTGTTCCGTCCCAAGGTCCGACTGGGTCCCGGCTTCCACTATGTTAACCCAGTGTGCCGTCAGCGAGATGTACAGTCCCTGCCCACAAGCACTTGTCCACCTGTCTGTGGTTAGGTGGACTTTCCCGGTAACTGCGCTGTTGAGGGCACGGCTAATGCTTTGGGACACGTGCTTGTGTAATGCGGGGACTGCACACCGGGAGAAATAGTGGTGGCTGGGGACCGAGTACCGAGGGACAGCCACCGCCATCAGGTTGCAGAATGTTTCCATCTCCACGAGTCTAAAAGGCAACATTTCGAGCGCAAGCAGTCGTGAAATGTGAGGATTTAGTAGTGTAGCCTGTGGGGCGTTGGCTGCGTATTTGCGCTTGCGTTCCAAGGACTGGGGTATGGACAACTGAACACTGCGCTGGGACAAGGATGTGCTTCCTGATGCTGCTTGAAAGTGTGCAATGACAGGTGCAGGGCAGGAGGCATCTTTGCATCCACCAAGGACAGGGGATTGGCTTGCATGCACAACAGCGGAAGAAGCAATGGTGCCACCCGCAGACACTGTTCCTGGACCCTGGGGTTCGGCCCACAAAGTCGGGTGCTTTGCTGCCATGTGCCTGATTATGCTGGTGGTGGTCAGACTGCTAGTTTTGCCACCCTTGCTGATGCTGGCCTGGCAGGTGGTGCAAATGGCATTTTTGGGGTTACCGGCAGAGTCTTTAAGACTCGGGAAGACCTAACAGTTGTACTGGCAACTTCCTTTGTGTTGGAGTTACAGGGAACGGTTGCCTGCCTTCTGTCTGCTGCCACCACACTGCTTCTTCATGCCTGTTGGGGTGCTCTGCCTCCCTCCCTCTGTGTGCTGCTGTCCTCGCTCTGCATATCCTCCTGCCAGGTTGGGTCAGTTACTAGATCATCCACCACCTCATTTTTTACTTCCGCACCCAGGTCCTCCTCCTGACTTTCTGGCAATTGTGTCTCATCATCGTCCACCTTTTGGGACACTTTCCCACTGTCGCCTTCATGTGACCGTGGCTGTTCAAATATTGGGGCATCGCTACATGCGATCTCCTCTTCTCCCACTTCAAGTGGACCGGGTGAGAGGCCTGAATCTATTCTATAAATGGAAAAGTGAACAGCTCTTCAGAGTGTCCAAGTGTGGGATCATTTGTCTCCAGCACTCGGCATGGTGGGAGGAAGGAGGATCAAGGTGAGGAATTGCGGTCCAGACTCATGGCTACTGAGACTACCGTGTGGAAGACAGGGTGGTGGTGGTGGTGGCTAAGTGACTGGAAGCGTTATCTGCTATCCAACCAACAACCTTTTGACACTGCTCTGGGTTCAATAGTAGTGTGCTGCAGTCCTCTAGGAATTGGGACAGGAAGGTCGGGCGAGAAGATGTGGGTGTTTGCTGCGGCACAATTTCAGTTTGCCCCCGGCCTTGGCCTCGGCCTCTGCATGCACCATCACCATTACGTCCAGTTCCCCGTCCCTTGCCACGTGCCTTGCCCATTTTAAATGGAGGACAATTTCTTCCACGTACAAATGACTGAATTTGTAGTGAACTTATATGTGATCGGTGTGACAGAGAAACCACAGTTTTAAATGCCTGGCCCGTAGGTAACTACTTTAAATAGCAAACTGGTGTCAATTCCTTCACTGACACACTGAAACTAATTTTTAATGGAGGTCAGAAATGGCAGTATTTTCTGAAAACGTATATGTTATCCGTGTGATGGAGAAAACACAGTTTTAAATACCGGGCCTGTAGGTAACTAGTTTGAACAGCAAACCAGTGTCAAAAACTTCGCTGACACATTGAAAAAAAATTTTAATGGAGGTCAAAAATGGCAGTATTTTCTGAAAATGCATATGTGATCCATGTGACGGAGAAAACAAAGTTTTAAATAGCTGGATTTTTAGCGCTGTAATATGGAAAGGACCTGGCTGTATTCTGCAGTGCCAACAAGCAAATGGAGCAGAAAAACAGCGTTCTCTGGATAGCTTTTTAACCAAATTATGAGGATTAAGATCCCCAAAAAATTATTCCTGGCCCCTGAGACCTGGGCCTTTGTCTAGAAATATCTAACAGCAGCAGAAGGCAGAACTGGAATGGAGCCTCTTGTGCTATATGCGCTGCAGTCTTCTATATACACTGCCTGCATATATACACTGCCTGCCTGATATCTTTGCAGATGGAATAGTCCTCAGAAGGACTGTTTGTTGAGATAGATATGTGTAATGAAAGTGTTTTCTCCCTACACTACCTAATACACAACCAAATCTCTCCCTAGTTAAGCAGCACATCTCCCTACACTGCCTGTTTCTGGAGTGACTGTGATGAGCACAGCGGCGCCAGGTCTGATATAGACCTGATGACACTGTGCAGCCAGCCAATCACTGTAATGCCACAACCACCATGGCTCTGACATGACAATGAGTGTCAGGTAATCCCTGCATGTTGAATGGCACTCTAAAGAGCGCCCAACATGCAGGGAGGGGACCCGAGCATCCGCCTGAGCATCTCGCAAGTACTCGACGAGCTCCGAGAATCTCGAGTACTGAGATGCTCGGGCGAGTACCGAGTACTTGCAAGTATGCTCGCTCATCACTACTCACCTCCAGACCATAGTACCTGTAAGTAAAAAATAATTAAAATAAAAAATAACCTCATACTCACCTTCTGATGGCCCCTGCTCTGCTCCTGGCGTCTCTGCAGGCTCTGTGGCAGGTACCGGTAATGTAAAAGGATCTTCCATGACATCAGTGGTCATGTGACAGGTAACGCGACCGCTGACGTCGGCGGTCGCTTGACCTGTCACATGACCACTGACGTCATGGAAGGTCCTTTTACATTACCGGTACCTGCCACAGAGCCAGCAGCGACGCCGGAAGCAGTCTGAGGCAACCGGAAAGTTGAGTATAAGGTTATTTTTTATTTTTTACATTCTAATTCATTTTTTTTAACATTATGTTGGTCACACAATATAAATCCATGCCAGTTGCATGGATTTATGTTATGTGACCAACTTTTAAGCATTTTTCCAAGAGATTCTAAAATCGCTCGGAAAAGCACATGCTAAAAACGCTTGACAAACGCTTGTCCGTGGCAGAAAAAACGCATGTGAAATACGCATATATATTTATTTTTTGGAAAACTGCAACAAAAATAAGGCACTAGAGGATTAATGTGAGTGTGAGAAGCAATCCTATGTGAGCAGGATGGTAGGTTTCAATGAATTTGAGCAGTATTTTCATTGTTCCAGTGCTAGACTACTAATCCAGTGAGATAACCCTGAATTCTAAGTCAGCATGTTCTGTAAACCGGTATCAGCACCAGAGCACAATTATATGTTCTTTGATTCAATACTAGAAATGAGAGAATATGTTCAAGAGAAATTGAATCCAACTCAAATTTTTAAAAATTCTACTTTCAACAAAATGCAGATATTTTGTAATTCCCTTCCATGCGGACACAACAGAATGTTGGCCGCTGACCACCATTTTTCTGAACTATAAAGGGCCATCAAAATGTTAAAAGATTTTAGAAAACCCTTATACTCTCCTCTTCTCTCACCTCTCCGACTCCTACTTGCCTCACCATCTGGTCCTTGCCATATCTTCTGATTGCTGCCACTCATGCAGAAATCCCCGGGCCTCTAACTCTAGGTTCTGATGAAGCTCAGGACAATTGTGCACATAAGCGTTTAAGGTCTCAGTGCACATTATGACATCATGGCGCCATGACCTTTTGCATGTTTGCGCAGAACCCTCCCAGGCCTAATCAGTGCCAAAAGAACCGACCTAGTGTGACTTGCCTGGAGATTTCAACATGAGTGGCTGTGATGTGAAGATGTGGTGAGGACCGGATGGGTGACATTGAGGAGTAGAGAGGCCGAAAAGGTGATCAGTAAAGTGAGAATTAGGATTTTCTCTATTTTTTACATCTTACGTTTATTATACTCTTGGGTCTGGAGAGAACACAGAGCATAACTAAAGACAATAAATTAGTGGAGAATAACTTCTTCGTGAATTTGAATTTTGTGGGTAAATCTGTGCGAACCGACAAATTGAAATTTTGCCTGATTTACTCAACTCTGTTCAAAAATATTCAGTATCTTTATGTTTCAGTAGTCTGATATTATATTTGTTCTAAAGGCAGGCAGTCTTGTATTCACAAGCAGCCTTTATGAACTCTAAATCTGACAGCTTCTAGGCCTAAGGGCTCTTTCACACGTCAGTGTGTCCAGTACGTGTGGTGACAGTTTCCACATATACTGGAGACACTGTCAAATCTATGGGTCTGCGCACATGTCAGTGTGTTTCCACGGACCAGGTGTCCGTGAGCTCAACATGTAGACATGTCCATTTTTTACATGCTACATGGTCTGCAAAATGTCCCACGCTGAACACACACGGATGACATCCGTGTGTCATCAGTGTGACACGTATCGGCACCTGGAAATCAGTATACAGTTAGCGCTGTTACCAAGCGCCATGTGCTGAATGCTGCCCTCATCATTATCCATTTGGTTGCGCTATGATCTGCGCGATCAAGGGACAATGTTGGGAGTAGTAGTCTTCTCCAGCAGTGTCCATGAATAAAAATAAGAATAAAATAATAAAATCCTTATACTCACCTGTCCGGGAGATGTAATCCTCTGACCGCTGATGCCGAGGAGAATGAGCCTCTCCAGCAAGCGGGGCCCTGCACTGAGCAGAGCTCAGGAGCGGTGTCCTGTCACTCAGTGAGCTTCACGATTATCTTGCTATGTAACCAAGCTGGAAATCATCCGATGAAAAAGCGAAACCCTCCTTCATCGAGTGAAATGGTCTTTTGTGCAGCGTAAAAAATTGTTTTCAGCGGCTCCTCTTCCTATGAAAACAGGGCTCACACTACCAAAAACTATGGCAGCTTATGCGCAATGAGCGATCTGGTATAGTAGATCGCTCATCGTGTAGTAGATCGCTTATTGTGCCTCATTCACTTTGGTCTGTTTGCGGAAACAGGCAGGTACGGCACCCAGTTTTCTATGTGTGTGATATACCTTGCTTCTCCAGCTCTCACTAACAACTTGGTACTGTTGTAAGCTGACCACTCCATGACCCTTGCTCAATTCTTTTCTTTATGACCAGCCTGTTTTACTTTGTTTGTGTTATATCCTGCATCTGGGCCAATTTGAAATAATCTGATTAGATGGGTTGGAGACCTCTCCCCTCTCCTTAACACCTGAATGCATTTGCTACCATATATATTGTGGAGGCTAAATCTGATAACGAAGTCTGCCCAGTGTGAATTCACCAAGTGTGATTCATACAAGTGTGGCATATTGAAGAATTAGACCTGAATTGAACCTGAAGGGAACCAAAGGAAACGGGATACCCAGGCAAAGTAAACAATGTTTCTGTTTGTTTTCACTCTCTCCCCTATAGTCCTCCACTTTCTACTAATCCCCCTAATCCCTACACATAGTAAGGAACTGGTAATTTCTCCCTCCATCTTCCCCATTCATCTCGCCTCCTAACCGGAACTATTCCTCAATATTCACTCCTGTGTCTCCAAACACAGACAGCCACCTCATGCTCTCTCCTGCTCCCAGGTGCTAACACTTTCACTAATCCTTCTGATTGGCGACGATATCTCTCCAAATCCTGTCCCTCCTCACCACATCCCTACAGTCACTTCCACCTCCTATTCACGATCTGTCACAAACCCAACCTTTCAAATCTTATAACCATCCGCCCACCCACCGCTTCCCCAGTCACACTAACAGGAGCTCTATGGAACGCTCGCTCCGTCTGCAGCAAACTTTCCTACATCTAAGACCTTTTCATTACTAACAAACTTTCCTTCATCAGCATCACTGAAACCTGGCTTACCCCCTCTGACACAGCCTCTTCAGCTGCACTTTTGTATGGTGGATTCCATCTTTCTCACACACCCTGCTCTAACGGCAAGAATGGTGGAGGAGTAGGTTTTTTCCTGTCAGACAACTGCTCCTTCACCCATAACCCACTGCCACCCTCCATTGCTCTCCCCTCTTTTGAGGTGCTTTCTGTGTGCATCTACTCACCCTCAAACATCCAACTGGCTGTCATCTACTGCCCCCCAGGACCACCCACCACTTTCTTCGACCACTTCACCACCTTGCTGCTTCACTTCCTTTTTTCTGACATCCCCACTATCATCATTGGCGACTTCAACATCCCCATTGACACTTCCCACTCATCTGTCTCTAAGCTTCTATCCATCACTTCCTCCTTCAGCCTTGCTCAATGGTCTTCTGCCCTCACTCACAAAGATGGCCACACACCTCATCTTCACCCGCCTCTGTTCCCTATCTAACTTCTCTAACTCTCCTCTCCCTCTTTCTGACCACAGCCTACTTACTTTCTCTACCCTCTCCTCTCCCGGTGCACAATCCCCACTCCACAAACTTGCACACCCTCACAGAAATCTCAACCACCTTGACCTACACTCACTCTCTGAATCACTCCTCCCTCTTATAGACATAAGTTCCTTACACGATGCAGATGCTCCTGCCACTTTATATAACACCACAACAGCTGCAGCTCTCAATTCGGTTGCCACCTCACACATGCAAAAGCTTGTACAATCAACAGGCAACTCTGGCACACCAGCCTGACTAAAGAACTGCGAATGGCCTCCAGGGTTGCAGAGTGGATATGGAAAAGATCCCAATCCAATGAGCATTTCATTGCATTCAAACAGTCCCTCACTTCTTTCAAATCCACACTTACTGCAGCAAAACAAACCTACTTCTCATCTCTCATATCCTCTCTGTCTCACAACCCTAAACAGCTATTCAACACTTTCAATTCTCTCCTCCATCCACCAGCGCCTCCTCCCTCTCCTCTCAGCTCAGCCGAAGACTTTACCTCATACTTGAAGCAGAAGATTGACACCATCAGACAAAGCTTTTGCCTAAAGTCCCCAGAGTCCTCCTCATATCTACTCAGCCTTCCTCCTCCAAAACCAGTTTCTCCATTATTATTATAGATGATCAAGTTTCCTCTTTACTCTCAAAATCACACCTCACCACCTGTGAACTTGACCTAATCCTGTCCTACCTTATCCATAACCTCACCACAGTCTTCATCCCAAGCCTAACCCACCTTTTCAACCTGTCACTAACAACTGGTGTCTTCCCCTCATGCTTCAAACATACCTCGATCACATCCATCATCAAAAAGCCCTCCCTTAACCCATCTCCTCCGACTAGCTATCGCCCCATATCACTTCTCCCCTATGCCTCAAAACTACTGGAAAAACACGGCCATTCTGAGCTGTCCTCCCGCCTCTCCTCCAGCTCCCTATTTGACCGCTTACAATCTGGCTTCCGACCGCATCACTCCACTGAAACTGTCCTGACTAAATCACCAATGACCTACTAACTGCCAAATCCAAGCGACATTACTCTGTCCCCCTCCTCCTGGCCCTGTCATCTGCCTTTGACACAGTGGACCATTCACTCTTACTACAGACTCTAATCTCTCAGCATCACAGACTTGGCCCTATCTTGGATCTCTTCATACCTAATGAACCAGATATTCAGCTTCTCCCACTCACACACCACCTCCTCATCTCGCCCCTTATCTGTCGGTCTCCCCCAAGGTTCAGTTCTATGACCCCTCCTCTTCTCCATCTACACCTTCGGCCTGGGACAGCTCATAGAGTCCTATGGCTTTTAGTATGACCTCTATGCTGATGACACACAGATCTACCTCTCTGGACATAATATTACCTCCTTACTAACCAGAATCCCACAATGTCTGTCTGATGTTTCATCTATCTTCTCTGCTAGATTTCTAAAACTTAACACGGATAAATCTGAATTCATCATCTTTCCACCATCTCACTCAATCCCCCCATCTGACCTATCTATCATAGTCAATGACTGCTCACTCTCCCCAGTTCCACAAGCAAGCTGCCTTGGGGTAACCCTTGATTCTAATGTCTCCTTCAAACCACATATCCAAGCCCTTTCAACTTCCAGCCAACTCCAACTCAAAAATATCTCCCGGATCAGCAAATTCCTCAACCATGAATCTGAAAAAAACACTAGCGCATGCCCTCATCATTTCCCGCCTCGACTACTGCAACCTCCTGCTCTGTGGTCTCCCTTTAAACACTCTTGCACCCCTCCAATCTATCCTAAACTATGCTGCCCAACTAATCCACCTGTCCCTCCGCTATTCCCCAACCTCTGCTCTCTGTCAATCCCTTCACTGGCTCACCATTACCCAGTGTGGTGCAGCGGCATTGCAATAATGATCTAGTATGTCTGTTTATGCTATTTCCTCCCCCTCAGATGACTGGTCACATGACTGTGACATCACACAGGTCCTGTATGCACAGTGAAGGTCTGATAAGCACAGGTCCTGTGCATGCACTAGAGGATATAAAAACCCTGTTAGTTTTGAGACAGGTGAGAGAAGCATGAGGCCTGTTCCCCGTGTGTGTGTGGGACACCGTTTGTGAGTGAGAGGCCTGGGGAGGCCTGGTGAAGCCTGGTGGACTAGAGGACTCCTGGAAGGTGAAGCCTGGATCTTGTGACTAGATGCCAGTAAGCCTTGGAGAGCCAGAGGCTAGAGGACTCCTGGAAGGTGAAGCCTGGATCTTGTGACTTGATGCCAGTAAGCCTTGGAGGGCCAGAGGCTAGAGACCCCCATCTGGGAACCAAAAGGACTGAAGCAGCCATAACCGTCAAAGGTAAAAGCACTGCTTATAAGGACATTGTTATGGACATTGCTATATTATTACCTTGCTGAAGGCTGGACCTGGAGCCAAGTGGGCCTGTCTGCCACTTGGGGCTCGTTTGACATTATATGTGTGAACGGTGGTTTATGATGAGATAATAAACTGCTGAAGTGTGAAAACCGGAAAGACATTGCTGGTGTGCATTAATTGACCCGGTGCAGCGAGTATCCCCCATTATGATGACTAGCGCTGCCTTACATGTGGTTCGAGAGTGCGGGCAACTGCAGTCTGGTTGCTAGGGGCAACTGCAGTCTGGTTTGTAGGGGCAACTGCAGTCTGGTTTGTAGGGGCAACTGCAGTCTGGTTGCTGGGGGCAACTGCAGCCCGGTTGCTGGGGGCAACTGCAGCCCGGTTGCTAGCGGCCACGGCGCAGGTCGACGAGTGTGGTAAAGCATCTGGCTGCAACTCGGTGGGGTTGCGAAGATTGTCGTCGCACTCAAACCTGGTTTGCTGTGGCTCGGCGGGGCTCACGAAGTTCAAAGCATCTGACTGCAACTCGGCGGGGTTGCGAAGGTTGTCGTCGCACTCAAATCCGGTTTTGCGGTGGCTCAGCGGGGCCACGAAAATTTTTCCGGGGAGAGCGGTGAAGTTCTAGTATGAACAGCGTTCCACGATGGCTGTGAATGAAGCAGCAGATGTGTCTGGAGCTGTTGAGCGATTGAGGGACCGGTTGGGACCGGAGCAGGTATTTGAGAAACTTTTACAGTACATGGTGCAGGAACCGCAGGAGCTGTGGGCACCATATGGAATGGTGGCAGTGGACCATTCTATGAACTCTCCAGGGGCACCAATGTTGTCCCAGAGTGCCCGGGGAGGTGGTAAGAGCTGTTGTGAACTAAGTCCTAAGACTATTGCTGTTTTTTTTCTAAAAATGACCCTGCCGGTGTGGTTGTTAAAAAGGGGTCGGAGTCTTAAAAAGGGGCGGATTTTCACAAGAGTGTGGAGTGTAGAAAACTGAAAATTGTTACTGGTTGGGGGTTGGTACCCCCTAAAAATGACAATTTGACCGTTGATAACGGGGTGACTCCAGTGGAGGGGGTTGACGCCAAGGTGGGAGGTGACTTGTTAGTCCACAACATCAGGGGGAGTGACACAGACCCCATAGCTGACGGTGACACTATGGAAGTAGAAGTAGAGGTCAGTCAGGAGGGGCTAGACGAGGTGAGAAAGTCCCCATCTCGTAGACGGCGCAAGGGTCACAAAAAGGTTGCTCCTGTAGTCTTCGCTGAAAGAGAAAATGGAAAAAATGTAATGATGTGTGCCGTTGTTTCAAGGGTGGATCCTCCTGTCAAGGCAAAAGAGGAGGTGACGTCGCCAGTAGCAACCTCCGGTACAGTACCGGGTCCGAAAGATTTGACAGCCCTGAAAGAGGAGGCGGCCAGTCGTGACCAAGAGCTGGAGCCTAGCAGGCAGCAGGGTCAGGGTGATGTGCAGCAACTATGTGGAAACCTGGAGATCGTGTCCTCAGACCAGCAGAGCCTTGAGTCTGAAAGGAGAAATTATACCAGGTTGTGAGGGATTTACAGCGAGACCTGAAGGGAAGCAACGAGGAAATTGACCAGTGGAAGGAAATGTTCTACGAAGTTAAGGAGGACCGCCGCAAAATCAAGGGAGAGGTTTTGCAGTTGAAGCTGGAGAAGGAGACGCGGCAGGATGGAGTTTCTGGACGTGATCAGGAACTAGAACGACTGCGTGAACAGTTCAACCAGGAGCTGTCTGGATCCAAAAAGGAGTATGGTGAACTCATGATGGAGCTGCAGAAATTCCAGGACCAAGTAAAGCCTCTAATGCAGGAGAAGGAGCGGCTGGAGGACTCTCTGTACCAGCGAGACCAAGAGCTATCCACCCTGAAAGAGGCAGAAAAGAGGCATGAAAAGTTCAGTGAGGAACTGCAACAGATTAAGAGATATTATGAGGATCTCTTCCAGGTGAAAGAAAAACTAGAGGAGGATAAGGCGGGTACAGAGCAAGTGCGCCAAGTGGTTGAGACCACTCTGCAAGACACCTGTGATGAAAATGGTGATCTCCACAGAAAGACCTTAGATCTGGAAGCTCAGGTGAAGGAGTTGCAGACGTGTTGTGATAATCTCCAGAGGGCAGAGGTGTGCCTTAAGGAAAGGCTCAGCAAGATGGAAACTGAGCGGGAAAAGATGGAGGAGTCCATCGGAAAAGCCACAGACCAGGGCCAGGAGTTGGCCGCAGGAGATGGGAGGTATGAAGCAGATATCTCCTCGAGTGATGTGAGCTCGGATGATTCAGTGGATGTAGGAGCCGAGATCAAGGAGCTCAAGGAGTTGCTACAAGCCCAGTGGACGCAACAGAAGCTTGAGAGACTGGCTATTGAGAGCCGAGTGGGCGCATTGGAGACAGAGAGGTCTGAGAGAACTCTACCGTTAAAATAGCAGTTGAAGCAGGTAGAGCTTCAGAGACGGGCCGCTGAGAGGAGAGTGGCGGAACTCGTGGAAGAAGTTTCCGGGCTCAAAAGTCGCCTGATAGAGTATCACTCAGTGAACGAGGCCTCCTGGGAGAAGGGAAAAGGCAAACAAGTGACACTCTCTCCCTTAGACCATGAGAAGGTGGACCTGAGGAGAGCTAAGAGAGTGCTAACAAATGATCGTTTGGAGACCACTGGTGAGACCGAAACATCTCAGTACAAGTGCCTCGTAGATGTACCTGAGGATTTGAGGGAAGAATGCACCAGTGAGTCCGTGCATGACCAGTTTAAGAAGGCCGTGGGAGCCTGTAAGGTGTACTCGACCTCAGAAGGAAAACAGCTGGTGGTCCTGTCCACGACCGAAGTCACAGTGAAGAGGGTGGCGATCCTAAGTGGCGATGTATTCGCACAAAGCGGTTTCTCCGGTTGAAGACGGAACAAGCCGCTAGACAACTGGAGCTGATGAGAAAAGCTCACAGTCTGCGGGAAGAGGTCATCCGAGTGCCTCATGTGCTGGTGAGAAAGCTCCTTGGGAGAAATGGCCAAGCCATGCAAAGGATGGTAAAAAAATCTGGCGTGATGAAAGTAAGCATTCCACGTGATCTTCAGGACTGGATACCAGATGAAGACGGCATGGTGTCATTCTCCGCTGTAGGAAAGGAGGAAAATCTAGCATATATACGTATGCTGGTGGAGTACCGAGTGACCTACCTGCGAGAGGTAGAACAGCTGAATCTCGCTAGACTGCGAGTGGATAGACAGCATCATCTGAGCAGCAGAAGATGGCAGCCGTCTAGAAGTTGTGAGACCAGACAGAGAAAGGGCCCCCTAAGTAGCAGAACAGCTACAGCTGAAGTTAGGGACCTTTCAAGATGTCCTGAAAGTAGTGGGGGTGGGCTTAGAGGTAGTGAGACCTCCAGTGACTCAGGTTTGAGCAGCCCATACAAACGACTCAATAGAGGACGGGACAGTACGGAGTCAAACCGGACCTTAGATACCAGGGCATGTGAGTTGCACTGCTGTATTGACCGCTGGGAGTGGGGGAGACCTGACAGGGTTTCGACTGACCGCTGGGAGTGGGGGAGACCTGACAGGGTTTTGACTGACCCCTGGGAGCCGGGGAGGTCTGACAAAGTTACGACTAACCGCTGGGAGCAGGGGAGGTCTGACAAGTTTACGACCCGGAAATGTGATCTGATGAAGTCAGTGACAATGACAGATGGTAGGTCCCTAAGGAATGAGCTAATGTTGTTGACTAATGTTCCAGGGGCTGAGCAGCGCAATTGTTCAGTAAATGGTCTCTGTGTGAACTGTGGGTTATAAACTGTTTGTGTATATTATGTGTTCAACCCCACAAGTTTGAACAGAGGGGGGGAATATGTGGTGCAGCGGCATTGCTATAATGATCTAGAATGTCTGTTTATGCTATTTCCTCCCCCTCAGATGACAGGTCACATGACTGTGACATCACACAGGTCCTGTATGCACAGTGAAGGTCTGATAAGCACAGGTCCTGTGCATGCACTAGAGGATATAAAAACCCTGTTAGTTTTGAGACAGGTGAGAGAGGAATGAGGCCTGTTCCCCGTGTGTGTGGGACACCGTGTGTGAGTGAGAGGCCTGGTGAAGCCTGGTGAAGCCTGGTTGACTACAGGACTCCTGGAAGGTGAAGCCTGGATCTTGTGACTAGATGCCAGTAAGCCTTGGAGGGCCAGAGGCTAGAGGACTCCTGGAAGGTGAAGCCTGGATATTGTGACTAGATGCCAGTAAGCCTTGGAGGGCCAGATTCTAGAGACCCCCATCTGGGAACCAAAAGGACTGAAGCAGCCATAACCGGCAAAGGTAAAAACACTGCTTATATGGACATTGATATGGACATTGCTATATTATTACCTTGCTGAATGCTGGACCTGGAGCCAAGTGGGCCTGTCTGCCACTTGGGGCTCGTTTGACATTATATGTGTGAACGGCGGTTTATGATGAGATAATAAACTGCTGAAGTGTGAAAACCGGAAAGACATTGCTGGTGTGCATTAATTCACCCGGTGCAGCGAGTATCCCCCATTATGATGACTAGCGCTGCCTTACACCAGAGACTCAAGTTCAAAGCCCTAACCATGGCATACAAAGCCACCCACAACCTGCCTCCTCCATACATCTGTGACCTAGTCTCCCAGTATTTACCTGCAGTCAACCTCCGATCCTCACAAGATCTCCTTCTCTACTCCCCTCTTATCTCCTATTCCCACAATCGCATACAAGATTTCTCCCATGCATCCCCCCTACTCTGGAACTCTCTACCCCAACATATCAGACTCTCGCCTACCGTGGATACCTTCAAAAGAAACCTGAAGACCCACCTATTCAGACAAGCCTACAACCTGCAGTAACCCTCGCTCCACCACATTGCTGCACGACCAGCTCTACCCTCACCTTCTGTATCCTCCCCATCCCTTGTAGACTGTGAGCCCTCGCAGGCAGAGTCCTCTCTACTCCTGTACCAGTCACTGACTTGTATTGTTCAAAATTATTGTAACTGTTTGTGCTATGTATACCCCTTTCATATGTAAAGCGCCATGGAATAAATGGCGCTATAATAATAAATAATAATTTAAACGATCACCGATTAGTAAAAGTTTACTGATCAGCAATCATATTGTGCCTCCTGTTAGAAAATAGACATTGAGCAAGGCTCTTTGACAGATTTTGAAATAAACATGCTTCAGAATTGATATTCCCCGAACAAAAAAACATGTATCCATCAGGATCATTTGCCATGTAAGTGGCACTCTTGTTTTATTAAATACTCTACTCTTTTTAGAGAGCTAATTTGTGCTAGGTGCTTAATTAAACCAATTATTTGCTTTTGCAATCGTAAATTAAAAATGTATTTTAGTCTTTTAGGCTATAGATGATAATAGAGTACCAGGTATATAGCACAGAAAGCCATAAACAGATTATTTTTTTGCCCTATAATAGCAGGTTGCATAATAGATCCATTAAGGCTTACAGCAAATGAATAGCACTCCTGTAATACAGAAGTATAGTGAAATCTTGTAAACTTCTTCCTCTACATAATGACTAAAAAATGCAATATTATTCACATTCTTGGCATCAGACTTCTTTAGACTTGTCTGAAGTTTTGTGGTCTTCCTTTTCACTTTTTTTTTCGATTACAGACACTTCAAGATAAAATAGATTATTGTAGATGTTTTGCTAGGAACATTTGCTGTTATTGTAGGAGAGAATGAAGTATTACAGGGCACCCACTGAGGTCAATAGACAACTATTGAATTCAATGGCAACTGCAGCAGTGAAAATCAGAAAGCTGTGCTGTATGTAATGTCGTTATTGACTGTTTTACTCAAAGGAAATCCTTTAGATAGAAAATGCCTCTATAAACTCAATAGGCCATTTATAAGGGCGCTTCACTTTGGGTAATGGATGGATAGAGCGTGTTGTGCATACAGTGTTCATGACCGCCACCAATAAAAAAGGTAATAATTTCACACATAGAGTGTGCGAACTACTTAATACCAGTCAAATCCGAAACCCATCCGCAGACAGCACAGTTTCAGGATTCAAGTCCATCATCAGTACAGATCAAGGCACTGCTTAATTTAACCCCTTAACGACTTATGATGGATTATGTCCATCGGAAGTCGGCTCCCTGCCTTTGTTGCGGGCTCGCACACCGAGCCTGCATCTTTCTCGATAGATGATACCTGTGTTATTCAACCATCATCTGTCTCTAATAGCTGCAGGTTGAGTGAAGCTCCACCCATGACTGCTAACCTGTTAAAAGTCACTGTCAATCTGTGACTGCAGCAGTTAACGCATGCCAGCATGGGAACGCGCCTTTCAATCCCCTCTTCGGCGCTTCCACATTACGTTCATGGGATGGTGATATGTTGCCATGACATCCAGGGGTCTGCTGAAAACCCCTGTGTCTGTCATCACTTTACTCCTATGGAAGCCATGTTGTGGCTGGTGTTCATAGGAGACCTTGATTTCTGCTATATACAGCAATGTTGTGGCATTGTCAAAATATAAATTAATTAATCCATTCGGCAAACAGCATAACAAGAAGAAAAATCAAAATGCCAGAATTGCCGTTTTTTGGCAACAACAGAAAAAAATGTAATAAAAGGTGACTAAAACATTGTATATATCTCAAAATTATATAAATTAAAACAACGGCTCGGGGAGCAAAAAAAAACCAATTCCTAGCACAGCCCCACATCTCAAAAATTGTAAAGGTTATGACTCTCGGAAAATGGTGACACAAACAAAATTTTTATTTTTAACAAATTTCTGAATTTTTTTTCATAAAAATAATAGTAATCATTGCCAAAGAGCTATAAACATTCACACTTCCAAAATTAAACTTTAGTTATGTCTTAGAAGTATTTCTTTTCTTTAGATGCAAGCAGTATAATAATTATTTGCATGGTAATAAGAGATGATTTATGCTATTTAATTTGTATTTTACCTGACGCTTTACATTGCATTATGAAGAATGAAACGTATAAATTTCATAAGTTCAATCTGTTTTTGTAGCCTTGGCATAGCAATCACAAAAAGGATACATTAAAACAATACCCTAGAGTAGTGCCCGGCAGCAGCGAAATGTTCTAAAAAGAGAATTGTGTGTGGTGTTTGTTGAGCATAGGCATGATTGATAGGTCTGTTATTCAAACATTGACTGCTCTTGGTAAGCTCTTTTTCCCACTGCAGTCTAATAAATCAAGTATCGCTTTCAATAAGACATTATTACAGGGGACAGATCTTTTGGCATGTATTGTACTTGCACCTTTTTAAATGAAAGGAATATTATTAATATAAATGTCCCAGAGCCACATTGGCAATAAATAACAGGAAATGTGAAATTAAAAAAAAGAGAGGGGAGTAAAATTGAGCATGAAAAGCCAATTGTTGTGACGACTGACTCTATGACATGGGACACAATTTGTCTGCAAAAGATTAGGAAGGTGAAGGAGAAGTATATGAAGTACAACAGAACCGCATTTATAGCAATAAATCACAGAGACCTATGTAGTCAGAATTTCGGATAAATAATTTGTCATTGGGTAAAAGACAAAAATCCCTTGAATATATTTTACATAGTTCATTAGATTATTATTTTAATCATTTATTCAAGGGGAGTTCTGATGGGCAACATGATGGCTCAGTAGTTAGCACTGATACTTTACAACGCTGGGGTCCTCAGTTCAAATCCCACCAAGACAATATCTGGAAGGAGCTTGTATGTTCTCCTTGTGTTTGTGTGGGTTTACTCTGGGTTCTCTGGTGTCCTCCCACACTCCAAAGACATACTGATAGGGAATTTAGAATGTGAACTGTATCAGGAACAACGATGATGACGTCTGTGAAGCGCTGCAGAATATGATGGTGTTGTATAAGCAAAGCATAATAAAGATCCTCCAAAATTATTTTTGTTCCAACCCTACAACATTCTTCATCTATGCATGGTAGTTCATTCATTCATGAAGGGTGCTGGGGTTATGTGAATATCCGAGCAGGTTTTAGTCAGGGGGACTCTGGGCAAAAGTTATAAGTGGGATCCCAACTGCTAACATATTGCACCATCACACAGAAACATTTAAGTTACATGTACAGGAGCTGATTTCAGACCTTTAAATGGGTGTAATCAACTATATTAATGTCACCCTGCACTTGTGTATCAGCCTCCTCACAGGCTGGCAAAGAATGATAGGGTTAGAATAATCACTAATAGATAATTCTGTCCCCATACATACAGTACGTATTATGTTATCTACAGCAAAATCTTCTGTTTGCACTTGGAGATGTGCTGCCAAGAACAATGGTCCGGGTTCATTAAGACTGGTATTGTGCATGTCAGTCTTAATAAACGGGACTGCTGGAGTAAGATGCAGCTAATTCATTAAAAGGCGTACACCACTTAATGAATTGGGAATCTTAATAGTGCCATGTGCCTCCAGTGGAAATGTACTTTTACATACATGTATATACACATGACACATATACACACATGCATACAGTGGGGAAAATAAGTATTTGATACACTACCGATTTTGCAATTTTTACCACCTACAAAGAATGGAATTGTAATGTAATGTCTGTAATTTTTATCGTAGGTACACTTCAACTGTGAGAGAATCTAAAAATATCTAAAAATCTAAAAATCAAAAACAGAAAACCACATTGAATAATTTTAAAATAATTCAGAACCCCTGTTTCCCTGTGTTTCCCAGGAAACAGGGTCTCTGATCGGTGCTGCAGGATCACGTTGTCAGATGTCAGCATGATCCCGCAGTTGTCACTGTGACCCACGGTAAAAATCTTACCACAGGTCACAGGCTTCAGCTAATGAGCAGCAGTGGTGCAGTAAATTAGGTCACTGGAGCTCATCAGTTTATTGAACTCCGGTAAAGTCTTTCACGGCAGCTCAACTCTATACACTGACACAGGAGTGATTACACTCCTGTTTCAGTGTGTAGTCAGCTGTCTTGTAGAGCAGTCATATCATTGACTGCTGATGTGACTGTCCGACAAATGTGATCACGTCAGACAGGTGAGGTATATGGCTGTTTTTTATTTTTGTTTTTTTTACTGGTGACAATGGCTTCAAATGGATTGTGCTTTAGGTGAGCATAAGGTTGCTTTTTTATTTTCTGTTTTTTTACAGGGGACATTGGCTTCAGGGAATTATGCATTAGGTGAGTATAACTGTGTTTTTTATTTTTAAATAAATATGTAAAAAATGGTGTGGACTTTTATTTCAGATAAAAGATTTTATTCTTGCCTTGTCTTTATTTCCAAACTTTTACTATGGGGTTAGTAATGGGGGCATCTTACAGACGCCTCTCCATTACTAACCTGGGCTTCATGTCAGCTGCCAATACAAGGCTGACATGAATCCCAACCCTATTACCCCACTTGCCACTGCACCAGAGCAAATGGGAAGAGTGAGGCTAAGCGCCAGATTTGGCATATCTTATTGATGCACCATATCTGGGGCAACTGAGGGCTGATGTTATTAGCCTTGGTGGGGGCTAGTATTAATGGCCCTTTCCCTGGGCATTAATAACAGACCACAGCTGTCTGGTTAGCCTTTGCTGGTTAGATTTTATAAGGGACCCTATGTCAATTTTTTCTGGGGACCCTCTGTAATCTAGCCAGTAAATGCTAATCAAACAGCTGTGAGGTGTTACTAATAGCCAGGGAACATTTGCTGTCTATTTAGTCTTTGCTGGTTAGAATTTATAGGGGAACCCTACGTATATTTTTTTCTGAGATCCCCCTGTAAACTATCTATTATCTATCTATCTGAGTGCTGAGCTGCTGTGAGAGAGTTCTCTGGAGTTTAATCAGCTGATCATCTCTAGTGAATTCACTTACAGCACCACAGTTGCGTGAAAATTTTCTCAAGCAGAGGTAGTGCAGTAAGTGAGGCCACCAGAGCTCATCACCTGATTGAACTCTGGTGACCTCTCTGACAGCAGCCAGTGCTATACATTGTGGGAGCAATTATGACAGTGTATCGCTGGCTGCCGAATAGATCAGTCACATCATCCAATGTGGCTGTTCTATTAATGACATCTGCGTGGGACACTCGGGATCATTGGGAATGTGGCGAATAGGTGAGGGATATGGTAGTTTATTATTAGAGATGAGCGGTGTTCAACTCGAACTGTTCGCCAATCTCAAATTCGAGCTGTTTTGGGTGGTGTTCGATGCTCTATTCTTTCTGTTCTAAATTGTCGTGTACCGATGATGAATTGCCGGCCGGCTTTTTTAAAGAGACGGGTGAATGAAAACACTATTATTTTTTTTAAATAAATCCTTTATTTTAACACTAAATGACAAGTACAGTAACCAACACTGTCACTGTACTTATTATATATGTGACTGACATGTTTCTATCTATCTAATCTATGTGTGATGCTCTATTCTTTCTGTTCTAAATTGTCGGGTACCGGTGTATGCAGCTGCTGAATTGTGAATTGTGAATTGAACTGTTTCTCCTCCTCCTTTTACTCCTCCACCTTTGAAGATGTTTTCTATGTGTTTTCTATGTGTTTCTATGTGTTTTTGTTTGCCTGCCATTGGTTTTAACGGTGTTCGACGGTGTTCGACGAACATGCCGGTGTTCGACGAACCGAACCCGAACACTAATGGGGGTGGCTCAACACTATTTATTATTTTTTCTTTATTACAGATGACATGGGCATTGTGGATTAGACGCTAAGGTGAGTATATGGTGTGTTTCTTTTCAGGGGACAAGGGCATTGGGGATTAGGTATACATGAGTATAATGTGATTTTCATTGTAATTTTTATGTATTTATTAATTTTTGTTTTTTACTTTCAGCACAGGCAGCGGCTGATGAGAGACTACTCCCATCCAGCGGTGCCTGCACTCAGTGTTAACAGTGACAGCAGGTATTGGGTGATGGGGGTTGTAGTCTCAGCTCATGGTAAGCTTTTTACCCTGAGTCACAGTGACAGCTGCGGGATCACGCTGACATCTGATAATGATGTTAACGCCAATCAGAACTCATGCTTCCCACACTGTCACACAGATGACAGCGCGGGAAACCACTGATGATCGGCAGTCATTTAATACTTCAATTCAGCTGACCCAACTTATTTTTGTGCATCTGATGACTGAAACAACTGTATTGGGCTGTCTCAAAGAGCCCATTCAATTGATCAATGGACCGTATTGATCATACTTTCATCACCTAACTAGTGCATGAAAGTGAAGCTATACTGGTAACAACTTAGAAGAATCTGGAACAGTGGGTCTAGGATCATATGATTATAACTGTCTCCATAGAACCAGCAACACCTTAAAGGGAATCTGTCGCCAAGTTTTTTTTACAACTTCTGAAATCAACATGATGTAAAGGAAGAGACCCTTATTCCAGCAATGTATGACTTAATTGGCTGCTTGCAGCAGTTTTGAGAAAATCACAGTTTATCTGCTGAAGATATATCAATTCTCCAAATTCTGAGCTCTGTATAATCTGCTCACACCACTGAAAGGCAGCTTTCTGTGTACATTATGCATAGTTAGAAAGCTGCCAATCAGTGTTGGAGGCAGAGTTATATAGAATATAAAAAACTTCATGGCAAGTGGTTTACTAATCTTCAATTGATATTCTCCTTCTAAACAGGAATTTTATCAAAACTGCAGCAGACAGCCCAGTAAATGACACATTGTTCTACTCATGGTCTCTGTCTCTACATTAGGCGCTCTTAGATTAGGTGTCTAAAACCTGGTGACAGATTCCCTTTAAAGTTGCTATGGATTTGGCCTATACTATTTAATGTTCGAATGTTCCTTAATTGCTCACATGGATTTTCCTGCTGGGACAAATATCAGTCATCATTTCCTTTGCAGTGTAACCACAGATTAAATGAAACTTTACCTAGTGATGATTGAAATTCAATTTCTGTCTATAAAATGAATAGATGTGCTAAATGAGATGGTTTTTCTAGCTGTTTTCATCTCTAGTTAACAGCGGGTCTGAAATGGAGGCTCAAACTCTACTACTTCAAATTTGCCTAATGGTATTTTAAAGGAAACCTGTCACCAGGCTTTCCCCATATAAAGTACAGCCAGCACCTTTAAGGCCTCTTTTACAGCATTCAAGCAAGCTGCATGGATGTCCACAATCCCCCCTGCAATGCATGAAAAAAAGTTTTTATTATAATCACAGACTGCGCGGTCCAGTCTGATCAGCATCTCTGGCCTTATTCCAGAGCCTTCTCTCTTTTTATGATTGCCATCTTCCTTTCTGGCTTCACATGGATGGCACAACCGACATCATCCACACAGTGTCTCCCATTGCGCTCTTGCACAGGAGCACTTTGTCCCGCCAAGGGCAGAAAAAAGTACTCTAGTGCATATGCGTAGGGAAAGGCCAAAGAGCACCCATGACCCATAGGTAAAGCTGGCGCATGCGCACTGCAGTGCTTTGCTCTGCTCTCGGCAGGGCAGAGAGAAGCGCGACTGTGCAGGAGCACGATGGAGGACACTGTGTGGATGATGTCGGTTGTGTCATCCATGTGAAGCCGGAAAGGAGGATGGAAATCGTAAAAAGAGAGAAGGCGCCGGAATAAGACCAGAGATGCCCATCAGACTGGACCACGCAGTCTGTGATTATAATAAAAGCTCTTTTTTGGGTCTTTTATAATGGATTGGGGACATACCTACAGCATTCTAGTATGCTGTAAAGTAGAGCTTAAAGATGCTGGTCATACTTTATATTGGGAAAACCTAGTGACAGGTTCCCTTTAAAAAGGTTTATTAAACCAGACAGATGCAGACAGTGTAACAGAAGTTGAATTAATTTTCTGCTGATTTGATCAATATTAAAATATTTTTTTATTTACCTAAACAACAATGTACCAGGTCATATTCTGGCTCTTCCATTTGTATCCATCTGCCATGATTACTGATTTACCTGGTGCAAAAGAAAATTACCTAAATATAAATCAAACATTCACTTTCCGCAAACTCCATGAACAGCTCAAAGTATTTAAATTCCAAATAAAAAGCCATTATCGCAAATCTCCCTAGAGTCGGCTCTGTTATATTTATTGGTATTAATGCAATTGTGTAGGACTGTGATTATTCATTTAACGATTTTACATTATACCACATTTATCTCTTCCGTCATAATACAGTACTGATTTCTGACAAAGAACAGTTTTAGCTTGTCAAATGGAACAATACAAATTAGAATTCAAGCTACAGCAGTTTACTTATCTTTAATTTATTAGAAAAGTTGGAAGCTATTTTACGAAATAGATTAGTTCCTGATTACATCCTTGTAACAATGTAAACTTTATGTGCTCAAGGTTCAAGTTTTAATTATGAATAAAGTATTATCTTATCATCATTAATGGAAATATTATTTCCAAAAGTAAATTTTAAATATTCCGAAATTCCTAATCTTTTACAGAGCCTAGGAGATTTTTTAAGATTTTGAGGTTTTATTGAAACTTTCTATATTATTAGAATTTTAATGGACTTATTATTTAAATAGCAAAACTATCATAGTAAGGGTATGTGCAAACTTTTCGATGAGTTTTTGTAGCAGAATCTTGCTATGTATACACAAAATCTTTTAAGCTCAGGTGATCCTGATGAGTTTTTTGAGCAGGAGACTCTACATGAAACTCTAAGAATTTTTTTTTCATAAAGCTTCTTTTGTGTCGTATTTTCAATAGTTTCCTTAGTGTTTTTCGGGTGTTTTTTTCAGCCTGTGTTTTTATGAAGGGTTTTCCCATGATTTTTGTGAAGTCTTTTTTACTGTAATTTTCCACTTGTTTTATTCACTCCTTTAAAAAATAAAACATATACATACATGATACATCAACACACTGTTATTAATGAATACATGAACTGCTCTTAAAAATGTAAGATACTTAACAGGTTTTTTTTATAAATGAGTGCAAAAGCCATCCAACCACGTCAAGGTGTACCTAAATATGTGTGGTCCCTATTAGTAATATTCTACCTCTTCACGTGCTAGTCCACATTTGAATGGGGTAGTGAAAGAAAACCATTCGTAGCTCACAATTAAAATCTAGTCTGGGAAGGATGGGTAGATAAGATTACTGAGTTTTGGAGGGCGCCACACTCCCCAATGTATACTAGAAAAAAAAGCAGAAAGATAAGGTCCACATTCCTTTAGTATTAAATTGATATACAGGTGCACAATTACACTACGTGGCCAATATAACATAACAACAATAATAACAATATAACATACAGCATAACAACAACATAACATACAATAAAAACATTTGCATACATGGTGAGTTATCACACTGTGATTAATGAATACATGAACTCCACTTATTGCTGCTAATGTTTAAATCATAAGGTGCTTAGCATATTTTTGATCAAAGAGCATAAAAGCCATCCAACCATGTCAAGGTGTACCTTTAAAATGGATAGTCCCTATCCACCAATGTCCTACCTCTCCATGTGCAAAACCCGGTCTTATCTGATTGATGATTTTTGATTATGAACTGACAGGTGGCACAATACAACCACCAATAAGTAAACTTCTGCTAATTGGAAGTCGTTTGAAAGCCCGTTTACACAAACAGACCAAAGTAAGCAATATGCATTGGCTTCTATAGTTCTAGGGAAGTCTTGTTTACTCAGGACGATGAGCCACCGAGAATGAGGATCTTTTATCTTGCACAAAACATCATTTCACCTGATGAACAAGCATTTTGCTAATTCATCAAGTGATCATCAGCCTGTTTACTCGTCAAGATAATTGTGAAATAAGCATTCAACGCTCATTCATGATTATTTTGCAATGTAAATGCCCTTTAACCTATAAAATGATGATGGGGACAGAAAAGTAAGAGCAGAAATCAGGGAAAAGGAAACATGCTCCACTACCAGATTACAGCTTTCTGTCCTTAGTTGCAAAAGAGGGAGCAGCTTAGACTTTTGTTATAAAATTTAGATATTGTGAACTTTTCCATAGTAATATGACACCTGTTTGTGCAATTTAAGGTTTTCCTGTAAGACGTACATGATATATTTGTATCCATTTTTTTTTTGCATTTCACTGGGAGTGCAAAAAAATATATATTAAAATTCCACTACATCAAAATCAATAGGACACAAATGGCTTTTAACCACAGGGGAAAAACGTCTTAGAAAAATACAGCTATTTAGCTGAATTAGCAGTGGGTAACTGAAATGCATCATGAAATCCATTTTATATTCAGAGCTCCCTAGAAAATAAACCAAAAAAATAATGCAGAGGTTACAAAGCAAAAGTAAAACTGCTAAACAATTGTCATGTGTAAGAGTTTGTTTACTTAAAATAAATTTCACAATGAAACATGGATACATGTAAATGAAGGTGACAAAGCTAAGACTATGAAAAACATTTAGTTACTCTACCAATTTTTATCTTATTTTCTGAACTCATGGAATCATTATTAGGAGAAATAATTTTTAGACTGCACAAAAAACTTATATTGTGTAAATATTTTACTAAAAATAAAATGTTACTATTCTATTGGATTGGAGTTGTTTTTTTCTTTATTTTTTTTTTTAGTTTTTTAGAAAACTCCATATAGAGAGCACAACAAGCTCTGTTTTATTCTTTGTCAAGCATAGATACGAAGTCTCATAAAGGAGAAACATGAGTATTTATGGCATAAAATAGATTTTATTAGAAAATATTCTTATTAAAATGACAATAGTGTAAAGTACATTGTAGAAACAACAAGACATGGGAAAAATGGATCAGGTCAAGCGACACCATGTTCTTACACAAGGGGCCTTGTTTTACCGGTCTCTTATTCCCCTTTGTATACAATATGTGGGTCTTTTTTTGTTTATAGATGTGAAGAAGTAGAATAATAGGGGGAGAAGAAGTTCATGTGAAAAAGGAAAAATTTCATGTGTAGCTTTCGCAACCACACTTCCATGCATATCAAAGGCGCAATTGCTGAATGTTGACTTTATTTCTTACATAGAAATGTAAACCTTTCCTTATATAAAGCGGAAACTTTATACTTAAGTAATCTTGTATTATTTGATGGATCAAGGAAGTATTAGGTATCCTATCTGTATAAGGAGTATATATTTGCGTTTTTGCCAACATTAAATTTATATTCTTTACCCAAAGCAAGGAGATGAGGGTTATTAGAGGATGGTGCACCAATAAAACTAAGAGTTTTAAAATATCGAGACGAGAGCTCTATAATAATGTTGTGCTATATTAGTACAACCTGACTAGGTGAGTGGGATTCCACAGATTACATCTCATACATTCACCATCGACTGTCTGTACTTTTCCATGAAGTGCCCCTCTTTTTTGTTTGTAAATGGACTGTGCATGTTTAGTTGCCCATTTTGTAAAGATCATTTATATGCTCAATTGATGATAAATAATGCAAACGATATGCAACACCATAAAACCCATAAAAAGTATATATAATTTTGAACCTTTTAAAATTTGTAATACACTTAATTTGCAAAAATTGAATGTTATTAAAAAGATATTAAAAATGAGTGCAATTTGGGAGCAAACCCTATAATAGGGCAATAAAACCCATCAATAAGAATATAACTAGAATATAAAAGCAAAAAAAGGTGCAAGTTGTAAGAAAACCAAATGCTTGTAGAATCACATTGAATAAAGATCAGTGTTATAATAAATACCAACCAAAGGCAGCATGTAAGACCTGGGTATTGGGGAAAAGGAGGACCATAGGATAGAACCCCACACATATCGCCAATGAATCGGGGCTACTAGTATTCCTTCTGTTTTTATAATAAAGTGTTATTAATTATGCTGTTGTTGATCATGCCTACATATGAGCACTCAGCTCTATATTCATTTCTACCCAGTAAGAAGTCATGATGAAGTGGCGATACACTTGGGATGGCAAAACCATCAAAGGTGTAAGGTAGTATGTTAACCTCATAGGGATGTGCTAATACCAGCCACAATGCTGTTTCAAGGTCAAAGTGAGGTAAAGTCAGTTGCAGCTTGATCCAAATACTGGTCAGTCATAGCAATAAATAGATTAAAAAAAAGGAAACTGATGGCACTGCTGATTTGTGATGATGTGAGGATAGGCAGAAATGGAAGTAACATGTATATTCAAAATAAAACAGGCTTTTTGAATTAGAACCTAGAATTCTACTTTAATAAAGTAGTAATGTTACCCCCTGTGTCACTCTAGATCTTAAAATTATTGCTTCATTTCTTAAAATACATAAATACAAGAGCTTAATTGCTAATGAAAAATTTGGGCATATTTTTATCATTTGCTAAAGATACACAAATGCACATTGAATCCCCCCGAGCACCCTATTATTTAAGGCAGGATCCTTAACTAGCAATTTTTCACATTCTCTTGACTTACACCTCCATAAATGGGTACACACTTTACCATCTTACTTAAAGTATTCCACTCAACTCAATACATACTACAAAGTGTTCAGGGCGATTATCAGTCTGACATTGGTTTCTTCACAGAGGATATTAGAGCTCTTTATTCTAGCATTCCCTAAACACTTGGGCTACAAGCTGTCAATCATTTCTTGCCAAGTGACGCCGCCCATGTGACCTAAGAACAGGTAAAATTTCTCCTTGAAGGAATTTCCTTTATCTTTCACAATCATGTTTTTGAATGTAACTCCATGTTGTTCAAGAACGAACCTAAGGGCTTTACGATAGGGAGTAAATTTGCACCTTCACATGCCAATCTCTACATTGGGCATTTTTAAAAATTACATACATATGACATCAAATTTTTCATTCCTATCATTTTCCTTTATTATCGCCATACTGATGATCTGATGATCTGTTTTTCTTACATAAGGACAGCGAGTCTGAGAGAAAACAGTTCATCGAGGGCATTAACAACACTAATTTTGGACTTTCTTTTATGCACCATTCCTCCCCTGGTGAGATCAAATTTTTTGACCAGCTTATTTTTTTTATAGTAGTGAACATTTACAAACCTGATCTTTTTTTAAGTATATACTAGTAGCTGTTTGAATTCTGGTAGTAGTTACTGTCCAGTATGGCTCAAAAATATCCTGTACATGCAGTTGAAGAGTCATAGGAAGTTCTCTGAGACTAAAACCTTTATTAATCAGGGAACTACACTGAAGCGCTGTTTCAAAGAGAAAGAATATATGTCTGGGCTAATTAATGATGTCATGCAGAGACTAGTGATCTCACAGTGACTTAATGCATAGTCCAAAAATTATCCAATGATAATAAAATTAACTTTTGGCACAACTTTTTGACCATCCACAATACTGACCCCACCAGTATTCATAAACTCTCAAAGGCAAATGGCATAGGAGAGGTGTTTCCTTGTATAATGTCAGAGGAATCAGATAGTTGTGTAAAGGAAATATACTACTAACCTTGCTGAGCTGTGCAGAAATAGGCACAACTCGAGAAAGAGCTTGGCTGGGATAATTGCACCTTTCAGCAGGCATGGGCTGTTGTGCCATGTGATTGTAGTCCTGTGGAAAATGGAGAGTAAAAGCAGTTAATATTCAATCGAAAAACACACAATGCCCGAGAAAAAGAATTGCAGAAATAAAAAATGGATTTTATTATAAGGTATTAAAAATAACACATTTATTTTGGTGCTGGCTATGTAACTTTACAAGGTTTAAAAAAACAACTTTTAATACCTTAGGTATTAAGACTGGGCAGCGCCTGTTTTTGGATTGTATATCAGTGACTTTTTTACCCTCCCATGGAATATCCATAGAATGGTATACTGTTATTGATTCATTTTGTTAATTGACCCCATCCTGAAAGATCAGCTTCCCAGCAAAGTAAGAATTACATTTAGGAGAACCTACATTATTAATATATGCTGAGCAATGTATATACAGTATGCTGATATTAAAACTGTTTCATTTTCCTCTCCTCAAACATTAATCTACTTCACTTCATTGTCACACTCATTATTTCTACAATTTGATATTTTATTGCTTTTTTTTAATTTCTATAGCAAAGCTGTTAGCTGTGACGTCCTCTCATTATCCCGATTCATCACAAAATGGCTGCTGCATTCCTTGTTTCTGCTTTTAAATAGTTGATTATGATAGTGCCTTCTGATTGGATGTGCTTTACTATGTGATGTTAAAGCTGCAGATATTATGGGGAAGTCTGCCTAGCCGTTTCTAAGGTCATGTGAGTCTTCACTGGCTGATGCAATCTTCTACAAGGAGTAAAATGGTGGCAGCTCCATAGGCAGCTCCATTCACCAATGGAGAGAGGAATACACAGTTAATAGTACTGTTGAATAAATTGAGAATGTCAGTTTTCATGCAAATCCAGGACAAAGTTACTGAAACAAAATATCCCAGTCAAATCAAATAACCTGTCTGCATAAATAGAGTGATAGATTAGTTTGGATCTGCTGACATTATTTATTCAGACTTCTATTCAGCTTTTGAGTCTGCTCTTCATAGTGAGTTAATCTATAAATTACAAGGATTAGTACCTGATTTGAAAGTATTTTTATGGACTCACCATAAAGTTAAATATAGGTGTCAGACTGTGGCAGTTAATGGAGTACATTCAGAGAATCAGCAGGATACTATTGAAATGCCTCAGGGTTCTATGTTGGGAATGCGTTTTATTAAATGTTTTATGAGTGATATCATGGAGGGCTTGGAAATAAAGAAATGACATTAATAAACTAGACATTTAAAAATGACTGCTAATGTAGTAAAGAATCATAGGAGTCGAAATTATTAAGATAGAGTCAAGACCTAGTGTGGCTATAAGTGAAGATTGGGGGAAATAATATGGTTAGTGTATGTGAAAGCATTGAAAACACTTAATGAAGAATTCCTGCTAGTAACTAAATATTATATTTTATACATGAGTTTAAATAGAATATCTGCATTTTTCGGAGGAAAAGAATCTCTCTAGTACATGGGTTACATCTGGTATTGCAGCTAAGGGCTATTCAAGTAAATAGGCTTAAGCTGCAATAGAAAACACTATTTTTAAAGGGGTTTTCCACCACTGATATTCATGATATTTTTACGATGCATCATCAATATAAGATCTGTGAGGGTCTGATGTCAGATATTGCCAGCAATTAACGGAAGATCAATTCTTATTCATTGCTATCTTCCGTTCCCTTCCTCACAATGATGGTTATAATGGGGCATGGCCACTGAGAAATAAATTAAAATTTCTAAAACAAAATAGATTGATCTAGAATCCAGTATTTTACCTTAAGATGATAGATATGCTACCCCCTTTGCAGCTAAACCAGATCTTACAGTTATGCTTAATTTCTTAAAAAGAACATATCGTGATTTTATACTTCAAACTAATTGCATGTATGTAGAGGTGCTCACGTTGATTAAATCTTTACCTTTCAAGTAGAATAGAAATCCATTTTGCTGTTTTAGGCTGTTTGCCCACGATGCGGATCTAATGCGTTTCCACGGCGGCATTTCCGCCGTGGAAACGCATTAAAATCGCTTGTTAAGATGTCTGCCATGTCTCCCAAAGATAATCCGCATGTGCTGTGCACATGCTGCGGAAATTTCCACTGCGGATTATCATTGCGGAAAAATCCACAGCACAAATAATTTGGGCGCGATTCCGTGGCGAAATCATGCCCATTGACTTGCATTGAAAAAAAATTATACATGCGGATTTTATGCGGCTCAATGCGCGAATGTTACCCGGGTCTGGAGAAGAGGAGATTCTCATCCGACCCAGGTACCATCGTACCTGTAAGTTAAAAAAGAATTAGAAAGTAAAAAATAAAAAAATGTATTCATATTCACCTCTCCGGCGGCCCCCGGTCTCCTCCCGGCAGCGATCCAAGGAGAGAGGATCGCCGCCGGGAGGAGACCAGGGGCCACTAGAGAGGTGAGTATAAGGTTTTTTTTTTCTTTTGAATTCTTTTTTTTTGTATAGATGCATCATTTGAAAGCAGAACTCTCCTCATAAGTTGGTCACACAATATAAATCCATGCCAGTTGCATGGATTTATATTGTGTGACAAACTAATATTGTCAAGCCCTTTTCCATTATGCATTTGAGTGATGCTCAAAATCGCTTGGAAAACTGCTTGAAAAAACGCATGCATAAACGCATGTAAAAACGCTTAAAAAACGCATGTAAAATCCGGACGCGTTTTTTCTGCCAGGGAGAGGAAAAAATGCTCAGGAAATTTCTGCTTCAAATCTGTATCATGGGCACATACTCGTAAAGAAATTGATTGTTGAAATTGTATGCTAATTAGCTGCAATTGCAGTGGGTAGACACTGCACATTCAGTTCTTCTGCACTGCTCTATATTGAAAGAGACGATGCTACAATCACTCCATGCACTTGGTAGACGTGCACTTTTCCAACATAACAATAATATAAAACTCAAATCTGCTATATTTCTAAAGAAGAACAGAGTGAAAGTGATCGAGTGACCAAGTATCTCCTGATGTGAATTCAACTAAACACTTATGGGGAATGCTGAAGAGAGAAGTTGAGCATCACTCTCCGTCCAGCATGAAAAATGGAAAAAGATAGATGTTGCAATTAGTGATGAGCAAGTATGTTCTGTTAACCCTTTTGGTGAGCATGCTTGGGTGCTCGCCAAGTATCTTCAGCCTGCTCAGGTTTTATGTTTTAGTCAATCTGTGTGCATGATTTGCGACTGTATGACAGCTTTAATACATGTGAGGAATGCCTAAGAAACAGCACAGAGATCACAGGCGATAAAAGTGTAAGGATTTGATTTCCTGGATAAAGGCAGTTACAGCATTGCAGATGCAGTCTGAGGCTGTGTGCCCACGTAGCGTTTTTCAAGCGTTTTCAAGCGTTTTTGATGCGGAATTTCCGCAGCGGAAACGCTTGTAAAACGCTTGGTAACCCGCACCCCATGGTCCCCAATGGGATTCCGCAAGTTCTATGCACATGCTGCGGATTTTTCCGCAGCGTTTATGCTGCGTTCAAAAATCCGCAGCATGTCAATTAATTTTGCGTTTCCGCAAGCAGAATTGCCTTTGTCCAATGCATAAAAAACGCAAGGCAATTCCGCATGTGGAAAACGCGTGATAAACGCGCGAAAAATACGCGATAAACGCGTGCGGAATTCCGCATGCGTTTTTCCGGGAGAGGACTTGCAGAAATGAAGCAGAAATTTTCTGCTTCATTTATGCAACGTGGGCACATAGCCTGAAAGCATGGAGGAGCTGTCCTGCCAGAAGGTACATTGCCTCGGTGTTATGTATGCAAACATGGAATATATGACATTTGGACTGCATTTCTGCCATATAGAATATACCTAAGTAAAGGTACTTAGCGCATAAATTGGTCAATTCATGAGAGCCCACCAGTCGTGACAAGGTGACGTTTCTTTAAAGGGACTCTAGCTTAATACTTATCAAATATGCCTCTCCCAGTCTAAAAGTCTACACATTTAAAGGACAGGGATGATCAAGCGCTAGTTTAAAACAGTCTTAGGCTGATGGGAGAAGTGCTCTGTCAGAAGAGGAGACAGTCAAAACCTCCAATAGTATGCTACAAATACAGTACAAAAGGCTAACAATTAACAACAAATCCATGACTTTCATGACTACCATTTGTTTAATTTACCATCATTCTCATTTTTGGTGAAAATTTTTGGGGGGCTTTGACTGGTGTGAATTGCTTTAGTAGGCGATTGTACAAGATTGATCTCCTGCACAGGACTGGAAATAAAAGGCTAAAATGTAAAAAAAATCCATGGATTCTATGATTACTATTTTGTTTACCATAATCCTGATTTTTTGTTGAAAATATGATTTTTTTTGAGCATTGACTGCCGTGAAATTCCCTGCTAGATCTCTGTACAGGACTGGGCCTCTACGCAGAACCGGGCACAAAAGGATAAAATAGAAAGAAAAAAATGTAATGGCTTCAATGATTATTCAATTATTTTATTTATCATCATCTTCATACAGTATTTGGTGAAAAATATTTTTTTGAGGGTTGGTGGCATTGAATGGTGTGAATTCCCTAAGTCCCTACATAAGATTGAGCAGTATTATTTTTCATCACTACCTCACCAGGTCTGCGAGTCAGGAATCAAATTCTATTTTTATATTAGCATTGATGTGTTCAACGACACTTGAATGGCTCCTGACCTGTGTTCATCATTTAGAAAATTCATGGTCCCACCTGGTGTGGCCTGGACTACAGGCCAAGACCGGTGAATTCCACCAGTAGGACTCTGCATAGGAAATTTCAATCATTTTTCTGGCCTACCTGAACACAAAAAAGAGATAATTTTTTAGATTTTTTTTTAAATTTTTAAAAAAGCATTAAAAGTCTATCAGTGCAGTGTTATTAAATATGCTGTTAGTTAACACCAGATGCGTAGATACCCATAGCTGTATATGTTGAACATATTCACTTTGACATTACTAAGGCCGGTTTCATTCATCTATGAATCATGAATCATATTCTGATTAGAAGACCCAGCCAAACCACCAGGTCTCCTGACATGAGATAACTTCTTCATAGGCATATATAAAGTAGTTAGCTCAGTGGTAGGGCCAGATCTTCCAATGTGAGTACGGTCCATGTTTCACCGCTGTGTGAAACTTGCCTAAAATGCATGGCTTATTAATAGCCATGCATCCTGTAGACCGCTACTAATGTCAAGACTTGTCTTAGATGAGCCAACTAGTTTAAATTAGGAAATATCTCCACTTTTCCACTTCATTTCATTGTTTTGCCTTTTTTTTCTTGCTTTTTGCTATACTTATTTTCTGGTTTCTGAATTTCTTCTGTATGTCTCATAGTGGTTTGCAATCTGCAAAGAAGGATTGCTAACATCCGTTGCCCATGGATATCAAGCTTGGTTCTTCTTTTGTACATTCAGAACAAAATTTATTTGCAAAAGAGTTTTATATCATACCTAAAGGAAACCAAAAAAAAAAAAACACTTTGCCTAAAGGATATGAAATCTGTAGTGGAAAGTGGAGAATAAAGTAAAAAAGCAAAAAATATATTAGTGTCTTATTGATTTTTACATGCTTGTTTTGTAATAATATTTTTCTGCGTTTAGAAAAAAATAGTGAATGCCTTTTCACAACAGTAGAGTTTCTTTCAAGTACAAGTCTTATAAATCACATCTGTCATGGACACCAGAACAAATTGCATGCTTTTTTAAAAAAATGTATTGTACTACTGTTGTGCCTAGTTACTTATTGGATAGATTGAAATTACTAGGGTGGGGGGCTATACCACCAGTGATTAGAACTTTAATCTAGGCTAATATCTGTTAATGAAAGGTAATGGCTCGCTAAAAAATATAGTTTTTAAGGATTTATTATTTAAGTTCTGAAAATCAGAATTTGCATTTAAATAACACAGATGCCCCATATTCAATATACAGGGCATATTATCAATAAGGACTAATAGATTATTATTAGTGATGAGCGAGCATACTCACAAGTACTCGGTACTCGCCCGAGAATCTCAGTACTCGAGATGCTCGGGCGGATACTTGGGTCCCCTCCCTGCATGTTTGGCACTCTTTAGAGTGCCAATCAACATGCAGGGATTGACTGCCACTCACTGTAATGCTGCAGCCACGTTGGTTGTGGCATTACAGTGATTGACTGGCCTCACAGCGTCATCAGGTCTATATCAGACCTGGCGCCGCCATGCTCGTCACATTCACTCCAGAATCAGGCAGTGTAGGGAGAGGTGCTGCTGAGCTAGGGAGAGATTTGGTATTGTATTAGGTAGTGTAGGGAGAAAACAAGTACATTACACATATCCATCTCCAGAAACAGTCCTTCTAAGGACTAATCCATCTGCAGAGATGGCAGGCAGTGTACATAGGCAGGCAGGCAGTGTATATAGCAGACTGCAGTGCATATAGCACATTCCAGTTCTGCCTTCTGCTGTGTAGCCTCGGCGTCTCTGCCTCCTGCCTGGCAGATAAGCCGTTCCCCTCACCGCCGCGGTCCAGGTTGGGAGTCTTCCCGCTCCCCTGTTGCTGTGGCGAGCACCGCGCACAGATTTCCGGGCACTGTGCTTAGGGCACGCGCGCGCTCCCTCCCTCTTAAAGGGGCCGCGCGTGCCGTCCTATAGGGTCCCTGGACAATGGCCGGAGGACTTCCCCTATATAAGGCACCTCCTCCAACATGTATGTGCCTGTGCAAGGTTGTTGTTCCGTGTGCTAAACACTTGCTCCAGCCCTCAGGTCCTACTGCCTGTCAGTCCTGCCTGCCAGTTTGTCTGTCAGTCCAGCCCGCAAGCCTGTCTAACAGTTCTTTTCTCCAGTCTGTCTACAGTTGTGCCCGCCAGTCTGCCTACCTGAAGCACCTGCCAGTTACCTGCCATGCCCGCCTGCTCGCCTACCTGGAGCACCCGTCTGGCTATCTGCCAAACCAGCCTGCTTATCTACCCGGTCCACCCGTCAGCCTTCCTGCCGTGCTCATCCGCTGTACCTGGCAGTTCCTGTCATCTGACCCATTGGAGTCACCTGCTCTCACACAAGGTCAGTCCCAGAGTGGCACCTGGTCCACCTACCCGGTTCCTCCCTGGTTCACGGAGTCGACTAAGCCGCCGTGTGACCTTGGTCGGGCCAAGTAGGCACTTTGTCACGCCCCTCTGGTCCCTCCTTGGACCGAAGCACAGAGGTTCCACCACCCGGACTCGTAACATGCTGCTGTTAGACATTTCTAGACAAAGGCCCAGGTGTCAGGGGCCAGGAATAATTTTTTTGGATCTTAATTAGTGTTGATCGAGCACTAAAATGCTCGGGTGCTCGAAGCTCGGACCGAGCTCGCCGTGATACTCGGGTGCTCGACCCGAGCAACGAGCCCAATGTTAGTCTATGGGAGACCCGAGCATTTTTGCGGTGGCACCCCCGGCAGTCTTTTAAAAGCCTAACAAGTGCCCAAAACGATAGTGACAGTGCTCAAATGACATGGGGACAGCATGAAGATCGCCCCAGGAAACATTTCTGACCCCCAGGTCACTGCTGTCAACAACGTGGTCAGAGGTATTAATGTTATGTTCTGCTACCAAAGCTAAGGAAAGAGAGGAGATCTGTCCCTACTATAGGACTCAGCTGAATCCCTACGATGTAACAGGGAACCTGATCCTGCGATCAGACCTGCTAAAGTCCTAATCTAGTCTGTACGGAGACCTATAGATTTGGGGAGGGAATCCCTACAAGTACTAAGGACTGGGAGGAATATGGGACACCTCCTAACAGAAATAGTAGCAGACAGACGAACAAACAAAATAGATAGAACCTAGAGGTCCGTAGACCAAGCAAACTAACAGAGTTAGATACAGAGCACAGGCTAGCTAGAAAGTAGATATACAATGAAGTCCAGCAAAGCCAGAAGGGCGGAGCAGGATTAAATAGGCCAACAAGGTCATGTGACCAGCAAAGGAAAAAAAACCTAACAGCAAGGTTCTAACAGTACCCCCCCTTCTAAGAGGATCCTCCGGATCCCCTAGGACCAGGCTTATCAGGAAATCTCCTGTGAAACGCTCTGATAAGTCTGGACGCAGAAACATCATCTGACCTCACCCAAGAGTTATCCTCGGGTCCGAAACCTTTCCAGGCCACAAGATACTGCAAACTACCTCTATACCGTCTAGAGTCAAGGATGCGAGAAATTTCATATTCCCCGTCCTCCACCACCGGAGGAACAGAGGCAGAGGCGTCACCATCCGAGACAACAGCTTTTTTTAACAGAGAGACATGAAAGACCGGATTAATTCTCCAGGAGGTAGGAACCTCCAACCTAACAGCAGATTGGTTGACAACCTGAAGCACCTTAAAGGGCCCTACAAACTTGGGACCCAATTTCTTAGAAGGAATCCTCAACCGCAGATTCCTAGAGGACAACCAAACCATTTCACCAACAGCGAACAAAATCTCCTGTCGTTTCCTATCAAAGTAGTCTTTAGATTTTCTGTTGGCCTCCTGAAGATTACCACGCACATCCGTCCAAACTCTTTCCAAATCACCGGAAAAATTCTCCTCCTCAGGCACGGCAGATCCCAACTTGGAGAACGACCCAAACGACGGATGTCTCCCAGAACAACAAAAAAAAGGCGAACAACCAGCAGAAGAAGATGTATGATTGTTCAGAGCAAATTCGGCAAGTGGCAGAAACTCAGACCACCCCTCTTGATTGTCTGCCACAAAACAACGCAAGAACTGCTCAACATCCTGGTTTTTCCTTTCTGTCTGGCCATTAGATTCAGGATGATATCCGGACGAAAACGACAAATGAATTCCCAACCTGTCACAAAAGGCACGCCAAAAACGAGCCACGAACTGAGGACCCCTATCAGAAACAATGTCAGTAGGAACGCCATGAAGTCTGACAATTTCCTTGACAAAGGCCTTAGCGAGAGTTTTAGCGCAGGGCAGTTTGACGAAGGGAACCAAGTGACACATCTTGCTAAAACGGTCCACGACCACCCAGATGACAGTAAAACCCTCAGAGGGGGGAAGGTCAGTTATAAAGTCCATAGCCAAATGTGTCCAAGGAGCACTGGGGACCTCCAAAGGACAAAGCAACCCCGCAGCAGGAGTATGTGAGGACTTAGATCTAGCACATATAGTACATTGGCGCACCCACTTAATGACTTCCTTCTGCCATCCAGGCCACCAAAAACTGCGACCCACCAGTCTCTTGGTCTCAGAGATTCCGGGATGACCTGCCAACCGAGATTCGTGACACTCAACAAACAAATCTCTCCTAAAGGTCCCAGGCACAAACAACCTCCCATGAGGAGTGTTAGATGGGGCATTCTCCTGAGCTTTAAGAATCTCATCTTCCAAAACGGAGTCTAAAGCAGCTATCACAACACCTTCTTGTAAAATGTTTTCCTCTTTCTCAGCACCGACTATGGGAGAAAAACTGCGAGACAAGGCATCCGCCTTAACATTCTTAGTACCAGGGATGTAAGTAACGGAGAAATTAAACCGCGAGAAAAACAGTGCCCACCTAGCCTGACGGGCATTCAGGCGCTTGGCAGCGTCAAGATATATCAGATTTTTATGATCCGTAAGAACCTGAACGGGAAATTCCGCACCTTCCAAGAAGTGGCGCCAGTGTTCAAATGCGAGTTTAATAGCCAATAATTCCCGATTACCAATATCGTAATTCAATTCAGTCTCCGAAAATTTTTTTGAAAAAAAGGCACAGGGATGTAATCCATCCCCGTTATCCTGAGACAATACTGCGCCAACCCCCACAGAGGAAGCATCAACCTCAACCAAAAACGGCCTAGTAACATCAGGCTGCATAAGGATGGGAGCAGAGGTGAACCTCTCCTTTGTAACGGGTCCGGGAGGCGGAACCTCTGAGCTACTATACAAGGGGGCGGCCCTTGTAAGGGAGCGGGTGGCAGTCTCTGGGTGAACGGATAGGTACGACCTGTGATGGCAGAGCCTCCGGGTAGGCTAGCAGGCAGATGGTAGATGTGTGCTCCCAGGTGAGCAAGCGAGAGTCTCTGGAATAGCAGGTGGTCACGGCACGTGACGGCGGAACCTCCGGGCTGGCAGGCAGGTAGGTAACGGAGAAGCGCTCCCAGGTGAGCGGGCAAGAGTCTCTGGAATAGCTGGTGGTCACCGCACGTGACAACGGGACCTCCGGGCTGGCAAGCAGGCAGGTAACGGAGATGCGCTCCCAGGTGAGCGGGCAAGAGTCTCTGAGATAGCTGGTGGTCACAGCACGTGACAACGGAGCCTCCGGGCTGGCAAGCAGGCAGGTAACGGAGATGCGCTCCCAGGTGAGCGGGCAAGCTGGTCCATAGACAGACTGACCGGAGTAGTAAGGCAGACCGTCGGACCTCAGGCAAGCAGGCAGGTAGCTGATATGCGCTCCCAGGTGAGCGGGCAGGCTGGTCCTTTAGACAGACTGACAGGAGTAGTAAGGCAGACCGTCGGACCTCAGACTGGCAGACAGGTAACAAGTATTCAGGCAGGAATCAGGCAGGTAACTGGCAGGAAACTGGCAGGAAACTGGCAGGAAACTGGCAACGGGACCTGAGGGCTGAAGCACAGGTGAGACACAGGTGCAAACAACATTGCTCGGGCACCTCCATTTTGGAGGAGGTGCCTTAAATATGATGAAGTCCTCCGGCCATTGGCCGGGGACTCTTTAGGGCGGCGCGCGCGGCCCCTTTAAGAGGAGGGGAGCGCGCGCGCGCGCGCCCTAAGCACAGGGGCCGGGAAGGAGCGCGCGCTGAGAGCAGAGCAGGAGGAGGACGCCGGGACGGAGCGCGCGCTGACAGCAGAGCGGGGGGAGGAAGCCGGGCACGGAGCAGAGCGGTGAGGGGAGCAGCGTCCCTGCCTAGCAGAGGGCAGGGACGCCGGCACTACAGTACCCCCCCCTTTAGGCCCCCCCTTTTTTAGGCCAGACAGAAATTTAGCTAGGATGAGAGGGGCATGGATGTTCTCCCGGGGCTCCCACGTTCTCTCCTCAGGACCAAACCCCTTCCAATCTACCAGGAAAAAGGTCTTTCCTCTTACCCTTTTGGTGGCAAGAATGTTCTCTACCTCAAACTCGTCCTCAGCAGAAACCGGAGCAGGAGGCGTACCTGTAGACTTGGAAAAAGAGTTAAGCACCACAGGTTTGAGGAGAGACACATGGAAGGAGTTAGGGATCCGTAAGTTGGCCGGGAGTTTCAATTTATAGGCCACCGGGTTGATCTGACTGATGACCTCCAGTGGGCCGATGAACCGAGGCCCTAACTTATAGGAAGGGATCTTGAGCCGGACATATTTGGACGAGAGCCAGACTTTATCCCCAGGGCGGAATTGAGGAGGGTCCAGACGTTTTTTGTCAGCGTGTCTTTTCATACGCTCGGATGACAGAAGGAGTGCGGACCGGGTACTCTCCCATATGGAGGAAAATTTGTTAACAAGAGATTCCGCAGCCGGATTGTCCGCCGAGGTGGAGACGGGAAACGGGATCCGAGGATGCTGACCGTAGACTACAAAAAACGGGGATTTGGAGGAAGACTCGCTCTCGTGATTGTTGTACGAGAATTCGGCCCATGGCAGGAGATCCACCCAGTCAGAATGGTGGGCATTAACGAAGTGCCGAAGGTAACTGGTCAGGTTCTGATTGATCCGCTCCACTTGACCATTAGACTGTGGGTGGTAAGCGGAGGAGAAGTCCAGGGTGACGTCCAGCAATTTACAAGTGGCTCTCCAGAAACGGGAAGTGAACTGTACCCCACGATCCGACACGATGTGACGGGGCAGGCCATGAAGACGGAAGATGTGGCGGATAAAGTCTTTAGCCAGCTCGGGTGCAGACGGAAGACCTGGCAGTGGAGTGAAGTGAGCCATCTTGGAGAAGCGGTCAGCGACCACCCAAATGACCGTACAACCGGCAGAGACGGGCAGATCAGTAATGAAGTCCATCGCTATATGCTGCCAGGGGGCAGCAGGTACTGGCAGAGGTAGGAGGCGGCCGGCCGGCAGGTGTCTCGGAACTTTGTTGCGGGCGCAGGACACACAGGCAGAAACAAAGTCTATTACATCCTTGTGCAGGTTAGGCCACCAGTAGTGCCGGGTAATAAGCTGGAGGGTCTTTTTCTGACCGGCGTGGCCAGCTAGTTTAGACGAATGACCCCAGTGTAGGATCTTCTCCCGATCAGGTACTGGTACGAACGTCTTACCAGGAGGAAGACGATTTAGACTCACGGGAGCCACCTGCATTACTCTGGCGGGATCGATGATATGTTTCGGATCCTCCTCGAGATCAGACACCAGAAAGGATCGAGACAAGGCGTCCGCCTTGACGTTTTTGTCAGCCGGGCGAAAATGAAGGACAAAATCAAAACGAGCAAAAAACAAGGACCACCGGGCTTGGCGCGGGTTAAGTCTCTGGGCATGCTGGAGGTAAGCCAAGTTCTTGTGGTCAGTGTAAATTATTACCGGGTGAAGAGCCCCCTCGAGCAGGTAACGCCACTCCTCCAATGCCAGTTTGATGGCCAATAACTCTCGGTCTCCTATGGAATAGTTGCGCTCAGAGGAGGAGAAGAGTTTAGAGAAGAAGCCACAAGTTACCATCCTCCCGGAAGATGATTTTTGAGTAAGTACCGCTCCGGCTCCAGAGGAGGAGGCGTCAACTTCCAGGAAGAACTGCTTGTTGCCATCTGGGCGATGCAGCACCGGGGCGGAAGAGAAGGCCTGTTTAAGGGAAAGAAAGGCCTCCTCTGCTTCGGGTGGCCACTCTTTGGGATTAGTACCTTTACGGGTGAGCGCAGAAATTGGGGCCGTCCGGGAAGAGAAGTGTGGTATGAAGAGGCGGTAGTAGTTGGCGAAGCCCAGGAATCGCTGAATGGCCTTCAACCCCTCCGGTCGGGGCCATTTCTCGATGGCAGACAGTTTCTCAGGATCCATTTGTAGGCCGGTCTGAGAGATAATGTAGCCCAGAAACGGAAGCGAGGTCTGCTCAAAGAGGCACTTCTCAAATTTAGCGTAGAGATGGTTCTGCCTTAGCCTGAGCAGGACCTGACGAACGTCCCTCCGGTGAGTCTGGAGATCCGGAGAGAAGACCAAGATGTCGTCCAGGTACACCACTACGCAGGAGTAGAGAAGGTCCCGGAAGATGTCATTGACCAACTCTTGAAAGACGGCAGGAGCGTTACAGAGACCAAAGGGCATTACCAGGTATTCATAGTGGCCGTCCCGGGTGTTGAATGCCGTCTTCCATTCATCCCCCTGACGAATACGAACCAGGTTGTACGCCCCACGAAGGTCCAGTTTGGTGAAGATCCTAGCCCCCCTCAGACGATCAAATAATTCTGGAATGAGCGGAAGGGGGTACTTATTCTTCACCGTGATCAGGTTTAGGCCTCTATAGTCTATACAGGGACGGAGAGAGCCGTCCTTCTTTTTGACGAAAAAGAAGCCTGCTCCCGCCGGGGAGGTAGATTTCCGGATGAATCCTCTGGCCAGATTCTCCTCAATATATTCGGACATTGACCGGGTCTCAGCAGCGGATAAAGGATAGATACGCCCACGGGGAGGAGTAGTACCGGGTAGCAGATCGATGGGACAGTCGTATGGTCTATGTGGTGGTAATGTCTCTGCCTCCTTTTTATTAAAGACATCTGCATAAGACCAATAAGGAATCGGAAGTCCAGGTAGATTAGCTGGGGTAGGAGAGGGACGGACGGGATGGACGGGAACCAGGCAGGTTTTATGACAGTCTTGTCCCCAGCGAAGGACCTCTCCGGTTTGCCAGTCTAGCACGGGTGCATGTCTCTGGAGCCAGGGCAAACCTAGCAAGAGGGCGTGAGAGAGTCCAGGCAGAACATGAAAGGAGATACTTTCAGAATGCAGCATTCCCACCTGCAGGGTAATGGATTCGGTGATGAGTTGAATGGGGCGAGGTAAGAGGCCCCCATCCACGGCAGCGACAGACAAGGGTACAGCCAGAGGTTTGGTGGGGATGCGGTATTTCTCAACCAGGGACTGTGAAATAAGGTTCCCGGCTGCTCCAGAGTCAAGTTGGGCTAGTTCGAAATAACGGTTCTCCCCGTAGATGATCGAAACTGACAACAGCAGGGATGGAGAGGATTTATTCTTGTCTAGGTGGACCTCTCTGAGCGAACCTAGACACAGGCGTTTCCCGACCTCTCCGGGCAGGCACGGATCCGGTGCTCCTTACTGCCACAGTAGAAGCAGCTCCCCTCGGCACGGCGTGAGTCCTGACGGGTTTTGACCATCTTGGTCTGGTCGACCTGCATAGGCTCAGGAGAGTGTACCTGGGGAGAGATGGAGGGAATGACGGGTTTCTGGAAAGTAGGAGCTAAACGTGGAATCCTTCTCTCACGGGTGACCTCTTTGGCACGCTCCTGGAACCGTAGGTCAATCCGGGTGGCAAGAGTTATTAAGTCATCGAGAGTGGTAGGAATGTCCCGACCGGCAAGTTCATCTTTAATACGGCCGGACAGACCCTCCCAGAAGACGGAAACCAGAGCGTCGTTATCCCAGGCCAGCTCCGAGGCAAGGGTACGGAACCGTATGGCATATTGGCCCACGGTGAGACTCCCCTGACGGAGGCGTAGCAACGATGATGCAGATGAGGTCTTCCGTCCGGGTTCGTCGAAGACTTTCCGGAAAGCCGTGAGAAAAGCAGGCAAGTTGGACACCAGGGGGTCTCCTCTCTCCCATAGAGGATTCAGCCAGGCCAGGGCCTCCCCGGTGAGATGGGACATGATGAAGGCAATTTTGGCCCGGTCGGAGTTAAACTGGTAGGACAAAAGTTCAAAATGCAGGGTGCACTGATTTAAGAAGCCCCGAGCCTGGACGGGGTCGCCTCCGAAGCGAGGAGGTGCAGAAAGCCGGGGTCCGGGGTAGGATACCATAGTATTAGTGGGCAGCGGAGCTGCCGGATTGCAAGATATGGCACTGGCGGAGGTTGTTGGTGGATCAGACAGAGTGTTCAGGCGAGTATTAACATTCCGCAGGTGACCCAGGATGGCCTCCTGTTGGGACCTCTGACGGGACAGTTCAAGACAGAGGTCCGAGAGCGAGGGAGCTTGGGTGCCACCGGGTTCCATGGCCCGAGCAAACTGTAACGGGTCCGGGAGGCGGAACCTCTGAGCTACTATACAAGGGGGCGGCCCTTGTAAGGGAGCGGGTGGCAGTCTCTGGGTGAACGGATAGGTACGACCTGTGATGGCAGAGCCTCCGGGTAGGCTAGCAGGCAGATGGTAGATGTGTGCTCCCAGGTGAGCAAGCGAGAGTCTCTGGAATAGCAGGTGGTCACGGCACGTGACGGCGGAACCTCCGGGCTGGCAGGCAGGTAGGTAACGGAGAAGCGCTCCCAGGTGAGCGGGCAAGAGTCTCTGGAATAGCTGGTGGTCACCGCACGTGACAACGGGACCTCCGGGCTGGCAAGCAGGCAGGTAACGGAGATGCGCTCCCAGGTGAGCGGGCAAGAGTCTCTGAGATAGCTGGTGGTCACAGCACGTGACAACGGAGCCTCCGGGCTGGCAAGCAGGCAGGTAACGGAGATGCGCTCCCAGGTGAGCGGGCAAGCTGGTCCATAGACAGACTGACCGGAGTAGTAAGGCAGACCGTCGGACCTCAGGCAAGCAGGCAGGTAGCTGATATGCGCTCCCAGGTGAGCGGGCAGGCTGGTCCTTTAGACAGACTGACAGGAGTAGTAAGGCAGACCGTCGGACCTCAGACTGGCAGACAGGTAACAAGTATTCAGGCAGGAATCAGGCAGGTAACTGGCAGGTAACTGGCAGGAAACTGGCAGGAAACTGGCAACGGGACCTGAGGGCTGAAGCACAGGTGAGACACAGGTGCAAACAACATTGCTCGGGCACCTCCATTTTGGAGGAGGTGCCTTAAATATGATGAAGTCCTCCGGCCATTGGCCGGGGACTCTTTAGGGCGGCGCGCGCGGCCCCTTTAAGAGGAGGGGAGCGCGCGCGCGCGCGCCCTAAGCACAGGGGCCGGGAAGGAGCGCGCGCTGAGAGCAGAGCAGGAGGAGGACGCCGGGACGGAGCGCGCGCTGACAGCAGAGCGGGGGGAGGAAGCCGGGCACGGAGCAGAGCGGTGAGGGGAGCAGCGTCCCTGCCTAGCAGAGGGCAGGGACGCCGGCACTACATCCTTGAGATACACAAAAGCTTCAATGGCCTCAGAAGACCACTGAACCGCATCAGCACCTTTCCTGGTGAGATCAGTCAGAGGTTTGACAATACTAGAAAAATTTTTTATGAATTTTCTATAGTAATTGGCGAAACCCAAAAACCTCTGTATTGATTTCAAACCAATAGGCCTAGGCCATTCCTGCACAGCCTGAACCTTAACCGGATCCATCTCAAAACCTTTGCTGGAGATAATGTAGCCCAAAAAACTAATTCTCTGTACAGCGAACTCACATTTCTCCAGCTTAGCAAAAAGCGAATTGTCCATTAATAACTGTAATACCTCACGCACGCTCCGCCAATGAGACTCCAGATCTGGCGAATAAATCAAAATGTCATCCAAATACACAACCACATTTTTACCGATCAAAGGTCTAAGGATGTCATTAATCAGATTCTGAAAAAATGCAGGAGCATTAGTAAGACCAAAAGGCATAACCAGATTCTCAAAATGACCCACAGGAGTGTTAAAAGCAGTCTTCCATTCATCACCCTCCTTCATGCGCAACAGATTGTATGCCCCCTTAAGGTCAATTTTAGAGAACCACTTGGCCCCCAATAACTGGTTAAACAGATCAGGAATCAATGGCAGTGGGTAAGGATTGCGTACCGTAATTTTGTTAATCTCACGAAAATCCAGACAAGGACGTAAACCGCCGTCCTTTTTTTTTACAAAAAAAAATCCAACCGCCACAGGAGACTTAGAGGGCCTAATGTGACCGGCGGCCAAACTTGTCTGTATGTATTCCTCCAAAGCCTTCCTCTCAGGAATAGTAAGGTTAAATAAACGACTTTTAGGAAGAGTCGCTCCAGGGACAAATTCAATAGAACAGTCATAGTCTCTATGGGGAGGCAAAACCTGCGATTCTTTCTCAGAAAAAACTCTCCAAAAATCCTGAATAGGAACAGGCAATTCTCCCCTATCCAAAGCTGCAATACGCCCGTTACAACACTTGTCATAACATTTATGGCTCCAGGATTTAATTTCACTGGTAGACCAATCCAGTACAGGATTGTGAAATTTTAACCAGGGCAAACCCAATATTACTGGAGAAGGCAAGTTATTCAACACTACCAAATCCAATTTCTCATGGTGAACACCATTAATAGTGAGAGGAAATTCACTGACCTTGAGAGTAATATTCTTCAAAGGGGAGCCATCCACAGAAACCACAGCAATGGGGGATGATAAAGGTTCAGGTTTTAAATTGAGTTTTTCCACGAATCCCCCATCAATAACATTCAGTGTAGACCCGCAATCAACAAACACCCGAAATTCCATTAATTTTTCCTGAGCAATCGTGGAAGCAGCTAAAAATATACCCTTGGAATTTAAACAGGCAATACGGGCGTGACTGACCATTTTTTTTTCTTTCTTCATACGAAGCTCACAGCCTTTAATCAAATGACCAGATTTCCCGCAATAGAAACACAAGCCTTCTGAAAAACGACGGTGTTTTTCTTGAGAGCGAGGTGCCACCGATCCAATCTCCATCGGTTCACCACTGTTAGTACACACATTATCATAACCAGAAACTGACATAGCAGAGGATTTGCTCTCATTAACCCTAGCACGCAGTCTTCTGTCCACCCGTATAGCTAATTGCATAGCCTGTTGCAAATCCTCAGGTGTAGGATAAGCAATTAGCAGGTCTTTAACCTTTTCACTGAGCCCAGCAAGAAATAGACTTTTCAGAGCAGAATCGTTCCACCCTGTTTGAGTGGACCAACGACGAAAATGTGTACAATATTTTTCCATATTACCTGATCCTTGTTTTAAACGTCTCAACTCAGTCTCAGCTGATGCCACACGGTCAGGATCATCATATAATAGTCCTAAAGCAGAAAAAAAACTATCCACTGATCTGAAGCATGTATCACTAGGTTGCAAAGAAAAGGCCCACTCCTGAGGCTCTTTGCGCAAAAGTGACATTATGAACCCTACGCGCTGGGATTCATCCCCAGAGGACTTGGGTCTCAAACGAAAATACAATAAGCAAGCATTTTTAAATGAAAAAAATTCTCGATGTTCACCAAAAAATAAATCCGGCAAACATACCTTAGGCTCCAAGAAATATGCTCCAGGACAGTTACTCACGTGCTGACGGAGCTCGGCCACTTCCAGAGAGAGTCCCTGCAGGTGTTTAGCCAAATCCTGAACCGACACCATGATGGAACAAAAAAAAATCTTTCCTTAGAGAATTTACAGGCTGGACTTACTGTTATGTTCTGCTACCAAAGCTAAGGAAAGAGAGGAGATCTGTCCCTACTATAGGACTCAGCTGAATCCCTACGATGTAACAGGGAACCTGATCCTGCGATCAGACCTGCTAAAGTCCTAATCTAGTCTGTACGGAGACCTATAGATTTGGGGAGGGAATCCCTACAAGTACTAAGGACTGGGAGGAATATGGGACACCTCCTAACAGAAATAGTAGCAGACAGACGAACAAACAAAATAGATAGAACCTAGAGGTCCGTAGACCAAGCAAACTAACAGAGTTAGATACAGAGCACAGGCTAGCTAGAAAGTAGATATACAATGAAGTCCAGCAAAGCCAGAAGGGCGGAGCAGGATTAAATAGGCCAACAAGGTCATGTGACCAGCAAAGGAAAAAAAACCTAACAGCAAGGTTCTAACAATTAAGCCACTTTTACAGGCTCACAATAAAACGTTCAAAAACGAAACTGAAACTTTTTTCCTGTGAAATATGTTAAGGAATTTCTTTTCCAGGGTAAAGACTTGTGCATAAGGTAAAATAAATAACCAAAAACAAAAATACTCCTCCGCACCTTGGGCTATGTTCACAAGTAGCATTTTTTATGCGTTTTTGCACTTTGGTATTGCTTTCAACTGTGACAAATGCATTCACCGGGAAATGTCATTTTAACATTTTACAACCTTATCTGGCAATGTGCTGTGTGACACATGCATAAAGTGCTGAAAAGACATGGGAACAGCATGGGGAAGACCCCTGGAAGCATCTCTGACACCCAGGTCACTGTCTAAAAGTGTGCCCATCATAAGTGATCCTTGCCGCATCAGAAGATGCAGACTTGCAACTATCCCCATGCAAGTTCTAGTCCCAGGGCAGTGTTCAATTGTACCTCCCCCATTCCTTGCAATACAAGCGCAAGTATGCAGCCTGACACCCTCCCACCCCCAGGCTGCAATACTATACTGCTTGCTTGCTTGCACTTGAAATTGGGCCTTTTAGGCATGTGGAGGCAGAATCTGGCCACCACGTCATGGCTGCGTTGGCGGGCTGGAATTCATACTCAGTCCCCAGCCGCCCAGCGGCCGGGTGTCCATGCTCGGTCCCCAGCCGCACCGCGGCCGGGTGTCCACACACGGTTCCCAGGGGACCCTATTTCTCCTTGGAGCATCCCCCCACACACTTTTCTTAGCCCGTCCAGCTTTAGGGCAGCATTGAACGAGCCCACCAGAGAACCAGACTCCTCCGGTGGGCCCTGGCTTCTTCATCAGGGTTGTTGAGAGTGCCAAGGTGAGGAGCATGATGATGATGACAGAAGCTAGCATCTGCTTTGTTTTCTTTTAATGCAAGTGTAAGTGTGCAGCCTGCCACCCACCCACCCCCAGACTGCAATGCCATACTGCTAGATTGCACTTGAAATGGGGCCTTTTAGTTTGGAGGAGGCTGAAGCTGGCCACTACCTCATGGCTGCTTCGGCAGCGAAGTATCCATACTCAGTCCCCAGCCACCCCTATTTGTTCTGGTGTGACTTATACATAAGATTAAGCGTGTATACCAAAACATTACCTGTGCCCTCCCCAGTGCATTTAGTGGGATGGAGAGCCTATTCTGCTGTAGTGTGTGCATGCCAAACCCCTGTTCATGGTACATGCAAAGATGCCTCCCACCCTGCACCTGTCGTTGCAGACTTGCAACTATCCCCGTTCAAGTCTTTGTCCCAGGGCAGTGTTCAATTGTACCTCTCCCATTCCTTGCAATGCAAGCGCAAGTATGCAGCCTGCAACCCACCCACCCCCAGGCTGCAATACCATACTGCTTGCTTGCTTGCACTTTAAATTGGGCCTTTTAGGCATGTGGAGGTGGAATCTGGCCACCACGCCATGGCTGCGTCGGCGACCTGGTATTCATACTCAGTCCCCAGCCGCCCGGTGGCCGGATGTCCCCGCTTGCTCCTCAGCCTCCAGGGGGTGGCCGGGTGTCCATACTCGGTCCCCAGCTACCCCTATTTGTCCCGGTAACCTTCCCCACACTTTTCTTAGCATGGCCTGCTTTGGGGCAGCATTGGCCGAGCCCACCAGACAACCAGACTCCTCCGGTGGGCCCTGGCTTCTCCATCAGGGGAGTTGAGAGTGCCAAGGTGAGGAGCATGATGAGGATGATAGAAGTTAGCATCTGCTTTGTTTTGTTGGAATGCAAGCGCATGTATGTAGTAGCGGCTAGGCCTGAGGTGGTCAGCATTTTGGCGCATATCCTACCTCCTCCGAGGATTGCTGGATGTTTTCCTGCTACTATCCAAGTTCTATGACTCCCTTTAAAACAAAGCTTCAGGTGATAAATGATGGTTGAGGTAGAGGCAAAGGAGAAAGAGCAGGAGGAACAGGGACCATTCACATCAATATCAGGCCAGTCAACCAGATATGTCTTGTAGGATATGTTTCTGGAACAAAAGGAGCGGTTCAGTTACACAGTTATAGGGAATACAGTGAGTGCAAAGCCTACCAAAAATTTCGAGGCACTCCAATGCCCCTTGGAAATGACATGGAGGTCAGAGGGCCTTAACTAAACCTTTTTTTCCATTTATAGCAACTGGGTCTCCTGTGCACTGTTGGCCTAAGCAGTGAATGGAAGGCTTTCAAAAAATTACGAGGAACTGCAATGCCCCTTACAAGAGCCATGCAGTACAGCATATTACAAACATAAGTCCCATTATTGGGGAGTGGGTCACCCATAGGGTTTTCTTATGCCTTCCAAGCAAAAGCTTCCAAAAATTAGGACGGAGCAACTTGCAATACCCCTTACAAGAGCCATGCAGTACAGCATATTACAAACATAAGTCCCATTATTGGGGAGTGGGTCTCCCATAGTATTTGCTTATGCCTTCCAAGCAAAAGCTTCCAAAAATTAGGACGGAGCAACTTGCAATGCCCCTTACAAGAGCCATGCAGTACAGCATATTACAAACATAAGTCCCATTATTGGGGAGTGGGTCTCCCATAGGATTTGCTTATGCCTCCCAAGCAAAAGCTTCCAAAAATTAGGACGGAGCAACTTGCAATGCCCCTTACAAGAGCCATGCAGTACAGCATATTACAAACATTAGTCCCATTATTGGGGAGTGGGTCTCCCATAGTATTTGCTTATGCCTTCCAAGCAAAAGCTTCCAAAATTTAGGATGGAGCAAATTGCAATGCCCCTTACAAGAGCCATGCAGTACAGCATATTACAAACATAAGTCCCATTATTGGGGAGTGGGTCTCCGATAGGATTTGCTTATGCCTTCCAAGCAAAAGCTTCCAAAAATTAGGACGGAGCAACATGCAATGCCCCTTACAAGAGCCATGCAGTACAGCATATTACAAACATAAGTCCCATTATTGGGGAGTGGGTCTCCAATAGGATTTGCTTATGCCTTCCAAGCAAAAGCTTCCAAAAATTAGGATGGAGCAACTTGCAACGCCCCTTACAAGAACCATGCAGTACAGCATATTACAAACATAAGTCCCATTATTGGGGAGTGGGTCTCCCATAGTATTTGCTTATGCCTTCCAAGCAAAAGCTTCCAAAAATTAGGACGGAGCAACTTGCAATGCCCCTTACAAGAGTCATGCAGTACAGCATATTACAAACATGAGTCCCATTATTGGGGAGTGGGTCTCCCATAGGATTTGCTTATGCCTCCCAAGCAAAAGCTTCCAAAAATTAGGACGGAGCAACTTGCAATGCCCCTTACAAGAGCCATGCAGAACAGTATATTACAAACATAAGTCCCATTATTGGGGAGTGGGTCTCCCATAGGATTTGCTTATGCCTTCCAAGCAAAAGCTTCCAAAAATTAGGACGGAGCAACTTGCAATGCCCCTTACAAGAGCCATGCAGTACAGCATATTACAAACATAAGTCCCATTATTGGGGAGTGGGTCACCCATAGGGTTTTCTTATGCCTTCCAAGCAAAAGCTTCCAAAAATTAGGACGGAGCAACTTGCAATGCCCCTTACAAGAGCCATGCAGTACAGCATATTACAAACATAAGTCCCATTACTGGGGAGTGGGTCTCCCATAGTATTTGCTTATTCCTTCCAAGCAAAAGCTTCCAAAAATTAGGACGGAGCAACTTGCAATGCCCCTTACAAGAGCCACGCAGTAGAGCATATTACAAACATTAGTCCCATTATTGGGGAGTGGGTCTCCCATAGTATTTGCTTATGCCTTCGAAGCAAAAGCTTCCAAAAATTAGGATGGAGCAAATTGCAATGCCCCTTACAAGAGCCATGCAGTACAGCATATTACAAACATAAGTCCCATTATTGGGGAGTGGGTCTCCCATAGGATTTGCTTATGCCTTCCAAGCAAAAGCTTCCAAAAATTAGGACGGAGCAACATGCAATGCCCCTTACAAGAGCCATGCAGTACAGCATATTACAAACATAAGTCCCATTATTGGGGAGTGGGTCTCCAATAGGATTTGCTTATGCCTTCCAAGCAAAAGCTTCCAAAAATTAGGATGGAGCAACTTGCAACGCCCCTTACAAGAACCATGCAGTACAGCATATTACAAACATAAGTCCCATTATTGGGGAGTGGGTCTCCCATAGTATTTGCTTATGCCTTCCAAGCAAAAGCTTCCAAAAATTAGGACTGAGCAACTTGCAATGCCCCTTACAAGAGCCATGCAGTACAGCATATTACAAACATGAGTCCCATTATTGGGGAGTGGGTCTCCCATAGGATTTGCTTATGCCTTCCAAGCAAAAGCTTCCAAAAATTAGGACGGAGCAACTTGCAATGCCCCTTACAAGAGCCATGCAATACAGTATATTACAAACATAAGTCCCATTATTGGGGAGTGGGTCTCCCATAGGATTTGCTTATGCCTTCCAAGCAAAAGCTTCCAAAAATTAGGACGGAGCAACTTGCAACACCCCTTACAAGAACCATGCAGTACAGCATATTACAAACATAAGTCCCATTATTGGGGAGTGGGTCTCCCATAGGATTTGCTTATGCCTTCCAAGCAAAAGCTTCCAAAAATTAGGACGGAGCAACTTGCAACGCCCCTTACAAGAGCCATGCAGTACAGCATATTACAAACATAAGTCCCATTATTGGGGAGTGGGTCTCCCATAGGATTTGCTTACGCCTTCCATGCAAAAGCTTCCAAAAATTAGGACGGAGCAACTTGCAATGCCCCTTACAAGAGCCATGCAGTAGAGCATATTACAAACATAAGTCCCATTATTGGGGAGTGGGACTCCCATAGGATTTGCTTATGCCTTCCAAGCAAAAGCTTCCCAAAATTAGGATGGAGCAACTTGCAATGCCCCTTACAAGAGCCATGCAGTACAGCATGATACAAACATAAGTCCCATTATTGGGGAGTGGGTCTCCCACAGTCTTTGCTTATGCCTTCCAAGCAAAAGATGACAAAAATAAGGACGGAGGAACTTGCAATGCTGGCACCCTGGTGGTATAGTGGTGATGGAGGCTGAGGATAAGGAGAAGAACATAAAACAGCAGAAATGAGGAAGCGTATACCCATGTGTGGGTGTGAAGCGTTGCATGTGAATACACCTCCCGAAATAACACAGTGGATTTGACTTTATGTTACTCTGCTGTCATTTGGTGGTGATGAGAAATCTTGCCCAATCCAGCCCTGGTTCATTTTGATAAGGGTCAGCTTGTCAGCATTGTCAGTTGACAGGCGAGTGCGCTTATCAGTTATAATTCCCCCAGCGGCACTAAAAACACGCTCCGATAACACGCTAGTGCCAGGGCAGGCCAGGACCTCCAAGGCGTACAGAGCGAGTTCATTCCAAGTGTCCAGCTTGGATACCCAATAATTAAAAGGCACAGAGGAATCACGGAGTACGCTGGTATGGTCGGCAAGGTACTCCCTCACCATCTTTTGAAACTTTCCACTCCTTGTGAGAGTACCCCTCGCCTCAGGGCCTGTAAGCTGGGCGGGTGTCAGAAATCTGTCCCAGAACGTTGACAGTGTGCCCCTGCCTCTGCTGGATTGGACTGGCATCTCTCTCGCCTGTACGCCTTGGTTTGGCAACGAACTGTGACCTCTGCCGCTAGCGTGTTCAGATGGGAATTTTTTTAAGAGTTCTGCAGCAAGGGCCTTCTGGTACTGCCCCATTTTTGTAGACCTCTCCACCTCAGGAATAAGAGAGTGAAAGTTCTCCTTGTAGTGGGGGTCTAAAAGTGTCACCAACCAGTAATGACTGTCACCCAACATTTTGACAACGCGAGGTTCACGTTTAAGGCAGCGTAACATAAAGTCAGCCATGCGTGCCAGACTGGTAACAGGCAAGATTTCGGTGTCCTCACCAAGATGACGACTGACCATGCTCTCCTCCTCCTCCTCCTCCCCCCTGTCCTCAGGCCACCCACGCTGAACCGACGGTATGACAGTTGTACAGGTACTACCGTCTACAGCGCATGATACCTGCTCCTGTTCTTCCTCCTCCTCCTCCTCCTCCTCTCCCTCATTGTCCCCCATGCACGTTGGGATGAGATGAGGCTGGGCTGTGTGTAATCGCCCACTATGGCTTCTTGATCCATCTCATCATACTCTGGCTGCAATACCTACTCTTTAATTCTCTGCAGAGAGCGTTGCAAAAGACAGACAAGTGGGATGCTGACACTAATTATGGCGTCATCGCCACTCACCAACTTGGTGGCCTCCTCAAAGTTTGTCAGGATGGTACATATGTCAGACATCCAGGTCCTCTCCTGAGGTCTTCTGTGTGGAGTCTGACCTGAATATCGACGGCCTTGTTGCATCTGGTACTCCACAACTGCTCTCTTCTGCTCACAAATCCTTTGCAACAGGTGGAGGATAGAGTTCCAATGTGTGGGGACATCATACACCAGTCGGTGTGCCGGAAGCTGCAAACTCTGCTGCAACACAGTAAGGGTGGCGGAAGCTGTAGCTGACTTGCGAAAATGAGCTGACAGGCGACGTACTTTCACGAGCAGATCGGGCAACTCGGGGTACGATTTAAGAAACCGCTGAACCACGAGGTTAAGCACATGAGCCAGGCAGGGTACGTGTGTGATCTCACCTCGCCTCAGAGCCGCCACCAGATTACGGCCATTGTCACACACGACCATGCCGGGATGTAGGTTCAGCGGTCTCAGCCACAGATCTGCCTGCTCTTTCACAGCTGTCCACAACTCACAAGCAGTGTGAGGTTTATCACCTAAGCTTATGAGTTTCAGCACAGCCTATTGCCGCTTGGCGGAGGCAGTACTGCAGTGCTTCCAGCTTGTAACTGATGTGGTGATATCTGAGATGGAGGCTGAACATGAGGAGGAGGAGGAGGAGGATGATGTGCAGGAGCTATACACTGTGGGGCCAACTATGACTGACATAGGGCCTGCAATCCTCGGTGTGGGGAGGACGTGTTCCATCCCAAGGTCCGACTGGGTCCAGGCTTCCACTATGTTTACCCAGTGTGCCGTCAGAGAGATGTACCATCCCTGGCCACAAGCACTTGTCCACGTGTCCGTTGTCAGGTGGACTCTCCCAGTAACTGCGTTGTTGAGGGCACGGCAGATGCTTTCGGACACGTGCTTGTGTAGTGCGAGGATGGCACACCAGGCAAAATAGTGTCGGCTGGGGACCGAGTACCGAGGGACGGCCACCGCCATAAGATTGCGGAAGGATTCCATCTCCACCAGCCTAAAAGGCAGCATTTCCAATGCAAGCAGTCGTGAAATGTGCGAATTCAGGACTGTGGCCTGTGGGGCGTTAGCTGCGAATTTCCGGTTTCGTTCAAAGGTCTGGGATATGGACAATTGAACGCTGTGGTGGGATGTGGATGTGGACGTTTATGCTGTTTCTTGAGAAACTGCCATAACAAGTGAAGACTGAGAGGAGGGGGCATCTTTACATGCAGTATGGATTGCCTTGCACACACAACAGGGGGTTCTATTGCACGCACAACAGTGTAAGAAGCAGTGGTGACACCTGCTGACACTGGTCGTGGACCCTGGGTTTCGCCCCACTAAGTCGGGTGCTTTGCTGCCATGTGCCTAATCATGCTGTTGGTGGTCAGGCTGGTAGTTTTTTCACCCCTGCTGATGCTGGCATGGCAGGTTGAACATATGGCCTTTTTGGGGTTATCAGCAGAGTCTTTAAAAAAATTCAAGACTCTGGAAGACCTACCGCTTGTACTGGCAACGTCCCTCGTGTTGGTGTTACGAGGAACGCTTGCCCGCCTTCTGTCTGCGGCCACCACACTGCTTCTACCTGCCTGTTGGGGTACTCTGCCTCCCTCCCCCTGTGTGCTGCTGGCCTCACTCTGCATGTCCTCCTTCCACGTTGGGTCAGTTACTAGATCATCCACCACCTCCTCCTCTTCCACTTGCGCACCACGATGCTCCTCCTCACTTCCTGGCAATTGTGTCTCGTCATCGTCCACCTCTTGTGACAAATTGCCAGCGTCGACTTCCTGTGGCCGTGGCTGTTCAAATATTTGGGCATCGCTACATGGGATCTCCTCTCCCACCACTTCAAGCATATCAGGCGAGAGGCACAAATATGGAAATGGACCAGTGAACAGCTCTTCAGAGTGTCGAAGTGTGGGATCACTTGCTGTCTGATGACACTCGGCATGGTGGGAGGAAGGAGCATCAGGGTGAGGAGGAGTATGCGGTCGAGACTCACGGCTACTAAGAGTTGACTATGTGGAAGACAGACCGGAGGTGGTGGTGCCCAGGTAACTGGAAGTATTATCTGCTATCCAATTAATAACCTGTTCACACTGATCAGTTCTCAATACTGGTGTTGTTCTGTGCTTCCCTAGTAATTCGGTCAAGAAGTGGGAGCGAGAAGATGTGGCTGTTGGTTGTGGCACATTTTCACCTTGGCCACGGCCCCATCTTCTGCATGAACCATCAACAGAACGTCCACTTCCACGTCCCTTGCCACGCGCCTTGCCCATTGTAAAGGAAGTAAAATTGCTTACACTTGCACTATCAATGGAAAAAGGGTAATAAAAAGTAGATTAGAACCGTGGAAGAGGAAAACCACAGTTCTATTTCTCTGGCCTACACCCGACTCTTTTAAACAATCTGAACAATCAGGGAGAAACTATTAGGCTGAGTTCACACGATGCGTTTTTAAGGCATTTCCGCAGCGTTTTTGCAGCTGCGGAAACGCCGCGGAAACGCATTAAAAACGCATGGTAGAAGGGCGGCAATGTTCCCCAATTGAAATCCGCATGTGCTGTGCCCATGATGCGGATTTTTCCGCAGCGTAAACGCTGTGCTCAAAGATCCGCAGCATGTCAATTAATTTTGCGTAAACGCGGCGATTTCGCCGCCATTGACTTGCATTAGAACGCGCCAATTCCGCAAGACTGCATTTGTACTTGCGTTATTGGCGCGTTCTAATGTGCGGATGGTACCCGAGTGTGGAGAAGATGAGACTCTCCTCCACACCCAGGTACCATTTAAAAAGCTGTAAAATAAGAATAAAATAAAAAATAAAGATATATTCACCTTCTGACGGCCCCCGGTCTCCTTCCCTCTGCTCGCGTGCAAGACTGAAGGACCTTCGGTGACGTCACAGTCATGTGACCGCAGGCCCTTCAGCGCAGTGTCTCGCGATATCCCGGCAGCCAAGAACAAGCCAGGAACGAACGCGGCAGCCCTCACAGGGGCATCAGAGGGTAAGTATAGCTTTATTTTTTTATTTTTAAACATTCTTATACGGTCACACTACATAAATCCATGCCGGTTACATGGATTTATATAGTGTGACCTAGTTGTCAAGCACTTTCCAAGTGATGCTAAAATCGCTTGTAAAAACGCTTGTCAATCCACATGCGGAAATGCCTGTGAATCCGCATGTATTCCGCAGGAAAAATGCATGTACAATCCGCATGCGTTTTTTCTGCCAGGGAGATGCAGAAATGATGCAGAAATTTTCTGCTTCATTTCTGCATCGTGTGCACATACCCTTACTGTTTTTCTTTATGTAAAAAATACCAAAACCTGAATAATAGAGATTTTTTACCCTGGGATGACAAAACCACAGTTATTGTTTACTGGGGTATACCACACTTTTTTAAATAGAGATATTTGCGGCTGAACAGTGAGCGACACACTCAAACTGGGTTTTTTTAGATACCAAAGGCCCAAAACTGGATAGTAGAGAGATTTGACCCGGGGAACTGCAAAACCACAATGGGATTTGTCGGGCCTACACCAGACTATTTTCAACAGATATATTTTTGTGTCACAACAGTCAGGAGACACTACTGTTTTTCTTTATGGAAAATATACCAAAACCTGAATAATAGAGATTTTTTACCGTGGAATGGCAAAACCACAGTTATTGTTTACTGGGGTATACCAGACTTTTTTAAATATATAGATTTGCGGCTGAACAGTGAGCAACACACTCAAACTGTGTTTTTTTAGATACCAAAGGCCCAAAACTGGATAGTACAGAGATTTGACCCGTGGAACTGCAAAACCACACTGGGATTTGTCGGGCCTAATCCAGACTATTTTCAACAGATATATTTTTGTGTCACAACAGTCAGGAGACACTACTGTTTTTCTTTATGGAAAATATACCAAAACCTGAATAATAGAGATTTTTTACCAAGGGATGGCAAAACCACAGTTATTGTTTACTGGGGTATACCAGACTTTTTTAATTATATAGATTTGCGGCTGAACAGTGAGCGACACACTCAAACTGTGTTTTTTTAGATACCAAAGGCCCAAAACTGGATAGTACAGAAATTTGACCCGTGGAACTGCAAAACCAGACTGGGATTTGTCTGGCCTACACCACACTATTTTCAACAGATATATTTTTGTGTCACAACAGTCAGGAGACACTACTGTCTTTCTTTATGCAAAGAATACCAAAACCTGAATAATAGAGATTTTTTACCGTGGGATGGCAAAACCACAGTTATTGTTTACTGGGGTATACCAGACTTTTTTAAATATATAGATTTGCGGCTGAACAGTGAGCGACACACTCAAAATGTTTTTTTTTAGATACCAAAGGCCCAAAACTGGATAGTACAGAGATTTGACCAGTGGAACTGCAAAACCAGACTGGGATTTGTCTGGCCTACACCACACTATTTTCAACAGATATATTTTTGTGTCACAACAGTCAGGAGACACTACTGTCTTTCTTTATGGAAAGAATACCAAAACCTGAATAATAGAGATTTTTTACCGTGGGATGGCAAAACCACAGTTATTGTTTACTGGGGTATACCAGACTTTTTGAATTATATAGATTTGCGGCTGAACAGTGAGCGACACACTCAAACTGTGTTTTTTTAGATACCAAAGGCCCAAAACTGGATAGTACAGAAATTTGACCCGTGGAACTGCAAAACCAGACTGGGATTTGTCTGGCCTACACCACACTATTTTCAACAGATATATTTTTGTGTCACAACAGTCAGGAGACACTACTGTCTTTCTTTATGCAAAGAATACCAAAACCTGAATAATAGAGATTTTTTACCGTGGGATGGCAAAACCACAGTTATTGTTTACTGGGGTATACCAGACTTTTTTAAATATATAGATTTGCGGCTGAACAGTGAGCAACACACTCAAAATGTTTTTTTTTTAGATACCAAAGGCCCAAAACTGGATAGTACAGAGATTTGACCAGTGGAACTGCAAAACCACACTGGGATTTGTCGAGCCTACACCACACTATTTTCAACAGATATATTTTTGTGTCACAACAGTCAGGAGACACTACTGTTTTTCTTTACGGAAAATATACCTAAACCTGAATAATAGAGAATTTTTACCGTGGGATGGCAAAACCACAGTTATTGTTTACTGGGGTATACCAGACTTTTTTAAATATATAGATTTGCGGCTGAACAGTGAGCGACACACTCAAACTGTCTTTTTTTTAGATACCAAAGGCCCAAAACTGGATAGTACAGAGATTTGACCCGTGGAACTGGAAAACCACACTGGGATTTGTCGAGCTTACACCAGACTATTTTCAACAGATATATTTTTGTGTCACAACAGTCAGGAGACACTACTGTTTTTCTTTACGGAAAATATACCAAAACCTGAATAATAGAGATTTTTTACCGTGGGATGGCAAAACCACAGTTATTGTTTGCTGGGGTATACCAGACTTTTTTAAATAGATATATTTGCGGCTGAACAGTGAGAGACACACTCAAACTGGTTTTTTTTTATATTCAAATGGCTCAAAAGTGGATAATACAGAGGTTTGAACCGTGGAAGTGCAAAACAACACTTCTGTTTCTCTAGCCTACACCTGACTATTTTCAACAGATATATTTGTGTCTGAAAAATCAGAGACGTGCTTTTTTTTGGGGGGGGGGCACCAAAAGGTTAATAAGATGGGTATTTGTACAGTGTGAAGGAGGAAAAAAAAAGAGGATTTAGATGAAAAAAAAAGGATTTTTCCTGTCCCCTGAGACCTGGAGCTAAGTCCAGCAATTTCAGCAACAGGAGCAGCACACAGGACTGTAATGCAGCATTTGCTGGTATAACCACTGCGTCTCCTATACAGCCTGCCTGCCTGATATCTGGGATGGATATTAGTCCTGAGAAGGACTGTTTGTTTGATCTGGCAGCCTTTACAGACCCTACACTAACTATTTCACAGTTTATATCTCTCCCTAAATCAGCAGCGCTGCCCCTACGCTGTCTGATCCGAAGCGACTGTGTCCAAAATGGCGGCGCCCGGTTTTAAATACTCGAGGTGACGCTGTACGGCCAGCCAATCACTGTAATGCCCACAGCCAACATGGCAGCGGCATTACAGTGACTGGCTGGCAATCCCTGCATGTTCATTGGCTCTGTAAAGAGCGCCAAACGTGCAGGGCGGAGACCCGAGCTCCCGCCCGAGTAACCTCGAAATACTCGGTGCTCGCCGAACATCCCGAGTAGCGTGATGCTCGGGCGAGTACCAAGCAGTGTCGAGCATGTTCGCTCAACACTAATCTTAATCTTCATTATTTGCTTAAAAAGCAATCCAGAGAACACCGTTTTTCTGTGCCATTTGCTTGTTGGCACTGCAGAATACAGCCAGGTCCTTTCCATAGTACAGCGCTAAAAATCCAGCTATTTAAAACTGTGGTTTGTCCGTCACATGGATCACATATAATTGAGCTGAAAATACTGCCATTTCTGGCCTCCATTCAATTTTTTTTTCAGTGTGTCAGCAAAGTTTTTGACACCGGTTTGCTGTTCAAAATAGTTACATACAGGCCAGTTGTTAGGGGAACGGTTGCAAACAATTTTATTAAATAATGGAATGCAACCGAACCCGGGATCCGCGATGCAGCCTGGTGGACTGCGGCCGAACAGCTTCTGGGTGAGAAGGTAAAACAACCAACTTAAATAACAATTCCCTCCGTGTTACAGCACACCGGAACGGTAATAGGGATTCGCACTATCTCCGTTAACTGCACGAGAGATGTGCGATAAATAATGTATCTGTAGTCCTGTTGCAGCACAGGGACTACACGGTTGGCGCTAGGATGCGTGTGTGACTCACGCCGGCGAATACGTGCTCCCAGACGGCGTGATACCGGACTGAGGAGTATCTCTCCTCGTAGCTTACAGGTGGTACCAGGAATAGGGTGTCTGCAGACTGCTCGGGGTGTAAGGCGACCCCTTTGTCGGAGCCAGACTGCCAGATGAAGCTACCTGCCTATTTCATCTAAGCCTGCCTATTTCCACTAAACCTGCCTGCCAGAAACTAAAGCACACGTGGAGCCCAGGAGACCAAACGTTCACACAACACCATCACAGCTCAATGATCAGAGCGTGCCGCGATGTTTGTGGGCGGGCTTTTTAAAGATTAAGCCCTGCCCACCATTGCACCATTGGTGACGTCACCCGCGACCAATCAGGCAGTGCCAGGCCACCGGATCAGCTGACTCCCAAACCACCAATCACGGTCCGCCATGTCATGGGCATGCTCAGTACAGAGAATCCTGGACTTAGGCTTTAGCAGCCCTGTCTCCCTTCGCAACCTGTCCTTCATGTTGCTAGGAACAAAGACCTGAGAGACAACCTGTACATCTCGTGGACCAGCTAGGCATTGGGACCGACGATGATGCTGAGTAGCATCAGCCCCAGCTGGACTGGAATGGGAGACCACAGAAGGTTCTGAACCCATTTCAAATCCTGCAAACACCCAACACCTAACATTATCCCCCCTTCTAACATCCCCCTCCTCTAGATGCTCATTCTCCTCAAAGAGCAGCAGAGCATGAATGTGGTACACTGATTCCCAGGGGTGATCCTGAGATCCATGACCCCTCCAGTGTACTGGGTAAACTTTTTTCCCATGAGCCATCTTAGCCTGCACCTCGAGATTAGTACTCCTAGTGAGTGTAGCAGGTTGGGGTCCAGCGAGTTTTGTCAGGTGAACAGGTTTAAGGAGCGACACATGGAAAGTGTCGTGACTCCTCAGGTGTCGTGGCAACTGTAACTGGTACATTACAGAGTTTACTTGGGCCAAAATTTTGAAAGGACCAACAAAGTGGGATGCAAACTTAGCAGATTCCCCGCGTACTTTAGTATTGTGAGCCACACTCTGTCGCCCGGATAGAATACGGGAGCAGGACGACGAAGAGTGTCAGCCGACTCGCTCATTCATTTCTGGGAGGCCAATGCAGCCTCCTGACTATGGCCCCAAACCTCCTGCGCTTCCAGAGCCAAATCACTGACCCCTGGTTCCATAGGGGGAACTGACATAGGAACCGGAACGCACGGATGTTGGCCATTATTCCGAAGAAGCGGAGTCAGATCTGTGGAGTCCGCCACAGGTAACGGGTGGAGAAGACCAGCCGGACTTTGACGGGATGAATTACCTCTCGCACAGAAGGCACACGCAAGAACATTTTCCTTAATGTCATGGCGCCACCGGGGCCACCAATAGGACCGTTGAAGGAACTTTGTGGTACTTTTGTCCCCAAAATGAGCTCCGATCTTAGGGGCATGTGCCCAAGAGAGCACCTCATTTTGTAGATTAGGGGGAACGAACGTCCTCCCCGAAGGAACCTTGTTTAAGGACACTGGAGCCACCCTCCGAATACCTCCCGAATTAACGGTGAGCCTGGGCTCGTCATCGTCCTCAGCCATATCCATGGACTGGGACAAAAGGTCTTTCCGAGGGTTCTTTTTGACATAATCTGTCAAGACCTGGGTCTCGGGGACAGACAGAGGTTCTGTGCCGGGGGCCACATCGGTAAAAGGGTCAGAGACTACCCTCCGGGTGACTGTAACCATACACTGAGACACACAATTGTCACTCCAGGAAGAAATTCGCCCCGTATTCCAGTCAATGTGTTGAGTGTGACAACGTAATCATGGAAGACCAAATAACACCTCATCTAATCCACCGGGAATAATAAGAAAGGAGATAACCTCCCGGTGACCCTGAGGAAATGACATGGTGAGGGGAATCGACTGGTGGGTGATTTGCGTGTCCAGGAGTGAACCGTTGACTACCCTAATGTTCATTGGTCTTGGCAGTAACTCTATAGGGATGGCATGCTTCTGGGCAAACGTAGATGACAAAAAATTGTCATCACCGCCAGAATCCACCCATGCCTTGGCAGTAACCATGGTTGCTCCGAAGAACAATGTCACCTTATACAATAATTTGGAGGAAGAAGCCCCAGAATCTAACACACCTCCTTGAACGGTGGTCAGACACACTCGCTTTCCCGACTGCATGGAACCCTTATTAACGGGTTCTCCAAGAGATGTGCAGGTCGGGAATGAGAGGGGCTAGACTCAGTTCGGAATATATCTGTAGCCTCAGGCTCCGGGTCGGGAGTCGCGGGTTTCGAAATGGGTCTAGAGAAGGATGGTGGCAACCGACACTGAGATCTGGGGGCCTTCAGCTCTAACTTGTATTCTGCATGACGCTAATCTATTCGGTTAGCGAGAGAGATTAACTTCTCCAGGGAGGTTGGAATCTCTCTGGTAGATAGAGCATTTTTAATATGCCCAGCCAGACCCTTCCAGAACACTGGGATTAAAGACCGCTCAGACCAGTCTAATTCAGCTGCTAAGGTTCTGAACTGGATGGCATAGTGGCTGGCGGTGACCGAACCCTGGACCAACGCAAGAAGCTTAAGAGCCGTACATGCGTGACCTGAGGACCTAGGAAAACACTCTTTAGGGCATTAAGAAAGAGACCCGCATTAGCCACTACCGGGTCATTGCGCTCCCACAGAGGGTTTACCCACTCCAGAGCCCTGTGGGAGAGTAACGAGATGACATAACCCACTTTGGCCCTTTTGGAGGGGAACCGTGCCTCCATCATCTCCAATTGAATGGAGCATAGGTTAACAAAACCTCTGCAGAATCTGCTGTCACCAGAAAATTTTTCCGGGAGAGCAAAATGGGGTAATGGAGCAATTGCAGCTGCGGAAGCATTTACCGCAGTCGAGTTAACCAGATTGGCTGCTTGAGAAGGCGCCTGGGTAGCTACTGCAATGATATCAGCTACCGGGTCAGCTTGTTCAAGAGTCCTAAGTCTGGCCTCAAGTTGCTGTATATAGCGCTGCAGTTGCTGGTTGTCAGCCATGTTCGGCAAGACCCTGGCGCTCTGATACTGTTAGGGGAACGGTTGTAAACAACTTTATAAAATAATGGAAAGCAACCGAACCCGGGGTCCGCGATGCAGCCTGGTGGACTGTGGCCAAACAGCTTCCGGGTGAGAAGGTAAAACAACCAACTTAAATAACAATTCCCTCCGTGTTACAGCACACCGGAACGGGAATAGGGATTCGCACTATCTCCGTTAACTGCACGAGAGATGTGCTATAAATAATGTATCTGTAGTCCTGTTGCAGCACAGGGACTACACGGTTGGCGCTAGGATGCGTGTGTGACTCACGCCGGCGAATACGTGCTCCCAGACGACGTGATACCGGACTGAGGAGTATCTCTCCTCGTAGCTTACAGGTGGTACCAGGAATAGGGTGTCTGCAGACTGCTCGGGGTGTAAGGCGACCCCTTTGTTGGAGCCAGACTGCCAGATGAAGCTACCTGCCTATTTCATCTAAGACTGCCTTTTTCCACTAAATCTGCCTACAAGAAACTAAAGCACACGTGGAGCCCAAGAGACCAAGCGTCCACACAACACCATCACAGCTCAATGATCAGAGCGATCCGCCATGTTTGTGGGCGGGCTTTTAAAGATTAAGACCATTGGTGACGTCACCCTCGACCAATCAGGCGGTGCTAGGTCACCGGATCAGCTGACTCCCAAACCACCAATCACGGTCCGCCATGTCACGGGCATGCTCAGTACAGAGAATCCTGGACTTAGGCTTTAGCAGCCCTGCCTCCCTCCGCAACCTATCCTTCATGTTGCTAGGAACAAAGACCCAAGGGACAGCCTGTACATCTTGCGGACCAGCTAGGTGTTGGGACAGATGACAATGCTGAACAGCATCAGCCCTGGCTGGACTGGAATGGTAGACCACAGAAGGTTCTGGACCCATTTTGAATCCAGCAAACACCTAACACCAGGTATTTAGAACTGTGGTTTCTCCATCACATGAATCACATATAATTGCACTGAAAATACTGCAATTTTTGGCCTCCATTCTAATTTTTTTTCAGTGTGTCAGCAAAGTTTTCGACACAGTTTTGCTGTTCAAATTAGTTACCTACAGGCCAGATATTTAAAACTGTGGTTTCTCCATCACACGGATTACTTATAACTTTGCTCCAAATTCAGCCATTTGTAGTGAGCGTGGAAGATATTGTCCTCCATTTAAAAAGGGCAAGGCGCGTGGCAAGGGACAGGGAACTGGACGTGATGGTGATGGTGCATGCAGAGGCCGAGGCCTTGGGCAAGCTGAAATTGTGCCACAACAAATACCCACATCTTCTCACCCGACCTTCCTGTCCAAATTCCCAGGGGACTGCAGCACACCACTATTGAACCCAGAGCAGTGTCAAAAGGTTGTTGGTTGGATAGCAGATAATGCTTCCAGTCACTTAGCCACCACTACCACCACCCTGTCTTCCACATGGTCAAGTATCAGTAGCTGTGAATCTGGACTGCATAATCCTCACCCTGATCCTCCATCCTTCTACCATACCAAGTGGCCAGAGACAACTGATCCCAAAGTTGGAAACTCTGAAGAGCTGTTCACTTTTGATGCCCTAATATTTGAGCAGCCACGGTCACATGAAGGTGATGGTGGGAAAGTGTCACAAGAGGTGGACGATGATGAGACACAATTGCCAGAAAGTCAGGAGGAGTACCAGGGTGCGGAAGTGGAAGATGAAGTGGTGGATGATATAGTAACTGACCCAACCTGGCAGGAGGACATGCAGAGCGAGGAGATCAGCAAACAGGGGGATGGACACAGAACACCCAAACATGCAGGAAGAAGCAGTGTGCTGGCCGCAGACAGAGGCAGGCAACCGTTCCCTGTAACACCAACACGAAGGAAGTTGCCAGTACAACTGTTAAGTCTTCCTGAGTCTGGTTGTTTTTTAAAGACTCTGCCGATAACCCCATTGGCACCACCTGCCAGGCCAGCATCAGCAGGGGTGGCAAAACGACCAGCCTGACCACCACGAGCATGATCAGGCACATGGCAACAAAGCACCCGACATTGTGGGCCGAACCCCAGGGTCCAGAAAAAGTGTCTGTGGGTGGCCCATTGGTGCATGCGAAGAAGCCTCCTGCCCTGCACCTGTCATTGCACACTCTCAAGTAGCAGCATCAGGAAGCATGTCCACGTCCTTGTCCCAGCACAGTGTTCAGTTGTCCATACACCAGTCCTTGGAATGCAAGCGCAAATACGCAGCCAGCACCCCACAGGCCACACTACTGAATTCCCACATTTCACGACTGCTTGCGCTCGAAATGTTGCCTTTTAGGCTCTTGGACACGGAAGCATTCCGCAACCTGATGGTGGTGGCCGTCCCTCGGTACTCGGTTTCCAGCTGCCACTATTTCTCCCGGTGTGCCGTCCCCGCATTACACAAGCACGTGTCCCAAAACATTAGCCGTGCCCGCAACAACGCAGTTATGGGAAAAGTCCACCTAACCATGGACACGTGGACAAGTGCTTGTGGGCAAGGATGGTACATCTCGCTGATGGCACACTGGGTTAACATAGTGGAAGCTGGGACCAAGTCGGACTTTGGGACGGAACACATCCTCCTGACGCCAAGGATTGCAGGCCTTAGGTCAATCAGGGTTGCCCCAACAGTCTACAGCTCCTGCACCTCATCCTCCTCAGCCTCTTCCTTCTCTTCAGCCTCCATCTCTGAAATGACCACATCAATCATAAGCTGGAAGCACTGCAGCACTGCCTCGGCCAAGCGACAACAGGCTGTGCTGAAGCTAATATGCATAGGTGACAAACCGCACAATGCTGAAGAGTTGTGGACAGTTCTGAAAGAGCAGGCAGATCTGTGTCTCACACCACTGAACCTACAGCCAGGCATGGTCATGTGTGACAATAACTGGAACCTGGTGGTGGCTCTGAGGCGAGACGAGCTCACACATGTACCATGCTTGGCCCATGTGCTTAACCTCGTGGTTCAGCGGTTTCTCAAATACTACCCGGAGCTGCTGTTATGTTCTGCTACCAGAGCTAAGGAAAGAGAGGAGATCTGTCCCTACGATAGAACTCAGCTGAATCCCTACGATGTAACAGGGAACCTGATCCTGCGATGAGACCTGCTAAAGTCCTAAGCTAGTCTGTACGGAGACCTATAGATGTGGGGAAGGAATCCCTACAAGTACTAAGGACTGGGAGGAAAATGGGACACCTCCTAACAGAAATAGTAGCAGACAGACGAACAAACAAAATATATAGAACATAGAGGTCCGTAGACCAAGCAAACTAACAGAGTTAGATACAGAGCACAGGCTAGCTAGAAAGTAGTTATACAATGAAGTCCAGCAAAGCCAGAAGGGCGGAGCAGGATTAAATAGGCCAACAAGGTCATGTGACCAGCAAAGGAAAAAACCTAAGAGCAAGGTTCTAACAGTACCTCCACACATAAAACCTCAGGAGTGGACATGGATGTCAGACATATGTACCATCCTCCAAAACTTTGAGGACTCCAACAAGATGGTGAGCAGCGATGATGCCATAATTAGTGTCACCATCCCGCTTCTCTGTCTTCTGAAATGCTCTCTGCTCACAATCAAAGAGAATGCATTTGTTGCGGAGCAAGGAACCATACAGGCTGATTACACACAGCCCAGCCTCATCTCATCCCAACGTGAATTGGGTGACAATGAGGAAGAGGAGGAGGAGGAGGAAGAACAGGAGCTAGTTTCATGCACTATAGACGGTACTACCTGTACTACCTGCACAACTGTAATACTGTCTCTTCAGCGTGGATGGCCAGACAGAGAGGAGGAGGAGGAGGAGGAGGAGGAGGAGGAGAGCCGTTCAGTCATCCTCTTGATGAGGACATGGAAATCTTGCTTGTTAGCAGTCTGGCACGCAAGGCTGAGTTTATGTTACGCAGCATTTCCCATGACCCTCGAATTCTCAAAATTTTGGGTGACAGTCATTACTGGTTGGTGACACTTCTAGACCCACACTTCAAGGAGTACTTTATATCTCTTATTCCTGAGGTGGACAGGTCTACAAAAATGGGTCTGTACCAGAAGGCCCTTGTGGTGGAACTATTAAAAATATTCCCATCTGAAAACGCTGGTGGTAGAGGTCATAGTTCGTTGGACAACCAAGGAGTACAGGTGAGAGAGACACAACTTCAATCCAGCAGAGGCAAGGGAACACTATCAAAGTTCTGGGAGAATTTTCTCAGACCCTCCCATCACACAGGCCCTGAGGCGCGGGGTACTCTCACAAGGAGTGCAAAGTTTGGGAAGATGCTGAAGGAGTATGTTGCCGACCATACCAACGTCCTCTGTGATTTCTCTGTGCCTTATAATTATTGGGTATCCAAGCTGGATATGTGGAATGAACGGGCTTTCTCCGCCTTGGAGGTCCTGGCCTGCCCTACCGCTAGCGTTTTATCAGAGCGGGTTTTTAGTTCCACTGGTGGAATTATAACTGATAAGCGCATCTGCCTGCCAACTGAAAATGCTGACAGGCTGACTGTCATAAAAATTAACAAGAGCTGAATCGAGTCAGACTTCTCAACACCACTGAATGATAGCAGCGTAATATAAACTCAAATCCAGTATCTTTTTTTCGGAGGTGTATTCCCATGCACCTCCGAAAGATGGATTTCATCAAAGAAGGTATCATATTAATCAGTGAAACCGTGCCCACCTGACAGTGTATGTGGTTTACTAAGCACAATCCTGCTGACAGGTGCGCTTTAAGGCTATGTGCCCACATAGCAGATTTGATGCAGAGTGTTTTTGCATCTCTCTGGCAGAAAAAAACGCATGCAGATTTACATGCATTTTTTCTGCCAGAGAGAAGCGTTTTTACATGCGTTTTCGCATGCGTTTTTTCAAGCACTTTTCCAAGCGATTTTGAGCATCACTTGGAAAAGTGCTTCACAAGTTGATCACACAATATAAATCCATGCAACCGGCATGGATTTATAATGTGTGAACAACTTAGATGCTTTAAATGCAGCATCTATAGTAAAAAAAAAAGAATTAAAACGTTAAAAATAAAAAAAAAACTGTATATTCACCTCTCCGGCGGCCCCCAGTCTGTTCTCCGGTCTCCTCCGGTCTGCTCCCAGCCGCGTCTTCTCTCTTCAGCGTCCCGCAGTGTACTGTCAGGACCTGCGGTGACGTCATTTAGTCAGCTGATGGTCACGCGACCATCACCTGACCGCCGACGTCAGCGGTCGCGTGACCATCAGCTGACTAAATGACGTCACTGCAGGTCCTGACAGTACACTGCGGGACGCTGAAGAGAGAAGACGCGGCCGGGAGCAGACCGGAGGAGACCGGAGTGCAGACCGGGCGCTGCCGGAGAGGTGAATATACAAGTTTTGTTTATTGTTAACTTTTTTATTTCTTTTTTTCACCGCGTGGTAACCGGGATGAAGAGGAGTTGTAGTCTCGTCTTCATCCCAGGTACCACACGCACCGCGATTACGCTGCAGTGTAATCGCGGTAGAAACGGTCATGCTGCGTTTTGCAAAGCAATGCGAAATCTGCACCCAAATTAGCGCATCATGGGCACAGCACATCCGAATTCACATTGCTTTGCATGGCAAACTGTTTTACAAGCGTTTTCTCGGCGTTTTCGCGGTCGTAAAATGCCATAAAAACGCTACAAAAACGCTACGTGGGCACATAGCCTAAGGGTCATAGATAGTTTTATTTCCACTATATGCAGATTCAGAACATCATAGGGTTATTATAATGCATCTCTCTGTACTAACCGATCCTGTGAAGCTTGCCATTTATAAATTAAAGGCATAAAGATTGCCATTGTATTCATCAACACAAAAGGGCTTTGACACTTGCCATTCTGTTTAGCAGATCCCGAGTGCTCATTTGTATTCTTCATTTTATAGCTGCACAGGGATTTAGCCTTCACTCAGAGGCTCCTGGGTTGCATCTGACGCGCCCCCTGGGCCATGTTGTTAGGGATACCCGGAGCCGGATCAGATGGGGGTTGTAGTCTCCGAGTGGCTGTGACCCGGTCCGTGCCCAGGGTGTCAAACTCAGTGTGCGGCAGTCCTTGCAGATGTTCTTAGTGTCGACTACGCCACCCGTTGATTTGCGGTCAAAAGGCCGCCGCTGCAGGATGGTCCGCTGAGGCTGGTGGTGTGTGTGCAGCTGTGGTAGTATAACCCCCAACGGGAGGGGTATAGCCTCAGGGGGTCAGACGTGGAGGATGGTGGTTGTGAAGGTGCAGCAAAGAGACTCAGAGGCATGAAATGCAGTTTCAGGGTTTTTACTCACTGGTGTTGCTCGGGTCACTCTGTACAGCAGTGACCACCCAAGCCGTGCTGCGTCCACCAGGTGCGGGACTTAGTCAACTCCCGGGCAATTCCTGAGTATGGTCCTGAGCTCCCTTCTTCTCTCTCTCTCTCTGGCCGTTCCCACCAGGGATCCACTTATGTCCGGCTCCCTCGGGTCTCTTGTTGGTCAAGCCTCCTCTGGGCTCCCTGACCCTATGCTTGGTGTGCCTTTCTAGTGGATTTGGTGAGGGTCGTGGCAGATCCTGCCCACAACCTCCGGTTCCTGGCTAAGGTTTGCTTTGGCCTCCGCCAGCTTGGGATCCGGTACCCTTTTGCCGACCCTTCACCCTTTTGTCCTTATTCTGGGATCTTGGGGTCCCCTCTCGTCCTGCGCCTCTGGGTCCCTCTTCCTTCTCCTCTCCTGGAGTTACTGCTGACTCACAGACTGACTGACTGACTGACTGACTGACCTAAGATGGTGCCCACCTTATATACTCCCTCTATGTGTGAGCTCAGGTGACCAGCACCCAATGAGCTCCTACATTTACCCAGACTACTCCCCCTATCTGCCCCTACACTACTGGGATGTTCCACCCCCCTCCCACTCCAGCCAGGGACAGACGCTGTCGTACCTGCACATATACTGGTGGGAGTACCGTAGTTCTGTCCCCCGGAAATGGGATGTATGTAGTGCATGCAGCTAACTGAGCTCAGTTCCACGCTCCATCCTTACCCGGGAGTGGAATACCACACCTCTGGCTTGAGGTGTAATACCCCTGTAGCAGCCGAGTCCTCAGGGTGCTACACATCTATGAAGTAGGAGCTGGTCAGTGGAACATGTTGAGGGAAACAATGTTAATAAGTCAGATAAAGACCAGAGAGACAGAGACAATGACAAAATCATATCAGAATCATAGCCAGTGGATTGATTGGCTTGAATACAGAGGGTGAGGCAGAGATATTACGCAAATAGGGTAAATAGACAGTCCAAGAGTCATGTCTAGAAAGATATCCAAGAGGTTATACAACAGAGTACCAGAGCATTAACATAAGTCAATACAAAGAAAGAGATAGGTGCAACATGATAGTTGAAATAAGGTGCAGTGCTCTTCTATTGGCTGCCAAACCAATCCAACAATTGGTCCTCTGGTTAAGTCCTCTAACATACCAGGCAGCAGGACTGAAATATATTATTCAAGAGTAAAGATGAACAGATCAATTAACGGATCAGTGTTACCTGGCAGCTAAACAGGTGTCCTTCAAATCTTTTACCTTCCGGCATCCCTGGCGTAGCTTTGATCAGCCACGGCTGGCATGACGTCATTTGTGTGTCATTTCTCACAGATGATGCTGCACCAGCCCTGACAAATTAAGGTAAAAGATTGGTGGGATTCCCTTCTAGCCATCAGTTACCATTGACCTGGATGCTGGACCATAGTCCTGCGAATGGATTCGCTCATCTCTATTCAAGTGCACTAACTCTAGTGAGAAATTCAAAGCACAAATATCTCTACTGTCAGTGCCACCACCAGAAATTTAGCAGTGCTGAAAGCAGGAAACTATTTAAAAAGAAGAACAAACTTAACCCCTTTACCCCAAAGGCTGTCTGCACATTAATGACCAGGCCAATTTTTACAATTCTGATAGGTGTTAATGTATGAAGTAATAACTTTTCTTGACATATTGTACTTCATAATAGTGGTAAAATTTATTTGATATGACTTGCATTACTTTGTGAAAAAATCGGAAATTTGACGAAAATTTTGCAATTCTCAAACTTTGAATTTTCATTCCCTTAAGTCAGAGAGATACAGTGGATACGGAAAGTATTCAGACCCCTTTAAATTTTTCACTCTTTGTTTCATTGCAGCTATTTGGTGAATTCTAAAAAGTTCATTTTTTCTCATTAAAGTACACTCTGCACCCCATCTTGACTGAGAAAAAACAAATGTAGAAATTTTTGCAAATTTATTAAAAAAGAAAAACTAAAATATCACATGGTCATAAGTATTCAGACCCTTTGCTCACTATTGAGTAGAAGCACCCTTTTGAGCTAGTACAGCCATGAGTCTTCTTGGGAATGATGCAACAAGTTTTTCACATCTGGATTTGGGGATCCCCTGCCATTCTTCCTTGCAGATCCTCTCCAGTTCCAACACGTTGGATGGTGAACGTTTGTGGACAGCCATTTTCAGGTCTCTCCAGAGATGCTCAATTGGGTTTAGATCAGGGCTCTGGCTGGGCCAGTTAAGAATGGTCACATAGTTGTTCTGAAGCCACTCCTTTGTTACTTTAGCTGTGTGCTTCGGTTCATTGTCTTGTTGGAAGGTGAACCTTTGGCCAAGTCTGAGGTCTAGAGCACTCTGGAAGAGGTTTTCATCCAGGATATCTCTGGACTTAGCCACATTCATGTTTCCTTCAATTGCAATCAATCGTCTTGTCCCTGTAGCTGAAAAACACCCCCATAGCATGATACTGCCACCACCATGTTTCACTGTTGGGATTGTATTGGGCAGGTGATAAGCAGTGCCTAGTTTTCTCCACACATACCGCTTAAAATTAGCACCAATAAGTTCTATCTTCGTCTCATCAGACCAGAGAATCTTATTTTTCATAGTCTGGGAGTCCTTTTGAGCAAACTCTATGTGGGCTTTCATATGTCTTGCACTGAGGAGAGGCTTCCGTCAAGCCACTCTGCCATAAAGGCCCGACTGGTGGAGGGCTGCAGTGATAGTTGACTTTTGTGTAACTTTCTCCCATCTCACTACTGCATCTCTGGAGCTCAGGCACAGTGATCTTGGGGTTCTTCTTTACCTCTCTCACCAAGGCTCTTCTCCCATGACTGCTCAGTTTGGCTGGACGGCCAGGTCTAGGAAGACTTCTGGTGGTCCCAAACTTATTTCATTTAAGGATTATGGAAGCCACTGAGCTCTTAGGAACCTTGAGTACTGCAGAAATTCTTTTGTAACCTTGGCCAGATCTGTGCTTTGCCACAATTCTGTCTCTGAGCTCCTTGGGCAGTTCCTTTGAGCTCATGATTCTCATTTGGTCTGACATGCACTGTGAGTTGTGAGGTCTTACATAGACAGGTGTGTGCCTTTCCAAATCAAGTCCTATCAGTTTAATTAAACACAGCTGGACTCCAATGAAAGAGTAGAACCATCTCAAGGAGGATCACAAGAAAATGGATAGCATGTGACTTAAATATGAGTGTCTGAGCAAAGGGTCTGAATACTTATGACCATGTGATATTTCAGTTTTTCTTTTTTAATAAATTTGCAAAAATGTCTACATTTCTGTGTTTTTTTTTCAGTCAAGATGGAATGCAGAGTGTACTTAAATGAGAAAAAAATGAACTTTTTAGAATTTATCAAATGGCTGCAATGAAACAAAGAGTGAAAAATTTAAAGGGGTCTGAATACTTTCCGTTCCCACTGTATGTAACACAAAATAGTTATTAAATTACATTTCCAATATGTCTACTTTACATCAGCTCAATTTTGGAATGAAATTTTTTTTTTTGTTAGGAAGTTATAACGGTTGAAAGTTGACCAGTGATTTCTAATTTTTCCAACAAAATTTACAAAACCATTTTTTAGGGACCACATCACATTTGAAGTGACTTTGAGGGGTCTTTATGACAGAAAATACCAAAAAGTGATACCACTCGAAAAACTGCACCCCTCAATGTGCTCAAAATCACATTCAAGAAGTTTATTAACCCTTCAGGTGCTTAACAGGAATTTTTGGAATGTAGAAGAAAACAATGAACATTTAATTTTGTTTAACAAAAATTTTACTTTACATCCACATTTTTTTATTTTTGCAAGGGTATAAGGAACAAATGGACCCCAAAACTTGTTGTGCAATTTCTCCTGAGCATGCCAATATGCCATATGTGGGGGAAAAGAACTGTTTTGGTGCATGGCATGGTTCAGAAGGGAAGGAGCGCCATTTGAGTTTTTGGATGTAAAATTTTCTTGAATAATTAGCGGACACAATGTTACATTTGCAGAGCCCCTGATGTGCCTAAACAGTGGAAACCCCCCACAACTGCCACCATTTTGGAAACTAGACCCCTCAGGGAACTCATCTAGATGTGTGGTGAGCCCCTTGAACCACTAAGTGCTTCACAGAAGTTTATAACGTGGACCCGTGAAAATAGAAATAATTACATTTTTCCCACAAAAATGTTTTTTAGCCCCAATTTTTTTATTTTCAAAGGGTTAACAGGAGAAAATGGACCCAAAAATTTGTTGTTAAATTTCTCCTGAGCATGCAGATACCCCATATGTTGGAAAAACTATTGTTTGGGCACACGGTAGAGCTCAGAAGGGAAGAAGTGCCATATTGGAGTTCATATTTTGCTGGACTGGTTTGATGGTGTCATGTCACATTGGCAGAGCCCCTAAGGTGCCAGAACTGCAGAACCCCCCATAAGAGACTCCATTTTACAAACTACACCTCTCATTGAATTCATTAAGGGGTGCAGTGAGGATATTGACATCACATGTGCCTCACAGAATTTTACACCATTGGGCTGTGAAGAAAGAATAATTACATTTTTCCACCAAAGTTTTGTTGTAGCCCCAGATTTAACATTTTTGCACTGGGAAATGGGTAAAAGTGGCAACAAAATGTGTTACACAATTTTTGCTGAATGTAGAAATACCCCATATGTGGCTGCACAGTACTGCTTAGCCACACGGCGAGACTCGGGAGGAACAGAGTGCTATTTGCCTCCTTAAGTGCAGATTTTCCTAGAATAGTATGCTGACTCCATATACAGATACCCTAAGTGCAGGAAGAGCAGAATCCCCCTTCAAATGACCCCATTTTGGAAATCGTACCCCATTGGGAATTTACAGGTGTGGTTAGGATTTTAAGTACATGGGTGTTTTCCAGAAACAAGCAGCAGTGGATGTTTCTGAGTGAAAATTATAAACTGCTGTTGTAGTGACCAGCACAATATGCCTAGCTTGTGCTTCTGGAGACATGCACCCGTAAAGTAGACAGGCTCTCATCGCTACAGAAATGCCAAATATGTTGACGCTAACTGTGGTTTAGGCACACTATGGGGCTCAAAAGGGAGGTGGGTATTTGTATTTGGGAGCACAGAATTTGCAGAATTTCTTTTGGGGGGGCAAAGGCCATTACGCTTTTCCAGAGCCTTTGTGCTGCTAGTAACGTGGGAGCCCCCTATATTTTCATTAACAGATGATGGACCTGAATGGGGACTTGCTTTTTTAAAGGATTGAGTCAAAGCATTTATTTTGATCCAAAATGTTTTGTAAAATGTTCCCATTTATCCTGTGCTCTACGCTGAGCACTGAAATCAGGGTTTCCATTTAAGTCTCCAAGTGATGTAATTCAGACGAAACCCCAGTGGGATCCATTCACTATAATGAGGCAGCAGAGTTACTCCCAACTCTGTCTGGCCTCTGTTTAGCAGTGTCCTTTTTTTCAGAAGTTCACAAAACTGTGGCTGATGGCACTTTCATGCACGCCTAATAAAAAGACGGACACCGTGGGATCAAAGCCCAGACTGCGTCCACAGTGCCTCCATCTGCCTCATTACAGGGAATCTTCCTTTGGGGTTCTGTCTGAATCAGGTATTTCAGAGATTTACACTGAAACCCCGCTTAGCGCAGAGCGCAGGATAAATGTGAGCCGAGCCATACTGCGATCTTTAGGAGAGAGAATGAACAAATCAGCAGCAGGTGAAGAATTAGTTTTATTTATTTTTTACACCATTCCTTGTGCGGTATAATTGATTAGACGACTTTATTCTTCTGCTCGGTGCGATTACAGCGATACCAGATTTATATCAGGTTTTTAAGTTTGGCTGCTGTCACACACTAAAAAACGCTTTTTTTTGCAAAAACTAGTTCTTACATAGCCATATTTGAGAGCTATCATTTTTCCATATTTCGACCAACAGAGTCATGTAAGGGCATTTATTTTTTGAGGGACAAGTTTACGTTTTTATTGGTACCATTTTCAGGCATGCGACATTTTTGATAACTTCTATTCCGATTTTTGAGAGGCAGAATAAACAAAAAACAGCAATTCAGCAATTGTTTTTTTATACCGTTCCGCTTGTGGTAAAATTTATAAGGCAGCTTTATTTTTCGGGTCAGTACTAGTGTTGAGCGATACCTTCCGATACAGGGAAATATCGGATCGAATTGGATCGGACCGATACCCAAAAAGTATCGGATATCGCCGATTCCGATACCGGAACCCAATGCAAGTCAATGGGACAGAAATATCGGAATAAAAATAAACCCTTTCTTTCCTTGTAGGTTAATTCTATATGAAGGAAAACAACTAAGAATAATGTAGAATGTATTGGGGGAGGTGGGGGAGACAATAATTTATATTTTTTTTAAGACGTTCTGAGTTACGGAAATATTGACTATGTTAAGTTTTTTTATATTTTGTCAGATATTTATGTTTCACTACTTCCATGCTCTTCACCTTCTTTTTTACTTCTCCCACACTTTCTCCTTCATCATCCTCAGCATCAGCATCTTTTTCATCAACTTCTTCTTCACCTTCTTCATCTTCTTCTTCTTCACCTTCTTCGTATTATTCTTTTTTTTTTACATTCTTCATATTCTTCTTATTCAACTATTATTCTTCTTCATATTCTACTTCTTCATCTTCTTCATATTCTTCTTCTTCATCATATTCTTATTTGTGACAGGCATTCCTGTAGTTGTTATCTATAAAAGTTTGAACATTACACCTTTCGTTCTGCCGGTCACAAAAGATTTACAACAGGATTTGTCTGCGTTCAGTTTGGCCTGCAGCAGCAGGTCTTTTCCAGGTGCACCACGAGGAGGAACGGACTCACCCCCATACACTGCTTAGTCATCTTCTGCTTATAATTTAGATAATATCTTTTGCTCTGATTTTTAGTCTTATGCTTAATGTTCTTCCGCTTTTTGTTCTGCAGCTTCTTGTACTTCTGCTTCTTGGTTTTCTGTCTCTTGTTCTTCTGTATCTTGGTGGTTGTCTTCTTGTTCTTTGTCCTCTTGGTCATCCTCTTCAGGGTCATCTTCTTGGTCTTCTTCAGGGTGGTCTTCAGGGTCATCGTCTTCCGGGTCATCATCTTCGGGGTCCTCGTCTTCTTCGGGGTGGTCTTCATGGTCTTCGTCTTCAGGGTGGTCGTCTTCGGGGTCCTCGTCTTCTTCGGGGTGGTCTTCAGGGTCGTCGTCTTCAGGGTCATCGTCTTTGGGGTCCTTGTCTTCTTCGGGGTGGTCTTCAGGGTCCTTGTCTTCTGGGTCCTCATCTTCGGTGTCCTCGTCTTCTTCGGGGCGGTCTTCAGGGTCCTTGTCTTCAGGGTCCTCGTCTTCGGTGTCCTCGTCTTCTTCGGGGTGGTCTTCAGGGTCCTCGTCTTCAGCGTCATTGTCTTCAGGGTCCTCGTCTTCTTCGGGGTGGTCTTCAGGGTCGTCGTCTTCAGGGTCATTGTCTTCGGGGTCCTCGTCTTCTTCGGGGTGGTCTTCAGGGTCCTTGTCTTCAGGGTCCTCGTCTTCGGGGTTCTCGTCTTCGTCGGGGTGGTCTTCAGGATCCTCGTCTTCAGGGTCCTCGTCAGGGAGATCCAGAGTGATTACCAAGAACCATTTCAAAAAGCTTGAACTTGGAAATGTAGCAGAAGGTACAAGAAGGCTGAGGAACTGCCGAGAACCAGCTGATGGTACTGGAACCCAGATGGGTAGCAGAAGGTACAAGAGCCAATGGAACTACCGAGGACCAGCTGACGGTACTGGAACCCGGTTACTAAGCAGAAAGTACCTGTGCCAGAATTCACTACCAAGGACCAGCAGACGTTGGTGGAACTTGGATACCGAGAAGGAGGCACCTAAGACAAAGGCACTGCCGAGAACCAGCTGACGGTACTGGAACCTGGATGGGTGGAAGAAGGTACCACAGCCAATGGAACTACCGAGAACCAGCTTACGGTACTGGAACCCGGTTACTAAGCAGGAGGTACCTGTGCCAGAAAGCACTACCAAGGACCAGCAGACGTTGGTGGAACTTGGATACCGAGAAGGAGGCACCTAAGCCAAAGGCACTGCCGAGAGCCAGCTGACGGTACTGGAACCCGGATGGGTAGCAGAAGGTACAAGAGCCAATGGAACTACCGAGGACCAGCTGACAGTACTGGAACCCGGTTACTAAGCAGGCGGTACCTGTGCCAGAAAGCACTACCAAGGACCAGCAGACGTTGGTGGAACTTGGATACCGAGAAGGAGGCACTTAAGCCAAAGGCACTGCCGAGAACCAGCTGACGGTACTGGAACCCGGATGGGTAGCAGAAGGTACCCATGAAAAAAAAAGTTGCAAGGCCGCGAGCCAGCCGCAGTTACCGAAACCCACAGTCCTACAGGGGGTGCTTGTCTTATTGGCACTATGTAACCAGCCTTCATTGCCAGATCCCACAGCCCACAAAGAAGTTACCTAAACTGCAGGCACCATAGAGACGGCTAACCCGACCGCAACACGACAGGACAACGCATTGGAGGCAAAGTGTCGTTAACACTACCCGGAAACAGCTGGCGTGCTGGAACCAGGCTGGGCAGGAGGGAGTACCCATGCCAAAGACACTGCTGGGAAACAGCTGGCGGTGCTGGAACCCAGAGATAATACTAAAAACAGAGTGGAGCCAGAGGCCTAATTGGAGCAACTTTAAAATCTGTAGTAGTGTGAATGTGGACAGAGCAGGAGAAATTGCCGTACACACAGCAGGGGAACAGCTGACGTTTCTGAACCCCAATAACACGGAAGCAAGTGTTGACTGTGCAGACGGCACTTCTGAGCGCCAGCTGGCGGTGTTGGAGCTCAGGGATAATACTGAAAACAGAGGAGCCAGAGGTGTAATTGGAGCAACTTTAAAATCTGTATTAGTGTGAATGTGGACAGAGCAGGAGAAATTGCCGTACGCACAGCAGGAGAACAGCTGACGTTACTGAACCCCAATAACATGGCAGCAAGTGTTGACTGTGCAGACGGCACTTCTGAGCGCCAACTGGCGGTGTTGGAGCTCAGGGATAATACTGAAAACAGAGGAGCCAGAGGTGTAATTGGAGCAACTTTAAAATCTGTAGTAGTGTGAATGTGGACAGAGCAGGAGAAATTGCCGTACACACTGCAGGGGAACAGTTGACGTTTCTGAACCCCAATAACACGGCAGCAAGTGTTGACTGTGCAGATGGCACTTCTGAGCGCCAACTGGCGGTGTTGGAGCTCAGGGATAATACTGAAAACAGAGGAGCCAGAGGTGTAATTGGAGCAACTTTAAAATCTGTAGTAGTGTGAATGTGGACAGAGCAGGAGAAATTGCCGTACACACAGCAGGGGAACAGCTGACGTTACTGAACCCCAATAACACAGCAGCAAGTGTTGACTCTGCAGATGGAACATCTGAGCGCCAACTGGCGGTGTTGGAGCTCAGGGATAATACTGAAAACAGAGGAGCCAGAGGTGTAATTGGAGCAACTTTAAAATCTGTAGTAGTGTGAATGTGGACAGAGCAGGAGAAATTGCCGTACACACAGCAGGGGAACAGCCGATGTTACTGAACCCCAATAACACTGGAGCAAGCGTTGACTGTGCAGACGGCACTTCTGAGCGCCAACTGGTGGTGTTGGAGCTCAGGGATAATACTGAAAACAGAGGAGCCAGAGGTGTAATTGGAGCAACTTTAAAATCTGTAGTAGTGTAAATGTGGACAGAGCAGGAGAAATTGCCGTACACACAGCACGGGAACAGCTGACGTTACTGAACCCCAATAACACTGGAGCAAGCGTTGACTGTGCAGACGGCACTTCTGAGTGCCAACTGACAGTGTTAGAGCTCAGGGATAATACTGAAAACAGAGGAGCCAGAGGTGTAATTGGAGCAACTTTAAAATCTGAAGTAGTGTGAATGTGGACAGAGCAGGAGAAATTGCCGTACACACAGCAGGGGAACAACTGACGTTACTGAACTCCAATAACACGGCAGCAAGTGCTGACTGTGCAGACGGCACTTCTGAGCGCCATCTGGCGGTGATGGAGCTCAGGGATAATACTGAAAACAGACTAGCCAGAGGTGTAATTGGAGCCACTTTAAAATCTGTAGTAGTGTGAATGTGGACAGAGCAGGAGAAATTGCCGTACACACAGCAGGGGAACAGCTGACGTTACTGAACCCCAATAACACTGGAGCCAGCATTGACTGTGCAGACGGCACTTCTGAGCAGCAACTAGCGGTGTTGGAAACAAGGGTAAATACTAAAACAGAAGAGCCAGAGGTGTAATTGGAGCAAGTTTTAAATCTGTAGTACAGTGGATGTGGACAGAGCAGGAGAATTTGCCGGACACACAGCTGGGGATCAGCTGACGTTACTGAACCCCAATAACACTGGAGCAAGCGATGACTGTGCGGACGGCACTTCTGAGCAGCAACTAGCGGTGTTTGAGCCCAGGGTAAATACTAAAAGCAGAGGAGCCAGAGGTGTAATTGGAGCAAGTTTTAAATCTGTAGTACAGTGGATGTGGACAGAGCAGGAGAATTTGCCGGACACACAGCTGGGGATCAGCTGATGTTACTGAACCCCAATAACACTGGTGCAAGCATTGACTGTGCAGATGGCACTTCTGAGCAGCAACTAGCGGTTTTGGAGCCCAGGGTAAATACTAAAAGCAGAGGAGCCAGAGGTGTAATTGGAGCAAGTTTTAAATCTGTAGTACAGTGGATGTGGACAGAGCAGGAGATATTGCCGGACACACAGCTGGGGATCAGCTGACGTTACTGAACCCCAGTAACACTGGAGCAAGCGATGACTGTGCAGACGGCACTTCTGAGCAGCAACTAGCGGTGTTGGAGCCCAGGGTAAATACTAAAAGCAGAGGAGCCAGAGGTGTAATTGGAGCAAGTTTTAAATCTGTAGTACAGTGGATGTGGACAGAGCAGGAGAATTTGCCGTACACACAGCTGGGGATCAGCTGATGTTACTGAACCCCAATAACACTGGTGCAAGCATTGACTGTGCAGATGGCACTTCTGAGCAGCAACTAGCGGTTTTGGAGCCCAGGGTAAATACTAAAAGCAGAGGAGCCAGAGGTGTAATTGGAGCAAGTTTTAAATCTGTAGTACAGTGGATGTGGACAGAGCAGGAGATATTGCCGGACACACAGCTGGGGATCAGCTGACGTTACTGAACCCCAGTAACACTGGAGCAAGCGATGACTGTGCAGACGGCACTTCTGAGCAGCAACTAGCGGTGTTGGAGCCCAGGGTAAATACCAAAAGCAGAGGAGCCAGAGGTGTAATTGGAGCAAGTTTTAAATCTGTAGTACAGTGGATGTGGACAGAGCAGGAGAATTTGCCGTACACACAGCTGGGGATCAGCTGATGTTACTGAACCCCAATAACACTGGAGCAAGCATTGACTGTGCAGATGGCACTTCTGAGCAGCAACTAGCGGTTTTGGAGCCCAGGGTAAATACTAAAAGCAGAGGAGCCAGAGGTGTAATTGGAGCAAGTTTTAAATCTGTAGTACAGTGGATGTGGACAGAGCAGGAGAATTTGCCGGATACACACCTGGGGATCAGCTGACGTTACTGAACCCCAATAACACTGGAACAAGCGTTGACTGTGCAGACGGCACTTCTGAGCAGCAACTAGCGGTGTTGGAGCCCAGGGTAAATACTAAAAGCAGAGGAGCCAGAGGTGTAATTGGAGCAAGTTTTAAATCTGTAGTACAGTGGATGTGGACAGAGCAAGAGAATTTGCCGGACACACAGCTGGGGATCAGCTGATGTTACTGAACCCCAATAACTCTGGAGCAAGCGTTGACTGTGCAGATGGCACTTCTGAGCAGCATCTAGCGGTGTTGGAGCCCAGGGTAAATACTAAAAGCAGAGGAGCCAGAGGTGTAATTGGAGCAAGTTTTAAATCTGTAGTACAGTGGATGTGGACAGAGCAGGAGAATTTGCCGGACACACAGGTGGGGATCAGCTGACGTTACTGAACCCCAATAACACGGCAGCAAGCACTGACTGTGCAGACGGCTCTTCTGAGCAGCAACTGGCGGTGTTGGAGCTCAGGGATTACAGTTCAGGTGGTAGAAACATGAACACAACAGGAGACCTGGATACTGTTGCCAATCAATTATTTATTCTGGAAGAGGACTTACAAATTCATGCGAGATCCAGGCCTTGTTCATTTTCAGAAAAGTAAGCCGGTCAATGTTATCGGAGGATAGTCGCATGCGACGGTCTGTTAGTACACCACCTGCGGCACTAAAGACGCGTTCCGATAATACACTAGCAGCAGGGCAAGCTAGCACCTCCAATGCATACTGGCTAAGCTCTGGCCATGTATCCAGCTTAAAGACCCAAAACTTGAAGGGGGAAGAGCCGTCTGGGAGTACACTGAGAGGGCAAGACATATAGTCTGTCACCATCTGACAGAAACGTTGCCTCCTGCTGACTGGAGCCGTCTGTGATGGTGTAGACATTTGTGGCGGCGGGGACACAAAACTTTGCCACATTTGGGCCATACTGGTCTTGCCTTGTGCTGAGGCGCTGCTTCTGCTCCCTCTTTGTGCAGAGCTTCCTCCACTGCCTCGACGCACTGAGCTGCTTTGTAAAGCACTAGCAGCACTGCTCTCGGTTGGAATGGAGAACATGATGGAATGCACCAGTTTGTCTTGGTACTCCCGCATTTTACGCTCCCGGTTCAACGGTGTTATGAGGCTTTGTAAGTTGTCCAGGTAGCGAGGATCTAGTAGGCTGGACACCCAATAATCAGCCATGTTGAGAATGTGGGCGATGCGGCGGTCGTTTCTCAGGCACTGCAGCATGAAATCAACATGTGCTGCAGACTGCCAACTGGCCAAGAGACACTGTCCCCTGCTTGAGGTGTGATCTCTGCCTGCTCTGCATCACCTCACCCTCGCTCTAGATACTGACTACTAGAGCATTGTGTACCTCCCTCCTCTGGACAGATGTCTTCCTCCTCCATTGACTCCTCTTCATCCTCCTCACAAAGTGTCCCCTGCCTAGGACTTTGTGAGGAACCACGTTGCGCAGACTGTACAGAAGCAGATGGCATTTGTGACTCCTCATCCTCCACCTCTTCCAAAACCTTGTCCCTTAGTGCTTTCAGTGTTTTTTCAAGCAGGCAGATAAGGGGGATAGTCATGCTGACTAGTGCATCATCTGCATTCGCCATCCGCGTGGAATAAACGAAGGCACGCAAAACGTGGCAAATGTCCTTCATAGAGGCCCACTCAGTGGTAGTGAAGTGTGAACGGCGCGCACTGCGACTTGTTTGCGCCTGCTGCAGCTGGTACTCCATTACTGCTGCCTGCTGTTCACACAACCTCTCCAACATATGTAACATTGAATTCCACCTAGTGGGTAGGTCACATATGATGCGATGTTCCGGAAGACGTAATCGGTGCTGCAGAGCTGCAATTTGCGATCTTGCATTGCTGGATCGCCGCAAGTGAGCGCACTCTATGCGGACCTTGTGAAGCAGTGCATCAAGATCCGGATAGTCCCTCAAAAAACTCTGCATGACCAAGTTGAGCACATGTGCCAGACATGGGATGTGAGTGAGGTTGCCTAGGCCCAGAGCTGCCACCAGATTTCGGCCATTGTCACACACTACCATGCCTGGCTGGAGATTCGCTGGCACAAATCACACGTCCCTCTGCTGCTTGATGGCATTCCAGAGCTCCTGCGCTGTGTGGCTTCCCCAAAGAAATTAATTTTAATATGGCCTGTTGACGTTTGGCCACGGCTGTTCTCATATCGGTCATCATAACAGGTAACCGTTTACGGGTCGATGTGGAGGTAGACCATGACGGCTCCTGCAGCGCTGATTCAGAGGAACTGGAGTATGAGGAGGAGTCAATGTGTACAGACTGGATTCCTGCAATCCTTGGAGTTGGCAGAACACGTACAGCGCCAATCTCAAGATCTGTACCCGGCTCCACAACATTTACCCAATGGGCAGTGAGGGAAAGGTATCGTCCCTGTCCATGCTTACTGGTCCACGCATCGGTGGTCTGGTAGACCTTGCTACGGACGGCGTTTTGTAGCGCATATTTAATTTTTCCCTCCATATGCCGTTGCAGGGCAGGGACGGCTTGCCTGCTGAAATAAAAGCGACTGGGCACGTTGTATTGTGGGACTGCCAATGCCATAAAGTTACGGAAGGTGTCAGTCTCCACCAGCCTGAATGATAGCATTTCAAGGGCCAGTAGTTTAGCAATGCCAGCATTCAGAGCCTGTGCTCGGGGGTGGTTTGCCGAGTATGGGCGCCTTTTCTCCCATGCCTGTGCTAACGATGGCTGTAGACTGGCTTGGGAGTGTGAGAATGACAGTGAAAGTGGTGCTGTGGGTGGAATTACACTGTGTCTCTGTACAACAGTGCCAGAGGTTCTTCCATGGCGATCCTGTGAGGAAGCTGAACCAGCTGTGTGTGAGCTGGAGGAAGAGGCTACAACCTGAGCTGAAGAGGTGGTAGGTGGCGCTGTAGGTTGGCCTAGGTCTTCAGTGTGTTTTTGTAACTCCACCACGTGCTTGGTCCGCACATGTTTCCACATATTTGTGGTATTGAGGTTGCTGACACTTTTCCCTCTTTTCACCTTCTGATTACACAGCTTGCAATTGACAAAGCAAATGTCATCTGCAACTGTGTCAAAAAAGGACCAGACACTGCAAGTCTTGGGAGCGCCCGCTTTGAATTTTGGAAGAGCATGCTCCTAATTGGTGCCGAAGTGGAGGCTACAGGAAACCAAGTCTGCCCCCCCCTCTCCCTCCTTTTTGGGCCGTTTGGGGAATCTTTTCCTCAGTGCTGCTCCCACCACCTTCCTGTCCCTCACGCCATGATGGGTCAATAACCTCATCATCTACACCACCCTCTTCAAACCACTGCTTCTCCTGGGTAGTCTCAACAGCACAGTACACACCAGAAAGCGGCACCTGAGTCTCATCATCAGATGCGTACTGAGGTGTGCTGCTGACCATAGACACTGGCCCACCCGCCTCTTCAGATTCAGAGAGACAAAACGGTTGCGCATCACTGCATACTACCTCTTCTTCAAATTCTCGAATTCTTTTCGGCTGGCCCCCTCTTTCCAAGCCAAGAGATTCAGAGAACAGAAGTAGAGATGGCTCCTGTCCAGGGCTCTCTGACTGCCTGGGCAATTTGGCAGGTGGTGAAGAGACAGATGGGTGCTCTTCAGTGCTCAGGACCTGAGAGGATCTGGAACTAATTGAAGTTGATGCGTTAGCTGCCATCCATCCGACAACGGCTTCAATTTGGTCCTCCCGCAGCAGTGGGGTACGGCTAGCTCCTACAAAGCTGCGCATAAAGGACTGTTCCCTGGTAAAATTGGGGGATGCTGATTCACTGGTGCCCGCAGCAGGCACAGAATCCCCACGTCCTCTCCCTGCAGGCACAGAATCCTCACGTCCTCTCCCTGCAGAAACTCCACGCCCACGACCACATGCTTGCAGACAGGCGTGAACAGTGCTGATGCAGAGCACTGTGCACTAGCGCTGCAAGACAAAAAATAAAATTCTCTATGTACTCCTATATAGTGTGTTTGGAACCAATTTAGCTGAATCCGGATGGAACCACCACACTAATAGGAGAAATCAGGAAAAATTATTAATTAGCAAAAAAGGACAATGTATGAGGCAGTGACGCACGCTGAGCGCACTACAACCTGACGTGGCTGAAGCACACACTACAGCGTGAGCTGCACTCACACACAGAGACCTTGCTGACAGCGGTGAACAGCACAGAGAACTATGCACTGGCGCGGCAAGGCACAGTGATTTATAAAGTAGCTTGGGTAAAGCAGAATAGAGCAAATAGGTAGCTAAAACTGTCCCTCAGAACAACAGCGTCCTATCCCTAACTGAATTCACAGCAGAGTGAGCTCAAAATGGTGGCGGCGGCTTTTATAGTGCATCATGACATCATTTCATCAGCCAATCACAGCCATGCAATTAGTTAACATGCCTACATGCCTAACAGGATGTGCCCACACTTCTTAGGATCCTCATTGGCTGAATAAAATGAAACTGGCTCATTGCATTATGGGAACTTCCGATTACAGTATACGATATTCTAAAAGTATCGGAATTAAGTATCGGAATTCCGATAATGCGAATATCGGCCGATACCCGATATTTCAGTATCGGAATGCTCAACACTAGTCAGTACGTCTACAGCGATACCACATTTATACAGTTTTTTTATGTTTTGGCGCTTTTACACATTATAACTATTTTATAGAAAAAATATTTTTTTTTTTGCATCGCTTTATTCTGAGAGCTATAAGTTTTTTATTTTTCAGCTGATGGAGCTGTATGGTGGCTTGTTTTTTGCAGGACAACAAGATGACGTTTTCAGCGATACCATTTTTATTTACATTTGTCTTTTTTATCGCGTTTTGTTCAGTGGTATGATGATGAAGCACCGTTTTTTGATTCATTTTTGATTTCTTTTTTTTACCGTGTTCACTAAAGGGGTAACTAGTGGGACAGTTTATAGGTTAGGTCGTTCTGGACATGGCGATACCAAATATGTGTATTTTTATTGTTTGTTTTTTTAGTTTTCATAATTATATTTATTTATGGGTACAATATACTGTCTATATTTTATTATTTTGGGATTTTTACAAAAAATATTTTTACAAGTGTTTTTTACTTTTTTTTCACTTTTTTACTTAGTTCTACTTTGGGACTTTCACTTTCTGCAGTCTGATCACTGCTATAAGGCATAGCAGTGCAAGATCACTGCTATGCCTTACAGTTGTCAGCCCTGCAGACACAAGATACTAAGATCATGCACTGCACTTGATCTAACTATCTTGCTATTGACTGGTGACCCGGATGTGATCATGACGACATTGGGTCACCATGGAACTTTTGTCCCTCTGATCGCTCGCTAAATGTTGCGATCGCAGCTATCGCAGCATTTAGGGGTTTAAAGTGCCAGGAGCGTTGCGGGCACTGCTCCTGGCACCGAGTGCCTGGTGCCGAGACATATTTATATGTACCTAGGCATTAAGGCCCAGGATACAGGGTTGTATAGATACGTCTCGAGTCAGAAAGGGGTTAAAGGAATTAGATTTAGCTAGAATAAAAAACTAATAAAAAGTTCAATCAAAATTGCTTTTTTTTCTACTTTTTTATTATTTCTTATATACTGACTAATGAAACTAATCTGAACACAATGCTGCTGAAGCTATGAATCCAATGCTTTTCATATTTGTTTTCTATAACAATGTGCTCATTATACATCTATATTTCTAACCACTCTTTACCAGGGGTATGTGATCATTTTTGTATTGTTCACCTAATGCATAACTTGTGAATATTTTTTGTATCTAGGCTATTATAGTACTTGTACACCACGCTGTTATCCATTTTATGGAAATTTCTCGCACTTTCAGTTTTTTATACTTGCAGAACATCGACTTATTGAAGTGGTTGAGAGTAACATATGTTCATCAAGGACACACTATTGAAAGTTGCTAGGATAAATGCAGCTACTTTTATTAAAATGGATTCATAAATTTTGAACCTTTCAACACTTTTGTATGATTATGTTTTTGGGCAAAAGAACCAGTATCTATCACTCTGTATATACTGTATGTAACACTGTAAAGATTCTGTGCTACATAGTTAAAATTTACATTTTAACCTTTTACAGGTCCATTCATATTGCAATATACACTGCTCAAAAAAATAAAGGGAACACTCAAATAACACATCCTAGATCTGAATGAATGAAATATTCTCATTGAATACTTTGTTCTGTACAAAGTTGAATGTGCTGACAACAAAATCACACAAAAATCATCAATGTAAATCAAATTTATTAACCAATGGAGGCTTGGATTTGGAGTCACCCCCAAAATTAAAGTGGAAAAACACACTACAGGCTGATCCAACTTTGATGTAATGTCCTTAAAACAAGTCAAAATGAGGCTCAGTATTGTGTGTGGCCTCCACGTGCCTCTATGACCTCCTTACAATGCCTGGGCATGCTCCAGATGAGGTTGTGGATGGTCTCCTGTGGGATATCCTCCCAGACCTGGACTAAAGCATCTGCCAACTCCTGGACAGTCTGTGGTGCAACGTGACGTTGGTGGATGGAGCGAGACATGATGTCCCAGATGTGCTCAATCTGATTCAGGTCCGGGGAACGGGCGGGCCAGTCCATAACTTCAATGCCTTCATCTTGCAGGAACTGCTGAGACACTCCAGCCACATGAGGTCTGGCATTGTCCTGCATTAGGAGGAACCCAGGGCCAACCGCACGAGCATATCATCTTACAAGGGGTCTGAGGATCTCATCTCGGTACAAAATGGCAGTCAGGCTACCTCTGGCGAGTACATGGAGGGCTGTACGGCCCTCCAAAGAAATGCCACCCCACAGTATTAATGACCCATTGCCAAACAGGTCATGCTGAAGGATGTTGCAGGCAGCAGATCGCTCTCTGCAGCGTCTCCAGACTCTGTCACATCTGTCACATGTGCTCAGAATGAACCTGCTTTCATCTGTGAAGAGCACAGGGCGCCAGTGGTGACTTTGCCAATCCTGGTGTTCTGTGGCAAATGCTAAGCGTCCTGCACGGTGTTGGGCTGAGAGGACAACCCCCTTCTGTGGACGTCGGGCCCTCATACCACCCTCATGGAGTTGGTTTCTTACATGCACATTTGTGGCCTGCTGGAAGTCATTTTGCAGGGCTCTGGCATTGCTCCTCCTGTTCCTCCTTGCACAAAGGGGAGGTAGCGGTCCTGCTGCTGGGTTGTTGCCCTCCTACGGCCCCCTTCATGTCTCTTGGTGTACTGGCCTGTCTCCTGGTAGCATCTCCAGCCTCTGGACACTACGCTGACAGACACAGCAAACCTTCTTGCCACAACTCACATTGATGTGCCATCCTGGATGAGCTGCACTACCTGAGCAACTTCTGTGGGTTGTAGAGTCCGCCTCATGCTACCACGAGTGTGAAAGCATAACCAACATCCAAAAGTGACCAAAACATCAGCCAGAAAGCATTGGTACTGAGATGTGTTCTGTGGTCCCCACCTGCAGAACCACTCCATTATTGAGAGTGTCTTAATAATTGCCAATAATTTCCATCTATTGTCTATTTCATTTGCACAAGAGCATGTGAAATTGATTGTCAATCAGTGTTGCTTCCTAAGTGTACTGTTTCATTTCACAGAAGTTTGATTTACTTGGAGTTATATTCTGTTAAGTGTTCCCATTATTTTTTTGAGCAGTGTATATATATATATATATATATATATATATATATATATATATATATATATATATATATATACAGTTATATGAAAACGTTTGGGCACCCCTATTAATCTTAAGCTTAATGTTTTATAAAAAAATTGGTGTTTTTGCAACAGCTATTTCAGTTTGATATATGTAATAACTGTTGGACACAGTAATGTTTCTGCCTTGAAATGAGGTTTATTGTACTAACAGAAAATGTGCAATCTGCATTCAAACAAAATTTGACAGGTGCATAAGTATGGGCACCTCACCAGAAAAGTGACATTAATATTTAGTAGATCCTCCTTTTGCCAAAATAACAGCCTCTAGTCACTTCCTGTAGCTTTTAATGATTTCCTGGATCCTGGATGAAGGTATTTTTGATCATTCCTCTTTACAAAACAATTCCAGTTCAGTTAAGTTTGATGGTCGCCGAGCATGGACAGCCCTCTTCAAATGATCCCACAGATGTTCAATGATATTCAGGTCTGAGGACTGGGATGGCCATTCCAGAACATTGTAATTGTTCCTCTGCATGAATGCCTGAGTAGATTTGGAGCGGTGTTTTGGATCATTGTCTTGCTGAAAGATCCATCCCCTGTGTAACTTCAACTTTGTCACTGATTCTTGAACATTATTGTCTGGAATCTGCTGATACTGAGTGGAATCCATGCGTCCCTCAACTTTAACAAGATTCCTGGTGCCGCCATTGGCCACACAGCCCCAAAGCATGATGGAACCTCCACCAAATTTTACTGTGGGTAGCAAGTGTTTTTCTTGGAATCCTGTGTTTTCTTGCCGCCATGCATAACGCCATTTTGTAACTCAATAACTCAATCTTGGTTTCATCAGTCGACAGGACCTTCTTCCAAAAAGAAATTGGCTTCTCCAAATGTGCTTTTGCATACCTCAGCCGACTCTGTTTGTGGCATGCTTGCAGAAACGGCTTCTTTCACATCACTCTCCCATACAGCTTCTCCTTGTGCAAAGTGCGTTGTATAGTTGACCGACGCACAGTGACACCATCTGCAGCAAGTTGATGCTGCAGCTCTCTGGAGGAGGTCTGAGGATTGTCCTTGACTGATCTCACCATTCTTCTTCTCTGCCTTTCTGTTGTTTTTCTTGGCCTGCCACTTCTGGCCTTAACAAGAACTGTCCCTGTGTTCTTCCATTTCCTTACTATGTTCCTCACAGTGGAAACTGACAGGTTAAATCTCTGAGACAGCTTTTTGTATCCTTCCCCTGAACAACTATGTGGAATAATCTTTGTTTTCAGATCATTTGACAGTTGCTTTGAGGAGCCCATGATGCCACTCTTCAGAGGAGATTCAAACAGGAGAACAACTTGCAAGTGGACACTTTAAGTAGCTTTTCTCATGATTGCATACACCTGGCTATGAAGTTCAAAGCTCAATGAGGTTACAAAACCAAAAAAAGTGCTTTAGTAAGTCAGTAAAAAGTAGGTAGGAGTATTTAAAACAAGAAAATGATAAGGGTGCCCATACTTATGCACCTGTCAAATTTTGTTTGAATGCAGATTGCACATTTTCTGTTAGTACAATAAACCTCATTTTAAGGCAGAAACATTACTGTGTCCAACAGTTATTACATATATCAAACTGAAATAGCTGTTTCAAAAATACCAATTGTTATAAAACATTAAGCTTAAGATTAATAGGGGTGCCCAAACTTTTTCATATAACTGTATATATATATATATATATATATATATACATATATATATATATATAAATATATATACAGACCAAAATTTGGACACACCTTCTCATTTAAAGATTTTTCTGTATTTTCATGACTATGAAAATTGTACATTCACACTGAAGGCATCAAGACTATGAATTAGCACATGTGGAATTATATACTTAACAAAAAAGTGTGAAACAACTAAAAATATATCTTATATTCTAGGTTCTTCAAAGTAGCCACCTTTTGCTTTGATGACTGCTTTGCACACTCTTGGCATTCTCTTGATGAGTTTCAAGAGGTAGTCACTAGTGTTGAGCCACCCCCGTAGTGTTCGAGTTCGGTTCGGTTCGTCGAACACCCGTGTGTTCGCCGAACAGTTCGTCGAACTGTTCGTCGAACACCTTCGAACACCGTTAAAACCAATGGCAGGCAAACAAAAACACATAGAAACACATAGAAAACACCTTCAAAGGTGTCCAAAAGCTGACAAACTGCTCAGAAGACACAACTAACACATGGAAAAGTGACAAGTACATATAGTCATGCGAAAAGAAAAGAGGTGGAGGAGTAAAAGGAGGGGGAGACACAGATATAGGCATGTCATGCCCTTCTAAAATCCAAAAAGTGAGAAGCCGAGACGGCCAGTCCGCTCCTGCCCGTGCCACCTCCGTGTCGCCGGGTTTGTGCCAGAGCCGCGGTGAACCCTGACGGCCAGCCCCCCTCTCCCAATACTGGTGCCTGTCCGCTGGTGGGTCGAGAGAGCCCCCCTGTGGTGGAGGCAGCTCTAAGCTTTTTAATTTAAATTGTCCCTCTAATTTGAATGAATACACTTTAAATCCATTTACAAGGATCTATTGGAGGGCAAGTCTCATGCCAGCAGCCGCGTAATTCCAGCTCCAGTAGCGTCCACTAAAGCTGCTGCAGTTAAAAAGCTTTTATAAGGATCGAGCTCGGCTGTCCACCGCAAGGCATCCTAGTGCCAGTCCCAGCCCCTATGCCTTGGGGTGCCTCCTGATGCTCTTCACTAAGTATCCCGTGGTCCCGAAGCATTTCCTTTGAAAAAATTAAGTGTCCAAACTACAGGTGGTGTAGCTTGCTTAACAGCCGGGATAATCCGCTGACTAGCAGACACTGCTACTAGGCACAAAGTATTTCCTGGGCTAGATGCAGTTAAAAATTTGTAAGTAGATACTCTCGTTGGATGCTGAGAAAGCATTCCATAGAGTCTCCTGGCACGCCATATATGATTCTCTTAAAAAGCTTGGGGTAGGGGTCTAGGGGACCCTTTTATAGCCAAAATCACGGCCCTGTATCACAATACGTCACCTAGGCTGAAGATAAATGGAACTGTAGCACCGAGGGCTCGGTTGCTACAGACGTATTGCACCTCACCCAGAGGTGTGATATCTCACTCTCAGATAAGGATGGAGTGTGGATCAGGACCCGACACCTGCATGCATTACACCACATTGCCGTGGGGCAGGGCGACCAATATGCCCCTGAGATGGGCACGACAGTCCCTGTCCCTGGCTGGAGTGGGGGGAGGGAACACGGAGGAAGGGGAACCCTGCAGTGCAGGAGCAGGGAGGAAGCAGTTCCTGGGTGCATTGAGAAGGGAGTATAAAAGGTGGGCACCATCTTAGTTCAGTGCAGAGAAGTCTGAGCAGAAGTGGCAGGGAGCAGGGGCTCTGCATGAGCTCTGCTCCGGAGGCGGGCCTAGTAACAGAGGCCCAGGCCTGCAAGAGGGAGAAGGAAGGAAGAGGAGCGGAGAAGGCTCCAGGAACGAGGAATGAAGGGATCCCAGGGGTGCGGACGGGCGAGTCGCCACCGCACGCCCGAATCCACCTGCGTGGAGGGGTCAGGCCAAAGGGGGAGACCGGTCCCCGAACTAGTGGAGGCAGGAAACGACCCTCAGCTAGAAACCGGAGGCTCTGACATTTTATGTGGCGCAGCCCCTTGCTCCACCCGCTAGGAAGGCACCACATAGGGTCAGGGAAACTGGCGCCAAGTTTACCAAGAGGAGGCCCGAGGCAGCCGGACAGAAGTGTTGGTAAGAAAGGCCAGACAAAGGACACACAAAGGGGGTCCTGTGAAGCGCTCCAAAGTTATCTGGGAGTTGTCTGAGCCCCTCACCTGGTGAGCACAGTACGACGTGGGCAGCCGTTACCTGCAGACGTGGTCTGGATAATAAGAACTGTGAGTAAAGGCCCTGAACTGCATCACTGACTCCGTGTCGTTACTGCTGCTGCCCTGCACCATCACCCCCATCCTCCGCATACACTGCCCTGAGGCTATACTCCTCCCGTGGGGAGTTATGCTACGCTCTGCTGCACCCACAACACCAGCCTTAGCGGTCTGCCCTGTAGCGGCGGTTCACTCTGACCGCAATCCACGGGTGGCGTAGTCGGACATTTAAACATCAAAACCACATAAATAGTTCCGCCACTGGTTTGACCGCCCTGAGCCACGGAACCGGATCGCCGCCACGAAGACTACAACCACCAGCTTCCACCAAAAAGGGTCCGGCTCCGGGTGTCCCAAGGCCCAGGGGGTGCGTCAGAACATTTTCATCACCTTTCACAATCACCAATGGGACAAGGCAGGGATGTCCTCTGTCCCCTCTCTTATACATCCTAGTGACGGAGCACCTGCTCTCATCAATTCGCCATAACCCCAATATTAGGTGGATTGAGGTGGGAGGCACCGAGTACAAGTGCTCTCTATTTGCTGATGATGTCCTAGTATATATCACTCAATCACATATATCCATCCCTGCTGTTATGGCTGAAATAGATCACTTTGTTACATGGTAAAATTTTAAAATCAATGCAGCGAAGTCTGAGGCCCTCGATGTCTCCCTCCCTAAATCCATATAGGATTCCATCCAGTCCAACTTTCCCTTTGCCTGGCCCTCACAGGGTATCAAATACTTAGGAATTCCTATTCATAGAGACCTCTCCCATCTATGGTATCTTAATTTTGGGCCCTTTATTGAACAATTCCATACAGACCACGGTTGGCAAGTTAGAACTGTAAGATTCACTACGTGAACCACTGGTGTTTTGTGGAAAAGCACATGTACACCGCGTTCCAAATTATTATGCAAAAAGTGTTTAGGAGTGATAAGGGAAGAATTTGTTTGTTTGTCAGTTAAACTCATTGATGGTGATGTGTGTCAGGGCTCTTTATATCACTGTAAGCAATTGCAGACACCTGTGCTAATTAGTTTGGCAGGTGTGTCCAATAAAGGCAAGACTACTTAAGAAGGCTCTCTCACATTATTAAGCAGCCTACATTTTCTGCCAAAATGGGAAAGAAAAAGGATGTGTCGGCTGCTGAGAAGCAACAAATTGTGGAGTGTTTAGGTCAAGGCATGACTACAATCAACATTGTGCGATGATCAGGATGAAGTGTCTTGGCAATCAAGAAGTATGTAGCTGATTCACAGTACACACGTGTGCGTGCTGATAAGGGCAAATTGAGGACTCTTTCCTACAGGCAATTACGTCAGGTTGAAAGAGCAGCGGCAAAAAAGCCTTGTCATAGCAGCAGACAAGTTTTTGAAGCTGCTTGTGCCTCCAACGTCCCCCGAACAACAAGATGCAGGGTCCTTCAGAGGTTTGCAGCTGTGCATACGCCATCCTGTCGACCTCCTCTATCCACTTCACACAAGCAGAAACGGCTCCAGTGGGCCAAACATTACATGAAGACTGATTTCAAAACTGTTTTGTTCACGGATGAGTGCCGTGCAGCGCTCGATGGTCCAGATGAATGGAGTGGAGGATGGCTGGTTGATGGACACCCCACGCAAACACGGCTACAGCGCCAACAAGGAGGAGGTGGAGTAATGTTTTGGGCTGGAATCATGGGGAGAGAGATTGTCGGCCCCTTTAGGATCCCTGAAGGCGCTAAAGATGAACTCCATAATGTATGTGGATTTTCTCAAACAGCACTTCCTGCCATGGTTCAAGAAGAAGAACCGTGTATTTCACAGCAAGATCATTTTTCTGCATGATAATGCACCATCTCATGCTGCACATAAAACATCTGCATCTCTGGCTGATGTGGGCATAAAAGGGGACAAACTTATGGTGTGACCCCCATGCTCCCCTGACCTCTACCCCATTCAGAACCTTTGGAGCATCATTAAAAGGAGTGTCTATGATGGCGGGAGGCAGTTCACATCTAAGCAACAGCTCTGGGAGGGTATTCTGTCCTCATGCAAAACAATTGAAGCAGAAACCATCCAAAACCTGACAAATTCAATGGACGAGAGAGTTCAGAAGCTCCTTTCGAACAAGGGGTCCTATGTGAAAATGTAACATCACCTAGAATAAAGTTTTGAGTTGAAAACTGTTTGATTTCAGTTTCTAACAACCTGCTAATGCTTATAATTTCAAAAATGACCATTTTTTTGGTCTTTATTAAAATGAAAAGGTTGATCGAAAAGTTTGGGGGATCTAAGAGTGTGGCAACCCAGTAGTCATGATTACTTCGAATTCTGACAATATGAGGGTCATGCTGCAGGTAGTGCTCAAGAAGGCACTTATGTGTCTTGCGCATCTCGGAGCCCCAAAATTATTTTCCGGGCTAGATGCAGCTAAAAATTATTTTTAATTTTAAATCTGGTGAAGCTTATTATAGATGGCCTAATAGGATCAGTGCTGCACACTGCTACAAAGCCCAAATTATTTTCCAGTCAAGATACAGATAAACATGATTAGTAATTTGAAAGCTTAAAATGGTTGGTAGGGTGATTTTAACCAATCATCAAGCTTTTACTCTCCCCAGGATGACACAGGGGTAGAAAAGTCGTTTCGGATCCATGATTTGTTCATCTTTATGAACGTGAGTCTGTCTACATTATCAGTGGAGAGCCGCGTGCGCTTATCTGTCAGCACACCACCAGCAGCGCTGAACACACGTTCAGACAGAACGCTGGCTGCGGGGCATGACAAGATCTCCAAGGCGTAAGTGGCTAGCTCCGGCCATTTATCCAGATTGGAAGCCCAAAAAGAGCAAGGGTCCAGTGACACAGTCGTGGCTTCAATGTTTACTTGGAGATACTCCTGTACCATCGTCTCTAGGCGTTGACTATGTGTCAGACTTCTTGTCTCCTGTGGCCTTGCAAAGGATGGGCTAAAAAAGTGGTGAAATGATTCCGCAAAATTGATGTTACCAGCAGATACTGTGGTTCTGTTACGGTTTGAGTGCTGAACACTTGACGGTCCCACGGTTGGCAAGTTGGAACTGTGAGATTCACTACGTGCACCACTGGTATTTTGTGGAAAAGCACATGTAAGATTCTGCAACAGTCTCTGCTGATACTCCTGCATGCGTGCATCCCTTTCTATGGCAGGAATAATTTCTGCAAATTTACTTTTGTACCGGGGATCTAACAGTGTGGCAACCCAGTAGTCAGGATTATTTCTAATTCTCACAATTCGAGGGTGATGTTGCAGGTAGTGCAGCAAGAAGGCACTCATGTGTGTTGCGCATCCATGAGCACCAAGTCCCTGTTGTGTTGGTGGCGAGGTAACAATCATGCTTCCTTCCTCTGTCCTCTCCCCCCAACCTCGCACAACAGAAATGTGATCAAGGTCTCCCTCATCTGATGAGTCTTCCATCAGTTCGTCCTCCACTTCTTCCTGGGCTCCTGCACCTTCCTCACTAGTTTGGCTGCTACCATGCGCCCTGGTTAAACCATCTCCCCCACCCTCACATGCCTGCCGCCTTGGTGCTGCCGACCGTCTGGACCTTGCAGATGTTAGCCCTTCCGCAAACAACTCCTCATCCTCTACTTCCTCCACCTCCTCTTGTGCCACCACCTGACTCCGAATTCTGTTTAACATGTGCTCCAGCATGTAAATCACCGGAATAGTCATGCTGATAATGGCATCGTCAGCACTAAACATCTTCGTCGCCATTTCAAAACTGTGCAGAAGGGTGCATAGGTCCCTGATCTGAGACCACTCCTCCAGCGTGATTTGCCCCACCTCTGAATCTCGTTGGCCCAGGCTATACGTCAGAACGTATTGCACCAGGGCTTGTCGGTGCTGCCACAGTCGCTGCAACATGTGCAGAGTTGAATTCCACCGGGTAGGCACATCGCATTTTAGCCGGTGAAGTGGCAGGCCCAACGACTTCTGTAGAGATGTAAGTCGCTGAGCTGCGGGATGCGAACGGCGGAAGTGAGCACACAGCGACCGTGCCCTCTGCAGAAGGCCATCTAGTCTGGGATAGTGGGCTAAAAATTGCTGGACAACCAGGTTCAACACATGAGCCATACAAGGCACGTGTGTGACATTGCCCCGGCGAAGGGCCGCACCCAGGTTTGCAGCATTGTCGCACACGGCCTTCCCTGGTTTCAGGTCCAGTGGAGACAACCATTCATGAAATTGGTTCTCCAGAGCTGACCACAACTCCTCAGCTGTGTGACTCACATTTCCCAGACATTTCAATGTAAAAACCGCCTGATGACGTTGAGCCCTACTGCCAGCATAGTAAGGAGGTGTGCAGGATCCCTTCTGCGCAGTTAGAAAGCTTGTGGCATGACCAGACAGGCTTTGGGTGCAGGTGGAAGACCGAGAGGAGGTTGAGGAGGCAGAAGCAGTGGAGGAAAAATGACATAAAGAGGATTGACGCACAACTCGTGGGGACGGCAAGACTTGGACAGCAGCCCCTTGTCCTGCTGTCACCATAGTTACCCAGTGCCCAGTCAGCGACATGTAACGCCCCTGTCCATGCCTACTCGTCCAAGTGTCTGTGGTGAAATGCACCCTGTCACACACAGAGTTTCTCAAAGAAGCGGTGATGTTGTGTGCGACATGCTGGTGGAGCGCAGGCACACCTTTCTTTGAGAAGTAGTGCCGACTGGGCATCTGGTACTGGGGCACTGCGACGGACATAAGGTCTCGAAAATCCTCTGTGTCCACCAGGCGGAAAGGCAGCATTTCTGTAGCCAAGAGCTTGCAGATGGTGAAATTCAACCTCTTAGCTTTCTCATGGCTAGGAGGAAATGGTCTTTTACTTGTCCACATCTGAGGGACCGAGGGCTGGCTATTGTGCTTAGACGGGGTTGATAAGGGTGTCCCCGGCAAACTGCCGGTCTGTGAGGAAGATGCAGGCAGACATGTTAGGTTGCCTTGATCCAAAGGTGGTGCTATCGATGTCGGACAGCGCTCAAGACCAGCTGGTGTTACCACCTCCAAAGAAAATGATGACCTGCCAATCACGCTGGCTGTTGCGGGTAAAGAGGTGGCAGGTCTGCGCCCCAAAACAGGTGTGACTGCTGTCCCCCCAGTCACAGAGGATGAAGAGGCCGCGGATGCACAAGATATGGCAGACGGTGGTTGGCCCGGCCGGCTAGACCGCATTGTAGCACACTGAGCTTCCCACTGCAACTTATGCTTCATGTCCATGTGCCGGTTCATGCATGAAGTACTCAAACTATGTATTTTTTGGCCTCTACTTCGCTTTTGCTGACAAATGTTACAGATAACACGAGTTGGGTCATCTTTATCGATCTGAAAAAATGCCCAGGCTATGCAAGGCTTAGCACCCATGCGACCTGAAGAGCCACCACGATTTGTGGTGAGAGGCAGAGTTGTGTTTGAGGATGCAGTTGTTGACGTGCTTCCAGTACTACGTCTCTGTCCAGGAAGACGCAACCTGACCTCGTCGTCACTAGCATCTTCCTCCACCTCCTCTGCTGACCTCATCTCTTGGCTGACTGTGGGTTGACAGTAAGTGGAATCTCCGACCTCATCATCATCACCCTGTGCGTTATCACACCCGTCGTCCTCAGAGCCAACCTGTTCCTGCCCTGACAAAAAACTAAAGTTGTCGCTCCAATCATGTATTTGAGTCTTATCATCGTCTTCCTCATTGTCTCCACCAACAGGAGTTACAGTTTGGGAATGAGGGTCTACATTATGGTCAGAACCTTCTGCGTCTGGTCCTGGATCCGACTCATAAAGATTCTGGGCATCAGTGCAGATCATTTCCTCGTCTGGATTCACAGAAGCGCTGGAGTCGACCTCTGATTCCCAGGCTATAGTATGAGTAAACAGCTCTGCAGACTCAACCATCTGTTCTACCTCATACTCAGACGGGCAGCTGGAGATTTGGGAGCTGTGAGGAAGCAAGTGCGATTTGGGTGACACCTTTGAGGACTGGAGTATTTGTGATGTTGAAGTTGATGTGGAGGAGAGCCCACTTAAAGGAGCACTTGATATCCGTTGAAGCACCTGCTGTTTTTGTGCCTCATCTGGAATTTGTAGCGATTGGCGTGGCCGTAAGAAAGGGATCTTATCACATTGTCCGCTAAAAGAAGTAGACATTTTAGTTTGGCTGGAAGATGGTCTTTCTTCTGCACCTACCCCACGGACACAACCTTTTTTCCCCTTCCCAACACGCCTATTCCCCTTTCCACCAGCAGCAGGCCTTTTTCCACTCATTTTGGTGGTTAACTAATTCACAACTCTGGAGTTGTTTGCACAAAAAAACAATGGATGGTAACCGAGCAGAGCTGAGTGGCCAAACTGTGGTATTAGGCCAAAACTATTGGCTGGGTTAGATGCAGAAAAAAATTATTTTTAATTTGCAACCTGATGGAGGTCAGTATAGATGGACTAATAGACCAAGTCCCACACACTGCTAGAAGCCCAAATATTTTTTCAGAGCTAGATGCAGAAAAAAATTATTTTTAATTTGCAACCTGATGGAGGTCAGTATAGATGGACTAATAGACCAAGTCCCACACACTGCTAGAAGCTCAAATATTTTTTCAGAGCTAGATGCAGAAAAAAATTATTTTTAATTTGCAACCTGATGGAGGTCAGTATAGATGGACTAATAGACCAAGTCCCACACACCGCTAGAAGCCCAAATATTTTTTCAGAGCTAGATGCAGAAAATTTTTTTATTCAATTTGCAACCTGATGGAGGTCAGTATAGATGGACTAATAGACCAAGTCCCACACACTGCTAGAAGCCCAAATATTTTTTCAGAGCTAGATGCAGAAAAAAATTATTTTTAATTTGCAACCTGATGGAGGTCAGTATAGATGGATTAATAGACCAAGTCCCACACACCGCTAGAAGCCCAAATATTTTTTCAGAGCTAGATGCAGAAAAAAATTATATTCAATTTGCAACCTGCTGGACGTCAGTATAGAAGGACTAATAGAACAAGTCCCACACACTGCTAGAAGCCCAAATATTTTTTCAGAGCTAAATGAAGAAAAAAATTATTTTTAATTTGCAACCTGATGGAGGTCAGTATAGATGGACTAATAGACCAAGTCCCACACACTGCTAGAAGCCCAAATATTTTTTCAGAGCTAGATGCAGAAAAAAATTATTTTTAATTTGCAACCTGATGGAGGTCAGTATAGATGGACTAATAGACCAAGTCCCACACACCGCTAGAAGCCCAAATATTTTTTCAGAGCTAGATGCAGAAAATTTTTTTATTCAATTTGCAACCTGATGGAGGTCAGTATAGATGGACTAATAGACCAAGTCCCACACACTGCTAGAAGCCCAAATATTTTTTCAGAGCTAGATGCAGAAAAAAATTATTTTTAATTTGCAACCTGATGGAGGTCAGTATAGATGGACTAATAGACCAAGTCCCACACACTGCTAGAAGCCCAAATATTTTTTCAGAGCTAGATGCAGAAAAAAATTATTTTTAATTTGCAACCTGATGGAGGTCAGTATAGATGGACTAATAGAACAAGTCCCACACGCTGCTAGAAGCCCAAATATTTTTTCAGAGCTAGATGCAGAAAAAAATTATTTTTAATTTGCAACCTGATGGAGGTCAGTATAGATGGACTAATAGAACAAGTCCCACACGCTGCTAGAAGCCCAAATATTTTTTCAGAGATAAATGAAGAAAAAAATTATTTTTAATTTGCAACCTGATGGAGGTCAGTATAGATGGACTAATAGACCAAGTCCCACACACTGCTAGAAGCCCAAATATTTTTTCAGAGCTAGATGCAGAAAAAAATTATTTTTAATTTGCAACCTGATGGAGGTCAGTATAGATGGACTAATAGACCAAGTCCCACACACTGCTAGAAGCCCAAATATTTTTTCAGAGCTAGATGCAGAAAAAAATTATTTTTAATTTGCAACCTGATGGAGGTCAGTATAGATGGACTAATAGAACAAGTCCCACACGCTGCTAGAAGCCCAAATATTTTTTCAGAGATAAATGAAGAAAAAAATTATTTTTAATTTGCAACCTGATGGAGGTCAGTATAGATGGACTAATAGACCAAGTCCCACACACTGCTAGAAGCCCAAATATTTTTTCAGAGCTAGATGCAGAAAAAAATTATTTTTAATTTGCAACCTGATGGAGGTCAGTATAGATGGACTAATAGACCAAGTCCCACACACCGCTAGTAGCCCAAATATTTTTTCAGAGCTAGATGCAGAAAAAAATTATATTCAGTTTGCAACCTGATGGAGGTCAGTATAGATGGACTAATAGAATGATGCTATGCCCAAAAGATTTTACTTCACTAGGTGCAGTAAAAAAATTGGTATTCTATACACAGGTGGTATATCTTGCAACACAGATAGGCTACTCCACTGACTAACACACTCTGCAATAGGCCAAAAAGGATTAGCTTTGCTAGATTCAGCCAAATGCTGTGAAAAAAACTTGCACAGCACTGGCACAGACCTGCCTGGCAAAAACTGATAGGAACTGATGTAACCTAGTCCTGAAAAGGACTCCAATTACAATTAGTCTTTACTCCCACAATCTATCTATTTAAGAGCACAGACCTGCCTGATAAAAGTCGTAGGAAATGCTGTAACCTAGTCCTTAAAAGGACTGCAATCACAACTATTCCCTACTCCCAAGCTATCTGTATATTTGTGCGAAAATTGGCTTGAAATTAACAAGGTATAGCGCACACAGCAACAGCGGTGCCGTCTAACACGCAGCTGCAGCAGTGAGAAAATGGTGGCGACGGGGAAAATGGCTTGGTCTTATAGGGCAAGGACATGTGACATACACTGCCAATCACACATGCCCTTGCTTGTGTGAAAAAAAGCACTTCGCTCCGTGTGTGCGCTGCTGATAGGCTGACAGATTGCACCTCCCCACTGCAAATGCGGGAAAGAGAAAAAAAAATGGAGATCTTCATTGTTCCTGCAGAGATCCATCCCCTGCCCCTCCCCCCGCCCCGCTGTACACTCAAACTGCGTATTAACATTAATTTTCATCATTACTGAGAAAAAATCCAGTTATGATTTTGGTGCACGAACAGTTATCGAACATAACCTCGAACAGCCGAATTTTTCTCAAATTGTTCGTGTTCGCCGACCGGCTCGAACACCGCCCAAAACAGCTCGAATTTGAGATTGGCGAACAGTTCGAGTAGAACAACGCTCATCTCTAGTAGTCACTGGAAATGGTCTTCCAACAATATTGAAGGAGTTCCCAGAGATGCTTAGAACTTGTTGGCCTTTTGCCTTCACTCTGCGGTCCAGCTCACCCCAAACCATCTCGATTGGGTTCAGGTCTGGTGACTGTGGAGGCCAGGTCATCTGGTGTAGCATCCTATCACTCCCCTTCTTGGTCAAATTGCCTGGAGGTGTGTTTGGCGTCATTGTCCTGTTGAAAAATAAATGCTGGTCCAACTAAACGCAAACCGGATGGAATAGCATGCCGCTGCAAGATGCTGTGGTAGCCATGCTGGTTCAGTATGCCTTCAACTTTGAATAAATCCCCAACAGTGTCACCAGCAAAGCACCCCCACACCATCACACCTCCTCCTCCATGCTTCACGGTGGGAACTAGGCATGTAGAGGCCATCCGTTCACCTTTTCTACGTCACACAAAGACACGGTGGTTGGAACCAAAGATCTCAAATTTGGACTCATCAGACCAAAGCACAGATTTCCACTGGTCTAATGTCCATTCCTTGTGTTCTTTAGCACAAACAAGTATCTTCTGCTTGTTGCCTGTCCTTAGCAGTGGTTTACTAGCAGCTATTTTACCACGAAGGCCTGCTGCACAAAGTCTCCTCTTAACAGTTGTTGTAGAGATGTGTCTGCTGCTAGAACTCTGTGTGGCATTGACCTGGTCTCCAATCTGAGCTGCTGTTAACCTGCGATTTCTGAGGCTGGTGACTCGGATAAACTTATCCTCAGAAGCAGAGGTGACTCTTGGTCTTCCTTTCCTGGGGCGGTCCTCATGTGAGCCAGTTTCTTTGTAGCGCTTGATGGCTTTTGCTACCACACTTGGGGACACTTTCAAAGTTTTCTCAATTTTTCGCACTGACTGACCTTCATTTCTTAAATGATGGCCACTCGTTTTTCTTTACTTAGCTGCTTTTTTCCTGCCATAATACAAATTCTAACAGTCTATTCAGTAGGACTATCAGCTGTGTATCCACCCGACTTCTGCACAACACAACTGATGGTCCCAACCGCATTTATAAGGCAAGAAATACCCCTTATTAAACCTGACAGGGCACACCTGTGAAGTGGAAACCATTTCCAGTGAATACCTCTTGAAGCTCATCAGGAGAATGCCAAGATTGTTCAAAGCAGTCATCAAAGCAAAAGGTGGCTACTTTGAAGAAACTAGAATATAAGACATATTTTCAGTTGTTTCACACTTTTTTGTTAAGTATATAATTCCACATGTGTTATTTCATAGTTTTGATGCCTTCAGTGTGAATGTACAATTTTCATAGTCATAAAAATACAGAAGAATCTTTAAATGAGGTGTGTCCAAACTTTTGGTCTGTACTGTATATATATTCATATATATATATTTATATATTTACTGTGCAAGCAAAATGATTTTTTATTTCTAAATGTATCAGATTTTCAGAATTTTAGGGCAATTATTCTATCATTTTATGTTGCATATAAATTAAATATTATAATATCACTACAAATAAAAAAGAGAAAATTGGATATTTATGACAATGGATTACAACAGTTTCTGGTGACTGACATGACTCGCCCCGTGTTCCAATTTGGTGTAGAATATCATTATGAAGAAAAGCGTGGCCATCCATGTCAATCACTGATAATCAGAAACCCCTCTAAACAGAGTTAAAGAGAGCTGAGCTCAGGGACACAACAGATCCATTATTACTGATGCATCAGTTTTTGTGGCAGTGGGAAAAATGTGACTGCTAATAAAGATTGGACAGTCACTTCTAAAATCGATGCCATCTGGGCTGATCATCTTGCCACATTTTTTAGCATTACATAGCGCCCAATCAAATATACAGTATGATCTCCGGCAAAGTGCATGCCACATTCATACAATTTTTTCAATGTATAGTTTAACGACCTCATAGGCCTCCATTTACCAGGTGGAAGCAAAATGTGAGTACTTTTAGCTTCCATCGGGCCAGTTTGTGTCTACATACCAATTATTGAACTGTGAAGGAAAGTGAAACAGATTATGCTTTCCTTTACAGGAGGTAACTGCAAAAAAATCCATATACCATGTAGAGCACATGTTTTACAATGAGTCCTTATAGAAAATAGATTGCTAAGAATCCATCCAGACTTTAGCCATTATTGGGCATATATCTCCCAAGTGTATATGTCAATAGTAGTGTTGAGCCACCCCAGTAGTGTTAGAGTTCGGTTCAGTTCGTCGAACACCCGTATGTTCGCCGAACTGTTCGTCGAACTGTTCGTCGAACACCTTCGAACACCGTTAAAACCAATGGCAGGCAAACAAAAACACATAGAAAACACCTTCAAAGGTGTCCAAAAGCTGACAAACTGCACAGAAGACACAACTAACACATGGAAAAGTGACAAGTACATATAGTCATGCGAAAAGAAAAGAGGTGGAGGAGTAAAAGGAGGGGGAGACACAGATATAGGCATGTCATGCCCTTCTAAAACCAAAAAAGTGCGAAGCCGACACAGCCAGTCCGTTCCTGCCCGTGCGACCTCCGTGTCGCCGGCTTTGTGCCAGAGCTGCAGTGGACCCTGACGGCCAGCCCCCCTCTCCCAATACTGGTGCCTGTCCGCTGGTGGGTCGAGCGAGCCCCCATGTGGTGGAGGCAGGTCTAAGCTTTTTAACTTAAATTGTCTCTCTAATTTGAATGAATACACTTTAAATCCTTTTACAAGGATCTATTGGAGGGCAAGTCTCATGCCAGCAGCCGCGTAATTCCAGCTCCAGTAGAGTCCACTAAAGCTGCTGCAGTTATAAAGCTTTTATAAGGATCGAGCTCAGCGGTCCACCGCAAGGCGTCCTACCGCCAGTCCCAGCCCCTATGCCTTGTGGTGCCTCCTCATGCTCTTCACTGAGTATCTCGGGGTCCCGAAGCATTTCCTTTGAAAAAATTAAGTGTCCAAACTACAGGTGGTGTAGCTTACTTAACAGCTGGGATAAACCGCTGACTAGCAGACACTGCTACTAGGCACAAAGTATTTCCTGGGCTAGATGCAGTTAAAAACTTGTAATTAGATATTCTCATTGGATGCTGAGAAAGCATTCCATAGATTCTCCTGGCATGCCATATATTATTCTCTTAAAAAACTTGGGGTAGGGGTCTAGGGGACCCTTTTATAGCCAAAATCATGGCCCTGTATCGCAATACGTCACCTAGGCTGAAGATAAATGGAACTGTAGCACCCCGAGGGTTCGGTTGCTACAGAGGTATTGCACCTCACCCAGAGGTGTGATATCTCACTCTCAGGTAAGGATGGAGTGTGGATCAGGACCCCGACACCTGCATGCATTACACCACATTGCCGTGGGGCAGGGCGACCAATATGCCCCTGAGATGAGCACGACAGTCCCTGTCCCTGGCTGGAGAGGGGGGAGGGAACACCGAGGAAGGGGAACCCTGTAGTGCAGGAGCAGGGAGGAAGTAGTTCCTGGGTGCATTGAGAAGGGAGTATAAAAGGTGGACACCATCTTAGTTCAGTGCAGAGAAGTCTGAGCAGAAGTGACAGGGAGCAGGGGCTCTGCATGAGCTCTGCTCCAGATGCGGGCCTAGTAACAGAGGCCCAGGCCTGGAAGAGGTAGAAGGATGGAAGAGGAGCAGAGAAGGCTCCAGGAACGAGGAACGAAGGGATCCCAGGGGTGCGGACGGGCGAGTCACCACCGCACGCCCGAATCCACCTGCGTGGAGGGGTCAGGCCAAAGGGGGAGACCGGTCCCCGAAACTAGTGGAGGCAGGAAACGACCCTCAGCTAGAAACCGGAGGCTATGACATTTTATGTGGCGCAGCCCCTCGATACACCCGCTAGGAAGGCACTACATAGGGTCAGGGAAACTGGCGCCAAGTTTACCAAGAGGAGGCCCGAGGCAGCCGGACAGAACCGTTGGTACGAAAGGCCAGACAAATGACACACAAAGGGGGTCCTGTGAAGCACTCCAAAGTTATCTGGGAGTTGTCTGAGCCCCTCACCTGGTGAGCACAATACGACGTCGGCAGCCGTTACCTGCAGAAGTGGTCTGGATAATAAGAACTGTGAGTAAAGGCCCTGGACTGCATCACTGACTCCATGTCGTTACTGCTGCTGCCCAGCACCATCACCCCCATCCTCCGCATACACTGCCCTGAGGCTATACTCCTCCCGTGGGGAGATATACTATGGTCTGCTGCACCCACAACACCAGCCTCAGCGGTCTGCCCTGCAGCGGCGGTTCACTCTGACCGCAATCCACGGGTGGCGTAGTCGGACATTTAAACATAAAAACCACATAATTAGTTCGGCCACTGGTTTGACCACCCTGAGCCACGGAACCAGATTGCCGCCACGGAGACTACAACCACCAGCATCCACCAAAAAGGGTCGGGCTCAGGGTGTCCCAAGGCCCAGGGGGCGCGTCAGAACATTTTCATCACCTTTCATAATCACCAATGGAACAAGGCAGGGATGTCCTCTGTCCCCTCTCTTATACATCCTAGTGACGGAGCACCTGCTCTCATCAATTCGCCATAACCCCAATATTAGGTGGATTGAGGTGGGAGGCACCGAGTACAAGTGCTCTGCATTTGCTGATGATGTCCTAGTATATATCACTCAATCACATATATCCATCCCTGCTGTTATGGCTGAAATAGATCACTTTGTTACATGGTCAAATTTGAAAATCAATGCAGCGAAGTCTGAGGCCCTCGATGTCTCCCTCCCCAAATCCATACAGGATTCCATCCAGTTCAACTTTCCCTTTGCCTGGCCCTCACAGGGTATCAAATACTTAGGAATTCCTATTCATAGAGACCTCTCCCATCTATGTTATCTTAATTTGGGGCTCTTTATTGAACAACTCCATACAGACCACGGTTGGCAAGTTAGAACTGTAAGATTCACTACGTGATTCACTGGTGTTTTGTGGAAAAGCACATGTACACTGTGTTTCAAATTATTATGCAAAAAGTGTTTAGAAGTGATAAGGGAAGAATTTGTTTGTTTGTCAGTTAAACTCATTGATGGTGATGTGTGTCAGGGCTCTTTATATCACTGTAAGCAATTGCAGACACCTGTGCTAATTAGTTTGGCAGGTGTGTCCAATGAAAGGCAAGACTACTTAAGAAGGCTGTCCCACATTATTAAGCAGCCTACATTTTCTGCCAAAATGGGAAAGAAAAAGGATGTGTCGGCTGCTGAGAAGCAACAAATTGTGGAGTGTTTTGGTCAAGGCATGACTACAATCAACATTGCCAAGACACTTCATCCTGATCATCGCACAATCAAGAAGTATGTAGCTGATTCAAAGTACACACGTGTGCGTGCTGATAAGGGAAAATTGAGGACTCTTTCCTACAGCCAATTACGTCAGGTTAAAAAAGCAGCGGCAATAAAGCCTTGTCATAGCAGCAGACAAGTTTTTGAAGCTGCTGGTGCCTCCAACGTCCCCCGAACAACAAGATGCAGAGTCCTTCAGAAGTTTGCAGCTGTGCGTAAGCCATCTTGTCGACCTCCTCTATCCACTGCACACAAGCAGAAACGGCTCCAGTGGGCCAAACAATACATGAAGACTGACTTCAAAACTGTTTTGTTCACCAATGAGTGCCGTGCAATGCTCGATGGTCCAGATGGATGGAGTGGAGGATGGCTGGTTGATGGACACCCCACGCAAACACGGCTACAGCGCCAACAAGGAGGAGGTGGAGTAATGTTGGGCTGGAATCATGGGGAGAGAGATTGTCGGCCCCTTTAGGATCCCTGAAGGGGTAAAGATGAACTCCATAATGTATGTGGAGTTTCTCAAACAGCACTTCCTGCCATGGTTCAAGAAGAAGAACCATGTATTCCACAGCAAGATCATTTTCATACATGATAATGCTCCGTCTCATGCTGCACATAACACATCTGCATCTCTGGCTGATATGGGCATAAAAGGCGACAAACTTATGGTGTGACCCCCATGCTCCCCTGACTTCAACCCCATTCAGAACCTCTGGAGCATCATCAAAAGGAGTGTCTATGACGGCGGGAGGCAGTTCACATCTAAGCAACAGCTCTGGGAGGGTATTCTGTCCTCATGCTGAAAACTGTTTGATTTCAGTTTCTAATAACCTGCTAATGCTTATAATTTCAAAAATGAACATTTTTTTGTTCTTTGTTAAAATGAAAAGGTTGATCGAAGAGTGTGGGGGATCTAAGAGTGCGGCAACCCAGTAGTCAGGATTACTTCGAATTCTGACAATCTGAGGGTCATGTTGCAGGTAGTGCAGCAAGAAGACACTCATGTGTCTTGCGCATCTAGGAGCCCCAAAATTATTTTCCGGGCTAGATGCAGCTAAAAATTATTATTAATTTGAAAGCTGGTGGAGCTTAGTATAGATGGCCTAATAGAATCAGTACTGCACACTGCTACAAAGCCCTAATTATTTTCCAGCCAAGATACAGATAAACATGATTAGTAATTTTAAATCTGGTGGAGCTTAGTACAGATGGCCTAATAGAATCAGTACTGCACACAGCTACAAAGCCCAAATTGTTTTCCAGCCAAGATACAGATAAACATGATTAGTAATTTTAAAGCTTAAAATGGTTGGGGAGGTGATTTTAACAGATCATCAAGCTTTTACTCTCACCAGGATGACACAGGGGTAGAAAAGTCGTTTCGGATCCATGATTTGTTCATCTTTATGAACGTGAGTCTGTCTACATTATCAGTGGAGAGCCGCGTGCGCTTATCTGTCAGCACACCACCAGCAGCGCTGAACACACGTTCAGACAGAACGCTGGCTGCGGGGCATGACAAGATCTCCAAGGCGTAAGTGGCGAGCTCCGGCCATTTATCCAGATTGGAAGCCCAAAAAGAGCAAGGGTCTAGTGACACAGTCATGGCTTCAATGTTTACTTGGAGATACTCCTGTACCATCATCTCTAGGCGTTGACTATGTGTCAGACTTCTTGTCTCCTGTGGCCTTGCAAAGGATGGGCTAAAAAAGTGGTGAAATGATTCCGCAAAATTGATGTTACCAGCAGATACTGTGTTTCTGTTACGGTTTGAGTGCTGAACACTCGACAGTCCCCCGGTTGGCAAGTTGGAACTGTGAGATTCACTACGTGCACCACTGGTGTTTTGTGGAAAAGCACATGTAAGATTCTGCAACAGTCTCTGTTAATACTCCTGCATGCGTGCATCCCTTTCTATGGCAGGAATAATTTCTGCAAATTTACTTTTGTACTGGGGATCTAACAGTGTGGCAACCCAGTAGTCAGGATTGTTTCTAATTCTCACAATTCGAGGGTCATGTTGCAGGTAGTGCAGCAAGAAGGCACTCATGTGTCTTGCGCATCCAGGAGCACCAAGTCCCTGTTGTGTTGGTGGCGAGGTAACAATCATGCTTCCTTCCTCTGTCCTCTCCCCCAACCTCGCACAACAGAAATGTGATCAAGGTCTCCCTCATCTGATGAGTCTTCCATCAGTTCGTCCTCCACTTCTTCCTGGGCCCCTGCACCTTCCTCACTAGTTTGGCTGCTACCATGCACCCTGGTAAAACCATCTCCCTCACCATCACATGCCTGCTGCCTTGGTGCTGCCGACCGTCTGGACCTTGCAGATGTTAGCCCTTCCGCATACAACTCCTCCTCCTCTACTTCCTCCACCTCCTCTTGTGCCACCACCTGACTCCGAATTCTGTTTAACATATGCTACAGCATGTAAATCACCGGAATAGTCATGCTGATAATGGCATCGTCAGCACTAAACATCTTCATCGCCATTTCAAAACTGTACAGAAGGGTGCATAAGTCCCTGATCTGAGACCACTCCTCCAACGTGATTTGCCCCACCTCTGGATCTCGTTGGCCCAGGCTATACATCAGAACGTATTGCACCAGGGCTTGTCGGTGCTGCAACAGTCGCTGCAACATGTGCAGAGTTGAATTCCACCGGGTAGGCACATCGCATTTTAGCCGGTGAAGTGGCAGGCCCAGCGACTTCTGTAGAGATGTAAGTCGCTGAGCTGCTGGATGCGAACGGCGGAAGTGAGCGCACAGCGACAGTGCCCTCTGCAGAAGGCCATCTAGTCCGGGATAGTGGGCTAAAAATTGCTGGACAACTAGGTTCAACACGTGAGCCATACAAGGCACGTGTGTGACATTGCCCCGACGAAGGGCCGCACCCAGGTTTGCAGCATTGTCGCACACGGACTTCCCTGGATTCAGGTCCAGTGGAGACAACCATTCATGAAACTGGGTCTCCAGAGCTGACCACAACTCCTCAACTGTGTGACTCACATTTCCCAGACATTTCAAAGTAAAAACCACCTGATGACATTGAGCCCTGCTTCCAGCATAGTAAGGAGGTGTGCAGGATCCATTCTGCACAGTTAGAAAGCTTGTGGCATGACCAGACAAGCTTTGGGTGCAGGTGGAGGAACAAGAGGAGGTTGAGAAGGCAGAAGCAGTGGAGGAGCTTTGAGATAAAGAAGATTGACGCACAACTCGTGGGGACGGCAAGACTTGGACAGCAGCCCCTTGTCCTGCTGTCACCATAGTTACCCAGTGCCCAGTCAGCGACATGTAACGCCCCTGTCCATGTCTACTCGTCCAAGTGTCTGTGGTGAAATGCACCCTGTCACACACAGAGCTTCTAAAAGAAGCGGTGATGTTGTGTGCGACATGCTGGTGGAGCGCAGGCACACCTTTCTTTGAGAAGTAGTGCCGACTGGGCATCTGGTACTGGGGCACTGTGACAGACATAAGTTCTCGAAAAACCTCTGTGTCCACCAGGCGGAAAGGAAGCATTTCTGTAGCCAAGTGCTTGCAGATGGTGAAATTCAACCTCTTAGCTTTCTCATTGCTAGGAGGAAATGGTCTTTTACTTGTCTACATCTGAGGGACTGAGAGCTGGCTGTTGTGCTTAGACGGGGTTGAGAAGGGTGTCCCCGGCAAACTGCCGGTCTGTGAGGAAGATGCAGGCAGACATGTTAGGTTGCCTTGATCCAAAGGTGGTGCTCTCGATGTAGGACAGCGCTCAACACCAGCTGGTGTTACCTCCTCCAAAGAAAATGATGACCTGCCAATAACGCTGGCTGTTGCGGGTAAAGAGGTGGCAGGTCTGCGTCCCAAAACAGGTGTGACTGCTGTCCCCCCAGTCACAGAAGATGAAGAGGCCGCAGATGCACAAGATGTGGTAGACGGTGGCTGGCCCGGCCGGCTATGCCGCATTGTAGCACAGTGAGCTTCCCACTGCAACTTATGCTTCATGTCCATGTGCCGGTTCATGCATGAAGTACTCAAATTATGTATTTTTTGGCCTCTACTTAGCTTTTGCTGACAAATGTTAGAGATAAAGCGAGTTGGGTCATCTTTATCGATCTGAAAAAATGCCCAGGCTATGCAAGGATTAGCACCAATGCGACCTGAAGAGCCACCACGACTTGTGGTCAGAGGCAGAGTTGTGTTTGAGGATGCAGTTGTTGACGTGCTTCCAGTACTACGTCTCTGTCCAGGAAGGCGCAACCTGACCTCGTCGTCACTAGCATCCTCCTCCACCTCCTCTGCTGACCTCATCTCTTGGCTGACTGTGGGTTGACAGTAAGTGGGATCTCCAACCTCATCATCATCACCCTGTGTGTTATCACACCCGTCGTCCTCAGAGCCAACCTGTTCCTGCCCTGACAAAAAACTAAAGTTGTCGCTCCAATCAGGTATTTGAGTCTCATCATCGTCTTCCTCATTGTCTCCACCAACAGGAGTTACAGTTTGGGAACGAGGGTCTACATTATGATCAGAACCTTCTGCGTCTGGTCCTGGATCCGACTCATAAAGATTCTGGGCATCAGTGCAGATCATTTCCTCGTCTGGATTCACAGAAGCTCTGGAGCCGACCTCTGATTCCCAGGCTATAGTATGAGTAAACAGCTCTGCAGACTCAACCATCTGTTCTACCCCATACTCAGACGGGCAGCTGGAGACTTGGGAGCTGTGAGGAAGCAAGTGCGATTGGGGTGACACCTCTGAGGACTGGAGTATTCATGATGTTGAAGTTGATGTGGAGGAGAGCCCACTTAAAGGAGCACTTGATATCCGTTGAAGCACCTGCTGTTTTTGTGCCTCATCTGGAATTTGTAGCGATTGGAATGGCTGTAAGAAAGGGATCTTATCACATTGTCCGCTAAAAGAAGTAGACATTTTAGTTTGGCTGGAAGATGGTCTTTCTTCTGCAGATGTTACTGTTGCTTTAACACCTACCCCACGGACACAACCTTTTTTCCCCTTCCCAACACGCCTATTCCCCTTTCCACCAGCAGCAGGCCTTTTTCCACTCATTTTGGTGGTTAACTAATTCACAACTCTGGAGTTGTTTGCACAAAAAAACAATGGATGGGAACCGAGCAGAGCTGAGTGGCCAAACTGTGGTATTAGGCCAAAAGTATTGGCTGGGTTAGATGCAGATAAAAATTATACTGAATTTGCAACCTGATGGAGGTCAGTATAGATGGACTAATAGACCAAGTCCCACACACTGCTAGAAGCCTAAATATTTTTTCAGAGCTAGATGCAGATAAAAATTATTTTTAATTTGCAACCTGGTGGAGGTTAGTATAGATGGACTAATAGACCAAGTCCCACACACTGCTAGAAGCCTAAATATTTTTTCAAAGCTAGATGCAGATAAAAATTATTTTTCATTTGCAACCTGGTGGAGGTTAGTATAGATAGACCAATAGACCAAGTCCCACACACTGCTAGAAGCCTAAATATTTTTTCAGAGCTAGATGCAGATAAAAATTATTTTTTATTTGCAACCTTGTGGAGGTCAGTATAGATGGACTAATAGACCAAGTCCCACACACTGCTAGAAGCCTAAATATTTTTTCAGAGCTAGATGCAGAAAAAAATTAGATTGAATTTGCAACCTGATGGAGGTCAGTATAGATGGACTAATAGACCAAGTCCCACACTCTGCTAGAAGCCTAAATATTTTTTCAGAGCAAGATGCAGATAAAAGTTATTTTTAATTTGCAACCTGGTGGAGGTTAGTATAGATGGACTAATAGACCAAGTCCCACACACTGCTAGAAGCCTAAATATTTTTTCAAAGCTAGATGCAGATAAAAATTATTTTTCATTTGCAACCTGGTGGAGGTTAGTATAGATAGACCAATAGACCAAGTCCCACACACTGCTAGAAGCCTAAATATTTTTTCAGAGCTAGATGCAGATAAAAATTATTTTTTATTTGCAACCTTGTGGAGGTCAGTATAGATGGACTAATAGACCAAGTCCCACACACTGCTAGAAGCCTAAATATTTTTTCAGAGCTAGATGCAGAAAAAAATTATATTGAATTTGCAACCTGATGGAGGTCAGTATAGATGGACTAATAGAACAAGTCCCACACACTGCTAGAAGCTGAAATATTTTTTCAGAGCTAGATGCAGAAAAAAATTATATTGAATTTGCAACCTGATGGAGGTCAGTATAGATGGACTAATAGAACAAGTCCCACACACTGCTAGAAGCTGAAATATTTTTTCAGAGCTAGATGCAGGAAAAAATTATATTGAATTTGCAACCTGATGGAGGTCAGTATAGATGGACTAATAGAACAAGTCCCACACACTGCTAGAAGCTGAAATATTTTTTCAGAGCTAGATGCAGAAAAAAATTATATTGAATTTGCAACCTGATGGAGGTTAGTATAGATGGACTAATAGAACAAGTCCCACACTCTGTTAGAAGCCTAAATATTTTTTCAGAGCTCGATGCAGAAAAATATTATATTGAATTTGCAACCTGGTGGAGGTTAGTATAGATGGACTAATAGAATGATGCTATGCCCAAAAGGTTTTACTTCACTAGGTGCAGTAAAAAATTTGTATTCTATACACACGTGGTGTAGCTTGCAACACAGATAGGCTACTCCACTGACTAACACACACTGCAAGAGGACAAAAATGATTTGCTTTGCTAGATTTAGCCAAATGCTGTGAAAAAAACTTGCACAGCACTGGCACAGACCTGCCTGACAAAAAGTGATAGGAACTGATGTAACCTAGCCCTGAAAAGGACTGCAATTACAATTAGTCTTTACTCCCACAACCTATCTATTTAAGAGCACAGACCTGCCTGATAAAAGTCGTAGGAAATGATGTAACCTAGTCCTTAAAAGGACTGCAATCACAACGCTTCCCTACTCCCAAGCTATCTGTAGATTAGTGCGAAAATTGGCTTGAAATTAACAAAGTATAGCGCACACAGCAACAGCGGTGCCGTCTAACACGCAGCTGCAGCAGTGAGAAAATGGTGGCGACGGGGAAAATGGCTGGGTCTTATAGGGCAAGGACATGTGACATACACTGCCAATGACACATGCCCATGCTTGTGTGAAAAAAAGCAGTTCGCTCCGTGTGTGCGCTGCTGATAGGCTGACAGACTGCACCTCCCCACTGTAAATGCGGGAAAGAGAAAAAAAAAATGGAGATCTTCATTATTCCTGCAGAGATCCATCCCCTGTCCCTCCCCTCGCCCCGCTGTACACTCAAACTGCGTATTAACATTAATTTTCAGCATTACTGAGAAAAAATCCAGTTATGATTTTGGTGCACGAACAGTTATCGAACATAACCTCGAACAGCTGAATTTTTTTCAAATCGTTCGTGTTCGCCGAACGGCTCGAACACCGCCCAAAACTGCTCGAATTTGAGATTGGCGCACAGTTCGAGTTGAACACCGCTCATCTCTAGTCAATAGCTGTCAAGTAGAAAATGCACTTAGCTTTACTATGTCCAACAGAGAAGAGAATCAAATATTTGCAGTAGCTCTCCTGTATGACCTAACATTTGAGGATTCCAAACAGGGACCCATTCCTGATGTTCTTAATAAGCACATAAGCACTTTGCCTAAAAGGCCTTTATGTTCAGAGATTCTGCAATGGATTATCTCACAGGTCTGCAAGTTACTTCCACAGCAGATTTTTCAGGCTACTTTTTAATGTGCCTCTCAGGTCCATGCTTCTACTAAGGGTTCAGACTCTCAGCCCTTATCCATATGTATGTCATTTGACAAATGGTAAGGTTTTAATATTAGAGTTAGGACTGTCCCATAAGGGTTGTCGTGACGTGGTGGGATGGCTTTTAAATTATTTTGATCAAAATTTATGTTAACTAAATACCCTTTACTATTTATTATTACTTTTATGCCCTTCGCAATTTATCCATTTACTTTTGGGTATTTGTGTATTGTGCTTTTGTCTCTGTTTTTTTCTGTCTAATGGCTTTATGTGAACATGCATTTACATTGTGCATGCACACCAATTTACATTTCAGTTCAGACTCCCAGGTTTTTTCTCTGTAGTCTAATTTGCATTAGTGCATATAAGGGTGTGGCTGCGCTTTTTCTGAGCTGGAAGGTTCATTCTGCCTCTCAGGTCCATGCTTCTACAAAGGGTTCAGTCTCTTTGTCCTTATCCATATGTACGTCACTTGACAAATGGTAAGGTTTTAATATTAGAGTTAGGACTGTCCCAAAAGGGTTGCCGTGACGTGGCGGGTGGCTTTTACATTACAGTATTTTGATCAAAATTTTTGTTAACTAAATACCCTTTATTATTTATCATTACTTTTATGCACTTTGCGATTTATCCATTTACTTTTGAGTATTTGTGTATTGTGCTTCCGTCTTTGGTTTTTACTTTTTAATGTGGCCTTAAGAGCTAATCCATTTTGTGCAGAAGGATGGACACAAAGATGGAAACCAGAAAGGCCCCATTATAGTCAATTGTATCACTGGATTATAAGCTTTTGGTGTCTGAGAAAAACAAGACAGAAGAAGAATCAACGACTTTGAAATGTGTTGTGCTGGAGAAGGATGTTTTCACTACCAGGGATGGCAAGAAGAACAAACAAATCAATTTTGAAACAAATCAAGCCAGATATATCACTTGAATTAATGATTACCAAGCTACAACTTGCCTACTTTGGACACATCATTCAAAGAGGGCAATCACTGGAGAAGGACATTGTGGTTGGAAAAATAGAAGGAACAAGGTGAAGAGGAAGACCTGCAAACCGATTGCTTGATACTATCAGGATAACTGCGGAGAAGATCCTGGTGGACCCATCTAGGCTTACACAAGATTAATTTTACTCCAGATTGTTCATCCATCAATTTGAAATGGCTCGATATTGAGTTGAAGGCTGTGAAATAATAAAATAATAAAATGTGATGCATTCAATAGTGCTGTCATTTTCTTTTTTCTACTCCTACTATGGAGCAGAATAATGAAAATGTGGAAATGAACAAAACAGATGTGATCAGAGCCTTAAATGCATAATGTACTGTAGTCTTCCTGATGTTTGAATGGTAACATTAGAAATAGTCATGATTGACATATATGATCAGAGAACATCACACAAGAATCTTTATAGAAGATAAGTCTAATACTGCATTTGGGAGAGTGTTAAAAAATACCATCATTTGCTCATAAAAGTTATTTTTTAATTAATTAGTCATTGATTAATACAAGAATTTTCCAATTAAAAGTAATGAAATCCATGTAGCAGAAGGCTTAATTTTACCTCTTTCAATTCAAGGAAATTGATTTAAATCTGCATTTATGACTGTAATGACATCTGTTTCTGCTGAGTGTGGCAATCTATGCCAATATTCATAAGGAAGGCTTAAATTCTCATCTGTTCATCCATTAATTTCAGTATACAAGGTTTAAGGCACTCATGACCAATAATATGAAAATGAACTATTCATTTCATGAAGGAGGACATCTCAAGAATGTTACGCTTGCCTTAGAGTAAAAATATTGTAAATTCTGCAGATTTTGGGCAATAAAGTTTACAGATGTCTCATAACCTGCTGTTATTTTTCAGGTTTTATACAATAAATATAAACTACAACACAAATTCACTGTGACGGGCAGGCATGAGCCCAGAAAGTGCCAAGATGAGCTAAATTGCTAAAATTATTTAATACTCAAAATAGCTTTCACTTTATTCATGGCAGCCAAGTTTCAGATCTTGGAGTATTATCGGAGCATTGCTATATGGCTTTCTGGTTAATTTATAGAGATATTATACCATTCCACAAATATTCTGAATCCAATAAAAACCATTGCATTACATAGTAACATTGCTTGTAAGGCTGAAACACAAAAGTCCAGTTAAGCGTAATATACTGAAATATTGATTCATAGAATGACAGAAAAACCTGATATGGCAAAAGACAGTTTTCTTCATCTAAAAAAATGTCCTTCTCAACCCCAAATATGGCAATGAAAATACATTTCTGGATCAATAAACCCACTTTTAGTAATTTAGTAACCAAACACATGTACTTAAATTGTTTTTTTCATTTTTTTAAGGAATATTTGTTATGTAAGACTTAGAAATGTTAATTCTGTGTGTATATGCGCAAACATAAGAGACAAAAGGGAAAATCATGGACACCATTTGCACATGATCATTACCCTACTGGGACATGTCCTTATATGTAAATGACAATGGTATGTTTTACTATGCTCTGACATTTTTTTTTGGCTGTAGTGTAATTTCAAGAAGGAATTACACTCATGTAGAGATCTGCAAAGTCAGTGAATATTCACCAAAAGGGATGGCGACAAATGTGTACATACATTGGAGGCGGACCATGTGGTTTTAATGTGGTCTAACCCATTGTTGGTTCCGTTCCCTTTGTTAATGGGTGGCAAAAACCTGTGAAGATCATCTGCGTTGTTAGAAAATAGGCAATGCGTAAAAAGCCACAATAGGTTTTAATAGGAACACTTTAGAAACTCCCTTAAATTCATAAGAGGACTAGTACATGTTCTTCTACTGTCTCCTATAAAAAGGACTAAGTGCTCCTTATTATTGATTCCCTTCATCTCCATGGAGTTCAGTGTTACATTAGTTTAATGGTGGAACCAATAGAATGGCGAATTCTCTAGAGTGACCCAAGAACCGACAATGTCAGGCGACCTTAATGTGCTGCGATGGCCTTAAGTGTCCCTAGACTTATCTCCCTTTAAGCCCATCTGGGATGTCATTGGTAAACAATTGCAAAGGAAACTGTGAGCAGCGGATCTTGATGAATTGTGAGCCCAAGTACATTCAGTGTGGCAGAGCATTCCTCAGACAACCATTAATAACCTCATTGATAGTAGCCAAGGCACGTAAGTTCTATGCATGGCGCTCATGCACGATACTGGATAAATCTAGATGTTTTAAAACAGTTTTTCCAATTTTTCATCAATTGCATCGCATTAACACATGTATCTATCCTGTGATTTCCATAAATCCATAATTCCACAAAATTATTTTCTTCATGGTTTTGCAATATCAATGTTGAGGAGTGTTTTTGTTAATAAAAAACTCAGTTAAGGCATTTAGGAGGGTGGATTTACTCCAAACACATGGAAAGCATGTTGTTTTACTTTGCATGTTATACTGTATGATAAACTATAACATTTAAAAAAAAATTGTAATATGCTTGACTTTTTTAATTACATTAAGTATTTCCCAATAGATAATGAGAGTAAGAAAAATAACAAGAAGTTAAAAAATTAGAAAGAAAGGTGTAGGAAAAGAAGTATACAAAGACAAGGAAAAATAAGTAGAAAAACAGAGATTATTTTCTTCCAAGAGTCTTTCATTATTGTTTAAAATGTATTGCTAGTTCTTACAGGGTAAATGTGAAATACTGTTAAATATCCTTACAGCCTTGACCACTTCATTCATTATGTATGTAACCTTTAAAAATGTCTGCAGTGAGTTAGACAAGGCTTGAGTTAAGATGTAATGTCATATTTCACCATACAGTGCATAAGCTTGTGAAAATCAAGAAATAAGGAGGACAAATTGTTTTATGCTATTCATGCAGAATTACCTAATTATTGAGTTAAACTAAGAAGTATGTATTCATGCTCTACAGAAAAGTTAGAAACTGAAATTAGAAAGTATATGCGCTTATATTCTTGCAAAGTATTCTGAAATTATATTGCGTTTAATAAAATAAAAAGAATCAAATCTGTTATTGAATTTGAGTTTGAATTCATAAATTTGTACAGACATCACAACCTTTAAAGAGCTATCATTATTCCGGTCAAAAAGTCCTTATGGAGACATTTAGTATTACATAACACAAGCTAGATGACTGATTCTCCATGGTATTCTGATGGGAATGAGTTGACCGGAGTGACTTGACTTAGTATTGCTAGTTGAGCAAATGTAGCTTATTGCTGGAGCCTTCATTGCATGTACCTCACAAGTAGTGTTGAGCCACCCCCGAAGTGTTCGAGTTCGGTTCGGTTCGGTTCGTCGAACACCCGTATGTTCGCCGAACTGTTCATCGAACTGTTCGTCGAACACCTTCGAACACCGTTAAAACCAATGGCAGGCAAACAAAAACACATAGAAACACATAGAAAACACCTTCAAAGGTGTCCCAAACCTGACAAACTGCTCAGAAGACACAACTTACACATGGAAAAGTGACAAGTACATATAGTCTCCGGGTTTGTGCCAGAGCCGCGGTGGACCCTGACAGCCAGCCCCCCTCTCCCAATACTGGTGCCTGTCCGCTGGTGGGTCGAGCCCCCCGCGGTGGGGGGGTAACATCTGCAGAAGAAAGACCATCTTCCAGCCAAACTAAGATGTTTACTTCTTTTCGTGGACAATGTGATACGATCCCATTCTTACGGACACGCCCATCGCTACAAATTCCAGATGAGGCACAAAAACAGCAGGTGCTTCAACGGATATCAAGTGCCCCTTTAAGTGGGCTCTCCTCCACCTCAACTTCAACATCATAAATACTCCAGTCCTCAGAGGTGTCACCCAAATCGCACTTGCTTCCTCACAGCTCCCAAGTCTCCAGCTGCCCGTCTGAGTATGGGGTAACACAGATGGTTGAGTCTGCACAGCTGTTTACTCATACTATAGCCTTGGAAACGGAGGTCAGCTCCAGAGCTTCTGTTAATCCAGACGAGGAAATGATCTGCACTGATGCCCAGAATCTTTATAAGTCAGATCCAGGACCAGATGAAGAAGGTTCTGAGAATAATGTAGACCCTCGTTCCCAAACTGTAACTCCTGTTGGTGGAGACAATGATGAAGACGATGATGAGACTCAAATACCTGATTGGAGCGACAACTTGACTTTTCGGTCAGGGCAAGAAGAGGCTGGCTCTGAGGACGACGGGTGTGAGAACACACAGGGTGATGATGACGAGGTTGGAGATCCCACTTACTGTCAACCCACAGTCAGCCAGTCGATGAGGTCAGCAGAGGAGGTGGAGGAGGATGTGACTAGCCCAGGGGATGGGGATGACTCGGTACCCAAGCCTTTGCCTGGCCTTGGGGATGTCGCGGTGGTCGGCTCCCTGGCCCGTACCCTGGGGTCACTCTTTAAAAGGGTGGATAATTGTTCATTTTATAAGAGTTTGTGACGCCACCTGTGGTATCTGGTGAGAAGCACCAGCACTGCAGCAGTCCACTGAGGCCGGTGATAAGGCAGCTCGATGGTATAGCTCCCCACAGGTGGAGCTAGGTCTCAGGGCAGTGTATGCAGGGGGAATGCAGGACAGGCGAGACCCAGCTGGCTCAGAGCAAGAATGGGAATGGACACAGTAGTCACTTCAGTACCTTTAACTGGTGGAAATTCAGGCACATCCCGGAGCACTGTAGGGTGAAGGGTGCATATCAGGATCCTCCCCAATGAGCGGGTGTAGGGCCTCCTGTTTCTTGCCTCTGCGTAGTAAGTTTCTGACCTGCCTGGAGCTAGGCCTAACTTTGTCTCTGTCCTGCGCTGGCTGACCTTGTGGTAGGGCTTTCTCTTGGAGTTCACGCTCCCAGTATGCGGGGCCTAAGCGTCTCCTGGCTCTGTTACGTATCAGCACCTTAGCAATCCTGGGACTGTAGTTCTCCAGGGATTCCGGTTATGCCTTACTGGGTCATAGAGATCCCGGTAAGCACGGATCCGGTGTCCAGTAAATGCTTCGCGGTGAGCTGGTTAAGCTCCTTTGCCCCCTATGTACTAACTCTCCACTCGCCTTCGGCCTACTCGGGCCCGCACTAGGCAATACACACTGATGGCAACTTGACGCGCTTCACCGATCTTAGGGCGCCGGCACACCTTAAGCTCTAACTGGGCTCTCTGAATCTAGCTAACAGGAGCCTCGTGCTCCACTGCTGAACTATTAACTGAGTTCTCGAGACTAGACTGAGCTCCACTGCAGACTGACCTCTCTTAGGCTTCTCTACTGCAGGAACTCTTCAGAGGAACTGAACTGCCTAGTTCCACCTTCCCTATTTATATCCCTAACGGGCTCCCTCTGCTGGTCTGAGGTGGAAGGTGGAGATGTGTGAATGTTTATGGGGGCCTCTTGTGGAGGATTCCATCAATGCACTCTTGTAGGATCTGTGATACCAAGCGCAGCGGGGGGTCACAGATGCTATTGACGATGAGGTTAGGTTGCGCTTTCCTGGACAGAGACGGAGTACTGGAAGCACGTCAACAACTGCATCCTCAACCACAACTCTGCCTCTGACCACAAGTTGTAGTGGCTCTTCAGGTCGCATGGGCTCTAAGCCTTGCATAGCCTGGGCATTTTTTCAGATCGATAAGGATGACCCAACTCGTGTTATCTGTAATATTTGTCACCAAAAGCTAAGTAGAGGCCAAAAAATCCATAGTTTGAGTACTTCATGCATGTACCGTCACATGGATATGAAGCATAAGTTCCAGTCGGAAGCTCACTGTGCTACAATGCGGCCTAGCAGGCCGGGCCAACCACCGTCTGCCCCATCTTGTGCATCCGCAGCCTCTTCATCCTCTGTGACTGGGGGGACAGCAGTCACACATGGTTTTGGACGAAGACCTGCCACCTCTTTACCCGCAACAGCCAGTGTAATTTGCAGGTCGTCAGTTTATTGGGAAGTGGAAACACCTGCTGGTGTTGAGCGCTCTCCGACATCGAGAGCACCACCTTTGGATCAAGGTAACCTAACATGTCCACCTGCATCTTCCTCACAGACCGGCAGTTTGCCGGGGACACCCTACTCAACCCCGTCTAAGCACAACAGCCAGCCCTCGGTCCCTCAGATGTGGAAAAGTAAAAGACCATTTCCTCCTAGCCATGAGAAAGCTAAGAGGTTGAATTTCACTATCTGCAAGCTCTTGGCTACAGAAATGCTGCCTTTCCGCCTGGAGGACACAGAGGATTTTCGAGACCTTATGTCCATCGCAGTGCCCCAGTACCAGATGCCTAGTCAGCACTACTTCTCAAAGAAAGGTGTGCCTGCGCTCCACCAGCATGTCACACACAACATCACCGCTTCTTTGAGAGACTCTGTGTGTGACAGGGTGCATTTCACCACAGACACTTGGACGAGTAGGCATGGACAGGCGCGTTACACGTCGCTGACTGGGCACTGGGTAACTATGGTGACAGCAGGACAAGGGGCTGCTGTCCAAGTCTTACCGTCCCCACGAGTTGTGCGTCAATCCTCTTTATCTCGAAGTTCCTCCACTGCTTCTGCCTCCTCAACCTCCTCTCGGTCCTCCACTTGCACCCAAAGCCTGTCTGGTAATGCCACCTGCTTTCTAACTGCGCATAAGGAATCCTGCACATCTCCTTACTATGCTGGCAGCAGGGCTCAACGGCATCAGTGTTTACTTTGAAATGTCTGGGAAATGTGAGTCACACAGCTGAGGAGTTGTGGTCAGCTCTGGAGACCCAGTTTCATGAATGGTTGTCTCCACTGGACCTGCAACCAGGGAAGTCTGTGTGCGACAATGCTGCAAACCTGGGTGCGGCCCTTCGCCGGGGCAATGTCACACACGTGCCTTGTATGGCTCACGTATTGAACCTGGTTGTCCAGAAATTTTTAGCCCACTATCCCGGACTAGATGGCCTTCTGCAGAGGGCACAGTCGCTGTGTGCTCACTTCCGCATTCGCATCACGCTGCTCAACGACTTACATCTTTACAGAAGTCGTTGGGCCTGCCAGTTCACTGGCTGAAATGCGATGTGCCAACACGGTGGAATTCAACTCTGCACATGTTGCAGCGACTGTGGCAGCACCGACAAGCCCTGGTGCAATACGTTCTGATGTATAGCCTGGGCCAATGAGATCCAGAGGTAGGGCAAATCACGCTGCAGGAGTGGTCTCAGATCAGGGACCTATGAAGTTGACGCGCCCCCTGGGCCGTGGGGTACTCGGAGCCGGGCCGGTAGACGCTGGGGGTTGTAGTCACTGTGGCGGTGACCTGGTCCGTGACCCAGGGCGGTCAATCCAAGGGTAATTTGTATATATGGGTTTTATAATGTCCGACTACGCCACCTGTGGAGTGCAGCCAAAGGAGCCGCCGCTGCTGAACAGTCTTCTGAAGCTGGTGGTTTTGCAGCAATGGTATTATTACTCCCCACAGGAAAAGTGTAGCTTCAGGGCAGTGTGGGTGGATGATGGTGGTTGTAGTGCAGGGAGTCAGTAATGAACACAGACTGTAGGAAAAGAAAATCCCGGCACTCACGTGTTGATAATCAGTTGATTTATTCCACAACTCACACAAGACGTTTCAGCCTGTCCAAGGCTTTTTTCAATTGTGACAATTGAAAAAAGCCTTGGACAGGCTGAAACGTCTTGTGTGAGTTGTGGAATAAATCAACTGATTATCAACACGTGAGTGCCGGGATTTTCTTTTCCTACAGACATTGTTTTCCACGTGCACCACTCTACCTATACGAAGTGCCGACTATTCCTTTTTGTTAGTAATGAACACAGAGTCCGTGTGATGCAGTCCCAAGATCTTTACTCACAGTTGTTGCAGTCCAGATTACTGGTACCAGAGCAATCTCCCCCGTCGTGCTGTGCGTACTCAGTGAGGGGCACAGTCCACCCCCAGATAGCTCCGGAGTACTTAGCAGGACCCCCTTCTGTGTGTCCTTTCTCTGGCCTTCTCCCTGCACCTCACACCCAGTGACACTTCTATCCGGTATCCTCGGGCATTGGCGGGCGACGTGTGTTCCATCCCCTGGGTCCTATGTGGCTACCTTCTTAGTGAGACTGGTGTGGACTTTGGCCTGCAGTACATGAAATGCTGCAGCCTCCGGTTTCTAGTTGAGCCTTGCTGTTTCTTCGTTAGTTGAGGGACCAGTTCCCCTTATCTGGAATGACCCCTCTACCTCCTGGTAGCAGCGGGAGTATGGGTGGCCTTCTGCACGGCCCGTACCCCTAGGGTCCCTTCGGTTCCTGGAGCCTTCCTGCTCCCACTCCTCTCTTCTCTCCTTCAGTCCTGGGCCTCCCAGGCTAGGCCCGCCTCCGGAGCAGAGCTCATGCAGAGCCTCTGCTCCTGTCACTTCTCCTCCTCTGACTGGCTTGCTCTTTCTAAGATGGCTTCCTATTTATACTCTCCCTGTCATGTGCTCCCCTAAGCTGCTCCCCTAAGCACCAACTACATAGGACTCTCCCACCAACTAGGGACCTGGGACTGTGCTCTCTCTTAGGAGCAATCTCGCCCTACCCCCACTGCGGGTATGTGTTAGATGCAGGTGTAAGGGTCCCGAGCCATACGCCTTCCTTACCTGAGGGTGAGATACCACACCTCTGGGTGAGATGCAGTAACTCTGTGGCGACTGAACCCTCAGGGGCGCCACACACCCTTCTGCACAGTTTTGAAATGGCGACGAAGATGTTTTGTGCTGACGACGATGCCAGTATCAGCATGACTATTCCGGTGATTAAAATGCTAGAGCACACATTAAACAGAATTCAGAGTCAGGTGGTGGGACAAGAGGAGGTGGAGGAATTAGAGGAGGAGTTGTATGCGGAAGGGATAACATCTCCAAGGTCCATACGGTCGGCAGCACCAAGGCGGCAGGCATGGGAGGGTGGGGGAGAGGGATTAGCCAGGGTGCATGGTAGCAGCCAAACTGTTGAGGAAGGTGCAGGAACTGAGGAAGAAGTGGAGGACGAACTGGCGATGGGCATGGAAGACTCATCAGATGAGGGAGACCTTGATCACATTTCTGTTGTGCGAGGTTGGGGGAAGAGGGCAGAGGAAGAAAGCATGATTCTTACCTCGCTGCCAACACAACAAGGACTTGGTCCTCCTGGATGCGCAAGACACATGAGTGCCTTCTACCTGTAACATGACCCTCGCATTGTCAGAATTCTAAGTAATCCCGACTACTGGGTTGCCACACTCTTAGATCCCTGGTACAAAAGGAAATTTGCCGAAATATTTCCTGCCATAAAAAGGTATTTACGCATGCAGGAGTATCTGCAGACGCTGATGCAGAATCTTACATGTGCTTTTCCACAAAACACCAGTGGTTCACGTAGTGAATCTCACAGTTCTAACTTGCCAACCGTGGGACTGTCGAGTCTTCATCACTCAAACCGTAACAGTATCACAGTATCTGCTGGTAACAGCAATTTTGTGGAATCGTTTCACCACTTTTTTAGACCATTCTTTGCAAGGCCACAGGAGACAAGAAGCCTGACACAAAGTCAACGCCTAGAGACGATGGTACAGGAGTATCTCCCAGTGGACATCGAAGCCATGACTGTGTCACTGGACCCTTGCTTATTTTGGGATTCCAATCTGGAAAAATGGCCGGAGCTCGCCACTCACGCCTTGGAGATCTTGTCATGCCCTGCAGCCAGCGTTCTCTCTGAACGTGTGTTCAGCGCTGCTGGTGGTGTGCTGACAGATAAGCGCACGCGGCTGTCCACTGAGAATGTAGACAGACTCACATTCATAAAGATGAACAAATCATGGATTCGCAAGGACTTTTCTACCCCTGTGTCATCCTGGGGAGACTAAAAGCTTGAGGATATGGTAAAATCACCTCACCAACCGTTTTAAGCAACTGTGGGGCAATTGATGCCACTTAACCCTAGAACGCATGACCATAAAAACTACACTTTCACATACCTGGGGCCTTTTAGGCCCATGTGCAAATAGCATGGAATAAATCAAACTCAAATGACAAACAAATATACATGAAGCATACCTAGAGTTTCAAAATTCTAACTAAAGTAATCTTGTAGAAAATAGAAAACAATTAACAGGGCAGGCCTGCGAGGCCCCAGGTATGTGTTCTAGGGTTAAGTGGTGTCTGTGGCACAATTTTGGGAAAAAATGGAGACTCTTTTTGGAGTCCCCTTGCTGTGTCTTACGTGACATTGGCATCGTCAATTCCAGGTGGGTTGGGTCGCTCCCCCCACTTTTAACTGTAAGAAACTACATACACTATGGCTTGAGGTAACACAGATGGTTGAGTCTGAAGAGCTGTTTACTCAGAGGTCTGCTCCAAAGCTTCAGTGTCTGCTAGTCAGCATAGAATTTTTAACTGCATCTAGCCTAGGCAATACTTAGGGCGTAGTAGTCCAGCTGCGAAACAAGCTGCACCGCCTGTTTATCTAATAAGAATTTTTAAATGCATCTAGCCTAGGCAGAATGTGGGGACCCCCAACCAAACCCAGGCGCTAAGCCCCCCTACCGCCCCCCTTTCATTGACAATACAATAATATAACTCTTACAACTGGATGGGTGAGGATCGGTCACAGCTTTATTAACTCTTTATACTCATTCCATTAGAAAGGCATTTTATTTCTAAAATAATTCAGCTTGTTGCAGCATGCCCTGGGTCTCCACACCGGCAAGTTGGCCAACAAGTGAAACTCTCCAACATGTCCTTTCTATTTCCAGGCCACGGAGGATCCTGCGTACTCGTATGCAGGACTCTGAACCCCACCCATCACTCTTAACGCTTGTTCCACTCCGTCCTGGAGTCCTGACAGCAATATGTCCAGTCCAATATCCATTAATGAACACCGTCGGGCCGTATGAGGCTTGCTTTAACTCCTTCCAGTTGTCGGTGTCGTATCACTACACCGCCTCTGTCTCTTCTAAATTTTGCCATCCGAATATTTATTACCCGCCTTGTCCGTTCGATGGCCGTGATGTCTCGCGCACCTTGCCATACCACTATCGGCACAATCTCTGACCATACTATAGCTAGTTTTGTGAAAAATTCTCTGAAGCTCTCAGTGTCTAGTTTCATTATTGCCATTAGTTATGAGCTCTTGTTATGACCTAGGTTGTTTCCCCCGGCCTGTATAACTAAGATGACCAGACGTTTTGCCTCTCTCCCTACCTTGATTGCCTCAATTAGTACCTGTGGCCATAGCAGGCCTCTAATACCTCTCCAGTTGAAATATGTGTTATGAAACTCTAATTTCCTCCCGCCTGGGCGGACTTTTGCCCTTTTTTCTGCCCAATATATATACGAGTGGCCTATCACCCACACTGTTGGCTTAGCGTCACCTGTAAAAGAAACAAACCACGTTAGGATAACAAGTCCGGTCTTATGTATCTCGCCAAACACGTGGATCGCCATCTCCCTATCCTCTGAACTTCCGTTTCTGACAGTCCTGCTCTTGCTGCTTCCGTGGCCGCGCCTATGCGGAATGAGTGTGTCCCGTAATCTTTGGGGTGGTTCCCTGCCGATGTTATGCATTTATTAAATATAGCTTGGAACTGGTACCTTGATAATGGCGTTCCATCAATGTGTGATAGGAAGAAATTACATTGTGATCTGATGGTTAGATATGTTTTTACTATTGTTACCTGACTCAGTGTACCGTTTGTGGGTTGTAGAAGTACCCAAGTGCCCCTGCCCGCTGGAACCGTTTTCGATTGGCATATGCGTAGACGTATTGCATTATTGGCTATGACTACGTCCTGGTGTAATAAGCCTCCACTGGTGGTAATTTTGGATTGAGGGACTAATTCGCTTATGCATAGCGCCCCGAAGAAGGTGATCACAAATGCAGTAGACAGCAGTGTTGCTTTAAATTGAGAGTGTCATGTTAATGGTGTTAGGTATATGATGTGAGAAATCAGTTTTAGTGACACGGGACGGGACGTCTACACTCCTGACTTGGCTGACCCCTTTTCCACCCTTTTATGGATTGTTTGATGATGAATCTTTGTCACATCTCCCCAATTCAGTAGTTGGAAGTGAAATGCTACTCCGGTCAGACACCGCTGCGCTGACGCCCCTGATATGCCCCTCATCATTAGCTGGTGGAGAAATTCTATGGTGACTTGTGATCTGGCTTGTTCACATTGGTCAACCCGTCTGCCTGCTACTAGTCATGTCCACTCTTCCCATGCCTTACCATATGCTTGCTACGTCGATGGGGCAACTGACGCTCTGGTTAATGGCATCAGCTATTCGGCACTAGATCACATAGGGAGGGTGGGCAACTGTTGCCCGATGGGTGGGCGTTGGGGAAGAGCTCTGTGAAAATCTGTCAATTGAATTGTTATAAAGCATTAGCAGCAGCTTTAGACCCCTCAGCATAGTGGCTAGCGCGGACCCATACATTGTGTTTTAGGCACAGGAATGCAAGCCGGCGTAGTAGGCCTAGCACTGGGAGAGAAGATGATGCCATCTTATTAATGCAATGCGCTAGGCTGGTGTTTTTTGTTATGAAGCGTATATTTTTGTTAGCCAGGCGCGCGCCCCACATTTCTATTGCTACCACTATTGGGAAGAAAAATTATTTTCAGGGCTAGATGCAGCTAAAAATTATTATTAATTTCAAAGCTGGTGGAGCTTGGTATAGATGGCCTAAAACAATGAGTACCACACACTGCTACAAGCCCAAATGTTTTTTCAGAGCTAGATGCAGATAAAAATTATATTGGATTTGCAACCTTATGGAGGTCAGTATAGATGGACTAATAGAACAAGTCCCACACACTGCTAGAAGCCTAAATATTTTTTCAGAGCTAGATGCAGAAAATAATTATATTGAATTTGCAACCTGATGGAGGTCAGTATAGATGGACTAATAGAACAAGTCCCACACACTGCTAGAAGCCTAAATATTTTTTCAGAGCTAGATGCAGAAAAAAATTATATTGAAATTGCAACCTGATGGAGGTCAGTATAGATGGACTAATAGAACAAGTCCCACACACTGCTAGAAGCCTAAATATTTTTTCAGAGCTAGATGCAGAAAAAAATTATATTGAATTTGCAACCTGATGGAGGTCAGTATAGATGGACTAATAGAACAAGTCCCACACACTGCTAGAAGCCCAAATATTTTTTCAGTGCTAGATGCAGATAAAAATTATTTTTAATTTGCAACCTGATGGAGGTCAGTATAGATGGACTAATAGACCAAGTCCCACACACTGCTAGAAGCCCAAATATTTTTTCAGTGCTAGATGCAGATAAAAATTATTTTTAATTTGCAACCTGATGGAGGTCAGTATAGATGGACTAATAGACCAAGTCCCACACACTGCTAGAAGCCTAAATATTTTTTTAAAACTAGATGCAGAAAAAAATTATATTGAATTTGCAACCTGATGGAGGTTAGTATAGATGGTCTAATAGAACAAATCCCACACACTGCTAGAAGCCTAAATATTTTTTCAGAGCTCGATGCAGAAAAATATTATATTGAATTTGCAACCTGGTGGAGGTTAGTATAGATGGACTAATAGAATGATGCTATGCCCAAAAGGTTTTACTTCACTAGGTGCAGTAAAAAAATTAGTATTCTATACACAGGTGGTGTAGCTTGCAACACAGATAGGCTACTCCACTGACTAACACACTCTGCAATAGGCCAAAAAGGATTAGCTTTGCTAGATTTAGCCAAATGCTGTGAAAAAAACTTGCACAGCACTGGCACAGACCTGCCTGGCCAAAAGTGATAGGAACTGATGTAACCTAGCCCTGAAAAGGACTGCAATTACAATTAGTCTTTACTCCCAATCTATCTATTTAAGAGCACAGACCTGCCTGATAAAAGTCGTATGAAATGATGTAACCTAGTCCTTAAAAGGACTGCAATCACAACTCTTCCCTACTCCCAAGCTATCTGTAGATTTGTGCGAAAATTGGCTTAAAATTAACAAAGTATAGCGCACACAGCAACAGTGGTGCCGTCTAACACGCAGCTGCAGCAGTGAGAAAATGGTGGCGACGGGGAAAATGGCTGGGTCTTATAGGGCAAGTACATGTGACATACACTGCCAATGACACATGCCCATGCTTATGTGAAAAAAAGCAGTTCGCTCCGTGTGTGCGCTGCTGATAGGCTGACAGACTGCACCTCCCCACTGTAAATGCGGGAAAGAGAAAAAAAAATGGAGATCTTCATTATTCCTGCAGAGATCCATCCCCTGCCCCTCCCCCCACCCTGCTGTACACTCAAACTGCGTATTAACATTAATTTTCATCATTACTGAGAAAAAATCCAGTTATGATTTTGGTGCACGAACAGTTATCGAACATAACCTCGAACAGCCAAATTTTTTTTAAATCGTTCGTGTTCGCCGAACGGCTCGAACACCGCCCAAAACAGCTCGAATTTGAGATTGGCGAACAGTTCGAGTCGAACATCGCTCATCTCTACTGACAAGTGGATACTAATACCTATGATACAAACACCCCAAATACAAGGAACTTTTGAAGAAAAACCAGGCCTGCATCACAATGCACAATCACACAGAACTAACACAAGAAAGTATACATTTCAGTAATAAATACATTTTTGTAATATTTACTACATACATTTGCAGCAGTGACCGCATTATGTACCTACCAAAGAGTGCAGTAGCGCACTGTATGCCCCAAGCTATATGCAAACACTGAATATATGAAGTTAAAACTGCATTACTGCTTAACAAACTATACATATAAAATTGTTGTACTTAATGCCCAAATTGGCCAATTCATGTGTGCCCACCAACCATGGCAAGGATTACTTTTTTTTATGGTAAGTTATCAGACTTACCTCTTCTGTGTTAAGGTCTAGAAGTTTAAAGACAGCTAGGTCTCAGTTAAGATTGCAGTCACTGCATCTTTTACATGTTCACTTTTGATTATATTTTACTAAGTGCTATTTAGCTTTATATCCACGTATAAATACACTGCTGAAAAAAATAAAGGGAACAATCAAATAACACATCCTAGATCTGAATGAATGAAATATTCTCATTGAATACTTTGTTCTGTACAAAGTTGAATGTGCTGACAACAAAATCACACAAAAATCATCAATGGAAATCAAATGTATTAACCACTGAAGGCCTGGATTTGGTGTCACCCCCAAAATTAAAGTGGAAAAATACACTACAGGCTGATCCAACGTTGATGTAATGTCCTTAAAACAAGTCAAAAAGAGGCTCGGTATTTTGTGTGGCCTCCACGTGCCTGTATGACCTCTGTACAACGCCTTGGCATGCTCCTGATGAGGTTGCGGATGGTCTCCTGTGGGATCTCCTCCCAGACCTGGACTAAAGCATCCGCCAACTCCTGAACAGTCTGTGGTGCAACGTGACGTTGGTGGATGAGCGAGACATGATGTCCCAGATGTGCTCAATCAGATTCAGGTCTGGGGAACGGGTGGGCCAGTCCTTAGCTTCAATGCCTTCATCTTGCAGGAACTGCTGACACACTCCAGCCACATGAAGTCTGGCATTGTCCTGCGTTAGGAGGAACTCAGGGCCAACCGCACCAGCATATGGTCTCACAAGGGGTCTGGGAATCTCATCTCGGTACCTAATGGCAGTCAGGCTACCTCTTGCGTGCACATGGAGGGCTGTGCGGCCCTCCAAAGAAATGCCACCCCACACCATTACTGACCCACTGCCAAACCGGTTATGCTAAAGGATGTTGCAGGCAGCAGATCGCTCTCCACGGCGTCTCCAGACTCTGTCACGTCTGTCACATGTGCTCAGTGTGAACCTGCTTTCATCTGTGAAGAGCACAGGGTGCCAGTGGCGACTTTGCAAATTCTGGTGTTCTGTGGCAAATGCCAAGCGTCCTACACGGTTTTGGGCTGTGAGCACAACCCCCATCTGTGGACGTCGGGCCCTCATACCACCCCCATGGAGTCGGTTTCTAACCGTTTCTGCAGACACATGCACATTTGTGGCCTGCTGTAGGTCATTTTGCATGGTTCTGGCAGTTCTCCTCCTGTTCCTCCTTGCACAAAGGCGAAGGTAGCGGTCCTGCTGCTGGGTTGTTGCCCGCTTATGGCCCCCTCCATGTCTCCTGGTGTACTGGCCTGGTTCCTGGTAGCACCTCCAGCCTCTGGACACTACACTGACATACACAGCAAACCTTCTTGCCACAGCTCACATTAATGTGCCATCCTGGATGAGCTGCACTACCTGAGCAACTTCTGTGGGTTGTAGAGTCCGTCTCATGCTACCACGAGTGTGAAAGCACAACCAACATTCAAAAGTGACCAAAACATCAGCCAGAAAGCATTGGTACTGAGATGTGGTCTGTGATCCCCACCTGCAGAACCACTCCTTTATTGAGTGTGTCTTGATAATTGCCAATAATTTCCATCTATTGTCTATTCCATTTGGACAACAGCATGTGAAATTGATTGTCAATCAGTGTTGTTTCATAAGTGGAAAGTTTGATTTCACAGAAGCTTGATTTACTTGGAGTTATATTCTCTTGTTTAAGTGTTCCCTTTATTTTTTTGAGCAGTGTATATTCCTGAATTGTTTTTTTTGTCATTAAAAATAAAATTACCATATTTTTTGAACTTTAAGACGCAAGATGGGGAGGAATATAGGAAAAAAATATTTTTTATTAGATGGGGCTCCGTCTTATAGTACGTATCTTACCTGGGGGGCGGTGAAGCGAGGGTCACAGGAGGCAGGGTCCTTCAGGAAGCCGGTGCTCCAACAGCAGGTGGTGGAGCAGGATCGCAGGGCCCTCCGTTCCCTCACTCAGGAACCTGGTGGCTGCAGCAGAAGAGTTAAGACGGCTGAGGCATGGTACCTTGCTGAGGCCCGGTGTCTGGCTGAGGCCCGGTGCTGGCTGGGGGCTGGGGCCTGGGACCTAGTGCCGGTATCTGGCTGGGGGCTCGTGTCTGACTGGGGACCAGTGTCTGGCTGGGGCCCGTGGCCAGTGTCTGGCTGGGGGCTGGTGAGAGGCGTGGCAGAGCGGTGTGTGCGGCTTTCCGGTGTGCGTTGCCATCTTCCTGGAGCTGTGATCTGCAGGAAAATGGCCGCCCAAGCTACCAGTGGGCGCATGTGTCGGCTCATGATGGCATTTTCCTGTAGATCACATCTTCAGGAAGATGACCTCGCACACCGTAAAGCCGCACCTGCTGCTCTGCCACGCCGCTCACCGGCCTCCAGCCAGACACCGGCCACGGCCCTCAGCCAGACACCGGCCCACAGCAATTCACCTCTTCTGCTGCTGCTGCCGGGTTCCTAGAGGAGGGAGGGAATGGATGGCTCTGCGATCCCGCTCCACCACCACCGCAACTATCAGTAAGCTCTACTTTCGGACCATAAGACGCACTCCCCATTTTCCTCCCAAATTTGGGGGGGGAAAGCACATCATATGGTCCGAAAAATACGGTAATTGCAACCAGATTTGTGAGTCATGCTTTGTAGACCCTCATGTCTTTTTCTGGGGTCTCAGAAGAATAGGAATCTCTATAGCAATAGGTAAATGTTTTTCTTCCTACCCCAAATTTAACAGTTATGTCCCTTTCTATTAATGATTACAGCAATAACTCAATGCAGCTTTGTTGTCAAAGTAGATTCTACCAGTATCCTTTTGTTGGCAGAAAATTATACTTGAACAGTTGACTACTGATTGCTGCATGACTTGGTATCTTCTAAAATTGATGAATGCAGGAGATGCTCACAGATATATTATATGAAGGCAAATATAAGCTCTGTTGCTGGAAAAGATTTACAGAACCTGAAACTGTCCCAGTTTAACCATGAGCACATGCTTCTAGTGCCTACTGAGAAATCCATCAAAGGTGCATTAGATGTTAGTGTTGAGCAAGCATGCTCGACACTGCTCGGTACTTCTCCGAGCATCTCACTACTCGGGATGTTTGGCGAGCACCGAGCATTTCTGAGTTACTCGGGCGGGAGCTCGGGTCTCCGCCCTGCACGTTTGGCGCTGTTTACAGGGCCAATGAACATGCAGGGATTGCCAGCCAGTCACTGTAATGCCGCAGCCATGTTGTTTGTGGGCATTACAGTGATTGGCTGGCCGCACAGCGTCACCTCGAGTATTTTAAACCGGGTGCCGCCATCTTGGACACAGTCGCTCCGGATCAGACAGTGTAGGGAGAGTGCTGCAGAGTTAGGGAGAGATAAATAGTGCAAAATAGGTCGTGTAGGGTCTCTAAAGCCTGCCAAATCAAACAAACAGTCCTTCTCAGGACTAATATCCATCCCACATATCAGGTAGGCAGGCAGGCTGCATAGGAGATGCAGTGGTTATACTAGCAAACGCTGCATTACAGTCCTGTGTGCTCCTGCTGGTCAAATTGCTAGACTTATCCCCCGGTCTCAGGGGCCAGGAAAAATCCTTTTTTTTTCATTTAAATCCTGTATTTTTTTTTCCTCAGTCAGACTGTACAAAAATGCATCTTATTAACCTTTTGGAATTCCCCCCCCCCCCAAAAAAAAAAATTGAGTGTGTCTGTGACTATTCAGACACCAATATATCTGTTTAAAAGAATCTGGTGAAGGCCAGATAAAGAGAATTGTGGTTTTGCAGTTCCACGGGTCAGATCTCTGTATTATCCTACTTTTGGCATTTTTTCCAATAAAATAAACTGTAATGGTGTCTCCCTGACTGTTCAGACACCAATATATCTGTTTAAAAGGGTCTGGTGTAGCCCAGATAACTAGAACTGTGGTTTTGCAGTTCCATGGGTCAAATCTCTGTATTATCCTGCTTTTGGCATTTTTTCCATAAAAAAAAAACAGTAATAGTGTCTCGCTGACTGTTCAGACACAAATATATCTGTTTAAAAGAGTCTGGTGTAGGCCAGAGAAATAGAACTGTGGTTTTGCAGTTCCACGGGTCAAATCTCTGTATTATCCTGCTTTTGGCATTTTTTCCATAAAAAAATCTGTAATAGTGTCTCTCTGACTGTTCAGACACCAATATATCTGATTAGAACAGTCTGGTGTAGGCCAGAGAAATAGATCTGTGGTTTTGCAGTTCCACGGGTCAAATCTCTGCATTATCCTGCTTTGGGCATTTTTTCTGCAAAAAAAAAAAGTAATATTGTCTCCCTGACTGTTCAGACACAAATATATCTGTTTAAAAGAGTCTGGTGTAAGCCAGATAACAAGAACTGTGGTTTTGCAGTTCCACGGGTCAAATCTCTGCACTATCCTGCTTTTGGTATTTTTTTCATAAAAAAAAACAGTATAAGTGTCTCCCTGACTGTTCAGACACAAATATATCTGTTTAAAAAAGTCTGGAGTAGGCCAGAGAAATAGAACTGTGGTTTTGCAGTTCCACGGTTCAAATCTCTGTATTATCCTGCTATTGACATTTTTCCGTAAAAAAAAACTGTAATAGTGTCTCCCTGACTGTTCAGACACAAATATATATGTTTAAAAGAGTCTGATGTAGACCAGAGAAATTGAACTGTGGTTTTGCAGTTCCACGGGTAAGATCTCTGTATTATCCTGCTTTTGGCATTTTTTCCATAAGAAAAAACAGTAATAGTGTCTCGCTGACTGTTCAGACACAAATATATCTGTTTAAAAGAGTCTGGTGTAGACCAGAGAAATAGAACTGTGGTTTTCCAGTTAGACTGGTCAAATCTCTGTATTATCCTGCTTTTGGCATTTTGTCCGTACAAAAAAACTGTAATAGTGTCTCCCTGACTGTTCAGCCACAAATATATCTGTTTAAAAGAGTCTGGTGTAGGCCAGAGATAAAGAACTGTGGTTTTGCAGTTTGAGGGTTCAAATCTCTGTATTATCCTGATTTTTGCATTTTTTCCGTAAAAAAACAGAAATTGTGTCTCCATGACTGTTCAGGCACAAATATATCTGTTTAAAAGAGTTTGGTGTAGGCCAGATAACTAGAACTGTGGTTTTGCAGTTCCACTGTTCAAATCTCTGTATTATCCTGCTTTTGGCATTTTTCAATAAAAAAAAACAGTAATAGTGTCTCCCTGACTGTTCAGACACAAATATATCTGTTTAAAAGAGTCTGGTATAGGCCAGAGAAATAGAACTGTGGTTTTGCAGTTCCACGGGTCAAATCTCTGTGTCTTCCAGCTTTTAGAATTTTTTCTGTAAAAAAAAATAGTGATAGTTTCTCGCTGACTGTTCAGACACCAATATATATCTTTAAAAGAGTCTGGTGTAGGCCAGATAACTAGAACTGTGGTTTTGCAGTTCCACGGGTAAAATCTCTGTATTATCCTGTTTTTGGCATTTTTCCATAATCAAAAAACAGTAATAGTGTCTCCCTGACTGTTCAGACACAAATATATGTCTTTAAAAGAGTCTGGTGTAGGCCAGAGAAATAGAACGGTGGTTTTACAGTTCCACGGGTCAAATCTCTGTATTATCCTGCTTTTGGCATTTTTTCCGAAAAAAAAACTGTAATAGTGTCTTGCTGACTGTTCAGACACAAATATATCTGTTTAAAAGAGTCTGGTGTAGGCCAGAGAAATAGAACTGTGGTTTTGCAGTTCCACGTTTCAAATCTCTGTATTATCCTGCTTTCTTCATTTTTTCCGTAAAAAAACAGAAATAGTGTTTCCCTGACTGTTCAGACACAAATATATCTGTTTAAAAGAGTCTGATGTAGGCCAGATAACTAGTACTGTGGTTTTGTAGTTCCATGGGTAAAAAATCTGCATTATCCTGCTTTTATCATTTTTTCCATAAAAAAAACAGTAATAGTGTCTCCCTGACCATTCAGACACAAATATATCTGTTAAAAAGAGTCTGGTGTAGGCCAGAGAAATAGAACTGTGGTTTTGCAGTTCCACGGGTCAAATCTCTGTATTATCCTGCTTTTGGCATTTTTTCCATAAAAAAAAAAACAGTAATATTGTCTCGCTGACAGTTCAGACACAAATATATCTGTTTAAAAGAGTCTGATGTAGGCCAGAGAAATAGAACTGTGGTTTTGCATTTCCACGGGTCAAATCCCTGTATTATCCTGCTTTTGGCATTTTTTCCCTAAAAAAATCTGTAATAGTGTCTCCCTGACTGTTCAGACACCAATATATCTGTTTAGAACACTCTGGTGAAGGCCAGAGAAATAGAACTGTGGTTTTGCAGTTCCACGGGTCAAATCTCTGTATTATCCTGCTTTGGGCATTTTTTCTGCAAAAAAAAAAGTAATAGTGTCTCCCTGACTGTTCAGACACAAATATATCTGTTTAAAAGATTCTGGTGTAAGGCAGATAACAAGAACTGTGATTTTGCAGTTCCACGGGTCACATCTCTGCACTATCCTGCTTTTGGCATTTTTTTCATAAAAAAAACAGTAATAATGACTCCCTGACTGTTCAGACACAAATATATCTGTTTAAAAGAGTCTGGTGTAGACCAGAGAAATACATCTGTGGTTTTCCAGTTCCACGGGTCAAATCTCTGTATTATCCTGCTTTTGGCATTTTGTCCGTACAAAAAAACTGTAATAGTGTCTCCCTGACTGTTCAGACACAAATATATCTGTTTAAAAGAGTCTGGTGTAGGCCAGAGATAAAGAACTGTGGTTTTGCAGTTTGAGGGTTCAAATCTCTGTATTATCCTGCTTTTTGCATTTTTTTCCGTAAAAAAACAGAAATTGTGTCTCCATGACTGTTCAGACACAAATATATCTGTTTAAAAGAGTCTGGTGTAGGACAGAGAAATAGAACTGTGGTTTTGCAGTTCCATGTTTCAAATCTCTGTATTTTCCTGCCTTTAGCATTTTTTCTCTAAAAGAAAATAGTGATAGTTTCTCGCTGACTGTTCAGACACCAATATATATCTTTAAAAGAGTCTGGTGTAGGCCAGATAACTAGAACTGTGGTTTTGCAGTTCCACGGGTCAAATCTCTGTATTATCCTGCTTTTGCATTTTTCCATAAAAAAAAAACAGTAATAGTGTCTCCCTGATTGTTCAGACACAAATATATGTCTTTAAAAGAGTCTGGTGTAGGCCAGAGAAATAGAACAGTGGTTTTGCAGTTCCACGGGTCAAATCTCTGTATTATCCTGCTTTTGGCATTTTTTCCGAAAAAAAAACTGTAATAGTATCTTGCTGACTGTTCAGACACAAATATATCTGCTTAAAAGAGTCTGGTGTAGGCCAGAGAAATAGAACTGTGGTTTTGCAGTTCCACGAGTCAAATCTCTGTATTATCCTGCTTTTGGCATTTTTTCCGTAAAAAAATCTATAATAGTGTCTCCCTGACTGTTCAGACACAAATATATCTGTTTTAAAGAGTCTGGTGTACGCCAGAGAAATAGAACTGTGGTTTTGCAGTTCCACGTTTCAAATCTCTGTATTATCCTGCTTTTTGCATTTTTTCCGTAAAAAAACAGAAATAGTGTTTCCCTGACTGTTCAGACACAAATATATCTGTTTAAAAGAGTCTGATGTAGGCCAGATAACTAGTACTGTGGTTTTGTAGTTCCATGGGTAAAAACTCTGCATTATCCTGCTTTTGTCATTTTTTCCATAAAAAAAACAGTAATAGTGTCTCCCTGACCGTTCAGACACAATTATATCTGTTAAAAAGAGTCTGGAGTAGGCCAGAGAAATAGAACTGTGGTTTTGCAGTTCCACGGGACAAATCTCTGTATTATCCTGCTTTTGGCATTTTTTCCATAAAAAAATCTGTAATAGTGTCTCCCTGACTGTTCAGACACCAATATATCTGTTTAGAACACTCTGGTGTAGGCCAGAGAAATAGAACTGTGGTTCTGCAGTTCCACGGGTCAAATCTCTGTATTAGACTGCTTTTGGCATTTTTTCCATGAAAAAAAACAGTAATAGTGTCTCGCTGACTGTTCAGACACAAATATATCTGTTTAAAAGAGTCTGATGTAGGCCAGAGAAATAGAACTGTGGTTTTGCAGTTCCACGGGTCAAATCTCTGTATTATCCTGCTTTTGGCATTTTTTCCATAAAAAAATCTGTAATAGTGTCTCCCTGACTGTTCAGACACCAATATATCTGTTTAGAACAGTCTGGTGTAGGCCAGAGAAATAGAACTGTGGTTTTGCAGTTCCACGGGTCAAATCTCTGTATTATCCTGCTTTGGGCATTTTTTCTGCAAAAAAAAAAGTTGTAGTGTCTCCGTGACTGTTCAGACACAACTATGTCTGTTTAAAAGAGTCTGGTGTAAGCCAGATAACAAGAACTGTGGTTTTGCAGTTCCACGGGTCAAATCTCTGCACTATCATGCTTTTGGCATTTTTTTCATAAAAAAAACAGTTTTAGTGTTTCCCTGACTGTTCAGACACAAATATGTCTGTTTAAAAAATTCTGGAGTAGGCCAGATAACAAGAACTGTGGTTTTGCAGTTCCATGGTTCAAATCTCTGTATTATCATGCTTTTGACATTTTTCCGTAAAAAAAAACTGTAACAGTGTCTCCCTGACTGTTCAGACACAAATATATATATTTAAAAGAGTCTGATGTAGGCCAGAGAAATTGAACTGTGGTTTTGCAGTTCCACGGGTAAGATCTCTGTATTATCCTGCTTTTGGCATTTTTTCCATAAGAAAAAACAGTAATAGTGTCTCGCTGACTGTTCAGACACAAATATATCTGTTTAAAAGAGTCTGGTGTAGACCAGAGAAATAGAACTGTGGTTTTCCAGTTCCACGGGTCAAATCTCTGTATTATCCTGCTTTTGGCATTTTGTCCGTACAAAAAAACTATAATAGTGTCTCCCTGACTGTTCAGACACAAATATATCATTTTAAAAGAGTCTGGCATAGGCCAGAGATAAAGTACTGTGGTTTTGCAGTTCCACGGGTCAAATCTCTGTATTTTCCTGCATTTAGCATTTTTTCTGTAAAAAAAAATAGTGATAGTTTCACGCTGACTGTTCAGACACCAATATATATCTTTAAAAGAGGCTGGTGTAGGCCAGATAACTAGAACTGTGGTTTTGCAGTTCCACGGGTCAAATCTCTGTATTATCCTGCTTTTGGCATTTTTTCTGAAAAAAAAACTGTAATAGTGTCTTGCTGACTGTTCCGACACAAATATATCTGTTTAAAAGAGTCTGGTGTAGGCCAGAGAAATAGAACTGTGGTTTTGCAGTTCCACGAGTCAAATCTCTGTATTATTCTGCTTTTGGCATTTTTTCCATAAAAAAAAACATAACAGTGTCTCCCTGACTGTTCAGACACAAATATATCTGTTTTAAAGAGTCTGATGTAGGCCAGAGAAATAGAACTGTGGCATTGCAGTTCCACTGGTAAGATCTCTGTATTATCCTGCTTTGGGCATTTTTTCAATAAAAAAAACAGTAATAGTGTCTCGCTGACTGTTCAGACACAAATATATCTGTATAAAAGAGTCTGGTGTAGGCCAGAGAATTAGAACTGTGGTTTTGCAGTTCCACGTTTCAAATCTCTGTATTATCCTGCTTTTTGCATTTTTTCCGTAAAAAAACAGAAATAGTGTTTCCCTGACTGTTCAGACACAAATATATCTGTTTAAAAGAGTCTGATGTAGGCCAGATAACTAGTACTGTGGTTTTGTAGTTCCATGGGTAAAAACTCTGCATTATCCTGCTTTTGTCATTTTTTCCATAAAAAAAACAGTAATAGTGTCTCCCTGACCGTTCAGACACAAATATATCTGTTAAAAAGAGTCTGGTGTAGGCCAGAGAAATAGAACTGTGGTTTTGCAGTGCCACGGGTCAAATCTCTGTATTATCCTGCTTTTGGCATTTTTTCCTTAAAAAAAACAGTAATAGTGTCTCGCTGACTGTTCAGACACAAATATATCTGTTTAAAAGAGTATAGTGTAGGCCAGAGAAATAGAACTGTGGTTTTGCAGTTCCATGGGTCAAATCTCTGTATTATCCTGCTTTTGGCATTTTTTCCATAAAAAAAAAAAACAGTAATAGCGTCTCGCTGACTGTTCAGACACAAATATATCTGTTTACAAGAGTCTGGTGTAGGCCAGAGAAATAGAACTGTGGTTTTGCAGTTCCATGGGTCAAATCTCTGTATTATCCTGCTTTTGGCATTTTTTCCATAAAAAAATCTGTAATATTGTCTCCCTGACTGTTCAGACACAAATATATCTGTTTTTATAAGAGTCTGTTGTAGGCCAGAGAAATTGAACTGTGGTTTTGCAGTTCGACGGTTCAAATCTCTGTATTATCATGCGTTTTGCATTTTTCGGTGAAAAAAAACAGAAATAGTGTATACCTGACTATTCAGACACAAATATATTTGTTTTAAAGAGCCTGGTGTAGGCCAAATAACTAGAACTGTGGTTTTGCAGTTCCACTGTTCAAACCTCTGTATTATCCTGCTTCTGGCATTTTTTCCATAAAAAAAACAGTAATAGTGTCTCCCTGACTGTTCAGACACAAATATATCTGTTTAAAAGAGTCTGGTGTAGGCCAGAGAAATAGAACTGTGGCATTGCAGTTCCACTGGTAAGATCTCTGTATTATCCTGCTTTGCGCATTTTTTCAATAAAAAAAACAGTAATAGTGTCTCGCTGACTGTTCAGACACAAATATATCTGTTTAAAAGAGTCTGGTGTAGGCCAGAGAATTAGAACTGTGGTTTTGCAGTTCCACGTTTCAAATCTCTGTATTATCCTGCTTTTTGCATTTTTTCCATTAAAAAAAAACAGTAATAGCGTCTCGCTGACTGTTCAGACACAAATATATCTGTTTACAAGAGTCTGGTGTAGGCCAGAGAAATAGAACTGTGGTTTTGCAGTTCCATGGGTCAAATTTCTGTATTATCCTGCTTTTGGCATTTTTTCCGAAAAAAAAACTGTAATAGTGTCTTGCTGACTGTTCAGACACAAATATATCCGTTTAAAAGAGTCTGGTGTAGGCCAGAGAAATAGAAGTGTGGTTTTGCAGTTCCACGAGTCAAATCTCAGTATCATCCTGCTTTTGGCATTTTTTCTGTAAAAAAAACTCTAATAGTGTCTCCCTGACTGTTCAGACACAAATATATCTGTTTAAAGAGTCTGGTGTAGGCCAGAGAAATAGAACTGTGGTTTTGCAGTTCCACGGGTAAGATCTCTTGTATTATCCTGCGTTTGGCATTTTTTTCATAAAAAAAAGCAGTAATAGTGTCTCGCTGACTGTTCAGACACAAATATATCTGTTTAAAAGAGTCTGGTGTAGGCCAGAGAAATAGAACTGTGGTTTTGCAGTTCCACGTTTCAAATCTCTACATTATCCTGCTTTTTGCATTTTTTCCGTAAAAAAACAGAAATAGTGTTTCCCTGACTGTTCAGACACAAATATATCTGTTTAAAAGAGTCTGATGTAGGCCAGACACCTAGCACTGTGGTTTTGTAGTTCCATGGGTAAAAACTCTGCATTATCCTGCTTTTGTCATTTTTTCCATAAAAAAAACAGTAATAGTGTCTCCCTGACCGTTCAGACACAAATATCTGTTAAAAAGAGTCTGGAGTAGGCCAGAGAAATAGAACTGTGGTTTTGCAATTCCACGGGACAAATCTCTGTATTATCCTGCTTTTGGCATTTTTTCCATAAAAAAATCTGTAATAGTGTCTCCCTGACTGTTCAGACACCAATATATCTGTTTAGAACAGTCTGGTGTAGACCAGAGAAATAGAACTGTGGTTTTGCAGTTCCACGGGTCAAATCTCTGTATTATCCTGCTTTTGGCATTTTTTCCATAAAAAAAAACAGTAATAGTGTCTCGCTGACTGTTCAGACACAAATATATCTGTTTAAAAGAGTCTGATGTAGGCCAGAGAAATAGAACTGTGGTTTTGCAGTTCCACGGGTCAAATCTCTGTATTATCCTGCTTTTGGCATGTTTTCCATAAAAAAATCTGTAATAGTGTCTCCCTGACTGTTCAGACACCAATATATCTGTTTAGAACAGTCTGGTGTAGGCCAGAGACATAGAACTGTGGTTTTGCAGTTCCACGGGTCAAATCTCTGCATTATCCTGCTTTGGGCATTTTTTCTGCAAAAAAAAAAGTAATAGTGTCTCCGTGACTGTTCAGACACAAATATATCTGTTTAAAAGAGTCTGGTGTAAGCCAGATAACAAGAACTGTGGTTTTGCATTTCCACGGGACAAATCTCTGCACTATCCTGCTTTTGGCATTTTTTTCATAAAAAAAACAGTAATAGTGTCTCCCTGACTGTTCAGACACAAATATATCTGTTTAAAAAAGTCTGGAGTAGGCCAGAGAAATAGAACTGTGGTTTTGCAGTTCCACGGTTCAAATCTCTGTATTTTCCTGCTTTTGACATTTTTCCGTAAAAAAAAACTGTAACAGTGTCTCCCTGACTGTTCAGACACAAATATATATGTTTAAAAGAGTCTGATGTAGGCCAGAGAAATTGAGCTGTGGTTTTGCAGTTCCACGGGTCAAATCTCTGTATTATCCTGCTTTTGGCATTTTGTCCGTACAAAAAAACTGTAATAGTGTCTCCCTGACTGTTCAGACACAAATATATCTGTTTAAAAGAGTCTGGTGTAGGCCAGAGATAAAGAACTGTGGTTTTGCAGTTTGAGGGTTCAAATCTCTGTATTATCCTGCTTTTGGAATTTTTCCATAAAAAAAAACAGTAATAGTGTCTCCCTGACTGTTCAGACACAAATATATCTGTTTAAAAGAGTCTGGTATAGGCCAGAGAAATAGAACTGTGGTTTTGCAGTTCCACGGGTCAAATCTCTATATTTTCCTGCATTGAACATTTTTTCTGTAAAAAAAAATAGTGATAGTTTCTCGCTGACCGTTCAGACACCAATATATATCTTTAAAAGAGTCTGGTGTAGGCCAGATAACTAGAACTGTGGTTTTGCAGTTCCACCGGTAAAATCTCTGTATTGTCCTGCTTTTGGCATTTTTCCATAAAAAAAAACAGTAATAGTGTCTCCCTGACTGTTCAGACACAAATATATGTCTTTAAAAGAGTCTGGTGTAGGCCAGAGAAATAGAACGGTGGTTCTGCAGTTCAACGGGTCAAATCTCTGTATTATCCTGCTTTTGGCATTTTTTCCGAAAAAAAAACTGTAATAGTGTCTTGCTGACTGTTCAGACACAAATATATCTGTTTAAAAGAGTCTGGTGTAGGCCAGAGAAATATAACTGTGGTTTTGCAGTTCCACGAGTCAAATCTCTGTATTATTCTGCTTTTGGCATTTTTTCCATAAAAAAAACCATAATAGTGTCTCCCTGACTGCTCAGACACAAATATATCTGTTTTAAAGAGTCTGATGTAGGCCAGAGAAATAGAACTGTGGCATTGCAGTTCCACTGGTAAGATCTATGTATTATCCTGCTTTGGGCATTTTTTCAGTAAAAGAAAACAGTAATAGTGTCTCGCTGACTGTTCAGACACCAATATATCTGATTAAAAGAGTCTGTTGTAGGCCAGATAACTAGAACTGTGGTTTTGCAGTTTCAAGGGTCAAATCTCTGTATTATCCTGCTTTTGCCATATCTTCCGTACAAAAAAACGTTAATAGTGTCTCCCTGACTGTTCAGACACAAATATATCTGTTTAAAAGAGTCTGTTGTAGGCCAGAGAATTTGAACTGTGGTTTTGCAGTTCGACGGTTCAAATCTCTGTATTATCCTGCGTTTTGCATTTTTCGGTGAAAAAAAACAGAAATAGTGTATACCTGACTGTTCAGACACAAATATATCTGTTTTAAGGAGCCTGGTGTAGGTCAAATAACTAGAACTGTGGTTTTGCAGTTCCACTGTTCAAACCTCTGTATTATCCTGCTTCTGGCATTTTTTCCATAAAAAAAACAGTAATAGTGTCTCCCTGACTGTTCAGACACAAATATATCTGTTTAGAAGTGTCTGGTGTAGGCCAGAGAAATAGAACTGTGGTTTTGCAGTTCCACGGGTCAAATCTCTGTATTATCCTGCTTTTGGCATTTTTTCTGAAAAAAAAACTGTAATAGTGTCTTGCTGACTGTTCAGACACAAATATATCTGTTTAAAAGAGTCTGGTGTAGGCCAGAGAAATAGAACTGTGGTTTTGCAGTTCCACGAGTCAAATCTCAGTATCATCCTGCTTTTGGCATTTTTTCTGTAAAAAAAACTCTAATAGTGTCTCCCTGACTGTTCAGACACAAATATATCTGTTGAAAGAGTCTGGTGTAGGCCAGAGAAATAGAACTGTGATTTTGCAGTTCCACGGGTAAGATCTCTGTATTATCCTGCGTTTGGCATTTTTTTCATAAAAAAAGCAGTAATAGTGTCTCGCTGACTGTTCAGACACAAATATATCTGTTTAAAAGTGTCTGGTGTAGGCCAGAGAAATAGAACTGTGGTTTTGCAGTTCCACGGGTCAAATCTGTGTATTATCCTGCTTTTGCCATTTTTTCCATAAAAAAAAACAGTAATAGTGTCTTGCTGACTGTTCAGACACAAATATATCTGTTTAAAAGAGTCTGGTGTAGGCCAGAGAAATAGAGTTGTGGTTTTGCAGTTCCACATTTCAAATCTCTGTACTGTCCTGCTTTTTGCATTTTTTCCGTAAAAAAACAGAAATAGTGTTTCCCTGACTGTTCAGACACAAATATATCTGTTTAAAAGAGTCTGGTGTAGGCCAGATAACTAGAAGTGTGGTTTTGCAGTTCCACGGTTCAAATCTCTGTATTATCCTGTTTTGGCATTTTTTCCATAAAAAAAAACAGTAATAGTGTCTCCCTGACTGTTCAGACACAAATATATCTGTTTAAAAGAGTCTGGCGTGGGCCAGAGAAATAGAACTGTGGTTTAGCAGTTCCACTGGTCAAATCTCTATATTATCCTGCTTTTGGCATTTTTTCCATAAAAAAATCTGTAATAGTGTCTCCCTGACTGTCCAGACACCAATATATCTGTTTAAAAGAGTCTGGTGTAGGCCAGGATAACTAGAACTGTGGTTTTGCTGTTCCACGGGTCAAATCTCTGTATTATTCTGCTTTTGGCATTTTTTCTGTAAAAAAAACAATAGTGATAGTTTCTCCCTGACTGTTCACACACCAATATATCTGTTTAAAAGAGTCTGGTGTAGGCCAGATAACTAGTACTGTGGTTTTGCAGTGCCACGGTTCAAATCTCTGTATTATCCTGCTTTTGGCATTTTTTCCAAAAAAAAACAGTAATAGTGCCTCGCTGACTATTCAGACACAAATATATCTGTTTAAAAGAGTGTGGTGTAGGCCAGAGAAATAGAACTGTGGTTTTGAAATTCCATGGGTCAAATCTCTGTATTATCCTGCTTTTGGCATTTTTTCCATAAAAAAAACAGTAATAGTGTCTCCCTGACCATTCAGACACAAATATATCTGTTAAAAAGAGTCTGGTGTAGGCCAGAGAAATAGAACTGTGGTTTTGCAGTGCCACGGTTCAAATCTCTGTATTATCCTGCTTTTGGCATTTTTTCCATAAAAAAAAAACAGTAATAGTCTCTCGCTGACTGTTCAGACACAAATATATCTGTTTAAAAGAGTCTGGTGTAGGCCAGAGAAATAGAACTGTGGTTTTGCAGTTCCACGGGTCAAATCTCTGTATTATCCTGCTTTTGGCATTTCTTCCATAAAAAAATCTGTAATAGTGTCTCCCTGACTCTTCAGACACCAATATATCTGTTTAAAAGAGTCTGGTGTAGGCCAGAGATATAGAACTGTGGTTTTGCAGTTCGACGGTTCAAATCTCTGTATTATACTGCGTTTTGCATTTTTCCGTAAAAAAAACAGAAATAGTGTATCCCTGACTGTTCAGACACAAATATATCTGTTTTAAAGAGTCTGGTGTAGACAAGATAACTGGAACTGTGGTTTTGCAGTTCCACGGTTAAAACTTCTGTATTATCCTGCTTCTGGCATTTTTTCCATAAAAAACAGTAATAGTGTCTCCCTGACTTTTCAGACACAAATATGTGTGTTTAAAAGAGTCTGGTGTAGGCCAGAGAAATAGAACTGTGGTTTTGCAGTTCCACGGGTCAAATCTCTGTATTATTCTGCTTTTGGCATTTTTTCTGTAAAAAAAAAATAGTGATAGTTTCTCCCTGACTGTTCACACATCAATATATCTCTTCAAAAGAGTCTGGTGTAGGACAGAAAACTAGAACTGTGGTTTTGCAGTTCCACGGGTAAAATCTCTGGATTATCCTGCTTTTGGCATTTTTTCCGTAAAAAAAAACAGTAATAGTGTCTCCCTGACTGTTCAGACACAAATATATCTGTTAAAAAGACTCTGGTGTAGGCCAGATAACTGGAACTGTGGTTTTGCAGTTCCACGGGTCAAATCTCTGCATTATCCTGCTTTTGGCATATTTTCCGTAACAAAAACAGTAATAGTGTCTCCCTGACTTTTCAGACACACATGTATCTGTTTAAAAGAGTATTGTGTAGGCTAGAGAAATAGAACTGTTGTTTTGAAGTTCCACGAGTCAAATCTCTGTATTATCCTGCTTTTGGCATTTTTTCCATAAAATAAAACAGTAATAGTGTCTCCCTGACTGTTCGGACACAAATATATCTGTTTAAAAGAGTATGGTGTAGGACAGATAACTAGAACTGTGGTTTTGCTGTTCCATGGGTCAAATCTCTGTATTATCCTGCTTTTGGCATTTTTTCCTTAAAAAAAAAACAGTAATAATTTCTCCCTGACTGTTCAGACACAGATATATCTGTTTAAAAGAGTCTGGAGTAGGCCAGAGAAATAGAACTGTGGTTTTGCAGTTCCACGGGTCAAATCTCTGTATTATCCTGTTTTTGGCAATTTTTCCGTAAAAAAAACAGTAATAGTGTCTCCCTGACTGATCAGACACATATATATCTGTTTAAAAGAGTTAGTGAAGGCCAGAGAAATAGAACTCTGGTTTTGCAGTTCCACGGGTCAAATCTCTGTATTATCCTGCTTTTGGTATTTTTTCAGTTAAAAAAAATTATAACAGTGTCTCCCTGACTGTTTAGACACAAATATATCTGTTTAAAAGAGTCTGATGTAGGCCAGAGAAATAGAACTGTGGTTTTGCAGTTCCACGGATAAGATATCTGTATTGTCCTGCTTTTGGCATTTTTTCCTTAAAAAAAAACAATAATAGTGTCTCCCTGACTGGTCAGACACAAATATATCTGTTTAAAAGAATCTGGTGCAGTACAGTTAACTAGAACTGTGGTTTTGCAGTTCCACTGGTCAAATCTCTGTATTATCCTGCTTTTGGCATTTTTTACGTACAAAAAAAACTGTAATAGTGTCTCCCTGACTGTTCAGACACAAATATATCTGTTTAAAAGGGTCTGGTGTAGGACAGAGAAATAGAGCTGCGGTTTTGCAGTTCCACGGTTCAAATCTCTGTATTATCCTGCTTTTTGCATTTTTTCCGTAAAAAAACAGAAATAGTTTCTCCCTGACTGTTCAGACACAAATATATCTGTTTAAAAGAGTCTGGTGTAGGCCAGATAACTAGAACTGTGGTTTTGCAGTTCCACGGGTCAAATCTCTGTATTGTCCTGCTTTTGGCACTTTTTCCGTGCAAAAAAACTGTAATAGTGTCTCCCTGACTGTTCAGACACAAATATATCTGTTTAAAAGAGTCTGGTGTAGGCCAGAGAAATAGAACTGCGGTTTTGCAGTTCCACGGTTCAAATCTCTGTATTATCCTGCTTTTTGCATTTTTTCCGCGAAAAAAACAGAAATAGTGTCTCCCTGACTCTTCAGACACAAATATATCTGTTTAAAAGAGTCTGCTGTAGGCCAGATAACTAGAACTTTGGTTTTGCAGTTCCACGGTTCAAATCTCTGTATTATCCTGCTTTTGGCATTTTTTCTGTTAAAAAAAAATAGTGATAGTTTCTCCCTGACTGTTCACACACCAATATATCTCTTTAAAAGAGTCTGGTGTATGCCAGATAACTAATACTGTGGTTTTGCAGTTCCACGGGTCAAATCTCTGTATTATTCTGCTTCTGGCATTTTTTCCGTAAAAAAAACTGTAATATTGTCTCCCTGACTGTTTAGACACAAATATATCTGTGTAAAAGAGTCTGATGTAGGCCAGAGAAATAGAACTGTGGTTTTGCAGTTCCATGGGTAAGATCTCTGTATTATCCTGCTTTTGGCATTTTTTCCTTAAAAAAAACAGTAATAGTGTCTCGCTGACTATTCAGACACAAATATATCTGTTTAAAAGAGTCTGGTGTAGGCCAGATAGCTAGAACTGTGGTTTTGCAGTTTCACGGGTCAAATCTCTGTATTATCCTGCTTTTGGCATTTGTTCAGTACAAAAAACTGTAATACTGTCTCCCTGACTGTTCAGACACAAATATATCTGTTTAAAAGAGTCTGGTGTAGGCCAGAGAAATAGAACTGCGGTTTTGCAGTTCGACGGTTCAGATCTCTGTATTATCCTGCTTTTTGCATTTTTCCGCAAAAAAAACAGAAATAGTGTCTCCCTGACTGTTCAGATTCAAATATATCTGTTTAAAAGAGTCTGCTGTAGGCCAGATAACTAGAACTGTGGTTTTGCAGTTCCATGGTTCAAATCTCTGTATTATCCTGCTTTTGGCATTTTTTCTGTAAAAAAAAATAGTGATAGTTTCTCCCTGACCGTTCACACACCAATATATCTCTTTAAAAGAGTCTGGTGTATGCCAGATAACTAGTACTGTGGTTTTGCAGTTCCACAGGTAAAAACTCTGCATTATCCTGCTTTTGTCATTTTTTCCATAAAAAAACAGTAATGGTGTCTCCCTGACTGTTCAGACACAAATATATCTGTTTAAAAGAGTCTGGTGTAGGCCAGAGAAATTTAACTGTGGTTTTGCAGTTCCACGGGTCAAATCTCTGTATTATCCTGCTTTTGCCATTTTTTCCATAAAAAAATCTGTAATAGTGTCTCCCTGACTGTTCAGACACCAATATATCTGTTTAAAAGAGTCTGGTGTAGGCCAGATAGCTAGAACTGTGGTTTTGCAGTTTCACGGCTCAAATCTCTGTATTATCCTGCTTTTGGCATTTTTTCCGTACAAAAAAACTGTAATAGTGTCTCCCTGACTGGTCAGACACAAATATATCTGTTTAAAAGAGCCTGGTGTAAGCCAGAGAAATAGAACTGTGGTTTTGCACTTCGACGGTTCAAATCTCTGTATTATCCTGCTTTTTGCATATTTCCGTAAAAAAACAGAAATAGTGTCTCGCTGACTGCTCAGACACAAATATATCTGTTTAAAAAAGTCTGGTGTAGGCCAGATAACTAGAACTGTGGTTTTGCAGTTCTACGGGTAAAATCTCCGCATTATCCTGCTTTTGTCATTTTTTCCATAAAAAAAAAACAGTAATAGTGTCTCCCTGACTGTTCAGACACAAATATATCTGTTAAAAAGAGTCTGGTGTAGGCCAGATAACTAGAACTGTGGTTTTGCAGTTCAACGGGTAAGATATCTGTATTATCCTGCTTTTGGCATTTTTTCCTTAAAAAGAACAGTAATAGTGTTTCGCTGACTGTTCAGACACAAATATATCCATTTAAAAGAGTCTGGTGTAGGCCAGAGAAAAAGAACTGTGGTTTTGCAGTTCCACGGGTCAAATCTCTGTATTATCCTGCTTTTGGCATTTTTTCCATAAAAAAAAAACAGTAATAGTGTCTCGCTGACTGTTCAGACAACAATATATCTGTTTAAAAGAGTCTGGTGTAGGCCAGAGAAATAGAACTGTGGTTTTGCAGATCCACGGGTCAAATCTCTATATTATCCTGCTTTTGGCATTTTTTCCATAAAAAAATCTGTAATAGTTAGAGATGAGCGTTGTTCTACTCGAACTGTTCGCCAATCTCAAATTCGAGCTGTTTTGGGCGGTGTTCGAGCCGTTCGGCGAACACGAACAATTTGAGAAAAATTCGGCTGTTCGAGGTTATGTTCGATAACTGTTCATGTACCAAAATCATAACTGGATTTTTTCTCAGTAATGATGAAAATTAATGTTAATACGCAGTTTGAGTGTACAGCGGGGTGGGGGGAGGGGCAGGGGATGGATCTCTGCAGGAACAATGAAGATCTCCATTTTTTTTTTCTCTTTCCCGCATTTACAGTGGGGAGGTGCAATCTGTCAGCCTATCAGCAGCGCACACACGGAGCGAAGTGCTTTTTTTCACACAAGCAAGGGCATGTGTCATTGGCAGTGTATGTCACATGTCCTTGCCCTATAAGACCAAGCCATTTTCCCCGTCGCCACCATTTTCTCACTGCTGCAGCTGCGTGTTAGACGGCACCGCTGTTGCTGTGTGCGCTATACCTTGTTAATTTCAAGCCAATTTTCGCACAAATCTACAGATATCTTGGGAGTAGGGAATAGTTGTGATTGCAGTCCTTTTAATGACTAGGTTACAGCATTTCCTATGACTTTTATCAGGCAGGTCTGTGCTCTTAAATAGATAGGTTGTGGGAGTAAAGACTAATTGTAATTGGAGTCCTTTTCAGGACTAAGTTACATCAGTTCCTATCAGTTTTTGCCAGGCAGGTCTGTGCCAGTGCTGTGCAAGTTTTTTTCACAGCATTTGGCTGAATCTAGCAAAGCTAATCCTTTTTGGCCTATTGCAGAGTGTGTTAGACAGTGGAGTAGCCTATCTGTGTTGCAAGGTATACCACCTGTGTATAGAATACCAATTTTTTTACTGCACCTAGTGAAGTAAAATCTTTTGGGCATAGCATCATTCTATTAGTCCATCTATACTGACCTCCATCAGGTTGCAAATTGAATGTAATTTTTTTCTGCATCTAGCTCTGAAAAAATATTGGGCTTCTAGCTGTGTGTGGGACTTGTTGTATTAGTCCATCTATACTGACCTCCATCAGGTTGCAAACTGAATATATTTTTTTCTGCATCTACCTCTGAAAAATATTGGGCTTCTAGCTGTGTGTGGGACTTGTTCTATTAATCCATCTATACAGACCTCCATCAGGTTGCAAACTGAATATATTTTTTTCTGCATCTACCTCTGAAAAAATATTGGGCTTCTAGCTGTGTGTGGGACTTGTTGTATTAGTCCATCTATACTGACCTCCATCAGGTTGCAAATTGAATATAATTTTTATCTGCATCTAGCTCTGAAAAAATATTTGGCCTTCTAGCAGTGTGTGGGACTTTCTCTATTAGTCCATCTATACTGACCTCCATCAGGTTGCAAATTAAAAATAATTTTTATCTGCATCTACCTCTGAAAAAATATTTGGTCTTCTAGCTGTGTGTGGGACTTGTTCTATTAATCCATCTATACAGACCTCCATCAGGTTGCAAACTGAATATATTTTTTTCTGCATCTACCTCTGAAAAAATATTGGGCTTCTAGCTGTGTGTGGGACTTGTTGTATTAGTCCATCTATACTGACCTCCATCAGGTTGCAAACTGAATATATTTTTTTCTGCATATACCTCTGAAAAAATATTGGGCTTCTAGCTGTGTGTGGGACTTGTTCTATTAATCCATCTATACAGACCTCCATCAGGTTGCAAACTGAATATATTTTTTCCTGCATCTACCTCTGAAAAAATATGTGGCCTTCTAGCAGTGTGTGGGACTTTCTCTATTAGTCCATCTATACTGACCTCCATCAGGTTGCAAACTGAATATAATTTTTTTCTGCATCTAGCTCTGAAAAAATATTTGGCCTTCTAGCAGTGTGTGGGACTTTCTCTATTAGTCCATCTATACTGACCTCCATCAGGTTGCAAATTCAAAATAATTTTTTGTCTGCATCTAGCTCTGAAAAAATATTGGGCTTCTAGCTGTGTGTGGGACTTGTTGTATTAGTCCATCTATACTGACCTCCATCAGGTTGCAAATTAAAAATAATTTTTATCTGCATCTACAGTACCTCTGAAAAAATATTTGGGCTTCTAGCTGTGTGTGGGACTTGTTCTATTAGTCCATCTATACTGACCTCCATCAGGTTGCAAATTGAATATAATTTTTAACTGCATCTAGCTCTGAAAAAATATTTGGCCTTCTAGCAGTGTGTGGGACTTTCTCTATTAGTCCATCTATACTGACCTCCATCAGGTTGCAAATTAAAAATAATTTTTATCTGCATCTACCTCTGAAAAAATATTTGGGCTTCTAGCTGTGTGTGGGACTTGTTCTATTAATCCATCTATACAGACCTCCATCAGGTTGCACACTTTATATATTTTTTTCTGCATCTACCTCTGAAAAAATATTGGGCTTCTAGCTGTGTGTGGGACTTGTTGTATTAGTCCATCTATACTGACCTCCATCAGGTTGCAAACTGAATATATTTTTTTCTGCATCTACCTCTGAAAAATTATTGGGCTTCTAGCTGTGTGTGGGACTTGTTCTATTAATCCATCTATACAGACCTCCATCAGGTTGCAAACTGAATATATTTTTTTCTGCATCTACCTCTGAAAAAATATTGGGCTTCTAGCTGTGTGTGGGACTTGTTGTATTAGTCCATCTATACTGACCTCCATCAGGTTGCAAATTAAAAATAATTTGTATCTGCATCTACAGTACCTCTGAAAAAATATTTGGGCTTCTAGCTGTGTGTGGGACTTGTTCTATTAGTCCATCTATACTGACCTCCATCAGGTTGCAAATTGATGATAATTTTTATCTGCATCTAGCTCTGAAAAAATATTTGGCCTTCTAGCAGTGTGTGGGACTTTCTCTATTAGTCCATCTATACTGACCTCCATCAGGTTGCAAATTAAAAATAATTTTTATCTGCATCTACCTCTGAAAAAATATTTGGGCTTCTAGCTGTGTGTGGGACTTGTTCTAATAATCCATCTATACAGACCTCCATCAGGTTGCAAACTGAATATATTTTTTTCTGCATCTACCTCTGAAAAAATATTGGCCTTCTAGCTGTGTGTGGGACTTGTTGTATTAGTCCATCTATACTGACCTCCATCAGGTTGCAAACTGAATATATTTTTTTCTGCATCTACCTCTGAAAAAATATTGGGCTTCTAGCTGTGTGTGGGACTTGTTGTATTAGTCTATCTATACTGACCTCCATCAGGTTGCAAATTAAAATTAATTTTTATCTGCATCTACAGTACCTCTGAAAAAATATTTGGGCTTCTAGCTGTGTGTGGGACTTGTTCTATTAGTCCATCTATACTGACCTCCATCAGGTTGCAAATTGAATATAATTTTTATCTGCATCTAGCTCTGAAAAAATATTTGGCCTTCTAGCAGTGTGTGGGACTTTCTCTATTAGTCCATCTATACTGACCTCCATCAGGTTGCAAATTGAATATAATTTTTATCTGCATCTAGCTCTGAAAAAATATTTGGCCTTCTAGCAGTGTGTGGGACTTTCTCTATTAGTCCATCTATACTGACTCCCATCAGGTTGCAAATTAAAAATAATTTTTATCTGCATCTACCTCTGAAAAAATATTTGGGCTTCTAGCAGTGTGTGGGACTCATTGTCTTAGGCCATCTATACCAAGCTCCACCAGCTTTGAAATTAATAATAATTTTTAGCTGCATTTAGCCCTGAAAATAATTTTTCCCAATAGTGGTAGCAATAGAAATATGGGGCGCGCGCCTGGCTAACAAAAATATACGCTTCATAACACAAAACACCAGCCTAGTGCACTGCATTAATAAGATGGCATCATCGTCTCTCCCAGTGCTAGGCCTACTACGCAGGCTAGTATTCCTGTGCCTAAAACACAATGTATGGGTCCGCCCTAGCCACTAGGCTGAGGGGTATAAAGCTGCTGCTAACGCTTTATAACAATTCAATTGGCAGATTTTCACAGAGCTCTTCCACAACGCCCACCCATCGGGCAACAGTTGCCCACCCTCCCTATGGGATCTAGTGGCGAATAGTTGATGCCATTAATCAGAGCGTCAGTTGCCCCGTCAACGTGGCAAGCATACGGTAAGGCATGGGAAGAGTGGACACGACTAGTAGCAGGCAGACGGGTTGACCAATGTGAACAAGCCAGATCACAAGTCACCATAGAATTTATCCACCAGCTAATGATGAGGGGCATATCAGGGGCGTCAGCGCAGCGGTGTCTGACCGGAGTAGCATTTCACTTCCAACTACTGAATTGGGGAGATGTGACAAAGATTCATCATCAGACAATCCATAAAAGGGTGGAAAAGGGGTCAGCCAAGTCAGGAATGTAGACGTCCCGTCCCGTGTCACTAAAACTGATTTCTCACATCTTATCCCTAACACCATTAACATGACACTCACAATTTGAAGCAACACTAATGTCTACTGCATTTGTGATCGCCTTCTTCGGGGCGCTATGTATAAGCGAATTAGTCCCTCAATCCAAAATTACCACCAGTGGTCGCTTATTACACCAGGAAGTAGTCATAGCCAATAATGCAATACGTGTACGCATACACCAATCGAAAACGGTTCCAGCGGGCAGGGGTACTTGGGTACTTCTACAACCCACAAACGGTACACTGAGTCGGGTAACAATAGTAAAAACATATCTAACCATCAGATCACAAAGTAATTTCTTCGTATCACACATTGATGGAACGCCATTATCAAGATACCTGTTCCAAGCTATATTTAATAAATGCATAACATCGGCAGGGAACCACCCCAAAGATTACGGGACACACTCATTACGCATAGGTGCGGCCACGGAAGCAGCAAGAGCAGGACTGTCAGAAACGGAAGTTCAGAGGATAGGGAGATCGCGATCCACGTGTTTGGCGAGATACATAAGACCGGACTTGTTATCCTAACGTGGTTTGTTTCTTTTACAGGTGACGCTAAGCCAACAGTGTGAGTGATAGGCCACTCGTATATATATTGGGCACAAAAAAGGGCGAAAGTCCGCCCAGGCGGGAGGAAATTAGAGTTTCATAACACATATTTCAACTGGAGAGGTATTAGAGGCCTGCTATGTCCACAGGTACTAATGGAGGTAATCAAGGTAGGGAGAGAGGCAAGAGGTCCGGTCATCTTAGTTATACAGGCCGGGGGAAACAACCTAGGTCATCACAAGAGCGCATAACTAATGGCAATAATGAAACTAGACACTGAGCGCTTCAGAGAATTTTTCACAAAATTAGCTATAGTATGGTCAGAGATTGTGCCGATAGCGGTATGGCAAGGTGCGCGAGACATCACAGCCATCGACTGGACAAGGCGGGTAATAAATATTCGGATGGCAAAATTTAGAAGAGACAGAGGCGGTGTAGTGATACGACACCGACAACTGGAAGGAGATAAAGCAGGCCTCATACGGCCCGACGGTGTTCACTTAATAGATATTGGACTGGACATATTCCTGTCAGGACTCCAGGACGGAGTGGAACAAGCGTTAAGAGTGATGGGTGGGGGTCAGAGTCCTGCATACGAGTACGCTGGATCCTCCGTGGCCTGGAAATAGAAATGACATGTTGGAGAGTTACACTTGTTGGCCAACTTGCCGCGGTGGGGACCCAGGACATGCTGCAACAAGCTGAATTATTTTAGAAATAAAATGCCTTTCTAATGGAATGAGTATCAAGAGTTAATAAAGCTGTGACCGATCCTCACCCATCCAGTTGTAAGAGTTACATTATTGGGTTGTCCATGAAAGGGGGGCGGTAGGGGGGCTGAGCATCTGGGTTTGGTTGGGGGTCCCCACAGTCTGCCTAGGCTAGATTAATTTAAAAATTCTTATTAGATACACAGGCGGTGCAGCTTGCTTCGCAGCTGGGCTACTACGCCCAAAGTATTGCCTAGGCTAGATGCAGTTAAAAATTCTACGCTGACTAGCAGACACTGAAGATTTGGAGCAGACCTCTGAGTAAACAGCTCTTCAGACTCAACCATCTGTGTTACCCCAAGCCATAGTGTATGTAGTTTCTTACAGTTAAAAGGGGGGGGTGCGACCCAACCCACCTGGAATTGAAGATGCCAACGTCACGTAAGACACAGCAAGGGGACTCCCAAAATTGTGGCACAGACACCACTTAACCCTAGAACGCATACCTGTGGCCTTGCAGGCCCGCCCAGTTAATTGTTTTCTATTTTCTGCAAGATTGCTTTAGTTAGAATTTTGAAACTCTAGGTATTCTTCATGTATATAGTTGTTTGTCATTTGAGTTTGAGTTATTCCATGTTATTTGCACACGGGCCTAAAGGGCCCCAGGTATGTGAAAGTGTAGATTTTTATGGTCATGCGTTCTAGGGTTAAGTGGCATCAATTGCCCCACTGTTGCTTAAAACGGTTGGTGAGGTGATTTTACCAAATCCCCAAGCTTTTAGTCTCTCAAGGATGACACAGGGGTAGAAATGTCCTTGCGAATCCATGATTTGATCATCTTTATGAACGTGTCTGTCTACATTCTCAGTGGACAGCCGCGTGCGCTTATCTGTCAGCACACCACCAGCAGCGCTGAACACACGTTCAGAGAGAACGCTGGCTGCATGGCATGACAAGATCTCCAAGGCGTGAGTGGCGAGCTCCGGCGATTTTTCAAGATTGGAATACCAAAATGAGCAATGGTCCAGTGACACAGTCATGGCTCCGATGTTCACTTGGAGATTCTCCTGTACCATCCTCTCTAGGCATTGACTATGTGTCAGACTTCTTGTCTCCTGTGGCCTTGCAAAGGATGGTCTAAAAAAGTGGTGAAACGATTCCACAAAATTGCTGTTACCAGCAGATACTGTGTTACTGTTACTGTTTGAGTGATGAAGACTCGACAGTCCCACCGTCGGCAAGTTAGAACTGTGAGGTTCACTACGTGCACCACTGGTGTTTTGTGGAAAAGCACATGTAAGATTCTGCAACAGATACTCCTGCATTCGTCAAAACCTTTTTATGGCAGGAATTATTTCGGCAAATATACTTTTGTACCGGGGATCTAAGAGTGTGGCAACCCAGTAGTCGGGATTACTTCGAATTCTGACAATCCGGGGGTCATGTTGCAGGTAGTGCAGCAAGAAGGCACTCATGTGTCTTGCGCATCCAGAAGGACCAAGTCCTTGTTGTGTTGGTAGCGAGGTAAGAATCATGCTTCCTTCCTCTGCCCTCTCCCTCCAACCTCGCACAACAGAAATGTGATCAAGGTCTCCCTCATCTGATGAGTCTTCCATGCCCATTGCCAGTTCGTCCTCCACTTCTTCCTCGGCTCCTGCACCTTCCTCAACAGTTTGGCTGCTACCATGCGCCCTGGTTAATCCCTCTCCCCCACCCTCCCATGCCTGCCGCCTTGGTGCTGCCAACCGTCTGGACCTTGGAGATGTTATCCCTTCCGCATACGACTCCTCCTCTACTTCCTCCACCTCCTCTTGTCCCACCACCTGACTCCGAATTCTGTTTAACATGTGCTCCAGCATGTAAATCACCGTAATAGTCATGCTGATAATGGCATAGTCAGCACTAAACATCTTCGTCGCCATTTCAAGACTGTGCAGAAGGGTGCATAGGTCCCTGATCTGAGACCACTCCTCCAGCGTGATTTGCCCCACCTCTGGATCTCGTTGGCCCAGGCTATACGTCAGAACGTATTGCACCAGGGCTTGTCGGTGCTGTCACAGTCCCTGCAACATGTGCAGAGTTGAATTCCACCGTGTCGGCACATCGCATTTCAGCCGGTGAACTGGCAGGCCCAACGACTTCTGTAGAGATGTAAGTCGTTGAACTGCGGGATGCGAACGGCGGAAGTGAGCACACAGTGACCGTGCACTCTGCAGAAGGCCATCTAGTCCGGGATAGTGGGCTAAAAATTGCTGGACAACCAGGTTCAACACGTGAGCCATACAAGGCACGTGTGTGACATTGCCCCGGCGAAGTGCCGCACCCAGGTTTGCAGCATTGTCGCACATGGCCTTCCCTGGTTGCAGGTCCAGTGGAGACAACCTTTCATGAAACTGGGTCTCCAGAGCTGACCAAAACTCCTCAGCTGTGTGACTCACATTTCCCAGACATTTCAAAGTAAACACTGATGCGTTGAGCCCTGCTGCCAGCATAGTAAGGAGGTGTGCAGGATTCCTTCTGCGCAGTTAGAAAGCAGGTGGCATTACCAGACAGGCTTTGGGTGCAGGTGGAGGACCGAGAGGAGGTTGAGGAGGCAGAAGCAGTGGAGGAAGTTCGAGATAAAGAGGATTAACACACAACTCGTGGGGACGGCAAGACTTGGACAGCAGCCCCTTGTCCTGCTGTCACCATAGTTACCCAGTGCCCAGTCAGCGACATGTAACGCCCCTGTCCATTCCTTCTCGTCCAAGTGTCTGTGGTGAAGTGCACCCTATCACACACAGAGTTACTCAAAGAAGTGGTGATGTTGTGTGCGACATGCTAGTGGAGCGCAGGCACACCTTTCTTTGAGAAGTAGTGCCGACTGGGCATCTGGTACTGGGGCACTGTGACGGACATAAGGTCTTGAAAATCCTCTGTGTCCTCCAGGTGGAAAGGCAGCATTTCTGTAGCCAACAGCTTGCAGATGGTGAAATTCAACCTTTTAGCTTTCTCATGGCTAGGAGGAAATGGTCTTTTACTTTTCCACATCTGAGGGACCGAGGGCTGGCTGTTGTGCTTAGACGGTGTTGAGTAGGGTGTCCCCGGCAACTGCCGGTCTGTGAGGAAGATGCAGGCGGACATGTTAGGTTGCCTTGATCCAAAGGTGGTGTTTTCGATGTCGGAGAGCGCTCAACACTAGCAGGTGTTTCCACTTCCCAATGAACTGACGACCTGCCAATCACACTGGCTGTTGCGGGTAAAGAGGTGGCAGGTCTGCGTCCAAAAACATGTGTGACTGCTGTCCCCCCAGTCACAGAGGATGAAGGGGCTGCGGATGCACAAGATGGGGCAGACGGTGGTTGGCCCAGCCGGCTAGGCCGCATTGTAGCACAGTGAGCTTCCCACTGCAACTTATGCTTCATATCCATGTGACGGTACATGCATGAAGTACTCAAACTATGTATTTTTTGGCCTCTACTTAGCTTTTGCTGACAAATATTACAGATAACACGAGTTGGGTCATCCTTATCGATCTGAATAAATGCCCAGGCTATGCAAGGCTTAGAGCCCATGTGACCTGAAGAGCCACTACGACTTTTGGTCAGAGGCAGAGTTGTGGTTGAGGATGCAGTTGTTGACGTGCTTCCAGTACTCCGTCTCTGTTCAGGAAGGCGCAACCTAACCTCGTCGTCAATAGCATCTGTGATGCCCCGCTGCGCTTGGTATCACAGATCCTACAAGAGTGCATTGATGGAATCCTCCACAAGAGGCCCCCATAAACATTCACACATCTCCACCTTCCACCTCAGACCAGCAGAGGGAGCCCGTTAGGGATATAAATAGGGAAGGTGGAGCTAGGCAGTTCAGTTCCTCTGAAGAGTTCCTGCAGTAGAGAAGCCTAAGAGAGGTCAGTCTGCAGTGGAGCTCAGTCTAGTCTAGAGAATGCAGTTAATAGTTCAGCAGTGGAGCACGAGGCTCCTGCTTGCTAGATTCAGGGAGCCCAGATAGAGCTTAAGGTGTGCCGGTGCCGTAAGATCAGTGAAGCGCGGCAAGCTGCCGTTAGTGTGTATAGCCTAGTGAGGGCCCGAGTAGGCCGAAGGCAAGTGGCGAGTTAGTACATAAGGGGCAGAGGAGCTTAACCAGCTCACCCCGAAGCATTTACCGGACACAGGATCCGAGCTTACCGGTATCTCTATGACCCAGTAAGGCATAACCGGAATCCCTGGAGAACTACAAGTCCCAGGATCGCTAAGATGCTGATATGTAACAGAGCCAGGAGACGCTTAGGCCCCGCATACTGGGAGCGTGAACTCCAAGAGAAGGTCCTACCACAAGGTCAGCCAGCGCAGGACAGAGACAAAGTTAGGCCTAGCTCCAGGCAGGTCAGAAACTTACTACGCAGAGGCAAGAAACAGGAGGCCCTACACCCGCTCATTGGGGAGGATCCTGATATGCACCCTTCACCCTACAGTGCTCCGGGATGTGCCTGAATTTCCACCAGTAAAAGGTACTGAAGTGACTACCGTGTCCGTTCCCGTTCTTGCTCTGACCCAGCTGGGTCTCGCCTGTCCTGCATTCCCCCTGCATACGCTGCCCTGAGACCTAGCTCCACCTGTGGGGAGCTATACCATCGAGCTGCCTTATCACCGGCCTCAGTGGACTGCTGCAGCGCTGGTGCTTGTCACCAGATACCACAGGTGGCGTCATGAACTCTTATAAAATTAACAATTATCCACCCTTTTAAAGAGAGACCCCAGGGTACGGGCCAGGGAGCTGACCACCGCGACATCCCCAAGGCCAGGCAAATGCCCGGGTACCGAGTCATCCCCATCCCCAGGGCTAGTCACATCCTCCTCCACCTCCTCTGCTGACCTCATCGACTGTCTGACTGTGGGTTGACAGTAAGTGGGATCTCCAACCTTGTCATCATCACCCTGTGTGTTATCACACCCGTCGCCCTCAGAGCCAACCTCTTCCTGCCCTGACCGAAAAGTCAAGTTGTCGCTCCAATCAGGTATTTGAGTCTCATCATCGTCTTCATTGTCTCCACCAACAGGAGTTACAGTTTGGGAACAAGGGTCTACATTATGCTCAGAACCTTCTTCATCTGGTCCTGGATCCAACTTATAAAGATTCTGGGCATCGTATCAGATCATTTCCTCGTCTGGATTAACAGAAGCTCTGGAGCAGACCTCCATTTCCCAGGCTATAGTATGAGTAAACAGCTGGGCAGACTCAGCCATCTGTGTTACCCCATACTCAGACGGGCAGCTGGAGACTTGGGAGCTGTGAGGAAGCAAGTGCGTTTGGGGTGACACCTCTGAGGACTGGAGTATTTGTGATGTTGAAATTGAGGTGATGGAGAGCCCACTTAAAGGAGCACTTGATATCCGTTGAAGCACCTGCTGTTTTTGTGCTTCATCTAGAATTTGTAGCGATGGGCGTGTCCGTAAGAATGGGATCGTATCACATTGTCCACGAAAAGAAGTCGACATCTTAGTTTGGCTAGAAGATGGTCTTTCTTCTGCAGATGTTACTCCCCCCCCACCGTGGGGGGCCTCGACCCACCGGCGGACAGGCACCAGTATTGGGATAGGGGGGCTGGCCGTCAGGGTCCACAGCGGCTCTGGCACAAACCCGGCGACACAGAGTTGCACAGGCAGGAACGGACTGGCCGTGTCGGCTTCTCACTTTTTGGATTTTAGAAGGGCATGACATGCCTATATCTGTGTCTCCCCCTCCTTTTACTCCTCCACCTCTTTTCTTTTCGCATGACTATATGTACTTGTCACTTTTCCATGTGTTAGTTGTGTCTTCTGAGCAGTTTGTCAGCTTTTGGACACCTTTGAAGGTGTTTTCTATGTGTTTCTATGTGTTTTTGTTTGCCTGCCATTGGTTTTAACGGTGTTCGAAGGTGTTCGACGAACAGTTCGACGAACAGTTCGGCGAACACATGGGTGTTCGACGAACCGAACCGAACTCGAACACTACGGGGGTGGCTCAACACTAGTAATAGTGTCTCCCTGACTGTCCAGACACCAATATATCTGTTTAAAAGAGTCTGGTGTAGGCCAGATAACTAGAACTGTGGTTTTGCTGTTCCACGGGTCAAATCTCTGTATTATCCTGCCTTTGGCATTTTTCCATAAAAAAAACAGTAAAAATTTCTCCCTGACTGTTCAGACACAGATATATATGTTTAAAAGAGTCTGGTGTAGGCCAGAGAAATAGAACTATGGTTTTGCAGTTCCACGGGTCAATTCTCTGTATTATCCTGCTTTTGGCATTTTTTGCATAAAAAAAAACAGCAATAGTGTCTCCCTGACTGCTTAGACACAAATATATCGGTTTTAAAGAGTCTGATGTAGGCCAGAGAAATAGAACTGTGGTTTTGCAGTTCCACGGATAAGATCTCTGTATTATCCTGCTTTTGGCATTTTTTCCTTAAAAAAAACAGCAATAGTGTCTCCCTGACTGTTCAGACACAAATATATCTGTTTAAAAGAGTCTGGTGTAGGCCACATAACTAGAACTGTGGTTTTGCAGTTCCACGGTTCAAGTCTCTGTATTATCCTGCTTTTGGCATTTTTTCCATAAAAAAAAACAGTAATAGTGTCTCCCTGACTGTTCAGACACAAATATATCTGTTTAAAAGAGTCTGGTGTAGGCCAGAGAAATAGAACTGTGGTTTTGCAGTTCCACGGGTCAAATCTCTGTATTATCCTGCTTTTGGCATTTTTTCTGTAAAAAAAAATAGTGATAGTTTCTCCCTGACTGTTCACACACCAATATACAGTACAGACCAAAAGTTCGGACACACCTTCTGATTTAAAGATTTTTCTGTATTTGCATGACTATGAAAATTGTACATTCACACTGAAGGCATCAAAACTATGAATTAACACATGTGGAATTATATACTTAACAAAAAAGTGTGAAACAACTGAAAATATGTCTTATATTCTAGGCTCTTCAAAGTAGCCACCTTTTGCTTTGATGACTGCTTTGCACACTCGTGGCATTCTCTTGATGAGCTTCAAGAGGTAGTCACCGGAAATGGTCTTAAAATAATCTGGAAGGAGTTTCCAGAGATGCTTAGTACTTGTTGGCCCTTTTGCCTTCACTCTGCTGTCCAGCTCACCCCAAACCATCTCGATTGGGTTCATGTCTGGTGACTGTGGAGGCCAGGTCATCTAGCGTAGCAACCCATCACTCTCCTTCTTGGTCAAATAGCCCTTACACAGCCTGGAGGTGTGTTTGCGGTCATTGTCCTGTTGAAAAATAAATGATGGTCCAACTAAACACAAACCGGATGGAATAGCATGCCGCTGCAAGATGCTGTGGTAGCCATGCTGGTTCAGTACACCTTCAATTTTGAATAAATCCCCAACATTGTCACCAGGAAAGCACCCCCACACCATCACAACTCCTCCTCCATGCTTCACGGTGGGAACCAGGCATGTAGAGTCCATTTGTTCACCTTTTCTGCGTCGCAAAAAGACACGGTGGTTGGAACTAGTGTTGAGCCACCCCCGTGGTGTTCGAGTTCGGTTCGGTTCGTCGAACACCCGTGTGTTCGCCGAACTGTTCGTCGGACTGTTCGTCGAACACCTTCGAACACCGTTAAAACCAATGGCAGGCAAACAAAAACACATAGAAACACATAGAAAACACCTTCAAAGGTGTCCAAAAGCTGACAAACTGCTCAGAAGACACAACTAACACATGGAAAAGTGACAAGTACATATAGTCATGCGAAAAGAAAAGAGGTGGAGGAGTAAAAGGAGGGGGAGACACAGATATAGGCATGTCATGCCCTTCTAAAATCCAAAAAGTGAGAAGCCGACACGTTCAGTCCGCTCCTGCCCGTGCCACCTCCGCGTCGCCGGTTTGTGCCAGAGCCGCGGTGAACCCTGACGGCCAGCCCCCCTCTCCCAATACTGGTGCCTGTCCGCTGGTGGGTCGAGCGAGCCCCCCTGTGGTGGAGGCAGCTCTAAGATTTTTAATTTAAATTGTCTCTCTAATTTGAATGAATACACTTTAAATCCATTTACAAGGATCTATTGGAGGGCAAGTCTCATGCCAGCAGCCGCGTAATTCAAGCTCCAGTAGCGTCCACTAAAGCTGCTGCAGTTAAAAAGCTTTTATAAGGATCGAGCTCGGCTGTCCACCGCAAGGCATCCTACTGCCAGTCCCAGGCCCTATGCCTTGGGGTGCCTCCTGATGCTCTTCACTGAGTATCCCGTGGTCCCGAAGCATTTCCTTTGAAAAAATTAAGTGTCCAAACTACAGGTGGTGTAGCTTGCTTAACAGCCGGGATAATCCGCTGACTAGCAGACACTGCTACTAGGCACAAAGTATTTCCTGGGCTAGATGCAGTTAAAAATTTGTAATTAGATACTCTCGTTGGATGCTGAGAAAGCATTCCATAGAGTCTCCTGGCACGCCATATATGATTCTCTTAAAAAGCTTGGGGTAGGGGTCTAGGGGACCCTTTTATAGCCAAAATCACGGCCCTGTATCGCAATACATCACCTAGGCTGAAGATAAATGGAACTGTAGCACCCTGAGGGCTCGGTTGCTACAGAGGTATTGCACCTCACCCAGAGGTGTGATATCTCACTCTCAGGTAAGGATGTAGTGTGGATCAGGACCCGACACCTGCATGCATTACACCACATTGCCGTGGGGCAGGGCGACCAATATGCCCCTGAGATGGGCACGACAGTCCCTGTCCCTGGCTGGAGTGGGGGGAGGGAACACTGAGGAAGGGGAACCCTGTAGTGCAGGAGCAGGGAGGAAGCAGTTCCTGGGTGCATTGAGAAGGGAGTATAAAAGGTGGGCACCATCTTAGTTCAGTGCAGAGAAGTCTGAGCAGAAGTGGCAGGGAGCAGGGGCTCTGCATGAGCTCTGCTCCGGAGGCGGGCCTAGTAACAGAGGCCCAGGCCTGGAAGAGGGAGTAGGAAGGAAGAGGAGCGGAGAAGGCTCCAGGAACGAGGAACGAAGGGATCCCAGGGGTGCGGACGGGCGAGTCGCCACCGCACGCCCGAATCCACCTGTGTGGAGGGGTCAGGCCAAAGGGGTAGACCGGCCCCCGAAACTAGTGGAGGCAGGAAACGACCCTCAGCTAGAAACAGGAGGCTGTGACATTTTATGTGGCGCAGCCCCTCGCTACACCCGCTAGGAAGGCACCACATAGGGTCAGGGAAACTGGCGCAAAGTTTACCAAGAGGAGGCCCGAGGCAGCCGGACAGAAGGGTTGGTAAGAAAGGCCAGACAAAGGACACACAAAGGGGGTCCTGTGAAGCGCTCCAAAGTTATCTGGGAGTTGTCTGAGCCCCTCACCTGGTGAGCACAGTACGACGTGGGCAGCCGTTACCTGCAGACGTGGTCTGGATAATAAGAACTGTGAGTAAAGGCCCTGGACTGCATCACTGACTCCGTGTCGTTACTGCTGCTGCCCTGCACCATCACCCCCATCCTCCGCATACACTGCCCTGAGGCTATACTCCTCCCGTGGGGAGTTATGCTACGCTCTGCTGCACCCACAACACCAGCCTCAGCGGTCTGCCCTGGAGCGGCGGTTCACTCTGACCGCAATCCATGGGTGGCGTAGTCGGACATTTAAACATCAAAACCACATAAATAGTTCCGCCACTGGTTTGACCGCCCTGAGCCACGGAACCGGGTCGCCGCCACGGAGACTACAACCACCAGCATCCACCAAAAAGGGTCCGGCTCCGGGTGTCCCAAGGCCCAGGGGGCTCGTCAGAACATTTTCATCACCTTTCACAATCACCAATTGGACAAGGCAGGGATGTTCTCTGTCCCCTCTCTTATACATCCTAGTGATGGAGCACCTGCTCTCATCAATTCGCCATAACCCCAATATTAGGTGGATTGAGGTGGGAGGCACCGAGTACAAGTGCTCTCTATTTGCTGATGATGTCCTAGTATATATCACTCAATCACATATATCCATCCATGCTGTTATGGCTGAAATAGATCACTTTGTTACATGGTCAAATTTTAAAATCAATGCAGCGAAGTCTGAGGCCCTCGATGTCTCCCTCCCCAAATCCATATAGGATTCCATCCAGTCCAACTTTCCCTTTGCCTGGCCCTCACAGACCTCTCCCATCTATGTTATCTTAATTTTGGGCCCTTTATTGAACAACTCCATACAGACCACGGTTGGCAAGTTAGAACTGTAAGATTCACTACGTGAACCACTGGTGTTTTGTGGAAAAGCACATGTACACTGTGTTCCAAATTATTATGCAAAAAGTGTTTAGGAGTGATAAGGGAAGAATTTGTTTGTTTGTCAGTTAAACTCATTGATGGTGATGTGTGTCAGGGCTCTTTATATCACTGTAAGCAATTGCAGACACCTGTGCTAATTAGTTTGGCAGGTGTGTCCAATGAAAGGCAAGACTACTTAAGAAGGCTGTCTCACATTATTAAGCAGCCTACATTTTCTGCCAAAATGGGAAAGAAAAAGGATGTGTCGGCTGCTGAGAAGCAACAAATTGTGGAGTGCTTAGGTCAAGGCATGACTACAATCAACATTGTGCGATGATCAGGATGAAGTGTCTTGGCAATCAAGAAGTATGTAGCTGATTCACAGTACACACGTGTGCGTGCTGATAAGGGCAAATTGAGGACTCTTTCCTACAGGCAATTACATCAGGTTGAAAGAGCAGCGGCAAAAAAGCCTTGTCATAGCAGCAGACAAGTTTTTGAAGCTGCTGGTGCCTCCAACGTCCCCCGAACAACAAGATGCAAGGTCCTTCAGAGGTTTGCAGCTGTGCATACGCCATCCTGTCGACCTCCTCTATCCACTTCACACAAGCAGAAACGGCTCCAGTGGGCCAAACATTACATGAAGACTGATTTCAAAACTGTTTTGTTCACGGATGAGTGCCGTGCAGCGCTCGATGGTCCAGATGGATGGAGTGGAGGATGGCTGGTTGATGGACACCCCACGCAAACACGGCTACAGCGCCAACAAGGAGGAGGTGGAGTAATGTTTTGGGCTGGAATCATGGGGAGAGAGATTGTCGGCCCCTTTAGGATCCCTGAAGGCGCTAAAGATGAACTCCATAATGTATGTGGATTTTCTCAAACAGCACTTCCTGCCATGGTTCAAGAAGAAGAACCGTGTATTTCACAGCAAGATCATTTTTTTGCATGATAATGCACCATCTCATGCTGCACATAAAACTTCTGCATCTCTGGCTGATATGGGCATAAAAGGGGACAAACTTATGGTGTGACCCCCATGCTCCCCTGACCTCTACCCCATTCAGAACGTTTGGAGCATCATTAAAAGTAGTGTCTATGATGGCGGGAGGCAGTTCACATCTAAGCAACAGCTCTGGGAGGGTATTCTGTCCTCATGCAAAACAATTGAAGCAGAAACCATCCAAAACCTGACAAATTCAATGGACGAGAGAGTTCAGAAGCTCCTTTCGAACAAGGGGTCCTATGTGAAAATGTAACATAACCTAGAATAAAGTTTTGAGTTGAAAACTGTTTGATTTCAGTTTCTAACAACCTGCTAATGCTTATAATTTCAAAAATGACCATTTTTTTGGTCTTTATTAAAATGAAAAGGTTGATCGAAAAGTTTGGGGGATCTAAGAGTGTGGCAACCCAGTAGTCATGATTACTTCGAATTCTGACAATATGAGGGTCATGCTGCAGGTAGTGCAGCAAGAAGGCACTTATGTGTCTTGCGCATCTCGGAGCCCCAAAATTATTTTCCGGGCTAGATGCAGCTAAAAATTATTATTAATTTTAAATCTGGTGAAGCTTTAGTATAGATGGCCTAATAGGATCAGTGCTGCACACTGCTACAAAGCCCAAATTATTTTCCAGTCAAGATACAGATAAACATGATTAGTAATTTTAAATCTGGAGGAGCTTATTATAGATGGCCTAATAGAATCAGTGCTGCACACTGCTACAAAGCCCAAATTATTTTCCAGCCAAGATACAGATAAACATGATCAGTAATTTGAAAGCTTAAAACGGTTGGTAGGGTGATTTTAACCAATCATCAAGCTTTTACTCTCCCCAGGATGACACAGGGGTAGAAAAGTCGTTTCGGATCCATGATTTGTTGATCTTTATGAACGTGAGTCTGTCTACATTATCAGTGGAGAGCCGCGTGCGCTTATCTGTCAGCACACCACCAGCAGCGCTGAACACACGTTCAGACAGAACGCTGGCTGCGGGGCATGACAAGATCTCCAAGGCGTAAATGGCTAGCTACGGCCATTTATCCAGATTGGAAGCCCAAAAAGAGCAAGCGTCCAGTGACACAGTCATGGCTTCAATGTTTACTTGGAGATACTCCTGTACCATCGTCTCTAGGCGTTGACTATGTGTCAGACTTCTTGTCTCCTGTGGCCTTGCAAAGGATGGGCTAAAAAAGTGGTGAAATAATTCCGCAAAATTGATGTTACCAGCAGATACTGTGGTTCTGTTACGGTTTGAGTGCTGAACACTTGACGGTCCCACGGTTGGCAAGTTGAAACTGTGAGATTCACTACGTGCACCACTGGTATTTTGTGGAAAAGCACATGCAAGATTCTGCAACAGTCTCTGCTGATACTCCTGCATGCGTGCATCCCTTTCTATGGCAGGAATAATTTCTGCAAATTTACTTTTGTACCGGGGATCTAACAGTGTGGCAACCCAGTAGTCAGGATTATTTCTAATTCTCACAATTCGAGGGTCATGTTGCAGGTAGTGCAGCAAGAAGGCACTCATGTGTGTTGCGCATCCAGGAGCACCAAGTCCCTGTTGTGTTGGTGGCGAGGTAACAATCATGCTTCCTTCCTCTGTCCTCTCCTCCTAACCTCGCACAACAGAAATGTGATCAAGGTCTCCCTCATCTGATGAGTCTTTCATCAGTTCGTCCTCCACTTCTTCCTGGGCTCCTGCACCTTCCTCACTAGTTTGGCTGCTACCATGCGCCCTGGTAAAACCATCTCCCCCACCCTCACATGCCTGCCGCCTTGGTGCTGCCGACCGTCTGGACCTTGCAGATGTTAGCCCTTCCGCATACAACTCCTCCTCCTCTACTTCCTCCACCTCCTCTTGTGCCACCACCTGACTCCGAATTCTGTTTAACATGTGCTCCAGCATGTAAATCACCGGAATAGTCATGCTGATAATGGCATCGTCAGCACTAAACATCTTCGTCGCCATTTCAAAACTGTGCAGAAGGGTGCATAGGTCCCTGATCTGAGACCACTCCTCCAGCGTGATTTGCCCCACCTCTGGATCTCGTTGGCCCAGGCTATACGTCAGAACGTTTTGCACCAGGGCTTGTCGGTGCTGCCACAGTCGCTGCAACATGTGCAGAGTTGAATTCCACCGGGTAGGCACATCGCATTTTAGCCGGTGAAGTGGCAGGCCCAACGACTTCTGTAGAGATGTAAGTCGCTGAGCTGCGGGATGCGAACGGCGGAAGTGAGCACACAGCGACCGTGCCCTCTGCAGAAGGCCATCTAGTCTGGGATAGAGGGCTAAAAATTGCTGGACAACCAGGTTCAACACGTGAGCCATACAAGGCACGTGTGTGACATTGCCCCGGCGAAGGGCCGCACCCAGGTTTGCAGCATTGTCGCACACGGCCTTCCCTGGTTTCAGGTCCAGTGGAGACAACCATTCATGAAATTGGTTCTCCAGAGCTGACTACAACTCCTCAGCTGTGCGACTCACATTTCCCAGACATTTCAATGTAAAAACCGCCTGATGACGTTGAGCCCTACTTCCAGCATAGTAAGGATGTGTGCAGGATCCCTTCTGCACAGTTAGAAAGCTTGTGGCATGACCAGACAGGCTTTGGGTGCAGGTGGAAGACCGAGAGGAGGTTGAGGAGGCAGAAGCAGTGGAGGAACTTTGACATAAAGAGGATTGACGCACAACTCGTGGGGACGGCAAGACTTGGACAGCAGCCTCTTGTCCTGCTGTCACCATAGTTACCCAGTGCCCAGTCAGCGACATGTAACGCCCCTGTCCATGCCTACTCGTCCAAGTGTCTGTGGTGAAATGCACCCTGTCACACACAGAGTTTCTCAAAGAAGCGGTGATGTTGTGTGCGACATGCTGGTGGAGCGCAGGCACACCTTTCTTTGAGAAGTAGTGCCGACTGGGCATCTGGTACTGGGGCACTGCGACGGACATAAGGTCTCGAAAATCCTCTGTGTCCACCAGGCGGAAAGGCAGCATTTCTGTAGCCAAGAGCTTGCAGATGGTGAAATTCAACCTCTTAGCTTTCTCATGGCTAGGAGGAAATGGTCTTTTACTTGTCCACATCTGAGGGACCGAGGGCTGGCTATTGTGCTTAGACGGGGTTGATAAGGGTGTCCCCGGCAAACTGCCGGTCTGTGAGGAAGATGCAGGCGGACATGTTAGGTTGCCTTGATCCAAAGGTGGTGCTATCGATGTCGGACAGCGCTCAACACCAGCTGGTGTTACCACCTCCAAAGAAAATGATGACCTGCCAATCATGCTGGCTGTTGCGGGTAAAGAGGTGGCAGGTCTGCTCCCCAAAACAGGTGTGACTGCTGTCCCCCCAGTCACAGAGGATGAAGAGGCCGCGGATGCACAAGATATGGCAGACGGTGGTTGGCCCGGCCGGCTAGGCCACATTGTAGCACACTGAGCTTCCCACTGCAACTTATGCTTCATGTCCATGTGCCGGTTCATGCATGAAGTACTCAAACTATGTATTTTTTGGCCTCTACTTAGCTTTTGCTGACAAATGTTACAGATAACACGAGTTGGGTCATCTTTATCGATCTGAAAAAATGCCCAGGCTATGCAAGGCTTAGCACCCATGCGACGTGAAGAGCCACCACAACTTGTGGTGAGAGACAGAGTTGTGTTTGAGGATGCAGTTGTTGACGTGCTTCCAGTACTACGTCTCTGTCCAGGAAGGCGCAACCTGACCTCGTCGTCACTAGCATCTTCCTCCACCTCCTCTGCTGACCTCATCTCTTGGCTGACTGTGGGTTGACAGTAAGTGGGATCTCCAACCTCATCATCATCACCCTGTGCGTTATCACACCCGTCGTCCTCAGAGCCAACCTGTTCCTGCCCTGACAAAAAACTAAAGTTGTCGCTCCAATCAGGTATTTGAGTCTTATCATCGTCTTCCTCATTGTCTCCACCAACAGGAGTTACAGTTTGGGAATGAGGGTCTACATTATGGTCAGAACCTTCTGCGTCTGGTCCTGGATCTGACTCATAAAGATTCTGGGCATCAGTGCAGTTCATTTCCTCGTCTGGATTCACAGAAGCTCTGGAGTCAACCTCTGATTCCCAGGCTATAGTATGAGTAAACAGCTCTGCAGACTCAACCATCTGTTCTACCTCATACTCAGACGGGCAGCTGGAGATTTGGGAGCTGTAAGGAAGCAAGTGCGATTGGGGTGACACCTTTGAGGACTGGAGTATTTGTGATGTTGAAGTTGATGTGGAGGAGAGCCCACTTAAAGGAGCACTTGATATCCGTTGAAGCACCTGCTGTTTTTGTGCCTCATCGGGAATTTGTAGCGATTGGCGTGGCCGTAAGAAAGGCATCTTATCACATTGTCCGCTAAAAGAAGTAGACATTTTAGTTTGGCTGGAAGATGGTCTTTCTTCTGCAGATGTTACTGTTGCTTTAACACCTACCCCACGGACACAACCTTTTTTCCCCTTCCCAACACGCCTATTCCCCTTTCCACCAGCAGCAGGCCTTTTTCCACTCATTTTGGTGGTTAACTAATTCACAACTCTGGAGTTGTTTGCACAAAAAAACAATGGATGGGAACCGAGCAGAGCTGAGTGGCCAAACTGTGGTATTAGGCCAAAACTATTGGCTGGGTTAGATGCAGAAAAAAATTATATTCAATTTGCAACCTGATGGAGGTCAGTATAGATGGACTAATAGAACAAGTCCCACACACAGCTAGAAGCCCAAATATTTTTTCAGACGTAGATGCAGAAAAATTTTTTTATTCAGTTTGCAACCTGATGGAGGTCTGTATAGATGGATTAATAGAACAAGTCCCACACACAGCTAGAAGCCCAATATTTTTTCACAGGTAGATGCAGAAAAAAAATATATTCACTTTGCAACCTGATGGAGGTCAGTATAGATGGACTAATAGAGAAAGTCCCACACACTGCTAGAAGGCCAAATATTTTTTCAGAGCTAGATGCAGACAAAAAATTATTTTGAATTTGCAACCTGATGGAGGTCAGTATAGGTGGACTAATAGAACAAGTCCCACACACTGCTAGAAGGCCAAATATATTTTCAGAGCTAGATGCAGAAAAAAATTATATTCAGTTTGCAACCTGATGGAGGTCTGTATAGATGGATTAATAGAACAAGTCCCACACACAGCTAGAAGCCCAAATATTTTTTCAGAGGTAGATGCAGATAAAAATTATTTTTAATTTGCAACCTGATGGAGGTCAGTATAGATGGACTAATAGAGAAAGTCCCACACACTGCTAGAAGGCCAAATATTTTTTCAGAGCTAGATGCAGATAAAAATTATTTTTAATTTGCAACCTGATGGAGGTCAGTATAGATGGACTAATAGAGAAAGTCCCACACACTGCTAGAAGGCCAAATATTTTTTCAGAGCTAGATGCAAATAAAAATTATATTCAATTTGCAACCTGATGGAGGTCAGTATAGATGGACTAATAGAACAAGTCCCACACACAGCTAGAAGCCCAAATATTTTTTCAGAGGTACTGTAGATGCAGATAAAAATTATTTTTAATTTGCAACCTGATGAAGGTCAGTATAGATGGACTAATACAACAAGTCCCACACACAGCTAGAAGCCCAATATTTTTTCAGAGGTAGATGCAGAAAAAAATATATTCAGTTTGCAACCTGATGGAGGTCAGTATAGATGGAGTAATAGAACAAGTCCCACACACAGCTAGAAGCCCAAATATTTTTTCAGAGGTAGATGCAGATAAAAATTATTTTTAATTTGCAACCTGATGGAGGTCAGTATATATGGACTAATAGAGAAAGTCCCACACACTGCTAGAAGGCCAAATATTTTTTCAGAGCTAGATGCAGATAAAAATTATATTCAATTTGCAACCTGATGGAGGTCAGTATAGATGGACTAATAGAGAAAGTCCCACACACTGCTAGAAGGCCAAATATTTTTTCAGAGCTAGATGCAGATAAAAATTATATTCAATTTGCTAGAGCTAGATGCAGAAAAAAATTATATTCAATTTGCAACCTGATGGAGGTCAGTATAGATGGACTAATAGAATGATGCTATGCCCAAAAGATTTTACTTCACTAGGTGCAGTAAAAAAATTGGTATTCTATACACAGGTGGTATATCTTGCAACACAGAGAGGCTACTCCACTGACTAACACACTCTGCAATAGGCCAAAAAGGATTAGCTTTGCTAGATTCAGCCAAATGCTGTGAAAAAAACTTGCACAGCACTGGCACAGACCTGCCTGGCAAAAACTGATAGGAACTGATGTAACCTAGTCCTGAAAAGGACTCCAATTACAATTATTCTTTACTCCCACAATCTATCTATTTAAGAGCACAGACCTGCCTGATAAAAGTCGTAGGAAATGCTGTAACCTAGTCCTTAAAAGGACTGCAATCACAACTATTCCCTACTCCCAAGCTATCTGTAGATTTGTGCGAAAATTGGCTTGAAATTAACAAGGTATAGCGCACACAGCAACAGCGGTGCCGTCTAACACGCAGCTGCAGCAGTGAGAAAATGGTGGCGACGGGGAAAATGGCTTGGTCTTATAGGGCAAGGACATGTGACATACACTGCCAATGACACATGCCCTTGCTTGTGTGAAAAAAAGCACTTCGCTCCGTGTGTGCGCTGCTGATAGGCTGACAGATTGCACCTCCCCACTGTAAATGCGGGAAAGAGAAAAAAAAATGGAGATCTTCATTGTTCCTGCAGAGATCCATCCCCTGCCCCTCCCCCCACCCCGCTGTACACTCAAACTGCGTATTAACATTAATTTTCATCATTACTGACAAAAAAAATCCAGTTATGATTTTGGTGCACGAACAGTTATCGAACATAACCTCGAACAGCCAAATTTTTCTCAAATTGTTCGTGTTCGCCGAACGGCTCGAACACCGCCCAAAACAGCTCGAATTTGAGATTGGCGAACAGTTCGAGTAGAACAACGCTCATCTCTAGTTGGAACCAAAGATCTCAAATTTGGACTCATCAGACCAAAGTACAGATTTCCACTGGTCTAATGTTCATTCCTTGTGTTATTTAGCACAAACAAGTCTCTTCTGGTTGTTGCCTGTCCTTAGCAGTGGTTTTCTAGCAGCTATTTTACCATGAAGACCTGCTGCACAAAGTCTCCTCTTAACAGTTGTTGAAGAGATGTGTCTGCTGCTAGAACTCTGTGTGGCATTGACCTGGTCTCTAATCTGAGTTGCTGTTAACCTGCGATTTCTGAGGCTGGTGACTCGGATAAACTTATCCTCAGAAGCAGAGGTGACTCTTGGTCTTCCTTTACTGGGGCGGTCCTCATGTGAGCCAGTTTCTTTGTAGCGCTTGATGGTTTTTGTAACTGCACTTGGGGATACTTTCATAGTTTGCCCAATTTTTCGGACTGACTGACCTTCATTTCATAAAGTAATGATGGCCACTCGTTTTTCTTTACTTAGCTGCTTTTTTCTTGCCATAATACAAATTCTAACAGTCTATTCAGTAGGACTATCAGCTGTATATCCACCTGACTTCTGCACAACACAACTGATGGTCCCAACCCCATTTATAAGGCAAGAAATCCCATTTATTAAACCTGACAGGGCACACCTGGGAAGTGAAAACCATATCCGGTGACTACCTCTTGAAGTTCATCAAGAGAATGCCAAGAGTGTGCAAAGCAGTCATCAAAGCAAAAGGCGGCTACTTTGAAGAACCAAGAATATAAGACATATTTTCAGTTGTTTCACACTTTTTTGTTAAGTATATAATTCCACGTGTGTTAATTCATAGTTTTGATGCCTTCAGTGTGAATGTACAATTTTCAAAGTCATGAAAATACAGAAATATCTTTAAATGATAAGGTGTGTCCAAACTTTTGGTCTGTACTGTATCTCTTTAAAAGAGTCTGGTGTAGGCCAGATAAATAGTACTGTGGTTTTGCAGTTCCAAGGGTAAAAACACTGCATTATCCTGCTTTTGTCATTTTTTCCGTAAAAAAAAATCTGTAATAGTTTCTCCTTGACTGTTCAGACACCAATATATCTGTTTAAAAGAGTCTGGTATAGGCCAGATAACTAGAACTGTGGTTTTGCAGTTCCTCGGGTCAAATCTCTGTATTATCCTGCTTTTGGCACTTTTTCCGTACAAAAAAACTGTAATAGTGTCTCCCTGACTGTTCAGACACAAATATATCTGTTTAAAAGAGTCTGGTGTAGGCCAGAGAAATAGAAGTGCGGTTTTGCAGTTCGACGGTTCAAATCTCTGTATTATCCTGCTTTTGGCATTTTTTCTGTAAAAAAAAATAGTGATAGTTTCTCCCTGACTGTTCACACACCAATATATATCTTAAAAAGAGTCTGGTGTATGCCAGATAACTAGTACTGTGGTTTTGCAGTTCCACCGGTAAAAACTCTGCATTATCCTGCTTTTGTCATTTTTTTCCTTAAAAAAAACAGTAATAGTGTCTCCCTGACTGTTCAGACACAAATATATCTGTTAAAAAGAGTCTGGTGTAGGTCAGAGAAATAGAATTGTGGTTTTGCAGTTCCACGGGTCAAATCTCTGTATTATTCTGCTTCTGGCATTTTTTCCATAAAAAAAACTGTAATAGTGTCTCCCTGACTGTTTAGACACAAATATATCTGTGTAAAAGAGTCTGATGTAGGCAAGAGAAATAGAACTGTGGTTTTAAAGTTCCTCGGGTAAGATTTCTGTATTATCCTGCTTTTGGCATTTTTTCCCCAAAAAAAACAGAAATATTGTCTCCCTGACTGTTCAGACACAAATATATCTGTTTAAAAGAGTCTGCTGTAGGCCAGATGACTAGAACTGTGGTTTTGCAGTTCCACGGTTCAAATCTCTGTATTATCCTGCTTTTGGCATTTTTTCTGTAAAAAAAAATAGTGATAGTTTCTCCCTGACTGCTCACACACCAATATATCTCATTAAAAGAGTCTGGTGTATGCCAGATAACTAGTACTGCGGTTTTGCAGTTCCACAGGTAAAAACTCTGCATTATCCTGCTTTTGTCATTTTTTCCTTAAAAAAAACAGTAATAGTGTCTCCCTGACTGTTCAGACACAAATATATCTGTTAAAAAGAGTCTGGTGTAGGCCAGAGAAATAGAATTGTGGTTTTGCAGTTCTACGGGTCAAATCTCTGTATTATTCTGCTTCTGGCATTTTTCCGTAAAAAAAACTGTAATAGTGTCTCCCTGACTGTTTAGACACAAATATATCTGTGTAAAAGAGTCTGATGTAGGTAAGAGAAATAGAACTGTGGTTTTAAAGTTCCTCGGGTAAGATCTCTGTATTATCCTGCTTTTGGCATTTTTTCCTTAAAAAAAACAGTAATAGTGTCTCACTGACTATTCAGACACAAATATATCTGTTTAAAAGAGTCTGATGTAGGCCAGAAAAATAGAACTGTGGTTTTGCAGTTCCACGGGACAAATCTCTGTATTATCCTGCTTTTGGCATTTTTTCCATAAAAAAAAACAGTAAAAGTGTCTCCCTGACTGTTCAGACCCCAATATATCTGTTTAAAAGAGTCTGGTGTAGGCCATATAGCTAGAACTGTGGTTTTGCAGTTTCACTGGTCAAATCTCTGTATTATCCTGCTTTTGGCATCTTTTCCGTCCAAAAAAACTGTAATAGTGTCTCCCTGACTGGTCAGACACAAATATATCTGTTTAAAAGAGTCTGGTGTAGGCCAGAGAAATAGAACTGTGGTTTTGCAGTACGACGGTTCAAATCTCTGTATTATCCTGCTTTTTGCATTTTTCCGTAAAAAAACAGAAATAGTGTCTCCCTGACTGTTCAGACACAAATATATCTGTTTAAAAAAGTCTGGTGTAGGCCAGATAACTAGAACTGTGGTTTTGCAGATCCACGGTTCAAATCTCTGTATTATCCTGCTTTTGGCATTTTTTCTGTAAAAAAATTTGTGATAGTTTCTCCCTGACTGTTCACACATCAATATATCTCTTTAAAACAGTCTGGTGTAGGCTAGATAACTAGAACTGTGGTTTTGCAGTTCTACGGGTAAAATCTCTGCATTATCCTGCTTTTGTCATTTTTTCCATAAAAAAAAAACAGTAATAGTGTCTCCCTGACTGTTCAGACACAAATATATCTGTTAAAAAGAGTCTGGTGTAGGCCAGATAACTAGAACTGTGGTTTTGCAGTTCCACGGGTAAGATCTCTGTATTATCCTGCTTTTGGCATTTTTTCCTTAAAAAAAACAGTAATAGTGTTTCGCTGACTGTTCAGACACAAATATATCCGTTTAAAAGAGTCTGGTGTAGGCCAGAGAAATAGAACTGTGGTTTTGCAGTTCCACGGGTCAAATCTCTGTATTATCCTGATTTTGGCATTTTTTCCATAAAAAAAACAGTAATAGTGTCTCGCTGACTGTTCAGACACCAATATATCTGTTTAAAAGAGTCTGGTGTAGGCCAGAGAAATAGAACTGTGGTTTTGCAGTTCCATGGGTCAAATCTCTATATTATCCTGCTTTTGGCATTTTTTCCATAAAAAAATCTGTAATAGTGTCTCCCTGACTGTCCAGACACCAATATATCTGTTTAAAAGAGTCTGGTGTAGGTCAGATAACTAGAACTGTGGTTTTGCTATTCCACGGGTAAAATCTCTGTATTATCCTGCTTTTGGCATTTTTTCCATAAAAAAACAGTAATAATTTCTCCCTGACTGTTCAGACACAGATATATATGTTTAAAAGAGTCTGGTGTAGGCCAGAGAAATAGAACTATGGTTCTGCAGTTCCACGGGTCAATTCTCTGTATTATCCTGTTGGTGGCATTTTTTCCCTAAAAAAAAAACAGTAATAGTGTCTCCCTGACTGATCAATCAGTGAATAAGAATAGCGGTACCAGAGCGCCAATAACAGGGCAAAAATATTAAAAGGACTGATTTATTAATACACACACAACGCGTTTCGGTGGACACAGCCACCTTCATCAGGTGTGACAAGCAGCAAACAATTGATCCTTATATATATTTGACTAGGTATACAATTACTTAAAAGGGGCGGGGCCAGATACAGAGTAATACTTCTATATTAACCCCTTGAGTTCATATATGCTTAATAGAGTAAAAAGGATTGTTATAAAATAATGCCTAATGAAGCATATAGGGTTCTTATAAAAAGGATTCGCTGTAAAAAAAAAAAAAAAAAACTTGTGAATCCTATAATCTTAATACTTCATAGGATATATTGTCATCTACCACCCTATATTTTAGATTATATAAAAAAAATAATAATAATTTTTACATACAACATAAAACAATGCATAAATATAAAGTATAAAATTACAATCAGTTCCTATCATTGTAATTAGGAAAAGTAGACGAAGAAAGGAAAGAGAAAAAAAAGAGAAAAAAAAAATATATAAAAAAATAAAAAAAATAAAAAAAATAAAAAAATCCCCAAAAAATTGCTGTGGGAGCAATTTAATTAAAATTACTACCCTGGTTTTCCAAGCTGCGCTGCCTTAACCCCTCCGGAACGCTGCCGGGGATGTTGGTGAAGCTGGGCGTCTATCTCGGCATTACATGCTACTAACCTGACCACGTGATATACCACCAAGAGATCAGGATCTGTGAACGCCGCTGGAAATAGATGACAGCCACCAACAGAGCGGAGCTTGTGGAGCTTTACACTGGGGTTGTGCAGAGGTGCACAACTTCATAAGGTTAGTAGCCATCCCCACACCCCTCTACAAATTGCAATACTGAGTCACCCATTGCGCATTGTTCTCTCCTCTCTTTACATATTGAGTCTGCTATTGCTGGGGGCTTAGCCTCAAGACCAGGAGCTGCAAATTGGGCGACCCAGATTGTTCTACACACCGAGAGACGGAAAAACCTTGCAGAATCATCAACAGATAAGAACTGTGTTTAAGACTTTAAAATCTAAATTGCTGGATCATTATGGACTTTTATGTGACCAATAGAGAGAAATTTAGATTATCTCTGATCAATACAGCCCTTAGTAAAGACTTTAAAGATGGCGACAGATGCATATATAATAATCCAACTATGCTGAATGATATAGATCAAAAAAGGTTACGTGGACTGTTTTTGAACTTAGAAAATAATAGCAAAATAGAAATAACTAATCACGTAGACACGATGTTTTTAGAACATTACATTAAGGATAACATAATACCTAAGGGATTGAGAATAAATCTCAATTCATCCTTTCCTCAGGATATTGTTTTTACTGAAAGATGGGACAGGTGTATTTCTGATTGCTCAACAACACTGATCAGATTGTTGATTGATAAAAGGAATACTCTGGCTATGCATGCTTTAGAAACAATAGCTAAAATTAAAGGGGATTTGGAGTTCTTTTCTTCATCTACGGAATATTTTGCCACAGATAATGAGGTAAAACTAAGACTGGCTAAGTTTGAAAATGATTTAATAAATAAAAAAGCAAAAAAATATGAAAGAGATATAAAAGACTCTAAAAAAGAAAAAATCCAATCACCACTTCAAATTTCACCTGTTCCCATCATCTCTATGCAGAGAACAACTAGGGATAATCCATCATCCCCTATTCTAAGCAATGATACTGATAACCATACAAAACAAGTGAATAGTTTTCAAAAACAGTTTTTTATGAATAAAAAACAACAAGCAATATATGAGACTCATAAAAAGAAGTTACCCATTAACAATAATTACAAGAAAAATACTGCATTTAATTCTAATTTGGAAAAAAATAATGACCTTATAATAGAGGGAATGTGTATGGAAATTACTCCTCCCTCCATACTGATTACTGATCCACCTATTATATCCACACAAGCAGCAGATGTAGAATTTATTGCTAATCCGTCTACTATTTCCACACAAGTAGCAGATATTGATGAACTGAACTTCACATTACATATTAACACACAGGAGATAACCCATAGTGGATCTAATATCTCAGAGCTTTCTAGTGCAGTACAGACTCCTATTGCTGGGGAGTCATCTGGACAGATCCCGTTAGCGGATACACTGAATATTTTTAATCAAGGGAGACCCTCAGATAAAACAAGTGGTATAAGCCACATAAAACACCCTATAAACAGAATGACATCCTTGGAATTATCTCCGATTTTGAATGAGAATAGTATCTTGATAAATCCTCAAACACAGAATGCAGTTGCATCTCAAACTAATAAAACGAAAATTACACATTTTTTTCACGTGGTCCCCGGACGTTGTCCAAAACGAAAAAGAAATTTAGGGGATGTAGAGGGAGTGGAAAAACCCGAGGCCTCAATAACAAAAATAGTCCAAATGCCGAAATTGAGACACAATCCAAATATAAAAAAAATGAAATCTTGCCAATGAACCAGAATACAAATTCCCTGCAGATAGAAACCCCTATCGGTTGTGGGGGGATTTTTAATATTTCTAGCTATGTGCTATCTGAAGCTGAACAATCCTTGTTAGGTCGAGGATTATCTTTCTGTCCAGCTGTCCCATTTAATAATTTCACTTTGTTCTGTGATTTAAATGAATTTATAAGGAAATTGACACTAAAAAGGCATTTTCTATTGGAAGATAAGAGAAAATCACATCCTATTAGTTCATGCTCAACAGTATCCCCCTCCATTCAAGAATCTAATATACCAGGCCCCCCATTACTGGACCCTTTCACTCATGTAAATGTGAAGGGGAAAAATAATTTCTATCCATTACATCACAAAGGTTCACACCTTGAAACTTTCCAACAATTAATTTTGAGGGACCTTAGGACATTCCCCCCAATTTCAAAAAAAGTGAACAACTTGAGCTACCAGGAGAAATGTGCATTAAAAACCCTTCAGGATAATAAAGAAATAATTATAAAGAGAGCAGATAAGGGAGGGGGGACTGTGAACAGGGGCTGGTACATCAAGGAGGGCCTCAGAATCTTAGACGACTCAAACTACTACGTGAAATTAGAAGCAGACCCATCTGTAACCATTTTTTTGGAGTACAAAGGACTTGTAGCAGGGGCCTCTACAGCTGGCTTCCTCAATAAAAAAGAAAAATCCTTTTTAGACATTAAAAAATTCAAAGTCCCTTATTTTTATTTTTTACCCAAAATTCATAAAGATAAATTTAATCCCCCTGGACGTCCTATTATTTCTGGTATTAATTCTATCACATCCAACTTATTCCACTATATTGATCTTTTTTTACAGAAGTACGTTTTATCCCTAGATTCTCATTTAAAGGATTCTACACATTTAATTAGACTATTGAGTGAATTACCCCCTCTTCCAGCCTGTCTTCTTATTACACTCGATATAAGCTCTCTTTATTCCAATATCACACATGTATTGGGTTTACAGGCAATTAAAATATTCCTAGATGAGGACCCTAACTTACAAGATCCTCAAAAAAAATTTTTATTGAGGGGTATAACTTTCATTCTTGAGAACAATGTATTTTCTTTTGAGGGGGTGATGTATCGGCAGCTGAGGGGCTGCGCGATGGGGACGAGGTTTGCCCCCAGTTATGCAAATCTATATATGGGGGCATTCGAGTCTATCCACATCGCGCAATCCCTCGGCGCCGATAAACCCATCGTTATGTACCGCCACTTTATAGATGATCTGTTTATCATATGGAGGGGAAATACTGTGGAGGCTGCCAAATTTATTGATGAATTAAACTCTAACGACTGGGGTCTTTCCTTTACCTATACCATATCTGAGAGTAATATTCAATATCTTGACCTTCAGATAAATATAGACAATTCGGGTAAAATATCCACATCTACCCACTTTAAGGAAGTGGATGTAAATAGCTATCTTGAATTTGACAGTGGCCATCTACCCAGCTGGATTAGAAATATTCCATATGGTCAATATTGGCGTGTCAGAAAAAATTGTACACATGATTCGGATTTTTTTCTGGAATCTAAGGTTTTAAAAAAAACGTTTTAGAGCTAAGGGATACCCCCGGAAATTATTAGAGGATGCTTTCTCCAAAACTAGATCCCTATCACAGAACCTGTGTATCAACAAATCCAAGAATACCAGCCAAGAGCCAAACAACGATTTCAGTTTAAATCTGATTACTACTTATGGTAAACCTACGCAAGTGTTATCCAGTTTATTAAAAAAATACTGGTTCATTTTAAGTAATGATCCAATATTAACTGGTCATTTACCGGAATTTCCTCATGTCATATATCGGAGGAGTAAAAATCTAGGAAACTATATAGCCCCTAGCAATACAACAATTGGTAGAAGACCGAACCATTCAGCTCCTATTAGCAATAATGGATGTTATAAATGTAATGTCCCTAAATGCTTATGCTGTCAATCCATTGATAACGGAGGCAAGACATTCGTCTCTGCGGTCACTGGAGAGATATATCCCATTCGCTTTAGACTTACATGTCAGTCCTCATATGTGATATATCTGCTCCAGTGCACCTGCGGCCTGCAATACATTGGCCGCACTATCCAGGAAATGCACTCCAGATTAAATAAACATCGCCAAAATATTAGAAACGGCTTTCCCCTACATAGTGTTTCTAATCATTTCTTAAAAGAACATCAAAAAAATCCTAATAACCTAAAACTAACTATCATTGATCATATAGTTGATACACAACCTGATAGACTAAATCGTCTCATTACACGTGAAAATTATTGGATTTTCAAAATGGGAACCTTGTCTCCTGAAGGTTTGAACCTTAATATAGAGAAGACAACTTTTTAAATAATTGTTTTCATATTTTAGCAAATTTATTATATATATCTTTTATATGGAGGAGGAGGGGGGAGGAGAGAGAGAAGGAGGGAAGAGGGGAAAGGAGAGAGGGAGGGGAGGAGGGAGGAGAGAGAGAAAGGAGAAAAAATGTAAAGAAAAATATATATTTTTTTTGGGGGGGGATTTTTTTTTTAATTTTTTAATTTATTTTTTTATTTATTTTTTTTTTCTCTTTTTTTTCTCTTTCCTTTCTTCGTCTACTTTTCCTAATTACAATGATAGGAACTGATTGTAATTTTATACTTTATATTTATGCATTGTTTTATGTTGTATGTAAAAATTATTATTATTATTTTTTTTATATAATCTAAAATATAGGGTGGTAGATGACAATATATCCTATGAAGTATTAAGATTATAGGATTCACAAGTTTTTTTTTTTTTTTTTTTAACAGCGAATCCTTTTTATAAGAACCCTATATGCTTCATTAGGCATTATTTTATAACAATCCTTTTTACTCTATTAAGCATATATGAACTCAAGGGGTTAATATAGAAGTATTACTCTGTATCTGGCCCCGCCCCTTTTAAGTAATTGTATACCTAGTCAAATGTATATAAGGATCAATTGTTTGCTGCTTGTCACACCTGATGAAGGTGGCTGTGTCCACCGAAACACGTTGTGTGTGTATTAATAAATTAGTCCTTTTAATATTTTTGCCCTGTTATTGGCGCTCTGGTACCGCTATTCTTATTCACTGATTGTCCTTTTCCCCCTGTTGGGGTGCGGTAGAGCTGCCTTTAATCTATTGTTTTTTCACCTGTGGGAGCAATTTAATTAAAATTACTACCCTGGTTTTCCAAGCTGCGCTGCCTTAACCCCTCCGGAACGCTGCCGGGGATGTTGGTGAAGCTGGGCATCTATCTCGGCATTACATGCTACTAACCTGACCACGTGATATACCACCAAGAGATCAGGATCTGTGAACGCCGCTGGAAATAGATGACAGCCACCAACAGAGCGGAGCTTGTGGAGCTTTACACTGGGGTTGTGCAGAGGTGCACAACTTCATAAGGTTAGTAGCCATCCCCACACCCCTCTAACCATTCCAATACTGAGTCACCCATTGCGCCTTGTTCTCTCCTCTCTTTACATCCCTGACTGATCAGACACAAATATATCTGTTTAAAAGAGTCTAGTGTAGGCCAGAGAAATAGAACTGTGGTTTTGCAGTTCCACGGATAAGATCTCTGTATTATCCTGCTTTTGGCATTTTTTCCTTAAAAAAAACAATAATAGTGTCTCCCTGACTGATCAGACACAAATATATCTGTTTAAAAGAGTCTGGTGCAGTACAGATAACTAGAACTGTGGTTTTGCAGTTCCACTGGTCAAATCTCTGTATTATCCTGCTTTTGGCATTTTTTCCGTACAAAAAAACTGTAATAGTGTCTCCCTGGCTGTTCAGACACAAATATATCTGTTTAAAAGGGTCTGGTGTAGGCCAGAGAAATAGAGCTGCGGTTTTGCAGTTCCACGGTTCAAATCTCTGTATTATCCTGCTTTTGCATTTTTTCTGTAAAACAACAGAAATAGTGTCTCCCTGACTGTTCAGACACAAATATATCTGTTTAAAAGAGTCTGGTGTAGACCAGATAACTAGAACTGTGGTTTTGCAGTTCCACGGTACAAATCTCTATATTATCCTGCTTTTGGCATTTTTTCCATAAAAAAAACAGTAATAGTGTCTCCCTGACTGTTCAGACACAAATATATCTGTTAAAAAGAGTCTGGTGTAGGCCAGAGAAATAGAACTGTGGTTTTGCAGTTCCACGGATCAAATCTCTGTATTATCCTGCTTTTGGCATTTTTTCTGTAAAAAAAAATAGTGATAGTTTCTCCCTGACTGTTCACACACCAATATATCTCTTTAAAAGCGTCTGGTGTAGGCCAGATAACTAGTACTGTGGTTTTGCAGTTCCAAGGGTAAAAACTCTGCATTATCCTGCTTTTGTCATTTTTTCCATAAAAAAACAGTAATAGTGTCTCCCTGACTGTTCAGACACAAATATATCTGTTAAAAAGAGTCTGGTGTAGGCCACAGAAATAGAACTGTGGTTTTGCAGTTCGACGGTTCAAATCTCTGTATTATCCTGCTTTTGGCACTTTTCCGTACAAAAAAACTGTAATAGTGTCTCCCTGACTGTTCAGACACAAATATATCTGTTTAAAAGAGTCTGGTGTAGGCCAGAGAAATAGAACTGCGGTTTCGCAGTTCGACGGTTCAAATCTCTGTATTATCCTGCTTTTTGCATTTTTTCCGCAAAAAAAACAGAAATAGTGTCTCCCTGACTGTTCAGACACAAATATATCTGTTTAAAAGAGTCTGGTGTAGGCCAGATAACTAGAACTGTGGTTTTGCAGTTCCACGGTTCAAATCTCTGTATTAACCTGCTTTTGGCATTTTTTCTGTAAAAAAAAACAGTGGTAGTTTCTCCTTGACTGTTCACACACCAATATATCTCATTAAAAGAGTCTGGTGTATGCCAGATAACTAGTACTGTGGTTTTGCAGTTCCACGGGTAAAAACTCTGCGTTATCCTGCTTTTGTCATTTTTTCCATAAAAAAAAACAGTAATAGTGTCTCCCTGACTGTTCAGACACAAATATATCTGTTAAAAAGAGTCTGGTGTAGGCCAGAGAAATAGAATTGTGGTTTTGCAGTTCCACGGGTAAGATCTCTGTATTATCCTGCTTTTGGAATTTTTTCCTTGAAAAAAACAGTAATAGTGTCTCGCTGACTATTCAGACACAAATATATCCATTTAAAAGAGTCTGTTGTCGGCCAGAGAAATAGAACTGTGGTTTTGCAGTTCCACGGGTCAAATCTCTGTATTATCCTGCTTTTGGCATTTTTTCCATAAAAAAAAAAAACAGTAATAGTGTCTCGCTGACTTTTCAGACACCAATATATCTGTTTAAAAGAGTCTGGTGTAGGCCAGAGAAATAGAACTGTGGTTTTGCAGTTCCACGGGTCAAATCTCTGTATTATCCTGCTTTTGGCATTTTTTCCATAAAAAAAAACTGTAATAGCGTCTCCCTGACTGTTCAGACACAAATATATCTGTTTAAAAGAGTCTGGTGTAGGCCAGATAACTAGAACTGTGGTTTTGCAGTTCCACAGGTAAGATCTCTGTATTATCCTGCTTTTGGCATTTTTTCCTTAAAAAAAACAGTAATAGTGTTTCGCTGACTGTTCAGACACAAATATATCTGTTTAAAAGAGTCTGGTGTAGGCCAGATAACTAGAACTGTGGTTTTGCAGTTCCACGGGTCAAATCTCTGTATTATCCTGCTTTTGCCATTTTTTCCATAAAAAAAAAAACAGTAATAGTGTCTCCCTGACTGTTCAGACACAAATATATCTGTTTAAAAGAGTCTGGTGTAGGCCAGAGAAATTGAACTGTAGTTTTGCAGTTCGACGGTTCAAATCTCTGTATTATCCAGCTTTTTGCATTTTTCCGTAAAAAAACAGAAATAGTGTTTCGCTGACTGTTCAGACACAAATATATCTGTTTAAAAGAGTCTGGTGTAGGCCAGAGAAATAGAACTGTGTTTTTGCAGTTCCACGGGTCAAATCTCTGTATTATCCTACTTTTGGCATTTTTTCCATAAAAAAAAAAACAGTAATAGTGTCTCGCTGACTGTTCACACATCAATATATCTCTTTAAAACAGTCTGGTGTAGGCCAGAGAAATAGAACTGTGGTTTTGCAGTTCCACGGGTCAAATCTCTGTATTATCCTGCTTCTGGCTTTTTTCTATAAAAAAAACAGTAATAGTGTCTCCCTGACTGTTCACACATCAATATATCTCTTTAAAACAGTCTGGTGTAGGCCAGAGAAATAGAACTGTGGTTTTGCAGTTCCACGGGTCAAATCTCTGTATTATCCTGCTTTTGGCATTTTTTCCGTTAAAAAAAACAGTAATAGTGTCTCCCTGACTGTTCAGATACAAATATATCTGTTTAAAAGAGTGTGGTGTAGGCCAAAGAAATAGAACTGTGGTTTTGCAGTTCCACGGGTCAAATCTCTGTATTATCCTGCTTTTGTCATTTTTTCTGTAAAAAAAACAGTAATAGTGTCTCCCTGACTGTTCAGATACCAATATATCTGTTTTAAAGGGTCTGGTGTAGGCCAGAGAAATAGAACTGCAGTTTTCCTCTTCCAATGTTCTAATCTCCTTTATGATACCCTTTTTCCATTGATAGTGCGAGTGTAAGCTATTTTACTTCATTTACAATGGGCAAGGTGCGTGGCAAGTGATGTGGAACAGGACGTTTTGGTGATGGTGCGTGTAGAGGACAGGGCTGTGGCCAAGGTGAAAATGTGCCACAACCAACAGCCACATCTTCTCGCTCCCGCTTCTTGACCGAATTACTAGGGAAGCACACTACAACACCAGTATTGCGAACTGATCAGTGTGAACAGGTTATTAATTGGATAGCAGATAATACTTCCAGTTACCTGGGCACCACCACCTCCGGTCTGTTTTCCACACGGTCAAGTTTTAGTAGCCGTGAGTCTCGACCGCATACTCCCCCTCACCCTGATGCTCCTTCCTCCCACCATGCCGAGTGTCGTCAGACAGCAACTTATCCCACACTTGGACACTCTGAAGAGCTGTTCACTGGTCCATTTCCATATTTGTGCCTGTTATGCACACGCCCGGAATGACTGGCGTGTGCGGGTGTTGTGGTTCCACTGGACCATGAACCGGAGAGTGCCTGGAGGGGCGTGACTAAGTATCTGGCCGATCCGACCAAGATGGCACGACGGCATGCGACGCCAGTGCACCAGGGAGAAACCGGGTAGAGGGACCAGGTGCTACTCCAGGTCAAACTCCGGACACGGGGGTTGACCCACACAGGGATTACTGGAACAGGCTGGTTAGGCTGGCGCACAGACTGGAGGGTATAGGCAGGCACGACTGGTATGCAGGCAGGCGGGTAAAGGCAAGCGCAGCTAGAGTGCAGACAGGGAGGCACTAGAAGGTAGGAACACAGGCGGGATAGGACCCAGTACACACTGGGACTCAGGAACAATACAGGCAGAGGGGTACAGGCAAGCACAGCTAGAGTGCAGACAGGGAGGCACTAGCATGTAGGAACACAGGCGGGATAGGACCCAGTACACACTGGGACTCAGGAACAGGCAGGTTAGGCTGGCACAGACTGGTGGATGTAAGCAAACACGGCAGGTATGCAGATGGGTGGATACAGGCGAGTATGCAGGCAGGGAGGTACTGGCCGAAAGGACGGGCTGGAGCACAGAAAGGTTAAGACCCAGTACAGACTGGGTCATAGAACCGCAGATGCGGTAGACAACCACAGCAGAGAGGGAACGCCCGAAGCGGTGGGCAAGAACAGAGCAGGACGGGGCTGCAGGAGCAGCGAGCACAAGCAGGGAAGGACAGGACTGCCGGAGCAGCGGGCAGAAGCAGGGCAGGACAGGACTGCCGGAGCAGCGGGCAGAAGCAGGGCAGGACAGGACTGCCGGAGCAGCGGGCAGAAGCAGGGCAGGACAGGACTGCCGGAGCAGCGGGCAGAAGCAGGGCAGGACAGGACTGCCGGAGCAGCGGGCAGAAGCAGGGCAGGACAGGACTGCCGGAGCAGTGAGCAAAAGGGTCAGAGCGGAGCAAGGCTGCGGAGCAGTGAGCAAGGAGTCAGAGCAGGCTAGAACCGCCGGAGCGGTAAGCAAAGGAGTCAGAGCAGACTAGAACCGCCGGAGCGGTGAGCAAAGGAGTCAGAGCAGACTAGAACCGCCGGAGCGGTGAGCAAAGGAGTCAGAGCAGGCTAGAACCGCCGGAGCGGTGAGCAAAGGAGTCAGAGCAGGCTAGAACCGCCGGAGCGGTGAGCAAAGGAGTCAGAGCAGGCTAGGCTGAGTAGGGGGGACAGGGCTCTGTTCACACGGAACAGACAGGAAGGGAAAGGCAGAGCCAGACACCCACAGGGTACTAGCAGAGAAGTAGCGAGTGGACCACAAACTCACAAACGGGAGTACAGAGACAACAAGCAGGAGTTAGGTACGAGTTCAGACTCTGCAGAAAAAGGAAGGGAACGGACATAGAGGCAAAACAGGTAAAGGATAGGAGAGAGTTCAGACTGGAACTGAGTGTACGGAGGAGACCGACACTGCAGCAGAATACAGCAGCGGGTCTGGGAATACGGCCCCCAGAGAGGCAGGACGAACAGGCAAGGAACGTGTTCAGACGGGACAGACAAGATACAGGAGCGGGTCTAGGTAATCAGCCCCTAGAAGGCGGGAGGAACAGGCTAGGAGCGTGTTCAGACAGGTCAGACAAGATACAGGAACGGGTCTAGGTAATCGGCCCCTAGAAGGCAGGAGGAACAGGCTAGGAGCGTGTTCAGACAGGCCTGGAAATACAGCCTCCAGGATAGGCAGACAAGAGAACACAGAACGGGACCTGGCACCTTCAGAGTGCAAGCACACACTGAATGAAACACTATGCTCAGGCAGGAATAGATGGGAGCAGCTGAGCTATATACCAGGTGACAGACAGCAATAGGCTGAGGACGCACAAGGGGTGTGACCCACAGCAGGTACAAAAAGCAGGAAGTGATCGGGCGCCGCCCTTAAGCAGCAGAAACAGACACAAACAGACAGCATGGAGGGAAGCCAGAGAGACATTCTGGACTGGAGATCAAGTGCGCGCTCTTGCACAGTGGGAGATGGACCACCATGCAAGGACGCCGCCAGGTATGTTACAGTACCCCCCCCTTACGCCCCCTCTTCTTCAGGCCTGCCAGAATCTTCCGCAGGGAATTCGAGGACCAGTCGTTCACTTCAGGGAGATCACTTCCACTGTCCACAGGAAAAACTGATCTCATCTGGTTAGCTAGGATGCTACCTCCTATCCAGCTATCCTCAGCAACAGACGAAACGGGTGGAGTACCAGGAACAGCACACAAGGAAGTCTCTCTCCACATATTTTCAGGTGGCACCCCAGAGGGTACAGGAGACAACTGGAAGTCCTTCACCGGGTTGGAGGGGGACAGAGACTTGGGGGTAATCTCTGCTTCGAGGTACATCTTGTCAAGCTCACAGGAAGAAATAGACGGGTTATCAGGTACATAATGAGGAAAAGTCACTGTCTCTTTGTTATCTGGTGGTACCCCGGAGGATTCAGGAAACAACTGGAGGTCCTCCGCCGGGTCAGAAGAGTGCAGAGGCTCAGAGAAAACATCTGCTTCAGAGTACACTAGGTCGGACTCACTGGACGAAGCAGGCGAGGTATCGGGTACCGAGTATAGGAAAGTCTCTGTCCATTCACCACCAGGTGGCACCCCGAAGGGTTCTGGAGACAACTGGCGGTCCTCCGCCTGGTCAGAAGCGTGTAGAGACTCACGGGTAACCTCTGCTTCAGAGTACAGTAGGTTGGACTCACTGGACGAAGCGAGCGAGGTATCAGGTACAGAGTAAAGGAGAGTCTCTGTCCTTTCGCTACCAGGTAGCACCCCGAAGGGTTCTGGAGACAACTGGAGGTCCTCCGCCTGGTCGGAGGGGTGTAGAGACTCGGGGGTAACTACCACTTTGGGGTACCGATTGTCAGGCTCACAGGACGAAGCGGACAAAGTATCGAGTACCGAGTGTAGAGAAGTCTCTCTCCATTTGTCATCGAGTGGTATCCCGGAGGATTCAGGAGGCAACAGGGGGTCCTCCGCCAGGTAGTAGAGGTGCACAGACTCAGAGGTAACCACAGCTTTGGAGCATCCTTGGACATGCACACCGGTTAAAGTGGGTGAAGCATCTGATGCCGGGTGCAGGAAGTTCTCCTGTGTGGAGTCTGGATGGGCAGAAGTCTCTTCGGGCAGGAGAACCGGAGCACTACCCACGCACATTACCCGTTGGGGCTTCTCCGGGATACAGGGAGATGAAGCTTCAGTAGGGACTTCAAGGTTGGGGTCAGGAGGTCTCAGGGAGGACAGACCCTGGCGTGACGGCTTGCCTCTACGTCTAGCACGTCTGGACTGCCTCTTGAGGTTGGGAGATGTATTCCGGAAAGCGTAGTCCACCCTGTGAAGATTCTGGGTGGACAGTAGTCTCATTGGGCTGGAGGACTATTGCGCTACCCACACACATTACCCATCGGGGCTGCTCCGGGATATTGGGAGGTGAAGCTTCAGCAGGAGCCTCCGGGTTAGGATCATCGAAGACCATTAGAAAGGCCACCAGGAAGGCCATTAGGTCCAGGAGGATCGGATCCTGTGTTTCATATAGGGGGTTGATCCATTCCAAGGCATCACCCGCCAGGTAAGACATAATGAATGCCACCTTAACCCGATCGGTGGGAAAACATAGAGGGTAGAACTTGAAGTGTAGCATGCATTGCTCCACAAATGCACGACTTTGTCTTGGATCCCCATAGTAACGTGGCGGATCCGCAGGACCGAGAGCAGATAGATCCATCTGGACGGGTGCGTAATTCGCCTGGAACTCAGCTGAGAAAAAAAAAAAATAAATTTTATTTATTTATTTTTAATGCATGTATTCGCTGGAAAACTTCTCAGAGAGCGAAGGCCGTGGGGCTCAACGGGAACCATGGCCTGAGCATGCTGTTATGCACACGCCCGGACTGACTGGCGTGTGCGGGTGTTGTGGTTCCACTGGACCATGAACCGGAGAGTGCCTGGAGGGGCGTGACTAAGTATCTGGCCGATCCGACCAAGATGGCACGACGGCATACGACGCCAGTGCACCAGGGAGAAACCGGGCAGAGGGACCAGGTGCTACTCCAGGTCAAACTCCGGACACGGGGGTTGACCCACACAGGGATTACTGGAACAGGCTGGTTAGGCTGGCGCACAAACTGGAGGGTATAGGCAGGCACGACTGGTATGCAGGCAGGCGGGTAAAGGCAAGCGCAGCTAGAGTGCAGACAGGGAGGCACTAGCAGGTAGGAACACAGGCGGGATAGGACCCAGTACACACTGGGACTCAGGAACAATACAGGCAGAGGGGTACAGGCAAGCACAGCTAGAGTGCAGACAGGGAGGCACTAGCAGGTAGGAACACTGGCGGGATAGGACCCAGTACACACTGGGACTCAGGAACAGGCAGGTTAGGCTGGCACAGACTGGTGGATGTAAGCAAACACGGCAGGTATGCAGATGGGTGGATACAGGCGAGTATGCAGGCAGGGAGGTACTGGCCGAAAGGACGGGCTGGAGCACAGAAAGGTTAAGACCCAGTACAGACTGGGTCACAGAACCGCAGATGCGGTAGACAACCACAGCAGAGAGGGAACGCCCGAAGCGGTGGGCAAGAACAGAGCAGGACGGGGCTGCAGGAGCAGCGAGCACAAGCAGGGCAGGACAGGACTGCCGGAGCAGCGGGCAGAAGCAGGGCAGGACAGGACTGCCGGAGCAGCGGGCAGAAGCAGGGCAGGACAGGACTGCCGGAGCAGCGGGCAGAAGCAGGGCAGGACAGGACTGCCGGAGCAGCGGGCAGAAGCAGGGCAGGACAGGACTGCCGGAGCAGCGGGCAGAAGCAGGGCAGGACAGGACTGCCGGAGCAGCGGGCAGAAGCAGGGCAGGACAGGACTGCCAGAGCAGCGGGCAGAAGCAGGGCAGGACAGGACTGCCAGAGCAGCGGGCAGAAGCAGGGCAGGACAGGACTGCCGGAGCAGCGGGCAGAAGCAGGGCAGGACAGGACTGCCGGAGCAGTGAGCAAAAGGGTCAGAGCGGAGCAAGGCTGCGCAGCAGTGAGCAAGGAGTCAGAGCAGGCTAGAACCGCCGGAGCGGTAAGCAAAGGAGTCAGAGCAGACTAGAACCGCCGGAGCGGTGAGCAAAGGAATCAGAGCAGGCTAGAACCGCCGGAGCGGTGAGCAAAGGAGTCAGAGCAGGCTAGAACCGCCGGAGCGGTGAGCAAAGGAGTCAGAGCAGGCTAGAACCGCCGGAGCGGTGAGCAAAGGAGTCAGAGCAGGCTAGGCTGAGTAGGGGGGACAGGGCTCTGTTCACACGGAACAGACAGGAAGGGAAAGGCAGAGCCAGACACCCACAGGGTACTAGCAGAGAAGTAGCGAGTGGACCACAAACTCACAAACGGGAGTACAGAGACAACAAGCAGGAGTTAGGTACGAGTTCAGACTCTGCAGAAAAAGGAAGGGAATGGACATAGAGGCAAAACAGGTAAAGGATAGGAGAGAGTTCAGACTGGAACTGAGTGTACGGAGGAGACCGACACTGCAGCGGAATACAGGAGCGGGTCTGGGAATACGGCCCCCAGAGAGGCAGGACGAACAGGCAAGGAGCGTGTTCAGACAGGACAGACAAGATACAGGAGCGGGTCTAGGTAATCAGCCCCTAGAAGGCGGGAGGAACAGGCTAGGAGCGTGTTCAGACAGGTCAGACAAGATACAGGAACGGGTCTAGGTAATCGGCCCCTAGAAGGCAGGAGGAACAGGCTAGGAGCGTGTTCAGACAGGCCTGGAAATACAGCCTCCAGGATAGGCAGACAAGAGAACACAGAACGGGACCTGGCACCTTCAGAGTGCAAGCACACACTGAATGAAACACTATGCTCAGGCAGGAATAGATGGGAGCAGCTGAGCTATATACCAGGTGACAGACAGCAATAGGCTGAGGACACACAAGGGGTGTGACCCACAGCAGGTACAAAAAGCAGGAAGTGATCGGGCGCCGCCCTTAAGCAGCAGAAACAGACACAAACAGACAGCATGGAGGGAAGCCAGAGAGACATTCTGGACTGGAGATCAAGTGCGCGCTCTTGCACAGTGGGAGATGGACCACCATGCAAGGACGCCGCCAGGTATGTTACAGTGCCCCTCGCCTGCTCCGCTTGAAGTGGTGGAAGAGGAAATCCCATGTAGCGATGCCTAAATATTTGAACAGCCACGGCCAGAGGAAGTCGACGCTGGCAATTTGTCACAAGAGGTGGACGATGACGAGACACAATTGCCACGAAGTGAGGAGGAGGATCATGGTGATCAAGTGGAAGAGGAGGAGGTGCTGGATGATCTAGTTACTGACCAAACGTGGCAGGAGGACACGCAGAGCGAGGCCAGCAGCACACAGGGGGAGGGAGGCAGAGTACCCCAACAGGCAGGAAGAAGCAGTGTGGTGGTCACACACAGAAGGCTTCTTCCGCTGTTGTGCGTGTAATAGAACCCCCTGTTGTGTGTGCAAGGCAATCCCCTGTCCATACTGCATGCAAAGATGCCCCCTCCTCTCAGTCTTCACTTTTTAGGGCAGTTTCTCAAGAAACAGCATCAACGTCCACGTCCCACCACAGCGTTCAATTGTCCATATCCCAGACCTTTGAATGAAAGCGCAAATTCGCAGCCAATGCCCCACAGGCCTAAATTCACACATTTCACGACTGCTTGCATTGGAAATGCTGCCTTTTAGGCTGGTGGAGACGGAATCCTTCCGCAACCTTATGGCCGTGGCCGTCCCTTGGTACTCGGTCCCCAGCCGACACTATTTTGCCCGGTGTGCCATCCCCGCACTACACAAGCACGTGTCCCAAAACATCTGCCGTGCCCTCAACAACGCAGTTACTTTGAGAGTCCACCTGACAACGGACACGTGGACAAGTGCTTGTGGCCAGGGATGGTACATCTCCCTGACGGCACACTGGGTAAACATATTGGAAGCCGGGACCCAGTCGGACCTTGGGACGGAACACATCCTCCCCACACCGAGGATTGCGGGCCTTATGTCAGTCAGAGTTGCCCCCACAGTGTACAGCTCCTGCGAATCATCCTTCTCCTCCTCCTCCTCATGTTCAGCCTCCATCTCAGATATCACCACATCAGTTATAAGCTGGAAGCAGTGAAGTACTGCCTCAGCCAAGCGGCAACAGGCTGTGCTGAAACTCATAAGCTTAGGTGATAAACCTCACACTGCTTGTGAGTTGTGGACAGCTGTGAAAGAGCAGGCAGATCTGTGGCTGAGACCGCTGAACCTACATCCAGGCATGGTCGTGTGTGACAATGGCGGTAACCTGGTTGCGGCTCTGAGGCGAGGCGAGATCACACACGTACCATACCTAGCTGATGTGCTTAACCTAATGGTTCAGCGGTTTCTTAAATCGTACCCCGAGTTGCTAGATCTGCTCGTCAAAGTAAGCAGTCTGTCAGCTCATTTTCCGAAGTCGGCTACAGCTTCCGCCGCCCTTGCTGTGTTGCAGCATCGTTTGCAGCTTCCGGCATACCGACTGTTGTGTGATGTCCCCACACATTGGAACTCTACTCTCCACATGTTGCAAAGGATTTGTGAGCAGAAGAGAGCAGTTGTGGAGTACCAGCTGCAACAAGGCCATCGAAATTCAGGTCAGACTCCACACATAAAACCTCAGGAATGGACCTGGATGTCTGACATATGTACCATCCTGACAAACTTTGAGGAGTCCACCAAGATGGTGAGTGGCCATCATTAGCGTCAGCATCCCACTTGTCTGTCTTTTGCAACGCTCTCTGCAGAGAATTAAAGAGGAGGCATTGCAGCCAGAGTATGATGAGATGGATGAAGAAGCCATAATGGGCGATTACACACAGCCCAGCCTCATCTCATCCCAACGTGCATTGGGGGACAATGAGGGAGAGGAGGAGGAGTAGGAGGAGGAGGAAGAACAGGAGCTGGTATCATGCGCTGTAGACGGTAGTACCTGTACAACAGTCATACAGTCGGTTCCGCGTGGGTGGCCTGAGGACCGGGAGGAGGAGGAGAGCATGGTCAATCGTCATCTTGGTGAGGACATGGAAGTCTTGCTCGTTACCATTCTGGCACGCATGGCTGACTTTATGTTACGCTGCCTTAACCTTGTCCCTCTCGTTGTCAAAATGTTGGGTGACAGTCATTACTAGTTGGTGACACTTTTAAACCCCCGCTACAAGGAGTACTTTCACTCTCTTATTCCTGAGGTGGAGAGGTCTACAAAAATGTGGCAGTACCAGAAGGCCCTTGCTGCAGAACTGTTAATAAAATTCCCATCTGAACACGCTAGCGGCAGAGGTCACAGTTCGTTGACCAACCAAGGCGTACAGGCGAGAGAGACGCAACTCCAATCCAGCAGAGGCAGGGGAACACTGTCAACATTCTGGGACAGTTTTCTGAGACCCGCCTAGCTTACAGGCCCTGAGGCATGGGGTACTCTCACAAGGAGTGGAAAGTTTCAAAGGATGGTGAGGGAGTACCTTGCCAACCGTACTGGCGTCCTCCGTGATTCCTCTGTGCCTTTTAATTATTGGGTATCCAAGCTGGACACTTGGAATGAACTCGCTCTGTACGTCTTGGAGATCCTGGCCTGCCCTGCCGCTAGCGTGTTATCGGAGCGGGTTTTTAGTGACACTGGGGGAATTATAACTGATAAGCGCACTCGCCTGTCAACTGACAATGCTGACAAGCTGACCCTTATCAAAATGAACAAGGGCTGGATTGGGCCAGACTTCTCATCACCACCAAATGACAGCAGAGTAACATAAAGTCAAATCCACTGTGTTATTTTGGGAGGTGTATTCCCATGCACCACTTCACACCCACACATGGGTATACGCTTCCTCATTTCAGATGCTTTTTGTTCTTCTCCTAATCCTCAGCCTTTACCACCACTATACCACCAGGGTGACCATGGTCCGTGTTGCCAGCATTGCAAATTCCTCCGTCCTAATTTTTGGCAGCTTTTGCTTGGAAGGCAAAGGCAAAGACTATGGGAGACCAACTCCCCAATAATAAGAATAATGTTTTTAATATGCTGTACTGCATTGCTCTTGTAAGGGGCATTAAAATCGTCTTGTTAAGCTACTGCGACCTCCACGTCTCTTCCAAGGGGCAATAAAACCTTCATGTTAAGCTACTGTGTGGCACCCCAGGGGTCTGGTTACCACAGTAATAGAGATATTATGTCTGAGAGCAAGTGGGAGGTTTCTCTGGTCAGGAGCCCTAAGCATGCAACACGGCCCACCCAGACCTGGGAGGGGAGGAATCTGCCCTTATAAACTGGGTCTGGGGCGGGATTAGTGAGTGAAGTCCCAGACAGAGACGCAGTCAGGTCTGGAGGACAGCAGACACAGGGAAAGTGACAACAGGAGCTCTGTAGGAGCAGGAGCGAGTGCCAGAGGCTGGAAGCTAGGAAGCTCGCCTTGGCTGAAGACACTAAAACCGGACACGGAGTCCGAGGCTGTGGGGACATCCAGGTCCAGCAGCAGAATCCAACTGGTAGGGAATTCCATGTCCTCTGGCCTTAGAAGCCCGGACGCACGGTCACAAGCAAGGGACCAGCACCGCCATCGTGAAGCGGAGGCTAACGGAAGGCCCCAAGTCACCGGCCATACGGGTGAGCACCACACTGTATACTCCGGGACGTGGGCTACTTCTACCCGCATAGAGCAAGATAGCCAGTAGTGTTGAGCCACCCCCGTAGTGTTCGGGTTCGGTTCGTCGAACACCGGGATGTTCGAGGAACTGTTCGTCGAACTGTTCGTCGAACACCTTAGAACACCGTCGAACACCGTTAAAACCAATGGCAGGCAAACAAAAACACATAGAAACACATAGAAAACACCTTCAAAGGTGTCCAAAAGCTGACAAACTGCTCAGAAGACGCTTTCTTTAAAAAAGCCGGCCGGCAATTCAGCAGCGGCATACACCGGTACCCGACAATTTAGACAAGAAGGAATAGAGCATCACACATAGATTAGATAGATAGAAACATGTCAGTCACATATATATGAAGTACAGTGACAGTGTTGCTTACTGTACTTGTCATTTAGTGTAAAGGATTTATTAAAAAATATAATAGTGTTTTCATGCACTGTCTCTTTAAAAAAGCCGGCCGGCAATTCAGCATCTGTACCCGACAATTTATAACAGACAGAATAGAGCTTCACACATAGATTAGATAGATAGAAACATGTCATTCACATATATATGAAGTACAGTGACAATGTTGCTTACTGTACTTGTCATTTTGTATTAAAATAAAGGATTTATTATTAAAAAAAATTGGCGTGGGGTTCCCCTTAATTTTAGTCTCTAGCGGAGGTTAAGCAGACAGCTGGGGCAGATGTTTGAAGCCTGGGAAGGGGGTAATACCCACGGAGCTTCCCAGGCTACTAATATGAGCCCCCAGCTGAATACATAGCCTTTACTAGCTATTAAAATGGGGGACCCCCCCAAAAAAATGACGTGAGGTCCCCCCTAATTTAATAGCTAGCAAAGGCTAGGCAGACAGCTGGGGGCTGATATTAATAGCCCAGGAAGGGTGCCATGAATATTGGCCCCCTCCCAGGCTAGAAACACCAGCCGTCAGCCGCCCCAGAAATGGCGCATTCATACGATGCGCCAATTCTGGCACTTAGCCTCGCTCTTCCACGCTGCCCTGTAGCGGTGGCAGGGGGTAATAGGGCTGGGGTTGATGTCAGCTTATAATGCCAGCTGACATCAAGCCCAGGTTAGTAATGGAGAGGCGTCTATAAGACACCCCCATTACTAACCCCATAGTCAAAGTTAAAAGAAAACACAAACACCCAGAATAAAGTCCTTTAATTGAAATAAAGACACAATCCTTTATTGTTCTAAATTAAACCATACTTACCATCACACCCATTCCAGCTGAAGCCAACGATCTCCTGCAATAAAAGAAAAATAATAAAGCAACATCATCCTTACCTTTCCATGGTTCCCACGACAGCTTCAGCTCTGCTACATCGAGATGACAGGCTGGACCGCAGCAGAACGCTGCCATCCAGCCTGTCATCCCGCAGACACTGAGAAGCGCAGGATTGCTTGCGCTCTGCAGTGTCTGGCTGTGACGGCATAAAGATGAAACGAGTTCATGTCCAATGAACTCGGCGCACCTCATGCACGTCACTGACAGCGTGGGAAAATTCTCACGCTGAAGCGCTGAGTGCAGGAGAATTCTCCCACGCTGTCAGTGACGTGCATAAGGTGAGCTCATGTCCAATGAACTCAGCTCACCTCCTGCACGTCACTGACAGCGTGGGAGAATTCTCCTGCACTCAGCGCTTCAGTGTGAGAATTCTCCCACGCTGAAGCGCTGAGTGCAGGAGAATTTTCCCACGCTGTCAGTGACGTGCATGAGGTGAGCCGAGTTCATTGGACATGACCTCGGCTCATCTGGATGCCGTCACAGAGAGACAATGTGGAGCGCAAGCAAGCCTGCTCTTCTCAGTGTCTGCGGGATGACAGGCTGGATGGCGGCGTTCTGCTGCGGTCCAGCCTGTCATCTCGATGTAGCAGAGCTGAAGCTGTCGTGGGAACCATGGAAAGGTAAGGATGAGGTTGCTTTATTATTTTATTTTTATTACAGGAGATCGTTGGCTTCAGCTGGAATGGGTGTGACGGTAAGTATGGTTTAATTTAGAACAATAAAGATTTGTGTCTTTATTTCAATTAAAGGACTTTATTCTGAGTGTTTGTGTTTTTTTTAACTTTGACTATGGGGTTAGTAATGGGGGTGTCTTATAGACGCCTCTCCATTACTAACCTGGGCTTGATGTCAGCTGGCATTATAAGCTGACATCAACCCCAGCCCTATTACCCCCTGCCACCGCACCAGGGCAGCGTGGAAGAGCGAGGCTAAGTGCCAGAATTGGCGCATCCTATGGATGCGCCATTTCTGGGGCGGCTGACGGCTGGTGTTTCTAGCCTGGGAGGGGGCCAATATTCATGGCTCCCTTCCTGGGCTATTAATATCAGCCCCCAGCTGTCTGCCTAGCCTTTGCTAGCTATTAAATTAGGGGGGACCCCACGTCATTTTTTGGGGGGGGGTCCCCATTTTAATAGCTAGTAAAGGCTATGTATTCAGCTGGGGGCTGATATTAGTAGCCTGGGAAGCTCCGTGGGTATTACCCCCTTCCCAGGCTTCAAACATCTGCCCCAGCTGTCTGCTTAACCTCCGCTAGAGCCTAAAATTAAGGGGAACCCCACGCCAATTTTTTTAATAATAAATCCTTTATTTTAATACTAAATGACAAGTACAGTAACCAACACTATCACTGTACTTCATATATATGCGACTGGCATGTTTCTATCTATCTAATCTATGTGTGAAGCTCTATTCTGTCTGTTATAAATTGTCGGGTACAGATGCTGAATTGCCTGCCGGCTTTCTTAAAGAGACGGTGCATGAAAACACTATTATTTTTTTTAATAAATCCTTTACACTAAATGACAAGTACAGTAAGCAGCACTTTCACTGTACTTCGTATATATGTGGCTGACATGTTTATATCTATCTAATCTATGTGTGAAGCTCTATTCTTTCGGTTCTAAATTGTCGGGTACCGGTGTATGCCGCTGCTGAATTGCCGGCTTTTCATGTTTCACTGTTGGCACTGTTCCCATCGATTTGGGCAATCACTGTAATGCCACAACCACCATGGCTGCGACATTACAGTGAGTGGCAGACAATCCCTGCATGATTGGTGCTCTAAATAGCGCCAGACATGCAGGACACGCTTTTGGTGCACGAACAGTTATCGAACATAACCTCGAACAGCCGAATTTTTTGCAAATCGTTCGGGTTCGTCGAACAACTCGAACACCGCCCAAAACAGCTCGAATTTGAGATTGGCGAACAGTTCTAGTCGAACACCGCTCATCTCTAATAGCCAGGAAAGAGTGCAGATAGTCGGGGAGGCCTACAACTCCACCTGGCCAGGGGAGATCCTGCTTGCTCACAGACTGACCAGGCCTCTACTGCTAACCAGTACTCCCGGGAGGGTCTGCTTTATACCATCAGTAAAGACCCTGAACTGCACCACACGTCTCTGTGTTTCATCGCCGCACCAGCACCATTACTATCGGGACGCTCACACCATCACTCCCATCATCCACACTAGCTGCCCTGAGGCAGTACTTCTCCCGTGGGGAGTTATTCCATACTCGGCTGCGCAAATTACATCAGCCTCAGCGGTCTGCAGCGCAGCGGCGGTCCCCACTGACCGCAATCCACGGGTGGCGTAGTCGGACATTGTTATTACCTAAGACTGCCACTGGTTTGACCACCCTGAGCCACGGGACCGGGTCGCCGCCACAGAGACTACAACCCCCCAGAAGCCCGGTTCCGGGTTCCCCTCGGCCCAGGGGGCGAGTCAGCTTTGGCGTAGTCGGCAGGATCGTTACCAACCCTTCACAAACGGGTATTGCGTGCCTGAAAGAGACTTTGCACTTACCTGAGAGAGGTCCCCCGCCATCCGGAGCTGTTTCCCGCCATTTTCAGCCGTCTCCCGCCATCTTCAGCAGTTTCCCGCCATTCGCAGCTGTTTTCCCGCCATCGAACACCATCTTCGGGACGCCGCGTGGGAAGAAGAGGGGCGTGGACGCCGAAAGCGCGCGAGACCTGAAGCCCCGTCCTACGCACCGACGCTGCGCAAGGTCCTGGAAGGGAGAAAGAGCGACGCTGACGTCATCGGAGCGCGACGCCAGGTCCTCGACGATCGACTGCGGAGCCGCGGCCTACGGAAGAAGAGCATCGCAAGGTAGGCCACGGTCCACTAGGGGGGAAGGAGGATGTCGGACACCGAGGGGAGCTCCACTGCCACAGCCACCGCCAGCACAACTGCTGCAGCGGTCATGCCATTCCCCATGCCCTATATCCCGGGGGCAACCTGGCTACCCCAGTACTCAGGGGAGTCACATACTCTAAGTGACTTTAGGGAAAGACTGGATAGCCTCTTCCAGGTATACCCCCTCACAGAAGAGCAAGAAGTGAGCATCCTGGTGGCCCAGTTAATCGGGGCAGCCCAAAGGGAGGTAAAGTCCTGGTCACCTGGGAAGAAGAGGACTGTCAGAGAGATACTAGCCCGGCTGAAAGACACATTTGACACCCGCACCTCAGCCGAGATAAAACTAAGATTTTACGGGTGCAAACAACGGGCGCACGAAAGTATAAGAGACTATGCTCTAAACCTACAAGAGGCCCTGAGAGCCATTAAGCAGGCAGACCCTGACAGCGTGGGAAATGAAGACAAGCTATTGACCGAACAATTTATTGAGGGTCTACTGTGCAATGCCCACCGAACCCAGTTGCGGGCAATGGCCTTACAGGACCCTGACCTGGACTTTGCACAGTTCAAGGACAGAGCCATCCGGGTGCTCCGAGAACTGGCACCAGGTGGCGCTGTGACCCACAGGCGCCCTGCTATCACTTATCACCAGGACGCGGCGCCCTTGTCTGCAGGGCCTGTGGGAGCTGATGCGCAGGCTTTGAACAATAACCCGGCTACAGACCTGCACCATCAGGTCCAAGAGCTGACTAAGAGCGTTGCCACGCTAACCAGAACTGTGCAGTCTTTACAGGTCTCTTCTCCAGGAAAGATCCAGCTGGCATCCAGACCGGAGGACGTCCCGTGGCGCTGGCTGAGGAGGACCCCACCGGCCAGAGGAAGACCCAGCGACAGATACAACGAGGACGGACGACCCATCTGCCGTCGCTGCAATCAACCCGGACATACGGCAAGGTACTGTCATTTAAACGGGCACAACCTGGGGTAGAGGGCCAACCCCCAGGCATAAGATCATCAGGACCATCGAACTGGCGTGACAAATACGTAGGGGGACGTCCGGTCTTGCCTGTGGTACTGGATGGCATTCCTGTGAGTGCCCTACTTGACACTGAGTCACAGGTCACCACCATCCCGTATGTGCTCTTCAAGCGGTACTGGAATGACTCGGACATAACCCGCCACCCAGATGACGACCTGAGCATTATAGCCAGCAATGGTCAGCCTGTGCCACAGATAGGATTTAAAGAGGTGACCATCAAGGTTGGTAAAGTTGAACTGCCGGCACAAGGACTTATCATTGTGGACATTGACCGTCACGAGAGTCACCCAAAAATAACCCTAGGTACTAATGTAATCGAAAACTGTCTTGCAGAGGTGATTCTTATTTTGCAACAGGTTGCCAAGAACGCCAGTTCCAGCCAGCAGCGTGTGCTCCAAAAAGAGATCCGGGCACTGATGAAACGGCAACAGGTGGAACTATCTGGTGGTGAGATAGGTAGCGTGAGAATGTGTGACCCGTTCCCTATTGCCATGCCCCCAAAAAGTGAGATGATGATTTGGTGCCGGGCAGCTATTGGTCTAAGAGGTAGAAACTACCAAGCAATGGTAGAACCCGTCTACTCAGACAGTAGGCCCACCATTTTGACAGCACGGGGGGTGGTCGATGTACGCCATGGGAGGGTGCCCGTCCGCATCATCAATATCGGGGAGAGAGAAGTATACCTGCCCCGGTATGCCATGCTAGCCAAATTGTTCACCATCAACCAGAACTCTGTACAGGCCGTGGAACCCTTGCCTCCATCTCAACCAGAGGAAGGTAACGGCTCTAAGAAACCAATGGAGGACTGGTGTCAGCAACTGCATTTGGGTACTGACTCCACTCCCTCACACCAAAAACAGGGAGTCTACCGGGTGGTTCAAGAGTACAAGAGAGTGTTTAGTAAACACCCGCTAGACTTTGGGCGAGTAAAGGGGGTAGAACATCACATCCCCACGGGAGACCACCCTCCTATAAAGGAGAGATACCGACCCGTACCCCCTGCACACTATCAACACGCCAAGGGGATGCTAAAAGACATGAAGGAGGCTGGGGTTATTAGGGACAGCTGTAGCCCCAGGGCAGCTCCACTAGTCTTAGTGAAAAAGAAAGACAACACCATGAGAATGTGTGTAGACTACAGGAAGGTCAACCGTATCACACACAAAGATGCATACCCGTTACCAAGGATAGAAGAGTCCTTAGCTGCATTAAAATCTGCTAACTTCTTCTCTACTTTGGATCTCACTAGCGGGTACTGGCAGGTTCCTGTAGCAGAGGCGGACCGGGAGAAGACCGCATTCACCACCCCGATGGGACTCAGCGAATTTAACTGTGTGCCGTTCAGGCTCTGCAACGCACCAGGAACCTTCCAACGGTTGATGGAATGCTGTCTGGGACACCGGAACTTCGAGACGGTCCTATTATACCTGGACGACGTCATCGTCTATTCCAAGACCTATGAGGACCATCTGGAACACCTGGCAGAAGTGTTTGAAGCCCTGGCAAACTATGGCCTAAAGGTAAAACCCTCAAAGTGTCATCTACTGAAGCCAAAGGTACAGTACCTGGAACACGTGGTGAGTGCTGACGGAGTGGCTCCCGACCCTGACAAGATCACCGTGATGAAGGACTGGCCAAGACCATCCAGCATAAAGGAAGTGCGGCAGTTCCTCGGGTTGGTAGGCTACTACCGAAGATTCATTCCCGGTTTTACCAAGAAGGCAGCTTCTATGCAGGACCTCCTGATAGGCCAGTCCAGGAAGGCCAAAAACCAGAAGCCACCCTTCAAATGGGAAAAGCTGGAAGAGGAGTCCTTCCTCCAGCTGAAGATGGCCCTCACGGGGGATGAAATCCTGGCGTACCCTGATTACAGCCAGCCCTTTATCCTCAACACGGACACAAGCAACATCGGGCTAGGAGCCGTACTGTCCCAGATCCAGCTGGGGAGAGAACGGGTAATTGCTTACGCCAGCCGAAAACTGCGACCCACGAAAAGAAACCCTGAGAATTACAGCTCGTTCAAGCTCGAGTTCCTGGCAGTGGTGTGGGCAGTAACCGAACATTTCAAGCATTACCTTGCCTCTTCCAGGTTCACCGTGTACACGGACAACAACCCGTTGACACACCTGGAAACTGCAAAACTGGGTGCCCTGGAGCAGAGATGGATGGCCCGCCTGTCCAATTTTGAGTTCACCATCAAATACCGGGCAGGACGCTCCAATACCAACGCGGACGCCCTGTCCAGGATGCCAAACCTACCGGACGAAGGGGAGGATCCAGAAGAATTGGAAGAGATCGAACTCCCTGCGTTTCACCGTCATGGGATTACCAGTACTCCCACCGTGTGAGGGGCCAGCGATCCGCTACGTTCAACCCCTTACCCCACTACAACTGGGCGGAGACGCAAGACAGTGACCCCGCAGTCCGTCTGGTGAAGGAGATGCTGACCCAGGCTGACGTCCGCCTGGACCCAGACGCTCCGGAAGAGACCAAGCAACTGTGGACGGAGAAGAGCAGACTGTTTCTCTACAAGGAGAAGTTGTGCCGCAGAATGGTCAATTCCCGGACACATGAACTGATCTGGCAGGTGGTGGTACCGAGACGGGACGCGGCTATGGTGCTGGAGGCCTACCACAATGGGGCAGGGCACTTCGGATGGAAGAAGCTGGAGTTCCTGCTGCGTGAACGGTTCTACTGGATAGGCATGAGAGGAGCCATTGAGAGGTGGTGTAGAGACTGTGGCCCGTGCAATCTAAGAAGAAGGGACCGTGCCAGCCAGAGGACTCCCCTGCAGCCCATCATCACCAGGCAGCCGCTGGAACTGGTCGCTCTGGACCATGTTAAACTGGCTCCAAGCAGAAGCGGGTATGTCTACGCCCTAACCATCGTGGATCACTACTCCCGGTTCCTGGTGGTGGTCCCTGTCAAAGACCTGATGGCTCAGACAGCAGCCAGAGCCTTCCAGCTGCACTTCTGCCGCCAGCACGGGTACCCGGACCAAGTGCTGACGGACCAAGGACCAGCCTTCGAAGCGGAGGTCTTCCAGGAGTTCTGCAACCTGTATGGCTGCAAGAAGATAAGAACAACGCCCTATCACCCCCAAACCAATGGACTCTGCGAGAAGATGAACCAGGTGGTGATAGATCTGCTAAAAACATTGCCCCTGGAAGAACGCAGTCTGTGGCTTGAGAAACTGCACGATCTGGTGGACCTGTATAACCACATCCCGGTAGGTTTCACCAACTGTACCCCGGCTTACCTAATGCGAGCAAGACCTGGTAAGCTGCCTGTTGACCTGAATATGGGAGTCCTGATACCCGAGGACACCTTGCCAGAAGCAGACTGGGATACAGAACGGCAGCAACAGTACCGGAAAGTACAAGAGAGCGTCGAGGGAAGTCTCTGTCAATCAAGAGAAAGGCAGGAGAGGACTTATAACCAATATATTCCCGCTGTTCCCCTGGTACCTGGAGAGCAGGTCTTGAAAAGAAAAAGGCGGCTCCATAAGTTGCACGACCAGTGGGAAAAGGACCCGTACACCGTACTGCCCTCAAGCCACAATAATCCAAAGGTGTAGGTCATCAGCAAGGATGGAGGAGAGACCACAGCCACTGTCTCCAGAGACCACCTGAAATAGTTCCCCGAGAAGTTGCAAAGCACGGATGAAGATCAGGAAGACCCTCAACCCGTAGAGGAAAAGGAGGAAATGATCACCACCGTACTCGGAGACTTTCCCCGGTCCTGGACACAAGTAAACAGCGCTATCGTGGTGCCAGTCCTCACCTTTCTCCAGCCAGCCCCTAAAGTGCCTACACAAGACCAGGTAGAGCTGGAAGACCAGCCGGCCAAGGAGGCAGAAGAGTCCACACCAGCAGTGCAGGAGGATCAACCCTCTGCTAGTAGTGAGCCTGCCGTGCCCCTAGTGAGCCAAAGAGTGCGCAGACAGCTGCCCAGCTTGCCCATAACACCTCCTACACCCTGTAGTGCAGAACCAGTTAGTGAGCTCCGTAGGTCCACTAGAGTCACTAGAGGTCAGATGCCCGCGCGCTGGAGAATATAAACTAATGCACTGTGAATTTACCTGTTTCTTGAAAATGTTTATGGTTTATGTTTGTTGCCTGTTATTAATTATGTTTCTCAGTTACCCTGCAGATATCTATGGACTAACAGGTTATGGACACTGGATAACCGGAACAATTTTGTAGATAGTTGCACCTTGGTGCCTCTTGCGAAGACGGCCGCGGAAGAGAAAACCTGTCTGGCGTGGCCTCCTTGCGGCCCAAAGTAGCTAGCTCCAGCCTTGCAGCCATGCCCAAGGCCAACGCAAGGGGTTTGCTTTGGACAGGTCCCCCACTTCGCTTAAAGCTTCACCTTGGGTGACATGGACGTCCTCTTGTTTCAAAAACTTCACCTTGGGTGATATGGACACCCGGTTGCGGACACGCCGTGACCTTTAAAGAACTAAAGCTTCTTGTAAATATGTTATTGTATTATTGTTATACCCTGCATTTATGTTTCTTTAAAAAAAAAATGTGTTTAGTCCCGGAGTACTAAAATTTACTAGGGGGGAATGTGGCACCCCAGGGGTCTGGTTACCACAGTAATAGAGATATTATGTCTGAGAGCAAGTGGGAGGTTTCTCTGGTCAGGAGCCCTAAGCATGCAACACGGCCCACCCAGACCTGGGAGGGGAGGAATCTGCCCTTATAAACTGGGTCTGGGGCGGGATTAGTGAGTGAAGTCCCAGACAGAGACGCAGTCAGGTCTGGAGGACAGCAGACACAGGGAAAGTGACAACAGGAGCTCTGTAGGAGCAGGAGCGAGTGCCAGAGGATGGAAGCTAGGAAGCTCGCCTTGGCTGAAGACACTAAACCCGGACACGGAGTCAGAGGCTGTGGGGACATCCAGGTCCAGCAGCAGAATCCAACCGGCACGGGATTCCATGTCCTCTGGCCTTAGAAGCCCGGAGGCACGGTCACAAGCAATGGACCAGCACTGCCATCGTGAAGCGGAGGCTAACGGAAGGCCCCAAGTCACCGGCCATACGGGTGAGCACCACACGGTATACTCAGGGACGTGGGCTACTTCTGCCCGCATAGAGCAAGGTAGCCAGGAAAGAGTGCAGATAGTCGGGGAGGCCTACAACTCCACCTGGCCAGGGGAGATCCTGCTTGCTCACAGACTTACCAGGCCTCTACTGCTTACCAGTACTCCCGGGAGGGTCTGCTTTATACCATCAGTAAAGACCCTGAACTGCACCACACGTCTCTGTGTTTCATCGCCGCACCAGCACCATTACTATCGGGACGCTCACATCATCACTCCCATCATCCATACTAGCTGCCCTGAGGCAATACTTCTCCCGTGGGGAGTTATTCCATACTCGGCTGCGCAAACTACATCAGCCTCAGCGGTCTGCAGTGCAGCGGCGGTCCCCACTGACCGCAATCCACGGGTGGCGTAGTCGGACATTGTTATTACCTAAGACTGCCACTGGTTTGACCACCCTGAGCCACGGGACCGGGTCGCCGCCACGGAGACTACAACCCCCCAGAAGCCCGGTTCCGGGTTCCCCTCGGCCCAGGGGGCGAGTCAACTGCAACCTCCACGTCTCTTCCAAGGGGCATTAAAACCGTCTTGTTAAGCTACTGCGACCTCCACGACTTTTCCAAGGGGCATTGATATTGTCTTTTTATTCCACTGCGACCTCCACCATTCTTCCAAGGGGCATTAAAACCGTCTTGTTAAGCTACTGCGGCCTCCACGTTTCTTCCAAGGGGCATTAAAACCGTCTTGTTAGGCTACTGCGACCTCCACTTCTCTTCCAAGGGGCATTAAAACCGTCTTAAGCTACTGCGACCTCCACCACTTTTTCAAGGGACATTAAAATCAGCTTGTTAAGCTACTGCGACCTCCACGTCTCTTCCAAGGGGCATTTAAACCATCTAGTTAAGCTACTGTGACCTCCACCATTCTTCCAAGGGGCTTTAAAACCGTCTTGTTAAGCTACTGCGACCTCTACCACTTTTCCAAGGGGCATTAAAACCGTCTTGTTAAGCTACTGCGACCTCCACGTCTCTTCCAAGGGGCATTAAAACCGTCTTGTTAAGCTACTGCGACCTCCACCACTTTTCAAAGTGGCATTAAAACCGTCTTGTTAAGCTACTGCGACCTCCACGTCTCTTCCAAGGGGCATTAAAACTGTCTTGTTAAGCTACTGCGAACTCAACCATTCTTCCAAGGGGCATTAAAACCATCTTGTTAAGCTACTGTGACCTCCACCACTTTTCCAAGGGGCGTTGATATTGTCTTTTTATTCCACTGCGACCTCCACCATTCTTTCAAGGGGTATTATAACCATCTTGTTAAGCTACTGCGACCTCCACGTCTCTTCCAAGGGGCATTAAAACCGTCTTGTTATGCTACTGCGACCTCCACCATTCTTCCAAGGGGCATTAAAACCATCTTGTTAAGCTACTGCGACCTCCACCACTTTTCCAAGGGGCATTGATATTGTCTTTTTATTCCACTGCGACCTCCACCATTCTTTCAAGGGGCATTAAAACCGTCTAGTTAAGCTACTGCGACCTCCACCATTCTTCCAAGGGGCTTTAAAACCATCTTGTTAAGCTATTGCGACCACCACCACTTTTCCATGGGGCAATAAAACCATCTTGTTAAGCTACTGTGACAGCCACCACTTTTCCAAGGGTATTAAAACCATCTTGATAAGCTTCTGCGACCTCCACGTCTCTTCCAAGTGGCATTAAAACCGTCTTGTTAAGCTACTGCGACCTCCACCATTCTTCCAAGGAGCATTAAAACCATCTTGTTAAGCTACTGTGACCTCCACCACTTTTCCAAGGGGCATTGATATTGTGTTTTTATTCCACTGCAACCTCCACCATTCTTCCAAGGGGCATTAAAACTGTCTTGTTAAGCTACTGCGACCTCCACCACTTTTCCAAGGGGCATTAAAACCATCTTCTTAAGCTACTGCAACCTCCACTTCTCTTCCAAGGGGCATTAAAACCGTCTTGGTAAGCTACTGCGACCTCCACAACTTTTCCAAGGGGCATTGATATTGTCTTTTTATTCCACTGCGTCCTCCACCATTCTTCCAAGGGGCATTAAAACCGTCTAGTTAAGCTACTGCGACCTCCACGTTTCTTCCAATGGGCATTACAACCGTCTTGTTAAGCTACTGTGACGTCCACCACTTTTCCAAGGGGCATTAAAACCGTCTTGTTAAGCTACTGAGACCTCCACGTCTCTTCCAAGGGGCATTAAAACCATCTTGTTAAGCTACTGCGACCTCCACGTCCCTTCCAAGGGGCATTAAAAGCGTCTTGTTAAACCACTCTGAACTGCACAGCTCTTCCAAGGGGCGTTGAAATGTTGTTTTTAATCAACTCTAACCTCCACGACTCTTCCAACGGGCATTGCATTTCCTCCTAATTTTAGTCAGCTTTTGCTTTTCAATGCATAGGCGAACACTAAGGGAGACCCACTCCCCAATAATGGGTAGAAGGTTTTTAGTATGCTGTAATCCACGTCTGTTTCAAGGGGCATTGCAGTTCCTCATAATTTTTGGAAAGCCTTCCATTCACTGCTTAGGCCAACAGTGCACAGGAGACCCAGTTGCTATAAATGGAAAAAACGGTTTAGTTAAGGCCCTTTGACCTCCATGTCACTTCCAAGGAGCATTGGAGTGACTCGAAATTTTTGGTAGGCATTGCACTCACTGTATGCCCTATAACTGTGTAGCCGAACCGCTCCTTTTGGTACAGAAACATATCCTACAAGACATGTGTGGTTGACTGGCCTGATATTGATGTGAATGGTCCCTGTTCCTCCTCCTCTTTCTCCTTTGCCACCACCTCATCCATCATTCATCACCTGAAGCTTTGTTTTAACGGGAGTCATAGAACTGGAATAGTAACAGAAAAACATCCAGCAATCCTTGAAGGAGGTAGGATATGCGCCAAAAAGCTGACCACCTCAGGCCTAGCCGCTACTACATACATTCGCTTGCATTCCAAGGAGCAGAAAGTTAAGGAGAAGGATGGCCTCATGATCATGAATAATTTACTCGTTGTGTATGAGGCCGACCATTGCTGCTGTCTACCTTCTGAACTTTCTGTTGAAGCCTGATTGACCCAGGACCCACAATCCTCTGTCTGGAGGATGTGTTGCATCCAAGTGTCCAACTGAGTCCGGCTTCCACAATATTAACCCAGTGTGAAGGCGTCAGTGAGATGGACCATCCCTGGCCACATTCACTTGTCCACGTGTTTGTGGTTAGGCTGTCCTTCAAATAGGGGTGGCTGGGGACCGAATATGGACACCCGGCCGCCCCCTGGTGGCTGGGGACCGTGCGTGGACACCCAGCCGCCGGGCGGCTGGGGACTGAGTATGGATACCAGGCCGCCGATGCAGCCATGACATGGTGGACGGCATCTGCCTCCACATGCCTGAAAGGCACAATTTCAAGCGCAAGCAAGCTAGCAGTATGGTATTGCAGCCTGTGGGTGGGTGGCAGATTGCACACTTACGCTTGCATTCCAAGAAAACAAAGCAGATGCTAACTTCTATCATCATCATGCTCCTCACCTTGGCACTCTCAACTCCCCTGATGGAGAAGCCAGGGCATACCGGAGGAGTATGGTTCTCTGGTGGGCTCGTCCAATGCTGCCCTAAAGCAGGCCAGGCAAAGAAAAGTGTGGGGGAAGCTCACAGGAGAAATAGGGGCGGCTGGGGACCGTGTGTGGACACCCAGCCGCGGAGCAGCTGAGGACCGAGTATGGACACCCGGCCACCCCTTGGCGGCTGGGGACCGAGCATGGACACCCAGCCGCCGGGCGGCTGGGGACTGAGTATGGATTCCAGGCCGCCGATGCAGCCATGACATGGTGGCCTGCGTCTGCCTCCACATGCCTAAAAGGCACAATTTCAAGTACGAGCAAGCTAGCAGTATGGTATTGCAGCCTGGGGGTGGGAGGGTGGCAGGTTGCACACTTATGCTTGCATTCAAAGAAAACAAAGCAGATGCTAACTTCTATCATCATCATCATGCTCCTCACCTTGGCACTCTCAACTCCCCTGATGGAGAAGCCAGGGCCCACCGGAGGAGTCTGGTTCTCTGGTGGGCTTGTCCAATGCTGCCCTAAAGCAGGCCAGGCTAAGAAAAGTGTGTTGGAAGTTCACAGGAGAAATAGGGGTGGCTGGGGACCGTTTATGGACACCCGGCTGCCCCCAGGAGGCTGGGGACCGTGTGTGGACACCCGGCCGCGGGGTGGCTGGGGACAGAGCATGGACACCTGGCCGCCCCCTGGTGGCTGGGGACAGAGCGTGGACACCCAGCCTCCGGGCAGCTGGGGACTGAGTATGGATACCAGTCCGCCGACGCAGCCATGACATGGTGGCCGGAATCTGCCTCCACATGCCTAAAAGGCCCAATTTCAAGTGCAAGCAAGCTAGCAGTATGGTGTTGCAGCCAGGGGGTGGGCGGGTGGCAGGCTGTATACTTGCACTTGCATTGCAAGGAATGGGGGTGGTACAATTAAACACTGCCCTGGGACAAGGACTTGCACGGGGATAGTTGCAAGTCTGCATCTTCTGATGCGGCAAGGATCACTTCTGATGGGCACACTTTTAGGCAGTGACCTGGGTGTCAGAGATGCTTCCCGGGGTCTTCCCCATGCCGTTTCCATGTCTTTTCAGCACTGTATGCATGTGTCACACAGCACGTGGCCAGATAAGATAGTAAAATGTTAAAATGACATTTCCCTGTGAATGCATCTGTCACGATTGAAAGCAATAGAAAAGTGCAAAAACGCATAAAAAATGCTACTTGTGAACATAGCCCACGGTGTGGAGGAGTATTTATGTTTTTGGTTATTTATTTTACCTTATACACAAGTCTTTACCCTGGAAAGGAAGTTCCTTAAAATAATTCACAGGAAAACCATTTCAGTTTCGTTTTTGAACGTGTTATTGTGAGCCAGTAAAAGTGGTTTAATACCTCTGACCACGCTGTTGACAGCAGTGACCTGGGGGTCAGAAATGCTTCCTGGGTCGATCCCCATGCTGTCCCCATGTCATTTGAACACTGTCACTATCGTTTTGGGCACTTTTTAGGCCCAAAAAATGCAAAATGCTCGGGTCTCCCATAGACTAACATTGGGCTCGTTGCTCGGGTCGAGCACCCGAGTATCACGGTGAGCTCGGCCGAGCTTCGAGCACCCGAACATTTTAGTGCTCGCTCAACACTAATAGATATATTTGTGATTCACTGTCCATCATTCTGGTCAGTAATCTATTACCCCTGGACAGAAGACACCTGGGAATCTCCTTACCTTCTGACATTTCAGTCTCTTCTTTAGAGTAGAAGGGCTCAACAAAACCATGACTTTGCTTGGTAGAAAAATAGTACTGTCTCATCAAGCCATGTATGAGTAATTATTCTATCAAATACTGACATTTGCATGATTGGCTTTTATTTCACACTTATAATATTAAATCAAATCTGCATTTTAAACAGATAGAATTTCTTTAGGTTTTGGAATTAATAACTTCTATTACTATGTATAATGACCCAGAACTGCTATATTTTCTAGATAGCTGAAGAGACATAGATTCCAACAATGTATGTATTGTTTCTAAACTCACTTTCTCTCCCCCTCACAGTAAGTCGGGAAATGGCCCATTGTAATGCATCCCCCCAACTTCCCTCCAGACTTGTAAGCTCGAATAATTAGTGATTAGCAGATTCCTAGATTCTTATTTCTTATTTAACAGCCTTCGGCTCCATCTCGAGCAATGGTGACTTGATGGATGAACGCTCTATAAAAAATTGATCTTGTGCAAGCCTAGATAGGTCCACCAGGGTCTTCTTGATATTATTAAGCCATCAGGTTGATGATCTTGCCTTGTTTCTTCTATTCTTCCGACCATGATGTCCTTTTCCAGAGGTTGGTCCTTTTGTATGTGTCTAAATAAGGCAAGTCTTCTAGATACTTTATTAGCTTATAGAGCACAGGCTCTTTGTGGGCATACTGCTGGGGAATGAAAGTAGATTGAGAGATAATGGATGCATTGCTAGAGTTTCTGCCACTTTGACCAATATTCACAGTTACCAATTCCCTTTCAAATATGCAAAATAGATTATCCGTCTAAATTCTACAATTGGGAAGGGAAGTGCTTATTTTTAACAGGAAAGATGTCTCCAATTGACTGACACATGTACATATTGAGGTAATGGTCTATGGCACATAGGTAAGATGAACTTAATAATTTTTAGAACTGAAAAATAAGTGTAAAACTACTGAAAAGTTATAATAAATAGGTCCAATTAGTCTTGATAAAGTCTCCTTAAATCTTATGATGGATGTGCTGACATCTCAGTCTTTTTTTTCTATCTATTATCTGTCACTAACTTCATACTGTACTCTAAAACATTAAATTAATTGTTTTTTCTCAGTTGGAACTTACCTTTGCCTTTTCTATAGCTAGATGAGCTCCCTAGTGGCCATGTAAATTCTACAAAGACTAAGTGACTATATAATTATACACAGAAATTGAAAGAGCTAGAAGATTTAATGGCACATAATATAAAATGGTGAAGTTAAGAAAAGGAAACTATTGTTGAATTATGTATATATATCACAACATAGGGGAAGAAAACATCACAGATGAAAGGTGGGCATCATACTATTCATTGTTAGAAATTTCTGATAGACTTCAGTCTGAAAATAAGAACAAAAAAGTCAGCGACAGATACGTGAAGAGAGAGTATACTTTTGAGCTTTTTTATGCAAGTGCAAACTTAAACTGTCCAAGTGACCTCAATATATTGGCTAGGTGAAAACGTATGTTAAGCCTAGCCTAGCAAGAGCCTATTTAACAACACACTGAAGTATTAGACATTTTAAGCTACTTCAGTTTTAAAAAGGGTCAATAAATTATCCCTTTTTTGGGCAGATGACTGCATTACTGTTCTTTATACACAGGCAATACAAACGAAAGAAGCCATGACATTTTCCAGCGGGGTGGTGCAAAAATGATTCCTGTTCATGGATTATGAAGAGTTTTTTTCTCTCCAATAAAAAAAAACAATATTTTTTTCACATGCCTTCCAAAAAGTTTCCATTTATCTAGGTAACAGGAACAGGTTAGATGTTTTGAAAGTGAAGAAGAAGTAATAGCTTTTTAACTAGCAGAGGAAAAACTATCCCTTTTTTGGATCTACAACAGCTTTACTATTTTCAAAACGATTAAACAATTGCGAAAGTTATTTATAAAGACATTCAAAAGTTTTATAATTTTTTTTAAGGAGCATGAGCAAACCAGCTATTTTCAAAGTTAAGAAGCAATGACATGTGAACAATCTGTGCAGAAAATTAGTGCTATTTTGGAGCTGTTTCATGTTTGTGTACCCTCTTGAGAGTTTACTTCCAGCAGCGATAGATTATAGGTATATAACATACTGGACAAGTGCAGGAGATGTGTGAGTATGTCATCAACACTGGCAGTGGCAGAAGCAACACTGGCACTGTAGAGCCAGTAATGAAAGCCTTGGCAGTAGCAATATAGTATAGCACTAGAAAAATACAGTGTGCAGCCAGGAGATGTGTGTTTTTTCTGTAGCTCTGCAGTATTAGTGGCAGCACCAGAAGCAGCTTGGTATAAAAATAGAAGGGTGCAGGCAAGGAGATGTATGGCAAAGTAGTGTCAGCAAAAGCAACCTTTACAGCAGCAGTACAGTATAGCACTGTAAAGCATAGTGTGCAGCCAGGAGACTTATGACTGGTGTTGCAAAGCAGCGCTGATGGCAGCGGCAGATGCCATATGGTACAAAAATATGATGAGGCAGGCAAGTAGACTTCTGGCAGTGTTGGGCTAGCCATGGCAGCTCCGACAGTAGAACTGCAGCATAGATGACATGATAGCAGAGAGTATATGCACTGCATGTCAGTGTCCATGGGTGATCTGAAGCCTCAGATGCAGGCATAGTGGACATGGGATATGTAGAAATCTCATCCACTATGCTGTAATATCTGGCCACTGCAGGTTTAACGCTGCATAAACACGCAGCGTTAAACCTGCAGCATTTCCTGATATTGGGCACATACCCAAACTCACCAGAAGCATGTCAATTTCTGTAATGGAGACTTTAGTCTCCGCCCCAGATTTTGACAGATTGAAATGTCGTTACATGCGGTGCATCCGCATGTACTAACAAAACAAGTGCGCCATTAGGACACAGCATTTTGGATGCAGCGAAAATCTGCTGCATCCAAAGCGCTGCTAGTTTCTGATTGTGGGGATGTACCATTCAACCAAACAGCTGTGAGCTGTTATTAATAGCCAGAAAACATGTTTACCTAATGGCCTCTTACTAGGCTAAAAATAGCACCTCTCAGCTGCCCCAGAAATTTTATGAATAGGAATTAGGGTTTATGGGATTAGTGTTTATGGGATTACATGTCGCTGACACCAAGCCCTTTGTTTAGTTATGAAGAGGTGTCAACCAGACACCCTCATTACTAAACAAACCTGTAAGTAAGAGTTAATAAAAACACACACTGGGAGTAAAACACTTTAATTTAAATACAACAGACACATTCTTTAATCATTTAAATTAACCAATTGTGGTAAAGCGACTTGCTCGGCTGTATTCGGAGATAGACAAGTGACACTGTCTCTTTAAATTTCAGGTTAGTTTATTAAGTGTCATAAATTAACCTGGAGTCTAAAAAGAAAACACAGCCCATTCGTCATAAAGGAAAAACAAAATACAAAGTTGCAGCACAGTCCGTATATCAGCTATATCAGCCAGGGTCCGACCACTCAGGGTTAGTCACTCACGGTTCAGCACTGCACATGCGAGCTCCTCTCTGGAGCAAGTTTTTTCCAAACACTGAACAACCCCTGAGTGTAAAGGTTGGCTATTTAAAGCCCAGACCACTCCCTGGATTGGAGACATGGTGGATGGTGTCCCACCCTGCACTTCGCAATCCACTAAAAGCATAGCCCTTGTAAATCTGGGCCGTTAACCCTCTCTCCACCTAATTGTGCAGGAGAAACTTCCATGTTTCACATCACTGAGGAAACATATCTCCCTTCCGACACACTACCAGTGCCTTTGTCACACAATATACTCACCCCAGGTCTGATGGTAATCCAAAGGTTAATCCATGTTTCTTTTTTCAAATATCTTTATTTAGCTCTAGAAAGCATTCATTGCTGTACAAAAACGCATAAAAAAATCATAAAGACGCACCAAAATCACCGAAAAATGTGCATTTTTCCTGCCAAGAGATGCAGAAACCTTGCAGAAATTTCTGCAATCAAAGCCTGAACGTGCGCACATACAATAACAGTCGACACCAATCCATGGCTGATTCATTTTGACAAATTTAAGTTTTAGACGGTTGGATGTATAGGTCTGCTTTGATGTGAAAAAGCCACCTTCTGCACTAAGTCCCCAATCTTACAGTACACTAAAGGCTGGACATGACAATAAGCCTAAAGCAAACTGAGCCACTTTTTGCCACTGGGCCAGTCTGCTGACCCAGAAGTCCAATGGATCGGGGCTCTGAGCACCTGCTGGAGAAAGAACACTCATTAGGTATGACTGAACCTGGCTGTTCAGTTGTTGTAACTCTTTTTGATGATGTGCTTCAGATTAGTGCCGCAGCAGGTAAAACATCCATTAGGTCATATATATTGTATTCAGTGCTGCTGCTGTCTTAGTTATGTGCTGCAGCTGTAATGCTTGAAAACATGAGTGAGTGTGGACTCTGCAGGGAGTGGAGATGGGTCTCCTGGTCTGACATGCCAGAGGAAGAGATTTCACTCTGTATAAGCTTCACCAAGCAGTTAACACAGCTTACCTGGTAATATGCCAAATTAGACTGCCTTTCGGAAGCCTGAAAAAAGTTAACCAATTTTTCCTTTATATCAAGAATTTAAAAGCATGACTAACCAATAGACATCCCTTTCCTTCATGGTAACAATAAGCCTGTTATTCCACGAGTATTCCAGCATACAGCTTTCCATGCTTATAAACACAATGTAGGTCACCACTTGTTCATTTTGCAGTCTGCTGCGAGAGTTTGTTGTAATGGTCAGCGTAGTCATTGTTGCCATTCTTTCTTGGACTGTAAACCTCATCCCCTGTCTCTGCAAACTCTATGTTCTCCTCCACAGCGATCTGCTACTGCTTCTTCCTCTCTTCTTCCACATCCTCCTCATGCTGCTTCTTATAACATGGACCTTGATTGTCTTGGTAGGAGCCCAATCCTGCACATTGTTCTGCTAGGGAGCTTCACTCAGTGCCAAAATATCATTAACAATTTAGACAAAATTTGAGAATTTTGTTAAATAAAATTGCATTAACAGAATAAAAAGATTTTTGCTTGCTAAGTTGCAACAATATTGCCCTTTCTGCACAGTTCTGCATAGGGGCCCAAAACCCACACAGGGTCCTACTGCGTGATGTCACCCCAGTAGATGCCCTCAAAAAACTTCATAAATAGTAGCAAAGTTATAGTTTTCTAATTATACAACTTTGTATTTTTGACTTATATCCTAGTTATGCATTTATGTTATGTTATAATACATATGTAGTCTTGCCACTTTAATTTACAATCTTATGCCAAATACTCTTCATTTTTCAAAGTGCTTGTTTGATTCCTTACTAGGGAACTTGATAAATATTGCATTTAATTTAACTTGTACTCAACTCATTGACCGCCATATGTAACTTTGAGATTTGTGAATACTGTTATTGAATGCTTATACTAGATCTGTCCGCATCTTCATGTTCTTGTCACTGTTCACATGCGCAGTACTCTTTTCACCACAGTACGCTTATTTGGTTTGGACACATGCGCACTTGGATTTTCCAGATGGGGAAGACCTGTGCCTCGTGTGAGCGTCTTGTGCACAGTTCCTATTTCCGGTAACTGATTTAACTGTTTATTCTTTTCATATATTAAGAACACTTTACTTACCACATTGAGCCTCTGAAAATGCCACTAATTTAGTGGCAATATGCGTGAGAACATTTTCCTTTCTGTTGGAATATGTTTAATGCAACAACTCCATTCCTGTGTATGTAAGTGTTCTATTGCTAGGTTCGCGTATTGTCTATAAAGTTAAAAAAATAAATCTCACGGAGGCTCACACACAGAAAAGACCATGTGACTGTATCCAGTTTCCTGTGTCTGTGCATGAGAGGAGAAGCAGCCTGCTGATGCTGCACAGAGACACTTAAGATATGTATATTCCTGTTTCCACAAAGTCTATCATATCTGTATCTGTTTATAGCTAATTAAAGCTTTGTTCTGTTGTCAACATGCTTTGAGAGTATCTTGAATGATCCACTGCCAACAGGTTATGGGCCCAGCGTGACACAGAACCCCAGCGTGGCACAGAACCCCAGCGTGACACAGAACCCCAGGAGTGACACAGAAGAGTAATTCAGCTACAGAAGCCCAAAGCAAAAGCAGCACAGAGCAACAGAGAAGATGTCCACAAGCAGGGATCACTGCAAGTTCTCAGTGCAAAGTCTCACCGATCAGAATTATCAGTCTTGGAAATTTAAGGTGAAAATGCTGCTCATAAGAAAAGGTACATGGAAATATACGCAGGAACAAGTGCCTCATCCATTACCACATGATTGGCTAGAGAAGGATCAGAAAGCACAAAGCACTATCTCCCTCAGTGTAGATGATGATCAGATTGTGCATATATGCAAATGTGCAACTGCAAAAGAGATGGGGGATGAATTACAGAAAGTGCATGAAATATCAAATCTCAGCAATAAGATTTATCTCATGAGAAAGCTGTATCAGTCAAAGCTAAGTGATGGCCAGAATATGCAGGACTATATAAGAAACACCCTAGAGATTGTGGAGTGTCTCAGGGGCATTGGAGAAGAAATTAAAGACTTTCATGTTGCTGCACTACTATTAAGTGGTCTTCCAGAAAGTTTTGACACACTTGTCACTGCACTAGATGCACGGCCAGATGATGAGCTCACAGTAGAATATGTCAAAGGCAAGCTTGTAGATGATTTCAAGCGAAAAACACACAATGTAAGCAGCAGTAATGAATTTAGAGCAGAAACAGCATTAAAGACACAGGACTTTCCTAAAAATAAGAGCAATTTAAGGGAAACTCGTGAATGTTTTGTCTGTAGAAAGCCTGGTTACCTTAAAGTAAACTGCAGAATTTGGAAAGCAAGAATGAGTCAACTTAAAAAGCAGAACAGTGATCAAAATGTGAAAACAGCTGTAGAGGAAAAGTCAGCATGTGTTGAAACTGCATTTAATACCAGTACAGGCTCATCTGCAAAGCATATGTGGTGTATAGACTCCGGTGCTAGCAGCCATATGACGAATAACAAGGATTTCTTCACTGACCTTGATGAAAGCAAGTCAGAAACGGTCATCTTAGCTAATGGTCAATATATGACTTCAGAAGGAGTAGGAGACGGCTACCTCCACTGTCCAGTTTCCTCAGCACAAAGCAGAAAGATCCCAGTAAAGGATGTTCTCTATGTTCCCAGTCTTGAAAGCAATCTTCTGTCAGTAAAGAAGCTTATGCAAAAAGGGAATGTAGTTACTTTTAAAGATAACAGCTGCAGTATATCAAAGAAGGGTCACACTCTTGCAGAAGGAAAAATCTAAAATAAACTTTATCAGCTAAAATGCAAAGAAAAAGTGTACGGTGCTAAACAAGATCTGCATAAGAACTGTATCCATATATGGCACAGACGTCTTGGGCACAGCGACCCAGAAGCAATAAGGAAGCTAAGTCAACTTGCAAATGGTGTGGAAATCAAGCCATGTAGTCAAATGATGAAGTGAACTAGATGTCTTAAAGGGAAAATGTCCAGAAAATCTTTTCCTAAAGTAAACACCACTAGATCTGCACAGCCACTGGATTTGATATACACAGATGTTTGCGGTCCAATGAATGTTCAAACTCCAAGCAAGAAGAGATATTTTCTCACATTTATTTATGACTACTCCAGATATACAGTCGCCTACCTGCTTCTCAGTAAGGATGAAGTTCCACAGAAACTTGAAGAATATCTTGCCGTAGTATTTAACAAATTTGAAAGAATGCCAAAAGCCCTGTGTGCAGATAATGGGACTGAATATACAAGTGGTAAGGTGCAAACCATTTTGAAAAAGAATGGAATCGTGTTGCAGACTACCATTCCATACCACCCAGGACAGAACGGAATTGCAGAGAGAAAGAACCGCACTCTCTGTGAAAGTGGAAGAAGTATGTTGTTTGATGCGAATCTACCTACAACGTATTGGGGGAAGCCATCACGACAGCTTGCTATCTTCAAAACAGACTGCCAGGTAAAGCCACAAATAAAACTCCATATGAGCTATGGAACTGTGAGAAGCCTAACCTGAAGCACCTAAGGATATTTGGAAGCAAAATGTTTGTGTATGTTCCCAAAGAAAAAAGTTCAGAGTGGGAATCACATGCAAAGCAAGGAGTCCTGGTTGGCTATAGTGAAACTCAAAAGGGGAACAGAATCTTGCACCCAGAGACCAACACGGTAACAATCAGCAGAGACGCAGTGATTGATGAGAACTCAGTTTCACTCAAATTCCATGAAGTTACACCAGTCATTCAAGCCAAGAAACAAGAACAAGAATCTCAATCACCAAACCCAGACACTGAAAAAGAAAACACTGAAGTCTGGATAAGCTCTGAAGCCAGCAAGGAAGAAGCAGAAGAACCAAGTCAACCTCCAGTCAGGAGATCAGAAAGACCAAACAAAGGTACCCCAGCTAGACGCCTTTCTTATATGGTCAGAACACTTCCTGAGCCAGAGCCACAGTCATGGCAAGAGATGCAAACACTACCTGTCCACCAGAAGCAGAAGTGGATAAATGCTGCTAATGAAGAGATGGAGTCCCTTCACCAACTCCAGACATAGGAGCTTACGGAGCTACCACAAGGAAAAAGAGCTATTGGATGTAAGTGGGTCTTCAAAAACAAATATGACTCAGAAGGTAAAGTTCACTGGTTTAAGGCAAGATTAGTCGCAAAAGGGTACTCGCAAAAGTATGGTGAAGATTATGATGCTACATTTTCTCCAGTTGCAAAGCAAACTACATTCAGTACTTTAATGTCCGTAGCTGCAGTTCAACAGATGACAGTGAGACATTTTGACATCAAAACAGCCTTCCTACATGGTGATATTGAAGAAGAGTTGTACATGAGCCAACCCGAGGGATATATTAAAAAGGGTGAAGCGCACCTTGTTTGTAGAATGCAAAAATCTCTCTATGGACTTAAGCAGTCGGCTAGGGCAAGGAATAGAGATGAGCGGTGTTCGACTAGAACTGTTCGCCAATCTCAAATTCGAGCTGTTTTGGGCGGTGTTCGAGTTGTTCGACGAACCCGAACGATTTGCAAAAAATTCGGCTGTTCGAGGTTATGTTCGATAACTGTTCGAGCACCAAAAGCGTGTCCTGCATGTCTGGCGCTATTTAGAGCACCAATCATGCAGGGATTGTCTGCCACTCACTGTAATGCCACAGCCATGGTGGTTGTGGCATTACAGTGATTGCCCAAATCGATGGGAACAGTGCCAACAGTGAAACATGAAAAGCCGGCAATTCAGCAGGGGCATACACCTGTACCCGACAATTTAGAACCGAAAGAATAGAGCTTCACACATAGATTAGATAGATATAAACATGTCAGTCACATATATATGAAGTACAGTGACAGTGCTGCTTACTGTACTTGTCATTTAGCGTAAAGGATTTATCAAAAAAAATAATAGTGTTTTCATGCACCGTCTCTTTAAAAAAGCCGGCCGGCAATTCAGCAGCGGTACCCGACAATTTATAACAGACAGAATAGAGCTTCACACATAGATTAGATAGATAGAAACATGTCAGTCACATATATATGAAGTACAGTGATAGTGTTGGTTACTGTACTTGTCATTTAGTATTAAAATAAAGGATTTATTATTAAAAAAATTGGCGTGGGGTTCCCCTTAATTTTAGGCTCTAGCGGAGGTTAAGCAGACGGCTGGGGCAGATGTTTGAAGCCTGGGAAGGGGGTAATACCCACGGAGCTTCCCAGGCTACTAATATCAGCCCCCAGCTGAATACATAGCCTTTACTAGCTAATAAAATGGGGGACCCCCCAAAAAAAATGACGTGGGGTCCCCCCTAATTTAATAGCTAGCAAAGGCTAGGCAGACAGCTGGGGGCTGATATTAATAGCCCAGGAAGGGAGCCATGAATATTGGCCCCCTCCCAGGCTAGAAACACCAGCCGTCAGCCGCCCCAGAAATGGCGCATTCATAGGATGCGCCAATTCTGGCACTTAGCCTCGCTCTTCCACGCTGCCCTGGTGCGGTGGCAGGGGGTAATAGGGTTGGGGTTGATGTCAGCTTATAATGCCAGCTGACATCAAGCCCAGGTTAGTAATGGAGAGGCGTCTATAAGACACCCCCATTACTAACCCCATAGTCAAAGTTAAAAAAAACACAAACACCCAGAATAAAGTCCTTTAATTGAAATAAAGACACAATCCTTTATTGTTCTAAATTAAACCATACTTACCGTCACGCCCATTCCAGCTGAAGCCAACGATCTCCTGCAATAAAAGAAAAATAATAAAGCAACCTCATCCTTACCTTTCCATGGTTCCCACGACAGCTTCAGCTCTGCTACATCGAGATGACAGGCTGGACCGCAGCAGAACGCTGCCATCCAGCCTCTCATCCCGCAGACACTGAGAAGCGCAGGCTTGCTTGCGCTGCTCAGCGTCTCTCTGTGACGACATCCAGATGAGCCGAGTTCATGTCCAATGAACTCGGCTCACCTCATGCACGTCACTGACAGCGTGGGAAAATTCTCACGCTGAAGCGGTGAGTGCAGGAGAATTCTCCCACGCTGTCAGTGACGTGCATAAGGTGAGCTCATGTCCAATGAACTCAGCTCACCTCCTGCACGTCACTGACAGCGTGGGAGAATTCTCCTGCACTCAGCGCTTCAGCGTGAGAATTCTCCCACGCTGAAGCGCTGAGTGCAGGAGAATTTTCCCACGCTGTCAGTGACGTGCATAAGGTGAGCTCATGTCCAATGAACTCAGCTCACCTCCTGCACGTCACTGACAGCGTGGGAGAATTCTCCTGCACTCAGCGCTTCAGTGTGAGAATTCTCCCACGCTGAAGCGCTGAGTGCAGGAGAATTTTCCCACGCTGTCAGTGACGTGCATGAGGTGAGCCGAGTTCATTGGACAATAACTCGGCTCATCTGGATGCCCTCACAGAGAGACACTGTGGAGCGCAAGCAAGCCTGCGCTTCTCAGTGTCTGCGGGATGACAGGCTGGATGGCAGCGTTCTGCTGCGGTCCAGCCTGTCATCTCGATGTAGCAGAGCTGAAGCTGTCATGGGAACCATGGAAAGGTAAGGATGATGTTGCTTTATTATTTTTCTTTTATTTCAGGAGATCGTTGGCTTCAGCTGGAATGGGCGTGATGGTAAGTATGGTTTAATTTAGAACAATAAAGAATTGTGTGTTTATTTCACTTAAAGGACTTTTTTCTGGGTGTTGTGTTTTTTTTAAATACTTTACTAGAAATTCATGGTGGTCATGTCTAATATTGGCGTGACCCCATGAATTTCGGACTTAGGGCCAGCTGATAATGCCAAGCTGGCCCTAACCCCTTTATTACCCAGTGAGCCACCGCATCAGGTCCCTGGATGAGTTGGGTACAGCGCCAGAAGATGGCGCTTCTATGAACGCGCCATTTTCCGGGGTGGCTGCGGACTGCAATTTGCAGCGGGGGTGGCCCAGAAAGCTTGGGCCTCCCTGCGCTGCGGATTCCAGCCCCCAGCTGCCTAGTTGTACCTGGCTGGACACAAAAACAGGGCGAAGCCCCACGTCAATTTTCTTTAAATTATTTCATGAAATAATTAAGAAAAAAAGGGCTTCCCTATATTGTTGTGTCCGGCCAGGTACAAATAGGCAGCTGGTGGTTGGGGGCAGCCCGTTCCTGCCTGCTGTACCTGGCTGGACACAAATATAGTGCGAAGCCCCACGTCAATTTTTTTTAAATTATTTCATGAATTTCCTGAAATAATTTAAAAAAATTGAAGTGGGGCTTCGCACTATATTAGTGTCCAGCCAGGTACAGCAGGCAGGAACGGGCTGCCCCCATCCACCAGCTGCCTATTTGTACCTGGCCGGACACAACAATATAGGGTACCCCTTTTTTTCTTAATTATTTCATGAATTTCATGAAATAATTAAAAAAAAAGTACGTGGGGCTTCGCCCTATTTTTGTGTCCAGACAGGTACAACTAGGCAGCTGGGGGCTGGAATCCGCAGCGCAGGGAGGCCCAAGCTTTCTGGGCCCCCCCCCCGCTACAAATTGCAGTCCGCAGCCACCCCGGAAAATGGCGCGTTCATAGAAGCGCCATCTTCTGGCGCTGTACCCAACTCATCCAGGGCCCTGGTGCGGTGGCTCACTGGGTAATAAAGGGGTTAGGGCCAGCTTGGTGTTATCAGCTGGCCCCAAGCCCAAAATTCATGGGGTCACGCCAGTATTAGACATGACCGCCATGAATATCTAGTAAAGTATTTTAAAAAAACACAACACCCAGAATAAAGTCCTTTAATTGAAATAAAGACACAATTCTTTATTGTTCTAAATTAAACCATACTTACCATCACACCCATTCCAGCTGAAGCCAACGATCTCCTGCAATAAAAGAAAAATAATAAACCAACCTCATCCTTACCTTTCCATGGTTCCCACGACAGCTTCAGCTCTGCTACATCGAGATGACTGGCTGGACCGCAGCAGAACGCTGCCATCCAGTCTGTCATCCCACAGACACTGAGAAGCGCAGGCATGCTTGCGCTCCTCACTGTCTCGCTGTGACGGCATCCAGATGAGCCGAGGTCATGTCCAATGAACTCGGCTCACCTCATGCACGTCACTGACAGCGTGGGAAAATTCTCCTGCACTCAGCGCTTCAGCGTGGGAGAATTCTCACGCTGAAGCGCTGAGTGCAGGAGAATTCTCCCACGCTGTCAGTGACGTGCAGGAGGTGAGCTGAGTTCATTGGACATGAGCTCACCTTATGCACGTCACTGACAGCGTGGGAGAATTCTCCTGCACTCACCGCTTCAGCGTGAGAATTTTCCCACGCTGTCAGTGACGTGCATGAGGTGAGCCGAGTTCATTGGACATGAACTCGGCTCATCTGGATGTCGTCACAGAGAGACGCTGAGCAGCGCAAGCAAGCCTGCGCTTCTCAGTGTCTGCGGGATGAGAGGCTGGATGGCAGCGTTCTGCTGCGGTCCAGCCTGTCATCTCGATGTAGCAGAGCTGAAGCTGTCGTGGGAACCATGGAAAGGTAAGGATGAGGTTGCTTTATTATTTTTCTTTTATTGCAGGAGATCGTTGGCTTCAGCTGGAATGGGCGTGATGGTAAGTATGGTTTAATTTAGAACAATAAAGGATTGTGTCTTTATTTCAATTAAAGGACTTTATTCTGGGTGTTTGTGTTTTTTTTAACTTTGACTATGGGGTTTGTAATGGGGGTGTCTTATAGATGCCTCTCCATTACTAACCTGGGCTTGATGTCAGCTGGCATTATAAGCTGACATCAACCCCAACCCTATTACCCCCTGCCACCGCACCAGGGCAGCGTGGAAGAGCGAGGCTAAGTGCCAGAATTGGCGCATCCTATGAATGCGCCATTTCTGGGGCGGCTGACGGCTGGTGTTTCTAGCCTGGGAGGGGGCCAATATTCATGGCTCCCTTCCTGGGCTATTAATATCAGCCCCCAGCTGTCTGCCTAGCCTTTGCTAGCTATTAAATTAGGGGGGACCCCACGTCATTTTTTTGGGGGGGTCCCCCATTTTAATAGCTAGTAAAGGCTATGTATTCAGCTGGGGGCTGATATTAGTAGCCTGGGAAGCTCCGTGGGTATTACCCCCTTCCCAGGCTTCAAACATCTGCCCCAGCCGTCTGCTTAACCTCCGCTAGAGCCTAAAATTAAGGGGAACCCCACGCCAATTTTTTTAATAATAAATCCTTTATTTTAATACTAAATGACAAGTACAGTAACCAACACTATCACTGTACTTCATATATATGTGACTGACATGTTTCTATCTATCTAATCTATGTGTGATGCTCTATCTTTCTGTTCTAAATTGTCGGGTACCGCTGCTGAATTGCCGGCCGGCTTTTTTAAAGAGACAGTGCATGAAAACACTATTATTTTTTTAAATAAATCCTTTACACTAAATGACAAGTACAGTAAGCAACACTATCACTGTACTTATTATATATGTGACTGACATGTTTCTATCTATCTAATCTATGTGTGAAGCTCTATTCTTTCTGTTCTAAATTGTCGGGTACCGCTGCTGAATTGCCGGCCGGCTTTTTTAAAGAGACAGTGCATGAAAACACTATTATTTTTTTAAATAAATCCTTTACACTAAATGACAAGTACAGTAAGCAACACTATCACTGTACTTATTATATATGTGACTGACATGTTTCTATCTATCTAATCTATGTGTGAAGCTCTATTCTGTCTGTTATAAATTGTCGGGTACAGATGCTGAATTGCCGGCCGGCTTTTTTAAAGAGACGGTGCATGAAAACACTAATATTTTTTTTAATAAATCCTTTACACTAAATGACAAGTGCAGTAACCAACACTATCACTGTACTTATTATATATGTGACTGACATGTTTCTATCTATCTAATCTATGTGTGAAGCTCTATTCTGTCTGTTATAAATTGTCGGGTACAGATGCTGAATTGCCGGCCGGCTTTTTTAAAGAGACGGTGCATGAAAACACTAATATTTTTTTTAATAAATCCTTTACACTAAATGACAAGTGCAGTAACCAACACTGTCACTGTGCTTCTTATATGTGTGACTGACATGTTTCTATCTATCTAATCTATGTGTGATGCTCTATTCCTTCTTGTCTAAATTGTCGGGTACCGGTGTATGCCGCTGCTGAATTTGCCGGCCGGCTTTTTTAAAGAGAGTGTCTTCTGAGCAGTTTGTCAGCTTTTGGACACCTTTGCAGGTGTTTTCTATGTGTTTCTATGTGTTTTTGTTTGCCTGCCATTGGTTTTAACGGTGTTCGACGGTGTTCTAAGGTGTTCGACGAACAGTTCCTCGAACATCCCGGTGTTCGACGAACCGAACCGAACCCGAACACTACGGGGGTGGCTCAACACTAGCAAGGAACTCAAAAATTAACAAAGTTTTGATGGATGAAGGACTTAAAGGGTCTCAAGCTGATCCATGTTTGCATACGAAAATTGTAGCAAAAGAGTGGATGTATGTTCTCCTATATGTAGACATTGTAATCATGTCTCATCTTGATGAAAAGGAAATTACAAAGCTAGGTGAAATTCTCAACCAGCACTTTGAGACTAAGAACCTTGGAAATGGGAATCCAAATCTATAGAGAGGAAGATGGGAGTTTTCTTCTCAATCAAAGTTCTAAAATTTCTGCAATCCTGAACCAATTTGGACTGTCAGAAGCCAAAGGTGTGTCAACACCAATGGATCCATCCTACTTAAAGTTAGAAGGAGAAGAAGATCTGCTACCCACCAATGAGAGTTACAGACAAGCAGTGGGGGTGCTTCTGTACATAGCAACCACAACTCGTCCAGATATTACAGCCGCAGTTGGAATTCTCTGCCAACGTGTAAGCAAGCCACGCCAAAGAGACTGGAACGCAACTAAGAGAATTCTACAATATCTTAAGGGAACTCAAAGGCTAAATATTAAGATATCTGCATAAGGAGATCTCACTCTCAGAGGTTATGTGGATGCAGATTGGGCTGGAGATACAAGTGATTGGAAATTAACAAGTGGTTACTTGTTCAAGTTAGGAGAAAATTCAACTTCTTGGTCCAGCAGAAAACAAGTATCAGTCGCATTGTCTTCTACAGAAGCAGAATATGTGCCAGCTGTTTATGCAAGTCAAGAAATTATTTGGTTGAAACAACTTTTGGAAGATTTGGGCAAGCCACTAGCTCAGCCAACAGTTATCTATGAGGAAAACCAAGGATGTATTAAACTTGCCAGCAGTGAGAAGATTAGTGCAAGGACTAAACACATCGACTTTAAACATCACCACTTACGTGACTTAGTAGAACGTGGTGTACTAGAGTTTGTCTATTGCAAGTCTGACAAGATGTTAGCTGATGGTATGACAAAACCATTGCCAAGAGCCAAGTTTGGGGACTTCAGAACCACAATGGGACTAAGAGGATAAGTAGTTATTGAGTGGGGGTGTTGGAATATGTTTAATGCAACAACTCCATTCCTGTTTTTGTGTATTGTCTATAAAGTTAAAAAAAAAAAACTCACAAAGGCTCACACACTGAAAAGACCATGTGACTGCATCCAGTTTCCTGTGTCTGTGCATGAGAGGAGAAACAGCCTGCTAATGCTGCACAAAGACACTAAGATATGTATATTCCTGTTTCCACAAAGCCTATCATATCTGTACCTGTTTATACCTAAACTAACCAACAAAGAAAAACCGAACAAATGAAATCAAAGGTGAAACAAAGTAATTAAAAAAACCTTTAATGAATCATGGTTAGGCCAGTGGGTGGCACTGCAAAGACAGGCGCTCACACAAACAATTGTATATCTAAGTGAAAAAAACTGTAAGTTCTCATTGTACATATAACATGGGCATAGAGTATATATTAAAAAGAATCAGTATAAATAACAGTACATGATTATCAAGAAAATAATTGATCTTCTATATAATATAGCATATGCAGAAGTATAAACAGCTAATAAATCAAAAATGACTTCATTAGGCTGAACAAAAGTGCCTTAGTGCAATCAACAGATAGTTAAAGTGCCGTGCATATTTGTAAACACTAGGCCCGGCAGTCCTAACAAGAAAAGCCAAAGATGTATTATTCATATACAATATGCTGCCCTATGCTGCATAATCATACCTATGTGGTCCAAGAGAGCTGTGTGGCGCCTACCCCGACTCGCGTTTCGGCGTAACACCCTGACACCATGATTCATTAAAGGTTTTTTAAATTACTTTGTTTCACCTTTGATCTCATTTGTTCGGTTTTTCTTTGTTGGTTAGTTTATCTTTCCCGAATTGATCTAGTCCGATGCATACATATATTTATGGGTAATATTGATGCATATAATAAATTTGATAAATTTAGACTTTGTATCAAGTATGATATCTTACCTGTTTATAGCTAATTAATGCTTTGTTCTGTTGTCAACACGCTTTGAGAGTATCCTGAATGATCCCCTGCCAACACTTTCTCTGTAACACCTTTCTTTTGTCTCTTTACATGGTCATAAACATTCAATATCTAGATTTCTAGGACTAGTCATCAATAGCAACACTTTGCAATTACCACATTGAAATGAACCATGTAATTTATTGCTACGCCAATATTTTTGGTTGGTCAATTCAAGTGGTTTGAAAATAAGCACAAAATAAGCAAGCAGTCAGAGATTTTATTAGTTTTACATTGTCTTAAAGTATACTCAAAGAACGATTTATCAATATTGTTATGTGTTACAAAAGTTTGGGAGCTAAAGTACCTTTTTTTTGCCTCTCCAGATTATAGGGCAAAACCTTTTTTATTTTCTTACTGACATAGTCATATAATGGACTTAAATTTTGGAGGGACGTTTTTAAATGGGACCCTTTTCAACAATTAAATTATTGATTAATTTGTAATCCATTTTGGAAGGGATGATTAAAAAAACATTATTCTGCCATTTTAAATTTTGACTGCTTGATTTTTTTCTTGCCACAACATTGTTATCAACAATTCATTACCAGCAGGAGAAATTCTGTGATTATTTTTTACAGAATTTCATTTAAATTGTGCACCATGAGCTACAAATAATGTGTTTATTTAATCTTGTGGACAATTATATATAGAATTATACATATATATATTTAAGGGCATTACTGATGGTCCTTTCTTTAACTTGACATATGGCACCAGTTTGCTAAAAATAATTAAAAACTATATGATAACCAGTTGACTTCTCCTGTACTACTGTTTCCTGGGCAGTTTCTCTCACTGGTCTTGTCTTTTTCTCTTCAAATGGGTAGGCACATGACTGCTGAAGCCAATCAGTGGCCACAGTGATTGGAAGCAACAGTAAAGCACCAACTGTGTGGAAGAAAAAAAGAAGAGACTAAAGGGAATTTTCTTAAGAAAGTTTATTGCTTCCAACTTTAAGAGGACTTGTCAAGTCAAAAGATGATAGTTTTTATTTTGCAGGACTTATATTTAGTGCAAATTTTTAGGGAATTTACCATTGCTTTAATATTTATCGCAACCCTAACCCACCTCTTCAACCTGTCACTAACAACTGGTGTCTACCCCTTATGCTTAAAACATGCCTTGATCACACTCATCCTCAAAATGCCCTCCCTTGACCCATCCTCTATGTCTAGCTATCGCCCCGTCTCACTTCTCCCCTATGCCTCAAAACTACTGGAACAACACGTCAATTTTGAACTATCCTCCCACCTGTCCTCCTACTACCTCTTTGACAGCTTACAATCTGGCTTCCGACCGCATCACTCCACTGAAACTGCCCTGACTAGAGTCCCCAACGACCTACTGACTGCCAAATTCAAGCGACACTAATCTGTCCTTCTCCTCCTGGACCTATCCTCTGTATTTGGCACAGTGGACCATTCCCTCTTACTACAGACTCTCTCATCTCTCGGCATCACAGACTTGGCCCTCTCTTGGTTCGCCTCATACCTAACAGACCAGACATTCAGCGCCTCCCACTCACACACCACCTCCTCATCTCGCCCCCTATTTGTTGGTGTCCCCCAAGACTCAGTTCTAGGACCCCTGATCTTCTCCATCTGCACCTTTGGCCTGGGACAGCTCATAGAGTCTCAAGGCTTTCAGTATCACCTCTATGCTGATGACACACAGATCTACCTCTCTGGACCTGATATCACCTCCTTACTAACCAAAATCCCACAATGTCTGTCCACTATTTCATCTTTCTTCTCTGCTAGAATCCTAAAATTTAATATGGATAAAACTGAATTCATCATCTTTCCACCATCTCACTCAACCCCCCCACCTGACCTATCTATCAAAGTCAATGGCTGTTCACTCTCCCCTGTCCCGCAAGCTCACTGCCTCGGGGTAACCCTTGACTCAGATCTCTCCTTCAAACCTCATATCCAAGCCCTTTCCACTTCATGCCGACTCCAACTAAAAAATATTTCCCGGATCCCCACATTCCTCAACCATGAATCCGCAAAAACACTAGAGCATGCCCTCATCATCTCTCACCTCGACTACTGCAACCTCCTGCTCCGTGGCCTCACTTTTACCACTCTCGCACCCCTACAATATATCCTAAACTCTGCTGCCCAACTAATCCACCTATCCCCCCGCTATTCCCCGGCCTCTCCCCTTTTGCAATCCCTTCACTGGCTCCCCATTGCCCAGAGACTCAAGTTCATGACCCTAACCTTGGCATACAAAGCCATTCACAAATTGTCTCCTCCATACATCTGTGACCTAGTCTCCCGGTACTTACCTGTACGCAACCTCCGATCCTCACAGGATCTCCTTCTCTACTCCCCTCTTATCTCCTCTTCCCACAATTGTATACAAGATTTCTCCCGTGCATCCCCCCTAATCTGGAACTCTCTACACTAACACGTCAGACTCTCGCCTACCATGGAAACCTTCAAAAAGAACCTGAAGATCCACCTCTTCCAACAAGCCTACAACCTACAGTAACCCTCGCTGCACGACTAGATGTTCCCTCACCTACTGTATCCTCACCCCCCTTCTAGATTGTGAGCCCTCGCGGGCAGGGTTCTCTCTCTTCCTGTACCTGTCGGCAACTTGTTTTTGTTCAAACTATTGTACTTGTTGTTTGCTATGTATACCCCTTTTTCACATGTAAAGCACCATGGAATTAATGGCAATATAATAATAAATAATAATATTTAGCATTACTCACAGGGTATTTATACAGAGCAGGCAAGGAAACCCCCCTCTCCCTCCTACCAAACACCCTTTAGTATAGACCAGAAATATTAGCACTAAATAAGAAGGTTCATATCTCTGGAACTGTATGATGGGTTGAAAAAAAATACAGAATACTCTGGAGAGCAATGGGTTAAAAATTAAAGAAAAAATGGCACTTTTTGTCCTGTTTACAGGTTCTCTTTAAAATGACTAATGCTAGCTGTACAATGGATGACTGCTTTTCTGAATTTTTTGTCACATGTTAAAGTAAAAAAAGTTTAACAACTGAAAGGTCATTCTTTGATTTTCTTTGTGACCAGGGCTGGGGCTTCCTACTATTAATACTGGCAATCTGTTTGTAGACCCCTCCGTTCTCATGTTTGAGCATGTCTTACGGTTTAATTTATAAAACTTTGCAAGAATACTAATGACTGCACTTGACAACAACCAAAGAATTGAAGTGACAGTTTGCGGATTGTCAAGTATATGGACAGCTGAATTATAGCACAATTTAAAATTAATAATTAAAAAAAATAGTATGTAAACCTCAGCCTTAATGAGTTACACATAATATGTTGGGAAATTGCAAAATTTGAACTCTTCAGTTATGCCCTATCTTGTCACATAAAGCATAGTACTATCTTTTAAAAGTCAACAAAATGAAATTAATTATCACTAAAGTGTACACTGACTTAATCTATTATCACAAAGCATCCTAAATAAGGTGCATTTGTCTTTCATGTTGGACTGGAACCAGAACTAATTAACAGTAACTAATTTCTCCCACAGGCTACAAAAATTGCCTTCAGGTCAAAATAAATGGTAATGAGAAAGACTGGTTATTAAGTTTCCAGCATTGTTCCCTGAGTATACATTGAAAAGGTCATCAAGAAAGGAGTATTATCAGAGAAGCTTTCAAGCTTGAAGATTTTGATTTAGTTAAAAGAAGCTTTGCAGTGTTTAACAATTTTTTATCTTTTGTTCTTTTCACATCTCTACTGAATCATTAAATGAGAATTTCTCTGCACCCAGAACATTTTATTACAAAGGTTGAAATTAAAATTATCGTTTTGTCCTCTTTTTTTAAAAAAAAAAAAAAAAGAAAATTTAGGCATTGTCATCAGTTTATACCCCATCAATTTATCAAAAAAAATGCCCTCACTGACGTTATAAATTTTAAATATGAGGAAAAATTCTAGTTAACTAAAAATATTTACAGCGTAAGTCTGAAGGAACTTAACCAAAAAAGAAAAACAATTCACAATTTAATAACTGTGCTTCGGAAATGAAACAAAAAAAGGCTAAAATATATATCAATAACTAGATAACTCGTCTGAAGCCTAATTTTCTATTATGACAGTAACATCACCACTATTATCTACAGTTGAGAAACAGATAACGCTTGCTAATAATGTTGGAACAGAAAAATACAATAAGACATTAATCCTTTTTGTTCTTCAATTATTTTTTGGATAATTATATTCAAACATTATGGATCTTGGCAAACCACTTTCTCTTGTCTGAAGGGAAAGTTAAATAGCTTAATTTTAAGATTCAAAAACCTATGCATACAATTTTACTGTAAGTATAGGTGATTAATATTTCTAGAGGCACATATATTACAGTATTTGGCCCTGTGCACAAGCCTATACGCTTGGAATATGGCACACTGCTTCCAAATGGCACTACTTTCCCCCCTTGAAGTATTATTTAGTTGAATTGGAGCTAAGGTTGTAGAATTGGAAACATGCAACATTTATTAAGATTGGAAAATCAAAAAATTACATTTCTTAAATCAGGTTTTTTATTATAATTAGTGATTAACTAATCTACCAAAAATTCAAATATGGCTGTTCACTCGAATTTGGCAAGAAAATTTGATTCAAATTATATTTTTTCAAGTCGAATCAAATGCAGATTAATATGCTCTGAGGTCTCTCCAGACCGAAGAACATAATAAAGCATATATTTAAAAAATCACCAGGCCCTCATCTATCCCACTGTACAGCCCTGCTCTAGTCTGGTCATGTACTTCAGCATGGTCAGTATACTATTTTTCAAGTCTTCCAGCACCCATCATTTTCCAGAACCCAGCATGTTTGGGTACTGATGAGGCTACAGCTCCATGATGCCATAGCCTTGTAAGTGCAGGAGACACCAAAGATGCCGAGCTTTTTAAGACACCAAAGTTGGCCCACTGAAGACCACATTAATAACTAGACCCAAAAATACAGGAGAGGGCTAGGTGAGTACTCATTTTTATTTTTTAACTCCTTCCTATCACCTTTGAATCCAATACAATGGCACAACCTAACTGACATTTTTTTTTTAATTATTGGAAAAAATTTTTTATTGCTAATAAGAATTTTTTTAGTGAAATTCGAGGCTGATCTTGAATTGTACCATATATTTAAAATGTATGCAATGACTAAGGACGTAACCATCTGAAACGCGTATGTGATTACTCTGTCTGGAGTTTTTTATGGATTTGTAATAAAGAGGAATTTTTTATGAGGACCCAGTGCTGGATGTACCTTCCTTTTCTCTTTATATATTTAAAATTGCTTCGTGGTCTGAATTTTATGTGTTCATTATCTACAAATCTACAAAGATTTTACACCAGTCACTGAAACAACCAGAACAGGCTGACTTTTCCGTACATTCGTAAGCTCACCATACAGCTTTACTGTATAGATTGTGACACAATTATCTTATTTTCATTAAAGGGAAGGCATATAATTCACAATTTGTCTGTATTGCAGGGTAGAAATGCTATACATGCACATAAGGCTCAGTATGATTCTTCCATGATACTCTTGTGCAGGGGGTCTGTTCTTCACTAGCCGCTGAAGGCTGTATTATGCTATAACATTTCTCTCTCTATTCACACTCAGATATGATGGGAGGTGTTGGTAAAGTGGGATATTATCCCCAAATATCAGGAAGGAAGTATTCTTCGCACAGTAGAGGGTAGTCAAGTGTGAAATTTCAGACTGACCACAAAAGGACGTTTCGAGCCGTCCCGGGTTTTGTCTTATGGTCACTGTTTCCAGCAAATATGGTTTCACCTCAAGAGAATTTTTTTCTTATTTTCTTCATCTTACTTTTATTATACTCTAAGGTCTGATGACCCCAAGGCATAATAAGGAATAATCAATTCATGAAAAATAGCTTTACTGTGAATCAAATTTCCCAGTAAAATCCACGTGATTTGGTGAATTCTGATTTTGTCAGATCCTCTCACTTACACTGTACAGTAGATTGTTTTAAGCACTTGTTATCTTTTGCATGAATGAATTGCTGAATAGCAGCCTAGTAACATAATGATCCTAGGGAGCTAAAATATGAGAAATGTTTTAATTTTTAATAACATTAAATTTGTCAGATAATTTGTTGGAAAACAGAAAAAAAATGTGTCTGGAATTGGTAAAAAAAACCAGCAAATTATTTTGTATTTTAAGGTTTTGGTTTTACAGTGTTAATTGTGCAGTAAAAATGTAGAAAACCTTTTTTTGCAGGTTAGTATGAATGCAGAAATCATTTTTTTTAGCTTTACTACTTTAATCAATTTTAAAATAAAAAAAATACTCTTAACCCTTTACAGACATATGACATACAGTTACATCATATGCCTGCTCTCTGACTTTAATGCAGGCTCAGAAACTGAGACCACATCTTTCCTGGCAGATGATAGCTGTGATAATCAGCTATCATCTGCCTCTCATAGAGGTACATGGAGCAAGCTATATTTTTAACATTTTTCTATTGAAACAGTTGCTTGATCCCTGTACAACACAGTGCAATTATTCAATGTTCACCAATTAATAGATGTACAGTCATGGCCAAAAGTATTGAGAATGAGACAAATAGTAATTTTTCCAAAGTTTACTGCTTCATTTTTTGTAATGGAAATTTGCATATACTCCTGAATGTCAAAGAGTGATCAGCTTAACAGCAATTACTGTACTTGCAAAGTCAATATTTGCCCAGAAAATGAACTTTAACCCCCAAAACACATTTCAACATCATTGCAGTCCTGCATTAAAAGGAGCAGCTAACATCGTTTTAGTGATTGAACCATTAACACAGGTGTGGGTGTTGATGAGGACAGGGCTGGCGATCAATCAGTCATGATTAAGTAAGAATGACATCACTGGACACTTTAAAAGGAGGCTGGTTCTTGGTATAATTGTTTCTCTTCAGTTAACCATGGTTATCTCTAAAGAAACACGTGCAGCCATCATTGCACTGCACAAAAATGGCCTAACAGGGAAGAGTATCGCAGCTACAAAGATTGCACCTCAGTCAACAATCTATCGCATCATCAAGAACTTCAAGGAGAGAGCTTCCATTGTTGTCAAAAAGGCTCCAGGGCGCCAAAGAAAGACCAGCAAGCGTCAGGACCGTATCTTAAAACTGTTTCAGCTGCGGGATCGGACTACCAGCAGTGGCAAGCTTGCTCAGGAATGGCAGCAGGCTGGTGTGAGTGCTTCTGCACGCACTGTGAGGCAGAGACTCTTTGAGCAAGGGCTGGTTTCAAGGAGGGCAGCAAAGAAGCCACTTCTCTCCAGAAAAAACATCAGGGACCGACTAATATTCTGCAAAAGGTACAGGGAGTGGACTGCTGAGGACTGGGGCAAAGTCATTTTCTCTGATGAATCCCCTTTTCGATTGTTTGGGACATCTGGAAAACAGCCTATTCGGAGAAGAAGATGTGAGCGCTACCACCAGTCTTGTCTCATGCCAACTGTAAAGCATCCTGAAACCATTCATGTGTGGGGTTGCTTCTCAGCCAAGGGAATCGGCTCACTCACAGTCTTGTCTAAAAACACAGCCATGAATAAAGAATGGTACCAGACTGTCCTCCAAGAGCAACTTCTCCCAACCGTCCAAGAGCAGTTTGGCGCCCAACAATGCCTTTTCCAGCATGATGGAGCACCTTGTCATAAAGCAAAGGTGATAACAAAATGGCTCATGGAACAAAACATAGAGATTTTGGGTCCATGGCCTGGAAACTCCCCAGATCTTAATCCCATTGAGAACTTATGGTCAATCATCAAGAGACGGGTGGACAAACAAAAACCAACAAATTCTGGCAAAATGCAAGCATTGATTATGCAAGAATGGACTGCTATCAGTCAGGATTTGGTCCAAAAGTTGATTGAGAGCATGCCAGGGAGAATTACAGAGGTCTTGAAGAAGAAGGGGCAACACTGCAAATATTGACTTGCTGCATTAACTCATTCTAACTGTCAATATAACTTATTGGTACTCATAATATGATTGCAATTATATTTCTGTATGTGATATAAACATCAGACAAACACTAATAAAAACCAGAGGCCAGCAGATCATGTGAAAATATAATTTTGGTGTCATTCTCAAAACTTTTGGCCATGACTGTACAAAAATCACAGGAACTGGGGTCTTCATTAAGCTCCTGACTGCCTCTTTGGTCCATTGGAATCCTACAATTTTGGTGTGTGATGGAATGATAGAGAAGCGCTTCCTCTTCTGTCTAACCTCTTAGATCCCTTTAAAACTAGGTTACCACAGTGCATATATGAGGCATTTTTTCTGCTGTATATTAAAATATGTGAGAAAAAAATGCAGCATGTTACAGTTTCAGCAAAGTAAATTAGATTTCTTTAAATCTCATGTCCAATGTGCCTCAGCAGGTCAATTGTATATCTTGCAGTTAATATAAGGTTTTTTTGTGAATTTTCCCAATAAACTTGAATGACAGATGGAACATTCATATATTAGAAATGTACGTGAATTTTTATTGCATTTCGCTGTAGGAATCCTATAAAATGCCAGTAATCTGCACATAACTTTATCAATAAAGTTTTATGAAAGCTAGGTTAATAAACATACCGAAAATTCCACACTAACTAGTTTTATTTAAAATTTGACCTACCAAAAAGTGATAAAAACCACAACTGAAAAAAAGTGATAAAAAACACAATAAAAAAAAGCATAAACTTAAATTAATGAATTAGGACAGAAATGCTGCCGAAAAGCCACAGCATCAAAATGCACCAAATACGCACCATGGAAACTTAGTCTTAGTAGCTAAACTGCTGGGATTGGAGCACTCTCCCAGCTCGGCAGTTGCATTACGGTGTTAGATGTATAACACATCCTGAAGCACATTCATATTAAAAAAAAATTCTGACTTCAACCATATGGCAGATGTTAGGATTCGGTTAATTATAGTTAATAAAATAAGCCACATGCGATATTTCAGTACATTGTATATTTTACAAATCAAAGTTTCGATTAAAACCTGGACTTGTTGAAAAACAGACTTAATTACTTAATTCATTCTTTGAATCACACAGGTCATGGTCATATTCTGGGACATCAAATCCTTGTTCAAGGCCAAATGTTCCCAATGGAACTTCAAAGTCACCATGCCATTTATAAATTACCCATGGAAGTTGATATTACATGGATGCAACTCAAGACTGAGAATTTGTCAAGCAGCATTAACAGATGAAATAAATGATTTGTATATTATATATTAGAGAAAGTAGTACATTATTCAAGCTGCAATAAGACATATTAGTATTGCAATATTAAACAGCATAACAGCATTTTATTATTTCCTTTAGTTGAAACCTGATCAATGTGTTCATAAAGGATACATTTGGAATATAATTTGCTGCTATGATCACCCTCTGTAACTGCTGGTTCATATCTATCTGAACAAGCCTACTAGCATGTTTGCTGGAAAATAATAATGTTTAAGGGGTTATCTACTGTTTGGCAACCCCTTCTCAATCGCCATGTTTCCCCCAATAAAATAATAATACTTATACTCACCTCCGGTGCCAGCGCCATTCCAGCAGTGTCGGCACTGGCTCTCTCAGGGATCGTGTGACATTGTTATGCCAATCAGCGCTAGCTTCCTCTCCTTCAGACATATCATATACATTCAGAGGAAGTGAGAGAGCAGCAGCTCTAACTTCCCCTGGATGTATGTGATTTGTCCTAAGGCAGGGATAGTGAAGCCAGCATTGATAGGCCACAGGGATCGCATTACAAATGTCACGGGATCACTGGGAGAGAAACTGCTGACCCAGCTGGAACAGTGTCAGCACTGGAAGTGAGTATAGGTGTTATTATTTTATAAGGGGGAAACATATGGATTGAGAAAGGATTCTCTAAGTAATAGACATCTCCTTAAAGTGTATCTGTCACTACATTTCATACTACAAATTGCAACCATTATTAAAAAGATTTACCTTGAAATGTAAGTATGGCTGTATAATATGGATATTAAAATGAGTTCCTAAGTATTAGTGTATTTAGTCTCTTCTCACCCAACCTGACTGACAGCTCCACCTTGTAATGAGCAGCGTGAGATCTCAGTAGAGAGGAGCTGTCAATCATGCTAGATAGGTGGAGATTGAGTTAAACTTTCGCAAAGGTTTACACATTTATTCAGACTCGGATTTTCAAAGTAAGTACACTACTCTTGTCAGCATTGAGACATCTAATTAAGAATATATGCAGTTTGTAATGTGAAATCTGGTGATAGATCCACTTTAGCACAGCTGTCTGAGTTAGTACTAAAGCTGTACCAGCTTACATGTCTAAGGTGACTTACCTACAGGGTTGTAATTAAAGTGTCATCTCAAAATGGATGCTGATGGAGAGGATTGTGACCAGACCTGTGAATCAGCCCCCTCAAATTGAAACCAATTGAAAACCAGCTTTTGTACACATTGTTATAATTCAAGGGAGGCTGAAGGACAGGTCTGGTCACATGCCCCTACATTAACCGCTATCTTATGAACAGAACCTCTCTGCATTCTATGAGGAAGATGGCACTAACAAGATGGAGGTGTTGAACCTGAGTAGCATTTTATTTGAAAGTGCCAAAAAATCATGGCTCTAATACATGTGTTAAAATAAGGAGAAAGTTGCCAGTCTCTAGGGGTCACCATAAGCTAGAAGATCGTGTTGTTTTGTTATGTTTGTTGTGTTATGCATGCTGAGGGTTCTAGAGGTAGGGGCTTGGACAGTGTGAGAAATAGTCATTTGATATTTAGCAGGAAGTACAGTTGGTGCGAATCAATTCGTACTTCCCATTTCATTCGCCAAAACAGTGTTCTGTGGCATTTGGACTAGAGTGGGAGAACCTCCTCACGATGTCATGTGATGTTGCAGCAGGCCGGCAAAGAGAAAGAAGAACCACACATGCCTTCAGGTAAGAGGTGAATCTCTCTCTTTCTTTCAGCAGCCATTGACCATTTTTATGGCAGATGGACTGGGACGTATAAATCAAGTCACAACGACTCTAGAAGAAAGTGATAGATATGCAACTTTGGAAGGTCACACTATTCTTCTCTGATTTCATTGGTTAATTGACAAACATTAAGAAATGGAAATCTTTTTGTGTCTTTAGTTTTGTTCAGTTAAATTGATCTGTTTGAATTACATTGGTCTGGCATTGTCTCTTAAAGGGGAACTATTCAAGAGGAATACACCCATGTTACAGATGAGTCTCCAGACTACTGAAAAGCATATTTATTAACAGCTTTTAATTAAGAGCAGCACCTAAAGAAAATAGCTTTCCTGACCTACAGAAAAAAACAATAAAAAATCTATAAGAGTACAATGAAGATTAGAAAAAAATTAGTAGTGTTTCTAGTTTAAATTAGGTCCTCAAAGTTGCATATCTCAGTTAATACATATCATAAGTTATCTTTTTCTAATCCTAACTTGAAGGGGTAGGATCTATCACATACAGTATGTATCCACACCTGTGGATTTAGTATAAATGATTAAGTTTGGAGCATCACTTTAAAGGGAATCTGTGATCAGGTTTTTTCTACCTTATCTGAGAGCAGCATAATGTAGAGAAAGAGACCCTGATTCCAGCAATGTATCACTTAGTTTAAAGGGTGCAGAAGTTGTGACACAATCAGAGTTCTTAGATGTAACATGAAACAGAGCTGAGAGAGCTAACCCTATCCACAGGACAGCTTTCTATGTACATTGTCTATTGACAGTGAGCTGATTATTATAGCAAGGGGCGTGGTTGGTATACAATCCTGTGAAACCTAGTCCAGCACTGATAATACCCTGGTGATAAAACATTCACTGTAAGTAAACAACAGCACACAGCCTGAGTAGTGACACATCACTGAATTCAGTGTTTTAACCTCTACATCATGCTGTTCTCCAATAGTTGTTGCTTTTCTTCCTTAAAGGGGTTTTCCAAGATGATACAAATTTTGAACCAAGGTCTTGCGCCATTCACTGCTGTGGCCAGTGAATGACTACACAGGTCATGTGTGAGACCAATGGGGAGCAATAAGCAGAAGAGCTGGAGCAGTAGGGAACATAATGGGTCAATATACGTTCTTTTGTTATTTCATCACAGTGCCAGCCTTTAGCTAAATTTTTATGATCTTGCAAAATCCTTTTTACTTCTTAACTGAGCTCATTTTACGCAGTTTTAATGTACGGTGATATTGCCTTAACATGATCTATTACAATATATAGAATCCAGTTGTACAAACTACTTCACAATTCCTTTTTATTTGTTTTTTTTCTACAACCTTCTGACTTCTATTTGGGCCATCAGTCTGCTTAATGGTATGTTTCAATACCTGTGATACCATCCATCTTTTATCTGTCATCCTTATCATCTTTTTTATTTAAACCTGTAAAAGCATTATTGTTTTTCTGATGTACTAGATCTTCTCATAATGTCAGACAGAAAAGGAATTTGTAAACATGTGAAATGCACATTTGACTTCTCTATTTACTCTTGCAAATACTTGAAAATGCCTTTTTCTCTGTTCTGTTATTTAGATTGGTGCAATACCTATATTTTTCTAACACAAGCATATTAAAATGTCATTAACACTATGTCATTCAATTTGCATAAACTGCATCATGTTTGATTTTGTGATGTATTTCTAGGTGATTTCCATTAACTGAAAAGGTTACACATGTAGCAATGAAACAGAATATGAAAAAAAGCAAAGAAGAAAGAACTCGGACTTATCACAAATAATATTTTAATTTATTTAGTGCAGACTCAATCAGAGTACACTAGGGTGACTATTTGGAAGGCTACAAAAAATACTCACACATGGACTGGAGTAAAAGTTTTATTCTGGGATCAGTATTGTAAGTTTTTAGCCGTAATACATTGACAATTTTTCATTTTTCAAAACCTTCAAATAATTTCAAATGAATCTGTGACAGAAATCAAATCTTTGTTGCCGTTGATGATTTCCATGGATGTCACACAGTATTTATTGTGAATTTTCACAGATTTCTAAAGCAGATTTTGAAAATACAACCACTGGAGATTGCACTACCCCACATGACAAGAAAAGCCCATCCATCATCACGTAACAGCCATTTTTTCTTGAGTTTTGATGAGAAATCTTGTGATCTTTTCAAAGAGGAAAAAAATGCTAAAAAAAATTACAGGTGCAGAGGAAATTTACAATGCATGAGGAGGAGTAAATCAAAGTGTCTGGATGCTAAATGCAGTCAGTATGAAAATACATGTCAATAAATATTATTTCCTGGTGGCGCATTCATTTGGTATGTATCCGAAAACAATCTACTTTCCTAAATGTTTGTCTTATTTTAATACAGTGGAATAATTCAGTATATTTATTCTATGTTTGCCTCCTCTGTGGCTTTATAGGAAGAATGTGGTCATTTCAACTACAGTACTTTGCAAAAGTTCTAAAATGCTGCAAAGTAAGAATGCTTTGCAATATTGAAATTGTAATCATTTTTTTACTTAAGAAAACGAAAAGTGAATGAACAAGGTGGAAAAACTAGGCACAGTTTTTGAATGAACTTGGCAAACCGGGAGGTTGTCCCAAACATCTTGGAGAACTAACCACAGATGTTCTGTGGATGTATACTTACGCAAATCCTTTTGTCTCTTCATATAATCCCAGACTGTATCATCACTTCAAAGGCTATATCATCACTTTCAGGACTCCTTGTTCTTCCTTACACCCAAAGAGAGGTCTTAATGACATTAGCTGCATGTTGGGACACTTGTGCTGCTGCAGAATTAATGTTAAGTAAACATTACACCTTCCTAATGGCATTGCATGATGGGCATGTATTTGCCTGTATTTTTCAGTATGGAGGATATCCATAATCTTGATCAACTTCTCAACTCAATTTTCTGAAATGTAGGTCCAAATATGCAGGGAACCTCTGATGTACCTCACTGCTGCTGGCATATACTCATTAATGTACTGCTCGCCAGCCTATCAACAAACTGCCTTGTGTTACTTTAAAATATCTAAAATTTAGACTCATTAGTAGTGTTGAGCGATACCTTCCAATATCGGGAAATATCGGATCGGATTGGATCGGACCGCTACCCAAAAAATATCGGATATCGCCGATTCCGATACCAGAAACCAATGCAAGTCAATGGGACACAAATATCGGAATGAAAATAAACCCTTTCTTTCCTTGTAGGTTAATTCTACATGAAGGAAAACAACTAAGAATAATGTAGAATGTATTACATGAAAAGCCGGCAGTTCAGCAGCGGCATACACCGGTACCCGACAATTTAGAACAGAAAGAATATAGCATCACACATAGATTAGATAGAAACATTTCATTCATATTTATAACAAGTACAGTGACAGTGTTGCTTACTGTACTTGTCATTTAGTGTTAAAGGATCTATTAAAAAAAGTAATAGTGTTTCCATGCACCGTCTCTTTAAAAAAGCCAGCCGGCAATTCAGCATCGGTACCCGACAATTTAGAACAGAAAGAATAGAGCATCACACATAGATTAGATACATAGAAACATGTCAGTCGCATATATAAGAAGTACAGTGATAGTGTTGATTACTGTTCTTGTCATTTAGTGTTAAAATAAAAGATTTATTAAAAAAAAAAATTGACGTGGGGTTCCCTGTAATGTTAGTCTCTAGCGGAGGTTAAGCAGACGGCTGGGGCAGATTTTTGAAGCCTGGGAAGGGGGTAATACCCACGGAGCTTCCCAGGCTACTAATATCAGCCCCCAGCTGAATACCTAGCCTTTACTAGCTATTAAAATGGGGGACTCCCAAAAAAATGACTTGGGGTCCCCCCTATTTTAATAGCTAGCAAAGGCTAGGCAGCCAGCTGGGGGCTGATATTAATAGCCCAGGAAGAGTGCCATGAATATTGGCCCCCTCCCAGGCTAGAAACACCAGCCATCAGCTGCCCCAGAAATGGCGCATCCATAGGATTCGCCAATTCTGGCACTTAGCCTCGCTCTTCCCACTGCCCTGTAGCGGTGGCAGTGGGGTAATAGGGCTGGGGTTGATGTCAGCTTATAATGCCAGCTGACATCAAGCCCAGGTTAGTAATGGAGAGGCGTCTATAAGACACCCCCATTACTAACCCCATAGTCAAAGTAAAAAAAAAACACAAACACCCAGAATAAAGTCCTTTAATTGAAATAAACACGCTATTCTTTAATGTTCTAAATTAAACCATACTTACTATCATGCCCATTCCAGCTGAAGCCAACGATCTCCTGCAATAAAAGTAAAACAATAAACCAACCTCATCCTTACCTTTCCATGGTTCCCAGGATGGCTCCAGCTCTGCTACATTCACATGACAGGCTGGATCGCAGCCGAAAGCTGCCATCCAGCTTGCCATGCCACAGACACTGAGAAGCGCAGGAATGCTTACGCTCCTCAGTGTCTGGCTGTGATGGCATCCAGATGAGCCGAGTTCATGTCCAATGAACTCAGCTCACCTCATGCACGTCACTGACAGCGTGGGAGAATTCTCCTGCGCTTTCCGTGAGTGCAGGAGAATTCTCTCACGCTCACCGCAAGCGCAGGACAATTTTCCCACGCTGTCAGTGACGTGCATGAGGTGAGGACATGTCCAATGAACTCAGCTCACCTCATGCATGTCACTGAAAGGGTGGGAAAATTGTCCTGCGCTTGCAGTGAGCGCAGGAGAATTTTCTCACGCTCACCGCAAGCGCAGGAGAATTCTCCCACACTGTCAGTGATGTGCATGAGGTGAGCTGAGTTCATTGGACATGAACTCGGCTCATCTGGATGCCATCACTGCCAGACACTGAGGAGCGTAAGCATGCCTGTCAGTGACGTGCATGAGGTGAGCAGAGTGAGCAGCTCACCTCATGCACATCACTGACAGCGTGGGAAAATTGTCCTGCGCTTGCAGTGAGCACAGGAGAATTTTCTCACGCTCACCGCAAGCGCAGGAGAATTTTCCCACGCCGCAGACACTGAGAAGCGCAGGCATGCTTGCGCTCTGTAGTGTCTCTGAAGGATAAAAAGCTGGATGGCAGCGCTCAGCTGCGATCCAGCCTGTCATCTCAATGCCATCCCAGCGAGGGAGAATTCTCCTGCTGAAGCGCTGAGCGCAGGAGAATTTTCCCACGCTGTCAGTGACGTGCATGAGGTGAGCTGAGTTCATTGGACATGACATCGGCTCATCTTTATGCCGTCACAGCCAGACACTGAGGAGCGCAAGCATGCCTGCGCTTCTCAGTGTCTGTGGCATGGCAAGCTGGATGGCAGCTTTCGGCTGCGATCCAGCCTGTCTTGTGAATGTAGCAGAGCTGGAGCCGTCCTGGGAACCATGGAAAGGTAAGGATGATGTTGGTTTATTATTTTACTTTTATTGCAGGAGATTGTTGGCTTCAGCTGGAATGGGCATGATGGTAAGTTTGGTTTAATTTAGAACAATAAAGAATTGTGTGTTTATTTCAATTAAAGGACTTTATTCTGGGTGTCTGTGTTTTTTTTTAACTTTGACAATGGGGTTAGTAATGGGGGTGTCTTATAGACGCCTCTCCATTACTAACCTGGGCTTGATGTCAGCTGGCATTATAAGCTGACATCAACCCCAGCCCTATTACCCCACTGCCACCGCTACAGGGCAGTGGGAAGAGCAAGGCTAAGTGCCAGAATTAGCGCATCCTATGGATGCGCCATTTCTGGGGCAGCTGATGGCTGGTGTTTCTAGCCTAAGAGGGGGCCAATATTCATGGCACCCTTCCTGGGCTATTAATATCAGCCCCCAGCTGGCTGCCTAGCCTTTACAAGCTATTAAAATAGGGGGGACCCCACGTCATGTTTTGGGGGGTCCCCCATTTTAATAGCTACTAAACGCTAGGTATTCAGCTGGGGGCTGATATTAGTAGCCTGGGAAGCTCCGTGGGTATTACCAGGCTTCAAACATCTGCCCCAGCCGCCTGCTTAACCTCCGGTAGAGACTAAAATGACGGGGAACCCCACGCCAATTTTTTTTTAATAAATCCTTTATTTTAACACTAAAGGACAAGTACAGTAATCAACACTATCACTGTACTTCTTATATATGTGACTGACATGTTTCTATGTATCTAATCTATGTATGATGCTCTATTCTTTCTGTTCTAAATTGTCGGGTACCGATGCTGAATTGCCGGCCGGCTTTTTTAAAGAGACGGTGCATGAAAACACTGTTAGTTTTTTAATAAATCCTTTAACACTAAATGACAAGTACAGTAAGCTGAGCGTTGCCATCCAGCTTGTCATCCTTCAGAGACCCTGCAGAGCGCAGGCATTATGGGAACTTCCGATTCCGGTATTCGATATTCTAAAAGTATTGGAACTCAGTATCGGAACTCCGATACCACGAATATCGGTCGATACCCGATATTTCAGTATCGGAATGCTCAACACTACTCATTAGTCTAGAGCAGGGGTCTCAAACTCGGCTGGGTATATGGGCCGCAAATGGAAAAAATTTGAATTTGGGGGGCCGCATTTTTTGTTCAATGTGACATTTTTAGTGATACCATTTTTTTTTGTATACACCTTTTGAACATTTTTGCCGTGTTTATTTTTTTATAGCTTGGGTCCTTATGGATGTGGCGATAATAAACGTGTACTTTTTTGTGTTTACTTTAGTTTACATATAAAACAGCATTTTTAGTGCGCAATATTTTTTCATGCTTTATTTTTATTTTTTTGATTTTTACAATTTTGTTTCCCCCAATTGGCCACATACAGTAAAATTGTCTTACAATTAGCATCATATAGTAATAATGGCAAACATCTTGTAGTAATGTCCCCATCTTGTACTAATGTGCCCCAACCAGGTCCCCATCCTGTGGCTATGTGCCCCATCCAGGTCCCCATCCTGTGGCTATGTGCCCCATCCAGGTCCCCATCCTGTGGCTATGTGCCCCATCCAGGTCCCCATCCTGTGGCTATGTGCCACATCCAGGTCCCCATACTGTGGCTATGTGCCCCATCCAGGTCCCCATCTTGTGGGTATGTGCCCATCCAGGTCCCCCTCTTGTGGCTATGTGCCCCATCCAGGTCCACATCTTGTGGGTATGTGCCCATCCAGGTCCCTATCTTGTGGCTATGTGCCACATCCAGGTCCCCATCTTGTGGGTATGTGCCCATCCAGGTCCCCCTCTTGTGGCTATGTGCCCCATCCAGGTCCCCATCTTTTGGCTATGTGCCCCCTGTGCTGTTCTTCACACACATAAAAAAAAAAAGATGATTCTCACCTGTCCTCCGTTCCCTCGGCGTCCTTCCTGCAGATGTGGCCCGCAGGCACCACAGAGTCAGACCCCTTGACGATCCCGACCTGGTCCAGGAGGAGCCGCCGACAGCAGCGCTGCATTGCCGCACACAGACTGTCTCCCAGCACAGCATTTCCAATGCCAGCCGCTGGCCAATCAGAGGCCAGCAGCTGACATCAGCGTACGGCAATGACATCATACTCACTGCGCCGACACACAGATATCAGCTGCGGGCCTCTGATTGGTCAGCGGCTGTCATTGGAAATGCTGTGCTGGGAAACAGTCTCTGTGCGGCAATTCAGCGCTGCTGTCGGCGGCTCCTCCTGGACCAGGTCGGGATCATCAAGGGGTCTGTGCCTGCGGGCCGCATAAAGCAGCCTCAGGGGCCGCATGCGGCCCGCGGCCCGCGTGTTTGAGACCCCTGGTCTAGAGTAACTGCCACAAATATTCTGAACCCCAGTTTATATGTTTCGTGCACAGTTTAGGCACATGGCCTTGTTTCCAAGTTGAAAGTATGGTTTTTGACAGCAATTCTTTCATAAAGAATACTTGATCAGTCTGATCCAAACAGAAAATAGGTGTAGCTGGGTCCCACTGGTTACTGATAGTTTTGAGATGATGGCATTTCTGAACATCTTATGATTTTGAAGGGATGTAAGCAAAAATGTGTCTTTCATATTCTACACTAACTTTCAATGGCTGACCACTGTATCTACATTCCTCAACATTGCTATTTCTTGGATTCTCAATGTTGAGAAACACCAGAAGATACCTGTCATGCAGTACAATCAGGGAGGTGTCTGATTACACACTTATAGGAATATACTGTAGGTTCCATTAATATCCAGAAACTTATGAAGAATTTGCAGTCTTCATTGACCCCAACCTCCTCCCTCTCAAGTCCTGACTCTGCCCTGAAACATTATAATGAAATGCTGCAAAGTGCTCTGGATGAAGCTGCACCTCCTACACATAGAACAACTCTGCACAGATGACGGCATCCCTGGCACATGCTGCAAAACTGTTATCTCCAGTGGTGCTCCAGGTGCGCTGAACATCTGTGGAGAAAATCCAATCTGGCCAAAGATTTCAACCATTATAAGTTTATGCTTAAAACATACAACTCTGTCCTTCATTTCTCCAAACAAGCTTACGTCAACACCCTCATCACCTCTCTATACAACAATCCTAAAGGACTCTTAGACACTTTTCATTCCTTCCTCAGTTCAATAGTTCACGCCCCAACAACTAACCTCAGCACTGACGTTCTGGTCAATTATTTCAAAGAAAAAATTGACCATATCTGACAGGAAACTTTCTCCCAATCACCTAACATCATGGATTCGCTTCTCTCCTGCATTTCATCTAGCTTACCTTCTGTCTTTGAACCGGTCACAGAAGAAGAGGCATCTGGGCTCCACGCATCTTCTCACATCTTCTCGCTCCTGCACCAGTGACCCTATTCCCTCACATCTCCTTCAGTCTCCTTCCTCGGCTGTCACAACTCACCTAACTAAAATATTTCAACTCTCTTTCATCTGGTATCTTCCCCTCCTCCTTTACACATGCCAGAATACACCCATTACTTAAAAAAAATCCCTCCACCAGATCTGCGCTGCTAACTACAGACCTGTCTCTAATCTCCCCTTCATTTCAAAAATTCTGGAATGTTTAATCCACTCCTGTCTAATACGTTATCTCTCAGATAACGCTCTTCTTCACCCTTCACTATCTGTTTTCTGTCTTTTACACTCTACTGACCTAACTAAAGTCTCTAATGATCTACTAACAACTAAATCTAATGGTCACTACTGCCTGCTGATTCTCCTGGATCTCTCTGCAGCATTTGACACTATGGATCACCAGCTCTTCCTAACTATGTTCCACTCTATCGGGCTCAAGGATGCTGCTCTCTCTTGGTTCTCCTACTACCTCTCTGACTGCTCCTTCACTGCATCTTTGCTGGCTCTTCTTCCTCTCCTTTTCCCCTTACTGTCAAGGTTCCTCAGAGTTAAGTTCTAGGTCCTCTTCTCTTTACACTGCCCCTATTGGACAAACCATCAGTAGATTTGGTTTTCACTACCATCTATATGCTGATGACACCCAATTATACACATCGTTTCCTGACATCACTACTGCATTATTACAAAATACCAATGATTGTCTTTCTGCGGTCTCTAACATCATGTCTTTACTCTAAAACTGAAATGATCAAAAACTGGACTCCTTGTATTTTCTCCCTCCTCTATCCTTCCCAAACCCAATATTGCCATTTTCGTGTGTGGTTCTATCATTACTCCCCAGCACCACGCCCAATGTCTTGGGGTTATATTTGACTCAGATATTTCTTTCACTCCCACATCCGATCACTCGCTTGATCATGTCACCTACAGTACACCTTAAAAACATCTCTAGAATTAGACTTTTTCTTACATTTGATTCTGCAAAATCTCTTACTGTTGCTCTTATTCATTCTCATCTGGACTACTACAACTCTCTACTAAACGGTCTCCCTGTTACTAAATTCTCCCCTCTTCAATATGTCCTGAATGCAACAGCCAGGATCATTTTCATCTCCAACCACTACACCGATGTCTCTACCCTGTGCTAGCCATTGCACTGGTAGCCCATAAGCTACAGAGCCCAATATAAATGTATCACTCTCACCCACAAAACTCCCCACAGTTCTGCACCACCCTACATCAACTCCTTCATATCTGTCTATCACCCTGCCCATGCCCTCCGCTCCGCTAATGACCTAGGACCAACATCCTCAATAATCCTAGTTTACTACTCACATCTCCAAGACTCCTTGTGAGCTATGCTGCTTCACTGGAATGCACTTACCAGGACCATTCGATTAATTCCCAATACCCACAGTTTTTTAAAGTGTGACCCAAAAACGCACATCTTTACACTGGCCTAAAGGCTCACCTTACTTAGGTGCCCTTCCAAAATTTTCTTCCAAATTTAATCTCTCATAGCATCTGGGTACACTCCCTCCAAGCACATAATAGCACTTTGTATATGTACTTATTCAGATACTGGCTGGTGACTGGTTCATGCAGCATTATGTGAATATCCTATTTGTTATATTGATGGCTGGACCATACAAAACAAGTACTTTTTACCATTCACCTTTCGTGTCTGCCCAATTTCCTCATTGATTGTAAGCTTGCGAGCACTCCTCTTGGTATCTGTTGAATTATGTTTTACTCTCTAATGTATTTATTGTCAGTACAAGTACCTTCTGTAATGTGAAGTGCTAAGGAATATCCGAATATGTTGGTGCTATAGAAATAAACATTATTATTATTAATATTATTATTATAAAGAACTATCTTCAGCATTTAGAAAACAAGGAGTCCTAAAAGTGATATGTTATTCATACAGCCCTGATCTCAACATCATCTCTGGAATTACATGAAGAGACAGAAGGATTTGTACTAGCCTACATTCACTGACGATCTGTGTCTTTTTCTCCAAGATGTTTGGAACAACCTCACTGCCGAGTTCTTTCAAACTCTGTGTGCAAGTGTACATGGGAGAAGAGATGCTTTGATGCTCTTTTGAAGGCAAAGTGTTCATTCACTTTGCATTTTGTTAATAAATAAAAATCAACTATTAACATTTCTATTTCTATTTTTGTAAGCATTTTTGATTTGCAACCTTTTTTACTACTTCAACTTACAAACCTAAAACTTTTGTACACCACTCTAAATGTTTGAATTTAAAGTCATGGACAACTTTGACATGGTATGTTAGTGTTTTAGTTCAATTTTTTTTTAATAAAGACTAATTCAAAAGTTTTATAATTTTGCTTTTGGAAAGCAAATAAAGAATAAAAAAAATATATGTATAGGTGTACATAGCCTGTAAGACAGCCATCCTTTTGAATAGTTTGTGAGTTTTCAAAAAGTCATGTTTAAAGGTGTACATTAGAGTTTACATAATTGATTATAACTTTTGTTTCCTTTTACATACAAGAAGAAATTGTGTTGGATTACCATGGAGATGTTTTACAATCCCCTAGTGATTCTATGAGGACACAACCACAGGGAGGACTCAGTCATTATCAGGTTCAACAGTGCAACCAAGAAGCTGCTCATTACATTTAGATAAATTGTCACTAAATAATAACAGTTTTTTTTTTCTTTCAGCAGTTATTATAGGTAGTTATGATCAACAGAGGCAAGCAAAATATGACATTATCTTTGTACATATTACTTCCTTTCCTCTTGGCCACAGGGTAATGTAATAAATCCTTCCATCTCCAGTTCCAAGTTGACAAATTTACCATCTCTAAAACACATACAGTGCTGCACCGCCAGATTAATACAACAACAGCGTCATTAGTAGAGTTTTTATTGATTTGAACGACAATCTGTGACTGCTGAACAAGAGCCTTGAGAATGGCCTCTTACCCGACGCATCCCCAGCTCTTTTTCTGATTAACAAACAAATCCCAAGAAAAACAACAAAAATGAGCCTATACCATAAAGCAAATAAATAGGTAAATAGTAATAGTACATGTCAGGGATTCCACAGCGACGACACCGAGGACACTATGTCATGGATTTCATCCGGAATCGCGAGCACATGATCAAGACTACTCACTTCTTACTGTGGTGGCCAAAAGTATTGGCACCCCAGCAATTCTGTCAGATAATACTCAGTTTCTTCCTGAAAATGATTGCAATCACAAATTCTTTGCTATTATTATCTTCATTTAATTTGTCTTCAATGAAAAAACACAAAAAGAATTGTCCTAAAGCCAAATTGGATATAATTCCACACCAAACCTAAAAAAGGGGGTGGACAAAAGTATTGGCACTGTTTGAAAAATCATGTGATGCTTCTCTAATTCGTGTAATTAACAGCACCTGTAACTTACCTGTGGCACCTAACAGGTGTTGGCAATAACTAAATCACACTTGCAGCCAGTTAACATGGAATAAAGTTGACTCAACCTCTGTCCTGTGTCCTTGTGTGTACCACATTGAGCATGGAGAAAAGAAAGAAGACCAAAGAACTGTCTGAGGACTTGAGAAACCAAATTGTGAGGAAGCATGAGCAATCTCAAGGCTACACGTCCATCTCCAAAGACCTGAATGTTCCTGTGTTTTCCATGCGCAGTGTCATCAAGAAATTTAAAGCACATGGCACTGTGGCTAACCTCCCTAGATGTGGATGGAAAAGAAAAATTGAAGAGAGATTTCAATTCAAGATTGTGCGGATGGTGGATAAAGAACCTCGACTAACATCCAAACAAGTTCAAGCTGCCCTGCAGTCCGAGGGTCAAACAGTGTCAACCCGTACTATCCATCGGCGTCTGAATGAAAAGTGACTGTATGGTAGGATACCCAGGAAGATTCTTACCCCGAGACATAAAAAAGCCAGGCTGGAGTTTGTCAAAACTTACCTGAGAAAGCCTAAAACATTTTAGAAGAATGTTCTCTGGTTAAATAAGAAAAAAGTAGAGCTTTTTGGGAAAAAGCATCAACATAGAGTGTACACGAAAAAAAAAGAGGCATTCAAAGAAAAGAACACGGTCCCTACAGTCAAACATGGCGGAGGTTCCCTCATGTTTTGGCTTTGCTTTGCTGCCTCTGGCACTGGACTGCTTGACCATGTGCATGGCATTATGAAGTCTGAAGACTACCAACAAATTTTGCAGCATAATGTAGGGTCCAGTGTGAGAAAGCTGGGTCTCCCTCAGAGGTCATGGGTCTTCCAGCAGGACAATGACCCAAAACACACTTCCAAAAGCACTATAAAATGGTTTGAGAGAAAGCACTGGAGACTTCTAAGGTGGCCAACAATGAGTCCAGACCTGAATCCCATAGAACACCTGTGGAGAGATCTCAAAATGGCAGTTTGAAGAAGGCACCCTTCAAATATCAGGGACCTGGAGCAGTTTGCCAAAGAACAATGGTCTTCAATTCCAGCAGAGCATTGTAAGAAACTCATTGATGGTTACCGGAAGCGGTTGTTCGCAGTTATTTTGGCTAAAGGTTGTGCAACCAAGTATTAGGCTGAGGGTGCCAATACTTTTGTCTGGCCCATTTTTGGAGCTTTGTGTGAAATGATCAATGATTTGATTTTTGCTTCATTCACTTTTGTGTTTTTTCCTTGCAAGCAAATTAAATGAAGATAATAATACCAAAGAATTTGTGATTGCAATCATTTTCAGGAAGAAACTGAGTATTATCTGACAGAATTGCAGGGGTGCCAATACTTTTGGCCACCACTGTAGGTATTGGCATGCGACCAGTGAGTGTATGGCATCACACCCCTGGATTCTAATGCATAGAATATGTGTTTACGCCCTCTGTACGGTCACTGTCAGCTTCACGATAGCCCAATTATTAATATTCTCTGCCACCACCGTCCCGATTTGAAATATAATACAGGCCTGGGAGGATGTCTGCATTCTGGTAGTGTATGGCTTCGGGGGAGGGAACGATTACAGGACAAAAGAAACAGAACTATTACATTTTATATTTAATCCAAAAGGGAGGCAGTGTTTAAGAAAAATATACAATATTTTACAAAGGAGACATTACAATACATAACAGTTACACAAAATAATAAGGAATAAAGAAGAAACTTACTCTATAAAGATTGCTGCGATGATTCAATATAGCCAGAGGGGAGCTCTCCTTATGACTGTTCGGCGGAACGTGACCCCATGATTATAATACATATGCTCCCTGCAATGAGTACTGCTCCATCCTCAGGAAACTATTTTATGCTTAAGGGAGAGACCTGTCCACACCCCCTTGTACCGACATCACAGGGACTGGGGCTCCACCCTTCATGTTTGTAATTAAAAATCTGGTTTTTGGAATCACTTATCGCTGATTGATCCCAGAAGCCCAAAATGGTACCATATTTTCTATTATGATTTTGCCTTCATTTAGAGACCACACATGATATAGTTGCAGACTGACATTTTGCTACTTTTGCGCCACAGCTCCCTGGTTTGGCTTACACCAATGAGAAAATATGTATATTGCTCCTTGGCTGTCCCTGCCACTAAAAATATAGGTCCCATTATTATCGGAATTATGGTACTTACAATATTCCATATTCTGTATCGGTGCCGGCGAAACTATAGACTTCCTTTTGAAGCTCGGGAAGCAAGCTTCAACAGTTACATGTAAATTATTGCAAGCCTGCGTCTAATCACCCCCTGCGTCTGCCAGGGAGAAAGATGCTTGCATTTTAATTAGATTGTAGCTTTACAAGTAACTTCTGCTATAGGTGATAATTTGCAGAGAGACAGATGCTGGACTGTCAGCTCTCCTGTGACAAATGGGGACGAAGGGAGGGGTGGAGGGGCTTTGGAGAAATGGTTAATATTCTCTTAATATCTATTACAGGGGAAAAGAAAAGATTTTCAATTTTTCTCAATATTTCCCTGACAGTACATTTAAAACATAGGGTACTTAGTTAACGCTAATTTGATCAAGATATCATAAAAGCCATCCCATCACAACAAGGTGTTCCCATCGGGACTGTCTTAACCTGTCTCTAGTATTAAAACCTTACCATGTGTCAAACGACGTCAACGTGAATAATGGCAGAGCAGGACAGTGCCGACTGAGACATATATCTATTGGAAGCTATACAGATAAAATGTTTAATTAAGTAAGGGCAGCCATGCCCTTTAGTTCCACAAAATCCAAGAGGTAACAGCAAAACCAAAAAACTGAGCTGGACTATAAACTGGTATATGTGCAAAGTATAAGAGGATGTTCACACTGTGGCCATTTCAAGAGAGAAACAGAAAAAAACAAAAATGAACATATACCCTACAGCAAGCAAATCAGTAAATGGTAATATTATATGTAAATAAATTAATCATTGTGTTTATTAGCTTTTTATGGGAAAAATTATATTTATCTGTCTGGACAAAGTTTTGCGATTTTATGTAGCTTTTTTTTATTTTTCCAAATTCAAAAGGAACCTACAAAGCTTTCCTACTTCAGGCTTTCCCTTACAATGGCTCATTTGTCTTAGTATATGTGACAATGGCAGTACATAGTTTTCTTTCTGGTGGTTTGGAAATCTGTACTTTATAATCATGCTATTCTTACTGTAATAGAAATCTCTCCATTTACTTTCTTCCAGGTGAGCCTGTAATAGATTTGTGTTTTTACACAGCAGCAAGTCTGTGGAAGCAACGCAACAGAGCAAGGGAGAAAGCGTTGCAACATGAAAGCAAGATGAAACAAGAGTTAGCGCTATTTTAATCAAAAAAGCATAAAAGCTTATTTTGATTAGACAACCTAGAATGACATCTTCTAATCAAAAGAAGAGCCACCAGTTCTGGTAGGTATGAGAGGGTTCTCAGTGTTCCCGTCTAGTGTCCACAGATTACTGACTTGGCCGATAAACCAGATTCTTTTAAAAGATTTGCACCAATTCTAGTCTTTAGTTGTTCTTTTACCAGAACCCCACGGTTGTAGTCTTGGGTTTAAATCTGACCAAGGCCAAAATCTTTGTGTCTGTATGATTTCCTCCAACTATTCTGGTTTCATATCACACTTCAAAGACATGCAAAAAAGCTAATTTACATTGGTGTGAAAAAGTGTTTGCCCCCTTCCTGATTTTTTATTCTTTTGCATGTTTGTCAAACTTAAATGTTTTAGATCACAAAACAAATTGAAGTATTAGACAAAGATAACACAAGTAAACACAAAATACAGTTTTTTAAATGAAGGTCTTTATCATTAAGGGAAAAAGAAATCTAAACCTACTGGGTCCTGTGTGAAAAAGTGATTGCCCCCTAAACCTAATAATTGGTTGGGCCACTCTTAGAAGTAACAACTGCAATCAAGCGTTTGTGATAACTGGCAATGAGTCTTTTACAACGCTCTAGAGGAAGTTTGGTCCACTCATCTTTGCAAAATTTTGTAATTCTGCCACATTGTAGGGTTTCCAACCATGAACCACCTTTTTAAGGTCATGCTACAGCATCTCAATCTGTGGAGGTCAGGACTTTGACTAGGCCACTCCAAAGTCTTAATTTTGTTTTTCTTAATCATTCAGAGGTGGACTTAATGGTGTGTTTTGGATCAAATCTGAAACATTTAAGTGCGACAAACATGAAAAAGAATAAGAAATTAGGAAGGAGGCAAACATTTTTTCACGCTACTGTAGACTGTGAGTGCCGCTGCAGACTGTGAGCTAAAACAATCTCTGTAAAGTGCTGCAAAATATATTGGCACTATTTAGGCAAGAGAAATAAATTAAATCAATGACTAAAGCTTAGCCATAGTGTCTATAGGCAGTCTGATGTAGTCTCAAACTCTCCTCCTGTTTCATCTTTGGTTCATGTTGCAACCCTCTTTCCTTTCCTCTGTTGCGTTGCTTCCGCAGATTTACTGCTCTGCATAAAGACAAGTGTATTACAGGCTCATATGGAAGAAAGTAAATGAAGAACCATTTTCTATTACAGCAAGAATAGCATGATAATAAAGCACAGATTTCCCAACCACCAGCAACAAAACGATGTACTGTCATTGTTGCATATACTAAGACAAATGAGCCATCATAAGGGGAAGACTGAAGGGAGGCTTTGTAAGTTAATTTTTTGTATTTAGAAAAATATAAAAAAGGTACATAAAATTACAAAACTTTATCCATGTAATGCACACGCCCGGGCTGAGCGGCGTGTGCGTGTGATTCCACTGGATCGTGCCGGACAGTGAATGCCTGGAGGGGCGTAACTAGGTATTCACCCGATCCGACCAGGGTCACACGACGGCATACGACGCCAGTGCACCAAGGAGGAACCGAGCAGAGGGACCAGGTGCTACTCCAGGACAGACCCCGGACACGGCTGTTGACCCACACAGGGGAAAACAGGAACAGACAGGTTAGGCTGGCACACAGACTGGTGGGTATAGGCAGGCACGACTGGTATGCAGGCAGGCGGGTATGCAGGCAGGGGGGTACAGGCAAGCACGGCTAGAGTGCAGACAGGGAGGCACTAGCAGATAGGAACACAGGCGGGATAGGACCCAGTGCACACTGAGACTCAGGAACAGAACCACAGATGTGGCAGACAAACACAGCAGAGTAAGGCCGCCCAGAGTGGTGAGCGAGAGCAGGGCAAGACGAGGCCGCCTGAAGCTGTGAGCGAGAGCAGGGCAGGACGAGGCCACCTGGAGCGGTGAGCGATAGCAGGGCAGGACGAGGCCGCCTGGAGCGGTGAGCAAGAGCAGGGCAGGACGAGGCCGCCTGGAGCGGTGAGCAAGAGTAGGGCAGGACGAGGCCGCCTGGAGCGGTGAGCAAGAGTAGGGCAGGACGAGGCCGCCTGGAGCGGTGAGCAAGAGTAGAGCAGGACGAGGCCGCCTGGAGCAGTGAGCAAGAGTAGAGCAGGACGAGGCCGCCTGGAGCGGTGAGCAAGAGTAGAGCAGGGCTAGGCCGCCTGGAGCGGTGAGCAAGAGTAGAGCAGGACGAGGCCGCCTGGAGCGGTGAGCAAGAGTAGAGCAGGACGAGGTGGCCTGGAGCGGTGAGCAAGAGTAGAGCAGGACGAGGCCGCCTGGAGCGGTGAGCAAGAGTAGAGCAGGACGAGGCCGCCAGGAGCGGTAAGCAAGAGTAGAGCAGGACGAGGCCGTCTGGAGCGATGAGCAAGAGTAGAGCAGGACGAGGCCGCCTGGAGTGGTGAGCAAGAGTAGAGCAGGACGAGGCCACCTGGAGCGGTGAGCCAGAGTAGAGCAGGACGAGACCGCCTGGAGCGGTGAGCAAAGGCAGAGCAGGCTAGAACCGCCGGAGTGGTGAGCAAGGCAGAGCAGGCTAGAACCGCCGGAGCGGTGAGCAAGGCAGAGCAGGCTACAACTGCCGGAGCGGTGAGCAAGGAGAGCAGGCTAGAACCTCCTGGAGCGGTGAGCAAGGCAGAGCAGGCTAGAACCGCCGGAGCGGTGAGCAAGGCAGAGCAGGCTAGAACCGCCGGAGTGTTGAGCAAGGCAGAGCAGGCTAGAACCGCCGGAGCGGTGAGCAAGGCAGAGCAGGCTAGAACCGCCGGAGCGGTGAGCAAGGCAGAGCAGGCTAGAACCGCCGGAGCGGTGAGCAAGGCAGAGCAGGCTAGAACCGCCGGAGCGGTGAGCAAGGCAGAGCAGGGGGAACAGGGCTCTGTTCACACGGAACAGACAGGAAGGGAAAGGCAGAACCAGATACCCACAGGGTACTTGCAGTGAAGTAGCGAGTGGACCACAAACTCACAAACGGGACTACAGAGACAATGAGCAGGAGTTAGGTACGAGTTCAGACTCTGCAGAAAAAGGAAAGGTACGGACATAGAGAAACACAGGAAACAGGCTAGAAGAATATACAGACAAGAACAGACACGGTAGCAAGATACAGGAGCGGGTCTAGGTATGCAGCCCCTAGAAGGCAGGAGGAACAGGCCAGGAGCGTGTTCAGACAGGACAGACAAGATACAGGAGCGGGTCTAGGTATGCAGCCCCTAGAATGTGGGAGGAACAGGCCAGGAGCGTGTTCAGACAGGACAGAAAAGATACAGGAGCGGGTCTAGGTATGCGGCCCCTAGAAGGCGAAACGAACAGTCAAGGAGCGTGTTCAGACAGGCCTGGAAATATAGCCTCCAGGATAGGCAGACAAGCAAACACAGAAGGGGACCTGGCACATTCAGAGTGAAGGAACACACTGAACGAAACACAATGCTCAGGCAGGGATTCATTGGAGCTGGGTTAAATACCAGGTGACAGACAGCAATAGGCTGAGGATGCACAAGGGGTGTGCCTGCAGCAGGTACAAAAAGCAGGAAGTGATCGGGCACCGCCCTTAACCAGCAGAAAGAGAAGCAAACAGACAGCATGGAGGGAAGCCAGAGAGACATTCTGGATTGGAGATCAAGTGCGTGCTCTTGCACAGTGGGAGATGGACCACTATGCAAGGATGCCGCCAGGTATGTTACAGTACCCCCCCCTTACGCCCCCTCTTCTTCAGGCCTGCCAGAATCTTTGCAGGGAATTCGAGGGCCAATCCTTCACTTCAAGGAGATCACTTCCACTGTCCACAGGAAAAACTGGTCTCATCTGGTTAGCTAGGATGCTACCTCCTATCCAGTCATCCTCAGCAACAGACGAAACGGGTGGAGTACCAGGAACAGCACACAAGGAAGTCTCTCTCCACATATTTTCAGGTGACACCCCAGAGGGTACAGAAGACAACTGGAAGTCCTCCGTCGGGTTGGAGGGGGACAGAGACTCGGGGGTAACCTCCGCTTCGGAGTACACTTGTTCAGACTCACTGGATGAAGCAGGCGAGGTATCAGGTACCGAGTATAGGAGAGTCTCTGTCCATTCGCTATCAAATAGCACCCCGAAGGGTTCAGGAGACACCTGGAGGTCCTCTGCCGGGTCAGAGGAGTGCAGAGACTCGGGGGTACCCTCTGCTTCAGAAAACACTAGGTCGGACTCACTGGACGAAGCAGGCGAGGCATCGGGTGCCGAGTACAGGAAAATCTCTGTCCATTCACCACCAGGTGGCACCCCGAAGGGTTCTGGAGACAACTGGAGGTCCTCCGCCTGGTCGGAGGGGTGTAGAGACTCGGGAATAACCTCTGCTTCGGAGTACACTAGGTTAGACTCACTAGGCGAAGCGAGCGAGGTATCAGATCCAGGATATAGGAAAGTCTCCGTCCATTCACCACCAGGTGGCACCCCGAAGGGTTCTGGAGACAACTGGAGGTCCTCCGCCTGGTCGGAGGGTTGTGGAGACTCAGGAGTAACCTCTGCTTCGGAGTACACTAGGTTGGACTCACTGGACGAAGCGAGCGAGGTATCAGGTACAGAGTATAGGAGAGTCTCTGTCCTTTCGCTACCAGGTAGCACCCCGAAGGGCTGAGGAGACAACTGGAGGTCGTCCGCCAGGACGGAGGGGTGAAGAGACTCATGGGTAACCTCTGCTTCGGAGTACACTAGGTCGGACTCACTGGATGAAGCAGCCGAGGTATCAGGAACTGAGTATAGGAAAGTCTCTGTCCATTCGCTACCAGGTAGCACCCCGAAGGGTTCAGGAGACAACTGGAGATCCTCTGCCTGATCGGAGGGGTGTAGAGACTCGGGGGTAACCTCTGCTTCGGAGAACACAAGGTCGGACTCACTGGATGAAGCGAGCGAGGTATCATGTGCAGAGTATAGGAAGTCTCTCTCCAATTGTCATCAAGTGGTATTCCGGGGGATTCAGGAGGCAACAGGGGGTCCTCCGGTGTGGATTCTGGGTGGGCAGCAGTCTCTTCGGGCAGGAGAACTGTTGCGCTACCCACGCACATTACCCGTCGGGGCTGCTACGGGATACTGGGAAGTAAAGCTTCGGCAGGGACTTCAGGGTTAGGGTCCTCGAAGACCATACAAAAGGCCACCAGGAAGGCCTGCAGGTCAAGGACGACAGGATCCCATGCTTCCCATAGGGGGGTGACCCATTTCAAGGCATCACCCACTAGGTAGTCAATCATAAAGGCCAATTTAGCCCGATCGGAAGGAAAATAGAGAGGGTAGGCCTTAAAGTGTAGCATGCATTGCTCCACAAATGCACGACTCTGTCTTGGATCCCCATAGTACCGTGGCGGATCCGCAGGAACGAGTGCAGAAAGATTCATCTGGACGGGTGCGTAATTCGCCTGGTACTCAGCTAAAGAAAAAAAAAATATATATATATATTTTTTTTATTTATTTTTAAGGCACGTATTTGCTGGAAAACGTCTCAGAGAGCGAAGGCCGTGGGGCTCAACGGGAACCATGGCCTGAGCATGCTGTAATGCACACGCCCGGGCTGAGCGGCATGTGCATGTGATTCCACTGGACCGTGCCGGAGAGTGAATGCCTGGAGGGGCGTAACTAGGTATTCACCCGATCCGACCAGGGTCGCACGACGGCATACGACGCCAGTGCACCAAGGAGGAACCGAGCAGAGGGACCAGGTGCTACTCCAGGACAGACCCCGGACACGGTTGATGACCCACACAGGGGAATACAGGAACAGACAGGTTAGGCTGGCACACAGACTGGTGGGTATAGGCAGGCACGACTGGTATGCAGGCAGGCGGGTATGCAGGCAGGGGGGTACAGGCAAGCACGGCTAGAGTGCAGACAGGGAGGCACTAGCAGGTAGGAACACAGGCGGGATAGGACCCAGTGCACACTGGGACTCAGAAACAGAACCACAGATGTGGCGGACAAACACAGCAGAGAAAGGCCGCCCAGAGTGTTGAGCGAGAGCAGGGCAAGACGAGGCCACCTGAAGCGGTGAGCGAGAGCAGGGCAGGACGAGGCCGCCTGGAGCGGTGAGCGAGAGCAGGGCAGGACGAGGCCGCCTGGAGCGGTGAGCAAGAGCAGGGCAGGACGAGGCCGCCTGGAGCAGTGAGCAAGAGTAGGGCAGGACGAGGCCGCCTGGAGCGGTGAGCAAGAGTAGGGCAGGACGAGGCGGCCTGGAGCGGTGAGCAAGAGTAGAGCAGGACGAGGCCGCCTGGAGCGGTGAGCAAGAGTAGAGCAGGACGAGGCCGCCTGGAGCGGTGAGCAAGAGTAGAGCAGGACGAGGTCGCCTGGAGCGGTGAGCAAGAGTAGAGCAGGACGAGGCCGCCAGGAGCGGTGAGCAAGAGTAGAGCAGGACGAGGCCGCCTGGAGTGGTGAGCAAAAGTAGAGCAGGACGAGGCCGCCTGGAGCGGTGAGCAAGAGTAGAGCAGGACGAGGTGGCCTGGAGCGGTGAGCAAGAGTAGAGCAGGACGAGGCCGCCAGGAGCGGTGAGCAAGAGTAGAGCAGGACGAGGCCGCCTGGAGCGGTGAGCAAGAGAAGAGCAGGACGAGGCCGCCTGGAGCGATGAGCAAGAGTAGAGCAGGACGAGGCCGCCTGGAGCGGTGAGCAAGAGTAGAGCAGGACGAGGCTGCCTGGAGCGGTGAGCAAGAGTAGAGCAGGACGAGGCCGCCTGGAGCGGTGAGCAAGAGTAGAGCAGGACGAGGCCGCCAGGAGCGGTAAGCAAGAGTAGAGCAGGGCGAGGCCGCCTGGAGCGGTGAGCAAGAGAAGAGCAGGACGAGGCCGCCCGGAGCGGTGAGCAAGAGTAGAGCAGGACGAGGCCGCCTGGAGCGGTGAGCAAGAGTAGAGCAGGACGAGGCCGCCTAGAGCGGTGAGCAAAGGCAGATCAGGCTAGAACCGCCGGAGCGGTGAGCAAGGCAGAGCAGGCTAGAACCATCGGAGCGGTGAGCAAGGCAGAGCAGGCTAGAACCACCGGAGCGGTGAGCAAGGCAGAGCAGGCTAGAACCGCCGGAGCGGTGAGCAAGGCAGAGCAGGGGGGACAGGGCTCTGTTCACACGGAACAGACAGGAAGGGAAAGGCAGAACCAGATACCCACAGGGTACTTGCAGTGAAGTAGCGAGTGGACCACAAACTCACAAACGGGACTACAGAGACAACGAGCAGGAGTTAGGTACAAGTTCAGACTCTGCAGAAAAAGGAAAGGTACGGACATAGAGAAACACAGGAAACAGGCTAGAAGAATATACAGACAAGAACAGACACAGTAGCAAGATACAGGAGCGGGTCTAGGTATGCAGCCCCTAGAAGGTGGGAGGAACAGGCCAGGAGCGTGTTCTGACTGGACAGAAAAGATACAGGAGCGGGTCTAGGTATGCAGCCCCTAGAAGGTGGGAGGAACAGGCCAGGAGCGTGTTCAGACAGGACAGACAAGATACAGGAGCAGGTCTAGGTATGCGGCCCCTAGAAGGCGAAACGAACAGGCAAGGAGCGTATTCAGACAGGCCTGGAAATACAGCCTCCAGGATAGGCAGACAAGCAAACACAGAAGGGGACCTGGCACATTCAGAGTGAAAGAACACACTGAATGAAGCACAATGCTCAGGCAGGGATTCATTGGAGCAGCTGGGTTAAATACCAGGTGACAGACAGCAATAGGCTGAGGATGCACAAGGGGTGTGCCTGCAGCAGGTACAAAAAGCAGGATGTGATCGGGCGCCGCCCATATGCAGCAGAAAGAGAAGCAAACAGACAGCATGGAGGGAAGCTAGAGAGACATTCTGGATTGGAGATCAAGTGCACGCTCTTGCACAGTGGGAGATGGACCACTATGCAAGGACACCGCCAGGTATGTTACAGTCCAGACTGATATATATATATATATATCTTCCATAAAAAGCTAATAAACACAATGACTTACTGTATATACATGCTTGTACAGTATTATTCGATCTAGAAAAGTATAAAAAAAATTATCACAAAGAAATAAGATAATATTTGAAGCTTTATCTGGGAATGTTATGCTGTAGCACAAAAGGTAAAATTGAGAATATGTAGACCCAGCAGTCAGTATATATCGGAATAATGAGGCAGTTGTGGCGAAGTAGTTAAGGACATAGGGTACAGGTTCTGGCTGAAATAATCTTCCTTTTTTGCAAAGTTCAAACTAGTTCTTTCTTATTCACTTTCAAAGCATATAACTAGGATTTAGTCTCAGTGAACAGCTATCGGCACTGCATACAATGTACAAAGTGCTAATACAAGAAGGAAACATTTCCACAGATGGATCTACATTCTTTACAGAAGGCCTGCTTTGATATAGATTGAACTACTGTATTAGTAGTTTGCCAAACATTTATAAGAAATACATATGGGTAATATATACAGTTGCAGACACAGATTAGTACTCTGTCATGTTTTAGAAAGAAAAAAACAAAACTTGGTGTTACATTTATTATAGGAACAATCAGGACTAAGATGACACTGGCCTATATTAAAGGTCCCCTGCTTGACACTTGGACAATCTGGACTATCTTATGCCCACCAGAATTTATGACATTGAGTGCCCAAACAAATGTACAAAACAGAAACATGCCCCCTGTAATTTCATGATAAACTCTGTTGGACCTCATAGATCCTATAATGTATGGTTTATTTCATTGACCTCTCAATTCATCTACCAAGTGCTATACACTACAGTATATATGTTTTGACCAAAGATGAAAATGTTGGGTGTATCCAAAATCACATCCACAGGTAATGATTAAAATCAAAGTCCTTTATTATTCCATGTTAAAATTAAAGATTAAAAACATTCTTGAAAAATAGTGCAAAAAGTATTTGGGATGAACCTTATACGTTTCAAAGAATTCAGTTCTTATTCATAGTAATAGGTACTATGACTAAGAACTGAATTGTTCGAAACATCTTGCATTATTGATAAGGAGATGGAATGAGGACCGGACAAGTGATGGTGTGGAGCAGAGGGGCTGGAGAGGTGAGAGCTAAGGTGTTATAAGTATTGTTTTTATTTTTAACATGTTACTTTTAATGTACTCTTGGGTCTGGAGCTCGGTAAGGAACATTCAGTACATGGAGAAAAACCTCTGCAAATTGAATTTACAGAGAAAATCCACACAAACAGGTGAATTAAAATTTTGCCTGATCTGCTCATTTCTTGCTGTTACAGATTTTTTCGTTTATATGAGCGTAGAACATATCTACATTTACTGTAACTATAAAAATAACACTGAGAGTTTATGGGAAGAAAACATGGCAAACCAGAAGTTTAAAGGGGTTGTCCAGGTTTATCACAAAAGTCTGCCATCACTCAATGGGACTGCAGACTTGTAAATCTTCACATTGTGCTCAGTGAACACTTTAATGCTTTTCCTGTGCTGGCAGTGAGACAGGGCTGTCACGTGACCGAAAGTATGCAATATATACACTCTTGGCCACATTCTGGCTAGATGTGTGCAGTCTTGCTCAATTCACTTGTATTGAGTGAGGTCGCGTACAGAATGTGTCCAGGAGTATGCATATTGCATATTTGCGGTCACATGATGACCCAGTCTTGCCACTGGCAGCTGAAAATCCACACAACGCATTCTGTGCACAATCTCAGGATCCACAGGTCTCCAGCTACATAGATTGATGGCAGACTTTTGTGAAAAACCTGCACAACCCCTTTAAATTAGATTTAAAGGTAACGTCATGTGAAACCAATGGGGTTAATCTGCAGGTTAATTACTTTCTGAAGCCATGTGACCACCACACAGAAAGCCTGGCTGCTGGGATTAAATTAACTTTATTCCTTCCGGCAGCCTCGGGCTTTCAGTTATAGAGGTGCAGCCGGCGTGGCCCCATACTGATTGACAGCTGGCTCAAGCAGGGTATTAGTACAGAGCCAGCTGTCAGTCAATACCGAGGTGAGTTTTCAGCCGCTACTCACTATGTAATGAGCTGTCACTGAAGCCGCGCCTCTGTGACTGAAAGCCCAAGGCTGCCGGAAAGGAAAAAAGTTAATTTCCTCCCAGTAGCAGGGCGTTCAGTGCAGGTGCCAGGCAGTATTAGAATGCAATTAACCTGTGGATTAATCCCGATATCTGCAGGTTAATTGCACTGTAATACTTCCCGGCGTCCGCACTAAACGCTCTGCTACTGGGAGGATACTTTTTTTGACATGACAGGTTCCCTTTAAGGTAACTTTATTTAATGGCATACTAGGTGCACCTTAGATTGGTTTCCTTAAGACTTAACTTTTCTTGCAATTATTAAATTGTCACAATAATTGAGAAGGTTTACCATAACTTTGATTCACAATAACAATTGTTTCATTGTGAAAATCCAATTTTCTTTAGAAATGTTATCATTCAATTGAATTAAAGATTTCACTTAGTAAGTCCCATTTACCCAAACATTTAAATCATATCAGCCTTACAAAATCATTAAAAAAGTAAATCACACCGCCAATACCGTTATACGGAGAAAGTTTGCGTTTACAAATGAAAGCGCATGAATGCTCAAGTAAATCAATGCTTTTAATCATTCAACAAAGGGCTGGTTACTGCCTGAAGAAAATGTAATTTAGTCAACTAATTCTTGAATCATTTAGCTATATTACTGTGCTAAACACAATGTTGTATACGTGTACATGGTGGTCAGTGGCATATAAAGAATAAAAAAATCAAATTCTGCCATTGAGTTCTTCAAAGACTCTAAATTATGATTTAAATCTATTGTATGGATTGTAAAAATGAAGATGATCATACAAATATATATATAAAATGTTTTTTAATTTGGTTCTCGGCTAGTTCCAAAGCCTCCAATTGCTCAAAAAAAGCGTGTAGGAAAATGAGGTTTCCTAAGATTGTATTGAAGATCTTATAAACTCTGTAACAGCATTAGTAATATAACAGTTACCTCAACATATATGGCTATGGGAAACAAACGATAATTGGTGACAACAGTCTGTTTAATAACACACTGCAGTAACAAACTTTTTATGCAAGAGATGTGTGGCTGTGTATCAGCAGTGGCAGATTACTACACTCATATTATCCCCTGCTGAGTTGTACAAAATACACTGACTGTAGCATTTGTTCAACTTTTCAAGGATTTCTCTCCCTATATTTATTGCTGAACTTTGAGCTTGGCTGCCTTCCAGAAAAAAAATAAAAAAATGATACCATAATAAAATGACAGAAGGTCCATGATTTGCAAAACAGGGAATTGCCTGTACCTCTCAAATATGTGCCTGCTATATGTTTATGATTGCAATAATAGGATTCAAATTTTTAACATTAGGTTCCCTACATCGCTAACTAAAATATGCAAGTGGCATAAATAGCTGCAGAAAATGATCCTTTTTAACCACTTCGCGCCAGAGCCTGTTTTTGCCTTCGTGACCGGGCCAATTTTTTCAATTCTGACCGCTGTCACTTTATGAAGTAATTACTGGAACGCTTCAACAGATTCCCCTGATTCTGAGACTGTTTTTTCGTGACATATTGTACTTCATGATAGTGGTAAAATTTCTTCGATATCACTTGCGTTAATTTGTGAAAAAATCGGAAATTTGGTGAAAATTTTGAAAATTTTGCAATTTTTAAAATTTGAATTTTCATGCCCTTAAATCAGAGAGATATGTCACACAAAATAGTTAAAAAATAACATTTCCCACATGTCTACTTTACATGAGCACAATTTTGGAACCCAAATTTTTTTTTGTTAGGAAGCTATAAGGGTTAAAAGTTGAACAGCGATTTCTCATTTTTCCAACAAAATTTACAAATACATTTTTTTAGGGACCACATCTTATTTGAAGTGACTTTGAGGGGCCTTTATGACAGAAAATACCCAAACGTGACACCATTCTACGAACTGCACCCCTCAAGGTGCTCAAAACCACATTCAAGAAGTTTATTAACCCTTCAGGTGTTTCACGGGAATTTTTGGACTGTGGAAGAAAACAATGAACATTTAACTTTTTTTCACAAAAATGTTATTTTAGACCCAATTTTTTTATTTTCACAAGGGTAACAGGAAAAAATGGAATACACTATTTGTAGTGCAATTTCTCATGAGCGCGCTGATACCCCAAATGTGAGGGAAAACCACTGTTTGGGCGCACGGCAGGGTTTGAAAGGGAAGGAGCGCTATTTGACTTTTTGAATGTAAAATTTGTTTGAATAATTAGCGGACGCCATGTTGCATTTCGGGAGCCCCTAATGTGCCTAAACAGTAGAAACCCCCCACAAGCGACACCATTTTGGAAACTAGACCCCTTAGGGAACTTATCTAGATGTGTGGTGAGCACCTTGCACCCCCAGGTGCTTCACAGAAGTTTATAATATTGAGATGTAAAAATAAAATTTTCACATTTTTCCCACAAAAAATGTTTTTCATTGCCTAATTTTGCATTATCAGAAGGATAACAGGAGAAATTGCACCATGAAATTTGTTGTTCAATTTCTCCTGAGTACGCTGTTACCCCATATGTGGGGGAAAACCACTGTTTTGGTGTACGGCAGGGTCCGGAAGAGAAAGGAGCGCTATGTTGGCTGGGATAGGTTGCAGACACCATGTCACATTTGAAGAGTCGCTGAAATGCCAAAACTGGAGAAACCCCCACAAGTGACCCCATTTTGTAAACTACACCTCTCAAGGAATTCATCTAGGGAAGTAGTGAGTATTTTTTAATTTTTAAATTTATACCATTGGGCAGTGAAAAAAACATAATTATATTTTTACCACAAAAAAATGTTTCACCCTCAGATTTTTAATTTTCACACAGGGCAATTGGTAAAAATGGTGCCGAAATGTGTCACAAAATTTCTTCTAAAAGTGGCAATACCCCATATGTGGCTGTATCGTACCGCTTAGCCATACGGCGAGATCTGAGAGGGACGGAGAGCTATTTGACAATTGGAGAACAAATTATTGTAGAATAGGCATTTGCATTTGGGAGCACAAAATTTTCTGAATTTCTTTTGGGGGGCAAGGGCCATTTCACTTTTCCAGAGTCTTTCTGCTACCAGTAACTTGGAATATTTTTAACAGATGACGGATCTGAGTGGGGAGTAGCTTTTTTTGAGGACTGAGTTGAAGCTTTTATTGGGAACACTTTACGTAACATTTATCCGACGCTCTTGGCTGAGCACTTACCTCGGGGTTTCCATCTAAATTTCCAAGTGATGTAATTCAGATGAAACCCCTGCGGGATCCATTCACTGAAATGAGGCAGCAGAGTTACTCTGGACTCCGTCTGGCCTCTGTTTAGTGGTGTCCTTGGCACAAAACTGTGGCCATCCGCACTTTTATGCACGCCTAAAAAAACTGAAACTGTGGGATCACAGGCCAGATGGCATCCACAGTGGCCTATATCTGCCTCATTACAGGGAATCTTCCGTCATGGGTTCCGTCTGAATCACGTATTTCAGAGATTTACACGGAAACTCTGGTGTAAGTGCTCAGCGCAGAGCGCAGTATAAATGTGAGCAGTGCCTTACTGCGATCTTTGGGAGACATAATAAACAAATCAGTAGCAGGTGAAGAATTGGTTTTATTTATTTTTTACGCCGTTCCTCGTGCAGTATAAGTGATGAGATTACTTTATTCTTCGGGTCGGTGCGATTACAAAGATACCAGATTCATATCAGGTTTTTATGATTGACGGCTGTCACACACTAAGAGACGCTTTTTTTTGCAAAATCAAGTTTTTGCATCGCCATATTTTGAGAGCTATAATTTTTCCATATTTCGGCCGACAGAGTCATGTGATGGCTTGTTTTTTGCCGGACGAGTTGTCATTTTTATTGGTACCATTTTTGGGTACGTGACATTTTTTGATCCCTTTCTATTCCTTTTTTTGGGAGGTAAAATTAACAAAAACCAACTATTCAGGAATTGTTTTTTGAGGTTATTTTTTATGCCGTTCTGCATGTGGTAAAAGTGATCAGGCAGAGTTATTCTTCGGGTCAGTACGTTTACAGCGATACTACACTTACTGTATATTTTTTTATGTTTTGGCGCTTTTACACAATAAAACAATTTTATTGAAAAAATATTTTTTTTGCATCGCTTTATTCTGAGCGCTATAACTTTTTTATTTTTCAGCTGATGGAGCTGTATGGCAGCTTTTTTTTTGCGGAACAAGATGACGTTTTCAGCGGTACCATTTTTATTTCCATTTTGCTTTTTGATCGCATTTTTTTCCACTTTTTGTTTGGCGATATGATGAAAAAGCATAGTTTTTGCTCTGTTTTTTATTTATTTTTATTACGGTGTGCACAGAAGGAGTTAATTAGTGTGACAGTTTTATAGATCGGGTTGTTTTGGACGCGGCGATACCAAATATGTGTACTTTTTTTGTTTTTGCATAAATATACGGATTTATTAGTTTAATATTTTATTTATTTATTTTTATTTATTTTGTGATTTTTTTTAACAGTTTTAAAACATTTTTTTGACTTTTTTTTACATTTTTACTTAGTCCCTGTATGGGACATTAATTTTTATTTTTCTAATCACTGATGTCATGCAATGTAATAGACATGTATTACATTGCATGACATCTTTTCTGACTGTTTCACAGTCAGAGTCTCCTGTTGGACTCAGCTGCAGGGCTGAGCTCAGCAGGACACCATATATGGCAGATCTGGAGGCGGTCATATGACCTCCAGCTGCCATAACAACGGAAGGTCCTGGAAGATATCAGGGGGCCGTCGGAGAGGTAAGTTGACGACCCCCTCTCCTCTCACTATCTTCTGTATGCCGCGATCACTATAGATCGCGGCATATAGAAGATAGCAAAGGGTTAACATCATTGGGACCTGATCCAATCAGGTCCAAATGATGTCCCCTATCAGAGCTATCACTCTGCACCGGAACCGCAGCGCTTGCAGGACCCTGGGGGTCCTGAGCGCTGCGGGACCACCCACCGTTTTTAAACGTCGGCGCTGCACAGAGCCCAGGCAGCGCAGACGTTTATGTTCAGTGGGCAGTCCTGAACCGGTTAAGATATAATTAAATGAAACAATTACAAAATTTCAAATATAATACAGATGTAGCATTCATCATTTGAATGTCTGTTGCTCAAAATCAGCACAAGTCTATTTCTGGCAGACCCATAGACAATGAATGGTGTGAAGTCCCACCTGTCCAACCAAATGGCTTAACCACCAATAATCAGTAATAGAGATGTGCAAATCGATATGTGGAGGATCAAGTCCGAGTTGAATTTCCTTAAATTTGCAGTTTCATGCGAATTTGAACATTTCAAGACTCGTTTTGCGATTCATAAAAAGAAAAACTTGCTCAACACTATTTCCCACACTGCTGAAGCAGCAGAGAGTGGGATGAAGTCATTTTGTGTTGCCGAGCAGACTTCCCCATAATGCCCTGCAGCTATGACATATAGCGGATTATCATACCTTGTACAGTAGTGGTCAATACCTGGGTTATTTTAAGTACACGTAAGAGGAGATGATGATACTCCAGAAGAACAAAGGCATGATGTATTATCAGTACGAGAAGGCTGCCACCTACTATCTGGACAGGACCATGCAAAACTAACCGGAACATGAAGATTTGCAGGGGGGATGAGTTCAAATATGCCACCCAGTCAGATGTCTTGGATGATAAAGTTCCCGGACATAAAGGTTCTGGATGCCAAACCATGGAGGTTTTTGGCGCCAAGAAAGAGAGAGGTGAAGAAGACGTGGACCAGTGACAACGCTGAAGCCAGAATAACAGGCCTCAGTGAAAAGCGTGTGGCAGCAGGGTGCTGGCCACTGGTGGACAGAGCCCAGAAGTCACCGAGTGAGGTCCGGAGACACGACTATGCCAGTCAATACCCGAGGACCCAATCTACGCTGGTCAAGTTCCAGAACCCAGACGATGCCAGTCGTGAGCTAGAGCCCAGCCCTTTTTCTCTCTGGTCCAGTAGACACCCACTGTCGGTCAAGCACCAAAGATCCGTGAGGACCGGAGGAGGACACCAGCGGTAATAGAAGGTACACACGACATGAGTCAGCCGCGCTGTAGCTTCCTGCAGTGACATGCGGTACATGGATCGGCCTGAGCTAGGACAACAGGTGGGGGTCGGTTGGAGCAATGGAGGCCCAAGATTCCTTGATAGGATAGAAGGACTTGCATCCTAGCGGAAAAACACAGTGACCACCACTAGGGCAATTGCTTCAGGAGGAGCTGGCATAGCAGCTCTCCCAGGTCCAGGTATTTTTCCCCTCTTAGTGAGACAGAAGTATAATCCATAAGACTTCTTTCTTCTTCAAATTGAACTTCAAAACTTATTGTATATTCTGTATTGTATAAGTTAATTGTGCTTGTGCTCTTTCGTATTGTTTAACTGTTTCCTAACTACTGTAAGTTCCCATCATGTCGGAAGAAATAAATAGTTTGTTATCTGCTTCCTCCTCGCGCCATCTGTGCGTTGCATCCAGTCAGTAACTTTACACAAAGTTTGTTTAACAGAGTAATTTTCTATCACCAGAGTCACTGGGAATGTCTCTCTCTTCTGTAGAGTGTAACTCTTATGGTCACCAAGGTCCTTTCTCTCTTTCTCTCTCTTGTAGAGTGTAAGTTCATATAACCAGCGGGGTCATCTCTCTCTTGTAGGGTGTAATCTGTTATGATCAACAGAGTTTTCCTTCTCCTATAGAGTGTAAGCTGGTGAATTTAAATTTCAAAAGATTCACTCAACTGTAATCAGTAAGATATCCCCTACCCTATAGACAATGAATAACATACTATTTGGGGAATAACCCATTGACACCCGAACAAAGTTCATTACATGAATTTCAGGCTAAAACCAAGCTCAATACACCAGAACTGGACTCATTGCTTTAATACAGTTGTAAGAAGATGGACATACTGCTCATGTTGCCCTCTTGAACAAACAAGTTTAATAATATGTTTTGTAATGTAAAATGTGATGTATACTGCAAATTATGATGTTAGTTAAAGGTATTAGTGATATTGATAGTGTGTGTAGTTTAACAGTAGGAATAGTGGGAGTTAATGTTTGGTTCTTGCTTAGAGTGGGAGGGGATGAGTTGAAGGGAAAATGACACTTTCCTGTTAGGAAGTAAAATAGGGCCTGGAGTGCATAGCAAGAGGACCTAAGGTCCACTGTGAGCTGTGTCGCATTTTGGGTGTCCCTAAGTGAGAGGTGACCAAGAAAAAAAGAGATAGCAAGATCCAGAGCAGAAATGAGGAAAGTGACCGAGAGACAGAGTGAATTGCCGGAGAAGGGTTCTGAGAGAAGACACCTAGCAGAAAGGCCCAGAAGTTATTACTCTTCAAGGTGAAAGGCCTAAACAGGACTAACTACGTGAGACAAATTTATTGTCCCGGGCGGGAGTTCCAGAGCATCAGCACTAGAAAAGTTAAGTGCCAGCCACATTGGCACCATAGCTTCCCTAAAGGTAGAGAAGACACGGAACTGAGGAAAGGACTCCTGCTAAGAAGGACTGTTGGGTCGAGTTTGGTTGTGGTGAAGCAGTGATAAACAGTGGAGACAGAGGACAAGTAGAGAAAGTAAAGAAGAAAAGAAAGGAAAACAATAGAAGAAAAATGAGGGAATCTGTGTGTGAAAAATGTTTCAAATAGTAAACAAAACGTTCAGAAGACTATGTACCCGCAATCGCTTGTATATATTCCCCACCAAGCTCCTGTTCAGTAAAAAGTTTATTTTCAAATGGTAGTATGGCATTGAACTGTCCAACATCTTGTCCTGGCAAACCAGCAATATTGGTCACATGTAGCCTGCATGGGCACTTTCATGTAAAATGCCAGGGAGCAGGAGATGAGTACCTTGCCCACAGATACAGCCCCATGCCACTTTACACTTGCAGCTAGAAGAGCAAAGTGATACAGGAAAGACTCGAGTTATGTGGTGACCATTATGTGTTCTAAGATAGAGCAGAACATGGACTCTGTAATTGCGGTTAATGGCACAGAACAACAAGAAGGTCCCACCCACTTTCCCTTGTATATATTCCCTATCAAATTCTCATTCAGGAAAACATTTATTTTCAAATGGTGGTCTCCTTCATTGAACCGTCCAATATGTGGTCCTGGCAAACCAGCAATTTTGGTTACATGCTGCCTGCATGTGTATAGCTCCCTCACAGCACAAGTCCATATACCCAGCCAGGACCCTCCACTTTCATGTAACATGCTGGGGCATGGGAGATGAGTACCTCGTCAATGGCTGCCACCCCTCATCACACACAGTACTAGAACAAAAGCCAAAATAGAACTAATAATTACACACGCTGCAGTGACTCAAGTACTGATCTGGTTATGTCAAAGGCAGACTTAGCAATGACATTCAGTGGCTCAAAGATTAACTGTTTTCAAATTGGGGTCATTCTCTTTCCTTTACAGTACTTCATCATCTGACCAAAACCTCGATAATAACTTCTTCAGACATGAATTGTCTTTACAGTGTTTGCTACTCAGATTTTTAGTCCCTAAAATAAAAGTGTCACATATTATGCCCTCTGAAAAAAGTGCAAAACACTGTACTACTAGTGTAGTAGTACACTACTCTTGGCCCCTATATATAGTTGCATCATATTTGGTTTCCCCCTTATACCTTGTGTGCTAAGCTTTGCCCCAAGAAAATAAAAGCTCCACAGTTTATATTACCTCATAAAAATAGTTGGCACACATGATACCCCCTAAATATAAGTGCCCAACATAATATGTACTAAATTTTATGTACCCCATATAGCCCTCTGAGAAAGATAAGTGCACTAAATTATTTCCCAAAAGAATAAGTGAAGTGAATAATTCCCCTGCATAGAGCCCATAAATTTGTGGTATCAACTCCAAAAAAAGATATATATATATTAACTGTCTTTGTTCTTACATCATCATTCATTATGAAGTCTTCTGGCCAAATGTGTATTCTACAAAATGATGTAGGCAGCAACTCATATCTCACAGAAAGATAAGGAATGGCAGGATAGGAGGACCTAGTAGGACTTACCTTTCAGCACTCATTTGTGTTCCTTCCTAAAAGTAGAGATACAGTACATTTAAAAGCCAGAGAGAATCAGGTTGTCATTTCCCTTCATTATGGTTCTGGGAACAGGTCATTCGTTTATCAACAATTTTAGAATAATCAGTTGATGCTAGTCCTGGATCAGTGCATTTCAGACAATGCAGACAAAATTGTGCCACCTGCGTGCATAACACTCATTGATTATTTTGAATGTACCATTTTTCCAAGGATAATAGATAGAAGTGATAATGGAGAACTTTTCTTTGGCCATACAAAGAAATGCCTCTGCTTACATTTGATAAAAAGAGATGACTTAAAGGGGTATTTTCAAGTTATTAAATTGCTTTAAATCATTTGAAAGCATGAAAATAAGCAGGTTTGCAATTGATTTGCTTTTTTCTATCTGCTGTCATTCTCCTGCACTAAAAGCTTTTATCTTTCATACTGTACATCTGGTTTCCATGGAGCTTGTTCACTAGCGCCTACCCAGAGCATGGCTGAGAGCGTGCAGCAGTTACAATCCAGGAGATATGTTAACTCCTAACATCTAAGCCCATTGCCTGGTCTACTCTTTGCTAATCTGCTATCTTTCTCCATGACCATTTACAAAATGTTCATGCTCTTTAATCTCTACACAAACTGCCCTATTGATTTACTAAAAGCTAAATCAAATAGTCACAACTCCCTTCTGATTCTACTTGACCTCTCTGCAGCATATGACATTATGGATCACCAACTCCTTTTTATTGAGCTCCCCTCAATTGGTCCCAAGGATACCACTTTCTCTTGGTTCACTTCCCACCTCTTTGCTTCTCCTTCAGTCTTCCATTTGCTGATTCTTCTTCCTCTCCTCTTCCCCTTACTTTTGGATTCCTCAGAGTTCAATCCTAGGTCCCTTCTCCTTTTCTCTTTGCACCGTCACTACTGGACAAACTATCTGCAGATTTGGTCTTTAATACTATCTCTAATGTTATGATACGCATATCTTCTCCTGACATCACCCCCACATTACCACAAAATACCAGTGACTTTCTGTCTGTTGTCTCTAACATCATGTCCTCTCTGTATCTGAAACTGAATCTTTCAAAAATTTTATTTCTTGTGCTTCCTCCGTCTACTAACCTTCCCATGCCCAGTATTCTTTGGGTGATAGTAACTCCCAAACAGCATGCTTGCTGTCTTGGAGTTATATTTTACTTAGATCTTTCTTTCTCTCCCTAAATCCAATTACGCACTCACTCATGTCACCTACATCTCCAAATTCAATCTTTTCTTACCTTTATGACTACAAAAGCTCTTTACTAATGCTCTTACTGATGTTTTTTCTCATCTAGACAACTGCAAATCTATATTAATCTGTGAGTTTCTCTTACTAAACTCTCTCCTTTCTAATCTATCCTGAGTGCAGAAGCCAGGGTCATATTTCTGTCCAGCTGCTACAACGATGACTTCACCCTGTGCCAATCATTGCACATATTGCCCATCTACTAAGGGGTACAATATAACCTTATCACTCACACCCTCAAAGCTCTCTACAGTTTTGCACCAAGACATATCTTGTGCTGCGCCAGTTCTCAGAATCTGTTCTGTTCTATTGTAAAGTGTATGTTAGCTCTATATTATTATTTTAATAATTATTATAATTATTATTACTATTTAAGCAGAGCACTCATCCAGCACTCTTCCTGGTCAGAGAGAATTAGGTGGCTGTTTAAAGAGTTTATGTCATTTCTTTAAACTCCTCAATGACTGGGTCATTTTTTGCCTGAAAGACGATGCATTATTTTTTATTTTTCATTGTCATGATTCAACTCTAGTTGAGGGTGTTAGGATGCGTCTATACTACACGATTATCTGAAATGACTGTTCCTAGAAATACTTGTTCCCTATAATCATGCAGTTTTAAATAGGCTGCTGATTACTTGAGGAATGAACAAAATGGCCGACTTCAAAATGGCTGCCATGGTCACCACCCATCTGGAAAAGTTTTCCCCCTCCCATATACTAATGTGCCACAAACAGGAAGTTGATATCACCAACCATTCCCATTTTATTGAGGTGTAGCCATATAAATGGCGCACCCTGTATTTATGGCAGTATTAGTCGATGCCACTTTTAGAAGAGTTGTATTTCTGCACTGCCATTTTAATGAGATATAATACAGGTTCTCTAAAAAGAATAACTTAGCCTGAAAGTGAACCTGTCACCAAGAAGATGCAATGCGCTCTGCAGGCACCATGTTATCGAGAAAGAGGAGGTGAGCAGAATGATATGTGATTTTGTGAGAAAACATTCAGTATAACCTGTGATTTATTCATTTATACCTCTGCTCTTTCTGGGATTTCCGGTCCAGTGGGCGGTCCTATTAGGGACTGACAGTTATTTCTGTATGCACACTTATATAAAGATAGCTGTCAGTTATTGATAGCCTCGCCCACTGGACCAAAAATGCCAGAAAGAGCAGAGGATTAAATGGTGAAAATACAGGTTATACCTAGTGTTTTATCACAACAATATACATCAATCTGCTGAGCTCCTCCTGCCTTATAACATCATGCCTGAAGATTATACTGCATTTTCATGGTGACAGGTTTCCTTTAAGATAATGTTAAGAAACCTTTTTCTTCTCTAAAAGCTTGTGCTGGGGTCTGATAATATATTATATAAAACCAGCCATGTTTAACCATCATACTGCATTATTATTCATTAACTGTACAGCGCATTATTATTACTGTCCAGTGCATCATCATCATCTAATACTCAATGGGTGTCCAAGTAGCTGGACCTTCAGTGGTCTAACATTTCTAACTTATCCATTGAATGGGTGATAAATGGTATTGGTGTAAAACTAATACAAATACTAGTAAATATGCCTTTCACTTACAGTAACTTGTACAACATTTTCAATACCCATAAAAACCTGCGTTTACGTAAACCAGATTTTTGAAAAGAGGATGTAAAACAAATAATATTTAAAAATTATTTATTTTTATTGCATCAAATTTAAAAACTTCAATAAAAACTATAAAAAGGCAGTGGCCTGTTGATCCCATGCAAGAAGTCTTCCAATTAATGAATCACAGTAATAATACAGTAAACACTGCACCATTGCACAAGAAAAAAAGGGGAAGGTTGATGTAAACATAAGACCAATAAATATAATATTATAGTGTCAATTACCGCTATACAAATAAATAGATCAAGTATTAATCAAATAATTATTGTCCCCATAGAGAGTGTTATATATATATAATCCACAGTTTTTAGAGATATATATAAGTGCAGAATTTCCATTCAGCAGTGTGCTATGGATTGCATAATTCTCAAAGAGTTTGTGAAAATATGACTGATAGAAGTACCAATAAATTGATTACAAGTGTAAAAGTAAATTTCCATCAGTCAAATTATTAGGTCAGACTATTCCAATTATCAAGACAACGCTTAAAATGATAAGTACTCATTAGAATCATGCATGAACAATCAGTATCAATGAAGTCCAAACAATACACTTACATGAATGTTTCAGGGATATGGAGACAATCTCGCAGGGATCTGCCCGACGACGCCGTTTCGCATATGTGCTTCTTCGTTTGGACTTCATTGATACTGATTGTTCATGCATGATTCTAATGAGTACTTATCATTTTAAGCGCTGTCTTGATAATTGGAATAGTCTGACCTAATAATTTGACTGATGGAAATTTACTTTTACACTTGTAATCAATTTATTGGTACTTCTATCAGTCATATTTTCACAAACTCTTTGAGAATTATGCAATCCATAGCACACTGCTGAATGGAAATTCTGCACTTATATATATCTCTAAAAACTGTGGATTATATATCTATAACACTCTCTATGGGGACAATAATTATTTGATTAATACTTGACCTATTTATTTGTATAGCGGTAATTGACACTATAATATTATATTTATTGGTCTTATGTTTACATCACCCTTCCCCTTTTTTTCTTGTGCAATAGTGCAGTGTTTACTGTATTATTACTGTGATTCATTAATTGGAAGACTTCTTGCATGGGATCAACAGGCCACTGCTTTTTTATAGTTTTTATTGAAGTTTTTAAATTTGATGCAATAAAAATAAATAATTTTTAAATATTATTTGTTTTACATCCTCTTTTCAAAAATCTGGTTTACGTAAACGCAGGTTTTTATGGGTATTGAAAATCTTTATTGAGGTGGTTTATGTTTATGACCTTTTTGATGGAAACTAACTTGTACAACATGTGCACAGTTTTCAACATGCGCATACCTGTTGTGACTAAGAGCGAGAAACCTGACGTGAACAAGAGCAATGGTGGGAGACGGTTGAAAACTCTGCAAAGCATCTGTCAGGTTTCCCTACATTTGTTAATGCCAAAAGAGAAATAAAATTTGCAAATATCGTAGTTCTTTTTATGCACATGTATCTACGTTTTACTCAATAATGAAACCCTATTTATTTAACACAAAAGAAATATATCAATATTCAAGTCCTTACATGTTCTAAGAGCAATAACAAAGTATCGAGACTGTGCTGTTTTGTTTGTTCTACCCCAGAAAGCATGAGAATAAAAAGGAAATCTTTATATCAAAAAACATACTCTAAACATTATTTGCTACCCACGCTGAGAGTAATTTACCAGCTTCCCACAAAGGCATCTCCTAGAGTGTTAATAAGATGGATATTTTGCAAACACAATGTTTATTAAAAATAAACTTAGTGTTAAGTTGTATAGCGGTGATTTTATGATTCAGTGGGGTTAAGAGGCGATTTTTATCTTTTATGGGAGCTTTCAATTGAAAGAAATAAAATGTTTAACATGTTCTGTGTAACTGACTTCATGTAAGGAGCTATATTCATCCTTTTCTAACAATGAATGGGGTGGTATATGGCTAGTAAGTGAATGTGGGGGTCAATAGTTAGCGCATACTGTTCTTACACAAGCGCCCTCTGTTGTCTACGCCTGGCTTGATTGATTTCTGCTTTTCATATTGATTGCAATGTAGATTGAACATAACATGCTTATTGTTAATAGTCTTTTTATTAGGGAAGGTGCTTTTATGACATTCAGAAATTATGTTTTCTGCAATTCTTTGTGTAGTTTTGTAAAAGTATATTTGATCTTATTTGAGGATACTTGCAGGCATAGCAAGCTTATGTGGTGTGCTTTTTAGGATGATGTGCTTTTGGTAAGCAGCTTCTTTACTGCCATGACTGCAGGTTTTGCTTTCAGAAAAAATGCAGCAAAAACACAACATGTGAACATATCCTTATTCTGTGCAAATTGGATGTTTCTTTTTATGCTCTGGGGTCTCTTGAGATCTCAAAGCATAATTACTCTAGAATGCAGAGATGAGCACATCGGACAAGATTTGAATTCACCAAATCGTGCAAATTTCCCAGGGAAACTTGATTTGCAGCAAAGTTAATATCTGCAAATTGAATTTCCTTCATTATGCTCTTGAAGTCTACTCAGGCCCCAGAGCATAATAAAGGTAGGATGTAAAAAAGAAAAATTCTACTCACTTCACGGGTCACTTGTCTGTCCCTCTGCTGCTCACTGACACCATCCGGTCCTTAGTGCCACTTCTTCTTTACCCCTTCGCATGCCGTATCTACCAGCTTATTTACTCTAGGCCGAGAATACCAGTTGCAATAAGGCCTTGATCTCAGAGGCCACTGCACATCACACATCGTGACAGCAAGGATGTACAACAAAAAGTGATGTCTGAGTGGAAGCTTAGAGTGAACAGGCCAAAGCTATGATGGCAGAAAGAAGCAACACTGAGGACCAGCTTAAGGGCAGCAGGCAGCAATCAGAGCTGCCCCCGTTGAGTCCTCTTCTTTCTGGCAATGCATAACTCAGCCTGTTCTCTCTAGGCTGGGACTTCCAGCCGCAACTAGGCCTCAGAGGTCTGTGTGCTTTGGATGTCCGTGATGTCACAATTTATGATGCACAGCAACCCCTGGGGCTTGTTCACATTTGGAAGTCCCAGCATATGGTGAACAGGCTGGGTGAAGCGGTGTGTGAAAGGGTAAAGGAAAGGCGGCTCTGCGGTCTGATCAGTAAGCAGCAAAAGGACTGGACAGCTGAGTGGTGAGGTGCGTATAAGTATTCTTTTGTGTTTTAAACTTTCGTGGGCTGTCTATGGCTCAGCAAAACGATGGCCATCGAAAATAATTTACATAAATCTGTGTTCTCAAAAATGAGGATTTTTTGTAAATTCGAGTAGAATTCAACTCCACTCAAATTCAATCATCTCTAGTAGGATATTTTAAAAAAAAAAGTAATGCTCACCCCACAGGTCACCTGTGCCTGCACCTCTTTTCCCCCTTCTCTTGTTATGTGCATTCTCTTTGGGTGCTTCATTCCAAGCCTTGACTTCCGGCTCATCAAGGCCTCTGATGTCATTTAGGTGACATGTCGTAATGTCATGATGTCACAACGTGTGCCTCGAGGGCCCAACGCGAAGTATATAAGAGGCATAGTCATGCTGGGAGCCTTGGTCTGGAGTGAAAACACAAAAGAAGATGTGTGCAACTGAGAAAGTGTAAAAGAAGAATCACAGAGTACCAGCTGGCTGGAGGGGACAGGTATGTGGCTAGTAGAGATGAGTGGATCTTTTGAAATTTGAATTTATTGACTTTGCCGAACTTTTCCATGCCAATGCTGGAAAGCTTGTAATTGTAATTGATCAGAAAATACACACAGGGGAGAGGATAGAGAACCCAGCTGATCATAAGACCTTTCATTTAACAGGCAAGAGAGCTCACCTCCCAGACTATAAGAGCTTACACTCTACAGAACAGAGAGAGAGGACCTCACTGACCATAAAATATTACACTTTACAGGGGAGAGAACCCCGCTGATCATAAGAGCTTATACGCTAAAGGACAAAGACAGAACACCCCACTGACCATATTATACTCTACAGGAGAGAGAGACTTAACCAGTGTCTCTGGACTTGAAAAATACTTTGTTGTACAAGTTGTGCTCCATTAAGAACCACTGATCTGTGAAGGCCCAGGTACCGATCACCACTGTACTAGGTATGATAATCCACTAGATGTAATAGCTGCAGGGCATTATGGAAAGGCCCATGTGACAAAAAATGATGTAAGTCCTCTCTCTGATGCTTCAGCAGTGTGGGAAATGGTGTAGGCAAATATATTCGCTCATCTATACTGAGAAGGGAAAATGTTGCAAATTTAAGATTTCTTTATAATTTTCAGCCTTCAGGGTTGTGAGAATGTCAAATTGAATTGGAAAATAAAAAGGTAACCTTCATCTGCATCACGACAACAGGAAACAATTGCAGATAAGAACTGACCCAAGCAAAAAAGAGGTAAAAAATAACAATGTTAACAAATTCTATTAATTAATAAAGATCTATTTGCTGTCTGCTCAAAATAGTTCCCCTTTGCATAAGTCTGCAGCTTGTGTTAAATACACATGTATAATAAATTAATAAAATAAAAACACAGATCACATTTTTCATGTATAAACAGTAAGTATGGAGGAAACTTTTAACAACATAAAGAGATAATCATTTTATTGCTTCCTATATCAAATAAATTTACCTATTTCAAAAAATAAAAGTTGTTCCTGTACCCATAAATGATTGACCAGGGAAGTTGAGCTTACGTCTTCGAAATAATGATGACTTTAAACTTATATATAGTTGGATAATTATTTCATAGAAGAGGTTTGTCTGAGTTGGATGATAACTTATATCTTTTAATTAGTGGGGTATCAAATTTTACACTCTGTGCGCTCCTGAGAAATTTGACCAAGAACTGTAGATAGAAATATATTAGACAATAGATAGAACTTTCAGATGTAAAAGGCGAAATAAAAAATTTTTTTTTTTTCTTTTTCTTTTTCTTGCTGGGCTTTTGTGATAACTGGAAATGAAGCAACCTATTAATTACAACGAATAAATGGAAAGATGAGCTGGAAAATGTCAACGTGCTGATAAAAATACAATACTTGTGCAGATCAGATAAAACAGCAGTGCTGACTTTCGCTCACCCCATGGTCTAGGACAGCTGGCGTTGGCTTTTGCTCACCAACTTAATTCGTTTTGATGACACGACTTGCAGTCCATTATTTTTTACCTTTAAGTTAAAATGCTCAACAGGAAGGAGCAGATGTCTGGCTTCCAAAACTGAGATAGCAGAGGCAATTTTCACTTATGTCTTCCATCTCAGGAGGTAAAGTAGAAAAAAAAGAATGATGGTCCCAAGTACAAAGGGAATATGACAAAAAGGTCACACAAAATGAAGCCAGTGATTTTCCCATGTGCCACCAACTGTTATTTTTCACTAATGTCTTTTTACAATGCTTCTATCCTCATCATGTCTTTAAAAAAGAAGAAAGAGAGATAGCAGAAAAAAAAGAATTACACAAAGATATGTTTATAATTCAGGCCAATATTTTTATTCTTTATCTGAATATAGTGCTCAATTGCTAAGATTTCCTATATGTACCAAATTATCCGAAATAAGTTTTTTTTGTGTAGTATCCTACTTCTATTTATGACTAATGGTAATTGTCAATTCTATTTTCCATGAATAATCATTTCAATTGTAACAAGATTCATGGCTATTGTATTTTTGATTTGGTCCACATTGGAAATTCTCAGTTGACCTTCTGAACATTGCGATGTTGAAATAACTAATGAGTAAAAATAATTTTGAAAATTCTAATAAGGGTTAAATAAATGTCATAAGCAATTATGTTGGCACAATTGCCAAGAAAATAACTATTACAAAATAGACTACAGAATCTAGAGGAACCCCTGCAACTAGTAAGTTGCCCATAGGAGCACTGACCAAAGTTAGCACTGCAATGGTTACTTGGGCAGAAAACAAGAGAGGAGAAAATTACAGTGGTCTTAAATCTGTGGACTTAAGTGTTGCAAAAACTACAATTGTAGCAGTTGTCACATGTTACAGGGAGATGTAGTTTTGCAACAGTTAAGGCCTCATAACCAATAGATAACTGTTGGCAGAATGATCATTTGACTGATAGCTATCCCTCAGACTCACCAATACATAGGAATGCTCAGCTTGGCTTTTCTCCATATAGGCCATTGGAAATCCAACATGCTGGATCCTTCTTCTTTCCAATGTTACCTGTCAGGGGACCGGAAGGTCCCCATACACATTAGACCAGTAGGTCCTCATACACATTAGACTGGAAGGTCCCTATACACATTAGAATATCATACAACCCCACCAATATCGCTTTTGGCCAATTTTTATCTAATGTGTATAGAAGCCTTTAGAGGGCCAAAGTATGAAGGCCAAAATATGATACAGTACTGTTATTTTACACATCTATATATGATAGGACAGCGGTAGGTCATAGAACAGCATGTCAAACTGTCCTCACCTAGGATGGTAGTGAACGATGCAATGATCTAGTAACATTTAGGCTGTTCATACTAATTTTGTGCTATTTTATCTACATCACTGGAGTGAACCTATGTATTGAGAAGCAATTGACGGAATTATTTTCCCACAGATTGCCGCTAGCATTTAAGTGAAAAGTATACAATCCTGGTTAATTAATATTGCTTGGGACTATAACAACATGAACGGGTGAAGATTTCCACTGATCACACAACCTAAGAATAACACATTAATGTTATAAAAAGCCACTTTAACTATTTGTAATTTCTTCAGTGCCTTCATTTATTCCAATATAATTTATACTTCGCAAAAGTAGCAATCATCACTTTAATTTGTGTGTTATACTTGCATCAAAATCTTCTCCTAATTAAATTTCTTTGTCTTTTTATTCATATTGATGTTAAAGATAATTAAATCTGTAAATGCAAATTGAATTCAAGTCAAATTTTCTAAAATCTCTGGTTCCAGTAAATTTGAGCAATTTGTGATTTGATACATGCGAATCATCAAAAGTTACCTGTCTTTTACACACTGTAGAAGATTGAATCAGTTAAAGAAGTCAGATATGACCACACGTACCACCGCATGAGCTTCTGCATAATGCCTTGCAGCTGTCACATCACATGGTGCAGCACAACCAATCAGACGGGACTATCATTACCTGATTGTCACGGGTGTGTCAGATGTGACAAACAGTCGCCCTGCAGCTGGCTGCAGAAGGTCACTTCGTTTGGCATTGCAGACGCCTTCTTAAATCCTTCTGACTTTAGGACCCAGCGGCTACCTCCCTCCTGCTCTGATTGACACCCTGGTCTTGGTGTTTAAATACTTTCACTTTGCTGCAGGGAGGTGCAGGTGATATTCACATATTAACTTGTGAAGGCTTGAAGCTATTGCAGTCTTACTTCCTCCCTGGTGCTCTGGAGGATGTTTGGTGTGATCTCTCTGAAGTCTGGTCAAGCTAAGTTCCCCCCCCCCCTGTGTTTGTCCCCCTTGATGTCTTTAGTTTGTAGTGGGGACGGACCATTGCTCATCCCCCTTTCCTATCCAGGGCCTACCAGCTAGGGATTTACAGGGCCTAGGTTTCCTGTTCGGCGATTGGTGTTGAACCATTATAGCGAAGGTAGGGGAGGCAGGGTGATATTAGATGAGCCTAGGGGTCTCCACTCTCTTTCCCTAGTGTCTGGGCTCCCTCCCCCTCATCCCTTCACGTTGTACTTTGTCTTTCCTACACTGTGCGTGACATTGATTAAAAGCCTGGGCAGGAAATGCAGCAGCCATTTTAGGGTAATTTTGAATAGTGAGAGGATATAAGAGGTCATAGCTCAGAAATAGATCTAGGAAGAGAAATGCATAAAACATAGGACAAATACTCCAGATGGTAATGTGTTGAATAACTACAGCAATGAATAACATGAGAATATTAGTCTGTGATTAATGCAGAGATTCAATTAATAGAGAGAGGGAGATAGGAATGAAGCTCTAGCAGCAGTGACAGATTCAGTGTGATTGATCAGTGATATGGTGTAGCTGGCATCTGTCCTACTGCATATCAATTACAATTACATGTGCATCCTTAATGCACTAAAAAACATAAGTAAGAGACAGCACAATACAGTACTTTTTGCAGAAAAGCATGAAAAATCTGAAATCATAATCAGATCATAAATGTGCCTAAAATTCCTTAAAATCCAGAAATGTAACGGCTACTGTCTATCTCACAATGTGTACGTTACAAACATGTTTTTGTTTTTTTTGCATATCTGTTTTATCAGTCAAATTTTACATCCATACATGCCTCATCGGTACAACGCCCTTTTGCAGGTTCTAGATTTTTAGTCATATAGCTACGTCGTATTTCTTATTATGTCCTTTTTGGCAGGAGTTGGATAACTTTAATGACAAAAATGGTCAAAATTATAATTAATTATAATTTGTACTAAATAAATGATAAAAGAAAAAGTGGCAATGGCAATGGACGGGTAGTGTAAAAAAAATCCCATACCAGAGCTAAGAATGTGGCAGCCACTGGCAGCAGCAGCAGAATTTCCATCACCAACACTAGCACAAGCTGTATAGCCAGTAGTACTACCAAAGACAAGTCACAGTTGGCCTCGTTTTCCTCCAGCAGGCATATTGGTCGGGGGGAATGGCATTATGGAATATATGGCACATTACTTGACTCAGTTACAGTTGCATGTTGTTTCCTCTAACAGCGACACCACCAGTTTGATTCAGTCTTCTGACAAACCTGCCAAATTTGAATTTCAAAAGATTATATTATCTCTAATTAATATTTATTTAAACTTCTAATAAATAATAATAAAAGAGACAATTTACATATATGCATAAACAGTTATTAAAATAAAAGGGATAAGTGATAGGAAAACCTGCGACACTAGGTGATGGTCTCAGATTCTGTGGGGGGGACGGCTTCCCGGAAATTAAATGTGATTCTTCCACGGTAGCGAGGAGTGCATGCGTCTGACGTCCCGGGTAAGAAAAAATTGACCATATCCGTCAGGAAATTTTCTCCCAATCCCCAAACGTTTTGCATGCTCTCCCCCGCCATATTGTATCTTGCTCACTTTCTGATTTCGAACCAGTCACGGAAGATAAAGTGATCAGACTCCTTGCATCTTCTCGCCCTACCACCTGCACTAGTGACCCTATTCCCTCACATCTCCTTCAGTCCCTTACTTCAGCTATCACCACTCACATAACTAAAATTTTCAACCTCTCCCTCTCCTCTGGTATCTTTCCCTCTTCTTTTAAACACACCAGCATACATCCATTACTTAAAAAAACATCCCTTGACCAACTACAGACCTGTTTCCAATCTTCCCTTTATATCTAAACTCTTGGAACGAATGGTCCATTCCCGTCTAATCCGCTATCTCTCAGACAACTCTCTTCTTGACCCTTTACAATCTGGTTTCCGCTCTTTACATTCTACTGAAACTGCCCTCACTAAAGTCTCTAATGATCTACTAACAGCTAAATCTAATGGTCACTATTCCCTGCTGATTCTCCTGGATCTCTCTGCAGCATTCGACACTGTGGATTACCAGCTCCTTCTCTCTATGCTCCGCACTGTCGGCCTCAAGGACACTGTTCTCTCCTGGTTCTCCTCCTATCTCTCTGACCGCTCCTTCTCTGTGTCTTTCGCCGGCTCCTCCTCCTCTCTCCTTCCCCTTACTGTAGGGGTTCCTCAAGGTTCAGTCCTAGGCCCACTTCTTTTCTCCTTATACACCGCTCCCATTGGACAAACAATCAGCAGATTCGGCTTTCAGTACCATCTCTATGCTGATGACACCAAATTATACACCTCCCTCTGTCTAAAACTGAATCTGTCAAAAACTGAACTACTCGTATTTCCTCCCTCCACTAACCTACCTGTGCCCGATATTGCCATTTCCGTTTGTGGCTCAACCATTACTCCCCAGCAACAAGCCCGCTGTCTTGGGGTAATTTTTGACTCAGATCTTTCCTTCACTCCTCACATCAAATCACTCGCTCGTTCATATCATCTACACCTCAAAAACATCTCAAGAATCAGGACTTTTCTCACCTTTGACTCGGCAAAAACTCTTACTGTCGCTCTTATTCATTCTCGTCTGGACTACTGCAACTCTCTACTTATTGGGCTCCCTCTTACTAAACTCTCCCTTCTCCAATCCGTCCTTAACGCAGCAGCCAGGATCATATTCCTCGCCAACCGCTACACCGATGCCTCTTCCCTGTGCCAGTCATTGCATTGGTTACCCATCCAATATAGAGTTCAATTTAAACTCATCACGATTACCCACAAAGCGCTCCATGCTTCAGTACCTCCCTACATCTCCTTCCTTGTCTCAGTCTACCACCCTACACGTGCCCTCCGTTCTGCCAGTGACTTAAAACTTAAATCCTCCATAATCCGAGCCTCCCACTCCCGTCTCCAAGATTTCTCGCGTGCTGCGCCAATTCTTTGGAATGCATTACCCAGGACAGTTTGATTAATTCTCAATACCCACAGTTTCAAACGGACCCTAAAAACCCATTTCTTTAGACTGGCGTATCGCCTCCACACACTATCTGTCCATCCCAATTGTCCGTCCCAGTTTTCCCTCATATTAAAATCTTATTCAATTTCAGGTTCATACCAACCATGCACATAATAGCCTCGGTCAGGACTGTACACACAGTGGCAGTCGACCAGTCCATGTATTATTTATCCTATATAGTATATCAAGGCTGCATTATACAATATATGTACATTCTACCTTTTGTGTCTCCCCCATTTCCTCATAGACTGTAAGCTTGCAAGCAGGGCCCTCACTCCTTTCGATATGAGTTATGTTTATTCTGTATTGTTTGTATAAGTCCCCCCTAAAATTTGTAAAGTGCTACGGAATATGTTGGTGCTATAAAAATAAAAATTATTATTATTATTATTATAAGTGATTACTCTAAACACCTAGACAAATATTGTCAATCTGTACAGTTACATTCTCACTGTATTACAGTTTAGTTATAACAAGGATTTTTTCCAATTACAGTTTAAGGAGATACATTTAATGGCCAACATTATTGCCGTAGTCAAATGTGAACCTACAGACCAGAACATTTGTGTCCACAGATGTTGCTCATAATCTACCAACTCCTATATAGAAAACTTTCATTATCTTTACTTATTTTCCTAATTTTAGTACTTATCTTTCCAGTTTAACCCATTTGTGAAGAGTATGTGTTCTGGATGTGCCTTAACCATGCTTGCCTGTTTCTTGACAGAGAAAGTTCTCCCATAGAAGTCAATGAACAACTCCAGTCTAGGTCTGTCTGTGGTCCATTTGGCTGTTATATCTCTGAACGCTGTTAATAGAAGCTTAAGAAATGAGCTGCAGCATAAGTTAGTATACGTGCAATGTAAGAGCATTGTAGCCATTTCACAGACAAAACCCAAGAAAAAAACAAGATGAGCATATACCCTATAGTACATAAATAAGTAAATAGTAATAGTACATGTAAATAACATAAGGTACTTGGTAAACACTATTTTGATTTTAAAAAAAAGTGTGAAAGCCATCCAAGCATGACAAGGTGTTCCCAGTTGGGATGGTCTTATCCTGTCTCTAGTATTAAAACATTAACTTGTGTCACATGACCACAATGTGAATAAGGGCAGATCAGGACAGGAGCCCGACTGTTCAGCCACCTGTCCATGGGAAGATATATAGAAGAAATGCCTAGCTCAGAAAGGGTTACCACATCCCTCTTTGTACCAGAAACTACAGCAAAACTAAAGAAATGAGCCGGAACATAAGTTGGTACACGTGCAGTATGTAAGAGCTTGTTCACACTGTGGCCATTTCACAGACAAAACCCCATCCTCATGTATAGAGAATATATAGAGTATCAGAATTTAGCTTTGCATTCACTTTCAGGTAATGCTGAACAGCTTGTAAAGTGGTGTGGGGCGGAAGTCATGGACAAGATACTCATCTCTTACGCCCTGGCACTTTACATGTAGGTGGGGGTCCTGGCTGGTTGTGTGGACTTTGTCTACGGGGGTGCTACACCCTAGCGGGCAGCCTGTTACTGATAGATTGGGTTGGTCAGGACCAGATGTTAAACAGTTCAATCAGAGAGATCACCAGTCAAAAATAAACTTTTTACTGAACGATAACTTGGTGGGAATTATGTACAATAGATAGTGGGTACACAACTTTAAGAAAATTTCCTTCACAATACGAAGCATTTTCACACACCATCTCAGTTCCTTTCTATTCACTCATTTGGTCTCTGTCTCCACTGCTTCACCTTTCTTCACCACACCACAGCTCAGTACTACAGTCCAGTTAGTGAGAGTCCTATTCTCAACTTGTGATTCTGCATCTTTTTTCCCCTCAGGGGAACTAGTTTGCCAATATGGCCGGTAAATAGCTTCTCTGCAACTGACGCCTTGAAACTCCTGCCCAGGGCATTCTCTTCATCTCACTTTCTCTGTCCCATTCAGGCCCATTACCTCTCTGAGTTATAAACTCGGGACCGTACTGCTAGATGTCTTCTCCCAGGACTCATCTCCGGTTGATCACTTTGCTCTTCTATCAGTTTTCTTTCCTCTTTACTCTGGATCACGCTAACCCTTGCCTCAGTCTCCTCTTGCTTTGGGACACCCACATCATGCAGCACTGCTTACTCCCCAGACCCCAGGTCTACTACTGATGCACACTGGGCACTACCTGACGTTCTGACAGGAAACTGTCTCTGTCCTTTCACCATGGCCCCTCCCACTCTGGGCTAGTCTCAAATATTAACTCTAACTCTCCCTACTGTCGGGCAGAACACAAGACTATTAGCAATAACACCCATCACAATACATATTACACATTGAAATACTGGGACAATACACGCATCTTCAAAGGGGGACATGGGCAGTATGTCCATCTCCTTAAAAGCCAGCTAATATATACATTTTTCCATTTGACAAGATTCTTCTCTTTTGAATTAGAATTTATAAAACCTTTGCTTCCTTTTCTGAAGATTTGTATTCTAGTGATCCTTGACAATTTTTCTATCTCCTTATTTATGTTCTCAAATCCTTTCTGTGTTCCAATGCATAGAGCTTTTTCAGGTTTCATAAGTTTTGCTTCTGTCACAGTCTAACAGGGTGAGGTAGCTGGCCTTGAAAGTGAAAAGCTGAAATCATACTCCACTATTTGCTATTTAGCTTTTACAGTGTCAGCATGAAGGGCAGGCAGAATATATTTCATCCAGTTACATCAATAGAGGTGCAGAAATGTCTCACTCTGCACCATAATATTCGACAAAAAATAGAATCAATGGATCAAATTGTCCTTTGCAACAAGAATCCTTTGACTACATGGTTTTCTTTCTTTGATTGTAGATATTTTTCTTTAGAATACTTTTCTGTAGTGCGGTTAGCCACCTGACCCTATTTAATGAGCAAATAGGAATGTATAGCATAGACTGATTGGGCGAGTTCTAAAGTTCATTGTATTTATGTCTTAGGAAAGGCCTATGGCTGACATAGTCACATCTATTGTAAATCAGCATACTAAAGGCTTTAGGATTTGAACTTCACTCTACTGTATATAGTCTGGCTTATATAATATAAGATATTGCAAAAAAATTAAACATCTGGTATTTTCACGCCACTCTCACCCCTGCTCTGATAAAGTGGGAAGAGCTGAGGCGAGGCGGGGGTTGTGACAGGGCATGGAGACCCTCGCTTGTCAAATTCCTGATGACCAGTGGCATTCACTACTCCACAAATCTTACTCCAGCAGTTGCTGGAGTAAGATTTGCAGTGAGGTGCACATAGCGGCGGCGCATGCCACTATGCGCCTCACCTGATTCATTAAGAGGCATGAGCCTCTTAATGAATCAGGAGTGTCCACTCCAAAATGCCCCCTCATCAAGACCGGCGAGAGAAGTGCCAGTCTTGATGAATCACCCCCCAAATGTTTGACAATTAGTATGGGTGGAATATCCACTTTAGCCCTCATTCAGACATCCGTGAGTCACGATCATGTCTATGTGGCTGTTCACGTTTCATGTTTGTTTTTTGTTTTTTTGAGGACTGTATGTCTGCAAAGATGCACACATGTCTGTTTTGGATTTCAGTCATGGATCAAAATTACCCATACAAATTAATGGGTACAGAAAAATCACAGATAGCATGAGGTTTGCATCAGTGTGCCATCTGTGTGCTGTTTGTGATTAACATTGCAAAGAATAGGAGATAATTTCAATTAATTTATTTATTTTCTTATACATCTAAATTACTGATGAAACACTAATGGTAAAAACTGTCACCCTTACACTGAGTATGATAAAACAATTATAAAACTCAGATTCAAAACACAGATGAAAAAAGGTCCATATTTTTACACAAGAGAAAAATTGTCTGAATGAGACTCTAGTAAGGCTAGAAAGCTTTTGCTTAATTATTTATGATCTACAGATTGGAGCTATCCGATGGGATGTACCAGGACTCACCTTGTTGATTCGCTGCAAACATGTATCCTTGCTGAATCATGCTGAGAGTGACTGGCAAGTCTATGCCTATACATGCACGTGTAGGTAGAGACTTGTCAGCCACTTTCAGAGGGCGGGGAGAAGTCGTCGGAGACCCACCTGTACAACTAATTTCCAGTGCGGTGCGATCCACGGCAGCTATTAAAGGTATGTCTTTCTCTGAAACCCCGCAGTGTTTCCGAGTTAAACATACAGGGCTGTGACCATACAGCCAATGGCTGATATATGCTGCCCACGGTTTGGGCAGCATGTATCAGGAGACAGGTTCCCTTTAACAATTTATATAAATCTTCTAAATGTTTTTAGGGCTGTTGCCAAGAAATAGATTTGAAGTCTGAAACTATCTGGATGGATGGTGTATATTGAAAAATAGTCACTGATTATGGACAGAAAGCAATACAACCAATTGGGGACTAAATAGTAATAGAAAAAGCTAAAGGATGAGCTGAAATTGTAGTCAACATTCATACCAAGGATCAATACCAGGAATGGAACCACAGGAATGAGGCAACCAAAAAGCAGCAGAGACAGAAGTGAAACTGAAGAACAAAGCAAGAGTCAGGGTCAGAATCAGACTCAATACTAGAGGAAAATATTGACAGTTAAGATTTCAAATCTAGAGCCCCCTTTAAATAGGTTGCCAGGCAAACTTAATTAAGAGACTGACATAAAGCCATGGCAGAAAGTGTGGTCACTCTTAAAATTGTTCCAGAAAATGAAGTATTTCTCCTGGAAAAAATATTGCAAAGACACATTTTGTTTTACACATGTTTATTTCCTTTGTGTTCATTGGAACAATACCAACATAAAAAGGCACATTGGAGATCATTTCACAGAAAAACCCCAAAATTGTCTGGACAAAATTGTTGGCACCTTCAACTTAATATTAGCTGCACACCCTTTGGAATAAATAACTACAATCAATCGATTCCTATAACCATCAACAAGCTTCTTATACCTTTCAACTGGAATTTTGGACCACTCTTCTTTTGCAAAACTACTCCAGGTCTCTCATATTTGAAGGGTGCCTTCTCTCAACAGCAATTTTAAGATCTCTCCACATGTGTTCAATGGAATTTACTGTAGATCTGGGTTCGCTGCAGGCCACGTCAAAACACTCCAGCACTTTATTTCCATCAATTTTTGGGTGCTTTTTGAAGTATGTTTAGGGTCATTGTCCTGCTGGAAGAACCATGACCTAGGACTCAAACCCAGCTTTCTGAAACTGGGCACTACATTGCGACCTAAAATCCTTTGGTAATTTTCAGATTTCATGATGCCTTGCACACAGTCAAGGCACCCAATGCCAGAGGCAGCCATACAACCCCAAAACATCTTTGAACCTCCACCATATTTGACTGTAGGTACTGTGTACTGTGTTCTTTTCCTTGTAGGCCACATTATGTTTTTGGTAAACAGTAGAATGATGTGCTTTATCAAAAAGCTCTATCTTGGTCTCATCTGTCCACAAGACACTTTCCCAGAAGGATTTTAGCTTACTCACATACATTTTGGCAAACTGCAGACTAGTTTTTTTATGTTTTTGTGTCAGCAGTGGGGTCCCCCTGGGTCTCCTGCCATAGTGTTTCATTTCAGTCAAATGTCAATGGATAGGTCGTGCTGACACTGATGCACCCTGAGTCTGCTGGACAGCTTGAACTTCTTTGGAATTTGATTGGGGCTGCTCAACCACTATCTGGACTATTCTGCGTTGCAACCTTTCATCAATTTTTTTTGCCATCAGCATCCAGGGAGATTAGCTGCAGTGTCATGGGTTGTAAACTTCTGGATTATGTTGCACACCGTGGACAAAGCAACATCAAGATCTCTGGAGATGATTGTAACCTTGATATTGCTGATATTTTTCAACAGTATTGGTTTATAGAAACATAGAAATATAGAAAGGTAGAGTTGGAAGGGACCTCCGAAGTCATCGTGTCCAAGCCCCTGCTCAATGCAGGATTCACTAAAAGATCTCAGACAGATGTCTATTCAGCCTCTGTTTGAAGATTTCCATTGAAGGAGTACTCACCACCTCTCGTGGAAGCCTGTTTCACTCCTTGATCACCCTCATTGGCAAAAAGTTTTTTCTAATATCTAATCTGTATCTTCTTCCATTCAGTTCCATCCCATTGCTTCCAGTTTTTCCTTGTAGAAATGAGAATAAAGCTGATCCCTCTACAGTATGACAACCCTTGAGATATTTGTAGACAGCTATTAAGTCTCCTCTCAGTCTTTTCTTTTGCAAGCTAAACCTTCTCAAATCCTCTAACTTTTCCTCATAGGACATAGTTTGCAGTCCGCTCACCATTCTGGTCGCTCTTCTCTGAACTTGCTTCAGTTTTTCCATGTCTTTTTTAAAATGTGGTGCCCAAAACTGGACACAATATTCCAGATGAGGTCTGACCAAGGAAGAGTAAAGGGGGATAATTACTTCACGTGATCTAGACTCTATGCTTCTGTTAATGCAACCCAGAATTGTGTTACCTTTTTTTCTCATGTTTTTTTTTTGTGTTGTGTTGTTTCAATACACACAAAGGAAATAAACATGTGTATAACAAAACAGATGCAATTGCAATAATTTTGTGGGAGAAAAACTTCATTTTTTGGAACATTTCAAGAGTGCCAACATTTCGGCCATGACTGTAGTTGATCAGTCTCCTGCCCATAGATCTTAACATCTCATTTACATATAAGAGAAAAGTGCATTTCTCTGGGATAAGACATTAGATATCAAGGTATCATTTTATTCAGCTTCCTATGACCTACATGCTCAAATAGACGGCTTAGGAGAATTGATCCTACTGAAAGATTCTATTTAAGAGACATGCACCTCATAATGAATTAGGAGTGTCTGACTACAGCAGATCAGTGTGAAAATGCTGGTCTTGATGAATTGGGGCCACAATGTTAAACAACTTGCTGTAACCCTTATCTGATTTGCTTCCAACCCGTAACTCGTTTGAATTTTTATTAGTTAACGGAGTTGTCTACTAATTATTCCCTTCAATAAGAGCCGAGTTGCAGTATCAGAGAACTGCCACTCCGTATTATATATGGAGCAGTGATTTTGACTCCAAACCATGTTTATATCTGGCTGTTCCAATAGTTGCACACAGCTGATTGGAGGGCGTATCTTATTTCAGACACCTAGTGATCTGATATACATGATCTATTCTAATAATAGGCCATCAAAAACTAATTATTGAACAACCCCTTTTAACTACTAAAAATATTGCTATCACATCCTGCAGATAAAAGTACAAACTTAGTGGAAACGTTAATCTATTATGTTTTGCTTTCCGATCAAATCATTGGATTCTTTGGTTCAAGGATAAACAGCAAATAGACTTTTTCATAAAGCTGTAGCTATGTCGGCCAACTTGGGCCCACTATAGCCATGATACTCTTTTACCCTTTTAGTATCAATTATACTTTTAACAAGTACTTGCTTACCTCTCATCTGTTCTTAGTGTTTTATTTTTACAAAATGTTAAATTATCAATGTTTTAAAAGTTTTTCACATAACCTTTTTAATATCAATACCTTGACAATTCTTCAGGCATCCTCACATTTATCATTGTCATGCAATTTCTTGCAATGATTTATGAACATATTATGTTGTCTCTAAATGATCTGACAACAAACACGCTTATTTTACAAAGGATGTCTTTACACATATTTGAATTTCATTACGAGAACCAACAATTAATTATATGTACTTCTGTCACAATGTTCTGTACAAAGCAATGCCATACGATTATGATATACATCTAATCTATGTTCCTTTGTATTGTCTGAAAGCAGTTGTTATCACATTGAAAACTTAACGTCTTTATTTCAAGAGTGAATAATTGAAATAGATGCATTATACTGGAACATATTAAAAAAACACCTTACACCAAGGTGACTTGTTAGCTTTGCTGTCATCACACAGAACGATAATTGACAAAGATTTTCTTACCATATTAACTGAAACATACAGTGGGTGTGGAAAGTATTCAGACCCCTTTAAATTTTTCACCCTTTGTTTCATTGCAGCCATTTGGTAAGTAGAGTTGAGCCACCCCCGTAGTGTTCGAGTTCGGTTCGGTTCATCGAACACCCGTATGTTCGTCGAACTGTTCGTCGAACACCTTCAAACACCGTTAAAACCAATGGCAGGCAAACAAAAACACATAGAAGCACATAGAAAACACCTTCAAAGGCGTCCAAAACCTGATAAACTGCTCAGAAGACACAACTAACACATGGAAAAGTGGCAAGTACATATAGTCATGCGAAAAGAAAAGAAGTGGAGGAGTAAAAGGAGGGGGAGACACAGATATAGGCATGTCATGCCTTTCTAAAACCAAAAAAGTGCGAAGCTGACATGGCCAGTCCGTTCCTGCCCGTGCGACCTCCGTATCGCAGGGTTTGTGCCAGAGCTGCGGTGGACCCTGACGGCCAGCCCCCCTCTCCCAATACTGGTGCCTGTCCGCTGGTGGGTCGAGGGAGCCCCCCTGTGCTGGAGGCAGGTCTAAGCTTTTTAATTTAAATTGTCTCTGTAATTTGAATGAGTACACTTTAAATCCTTTTACAAGGATCTATTGGAGGGCAAGTCTGATGCCCGCAGCCGTGGGAATTCCAGCTCCAGTAGCGTCCACTAAAGCTGCTGCAGTTAAAAAGCTTTTATAAGGATCGAGTTTGGCGGTCCACCGCAAGGCGTCCTACTGCCAGTCCCAGCCCCTGTGCCTTGGGGTGCCTCCCCGATGCTCTTCACTGAGTGTCCCGGGGGCCCGAAGCATTTCCTTTGAAAAAATTAAGTGTCCAAACTACAGGTGGTGTAGCTTGCTTAACAGGTGGGATAATCCGCTGACTAGCAGACACTGCTACTAGGCCCAAAGTATTGCCTGGGCTAGATGCAGTTAAAAATTTGTAATTAGATACTCTCATTGGATGCTGAGAGAGCATTCCATAGAGCCTCCTGGCACGCCATATATTATTCTCTTAAAAAGCTTGGGGTAGGGGTCTAGGGGACCCTTTTATAGCCAAAATCATGGCCCTGTATCGCAATCCGTCAGCTAGGCTGAAGATAAATGGAACATTTTCATCACCTTTCATAATCACCAATGGGACAAGGCAGGGATGTCCTCTGTCCCCTCTCTTATACATCCTAGTGATGGAGCACCTGCTCTCATCAATTCGCGATAACCACAATATTAGGTGGATTGAGGTGGGAGGCACCGAGTACAAGTGCTCTGCAATTTCTGATGATGTCCTAGTATATATCACTCAATCACATATATCCATCCCTGCTGTTATGGCTGAAATAGATCACTTTGTTACATGGTCAAAGTTTAAAATCAACGCAGCGAAGTCTGAGGCCCTCGATATCTCTCTCCCCAAATCCATACAGGATTCCATCCAGTCCAACTTTCCCTTTGCCTGGCCCTCACAGGGTATCAAATACTTAGTAATTCATATTCATAGAGACCTCTCCCATCTATTTTATCTTAATTTTGGGCCCTTTATTGAACAACTCCATAAAGATCTTACTTCTTGGACGGTGAAGGAATTTTCCTGGTTCGGCAGAATAAGTATACTAAAAATGAACGTCCTACCTAAACTCTTATACCTCTTCCAAACCATTCCCGTTGTAATTCCCTCAATTTTTTGGAAAAGACTACGCAACAAAGCAAGGGGACTCCAAAAAGAGTCTCCATTTTTTCCGAAAATTTGTGGCACAGACACTACTTAAGTGGCATCAATTGCCCCAGAGTTGCTTAAAACGGTTGGTTAGAATGAGTACCACACACTGCTACTATGCCCAAAATTATTTTCCAGACAAGATGCAGCTCAAAAATTATTAGTAATTTGCAAGCTGGTGGAGCTTAGTATAGATGGCTTATTAGAATGAGTACCGCACACTGCTACAGGCCCAAAATTATTTTCCAGACAAGATGCAGCTAAAAATTATTAGTAATTTACAAGCTGGTGGAGCTTAGTATAGATGGCATAATAGAATGAGTACCGCACACTGCTACAGGCCCAAAATTATTTTCCAGACAAGATGCAGCTAAAAATTATTAGTAATTTACAAGCTGGTGGAGCTTAGTATAGATGGCATAATAGAATGAGTACCGCACACTGCTACAGGCCCAAAATTATTTTCCAGACAAGATGCAGCTAAAAATTATTAGTCATTTGCAAGCTGGTGGAGCTTAGTATAGATGGCATAATAGAATGAGTACCGCACACTGCTACAGGCCCAAAATTATTTTCCAGACAAGATGCAGCTAAAAATTATTAGTAATTTGAAAGCTTAAAACAGTTGGTGAGGTGATTTTACGAAATCCTCAAGCTTTTACTCTCCCCAGGATGACACAGGGGTAGAAAAGTCCTTGCGGATCCATGATTTGTTCATCTTTATGAACGTGAGTCTGTCTACATTCTCAGTGGACAGCTGCGTGCGCTTATCTGTCAGCACACCACCAGCAGCGCTGAACACACGTTCAGAGAGAACACTGGCTGCGGGGCATGACAAGATCTTCAAGGCGTAAGTGGCGAGCTCCGGTCATTTATCCAGATTGGAAACCCAAAAAGAGCAAGGGTCCAGTTACACAGTCATGGCTTCGATGTTTACTTGGATATACTCCTGTACCATCGTCTCTAGGCGTTGACTATGTGTCAGACTTCTTGTCTCCTGTGGCCTTGCAAAGGATGGGCTAAAAAAGCTGTGAAATGATTCCGCAAAATTGCTGTTACCAGGAGATACTGTGTTTCTGTTACAGTTTGAGTGCTGAACACTCGACAATCCCACGGTTGGCAACCACTGGTCTTTTGTGGAAAAGCACATGTAAGATTCTGCAACAGTCTCTGCTGATACTCCTGCATGCGTGAATCACTTTCTATGGCAGGAATTATTTCGGCAAATTTACTTTTGTACCGGGGATCTAAGAGTGTGGCAACCCAGTAGTCAGGATTATTTTGAATTCTGACAATTCGAGGGTCATGTTGCAGGTAGTGCAGCAAGAAGGCACTCATGTGTCTTGCGCATCCATTGTCTCCACCAACAGGAGTTACAGTTTGGGAACGAGGGTTTACATTATAGTCAGAACCTTCTGCGTCTGGTCCTGGATCCGACTCATAAAGATTCTGGGCATCAGTGCAGATCATTTCCTCGTCTGGATTCACAGAAGCTCTGGAGCCAACCTCTGATTCCCAGGCTATAGTATGAGTAAACAGCTCTGCAGACTCAACCATCTGTTCTACCCCATACTCAGACGGGCAGCTGGAGACTTGGGAGCTGTGAGGAAGCAAGTGCGATTGGGGTGACACCTCTGAGGACTGAAGTATTTGTGATGTTAAAGTTGAGGTGGAGGAGAGCCCACTTAAAGGAGCACTTCATATCCGTTGAAGCACCTGCTGTTTTTGTGCCTCATCTGGAATTTGTAGCCATTGGCATGGCCATAAGAAAGGGATCTTATCACATTGTCCGCTAAAATAAGTAGACATCTTAGTTTGGCTGGAAGATGGTCTTTCTTCTACAGATGTTACTGTTGCTTTAACACCTACCCCACGGACACAACCTTTTTTTCCCTTCCCAACACGCCTATTCCCCTTTCCACCAGCAGCAGGCCTTTTTACCACTCATTTTGGTGGTTAACTAATTGACAACTCTGGAGTTGTTTGCACAAAAACGATGTATGGGGACCGAGCAGAGCTGAGTGGCCAAATTGTGGTATTAGCCCAAAAGGATTGGCTGGGTTAGATGCAGTAAAATATTTTTATTACATACACAGGTGGTGGAGCTTAGTATAGATGGACTAATAGAATGAGTCCCAGACACTGCTACAAGCCCAAAATTATTTTCCGAGCTAGATGCAGCTAAAAATTATTTTAATTTGCAAGCTGGTGGAGCTTGGTATAGATGGACTAAGAATAAGTCCCACACACTCCTACAAGCCCAAAATTATTTTCCGAGCTAGATGCAGATAAGAATTATTTGTAATTTGCAAGCTGGAGGAGCTTAGTATAGATGGACTAAGAATAAGTCCCACACACTGCTACAAGCACAAAATTATTTTCCGAGCTAGATGCAGATAAAAATTATTACTAATTTGTAAGCTGGTGGAGCTTAGTATAGATGGACTAAGAATAAGTCCCACACACTGCTACAAGCCCAAAATTATTTTACAAGCTAGATGCAGATAAAAATTATTTGTAATTTGCAAGCTGGAGGAGCTTAGTATAGATGGACTAAGAATAAGTCCCACACACTGCTACAAGCCCAAAATTATTTTCCGAGCTAGATGCAGATAAAAATTATTACTAATTTGCAAGCTGCTGGAGCTTAGTACAGCTGGACTAAGAATAAGTCCCACACACTGCTACAAGCACAAAATTATTTTCCAAGCTAGATGCAGATAAAAATTATTTGTAATTTGCAAGCTGGAGGAGCTTAGTATAGATGGACTAAGAATAAGTCCCACACACTGCTACAAGCCCAAAATTATTTTCCGAGCTAGATGCAGATAAAAATTATTTGTAATTTGCAAGCTGGAGGAGCTTAGTATATATGGACTAAGAATAAGTCCCACACACTGCTACAAGCCCAAAATTGTTTTCCGAGCTAGATGCAGATAAAAATTATTTGTAATTTGCAAGCTGGTGGAGCTTAGTATAGATGGCCTAATAGAATGATGCTATGCCCAAAAGGTTTTACTTGGCTAGGTGCGGTAAAAAAAATTGTATTTTATACACAGGTGGTGTAGCTAGCAACACAGATACGCTACTCCACTGACTAACACACACTGCAAGAGGCCAAAAAGGATTTGCTTTGCTAGATTTAGCCAAATGCTGTGAAAAAAACTTGCACAGCACTGGCACAGACCGGCCTGGCAAAAAGTCCTAGGAAATGCTGCAAAATAGTCCTCAAAAGGACTGCAATTACAATTAGTCCCTACTCCCAACCTATCTATTTAAGAGCACAGACCTGCCTGCTAAAAGTCGTAGGGAATGCTGTAACCTAGTCCTCAAAAGGACTGCAATCACAACTATTCCCAACTCCCAATCTATCTGTATATTTCAGAGAAAATTGGCTTGAAATTAACACTGACAGTATAGCGCACACAGCAACAGCAGTGCCGTCTAACACGCAGCTGCAGCAGTGAGAAAATGGTAGCGACGGGGAAAATGGCTGGGTCTTATAGGGCAAGGACATGTAACATACTCAGCCAATGACACATGTAGTGTTGAGCCACCCCCGTAGTGTTCGGGTTCGGTTCGGTTCGTCGAACACCGGGATGTTCGAGGAACTGTTCGTCGAACTGTTCGTCGAACACCTTAGATCACCGTCGAACACCGTTAAAACCAATGGCAGGCAAACAAAAACACATAGAAACACATAGAAAACACCTGCAAAGGTGTCCAAAAGCTGACAAACTGCTCAGAAGACACTCTCTTTAAAAAAGCCGGCCGGCAAATTCAGCAGCGGCATACACCGGTACCCGACAATTTAGACAAGAAGGAATAGAGCATCACACATAGATTAGATAGATAGAAACATGTCAGTCACACATATAAGAAGCACAGTGACAGTGTTGGTTACTGCACTTGTCATTTAGTGTAAAGGATTTATTAAAAAAAAATTAGTGTTTTCATGCACCGTCTCTTTAAAAAAGCCGGCCAGCAATTCAGCATCTGTACCCGACAATTTAGAACAGAAAGAATAGAGCTTCACACATAGATTAGATAGATAGAAACATGTCAGTCACATATATAATAAGTACAGTGATAGTGTTGCTTACTGTACTTGTCATTTAGTGTAAAGGATTTATTTAAAAAAATAATAGTGTTTTCGTGCACTGTCTCTTTAAAAAAGCCGGCCGGCAATTCAGCAGCGGTACCCGACAATTTAGAACAGAAAGATAGAGCATCACACATAGATTAGATAGATAGAAACATGTCAGTCACATATATATGAAGTACAGTGATAGTGTTGGTTACTGTACTTGTCATTTAGTATTAAAATAAAGGATTTATTATTAAAAAAATTGGCGTGGGGTTCCCCTTAATTTTAGGCTCTAGCGGAGGTTAAGCAGACGGCTGGGGCAGATGTTTGAAGCCTGGGAAGGGGGTAATACCCACGGAGCTTCCCAGGCTACTAATATCAGCCCCCAGCTGAATACATAGCCTTTACTAGCTATTAAAATGGGGGACCCCCCAAAAAAAATGACGTGGGGTCCCCCCTAATTTAATAGCTAGCAAAGGCTAGGCAGACAGCTGGGGGCTGATATTAATAGCCCAGGAAGGGAGCCATGAATATTGGCCCCGTCTCAGGCTAGAAACACCAGCCGTCAGCCGCCCCAGAAATGGCGCATTCATAGGATGCGCCAATTCTGGCACTTAGCCTCGCTCTTCCACGCTGCCCTGGTGCGGTGGCAGGGGGTAATAGGGTTGGGGTTGATGTCAGCTTATAATGCCAGCTGACATCAAGCCCAGGTTAGTAATGGAGAGGCGTCTATAAGACACCCCCATTACTAACCCCATAGTCAAAGTTAAAAAAAACACAAACACCCAGAATAAAGTCCTTTAATTGAAATAAAGACACAATCCTTTATTGTTCTAAATTAAACCATACTTACCATCACGCCCATTCCAGCTGAAGCCAACGATCTCCTGCAATAAAAGAAAAATAATAAAGCAACCTCATCCTTACCTTTCCATGGTTCCCACGACAGCTTCAGCTCTGCTACATCGAGATGACAGGCTGGACCGCAGCAGAACGCTGCCATCCAGCCTGTCATCCCGCAGACACAGAGAAGCGCAGGCTTGCTTGCGCTGCTCAGCGTCTCTCTGTGACGACATCCAGATGAGCCGAGTTCATGTCCAATGAACTCGGCTCACCTCATGCACGTCACTGACAGCGTGGGAAAATTCTCACGCTGAAGCGCTGATTGCAGGAGAATTTTCCCACGCTGTCAGTGACGTGCAGGAGGTGAGCTGAGTTCATTGGACATGAGCTCACCTCATGCACATCACTGACAGCGTGGGAGAATTCTCCTGCACTCAGCACTTCAGCGTGAGAATTTTCCCACGCTGTCAGTGACGTGCATGAGGTGAGCCGAGTTCATTGGACATGACCTCGGCTCATCTGGATGCCGTCACAGCGAGACAGTGAGGAGCGCAAGCATGCCTGCGCTTCTCAGTGTCTGCGGGATGACAGACTGGATGGCAGCGTTCTGCTGCGGTCCAGCCAGTCATCTCGATGTAGCAGAGCTGAAGCTGTCGTGGGAACCATGGAAAGGTAAGGATGAGGTTGGTTTATTATTTTTCTTTTATTGCAGGAGATCGTTGGCTTCAGCTGGAATGGGTGTGATGGTAAGTATGGTTTAATTTAGAACAATAAAGAATTGTGTCTTTATTTCAATTAAAGGACTTTTTTCTGGGTGTTTGTTTTTTTTTTAAATACTTTACTAGAAATTCATGGTGGTCATGTCTAATACTGGCGTGACCCCATGAATTTTGGGCTTGGGGCCAGCTGATAATACCAAGCTGGCCCTAACCCCTTTATTACCCAGTGAGCCACCGCACCAGGGCCCTGGATGAGTTGGGTACAGCGCCAGAAGATGGCGCTTCTATGAACGCGCCATTTTCCGGGGTGGCTGCGGACTGCAATTTGTAGCGGGGGGGGCCCAGAAAGCTTGGGCCTCCCTGCGCTGCAGATTCCAGCCCCCAGCTGCCTAGTTGTACCTGGCTGGACACAAAAATAGGGCGAAGCCCCACGTATTTTTTTTTTAATTATTTCATGAAATTCATGAAATAATTAAGAAAAAAAGGCCTTCCCTATATTGTTGTGTCCGGCCAGGTACAAATAGGCAGCTGGTGGTTGGGGGCAGCCCGTTCCTGCCTGCTGTACCTGGCTGGACACAAATATAGTGCGAAGCCCCACTTCAATTTTTTTTAATTATTTCATGAAATTCATGAAATAATTAAGAAAAAAAGGCCTTCCCTATATTGTTGTGTCCGGCCAGGTACAAATAGGCAGCTGGTGGTTGGGGGCAGCCCGTTCCTGCCTGCTGTACCTGGCTGGACACAAATATAGTGCGAAGCCCCACTTCAATTTTTTTTAATTATTTCATGAAATTCATGAAATAATTAAGAAAAAAAGGGCTTCCCTATATTGTTGTGTCCGGCCAGGTACAAATAGGCAGCTGGTGGTTGGGGGCAGCCCGTTCCTGCCTGCTGTACCTGGCTGGACACAAATATAGTGCGAAGCCCCACTTCAATTTTTTTTAATTATTTCATGAAATTCATGAAATAATTAAGAAAAAAAGGCCTTCCCTATATTGTTGTGTCCGGCTAGGTACAAATAGGCAGCTGGTGGTTGGGGGCAGCCCGTTCCTGCCTGCTGTACCTGGCTGGACACAAATATAGTGCGAAGCCCCACTTCAATTTTTTTTAATTATTTCATGAAATTCATGAAATAATTTAAAAAAAATTGACGGGCAGCGTGGAAGAGCGAGGCTAAGTGCCAGAATTGGCGCATCCTATGAATGCGCCATTTCTGGGGCGGCTGACGGCTGGTGTTTCTAGCCTGGGAGGGGGCCAATATTCATGGCTCCCTTCCTGGGCTATTAATATCAGCCCCCAGCTGTCTGCCTAGCCTTTGCTAGCTATTAAATTAGGGGGGACCCCACGTCATTTTTTTTGGGGGGTCCCCCATTTTAATAGCTAGTAAAGGCTATGTATTCAGCTGGGGGCTGATATTAGTAGCCTGGGAAGCTCCGTGGGTATTACCCCCTTCCCAGGCTTCAAACATCTGCCCCAGCCGTCTGCTTAACCTCCGCTAGAGCCTAAAATTAAGGGGAACCCCACGCCAATTTTTTTAATAATAAATCCTTTATTTTAATACTAAATGACAAGTACAGTAACCAACACTATCACTGTACTTCATATATATGTGACTGACATGTTTCTATCTATCTAATCTATGTGTGAATCTCTATTCTGTCTGTTATAAATTGTCGGGTACCGCTGCTGAATTGCCGGCCGGCTTTTTTAAAGAGACGGTGCATGAAAACACTATTATTTTTTTTGATAAATCCTTTACGCTAAATGACAAGTACAGTAAGCAGCACTTTCACTGTACTTCGTATATGTGGCTGACATGTTTATATCTATCTAATCTATGTGTGAAGCTCTATTCTTTCGGTTCTAAATTGTCGGGTACAGGTGTATGCCGCTGCTGAATTGCCGGCTTTTCATGTTTCACTGTTGGCACTGTTCCCATCGATTTGGGCAATCACTGTAATACCACAACCACCATGGCTGTGGCATTACAGTGAGTGGCAGACAATCCCTGCATGATTGGTGCTCTAAATAGTGCCAGACATGCAGGACACGCTTTTGGTGCACGAACAGTTATCGAACATAACCTCGAACAGCCGAATTTTTTGCAAATCGTTCGGGTTCGTCGAACAACTCGAACACTGCCCAAAACAGCTCGAATTTGAGATTGGCGAACAGTTCTAGTCGAACACCGCTCATCTCTAGACACATGCCCTTGCTTGTGTGAAAAAAAGCAGTTAGCTCCGTGTGTGCGCTGCTGATAGGCTGACAGATTGCACCTTCCCACTGTAAATGCGGGAAAGAGAAGAAAAAATGGAGATCTTCATTATTTCTGCAGAGATCCATCCCCTGCCCCTCCCCCCGCCCCGCTGTACACTCAAACTGCGTATTAACATTGATTATCAGCATTACTGTGAAAAAATCCAGTTATGATTTTGGTGCACGAACAGTTATCGAACATAACCTCGAACAGCCGGATTTTTTTCAAATCGTTCGTGTTCGCCGAGCGGCTCGAACACCGCTCAAAACAGCTCGAATTTGAGATTGGCGAACAGCTCGAGTCGAACACCGCTCATCTCTATTGGTAAGTTCTAAAAAGTTCATTTTTTTCTCATTAAAGTACTCTCTGCACCCCATCTTGACTGAAAAAAACGGAAATGTAGAAATTTTTGCAAATTTATTAAAAAAAGAAAAACTGAAATACCACATGTTCATAAGTATTCAGACCCTTTGCTCAGTATTGAGTAGAAGCACCCTTTTGAGCTAGTACAGCCATGAGTCTTCTTGGGAATGATGCAACAAGTGTTTAACACCTGTATTTGGGGATCATCTGCCATTCTTCTTTGCAGATCCTCTCCAGTTCCGTCAGGTTGGATGGTGAAAGTTGGTGGACAGCCATTTGCAGGTCTCTCCAGAGATGCTCAATTGGGGTGAGGTCAGGGGTCTGGATGGGCCAGTCAAGAATGGTCGCAGAGTTGTTCTGAAGCCACTCCTTTGTTAATTTAGCTGTGTGCTTAGGGTCATTGTCTTGTTGGAAGATGAATCTTTGACCAAGTCTGAGGTCCAGAGCACTCTGAAAGAGGTTTTCATCCAGGATATCTCTGTACTTGGTCGCATTCATGATTTCTTCAATTGCAACCAGTCATCCTGTCCCTGCAGCTGAAAAACACCCCCATAGCATGAGCTGCTACCACCATGTTTCACTGTTGGGATTGTACTGGGCAGGTGATGAGCAATGCCTGGTTTTCTCCATACATACCACTTAGAATTATCACCAAAAAGTTCTATCTTCGTCTCATCAGACCAGAGAATCTTATTTCTCATAGACTGGGAGTCCTTCATGTGTTTTTGAGCAAACTCTATGTGAGCTTTCATATGTCTTGCACTGAGGAGAGGGTTCGGTCAGGCCACTCTGCCATAAAGGCCCAACTGGTGGAGGGCTGCAGTGATAGTTGACTTTGTGGAACTTTCTCCCATCTCCCTACTGCATCTCTGGAGCTCCGCCCCAGAGATCTTTCAGTTCTTCTTTACCTCTGTCTTACCCAGACTCTTCTCCCATGATTGCTCAGTTTGGCTGGACGGTCAGGTCTAGGAAGACTTCTGGTGGTCCCAAACTTCTTCCATTTAAGGATTATGGAGGCCACTGTGCTCTTAGGAACCTTGAGTAATAGAGAAATTCTTTTGTAACCTTGGCCAGACCTGTGCCTTGTCTGAGCAAAGGGTCTGAATACTTATGACCACGTGATATTTCAGTTTTTCTTTTTAAATAGATTTGGAAAAATTTCTACATTTCTGTTTTTTTTCAGTCAAGATGGGGTGCAACGTGTACTTTGATGAGAAAAAAAATGAACTTTTTAGAATTTACCAAATGGCTGCAATGAAACAAAGAGTGAAAAATTTAAAGGGGTCTGAATACTTTCCGTACCGACTGTACATCCAGTATGGTATTGATCCAAAAACCAATAGAGCCAATATAATTTTCAAAACCTTCTGTATCTTGAAGTCTTTAAAACAATAAGTACGGCTACAACTAGTGTTGAGCCACCCCCGTAGTGTTCGAGTTCGGTTCGTCGAACACCCGTGTGTTCGCCAAACTGTTCGTCGAACTGTTCGTCGAACACCTTCGAACACCGTTAAAACCAATGGCAGGCAAACAAAAACACATAGAAACACATAGAAAACACCTTCAAAGGTGTCCAAAAGCTGACAAACTGCTCAGAAGACATAACTAACACATGGAAAAGTGACAAGTACATATAGTCATGCGAAAATAAAAGAGGTGGAGGAGTAAAAGGAGGGGGAGACACAGATATAGGCATGTCATGCCCTTCTAAAATCCAAAAAGTGAGAAGCCGACACGGCCAGTCCGCTCCTGCCCGTGCCACCTCCGTGTCGCCGGGTTTGTGCCAGAGCCGCGGTGAACCCTGACGGCCAGCCCCCCTCTCCCAATACTGGTGCCTGTCCGCTGGTGGGTCGAGCGAGCCCCCCTGTGGTGGAGGCAGCTCTAAGCTTTTTAATTTAAATTGTCTCTCTAATTTGAATGAATACACTTTAAATCCATGTACAAGGATCTATTGGAGGGCAAGTCTCATGCCAGCAGCCGCGGTAATTCCAGCTCCAGTAGCGTCCACTAAAGCTGCTGCAGTTAAAAAGCTTTTATAAGGATCGAGCTCGGCTGTCCACCGCAAGGCATCCTACTGCCAGACCCAGCCCCTATGCCTTGGGGTGCCTCCTGATGCTCTTCACTAAGTATCCCATGGTCCCGAAGCATTTCCTTTGAAAAAATTAAGTGTCTAAACTACAGGTGGTGCAGCTTGCTTAACAGCCGGGATAATCCGCTCACTAGCAGACACTGCTACTAGGCACAAAGTATTTCCTGGGCTAGATGCAGTTAAAAATTTGTAATTAGATACTCTCGTTGGATGCTGAGAAAGCATTCCATAGAGTCTCCTGGCACGCCATATATGATTCTCTTAAAAAGCTTGGGGTAGGGGTCTAGGGGACCCTTTTATAGCCAAAATCACGGCCCTGTATCGCAATACGTCACCTAGGCTGAAGATAAATGGAACTGTAGCACCCTGAGGGCTCGGTTGCTACAGACGTATTGCACCTCACCCAGAGGTGTGATATCTCACTCTCAGGTAAGGATGGAGTGTGGATCAGGACCCGACACCTGCATGCATTACACCACATTGCCGTGGGGCAGGGCGAAAAATATGCCCCTGAGATGGGCACGACAGTCCCTGTCCCTGGCTGGAGTGGGGGGAGGGAACACTGAGGAAGGGGAACCCTGTAGTGCAGGAGCAGGGAGGAAGCAGTTCCTGGGTGCATTGAGAAGGGAGTATAAAAGGTGGGCACCATCTTAGTTCAGTGCAGAGAAGTCTGAGCAGAAGTGCCAGGGAGCAGGGGCTCTGCATGAGCTCTGCTCCGGAGGCGGGCCTAGTAACAGAGGCCCAGGCCTGGAAGAGGGAGAAGGAAGGAAGAGGAGCGGAGAAGGCTCCAGGAACGAGGAATGAAGGGATCCCAGGGGTGCGGACGGGCGAGTCGCCACCGCACGCCCGAATCCACCTGCGTGGAGGGGTCAGGCCAAAGGGGGAGACCGGTCCCCGAACTAGTGGAGGCAGGAAATGACCCTCAGCTAGAAACCGGAGGCTCTGACATTTTATGTGGCGCAGCCCCTCGCTACACCCGCTAGGAAGGCACCACATAGGGTCAGGGAAACTGGCGCCAAGTTTACCAAGAGGAGGCCCGAGGCAGCCGGACAGAAGTGTTGGTAAGAAAGGCCAGACAAAGGACACACAAAGGGGGTCCTGTGAAGTGCTCCAAAGTTATCTGGGAGTTGTCTGAGCCCCTCACCTGGTGAGCACAGTACGACGTGGGCAGCCGTTACCTGCAGACGTGGTCTGGATAATAAGAACTGTGAGTAAAGGCCCTGAACTGCATCACTGACTCCGTGTCGTTACTGCTGCTGCCCTGCACCATCACCCCCATCCTCCGCATACACTGCCCTGAGGCTATACTCCTCCCGTGGGGAGTTATGCTACGCTCTGCTGCACCCACAACACCAGCCTCAGTGGTCTGCCCTGTAGCGGCGGTTCACTCTGACCGCAATCCACGGGTGGCGTAGTCGGACATTTAAACATGAAAACCACATAAATAGTTCCGCCACTGGTTTGACCGCCCTGAGCCACGGAACTGGGTCGCCGCCACGAAGACTACAACCACCAGCATCCACCAAAAAGGGTCCGGCTCCGGGTGTCCCAAGGCCCAGGGGGTGCGTCAGAACATTTTCATCACCTTTCACAATCACCAATGGGACAAGGCAGTGATGTCCTCTGTCCCCTCTCTTATACATCCTAGTGACGGAGCACCTGCTCTCATCAATTCGCCATAACCCCAATATTAGGTTGATTGAGGTGGGAGGCACCGAGTACAATTGCTCTCTCTTTGCTGATGATGTCCTAGTATATATCACTCAATCACATATATCCATCCATGCTGTTATGGCTGAAATAGATCACTTTGTTACATGGTAAAATTTTAAAATCAATGCAGCGAAGTCTGAGGCCCTCGATGTCTCCCTCCCCAAATCCATATAGGATTCCATCCAGTCCAACTTTCCCTTTGCCTGACCCTCACAGGGTATCAAATACTTAGGAATTCCTATTCATAGAGACCTCTCCAATCTATGTTATCTTAATTTTGGGCCCTTTATTGAACAACTCCATACAGACCACGGTTGGCAAGTTAGAACTGTAAGATTCACTACGTGAACCACTGGTGTTTTGTGGAAAAGCACATGTACACTGCGTTCCAAATTATTATACAAAAAGTGTTTAGGAGTGATAAGGGAAGAATTTGTCTGTTTGTCAGTTAAACTCATTGATGGTGATGTGTGTCAGGGCTCTTTATATCACTGTAAGCAATTGCAGACACCTGTGCTAATTAGTTTGGCAGGTGTGTCCAATGAAAGGCAAGACTACTTAAGAAGGCTCTCTCACATTATTAAGCAGCCTACATTTTCTGCCAAAATGGGAAAGAAAAAGGATGTGTCGGCTGCTGAGAAGCAACAAATTGTGGAGTGTTTAGGTCAAGGCATGACTACAATCAACATTGTGCGATGATCAGGATGAAGTGTCTTGGCAATCAAGAAGTATGTAGCTGATTCACAGTACACACGTGTGCGTGCTAATAAGGGCAAATTGAGGACTCTTTCCTACAGGCAATTACGTCAGGTTGAAAGAGCAGCGGCAAAAAAGCATTGTCATAGCAGCAGACAAGTTTTTGAAGCTGCTTGTGCCTCCAACGTCCCCCGAACAACAAGATGCAGGGTCCTTCAGAGGTTTGCAGCTGTACATGCGCCATCCTGTCGACCTCCTCTATCCACTTCACACAAGCAGAAACGGCTCCAGTGGGCCAAACATTACATGAAGACTGATTTCAAAACTGTTTTGTTCACGGATGAGTGCCGTGCAGCGCTCGATGGTCCAGATGGATGGAGTGGAGGATGGCTGGTTGATGGACACCCCACGCAAACACGGCTACAGCGCCAACAAGGAGGAGGTGGAGTAATGTTTTGGGCTGGAATCATGGGGAGAGAGATTGTCGGCCCCTTTAGGATCCCTGAAGGCGCTAAAGATGAACTCCATAATGTATGTGGATTTTCTCAAACAGCACTTCCTGCCATGGTTCAAGAAGAAGAACCGTGTATTTCACAGCAAGATCATTTTTCTGCATGATAATGCACCATCTCATGCTGCACATAAAACATCTGCATCTCTGGCTGATATGGGCATAAAAGGGGACAAACTTATGGTGTGACCCCCATGCTCCCCTGACCTCTACCCCATTCAGAACCTTTGGAGCATCATTAAAAGGAGTGTCTATGATGGCGGGAGGCAGTTCACATCTAAGCAACAGCTCTGGTAGGGTATTCTGTCCTCATGCAAAACAATTGAAGCAGAAACCATCCAAAACCTGACAAATTCAATGGACGAGAGAGTTCAGAAGCTCCTTTCGAACAAGGGGTCCTATGTGAAAATGTAACATCACCTAGAATAAAGTTTTGAGTTGAAAACTGTTTGATTTCAGTTTCTAACAACCTGCTAATGCTTATAATTTCAAAAATGACCATTTTTTTGGTCTTTATTAAAATGAAAAGGTTGATCGAAAAGTTTGGGGGATCTGAGAGTGTGGCAACCCAGTAGTCATGATTACTTCGAATTCTGACAATATGAGGGTCATGCTGCAGGTAGTGCAGCAAGAAGGCACTTATGTGCCTTGCGCATCTCGGAGCCCCAAAATTATTTTCCGGGCTAGATGCAGCTAAAAATTATTTTTAATTTTAAATCTGGTGAAGCTTTAGTATAGATGGCCTAATAGGATCAGTGCTGCACACTGCTACAAAGCCCAAATTATTTTCCAGTCAAGATACAGATAAACATGATTAGTAATTTGAAAGCTTAAAACGGTTGGTAGGGTGATTTTAACCAATCATCAAGCTTTTACTCTCCCCAGGATGACACAGGGGTAGAAAAGTCGTTTCGGATCCATGATTTGTTCATCTTTATGAACGTGAGTCTGTCTACATTATCAGTGGAGAGCCGCGTGCGCTTATCTGTCAGCACACCACCAGCAGCGCTGAACACACGTTCAGACAGAACGCTGGCTGCGGGGCATGACAAGATCTCCAAGGCGTAAGTGGCTAGCTCCGGCCATTTATCCAGATTGGAAGCCCAAAAAGAGCAAGGGTCCAGTGACACAGTCGTGGCTTCAATGTTTACTTGGAGATACTCCTGTACCATCGTCTCTAGGCGTTGACTATGTGTCAGACTTCTTGTCTCCTGTGGCCTTGCAAAGGATGGGCTAAAAAAGTGGTGAAATGATTCCGCAAAATTGATGTTACCAGCAGATACTGTGGTTCTGTTACGGTTTGAGTGCTGAACACTTGACGGTCCCACGGTTGGCAAGTTGGAACTGTGAGATTCACTACGTGCACCACTGGTATTTTGTGGAAAAGCACATGTAAGATTCTGCAACAGTCTCTGCTGATACTCCTGCATGCGTGCATCCCTTTCTAAGGCAGGAATAATTTCTGCAAATTTACTTTTGTACCGGGGATCTAACAGTGTGGCAACCCAGTAGTCAGGATGATTTCTAATTCTCACAATTCGAGGGTCATGTTGCAGGTAGTGCAGCAAGAAGGTACTCATGTGTGTTGCGCATCCAGGAGCACCAAGTCCCTGTTGTGTTGGTGGCGAGGTAACAATCATGCTTCCTTCCTCTGTCCTCTCCCCCCAACCTCGCACAACAGAAATGTGATCAAGGTCTCCCTCATCTGATGAGTCTTCCATCAGTTCGTCCTCCACTTCTTCCTGGGCTCCTGCACCTTCCTCACTAGTTTGGCTGCTACCATGCGCCCTGGTAAAACCATCTCCCCCACCCTCACATGCCTGCCGCCTTGGTGCTGCCGACCGTCTGGACCTTGCAGATGTTAGCCCTTCCGCATACAACTCCTCCTCCTCTACTTCCTCCACCTCCTCTTGTGCCACCACCTGACTCCGAATTCTGTTTAACATGTGCTCCAGCATGTAAATCACCGGAATAGTCATGCTGATAATGGCATCGTCAGCACTAAACATCTTCGTCGCCATTTCAAAACTGTGCAGAAGGGTGCATAGGTCCCTGATCTGAGACCACTCCTCCAGCGTGATTTGCCCCACCTCTGAATCTCGTTGGCCCAGGCTATACGTCAAAACGTATTGCACCAGGGCTTGTCAGTGCTGCCACAGTCGCTGCAACATGTGCAGAGTTGAATTCCACCAGGTAGGCACATCGCATTTTAGCCAGTGAAGTGGCAGGCCCAACGACTTCTGTAGAGATGTAAGTCGCTGAGCTGCGGGATGCGAACAGCGGAAGTGAGCACACAGCGACCGTGCCCTCTGCAGAAGGCCATCTAGTCTGGGATAGTGGGCTAAAAATTGCTGGACAACCAGGTTCAACACGTGAGCCATACAAGGCACGTGTGTGACATTGCCCCGGCGAAGGGCCGCACCCAGGTTTGCAGCATTGTCGCACACGGCCTTCCCTGGTTTCAGGTCCAGTGGAGACAACCATTCATGAAATTGGTTCTCCAGAGCTGACCACAACTCCTCAGCTGTGTGACTCACATTTCCCAGACATTTCAATGTAAAAACCGCCTGATGACGTTGAGCCCTACTGCCAGCATAGTAAGGAGGTGTGCAGGATCCCTTCTGCACAGTTAGAAAGCTTGTGGCATGACCAGACAGGCTTTGGGTGCAGGTGGAAGACCGAGAGGAGGTTGAGGAGGCAGAAGCAGTGGAGGAACTTTGACATAAAGAGGATTGACGCACAACTCGTGGGGACGGCAAGACTTGGACAGCAGCCCCTTGTCCTGCTGTCACCATAGTTACCCAGTGCCCAGTCAGCGACATGTAACGCCCCTGTCCATGCCTACTCGTCCAAGTGTCTGTGGTGAAATGCACCCTGTCACACACAGAGTTTCTCAAAGAAGCGGTGATGTTGTGTGCGACATGCTGGTGGAGCGCAGGCACACCTTTCTTTGAGAAGTAGTGCCGACTGGGCATCTGGTACTGGGGCACTGCGACGGACATAAGGTCTCGAAAATCCTCTGTGTCCACCAGGCGGAAAGGCAGCATTTCTGTAGCCAAGAGCTTGCAGATGGTGAAATTCAACCTCTTAGCTTTCTCATGGCTAGGAGGAAATGGTCTTTTACTTGTCCACATCTGAGGGACCGAGGGCTGGCTATTGTGCTTAGACCGGGTTGATAAGGGTGTCCCCGGCAAACTGCCGGTCTGTGAGGAAGATGCAGGCGGACATGTTAGGTTGCCTTGATCCAAAGGTGGTGCTATCGATGTCGGACAGCGCTCAACACCAGCTGGTGTTACCACCTCCAAAGAAAATGATGACCTGCCAATCACGCTGGCTGTTGCGGGTAAAGAGGTGGCAGGTCTGCGCCCCAAAACAGGTGTGACTGCTGTCCCCCCAGTCACAGAGGATGAAGAGGCCGCGGATGCACAAGATATGGCAGGCGGTGATTGGCCCGGCCGGCTAGGCCGCATTGTAGCACACTGAGCTTCCCACTGCAACTTATGCTTCATGTCCATGTGCTGGTTCATGCATGAAGTACTCAAACTATCTATTTTTTGGCCTCTACTTAGCTTTTGCTGACAAATGTTATAGATAACACGAGTTGGGTCATCTTTATCGATCTGAAAAAATGCCCAGGCTATGCAAGGCTTAGCACCCATGCGACCTGAAGAGCCACCACGACTTGTGGTGAGAGGCAGAGTTGTGTTTGAGGATGCAGTTGTTGACGTGCTTCCAGTACTACGTCTCTGTCCAGGAAGGCGCAACCTGACCTCGTCGTCACTAGCATCTTCCTCCACCTCCTCTGCTGACCTCATCTCTTGGCTGACTGTGGGTTGACAGTAAGTGGGATCTCCGACCTCATCATCATCACCCTGTGCGTTATCACACCCGTCGTCGTCAGAGCCAACCTGTTCCTGCCCTGACAAAAAACTAAAGTTGTCGCTCCAATCAGGTATTTGAGTCTTATCATCGTCTTCCTCATTGTCTCCACCAACAGGAGTTACAGTTTGGGAATGAGGGTCTACATTATGGTCAGAACCTTCTGCGTCTGGTCCTGGATCCGACTCATAAAGATTCTGGGCATCAGTGCAGATCATTTCCTCGTCTGGATTCACAGAAGCGCTGGAGTCGACTTCTGATTCCCAGGCTATAGTATGAGTAAACAGCTCTGCAGACTCAACCATCTGTTCTACCTCATACTCAGACGGGCAGCTGGAGATTTGGGAGCTGTGAGGAAGCAAGTGCGATTTGGGTGACACCTTTGAGGACTGGAGTATTTGTGATGTTGAAGTTGATGTGGAGGAGAGCCCACTTAAAGGAGCACTTGATATCCGTTGAAGCACCTGCTGTTTTTGTGCCTCATCTGGAATTTGTAGCGATTGGCGTGGCCATAAGAAAGGGATCTTATCACATTGTCCGCTAAAAGAAGTAGACATTTTAGTTTGGCTGGAAGATGGTCTTTCTTCTGCAGATGTTACTGTTGCTTTAACACCTACCCCACGGACACAACCTTTTTTCCCCTTCCCAACACGTCTATTCCCCTTTCCACCAGCAGCAGGCCTTTTTCCACTCATTTTGGTGGTTAACTAATTCACAACTCTGGAGCTGTTTGCACAAAAAAACAATGGATGGTAACCGAGCAGAGCTGAGTGGCCAAACTCTGGTATTAGGCCAAAACTATTGGCTGGGTTAGATGCAGAAAAAAATTATTTTGAATTTGCAACCTGATGGAGGTCAGTATAGATGGACTAATACAAATAGTCCCACACACTGCTAGAAGCCCAAATATTTTTTCAGAGGTACTGTAGATGCAGATAAAAATTATTTTTAATTTGCAACCTGATGGAGGTCAGTATAGATGGACTAATAGACCAAGTCCCACACACTGCTAGAAGCCCAAATATTTTTTCAGAGCTAGATGCAGAAAAAAATTATTTTTAATTTGCAACCTGATGCAGGTCAGTATAGATGGACTAATAGACCAAGTCCCACACACCGCTAGAAGCCCAACTATTTTTTCAGAGCTAGATGCAGAAAAAAATTATATTCAATTTGCAACCTGCTGGAGGTCAGTATAGAAGGACTAATAGAACAAGTCCCACACACTGCTAGAAGCCCAAATATTTTTTCAGAGCTAAATGAAGAAAAAAATTATTTTTAATTTGCAACCTGATGGAGGTCAGTATAGATGGACTAATAGACCAAGTCCCACACACTGCTAGAAGCCCAAATATTTTTTCAGAGCTAGATGCAGAAAAAAATTATTTTTAATTTGCAACCTGATGGAGGTCAGTATAGATGGACTAATAGACCAAGTCCCACACACCGCTAGAAGCCCAAATATTTTTTCAGAGCTAGATGCAGAAAAAAATTATTTTTAATTTGCAACCCGATGGAGGTCAGTATAGATGGACTAATAGACCAAGTCCCACACACTGCTAGAAGCCCAAATATTTTTTCAGAGCTAGATGCAGAAAAAAATTATTTTTAATTTGCAACCTGATGGAGGTCAGTATAGATGGACTAATAGACCAAGTCCCACACACCGCTAGAAGCCCAAATATTTTTTCAGAGCTAGATGCAGAAAAAAATTATTTTTAATTTGCAACCTGATGGAGGTCAGTATAGATGGACTAATAGACCAAGTCCCACACACCGCTAGAAGCCCAACTATTTTTTCAGAGCTAGATGCAGAAAAAAATTATATTCAATTTGCAACCTGCTGGAGGTCAGTATAGAAGGACTAATAGAACAAGTCCCACACACTGCTAGAAGCCCAAATATTTTTTCAGAGCTAAATGAAGAAAAAAATTATTTTTAATTTGCAACCTGATGGAGGTCAGTATAGATGGACTAATAGACCAAGTCCCACACACTGCTAGAAGCCCAAATATTTTTTCAGAGCTAGATGCAGAAAAAAATTATTTTTAATTTGCAACCTGATGGAGGTCAGTATAGATGGACTAATAGACCAAGTCCCACACACTGCTAGAAGCCCAAATATTTTTTCAGAGCTAGATGCAGAAAAAAATTATTTTTAATTTGCAACCTGATGGAGGTCAGTATAGATGGACTAATAGACCAAGTCCCACACACCGCTAGAAGCCCAAATATTTTTTCAGAGCTAGATGCAGAAAAAAATTATTTTTAATTTGCAACCTGATGGAGGTCAGTATAGATGGACTAATAGACCAAGTCCCACACACCGCTAGAAGCCCAAATATTTTTTCAGAGCTAGATGCAGAAAAAAATTATATTCAGTTTGCAACCTGATGGAGGTCAGTATAGATGGACTAATAGAATGATGCTATGCCCAAAAGATTTTACTTCACTAGGTGCAGTAAAAAAATTGGTATTCTATACACAGGTGTTATATCTTGCAACACAGATAGGCTACTCCACTGACTAACACACTCTGCAATAGGCCAAAAAGGATTAGCTTTGCTAGATTCAGCCAAATGCTGTGAAAAAAACTTGCACAGCACTGGCACAGACCTGCCTGGCAAAAACTGATTGGAACTCATGTAACCTAGTCCTGAAAAGGACTCCAATTACAATTAGTCTTTACTCCCACAACCTATCTATTTAAGAGCACAGACCTCCCTGATAAAAGTCGTAGGAAATGCTGTAACCTAGTCCTTAAAAGGACTGCAATCACAACTATTCCCTACTCCCAAGCTATCGTATATTTGTGCGAAAATTGGCTTGAAATTAACAAGGTATAGCGCACACAGCAACAGCGGTGCCGTCTAACACGCAGCTGCAGCAGTGAGAAAATGGTGGCGACGGGGAAAATGGCTTGGTCTTATAGGGCAAGGACATGTGACATACACTGCCAATGACACATGCCCTTGCTTGTGTGAAAAAAAGCACTTCGCTCCGTGTGTGCGCAGCTGATAGGCTGACAGACTGCACCTCCCCACTGCAAATGCGGGAAAGAAAAAAAAAAATGGAGATCTTCATTGTTCCTGCAGAGATCCATCCCCTGCCCCTCCCCCCACCCCGCTGTACACTCAAACTGCGTATTAACATTAATTTTCATCATTACTGAAAAAATCCAGTTATGATTTTGGTGCACGAACAGTTATCGAACATAACCTCGAACAGCCGAATTTTTCTCAAATTGTTCGTGTTCGCCGAACGGCTCGAACACCGCCCAAAACAGCTCGAATTTGAGATTGGCGAACAGTTCGAGTAGAACAACGCTCATCTCTAGCTACAACATCAGTTATTTTTCATCATTAGGGATAAGTCTCAGTTCACATCTTCATAAAATAATTGCCCAATTAAGCTTCTGCCTTGTTAAACAAGGGTGCTGAGTGGATTTTGTTTGTTTTTTTAAGAAATTAAGTGAGAATTGATGATAAAATATTCGATCTTGTAGCCATATGAGTTGACTTTTAAACTTTGGTAGGTCATGTTCTCCATTGGTTGTCATTTTCCAGTAATAGCGTTCTTCTCTTAAGTAGGCATTATTCTATATTAAGCTATTAAATTTCTGAGAAATTAGCAAATCTGACAAAATTGGCAAATTTGTTTAAACTAGGCAAGGAAATTTCACTTGCTTTGAATGAATAAATTTGGTGCAAGTCAAATATGCCAGGAAAGGGTTAAAATAAACTAATACTCACTTCTTTGCCTACCCCATACCTCTCCTTCCAACTCTGGTCAATCAATCAGTTCCTCTATCTTCTCTGTTTTGTTTTCTACTTTCTTCTCTTTCCAGGCCTCCGATTTTGCCATTCTTTAATCTGCTACATTTCATCACATTCTTCACACTGTTCGAAGTGATTATAAGATTTTTTTTAACCCCTACATGATCTTCAGAATCCAGAATTTGATAAAATTGAATCAGGAAAAATTATTTACGAATTTGATTCATGATTCATTTTGAATCAATGTTATATTTAACTGAAGATTATGGAAGAGGAAGCAAGGATGTCTAGTAAAGATCACTAAGTGGATGCATAGAGTAGTGGATGGTAGGCTGAGGTGGTGAACAGGTGAGTGGGGAGGTGAGTAGTTACAGTATTTTTACAATTCTCTACAATTCAGAAAAATGGAGGCTCACTGGCGCCCATATAACTGATTCATATGAAGTGAATTTAAAAGATTTTGGATTCAAGAGAATCTACATTTTTTGCAAATGTGAGGCAAATTCAATTAGCCTTGAACAGATTCACTGATTTCTAGTTTTTAGGCACCTATATTAGACTCATTGAAATGAACAGATACTTGTTAGGACTCTTACTCTGTAGAGCTCCACCTTGAATGGGATGGAAGTATACATGTTCGGCCTCTGCTCCATTCATTGCCAAAGGGACTGCTGGAAATAACCAAGTGATTCATGTGGCTTTCTCTGACAGCCCCATACACAATGACTGCAGCCATGGCCAATCATGTTCACCTATGCCCCATTAAAGATGAAGGTCTTGTCATTTTATTAGTCATCAGAAGAGACTAATTTTGCTAAAATGGCAGTGGCCATTTAAAGGGAACCTGTTACCAGGTTTTTGATACCCTATCTGAGGGCAGTATGATATAGAGGCAGATACCCTGATTCCAGTAATTTATCATTTACTGGGCTGCTTGCTGCAGTTTTTATAAAATGGCTGTTTTATGTTCTGCAGATCTGAGTTATCTGAATGCTGAGCTCTGTATGCTCCCATCCAAAACACTGATTGGCAGCTTTCTGGGTACACTGTGCATAAGCAAAAAACTGCCAATCAGCTGTGGGGATGGGGATTATACAGAGCCCATGAATATGGACTAGTCTTCTAGTGATAATATCCTGCTGTTAAAACATTGGTTTAATTATAACTACAACAAGGAGCCCTTTGTTGTATGATGCTTAGTCAGACACAAATGTTGTATTCAACCTTAATGTAGAGTCAGAGGTCTATATAAGAAGATACTCTATGACACACTGATAACAGTAATGTTTCTTTAAGAAACTCATAAGCCAAGAATGAACACTGCTCAAAAAATAAAGGGAACACTTAAGCAACAGAATATAACTCCAAGTACATCAAACTTCTGTGAAATCAAACTGTCCACTTATGAAGCAACTGTTATGTTCTGCTACCAGAGCTAAGGAAAGAGAGGAGATCTGTCCCTACGATAGAACTCAGCTGAATCCCTACGATGTAACAGGGAACCTGATCCTGCTAAAGTCCTAAGCTAGTCTGTACGAAGACCTATAGATGTGGGGGAGGAATCCCTACAAGTACTAAGGACTGGGAGGAATATGGGACACCTCCTAACTGAAATAGTAGCAGACAGACGAACAAACAAAATATAAAGAACATAGAGGTCAGTAAACCAAGCAAACTAACAGAGCAAGACACAGAGCACAGGCTAGCTAGAAAGTAGATATACAATGAAGTCCAGCAAAGCCAGAAGGGCGGAGCAGGATTAAATAGGCCAACAAGGTCATGTGACCAGCAAAGGAAAAAAAACCTAACAGCAAGGTTCTAACAGTACCCCCCCTTCTAAGAGGATCCTCCGGATCCCCTAGGACCAGGCTTATCAGGAAATCTCCTGTGAAACGCTCTGATAAGTCTGGACGCGGAAACATCATCTGACCTCACCCAAGAGTTATCCTCGGGTCCGAAACCTTTCCAGGCCACAAGATACTGCAAACTACCTCTATACCGTCTGGAGTCAAGGATGCGAGAAATTTCATATTCCCCGTCCTCCACCACCGGAGGAACAGAGGCAGAGGCGTCACCATCCGACACAACAGCTTTTTTTAACAGAGAGACATGAAAGACCGGATTAATTCTCCAGGAGGTAGGAACCTCCAACCTAACAGCAGATTGGTTGACAACCTGAAGCACCTTAAAGGGCCCTACAAACTTGGGACCCAATTTCTTAGAAGGAATCCTCAACCGCAGATTCCTAGAGGACAACCAAACCATGTCACCAACAGCGAACAAAACCTCCTGTCGTTTCCTATCAAAGTAGTCTTTAGATTTTCTGTTGGCCTCCTGAAGATTACCACGCACATCCGTCCAAACTCTTTCCAAATCACCGGAAAAATTCTCCTCCTCAGGCACGGCAGATCCCAACTTGGAGAACGACCCAAACGACGGATGTCTCCCAGAACAACAAAAAAAAGGCGAACAACCAGCAGAAGAAGATGTATGATTGTTCAGAGCAAATTCGGCAAGTGGCAGAAACTCAGACCACACCTCTTGATTGTCTGCCACAAAACAACGCAAGAACTGCTCAACATCCTGGTTTTTCCTTTCTGTCTGGCCATTAGATTCAGGATGATATCCGGACGAAAACGACAAATGAATTCCGAACCTGTCACAAAAGGCACGCCAAAAACGAGCCACGAACTGAGGACCCCTATCAGAAACAATGTCAGTAGGAACGCCATGAAGTCTGACAATTTCCTTGACAAAGGCCTTAGCGAGAGTTTTAGCGCAGGGCAGTTTGATGAAGGGAACCAAGTGACACATCTTACTAAAACGGTCCACGACCACCCAGATGACAGTAAAACCCTCAGAGGGGGGAAGGTCAGTTATAAAGTCCATAGCCAAATGTGTCCAAGGAGCACTGGGGACCTCCAAAGGACAAAGCAACCCCGCAGCAGGAGTATGTGAGGACTTAGATCTAGCACATACAGTACATTGGCGTACCCACTTAATGACTTCCTTCTGCCATCCAGGCCACCAAAAACTGCGACCCACCAGTCTCTTGGTCTCAGAGATTCCGGGATGACCTGCCAACCGAGATTCGTGACACTCAACAAACAAATCTCTCCTAAAGGTCCCAGGCACAAACAACCTCCCATGAGGAGTGTTAGATGGGGCATTCTCCTGAGCTTTAAGAATCTCATCTTCCAAAACGGAGTCTAAAGCAGCTATCACAACACCTTCTTGTAAAATGTTTTCCTCTTTCTCAGCACCGACTATGGGAGAAAAACTGCGAGACAAGGCATCCGCCTTAACATTCTTAGTACCAGGGATGTAAGTAACGGAGAAATTAAACCGCGAGAAAAACAGTGCCCACCTAGCCTGACGGGCATTCAGGCGCTTGGCAGCGTCAAGATATATCAGATTTTTATGATCCGTAAGAACCTGAACGGGAAATTCCGCACCTTCCAAGAAGTGGCGCCAGTGTTCAAATGCGAGTTTAATAGCCAATAATTCCCGATTACCAATATCGTAATTCAATTCAGTCTCCGAAAATTTTTTTGAAAAAAAGGCACAGGGATGTAATCCATCCCCGTTATCCTGAGACAATACTGCGCCAACCCCCACAGAGGAAGCATCAACCTCAACCAAAAACGGCCTAGTAACATCAGGCTGCATAAGGATGGGAGCAGAGGTGAACCTCTCCTTGAGATACACAAAAGCTTCAATGGCCTCAGAAGACCACTGAACCGCATCAGCACCTTTCCTGGTGAGATCAGTCAGAGGTTTGACAATACTAGAAAAATTTTTTATGAATTTTCTATAGTAATTGGCGAAACCCAAAAACCTCTGTATCGATTTCAAACCAATAGGCCTAGGCCATTCCTGCACAGCCTGAACCTTAACCGGATCCATCTCAAAACCTTTGCTGGAGATAATGTAGCCCAAAAAACTAATTCTCTGTACAGCGAACTCACATTTCTCCAGCTTAGCAAAAAGCGAATTGTCCATTAATAACTGTAATACCTCACGCACGCTCCGCCAATGAGACTCCAGATCTGGCGAATAAATCAAAATGTCATCCAAATACACAACCACATTTTTACCGATCAAAGGTCTAAGGATGTCATTAATCAGATTCTGAAAAAATGCAGGAGCATTAGTAAGACCAAAAGGCATAACCAGATTCTCAAAATGACCCACAGGAGTGTTAAAAGCAGTCTTCCATTCATTACCCTCCTTCATGCGCAACAGATTGTATGCCCCCTTAAGGTCAATTTTAGAGAACCACTTGGCCCCCAATAACTGGTTAAACAGATCAGGAATCAATGGCAGTGGGTAAGGATTGCGTACCGTAATTTTGTTAATCTCACGAAAATCCAGACAAGGACGTAAACCGCCGTCCTTTTTTTTTACAAAAAAAAATCCAACCGCCACAGGAGACTTAGAGGGCCTAATGTGACCGGCGGCCAAACTTGTCTGTATGTATTCCTCCAAAGCCTTCCTCTCAGGAATAGTAAGGTTAAATAAACGACTTTTAGGAAGAGTCGCTCCAGGGACAAATTCAATAGAACAATCATAGTCTCTATGGGGAGGCAAAACCTGCGATTCCTTCTCAGAAAAAACTCTCCAAAAATCCTGAATAGGAACAGGCAATTCTCCCCTATCCAAAGCTGCAATACGCCCGTTACAACACTTGTCATAACATTTATGGCTCCAGGATTTAATTTCACTGGTAGACCAATCCAGTACAGGATTGTGAAATTTTAACCAGGGCAAACCCAATATTACTGGAGAAGGCAAGTTATTCAACACTACCAAATCCAATTTCTCATGGTGAACACCATTAATAGTGAGAGGAAATTCACTGACCTTGAGAGTAATATTCTTCAAAGGGGAGCCATCCACAGAAACCACAGCAATGGGGGATGATAAAGGTTCAGGTTTTAAATTGAGTTTTTCCACGAATCCCCCATCAATTACATTCAGTGTAGACCCGCAATCAACAAACACCCGAAATTCCATTAATTTTTCCTGAGCAATCGTGGAAGCAGCTAAAAATATACCCTTGGAATTTAAACAGGCAATACGGGCGTGACTGACCATTTTTTTTTCTTTCTTCATACGAAGCTCACAGCCTTTAATCAAATGACCAGATTTTCCGCAATAGAAACACAAGCCTTTCGAAAAACGACGGTCTTTTTCTTGAGAGCGAGGTGCCACCGATCCAATCTCCATCGGTTCACCACTGTTAGTACACACATTATCATAACCAGAAACTGACATAGCAGAGGATTTGCTCTCATTAACCCTAGCACGCAGTCTTCTATCCACCCGTATAGCTAATTGCATAGCCTGTTGCAAATCCTCAGGTGTAGGATAAGCAATTAGCAGGTCTTTAACCCTTTCACTGAGCCCAGCAAGAAATAGACTTTTCAGAGCAGAATCGTTCCACCCTGTTTGAGTGGACCAACGACGAAAATGTGTACAATATTTTTCGACATTACCTGATCCTTGTTTTAAACGTCTCAACTCAGTCTCAGCTGATGCGACACGGTCAGGATCATCATATAATAGTCCTAAAGCAGAAAAAAAACTATCCACTGATCTGAAGCATGTATCACTAGGTTGCAAAGAAAAGGCCCACTCCTGAGGCTCTTTGCGCAAAAGTGACATTATGAACCCTACGCGCTGGGATTCATCCCCAGAGGACTTGGGTCTCAAACGAAAATACAATAAGCAAGCATTTTTAAATGAAAAAAATTCTCGATGTTCACCAAAAAATAAATCCGGCAAACATACCTTAGGCTCCAAGAAATGTGCTCCAGAACAGTTACTCACGTGCTGACGGAGCTCGGTCACTTCCAGAGAGAGTCCCTGCAGGCGATGAGCCAAATCCTGAACCGACACCATGATGGAACAGAAAAATCTTTCCTTAGAGAATTTGCTGGCTGGACTTACTGTTATGTTCTGCTACCAGAGCTAAGGAAAGAGAGGAGATCTGTCCCTACGATAGAACTCAGCTGAATCCCTACAATGTAACAGGGAACCTGATCCTGCGATCAGACCTGCTAAAGTCCTAAGCTAGTCTGTACGAAGACCTATAGATGTGGGGGAGGAATCCCTACAAGTACTAAGGACTGGGAGGAATATGGGACACCTCCTAACTGAAATAGTAGCAGACAGACGAACAAACAAAATATAAAGAACATAGAGGTCAGTAAACCAAGCAAACTAACAGAGCAAGACACAGCGCACAGGCTAGCTAGAAAGTAGATATACAATGAAGTCCAGCAAAGCCAGAAGGGCGGAGCAGGATTAAATAGGCCAACAAGGTCATGTGACCAGCAAAGGAAAAAAAACCTAACAGCAAGGTTCTAACAGCAACACTGATTGACAATCAATTTCACATGCTGTTGTGCAAATGGAATAGACAATCGATGGAAATTATTGGCAATTATCAAGACACACTCAATAAAGGAGTGGTTCTGTAGGTGAGGACCACAGACCACATCTGAGTACCAGTGCTTTCTGGCTGATGTTTTGGTCACTTTTGAATGTTGGTTGTGCTTTCACACTCGTGGTAGCATGAGACGGACTCTACAACCCACAGAAGTTGCTCAGGTAGTGCAGCTCATCCAGAATGGCACATCAATGCGAGCTGTGGCAAGAAAGTTTGCTGTGTCTGTCAGCGTAGTGTCCAGAGGCTGGAGGCCCTACCAGGAGACAGACCAGTACACCAGGAGATGTGGAGGGGCCGTAGGAAGGCAACAACCCAACAGCAGGACAGCTACCTCCAACTTTGTGCAAGGAGGAACAGGAGGAGCACTGCCAGAGCCCTGCAAAATGACCTCCAGTAAGCCACAAATGTGCATGCGTCTGCACAATCGGTTAGAACCCGACTCCATGAGGGTGGTATGAGGGCCCGACGTCCACAGATGGGGGTTTTGTTCACAGCCCAACACCGTGCAGGACGCTTGGCATTTGCCATAGAACACCAGGATTGGCAAAGTCGCCACTAGCGCCCTGTGCTCTTCACAGATGAAAGCAGGTTCACACTGAGCACATGTGACAGTCATGACAGAATCTGGAGACGCCATGGAGAGCGATCTGCTGCCTGCAACATCCTTCAGCATGACCGGTTTGGCAGTGGGTCAGTAATGGTGTGGGGTGGCATTTCTTTGGAGGGCTGCACAGCCCTCCATGTGCTCGCCAGAGGTAGCCTGACTGCGAATAGGTACCAAGATGAGATCCTCAGACCCCTTGTGAGAACAAATGCTGGTGCGGTTGGCCCTGGGTTCCTCCTAATGCAGGACAATGCCAGACCTCATGTGGCTGGAGTGTGTCAGCAGTTCCTGCAAGATGAAGGCATTGAAGCTATGGACTAGCCCACCCATTCCCCAGACCTGAATCCGATTGAGCACATCTGGAACATCATGTCTCGCTCCATCCACCAACGTCACGTTGCACCACAGACTGTCCAGGAGTTGGCAGATGCTTTAGTCCAGGTTTGGGAGGAGATCCCACAGGAGACCATCCGCAACCTCATCAGGAGCATGCCGAAGCATTTTAAGGAGGTCATGCAGGCACGTGGAGGCCACACACAGTACTGATCCTCATTTTGACTTGTTTTAAGGACGTTACATCAAAGTTGGATCAGCATGTAGTGTGTTTTTCCACTTTAATTTTGGGGGTACAATCAAATCCAGACCTCCATTGGTTAATAAATTTGATTTCCATTGATGAGTTTTGTGTGATTTTGTTGTCAGCACATTCAACTTTGTACAGAACAAAGTATTCAATGAGAATATTTCATTCATTCAGATCTAGGATGTGTTATTTAAGTGTTCCCTTTATTTTTTTGAGCAGTGTATAATCTATTTATACTGAAAAAATACACTTTCATATTCACTATAATGAGAACCTGTCACTAGGTTAAAATCAGAAGTGGTCAGTTTTTGCTCTGCTTTAATTCTTGCTGCTTCCCTAAGGATTCAATTTTTTTGTGGGGTTTTTTTGTTTGTGTTTTTTTTTTTCAAATCCTCCAAACGGTTCCATAAATGTGGTTTTTATTATTTAGTCATGGTCTTTTCCAAAAGGGCGTTGCTCAAAGGATAATTATGCAGAGTAGCTTAAAGGGGTTGTCCACTACTAGGACAACACCTTCTCAATCTGAATGTTTGCCCCCCGTTAAAATGAAAAACACTTATAGTCTCTTCCCATGCTGAATAAGTAGTCAAAAGTGGATGAGAGACCAGCCACAACTCTGACTTCCTGTTGATTACTTATACATCCGAAGGAGGGGACAGTGCCACCAGCGCTGACTGGGCATAGGGCAACCCCACATGAGCCCCGGGATAAGAAGTGCTGACACCACTGGAATGGCCCGGCACATGAGGTGAGTATAAGTGTTTTTATTTTAATGGGGCAAACATTCAGATTGAGAAGGGGTTGTCCATGTAGTGGACAACCCCTATAATGAAATGCCCCCTCCACTCCCCGAGAATCCTTTGAGCAACATACCTTTGGTAAAGACCATGGAAATTAGCACTAAATAGAATGGTGCATATCTCAAAAATTGTACAGCAGATTTAATTAAAAAAAAAAGAATACTCAAGGAAGGAGCAGAAATAAAAAGAATAAAAATTGGCCACTTGCGCTGGTGACAGGTTCTCTTTAAAGAATAACCAAAGAACACATTGAATTCAGAGACACTTGAAGACAAACCTCAATGAGTCACTCATCATAATTAAACATTATGGACTAAATATGAGTTGATCAATTTGTTGTGTGGAGTGGTTACATTTATATAACTTTGCTAAGAATCATTTTGTAGTAACTGGACCATACAAGTATTTTAGATGCGAACAATGAACTTCACATTTTACATCCAACAGAAATATAAATTTCCCATTCCACAGCCAGTAGGCATATTTGGATGGATTCCGTTCAAAGACTTCAAGGAATCATAATAACATAAGCTCCCATTTTACAAAACTATTTTACTGTAGCTAATCTCTAAAATTGTTCAAGAGCCACATTTGTAAAGGAGATGAGAAGTCATTTTTAATGAAGCATAAGTAGGATATTTCATGGTTAAACCATGTGTAAACCACCCATTATATAAAACCATTATAAGAAGTATCTAACTGTGGTGATGATGTCAAGACTCTCCTGACTGGCTAAAGGGATTATCTGATAGATAGAAAGAAAGAACAATACAGTAAAAGGAAAGCATAAAACTTATCTAGGTTTAACTTTAGTGCACAGTTTTTATATAAAATGTTGGGCTTTGTTCTGGATTTTATATTCTATTCTTTATAACAGATGTCAAAACCACTACAAGTCAAGCAAAAATAATCTGGACACCAATGGAGAATTCTGGGACTATGCTTCTTGTTAAACTATGCTTAAAGTCTTTATGTTGCTTCCTCATTGCAGATCTAAAATGCAGAAAACCAACCATAGTATCTGCACTTACTGTAATGTAAAATAACCATCTCTTGCTGTTTCACAATGGTAATCCCAGCTGTTTCATGTTCTGCCGTCCTTCCTTAAATAGTTTTCTCCCTCAATGTTACATAGAACTTCTATATAACCATAAAAAAAAGAAAGTTACTAGGAACTTGAAACTTCATTCTCGGAAAGAAACGATGAAGCAGATTGTGTATTTTTTATTACAGACTGGACATCAAAGGGATTTACAAAAGCTTTTTTTGCACTTTTTTTAGGAAATCCTTTTTAAAGTCAAATGGAATTTTTAATACCATTATTTTAGGTCTTTCTTATAGTTTGCTTGAAGGGATATGATTAACTAAATTATTTCTCTTTGAAATCTATGATTTTATATCTCAGAACATAAATAATCCTTAGTAGGACTTAAAATTAGGTAAATATAAGTTTAATTGAATACATGACAAATTACATCACTCAGTCACCTGCAGTAGCGCTGGGAGAAAGGTATATTTTCTCTAAAAAGATTAAACATTTCAGAAAAAAAGTGTGGCTGGCTGCAATTGTTCTTATTCATGGCTCTTATTCATGCCGCCCGTGATCAGGTGACATTTTTCCTTTAATATTTTAATGGTCCCGATGCTCCGTAACCTATCCAAAAGTAAATAGTTTTATGTTTAAACTGGACCTTTATTTTGAGGAGGGGGGTGGGTAGATGTTTTTCAGGTGGATCTGTATTTATCAAATTTGTTTAACCCCTTAAGGACCGAGCCACTTTGTACGTTAATGACAAGGCCAATTTTTTCAATTCTGACCACTGTCACTTTATGCAGTAATACCTCTGGAACGCTTCAACGGATCCCCCTGATTCAGAGAATGTGTTTTTTACATATTGTACTTCATGATAGTGGTAAAATTTATTTGATATCACTTGCGTTTATTTGTAAAATAAACAGAAATTTGGCAAAAATTTTTACAATTTTGCAATTTTCAAACTTTGAATTCGTATGCCCTGAAATCAGAGAGATATGTCACACAAAATAGTTAATAAACAACATTTTCCACATGTCTACTTTACATCAGCACAATTTTGGAACCAAAATATTTTTTGTTAGGGAGCTATAAGGGTTAAATTTGACCAGCGATTTCTAATTTTTGCAACAAAATTTCCAAAACCATTTTTTTTAGGAACAACATCACATTTGAAGTCAATTTGAGGTGTCTATATGACAGAAAATACCCAAAGGTGACACCATTCTAAAAACTGCACCCCTTAAGGAACTCAAAACCACATTCAAGAAGTTTATTAACCCTTCAGGAGCAATGAGAAAGAAAAAAATTAACATTTTACTTTTTTTCACAAAATATTAAATTTAGACCAATGTTTTTTTATTTTCACAAGGGTAACAGATAAAAATGGACACTAAAATATATTGCGTAATTTCTCCTGAACATGCTGATACCAAATATGTGGCGGAAAACTACTGCTTAGGCGCATGGCAGGGTTCGGAAGTGAAGGAGCGCCATTTGACTTTTTGAATTCAAAATTTGCTGGAATAATTAGCTGATGCCATGCTGCGTTTAGAGAGCCCCTGATGTGCCTAAACAGTGGAAAACCCCACAAGTAACCCCATTTTGGAAACTAGACCCCTCAATGACCTTATCTAGATGTGTGATGAGCACTTTGAACCCCCAGGTGCTTCACAGAAGTTTATAACATAATGACGTGAAAAAAAAAATCTAAAATTTTCTTTTAGCCTCCAATTTTTAATTTTCACAAGGGTAACAGGAGAAAATGGACCCCAAAAGTTGTTGTGCCATTTCTCCTGAGCATGCCGATACCCTATATGTGGCAGAAAACCACTGTTTGGGCGCAGGGCAGGATTCGGAAGGGAAGGAGCGCCATTTGACTTTTTGAATTCAAAATATGCTGGATTAATTAGCTGACGCCATGTTGCGTTTGGAGAGCCCCTGATGTCCCTAAACAGCAGAAACCCCCCACAAGTGACCCCATTTTGGAAACTAGACCCCTCAATGAATTATCTAGATGTGTGATGAGCACTTTGAACCCCCAGGTGCTTCACAGAAGTTTCTAACATAGAGACGTGAAAAAATCACAATAAATTATTTTTAGCCCCAAATTTTTTATTTTCACAAAGCTAACAGGAGAAAATGGACCCCAAAAGTTGTTGGAAAATTTCTCCTGAGCACGTCGATACCCTATATGTGGCAGAAAACCACTGTTTGGGCACACGGCAGGATTCGGAAGGGAAGGAGCGCCATTTGATTTTTTTAATTCAAAATTTGCATTTTACAAACCACACCTCTCAATGAACTCATCTAGGGGTGCAGCAATCATACTGACACCAAGGGTGTGTCACAGAATTCCATTAGGCAGTGAGGAAAAAATAATTACATTTTTATCCCAAAAATTTTGTTTTAGCCCCAGATTTGACATTTTCACACTGGATAATGGATAAAAATGGCACCAAAATTTGTCCCATAATTTCTGCTGAATGTGGCAATACCTCATATATGGCTGTACAGTACTGCTTGGCCACACGGCAACACTCAGAAGGGACAGAGCGCTATTTGCTTCCTGGAGTACAGATTTTCCTAGAATAGTTTGGGTTCCCCATATACAGAGCCCCTAAATGTTAGAAAATCAGAATCCTCCCTCAAGTGACCTGACAGACCTGAGTGGGGGCTTTTATGTGAAGCTTTTATTGGGAACATTTTACATAACATTTTAGATCACATTTATACTGCGCTCTACGCTGAGCACTTACTTTGGGGTTTCCATCTAAATCTCCAAATGACGTGATTCAGATGAAACCCTGGAGGTATCCATTCACTATAATGAGATGAGGCAGCAGAGTTACTCTGGACTCCATCTGGCCTCTGATCAGCGTTATCCTTCTTTTCAGAGGTACAGAAAACTGTGGCTGACCGTGCTTTTATTTACGCCTAAAAAGATGGACACCGCCGGATCATAGGTCAGACGCTGTCCACAGTTCCTCCATCTGTCTCATTACAGGGAGTCTTTCATCAGGGGTTTCCGCCTGAATCACGTATTTCAGAGATTTACACGGAAACCCTGGTGTAAGCGCTCAGAGCAGAGCGCAGGATACATGTGCGCCGAGCCTTACTGCGAACTTTGGGAGGCAGAATAAACAAATCTGCAGCAGGTGAAGAATTGATTGACAGCTGTCACTCACTAAAATATGCTTTTTTTGCAAAAACTAATGTTTGCATCTCTATATTTAGAGAGCTATAATTTTTCCATATTTCGGCCGACAGAGTCATATGATGGCTTGTTTTTTGCGGGACGAGTTGACGTTTTTATTGGTACCACTTTTGAACAAATTATATTTTCTGGTCGCTTTCTATTCAGATTTTTGGGAGGCAGAATGAACAAAAAACAACAATTCAGGATTCATTACTTGTGTGGTAAAATTGATAAGGCAGCTTTATTCTTTCGGTCAGTACGTTTACAGCGGTACCACATTTATGTAATTTTTTTATGTTTTTGCGCTTTTACATAATAAAAAATTTATAGAAAAAATAATTATCTTTGCATCGCTTTATTTGGAGCGCTGTAACGTTTTAATTTTTCGGATTATGGAGCTGTATGGCGGCTTGATTTTTGCGGGCCAAGATGACGTATTCAGCGGTACCATTTTTATTTACATTCGTCTTTTTGATCGCGTTTAATTCCACTTTATTCCAGCGGCATGATGAAAAGTCATAGTTTTTCAAGGTTTTTTTTTACGCTGTTCACTGAAAGGGTTAACTAGTGTGACACACTTATAGATCGGGTCGTTCCGGATGTAGTGATACCAAATATGTGTACTTTTTTGTTTATTTATTTATTTTTTTTTACCTAGAAATCTGTATTTATTAGTGTAATATATATATATTTTTTTTACATTTTTACAATTTTTTTTTTATTTTTTTAAACTTTTTTACTTTGTCCCACTAAGGGACTTTCACATTTTCACTTTTTTCATAGATATAATGTATTGCTATGCCATGGGTTCTTCTAAACAGCTGCCTAGCACTCTGAAAATTAAAATGGTGGAGGCCTACAAAGCAGGAGAAAGCTATAAGAAGATAGCAAAGTGCTTTCAAGTTTCCCTTTTCACAGTTTCAAATGTAATTAATAGTGTTGAGCCACCCCCGTAGTGTTCGAGTTCGGTTCGGTTCGTCGAACACCCGTGTGTTCGCCGAACTGTTCGTCGAACTGTTCGTCGAACACCTTCGAACACCGTTAAAACCAATGGCAGGCAAACAAAAACACATAGAAACACATAGAAAACACCTTCAAAGGTGTCCAAAAGCTGACAAACTGCTCAGAAGACACAACTAACACATGGAAAAGTGACAAGTACATATAGTCATGCGAAAAGAAAAGAGGTGGAGGAGTAAAAGGAGGGGGAGACACAGATATAGGCATGTCATGCCCTTCTAAAATCCAAAAAGTGAGAAGCCGAGACGGCCAGTCCGCTCCTGCCCGTGCCACCTCCGTGTCGCCGGGTTTGTGCCAGAGACGCGGTGAACCCTGACGGCCAGCCCCCCTCTCCCAATACTGGTGCCTGTCCGCTGGTGGGTCGAGAGAGCCCCCCTGTGGTGGAGGCAGCTCTAAGCTTTTTAATTTAAATTGTCCCTCTAATTTGAATGAATACACTTTAAATCCATTTACAAGGATCTATTGGAGGGCAAGTCTCATGCCAGCAGCCGCGTAATTCCAGCTCCAGTAGCGTCCACTAAAGCTGCTGCAGTTAAAAAGCTTTTATAAGGATCGAGCTCGGCTGTCCACCGCAAGGCATCCTAGTGCCAGTCCCAGCCCCTATGCCTTGGGGTGCCTCCTGATGCTCTTCACTAAGTATCCCGTGGTCCCGAAGCATTTCCTTTGAAAAAATTAAGTGTCCAAACTACAGGTGGTGTAGCTTGCTTAACAGCCGGGATAATCCGCTGACTAGCAGACACTGCTACTAGGCACAAAGTATTTCCTGGGCTAGATGCAGTTAAAAATTTGTAAGTAGATACTCTCGTTGGATGCTGAGAAAGCATTCCATAGAGTCTCCTGGCACGCCATATATGATTCTCTTAAAAAGCTTGGGGTAGGGGTCTAGGGGACCCTTTTATAGCCCAAATCACGGCCCTGTATCACAATACGTCACCTAGGCTGAAGATAAATGGAACTGTAGCACCGAGGGCTCGGTTGCTACAGACGTATTGCACCTCACCCAGAGGTGTGATATCTCACTCTCAGATAAGGATGGAGTGTGGATCAGGACCCGACACCTGCATGCATTACACCACATTGCCGTGGGGCAGGGCGACCAATATGCCCCTGAGATGGGCACGACAGTCCCTGTCCCTGGCTGGAGTGGGGGGAGGGAACACTGAGGAAGGGGAACCCTGCAGTGCAGGAGCAGGGAGGAAGCAGTTCCTGGGTGCATTGAGAAGGGAGTATAAAAGGTGGGCACCATCTTAGTTCAGTGCAGAGAAGTCTGAGCAGAAGTGGCAGGGAGCAGGGGCTCTGCATGAGCTCTGCTCCGGAGGCGGGCCTAGTAACAGAGGCCCAGGCCTGCAAGAGGGAGAAGGAAGGAAGAGGAGCGGAGAAGGCTCCAGGAACGAGGAATGAAGGGATCCCAGGGGTGCGGACGGGCGAGTCGCCACCGCACGCCCGAATCCACCTGCGTGGAGGGGTCAGGCCAAAGGGGGAGACTGGTCCCCGAACTAGTGGAGGCAGGAAACGACCCTCAGCTAGAAACCGGAGGCTCTGACATTTTATGTGGCTCAGCCCCTTGCTCCACCCGCTAGGAAGGCACCACATAGGGTCAGGGAAACTGGCGCCAAGTTTACCAAGAGGAGGCCCGAGGCAGCCGGACAGAAGTGTTGGTAAGAAAGGCCAGACAAAGGACACACAAAGGGGGTCCTGTGAAGCGCTCCAAAGTTATCTGGGAGTTGTCTGAGCCCCTCACCTGGTGAGCACAGTACGACGTGGGCAGCCGTTACCTGCAGACGTGGTCTGGATAATAAGAACTGTGAGTAAAGGCCCTGAACTGCATCACTGACTCCGTGTCGTTACTGCTGCTGCCCTGCACCATCACCCCCATCCTCCGCATACACTGCCCTGAGGCTATACTCCTCCCGTGGGGAGTTATGCTACGCTCTGCTGCACCCACAACACCAGCCTTAGCGGTCTGCCCTGTAGCGGCGGTTCACTCTGACCGCAATCCACGGGTGGCGTAGTCGGACATTTAAACATCAAAACCACATAAATAGTTCCGCCACTGGTTTGACCGCCCTGAGCCACGGAACCGGATCGCCGCCACGAAGACTACAACCACCAGCATCCACCAAAAAGGGTCCGGCTCCGGGTGTCCCAAGGCCCAGGGGGTGCGTCAGAACATTTTCATCACCTTTCACAATCACCAATGGGACAAGGCAGGGATGTCCTCTGTCCCCTCTCTTATACATCCTAGTGACGGAGCACCTGCTCTCATCAATTCGCCATAACCCCAATATTAGTTGGATTGAGGTGGGAGGCACCGAGTACAAGTGCTCTCTATTTGCTGATGATGTCCTAGTATATATCACTCCATCACATATATCCATCCCTGCTGTTATGGCTGAAATAGATCACTTTGTTACATGGTAAAATTTTAAAATCAATGCAGCGAAGTCTGAGGCCCTCGATGTCTCCCTCCCTAAATCCATATAGGATTCCATCCAGTCCAACTTTCCCTTTGCCTGGCCCTCACAGGGTATCAAATACTTAGGAATTCCTATTCATAGAGACCTCTCCCATCTATGTTATCTTAATTTTGGGCCCTTTATTGAACAATTCCATACAGACCACGGTTGGCAAGTTGGAACTGTGAGATTCACTACGTGCACCACTGGTATTTTGTGGAAAAGCACATGTAAGATTCTGCAACAGTCTCTGCTGATACTCCTGCATGCGTGCATCCCTTTCTATGGCAGGAATAATTTCTGCAAATTTACTTTTGTACCGGGGATCTAACAGTGTGGCAACCCAGTAGTCAGGATTATTTCTAATTCTCACAATTCGAGGGTCATGTTGCAGGTAGTGCAGCAAGAAGGCACTCATGTGTGTTGCGCATCCAGGAGCACCAAGTCCCTGTTGTGTTGGTGGCGAGGTAACAATCATGCTTCCTCCTCTGTCCTCTCCCCCCAACCTCGCACAACAGAAATGTGATCAAGGTCTCCCTCATCTGATGAGTCTTCCATCAGTTCGTCCTCCACTTCTTCCTGGGCTCCTGCACCTTCCTCACTAGTTTGGCTGCTACCATGCGCCCTGGTAAAACCATCTCCCCCACCCTCACATGCCTGCCGCCTTGGTGCTGCCGACCGTCTGGACCTTGCAGATGTTAGCCCTTCCGCATACAACTCCTCCTCCTCTACTTCCTCCACCTCCTCTTGTGCCACCACCTGACTCTGAATTCTGTTTAACATGTGCTCCAGCATGTAAATCACCGGAATAGTCATGCTGATAATGGCATCGTCAGCACTAAACATCTTCGTCGCCATTTCAAAACTGTGCAGAAGGGTGCATAGGTCCCTGATCTGAGACCACTCCTCCAGCGTGATTTGCCCCACATCTGAATCTCGTTGGCCCAGGCTATACGTCAGAACGTATTGCACCAGGGCTTGTCGGTGCTGCCACAGTCGCTGCAACATGTGCAGAGTTGAATTCCACCGGGTAGGCACATCGCATTTTAGCCGGTGAAGTGGCAGGCCCAACGACTTCTGTAGAGATGTAAGTCGCTGAGCTGCGGGATGCGAACGGCGGAAGTGAGCACACAGCGACCGTGCCCTCTGCAGAAGGCCATCTAGTCTGGGATAGTGGGCTAAAAATTGCTGGACAACCAGGTTCAACACGTGAGCCATACAAGGCACGTGTGTGACATTGCCCCGGCGAAGGGCCGCACCCAGGTTTGCAGCATTGTCGCACACGGCCTTCCCTGGTTTCAGGTCCAGTGGAGACAACCATTCATGAAATTGGTTCTCCAGAGCTGACCACAACTCCTCAGCTGTGTGACTCACATTTCCCAGACATTTCAATGTAAAAACCGCCTGATGACGTTGAGCCCTACTGCCAGCATAGTAAGGAGGTGTGCAGGATCCCTTCTGCGCAGTTAGAAAGCTTGTGGCATGACCAGACAGGCTTTGGGTGCAGGTGGAAGACCGAGAGGAGGTTGAGGAGGCAGAAGCAGTGGAGGAAAAATGACATAAAGAGGATTGACGCACAACTCGTGGGGACGGCAAGACTTGGACAGCAGCCCCTTGTCCTGCTGTCACCATAGTTACCCAGTGCCCAGTCAGCGACATGTAACGCCCCTGTCCATGCCTACTCGTCCAAGTGTCTGTGGTGAAATGCACCCTGTCACACACAGAGTTTCTCAAAGAAGCGGTGATGTTGTGTGCGACATGCTGGTGGAGCGCAGGCACACCTTTCTTTGAGAAGTAGTGCCGACTGGGCATCTGGTACTGGGGCACTGCGACGGACATAAGGTCTCGAAAATCCTCTGTGTCCACCAGGCGGAAAGGCAGCATTTCTGTAGCCAAGAGCTTGCAGATGGTGAAATTCAACCTCTTAGCTTTCTCATGGCTAGGAGAAAATGGTCTTTTACTTGTCCACATCTGAGGGACCGAGGGCTGGCTATTGTGCTTAGACGGGGTTGATAAGGGTGTCCCCGGCAAACTGCCGGTCTGTGAGGAAGATGCAGGCGGACATGTTAGGTTGCCTTGATCCAAAGGTGGTGCTATCGATGTCGGACAGCGCTCAAGACCAGCTGGTGTTACCACCTCCAAAGAAAATGATGACCTGCCAATCACGCTGGCTGTTGCGGGTAAAGAGGTGGCAGGTCTGCGCCCCAAAACAGGTGTGACTGCTGTCCCCCCAGTCACAGAGGATGAAGAGGCCGCGGATGCACAAGATATGGCAGACGGTGGTTGGCCCGGCCGGCTAGACCGCATTGTAGCACACTGAGCTTCCCACTGCAACTTATGCTTCATGTCCATGTGCCGGTTCATGCATGAAGTACTCAAACTATGTATTTTTTGGCCTCTACTTAGCTTTTGCTGACAAATGTTACAGATAACACGAGTTGGGTCATCTTTATCGATCTGAAAAAATGCCCAGGCTATGCAAGGCTTAGCACCCATGCGACCTGAAGAGCCACCACGACTTGTGGTGAGAGGCAGAGTTGTGTTTGAGGATGCAGTTGTTGACGTGCTTCCAGTACTACGTCTCTGTCCAGGAAGGCGCAACCTGACCTCGTCGTCACTAGCATCTTCCTCCACCTCCTCTGCTGACCTCATCTCTTGGCTGACTGTGGGTTGACAGTAAGTGGGATCTCCGACCTCATCATCATCACCCTGTGCGTTATCACACCCGTCGTCCTCAGAGCCAACCTGTTCCTGCCCTGACAAAAAACTAAAGTTGTCGCTCCAATCAGGTATTTGAGTCTTATCATCGTCTTCCTCATTGTCTCCACCAACAGGAGTTACAGTTTGGGAATGAGGGTCTACATTATGGTCAGAACCTTCTGCGTCTGGTCCTGGATCCGACTCATAAAGATTCTGGGCATCAGTGCAGATCATTTCCTCGTCTGGATTCACAGAAGCGCTGGAGTCGACCTCTGATTCCCAGGCTATAGTATGAGTAAACAGCTCTGCAGACTCAACCATCTGTTCTACCTCATACTCAGACGGGCAGCTGGAGATTTGGGAGCTGTGAGGAAGCAAGTGCGATTTGGGTGACACCTTTGAGGACTGGAGTATTTGTGATGTTGAAGTTGATGTGGAGGAGAGCCCACTTAAAGGAGCACTTGATATCCGTTGAAGCACCTGCTGTTTTTGTGCCTCATCTGGAATTTGTAGCGATTGGCGTGGCCGTAAGAAAGGGATCTTATCACATTGTCCGCTAAAAGAAGTAGACATTTTAGTTTGGCTGGAAGATGGTCTTTCTTCTGCACCTACCCCACGGACACAACCTTTTTTCCCCTTCCCAACACGTCTATTCCCCTTTCCACCAGCAGCAGGCCTTTTTCCACTCATTTTGGTGGTTAACTAATTCACAACTCTGGAGTTGTTTGCACAAAAAAACAATGGATGGTAACCGAGCAGAGCTGAGTGGCCAAACTGTGGTATTAGGCCAAAACTATTGGCTGGGTTAGATGCAGAAAAAAATTATTTTTAATTTGCAACCTGATGGAGGTCAGTATAGATGGACTAATAGACCAAGTCCCACACACCGCTAGAAGCCCAAATATTTTTTCAGAGCTAGATGCAGAAAATTTTTTTATTCAATTTGCAACCTGATGGAGGTCAGTATAGATGGACTAATAGACCAAGTCCCACACACTGCTAGAAGCCCAAATATTTTTTCAGAGCTAGATGCAGAAAAAAATTATTTTTAATTTGCAACCTGATGGAGGTCAGTATAGATGGACTAATAGACCAAGTCCCACACACCGCTAGAAGCCCAAATATTTTTTCAGAGCTAGATGCAGAAAAAAATTATTTTTAATTTGCAACCTGATGGAGGTCAGTATAGATGGACTAATAGACCAAGTCCCACACACCGCTAGAAGCCCAAATATTTTTTCAGAGCTAGATGCAGAAAAAAATTATATTCAATTTGCAACCTGCTGGAGGTCAGTATAGAAGGACTAATAGAACAAGTCCCACACACTGCTAGAAGCCCAAATATTTTTTCAGAGCTAAATGAAGAAAAAAATTATTTTTAATTTGCAACCTGATGGAGGTCAGTATAGATGGACTAATAGACCAAGTCCCACACACTGCTAGAAGCCCAAATATTTTTTCAGAGCTAGATTCAGAAAAAAATTATTTTTAATTTGCAACCTGATGGAGGTCAGTATAGATGGACTAATAGACCAAGTCCCACACACCGCTAGAAGCCCAAATATTTTTTCAGAGCTAGATGCAGAAAAAAATTATTTTTAATTTGCAACCTGATGGAGGTCAGTATAGATGGACTAATAGACCAAGTCCCACACACCGCTAGAAGCCCAAATATTTTTTCAGAGCTAGATGCAGAAAAAAATTATATTCAATTTGCAACCTGCTGGAGGTCAGTATAGAAGGACTAATAGAACAAGTCCCACACACTGCTAGAAGCCCAAATATTTTTTCAGAGCTAAATGAAGAAAAAAATTATTTTTAATTTGCAACCTGATGGAGGTCAGTATAGATGGACTAATAGACCAAGTCCCACACACTGCTAGAAGCCCAAATATTTTTTCAGAGCTAGATGCAGAAAAAAATTATTTTTAATTTGCAACCTGATGGAGGTCAGTATAGATGGACTAATAGACCAAGTCCCACACACCGCTAGAAGCCCAAATATTTTTTCAGAGCTAGATGCAGAAAATTTTTTTATTCAATTTGCAACCTGATGGAGGTCAGTATAGATGGACTAATAGACCAAGTCCCACACACTGCTAGAAGCCCAAATATTTTTTCAGAGCTAGATGCAGAAAAAAATTATTTTTAATTTGCAACCTGATGGAGGTCAGTATAGATGGACTAATAGACCAAGTCCCACACACTGCTAGAAGCCCAAATATTTTTTCAGAGCTAGATGCAGAAAAAAATTATTTTTAATTTGCAACCTGATGGAGGTCAGTATAGATGGACTAATAGAACAAGTCCCACACGCTGCTAGAAGCCCAAATATTTTTTCAGAGATAAATGAAGAAAAAAATTATTTTTAATTTGCAACCTGATGGAGGTCAGTATAGATGGACTAATAGACCAAGTCCCACACACTGCTAGAAGCCCAAATATTTTTTCAGAGCTAGATGCAGAAAAAAAATATTTTTAATTTGCAACCTGGTGGAGGTCAGTATAGATGGACTAATAGACCAAGTCCCACACACCGCTAGAAGCCCAAATATTTTTTCAGAGCTAGATGCAGAAAAAAATTATATTCAATTTGCAACCTGCTGGAGGTCAGTATAGAAGGACTAATAGAACAAGTCCCACACACTGCTAGAAGCCCAAATATTTTTTCAGAGCTAAATGAAGAAAAAAATTATTTTTAATTTGCAACCTGATGGAGGTCAGTATAGATGGACTAATAGACCAAGTCCCACACACTGCTAGAAGCCCAAATATTTTTTCAGAGCTAGATGCAGAAAAAAATTATATTCAGTTTGCAACCTGATGGAGGTCAGTATAGATGGACTAATAGAATGATGCTATGCCCAAAAGATTTTACTTCACTAGGTGCAGTAAAAAAATTGGTATTCTATACACAGGTGGTATATCTTGCAACACAGATAGGCTACTCCACTGACTAACACACTCTGCAATAGGCCAAAAAGGATTAGCTTTGCTAGATTCAGCCAAATGCTGTGAAAAAAACTTGCACAGCACTGGCACAGACCTGCCTGGCAAAAACTGATAGGAACTGATGTAACCTAGTCCTGAAAAGGACTCCAATTACAATTAGTCTTTACTCCCACGATCTATCTATTTAAGAGCACAGACCTGCCTGATAAAAGTCGTAGGAAATGCTGTAACCTAGTCCTTAAAAGGACTGCAATCACAACTATTCCCTACTCCCAAGCTATCTGTAGATTTGTGCGAAAATTGGCTTGAAATTAACAAGGTATAGCGCACACAGCAACAGCGGTGCCGTCTAACACGCAGCTGCAGCAGTGAGAAAATGGTGGCGACGGGGAAAATGGCTTGGTCTTATAGGGCAAGGACATGTGACATACACTGCCAATCACACATGCCCTTGCTTGTGTGAAAAAAAGCACTTCGCTCCGTGTGTGCGCTGCTGATAGGCTGACAGATTGCACCTCCCCACTGCAAATGCGGGAAAGAGAAAAAAAAATGGAGATCTTCATTGTTCCTGCAGAGATCCATCCCCTGCCCCTCCCCCCGCCCCGCTGTACACTCAAACTGCATATTAACATTAATTTTCATCATTACTGAGAAAAAATCCAGTTATGATTTTGGTGCACGAACAGTTATCGAACATAACCTCGAACAGCCGAATTTTTCTCAAATTGTTCGTGTTCGCCGACCGGCTCGAACACCGCCCAAAACAGCTCGAATTTGAGATTGGCGAACAGTTCGAGTAGAACAACGCTCATCTCTAGTAATTAATAAATGACAGTTAACAGGAACAGTGGAGGTAAAGTCTGGAAGACCAAGCGAAATTTCAGTGAGAGCTGCTCATAGCATTGCTAGAGAGGCAAATCAGAATCTCCCCTTGACTGCAAAAGACCTTCAGAAAGAAATAGAAGATTCTGAAGTTGCGGTACATTGTTCTAGTATTCAGAGACACCTGCACAAATATGGCCTTCACGTGTGGAAAAAACAGGGCATAGAATTTCAGGAAAAGAAAATCTCATCAACCAGTAAGGAGAGGGTGGATCAAACATGCTTTGGGGTTCTGTTGCAGCCAATGACACTGGGAACATTTCCCGGGTAGAGGGAAGAATGGATTCAACGAAATTTCAACAAATTCATGATGCAAACATAACACCATCTGTAAAAAAGCTGAAGTTGAAATGAGGATAGCTTCTGCAAATGGATAATGATCCTCAACACATGTCAAAATCCACAATAGAAAACCTCAAAAGGCCCAAGTTGGAGGTTTTACAATAGCCCTCGCAGTCCCCTGATCTGTACATCATTGAAAATATGTGGCCAGACCTCAAAATTGCAGTGCATGCAAGATGACCCAGGAATCTCACAGAACTGGAGGAATTTTCCAAGGAATAATGGACGAAAATCCCTCAAACAAGAATTGAAAGACTCTTGGCTGGCTACAAAAAGCGTTTAAAAGCTACAATATTTTCAAAAGGGGTACTAACCACGCAGGATGCCCAAACTTTTGCATCAGCCCATTTTCCATTTTGTAATTTTTAAAATGTAAAAGATGAAAAAAAATAATGATTGTCACTCGTTTTTCTTTACTGAGCAGCTTTTTTCTTGCCATAATACAAATTCTAACAGTCTATTCAGTAGGCTGTGTATCCATCAGACTTCTGCACAGCACAACTGATGATCCCAACCCCATTTATAAGGCAAGAAATCCCACTTATTAAACCTGACAGAGCACACCTGTGAAGTGAAAACCATTTCCGGTGACTACCTCTTGAAGCTCATCAAGAGAATGCCAAGAGTGTGCAAAGCAGTCAAAGTAAAAGGTGGCTACTTTGAAGAACCTAGAATATAAGACATATTTTCAGTTGTTTCACACTTTTTTGTTAAGTATATAATTCCACATGTGTTAATGACGCGCCCCTGGGCCTGTGTCGCGCTGCGTTGCGCACGCGGGAGCCTACCCGGAGCCGGATCAGTGGAGGGTTGTAGTCTCGTGGCGGTGACCCGGTCCGTGCCCAGGGAGTCAAACTAGACGGCAGTCTATTCGTAGTAAATAGTTGATGACTACGCCACCCGTTGAGTGCAGCCAGGAAGCTGCTGCTGCAGGGCAGACCGCTGAGGCCGGTGGTAGGATTGTGCAGCGTGATAGTATAACCCCCAACGGGAGGGGTATGGCCTCAGGGCAGCCGACGTGGATGATGGGGGTAGCAGGAACCACTCAGAGACGGTACGGTGTAGTTCAGGGTCTTTTACTGGTAACAACGACAGACCCTCCCGGAGTACTTGCTAGCAAACGGGGCCTGGTCAGTCTTTGAGCAGATGGGATCTCCCCTGGCCAGGCGTAGTTGTAGGCCTCCCAAACTGACTGTACTCTTCTGGCTACCTTGCTAGAAGCTGATGTAAGTAGCCCACGTCCCTGAGTGTACCGTGTGGTGCTCACCCGTATGGCCGGTGACTCGGGGCCTTCTAATGGCTTCCGCTCCACGATGGCGGTGCTGGTCCCACGCGTGTGACCGTGCCTTCGGGCTTCTGGGCCAGAGGACCTGAAATCCCCTGCCTGACGGATTCTGCTGCTGGGTAGGAGTTAGTCCCCACAGCCTCGGACTCCGGGTCCGGTAAAGAATCTTCTTAGTCAGGGCGAGCTTTGCAGCTGCCAGCCCCTGACTCCTTGTAACTCTGCTGTTTCCTATCCTGCTTCTTGTCTCCACTCTCCTTGTCTGACTCACCCTGCCTCAGCCCCGGGTTTATACAGGGGAAGTTCTTCCCCTCCCAAGACTGGGCAGGAGGTGTGGCATGCACAGGATCCCTGACCAAAGGACCTCCCACCTGCTCTCAGACATAACATTACATTACTGTGGAAAACCAGACCCCTGGGGTGCCACATTAATTCATAGTTTTGATGCCTTCAGTTTGAATGTACAATTTTCATAGTCATGAAAATACAGAAATATCTTTAAATGAGAAGGTGTGTCCAAACTTTTGGTCTGTACTGTATATCTATATACACTGCTCAAAAAAATAAAGGGAACACTCAAATAATACATCCTTGATCTAAATGAATAAAATATTCTCATTGAATACTTTGTTCTGTACAAAGTTGAATGTGCTGACAACAAAATCACACAAAAATCAACAATGGAAATCAAATTTATTAACCAATGGAGGCCTGGATTTGGAGTCACCCCCAAAATGAAAGTGGAAAAACACACCACAGGCTGATCCAACTTTGATGTAATGTCCTTAAAACAAGTCAATATGAGGCTCGGTATTGTGTGTGGCCTCCACGTGCCTGTATGACCTCCCTACAATGCCTGGGCATGCTCCTGATGAGGTTGAGGATGGTCTCCTGTGGGATTTCCTCCCAGACCTGGACTAAAGCATCCGCCAACTCCTGGACAGTCTGTGGTGCAACGTGACGTTGGTGGTTAGAGAGAGACATGATGTCCCAGATGTGCTCAATCGGATCCAGTTCTGGGGAACAGGCGGGCCGGTCCATAGCTTCAATGCCTTCATCTTGCAGGAACTGCTGACACACTCCAGCAACATGAGGTCTGGCATTGTCCTGCATTAGGAGGAACCCAGGGCCAACCGCACCAGCATATGGTCTCACAAGGGGTCTGAGGGGCTCATCTTGGTACCTAATGGCAGTCAGTCTACCTCTGGCGAGCACATGGAGAGCTGTGCGGCCCTCCAAAGAAATAACACCCAACACCATTACTGACCCACTGCCAAACCGGTCATGCTGAAGGATGTTGCAGGCAGCAGATCGCTCTCCACGGCGTCTCCATACTCTGTCACGCCTGCCACATGTGCTTAGTGTGAACCTGCTTTTATCTGTGAAGAGCACAGGGCGCCAGTGACGACTTTGCCAATCCTGGTGTTCTGTGGCAAATGCCAAGCGTCCTGCATGGTGTTGGGCTGTGAGCATAACCTCCATCTGTGGACGTCCGGCCCTCATACCACCCTCATGGAGTCGGTTTCTAACCATTTGTGCAGACACATGCACATTTGTGGCATGCTGGAGGTCATTTTGCAGGGCTCTGGCAGTGCTCCTCCTGTTCCTCCATGCACAAAGGCGGAGGTAGCGGTCCTGCTGCTGGGTTGTTGCCCTCCTACTGCCCCCTCCACGTCTTCTGGTGTACTGGCCTGTCTCCTAGTAGCGCCTCCAGCCTCTGGACACTACGCTGACAAACACAGCAAACCTTTTTGCCACAGCTCGCATTGATGTGCCATCCTGGATGAGCTGCACTACCTGAGCAACTTCTGTGGGTTGTAGAGTCCGTCTCATGCTACCACGAGTGTGAAAGCACAACCAACATTCAAAAGTGACCAACACATCAGCCAGAAAGCATTGGTACTGTACTGAAATGTGGTCTGTGGTCCCCACCTGCAGAACCACTCCTTTATTGAGTGTGTCTTGATAATTGCCAATAATTTCCATCTATTGTCTATTCCATTTGCACAACAGCATGTGAAATTGATTGTCAATCAGTGTTGCTTCCTTAGTGGACAGTTTGATTTCACAGAAGTTTGATTTACTTGGAGTTATAGTCTGTTGTTTAAGTGTTCCCTTTATCTTTTTGAGCAGTGTATATATATAAAATTTTTTTTTTGCCTAAAATGCAATACAATTGTGCCATCTTTAACTTTAAGCCTTTTAGACATAATTTCATCTTAAACTTGCTTAATTTTTTTACAATAACAGTGATTTTGACCAGGGGTGCTCAAACTTTTACATCCCACTGTATATAGGGAGTTGTGGGGTGCTATAATTTGTATATAAGGAGCTGTGAGGGCCATCGTAGTGTAATAGGGGGCTATGGGAACCATAATAATTTATATAGGGAGCTGTGAAAGCAATAATAATGTATATTAGTGATTATGAAGTCAGCATATTATGGAGCTGTGGAGGCTGTTTTACTGTTGATAGGGAGCTGTGGGGGCCCATACTGTATATAGGTAGCTGGGGAGGCCATCAAACTGTATATAAAAGGAGTTATAGAGGCATTCATATCCTTATATAGGCAGCTCTGGAAGCCATAATACCTTATGTAGCGAGCTGTGAGGCCACCATATTGTATATAGGGAATTGTGGGGTCATCATACTTCATATTGGTAGCTGTGGGGGCCATCAATTTGTACATAGGTGGTTTTGGGAGCAATCACACTGTATATAGGGAGCTTTAGGGCCCTTCATAATATGTATGGGATCTGCAGTGGCCATCATACTGTATATACTGTAGGAAACTGTTGGGGACAATATGTTGTATTTAGGGTGCTGTACGGGACAACATGTTTTATACAAACAGGGAGCCATAGAGGCCATAATTATTTGTTTAGGGAGCTGTGGGGTGCCATTATACTGCATATGGAGGGGATATGGAGCCTTATACTCAGTATTACCAGGCCATAGGCATCATACTGCATATAGGGGGTAAAGGGAATCATACTGTGTATAAGGGCTATTGGGCTAATTCCCCATAGTGTGAATAAGAGGGCTATAGGCCATCATACTGTGTATAGAGTTATGTAATATTATACAGTATACTGGTGCTTCTCACAAAATTAGAATATCATCACAAAGTTAATTTATTTCAGTTCTTCAATACAAAAAGTGAAGCTCATACATTATGTAGAGTCATTATAAACAGAGTGATCTATTTAAAGTGTTCCTACCATTGTTAGGAACATGCAAGGAGTTTTAGGTTCATGTGATACCAATGTATACCGTAAAATTAAAACCTCAAAAAACAATGTCACAATTACATTTGTTCATTGCAGGTTTAAATTGCACTGCGGGGAGCGGCGCAATTTCAATTTTCGCCTCAGGGAGTAGAAAAAGGTAAAATCAGCCCTGAAGAGGAAAAACATGGAAATGTTTTCTTAAAAACTGTTTATGCATTAGTTTTTCTAATTTGCAATAATAACATCTGTAAATTGAGCCAGCACACTATTATTCTTTTGAAAGCAAAATTAATGTATTCTGTGCTTTCAAATTGATCACATACAAGAACAATGTGTTCTTTTACAGATACAATCCAAACTATTTTGTTTTCTTGCTGTAATGACTTTGTCTAAGGCCACTGCTAGATACAATATTCCTAAGGATGTGTTCATAAATTCCTTCAAGTCTGTGTAGCAGAAAACAAGTTTGCTATCAGTATTGATACAAAGTGCAAAACCCAGGCTGGATACATAAAGGTGAGATACCAGATTTAAAAATGAGGAAGGAAATGTTGTACACAGTAAAGAAAACTAATATCCAGAATTTTTAATTAGCTGCAAAGAAACCTTCACTCAAACCCAACACACTGTATTGTACATCATGTTGTTCAAAATATCCTAAAAAATAATGTTTTACATAATTTTTGGTGTGATTTACACTCTTCATTGGTGTTTTTTTCACAATCTCAACTTTACTACAACTTGATTTTGGTCTAAACGCTGTATTAATAATGTTCACTGTAAGGTTAGGTGCACAATATGTTTGTGAGCATTTTTGGATGCATATGCTCAAGCGATTTGTGCTCAATGGTGGCCACTGTTAGGAAGGATGCTGAGGCATCGGTCCACCATAGAGACTCACTGAAAAAATTCATGCATACTGCTTGATAAATGTTTCTTTGCAGTGGCCCTCTGTATAGTAAGCACAGTCTGCTGTGCTTTCCTGTACAATAAAACAAACATTCTGCAGACAAATACCTGCCAGACAGAGGCCAAAAGAACATACTTTTGGTCTTGGTCTGGAAAATGGGGATCTATGGCAACGTTACAGAATACATTGGGAAAAGCTCCTAACAAATACTGTAGGCTAGATAAGTGGAAGCTCCAACACCTTGACAATCAAAACCATATTGCATATAGCTTGTTATTATAGAAATGTTAGCTGGATTGCGTTCTATTAGTTTCCAGCTTAATTCAGCTTGTTTTGTAAGGGAAATTATATACAGTTATATGAAAAAGTTTGGGCACCCCTATTAATCTTAAGCTTAATGTTTTATAAAAATTGTTGTTTTTGCAACAGCTATTTCAGTTTGATATATGTAATAACTGTTGGACACAGTAATGTTTCTGCCTTGAAATGAGGTTTATTGTACTAACAGAAAATGTGCAATCTGCATTCAAACAAAATTTGACAGGTGCATAAGTATGGGCACCCTTATCATTTTCTTGTTTTAAATACTCCTACCTACTTTTTACTGACTTACTAAATCACTTTTTTTGGTTTTGTAACCTCATTGAGCTTTGAACTTCATAGCCAGGTGTATGCAATCATGAGAAAAGCTACTTAAAGTGGCCACTTGCAAGTTGTTCTCCTGTTTGAATCTCCTCTGAAGAGTGGCATCATGGGCTCCTCAAAACAACTGTCAAATGATCTGAAAACAAAGATTATTCAACATAGTTGTTCAGGGGAAGGATACAAAAAGCTGTCTCAGATATTTAACCTGTCAGTTTCCACTGTGAGGAACATAGTAAGGAAATGGAAGAACACATGGACAGTTCTTGTTAAGGCCAGAAGTGGCAGGCCAAGAAAAACATCAGAAAGGCAGAGAAGAAGAATGGTGAGATCAGTCAAGACTATCCTCAGACCACCTCCAGAGAGCTGCAGCATCAACTTGCTGCAGATGGTGTCACTGTGCATCGGTCAACTATACAACGCACTTTGCACAAGGAGAAGCTGTATGGGAGAGTGATGCGAAATAAGTCATTTCTGCAAGCACGCCACAAACAGAGTCGGCTGAGGTATGCAAAAGCACATTTGGAGAAGCCAATTTCTTTTTGGAAGAAGGTCCTGTGGACTGATGAAACCAAGATTGAGTTGTTTGGTCATACAAAAAGGCGTTATGCATGGCGGCAAAAAAACACAGCATTCCAAGAAAAACACTTGCTACCCACAGTAAAATTTGGTGGAGGTTCCATCATGCTTTGGGGCTATGTGGCCAATGCCGGCACCGGGAATCTTGTTAAAGTTGAAGGATGCATGGACTCCACTCAGTATCAGCAGATTCTTGACAATAATGTTCAAGAATCAGTGACAAAGTTGATGTTACTCAGGGGATGGATCTTTCAGCAAGACAATGATCCAAAACACCGCTCCAAATCTACTCAGGCATTCATGCAGAGGAACAATTACAATGTTCTGGAATGGCCATCCCAGTCCTCAGACCTGAATATCATTGAACATCTGTGGGATCATTTGAAGAGGGCTGTCCATGCTCGGCGACCATCAAACTTAACTGAACTGGAATTGTTTTGTAAAGAGGAATGATCAAAAATACCTTCATCCAGGATCCAGGAAATCATTAAAAGCTACAGGAAGTGACTAGAGGCTGTTATTTTGGCAAAAGGAGGATCTACTAAATATTAATGTCACTTTTCTGGTGAGGTGCCCATACTTATGCACCTGTCAAATTTTGTTTGAATGCAGATTGCACATTTTCTGTTAGTACAATAAACCTCATTTCAAGGCAGAAACATTACTGTGTCCAACAGTTATTACATATATCAAACTGAAATAGCTGTTGCAAAAACACCAATTTTTATAAAGCATTAAGCTTAAGATTAATAGGGGTGCCCAAACTTTTTCATAGAACTGTAATTGAAGGGATTTCTGCAACACATGAAGACAAAGGTTTCCTGATTGGCTTGCAGTATTTCAACTGGTGACCAGTGAACAAGAATCTGTTAGGACTTGATACTGAGAGAGGGAAGAGGAAACTGCTTGAGTTTCTAAAAAATAGTTTTTTACACGGAGGCCCCAATCCATCAAAGCCATTTTGCCAGAATTCTGGCGTAAATTGTTTAAAAAAGTCGCAAAATGTTGGCACAACTTGGAGTTGAGCAAACATTTTCTGACTTTTGGTGCTTTCACGCCCATTTCTCCATTTCTGGAGGAAGACTAAGGAGAAGTTCAGGGCCCTGAGGTCTGAAGGTCAAAAGAGATACAGACGGATGACGGAAAAAGAGTTAGGCAACTTGGGGAAGGGTAAAGCGGACAACTCTGAGGAAAATTCCCTAAACGTCCAAGGCCTGTAGAAGGACTGATGGAGCCAGCTTTCACTACTCCCAAGGAGGGGAGAACGGATGGGGACATACCTGAGGAGAGTGGGACTGTGTTCTGGAAAGCTGTAGTACCGAGAAAACTAACTCTGAGGATAGGACAGGCACGGACAGTGGAGGAAGCTGAAACTGTAACGGTGTTGTCCAAAAAGACTGTATCTGTGACTAAAACTGAATGGCGAAAAGAGTTAAGTCAAGTTGTTTTTTATATAAAAGAGACTGTGTGTGACAGTGATTGCTTGCCTTCATCTGCTGGACTCCTAAAGAAGACGAAAGGACAACAAGTGAGTGTTGTGCACTACATGCAAATCACAATACAAAACGGACATTATCTTTTATTCGTGGGTGGTCAGGCTGTAGTAGCACAACAACTGCAGTCCCTCGCCACTACTACGACCCTGTACCGCTCACAAAATTGGTGTAGTCGGCAGGATATAGAGTCCTCGCATATAGAGAGCGGAGGAACCCCTGAAACAGTTAAAATGGAGGCCATTAGAAGTCTCAAAATAGCGGCCATTGAAAATTCTAAAATGGCGGATAATGGCGCAAGGCTGGTGATAGCTTCACCCATTGTGGATGCTCTAAATTTAAAATGGCGTGAAAATCCATTTGGCCTGAGCAGTGGCCTTTGCCGAGAGGTCCACCCATCGTCAGTGGAGCTTGCCCCTGGTGGGCGCAACGGAAGAAAAAGAAACTTCACGGATTGCTGCGAGTCAATGGAGAACGAGAGGGGACTCCTAAGAAATGGGCAGGTGAGACGGAAGAATACCCACTCCAGATGAGGCAGAGCGGTAGAGGAGTGCGGTTGAAACAGAGCGGGCTGGTGCCATTGCTGGTGAGAATGATAAAAAGGAGCAGCAAGTCATGGAGCGGTCTGAAGTGACTAGAGAGATAATGGCCGCAGTATAAAGCATGGTGGCCAGACGTGAAGGTTATGTCCTGTAATGCCCCAGTTATGCTTGTTGCACTGAGAAAATTAAGCCAGGGATTGTTCTGCATCCCTGAGGGCAGGAGCATTACAAAAAAAGACCAGAGGTATCCGGTACTGGCCAGCATGGCCACAGTTAAAGAAAAAAAAAAGTTTGCTTTTGTGTGTTTTCCCCCATCCAGTTATTTTGCACTTGTTGACGTGCTCCTACTGGATTACGTGACTGAAACACCTTCAGGGTTAATTGCCTTTTTTGTAACAGAAATGGACTGTGTGTGTGTATCTGCTCTGAGGACTATGCCCTTTCTTTCCTTGAACTGCCTTTACTCTTACCTTGGACTGTACCTACAGGAGCTGATGAGCAGCACACTTGCTTTAAAGGGGACGTAGCCAGCAAAAAGGAAGGAGGGGGAATCTGTCAGGACGACGAGAGGATTGTGCCGGGTCACTGCTCCATGACTGTCGAAGCTGATGGAAGCTGGCCAGTGGGCCATTGTGTTCATGGAAAGACTTCCTGTGTTCAGCGAACCCAGAACAGGGTTTGTTGGCCAACGGGCCTGTTTGGGATGTTTTCATGTGCCCCAGTTGCAAGGGGGCCAGGGTCAGTCAGACCCATGTTTAAAAAGGAACTTGGACACTCTGTGTCGGGGTCGTCGGAGCTGTGGGACCGGGGTCATGTGGACCCATGTGAAAAATGGACGACCCGATGTGCGTGCCGGATTGAAGAGGAGAAGGACTGTGCCCATGGACGATTGGGCAACTTTTACTTGTGTGGCTCAGAGGGCCGGTTTAAAAAAAAAAGAAAAGGACTCTAACCAAGAGTGTTATAATTATATGTGTGAGAATATTTAATAAATACTTTAAATGTAGTATTATATGCTAATGAACATGTTGGTATTCTACCGATACCATATGGTCGGTGATGACCATATTTTAGAAGAGAGGAATGTAAGAGGGTGACCGGGATGGTCATGCGCCTCTTTCCCTTTTGTGAATGTATTGTTCTACTCTGTGTTTATATATGAATATGAAAATGTCTATTGTCTATTGTTAGTTACAGGGACAATATATCTTAGGAGTGGATGGTATATTAGATTAGGAATTGGGTACAGTGCAGTGGTGGGCACAATAGTTTAGGATAGAAATAGTTAATATATTTAGTAATAGCTCCAGTGTGGAAGGAGCCAGGGAAGTAACGGAGCAGTTTGCCCAGCAATCGACGGAGACGGTTGATGATTGGTCCAGTTGAAAAAGGGGGAGGAGTTTGGGCCAGAGGAGAGCAACGGTTATTCCTGGCAGGAATCAGTTCGGTCAGGGCTGTAGTTGCTGTTGCTAACGTTGAGTCTGTGCTTGAGGAAGACTGAGGAGAAGTTCAGGGCCAAGGGGGCTGAAGGTCAACAGAGATACAGATGGATGATGGAAAAAGAGTTAGACAGCTTGGGGAAAGATAAAGCAGACAACTCTGAGGAAAATTCCCTAAACATCCGAGGCCTGTAGAAGGACTGATGGAGCCAGCTTTCACTACTCCCAAGGAGGGGAGAACGGATGAAGACATACCCGAGGAGAGTGGGACCATGATCTGGAAAGCTGTGGTACCAGGAAAACTAACTCTGAGGATAGGACAGGAAGGGACAATGGAGGAAGCTGAAACTGTAACAGTGATGTCCAAAAAGACTGTATCTGTGACTAAAACTGATTGCCAACAAGAGTTAAGTAAAGTTGTTTTTCATATAAAAGAGACTGTGTGACAGTGATTGCTTGCCTTCAACTGCTGGACTCCTAAAGAAGACAAAGGGACAACAAGGGATTGTGAGTGTTGAGCACTACATGCAAATTACAATACAAAACGGACATTATCTTTTATTTGGAGGCGGTCAGAGTGTAGCAACACAACAACTGCAGTCTCTCGCCACTACTACCACCCTGTACCCCTCACAAAAGTAGAACAAAGACTCTGGAAAAGCAACATGGCTCCTACTCCCTCAAGTAAAATCCAGTGAACTCTGCTCTCCCAAATCCAAATTTTCCCCTTCTTCTGAGCCCCACTGTGTCTAAACCGCAGTAAGTTAGTTTGTAAGTCATGATTAGTAGCCCTATTACCGAGAAATAAATAGACTTTATTTTCCCTAAAGTCCCAGTATATTGTTTGTTTTTCCTTTCTCTAAGAAGAACTTGGATACATTTATTTATAAAGCGCCATCAACTTATGTGGTGCTTTATATAGCATAATATACATAGTTAATATGGCATATAAAAGATAATTTTTTTAACTTTTAGGTTTCTAAGCTGCAATATTTTACTACTTGATTTCTCTTGCTGGAGCCTCTCAGCCATTTGTATAATCATAATCCCTAGTGACATATGCAATGATAGCAACTGACTGCTTTAGCTCTCTCCAGCACTTTGTTGCTAGAAATGCTGAGTTTAATTAGCTGTACAAAATACAGAGGAGCAAATGGGTCACCTTTATGTCAGGTTTTCAGCAGTCAATTCTTTGCTCATTTTCTTAGGATTGCCCTTAGTGCCATGCACTTCGCATACAGCCCATGGAGCCAAAAATCTCAAACACTTATGAGAAAACACTTTGAACGGGGGAAGTAATGCGATTATAAAACTATGAGCTTTGAGGGATTTTTTCCATGTGAAGATTGGTAAAGGCCTGTTTTTCTTTAATTAAGTAATTACCACAGTTCACAGCTCTGCAGTCATTCTCATGTTTGTTCACTGCAGTGAAAGATAATTTGTTAAAGCATCCAGCATGCCCCAATGGTTACTTTTCAGCTCCAGGTGTAAATATATCTGCTGTGAAGCCAAGACTGAAGTGCACTGCACACATGGGGTTATCTGTGTCCGACACTTAAAAACAAAATGTCACTTACATTTATAGATGACACGCTCCTTGGCTTGATAGGTTATTTCTTAACTATTTTGATGTACGAGGAGCAAAGTGACAAGTTAATCTACAGGTTTCACCTAATCCTGTTTTCCTCTTAGTACTGTGTAAGAGACAATGAAGCAAACAGTATTTTGGGCATGGTTGCCAACTGTCCATAAATTTACAGACAGTCCGTAAAAACCTGGTGCTTTTCTCTGCCATTCGTAGCGTCTGTCAGAAAAAAGCACCATATGTGAATTTTTCCCCCAACCCCGAAGTTTGTACTGTGCATGTGCTAAAAAGGCTGCCACGAGCAGTACAACCAGGACCCATCCCGGAAGAGGAATCGCATGGGAAAGCATCTTCCAATCCCTGCTGAACGAGCCGCCGGGACGCCATTGTATCCAGCCTCTTAGGGAAGAAGAAGTGGTGTCAGGAGCGATAGTGGTGAGTATAATTCTGTGTGTGCCTGTCTTCAAATTCTCATACACAGCACCATACTGTATATACAGGTCTACAGTTTATTCAACCTGTATATTGTATATTTGTATATAATATATGTATATTGGATCTATGGCACCAGGCCAGAAATGTCCCTACAGGACACTTATCATGTCTAGGAGCTACAACATAGGAATTTGGGGGGGGTTTGTGCAGAGCAGCAGGGAGCCACAGCAAAAAACCTGCTGCTGTTTCCCATGACCAACATGCATGTTGCCTTTTAGCTGCTGGGCATCTTGAATGTAACACCAGCAGCAGGTCCCGAACTTCACCAAAGGCAAGGTTAACTACTGGTGTATATGTACATGAATGGGAGACCTAGTATTTTATACCCTGAAAATGATCTGCAGTGGGTTATGCTTGGTAGTGAACTATATTATTATTTTATGACAGTTACTGTAACTTTTTCTTCTGTGTTGGCTTGTGCTGCAGCTCAACTCCTCCAGAGACATTATTTATGCATATATATATATATATATATATATATATATATATATATATATATATATATATATATATACAGTTCTATGAAAAAGTTTGGGCACCCCTATTAATCTTAAGCTTAATGCTTTATAAAAATTGGTGTTTTTGCAACAGCTATTTCAGTTTGATATATGTAATAACTGTTGGACACAGTAATGTTTCTGCCTTGAAATGAGGTTTATTGTACTAACAGAAAATGTGCAATCTGCATTCAAACAAAATTTGACAGGTGCATAAGTATGGGCACCTCACCAGAAAAGTGACATTAATATTTAGTAGATCCTCCTTTTGCCAAAATAACAGCCTCTAGTCACTTCCTGTAGCTTTTAATGATTTCCTGGATCCTGGATGAAGGTATTTTTGATCATTCCTCTTTACAAAACAATTCCAGTTCAGTTAAGTTTGATGGTCGCCGAGCATGGACAGCCCTCTTCAAATGATCCCACAGATGTTCAATGATATTCAGGTCTGAGGACTGGGATGGCCATTCCAGAACATTGTAATTGTTCCTCTGCATGAATGCCTGAGTAGATTTGGAGCGGTGTTTTGGATCATTGTCTTGCTGAAAGATCCATCCCCTGAGTAACATCAACTTTGTCACTGATTCTTGAACATTATTGTCAAGAATCTGCTGATACTGAGTGGAGTCCATGCGTCCTTCAACTTTAACAAGATTCCCGGTGCCGGCATTGGCCACATAGCCCCAAAGCATGATGGAACCTCCACCAAATTTTACTGTGGGTAGCAAGTGTTTTTCTTGGAATGCTGTGTTTTTTTGCCGCCATGCATAACGCCTTTTTGTATGACCAAACAACTCAATCTTGGTTTCATCAGTCCACAGGACCTTCTTCCAAAAAGAAATTGGCTTCTCCAAATGTGCTTTTGCATACCTCAGCCGACTCTGTTTGTGGCGTGCTTGCAGAAATGACTTATTTCGCATCACTCTCCCATACAGCTTCTCCTTGTGCAAAGTGCGTTGTATAGTTGACCGATGCACAGTGACACCATCTGCAGCAAGTTGATGCTGCAGCTCTCTGGAGGTGGTCTGAGGATAGTCTTGACTGATCTCACCATTCTTCTTCTCTGCCTTTCTGATGTTTTTCTTGGCCTGCCACTTCTGGCCTTAACAAGAACTGTCCATGTGTTCTTCCATTTCCTTACTATGTTCCTCACAGTGGAAACTGACAGGTTAAATCTCTGAAACAGCTTTTTGTATCCTTCCCCTGAACAACTATGTTGAATAATCTTTGTTTTCAGATCATTGGACAGTTGTTTTGAGGAGCCCATGATGCCACTCTTCAGAGGAGATTCAAACAGGAGAACAACTTGCAAGTGGCCACTTTAAGTAGCTTTTCTCATGATTGCATACACCTGGCTATGAAGTTCAAAGCTCAATGAGGTTACAAAACCAAAAAAAGTGATTTAGTAAGTCAGTAAAAAGTAGGTAGGAGTATTTAAAACAAGAAAATGATAAGGGTGCCCATACTTATGCACCTGTCAAATTTTGTTTGAATGCAGATTGCACATTTTCTGTTAGTACAATAAACCTCATTTCAAGGCAGAAACATTACTGTGTCCAACAGTTATTACATATATCAAACTGAAATAGCTGTTGCAAAAACAACAATTTTTATAAAACATTAAGCTTAAGATTAATAGGGGTGCCCAAACTTTTTCATATAACTGTATATATATATATATATATATATATATATATAGATAGATAGATATCTATTGTGGTGCAGTGAAAGGTGTAGTACTGGGTGGAAGGTATATTTCTCCCAGCAAGATAAAATGTGGCCTGGATTTTCCCTAATTCTCCGGGTTTTCAGCGCAATACCTGACATACACAGCTGCAGCAATTAAGCCTGCATAAGCCAGTTAGTGGGGAAATCTCAGGGGGTGAGGAGCTAGGCTGGAGTGAGCCTGAATTTGTATTGCTGTTTGGATACATGCTGGAAAGGTCTGTGACAAAGATTCAAGCAACCCTGGGAATGGCACCTGGTGATCGCCTGTGGTCTGCAACACATCACTAGTGGTGACAAGGCGGCAGCTTAGTTAAGTCCGTCCCATGCAAGGGTGAGTCTGAGACTGGTGGTTCTCCAAGTTGGAGTACATTTACATTGTGTTTTTTCCCTTTTTGCCACCTGCTCTTTAAAGTGTGAATTAAACACTGAAGTTTGGACTTTAAGCCTGTGTGTTGCCTCATTACTGGGTTGCTGCCGCTGCCTACCAGAGCAAATCCCTACACTATATATACTGTATATATAGAGAGAGAGAGAGAGAGAGAGAGAGAGAGAGAGAGAGAGAGAGAGAGAGAGATACAGCATATGTATATACATATCACTGCACAATACCACTTCTCCTGTCCTGTAATATAATTTGAAGTATCTCCTCTGGCTCCTATTCTTGTAATTTTGGTGTGTGGTCTTTAGGGAGTGTGGTTTTTAGGAGGTATGGTCTTTAGGGGACATGTCAAATGTCCGTAAAAATTTTAGGCCATCCATGAATTTAAATCCAGTTGTCCAGAAATTTTTTTTAGAAGGTTGGCAAACCTGATTTTGGGTATGTATTAGTGTTGATCGAGCACTGAAATGCTCGAGTGCTCGGTACCCAAATTGAGCACGTAGGATGAATTTGACTCAAGTATCGAGCATAATGCAAGTAAATGGCCAACTCGAGCATTTTTCCAGGGGACAAAAAATTCTCTCTCTATCTCTTTCTATATATATCTCTCTCAAATCTATTTCAAAATGGTTGAATGATCCTTTCTCTTTTATTTGGCCCCATGTTGAAATACACACTTTAACCCCTTAATGCTCCATATTGACTATATAATTATAGAGCATATCAGGGTGCTCGGAATGGGTTTAGGAGCTGATCCCATCCCACACAGTGCAGATGCTGGCTATATGGCATACAAGCCATCTGGATTTAACAGCAGTGATCAGCAATACCCCCAATCACTGCTAATAATCTCAGTGCATTTTATAGCCACGAACGGGCGCGGGCATTCATAGTTACAAAGTTTCATAGGTTGCAATTTCAAAATGATCAGTACAAGGTACACATTGTCATCCAGGCGGAGATTGAGTTTAGTTTTTGAAAACTCTTGGACTTAAAGAGGACCTTTCATCAAAGTTTTCATGTTGAACTGGTGCACAATGTAATAGAGCAGAATAAAATGTTTTTGTTTATTTTTTATTTTCCTTCTCCATTGTAGAGATATTACCAATCAAAGTATTAATTTTCGTTATTTTCAAGTGGGTGTTATCAGATAGTTTTCACTGGGGGCTTGTACTTCTTCCTCCTGTTTGACATTGCCCAATGATAAGTAGGAAAGAATACACAGCAGAAAGAAAACACATTCCTCAATAGCTTAGAGCAGGATTCTCCTGTATGAGATGTAATGATAGACAGCTATGCCCTCCTGGTCGGACCTCGTCCATGATTATAAAGTGCTGGGAGTAGTGCACAAATGACTACTACCTTTCAGTTAAAGTCGTTGAAGTCAGTGTGGGCAAAGGGTTGTAAATAAGTGGGAGACTTCTGGAATTGAATGTACAATGAAGCTGAAGTAAATGCAAACAGGAAATGGGAAGTGAATGTGTGGTGCAGGTAGTATGAAGCATCAAGGGGGACAAGGTCATGTGACAAGCTGTGTCGCAGTTAAAAAATAAAAAAAAAACTGAGGCCAAGACAAAGGATGAATCATTACCTAAACATTTGTCAGGTCAGACATGCAGTGCTAGCTGAAGTGGCTTATAGCCACACCCAAGTGAGCTGACAAAAGAAGGACCAGTTCTCTGGCCCAAACTAAGAAGTTTGATGAAAGGCAGGAACCCTACTTAAAGGAATGGAAGATCTTGTAACCAGTTAAAGTCAGGAGGCCTTCTTAAAGGTAGAGATGGTCATGTGAGCAGAAGGTGCAGGAAGCCTTCTTAAAGGAACAATCATGTGAGTGAGAAGTGCAGGAAGCCTTAATAAAGGGGAATGAATAATCCAGTGAGTGGATAAAGGCATATGGACAATCGAGTGAGCAGTTGAAGATTTAGACAACCTGGTGGACTGAAACCAAGAGACCTAAGCGACGATACGGAAAAGACCTGGGCTGCGCTCTAGGAGATGGAAGTAGCCGTAATGACACTTTGATGAAGTGACTAGTCGGTATACCACGGCAATAGACCTGCTGCCTAACGGAGAAATAGAGCTGACTCCCGTTGAGGCCTGTTACAGTGAGTGCCACGACAGACTTAGTGTTTAGGTGACGTCGGTGATGACTACCACATGGACTTTGACATACCACGGACTAAGGTACCAGTAGTAGTATCATTTGCTAAGTTGTTAACTTTGTGATTCAAAACTGTGTTGTGAAACAAAGATACTGTTTATATACCTAGAATAATAACCCCCAGTATTGTGAACTAGTTTAAAGAAGATGTCCAGTACTTTATTCCCCCCACCCCATGTATCCCCCTGGGCCCCCTAAGACTTATTGTAAATACCTTCTGTTGCTGATAATGCCTGTGAGTGGCGCTATCCTTGGCCGCTCACAGGCATCACGTGTCCCTGCGCTGACATCACGACAAGTGAGGCGTGGCTCAGCGCTGGGGTCCCCGCGGTGGCTGCTGGGTTGTGGGTGGGGTTACCCTCTCGCGTCACACCCAGCATCCACCGCGCACTTTCTCAATGAATGGGGAGAGGCAGAGCGCGCGATGGATGCCGGGTGTGACACAGGGGGGGGGGGGGAACCCCGCCCACAGCCTGGCATCCACCGTGGAACCAGGAAGATAAAGACCCCCGGCTGCTGCCAGCACTTGTTGTGACATAAGTGGTCACGTGATGCCTGGGAGCGGCCAGTGATAGCGCCGCTGACAGGCATTATCTGCAACAGAAAGTATTTACAATAAGTCTTAGGGGTGCTAGGGGATACAAAGTAGTGGACAACCCCTTTAACATTTATGGTAAATCATTAAACCTTTAGCCATTTCATTTCTGTTCATCTAAATTGTTTGTTGTAAATTATCACTTGGTTCAAGTTACCGCTGCATCTTCATCTTCTGCTCTGTTACATCTGCATACCCATTTACAGGGTTTAGCTGCGTTACAGTATTAATCCTTCTATCAACCTCTAATAGCACTGTCGCCAATGCTGCACCGCCTCTCCATCCCCACACTGCCTGACTGGAGATAAGAGTTAAAAGATGTCAATAATCACACTTACATGTACTTTGTTCATGGCAACTTGTGATCATTCTGCACTGAGATCAGGCCAGGGCGTCATTACATCTCATACAGGAGTATCCTTCTGTAAGGTATTGTAGAGGTGTGTTATCTTTCTGCAGTGCATTGTTTCCTGCTTTTGATTGGGCAATGTCATACAGGGGCAAGAAGTACACCCCCCAAGTGAAAACTGTTATTGATGCGCCCCCTGGGCCTGTGCTGTGCAGGGGATACCCGGAGCTGGATCGCTGGGGGTTGTAGTCCTCCGTGGCTGTGACCCGGTCCGTGCCCAGAGCGGTCAAACCAGTGGCAGTCTGAGTGTGATAACAAATGTCCGACTACGCCACCCGTGGATTGTGGTCAGTGGGGACCTCCGCTGCGCTGCAGACCGCTGAGGCTGATGTTGTATGCGCAGCCAAGTATGGGATAACTCCCCACGGGAGAAGTATTGCCTCAGGGCAGCTAGTGTGGATGATGGGAGTGATGGTGTGAGTGTCCCAGTACTGATGGTGCTGGTGCAGCGATGAAACACAGAGACGTGTGGTGCAGTTCAGGGTCTTTACTGATGGAATAACGCAGACCCTCCCGGGAGTACTGGTTAGCAGTAGGGGCCTGGTCAGTCTGTAAGCAAGTAGGATCTCCCCTGGCCAGGTGGAGTTGTAGGCCTCCCCGACTATCTGCACTCTTTCCTGGCTACCTTGCTCTATACGGGTAGAAGTAGCCCACGTCCCTGAGTATACCGTGTGGTGCTCACCCGTATGGCCGGTGACTTGGGGCCTTCCGTTAGCCTCCGCTTCACGATGGCGGTGCTGGTCCCTTGCTTGTGACCGTGCCTCCGGGCTTCTATGGCCAGAGGACATGGAATCCCCTGCCGGTTGGAATCTGCTGCTGGACCTGGATGTCCCCACAGCCTCGGACTCCGTGTCCAGGTTTAGTGTCTTCAGCCAAGGCAAGCTTTCTAGCTTCCAGCCTCTGGCACTCGCTCCTGCTCCTACAGAGCTCCTAGTTCTTGCTTTCCCTCTCCAGGCTCTGACAGACCTAATCCCGCCCCAGACCCAGTTTATAAGGGCAGATTCCTCCCCTCCCAGGTCTGGGCGGGCAGTGTTGCATTCTTAGGGCTCCTGACCAGAGAAACCTCCCACTTGCTCTCAGACATAATATTTCTATTACTATGGCAACCAGACCCCTGGGGTGCCACATTATCACCCACTTGGACTTAACTAAGAGTAACTCATTTACAAACCAAATATTTTTATTAATATTTCTGCATCTGAAAATCGAAATTGAATAAAATAAAAAAATATATAAATAAATATATATATATATATATATATATATATATATATATATATATATATATATATATATATATATATATATTCCATTCTGCAGCCATGATTACATCATGTGTTAATTTTAATATGAAAAACTTGATAGAAGGTCCCCTTTAGGAGTTCTTTCACTTTCTTGCTGAAAATACTCATGTTAATATAAAGTATTATACAGCCATGTTGACACTGTTTTTGAAAATAAGGTAATCAAATCTAAGAGATCAATTCAAAAGGGTTTTTCACTTTTGGAAAACCACGTCTTCATAAATATAAAAATAAAAAATAATAATACATTTTTACTTCCCAGGCAGGTGTCATTCCTCCAATCTCCACACTGAATAAAAAGGGTAAAAAGCACTTCCTAATTTATTACTGTGATGTCACGCTGTCTCTGTGTACTGGAGGTAGGGGGCCTAAGCTGACCCTGAGCTGGGGCCCTGACTAATCCCTCTACCTGGAGGTACTGTTAAAGGTACAGAGGTCCAGGCCGCCAGCGTATCCCCTACCTCCTGAGGATCCCTGCACCTAAGTAATCTAGTCCTGAGAAGGACCCCGATCACAACAAAAGGGGACAGGTAATAATATGCCAACACTCAGTACTTAGACGAACGAGACAGTACAAGGGTAAAACCAAAACCACCTTGCATACAAAAACTACACAACTACAACAGAGGGAACACCAACGGGAAAGGAGATAAATGATAAAGCGAGGAAGGGAAGAAACACTCCAAATACACTTATCTCTGAAACTCCAAATACCACGATCCGCTCTGTTAGTCTGCATGAAATGCTTTCACCGACACTTCCCTAACAGAGCAGCAGACATATGAAGGAATCTCACTACTGCAGAATTGATTGCAGCTGGGCGAGGCTGGACCTTGTCTAGCACAGAGAGAGAGAGAGTTAACTCCCTCACTGCCGAAAAGCACAAAGCACCAAAAACTCAGCTGCGAGAAGTCAGGCTGTGCAATCGTGACGATCTTCGTGGCGACACAACCATGACAGTACCCCCCCTTCTACGAGGGGCCTCCGGACCCTCAGGGCCAGGTTTATCCGGGTGAGTCGTGTGGAAGGCCCGAATTAACCGGTCTGCGTTAATATCTGACGCAGGAACCCACATCCTCTCCTCAGGACCATACCCCTTCCAGTGAACCAGGTACTGAAGGGACCAACGATTAAAGCGTGAATCGATGACCTTCGATACCTGGAACTCCAAGTTACCATTGACCACCACTGGAGGCGGAGGTAAAGGTGATGGTATCACCGGCGCCACATACCTCTTAAGCAACGATCCGTGGAACACGTTGTGAATTTTAAACGTAGGGGGGAGATCAAGACGGAATGCCACCGGATTAATTATAGAACTGATCCTGTACGGCCCGATGAACCTGGGACCCAGTTTCCAGGAAGGAACCTTAAGTTTTATATTCTTAGTAGACAACCATACCAGATCGTTCACACTTAGGTCCGGACCAGACACTCTCCTCCTGTCAGCCATACGTTTGTAACGGTTCCCCATAGTACTCAGATTATTCAGTACCCCTCTCCATACAGAAGCGAGTGATGATGAAAATCGTTCCTCCTCAGGAACCCCCGAAGAGCCCCCTCTACTGAAAGTACAAAACTGGGGGTGAAAACCATATGCCCCAAAAAACGGGGACTTACCAGTGGACTCGCTCCTCCTATTATTAAGAGCAAACTCCGCCAGAGGTAAGAAAGAAGCCCAGTCCTCCTGGTTCTCTGACACAAAACACCGGAGATATGTCTCCAAACTCTGGTTCAGACGTTCCGTCTGACCATTGGTCTGGGGATGAAATGCCGATGAGAACGACAAATGCATCCCCCGCCGAGTACAAAATGCCTTCCAGAACTTGGACACAAACTGAGACCCCCGATCCGACACCACATCGGAGGGTACCCCGTGAAGCCTCACAATCTCCCCAATGAACACCTGCGCAAGAGTTTTAGCATTAGGAAGAGCAGGAAGAGCGATAAAATGTGCCATCTTGCTGAACCTGTCTACTACAACGAGAATGACAGTTTTACCCGAAGACGGCGGGAGGTCCGTAATAAAGTCCATAGACAGATGAGTCCAAGGACGCTCCGGGATATTCAAAGGTAAGAGGGTCCCAGACGGACGGGTATGTGGGGTCTTAGAGCGCGCACAAACCCCACAGGACGCAACAAAAGTTACCACCTCCTTATGTAAGTTAGGCCACCAAAATCGACGCGAGAGGAGATCCACAGTTGCTTTACTCCCTGGGTGTCCTGCTAAATCTGAGTTATGGTGTGCCTCGATCACCTTTTGTCGTAGCTGATCTGGAACAAACAGTCTCCCTGGAGGTCCAACAGGGGCGTCCCCCTGAGCCTCCAATACCTCCTCCTCAAGCTCAGAGCATACTGCCGACACCACCACCCCCTCTTGAAGGATAGGAACCGGGTCATCCGTATTCCCGGCCCCAGGGAAACTACGAGACAAGGCATCCGCCTTCACATTTTTTGACCCAGGACGAAACGTAACGACAAAATTAAACCTGGTAAAAAACAACGACCACCTGGCTTGTCTGGGATTCAGACGTTTTGCAGACTCCAGATAAAGCAGGTTCTTGTGATCGGTGATGACGGTGACCGGATTGACTGCCCCCTCCAAAAAATGGCGCCACTCCTCAAAAGCTAACTTAATGGCCAAGAGTTCCCTATTGCCGACATCGTAATTCCTCTCGGCGGACGACAATTTTTTAGAGAAAAAGGCGCACGGATGCCACTTACCAGGGGACGAACCTTGTGACAACACTGCTCCCACCCCTACCTCGGAAGCGTCTACCTCTACAATGAATGGCTGTGACGCATCAGGTTGAATGAGTATGGGTGCTGAGGCAAAACATTTTTTCAAGGAGGAGAAAGCTTGACAAGCCTTGTCAGACCACCTAGAAAAATCCGTCCCCTTTTTTGTCATGTCAGTGAGAGGTTTAACCATGGATGAGAAATTACGAATGAACTTCCGGTAATAATTAGCAAACCCCAGGAAACGTTGTAGTGCCTTAAGATTCTCAGGCAGATCCCACTCAAGAACTGCCCGCACTTTCCCAGGGTCCATACGAAAACCAGACGCTGAAACCAGGAAACCTAAAAACTGGAGTTCCTGTACGGCGAACACACACTTTTCCCATTTAGCATACAGTTTATTATCCCGCAAGATCTGTAACACCTGCCTAACGTGCTCCTGATGAGACACCAGATCAGGCGAGTAAATTAAGATATCATCCAGATATATGACAACAAACTGTCCAACCAGGCGGCGAAAAATGTCATTAACAAAGTGTTGGAACACCGCCGGGGCATTAGTCAGACCGAATGGCATGACAAGGTTCTCATAATGCCCCTCCGGAGTGTTAAACGCCATCTTCCACTCATCCCCCTCCTTCATTCTAATCAGATTGTACGCCCCCCTGAGATCCAACTTAGAGAACCATTTGGCGCCCACGATCTGATTAAAGAGATCGGGAATAAGTGGGAGCGGGTACGGATCTCGGACCGTAATCCGATTAAGTTCACGGAAATCCAGGCAAGGGCGTAGGCCTCCATCCTTCTTCTTCACAAAGAAGAACCCCGCGGCCACCGGGGAAGATGAAGGTCTAATATGCCCCTTAGCCAGACTTTCAGAAATATAATCCTTCATGGCCTGCCTCTCAGGACCAGAAAGGTTATACAACCTAGATTTAGGTAACTTGGCCTCAGGGAGCAGTTTAACAGAACAGTCATACTCGCGATGAGGAGGTAGTTCACGACACCCCTTCCCCGAGAATACATCCTCAAAGTCCACCAAAAATGGAGGCAAGACCCTAGGAGTGACAGCACCGATGACCGTATTCATGCAGTTTTTATTACAGAAATTACTCGATTGGCTTATCTCTCTGGATTGCCAATTAATAACCGGGTTATGCTTAGTTAACCAAGGAAGGCCCAACACTATAGGAGTGGGAAGACCCTCCAACACGTAGCAAGACAACAGTTCTTTATGTATCGCCCACACTTGAAGTTTTACGTTATGCACAACATGCAAAAAACTTCCCTGACCGAGGGGCCTGGCATCGATCGAGAATATGGGGATGGGTTTAGCCAACTCACTCAAATGCATACCTTGAACCCGGGCAAACCGAGCGTCCACCAGATTAGCCCCGGCCCCACTATCTAAAAGAACAGATATCTTCTCAGTTCTCATACCCACCACCACCTCCGCCGGTACGAGAAACTGAGATGACCCCAGGGACGAAATACCTACTCCCAGATTGCCGTCCACCACACAACCTGGGATTAAAAGTTTTCCGACGACTCTTTACTCTGCAAAGGACGGGATGGACACCCCCCAATAAAATGTCCCTTTCTCCCGCAGAAGAAACACCTTCCAGTCTTGTGGTGTGCCACCGGTCCCCTCCCCCGAAATGATGTCCCTCCTAATTGCATAGGCTCCTCTGGACTGACCAGGGGAACCACCAAATGAGGGGACCTTGTAGGAGGTGGAGTCATCACAGGGGGTGGAGTTATCGCGCACCTCTCCCGAAGCCGTCTGTCAATGCGAATAGCAAGGGCCATAGCGACTTCCAGTGACGCGGGAGAGTCATACTGTGCCAACACATCCTTTAATTTGTCGGACAAACCTTGACAAAACTGGCTCCTAAGAGCCGGGTCATTCCACTGGGTGTCAGTGGCCCACCTACGGAACTCCGAACAGAATTCCTCCGCCGGACGATCTCCCTGCTGGATCCTATGTAACTTAGATTCAGCAAGGGAGATCCGATCCGGGTCATCATATACAAGACCCAGAGCAGCAAAAAACCTATCCACTGACTGGAGAGCCGGGGAGCCCGGGGGAAGAGAGAACGCCCAAGATTGTGGGTCCCCTTGTAGGAGCGAGATGACAATTCCCACCCTTTGTTCTTCACTCCCCGATGACCGAGGCCGCAGCCGAAAGTACAACTTGCATGCCTCTCGGAAAACAAAAAACTTGTCCCGCCCCCCAGTGAACCTGTCAGGGAGAGCTACCTTAGGTTCTGGTCCAGCTTGCTCCAGGGGACACAAAACCTTGGACCTAACGTCCGCTAGCTCCATGGACAAACTCTGCAACTGCCGAGCTAGACCGGCTACTGGATCCATGGTAGCTGGAGAAAATCTAAGGGGTCGGTGAAAATGTCACGCTGTCTCTGTGTACTGGAGGTAGGGGGCCTAAGCTGACCCTGAGCTGGGGCCCTGACTAATCCCTCTACCTGGAGGTACTGTTAAAGGTACAGAGGTCCAGGCCGCCAGCGTATCCCCTACCTCCTGAGGATCCCTGCACCTAAGTAATCTAGTCCTGAGAAGGACCCCGATCACAACAAAAGGGGACAGGTAATAATATGCCAATACTCAGTACTTAGACGAACGAGACAGTACAAGGGTAAAACCAAAACCACCTTGCATACAAAAACTACACAACTACAACAGAGGGAACACCAACGGGAAAGGAGATAAATGATAAAGCGAGGAAGGGAAGAAACACTCCAAATACACTTATCTCTGAAACTCCAAATACCACGATCCGCTCTGTTAGTCTGCATGAAATGCTTTCACCGACACTTCCCTAACAGAGCAGCAGACATATGAAGGAATCTCACTACTGCAGAATTGATTGCAGCTGGGCGAGGCTGGACCTTGTCTAGCACAGAGAGAGAGAGAGTTAACTCCCTCACTGCCGAAAAGCACAAAGCACCAAAAACTCAGCTGCGAGAAGTCAGGCTGTGCAATCGTGACGATCTTCGTGGCGACACAACCATGACATGTGAGTAAAAAGAACAAAATAAATACAGAGGATGTCCTCTCACCTGGTGTAGATGCACCGTGAGCAGGGGTGGATTAAGAGTAGCAAGGGCCCCGGGCAGTTTAGAAGGCATGCCCCCCCCCCCCCCCCCCCCCCCACACACACACACACACACACACACACACACACACACCTGATGTATCACATAACATGTCACATGATCCCCTGTGATAGATCATGTTATAGTTCACGTGAAATTAATTTGGCACAATATTAATTATAATAATTTTTTTTAGGCTGTGTGCCCACTATGCGTTTTTTAAGCATTTCCGCAGTGGCAATTCCGCTGCAGAAACCCTTAAAAACACTTGGTAGAAAGTCTGCCATGTTCCCCAATGATAATCCGCATGTGCTGTGAACATGCTGTGGAAATTTCCGCTGCGGATTATCATTATCATTGGAAAAATCCGCAGCACTACCAATTATTTTGCGGATGCGCGGCGCTTTCGCCGCCATTGACTTGCATTGGAACACATGGAATCCGCATCACTGCATCTGTACATGCAGAATCCATGCATTTCAATGTGCGGATGGTACCCGGGTTTGGAGAAGAGGAGACTCTCCTCCAGACCCGGGTACCATAGAACCTGTAAAAAAAGAATGAAATAAAAAATAAATATTATACTTACCTTCTCATGGCCCCCGGTGTCTTTATCCGATGCGTCCTGGCTTGCCGGCAGCTCGCGTTGGTCTGAAAAGGACCTGCCGTGACGTCATTTAGTCATGTGACGGGTCACGTGACCGCTGACGTCAGCAGGCCATCAGAAGGTAATTATATATTTATTTTTTACCATTCTTTTACGGTCACACTATATAAATCCATGCTGGTTGCCGGTTGCATGGATTTATATAGTGTGACCAAGTTGTCAAGCACTTTCCAAGTGATGCTAAAATCGCTTGGAAAGCACTTGACACCCGCATGCGGAAATGCATGTGAAGAACGCTTCACATCAGCATGTCCCTGTCAGGAAAAATGCATGTACAATCCGCATGTACAATCCGCATGCTTTTTTTCTGCCAGGGAGATGCGGAAACGCTCAAAAAAATTCCGGAGCATTTCTGCATCGTGGGCACATAGCCTTACATTAATTGTATGACTCAATATTGAGCACACGTAGCCATCTATACACAGCAGGAGGCCCCACGTAGCCATCTATACACAGCAGGAGGCCGCACGTAGCCATCTATACACAGCAGGAGGCCGCACGTAGCCATCTATACACAGCAGGAGGCCGCACGTAGCCATCTATACACAGCAGGAGGCCGTACGTAGCCTTCTATACACAGCGGGAGGCCTCACGGCGCCACCTATACACAGTGGGAGGCCGCACGGTCCCACCTATACACAGTGGGAGGCCGCACGGCGCCACCTATACACAGTGGGAGGCCGCACGGCGCCATCTATACACAGCGGGAGGCCTCACGGCGCCATCTATACACAGCGGGAGGCCGCTCAATGCCATCTATACACAGCAGGGGGCCGCACGATGTCATCTATACACAGCGGGAGGCCGCACGGCACCATCTATACACAGTAGGGGGCCGCACGGTGCCATCTATACACAGCAGGGGGCTGCACAATGCCATCTATACACAGCGGGAGGCCGCACGGCGCCATCTGTACACAGCAGGAGGCCACACGGCGCCATCTGTACACAGCAGGAGGCTGCACGGCGCCATCTATACAGAGCGGGAGGCCGCACAGCGCCTCCCCCACCAGAGAAAGCAAGAGGCCGCACGGCACCATATATACTCAGCAGCAGGCCGCACGCAGTCACGCACGCACACAAATATATACAGACATATACATACACGCAAAAACACATTTGAAACACAAAAATACATATAAACAGACATCACACAATGATATCTGCCTGCACACACACACACAGTCACCATCCCCCGTCTCTGCTCCAGTGGTCCTGCTCCCGGCTCCAGTGGTCCTGCTCCTTTCTGATGCAGCACTGCAGGCCGGGTGCGCACTGCGTGACATCACAGCTAGGAGACACGGCCACGCACAGGGTCGTGTCTCCTAGCAGTGACGCGGCCGGGCCAGCACAGGGAAGTTAACTGCTGCAGTGCTGGCACGGCCGAAGAAGAAGCAACGTCCGTGCGCCGCTGCTGGGGGAGCGGTCCGGGGGCCCCCCCGCCACTGTCAGCCGGACAATAATGAGGACAATCTGGCCATAGACACCCCGGAGCCCCGTGCCCCCTGGAGGTTCGGGGCCCGGGCGGTAGCCCAGATCGTCCTCATCATAATCCGCCTATGACTGTGAGTACAACAGCATTATAAATGTGTTGTAAGTATAGGTCTCCATATCCACTAATCACTCAAGTAGAAGGAATCACGGTCTCATAATAGGCGGTTAGGTAAAAGAACAGGTACGAAGGTTCAACCAACAGCATAGATCCAACCAACATGGAATTGTGTTATTCTTTCGAAGGATTCAACTTTAACTACTATGAACTTATAAAATTCATGTAGATAACGAAACTATTAACAAATTCATTATAAACATTTTTCATAATTTCTGCTAAATTGAAAAAAATTTGATTTTCAAAAAGGGCTACATAAAATGTAAAAACTACAGTAGTACTAGAGATGAGCAGATCTATTGAAATTAGAATTTGCTGACTTATACAAATTTTCCCAAAAAATATTATTTTTGGTGAATAAATTTGCGCGAATCCCAATACTGAAAAGCTTGTAATTGCTTGTAAAATACACAGGGGAAGAGAAGAGAGATAACCCTGCTGACCATTTGAAATTACACTCTACAAAAGAGAGTCCCGATGACCATAAGAACTTACACTCTACAGGAGAGAGAGAACTCTGCTGACCATAAGAGCTTATATTCTACAAGAGAGAGAGAGGACCTCGCTGACCATAAGAGCTTACACTCTACATGAGAGAGAGAGACTTACCCAGTGATTCTGGAGATGGAAAACAACTCTTCCGTTCAAACTGTGCTCCACTGGAAGCCGCTGATTTATGATGGCCCAGGTACTGACCACCACTGTACAAAGTATGATAAACCATAAGATGTCATAGATGCAGGTCATTTTGGTAAGGCCAGTGCTGCAATGCAAAATTATATTAGCCCTCTCTCTGATGCTTCAGCAGTGTGGGAAATGGTGTTGAGCAAGTCTTTTTTGGTTTGCAAACTATGAATTGAATCTCAAAATGTTCGAATGTGTGTGAAACCATGAAACCATGAATTTTAAGAAATTCGACTTGAACTCGATTCCCTGTGGATCGATCCATTCATGTCTAATTTCCACTTTTGCAATGCAAATATAATACAATATAGTATTCTGTACTTTTCAAACCATATAGGAAATTTACCTAAGACATTACAATTTCGTTTTCTTACGATTATATTTTTTAGCCTTTTTTAGTTTGAACTAGAACTTGCATCATAAATTAGACATAAGGAAGTTGCTACCAATGGTACTTCGCACACAATTTTTTTTCTAAGGTCAGCTTATTTCTTTCCAAAGTCATATTTCTGTGTAATTATAGCAGCAAGAACTATGAAAACTTTTCTTCCTGGGGTGCTATATAAGAAAACAATGACTTACATTACATTTATTTTTACCTTTACACAGCAGGCAGTTTGACTCACTTCCCCTAAAATGCTATAGAGCATATCAATATAAAAACAAAGAAAAATTAACAACACAAAGCAGCTACTGTAACATAGGTCAGGGAATAGTAAAAACAGTACAGTTGTGTTATATAAGTGTGTAATTCTACATAAATAAAGGCTCTGTGAGTCTACAAAATGTTGGACATACTATACTAATAAAAGGATAGTGGAAACAACCAATGCATAGAGGAGATGCTTAAGAAAATCACTTATAGAGGTTATGTTGCAGGACAACCACTTTTTAAACAAGAGGTGGAGGAGTGATAAGTTGTTTGTTACAGATCTGGCTTCTCTGGCCAATGTTTCATCATAAATTTCCCCTTCCTAGGCTGTATGTAGTGGCCTAGAAAAGGGCCTCTGTGCAAGAACAATATATGGGCCCCTTGCAGTCCAATAGTTCAACATAATGCAAAATGTCACCTGCTTTGGTGGTGTCAGTGTCCCCCTTACCTCTTGGGCCCTTGTGTGGATGCACAGGTTGCACTAATGATATGTCCACCCTTGGCTGTATGTAGTATTACATATTGGTCATTAAAATTAATAAACAGCAATTTATTACATGGACTGGCTGACTTTGTCAGAGCTGTTTTCTATACAGCTAAACATTGCATCAGTCTGAGAGTGGGCTCACATGACATCTTGAGTGACCACCCAGGTATCCCCACAAGGTGCCCATGATGCGGATTTAATGAGTTTCCATGGCGCCATTTCCTCCGCGAAAACGCATTAAATACACATGTTAAGTTGTCTGCCATGTTTCCCAATGATAATCCACATGTGCTGTGCACATGCTGTGGAAATTTCCGCTGCAGATTATCATTGCGGAAAATCCGCAGCACAACCATTTCTTGTGCGTAAACGCGGCAAAATTGTCGCCATTGACTTGCATTGAACCGCATAACATCCGCAAGTATACATCTATGCATGCTGATGTTATACGGTTAAATGCACGAATGGTACCCGGATCTGGAGAAGAGGAGACTCTCCTCCAGACCCGGGTACCATTAGTAAAAAAAGAATTAAAACGTAAAAAATAAAAAAAAACATTATACTTGCCTCTCCTTTCCGGTGCTGTCCTCTGTCCTCTGCGTCCTGCATTGTTCTGAAAGGACCTGCACTGACATCATTTAGTCATAGGTCGCGTGACCTGTCAGCTGACTAAATGACGTCAGTGCAGGTCCTTTCAGAACACCACAGGATGCCGAGGACAGAGGACGCCACCGGAGAAGAAGACCGGGGGCCGCCGGAGAGGTAAATATAATGTTTTTTTTTATTTTTTACATTTTAATTCTTTTTTTTACTATTGATGCTGCATTTAAAGCAGCATGAGTTGGTCACACAATATAAATCCATGCCAGTTGCATGGATTTATATTGTGTGACCACCTTGTCAAGCACTTTTTCCAAGTGATGCTCAAAATCGCTTGAAAAAGCGCTTGAAAAAATGCATTCAGAAATGCATGCAAAAATGATTAAAAAAACGCTTCTCCCAGGCAGAAAAAATGCATGTAAAATCCCCATGCATTTTTTCAGCCAAGGCGATGCAGAAATGCTCAGGAAAATTTCTGCTTCATTTCTGAATCGTGGGCACATAGCCTAAAAGATGATGCAGGTAAATAGTGACCATTTTAGGGTTTGAATGAGGACTAGAGACGACTGACTACCACACATTATACCATACCACAACCATAATCCAAGGAGTAGGACTGTTGTGATGCTCCCTGAAGGCCTCTTCATGGGATTGCCCACTTGGTCTCTAGATGGAGACTGGAGAAGAGAATGGTGTAAATTAGAGTGGAAAGGAGGTCTATCGCCATTAGCGATGAATCCCACTTTTATCTTGAACACAATGATAGCTGGAGATTGGTCTGAAAACCACGTGGGCAATACCATAAAGAGTCATTCATGAGGGAACATTACCTTGGTCTTACTATCGGGATTATGTTGTGGGGTGGCATAATGTATGGTAGCCAATGTTTTGAAGGTGGAACCAGTGGTACAGCCATTTCTCCAAAGTCTCCCAAGAGTAATTTGTCAGGCTGCATGTTGCTTGTGCTTCTCTAAGCAGCCTACATGGTCGAAATGTGCATCTCTGGACTCGTCTCTCATTCAGCACGTCATTAATTGGCAATTGCAAAAGGAACTGCAAGCAGCGGACCTTGATGATTTGTGTTCCCAATTCTATTCAGCATGGCAGCACTTTCCTCAGACAACCATTAATAACCTCATTTATAGCATGCAAAGGCATAGAGGCATGCATTTCTTTGCATGGCTCTCATACTCTTTATTGAATAAATTGAGATGTTTTGAAAACTTTGTTTCCATTGTTTCATAATTTGCATACCATTAACATGTGTATGCAATGTGTGTTTTCCAGAACACCAAAATTGTTTCTTCTTTGCGTTATAATTTCAACAGTTTTAACGTTGAGGACTATATATATACAGTGGGTACGGAAAGTATTCAGACCCCTTTAAATTTTTCACTCTTTGTTTCAATGCAGCCATTTAATAAATTCTAAAAAGTTATTTTTTTTCCTTATTAAAGTACACTCTGCACCCCATCTTCACTGAAAAAAAAACAGAAATGTAGAAATGTTTGCAAATTTATTAAAAAAGAATAACTGAAACATCACATGGTCATAAGTATTCAGACCCTTTGCTCACTATTGAGTAGAAGCACCCTTTTGAGCTAGTACAGCCATGAGTCTTCTTGGGAATAATGCAACAAGTTTTTCACACTTGGATTTGGGGAAACTCTGCCATTCTTCCTTGCAGATCCTCTCCAGTTCCGTCAGGTTGGATGGTGAACGTTGGTGGACAGCCATTTTCAGGTCTCTCCAGAGATACTCAGTTGGGTTTAGGTCAAGGATTTGGCTGGGCCAGTCAAGAATGGTCACAGAGTTGTTCTGAAGCCACTTCTTTGTTATTTTAGCTGTGTGCTTAGGGCCATTGTCTTGTTGGAAGGTGAACCTTTGGCCAAGTCTGAGGTCCAGAGCACTCTGGAAGAGTTTTTCATTCAGGATATCTCTGTACTTGGCCGCATTCATGTTTCCTTCAATTGCAACCAGTCGTCCTGTCCCTGCAGCTGAAAAACATCCCCATAGCATGATGCTGCCACCACTATGTGTCACTGTTGGGATTGTATTGGGCAGGTGATGAGCAGTGGTTGGTTTTCTCCACACATACTGCTTAGAATTATCACCAAAAAGTTCTATCTTCGTCTCATCAGAGCAGAGAATCGTAGTTTCTCATAGTCTGGGAGTCCTTCATGTGTTTTTGAGCAAACTTTAGGCGGGCTTTCTTATGTCTTGCACTGAGGAGAGGCTTCCGTCAAGCCACTCTGCCATAAAGGCCCGACTGGTGGAGGGCTGCAGTGATAGCTGACTTTATGGAACTTTCTCCCATCTCCCTACTCTCTGGAGCTCAGGCACAGTGATCTTGGGGTTCTTCTTTACCTCTCTCACCAAGGCTCTTCTCCCACGATTGCTCAGTTTGGCTGGACGGCCAGGTCTAGGAAGACTTCTGGTGGTCCCAAACTTCTTCCATTTAAGGATTATGGAGGCCACGGTCCTCTTAGAACCTTGAGTAATGCAGAAATTCTTTTGGAACCTTGGCCAGATCTGTGCCTTGCCACAATTCTGTCTCTGAGCTCCTTGGGCAGTTCCTTTGAGCTCATGATTCTCATTTGGTCTGACATGCACTGTGAGCTGTGAGGGCTTATATAGACAGGTGTGTGCCTTTCCAAATCAAGTCCTATCAGTTTAATTAAACACAGCTTGGCTCCAATGAAGGAGTAGAACCATCTGAAGGAGGATCACAAGGAAATGAAGAGCATGTGACTTAAATATGAGTGTCTCAGCAAATGGTCTGAATACTTATGACCATGTGATATTTCAGTTTTTCTTTTATAATAAATTTGCAAAAATGTTTATATTTCTGTTTTTTTCAGTCAAGATGGGGTGCAGAGTCTACTTTAATGAGAAAAAAAATTAATTTACCAAATGGCTGCAATGAAGCAAAGAGTGAAAAATTTAAAGGGGTCTGAATACTTTTCGTACCCACTGTACATATATATATATATATATATATATATATATATATATATATATATAATACAGACCAAAAGTTTGGACACACCTTCTCATTTAAAGATTTTTCTGTATTTTCATGACTATGAAAATTGTACATTCACACTGAAGGCATCAAAACTATGGATTAACACATGTGGAATTATATACTTAACAAAAAAGTGTGAAACAACTGAAAATATGTCTTATACTCTAGGTTCTTCAAAGTAGCCACTTTTTGCTTTGATGACTGCTTTGCACACTCTTGACATTCTCTTGATGAGCTTCAAGAGGTAGTCACCGGAAATGGTCTTCCAACAATATTGAAGCAGTTCCCAGAGATGCTTAGCACTTGTTGGCCCTTTTGCCTTCACTCTGCGGTCCAGCTCACCCCAAACCATCTTGATTGGCAAAGAAAAAAGGAGAAAATCAGCTCACCCACCTAGAAGATCAGCAGCACGGAACCAGTAGTGCTACCAGACGATCAATGAGGAACCAGGAAGATCCAGCTGAGCAATCTTCTAAAATCCATAGTTTATTGGGTCATGAAAAAATACATAAAAAGTCCACCTTGGAGATTATCGATTCTTGATAATATATTTATTTATATATTGATACAATCTTGTATGTTTTCTGACTGTAATAATTATAAATCAAAAAGAGTTTTTTATTCATCATAAGTACCTATATTAGGGATTTCTGATTTGAATTGGCACTTATTATAATCTGTACTCATTGAATTGGATGATTCTTCAAAGAAATGACAACGTAAAATCAATGCTCTTGCAAATTTGCTGACATCCATCATGGTTTTATATATATCAAATTCATTAGAAGGTGAAAAAGACAGTCCTTTAGATAGAACAGAAATTTGGGATTCAGACAATATATAACTGGACAAGTTAATTAACGGACATTGTATTTCTTCTTGTATCTCAAGGGGTATGATAGCTGTTCTTTTATGTTTTCTGCCCCCTCGTTTCTTCCTCTTCCGTTTTTTGATACTAAGGTAGTATTGAGCATGTTCTCACCCATTGGACCTTTGTTGTATGCAGTATTGCGTCTTTTTGTACTGAAATTAGAAAAATCTGTTGAAGAATCTGAAAGATCATCTGAGGTGGTGGCTTCTGAATTATCCCAAGATGAGTCAGTTTCTGAAAAACTAACTTTTTTAACATGGTATGTGTGTTTAAATTCTTGATTAGCTGACCTTGAACAGGTGTATAACAGGACATGACATATAAATACCATTTCCTTACTGTTTCTTGCCATGCAATGATTAAGAACTTATAGTTCGAAACGCGTTTGCTGTTCCTTCTCCAAGGTGGACTTTTTATGTATTTTTTCATGACCCAATAAACTATGGATTTTAGAAGATTGCTCAGCTGGATCTTCCTGGTTCCTCAAACCATCTTGATTGGGTTCAGGTCTGGTGACTGTGGAGGCCTGGTCATCTGGCGTAGCACCCCATCACTCTCCTCCTTGGTCAAATAGCCCTTACACAGCCTGAAGGTGTGTTTGAGGTCATTGTCCTGTTGAAAAATAAATGGTGGTCCAACTAAACGCAAACCGGATGGAATAGCATGCCACTGCACGATGCTGTGGTAGCCATGCTGGTTCAGTATGCCTTCAATTTTGAATAAATCCCCAACAGTGTCCCCAGCAAAGCACCCCCACACCATCACACCTCCTCCTCCATGCTTCAAGGTGGGAGCCAGGCATTTAGAGTCCATCCGTTCACCTTTTCTGCGTCACACAAAGGCACGGTGGTTGGAACAAAAGATCTCAAATTTGGACGTAGACCAAAGCACAGATTTCCACTGGTCTAATGTCCATTCTTTGTGTTCTTTAGCCCAAACAAGTCTCTTCTGCTTGTTGCCTGTCCTTAGCAGTGGTTTCCTAGCAACTATTTTACCATGAAGGCCTGCTGCACAAAGTCTCCTCTTAACAGTTGTTGAAGAGATGTGTCTGCTGCTAGAACTCTGTGTGGCATTGACCTGGTCTCTAATCTGAGCTGCTGTTAACCTGCGATTTCCGAGGCTGGTGACTCAGATAAACTTATCCTCAGAAGCAGAGGTGACTCTTGGTCTTCCTTTCCTGGGGCGGTCCTCATGTGAGCCAGTTTCTTTGTAGCGCTTGATGGTCTTTGCAACTGCACTTGGGGACACTTTCAAAGTTTTCCCAATTTTTTGGACTGACTGACCTTCATTTCTTAAAGTAATGATGGCCACTCGTTTTCTTTTACTTAGCTGCTTTTTTCTTGCCATAATACAAATTCTAACAGTCTATTCAGTAGGACTATCAGCTGTGTATCCACCTGACTACTGCACAACACAACTGATGGTCCCAACCCCATTTATAAGGCAAGAAATCCCACTTAGTAAACCTGACAGGGCACACCTGTGAAATAAAAACCATTTCCAGTGACTACCTCTTGAAGCTCATCAAGAGAATGCCAAGAGTGTGCAAAGCAGTAATCAAAGCAAAAGGTGGCTACTTTGAAGAACCTAGAATATAAGACATATTTTCAGTTGTTTCACACTTTTTTGTTAAGTATATAATTCCACATGTGTTAATTCATAGTTTTGATGCCTTCAGTATGAATGTACAATTTTCATAGTCATGAAAATGCAGAAAAATCATTAAATGAGAAGGTGTATCCAAACTTTTGGTCTGTACTGTATATACATATATATATATATATATATATATATATGTGTGTATACAATATATCTGCCTGGTCCTCCAGAGGGAGAAAGTGGCTATTTGTCATCATACTCCAATTTGGCTAATTGATGAGGGTTTTGAATTCCCCAGTAAAAAAGTCTAAATATGCCACTATCCACATAGGTGTTTCTATTTCAAACTTCTGTATACAAACTAATAAAATTAATGGAAGTGTGTTTTTGGTACAGTGCCCATTGAGCCTCTAAGCTTTCTGTAGGGATACCTTAATATAAACTCTCCAATATAGTGTTCAGTTTTTTGCCTGTAGCTACAAACCGATGACTTCTTAGGAAACCAGGCCAGCTTACTAAAAATATGGGTCAGTTTTCTCCTATGACTCTTCTTGGTGACATCACCAGTTTTTAAAATTAGATGATCAAGTCATTTAAGTTATTTATATAGGAACATACTGTGCCTAACCAGAATAGACCAGAAGCCATATTAGATCACTTTACATTAAAAAGTGGCATTCAGGGTTTAATTATGTTAGAACATCGCTGGCACTCCTGCACAAGTCCACGCTGCCCTGGTCCCCGCAGCATCTGTCTCCTCACAGGACCTGCGCAAGGCTTGCAGGACTCCTTGAAGAGTGCTTAGGGTGCCCTTCTTGCTTCTTAAAGGGGCAGCGCATGCGGTTCTGAAAACTTCCCCAGCCAACAGCCGGGAGACACCTGATATTTAAGGCACCCCTCCCCTATTGGGAGGTGCCTTAGCACCATTAATATCAGTGTACTATCTTGCTACCTAGTTGTAAGCTCCCTGTGCTTGTGCTTCCTTAACTACCAGGTTTAAATATAATTTAGAAAAAAATTCCTGCATGAACTTACTTTTCTGTCTATAAAACACTACCTAGGAAAGATAGGAAAGTGATTTACATGACTGATACCTTCTGTCTGAAACAAGTTTTCAACTCTTTGACCAGGCCAAAATTTTCATATCAGACATGTGTCAAATTATGTGGTAATAACTCTGGAATGTTTCTGCATATCTAAGTGATTTCGAGTTTGCTTTTTTGTATTTTCGTGACACATTGTACTTTTTGTTAATTGTAAATTTTGATCGATATGTGACGTGGAGTGCAATTTTGGCTCGAACAGATTGGCAAAGCCCCTAAGCTGCTAAAACAGCAGAGACTCCACAAAGTAAACTCATTTTTGAAACTACACCCCTTAAGTAATTCATTTTGAGGTGTACTGAGCATTTTTAAACCACATACAGAATTTCATAACGCTGGGACATAGAAATGAAAAATATGGTTTCTCAGCTAAAATGTTGCTTTAACCCAAAATTTAAATTTTCACAAAGGGATATAAGAGAAAATGAACCACAAATTATGTTGCGAAATTTCTCCTGTCTACTGGAAAACCCAATTTACTGGTCAGAGACAACTGTTAGGGCACATGGCAAAGCCCGGAAGTGAAGGAGAGCTATTTGTCTTTTGAAGAGAAAATTTGGTTGGAATAGATTGTAGACACCATGTAGCATTTGTAGAGCCCCCGAGATACCAGATGCCAGCAGACCCTCCCAACAAGGGACACAACTTTGAATACTAAACTGCCGAAAGCAAATAATTTAAGAGTATAATAAGCATTTTGAACACATGCTTTATATCATTTTATAACATTGAGCTGTGAAAATGAAAAATTACAAAGTTTCCAATAAAATGCTCCTTTAGCCTCAAATTTGTCATTTGCACAAAGAGTAATAAAAGAAAAATAACTGCATATTATGAAATAATGTGCAATATTTTTCTCAAGAGTACATCAATTTCCCATATGTTATCAGAGACTACAGTTTGACCCCACGGCAGAGCTCAAAAGGGAAAAATTGTCCTTTGGGAATCCAGATTTTCCTGGAATGGTCTGTGGGTCTCCTAATACTAGGGGGTCTGCTAATAGTATAACAGCACAATCCCCCAAAAAAAGACCTCATTTTACCAACGACAGTCCTCCATGAGTTTATCTAGCCGTGTAGTGAGAATGTTGATACCACAGGTGTTTCACAAAATTCTGTGCCATCTAGCTATGAAGAAAAGTTACTTGTTTTCCACTAAATTGTTGTTCTAGCTTCAGCGTTTTCATTTTAACAAGTCAAAAGGGGAAAATTAACCTACAAAATTGTTAGTCAATTTCTCCTGAATGCAGCAATACCCAATATTTGGTCTGAAACTACTTTTTGGGCACACGGCCTGTCTCAGATGGGAAGGAGACATTTGGCATTTGGATTGCAGATTTTTCTGAAATAATTTGTGGACTCCATTTGCCAGGTCCATATGGTGCCAAATCAGCAGAAAACCCTACAAAGTAACTTCATTTTGGAAATGACACTTCTCTAGGATTTCATCTACAGGTGTACTGACTTTGACTCTACTTGAGTTTAAAAAAAACAGAGCACAGTTGGTGTTGCAGAGTGAAAATTGTAAATATGCTAGCTTAGTAATAAACTAAAATAAAAGCATGTGACCTACCAAAGGGTTTTTTATTGGCTTGGAAGCGAGCACCTCTTTAGTCATAAAAAAACTAAAAAAAATGGAAAAGGAAAAAAATGGAAGTAACTATGGCACAACTAGGATGATGCTGAGAAAAAAATCAGTCTCGTTCTCTCAGGTGGTAACATTCATACAGAATGGTGTTGTCTAAAATGGCACTGTAACTGGAAGTCTCAGATGTCATTCTATGACCTCTAGTCATCAGGATACTCATCGGCACTCTGCGTTCACATCATGGTGATGCCAATGTTGTGAGAGAGGGAGCCTAATTTGACAACTTTCTAAATACTGCAATCTCGATTGATTGCAGCATTTCGAAGCTTAACCAAGCAGAGATGGTATTGGCACAGGCCTCAGCTAGTACTGCAGGAGCTTGGTTATTAGCTAAGCTGTACTCCTGGCAGTAATCTCGTGGACATATGCCTACGTAATGACCATAATAACCTTTATGTTATGTGTCGGGAAGACCTTTCCCATTATGATGTATGGGTATATCATATGTCGGGAAGGGGTAAAGGTGTTAAAACAGCAGTTTGGTTCTTTTTATTGCCCCCTCTGTTAACAATGATTAATGTGTGAGTAATGAGTACATTAATATACTTACAGTACACTATCTTCTATCTTTTCCAGCGCTGCTTAAGTCTTCTCTTGCAACACATGACCACAGTTGTGACTTGCTGGCTTACACATCATCTTCTACATGGAACAGAGATCACTTTCTCAATGTAATATCTATGAAGAACTTGGCACTCAAATGATGTAGAACAAAGATGAATTAGTTGCAATTCATGGTAATTATATAAAGTTTCAGTCTCAGTTTAGACAGTTTAGACCTTCTTTAGATATATGTATAGGGTATCAGAGCACATGGGAAACTGATGATGGGGTGATAGACCAAGCCCCCACCATCTGTCATCCATTTAGATGCCATAAGTCAATTTCCACAAATGACTACACCTGCCCAGCTCTGTTCACAATGGCATATGTATACAGTATGTTATTCTGTAGCAATTTTATCCAAAAGATATCAAACAAGATATGAATTTTATCTTAAGAGGTTAATAATCCATTTCTTCAAACTTTCAAATATGCTAGAGAACAGGTTACCATAAAAATAAAAGCATGGGAGAAACAAATGTTTTGTTGAGATACAAACTGGACACATCACCATAAATAAATCATAAGTGGCATAGAAATGTCATATTTAAACAATAGTAAGCACTTCTTTATTTATGTATTTGTTTTCTTAGAAACATTCCATCTACTTGGGGAAAGCATTGTATTGATAACGCATCACAGCACACTCCTGTTATTTTGTTGTTATCCTTCTTTACTACACATGTGGTTTCTGAAATTCTAGATTCAAGTCTGATTTCTTCATTTCAGGTTTGATTCTTTCTAATAGTGAAGTCCCGATGCATTAATGTCATTTCAGTTACAAGTTAACTGAAAAAAGGCACAAGTCAAATGTACAGCAAGTAAAAGGTCACCTTGACAGGCAGATAATAATCCACATACAGTAATAACATTTTCACCCTGCAACAGGTTAAATTTTTATATTTTTATTAAGAAACAGAGCATTTTTGGGATTGACCTAAAACGGGAAAGGTTTATTCCGATTTCATGTGAGATATAGACAAAAACATGCATATGTGTCTTTTTATATAGTGTATGTGAACTTCTGATTTCAACTGTATATATATTTATTGTGTATATGTGCATAGATGGCTAAATATACAATACAGACCAAAAGTTTGGACACACCTTCTCATTTAAAGATTTTTCTGTATTTTCATGACTATGAAAATTGTACATTCACACTGAAGGCATCAAAACTATGAATTAACACATGTGGAATTATATACTTTACAACAAAGTGTGAAACAACTGAAAATATGTCTTATATTCTAGGTTCTTCAAAGTAGCCACCTTTTGCTTTGATGACTCCTTTGCACACTCTTGGCATTCTCTTGATGAGCTTCAAGAAGTAGTCAGCGGAAATGGCTTTCACTTCACAGGTGTGCCCTGTCAGGTTTAATAAGTGGGATTTCTTGCCTTATAAATGGGGTTGGGACCATTAGTTGTGTTGTGCAGAAGTCTGGTGGATGCACAGCTGATAGTCCTACTGAACAGACTGTTAGAATTTGTATTATGGAAAGAAAAAAGCAGCTAAGAAAAAAAAAACGAGTGGCCATTATTACTTTAAGAAATGAAGGTCAGTCAGTCCGAATAATTGGGAAACTTTGAAAGTGTCCCCAAGTGCAGTTGCAAAAACCATCAAGCACTACAAAGAAACTGGCTCAAATGAGGACAGCCCCAGGAGAGGAAGACCAAGAGTCACCTCTGCTTCTGAGGATAAGTTTATCCGAGTCACCAGCCTCAGAAATCGCAGGTTAACAGCAGCTCAGATTAGAGACCAGTTCAATGCCACACAGAGTTCTAGCAGCAGACACATCTCTACAAAGAGGAGACTTTGTGCAGGAGGCTTTCATGGTAAAATAGCTGCTAGGAAACCACTGCTAAGGACAGGCAACAAGCAGAAGAGACTTGTTTGGGCTAAAGAACACAAGGAATGGACATTAGACCAGTGGAAATCTGTGCTTTGGTCTGATGAGTCTAAATTTGAGATCTTTGGTTCCAACCACCGTGTCTTTGTGTGACGCAGAAAAGGTGAATGGATGGACTCTACATGACTGGTTCCCACCGTGAAGCATGGAGGAGGAGGTGTGATGGTGTGGGGGTGCTTTGCTGGTGACACTGTTGGGGATTTATTCAAAATTGAAGGCATACTGAACCAGCATGGCTACCACAGCATCTTGCAGGGGCATGCTATTCCATCCGGTTTGCGTTTAGTTGGACCATCATTTATTTTTCAACAGGACAATGACCCCAAACACACCTCCAGGCTGAGTAAGGGCTATTTGACCAAGAAGGAGAGTGATGTGGTGCTACGCCAGATGACCTGGCCTCCACCGTCACCAGACCTGAACCCAATCGAGATGGTTTGGGGTGAGCTGGACTGCAGAGTGAAGACAAAAGGGCTAACAATTGCTAAGCATCTCTGGGAACTCCTTCAAGATTGTTGGAAGACCATTTCCGGTGACTACCTCTTGAAGCTCATCAAGAGAATGCCAAGAGTGTGCAAAGCAGTCATCAAAGCAAAAGGTGGCTACTTTGAAGAACCTAGAATATAAGACATATTTTCAGTTGTTTCACACTTTTTTGTTAAGTATATAATTCCACATGTGTTAATTCATAGTTTTGATGCCTTCAGTGTGAATGTACAATTTTCATAGTCATGAAAATAAAGAAAAATCTTTAAATGAGAAGGTGTGTCCAAACTTTAGGTCTGTAATGTGTATATATATATATATATATATATATATATACATATATATACTGTGTATATACAGTACAGACCAAAAGTTTGGACACACCTTCTCATTTAAAGATTTTTCTATATTTTCTTGACTATGAAAATTGTACATTCACACTGAAGGCATCAAAACTATGAATTAACACATGTGGAATTATATACTTAACAAAAAAGTGTGAAACAACTGAAAATATGTCTTATATTCAAGTTTCTTCAAAGTAGCCACCTTTTGCTTTGATGACTGCTTTGCACACTCTTGGCATTCTCTTAATGAGCTTCAAGAGGTAGTCAATGGAAATGGTCTTATAACAATCTTGAAGGAGTTCCCAGAGATGCTTAGCACTTGTTGGCCCTTTTGCCTTCACTCTGCGGTCCAGCTCACCCCAGACCATCTCGATTGGGTTCAGGTCTGGTGACTGTGGAGGCCAGGTCATCTGGTGTAGCACCCCATCACTCTCCTTCTTGGTCAAATAGACCTTACACAGCCTGGAGGTGTGTTTGGGGTCATTGTCCTGTTGAAAAATAAATGATGGTCCAACTAAACGAAAACCGGATGGAATAGCATGCCCCTGCAAGATGCTGTGGTAGCCATGCTGGTTCAGTATGCCTTCAATTTTGAATAAATCCCCAACAGTGTCACCAGCAAAGCACCCCCACACCATCACACCTCCTCCTCCATGCTTCACGGTGGAAACCAGGCATGTAGAGTCCATCCATTCACCTTTTCTGCGTTGTACAAAGACAAGGTGGTTGGAACCAAAGATCTCAAATTTGGACTCATCAGACCAAAGCACAGATTTCCACTGGTCTAATGTCCATTCCTTGTGTTCTTTAGCCCAAACAAGTCTCTTCTGCTTGTTGCCTGTCCTTAGCAGTGGTTTCCTAGCAGCTATTTCACCATGAAGGCCTACTGCACAAAGTCTCCTCTTAACAGTTGTTGTAGAGATGTGTCTGCTGCTAAAACTCTGTGTGGCATTGACCGGTTCTCTAATCTGAGCTGCTGTTAACCTGCGATTTCTGAGGCTGGTGACTCGGATAAACTTATCCTCAGAAGCAGAGGTGACTCTTGGTCTTCCTTTCCTGGGGCGGTCCTCATGAGAGCCAGTTTCTTTGTAGCGCTTGATGGTTTTTGCAACTGCACTTGGGGACACTTTCAAAGTTTTCCCAATTTTTCGCACTGACTGACCTTCATTTCTTAAAGTAATGATTAGTGTTAAGCGAGCACTAAAATGCTCGGGTGCTCGAAGCTCGGGCCGAGCTCGCCGTGATACTCGGGTGCTCGACCCAAGCAACGAGCCCAATGTTTGTCTATGGGAGACTCGCGCATTTTTGCGGTGGCACACCGGCAGTCTTTTAAAAGCCTACCAAGTGCCCAAAACGATAGTGACAGTGCTCAAATGACATGGGGACAGCATGGGGATCGCCCCAGGAAGCATTTCTGCCCCCCAGGTCACTGCTGTCAACAACGTGGTCAGAGGTATTAAGCCACTTTTACGGGCTCACAATAAAACGTTCAAAAACAAAAGTGAATCTTTTTTCCTGTGAAATATGTTAAGGAACATCCTTTCCAGGGAAAAGACTTGTGTATAAGTTAAAATAGATGACCAAAAACAAAAATACTCCTCCACACCTTCGGTTATGTTCACAAGTAGCATTTTTTATGTGTTTTTGCACTTTTGTATTGCTTTCAACTATGACAAATGCATTCACCGGGAAATGTCATTTTAACATTTTACAACCTTATCTGGCCATGTGCTGTGTGACACATGCATAAAGTGCTGAAAAGACATGGGAACAGCATGGGGAAGACCCCTGGAAGCATCTCTGACTCCCAGGTCACTGTCTAAAAGTGTGCCCATCATAAGTGATCCTTGCCGCATCAGAAGATGCAGACTTGCAACTATCCCCATGCAAGTTCTAGTCCCAGGGCAGTGTTCAATTGTACCTCCCCCATTCCTTGCAATGCAAGCGCAAGTATGCAGCCTGCTACCCACCCACCCCCAGGCTGCAATACCATACTGCTTGCTTGCTTGAACTTGAAATTAGGCCTTTTAGGCATATGGAGGCGGAATCTGGCCACCACGTCATGGCTGTGTTGGCGGCCTGGAATCCATACTCTGTCCCCAGCTGCCCGGCGGCCGGGTGTCCATACTCGGTCCCCAGCCGCCTCGCGGCCGGGTGTCCACACACGGTCCCCAGCCGCCTGGGGGCAGCCGGGTGTCCATAAACGGTCCCCAGCCGCCCCTATTTCTCCTTGGAACATCCCCCCACACACTTTTCTTAGCCCGGCCTGCTTTAGGCAGCATTGGACGAGCCCACCAGAGAACCAGACTCCTCCGGTGGGCCCTGACTTCTCCATCGGTGGAGATGAGAGTGCCAAGGTGAGGAGCATGATGATGATGACAGAAGTTAGCATCTGCTATGTTTTCTTTTAATGTAAGTGTAAGTGTGCAGCCTGCCACCCACCCACCTCCAGACTGCAATTCCATGCTGCTAGCTTGCACTTGAAATGGGGCCTTTTAGTTTGGAGGAGGCCGAAGCTGGCCACTACCTCATGGCTGCTTCGGCAGCGAAGTATCCATACTCAGTCCCCAGCCTCCCCTATTTGTCCTGGTGTGCCTTATACATAAGATTAAACGCGTATACCAAAACATTACCTGTGCCCTCCCCAGTGTATTTAGTGGGAAGGAGAGCCTATTCCGCTGTAGTGTGTGCATGCCAAACCCCTGTTCATGGTACATGCGGAGATGCCTCCCACCTTGCACATGTCGTTGCAGACTTGCAACTATCCCCATTCAAGTCCTTGTCCCAGGGCAGTGTTCAATTGTACCTCTCCCATTCCTTGCAAAGCAAGCGCAAGTATGCAGCCTGCCACCCACCCACCCCCAGGCTACAATACCATACTGCTTGCTTGCTTGCACTTTAAATTGGGCCTTTTGGGCATGTGGAGGCGGAATCTGGCCACCACGCCATGGCTGTGTCGGCGGCCTGGTATCCATACTCAGTCCCCAGCCGCCTGGTGGCCGGGTGTCCCCGCTTGCTCCCCAGCCTCCAGGGGGTGGCCGAGTGTCCATACTCGGTCCCCAGCCACCCCTATTTGTTCCAGTAACCTTTCCCACACTTTTCTTAGCCTGGCCTGCTTTAGGGCAGCATTGGCCGAGCCCACCGGACTATCAGACTCCTCCGGTGGGCCCTGGCTTCTCCATCAGGGGAGTTGAGAGTGCCAAGGTGAGGAGCATGATGAGGATGATAGAAGTTAGCATCTGCTTTGTTTTGTTGTAATGCAAGCGCATGTATGTAGTAGCGGCTAGGCCTGAGGTGGTCAGCGTTTTGGCGCATATCCTACCTCCTCCGAGGATTGCTGGATGTTTTCCTGCTACTATCCAAGTTCTATGACTCCCGTTAAAACAAAGCTTCAGGTGATAAATGATGGATGAGGTAGTGGTAAAGGAGAAAGAGCAGGAGGAACAGGGACCATTCACATCAATATCAGGCCAGTCCACCAGATATGTCTTGTAGGATATGTTTCTGTAACAAAAGGAGAGGCTCGGCTACACAGTTATAGGGCATACAGTGAGTGCAATGCCTACCAAAAATTTCGAGGCACTCCAATGCCCCTTGGAAATGACATGGAGGTCAGAGGGCGTTAACTAAACCTTTTTTTCCATTTATAGCAACTGGGTCTTCTGTGCACTGTTGGCCTAAGCAGTGAATGGAAGGCTTTCCAAAAATTATGAGGAACTGCAATGCCCCTTACAAGAGCCATGTGTGGCACCCCAGGGGTCTGGTCACCACATTAATAGAGATATTACGTCGGAGAGCAAGTGGGAGGTTTCCTGGTCAGGATCCCTTAAACATGCAACATCCTCCTGCCCCAGTCCTGGGAGGGGAGAATTCTGCCCTTATAAACTGGATCTGGGGCGGGGTTGAGTGAGTCAGAGAACAGAGAACAGTCAGAGTCAGAGTGAGAGCAAGGGAAAGTAACAGCAAAGAGCTCTGTAGGAGCTAGGATCTAAAGACCAGGGGCTGGAAGCTGAGCAGAGCTCGCCCTGGCAGAAGACAATAGGAACCGGACACAGGAGTCCGAGGCTGTGAGGACTTATATATCCAGCAGCAGAAACCAGCCGGCAGGGGATTTCAGGTCCTCTGGCCATAGAAGCCCGGAGGCTCAGTCACAAGCAAGGGACCAGCACCGCCATCGTGGAGCGGAGGCTAACAGAAGGCCCCAAGTCACCAGCCATACGGGTGAGCACTACACGGTACACTCAGGGACGTGGGCTACTTCTACCCGCTTACAGCAAGGTAGCCAGGAAGGGTGCAGACAGACGGGGAGGCCTACAACTCCACCTGGCCAGGGGAACTCCTGCTTGCTCACAGACTGACCAGGCCTCTTATGCTAGCCAGTACTACCGCGAGGGTCTACCTTATAATCATCAGTAAAGACCCTGAACTGCACTGCAAAGACTCTGAGTCGTTCTGAGTCGTGCACCATCACCCCCATCATCCACACTCACTGCCCTGAGGCTATACTCCTCCCATGGGGAGTTATCCCATTCTCTGCTGCGCACACAACACCAGCCTCAGTGGTCTGCCTCGCAGCGGTGGTACTCCCTGACCGCAATCCACGGGTGGCGCAGCCGGACAATTAACCTCAAAACCAAATAAAGACTGCCACTGGTTTGACCAGCCTGAGCCACGGGACCGGGTCACCGCCACGGAGACTACAGACCCCAGAGACCCAGCACCGGGTATCCCACACACGTGTACACACGGCCCAGGGGGCGCGTCACATGCAGTACAGCATATTACAAACATAAGTCCCATTATTGGGGAGTGGGTGTCCCATAGTATTTGCTTATGCTTTCCAAGCAAAAGCTGCCAAAAATGAGGACGGAGCAACTTGCAATGCCCCTTACAAGAGCCATGCAGTACAGCATATTACAAACATAAGTCCCATTATTGGGGAGTGGGTGTCCCATAGTATTTGCTTATGCTTTCCAAGCAAAAGCTGCCAAAAATTAGGACGTAGCAACTTGCAATACCCCTTACAAGAGCCATGCAGTACAGCATATTACAAACATAAGTCCCATTATTGGGGAGTGGGTGTCCCATTTTATTTGCTTATGCCTTGCAAGCAAAAGCTGCCAAAAATTAGGACGGAGCAACTTGCAATGCCCCTTACAAGAGCCATGCAGTACAGCATATTACAAACATAAGTCCCATTATTAGGGAGTGGGTGTACCATAGTATTTGCTTATGCTTTCCAAGCAAAAGCTGACAAAAATTAGGACGGAGCAACTTGCAATGCCCCTTACAAGAGCCATGCAGTACAGCATATTACAAACATAAGTCCCATTATTGGGGAGTGGGTGTCCCATGGCATTTGCTTATGCTTTCCAAGCAAAAGCTGCCAAAAATTAGGACGGAGCAACTTGCAATGCCCCTTACAAGAGCCATGCAGTACAGCATATTACAAACATAAGTCCCATTATTGGGGAGTGGGTGTCCCATAGTATTTGCTTATGCCTTTCAAGCAAAAGCTGCCAAAAATTAGGACGGAGCAACTTGCAATGCCCCTTACAAGAGCCATGCAGTACAGCATATTACAAACATAAGTCCCATTATTGGGGAGTGGGTGTCCCATAGTATTTTCTGATGCTTTCCAAGCAAAAGCTGCCAAAAATTAGGACGGAGCAACTTGCAATGACCCTTACAAGAGCCATGCAGTACAGCATATTACAAACATAAGTCCCATTATTGGGGAGTGGGTGTCCCATTTTATTTGCTTATGCCTTGCAAGCAAAAGCTGCCAAAAATTAGGACGGAGCAACTTGCAATGCCCCTTACAAGAGCCATGCAGTATAGCATATTACAAACATAAGTTCCATTATTGGGGAGTGGGTGTCCCATAGTATTTGCTTATGCTTTCCAAGCAAAAGCTGCCAAAAATGAGGACGGAGCAACTTGCAATGCCCCTTACAAGAGCCATGCAGTACAGCATATTACAAACATAAGTCCCATTATTGGGGAGTGGGTGTCCCATAGTATTTGCTTATGCTTTCCAAGCAAAAGCTGCCAAAAATTAGGACGTAGCAACTTGCAATACCCCTTACAAGAGCCATGCAGTACAGCATATTACAAACATAAGTCCCATTATTGGGGAGTGGGTGTCCCATTTTATTTGCTTATGCCTTGCAAGCAAAAGCTGCCAAAAATTAGGACGGAGCAACTTGCAATGCCCCTTACAAGAGCCATGCAGTACAGCATATTACAAACATAAGTCCCATTATTAGGGAGTGGGTGTACCATAGTATTTGCTTATGCTTTCCAAGCAAAAGCTGACAAAAATTAGGACGGAGCAACTTGCAATGCCCCTTACAAGAGCCATGCAGTACAGCATATTACAAACATAAGTCCCATTATTGGGGAGTGGGTGTCCCATGGCATTTGCTTATGCTTTCCAAGCAAAAGCTGCCAAAAATTAGGACGGAGCAACTTGCAATGCCCCTTACAAGAGCCATGCAGTACAGCATATTACAAACATAAGTCCCATTATTGGGGAGTGGGTGTCCCATAGTATTTGCTTATGCCTTTCAAGCAAAAGCTGCCAAAAATTAGGACGGAGCAACTTGCAATGCCCCTTACAAGAGCCATGCAGTACAGCATATTACAAACATAAGTCCCATTATTGGGGAGTGGGTGTCCCATAGTATTTTCTGATGCTTTCCAAGCAAAAGCTGCCAAAAATTAGGACGGAGCAACTTGCAATGACCCTTACAAGAGCCATGCAGTACAGCATATTACAAACATAAGTCCCATTATTGGGGAGTGGGTGTCCCATGGTATTTGCTTATGCTTTCCAAGCAAAAGCTGCCAAAAATTAGGACAGAGCAACTTGCAATGCCCCTTACAAGAGCCATGCAGTACAGCATATTACAAACATAAGTCCCATTATTGGGGAGTGGGTGTACCATAGTATTTGCTTATGCCTTGCAAGCAAAAGCTGCCAAAAATAAGGATGGCTGGCACCCTGGTGGTATAGTGGTGGTGGAGGCTGAAGATAAGGAGAAGAAGATAAAACAGCCGAGTGCGCTTATCAGTTGACAGGCGAGTGCGCTTATCAGTTATAATTCCCCCAGCGGCACTAAAAACACGCTCCGATAACACGCTAGCGGCAGGACAGGCCAGGACCTCCAAGGCGTACAGAGCGAATTCATTCCAAGTGTCCAGCTTGGATACCCAATAATTAAAAGGCACAGAGGAATCACGGAGGACGCTGGTACGGTCGGCAAGGTACTCCCTCACCATCTTTTGTAACTTTCCACTCCTTGTGAGAGTACCCCGTGCCTCAGGGCCTGTAAGCTGGGCGGGTGTCAGAACACTGTCCCAGAATGTTGACAGTGTTCCCCTGCCTCTGCTGGATTGGAGTTGCATCTCTCTCGCCTGTACGCCTTGGTTGGGCAACGAACTGTGACCTCTGCCGCTAGCGTGTTCAGATGGGAATTTTTTTAAGAGTTCTGCAGCAAGGGCCTTCTGGTACTGCCCCATTTTTGTAGACCTCTCCACCTCAGGAATAAGAGAGTGAAAGTTCTCCTTGTAGCAGGGGTCTACAAGTGTCACCAACCAGTAATGACTGTCACCCAACATTTTGACAACGCAAGGGTCACAGTTAACGCAGCGTAAAATAAAGTCAGCCATGCGTGCCTGACTGGTAACGGGCAAGATTTCTGTGTTCTCACCAAGTTGACGACTGACCATGCTCTCCTCCTCCTCCTCTTCCTCCTCTCCCCTGTCCTCAGGCCACCCACGCTGAACCGACGTTATGACACTTGTACAGGTACTACCGTCTACAATGCATGATAGCAGCTCCTGTTCTTCCTCCTCCTCCTCCTCCTCCTCCTCTCCCTCATTGTCCCCCAATGCACGTTGGGATGAGATGAGGCTGGGCTGTGTGTAATCGCCCGCTACGGCTTCTTGATCCATCTCATCATACTCTGGCTGCAATGCCTCCTCTTTATTTCTCTGCAGAGAGCGTTGCAAAAGACAGACAAGTGGGATGCTGACACTAATGATGGCGTCATCGCCACTCACCATCTTGGTGGACTCCTCAAAGTTTGTCAGGATGGTACATATGTCAGACATCCAGGTCCACTCCTGAGGTCTTATGTGTGGAGTCTGACCTGAATATCGATGGCCTTGTTGCAGCTGGTACTCCACAACTGCTCTCTTCTGCTCACAAATCCTTTGCAACATGTGGAGAGTAGAGTTCCAACGTGTGGGGACATCACACACCAGTCGGTGTGCCGGAAGCTGCAAACGCTGCTGCAACACAGCAAGGGCGGCGTAAGCTGTAGCCGACTTGCGAAAATGAGCTGACAGGCGGCGTAATATCATGAGCAGATCTGGCAACTCGTCGTACGATTTAAGAAACCGCTGAAACACGAGGTTAAGCACATGAGCCAGGCATGGTACGTGTGTGATCTCACCTCGCCTCAGAGCCGCCACCAGGATACGGCCATTGTCACACACGACCATGCCGGGATGTAGGTTCAGCGGTCTCAGCCACAGATCGGCCTGCTCTTTCACAGCTGTCCACAACTCACAAGCAGTGTGAGGTTTATGACCTAAGCTTATGAGTTTCAGCACAGCCTGTTGCCGCTTGGCGGAGGCAGTACTGCAATGCTTCCAGCTTGTAACTGATGTAGTGATATCTGAGATGGAGGCTGAACATGAGGAGGAGGAGGAGGAGGAGGATGCGCAGGAGCTGTACACTGTGGGGGCAACTCTGACTGACATAGGGCCCGCAATCCTCGGTGTGGGGAGGATTTGTTCCGTCCCAAGGTCCGACTGGGTCCCGGCTTCCACTATGTTAACCCAGTGTGCCGTCAGAGAGATGTACCATCCCTGGCCACAAGCACTTGTCCACGTGTCCGTTGTCAGGTGGACTCTTCCAGTAACTGCGTTGTTGAGGGCACGGCAGATGCTTTAGGACACGTGCTTGTGTAGTGCGGGGATGGCACACCGGGCAAAATAGTGTCGGCTGGGGACCGAGAACCGAGGGATGGCCACCGCCATAAGATTGCAGAAGGATTCCGTCTCCACCAGCCTAAAAGGCAGCATTTCCAACGCAAGCAGTCGTGAAATGTGTGAATTTAGGACTGTGGCCTGTGGGGTGTTAGCTGCGAATTTCCGCTTTCGTTCAAAGGTCTGGGATATGGACAATTGAACGCTGCGGTGGGACGTGGACGTGGACGTTGATGCTGTTTCTTGAGAAACTGCCATAACAAGTGAAGACTGAGAGGAGGGGGCATCTTTACATGCAGTATGGACAGGGGATTGCCTTGCACACACAACAGGGGGTTCTATTGCATGCACAACAATGGAAGAAGCAGTGGTGACACCCGCTGACACTGGTCGTGGACCCTGGGTTTCGCCACACAAAGTCGGGTGCTTTGCTGCCATGTGCCTGATCAAGCTGGTGGTGGTCAGGCTGGTAGTTTGGTCACCCCTGCTGATACTGGCATGGCAGGTGGAACATATGGCCTTTTTGGGGTTATCAGCAGAGTCTTTAAAAAAATTCCAGACTCTGGAAGACCTACCGCTTGTACTGGCAACGTCCCTCGTGTTGTTTTTACGGGGAACGGTTGCCTGCCTTCTGTCTGCGGCCACCACACTGCTTCTTCCTGCCTGTTGGGGTACTCTGCCTCCCTCCCCCTGTGTGCTGCTGGCCTCACTCTGCATGTCCTCCTTCCACTTTGGGTCAGTTACTAGATCATCCACCACCTCCTCCTCTTCCACTTCGCACCACGATCCTCCTCCTCACTTCCTGGCAATTGTGTCTCGTCATAGTCCACCTCTTGAGACAGATTGCCAACGTCGACTTCCTGTGGCCGTGGCTGTTCAAATATTTGGGCATCGCAACATGGGATCTCCTCTTCCACCACTTCAAGCGTATCATGCGAGGGGCCCAAATATGGAAATGGACCAGTGAACAGCTCTTCAGAGTGTCCAAGTGTGGGATCACTTGCTGTCTGACGACACTCAGCATGGTGGGAGGAAGGAGCATCAGGGTGAGGAGGAGTATGCGGTCGAGACTCACGGCTACTAAGAGTTGACCGTGTGGAAGACAGACCGGAGGTGGTGGTGCCCAGGTAACTGGAAGTATTTTCTGCTATCCAATTAATAACCTGTTCACACTGATCAGTTCTCAATACTGGTGTTGTTCTGTGCTTCCCTAGTAATTCGGTCAAGAAGTGGAAGCGAGAAGATGTGGCTGTTGGTTGTGGCACATTTTCACCATGGCCACGGCCCCGTCCTCTGCACGAACCATCACCAGAACGTCCACTTCCACGTCCCTTGTCACGCGCCTTGCCCATTGTAAATGAAGTAAAATAGCTTACACTTGAACTATCAATGGAAAAAGGGTAATAAAGATTAGATTGGAACAGTGGAAGAGGAAAACCACAGTAATTGTTTACTGGGGTATACCACACTTTTTTAAATAGAGATATTTGTGGCTGAACAGTGAGCGACACACTCAAACTGCTTTTTTTTAGATACCAAAGGCCCAAAACTGGATAGTACAGCGATTTGACCCGTGGAACTGCGAAACCACACTGGGATGTCGGGCCTACTCAAGACTATTTTCAACAGATATATTTTTGTGTCACAACAGTCTGGAGACACTACTGTTTTTCTTTACGGAAAAAAATACCAAAAGCTGAATAGTAGAGATTTTTTACCGTGGGATGGCAAAACCACAGTTATTGTTTACTGGGGTATACCACACTTTTTTAAATAGAGATATTTGCGTCTGAACAGTGAGCGACACACTCAAACTGCTTTTTTTTTAGATACCAAAGGCCCAAAACTGGATAGTACAGCGATTTGACCCGTGGAACTGCGAAACCACACTGGGATGTCGGGCCTACACAAGACTATTTTCAACACATATATTTTTGTGTCACAACAGTCAGGAGACACTACTGTTTATCTTTACGGAAAAAAATAACAAAAGCTGAACAATAGAGATTTTTTACCGTGGGATGGCAAAACCACAGTTATTGTTTACTGGGGTATACCACACTTTTTTAAATAGATATATTTGCGGCTGAACAGTGAGCGACACACTCAAACTGCTTTTTTTTTAGATACCAAAGGCCCAAAACTGAATAGTACAGCGATTTGACCCATGGAACTGCGAAACCACACTGGGATGTCGGGCCTACACAAGACTATTTTCAACACATATATTTTTGTGTCACAACAGTCAGGAGACACTATTGTTTTTCTTTACGGAAAAAACTACCAAAAGCTGAATAATAGAGATTTTTTACCGTGGGATGGCAAAACCACAGTTATTGTTTACTGGGGTATACCACACTTTTTTAAATAGAGATATTTGCGGCTGAACAGTGAGCGACACACTCAAACTGCTTTTTTTTTAGATACCAAAGGCCCAAAACTGGATAGTACAGCGATTTCACCCGTGGAACTGCGAAACCACACTGGGATGTCGGGCCTACACAAGACTATTTTCAACACATATATTTTTGTGTCACAACAGTCAGGAAACACTACTGTTTTTCTTTACGGAAAAAAATAACAAAAGCTGAATAATAGAGATTTTTTACCGTGGGATGGCAAAACCACAGTTATTGTTTACTGGGGTATACCACACTTTTTTAAATAGATATATTTGCAGCTGAACAGTGAGCGACACACTCAAACTGCTTTTTTTTTAGATACCAAAGGCCCAAAACTGAATAGTACAGCGATTTGACCCGTGGAACTGCGAAACCACACTGGGATGTCGGGCCTACTCAAGACTATTTTCAACAGATATATTTTTGTGTCACAACAGTCTGGAGACACTACTGTTTTTCTTTACAGAAAAAACTACCAAAGCTGTATAATAGAGATTTTTTACCGTGGGATGGCAAAACCACAGTTATTGTTTACTGGGGTATACCACACTTTTTAAATAGAGATATTTGCGGCTGAACAGTGAGCGACACACTCAAACTGCTTTTTTTTAGATACCAAAGGCCACAAAACTGGATAGTACAGCGATTTGACCCGTGGAACTGCGAAACCACACTGGGATGTCGGGCCTACTCAAGACTATTTTCAACAGATATATTTTTGTGTCACAACAGTCTGGAGACACTACTGTTTTTCTTTACGGAAAAAACTACCAAAAGCTGAATAATAGAGATTTTTTATTGTGGGATGGCAAAACCACAGTTATTGTTTACTGGGGTATACCACACTTTTTTAAATAGAGATATTTGCGGCTGAACAGTGAGCGACACACTCAAACTGCTTTTTTTTTAGATACCAAAGGCCCAAAACTGGATAGTACAGCGATTTGACCCATGGAACTGCGAAACCACACTGGGATGTCGGGCCTACACAAGACTATTTTCAACACATATATTTTTGTGTCACAACAGTCAGGACACACACCAAAAGCTGAATAATAGAGATTTTTTACCGTGGGATGGCAAAACCACAGTTATTGTTTACTGAGGTATACCACACTTTTTTAAATAGAGATATTTGCGGCTGAACAGTAAGCGACACACTCAAACTGCTTTTTTTTTAGATATCAAAGGCCCAAAACTGGATAGTACAGCGATTTGACCCGTGGAACTGCGAAACCACACTGGGATGTCGGGCCTACACAAGACTATTTTCAACACATATATTTTTGTGTCACAACAGTCAGGACACACACCAAAAGCTGAATAATAGAGATTTTTTACCGTGGGATGGCAAAACCACAGTTATTGTTTACTGGGGTATACCACACTTTTTTAAATAGAGATATTTGCGGCTGAACAGTGAGCGACACACTCAAACTGCTTTTTTTTTTTAGATATCAAAGGCCCAAAACTGGATAGTACAGCGATTTGACCTGTGGAACTGCGAAACCACACTGGGATGTCGGGCCTACTCAAGACTATTTTCAACAGATATATTTTTGTGTCACAACAGTCTGGAGACACTACTGTTTTTCTTTACGGAAAAAAACTACCAAAAGCTGAATAATAGAGATTTTTTACCGTGGGATGGCAAAACCACAGTTATTGTTTACTGGGGTATACCACACTTTTTTAAATAGAGATATTTGCGGCTGAACAGTGAGCGACACACTCAAACTGCATTTTTTTTAGATACCAAAGGCCCAAAACTGGATAGTACAGCGATTTGACACGTGGTACTGCGAAACCACACTGGGATGTCGGGCCTACACAAGACTATTTTCAACACATATATTTTTGTGTCACAACAGTCAGGAGACACTACTGTTTTTCTTTACGGAAAAAACTACCAAAAGCTGAATAATAGAGATTTTTTACCGTGGGATGACAAAACCACAGTTATTGTTTACTGGGGTATACCACACTTTTTTAAATAGAGATATTTGCAGCTGAACAGTGAGCGACACACTCAAACTGCTTTTTTTTTAGATACCAAAGGCCCAAAACTGGATAGTACAGCGATTTGACCCGTGGAACTGCGAAACCACACTGGGATGTCGGGCCTACTCAAGACTATTTTCAACAGATATATTTTTGTGTCACAACAGTCTGGAGACACTACTGTTTTTCTTTACGGAAAAAACTACCAAAAGCTGAATAATAGAGATTTTTTATCGTGGGATGGCAAAACCACAGTTATTGTTTACTGGGGTATACCACACTTTTTTAAATAGAGATATTTGCGGCTGAACAGTGAGCGACACACTCAAACTGCTTTTTTTTTAGATACCAAAGGCCAAAAACTGGATAGTACAGCGATTTGACCCGTGGAACTGCAAAACCACACTGGGATGTCGGGCCTACACAAGACTATTTTCAACACATATATTTTTGTGTCACAACAGTCAGGACACACACCAAAAGCTGAATAATAGAGATTTTTTACCGTGGGATGGCAAAACCACAGTTATTGTTTACTGGGGTTTACCACACTTTTTTAAATAGAGATATTTGCGGCTGAACAGTGAGCGACACACTCAAACTGCTTTTTTTGTTAGATATCAAAGGCCCAAAACTGGATAGTACAGCAATTTGACCTGTGGAACTGCGAAACCACACTGGGATGTCGGGCCTACTCAAGACTATTTTCAACAGATATATTTTTGTGTCACAACAGTCAGGAGACACTACTGTTTTTCTTTACGGAAAAAAATACCAAAAGCTGAATAATAGAGATTTTTTACCGTGGGATGGCAAAACCACAGTTACTGTTTACTGGGGTATACCACACTTTTTTAAATAGAGATATTTGCGGCTGAACAGTGAGCGACACACTCAAACTGCTTTTTTTTTAGATACCAAAGGACCAAAACTGGATAGTACAGCGATTTGACCCGTGGAACTGCGAAACCACACTGGGATGTCGGGCCTACACAAGACTATTTTCAACACATATATTTTTGTGTCACAACAGTCAGGAGACACTATTGTTTTTCTTTACGGAAAAAACTACCAAAAGCTGAATAATAGAGATTTTTTACCGTGGGATGGCAAAACCACAGTTTTTGTTTACTGGGATATACCACCCTTTTTTAAATAGAGATATTTGCGGCTGAACAGTGAGCGACACACTCAAACTGCTTTTTTTTTAGATACCAAAGGCCCAAAACTGGATAGTACAGCGATTTGACCCGTGGAACTGCGAAACCACACTGGGATGTCGGGCCTACACAAGACTCTTTTCAACACATATATTTTTGTGTCACAACAGTCAGGAGACACTATTGTTTTTCTTTACGGAAAAAACTACCAAAAGCTGAATAATAGAGATTTTTTACCGTGGGATGGCAAAACCACAGTTATTGTTTACTGGGGTATACCACACTTTTTAAATAGAGATATTTGCGGCTGAACAGTGAGCGACACACTCAAACTGCTTTTTTTTTTAGATATCAAAGGCCCAAAACTGGATAGTACAGCGATTTGACCCGTGGAACTGCGAAACCACACTGGGATGTCGGGCCTACACAAGACTATTTTCAACACATATATTTTTGTGTCACAACAGTCAGGACACACACCAAAAGCTGAATAATAGAGATTTTTTACCGTGGGATGGCAAAACCACAGTTATTGTTTACTGGGGTATACCACACTTTTTTAAATAGAGATATTTGCGGCTGAACAGTGAGCGACACACTCAAACTGCTTCTTTTTTTAGATATCAAAGGCCCAAAACTGGATAGTACAGCAATTTGACCTGTGGAACTGCGAAACCACACTGGGATGTCGGGCCTACTCAAGACTATTTTCAACAGATATATTTTTGTGTCACAACAGTCTGGAGACACTACTGTTTTTCTTTACAGAAAAAAACTACCAAAAGCTGAATAATAGAGATTTTTTACCGTGGGATGGCAAAACCACAGTTATTGTTTACTGGGGTATACCACACTTTTTTAAATAGAGATATTTGCGGCTGAACAGTGAGCGACACACTCAAACTGCTTTTTTTTTAGATACCAAAGGCCCAAAACTGGATAGTACAGCGATTTGACCCGTGGAACTGCGAAACCACACTGGGATGTCGGGCCTACACAAGACTATTTTCAACACATATATTTTTGTGTCACAACAGTCAGGACACACACCAAAAGCTGAATAATAGAGATTTTTTACCGTGGGATGGCAAAACCACAGTTATTGTTTACTGGGGTTTACCACACTTTTTTAAATAGAGATATTTGCGGCTGAACAGTGAGCGACACACTCAAACTGCTTTTTTTGTTAGATATCAAAGGCCCAAAACTGGATAGTACAGCAATTTGACCTGTGGAACTGCGAAACCACACTGGGATGTCGGGCCTACTCAAGACTATTTTCAACAGATATATTTTTGTGTTACAACAGTCAGGAGACACTACTGTTTTTCTTTACGGAAAAAACTATCAAAAGCTGAATAATAGAGATTTTTTACCGTGGGATGACAAAACCACAGTTATTGTTTACTGGGGTATACCACACTTTTTTAAATAGAGATATTTGCGGCTGAACAGTGAGCGACACACTCAAACTGCTTTTTTTTTAGATACCAAAGGCCCAAAACTGGATAGTACATCGATTTGACCCGTGGAACTGCGAAACCACACTGGGATGTCGGGCCTACACAAGAATATTTTCAACACATATATTTTTGTGTCACAACAGTCAGGAGACACTACTGTTTTTCTTTACGGAAAAAAATACCAAAAGCTGAATAATAGAGATTTTTTACCGTGGGATGGCAAAACCACAGTTACTGTTTACTGGGGTATACCACACTTTTTTAAATAGAGATATTTGCGGCTGAACAGTGAGCGACACACTCAAACTGCTTTTTTTTTAGATACCAAAGGACCAAAACTGGATAGTACAGCGATTTGACCCGTGGAACTGCGAAACCACACTGGGATGTCGGGCCTACACAAGACTATTTTCAACACATATATTTTTGTGTCACAACAGTCAGGAGACACTATTGTTTTTCTTTACGGAAAAAACTACCAAAAGCTGAATAATAGAGATTTTTTACCGTGGGATGGCAAAACCACAGTTTTTGTTTACTGGGATATACCACCCTTTTTTAAATAGAGATATTTGCGGCTGAACAGTGAGCGACACACTCAAACTGCTTTTTTTTTAGTTACCAAAGGCCCAAAACTGGATAGTACAGCGATTTGACCCGTGGAACTGCGAAACCACACTGGGATGTCGGGCCTACACAAGACTATTTTCAACACATATATTTTTGTGTCACAACAGTCAGGAGACACTATTGTTTTTCTTTACGGAAAAAACTACCAAAAGCTGAATAATAGAGATTTTTTACCGTGGGATGGCAAAACCACAGTTATTGTTTACTGGGGTATACCACACTTTTTAAATAGAGATATTTGCGGCTGAACAGTGAGCGACACACTCAAACTGCTTTTTTTTTAGATACCAAAGGCCCAAAACTGGATAGTACAGCGATTTGACCCGTGGAACTGTGAAACCACACTGGGATGTCGGGCCTACTCAAGACTATTTTCAACAGATATATTTTTGTGTCACAACAGTCTGGAGACACTACTGTTTTTCTTTACGGAAAAAACTACCAAAAGCTGAATAATAGAGATTTTTTATCGTGGGATGGCAAAACCACAGTTATTGTTTACTGGGGTATACCACACTTTTTTAAATAGAGATATTTGCGGCTGAACAGTGAGCGACACACTCAAACTGCTTTTTTTTTAGATACCAAAGGCCCAAAACTGGATAGTACAGCGATTTGACCCGTGGAACTGCGAAACCACACTGGGATGTCGGGCCTACACAAGACTATTTTCAACACATATATTTTTGTGTCACAACAGTCAGGACACACACCAAAAGCTGAATAATAGAGATTTTTTACCGTGGGATGGCAAAACCACAGTTATTGTTTACTGGGGTATACCACACTTTTTTAAATAGAGATATTTGCGGCTGAACAGTGAACGACACACTCAAACTGCTTTTTTTTTTAGATATCAAAGGCCCAAAACTGGATAGTAAAGCGATTTGACCCGTGGAACTGCGAAACCACACTGGGATGTCGGGCCTACACAAGACTATTTTCAACACATATATTTTTGTGTCACAACAGTCAGGACACACACCAAAAGCTGAATAATAGAGATTTTTTACCGTGGGATGGCAAAACCACAGTTATTGTTTACTGGGGTATACCACACTTTTGTAAATAGAGATATTTGCGGCTGAACAGTGAGCGACACACTCAAACTGCTTCTTTTTTTAGATATCAAAGGCCCAAAACTGGATAGTACAGCAATTTGACCTGTGGAACTGCGAAACCACACTGGGATGTCGGGCCTACTCAAGACTATTTTCAACAGATATATTTTTGTGTCACAACAGTCTGGAGACACTACTGTTTTTCTTTACGGAAAAAAACTACCAAAAGCTGAATAATAGAGATTTTTTACCGTGGGATGGCAAAACCACAGTTATTGTTTACTGGGGTATACCACACTTTTTTAAATAGAGATATTTGCGGCTGAACAGTGAGCGACACACTCAAACTGCTTTTTTTTTAGATACCAAAGGTCCAAAACTGGAAAGTACAGCGATTTGACCCGTGGTACTGCGAAACCACACTGGGATGTCGGGCCTACACAAGACTATTTTCAACACATACATTTTTGGGTCACAACAGTCAGGAGACACTATTGTTTTTCTTTACGGAAAAAACTATCAAAAGCTGAATAATAGAGATTTTTTACCGTGGGATGACAAAACCACAGTTATTGTTTACTGGGGTATACCACACTTTTTTAAATAGAGATATTTGCGGCTGAACAGTGAGCGACACACTCAAACTGCTTTTTTTTTAGATACCAAAGGCCCAAAACTGGATAGTACAGCGATTTGACCCGTGGAACTGCGAAACCACACTGGGATGTCGGGCCTACACAAGAATATTTTCAACACATATATTTTTGTGTCACAACAGTCAGGAGACACTACTGTTTTTCTTTACGGAAAAAAATACCAAAAGCTGAATAATAGAGATTTTTTACCGTGGGATGGCAAAACCACAGTTACTGTTTACTGGGGTATACCACACTTTTTTAAATAGAGATATTTGCGGCTGAACAGTGAGCGACACACTCAAACTGCTTTTTTTTTAGATACCAAACGACCAAAACTGGATAGTACAGCGATTTGACCCGTGGAACTGCGAAACCACACTGGGATGTCGGGCCTACACAAGACTATTTTCAACACATATATTTTTGTGTCACAACAGTCAGGAGACACTATTGTTTTTCTTTACGGAAAAAACTACCAAAAGCTGAATAATAGAGATTTTTTACCGTGGGATGGCAAAACCACAGTTTTTGTTTACTGGGATATACCACCCTTTTTTAAATAGAGATATTTGCGGCTGAACAGTGAGCGACACACTCAAACTGCTTTTTTTTTAGATACCAAAGGCCCAAAACTGGATAGTACAGCGATTTGACCCGTGGAACTGCGAAACCACACTGGGATGTCGGGCCTACACAAGACTATTTTCAACACATATATTTTTGTGTCACAACAGTCAGGAGACACTATTGTTTTTCTTTACGGAAAAAACTACCAAAAGCTGAATAATAGAGATTTTTTACCGTGGGATGGCAAAACCACAGTTATTGTTTACTGGGGTATACCACACTTTTTAAATAGAGATATTTGCGGCTGAACAGTGAGCGACACACTCAAACTGCTTTTTTTTTAGATACCAAAGGCCCAAAACTGGATAGTACAGCGATTTGACCCGTGGAACTGTGAAACCACACTGGGATGTCGGGCCTACTCAAGACTATTTTCAACAGATATATTTTTGTGTCACAACAGTCTGGAGACACTACTGTTTTTCTTTACGGAAAAAACTACCAAAAGCTGAATAATAGAGATTTTTTATCGTGGGATGGCAAAACCACAGTTATTGTTTACTGGGGTATACCACACTTTTTTAAATAGAGATATTTGCGGCTGAACAGTGAGCGACACACTCAAACTGCTTTTTTTTTAGATACCAAAGGCCCAAAACTGGATAGTACAGCGATTTGACCCGTGGAACTGCGAAACCACACTGGGATGTCGGGCCTACACAAGACTATTTTCAACAAATATATTTTTGTGTCACAACAGTCAGGAGACACTATTGTTTTTCTTTACGGAAAAAACTACCAAAAGCTGAATAATAGAGATTTTTTACCGTGGGATGGCAAAACCACAGTTTTTGTTTACTGGGATATACCACCCTTTTTTAAATAGAGATATTTGCGGCTGAACAGTGAGCGACACACTCAAACTGCTTTTTTTTTAGATACCAAAGGCCCAAAACTGGATAGTACAGCGATTTGACCCGTGGAACTGCGAAACCACACTGGGATGTCGGGCCTACACAAGACTATTTTCAACACATATATTTTTGTGTCACAACAGTCAGGACACACACCAAAAGCTGAATAATAGAGATTTTTTACCGTGGGATGGCAAAACCACAGTTATTGTTTACTGGGGTATACCACACTTTTTTAAATAGAGATATTTGCGGCTGAACAGTGAACGACACACTCAAACTGCTTTTTTTTTTAGATATCAAAGGCCCAAAACTGGATAGTAAAGCGATTTGACCCGTGGAACTGCGAAACCACACTGGGATGTCGGGCCTACACAAGACTATTTTCAACACATATATTTTTGTGTCACAACAGTCAGGACACACACCAAAAGCTGAATAATAGAGATTTTTTACCGTGGGATGGCAAAACCACAGTTATTGTTTACTGGGGTATACCACACTTTTTTAAATAGAGATATTTGCGGCTGAACAGTGAGCGACACACTCAAACTGCTTCTTTTTTTAGATATCAAAGGCCCAAAACTGGATAGTACAGCAATTTGACCTGTGGAACTGCGAAACCACACTGGGATGTCGGGCCTACTCAAGACTATTTTCAACAGATATATTTTTGTGTCACAACAGTCTGGAGACACTACTGTTTTTCTTTACGGAAAAAAACTACCAAAAGCTGAATAATAGAGATTTTTTACCGTGGGATGGCAAAACCACAGTTATTGTTTACTGGGGTATACCACACTTTTTTAAATAGAGATATTTGCGGCTGAACAGTGAGCGACACACTCAAACTGCTTTTTTTTTAGATACCAAAGGTCCAAAACTGGAAAGTACAGCGATTTGACCCGTGGTACTGCGAAACCACACTGGGATGTCGGGCCTACACAAGACTATTTTCAACACATACATTTTTGTGTCACAACAGTCAGGAGACACTATTGTTTTTCTTTACGGAAAAAACTATCAAAAGCTGAATAATAGAAATTTTTTACCGTGGGATGACAAAACCACAGTTATTGTTTACTGGGGTATACCACACTTTTTTAAATAGAGATATTTGCGGCTGAACAGTGAGCGACACACTCAAACTGCTTTTTTTTTAGATACCAAAGGCCCAAAACTGGATAGTACAGCGATTTGACCCGTGGAACTGCGAAACCACACTGGGATGTCGGGCCTACACAAGAATATTTTCAACACATATATTTTTGTGTCACAACAGTCAGGAGACACTACTGTTTTTCTTTACGGAAAAAAATACCAAAAGCTGAATAATAGAGATTTTTTACCGTGGGATGGCAAAACCACAGTTACTGTTTACTGGGGTATACCACACTTTTTTAAATAGAGATATTTGCGGCTGAACAGTGAGCGACACACTCAAACTGCTTTTTTTTTAGATACCAAACGACCAAAACTGGATAGTACAGCGATTTGACCCGTGGAACTGCGAAACCACACTGGGATGTCGGGCCTACACAAGACTATTTTCAACACATATATTTTTGTGTCACAACAGTCAGGAGACACTATTGTTTTTCTTTACGGAAAAAACTACCAAAAGCTGAATAATAGAGATTTTTTACCGTGGGATGGCAAAACCACAGTTTTTGTTTACTGGGATATACCACCCTTTTTTAAATAGAGATATTTGCGGCTGAACAGTGAGCGACACACTCAAACTGCTTTTTTTTTAGATACCAAAGGCCCAAAACTGGATAGTACAGCGATTTGACCCGTGGAACTGCGAAACCACACTGGGATGTCGGGCCTACACAAGACTATTTTCAACACATATATTTTTGTGTCACAACAGTCAGGAGACACTATTGTTTTTCTTTACGGAAAAAACTACCAAAAGCTGAATAATAGAGATTTTTTACCGTGGGATGGCAAAACCACAGTTATTGTTTACTGGGGTATACCACACTTTTTAAATAGAGATATTTGCGGCTGAACAGTGAGCGACACACTCAAACTGCTTTTTTTTTAGATACCAAAGGCCCAAAACTGGATAGTACAGCGATTTGACCCGTGGAACTGTGAAACCACACTGGGATGTCGGGCCTACTCAAGACTATTTTCAACAGATATATTTTTGTGTCACAACAGTCTGGAGACACTACTGTTTTTCTTTACGGAAAAAACTACCAAAAGCTGAATAATAGAGATTTTTTATCGTGGGATGGCAAAACCACAGTTATTGTTTACTGGGGTATACCACACTTTTTTAAATAGAGATATTTGCGGCTGAACAGTGAGCGACACACTCAAACTGCTTTTTTTTTAGATACCAAAGGCCCAAAACTGGATAGTACAGCGATTTGACCCGTGGAACTGCGAAACCACACTGGGATGTCGGGCCTACACAAGACTATTTTCAACACATATATTTTTGTGTCACAACAGTCAGGAGACACTATTGTTTTTCTTTACGGAAAAAACTACCAAAAGCTGAATAATAGAGATTTTTTACCGTGGGATGGCAAAACCACAGTTTTTGTTTACTGGGATATACCACCCTTTTTTAAATAGAGATATTTGCGGCTGAACAGTGAGCGACACACTCAAACTGCTTTTTTTTTAGATACCAAAGGCCCAAAACTGGATAGTACAGCGATTTGACCCGTGGAACTGCGAAACCACACTGGGATGTCGGGCCTACACAAGACTATTTTCAACACATATATTTTTGTGTCACAACAGTCAAGAGACACTATTGTTTTTCTTTACGGAAAAAACTACCAAAAGCTGAATAATAGAGATTTTTTACCGTGGGATGGCAAAACCACAGTTATTGTTTACTGGGGTATACCACACTTTTTAAATAGAGATATTTGCGGCTGAACAGTGAGCGACACACTCAAACTGCTTTTTTTTTAGATACCAAAGGCCCAAAACTGGATAGTACAGCGATTTGACCCGTGGAACTGTGAAACCACACTGGGATGTCGGGCCTACTCAAGACTATTTTCAACAGATATATTTTTGTGTCACAACAGTCTGGAGACACTACTGTTTTTCTTTACGGAAAAAACTACCAAAAGCTGAATAATAGAGATTTTTTATCATGGCATGGCAAAACCACAGTTATTGTTTACTGGGGTATACCACACTTTTTTAAATAGAGATATTTGCGGCTGAACAGTGAGCGACACACTCAAACTGCTTTTTTTTTAGATACCAAAGGCCCAAAACTGGATAGTACAGCGATTTGACCCGTGGAACTGCGAAACCACGCTGGGATGTCGGGCCTACACAAGACTATTTTCAACACATATATTTTTGTGTCACAACAGTCAGGACACACACCAAAAGCTGAATAATAGAGATTTTTTACCTTGGGATGGCAAAACCACAGTTATTGTTTACTGGGGTATACCACACTTTTTTAAATAGAGATATTTGCGGCTGAACAGTGAGCGACACACTCAAACTGCTTTTTTTTTAGATACCAAAGGCCCAAAACTGGATAGTACAGCGATTTGACCCGTGGAACTGTGAAACCACACTGGGATGTCGGGCCTACTCAAGACTATTTTCAACAGATATATTTTTGTGTCACAACAGTCTGGAGACACTACTGTTTTTCTTTACGGAAAAAACTACCAAAAGCTGAATAATAGAGATTTTTTATCGTGGGATGGCAAAACCACAGTTATTGTTTACTGGGGTATACCACACTTTTTTAAATAGAGATATTTGCGGCTGAACAGTGAGCGACACACTCAAACTGCTTTTTTTTTAGATACCAAAGGCCCAAAACTGGATAGTACAGCGATTTGACCCGTGGAACTGCGAAACCACACTGGGATGTCGGGCCTACACAAGACTATTTTCAACACATATATTTTTGTGTCACAACAGTCAGGACACACACCAAAAGCTGAATAATAGAGATTTTTTACCTTGGGATGGCAAAACCACAGTTATTGTTTACTGGGGTATACCACACTTTTTTAAATAGAGATATTTGCGGCTGAACAGTGAGCGACACACTCAAACTGCTTTTTTTTTTAGATATCAAAGGCCCAAAACTGGATAGTACAGCGATTTGACCCGTGGAACTGCGAAACCACACTGGGATGTCGGGCCTACACAAGACTATTTTCAACACATATATTTTTGTGTCACAACAGTCAGGACACACACCAAAAGCTGAATAATAGAGATTTTTTACCGTGGGATGGCAAAACCACAGTTATTGTTTACTGGGGTATACCACACTTTTTTAAATAGAGATATTTGCGGCTGAACAGTGAGCGACACACTCAAACTGCTTCTTTTTTTAGATATCAAAGGCCCAAAACTGGATAGTACAGCAATTTGACCTGTGGAACTGCGAAACCACACTGGGATGTCGGGCCTACTCAAGACTATTTTCAACACATATATTTTTGTGTCACAACAGTCTGGAGACACTACTGTTTTTCTTTACGGAAAAAAACTACCAAAAGCTGAATAATAGAGATTTTTTACCGTGGGATGGCAAAACCACAGTTATTGTTTACTGGGGTATACCACACTTTTTTAAATAGAGATATTTGCGGCTGAACAGTGAGCGACACACTCAAACTGCTTTTTTTTTAGATACCAAAGGTCCAAAACTGGATAGTACAGCGATTTGACCCGTGGTACTGCGAAACCACACTGGGATGTCGGGCCTACACAAGACTATTTTCAACACATACATTTTTGTGTCACAACAGTCAGGAGACACTACTGTTTTTCTTTACGGAAAAAAATACCAAAAGCTGAATAATAGAGATTTTTTACCGTGGGATGGCAAAACCACAGTTACTGTTTACTGGGGTATACCACACTTTTTTAAATAGAGATATTTGCGGCTGAACAGTGAGCGACACACTCAAACTGCTTTTTTTTTAGATACCAAAGGACCAAAACTGGATAGTACAGCGATTTGACCCGTGGAACTGCGAAACCACACTGGGATGTCGGGCCTACACAAGACTATTTTCAACACATATATTTTTGTGTCACAACAGTCAGGAGACACTATTGTTTTTCTTTACGGAAAAAACTACCAAAAGCTGAATAATAGAGATTTTTTACCGTGGGGTGGCAAAACCACAGTTTTTGTTTACTGGGATATACCACACTTTTTTAAATAGAGATATTTGCGGCTGAACAGTGAGCGACACACTCAAACTGCTTTTTTTTTAGATACCAAAGGCCCAAAACTGGATAGTACAGCGATTTGACCCGTGGAACTGCGAAACCACACTGGGATGTCGGGCCTACACAAGACTATTTTCAACACATATATTTTTGTGTCACAACAGTCAGGAGACACTATTGTTTTTCTTTACGGAAAAAACTACCAAAAGCTGAATAATAGAGATTTTTTACCGTGGGATGGCAAAACCACAGTTATTGTTTACTGGGGTATACCACACTTTTTTAAATAGAGATATTTGCGGCTGAACAGTGAGCGACACACTCAAACTGCTTTTTTTTTAGATACCAAAGGCCCAAAACTGGATAGTACAGCGATTTGACCCGTGGAACTGCGAAACCACACTGGGATGTCGGGCCTACACAATACTATTTTCAACACATATATTTTTGTGTCACAACAGTCAGGAGACACTACTGTTTTTCTTTACGGAAAAAACTACCAAAAGCTGAATAATAGAGATTTTTTACCGTGGGATGGCAAAACCACAGTTATTGTTTAATGGGGTATACCACACTTTTTTAAATAGAGATATTTGCGGCAGAACAGTGAGCGACACACTCAAACTGTTTTTTTTTTTTAGATACAAATGGCCCAAAATGGATAATACAGAGATTTGAACCGTGGAAGTGCAAAACAACACTTCTGTTTCTCTAGCCTACACCAGACTATTTTCAACAGTTATATTTGTATCTGAAAAATCAGAGACACGCTTTTTTTTTGGGGGGGGGGGGGGGGACACCGAAAGGTTAATAAGACGGGTATTTGTACAGTTTGAAGAAGGAAAAAAAAGGAGGATTTAGATGAAAAAAAAAGGATTTTTCCTGGCCCCCGACACCTGGTGCCAAGTCCAGCAATTTCAGCAACAGGAGCACACAGGACTGTAATGCAGCGTTTGCTGGTATAACCACTGTGTCTCCTATACAGCCTGCCTGCCTGGTATCTGGGATGGATATTAGTCCTGAAAAGGACTGTTTGTTTGTTCTGGCAGCCTTTACAGACCCTACACTAACTATTTCGCAGTTTATATCTCTCCCTAAATCAGCAGCGCTGTCCCTACACTCTCTAACCCAGAGTGACTGTGACCAAGATGGCGGCGCCCGGTTTTAAATACTCGAGGTGACCCTGTGCGGCCAGCCAATCACTGTAATGCCCACAACCAACATGGCTGCAGCATTACAGTGACTGGCTGGCAATTCCTGCATGTTCATTGGCTCTGTAAAGAGCGCCAAACATGCAGGGCGGAGACCCGAGCTCCCGCCCGAGTAACCCGGAAATGCTCGGTGCTCGCCGAACATCCCGAGTAGCGTGATGCTCGGGCGAGTACCGAGCAGTGTCGAGCATGTTCGCTCAACACTAGTAATGATGGCCACTCGTTTTCCTTTACTTAGCTGCTTTTTTCTTGCCATAATACAAATTCTAACAGTCTATTCGTTAGGACTATCAGCTGTGTATCCACCAGACTTCTGCACAACAGAACTGATGGTCCCAACCCCATTTATAAGGCATGAAATCCCACTTATTAAACCTGACAGGGCACACCTGTGAAGTGAAAACCATTTCCGGTGACTACCTCTTGAAGCTCATCAAGAGAATGCCAAGAGTGTGAAAGCAGTCATCAAAGCAAAAGGTGGCTACTTTGAAGAACCTAGAATATAAGACATATTGTCAGTTGTTTCACACTTTTTTGTTAAGTATATAATTCCACATGTGTTAATTCATAGTTTTGATGCCTTCAGTGTGAATGTACAATATTCATAGTTATGAAAATACAGAAAAATCTTTAAATGAGAAGGTGTGTCCAAACATTTGGTCTGTACTGTACACTGTGTTCCAAATTATTATGCAAATAATATTTTCCCAGATTTTCCATAATTACCTATATGAATTGCAGTCATTGTAATTTTCCAGTCAAATAACTATTAGGGTACAATTGAAAGGTTTTTGTACAAACTGCCTATGATAACAATATATTTAAAAAAAAATAAAAAACTCAAACTGCACTCAAAATGCATGTTCCAAATTATTATGCACAGCAGAGTTTTCAACCTTTTCATTTTAATAAAGAACAAAAAAATTATCATTTTTGAAATTATAAGCATTAGCAGGTTATTACAAACTGAAATCAAACAGTTTTCAACTCAAAACTTTATTCTAGGTGATGTTATATTTGCACATAGGACCGCTTGTTCGAAAGGAGCTTCTGTACTCTCTCGTCCATTGAATTTGTCAGGTTTTGGATGGTTTCTGCTTTAATTGTTTTGCATGAGGACAGAATACCCTCCCAGAGCTATTGCTTAGATGTGAACTGCCTCCCGCCATCATAGACACTCCTTTTGATGATGCTCCAGAGGTTCTCAATGGGGTTGAGGTCAGGGGAGCATGGGTGCCACACCATAAGTTTGTCCCCTTTAGGCCCATAGCAGCCAGAGATGCAGATTTGTTATGTGCAGCATGAGACGGGGCATTATCATGCATGAAAATGATCTTGCTGCGGAATGCACGGTTCTTCTTCTTGAACCATGGCAGGAAGTGCTGCTTGAGAAACTCAACATACATTATGGAGTTCATCTTTACCCCTTCAGGGATCCTAAAAGGGCCAACAATCTCTCTCCCCATGATTCCAGCCCAAAACATTACTCCACCTCCTCCTTGTTAGCCCCGTATCCGTGTTTGCATGGGGTGTCCATCAACTAGCCATCCTCCACTCCATCTATCTGGACCATCGAGATCATTTCATGCATGATAATGCCCCGTCTCATGCTGCACATAACACATCTGCATCTCTGGCTGCTATGGGCATGAAAGGGGACAAACTTATGGTGTGGCACCCATTCTCCCCTGACCTCAACCCCATTGAGAACCTCTGGAGCATCATCAAAAGGAATGTCTATGATGGCGGGAGGCAGTTCACATCTAAGCAACAGCTCTGGGAGGGTATTCTGTCCTCATGCAAAACAATTAAAGCAGAAACCATCCAAAACCTGACAAATTCAATGGACGAGAGAGTAGAGATGAGCGTTGTTCGACTCGAACTGTTCGCCAATCTCAAATTCGAGTTGTTTTGGGCGGTGTTCGAGCCGTTCGGCGAACACGAACGATTTGAGAAAAATTCGGCTGTTCGAGGTTATGTTCGATAACTGTTCGTGCACCAAAATCATAACTGGATTTTTTCTCAGTAATGATGAAAGTTAATGTTAATACACAGTTTGAGTGTACAGTGGGGCGGGGGGAGGGCAGGGGATGGATCTCTGCAGGAATAATAAAGATCTCCATTTTTTTTTCTCTTTCACACATTTACAGTGGGGAGGTGCAATCTGTCAGCCTATCAGCAGCGCACACACGGAGCGAAGTGCTTTTTTTCACACAAGCAAAGGCATGTGTCATTGGCAGTGTATGTCACATGTCCTTGCCCTATAAGACCAAGCCATTTTCCCCGTCGCCACCATTTTCTCACTGCTGCAGCTGCGTGTTAGATGGCACCGCTGTTGCTGTGTGCGCTATACCTTGTTAATTTCAAGCCAATTTTCACACAAATCTACAGATAGCTTGGGAGTAGGGAATAGTTGTGATTGCAGTCCTTTTAAGGACTAGGTTACAGCATTTCCTACGACTTTTATCAGGCAGGTCTGTGCTCTTAAATAGATAGGTTGTGGGAGTAAAGACTAATTGTAATTGCAGTCCTTTTCAGGACTAGGTTACATCAGTTACTATCAGTTTTTGCCAGGCAGGTCTGTGCCAGTGCTGTGCAAGTTTTTTTCACAGCATTTGGCTGAATCTAGCAAAGCTAATCCTTTTTGGCCTATTGCAGAGTGTGTTAGTCAGTGGAGTAGCCTATCTGTGTTGCAAGATATACCACCTGTGTATAGAATACCAATTTTTTTACTGCACCTAGTGAAGTAAAATCTTTTGGGCATAGCATCATTCTATTAGTCCATCTATACATCAGGTTGCAAATTGAATATAATTTTTTTCTGCATCTAGCTCTGAAAAAATATTTGGGCTTCTAGCAGTGTGTGGGACTTGTTCTATTAGTCCATCTATACTGACCTCCATCAGGTTGCAAACTGAATATAATTTTTTTCTGCATCTAGCTCTGAAAAAATATTTGGCCTTCTAGCAGTGTGTGGGACTTATTCTATTAGTCCATCTATACTGACCTCCATCACGTTGCAAATTCAAAATAATTTTTTGTCTGCATCTAGCTCTGAAAAAATATTTGGCCTTCTAGCAGTGTGTGGGACTTTCTCTATTAGTCCATCTATACTGACCTCCATCAGGTTGCAAATTAAAAATAATTTTTTGTCTGCATCTAGCTCTGAAAAAATATTTGGCCTTCTAGCAGTGTGAGGGACTTTCTCTATTAGTCCATCTATGCTGACCTCCATCAGGTTGCAAATTAAAAATAATTTTTATCTGCATCTACCTCTGAAAAAAATATTTGGGCTTCTAGCTGTGTGTGGGACTTGTTCTATTAGTCCATCTATACTGACCTCCATCAGGTTGCAAACTGAATATAATTTTTTTCTGCATCTAGCTCTGAAAAAATATTTGGCCTTCTAGCAGTGTGTGGGACTTTCTCTATTAGTCCATCTATACTGACCTCCATCAGGTTGCAAATTAAAAATAATTTTTATCTGCATCTAGCTCTGAAAAAATATTTGGCCTTCTAGCAGTGTGTGGGACTTGTTCTATTAGTCCATCTATACTGACCTCCATCACGTTGCAAATTCAAAATAATTTTTTGTCTGCATCTAGCTCTGAAAAAATATTTGGCCTTCTAGCAGTGTGTGGGACTTTCTCTATTAGTCCATCTATACTGACCTCCATCAGGTTGCAAATTAAAAATATTTTTTATCTGCATCTACCTCTGAAAAAATATTTGGGCTTCTAGCTGTGTGTGGGACTTGTTCTATTAGTCCATCTATACTGACCTCCATCAGGTTGCAAACTGAATATAATTTTTTTCTGCATCTAGCTCTGAAAAAATATTTGGCCTTCTAGCAGTGTGTGGGACTTTCTCTACTAGTCCATCTATACTGACCTCCATCAGGTTGCAAATTAAAAATAATTTTTATCTGCATCTAGCTCTGAAAAAATACTTGGCCTTCTAGCAATGTGTGGGACTTTCTCTATTAGTCCATCTATACTGACCTCCATCAGGTTGCAAATTAAAAATAATTTTTATCTGCATCTAGCTCTGAAAAAATATTTGGCCTTCTAGCAGTGTGTGGGACTTGTTCTATTAGTCCATCTATACTGACCTCCATCAGGTTGCAAATTGAATATAATTTTTTTCTGCATCTAACCCAGCCAATAATTTTGGCCTAATACCACAGTTTGGCCACTCAGCTCTGCTCGGTTCCCATCCATTGTTTTTTTGTGCAAACAACTCCAGAGTTGTGAATTAGTTAACCACCAAAATGAGTGGAAAAAGGCCTGCCGCTGGTGGAAAGGGGAATAGGCGTGATGGGAAGGGGAAAAAAGGTTGTGTCCGTGGGGTAGGTGTTAAAGCAACAGTAACATCTGCAGAAGAAAGACCATCTTCCAGCCAAACTAAAATGTCTACTTCTTTTAGCGGACAATGTGATAAGATCCCTTTCTTACGGCCACGCCAATCGCTACAAATTCCAGATGAGGCACAAAAACAGCAGGTGCTTCAACGGATATCAAGTGTTCCTTTAAGTGGGCTCTCCTCCACATCAACTTCAACATCACAAATACTCCAGTCCTCAAAGGTGTCACCCAAATCGCACTTGCTTCCTCACAGCTCCCAAATCTCCAGCTGCCCGTCTGAGTATGAGGTAGAACAGATGGTTGAGTCTGCAGAGCTGTTTACTCATACTATAGCCTGGGAATCAGAGGTAGACGCCAGCGCTTCTCTGAATCCAGACGAGGAAATGATCTGCACTGATGCCCAGAATCTTTATGAGTCGGATCCAGGACCAGACGCAGAAGGTTCTGACCATAATGTAGACCCTCATTTCCAAACTGTAACTCCTGTTGGTGGAGACAATGAGGAAGACGATGATGAGACTCAAATACCTGATTGGAGCGACAATTTTAGTTTTTTGTCAGGGCAGGAACAGGTTGGCTCTGAGGACGACGGGTGTGATAACGCACCGGGTGATAATGATGAGGTTGGAGATCCCACTTACTGTCAACCCACAGTCAGCCAAGAGATGAGGTCAGCAGAGGAGGTGGAGGAGGATGCTAGTGACGACAAGGTCAGGTTGCGCCTTCCTGGACAGAGACATAGTACTGGAAGCACGTCAACAACTGCATCCTCAAACACAACTCTGCCTCTCACCACAAGTCGTGGTGGCTCTTCGGGTCGCATGGGTGCTAAGCCTTGCATAGCCTGGGCATTTTTTCAGATCGATAAAGATGACCCAACTCGTGTTATCTGTAACATTTGTCAGCAAAAGCTAAGTAGAGGCCAAAAAATACATAGTTTGAGTACTTCATGCATGAACCGGCACATAGACATGAAGCATAAGTTGCAGTGGGAAGCTCACTGTGCTACAATGCGGCCTAGCCGGCCGGGCCAACCACCGTCTGCCATATCTTGTGCATCCGCGGCCTCTTCATCCTCTGTGACTGGGGGGACAGCAGTCACACCTGTTTTGGGGCGCAGACCTGCCACCTCTTTACCCGCAACAGCCAGCATGATTGGCAGGTCATCATTTTCTTTGGAGGTGGTAACACCAGCTGGTGTTGAGCGCTGTCCGACATCGATAGCACCACCTTTGGATCAAGGCAACCTAACATGTCCGCCTGCATCTTCCTCACAGACTGGCAGTTTGCCGGGGACACCCTTATCAACCCCGTCTAAGCACAATAGCCAGCCCTCGGTCCCTCAGATGTGGACAAGTAAAAGACCATTTCCTCCTACCATGAGAAAGCTAAGAGGTTGAATTTCACCATCTGCAAGCTCTTGGCTACAGAAATGCTGCCTTTTCGCCTGGTGGACACAGAGGATTTTCGAGACCTTATGTCCGTCGCAGTGCCCCAGTACCAGATGCCCAGTCGGCACTACTTCTCAAAGAAAGGTGTGCCTGCGCTCCACCAGCATGTCGCACACAACATCACCGCTTCTTTGAGAAACTCTGTGTGTGACAGGGTGCATTTCACCACAGACACTTGGACGAGTAGGTATGGACAGGGGCGTTACATGTCGCTGACTGGACACTGGGTAACTATGGTGACAGCAGGACAAGGGGCTGCTGTCCAAGTCTTGCCGTCCTCACGAGTTGTGCGTCAATCCTCTTTATCTCAAAGTTCCTCCACTGCTTCTGCCTCCTCAACCTCCTCTCGGTCCTCCACCTGCACCCAAAGCCTGTCTGGTCATGCCACAAGCTTTCTAACTGCGCAGAAGGGATCCTGCACACCTCCTTACTATGCTGGCAGTAGGGCTCAACGTCATCAGGCGGTTTTTACTTTGAAATGTCTGGGAAATGTGAGTCACACAGCTGAGGAGTTGTGTTCAGCTCTGGAGAACCAATTTCATGAATGGTTGTCTCCACTGGACCTGAAACCAGGGAAGGCCGTGTGCAACAATGCTGCAAACCTGGGTGCAGCCCTTCGCCGGGGCAATGTCACACACGTGCCTTGTATGGCTCACGTGTTGAACCTGGTTGTCCAGCAATTTTTAGCCCACTATCCCGGACTAGATGGCCTTCTGCAGAGGGCACGGTCGCTGTGTGCTCACTTCCGCCGTTCGCATCCCGCAGCTCAGCAACTTACATCTCTACAGAAGTCGTTGGGCCTGCCACTTCACCGGCTAAAATGCGATGTGCCTACCCGGTGAAATTCAACTCTGCACATGTTGCAGCGACTGTGGCAGCACCGACAAGCCCTGGTGCAATACGTTCTGACGTACAGCCTGGGCCAACGAGATCCAGAGGTGGGGCAAATCACGCTGGAGGAGTGGTCTCAGATCAGGGACCTATGCACCCTTCTGCACAGTTTTGAAATGGCGACGAAGATGTTTAGTGCTGACGATGCCATTATCAGCATGACTATTCCGGTGATTTACATGCTGGAGCACATGTTAAACAGAATTCGGAGTCAGGTGGTGGCACCCGTGGATTGCGGTCAGAGTGAACCGCCGCTGCAGGGCAGACCGCTGAGGCTGGTGTTGTGGGTGCAGCAGAGCATAGCATAACTCCCCACGGGAGGAGTATAGCCTCAGGGCAGTGTATGCGGAGGATGGGGGTGATGGTGCAGGGCAGCAGCAGTAACAACACGGAGTCAGTGATGCAGTCCAGGGCCTTTACTCACAGTTCTTATTATCCAGACCACGTCTGCAGGTAACGGCTGCCCACGTCGTACTGTGCTCACCAGGTGAGGGGCTCAGACAACTCCCAGATAACTTTGGAGCACTTCACAGGACCCCCTTTGTGTGTCCTTTGTCTGGCCTTTCTTACCAACCCTTCTGTCCGGCTGCCTCGGGCCTCCTATTGGTAAACTTGGCGCCAGTTTCCCTGACCCTATGTGGTGCCTTCCTAGCGGGTGTAGCGAGGGGCTGCGCCACATAAAATGTCACAGCCTCCGGTTTCTAGCTGAGGGTCGTTTCCTGCCTCCACTAGTTTCGGGGACCGGTCTCCCCCTTTGGTCTGACCCCTCCACGCAGGTGGATTCGGGCGTGCGGTGGCGACTCGCCCGTCCGCACCCCTGGGATCCCTTCGTTCCTCATTCCTGGAGCCTTCTCCGCTCCTCTTCCTTCCTTCTCCCTCTTCCAGGCCTGGGCCTCTGTTACTAGGCCCGCCTCCGGAGCAGAGCTCATGCAGAGCCCCTGCTCCCTGTCACTTCTGCTCAGACTTCTCTGCACTGAACTAAGATGGTGCCCACCTTTTATACTCCCTTCTCAATGCACCCAGGAACTGCTTCCTCCCTGCTCCTGCACTACAGGGTTCCCCTTCCTCAGTGTTCCCTCCCCCCACTCCAGCCAGGGACAGGGACTGTCGTGCCCATCTCAGGGGCATATTGGTCGCCCTGCCCCACGGAAATGTGGTGTAATGCATGCAGGTGTCGGGTCCTGATCCACACTCCATCCTTACCTTAGAGTGAGATATCACACCTCTGGGTGAGGTGCAATACCTCTGTAGCAACCGAGCCCTCAGGGTGCTACAGTTCCATTTATCTTCAGCCTAGGTGACGTATTGCGATACAGGGCCGTGATTTTGGCTATAAAAGGGTCCCCTAGACCCCTACCCCAAGCTTTTTAAGAGAATCATATATGGCGTGCCAGGAGACTCTATGGAATGCTTTCTCAGCAACCATCGAGAGTATCTAACTACAAATTTTTAACTGCATCTAGCCCAGGAAATACTTTGTGCCTAGTAGCAGTGTCTGCTAGTCAGCGGATTATCCCTGCTGTTAAGCAAGCTACACCACCTGTAGTTTGGACACCTAATTTTTTCAAAGGAAATGCTTCGGGACCACGGGATACTCAGTGAAGAGCATCAGGAGGCACCCCAAGGCATAGGGGATGGGACTGGCAGTAGGATACCCTGCGGTGGACAGCCGAGCTCGATCCTTATAAAAGCTTTTTAACTGCAGCAGCTTTAGTGGACGCTACTGGAGCTGGAATTATGCGGCTGCTGACATGAGACTTGCCCTCCAATAGATCCTTGTAAATGGATTTAAAGTGTATTCATTCAAATTAGAGAGACAATTTAAATTAAAAAGCTTAGTACTGCCTCCACCACAGGGGGGCTCGCTCGACCCACCAGCAGACAGGCACCAGTATTGGGAGAGGGGGGCTGGCCGTCAGGGTTCACCCCGGCTCTGGCACAAACCCGACGACACGGAGGTGGCACGGGCAGGAGCGGACTGGCCGTGTCGGCTTCTCACTTTTTGGATTTTAGAAGGGCATGACATGCCTATATCTGTGTCTCCCCCTCCTTTTACTCCTCCACCTCTTTTCTTTTCGCATGGCTATATGTACTTGTCACTTTTCCATGTGTTAGTTGTGTCTTCTGAGCAGTTTGTCAGCTTTTGGACACCTTTGAAGGTGTTTTCTATGTGTTTCTATGTGTTTTTGTTTGCCTGCCATTGGTTTTAACGGTGTTCGAAGGTGTTCGACGAACAGTTCGACGCCGAACAGTTCGGCGAACACACGGGTGTTCGACAAACCGAACTCGAACACTACGGGGGTGGCTCAACACTACGAGAGAGTTCAGAAGCTCCTTTCGAACAAGGGGTCCTATGTGCAAATGTAACATCACCTAGAATAAAGTTTTGAGTTGAAAACTGTTTGATTTCAGTTTCTAATAACCTGCTAAAGCTTATAATTTCAAAAATGACAATTTTTTTGTTCTTTATTAAAATGAAAAGGTTGAAAACTCTGCTGTGCATAATAATTTGGAACATGCATTTTGAGTGCAGTTTGAGTTTTTTATTTTTTTTAAATATACTGTTATCATAGGCAGTTTGTACAAAAACCTTTCAATTGTACTCTAATAGTTATTTGACTGGAAAATTACAATGACTGCAATTCATATAGATAATTTGGGAAAATCTGAGAAAATATTATTTGCATAATAATTTGGAACACACTGTATATATATATATATATATATATATATATAATATATATATATATATATGCAAATCTATGCATCTATGTACGCATAAATATACTTAGACATATATATAGTGTGTACTTATATATATATATATATATATATATATATATATATACTTTTATATATATATATATATATATATATATATATATATATATATATATGTGCTATATATATATAAAGATAGATATCAAAGCCCCACAAGTGAACAGTTGAGTTATCCCAGTAATGAGGATACCAATTATTCCTAGCAAATACTTCTTGGGTGTCATTAAATTACGAATATAACCAAATTCGTGTCTATCTATCTCCTAAGAGGAGTAACATTTGCAAGGTAAAAAGAAGCAATTTGCATTAAGCTTGACAGCAGTCATGGAAATAATTGAAATTTATACACTGGAGAATGTATTCCTGGTGGGGTGAAATTTGCATAATTTAATCTAATTAAAATAATTTCCATTTATTTACAAGTGTATAACTATTCTCAGCATGCTTGCCATTTGGACTCACAGGACTAATGTCTTCGTCAAAGAGCTTCTTTATAAAGGTTGTATATGGATTATGCAGAAATCCTTTTACCTGGAACCTCCTGCAGCAGGGATAAATTATCTGAATTATTTTGGAAGCTATAGAAATTGCAGCAGATCAGATTTGACCTTTCAAGGATTGATAGACATGTATATTCATACTGTTATGTGATGACTCGGACATTGTCATAGGGGCACTGTGGATAGTAATGCTATAGGTCATGGATTTCCCTGGGCTGATTAATTGCATAATCTATATTTATATGCTGGACATCTATTATTCCGATATAGACCTATACCTTGTTTTCTTAAACACAGTGACCAATAGGATTTGCATATAAATCATACACAGCATACATATTCAGAAATCAGATGCCAATGGCTAAAGTTTAGAGATTATATTTTTATTTTATGCTATTTACAATGCGAATTGGGACTGGACAACTCCTTTTGTCAGCTATACCAGCATTCTTATTGAGCAAAGAGCTGACAAAAGGAGAGATATTAGTTTCTGAGAAAATGTAGGATTATTAAAAGGATTTTCTTAGTTATATGCAAATAGTTTAAGCTGTAAAATTAGTCACTTTATAATGCACTGTCAGTTACTGGAATACCTCTGTAAGTCAATCACAAGTCTATCTTACATGCCATCTCCACTGGAAGAGGGAATAATGCATAACCTTACTCATATGAAAGACTTATAGAGAGCTCCAACACTTGAATAAGAGTCCATATTTTACTATAATCCATTAAAAAGGACTGACTGTGAAGTGTGTGGCCTCCTCGCTTCTCGTCCAAGCATTTTAAAGACTCCTGTTTAGGGATGATCTTAGAGTATGATAATCCCTTATTTTTAATAGCACTAGGGATGATTCTACTTGCATCAAATAAGCTTGATGCAATTAAAATTTTGTGGATGAAATTGAGCAAATCTACCGAATTCAAATTTTGTCAGATTGGCTTATCTTTATTCCAGTCCTTACTCATTTCATGAATTAGAACTTCAGTGTACATGTTGGCAAGGAAGCCATAATCATCACAGCAATAGTCTGTTTGCTCCATGTTTTAATGTAGTATAGTAAAATGTGGACATTTACTCAAGTGCTGGAGTGCGCTTGAAGTCTTACTTATGTGTATTCTGTAGGTTGACCTGATCCTAGGCACTTCAAGAAAGGAAATATAGATCTGAGGACAGATAAGGTGTGGTGGACTTAGAATTTTCCTTTACATTATGTGATAAATGGCAGCAGAGAGATCCCGCAGAATCCCACCGCTACCACTTGTGATGAATGGCAGCAGAGAGGTCCTGCAGAATTCCACCGCTGCCACCACTTGTGACGGATCCACACCTCGCCACCCACCTGACATTGCAATTACGTTAGATGGATCACGTGATACTTGTAGAGGTGCCACCAGGTTCTATTAGATATAAGTCCTCGGTCCGTTATAGAGAATTATATCGGGCCAGAAACCAACTCCGGTAGCACGAGGATTAAGCCGAACAACAGATGTGAGGGTTCATGGATCAAGGTAAAAGAGCAGCCCAAGGTTAAATAATGTATTTAATCGCCTTAAGGGCACACTAGACAATACACTATTTACTGTACATAAGGGTTATACATACATAATGGTCAGAGATGCAAACACAATAGTAGTGGTACCAAAGGTATAAGCCGTTATTTAGAGTCAGTTATCAGTCATCATCGGATCCAGCCAGGCCCCTGCTATGTGTAGAGACCAACCACAGGGGCCCTAGGGGCTTCCAAAAGGTTGTGCCATGTATCTCCCTATCCCTATGCGCTAGACTGTGCTGGAAGCTAGAGTGACAGTCCCCATTCTCTTGGGATCTCGAAAATCTAGGTTATGAAGAACTGGGACATATAGCATTCCCATAACTCGGTATTGAATTATAGTTTCTGACACAAAGGGAGCCGCATGGCTGGGGTCCAAAGGGGGTCTTCCTGTGGTAGCTCCACAGCTGAGGGTGGGGGTTTTGTCACTCACTGTCCCTCAGCCCCCTCTCTTCTGCTTGCTGCAAAAGTGTTCGGCTACAGCGGTACACTGTAGATCTGTATAATCCCCCGCCAAACAGGGCGCAATGATTGACATGGAATTATATTTTCAATATTCTTCACACCTCCCCCTTTTAGAGGGCGCTAGGGGGCAGCACCATCCGGTGTTCCCCTGCGCACCTGTCCACAACTTCCCCTTATCAGGATAAGCCATTGGCATTGCCATGGTCGCGGCCCTTTTTGTGGCGAATAGCGAAGTGGTACTGCTGGAGCGCAAGGCTCCAGCATAGCAACCTCCCATTTGTTCCGGATACGGTGTGTAACCAGCTGAGGGGGTTGTGGTCTGTTTCCACGGTGAATTGGCGTCCGTACAAGTATGACTGCAGACGCTGCAGGGCCCACACAATTGGCAGACATTCCTTCTCCATCGTGGAGTAGGCCACCTCCCTCGGCAGGAGCTTCTGGCTCAGGTACAAAAAAGGGAGTTAATGGCCTGTAGCGTCGACCTGGTTGAGCACAGCACTGAGGCCAAATTCACTACCGTTGGTCTGCACTACAAATGGCCGCGTAAAGTCAGCTACCTGTAGTACTGGGGAGATAGAAAGGGTGCTCTTCAGCACCCGGAAGGCCATCTCACACTGGTCAGTGTAGCGCTGGCGTCCCTGCCCTCTGCTAGGCAGGGACGCTGCTCCCCTCACCGCTCTGCTCCGTGCCCGGCGTCCTCTCCCCGCTCTGCTGTCAGCGCGCGCTCCTTCCCGGCGTCCTCCTCCCGCTCTGCTCTCAGCGCGCGCTCCTTCCCGGCCCCTGTGCTTAGGGCGCGCGCGCTCCCCTCCTCTTAAAGGGGCCGCGCGCGCCGTCCTAAGGAGTCCCCGGCCAATGGCCGGAGGACTTCATCATATATAAGGCACCTCCTCCAAAATGGAGGTGCCCGAGCAATGTTGTTTGCACCTGTGTCTCACCTGTGCTTCAGCCCTCAGGTCCCGTTGCCAGTTACCTGCCAGTTACCTGCCAGTTTCCTGCCAGTTTCCTGCTAGTTACCTGCCTGATTCCTGCCTGAATACTTGTTACCTGCCTGCCTGCCTGAGGTCCGACGGTCTGCCTTACAACTCCGGTCAGTCTGTCTAAGGACCAACTTGTCCGCTCACCTGGGAGCGCACATCAGCTACCTGCCTGCTTGCCTGAGGTCCGACGGTCTGCCTTACAACTCCGGTCAGTCTGTCTATGGACCAGCTTGCCCGCTCACCTGGGAGCGCTTCTCCGCTACCTGCCTGCTTGCCAGCCCGGAGGCTCCGTTGTCACGTGCTGTGACCACCAGCTATCTCAGAGACTCTTGCCCGCTCACCTGGGAGCGCATCTCCGTTACCTGCCTGCTTGCCAGCCCGGAGGTCCCGTTGTCACGTGCGGTGACCACCAGCTATTCCAGAGACTCTTGCCCGCTCACCTGGGAGCGCTTCTCCGTTACCTACCTGCCTGCCAGCCCGGAGGTTCCGCCGTCACGTGCCGTGACCACCTGCTATTCCAGAGACTCTCGCTTGCTCACCTGGGAGCACACATCTACCATCTGCCTGCTAGCCTACCCGGAGGCTCTGCCATCACAGGTCGTACCTACCCCTTACCCAGAGACTGCCCTGATCACTTGCCGTAACTCCCTGTCCGTTCACCCAGAGACTGCCACCCGCTCCCTTACAAGGGCCGCCCCCTTGTATAGTAGCTCAGAGGTTCCGCCTCCCGGACCCGTTACAGTCAGGTACTACCAGGCCATTGATGCGTGTCATTGGGTACACATCGGTGACCGTGATAGCATTGGGTCGCCTGTAGTCCATGCAGAACTGGGTTGTTCGGTCCTTCTTTGGGAGGAGGACCACAGGAGAGTCCCAAGCGCTGCTGGAGGGTTGAATGACCCCCAGCTTCAGCATCTCATGAATATCCTGGCGCATGTGCTGTACCTCCTGGGAGACCCGATATGCTGAGCGCATTATTGGGGGTGATCCCCGGGACCAGCAACAGCTGGTGGTAAACCTCCACGTCCTCGATGGTCCCACCCACCCTAGCCTTAACGAGCATGTCCGAGAGGGTCTCTGCCTATCCCTCCTCTGGCAGGTTGCACACGAGGAGGGCGCAGGCCTTCCTCTCATGATGCGCCTTCATCATGTTTACATGGAAGGCCTTCCGCCTTCTCCAGGCATGGTCCAGGGTTACCAGGTACATTATGGCATTGAGCTGCTTGTTTACAAGAAACGGGCCTTCCGGCGGCCTGAAGCTTGTTCTGGGTACGGGGACCAGTACCCACACCTTGTGACCCACCTGGTAGGTCCTCTCACAAGCATTCTGGTTGTACCATTGCTTCTGGTCGGCCTGAGCTCGCGTCATATTATCGTGCACCAGCTGCGCCAAGGCCTGCATTTTGTCACGGAAGCGTATGACATATTCGAAGACCGACACTTCAGGGGTGGCTAAGTCCCCTTCCCAGACCTCCTTCACCAGAGCCAGGGGGCCCCGTGCACGCCGGCCATAAAGGAGCTCAAGGGGGAGAACCAGGCCATTGGTGTGTGGGTGGTACTGTGAAGGTTTCACCAATTTAAGATACACTAGGTAACTGCTCTCCTCCAAATTAAAGATGTCCGAGTGCATGCAGAGAAGCTAATTAACCAAATCTGCTAATCTGGTTGATAAACTTCACTCAGAGACTGAACCACGCAAATGGCATACTTTATTATGTAGACATGGGGTTAAATAGCATTCTCCTTCTAGGTGGGATTAGTAAAATGTATTGCTCTTTTCTGATAACTCAGCACGCTGTAATTTGTTCATCTATGTATCTCTTGCACTCAGTAACTCCTAAGGAATTCCGATGGGAGAGGTGAGTTAGTTTCTCAGTGCCATCTTTGCCAACTCGACATGAATCTCTCCGTTATCAGCCGTGCACATGCATACTTCATTCCCAGGAAATCATTTAGTTGTTCGTGTCTACAAATTAGAACAGAAGCTGTTAGTTACATATTCATTAACTATTAACATAATCCATGTGCATATACACATTTGCATACATACATACACATAGATTATTCCATCATCTCTATATTGATTCACACTGATTTGGTAATCTATTAAAAGAAACTAATTGATTTTCTATAATATATATATTTTACCTTGACAGTACGGGCTGGTCACCAGATGTTGCACCTGTATTTGCTTACAGAGGGACTCCATCAGCTGCGACATTAACTGGATCCTCCGGTCAGTGAGCATTTCCTGGGGAAAACCTACTCGGGATAAAATTTCCAGTAAGGCGGTGGCCACCTTGTCGGACTGAATGGACGACAAGGCTACTGCTTCCGGGTAGCGGGTGGCATAATCTACTACCGACAGTATGAAGCATTTCCCGGAGCTGCTGGGAGTGGCCATCGGGCCTACCAAATCCACAGCCACCCTCTTGAAAGGCTCTTCAATGATGGGCAGAGTTACCAGTGAGGCTTTGGGATGCTCCCCCATTTTTCCCACCCTCTGACAGGTGTCACACGACAGGCAGTAGGCAGTCACTTCGGTCCCCATCCTTGGCCAGTAGATATGCTGGGCTAGCCTGGCCTTAATCTTAGTGATCCCTAGATGTCCGACCGTCGGAATCTCGTGTGCCATCTGCAACAACTCCGCCCTGAATGGATAGGGTACCCCTAACTATCGATCCCTGGGCCATACCTTCGGTGAACCTCGCTGGACTGTTACCCAGTACAGCTGTCCTTGGTCCCAGACCACCCGCTTGAGGTCTGAGTCCGAGGGAGGCTGTGCTGCCTGCTCATTGAGAGCTTTCAGGCTATCGTCAATCTCCAACGCCGCCTGAAACCCCTGACTGGACACGGCCAGAATAGTTGAGAATGCCACGTCTTCTGTCAGTTCCCTGGAACCTGTCTCCTTGCCTCTGTCTGACCTGGCAGCCACTTTGTCAGAAGGGGGGGAGCCCTTGGACTCTTGAGGGGCCACTGGGGCCTGGGTGCCACCACTGCGCGTGACAGCGGCCACGGCTGCTGTGACCGCGGGTAGCGCCCGCTTCTCCTCTGCTTCTGACCAAGTCACCGGTCTAAACGGACTACCCTGGCCCTCTGACACCCCAGTTGTGGAGGAACCCTGCCATGCAGTCTTACCTGGAAGTCCTACCTCTCTTGGGACTGCCCCACCGTCCATGGCATGCTCCCCCTCCACAGCTGTCTGCCCCCAGTCTGTCCCCTCTATGATAACCTCACAGGACAAACTGTTCCAGCCTGCCGGCTTGCCACTCTCTACAGCCTTATCACATCACAGTAGAGAGGACACAGAACATCACCCACCCCCACATGCCCATCAGTAGGCATGTCAATAACATTGGCATCAACAGGGGTGGACATGACATTGTCTGGACAGTCAGGCCATGGGGTTTCAGTGGCCACATAGTGGGACACTAGCCGCCCCAAGTCTCTCCCAATCAAAACACTCACGGGAATGTTCGGAGTTACCCCCACCTCCTGCACTCCCCTCCTGGTGCCCCAGTCCAAATATACCTTGGCGACGGGCAGCGCCGGCTCGACGCCTCCAATCCCGGAGACAGCGAGAGTTTTCCCAGGTATCAAATCCTGGAGTGACACCAGTTCAGGCCACACAAAAGTCCTCTCAGCACCGATGTCTCGCAGTCCCATGGCCCTGATGCAGCCTATGGTGACAGTCTGAAGGTTGTCAAGGGACCTCCCACCACCCGCACTCACGCATAAAACAGTGGACGATTTCTGGGATGGGGACGGAGCCTACTGGTGCTGGGGACACATGGCTTTGAAGTGGCCTGGCTGTCTGCCAAGGTGACACAGTCCGGGTTCCCATACCGGCATGGGGTGGAAAGCATGAGTAGGTGTCCCTTTGGATCTGGGGGCAGGGACAGCAGACACCACGTTTGTCTTACTCCCTCTCCAGCTGGCAAGTTTCTTGGCCTCTGGAGTCCTGGTGTTGGAGTACTCGTCAGCAAGTGTTGCTGTTGGAGAGGCTCCCTTTGGCTTTCGGTCGTGGAGGTACTGTTGGTGGTCCTCCGGGTACTTCCACAGAAACTGCTCAGTCGCGATGAAATCCTTCAGTTGCTGGATGGTGGTGAGCTCCAGTCCTGTGGTCCATTGATCAATGGCTCTCAGGAGGGCCCGCATGTGGTCGACCCAGCTGTCTGCAGGACTCCGCTGTATACTCCTGTGCTTCTTCTGGTACATCTCAGGGTCAAGTTATACTGCTGGACCAGAGCCTGCTTGATGTCCTCATAGCTCAGAGTGGTCTCACTGTGTGGAGGTACCCAAAGATTTCCAGGGCCTTACCCCTAAGGTGAGGGGTTAAGAACCAGACCCACTGGTCCTCAGGCAGCGTCCGACGGATCACGTGATACGGATCTGCCCTTTTCACTAACATGATGTTCCACACCCCTCGGGGACGCATGAGGTCAGATTGGTACAGTTCTACACAGACACCCCCTGCCCACACGGGTACAGAAAGGCACCGGGAGTGAGAAGAGGTGGCCCACTCAGTCATTGACGTGGCACCACACTCGCTCACACCCCTGACAGGCTGAGAGGCCCCTTCACTAGCCCCAGTGAAGCAGAACCTTGTCAGTCCGTTAATGGGAATTATACCAGGCCAGAAACCAGCCCCAGTAGCATGAGGATTAAGCCGAATAATGGACGTGAGGGTTCGTGGATCGAGATAAAAGAGCAGCCCAAAGTTAAATTATATATTTAATCGCCATAAGGGCACACTATATACATAAAGGTTATACATACATAATGGTCAGAGATGCAAACACAATAGTAGTGGTACAAAAGGTATAAGCAGTTATTAAGAGTCAGTTACCAGTCGGATGGAAGGCCTGGCTTGCGGGGGTGGGGTTGCCACATTGGAGGCTTGCGGTCCCCTTTGTTGCCAGACTTCTCCCACACAATGTATCATCACGACCTCCCAGGAGAAAGACACTGAACTATGGCTGCTGGAGCTCTTAACCTCTCTGGGTCACATCCCCTCCTGCCCCCTGGTTGGACTTAACTCTCCACCCCTGGTCTCTCTCAGCTAAAAATTCCAAAAACTAAAATGGGATATACTTTCTTAATGGACAGTCCTAGGGAGCCGGTTCTGGTGTCATCGGATCCAGCCAGGCCCCTGCTACGCATGAAGACAAAACACAGTGGCCCTACGGGCTTCCGAAAGGCTGCACCATGTATCTCCCTATCCCTATGTGCTAGACTGTGGTGGAAGCCAGAGTGACATTTCCCATTCTCTTGGGATTTCGAAAATCTAGGTTATGAAAAACTGGGACATATAGTGATCCCATAACTTGGTATTGAATTATAGTATCTGACACAAAGGGAGCCGCATGGCTGGGGTTCCACAGGTGGTCTTCCTGTGGCAGCTCCACAGCTGAGGGTGGGGGTTTTGTTACTCACTGTCCCTCAGCCCTTTCCCTTCTGCTTGCTGCAAAAGTGTCCGGTTACAGCTGTACATTGTAGATCTGTATAATCCCCCGCCAAACAGGGCACAATGATTGACATGGGATTATATTTTTAATACCCTTCACACATGACACCTATCCTTAGTTTATATAAATGCTAAGGCCTGTGATTGACAAGAGCAATCAGGTGGCTGGAATGGGAGCCCCTTGGAAGAACCAGCATCACAGACCTCTGTGGTCTAGCGATCAAGGAACATTTAGTGATGTCGGTTGGTCCATTTTAAACAAACCTTTACTCTTTAACTTGACTCTGACCTAGACCTAGGTCTTTTCCTTGGATTTAATCTCGTCTAGTCCTTCAGATTTGTAATTTGGTTTCTATAGATGTTCTCCTAGTATCAAAATCTTGCTTGTCTCCTGGCTGTCGCTTCACCTTATTTCCCAGCTTGCTGAATCTTGATTTCTCGTCTGTTGAGGACTCATGGTTACTTTCCCAACTTTGCTTTAAGGGTACATCACCACAGAGCACCAGCTACCAATTCTGACTATTCTGGGTTCTTCAACCTAGAAATCCAATCAGGAAGACTGTAACACCTTTGAAAAGGTTAAAAGTGAAGGACAGAGCTTCTTTACACTTTAAATCCCAGTCCAGTCAGTACCAAACCAATTGCAGCTTACAAAAACTGATTGCAGCTTACTCAATCCATTTTCATTGTAACTAGTGTTTGCCACATACAATCTCTTTGTGTAAAAAAATATTATAACCCTAATGTCTGTATATATTAAACCCAACATTTATGGTACAATAATATCATTACATGTTGTAAAAATTGAAGAAGTGATGAGATAGAGATCTATGATTCTAAACCTTTCTCTTTTCTGTGAAGTTGTTTAGAAAGTGCAGCAGCACAAATAAAAATCCATCTGTCAGCTCTTAGGCTTGTCAATTATGACCTATTCCAGTTACACTTCAGAAAGCAGCATAGCACAGAAAAAGCATCTCTTTGAGCTCAGTGAATTTCAGTGATGGTTAAAATGTGCTGCAGTTTGGTCAGTTTTAATTATTTTTGATAATGCTGTATTTATCTGTAAAATATAGATTTTCTTATTGTTTAAATTATTTAACATTAGTAGTATTTTGTTTTCTTACATACCCTCCGGTCCCAGGTCAGAAACTGGCGAATCTCCGCAGTGCCCAGTGTGTGAGCTGAGGGGATTCATAAGTCTGCAGTCACACAAAGTGACTGCAGACTTGTTGATTTGGACTGGACAACCCCTTTAGGAGCTAGAAGGTTTAAACAGTGGTAGACACTTGGTAGTTTACAATGTTGCTGTGAAATACAAAATTTTATAGAATACAGGTAGCTATAATGACCATCAGTGGGGTAACAAGTGTCTGATGGGCCCCAGTGCAACCTGAGTCTCCACCTACATGTTGGTCAGATGTATGATGGGCCCTTGTAGCATTCAAGATCCTATAATGAGATAGGTGTTTGCCCCCATGTAATAATTTTCCCCATCAAGGTGCAATTAAGTTATAATGTTCTTATATTGGTTGTGGCGGACCATGCTTTTATGCACGCCTAAAATGACGGACACTGTTGGATCATAGGCCAGACGGCGTTCATAGTGCCTCCATCTGCCTCATTATAGGAAATCTTCCACCAGGGTTTCTGTCTCAACCACATATTTCAGAGATTTACACAGAAACCCCAGTGTAAGTGTAGCGCCCTGAGGGTTCAGTTGCTACAGGGGTATTGCACCTCAACCAGAGGTGTGATATTCCACTCCCAGGTGAGGACGGAGTGTGGACCAGGGCTCAGTTAGCTGCATACACACACTCACCCCATTTCCAGGGGACAGATCGACGGTGCTCCCATTTATATATATGCAGGCACAAGTGACCATGTCCCTGGCTGGAGTGGGGAGGGGGGAGAGAACCCAGTGATGTAGGAGCAGAAGGGGACGGTTTCTGGAGCATAGGAAGGAGCTCATTGGGTGCTGGTCACCTGAGCTCAACACAGAGAAGAAGATAAAAGGTGGGAGTCATCTTAGTACAGTCAGAGAAAGAGAAAGTGAGTACAGTAGAGAGGTGACAGGGAGCATCGGCTCTGTAGGAGCTCTGCTCAGAAGGCAAGCCTAGGGTGAAGGCCGAAGCCGGAGAGGAGAAGAGAAGGAGAAGAAGGAACAGGAGAGAAGGAGAAGAGACAGAGAAGTAGAAAGGCTCCAGAAACAAGAAGGAAGAAGGGACCCTAAGAACCCACAAGATATCGGGTGAAGGGTCAGGCAGAATAAGGGTACCGGATTCCTAAGTTGGTGGAGGTAAATTATCCCTCAGCCAAAAACCGGAGGTCGTGATCATCTGTTGGTGCGACCCCCCACCAAACCTGCTAGGAAGGCACTATATAGGATAGCGGGAAACGGGGCCCACGTTGGCGTAGTCGGCAGGATTGTGACCAACCCGCCACAAACGGGTATTGCGTGCCTGAAAAAAGACTGTTTCACTGTATTGAAAATGGCGCCCGCCCCAGAAGAATGGACGCCATAATGAGCGTGCCAAAAGACAACAGGAAGCCACCTCCCATCGTGGGCCAGGTCCCAGAATGGCGCCAAAGAAGGAGCCCACCCCCAACAGCCATGAGTACGGCTGTAGAGATGTCCATCAAGGTGGGGGAGCTGCCCCTGAGAGTGATTGTCAGCAGATTGCCCCAAGACCACCCCCAATGGGGGCGGAAAGAGAAGAAAACTGTGGGGCAGGGTGTGGTTTGGATCAGTCTCACCAGACCACACCCGGAGATGGAGAGAGGAACCAGCTCCAGCACCCTGGCGAGGGGCCTGCAGCAGGCCGAATCCCCATGCAGCCTCACGGAGCTGATAGCACAGCTCCCCAAGGAGGACCCGGAGTTCATGCGGACTGCGCTGGAGGAGCTGGACCGGAGGATGGTTCAAGCGCAGCGGGAAGTCATCGCCAGGTGGAAGGAGGAGATGGCCCGGCGGGTCGTGACTAGAGATGAGCGGTGTTCGACTTGAACTTTTCGCCAATCTCAAATTCGAGCTGTTTTGGGCGGTGTTAGAGTTGTTCGACGAACCCGAACGATTTGCAAAAAATTCGGCTGTTCGAGGTTTTGTTCGATAACTGTTCGTGCACCAAAAGCGTGTCCTGCATGTCTGGCGCTATTTAGAGCACCAATCATGCAGGGATTGTCTGCCACTCACTGTAATGCCACAGCCATGGTGGTTGTGGCATTACAGTGATTGCCCAAATCGATGGGAACAGTGCTCACAGTGAAACATGAAAAGCCGGCAATTCAGCAGCGGCATATACCGGTACCCGACAATTTAGAACAGAAAGAATAAAGCATCACACATAGATTAGATAGATAGATAGAAACATGTCAGTCACATATATAAGAAGTACAGTGACAGTGTTGATTACTGTACTTGTCATTTAGTGTAAAGGATTTATTTAAAAAAATAATAGTGTTTTCATGCACCATCTCTTTAAAAAAGCTGACGGCTGGCGTTTCTAGCCTGGGAGGGGGCCAATATTCATGGCATCCTTCCTGGGCTATTAATATCAGCCCCCAGCTGTCTGCCTAGCCTTTGTTAGCTATTAAAATAGGCTGGACCCCACGACATTTTTTTTTTTAATAAATACTTTATTTTAACACTAAATGACAAGTACAGTAACCAACAATGTCACTGTACTTCTTATATATGTGACTGACATGTTTCTATCTATCTAATCTATGTGTGATGCTCTATCTTTCTGTTCTAAATTGTCGGGTACCGCTGCTGAATTGCCGGCCGGCTTTTTTAAAGAGACGGTGCATGAAAGCACTAATATTTTTTTTAATAAATCCTTTACACTAAATGACAAGTACAGTAACCAACACTGTCACTGTACTTCTTATATATGTGACTGACATGTTTCTATCTATCTAATCTATGTGTGATGCTCTATTCCTTCTTGTCTAAATTGTCGGGTACCGGTGTATGCCGCTGCTGAATTGCCGGACGGCTTTTTTAAAGAGAGCGTCTTCTGAGCAGTTTGTCAGCTTTTGGACACCTTTGAAGGTGTTTTCTATGTATTTCTATGTGTTTTTGTTTGCCTGCCATTGGTTTTAACGGTGTTCGACGGTGTTCTAAGGTGTTCGACGAACAGTTCGACGAACAGTTCCTCGAACATCCCTGTGTTCGACGAACCGAACCCGAACACTACAGGGGTGGCTCAACACTAGTCGTGACCCGACCGCAGGAGATGCTGCCAACATCTAGCAGCGCGCCTGCCCCCGAGGACAGGGAGAGCGGACCGGAGGCCGAGGACAACACCGCATGTGAGGCAAGTAGAGGGGATGTACCTACCCCGTGTCTGGATGCCACGAACCTGCCCCAGGATCCGGTCACGGAGCCAGAACCCCCGGGAGCCGTCGCCGCCACCACGCTCCCACCGCCTCCACCTAGGCCCCAAGCCGCGGGCGCCGTCACCGAGCCACATCCCACACCGTGCCCTCTGACCCCGGGCGTGACCGGAAGCAGTTCGCCTCGGGCCTGGTCGCAAGGTTCGAGGCCCCCGGGCGCCGCTCGCCCGATAGCGTCCCCACTGCCAGTACCACCACCTCTGGGCGCGGACCTGTACGCCCAACATACGGGTCCGGATGGACAGCCCTTAATTTGGCAGCCCGGGTGGGTTAATCCTCGGCAAAGGGGATGCCCATCCGCGGAGGCCGGAGCCCTACTTCATCCACTCATACCTGCTCCGGAGCCCGCGGAAGTTCCCCAGCCCCCGATTGAAGACGCCCAGTATGAGTGGGACCCGACCGGAGAGGACCTGATCGGGTTCGCTCAAGAGACGCGGGGGAACGCAGCCTGCAGGCGGGAGACCTGCAGCCAACAGGTGGCGCTGTTTGAAAGGGAGCAGCGAGAGCGGCGTCAGAGGCAGGAGCAGCTGCAGGCCCAGAGCGCCAAGCAAAAGATGCGTACCCGGCGAGACCCCCAAGCCGCCCCGCAGTCCCCGAGCCACCGGGACCATGGTGAAATTCCAGCAAGAGCATGGCTGGGGTTTCATAAGAGACCCAAACACTATTAGCGACGTGTTCGTGACCTGAAGGGATGTGGAGAGCCTCCTGCCGGAAGGTCATCGTGGGCGGGATCTGTATCCTGGAGACGTGGTTTCCTACACCCGACACCGAGGCGTGAAGGGGTGGTACGCCCTCCACGTTCACAGAGTAGTAGAAGAGGAGGAGCAGTACTACTCAGCACACGGATACCAAGAGGGCCCGGACGGGTCTGAAGATCACCACCATGAGGAGCAAGGCGCATACGGAGGATACCGTTACCAGTAAACGGTAGAGTATAACTGTACATAGTTACCCATCTGGGTACAAAGAACTGTTTTTGTTGCCCCGTTGGGACTGTTGCCCATTCAAAATTAACCCCCAAGTCACCTGGCTGAGGACTGAGAGCAGTCATCCCTCTTCCCCACCTGGCTGAGGACTGAGAGCAGCCATTCCCCTTTCCCATCCGGCCGAGGACTGGGAGCGGCCAATCCCTGTAAATAGTTGCGCTTCTTAAAGCTGGTTTTATAAAAGAACAGCAACGTCTACCTCTGGACAAACCGTCTCTCATGTTTGAAAGCTTGCTGAAGTTTTGCACCTTGTTGAAAAAATGGACACCTGGTCGCAAGTTGCACAGTGGCCAGTGAAGAAGAGAATTTACTAAAATGTTTTATATGAAAAGTTTTATATGCTGCTAAAAGAGTTACATAGTATTGAAAATGTTTTATATGATATATGACAAAAGAGTTTGGGTAATATTAAAAATGCAGTATAATGTCTAGTAAAGAGAAAGTGTTTCCCATAAAGGGAAGTTGAATAATGCCGGCCATTTTCTAATGTAAAAAGTTTTGAAAAAGTTTTGCATGTCTTGTAAATCAAATGTTTTTTCTCTTTTAAAGCCCGAGGACGTGCTGTGGTTTACCGGGGGGGAATGTAGCGCCCCGAGGGTTCGGTTGCTACAGGGGTATTGCACCTCAACCAGAGGTGTGATATTCCACTCCCAGGTGAGGATGGAATGTGGACCAGGGCTCAGTTAGCTGCATACACACTCTCACCCCATTTCCGGGGGACAGCTCGACGGTGCTCCCATTTATATATATGCAGGCACAACTGACCATGTCCCTAGCTGGAGTGGGGAGGGGGGAGAGAACCCAGTGATGTAGGAGCAGAAGGGGAAGGTTTCTGGAGCATAGGAAGGAGCTCATTGGGTGCTGGTCACCTGAGCTCAACACAGAGAAGCAGATAAAAGTTGGGAGCCATCTTAGTTCAGTCAGAGAAAGAGAAAGTGAGTACAGTAGAGAGGTGACAGGGAGCATCGGCTCTGTAGGAGCTCTGCTCAGAAGGCAGGCCTAGGGTGAAGGCCGGAGCCGGAGAGGAGAAGAGAAAGAAAAGAAGGAACAGGAGAGAAGGAGAAGAGACAGAGAAGTAGAAAGGCTCCAGAAACAAGAAGGCAGAAGGGACCCTAAGAACCCACGAGATATCGGGTGAAGGGTCAGGCAGAAAAAGGGTACCGGATTCCCAAGTTGGTGGAGGTAAATTATCCCTCAGCCAAAAACCGGAGGTCGTGATCATCTATTGGTGCGACCCCCCGCCAAACCTGCTAGGAAGGCACCATATAGGATAGCGGGAAACGGGGCCCACGTTTGCCCGCATAGATCCGCGGCAGCTGGACAGAAGTTTGGTCACTGATGGGGCACGAGAGGCCAGAGAAAGGACAGAAGGGGGTCCTGTGCCATACTCATGAATTGCCTGGGGGTTGACCGAGCCCCTCACCTGGTGGACGCAGCACGGCTTGGGCAGTCATTGCTGACAGAAATGACATGGATAACAACTGTGAGTAAAGGCCTGGACTGCAGCATTGGTTATTTATGCTGTGCCTGCACCATCACCTCCAGCATCCTATTACACTTCCCTGAGGCTACACTCTTTCCATGGGGAGTTATCCTATACCTGTGCTGCACACTAATGTAGCACCCTGAGGATTCGGCTGCTACAGGGGTATTGCACCTCAACCCAGAGGTGTGATATTCCACTCCCGGGCAAGGATGGAGAGTGGAACTGAGCTCGGTAGGCTGCATGCACTACACACATCCCATTTCCGGGGAACAGGCCGACGGTACTCCCACTTAGAAATGTGCAGGTACGACCGAGTCTGTTCCTGGCTGGAGTGGGAGGGGGGTGGTACATCCCATGTAGTGTAGGGGCAGATAGGGGGAGCAGCCTGGGTAAAGATAGGAGCTCATTGGGTGCTGGTCACCTGAGCTCACACATAGAGGGTGTATATAAGGTGGGCACCAACAAAGATCAGGGTCAGATGCAGAGGATCAGATGCAGAGAGTCAGCTGCAGAGAACAAGTCAGGAGCAGAGGAGAGAAGAAAGACCAAGACCCAGAGTGAGAGAGGAGAAAAGAGAGAGACCCAGAGCACAGCAGAGAAGGACTCTGAGATCCCAACTAAAAGCACCGGGTGAAGAGTCGGCATCAGGGTACCGGAACCCAAGCTGGTGGGGGTAAAAACATTCCCCAGCCAGAGACCGGAGACCGTGGGCAGCGTTTGCCACGGTCACCCATCACATCCACCCCGAAGGCACACCACATGAAGGGTCAGGGAACCCAGGGCCAAGGGTGTCCCAACAGAAGGCCCGAGGGAGCTGGACCTAGGTGGATTACTGGTGGGGACGGCCAGAGAACGGGACAGAAAGAGAGCTCAGGGCCACGCTCCGGACTTGTTTGGGGGTTGGCTGGATCCAGGACCTGGTGGACGCAGCACGGCTCGGGTGGTCACTAGCAGCTGGAGTGACCAGTACAACATCTGCAGTAAGTAAACACCCTTAACTGCACAACCCGACTCTGTCTTCACTGCCGTCTGCACTACACCACCACAACCCCCATCCTCTGCGCCTGTCCCCTCTGAGGCTATACCCCTCCCGTTGGGGGTTATCCCACCAAGCTGCGCACCCACCATCAGCCTCAGCGGACCCTGCTGCAGCGGCGGCCACAGTGACCGCATCCCAACGGGTGGCGTAGTCGACACAAAAGAACTCTTAATAACATCTGTAGGACTGCCACATAACACTGAGCTTGACGCCCTGGGCACGGGCCGGGTCACAGCCGCTCGGAGACTACAACCCCCCATCTGATCCGGTGCCGGGTATTCCCCTCAAAAAGGAATATGTCCCAGGGGGCGCGTCAACTTTGGCGTAGTCGGCAGGATTACGTGCCCGCAACACCCGGGTACTGCGTGCCTGAAGAAAAGAACATCGTTACCTCAAAAAGAAGTCTCCCGCCGGTTCCGGAGGGTCCACGCCATCGGACTCCATCACCAGTCGTTTCCTGCCGATTGTCCGCCATTTCCAGCTTGTTCCCGCCATCTGCAGAGTTTCCCGCCACTGGGCGACGCTTCCCGCCAAAACCGCAGATTTCCCGCCTTGGAAGAGCAGCGGACGCCATTATGGGCGTGCCAAAGGAGGGCAAGAGGCCGCCTCCCATCGTGGGCCAGGACAGAAAATGGCGCCAAAAGTGGAAACCGCCCCCACCAACAGAGACTGTGATGCTAGAGGTGTCTGTCAGCGTGAAAGAACTACCCCTGGAGCTGACAGTCACCGAGTTGCCCCGGGACCGCCCTCGAAGTGGGAGGAGACGAAAGAAAAGAACGAAGATGGGTGCCGCCTGGAGCAGTCTGGAGCGAGCGCACCCGGAGACAAGAAGTCTGGAGAGGAGTAGCAGAGAAGCTCACCCGGAGATGTCCAGAGAGCAGAGCAGCACCGGCCCGCTGGCCAGGAGCCTGCTGGAAGAAGAGCAGAGCAGCACCGACCCGTTGGTCAGGAGCCTGCTGGACACCACGACCCCACTAGGCCTAGTGGAGGTCCTTGCACAGCTCCCCCGAGACCGGGAGTGTGCACAGACTGCCCTGGAGGGCCTCGCACGGAGGATGGCCCGGGTACAGCGAGAGACATTGGCGGAGTGGAGCCGGGAGATGGCCCAGCAAACCAAGACCCGGAGCACGCCAGCCGAGATGAGGAAGGAGACCGCCTCTGAGGATGGCGCGGGAGGACCCAAGGCCGGAGACGGCGCCGAGGAGGGAGCCGAACGCATGGAGGCAGGTAAAGGGGACGCCTATACCCCAAGCCGTGACACCGCTTACCTGCCCCAGCTCCCCGTCGCAGAGCCCGAAAGTCCCCCTGCTGTGCCCGAAAACGCCATGTCACCGACGCAGACTAGGCCCCAACCGGAAGCCGCCGCCGCGACCCCTGTGACGTCACACGCCTCAACCCCGAGCGTGACCAAGCAGGAAGTACCACCAGCCTGGTCGCAGGGCCTAGAATTCCCGGGCGTCGCATCACCAACAGCGCCCCCTACCTCCGCGGAGCCTCCGGCCTGGCCGCAAGGCCAGGTAGCCCAGGGCGCCGCCGTCCTAACGGTGCCCTTCACCTTCCAGGTGCCCCAGGCCTGGCCGCAAGGCCTGGGCAACCCGGGCGCCACCACCACCGCGCCCGCACCCGTAAAACCAAGGGTGCCGCGTCTGGGAGAGGACTTGTTTGCCCAGCACACGTGGCCGGACGGGCAGCCTTTCATCTGGCCCCAGGAATATTATGGACTGGAGCGCCAGAGGAGGGTTGGGGCCATGTGTGCACCCCTGATTCCGGCTCCGAAGCCCGTAATAAGGATCTCGCCCCCGCTAGCGGAAGCACAGTTTGAGTGGGACCCCACCGGAGAAGATCTAATGGGGTTCACTCAGGAAACCAGGGCAGCTGCAGCGGAGCGCGCTGAGTGTTGCCGACAACAGCTCGAAGAGTTCGCGAGGGAGCGGAGAGAGAGGCGGGTCCGGGAACAACAGGCCCAAATAAGGAGCGCCGAGCAAAAGAGCCGGACCAGGAGGGACCCCCGTGCAGCGCACAGTCCCCGTACCACCAGGACTGTAATAAAGTTTAATCTGCAGCATGGGTGGGGCTTCATTCGAGACAACAACACCCACGGCGACGTCTTTGTCACGCGCAGAGACGTGGAGTCCCATCTGCCGGAGGGGCACAGAGGTCGAGACCTCTACATCGGAGACGAGGTCACCTTCACCCGGCACAAGTGTGCCAAAGGACCTTATGCCCTCCACGTACACCGCCTGACGGAGGAGGAGTTGCGGTGTGAGGAGGAGGAGCAAGAGGACCCGGACGGGTCTGAAGTAACAACCAGCTGTAAGCAAAGAGCAGGAGGAAGACGCCGTTGAGTGCGGCAGAGCAGTGATGTAAATAGTTACCCGACCGGGTACCAAAGAAACTGTTGATACATATATATATAGTCCCCGTTGGGACCAGCAAGAGTGAACTGTTTACCCGTTAACCCCTTAATCCCACAGGCTGAGGACTGTGAGCAGCCATTCCCTTTCCCTCCTTACCTGGCCGAGGACTGAGAGCGGCCAACTTCCCTTGTAAATAGTTGCGCGTCCTAAAGCGCCCCCTATCGGTTTTATAGGAAAACCAGTTTTCTAAGAGACTGTCGCACTTTTCCCGGACACACGTTGCACAGTGTCCGGAGGAGGAACCTGAAACAAGAAACGACTACGAGAATGTTTATATGAAAAGTTTTATATATATAATGTTTTATATGTTTTATTATGTTTATATGAAAAAAAAAAAAATTTTGTATGTTTTGGTGTTTTTGTCTTTACAGCCCGAGGACGTGCTGTGATTTACCAGGGGGGAATGTAGCACCCTGAGGATTCGGCTGCTACAGGGGTATTGCACCTCAACCCAGAGGTGTGATATTCCACTCCCGGGCAAGGATGGAGAGTGGAACTGAGCTCGGTAGGCTGCATGCACTACACACATCCCATTTCCGGGGAACAGGCCGACGGTACTCCCACTTAGAAATGTGCAGGTACGACCGAGTCTGTTCCTGGCTGGAGTGGGAGGGGGGTGGTACATCCCATGTAGTGTAGGGGCAGATAGGGGGAGCAGCCTGGGTAAAGATAGGAGCTCATTGGGTGCTGGTCACCTGAGCTCACACATAGAGGGTGTATATAAGGTGGGCACCAACAAAGATCAGGGTCAGATGCAGAGGATCAGATGCAGAGAGTCAGCTGCAGAGAACAAGTCAGGAGCAGAGGAGAGAAGAAAGACCAAGACCCAGAGTGAGAGAGGAGAAAAGAGAGAGACCCAGAGCACAGCAGAGAAGGACTCTGAGATCCCAACTAAAAGCACCGGGTGAAGAGTCGGCATCAGGGTACCGGAACCCAAGCTGGTGGGGGTAAAAACATTCCCCAGCCAGAGACCGGAGACCGTGGGCAGCGTTTGCCACGGTCACCCATCACATCCACCCCGAAGGCACACCACATGAAGGGTCAGGGAACCCAGGGCCAAGGGTGTCCCAACAGAAGGCCCGAGGGAGCTGGACCTAGGTGGATTACTGGTGGGGACGGCCAGAGAACGGGACAGAAAGAGAGCTCAGGGCCACGCTCCGGACTTGTTTGGGGGTTGGCTGGATCCAGGACCTGGTGGACGCAGCACGGCTCGGGTGGTCACTAGCAGCTGGAGTGACCAGTACAACATCTGCAGTAAGTAAACACCCTTAACTGCACAACCCGACTCTGTCTTCACTGCCGTCTGCACTACACCACCACAACCCCCATCCTCTGCGCCTGTCCCCTCTGAGGCTATACCCCTCCCGTTGGGGGTTATCCCACCAAGCTGCGCACCCACCATCAGCCTCAGCGGACCCTGCTGCAGCGGCGGCCACAGTGACCGCATCCCAACGGGTGGCGTAGTCGACACAAAAGAACTCTTAATAACATCTGTAGGACTGCCACATAACACTGAGCTTGACGCCCTGGGCACGGGCCGGGTCACAGCCGCTCGGAGACTACAACCCCCCATCTGATCCGGTGCCGGGTATTCCCCTCAAAAAGGAATATGTCCCAGGGGGCGCGTCACTAACACCAGCCTCAGCGGTCTGCCTTGCAGCGGCGGTCATCCCTGATCGCAATCCACGGGTGGCGTAGTCGGACATTTCAAAACCCTACAAATAGACTGCCGCCATTTGGTCTGACCACCCTGAGCCACGGGATCGGGTTGCAACTACTACCCCCATCAGCACCGTACACAAGAAGGCCCGGTTCCGGATACCCCACGGCCCAGGGGGCGAGTCATAAGCGCTCAGTGCAGAGCACAGGATAACTGTGAGCCGAGCCTTCTTTGGGAGGCAGAATTAACAAATCAACAGGAGGTGAAGAATTGGTTTTGATTATTTTTATGCTGTTCCTTGTGCGATATAAATGATATGATGAATTTATTCTTCAGGTCAGTGAGATTACAGTTATACCTGATTGATATCGGGTTCTTATGTTTGGGTGCTGTCACACACTAAAAGACGGGGTTTTTTTTTTTTTTTTTTTTTTACACAAAAAGTTTTTCTATATTCCTATTAACAGTAATGTCAAGGCTTGTTTTTTGTAGGACCAGTTGACATTTTTATTGGTACTGTTTTGGGAAACATAACATTTTTTGATAGCATTCTATTCCAATTTTTAGGAGACAGAATTATCAAAAAACAGCAAATCAGAATTTTTTTTTTTTTGGAAGGTGCGGGGTGGGTTTATGCCATTTACCATGTGGTAAAAGTGATAAGACGGTTTTGTTCTTCGGGTTAGTATGATTACAGTGATGCCACATTTCTTGCTTTATGTTATGGCGCATTTACAAAATCAAAACTATTTTTTAGAAACAAGATTTTTTTTTCATTGCTGTATTCTGAGAGCTATACGTTTTTTGCCTAGTCTTTTAATTTTTTTTACGATGTTCATTGAAGTGGTTTACTAGTGTGACAAGCTTATAGTTCAGGTTGTTATGGATACAGCAGTACCAAATATGTGTACTTTTTTGTTTATTTCTGTTTTTATTGGTGTAATATTTTTTTCCATTTTTTTCTTGTTTATTTTGTGATTTTTTTTTTTAATATTTTTAACATTTTTAAAACATTTTTGTTTTACTTTACTTAGTTACTTTACTTAGTCCCTCTATGGGACTTTAACTTTCATTACTCTGATCGCTGGTAAATTGCATTGCATTACAATGCACCAGCACAGCAAAGTATTATACCTTAGAAAAGGAGAAAAAAGCAGCAACAAATTGTTTTGAAAAAGTATACAATTTTATCAAGTTATCAACACAGCGATGGCATGTCACAATCAATGAGCCCCAGGAAAAAAAGGCAGGGGCACCAAAAGGGGGGGGGGGGACCCACAATATGTAAATGTGTCTATGTTTCTACTGATCCTAAGTCAGTCCCCAACCAGAGCGGCAAATAATACAAGACATAAGCATAAAAGTTCAGACTTGTCTAAGACTACATAGCCGCAATAGAAGAGAACTGGACATAGGCGCAGGATAAGTGGTACCTACCGAGAGTACAGCTGCGGGAGTCAGGGGGAGAAGGTGGCTGGTAGTGGGTGCAGCCTGACGCGCGTTTCGCGGTATGAAGGCACCGCTTTCTCAAGGGCAGAGAGGTGTGCTGTGAGGAGGACCTTCGTGACCAAAATATGTCCCAGAGTGGTTATGTCCCAGTCATGTGACATTTTTGTTTTACTTAGTTACTTTACTTAGTCCCTCTATGGGACTTTAACTTTCATTACTCGCTGGTATAATGCATTGTATTACAATGCACCAGCACTGTAATGCATTATACCTGTGAGTGTTCCACTAACAGAAACTTCTTAGACCATGCTCTCAGCATGGTTTAACAGGCTTCCCGTAGCTTGCAGACCTGGAGTTTGACAATCGGGCCCTCGTGATGACGTCGCGGTGGCGCCGATCGGAAGGGAGAAGGTGCCACCCCCTCTCTCAGCCTCATAAATGTTACGATTGATATTAATCGTGGCATTTAGGCGGTTAAATGGCCTGGAGTGGTGTGGGCAAATGTAAAAAATTGCTTAAAAACAGGCAGTGAAATGTTTTACCTCACAGAAAGAATCATTTGTGATCCCATGCTGTAATGTCTACTGTTTTGCATCCTCCCCTGCCCAGGAGATGTAGTATGATCAGACCATGTTCCGTACATGGTCAGACACAGCCATTACACAGGGGCACATTTATAAGATTATCTCAGCACAGGAACATTTTATTTAAACACATCCAATTGTGGAAGTTATTATTATTCCAAGATCTATTGATTAAAATGAACTTTCATTTGTGGGAAAACCCCTTTAAAGGGGTTTTCCACTACTAGGACAACCCCTTCTTGATCAAAATGTTTTGCCCCATAAAATAATAAAGCTTATACTCATCTCCCGTGCCGGCGCCATTCCCAAAGTGTCGGCACTCGCTCTATCAGGGCTCCTGTGCGGTTGCTGTGACACGTGACGCCTACATCACTGTCCTTGCCTTCAGACAAATCGAACATGAAGAGGAAGTCCGGGCGTCAGCTGATCCCAGACTTCCTCTTCATGTTCAATTCAACATGAGACAGGGACAGTGATGCCAGTGCTGATTGGGCACTAGCGTCATGTGTCACAATAACAGCACAGGAGCCCCGGGGAGAGCGAGTGCCAACACAGCGGGAATGGCACCGGCACAGGAGGTGAGTATAAGCTTTATTATTTTATCAAGAACAAACGAGGGTTATGACAAGAAGTTGTCCAAGTAGTGGACAACTTCTTTAATCCTACATATTCTGCAAAGACGTGGGCAAAAAAGAGCACCCTTTTGCCATACCTCCAGTTCAAAGATGTCCTTCAATAGGTCCATTGTATACGCTAATAGAATTTTTCTGCAGTTTCATGATATGATGGGTGAAAAGCGATGTGGCCACTACTGAATGCCGCAAAACTGTTTGCAACTTTAATAAAAGTAGCCAATTCTAATCCTTGTGTTCATGATGACAAAGGCGGAAAATTGAATAGTAAATTCACCGAAGTCTTCCAAAAGTAGGATAATCCTGTCCACTAAATTCTCTTCTGTAGCGTCGGCGTCCCTGCCTCCTGCTAGGCAGGGATGCTGTTCCCCTCACCTCTCTGCTCCGTGCCCGGCGGCTTCCTCCCGCTCTGCTTGCAGCGCCCGCTCTCCCCCGGTCACTGTGCTTAGGGCGCGCGCGCGCTCCCCCTCTCTTAAAGGGGCCGCGCGCGTCGCCCTAAGGAGTCCCCGGCCATTGGCCGGAGGATCCCTCCATATATAAGGCACCTCCTCCAAAATGGAGGTGCCCGAGCAATGTTGTTGCACTGTTCACTACTCTGCTTCAGCCCTCAGGTCCCGTATCCAGTTACCTGCCAGTTACCTGCCAGTTTCCTGCCAGTTTGCTGTCTGATTCCTGCCTGTTATCCGCTTACCTGCTTGCTTGCCTGAGGTCCGACGGTCTGCCTTCCGACACCTGTCAGTCTGTCTATGGACCAGCTTGCCCGCTCACCTGGGAGCGCTCACCTGCTACCTGTCTGCTAGTCTACCTGGAGGCTCCGCCGTCATGTGCTGTGACCACCTGCCAGTCCAGAGACTCTTGCCTGCTCACCTGGGAGCGCTCACCTGCTACCTGTCTGCTAGCCTACCTGGAGGCTCCGCCGTCACGTGCTGTGACCACCTGCTTGTCCAGAGACTCTTGCCCGCTCACCTGGGAGCGCTCATCTACTACCTGCCTGTTAGCCTACCTGGAGGCTCCGCCGTCACGTGCTGTGACCACCTGCCAGTCCAGAGACTCTTGCCCGCTCACCTGGGAGCGCTCATCTGCTACCTGTCTGTTAGCCTACCTGGAGGCTCCGCCGTCACATGCTGTGACCACCTGCTTATCCAGAGACTCTCGCCAGCTCACCTGGGAGCACTCATCTGCCATCTGCCTGCTAGCCTACCTGGAGGCTCAGCCGTCACAGGTCGTACCTACCCTTTACCCAGAGACTGTCCCGGACACTTGCCGTGCCCTCCTGCCCGTTTACCCAGAGACTGTCCCGGTCACTTTCTGTGACCTCCTGTCCGTTTACCTAGAGACTGTCCCGGTCACTTGCTGTGACCTCCTGCCCGTTTACCCAGAGACTGTCCCGGTCACTTGCCGTGACCTCCTGCCCGTTTACCCTGAGACTGTCCCGGTCACCTGCTATGACTGCCTGCCTGTCTTCCCTGGTCGCCACCCGCTTCCTTACAAGGACCGCCCCCTTGTATAAGTTGCTCAGTGGTTCCGCCTCCCAGACCCGTTACAGTTTGCTCGGGCCATGGAACCCGGTGGCACCCAAGCTCCCTCGCTCTCGGACCTTTGTCATGAACTGTCCCGACAGAGGTCCCAACAGGAGTCCATCCTGGGTCACCTGCGGAATGTCAATACTCGCCTGGACACTTTGACTGCCCCACCAGCAACCACCGCTAGTGTCATGACTCGCAACCCGGCAGCTCCGCTGCCCACCAATACCATGGTATCCTGCTCTGGAATCCGGCTTTCTGCACCTCCTCGCTTCGGAGGCGACTCCGCTCAAGCTCGGGGCTTCATTAACCAGTGCACCCTGCACTTTGAACACCAGTCCCACCAGTTTAATTCCGACCGGGCCAAAGTAGCCTTCATCATGTCCCATCTCACGGGGAAGGCACTGGCTTGGCTAAATCCTCTATGGGAGAGAGGAGACCCTCTGGTGTCCGACCTGCCAGCCTTTCTCACGACTTTCCAGAAGGTCTTCGACGAACCCGGACGGAAGACCTCATCCGCCTCATCTCTGCTACGCCTCCGTCAAGGGAGTCTCACCGTGGGCCAATATGCCATACGGTTCCGTACCCTTGCTTCAGAGCTGGCCTGGGATAACGACGCTCTGGTGTCCGTCTTCTGGGAGGGTCTGTCCGGCCGTATTAAAGATGAACTCGCCGGTCGGGACATTCCTACCACTCTCGACGACTTGATTACACTTGCCACCCGGATTGACATCCGGTTCCAGGAGCGCGCTAGGGAGGTCACCCGTGAGAGGAGGATTCCACGTCTAGTCCCTTCCTTCCAGAAACCCGTCACTCCCTCTGTTTCTCCCCAGGCACACTTACCTGAGCCTATGCAGGTCGACCAGACCAAGATGGTCAAGACCCTTCAAGACTTACGTCGTGCCGAGGGGAGCTGTTTCTACTGTGGCAGTAAGGAGCACCGGATCCGTTCCTGCCCTGAGAGGTCGGGAAACGCCTGTGTCTAGGATCGCTCAGAGAGGTCGCCCTAGACAAAAGTAAACCCTCTCCATCCCTGATGCTGTCTGTTTCTATCTTCTGCGGAGAGAACCGCTATTTTGAACTGGCTCAACTTGACTCTGGAGCAGCTGGAAATCTCATCTCTCAATCCCTGGTAGAAAAATACCGCATTCCCACCAAACCTCTGGCCGTACCTTTATCTGTCACCGCCGTGGATGGGGGTCTCTTACCACATCCCATCCAACTCATCACCGAATCTCTGACTCTACAGGTGGGAATGCTGCATTCTGAGATCATCTCCTTTCATGTTCTGCCTGGACTCTCTCACGCACTATTGCTTGGCCTGCCTTGGCTCCAGAAACATGCACCCGTGCTTGACTGGCAGACCGGAGAGGTCCTTCGCTGGGGACAGGACTGCCATAAGACTTGTCTAGTTCCCGTTCGTCCTGCCCGTCCTTCTCCTACCCCAGCCAATCTGCCCGGTCTTCCGGTTCCCTATTGGTCTTATGCGGATGTCTTCAATAAAAAAGAGGCAGAGACTTTACCTCCTCATAGACCATACGACTGCCCAATCGACCTGATGCCCGGCTCTACTCCTCCCCGTGGGCGAATCTACCCTTTGTCCGCTGCTGAGACCCGGTCCATGTCTGAATATATTGAGGAGAACCTGGCCCGGGGATTTATCCGGAAATCTACCTCCCCGGCGGGAGCAGGCTTCTTCTTTGTCAAAAATAAGGACGGCTCACTCCGTCCATGTATAGACTATAGAGGCCTAAACCAGATTACTGTGAAGAATAAATACCCCCTTCCGCTTATTCCTGAATTATTTGACCGTCTGAGGGGGGCTAGAATCTTCACCAAACTGGATCTCCGTGGGGCGTATAACCTGGTCCGTATCAGTCAGGGGGATGAGTGGAAGACGGCATTCAATACCCGGGACGGCCACTATGAGTACCTTGTGATGCCCTTCGGTCTCTGTAACGCTCCTGCCGTCTTTCAAGAGTTGGTCAATGACATCTTCCGTGATCTTCTCTACTCCTGCGTGGTGGTATACCTGGACGATATCTTGGTCTTCTCTCCGGATCTTCCTACTCACCGGAGGGACGTTCATCAGGTCCTGCTCTGGCTCAGGCAGAACCACCTCTACGCTAAATATGAGAAGTGCATCTTTGAGCAGACCTTTCTTCCATTTCTGGGCTACATAATCTCTCAGACAGGTCTACAAATGGATTCTGAGAAACTGTCTGCCATCCAGAAGTGGCCCCGGCCAGAGGGGTTGAAGGCTATTCAGCGGTTCCTGGGCTTCGCCAACTATTACCGCCTGTTCATACCGCACTTCTCTTCCCGGACCGCCCCTATCTCTGCGCTCACCCGTAAAGGTACGAACCCCAGAGAATGGCCGCCCGAGGCTGAGGAGGCCTTTCTTTCCTTAAAACAGGCCTTCCTCTCCGCCTCGGTGCTGCATCGTCCGGACGGCAACAAACAATTCTTCTTAGAAGTGGACGCCTCCTCCTCCGGAGCTGGGGCGGTACTTACCCAAAAATCATCTTCCGAAAGAAAGGTAACCTGCGGCTTTTTCTCCAAACTTTTCTCCTCTTCTGAGCTCAACTATTCCATAAGAGACCGAGAATTGTTGGCCATTAAGATGGCACTGGAGGAGTGGCGTTACCTGCTCGAGGGGGCTCTCCACCCGGTAATAATTTACACTGACCACAAGAACTTGGCATATCTCCAGAGTGCCCAGAGACTTAACCCGCGCCAAGCCCGGTGGTCTTTGTTTTTTGACCGCTTTGATTTCATTCTTCATTTTCGTCCGGCTGACAAAAACATCAAAGCTGACGCCCTGTCCCGATCTTTTCTGGTGTCTGATCTTGAGGAGGAGCCTAAACACATCATCGACCCCGCCAGAGTAATGCAGGTAGCCCCCGTGGGCCTAAATCGTCTCCCTCCCGGTAAGACGTTCATAACGGAGTCCGATCGGGAGAAGATTCTACACTGGGGTCACTCGTCTAAGCTAGCTTGGCACGCCGGTCAGAAAAAGACCCTCCAGCTTATTACCCGGCACTACTGGTGGCCTACCCTGCACAAGGATGTAATTGACTTTGTTTCTGCCTGTGTGTCCTGCGCCCGCAACAAAGTTCCGAGACACCTGCCTGCCGGCCGCCTTCTTCCTCTGCCAGTACCTGCTGCCCCGTGGCAACATATAGCTATGGACTTCATAACAGATCTCCCCGTCTCTGCCGGTTGTACGGTCATTTGGGTGGTCGCTGACCGCTTTTCCAAAATGGCTCATTTTATTCCCCTGCCAGGTCTCCCGTCTGCTCCCGAGCTAGCTAAAGACTTTATCCGCCACATCTTCCGTCTCCATGGTCTGCCTCTCCACATCGTGTCGGATCGTGGGGTTCAGTTCACCTCACGCTTCTGGAGAGCCACATGTAAACTGCTCGACGTCACCCTGGACTTCTCCTCCGCTTACCACCCACAGTCCAATGGTCAAGTGGAGCGGATCAATCAGAATTTGACCAGTTACCTCCGGCACTTCGTTAATGCCCACCATTCAGACTGGATGGATCTCTTACCATGGGCCGAGTTCTCTTACAACAATCACGAGAGCGAATCTTCTTCTAAATCCTCGTTTTTTGTAGTCTTCGGTCAGCATCCTCGGATCCCTTTTCCTGTCTCCACCTCTGTGGACAACCCGGCCGCGGAATCTCTTGTTAGCAAATTTTCCTCCATTTGGGAGAGTACCAGATCCGCACTCCTTCAGTCGTCCGAGCGGATGAAGAGACACGCCGACAAAAAACGCCTGGATTCCCCACAATTTCGTCCCGGAGATAAAGTTTGGCTCTCATCCAAATACGTCCGGCTCAAGATTCCTTCCTATAAGTTAGGGCCTCGGTTCATCGGCCCACTGGAGGTTATCAAACAGATCAACCCGGTGGCCTATAAATTGAAACTCCCGGCCAACTTACGGATCCCTAACTCCTTCCATGTATCTCTTCTCAAACCCGTAGTACTTAACTCCTTTTCCAAGTCTACAGTTACGCCTCCTGCTCCGGTTTCTGCTGAAGACGAGTTTGAGGTAGAGAACATTCTGGCCACCAAAAGGGTAAGAGGAAAGACCTTTTTTCTAGTGGACTGGAAGGGGTTTGGTCCTGAGGAGAGAACATGGGAGCCCCTGGAGAACATCCATGCCCCTCTCATCCTTGCTAAATTTCTGTCTGGCCTAAAAAAGGGGGGGCCTAAAGGGGGGGGTACTGTAGCGTCGGCGTCCCTGCCTCCTGCTAGGCAGGGACGCTGTTCCCCTCACCTCTCTGCTCCGTGCCCGGCGGCTTCCTCCCGCTCTGCTTGCAGCGCCCGCTCTCCCCCGGTCACTGTACTTAGGGCGCGCGCGCGCGCGCTCCCCCTCTCTTAAAGGGGCCGCGCGCGTCGCCCTAAGGAGTCCCCGGCCAATGGCCGGAGGATCCTTCCATATATAAGGCACCTCCTCCAAAATGGAGGTGCCCGAGCAATGTTGTTGCACTGTTCACTACTCTGCTTCAGCCCTCAGGTCCCGTATCCAGTTACCTGCCAGTTACCTGCCAGTTTCCTGCCAGTTTGCTGTCTGATTCCTGCCTGTTATCCGCTTACCTGCTTGCTTGCCTGAGGTCCGACGGTCTGCCTTCCGACACCTGTCAGTCTGTCTATGGACCAGCTTGCCCGCTCACCTGGGAGCGCTCACCTGCTACCTGTCTGCTAGTCTACCTGGAGGCTCCGCCGTCATGTGCTGTGACCACCTGCCAGTCCAGAGACTCTTGTCCGCTCACCTGGGAGCGCTCACCTTCTACCTGTCTGCTAGCCTACCTGGAGGCTCCGCCGTCACGTGCTGTGACCACCTGCCTGTCCAGAGACTCTTGCCCGCTCACCTGGGAGCGCTCATCTACTACCAGCCTGTTAGCCTACCTGGAGGCTCCGCCGTCACGTGCTGTGACCACCTGCCAGTCCAGAGACTCTTGCCCGCTCACCTGGGAGCGCTCATCTGCTACCTGTCTGTTAGCCTACCTGGAGGCTCCGCCGTCACATGCTGTGACCACCTGCTTATCCAGAGACTCTCGCCAGCTCACCTGGGAGCACTCATCTGCCATCTGCCTGCTAGCCTACCTGGAGGCTCAGCTGTCACAGGTCGTACCTACCCTTTACCCAGAGACTGTCCCGGACACTTGCCATGCCCTCCTGTCCGTTTACCCAGAGACTGTCCCGGTCACTTGCTGTGACCTCCTGTCCGTTTACCCAGAGACTGTCCCGGTCACTTGCTGTGACCTCCTGCCCGTTTACCCAGAGACTGTCCCGGTCACTTGTCGTGACCTCCTGCCCGTTTACCCTGAGACTGTCCCGGTCACCTGCTGTGACTGCCTGCCTGTCTTCCCTGGTCGCCACCCACTTCCTTACAAGGACCGCCCCTTTGTATAAGTTGCTCAGTGGTTCCGCCTCCCAGACCCGTTACATCTTCCATTTGAGATAAAATAATCTGATTAGTGATGAACGAGTATGTTCGGTTAACCCTTTCGCCGAGTATACTCGGCCGAGCACCGAGTGTTTATAGAATGCTCGGGCTTTAAGTTTTCATCGCTCCGTGAACATGATTTGCGACTGTTTGACAGATTTAATACTTGTGAGGAATGCCTGTTTTTCCAGCATTCCTCACATGTATTAAATCTGTCAAACAGTTGCAAATCATGTTCACAGAGCGACGAAAACTTAAAGCCTGAGCACACTATAAATACTCGGTGCTCGGCCGAGTATACTTGGCGAAAGGGTTAACCGAACATACTCGCTCAACACTAAATCTGATCAATGTTTTCTCAGTCAAAGAATAGATGCTTTACCTTTTTTATAACAGGTGTGCTCTAAGTATGGAAAATGTAAATTTTATTATTAAATTCACTGTAGCTGCATACAAAATTGTGTACAACATGCATCATCTCTGTCAGTTCTTTGCATCTTAATATTTTCTCTTGACCTGGTACTGATATTGTCCATATAATTTTGAAGAATTGCTGAATGAAGAAAATTGAAAACATGCATCACTAAACTTCAAAGTGTTCCTCCAAGCATATGGTAATTTACAGCAATACCTGAAGAGGAACAGATGTATCAAAGTGATCTAAATGCTAATTGCAGAATCATGGGCAATATCCTGTAAGGTGGTCAATATGGATACTGCTCATTAATTCTAGTACATTTTTTTTTTAAAAAAAAAACAACATTATTATCAATTAGTAAAAATGGCAACATACTGTAAAGAAGTTGTCCAGCGTAAAAAAAATATATATATTTTTTTCAATTTAAGCAACTTGCAGATGTAACATATATCAAGTTTGCATTCAGTCAATGGAAACACTCTTGTTTATTTTCACTGCTGAATTCAAATATAGGCTTTATTCTGACAAACATATCATGGCTATTGGTGGGACCCATATTCAATGAAATGCATTAAAAAGCAGTCCTCTAGGGGAACAGTCTTTCAAGATGAGCAAAATAAACCTTTTGAAATATGAATTTGCTAGCATTGCTGAATTTTGACAGGAAATTAGATTCACAGAGAATCGATGATTCAAATTGAAGGTACTCTAAAGCCTCCAATTTTCCTGAAAAGGTGTGCATGTGTGATTAAATTGTGGCAGCATTATATTAAGGGTTCGCTCACATTTGCGTATAAATCTGGAAAGTGCAATCCGAGAAAAAATCGCATTGTACTTGCACCAATGTTATTCAATGAGGCAGTGTTTATCTGCAAGTTTTTCCTCAGCTGCAATTGGCTAAGGAAAAAATTGCAGCATACTGCGTATGGCCATGTAAAATGGCCAACACTCACCAATGCAAGTCAATGGGTATGAGAAAAAAATCACATGGCACACGAACCATGCATGTGCCATCCGATTTGTATGCACACATCTCAAAGGAAACCCAAATTCACAGCCAAAACCATCTGAATAGATAGATATAATAGATAGATACAGTAGATAGATAGATAAAAAGATGTCAGTGAGATATATAATCAGTGCTTTGCGTGTGTAGTTTTCTGTACTTGTATTTAGCTAATAAATAAATATATTAAAAAAATGGAGTGGGAACCCCCTTAATTTTAATAACCAGCTAAGGGAAAGCAGATAATTGTGAGCTAGTCTTATTAGTTTGGGAAGAAACCAATAAACATGGAGCTTCCCAGCCTATTAATATCAGCTAACAGCAGTCTGCTTAGCCTTTACTGGTTATTAAAAAGGCAGGACCCAGAAAATAAAATTATGTGGGGTCCTCCCTATTTTTTAGTAACCAGCAAAGGGTAAACAGACAGCTGCGGGTTGATATTAATAGCCAGGGATAATCCATTGATATTGCCCCTTCTCAGCCTAATAAGACCAGCCCTCAGCCACCCTAGAAATGCTCATCCATTAGATAAACATACATGGCTGCAATAATGCAGCAAGACTTTGATTCATACGAATTGTGATTCGTGCATCATGAATCATTTGGCAGGTTCTATTTAAATCAAATTTTTATGTTATATTTATGTTTTGTGTAATATTTCTTTATTGCTATCTAAATTAGAAAAAATCCTGAAATTTTCACAAGCCACTTAGCATTGCAATTGATTGCAGTGTTTTTCCAGTCTGATTTACAGGGGTAAATACACTTACTAGACAAATTTGACAACCGTGCACACCACATCTACACTGCTGGTTCCATGTTTAGATTTATGTATGTATACTTACCTACTGAGCAATTCTTATTAAAGAGAACTTGTCATGTGAAAAAAACACTATTACACTGCAGATATGTGGTTAATAGTAGTCTGTACTTGCCCGGCGCCCGCACTCAGAGCCCAGCTACCATGAGGAAATTAACTTTATTCGGGTTTCAGTAACAGGAGTGGTGCCAGTACAGGTTCAGTCCACCATTCTGTGAATAGAAAGCAACCACACCTTTGGCATTGACTGACAGCGGTTCAGCTTTAGGGCCGGCTGTCAGTCAGTATGTGGTTACAGCCGCCACTCTCTATACACAGAGCAGTGACTGAACCCGTTCTGGCACCACCTCCATGACTGAATTCCGAATGCTGCCAGGAGGAATAAAGTTAATTTCCTCCCGGCAGCGGGGCTCTCAGTGGGGGGGATCAAGCAGATTCAGAATGCCATTAACCTGCAGATAATCCCCATATCTGTGGGTTAAAAGTGTTTTTCAAGTTACAGGTTCCCTGTAACTACTTTTTGGTAAAGGGTTGAATAATTACGGTTGAAAAGATTGTCAAAAGTTAATTATATTGTTGTACAAAATGAGTGGTTAAAAAAAATGTGCAAATGGCAAAGGACAGAGTAGTGTAAAAGAAACAATACACCACAATTAAGAATGCAAGAGCCGACAACAGCAAATCCCTTAGGCTGTGTGCCCACGTTGCGTATTACAAGCGTATATGCTGCGGAATTTCCGCAGCGTAAACGTTTGTAAAACGCATGTATATCCGCACCCCATGGTCCCCAATGGCATTCCGCAATGTCAATGCCCATGCTGCGGATTTTTCCGCAGCGTATATGCTGCGGTCAAAAATCCGCAGCATGTTCATTAATTTTGCAGAAGCGCAGCGGAATCAATGTGCGGATGGTACCCAAGTCTGGATGAGAGGAGACTCTCATCCAGACCTGGGTACCAAAGAACCTGTAAAAAAAAGAATAAAATAAAGTTTATACTTATCTTCTGATGTTTTCCCTCCGTCGCGCTGTTGTGTGAAGGACCTGCCACGTCATTGAGTCATGTGACCCATCACATGACTCAATGACTTCATCGCAGGTCCTGCACACAACAGCGTGAGCCGCTCAAGACTCCGGACGGGGCAGAGAATGCTTCGGAAGGTGAGTATAAACTTTATTTTTTTATTTTTTACCGTTCTGATTCTTTTTTTTTAACTATTACTTGGTCACACTATATAAATCCATGCCGGTTGCATGGATTTATATAGTGTGAACAAGTTGTCAAGCACTTTTCCAAGTGATGCTTAAATCACTTGGAGAAGTGCTTGATAACCCGCATGCGGAAATGCATGCAAAGACGCTGCAAAGACGCCTCACAAACGCTTCTACCTGGCGGGAAAACGCATGTAAAATCCGCATGCGATTTTCCCGCCAGGGAGAAGCGTAAAAAATATGCTTCAGTTCCACAACGTGGGCACTTAGCCTTACTACCACAAACCATCTTGAAAATAGTACTACAAAAAGCAGGGCACAATTGACCTCCTTTGCCTCTGGCAAGAATAATAATGGTGAAGAGGAGAAGAAGGGAACTATGAAATATATGACACTTTACTAGTGTTGAGCGAGCACTAAAATGCTCGTGTGCTCGAAGCTTGGGCCGAGCTCGCCGTGATACTCGGGTGCTCGACCCGAGCAACGAGCTCAATGTTAGTCTATGGGAGACCCGAGCATTTTTGTGACGGCACCCCCAGCAGTCTGTAGAAAGCCTAAAAAGTGCCCAAAACGATAGTGACAGTGCTCAAAAGACATGGGGACAGCATGGGCATCGCCCCTGGAAGCATTTCTGACCCCCAGGTCACTGCTGTCAACAACATGGTCAGAGGTATTAAGCCACTTTTACGGGGTCAAAAGAAAACTTTCAAAAACGAAACTGAAAGTGCTTCCCTGAGAAATATGTTAAGGAACTTCCTTTCCAGGGTAAAGACTTGTGTATAAGGTAAAATAAATAACCAAAAACAAAAATACTCCTCCACACCTTGGGCTATGTTCACAAGTAGCATTTTTTATGCGTTTTTGCACTTTTGTATTGCTTTCAACCGTGACAAATGCGTTCACCGGGAAATGTCATTTTAACATTTTACAACCTTATCTGGCCATGTGCTGTGTGACACATGCATACAGTGCTGAAAAGACATGGGGACAGCATGGGGAAGACCCCTGGAAGCATCTCTGACACCCAGGTCACTGTCTAAAAGTGTGCCCATCAGAAGTGATCCTTGCCGCATCAGAAGATGCAGACTTGCAACTATCCCCGTGCAAGTCCTTGTCCCAGGGCAGTGTTCAATTGTACCTCCCCCATTCCTTGCAATGCACGCGCAAGTATGCAGCCTGCCACCCACCCACCCCCAGGCTGCAATACCATACTGCTTGCTTGCACTTGAAATTGGGCCTTTTAGGCATGTGGAGGCGGAATATGGCTACCACGTCATGGCTGCGTTAGCGGCCTGGTATCCATACTCGGCCACGAGCCGCCCCGGGGCCCGGGTGCCCACACATTGTCCCCAGCCACCTGGGGGCAACCGGATGTCCATAAACGGTCCCCAGCCACCCCTATTTCTCCTTGGAACTTCCCCCACACTTTTCTTAGCCTGGACTGCTTTAGGGCAGCATTGGACGTGCCCACCAGAGAACCAGACTCTTCCGGTGGGCCCTGGCTTCTCCATCAGGGGAGTTGAAAGTGCCAAGGTGAGGAGCATGATGATGATGATAGAAGTTAGCATCTGCTTTGTTTTCTTGGAATGCAAGCGTAAGTGTGCAACCTGCCACCCACCCACCCCCAGGCTGAAATACCATACTGCTAGCTTGCTTGCCTAAAAGGCCCAATTTTGAGTGCATGTGGAGGCAGATGCTGGCCACCATGTCATGGCTGCATCGGCGGCCTGGTATCCATACTCAGTCCCCAGCCGCCCGGTGGCCGGGTGTCCATACTTGGTCCCCAGCCGCCCCGGGGCCGGGTGTTCACACACGGTCCCCAGCCACCTGGGGGTGGCCGCATGTACATAAACTGTCCCCAGCCGCCCCTATTTCTCCTTGGAACATCCCCCCACACACTTTTCTTAGCCTGGCCTGCTTTAGGGCAGCATTGGAAAAGCCCACCAGAGAACCAGACTCCTCTGGTGGGCCCTGGCTTCTCCATCAGGGGAGTTGAGAGTGCCAAGGTGAGGAGCATGATGATGATGACAGAAGTTAGCATCTGCTTTGTTTTCTTGGAATGCAAGTGTAAGTGTACAACCTACCAACCACCCACCCCCAGGCTGCAATACCATATTGCTAGCTTGCACATGAAATGGGGCCTTTTAGTTTGGAGGAGGCCGAAGCTGGCCACTACCTCATGGCTGCTTCGGCAGCGAGGTATCCATACTCAGTCCCCAGCCGCCAGGAGGCGGCCTGGTATCCATACTCAGTCCCCAGCCGCCCGGCGGCCGGGTGTCCACACTCGGTCCCCAGCCGCCAGGGGGTGGCCGGGTGTCCATACTCGGTCCCCAGCCGCTCCACGACCGGGTGTCCGCACACGGTCCCCAGCCGCCTGGGGGCAGCCGCGTGTCCATAAACGGTCCCCAGCCTCCCCTATTTCTTCTTGGAACATCCCCCCACACACTTTTCTTAGCCCGGCCTGCTTTAGGGCAGCATTGGACGAGCCCACCTGAGAAACAGACTCCTCCGGTGGGCCCTGGCTTCTCCATCAGGGGAGTTGGAAGTGCCAAGGTGAGGAGCATGATGATGATAGAAGTTAGCATCTGCTTTGTTTTCTTGGAATGCAAGCGTAAGTGTGCAACTTGCCACACACCCCCAGGCTGCAATACCATATTGCTAGCTTGCTTGCACTTGAAATGGGGCCTTTTAGTCAGGAGGAGGCCGAAGCTGGCCACTACCTCATAGCTTCTTCAGCAGTGAGGTATCCATGGTTCTCTGGTGGGCCCTGTCTTCTCGATCAGGGGAGTTGAAAGTGCCAAAGTGAGGAGCATGATGATGATGATAGAAGTTAGAATCTGCTTTGTTTTCTTGGAATGCAAGCGCATGTATGTAGTAGTGGCTAGGCCTGAGGTGGTCAGCGTTTTGGCGCATGTCTTACCTCCTCCGAGGATTGCTGGATGTTTTCCTGCTACTATCCCAGTTCTATGACTCCCGTTAAAACAAAGCTTCAGGTGATGAATGATGGATGAGGTGGTGGCAAAGGAGAAAGAGCACGAGGAACAGGGACCATTCACATCAATATCAGGCCAGTCAACCACACATGTCTAGTAGGATATGTTTCTGTACCAAATGGAGAGGTTCGGCTACACAGTTATAGGGCATGCAGTGAGTGCAATGCCTACCAAAAATTTCGAGGCACTCCATTGCCCCTTGGAAGTGACATGGAGGTCAGAGGGCCTTTACTAAACCATTTTTTCCATTTATAGCAACTGAGTCTAATGTGCACTGTTGGCCTAAGCAGTGAATGGAAGGCTTTCCAAAAATTATGAGGAATTGCAATGCCCCTTGAAACAGACGTGGATTACAGCACACTAAAAACCTTCTACCCATTATTGGGGAGTGGGTCTCCCTTAGTGTTCGCCTATGCATTGTAAAGCAAACGCTGACTAAAATTAGGAGGAAATGCAATGCCCATTGGAAGAATGGTGGAGATCGCAGTGGAATAAAAAGTCAAAATCAATGCCCCTTGAAATAGTGGTGGAGGTCGCAGTAGCTTAACAAGACGGTTTTAATGCCCCTTGGAAAAGAGGTGGAGGTCGCATTAGCTTAACAAGACGGTTTTAATGCCCCTTGGAAGAGACGTGGAGGTTGCAGCAGCTTAACAAGACAGTTTAAATGCCCCTTGGAAGAGACGTGGAGGTTACAGTAGCTTTACAAGACTGTTTTAATGCCCCTTGGAGAAGTGGTGGAGGTCGCAGTAGCTTAACAAGACTGTTTTAATGCTCCTTGGAAGAGATGTGGAGGTTGCAGTAGCTTAACAAGACGGTTTAAATGCCCCTTGGAAGAGTGGTGGAGGTTACAGTAGCATAACAAGACGGTTTTAATGCCCCTTGGAGAAGTGGTGGAGGTCACAGTAGCTTAACAAGACGGTTTTAATACCCCTTGGAAGAGACGTGGAGGTTGCAGTAGCTTAACAAGATGGTTTAAATGCCCCTTGGAAGAGACGTGGAGGTTGCAGTAGCTTAACAAGACAGTTTAAATGCCCCTTGGAAGAGTGGTGGAGGTTACAGTAGCTTAACAAGACGGTTTTAATGCCCCTTGGAGTAGTGGTGGAGGTCGCAGTAGCTTAACAAGACAGTTTTAATGCCCCTTGGAAGAGACGTGGAGGTTGCAGTAGCTTAACAAGATGGCTTAAATGCCCCTTGGAAGAGACGTGGAGGTTACAGTAGCTTTACAAGACTGTTTTAATGCCCCTTGGAGAAGTGGTGGAGGTCGCAGTAGCTTAACAAGACTGTTTTAATGCTCCTTGGAAGAGATGTGGAGGTTGCAGTAGCTTAACAAGACGGTTTAAATGCCCCTTGGAAGAGTGGTGGAGGTTACAGTAGCTTAACAAGACGGTTTTAATGCCCCTTGGAGAAGTGGTGGAGGTCACAGTAGCTTAACAAGACGGTTTTAATACCCCTTGGAAGAGACGTGGAGGTTGCAGTAGCTTAACAAGATGGTTTAAATGCCCCTTGGAAGAGACGTGGAGGTTGCAGTAGCTTAACAAGACAGTTTAAATGCCCCTTGGAAGAGTGGTGGAGGTTACAGTAGCTTAACAAGACGGTTTTAATGCCCCTTGGAGTAGTGGTGGAGGTCGCAGTAGCTTAACAAGACAGTTTTAATGCCCCTTGGAAGAGACGTGGAGGTTGCAGTAGCTTAACAAGATGGCTTAAATGCCCCTTGGAAGAGACGTGGAGGTCGCAGGACCTTAACAAGACGGTTTTAATGCCCCTTGCAAAAGTGGTGGAGGTAGCATTAGCTTAACAAGATGGTTTTAATGCCCCTTGGGAGAGATGTGGAGGTTGAAGTAGCTTTACAAGATGGTTTTAATGCCCCTTGGAAGAGACATGGAGGTTACAGTAGCTTAACAAGACGGTTTAAATGCCCCTTGGAAGAGACGTGGAGGTCGCAGTAGCTTAACAAGACGGTTTCAATGCCCCTTGGAAAAGTGGTGGAGGTTGCATTAGCTTAACAAGACGGTTTTAATGCCCCTTGGAAGAGACGTGGAGGTTGCAGTAGCTTAACAAGATGGTTTAAATGCCCCTTGGAAGAGTGGTGGAGGTTACAGTAGCTTAACAAGACGGTTTTAATGCCCCTTGGAGAAGTGGTGGAGATCGTAGTACCTTAACAAGACGGTTTAAATGCCCCTTGGGAGAGAGGTGGAGGTCGCAGTAGCTTAACAAGATGGTTTTAATGCCCATTGGGAGAGACATGCAGGTTGAAGTAGCTTTACAAGATGGTTTTAATGCCCCATGGAAGAGACATGGAGGTTGCAGTAGCTTAACAAGACGGTTTAAATGCCCCTTGGAAGAGACGTGGAGGTCGCAGTAGCTTAACAAGACGGTTTCAATGCCCCTTGGAAAGGTGGTGGAGGTCGCAATAGCTTAGCAAGACGGTTTTAATGCCCCTTGGAAGAGACGTGGAGGTTGCAGTAGCTGAACAAGACGGTTTTAATGCCCCTTGGAAGAGACGTGGAGGTTGCAGTAGCTTAACAAGATGGTTTAAATGCCCCTTGGAAGAGTGGTGGAGGTTACAGTAGCTTAACAAGACGGTTTTAATGCCCCTTGGAGAAGTGGTGGAGGTGGTAGTAGCTTAACAAGACGGTTTAAATGCCCCTTGGAAGAGAGGTGGAGGTCACAGTAGCTTAACAAGATGGTTTTAATGACCCTTGGAAAAGTGGTGGAGGTCGCATTAGCTTAACAAGACGGTTTAAATGCCCCTTGGAAGAGATATGGAGGTCGCAGTAGCTTAACAAGACAGTTTTAATGCCCCTTGGAAACGTGGTCGAGGTCGCATTAGCTTAACAAGACGGTTTTAATGCCCCTTGGAAGATACGTGGAGGTTGCAATAGCTTAACAAGACTGTTTAAATGCCCCTTGGAAGAGACGTGGAGGTCATAGTGGTTTAACAAGACGGTTTTAATGGCCCTTACAAGAGCCATGCAATACAGCATATTAAAAACATTATTCCCATTATTGGGGGTGGGTCTCCCATAGTCTTTGCCTATGCCTTCCAAGCAAAAGCTGCCAAAAATTAGGACGGAGGAACTTGCAATGCTGGCAACACGGACCACGGTCACCCTGGTGGTATAGTGGTGGTGGAGGCTGAGTATAAGGAGAAGAGGAAAAAATAGCCAAACTGAGGAAGCGTATATCCATGTGTGGGTGTGAAGCGGTGCATGGGAATACACCTCCCGAAATAACACAGTGGATTTGACTTTGTTACTCTGCTGTCATTTGGTGGTGATGAGAAGTCTGGCCCAATCCAGCCCTTGTTCATTTTGATAAGGGTCAGCTTGTCAGCATTGTCAGTTGACAGGCGAGTGCGCTTAGCAGTTATAATTCCCCCAGTGGCACTAAAAACACGCTCCGATAACACGCTAGCGGCAGGGCAGGCCAGGACCTCCAAGGCGTACAGAGCGAGTTCATTCCAAGTGTCCAGCTTGGATACCCAATAATTAAAAGGCACAGAGGAATCACGGAGGACGCTGGTGCGGTCGGCAAGGTACTCCCTCACCATCATTTGAAACTTTCTACTCCTTGTGAGAGTACCCCCCGCGTCAGGGCCTGTAAGCTTTGCCGGTCTCAGAAACTGTTCCAGAATGTTGACAGTGTTCTCCTGCCTCTGCTGGATCGGAGTTGCGTCTCTCATGCCTTTACGCCTTGGTTGGTCAACGAACTGTGACCTCTGCCGCTAGCGTGTTCAGATGGGAATTATTTAACAGTTCTGCAGCAAGGGCCTTCTGGTACTGCCACATTTTTGTAGACCTCTACACTTCAGGAATAAGAGAGTGAAAGTTCTCCTTGTAGCGGGGGTCTAGAAGTGTCACCAACCAGTATTGACTGTCACCCAACATTTTGACAACGTGAGGGTCACCATTAAGGCAGCATAACATAAAGTCAGCCATGCGTGCCAGACTGGTAACGGGCAAGACTTCCATGTCCTCACCAAGATAACGACTGACCATGCTCTCCTCCTCCTCCTCGCCCCTGTCCTCAGGCCACCCACGCTGAACCGACGGTATGACAGTTGTACAGGTACTACCGTTTACAGCGCATGAGACCAGCTCCCGTTCTTCCTCCTCCTCCTCCTCGTCCTCTCCCTCATTGTCCCCCAATGCACGTTGGGATGAGATGAGGCTGGGCTGTGTGTGATCGCCCATTACGGCTTCTTGATCCATCTCATCATACTCTGGCTGCAATGCCTCCTCTTTAATTCTCTGCAGAGAGCGTTGCAAAAGACAGACAAGTGGGATGCTGACGCTAATGTTGGCATCATCGCCATTCACCATCTTGGTGGACTCCTCAAAGTTTGTCAGGATGGTACATATGTCAGACATCCAGGTCCACTCCTGAGGTCTTATGTGTGGAGTCTGACCTGAATATCGACGGCCTTGTTGCAGCTGGTACTCCACAACTGCTCTCTTCTGCTCACAAATCCTTTGCAACATGTGGAAGGTAGAGTTCCAAAGTGTGGGGACATCACACACCAGTCGGTTTGCCGGAAGCTGCAAACGCTGCTGCAACACAGCAAGGGCGGCGGAAGCTGTAGCCGACTTGCGAAAATGAGCTGACAGGCGGCGTACTTTGACGAGCAGATATGGCAACTCGGGGTATGATTTAAGAAACCGCTGAACCATGAGGTTAAGCACATGAGCCAGGCATGGTACGTGTGTGATCTCGCCTCCCCTCAGAGCCGCCACCAGGTTACGGCCATTGTCACACACGACCATGCCTGGATGTAGGTTCAGCGGTCTCAGCCACAGATCTGCCTGCTCTTTCACAGCTGTCCACAACTCACAGGCAGTGTGAGGTTTATCACCTAAGCTTATGAACTTCAGCACAGCCTGTTGCCGATTGGCTGAGGCAGTACTGCAGTGCTTCCAGCTTGTAACTGATGTTGTGATATCTGAGATGGAGGCTGAACATGACGAGGAGGAGGAGGATGATGCACAGGAACTGTACACTGTGGGGGAAACTCTGACTGACATAGGGCCCGCAATCCTCGGTGTGAGGAGAATGTGTTCCGTCCCAAGGTCCGACTGGGTCTCGACTTCCTCTATGTTTACCCAGTGTGCCGTCAGGGAGATGTACCGTCCCTGGCCACAAGCACTTGTCCACGTGTCCGTTGTCAGGTGAACTCTTCCAGTAACTGCGTTGTTGAGGGCACGGCAGATGTTTTGGGAACGTGCTTGTGTAGTGCGGGGATGGCACACCGGGCAAAATAGTGTCGGCTGGGGACCGAGTACCAAGGGACGGCCACGGCCATAAGGTTGCGGAAGGATTCCGTCTCCACCAGCCTAAAAGGCAGCATTTCCAATGCAAGCAGTCGTGAAATGTGCGAATTTAGGACTGTGGCCTGTGGGGCATTGGCTGCGAATTTGCGCTTTCGTTCAAAGCTCTGGGATATGGACAATTGAATGCTGCGGTGGGACGTGGACGTGGACGTTGATGCTGTTTCTTGAGATACTGCCATAACAAGTGAAGACTGAGAGGAGGGGCATCTTTGCATGCAGTATGGACAGGGGATAGCCTTGCACGCACAACAGGGGGTTCTATTACACGCACAACAGCGGAAGAAGCAGTGGTGACACCCGCTGACACTGGTCGTGGACCCTGGGGTTCGCCCCACAAAGTCGGGTGCTTTGCTGACATGTGCCTGATCATGTTGGTGGTGGTCAGGCTGGTAGTTTTGTCACCCCTGATGATGCTGGCATGACAGGTGGTACAAATGGCCTTTTAGGGGTTATCAGCAGAGCCTTTAAAAAAAATTCCAGACTCTGGAAGACTTACCTGTTGTACTGGCAATATCCCTCGTGTTGGAGTTACGGGGAACTGTTGCCCACCTTCTGTGTGCTGCCACCACACTGCTTCTTCCTGCCTGTTGGGGTACTCTGCCTCCCTCCCCCTGTGTGCTGCTGGCCTCACTCTGCGTGTCCTCCTGCCACGTTGGGTCAGTTACTAGATCATCCACCACCTCCTCCTCTTCCACTTGTGCACCACAATCCTCCTCCTCACTTCGTGGCAATTGTGTCTCGTCATCGTCCACCTCTTGTGACAAATTGCCAGCGTCGACTTCATCTGGCCGTGGCTGTTGAAATATTTGGGCATCGCTACATGGGATCTCCTCTTCCACCACTTCAAGCGGAGCAGGCGAGGGGCACAAATATGGAAATGGACCAGTGAACAGCTCTTCAGAGTGTCCAAGTGTGGGATCAGTTGCTGTCTGACGACACTCAGCATTGTGGGAGGAAGGAGCATCAGGGTGAGGAGGAGTATGCGGTCGAGACTCACGGCTACTAAAACTTGACCTTGTGGAAGACAGACCGGAGGTGGTGGTGCCCAGGTAACTGGAAGTATTATCTGCTATCCAATTAATAACCTGTTCACACTGATCAGTTTGCAATACTGGTGTTGTAGTGTGCTTCCCTAGTAATTCGGTCAAGAAGTGGGAGCGAGAAGATGTGGCTGTTGGTTGTGGCACATTTTATTTTCACCTTGACCACAGCCCCGTCCTCTACACGCACCATCACCAGAACGTCCAGTTCCACGTCCCTTGCCATGCATCTTGCCCATTGTAAATTAAGTAAAATAGCTTACACTCACACTATCAATGGAAAAAGGGTAATAAAAAGGAGATTAGAACCGTGGAAGAGGAAAACCACAGTTCTATTTCTCTGGCCTACACCAGAATCTTTTAAACAGATATATTTGTGACTGAACAGACAGGGAGACACTATTACTGTTTTTCTTTACGGAAAAAATATCAAAAGCTAGATAATACAGAGATTTGAACAGTGGAACTGCAAAACCACAGTTCTATTTTACTGGCGTATACCAGACTTTTTTAAACAGATATATTTGGGGCTGAACAGTCAGCGACACACTCAAACTGTTTTTTTTATGTAAGAAAGGCCCAAAAGTGGATAATACAGAGATTTGAACCGTGGAACTGCAAAACCACAGTTATAGTTATGTGGTGTACACAAGACTCTTTTAAACAGATATATTGGTGTCTGACCAGTCAGGGAGACACTATTACAGTTTTTTTTTACGGCAAAAATATGCCAAAAACAGGATAATACAGAGATTTGACCCGTGGAACTGCAAAACCACAGTTATATTTTTCTGGCCTACACCAGACGCTTTTAAACAGATATATTGGTGTCTGAACAGTCAGGGAGACACTATTACTGTTTTTTTTACAGCAAAAAATGCAAAAAGCAGGATAATACAGAGATTTGACCCTTGGAACTGCAAAACCACAGTTATATTTTTCTGGCCTACACCAGACTCTTTTAAACAAATATATTGGTGTCTGAACAGTCAGGGAGACACTTTTAAGGTTTTTTTTTTACGGCAGAAAAAGCCAAAAACAGGATAATGCAGAGATTTGACCCGTGGAACTGCAAAACCACAGTTATATTTTTCTGGCCTACACTAGACTCTTTTAAACAGATATATTGGTGTCTGACCAGTCAGGGAGACACTATCACAGGTTTTTTTTACAGCAAAAAATGCCAAAAACAGGATAATACAGGAACTGCAAAACCACAGTTCTATTTTTCTGGCCTACACCAGACTCTTTTAAACAGATATACTGGTGTCTGAACAGTCACAGACTGGGGGAGGGGAAATACCAAAAGGTTAACAAGAGGCATATTTAGACAGTCTGACTGAGGATTTAGATGAAGAAAAAAAAAATTTCCTAGCCCCTGAGACCGGGATGATAAGTCTAGCAATTTGACCAACAGGAGCACAGTTTGCTGGTATAACCACTGCGACTCCTATACAGCCTGCCTGCCTGATATCTGGGATGGATATTAGTCCTGAGAAGGACTGTTTGTTTGATTTGGCAGGCTTTAGAGACCCTACACTACCTATTTCGCACTATATATCTCTCCCTAACTCAGCAGCACTGACCCTACACTGGCTGATCCGGAGCAACTGTGCACAAGATGGCGGCGCCCGGTTTTAAATACTCGAGGTGACGCTGTGCGGCCAGCCAATCACTGTAATGCCCACAAACAACATGGCTGCGGCATTACAGTGACTGGCTGGCAATCCCTGCATGTTCATTGGCTCTGTAAAGAGTGCCAAACGTGCAGGGCGGAGACCCCAGCTCCCGCCCGAGTTACCCGGAAATGCTCGGTGCTCGCCGAACATTCCGAGTAGTAAGATGCTCGGGCAAATACCGAGCAGTGTCGAGCATGCTCGCTCAACACTACACTTTACTCATCTTATTCACAGCAGAATGATGTTATTTCTAACAGGGACATAGTCATTTTGAGTCAATATTTGTAAGCCAAAACCAGGAGTGGGTGAAAAATACAGAAGTGATGACGTGTTTCTATTATACTTTTCCTCTGATTGTTCCACTCCTGATTTCGGCTTACAAATACTGAGGTTAAAAAACTCCCCAAATATTCAACATGTGCACCTAGTCTTATTGGGATAATTTTTCCACCATGAGAAGTCTGATAGTGTTCTAAGTTGTTAAAAGGGGGGTTGCTAACTAATGAGCTACTGTCTGTCAGTTCAACATGAATAAGGATGTGTTTACATTAAGAGGATTGAAAAGAGTTGGCTGCAGTCCTAGGAGACTTCAGTGTGTTATTCACAACTCTTAAGGGCAAAGATGACCCCGGGGACTCGCATGTCTTTTATGTGGCTTGGTCATCAATGGCTTTTAAAATAAGTTTTTCTCTGAAATGCAGCAGATTTAGTCTGGTAACAAAGCTTGTGAGAGGGTTAGATATTGACTTTTGAGGCATCTACCAGCAATAGGTGGCACTAAAGAGCTAAATTTCTTCCTCCTGGAAGAGAGCTAATTTGCATGTATATATGTATTTTATAGCAAAAAAACTAATCAACTATGGTGATTGTAGTATTATTAATATTATTGTACAACATTTTGGGCATTGAAGAGAAATATCCAGTCTCCTCTTACTTTCTGACTTAACATCAACTGCTGAAATATCTCCATCAACAAAAATGGATTATGGTGCAAAAGCAAAAGCACTACTAAACCACCAGTACTACAAATGAATCTAAGTGACATGCCTTAAGTTTCCATAAGATATGGAACTCTAAATGTGCCACCTAAAGCTATTTAACAAATAGTGTATAATAATTCATAAAGTATAATGAATAATTAATGACATTTTTCATTTTCACTGGACGTACATTAGATACTTGGTCAGATACAGAATAACTGTAAAATAAAGTACGTCTTTTTGCATTCCTATCAAAACTAGTTGATTCAGTGTCTGAAAGTATCAGTAGATACACAATCCTTTCTAGAACTTACACTCCATTGCTTAGTTGACTGAGGCGCTTAAATTAAAAGAACAGTGGCCCATTTTAATTTGCAACTATAAAATGAGCAACAAATTGTCATTTGCATCAAACAATGCACTGTTCTCAGTGGATTCTGTTGCTGAAAGCCCCTTTATTCTATATCATCATTGGAGTGTTAAAACCAGTGGCATAATGCTAATAGTGTCAGGTCAAACGGCTATTATGATGCTTGTGAGCTGAGGAGGGCCCACCTCCTCTCCTCACCCAATGTCTTGATTTCAACAGTATCTGCATCCTCAGTATGCCTAAAGAGTTGAATTAGAAAAGGGGCACATGAAGCTTTCGATATCCTGTTCCACCATTAAACCTCTGAAACTGACATCACACTGCTAGGAGACCTAGCGTGTACAGGCCCTGGGACACGGGAGCCAACGGGGAGCCAGATCAGAAGACGTAACTGGGTGGTCGAGGCGGTGAGCATGTCAGCCTCACTGCAGGGAGGAGGGAGAGAAACCATGCAGGGATGCCGGTGTTACACCATCATATTGCTGGGATAAATGTGAGATGTATTATACTGTGTAGGGGCTGAGCGAGCCAGCATATTATTATTATGTGGGAGGCTGTAGCTAGCATTATAATGTGTGGAGAGCTGTAGGGGCATCATATTGTGAGGGGGAGTGAGGAGGCATAAAATTTTGTTGGGTGCTGTGGAGGGACCATCATATTGTGGATAATCTTTGGGCACAATCCTTCGGTGTGGGAAACTGTGGAAGCATTATACAACAAAGATGCGGGAGATGTGAGAGCATCATACTGTGTGGATGGGCTGTGTAGGGCATTGTACTGTGTGGCATGATGTGGTGGAATCATATTTTGTGAGGAGCTGTGGGAGAATTATCCTGTGGTGAGTGGCTGGGGTAATCACACTGTGCTGGCATCATAGTGGGGAGTAATTGTGGGGTATCATATTGTTAGGGGTGGCTGTGGCTTAAGAATATGTGTTGTGTAACTTTGTGGGTATCTTACTAATGGGGAGTCACTTTGAATGCATCGTGCTGTGGGGGATCATTTTAGTGATCTCATATATTATGTTGGAATGTTTTGGAAGCACTGCACAGGTATCATACTGTGTGGGGGCACTGAACGGGCATAATACTGTGTTGGGGACACTATGTAATTACCATACTGTGCATGTGGAGGTTAGTGTGGGGAAAATTGTGTGGGGGTATCACGCTGTGTGTGGAGGAGAATTTTTTGGGTTATCATATTCTATGGTGGCCATGAAAGGGACATCAAATTGGGTAAGAACACTAAGTGGCTTCAGTAGGTGCAGAATTGTATATTCCAAAATATGTGTCAGTTTCCCTGTCTTTAAATGTTAGGAGGTATGCCTTTCGATGGCCTTACATACTCTGACAAATAATTTATTTTTTTGTAGTGTTAGGGAGGGAAATTAAGACTTTTACTATGAGGCACCATAATTTCAATATATGCCCCTGGTGAAAACACAAGGAAAAACAAGGTGATCATTAAATGACACAGGGATTTTTCTGAAAGAGGAGAGATATACTGCCGGAGAGTACTGTAAATAGAGGGGGCTGAGAGGAGTGATATATTGCAGAATGGTGCTCTATGTGGCGAGCTGAGAAGCGATTTACTAAAGGATGGGGCTGTATATAGGAGCCTGAGGAGGATTGTGCTCCAGGATGGGGCTAAATCTACAGGGGCTGAGAAGATTGATGTACTGGAGGAAGAAGCTTTTTTTAGAGAGACTGAACGGAGTAATGTCCTACAGGAGTAAGCTATGTATAGAGGGGCTGAAGAGTGATGTACTTCAGGAGAGAGCTGTGTATAAAGGGACTGAGATGAGTGATGTACTGCAGTAGGGACTGTAGATACTGATTACTCCAGGGGATGGATAAGGTGGAGGGATAAATTATTATAGTGCTGGTGATGATTGCAATTAGATAGGGTGTTATGATTGGTGGGGAATGGATGATTTATTAATATACTATGGGGGGGTTATTACTGCAAGGAAATAAGTGATTGTGATCAGGTAGGGTGGGGGATTCAAATTGCAGCATATTTCCAGTGTATAATAAGAAATGAAATGCAATTTGCTTGATTGTTGTTAATAGCTGCAAGGTTTTGCAGCCATTGTGCAGCCAGTGCTATATGATGTCCGAGCCTAAGGATAGGCTGCACCCCTCAGGGTCAGTACTTTGTGCTTGCCCCCAGGATAACATTTTCCAGCCAGCCACTGATGGATACATTGGCTGCCTTAGCCAATGTTTTTTTCACACTAGAAGGAAAAAGAATGCAAGTAGCAACCAGCAATAGTTCAAGAAGATGAGAATTGAAGAGGCACCAGGCTTGATCAGAGGTAGACAGTTGGTATACAGCAATGGACTCTTAGTTTCGACACTCTACTTGTACTTGCAATAGTCTGCAGACAATTGCTTCAGCAGAACTTTGTTCACGAAGGCAATCTCCATGTGTCTCACAGTGCAGCACAAATTTACGGTATATTGATTGTCACAGCTCCCCTATGGTTACCGCTTTTGATAGCAATGCTCTGTAGTAGATCTTGCAATTGTAATTTGCATACTCTTGCAGCCTACTCACTCAGTTACTGCTTTACAGTTTCTCTCACACAGACATTAGTCTTTCGCCATCTCTTGCAATCTTCTTCACATCAAGCACTCATACTCCTTTTGTATGGTAATCCACACAGCCTATAAGTATAGGCCCTTCCACTGTACCAAATTTTCATCCCGATTTTATATTACTGCATCCTTTTTACGAGTAATAAAAATAATGATGATGATTGAATAAATACAACAATTTTCATCCTAATTTAAATGTTATAAGCATTTTATGTGAATTGAAGTACACTTCAAATCCATATAACTCTCTTGTAAGAAGACAACCTTGAGCATTTCTCTTAACAAGCAATCTCATTTGTGGTCCACTCTAAGCTCAGGGCATGTTACTCATAAACACGGAGTGAAAGTAATACAAAGGAAATTAAAAGAACAATCAAGTTTAAAATATACAGACACATGGAAACTGCCAAAAAGAGTCATTAGGGATTTACAAACGATGAAGCGTCTGTAAGTGGTTTGTTACACAGCGTTACTTAATTGGATGCTTAGAACCTGCCCTTCACTTTACACAATTAAATTACTGTAAGAAATATTACAGCAAAAAATTTGAAGAATTCAAGGGGGATACAGACTATAGGGATACAGACTATGCTGTAGCTCTCTATGTTTTCCACTCTACTGTAAGTCTGTGTGCCCACGATGCGTTTTTTTAAGCGTTAATCGCAACGTCAAAAACGCTGCAGAAACGCTTAAAAAACGCATGGTAGAAGGCCTGCCATGTCACCCAATGATAATCCGCATGTGCTGTGCACATGCTGCAGAAATTTCCGCTGCGGATTATCATTGCGGAAAAAACCGCAGCACTACCAATTATTTTGTGGAACTGATGCATTTTCGCCGCCATTGACTTGCATTAGAACGCACCAATTCCGCAAGACTGCATCTGTACTTGCGTAATTGGCGCGTTCTAATGTGCGGATGGTACCCGGGTGTGGAGGACAGGAGAGTCTCCTCCACACCCAGGTACCATTAAAAGCTGTAAAAAAAAGAATAAAATAAAAAATAAAGATTATATTCACCTTCCGACGGCCCCCGGACTCCTTCCCTGTGCTTGCCTACAGATCGCGCAGGACTGAAGGACCTGCGGTCACGTCACAGTCATTTGACGGCAGGTCCTTCAGTACAGCGTACCGCGATCTGCTGGCAGCCAGCACAGGAGCGCAGCAAGTCTCGGGGGCCATCAGAAGGTAAGTATAGGTTTATTTTTTATTTTTTGACATTCTCTCGGGTCACACTATATAAATCCATGCCGTTTGCATGGATTTATATAGTGTGACCGAGTTGTCAATCACTTTCCAAGTGATGCTAAAATTGCTTGGAAAGCGCTTGACACCCGCATGCGGAAATGCAACTGAAGAACGCTTCATTTCCGCATGTCCCTGGCAGGAAAACGCATGTACAATCCGCATGCGTTTTTTTCTGCCAGGGAGATGCAGAAACGCTCAGGAAAAATCCTGAGCATTTCTGCAACGTGGGCACATAGCCTAAAAGGTACTTGAGTAAATCTCGTATTGCTCTCTTTAAAGAAAATTTAACATCTTGTGACTGGCAAGTACTTCTGAGCTGCACTTCCCAGCCTGCTCTGCCAGAAGCCAACCATCCAGCAACTTTATAGAAATCATCAAGTGCATGAATGTCATTGTACAATAGTTCATATATTTTGCTCAAATGATGATATTGGCATCATGTATTTAGTATTTATATTGTATTTAGTACATTCTCACACGTGCACATATTAAGGGGTTGTCACAATGGCTTAAAAAAACTGCTTCTATTCTGATGATGCCTGTTCCTTGGTATTTCATGCTGCGGCAATAATGTTCCAACACAGAGAGATGTTTGTAATCACTGTCTGAGTAGAGTCACTGCTGCAGCCAGTGTTTGACTAAGGGCTCAGTCAGACGGGTGTATAACATGAAAGATGATCGCATCATAGTGCACGGGCTCGCCGGCAGCACTCCTGACCCGAGCATGACAGTTGCATAGAAATACATGGTGTGACGCTTGGGTCAGGAGAGCCACCGGTCAGTCCGATCATTCCGATGAGATGGTTGTCCATGTTATACGGCCGTCTGACTGCGCCCTTAGTGGTATTTTTCTGTCTGTCTCAACGAGCTATTAGAAACTAGTGGAAGATCAAAGTAACGTTAGAAAAGTAATGGGGATTGATGAGCTATCACTTCTTTTTTCAACTTCATTTTAAACTTTTATTTAAAATAGATGACCTCTTTAATAAAATAGTAGCAATTATGATGAGGAAGGTAACCACCATGACAGCTGCAAAATAAATTATTAGGGAAATATTTATAGTTTTCTGATCACTGCTCATTAGAGAACCATTAGGGGGTAGGGATTAAACATCCCTTGTACGCCATAAAACTGGCATAAAAAGTCACAAAAACTGTTGTTTGTGGTATTTGTGAAAAAAATTACATCTTCTTGCACATTTGCATTGGCCCAGGATCTTTTTCAAAAGGGAGCTGGGCTTAGCAAGGTGGGGTGTTGTAAACCACAATGCTGCAGATTTCCTATAATGTACACTATAATGTACGTGCATGGACAGCCCAAAAGATATAGCTAATTTATTAAGAGGTGTGCAAGATAGTGAGTGTAATTGAGAAATATACAGTTAGGTCCATATATATTTGGACAGAGACAACATTTTTCAAATTTTGGTTCCAGACATTACCACAATGAATTTTAAACAAAACAATTCAGATGCAGTTGAAGTTCAGACTTCCAGCTTTAATTTGAGGGTATCCACATTAAAATTGGATGAAGGGTTTAGGAGTTTCAGCTCCTTAACATGTGCCACCCTGTTTTTAAAGGGACCAAAAGTAATTGGACAGATTAAATAATTGTAAATAAAATGTTCGTTTCTAGTACTTGGTTGAAAACCCATTGTTGGCAATGACTGCCTGAAGTCTTGAACTCATGGACATCACCAGAAGCTGTGTTTCCTCCATTTTGATGCTCTGCCAGGCCTTCACCGCGGTGGTTTTCAGTTGCTGTTTGTTTGTGGGCCTTTCTGTCTGAAGTTTAGTCTTTAACAAGTGAAATGCATGCTCAATTGGGTTGAGATCAGGTGACTGACTTGGCCATTCAAGAATATTCCACTTCTTTGCTTTAATAAACTCCTGGGTTGCTTTGGCTTTATGTTCTGGGTCATTGTCCATCTGTAGTATGAAACGACGACCAATCAGTTTGGCTGCATTTGGCTGGATCTGAGCACACAGTATGGCTCTGAATGCATCAGAATTCATTTGGCTGCTTCTGTCCTGTGTCACATCATCAATAAACACTAGTGACCCAGTGCCACTGGCAGCCATGCATGCCCAAGCCATCACACTGCCTCCGCCGTGTTTTACAGATGATGTGGTATGCTTTGGATCATGATATGTACCACGCCTTCGCCATACTTTTCTCTTTCCATCATTCTGGTAGAGGTTGATCTTGGTTTCATCTGTCCAAAGAATGTTCTTCCAGAACTGTGCTTGCTTTTTTAGATGTTTTTTAGCAAAGTCCAGTCTAGCCTTTTTATTCTTGATGCTTATGAGTGGCTTGCACCGTGCAGTGAACCCTCTGTATTTACTTTCATGCAGTCTTCTCTTTATGGTAGATTTGGATATTGATACGCCTACCTCCTGGAGAGTGTTGTTCACGTGGTTGGCTGTTGTGAAGGGGTTTCTCTTCACCATGGAGATTATTCTGCGATCATCCACCACTGTTGTCTTCAGTGGGCGCCCAGGTCTTTTTGCATTGATGAGTTCACCAGTGCTTTCTTTCTTTCTCAGGATGTACCAAACTGTAGATTTTGCCACTCCTAATATTGTAGCAATTTCTCGGATGGGTTTTTTCTGTTTTTGTAGCTTAAGGATGGCTTGTTTCACCTGCATGGAGAGCTCCTTTGACCGCATGTTTACTTCACACCAAAACCTTCCAAATGCAAGCACCACACCCCAAATCAACTCCAGGCCTTTTATCTGCTTAATTGAGAATGACATAACGAAGGGATTGCCCACACCTGTCCATGAAATAGCCTTGGAGTCAATTGTCCAATTACTTTTGGTCCCTTTAAAAACAGGGTGGCACATGTTAAGGAGCTGAAACTCCTAAACCCTTCATCCAATTTTAATGTGTATACCCTCAAATGAAAGCTCAAAGTCTGAACTTCAACTGCACCTGAATTGTTTTGTTTAAAATTCATTGTGGTAATGTCTAGAACCAAAATTAGAAAAATGTTGTCTCTGTCCAAATATATATGAACCTAACTGTATATGTTAGGAAACCCAAATTTCTGGGTTTTTTATATAGTCACTTGCAAAGGACCAACATAAACTTTATTGGGGTTTAGAGGGCCATATACACTCTTACATTTGCTGCAGGGGTTGAATCATTCTATAGGGGTTGTCCAACCTTAAAAAACATTTCTCCCAATAGCTTATAATAATATAAAATAATAAAAAGAGTAATTCTGTACCAATCACCTGCCGATACCTTGCTGATACTCTGTCAGTATCTGTTCATTCTGCTCCTGCAATATTGTGATGAAACAACATGTGCCAGATGCAGCCAACATTGCACTTATACCAACTTATGTTCTGGCTCATTTCTTTGGTTTTGCTGCAGTTTCTTGTACTTTGTACAAACAAGGATGTAGTTCTCCCTTTTTGAGCTAGGCATTTTATCTATATAACTTCCCATACACAGATGTCTGAACAGTCAGCCTGGGTCCCGCTCTTCCCCCATCTATATTGGTGACACAAGGTGAGGTTTTAATACTAGAGATAGGACCATCCATATTAGGTGCACTTTATCGCGGTTGGAAGACTTTTATGCTTTTTTGATCAAAATAGTGTTAACTAAGTACACTATGTTATTTAAATGTACTATTACTTTTTACTTATTTACTTTCTACAGGGTATATGCTCATTTCGTTTTTATCTTAGGTTTTGTCTGGTAAATTGCCACATTGTAAACATGCTCCTACACATTGCACTTATAGCAACTTATGTTCCAGCTCATTTCTTTGGTTTTGAAGATGCAGCCAATGACTGACATTTAGGGCATGGGGTTTAAAATCAGGGATGACATCAACATACTTTACCTTTCTTTTTTCTTTTCACTTTTAATAAATTAGAAACAAAACTTGGAAACATTCAAAAAGCCTTATTTTACCTTTAATCTTTATATTCTGACTTTATAAGGCCAACGTTTATTTTAACATAAAGTAATTAAAAGTCCTGAATATATTAATGGACAAGAAATAGACATACAAGAGTCACAAGCATTGATAACAATAGTAATGGTTGCCAGGGATGAAGGTGTCAAAAATTAAAGAGGTTTCCCTTGAAGACAATCCTTGTTCATATGCCCTATTAGGGAACATGAACTTCATAAAGGGGGTTAACTTGTGCTGGATCCATCTCTAGAAGCCAGATTGAAGAGACATCTGTCGGAATTGCTGCTGTTATTCTGAAAATCCATTCATTAGAAAAGCTACCATATATTGGTTCACCTTTTATATTGGTCCTGCCATATATTGGCCTGGTCCACCCTATGCCAACCTCAACCTCTCCCCCACCTCACATCGAAATCCTGCTAACCTTATTAACATCAGTTGTACTCCTTCATCTCCCTCCTTCAATTGTGCACTGTGGAATCAACGGTCTGTATGCAACAAGCTTCTTTTCCTGCACAACTACTTTCTGACCAACGCTCTCAATCTGCTTGCCCTCACTGAAACCTGGATGCAGGATTCTGACACTGTCTCCCCTGCCGCTATTTCTCATGGCGGCTTGCATTTTTCCCATTCCCCAAAACCTGCGAACAGACTTGGTGGTGGAGTCGGCTTACTCCTGTCCCCACAATGCACCTTCCAGGTCATCGTCCCAGTTCCATCACTCTCATTCACTTCATTTTAGGTCCACACCATCAGGCTCTTCCATCCCCTCTCCCATCCCCCAGGCTCACCCAGCCAGTTCCTTGCCCATTTTTCTGACTTGCTGCCGCACTTCATGTCCTCAGATTTACCAACCCTTATCCTGGGAGAGTTCAACATCCCCATAAACAGCCCCACCTCCCCATCCGCATCCCAGATTCTATCTTTAACCACTTCTCTTGGCCTCTCACAGCTTTCAACCTCTGAGACACACCAAGATGGAAACACCCTTGATCTGGTCTTTGTCCAGCTTTGTTCAATTCCCTACCTAGATAACTCCCCTCTTCCCCTCTCTGATCATAACTTTCTGTCCTTCATGCTCACAAATCTTCACCCACCCCAGCACACTCCGACCTATCACACATTCAGAATTCAACAAGCAATTAACCCTTATACACTTACAGACTCCCTACACTCATCACTGTCCCCAATCTCCTCTTTTTCCTGTCCTGATCTGGCTATAAATCAATACAATGACACTCTCACAAGCACCCTGGACCAAGTAGTGGACCCTGGACCCTTACCCTCAGAACCTCTAAACACAGAGTAAAACAGCCCTGGCTCACACTGCAAACCCGATTTCTCCAGCAATGCTCTAGGAGTGCCGAATGCCTATGGAGGAAAACTCACACATTAGAAAACTTTATCCACTATAAATTTATGTTAAAAACCTATAACTCTGCCCTTCACCTAGCCAAACAGTCCTACTTCACCACCCTGATCTCCTCAGTATCCAACAACCCAAAAAAACTCTTCCAACACCTTTCACTCCCTCCTCAGTCCTAAAGCGCAGGCCCCTATCACGGACATTTGTGCTGAGGACCTGGCCTCCTACTTCACTGAGAAAATAGAGAACATCCATCAGGAAATCAGCTCCCAGCCACCAAGTGCAGTAACTCCCATCCCTCCCCACATCTCCTCTGGATCACTCTCCACATTTAACCCAGTCACAGAAGAAGAAGTCTCCAGGCTCCTCTCTTCTTCTCATCCCACTACATGCACCACTGACCCCATTCCTTTACACCTACTCCAGTCTCTCTCTTCAGTTGTCATTACTCACCTAACTAAAGTCTTCAACCTCTCCCTATCTTCTGGTATCTTCCCCTCCTCCTTCAAACACTCCATCATTACTCCATTATTAAAAAGCCCTCTCTTGACCCTTCCTGGACAAACAACTACAGACCAGTCTCCAATCTCCCCTTCATCTCTAAACTCTTGGAGTGCCTGGTATACTCCCGCCTTACCTGTTACCTCTCCATTCACTCTCTTCTAGACCCACCACAGTCCAGCTTCTGCCCCCTACATTCTATAGAAACTGCACTCATTAAAGTGACCAATGACCTTCTGACAGCAAAACTTAATGTTGACTACTTTCTGTTAATTCTTCTTGACCTCTCTGCAGCTTTTGTCACCGTTGACCACCACCTCCTACTCTCTATGCTCCACTCAATCGGCATAAAGGACACTGCTCTCTCTTGGTTCTCCTCCTACCTATCTGACCGCTCTTTCAGTGTATCGTTCGCTGGCTCCACTTCCTCCCCCCTTCCTCTCACTATTGGGGTTCCTCAGGGTTCAGTCCTTGGCCCTCTTCTCTTCTCTCTCTACACGGCCTAAATTGGACAGATCATCAGCAAATTTGGCTTTCAGTACCATTTCTATGCTGATGACACACAATTATACACTTCATCCCATGACCTTACCCCCATTGTACTACAGAACACCAGTGACTGTCTGGCCGCAGTTTCCAACATCATGTCCGCTCTCTATCTGAAACTCAACCTTTCCAAAACTGAACAACTTCTGCTCCCACCATCTACTCACCTCCCTAAATCCAACATCTCCCTCTCCGTGTGTGGCACCACAATAACGCCAAGCAAGCAGGCGCGCTGTCTGGGCATTGTGTTTGACATCTTCACCTTCCATATATACAATTTCTTGCCCGCTATTGTCGCTTGCACCTGAAGAACATCGCGTGAATCCGCCCCTTTCTCACCTTGGAAACAACAAAAACCCTCACTGTTGCCTTGATCCACTCCCACCTTGATGACTCTATCTCTCTATTAATTGGCCTACCCCTCACTCGACTTTCCCCTCTCCAGTCCATCCTTAATGCAGCAGCCAGGGTCATCTATCTGGCTAAGCATTACTCGAACGCTTTAGTTCTGTGTGAGTCTTTGCACTGGCTGCCCATACATTATAGGATCCAATTTAAATTGCTTTTTCTCACCCATAAAGCTTTCCCTAGGCACCCCCTACATCTCCTCCCTCATTTCTGTATATCGGCCTAGCCGTTCTCTACGCTCCGCAAGCGACTTTCGACTAACATCCACACTATACCGTACCTCCCACTCCCGGCTCCAATACTTCTCCCGAGCTGAACCTATTCTTTGTAATGCTCTTCCCTAAGAAATTAGGATGAACCACAACTTACACAGTTTTAAGCGCTCCCTAAAAACACATCTGTTTAGGGTGGCCTTTCACGTTCCCTAATCGAAGTCCTTTTATATTTCACGTTCATGTTGCCTAATCGAAGTCCTTTTATATTTTTATAGCCCACTCATTATTTCTCCAAACATAAGTCTCCACCAGACTCCACCGCACCCAAAAGCACTACAAATACTGGCTGGTGACGAGCTCATGCAACCTTTATCTATTTCTCATCCCCTCAAGATGGCTGGACCATCACTGTAAATAAGCCCCTGTCCTTTGTGTCACCCCCACCTCATTGTAGATTGTAAGCTCTTACGAGCAGGGTCGTCATTATTTTTGCTTTAGTTATTGTATTATCTTTAGCTATGTTACTTATGACTGTTGTATATGAACCTTTATAAATAAAGATTATTATTAGTGTTGAGCGAGCACTTAAATGCTCGGGTGCTCGAAGCTCGGGCCGAGCTCACCGTGATACTCGGGTGCTCGACCCGAGCAACGAGCCCAATGTTAGTCTTTGGGAGACCCAAGCATTTTTGCGGCGGCTGCCCCGGCAGCCTGTAGAAAGCCTAAAAAGTGCCCAAAACGATAGTGACAGTGTTCAAATGACATGGGGACAGCATCGCCCCAGGAAGCATTTCTGACCCCCAGGTCACTGCTGTCAACAACGTGGTCAGAAGTATTAAGCCACTTTTACGGGCTCACAATAAAACGTTCAAAAACGAAACAAACGGTTTTCCTGTGAAATATGTTAAGGAACCTCCTTTCCAGGGTAAAGACTTGTGTATAAGGTAAAATAAATAAGCAAAAACAAAAATACTCCCCCACACCTTGGGCTATGTTCACAAGTAGCATTTTTTATGCGTTTTTGCACTTTTGTATTGCTTTCAACCGTGACAAATGCATTCACCGGGAAATGTCATTTTAACATTTTACAATCTTATCTGGCCATGTGCTGTGTGACACATGCATACAGTGCTGAAAAGACATGGGAACAGCATGGGGAAGACCCCTGGAAGCATCTCTGACACCCAGGTCACTGCCTAAAAGTGTGCCCATCAGAAGTGATCCTTGCCGCATCAGAAGATGCAGACTTGCAACTATCCCTGTGCAAGTCCTTGTCCCAGGGCAGTGTTCCATTGTACCTCCCCCATTCCTTGCAATGCAAGCGCAAGTATGCAGCCTGCCACCCACCCACCCCCAGGCTGCAATACCATATTGCTAGCTTGCTTGCACTTGAAATTGGGCCTTTTAGGCATGTGGAGGCAGACGCTGGCCACCATGTCATAGCTGCGTCAGCGGCCTGGTATCCATACTCAGTCCCCAGCTGCCTGGCAGCTGGGTGTCCAGGCTTGGTCCCCAGCCGCCAGGGGGCGGCCGGGTGTCCATACTCGGTCCCCAGCCGCCCCGCAGCTGGGTGCCCACACACGGTCCCCAGCCGCCCCTATTTCTCCTGTGAACTTCCCCCACACTTTTCTTAGCCTGGCCTGCTTTAGGGCAGCATTGGACGAGCCGACCAGAGAACCAGACTCCTCCGGTGGGCCCTGGCTTCTCCATCAGGGGAGTTGAGAGTGCCAAGGTGAGGAGCATGATGATGATGATAGAAGTTAGCATCTGCTTTGTTTTCTTGGAATGCAAGCATAAGTGTGCAACCTGCCTTCCACCCACCCACCCCCAGGCTGCAATACCATACTGCTAGCTTGCTTGCACTTGAAATTGGGCCTTTTAGGCATGTGGAGGCTGACGCCGGCCACCATGTCATGGCTGCGTCAGCGGCCTGGTATCCATACTCAGTCCCCAGCCGGTCGGCGGCCGGGTGTTCACGCTCGGTCCCCAGACGCCAGGGGGCGGCCGGGTGTCCATACTCGGTCCCCAGCCGCCCCTATTTGAAGGACAGCCTAACCACAAACACGTGGAAAAGCGAATGTGGCCAGGGATGGTCCATCTGACAGACGCCGTCACACTGGGTTAATATTGTGGAAGCCGGGACACAGTTGGACACTGGGATGCAACACGTCCTCCAGACATAGAGGATTGCGGGTCCTGGGTCAATCAGGCTTCAACACAAAGTTCAGAAGGTAGACAGCAGCAGTGGTCGGCCTCCTACACAACGAGTAAATTATTCATGATCATGAGGCCATCCATCTCCTTAGCTTTCTGTTCCTTGGAATGCAAGCGCATGTATGTAGTAGCGGCTAGGCCTGAGGTGGTCAGCGTTTTGGCACATATCCTACCTCCTCCGAGGATTGCTGGATGTTTTCCTGCTACTATCCCAGTTCTATGACTCCCGTTAAAACAAAGCTTCAGGTGATGAATGATGGATGAGGTGGTGGCAAAGGAGAAAGAGCACGAGGAACAGGGACCATTCACATCAATTTCAGCCAATCAACCACACATGTCTTGTAGGATATGTTTCTGTACCAAAAGGAGCGGTTTGGCAACACAGTTATAGGGCATACAGTGAGTGCAATGCCTACCAAAAATTTCGAGGCACTCCAATGCCGCTTGGAAGTGACATGGAGGTCAGAGGGCCTTAACTAAACCGTTTTTTCCATTTATAGCAACTGGGTCTCCTGTACACTGTTGGCCTAAGCAGTGAATGGAAGGTTTTCCAAAAATTATGAGGAACTGCAATGCCCCTTGAAACAGACGTGGATTACAGTGCACTTAAAACCTTCTACCCCTTATTGGGGAGTGGGTCTCCCTTAGTGTTCGCCGATGCATTGAAAAGCAAAAGCTGACTAAAATTAGGAGGAAATGCAATGCCCGTTGGAAGAGTCGTGGAGGTTAGAGTTAATTAAAAATAACATTTCAATGCCCCTTGGAAGAGACGTGGAGGTCAGAGTAGCTTAAGAAGATGGTTTTAATGCCCCTTGGAAGAGTGGTGGAGGTCACAGTAGCTTAACAAGACGTTTTTTATGCCCCTTGGAAGAGTGGTGGAGGTCACAGTAGCTTAACAAGACGGTTTTAATGCCCCTTGAAAGAGTGGTGGGGTCGAAGTAGCTTAACAAGACAGTTTTAATGCCCCTTGGAAGAGTGATGGAGGTTGCAGTAGCTTAAGAAGACTGTTTTAATGACCCATGGAAGAGACGTGGAGGTCGCAATAGCTTAAAAAGACGGTTTTAATGCCCCTTGGAAGAGACGTGGAGGTTGCAGTAGCTTAACAAGACGGTTTTAATGCCCTTGGAAAAGTGGTTGAGGTCGCAGTAGCTTAACAAGACGGTTTCAATGCCCCTTGGAAGAGATGTGGAGGTCGCAGTAGCTTAACAAGACGGTTTTAATGCCCCTTGGAAGAGATGTGGAGGTCGCAGTAGCTTAACAAGATGGTTTTAATGCCCCTTGGAAAAGTGGTGGAGGTCGCTGTAGCTTAACAAGATGGTTTTAATGCCCCTTGGAAGAGTGATGGAGGTCACAGTAGCTTAACAAGACGGTTTTAATGCCCTTGGAAGAGTAGTGGAGGTCGCAGTAGCTGAACAAGATGGTTTTAATGCGCCTTAGAAGAGACGTGGAGGTCAGAGTAGCTTAACAAGACGGTTTTAATGCCCCTTGGAAGAGACGTGGAGGTCGCAGTGGAATGAAAAGACAATATCAATGCCCCTTGGAAAAGTTTTGGAGGTCGCAGTAGCTTAGCAAGACGGTTTTAATGCCCCTTGGAAAAGTGGTGGAGGTCGCAGTAGCTTAACAAGACGGTTTTAATGCCCCTTGGAAGAGACGTGGAGGTCGCAGTAGCTTAACAAGACGGTTTTAATACCCCTTGGAAAAGTGGTGGAGGGCGCAGTAGCTTAACAAGACGGTTTTAATGCCCCTTGGAATAGACGTGGAGGTCGCAGTAGCTTAACAAGATGGTTTTAATGCCCCTTGGAAGAGACGTGGAGGTCGCAGTAGCTTAACAAGATGATTTTAATGCCCCTTACAAGAGCAATGCAGTACAGCATATTAAAAACATTATTCCCATTATTGGGGAGTGGGTTTCCCATAGTCTTAGCCTATGCCTTCCAAGCAAAAGCTGCCAAAAATTAGGACGGAGGAACTTGCAATGCTGGCAACATGGACCACGGTCACCCTGGTGGTATAGTGGTGGTGGAGGCTGAGGATAAGGAGAAGAGCAAAAAACAGCCGAAATGAGGAAGCGTATACCCATGTGTGGGTGTGAAGCGGTGCATGGGAATACACCTCCCGAAATAACACAGTGGATTTGACTTTGTTACTCTGCTGTCATTTGGTGGTGATGAGAAGTCTGGCCCAATCCAGCCCTTGTTCATTTTGATAAGGGTCAGCTTGTCAGCATTGTCAGTTGACAGGCGAGTGCGATTATCAGTTATAATTCCCCCAGCGGCACTAAAAACACGCTCCGATAACACGCTAGTGGCAGGGAAGGCCAGGACCTCCAAGACGTACAGACCAAGTTCATTCCAAGTGTCCAGCTTGGATACCCAATAATTAAAAAGCACAGAGGAATCACGGACGACGCTGATACGGTCGGCAAGGTACTCCCTCACCATCTTTTGAAACTTTCCACTGCTTGTGAGAGTATCCCGTGCCTCAGGGCCTGTAAGCTGGGCAGGTCTCAGAAAACTGTCCCAGAATGTTGATAGTGTTCCCCTGCCTCTGCTGGATTGGAGTTGCGTCTCTCTCGCCTGTACGCCTTGGTTGGTCAACGAACTGTGACCTCTGCCGCTAGCGTGATCAGATGGGAATTTTTTTAACAGTTCTGCAGCAAGGGCGTTCTAGTACTGCCACATTTTTGTAGACCTCTCCACCTCAGGAATAAGAGAGTGAAAGTTCTCCTTGTAGCGGGGGTCTAAAAGTGTCACCAACCAGTAATGACTGTCACCCAACATTTTGACAACGCGAGGGTCACGGTTAAGGCAGCGTAACATAAAGTCAGCCATGCGTGCCAGACCGGTAACGGGCAAGACTTCCGTGTCCTCACCAAGATGACGACTGACCATGCTCTCCTCCTCCTCCTCCCCCCTGTCCTCAGGCCACCCACGCTGAACCGACTGTATGACAGATGTAGAGGTACTACCGTCTACAGCGCATGATACCAGCTCCTGTTCTTCCTCCTCCTCCTGTCCCTCATTGTCCCCCAATGCACATTGGGATGAGATAAGGCTGGGCTGTTTGTAATCACCCATTAAGGCTTCTTGATCCATCTCATCATACTCTGGCTACAATGCCTCCTCTTTAATTCTCTGCAGAGAGCGTTGCAAAAGACAGACTAGTGGGATTCTGACACTAATGATGGCATCATCACCACTCATCATCTTGGTGGACTCCTCAAAGTTTGTCAGGATGGTACATATGTCAGACATCCAGGTCCACTCCTGAGGTCTTATGTGTGGAGTCTGACCTGAATATCGACGGCCTTGTTGCAGCTGGTACTCCTCAACTGCTCTCTTCTGCTCACAAATCCTTTGCAACATGTGAAGGGTAGAGTTCCAAAGTGTGGGGACATCACACACCAGTCGGTGTGCCGGAAGCTGCAAACGCTGCTGCAACACAGCAAGAGCGGCGGAAGTTGTAGTCGACTTCCAAAAATGAGCTGACAGGCGGTGTACTTTGACGAGCAGATCTGGCAACTCGGGGTACGATTTAAGAAGCCGCTGAACCACGAGGTTAAGCACATGAGCCAGGCATGGTACGTGTGTGATCTCGCCTCGCCTCACAGCCGCTATCAGGTTACGGCCATTGTCACACACAACCATGCCTGGATGTAGGTTCAGCAGTCTCAGCCACAGATCTGCCTGCTCTTTCACAGCTGTCCACAACTCACAAGCAGTGTGAGGTTTATCACCTAAGCTTATGAGATACAGCACAGCCTGTTGCCGCTTGGCTGAGGCGTACTGCAGTGCTTCCAGCTTGTAACTGATGTGGTGATATCTGAGATGGAGGCTGAACATGAGGAGGAGGAGGAGGATGATGCGCAGGAGCTGTACACTGTGGGGGCAACTCTGACTAACATAGGGCCCGCAATCCTCGGTGTGGGGAGGATGTGTTCCGTCCCAAGGTCCGACTGGGTCCCGGCTTCCACTATGTTTACCCAGTGTGCCGTCAGGGAGATGTACCATCCCTGGCCACAAGCACTTGTCCACGTGTCCGTTGTCAGGTGGTCTCTCCCAGTAACTGCGTTGTTGAGGGCACGGCAGATGTTTTGGGACACGTGCTTGTGTAGTGCAGGGATGGCACACCGAGCAAAATAGTGTCGGCTGGGGACTGAGTACCGAGGGACGGCCACCGCCATAAGATTGCGAAAGGATTCTGTCTCCACTAGCCTAAAAGGCAGCATTTCCAACGCAAGCAGTAGTGAAATGTGTGAATTTAGGACTGTGGCCTGTGGGGCATTGGCTGCGAATTTGCGCTTTCATTCAAAGGTCTGGGATATGGACAACTGAACGCTGCGGTGGGACGTGGACGTGGACATTGATGCTGTTTCTTGAGAAACTGATATAACAAGTGGAGACTGAGAGGAGGGGGCATCTTTGCATGCAGTATGGACAGGGGATTGCCTTGCACACACAACAGGGGGTTCTATTACACGCACAACAGCAGAAGAAGCAGTGGTGACACCCGCTGACACTGGTCGTGGACCCTGGGGTTCGCCCCACAAAGTCGGGTGCTTTGCTGCCATATGCCTGATCATGCTGGTGGTGGTCAGGCTGGTAGTTTTGTCACCCCTGCTGATGCTGGCATGGCATGTGGTACAAATGACCTTTTTAGGGTTATCAGCAGAGTCTTTAAAAAAATTCCAGACTCTGGAAGACCTACCGCTTGTACTGGCAACGTCCCTCGTGTTGGTGTTACGGGGAACTGTTGCCCGCCTTCTGTGTGCGGCCACCACACTGCTTCTTCCTGCCTGTTGGGGTACTCCTGCCACGTTGGGTCAGTTACTAGATCATCCACCACCTCCTCCTCTTCCACTTTTGCACCACGATCCTCCTCCTCACTTCGTGGCAATTGTGTATCGTCATTGTCCACCTCTTGTGATAAATTGCCAGAGTCGACATCCTGTGGCCGTGGCTGTTCAAATACTTGGGCATCGCTACATGGGATCTCCTCTTCCACCACTTCAAGCAGAGCAGGCGAGGGGCACAAATATGGAAATGGACCAGTGAACAGCTCTTCAGAGTGTCCAAGTGTGGGATCAGTTGCTGTCTGACGACACTCGGCATGGTGGGAGGAAGGAGCATCAGGGTGAGGAGGAGAATGCGGTCCAGACTCACGGCTACTAAAACTTGACCGTGTGGAAGACAGACCGGAGGTGGTGGTGCCCAGGTAACTGGAAGTATTATCTGCTATCCAATTAATAACCTGTTCACACTGATCAGTTCGCAATACTGGTGTTGTAGCGTGCTTCCCTAGTAATTCGGTCAAGAAGTGGGAGCGAGAAGATGTGGCTGTTGGTTGTGGCACATTTTCACCTTGGCCACGGCCCCGTCCTCTACACGCACCATCACCAGAAAGTCCAGTTCCACGTCCCTTGCCACTCGCCTTGCCCATTGTAAATGAAGTAAAATAGCTTGCACTCGCACTATCAATGGAAAAAGGGTAATAAAAAGGAGATTAGAACTGTAGAAGAGGAAAACCACAGTTGTATTTCTTTGGCCTACACCAGACTCTTTTAAACAGATATATTGGTGTCTGAACAGTGAGGGAGACACTATTACTGTTTTTTTTTACGGAAAAAATGCCAAAAGCAGGATAATACAGAGATTTGATCCTTGGAACTGCAAAACCACAGTTCTAGTTATCTGGCCTACACCAGACTCTTTGAAACAGATATATTTGTGTCTGAACAGTCAGGGAGACACTATTACTGTTTTTTTTACAGCAAAAAATGACAAAAGCAGGATAATACAGAGATTTGACCCATGGAACTGCAAAACCACAGTTCTATTTCTCTGGCCTACACCAGACTCTTTTAAACAGATATATTTGTGTCTGAACAGTCAGGGAGACACTCGATTTTTTTTGTTGGGGGGAAAAAATACCAAAAGGTTAATAAGACGCGTATTTGTACAGTCTGACTGAGGAAAAAAAAAATACAGGATTTAGATGAAAAAAAAAGGATTTTTCCTGGCCCCTGAGACCGGGGGATAAGCCCAGCAATTTGACCAACAGGAGCACACAGGACTGTAATGCAGCGTTTGCTGGTATAACCACTGCGTCTCCTATGCAGCCTGCCTGCCGGCCTAATATTTGGGATGGATATTAGTCCTGAGAAGGACTGTTTGTTTGATTTGGCAGGCTTTAGAGACCCTACACTACCTATTTCGCAGTGTAAATCTCTTCCTAGCTCTGCAGCACTCTCCCTACACTGTCTGATCTGGAGCGACTGTGTCCAAGATGGCGGCGCCCGGTTTTAAATACTCGAGGTGACGCTGTGCAGCCAGCCAATCACTGTAATGCCCACAAACAACATGGCTGCGGCATTACAGTGACTGGCTGGCAATCCCTGCATGTTCATTGGCTCTGTAAAGAGCGCCAAACGTGTAGGGCGGAGACCCGAGCCGAGCTCCCGCCCGAGTAACCCGGAAATGCTCGGTGCTCGCCGAACATCCCGAGTAGTGAGATGCTCGGGCGAGTACCAAGCAGTGTCGAGCATGCTCGCTCAACACTAATTATTATTATTATATATTACTATATCTCCACTACTGTGGTCACCAATAAGGAAAATGCCCGTCAGGCTATTACTTCTACTGGATGTTTTCTGGGGGTGCTAGAGAACTAGGATGCTTTAAAAGTATATGCAAGATTATCTAACATTGACGGATATTTATACTAGTCTCAAGGGAATCATAGTTGTAATTATGAGACTTGTTAACTTATGTCTTGATGATTATACTTGTAGTTTTGCTTTATTGTTTAGATTGTTAAAAAATATCCAATTTCTGTCCAATTATATCCACATTTAAGGCATCCAAACTGAGATATTTACCTGACTAGCTTAGACCTCACTGTCTGAAGTTTGTTCAATGTCATTATTTTTCATACCATATTGATCATCGGATTTGAAGCAGATGTTTATTTTGTCTTCTCAAATAGGATACAGCATAATGAGATCAGTGAAAAGTCCATCAAAGTCATATCTGTGTGTGAAGCCTGAGTCTACGAACAAACATAAAAGCAGCCTTTGTGCGTGATATAGTTATGACTAAGAGTCATGAAGTGTGGGTGTGAAAAAGTGTGCATCCTTCTGTGTTCTTTAGTCTCCATAAGTAGACATAGCGAAACCAAAGTAGGTATTTAGCATCATAAAAAATTCCAACATAGATCCAGAAGAATAGCGTGAAAAAATAATTCTATTTTCATCACAACTTTGCAATATACCTATTTTCTCAAATTGCTTCCCACTATGATAAGAAATTTAGAGGTTTGGGAAAAGAGTTACAGCAGCAATGCAATAAAAAAAAGATGTCAAAACTGGAATATGTAAAAAGACTCTAAAGCCTCATTTCATCAAGACATTTTGTAGACTGGTCTTTATGAAGAGTGTGCTTGGAAAATAGGCGCTTTTGCCTCTTAATAAACTTGGTGTTTCTTTCGGCTTCCTGCGCACACCTGTAAGAAATGCATTCAAGTCTTAATTGCAGAAATGCAGTCATGGCCTCATTGAAACCACTTTCTTGGCTTAAATGATGAACATTTTGATGGTGGTGCACGGCCACTAGCTCTCTCCTAGAAACTTTTCAAAAAGTTGGCCAAGATTGGCATAAAAATGCAATAAGTTACAAAATTTTCATGCAACTACAAGTTATACAAATAATTTGCAATGTTTCAAAACTGTAAATACTTGATGAATCAGGGCCCAAGTGGCTAAAATGCCAACATATTACGTAAATGGGTGAATTAGTATTCTGAGTTAAGATAAAGCCAAAGAAGTCATACCTACAGTATATGCAATAACCTCAAGAAAATAAATCGATGACATTTGAATTCAGCAAAATATAAGTTATAAGACCAATCATAGACATCCTTCTTTTAAAAACTCCTTTACCAGTTCCATATTATTCTTACATCAATGGAAAAACTTAAAGTTATCAGTTGATATACTACTGGAAAGGCATTTTTCCATCAGCTAATGTCTTCAAAAGACGGATAACCCCAGAGGCATACTTATGGTGATAGATGTCACTCAGATGTTTCAGTTTCACATTTCTGTTGTACATCGCATTCACTGAAACGATTTTCAATCAGATCCTTCTAGTCACTAAGGACATGTTCCAAAACTCCATTGTACAGAATAATTACTAGAAAAACTTTCACATGAAACGTTTTCTCCTGATCTCTAATTAATAGGAGTAACTAACAATGAGCGATGATGAGTCTCCTATTGAATAGGCAGGACACAATTTTCCCTAGCTGTTTCCTAATTGTATTCTATTATTGCTAATAAATTGGAAAGTAAATGTTTAATTATGAAACTTTGCTGGATGCTGAAATGTTATCATCTGGTAAACTGTAGAAAGATGTAAAACATCTGTTGAGCTAAGGTTTGGAGTATTAAAGATGTGAAACGTTCTGCCTCCTGTCTTGCTGTTTTATCTAAACTGTGTACATTGCACTATGTGCTGTCTTCTGGTGGGTGCTATATAGCGCACCATAGGCTATTAATAAAAAATAATCTAGCGGCTCTTGCATTTTCTTTACGTACAGTGAAGAGCAAAAGGGTAACAATTGAACTTTTTGATTTTCAGGCTTCATATCTCACCATCCACTACTGCTTTGAACGTGAGACTGCCATCATTTTATAGACAATCATCTTGGCTATCTCATACATAAATTTGGCTTGCAACTATTTTGCATATGATTAGTTACAGTGGTGGCCAAAAGTATTGGCACCCCTGCAATTCTGTCAGATAATACTCAGTTTCTTCCTGAAAATGATTGCAATCACAAATTCTTTGGTATTATTATCTTCATTTAATTTGTCTTCAATGAAAAAACAAATAAAGAATTGTCCTAAAGCCAAATTGGATACAATTCCATACCAAACCTAAAAAAGGGGGTGGACAAAAGTATTGGCACTGTTTGAAAAATCATGTGATGCTTCTCTAATTCATGTAATTAACAGCACCTGTAACTTACCTGTGGCACCTAACAGGTGTTGGCAATAACTAAATCACACTTGCAGCCAGTTAACATGGATTAAAGTTGACTCAACCTCTGTCCTGTGTCCTTGTGTGTACCACATTGAGCATGGAGAAAAGAAAGAAGACCAAAGAACTGTCTGAGGACTTGAGAAACCAAATTGTGAGGAAGCATGAGCAATCTCAAGGCTACAAGTCCATCTCCAAAGACCTGAATGTTCTTGTGTCTTAAGTGCGCAGTGTCATCAAGAAGTTTAAAGCCCATGGCACTGTGGCTAACCTCCCTAGATGTGGACGGAAAAAAAAATTAACGAGAGATTTCAACGCAAGATTGTGCGGATGGTGGATAAAGAACCTCGACTAACATCCAAACAAGTTCAAGCTGCCCTGCAGTCCGAGGGTACAACAGTGTCAACCCGTACTATCCGTCGGCGTCTGAATGAAAAGGGACTGTATGGTAGGATACCCAGGAAGACCCCACTTCTTACCCTGAGACATAAAAAAGCCAGGCTGGAGTTTGCCAAAACTTACCTGAGAAAGCCTAAAACATTTTGGAAGAATGTTCTTTGGTCAGATGAGACAAAAGTAGAGCTTTTTTGCAAAAAGCATCAACATAAAGCGTACAGGAAAAAAAAAGAGGCATTCAAAGAAAAGAACATGGTCCCTACAGTCAAACATGGCGGAGGTTCCCTGATGTTTTCGGGTTGCTTTGCTGCCTCTGGCACTGGACTCCTTGACCGTGTGCATGGCATTATGAAGTCTGAAGACTACCAACAAATTTTGCAGCATAATGTAGAGCCCAGTGTGAGAAAGCTGGGTCTCCCTCAGAGGTCATGGGTCTTCCAGCAGGACAATGACCCAAAACACACTTCCAAAAGCACTATAAAATGGTTTGAGAGAAAGCACTGGAGACTTCTAAGGTGGCCAGCAATGAGTCCAGACCTGAATCCCATAGAACACCTGTGGAGAGATCTCAAAATGGCAGTTTGGAGAAGGCACCCTTCAAATATCAAAGACCTGGAGCAGTTTGCCAAAGAAGAATGGTCTACAATTCCAGCAGAGCATTGTAAGAAACTCATTGATGGTTACCGGAAGCGGTTGTTCGCAGTTAGTTTTGGCTAATAATGGTGCAACCAAGTATTAGGCTGAGGGTGCCAATACTTTGTCTGGCCTATTTTTGGAGTTTTGTGTGAAATGATCAATGATTTGATTTTTGCTTCATTCTCTTTTGTGTTTTTTCCTTTCAAGCAAATTAAATGAAGATAATAAGACCAAAGAATTTGTGATTGCAATCATTTTCAGGAAGAAACTGAGTATTATCTGACAGAATTGCAGGGGTGCCAATACTTTTGGCCACCACTGTATGCAGATTATTGTCATGTCACTGCAGTGTTACTGTTTTGCTCCTAAAAATCTAAATTTAAATTCCTATTATTTTGTTGGTATTTTGTAAATCCACCTTTGGCTTTCAACACTGCCTGAATTCTTCTGGACATGCTCTCGATCAAATTCAAGCATGTCTCGACTGACATCTGATCCAAGGTCTCTTTTACATGTTCCCAAAGTTGGTGCATTCGGGTTGACTCACTTGGGTATGTATACAGTTTTTTCTTCAACTCTACCCACAAGTGTTCAAGTCAGTTGAGGCATGTGGGGACTGTGGGGGCTAATCCAGCACCTCTGCTTCACTGTCATTGAACCATTTCTTCGCCAATCTCGATGTATGCTTTGGGTCATTGTCCTACTGAAACACTATGTTGTCTTTTTCATACCCATAGTACTCGAGTGTACAAAGTAATTTGTCTTGTAGGATACTCACATATAGCTCAGCATTGAGACCACGATTGATTCTGGTCAAGTAATTTGTCTTGTAGGATACTCAAATATAGCTCAGCACTGAGACCACCATCAATCCTGGTCAAGTATCCAACACATTTGGCTGTGAAACAACCCCACATCATCAGGTTTCCTTCACCAAACTTGACAGTTCCTTCAATTTCTCCATCCGTTAGCCCCTTTTTCTCATGTTTTTTCCAGACCCATTTGCACGCATCAGAGCCTAGTCTATTGACTCTTGTCTCATCGCTCCAAATCTCCTGTTTCCAATCTTCTACTGTTCAGTTTTCGTACTTTTTAGCAAACTCGAGTCGACGCTTCTTATGACGATAATGAATTTGAGGCTTCTTCACCTTTTGTTAAGCCACCATTCAAGACTTGTGTAACATGCGTTGCACAGTGCTTGCATCGATTACCTCCCAAAATATGGCGATTCAAAAATATTTTTATTTTTTACAAAGTGTTTTGATTGTAAAAAAATAGGAAAACCTTAAATAACACTATATAAATTTGCTATATTGTTAAACGTACTGACACAGAATAAAGTTAATATGTCACTTATAGCTCAATGTCAATGCTGAAAAAAATGCACCGTAATTGGAAAAAAATTACAATTTTCACTTTTTGCCTGCACATTAATTTCTTGAAGACTTTTATTGGGATCAAAATGGTAACTAAAACTATTAATAAAATACCTTGATGTGTGCAGTTTCGTTAGCACTAATATCTAGGGGGCTCTGAAAATGCAATATGACAATAGAAAACCTTTCCAGCAAAATTTGCACTTCAAAAGGTGCTCCTTCCCTTCTGAGCCATGCGGTGTGCCCAAAAAGTAGAGTATGAGCACATGTAGGGTGACGCGCCCCCTGGGCCGTGTGTGCACTTGTGTGGGATACCCGGAGCCGGGTCCCTGGGGGTTGTAGTTTCCATGGCGGCGACCCGGTCCCGTGGCTCAGGGTGGTCAAACCAGTGGCAGTCTTTTATAGGTTTTAGGTTAATTGTCCGACTACGCCACCCGTGAATTGCGGTCAGGGTGTACTGCCGCTGCGAGGCAGACCACTGAGGCTGGTGTTGTATGCGCAGCAGAGAATGGGATGACTCCCCACGGGAGGAGTATGGCCTCAGGGCAGTGAGTGTGGATGATGGGAGTGATGGTGCACGAGCGCAGCAGGAACGACTCAGAGTCTTTGTAGTGCAGTTCAGGGTCTTTACTGATGATAATAAGGTAGACCCTCCCGGGAGTACTGGCTAGCATAAGAGGCCTGGTCAGTCTGTGAGCAAATAGGAGTTCCCCTGGCCAGGTGGAGTAGTAGGCCTCCCTGTCTATCTGCACTCTTCCTGGCTACCTTGCTGTAAGCGAGTGGAAGTAGCCCACGTTCCTGAGTGTACCGTGTAATGCTCACCCGTATGGCTGGTGACTTGGGGCCTTCTGATAGCCTTCGCTCCTTGATGACGGTGCTGGTCCCTTGCTCGTGACTGAGCCTCTGGGCTTCTATGGCCAGAGGACCTGGAATCCCCTGCCAGCTGGTTTCTGCTGCTGGACTTAAAAATCCTTGCAGCCTCGGACTCCGGTGTCTGGTTCTTAGATTCTTCTGCCAGGGCGAGCTCTGCTTAGCTCCAGCCCCTGGTCTTCTGCTCCTGCTCCTACAGAGCTCCTATCTGTTACTTTCCCTGTGTCTGGAACTAACTCCAGGCTCTGACTGTCTCACCCCACCCCAGATCCAGTTTATATAGGGCAGGTTCCTCCCCTATCTGGTCTGGGACAGGAGGTGTTGCATATTTAAGGGCTCCTGACCAGGAAACCTCCCACTTGCTCTCAGACATAATATTTATATTACTGTGGTAACCAGACCCCTGGGGTGCCACAAGGGTATTGCTGTATGCAGGAGAAATTGAATAGTAGACTACTTGGTACTTTTTCTCTTAATACCTCTTGTAGAAATGAAAAATTTCAAGTTAAATATTTATAATATTGTAAAAAAAAAAGTTCCACTTACAACGGTTGATGCTAAAGAAATCTTTGAAACACCTGTGGGCTAACATTGTTCACCACACTCATATATGGATTCCTTGAGGAGTGTAGTTTCCAAAATGGGGTCACTTCTAGAGGGTTTCTTCTGTATTTAAGATTGACAAGGTGTTATTGGCATCCCATAGTTTACAGAAAATCTGACCTCCTGTCTATGCAGGAAAACATGTGCTGGACTTGTATTCAGATTTGTGGATAGAGAAAAGTTAAAAATATATAGTGCTCTATAGGAAGACTGATCTTGTGCAAGCCTAAATAGGTCCACCAGGGTCTTCTCTGCTGCTATCTTAATAGTAACACGCCATCAGGTTGCTGATCTTCCTCTTCACCTTGATCTTTCTATTTTTCTGACCATGATATCCTTCTACAGTGATTTTTTTCTTAGTAAGATGTGTCCAAAGTAGGCAAGTCATAGCTTGGTGATCCTTGCTTAGAGTGACATGTCTGGCTTGATTTGTTCCAAAATTGATTGTTTGTTCTTTTTGCCATCTATGATATTGATAACATCTTTCTCCAGAACCACATTTCAAAGCAGAAAAGCTTTCCTGGAAGCAATAATTCATGGTAACAGGAAAAGTAGAAAAGCTTTCCTGGAAGCTATGATTCATGGTAACAGGAAAAGTAGAAAAGCTTTCCTGGAAGCAATGATTCATGGTAACAGGAAAAGTAGAAAAGCTTTCCTGGAAAGGAAATTATAGAAAACGCTAAGCAACTTTGCGAAGGGTTGTGCCATCTTGTTTATATTCACTTTGATGCCCTAAAACAGGATGACTGCCAGGCCATGAAATAAGAATTTGACAAAGCTCCATGGAGTAATGCATCGGATGACTTGACATTCAGACTTACATGGTCTAATCAGCATAAAGATCAAATACATACTGTATATGATAATGAAGAAATAGTAGACAAATACAAGAATATATACTGCTTTCTTTTTCATTGATTATGTAAAAGGAAGTAGAAAAAACTTTATGTAATATTTTATTATACAGTAAGTATTTAGTGATCTTAATAGAAAAAAGTTAATAGTCCTCTTTCTTGAGTAGTGCGCCATCCAAAATTACTGCTGTAGTTTTATGTTCTGCATTTGATAGGTACACAAAGGACTGCTTTATTATCTACAGAATAGAAAATGTAAGAAAGTACATGTTTGACCATGTTTCAGGCATAAGTGCCAGTTTGCCTATTTATTATACATTTTCTAATCATTCTGCCAGTTCAAACCACTTCCAAGAAATAACAGAAGACATAATGGGTATTTCTTTGAAATTACATGATGCACAGAAGGATTGTGTCCCTTCTGTCGTCTGCAAGTTTCTTTTATTAGCAGCTACAATTCCCATCAGTTCTGTTGAATTTTCCATGAATGTTTAATGTTCCCCATAAAGTCATTGAAAGTTTTAACAGATTTACCAGAGGAATAACTTGTGAAAAGGAAGAAATGTTCTTGTGTGTAACACTGTTAAGATCCAAAAGCAAGTTAACCAATTCAGCTTTAGAGCATTTTGGGCCTTCAAAATGAAACACGTTTTATGAGTTATGGTCCATTTACACTGCATGATTATTATGAATAAGGATATTCAAGAATGCTCGTTTCACAATAATTGTGCAGACCAAACAGGCTCCCAATCACCCGATGAACAAGAAAAACGCTCGTCGGGTGAAATGATCTTTTGGTTTGCATAAAAGATCATCGTTCTCAGCAGTGTATTGTCCTGTGTAAATGGGACCTTTGCTACAAAGAACAATGGCAGCCTATGCACACCGAGCATTTATTACAGATTGTTGAGTGCACATCTAAAGCGAGGTCACTTAAAAAGGCAATTAACCCCTTCATGTATTAGGGTGTGAATTAATGTCCAGGTAAGGGGTGGAGGGGGCTTAGGAGCTAAGGCCCCTCCACACGTGGCAGACACCAACTATATTACATAGTCGACATCTGTTTCTAACAGCTGCGGCTGGAGCCGAATTATAGCCGCAGCTGGTAACCATATATGTGCCAGAGTCAATTTCTGACAGCGTTTAAATGGAGGAGTGTTGGTAACACAGGGGACAGATGGATTACTATGATAGCCGGTGGTCTTCTGAAGACCCTCATCGCTGTCATCTCAGTCCTACTGTGAAGCTTATCCATAGACTGAGCTACATAGAAGAGCAAGATTTTCACTATATGATGAAATACTTTGGCAGTGTATAGCAAAAACGATCAGGTGATCGCAGGTTCAAGTCTATTACAGGAACTGAAAAATAGTTTTTAAAAGTTTTTAAAACTCTATAAAAAATGTAATTAAAAAGGTTAATTCAACCACTTTTATCCTAATCAAAATAAAGAAAGGAGAAAATAAATAAACAAATTTGGTATCACCATTATTCATAAAAGTTACATGTCTATGAGTGGCAAAAGTAAGTGAACCTTAAGGATTAGCAGATAATATGAAAGTGAAATTAGAGTCTGGTATTTTCAATCAATGGGATGACAATTAGGTGTTATAACAGCAGGAATGGGGTTTGCAAGTGTCTTGGAGATCACAGAAAACAGGCTATAAGAGAAGGAGGAAATCATAGAGAGAGGAAAGAACAGTATTGGAGTTGTGCTGTAGAGAGATCAGCAAATGTATTGCAATAAAATTGAATTTACCTCAAATTTAAAAAAAATAATGTTTTTTTCCAGAATCCGAATATTTTGCAATTGGCTCCTTGAATTCAGCAAAATGGCATCCGACTGTAGCCACCATTTGCTGAACCATAGAGGGTCGACAAACAGTTAAAAAAAATAATATTCACCTCACTGCTCACCTGTTCCACTTATCCCTGCAGCCCACCATTTGTTCCTTAGAGTCTTTTTTCCCCTTCTGTCCTCGCAGGAATTCTCTTTAGATTCTTCACTCCAGGCCAGGTTTCGGGGAAAATCTAGGCCTTGGATGTCATCACTCAAGTGACGGTATGGCATGCAGTGATGTCTAAGGCCTAGTCAAGCTGGATTACATGAGTTTGAAGAGGCTGAAGAGAATGTACGCGAAGGTGGAAACAGAAAAGAAGAGGCGCGGAGTGCCGTACGACTGGCTGCTTGGATGGTGGGACACGTGAGCGGTGAGGTGAGTGTAAAATTTCTTTTTTATATTCTACATCCTCTCTAGACCCCAGAGCATAGAAAGGGACATTGAATTGACAGAGAATAGGTTCACTGCAAATTTAATTTACCTGTAAAATTTAGTGAGTTGACGTATTTAAATCTTGGCAGATAGACAGCAGAATCCTGTAAACACACAGACCTTACCTCCAGCCCATATTACAGGGAGAGATACTCACACAAGAGAAAAATATGAAATGCAGTAAACTGTATGAAGATTGCAGCCTGAAACCTAGAGCAAAGTGCAAAATATATAGTGCTCAGTATAAATGAGTACAGTCATCTGTCTGCTGCACATCTACTTAAAGGGAATCTGTCAGTAGGATCAACCCTCTTAAGCTGTCTATATGGGCATGTAGGTCATAGGAAGTGGAATAAAATGATACCTTGATATCTGCAACCCGATATTTTTTTCCATAGGCATTTGAGCTGTTAAGATCTATGGGTGGGACATAGATCGGCCTGAAAAACTACCCTAAACATTTTCTGAAAAATCTGTTGGGGTGTACTCATTTATGCTGAGCACTGTATTTACATATTATACAATAGTGTCAGGACCAGGTATATGTAAGGCAGTTAAAGGAAAACCATTCAAAATGAGAAATTGTTCTAAATTGGCAGACAATAGCTGCTTTTATTATCTATAGGAGCCAATCACAGCACAGATTTTTTTTTCCATTTGTTATAGGTAACAACATTTTTTTCTGTAAGATAGTTTTGATAAATGTAACCCAGTGGATACAACGTGATCTATTTCCTTAAAAATTATGACGAGCAGGGAAAGTGATCAAATATAAAAAATATACCCCTTATATCCCCATATCTACGCTGCTGCACAAGTGCTCAACACCAAACTTTAATTAGCTGAAGACATAACGTGCACAAATTGCTTTTAAAGGAGAACAGTGGACATAGAATATATGATATAATGGAATGTGTCAAGATTTTGCTCCTGATGGATTCCATATAAATCTGCCAAAAATTCAGGATGTCTCCATTCATAACTGGTAGGTAAAGTATGGCCACAAAGACTTCTGTGAATGCCGTATTGTGGCCTTCTAAAACTTTGACAATGTATCTAGCCACAATGTAGACTTTTATACAAGGCATTTGTGACTAGAAAGATCGAGTATAGACTGTGACGTCACTTACCAGCATCTGCCAGACCACTCTATTCTGATGCAGTGAGGGAATTGGTGTCCAGATAAGCAATTACTTATAGGAAACCTGTCATCAGAAATAACGCTATTAACCTGCAAATATGCGGTTAATCTTCAGGTTAATAGCATTATTATGCTGCCCGGCGCCTGCATGCAGCCGAATGCCCAGGGGGAAAAGTAACATTATTCTCCCCAGCCGGCATTCGGTTTCAGTCATGGGGGCGGTGGCGGCGCGGGTTCAGTCATTACTCTGGGAATACAGAGTGGCGGCTGTAACTGCACCCCCTGCCCTGGCTGACACTTCCTCTGCATTTGGGCTTAGTTGTCAGTCAGGACCAGGGGTGCAGTTACAGCCGCCACTCTGTATTCTCAGAGCAGTGACTGAACCAGCGGTGCTCCCACCCCTATAAATGATACCGAATGCTGGTGGGGAGAATAAAGTTAATTTCCTCCCCCTTGTGTGTGACTCATGCGCGTCCTCCGTAAGCCCTACCCTGGGAGATGGGGGACTAGGAGTCGGGTCCTATGATGTGAAGATGGGGTGCAGCTGTAGCCCGGACCCGACCTGTGCCCAGGGTCGTCACACTAAAACAAAAGAGATGGTACGGGCTTATCCAGGTTGAGTGGCTGATCTCGACTACGCCACCTGTGGCACCTGGTGAAGGCCACCAGCGCCGCTGCAGTCTGCTGAGGCATGGTGTTATGGTGGCCGTCGTTGTTACTACTCCCCACAGGTGGAGCAGGGCCTCAGGGCAGAGGGACAGGATGGAGGGGGGGTAGTAATCCAGGAGGTCTGGTGCTGCGTAGTGCAGTGTAGTGCATAATAAAGAGTCCGGAGGCCATAGGGGTGAACTTCCAAGGCTTTATTCACGAAAGAGATGGCAGTAGGATGGCGACTCCCTGCTCCTCGCGGAGTTCTGTGGTCACCAGAGACGAAGGGGTCCGACAACCTCCGAGTAAGTCCAGTGTTAAATCAGGACCCTGCGCCAGAGTGTTCCTAGACTTCAGACCAGTTCCCTTTCCTGTCTGTGTGTGTGTAGATAGGCCGGTTCTCCCTCTGAACTCCTCTCAGAAAAAGGGTACGGGTGGCAGCTTCGCTCCTTCTGTTACCCGGTGGGATCCTCAGGGCCTACCAGGCTTTCCCGACCAGGACGTGGAGTAGCAAGGTCGGGTGTCGGGGGCCAGTACCCCTCTTGCAGCCAGAATCCCTCTGAATATATCAGGTTGGCGAGGACAGGTGGCGTATACCGCTCTGTCTGCATCCTCCCTGGGATCCATTTGCTGTGGAGCTACACTCCTGAGCTCCGGGCCTTCTTGGTCATGGTCCTTGACTGGGTTGAGACATCCATTATCTGCAACCTGCCCCTCGACCCAAGGCCAAGGTACGAGGGCTGTGTCTCCATCCGATGCAGGCCCACACAGGATCCGCTTTCAGGGTAGGAGGTCACAGTAGAATAGTCAAAGAACCATCAAAAGACATCAAAAGGACCATGAACCAAGATGGCTGTGTATCAAATATAAAATTTAAAGTGTCACTAAAATGTGAGTCCTCCACCTTCACCCACTAATTTGTTCCCCTATCTCTTGATTCCCCAGTCTCCTGATAACCAGGAGGGCAGCACCTAGTGCATTCTAGCCCCCTCTGGTGGGAGAAGTGTGGTGTTGGATGTGAAGGAAGGGTCCTGACCATCGCACTGTTCTTACCTCAGAGGAGGAACACTACACTCCATTAAAGAAGTGCAGCATACCTGTGGCGGTCGAACCCTCAGGGGCGCCACACTTGCATTTGGCTACGTGCAGGCAACGGGCAGCATAATGATGCTATTAGCCTGCAGGTTAACCGCATATCTGCAGGTCAATAGCGTTATTTCTGGTGACAGGTTCCCTTTAAAAAAAGCACTCACAAATGAAGGAATATGACTTTAGAGCAGTTCATTAAAAAGACCTTTATGAAGAGGATGTATTAACTATGTAAGAATACAGAACTTCAAAATGTTGGATAGAAAAAATATTTAGTTGCTATCTATGGGATGATTCTAGAAATATAGATGAACAGTAATCTTTAGTCTTGTGGCCAATTTATAAAACTCTACAACAATTGTCGACCATAATTTAGAAACAAATTAAGTTGGCTGCTATAGTAAATGATGTCTAAGAATATGATAGAGGTTTCTATTTTACATTTACAAGATGATACACTTAGGAGCTGTTCATTAAAGGATTATTTATTAGGTGTTCAGCTAAAGGGAAGAAGCACTTCGAAGGCGCACCGGCTCCATCTGTCATCTGATTGTGCTTAATTACACACTCTAACAATGTTTTGCAAATGACTACTCAACACGGGTGCTTGATTGAAAGCAGAGAAGTCACTGATTTCAAATACTGTGCAACATAAGGATCAACTAAACTAGACACAGCCTTGTATAACAATTTTAGATAAACTCCAGAACCAATGTATATGTCTGTCTTTTACTGCAACCAATACAGGTTACAATACTTTTAAAGGGTTGTCTGGAACTTTAACACTTATGGTCTATCCTTAGTACAGGTCATCAATGTCTGGATGGTGGGGGTATGAGATCCGGCACCCCTGCCGATCAGCTAATCCATGTGTTGGCGGCAGCAGGAACTGCTCAGTTAAGGAGCTGCATAGCACAGCTCCGTTGATGGAAGAGTGGTCGTGGCCAGGTACTGCACATCCACTCATTATTGATTTGAATATGGGGTGGATGTGCAGTACCCAGCCGAGATCTGTATACAGTTGATGGAGCAATGCAGCTCTATTACTTAGCAATTTCAGCTGCTGCTGACACCAAGTATGGATGATCAATAGGGGATGCCGAGTGTCACACCCTCACCGATCAGAGATTTATGACCTATCCTAAGGTTAGGCCATCAGTAATAAAGTCCCGGACAACCCATATAAAACAGTTGTATAAAAGATAATAAAGGATAATTGGTAATTGTTAATTTTCTGATCTTCCTTTGGGTCAACATTTTGTAATACTCAGTCAAATTTCATAACTTATACAGCCTATCCAGGCTGTCTTAGCAAACCCTAGTCACTAAAAGCATTTTCCAGGCTACAGTGTCATAGCTAGGGTTTTGGTTCAGGGGGAGCAAAACTTTTGAGTGGGCCCCTAACCAGGTAACCCTGATTGCAGCTATGGTAGTGCAACCAGATAGTGGATGTAGGAGAACCTCAGCAGATGACCGCGCTGTTATTAATCTTTATACAAAGACCAGCACTGATATTACCGCCATATGATGACAATATATTGATAGATGAAAGTTCTTCAGAACATAAAAGAGATGACAGCACAGTTATATATGGTGAATTACAGCTGACGTTCTTTCTGAATAAATTGTTCACTTTTCCCGTCTTTTCCATCTGGCCCAGACCGACACGATGACTTCTCCAGCCAGGACTCAGAGTCTCTGGTCTGCAGAGATCACAACAAAGATACATTGACTCCTTACATTTCAGGTACGTCCACATCTATTCGAAACCTGCACAAATACCTCATCGTGCTGATACCCCAATACTGAGCCTCTGTTGCTGTATGTGTCCCTATTACTGCACCTACTGTGTACCCTCTAGATGGTAAAACCAACCTCTAGAATATAGTAATGCCCTGTGCAAGTGCCCTAGAAAGCAGAGCCCTCATTTTGTCCCTAGAGAGTAATAGTGCCCCTTTGACAGTCATAATAACCTGAGTTCCCTTATAGCAATAAGTCCCCACTTAACATTTAATAATGTCCTGAGTCTCCCCCCATGTACAGCTCCCCTCTACACAGTATGATTCTCTCTTAAACACAGTATAATTCCCCCTCACTGTATAGTATCCCCAACACAGTATACTCACCCCTTAGTAGTCTCCAAACCGATGGCTCCCACACTGTATGATGACCCCAACACTGAGCAAAGACCCCACATTATCTCCCACACTGTATGACCCTAACTGTAATCCCCACACTGTATAAATAGCCTACATATACTATAATGCACCAGATAGTCCTTTATATAGTATAATGCACTCCCCATAGGCAGAATCTGTAGTATAATGCACCCCCCATAGGCAGAGTCTGTAGTATAATGCTTCCCCCCATAGGCAGAGTTTGTAGTATAATGCTCCCCCTCATAGGCAGAGTCTGTAGTATAATGCTCCCTCCCATAGTTAGAGTCTGTAGTATAATGCTCCCCCCATTGGCAGAGTCTGTAGTATAATGCACCCCCCCCCATAGGAAAATGATTTTATGAAAAGCAATTTCACAGCCACAAGATTGCTAATATGGGACATACAAGTAAGTATAGATTTACATTTCTATAACCTGTATGCCCATATTAGTGGTCTGATAGGTCCCAGGGGGTGACAGATTCCCTTTAAGATTTGATTTGCGGTTCACGAAAACAAAACTTAACGGGCACCTTTTCTCACACTGCTGACGCATCAGAGAGTGGGGCTATGTCTATTTGCATGGTCGTTCAGGTCTCCGCTTAAGCCCTGCAGCTATGACATCTAGAGGATTATCCTACCTTGTACAGTGGTGGTTAGTAACTGGGTCATCACAGATTAGTGGTTCCTAGTGGAGAACAGATTGTACGACAGTCATTTTCCATGTCCAGAGTCAATGGGTAAGTCTCTCTGTTCTATAGAGTGTGAGCGCTTATGATCAGCAGGTTCCTCTCTTTCTCTCTATCCTGTATAGTGTAAGTTCTTATGGTCAGCAGAGTCCTCTTTTTCACTCTCTCTCCTGTAGACTGGAAGCTCTTGTGGTCAGCGGGGTCCTCTCTCTCTCTCTCCTGTAGATTGTAAGCTCTTATGATCAGCGGGGTCTTCTCTTTATATTCGGTATAGTGTAAGTTCTTATGGTAAGCAGGGTCCTCTCTTTCTCTCTATCCTGTATAGTATAAGTTCTTATGGTCAGCAGGGTCCTCTCTTTCTCTCTATCCTGTATAGTGCAAGTTCTTATAGGCAGGAGGGTCCTCTCTTTCTCTCTATCCTGTATAGTGCAAGTTCTTATAGTCAGCAGGGTCCTCTCTTTCTCTCTATCCTGTATAGTGCAAGTTCTTATGGTCAGCAGGGTCCTCTCTTTCTCTCTATCCTGTATAGTGCAAGTTCTTATGGTCAGCAGGGTCCTCTCTTTCTCTCTATCCTGTATAGTGCAAGTTCTTATGGTCAGCAGGGTCCTCTCTTTCTCTCTATCCTGTATAGTGCAAGTTCTTATGGTCAGCAGGGTCCTCTCTTTCTCTCTATCCTGTATAGTGTAAGTTCTTATGGTCAGCAGCGTCCTCTCTTTCTCTCTATCATGTATAGTGCAATTTCTTATAGTCAGCAGGGTCCTCTCTTTCTCTCTATCCTGTATAGTGTAAGTTCTCATGGTCAGCATGGTCCTCTCTTTCTCTTTATCCTGTATAGTGCAAGTTCTTATGGTCAGCAGGGTCCTCTCTTTCTCTCTATCCTGTATAGTGCAAGTTCTTATGGTCAGCAGGGTTCTCTCTTTCTCTCTATCCTGTATAGTGCAATTTCATATGGTCAGCAGGGTCCTCTCTTTCTCTCTATCCTGTATAGTGCAAGTTCTTATGGTCAGCAGAGTCCTCTCTTTCTCTCTATCCTGTATAGTGTAAGTTCTTATGGTCAGCAGGTTCTTCTCTTTCTCTCTATCCTGTACAGTGCAATTTCTTATGGTCAGCTCTGTCCTCTCTTTCTCTCTATCCTGTATTGTGTAAGTTCTTATGGTCAGCAGGGTCCTCTCTTTCTCTCTATCCTGTATAGTGCAAGTTCTTATGGTCAGCAGGGTCCTCTCTTTCTCTCTATCCTCTATAGTGCAATTTCTTATGGTCAGCAGGGTCCTCTCTTTCTCTCTATCCTGTATAGTGCAATTTCTTATGGTCAGCAGGGTCCTCTCTTTCTCTCTATCCTGTATTGTGTAAGTTCTTATGGTCAGCAGGGTCCTCTCTTTCTCTCTATCCTGTATAGTGCAATTTCTTATGGTCAGCAGGGTCCTCTCTTTCTCTCTATCCTGTATAGTGCAAGTTCTTATGGTTAGCAGGGTCCTCTCTTTCTCTCTATCTTGTATAGTGCAAGTTCATATGGTCAGCAGGATCTTCTCTCTTTCTCTCGCTCTACTGTAGACTTTAAGTTCTTATGGTCAGCAGGGTCCTCTCTTTTTCTCTATCTTGTATAGTGCAAGTTCTTATGGTCAGCAGGATCTTCTCTTGTTCTCTCGCTCTACTGTAGACTTTAAGCTCTTATGGTCAGCAGGGTCCTCTCTTTCTCTCGCTCTCCTGTAGAGTATAAGCTGTTATGGTCAGCAGGGTCCTGTCTTTCTCCCTATCCTGTAAAGTGCAAGCTCTTATGGTCAGCAGTGTTCTCTCTGTCTCTCCTGTCTCTCATGTGTATTTTCCAAACAAAAGCTTTCCAGTATTGAGATTAACGCAAATGTATTCGCCGCAAATACAATCTTGTGGGAAAGTTCAGTGAAGCGGAATTTTAACTTTAAATCATCATCGCTAATATACACTTTAATTACTTTGGAGTATTTGACAAAGATCTTGAAATGACTGTGGGCATTGCTAAAATAATTGAGTTAGTTTTACTGGTTGTGTAGCTTTCTTCTTACTCTGGTGCAGATTCCAGGGAGAATTCTGTTGTTTACTCATTCAATAAGCACAACTATTCTACAATTCTGCTTAATGCTCCACTATGGTAATGTTAATCATCCCAGTCTCATCTATACTGTTTAATACATTTCCAAATTATTATTTTATAAGAAGGAGGTTTTCATTTCAATGGCGGGTTGTATTCTGCACACATGGCTTATGTTCACAACCTTTTGTGCCTAAAGCCTCATTAGCACTTTATCTGTGGCATATGGAACAAGAAGAGGAGGAGGAGGAGGAGGAGGAGGAGGAGGAAAAGCCATGAGCTAAGTCAAAGAGTGTGTGTTCAGAAAATGCAGAGATAGAAGGAAATATTTAGTTTTTACCTCAATGTTTTGTATTCACAGATTGTCTTTGTGCTAAATCTCTGGGACAAGGCTGAAAATGCTGTCAAACAATGAGGATACAATGTGGAGACCTGGATAACAATGTGCAAAAAGTGATCTTTATTAAAACCAGCTAGATGCTCAGAGCTGTCACCATTGCCAAGATTACATGGGAAGTAAAATAAATACTATGCACTATACCCCAATGTGATTTGTCAAGTTTCACACTGTGCTTGTAACATGACAATAATCTTTTTAGCAGAGTAAAATGTCCTTAGGAAAGGCCAAAGAGGATTTGTATAGCCTAATATAAGTGGGAACAGTTCATTGCTTGACCATGTTCTCCCTGGAGTCTTGAGATAACAGCTATTTAGACTGCAAAGCTTTACTGGCTTTTCCATACACACAGCCTTAGGTGATCCCAACAGCTTGAAAAATGTTTGTCACCTTGTACATTTCATTGACTTAGTGACGTTTATACTTCCGTGGAAAATGGGTAATGTCTTTTGATAAATAACAGTTTTTTGGCGCTTCTTTAGTTTAAAAGATATCATATGTTACATTATTGCCTTGGTTCATTCATATTTACTGCCATTTTGAATACTGCATTTTTGTTATCAAAATATGATTGGCTGACTTTAACACCAATTACTGAAAGGAAAGCAAAAATTATAATTTTGGTAAGGGTAATAACTAGTGTTGAGCGAACATGTTCGACACTGCTCGGTACTCGCCCGAGGATCACGCTACTCGGGATGTTCGGCGAGCACCGAGCATTTCCGGGTTACTCGGGCGGGAGCTCGGGTCTCCGCCCTGCATGTTTGGCGCTCTTTACAGAGCCAATGAACATGCAGGGATTGCCAGCCAGTCACTGTAATGCCGCAGCCATGTTGTTTGTGGGCATTACAGTGATTGGCTGGCCGCACAGCGTCACCTCGAGTATTTAAAACCGGGCGCCGCCATCTTGGACACAGTCGCTCCGGATCAGACAGTGTAGGGACAGCGCTGCTGATTTAGGGAGAGATATATCCTGCAAAATAGTTAGTGTAGGGTCTGTAAAGGCTGCCAGATCAAACAAACAGTCCTTCTCAGGACTAATATCCATCCCAGGTATATCAGGCAGGCAAGCAGGCAGGCTGTATAGGAGACGCAGTGGTTATACCAGCAAACGCTGCATTACAGTCCTGTGTGCTGCTCGTGTTGCTGAAATTGCTGGACTTAGCTCCAGGTCCAGGGGGCCAGGAAAAATCCTTTTTTTTAATCTAAATCCTCTTTTTTTTTTCCTCCTTCACAATGTACAAATACCCATCTTATTAACCTTTTGGTGCCCCCCCCCCCAAAAAAAAAAGTGTGCCTCTGATTTTTCAGACACAAATATATCTGTTGAAAATAGTCTGGTGTAGGCCAGAGAAATAGAAGTGTGGTTTTGCAGTTCTATAGGCCATTTGTATCTAAAAAAAACAGTTTGAGTGTGTTGCTCACTGTTCAGCTGCAAATATATATATCTCTATTATCCTGCTTTTTGCATTTTTTGCTGTAAAAAAAAAAATAGTGTCTACCTGATTTTTCAGACACAAATATATCTGTTGAAAATAGTCTGGTGTAGGCCCGAGAAATACAAGTGTGGTTTTGCAGTTCCACGGTACAAACCTCTGTATTATCCACTTTTGGGTCATTTGTATCTAAAAAAAACAGTTTGAGTGTGTCGCTCACTGTTCAGCCGCAAATATATATATATTTTAAAAAGCCTGGTATACACCAGTAAATTATTATTGTGGTTTTGATGTTCCACGGTAAAACATCTCTATTATCCTGTTTTTGGCATTTTTTGCTGTATAAAAATAATAATAGTGTCTCCCTGATTTTTCAGACACAAATATATCTGTTGAAAATAGTCTGGTGTAGGCCAGAGAGACAGAAGTGTGCTTTTGCTGTTCCACGGTAAAAAATCTCTATTATCCTGCTTTTTGCATTTTTTGCTGTAAAAAAAAAAATAGTGTCTCCCTGATTTTTCAGACACAAATATATCTGTTGAAAATAGTCTGGTGTAGGCCCGAGAAATGCAAGTGTGGTTTTGCAGTTCCACAGTACAAACCTCTGTATTATCCACTTTTGGGCCATTTGTATCGAAAAAAAAAAGTTTGAGTGTGTCGCTCACTGTTCAGCCGCAAATATATATATATTTTAAAAAGCCTGGTATACACCAGTAAATTATTCCTGTGGTTTTGATGTTCCACGGTAAAACATCTCTATTATCCTGTTTTTGGCATTTTTTGCTGTATAAAAATAATAATAGTGTCTCCCTGATTTTTCAGACACAAATATATCTGTTGAAAATAGTCTGGTGTAGGCCAGAGAGACAGAAGTGTGCTTTTGCTGTTCCACTGTAAGAAATCTCTATTATCCTGCTTTTTGCATTTTTTGCTGTAAAAAAAAAAAATATAGTGTCGCCTGATTTTTCAGACACAAATATATCTGTTGAAAATAGTCTGGTGTAGGCCCGAGAAATACAAGTGAGGTTTTGCAGTTCCATGGTACAAACCTGTGTATTATCCACTTTTGGGCCATTTATATAGAAAAAAAACAGTTTGAGTTTGTCGCTCACTGTTCAGCCGCAAATATATATATATTTTAAAAAGCCTGGTATACACCAGTAAATTATTACTGTGGTTTTGATGTTCCACGGTAAAACATCTCTATTATCCTGTTTTTGGCATTTTTTGCTGTATAAAAATAATAATAGTGTCTCCCTGAATTTTCAGACACAAATATATCTGTTGAAAATAGTCTGGTGTAGGCCAGAGAGACAGAAGTATGCTTTTGCTGTTCCACAGTAAAAAATCTCTATTATCCTGCTTTTTGCATTTTTTGCTGTAAAAAAAAAAAAAAAAATAGTGTCTCCCTGATTTTTCAGACACAAATATATCTGTTGAAAATAGTCTGGTGTAGGCCCGAGAAATACAAGTGTGGTTTTGCAGTTCCACGGTACAAACCTCTGTATTATCCACTTTTGGGTCATTTGTATCTAAAAAAAACAGTTTGAGTGTGTTGCTCACTGTTCAGCCGCAAATATATATATATTTTAAAAAGCCTGGTATACACCAGTAAATTATTACTGTGGTTTTGATGTTCCACGGTAAAACATCTCTATTATCCTGTTTTTGGCATTTTTTGCTGTATAAAAATAATAATAGTGTCTCCCTGATTTTTCAGACACAAATATATCTGTTGAAAATAGTCTGGTGTAGGCCAGAGAGACAGAAGTGTGCTTTTGCTGTTCCACGGTAAAAAATCTCTATTATCCTGCTTTTTGCATTTTTTGCTGTAAAAAAAAAAAAATAGTGTCTCCCTGATTTTTCAGACACAAATATATCTGTTGAAAATAGTCTGGTGTAGGCCCGAGAAATACAAGTGAGGTTTTGCAGTTCCATGGTACAAACCTCTGTATTATCCACTTTTGGGCCATTTGTATAGAAAAAAAACAGTTTGAGTTTGTCGCTCACTGTTCAGCCACAAATATATATATATTTTAAAAAGCCTGGTATACACCAGTAAATTATTACTGTGGTTTTGATGTTCCACGGTAAAACATCTCTATTATCCTGTTTTTGGCATTTTTTGCTGTATAAAAATAATAATAGTGTCTCCCTGATTTTTCAGACACAAATATATCTGTTGAAAATAGTCTGGTGTAGGCCAGAGAGACAGAAGTGTGCTTTTGCTGTTCCACAGTAAAAAAATCTCTATTATCCTGCTTTTTGCATTTTTTGCTGTAAAAAAAAAAAAAAAATAGTGTCTCCCTGATTTTTCAGACACAAATATATCTGTTGAAAATAGTCTGGTGTAGGCCCGAGAAATACAAGTGTGGTTTTGCAGTTCCACGGTACAAACCTCTGTATTATCCACTTTTGGGTCATTTGTATCTAAAAAAAACAGTTTGAGTGTGTCGCTCACTGTTCAGCCGCAAATATATATATATTTTAAAAAGCCTGGTATACACCAGTAAATTATTACTGTGGTTTTGATGTTCCACGGTAAAACATCTCTATTATCCTGTTTTGGGCATTTTTTGCTGTATAAAAATAATAATAGTGTCTCCCTGATTTTTCAGACACAAATATATCTGTTGAAAATAGTCTGGTGTAGGCCAAAGAGACAGAAGTGTGCTTTCGCTGTTCCACGGTAAAAAATCTCTATTGTCCTGCTTTTTGCATTTTTTGCTGTAAAAAAAAAAATAGTGTCTCCCTGATTTTTCAGACACAAATATATCTGTTGAAAATAGTCTGGTGTAGGCCCGAGAAATACAAGTGTGGTTTTGCAGTTCCATGGTACAAACCTCTGTATTATCCACTTTTGGGCCATTTGTATCTAAAAAAAACAGTATGAGTGTGTAGCTCACTGTTCAGCCGCAAATATATATATATTTTAAAAAGCCTGGTATACACCAGTAAATTATTACTGTGGTTTTGATGTTCCACGGTAAAACATCTCTATTATCCTGTTTTTGGCATTTTTTGCTGTATAAAAATAATAATAGTGTCTCCCTGATTTTTCAGACACAAATATATCTGTTGAAAATAGTCTGGTGTAGGCCAGAGAGACAGAAGTGTGCTTTTGCTGTTCCACAGTAAAAAATCTCTATTATCCTGCTTTTTGCATTTTTTGCTGTAAAAAAAAAAAAAAAATAGTGTCTCCCTGATTTTTCAGACACAAATATATCTGTTGAAAATAGTCTGGTGTAGGCCCGAGAAATACAAGTGTGGTTTTGCAGTTCCACGGTACAAACCTCTGTATTATCCACTTTTGGGTCATTTGTATCTAAAAAAAACTGTTTGAGTGTGTCGCTCACTGTTCAGCCGCAAATATATATATATTTTAAAAAGCCTGGTATACACCAGTAAATTATTACTGTGGTTTTGATGTTCCACGGTAAAACATCTCTATTATCCTGTTTTTGGCATTTTTTGCTGTATAAAAATAATAATAGTGTCTCCCTGATTTTTCAGACACAAATATATCTGTTGAAAATAGTCTGTTGTATGCCAGAGAGACAGAAGTGTGCTTTTGCTGTTCCACGGTAAAAAATCTCTATTGTCCTGCTTTTTGCATTTTTTGCTGTAAAAAAAAATAGTGTCTCCCTGATTTTTCAGACACAAATATATCTGTTGAAAATAGTCTGGTGTAGGCCCGAGAAATACAAGTGTGGTTTTGCAGTTCCATGGTACAAACCTCTGTATTATCCACTTTTGGGCCATTTGTATCTAAAAAAAAGAGTTTGAGTGTGTCGCTCACTGTTCAGCCGCAAATATATATATTTTTTAAAAAGCCTGGTATACACCAGTAAATTATTACTGTGGTTTTGATGTTCCACGGTAAAACATCTCTATTATCCTGTTTTTGGCATTTTTTGCTGTATAAAAATAATAATAGTGTCTCCCTGATTTTTCAGACACAAATATATCTGTTGAAAATAGTCTGTTGTAGGCCAGAGAGACAGAAGTGTGCTTTTGCTGTTCCACGGTAAAAAATCTCTATTATCCTGCTTTTTGCATTTTTTGCTGTAAAAAAAAAAAAAATAGTGTCTCCCTGATTTTTCAGACACAAATATATCTGTTGAAAATAGTCTGGTGTAGGCCCGAGAAATACAAGTGTGGTTTTGCAGTTCCATGGTACAAACCTCTGTATTATCCACTTTTTGGCCATTTGTATCTAAAAAAAACAGTTTGAGTGTGTCGCTCACTGTTCAGCCGCAAATATATATATATTTTAAAAAGCCTGGTATACACCAGTAAATTATAACTGTGGTTTTGCTGTTCCACGGTAAAAAATCTCTATTATTCAGGTTTTGGTAGTTTTTTCCGTAAAGAAAAACAGTAGTGACACAAAACTATTTGTCCTGACTGTTGTGACACAAAAATATATCTGTTGAAAATAGTCTTGTGTAGGCCCGACATCCCAGTGTGGTTTCGCAGTTCCACGGGTCAAATCGCTGTACTATCCAGTTTTGGGCCTTTGGTATCTAAAAAAAAAGCAGTTTGAGTGTGTCGCTCACTGTTCAGCCGCAAATATCTCTATTTAAAAAAGGGTGGTATACCCCAGTAAACAGTAACTGTGGTTTTGCCATCCCGCGGTAAAAAATCTCTATTATTCAGCTTTTGGTATTTTTTTCCGTAAAGAAAAACAGTAGTGTCTCCTGACTGTTGTGACACAAAAATATATGTGCTGAAAATAGTCTTGTGTAGGCCCGACATCCCAGTGTGGTTTCGCAGCTCCACGGGTCAAATCGCTGTACTATCCAGTTTTGGGCCTTTGGTATCTAAAAAAAAAGCAGTTTGAGTGTGTCGCTCACTGTTCAGCCGCAAATATCCCTATTTAAAAAAGTGTGGTATACCCCAGTAAACAATAACTGTGGTTTTCCTCTTCCACGGTTCTAATCTACTCTTTGTTACCCTTTTTCCATTGATAGTGCAAGTGTAAGCTATTTTACTTCATTTACAATGGGCAAGGCGCGTGGCAAGGGACGTGGAAGTGGACGTTCTGGTGATGGTTCGTGCAGAGGACGGGGCAGTGGCCAAGGTGAAAATGTGCCACAACCAACAGCCACATCTTCTCGCTCCCACTTCTTCACCGAATTACTAGGGAAGCACAGAACAACACCAGTATTGAGAACTGATCAGTGTGAACAGGTTATTAATTGGATAGCAGACAATACTTCCAGTTACCTGGGCACCACCACCTCCGGTCTGTCTTCCCCACGGTCATCTCTTAGCAGCCGTGAGTCTCGACCGCATACTCCTCCTCACCCTGATGCTCCTTCCTCCCACCATGCCGAGTGTCGTCAGACAGCAAGTGATCCCACACTTGGACACTCTGAAGAGCTGTTCACTGGTCCATTTCCATATTTGGGCCCCTCGCCTGATACGCTTGAAGTGGTGGAAGAGGAGATCCCATGTTGCGATGCCCAAATATTTGAACAGCCACGGCCACAGGAAGTCGACGTTGGCAATCTGTCACAAGAGGTGGACGATGACGAGACACAATTGCCAGGAAGTGAGGAGGAGGATCGTGGTGCGCAAGTGGAAGAGGAGGAGGTGGTGGATGATCTAGTAACTGACCCAACGTGGAAGGAGGACATGCAGAGTGAGGCCAGCAGCACACAGGGGGAGGGAGGCAGAGTACCCAAACAGGCAGGAAGAAGCAGTGTGGTGGCCGCAGACAGAAGGCAGGCAACCGTTCCACGTAACACCAACACGAGGGACGTTGCCAGTACAAGTGGTAGGTCTTCCAGAGTCTGGAATTTTTTTAAAGACTCTGCTGACAACCCCAAAAAGGCCATATGTTCCACCTGCCATGCCAGCATCAGCAGGGGTGACAAAACTACCAGCCTGACCACCACCAGCATGATCAGGCACATGGCAGCAAAGCACCCGACTTTGTGGGGCGAAACCCAGGGTCCACGACCAGTGTCAGCGGGTGTCACCACTGCTTCTTCCACTGTTGTGCGTGCAATAGAACCCCCTGTTGTGTGTGCAAGGCAATCCCCTGTCCATACTGCATGTAAAGATGCCCCCTCCTCTCAGTCTTCACTTGTTATGGCAGTTTCTCAAGAAACAGCATCAACGTCCACGTCCACGTCCCACCGCAGCGTTCAATTGTCCATATCCCAGACCTTTGAACGAAAGCGGAAATTCTCAGCTAACGCCCCACAGGCCACAGTCCTAAATTCGCACATTTCACGACTGCTTGCATTGGAAATGCTGCCTTTTAGGCTGGTGGAGACGGAATCCTTCCGCAATCATATGGCGGTGGCCGTCCCTCGGTACTCGGTCCCCAGACGACACTATTTTGCCTGGTGTGCCATCCCCGCACTACACAAGCACGTGTCCCAAAGCATCTGCTGTGCCCTCAACAATGCAGTTACTGGGAGAGTCCACCTGACAACGGACACGTGGACAAGTGCTTGTGGCCAGGGACGGTACATCTCTCTGACGGCACACTGGGTAAACATAGTGGAAGCCGGGACCCAGTCGGGCCTTGGGACGGAACACATCCTCCCCACACCGAGGATTGCGGGCCCTATGTCAGTCAGAGTTGCCCCCACAGTGTACAGCTCCTGCGCATCCTCCTCCTCCTCCTCCTCCTCCTCATGTTCAGCCTCCATCTCAGATATCACCACATCAGTTACAAGCTGGAAGCATTGCAGTACTGCCTCCGCCAAGCGGCAACAGGCTGTGCTGAAACTCATAAGCTTAGGTGATAAACCTCACACTGCTTGTGAGTTGTGGACAGCTGTGAAAGAGCAGGCAGATCTGTGGCTGAGACCGCTGAACCTACATCCCGGCATGGTCGTGTGTGACAATGGCCGTAACCTGGTGGCGGCTCTGAGGCGAGGTGAGATCACACACGTACCATGCCTGGATCATGTGCTTAACCTCGTGGTTCTGCGGTTTCTTAAATCGTACTCCGAGTTGCCAGATCTGCTCGTGAAAGTACGCCGCCTGTCAGCTCATTTTTGCAAGTCGGCTACAGCTTCCGCCGCCCTTGCTGTGTTGCAGCAGCGTTTGCAGCTTCCGGCACACCGACTGGTGTGTGATGTCCCCACACGTTGGAACTCTACCCTCCACATGTTGCAAAGGATTTGTGAGCAGAAGAGAGCAGTTGTGGAGTACCAGCTGCAACAAGGCCGTCGATATTCAGGTCAGACTCCACACATAAGACCTCAGGAGTGGACCTGGATGTCTGACATATGTACCATCCTGACAAACTTTGAGGAGGCCACCAAGATGGTGAGTGGTGATGACGCAATCATTAGTGTCAGCATCCCACTTGTCTGTCTTTTGCAACGCTCTCTGCAGAGAATTAAAGAGGAGGCATTGCAGCCAGAGTATGATGGGATGGATCAAGAAGCCGTAGCGGGCGATTACACACAGCCCAGCCTCATCTCATCCCAACGTGCATTGGGGGACAATGAGGGAGAGGAGGAGGAGGAGGAAGAACAGGAGCTGCTATCATGCGTTGTAGACGGTAGTACCTGTACAAGTGTCAAACCGTCGGATCAGCGTGGGTGGCCTGAGGACAGGGAGGAGGAGGAAGAGGAGGAGGAGAGCATGGTCAGTCGTCATCTTGGTGAGGACACGGAAATCTTGCCCGTTACCAGTCTGGCACGCATGGCTGACTTTATGTTACACTGCCTTAACCGTGACCTTCGCGTTGTCAAAATGTTGGGTGACAGTCATTAATGGTTGATGACACTTGTAGACCCCCGCTACAAGGAGAACTTTCACTCTCTTATTCCTGAGGTGGAGAGGTCTACAAAAATGGGGCGATACCAGAAGGCCCTTGCTGCAGAACTCTTAAAAAAATTCCCATCTGAACACGCTAGCGGCAGAGGTCACAGTTCGTTGCCCAACCAAGGCGTACAGGCGAGAGAGATGCAACTCCAATCCAGCAGAGGCAGGGGAACACTGTCAACGTTCTGGGACAGTTTTCTGACACAAGCCCAGCTTACAGGCCCTGAGGCGCGGGGTACTTTCACAAGGGGTGGAAAGTTTCAAAAGATGGTGAGGGAGTACCTTGCCGATCGTACCAGCGTCCTCTGTGATTCCTCTGTGCCTTTTAATTATTGGGTATCCAAGCTGGACACTTGGAATGAACTCGCTCTGTACGCCTTGGAGGTCCTGGCCTGCCCTGCCGCTAGCGTGCTATCGGAGCGTGTTTTTAGTGTCGCTGGGGGAATTATAACTGATAAACGCACTCGCCTGTCAACTGACAATGCTGACAAGCTGACCCTTATCAAAATAATTAAGGGCTGGATTGGGCCAGACTTCTCATCACCACCAAATGACAGCAGAGTAACATAAAGTCAAATCCACTGTGTTATTTCGGGAGGTGTATTCACATGCACCGCTTCACACCCACACATGGGTATACGCTTCCTCGTTTCGGCTGTTTAATCTTCTTCTCCTTATCCTCAGCCTCTACCACCACTATACCACCAGGGTGCCAGCATTGCAAGTTCCTCCGTCCTAATTTTTGGCAGCTTTTGCTGGGAAAGCATAAGCAAATACCATGGGACACCCACTCCCCAATAATGGGACTTATGTTTGTAATATGCTGTACTGCATGGCTCTTGTAAGGGGCATTGCAAGTTGCTCCGTCCTAATTTTTGGCAGCTTTTGCTGGGAAAGCATAAGCAAATAATATGGGAGACCCACTCCCCAATAATGGGACTTATGTTTGTAATATGCTGTACTGCATGGCTCTTGTAAGGGGCATTGCAAGTTGCTCCGTCAAAATTTTTGGCAGCTTTTGCTGAGAAAGCATAAGCAAATACCATGGGACACCCACTCCCCAATAATGGGACTTATGTTTGTAATATGCTGTACTGCATGGCTCTTGTAAGGGGCATTGCAAGTTGCTCCGTCCTAATTTTTGGCAGCTTTTGCTTGCAAGGCATAAGCAAATACTATGGGACACCCACTCCCCAATAATGGGACTTATGTTTGTAATATGCTGTACTGCATGGCTCTTGTAAGGGGCATTGCAAGTTGCTCCGTCCTAATTTTTGGCAGCTTTTGCTTGCAAGGCATAAGCAAATACTATGGGACACCCACTCCCCAATAATGGGACTTATGTTTGTAATATGCTGTACTGCATGTGACGAGCCCCCTGGGCCATGTGTACACGTGTGTGGGATACCCGGTGCCGGGTCTCTGGGGTCTGTACTCTCCGTGGCGGTGACCTGGTCCCATGGCTCAGGCTGGTCAAACCAGTGGCAGTCTTTCTTAGGTTTTGAGGTTAATTGTCCGACTGCGCCACCCGTGGATTGCGGTCAGGGAGTACCACCGCTGCGAGGCAGACCGCTGAGGCAGGTGTTGTGTGCGCAGCATAGAATGGGATAACTCCCCTCGGGAGGAGTATAGCCTCAGGGCAGTAAGTGTGGATGATGGGGGTGATGGTGCACGAGCGCAGCAGGAATGACTCAGAGTCTTTGCAGTGCAGTTCAGGGTCTTTACTGATGATTTTAAGGTAGACCCTCCCGGGAGTACTGGCTAGCATAAGAGGCCTGGTCAGCCTGTGAGCAAGCAGGAGTTCCCCTGGCCAGGTGGAGTTGTAGGCCTCCTCCGTCTGCACTCTTCCTGGCTACCTTGCTGTAAGCGGGTAGAAGTAGCCCACGTCCCTGAGTGTACCGTGTAGTGCTCACCCGTATGGCTGGTGACTTGGGGCCTTCTGTTAGCCTCCGCTCCACGACGGCGGTGCTGGTCCCTTGCTTGTGGCTGAGACTCCGGGCTTCTATGGCCAGAGAACCTGAAATCCCCTGCCGGCTGGTTTCTGCTGCTGGATATATAAGTCCTCACAGCTTCGGACTCCTGTGTCCGGTTCCTATTGTCTTCTGCCAGGGCGAGCTCTGCTCAGCTTCCAGCCCCTGGTCTTTAGCTCCTAGCTCCTACAGAGCTCCTTGCTGTTACTTTCCCTTGCTCTCACTCTGACTCTGACTGTTCTCTGACTCACTCAACCCCTCCCCAGATCCAGTTTATAAGGACAGAATTCTCCCCTCCCAGGACTGGGGCAGGAGGATGTTGCATGTTTAAGGGATCCTGACCAGGAAACCTCCCACTTGCTCTCCGACGTAATATCTCTATTACTGTGGTGACCAGACCCCTGGGGTGCCACACATGGCTCTTGTAAGGGGCATTGCAGTTCCTCATAATTTTTGGAAAGCCTTCCATTCACTGCTTAAGCCAACAGTGCACGGGAGACCCAGTTGCTATAAATCGAAAAAAATGTCATTTCCAAGGGGCATTGGAGTGGCTCGAAATTTTTGGTAGGCATTGCACTCACTGTATGCCCTATAACTGTGTAGCCGAACCGCTCTTTTTGTTACAGAAACATATCCTACAAGACATATCTGGTTGACTGGCCTGATATTGATGTGAATGGTCCCTGTTCCTCCTGCTCTTTCTCCTTTGCCACCACCTCATCCATCATTTATCACCTGAAGCTTTGTTTTAACGGGAGTCATAGAACTGGGATAGTAGCAGGAAAACATCCAGCAATCCTCGGAGGAGGTAGGATATGCGCCAAAACGCGGACCACCTCAGGCCTAGCCGCTACTACATACATGCGCTTGCATTCCAAGAAAACAAAGCAGATGCTAACTTCTATCATCATCATCATGCTCCTCACCTAGGCACTCTCAACTGCCCTGATGTAGAAGCCAGGGCCCACCGTAGGAGTCTGGTTCTCTGGTGGGCTCGTCCAATGCTGCCCTAAAGCAGGCCAGGCTAAGAAAAGTGTGGGGGAAGGTGACAGGAAAAATCAGGGCGGCTGGGGACCGAGTATGGACACCTGGCCGCCACCTGGCGGCTGGGGACCGAGCGTGGGCACCCGGCCACCGGGCGGCTGGGGACAGAGTGTGGATACCTCGCTGCCGAAGCGGCCATGAGGTAGTGGCCAGCTTCGGCCTCCTCCAAACTAAAAGGCCCCATTTCAAGTGAAAGCTAGCAGTATGGTATTGCAGCCTGCGGGTGGGTGGGTGGTTGGCTGCATATTTTCGCTTGCATTGCAAGGAATGGGGGAGGTACAATTGAACACTGCCCTGGGACAAGAACTTGCACGGGGATAGTTGCAAGTCTGCATCTTCTGATGCGGCAAGGATCACTTCTGATGGGCACACTTTTAGACAGTGACCTGGGGATCAGAGATGCTTCCAGGGGTCTTCCCCATGCTGATCCCTTGTCTTTTCAGCACTGTATGCATGTGTCACACAGCACATGGCCAGATAAGGTTGTAAAATGTTAAAATGACATTTCCCGGTGAACGCATTTGTCACGGTTGAAAGCAATACAAAAGTGCAAAAACGCATGAAAAATGCTACTTGTGAACATAGCCCAAAGGTGTGGAGGAGTATTTTTGTTTTTGGTTATTTATTTTACCTTATACACAAGTTTTTACCCTGAAAAGGAAATTCCTTAACATATTTCACAGGAAAACCGTTTCAGTTTCGTTTTTGAACGTTTTATTGTGAGCCCGCAAAAGTGGCTTAATACCTCTGACCACGTTGTTGACAGCAGTGACCTGGGGGTCAGAAATGCTTCCAGGGGCGATCCCCATGCTGCCCCCATGTCTTTTGAGCACTGTCACTATCGTTTTGGGCACTTTTTAGGCTTTCTACAGACTGCCGGGGGTGCTGCCGCAAAAATGCTCAGGTCTCTCATAGACTAACATTGGGCTCGTTGCTCGGGTCGAGCACCCGAGTATCACGGTAAGCTCGGCCCGAGCTTCGAGCGCCCGAGCATTTTAGTGATCGCTCAACACTATCAGTCGTCATCTTGGTGAGGACACGGAAGTCTTGCCCGTTACCAGTCTGGCACCCATGGCTGACTTTATGTTACGCTGCCTTAACCGTGACCCTCGCATTGTCAAAATGTTGGGTGACAGTCATTACTGGTTGATGACACTTTTAGACCCCCTCTACAAGGAGAACTTTCACTCTCTTATTCCTGAGTTGGAGAGGTCTACAAAAATGGGGCAGTACCAGAAGGCCCTTGCTGCAGAACTATTAAAAAAATTCCCATCTGAACACGGTAGGGGCAGAGGTCACAGTTCGCTGCCCAACTAAGGCATACAGGCAAGAGAGATGCAACTCCAATCCAGCAGAGGCAGGGGAACACTGTCAATGTTCTAGGACAGTTTTCTGAGAACTGCCCAGCTTACAGGCCCTGAGGCGCAGGGTACTCTCACAAGGAGTGGAAAGTTTCAAAAGATGGTGAGGGAGTACCAGCGTCCTCCGTGATTCCTCTGTGCCTTTTAATTATTGGGTATCCAAGCTGGACACTTGGAATGAACTCACTCTGTATGCCTTGGAGGTCCTGGCCTGCCCTGCCGCTAGCGTGTTATCGGAGCGTGTTTTTAGTGCCGCTGGGGGAATAATAACTGATAAGCGCACTCGCCTGTCAACTGACAATGCTGACAAGCTGACCCTGTTCAAAATGAACAAGGGCTGGATTGGGCCAGACTTCTCATCACCACCACATGACAGCAGAGTAACATAAAGTCAAATCCACTGTGTTATTTCGGGAGGTGTATTCCCATGCATCGCTTCACACCCACACATGGGTATACGCTTCCTCATTTCGGCTGTTTTTTGCTCTTCTCCTTATCCTCAGCCTCCACGACCACTATACCACCAAGGTGACCATGGTCCATGTTGCCAGCATTGCAAGTTCCTCTGTCCTAATTTTTGGCAGCTTTTGCTTGGAAGGCATAGGCAAGGACTATGGGAGACCCACTCCCCAATAATGGGAATAATGTTTTTAATATGCTGTACTGCATGGCTCTTGTAAGGGACATTGCAAGTTCCCACTTCCTAATTTTTGGCAGCTTTTGCTTGGAAGGCATAGGCAAAGACTATGGGAGACCCACTCTCCAATAATGGGAATAATGTTTTTAATATGCTGTACTGCATGTCTCTTGTAAGGGGCATTAAAATCGTCTTGTTAAGCTACTGTGACCTCCACGTCTCTTCCAAGGGTCGTTAATATTGTCTTTTTATTCCACTGCGACCTCCACCACTCTTCCAAGGGGCATTAAAAGCGTCTTGTTAAGCTACTGTGACCTCCACGTCTCTTCCACAGGGCGTTGATATTGTCTTTTTATTCCACTGTAACCTCCACCACTCTTCCAAGGGGCATTGATATTGTCTTTTTATTCCACTGCGACCTCCACCACTCTTCCAAGGGGCATTAAAACCGTCTTGTTAAGCTACTGTGACCTCCACGTCTCTTCCACGGGGCATTGATATTGTCTTTTTATTCCACTGTAACCTCCACCACTCTTCCAAGTGGCATTAAAACTGTCTTGTTAAGCTACTGTGACCTCCACATCTCTTCCAAGGGGCATTAAAACTGTCTTGTTAAACCACTCTGAACTCCATGTCTCTTCTAAGGGGCATTAAAACCATCTTGTTAAACCACTCTGAACTCCACAGCTCTTCCAAGGGGCATTGACATGTTGTTTTTAATTACCTCTAACCTCCACGACTCTTGCAACGGGCATTGCATTTCCTCCTAATTTTTGTCAGCTTTTGCTTTTCAATGCATAGGTGAACACTAAGGGAGACCCACTCCCCAATAATGGGTAGAAGGTTTTTAATACACTGTAATCCACGTCTGTTTCAAGGGGCATTGCAGTGCCTAATAATTTTTGGAAAGCCTTCCATTCCCTGCTTAGGCCAACAGTGTACAGGAGACCCAGTTGCTATAAATGGAAAAAATGGTTTAGTTAAGGCCCTCTGACCTCCATGTCACTTCCAAGGGGCATTGGAGTGCCTCGAAATTTTTGGTAGGCATTGCATTCACTGTATGCCTTATAACTGTGCAGCTGAACCGCTCCTTTTGGTACGGAAACATATCCTACAAGACATGTGTGGTTGGCTGGCCTGATATTGATGTGAATGGTCCCTGTTCCTCCTGCTCTTTCTCCTTTGCCACCACCTCATCCATCATTCATCACCTGAAGCTTTGTTTTAACGGGAGTCTTAGAACTGGGATAGTAGCAGGAAAATATCCAGCAATCGTCGAAGGAGGTAGAATTTGCGCCAAAACGCTGACCACCTCAGGCCTAGCTGATACTACAGACATGCGCTTGCATTCCAAGGAACAGAAAGCTAAGGAGGTGGATGGCCTCATGATCATGAATAATTTACTCGTTGTGTAGGAGGCCGACCACTGCTGCTGTCTACCTTCTGAACTTTGTGTTGAAGCCTGATTGACCCAGGACCCGCAATCCTCTTTGTCTGGAGGACGTGTTGCATCCCAGTGTCCAACTGTGTCCCGGCTTCCACAATATTAACCCAGTGTGAAGGCGTCAGTGAGATGGACCATTCCTGGCCACATTCACTTGTCCACGTGTTTGTGGTTAGGCTGTTCTTCCCACTAAATGCACTGGGGAGGGCACAGGTAATGTTTTGGTATGCGCGCTTGTGTATAAGGCGCACCGGGACAAATAGGGGCGGCTGGGGACCGTTTATGGACACCCGGCCACCCCCACGCGGCTGGGGACTGTGTGTGGGCACCCGGCCGCGGGGCGGCTGGGGTCTGAGTATGAATACCAGGCTACCGACGCAGCCATGACGTGGTGGCCAGATTCCACCTCCACATGCCTAAAAGGCCCAATTTCAAGTGCAAGCAAGCTAGCAGTATGGTATTGCAGCCTGGGGGGTGGGTGGGTGGCAAGCTGCATACTTGCGCTTGTATTGCAAGTTATGGGGGAGGTACAATTGAACACTGCCCTGGGACAAGGACTTGCACGGGGATAGTTGCAAGTCTGCATCTTCTGATGCGGCAAGGATCACTTCTGATGGGCACACTTTTAGGCAGTGACCTGGGTGTCAGAGATGCTTCCAGGAGTCTTCCCCATGCTGTTCCCATGTCTTTTTAGCACTGTATGCATGTGTCACACAGCACATGACCAGATAAGGTTGTAAAATGTTAAAATGACATTTCCCGGTGAATGCATTTGTCACGGTTGAAAGCAATACAAACGTGCAAAAACGCATAAAAAATGCTACTTGTGAACATAGCCCAAGGTGTGGAGGAGTATTTTTGTTTTTGGTTATTTATTTTACCTTATACACAAGTTTTTACCCTGGAAAGGATGTTCCTTAACCCCTTTCCGACCTGGTCAGTAATAGTACGCACCAGGTCGGGAAGGCCGGTTCAGCGGGGGCTCCAGCAGTGAGCCCGCACTGAAGCGAGCACATGTCAGCTGATTATTGGAATCGCATTCCACCCGCGGCTGTTAATATGTTAAATCTCTGACAGTGGCATTTAACTTGCGCTTCCGGGAGTCCTAAGCCCCGCCCATCAGTGACCCCATCACGTGATCGCGGGTCACCAATGGGTGGGCATGACAACTCAGGGTCTGCAGCAGACGCCTGTGGTTGTCATGTCTCAATTGCTATGAGCGCCACCTAGTGGTCAGCGCTCATAGCAAGTGAGCATTTCTCCTGCATACAAGCGATCTGCTCATCGCTTGTATGCAATAGAAGCAATCAGACAACTGCTGCTTCTAGTCTCCTCTGGAGACTATAGAAGCAAGCAGAAAGTGTAAAAAAAAGTTTTTAAAAAAATAAAAAATATATAAAAGTTTAAGTCACCCCCCTTTCGCCCCATTCAAAATAAAATATATATATATAAAAAAAAAACACATACACATATTTGGTATCGCCGCGTTTAGAATCGCCCGATCTATCAATATAAAAGAAGAATTAATACAATCAGTAAACGGCGTAACGAGAAAAAAATTTTAAACGCCAGAATTAAGTTTTTTTGGTCGCTACAACTTTGCAATAAAATGCAATAACGGGCGATCAAAACATCGGATCTACCCCAAAATGGTATGAATAAAAACGTCAGCCCGGCACGCAAAAAATAAGCCCTCATCTGGCCCCAGATCCCGAAAAATGGAGAAGCTAAGGGTCTCGGAAAATGGCGTCATTTTTTTTGTTTTTTTTAGCAAGCTTTGGATTTTTTTTTCACCACTTAAATAAAAAAGAACCTATACATGTTTGGTGTCTATGAACTCGTAACGACCTGGAAAATAATGATGGCAGGTCAGTTTTAGCAATCTGTGAACTTGGTAAAAAAAGGACCCAAAAAACAACTGTGGAATTGCATTTTTTTTGCAGTTTCACTGCACTTGGAATTTTTTTCCCATTTTCCAGCACACGATATGGTAAAACCAGTGATGGTGTTTAAAAGTACAACTCGTCCCGCAAAAAATAAGCCCTCACATGGCCATATTGAACGAAAATTAAAAAAGTTCTGGCTCTGGGAAGAAGGAGAGCAAAAAAGAAAAACACAAAAACAGAAAGACCCATGGTCGTTAAGGGGTTAACATATTTCACAGGAAAGCACTTTCACTTTCGTTTTTGAACGTTTTATTGTGAGCCTGTAAAAGTGGCTTAATACCTCTGACCACGTTGTTGACAGCAGTGACCTGGGGGTCAGAAATGCCTCCAGGGGCGATCCCCATGCTGTCCCCATGTCATTTGAGCACTGTCACTATCGTTTTGGGCACTTTTTAGGCTGTCTACAGACTGCCGGGGGAGCCGCCGCAAAAATGTTCGGGTCTCCCATAGACTAACATTGGGCTCGTTGCTCGGGTTGAGCACCCGAGTATCACAGTGAGCTCGGCCCGAGTTTCGAGCACCCGAGCATTTTAGTGCTCGCTCAACACTAGTAATAACCATTCAGAGAGATAAACATAGTTGCTGGTAAAAGAACAGATTCCTGAATCAACATATACAAGAAAAGAACTCATTCTTAAAAGACATATCCTTGAACTGTGTGTTGCATTGGACAATTAAAGCAACTGGCTGACTTGAGTTTGTTTATATCTATTTTTTATCTTCATGCTGATATGTCTGTTATAATATAATATGGCCATGAGTTGTAGAAAAAAAAAAGTATTATAACCAGGCACCTGTCCATAACATGCTCTTTGAAGTTAAATGAACTAAGCAAACCTTTCTATATTATTTGCACCCCACCCCAACAGAACTAGTTTCCTTTTAGAATCAACATTTTTATGAGATACCATACTACAAAATACTCCCACAAGTGTGGGCCGTTGATTGCACACAAGATTTGTTATTTTGCATACCCAAACAAGTAATTTTCCTATGAAATTCATTCAAAGCCATGTTGCAAAAATGAGTACACCTCAATGAAATTCTTAGGAGCAAAGCTAAAGTTTAGACTACAAAACTCTAATTAACAAGAATTCAACAACAGGTAAGTCTACTTAATCATTAAACTGGTCTCCAGCAGACACTTGACTATAACAGCTTGTTACTTAACAAAGAAACCCCCTTCCCATTGCATGCTGTCATCAGCAATGGCACCACATGGAAGAGAAATGTCACAAAACCTGAGAAAGAAAATAATTTTTTTACACAAGAAATGTGAAGCTACAATAAGATAGGCAAAGCTTTACTTATCAGTCAGAATGCTGGAGGAATAGTGATACAAAAATTTAACAAATGCTTTATTGTCACTTGTAATCTGTACACATCCATTGAGATATAAATTGAAATAATTTTGGGCTTGAAAATAAAATAATAAAACTAAAAAAATGTAGTTACATAAGTGTGAACACTTTCCTACATTTCCGGATTTGGTTGTGTACAGAATTAGCCAATCGCATTTAAACTAATGTTAAAAAGAAGTCAGTGCACAACAGCTCAAAAGTGATTCTGATTAACCTCATTTAAAGTTTAGGTGTTCTAGTAGGATTTTTCAGACATGTTCTTTGATTCCTATTTTCAGCAAAAGCCATGGTCTGTAAACAGCTTACAACTAGTGTTGAGCCACCCCCGTAGTGTTCAAGTTCGGTTCGGTTCGTCGAACACCCGTGTGTTCGCCGAACTGTTCGTCGAACTGTTCGTCGAACACCTTCGAACACCGTTAAAACCAATGGCAGGCAAACAAAAACACATAGAAACACATAGAAAACACCTTCAAAGGTGTCCAAAAGCTGACAAACTGCTCAGAAGACATAACTAACACATGGAAAAGTGACAAGTACATATAGTCATGCGAAAATAAAAGAGGTGGAGGAGTAAAAGGAGGGGGAGACACAGATATAGGCATGTCATGCCCTTCTAAAATCCAAAAAGTGAGAAGCCGACACGGCCAGTCCGCTCCTGCCCGTGCCACCTCCGTGTCGCCGGGTTTGTGCCAGAGCCGCGGTGAACCCTGACGGCCAGCCCCCCTCTCCCAATACTGGTGCCTGTCCGCTGGTGGGTCGAGCGAGCCCCCCTGTGGTGGAGGCAGCTCTAAGCTTTTTAATTTAAATTGTCTCTCTAATTTGAATAAATACACTTTAAATCCATTTACAAGGATCTATTGGAGGGCAAGTCTCATGCCAGCAGCCGCGGTAATTCCAGCTCCAGTAGCGTCCACTAAAGCTGCTGCAGTTAAAAAGCTTTTATAAGGATCGAGCTCGGCTGTCCACCGCAAGGCATCCTACTGCCAGTCCCAGCCCCTATGCCTTGGGGTGCCTCCTGATGCTCTTCACTAAGTATCCCATGGTCCCGAAGCATTTCCTTTGAAAAAATTAAGTGTCTAAACTACAGGTGGTGCAGCTTGCTTAACAGCCGGGATAATCCGCTCACTAGCAGACACTGCTACTAGGCACAAAGTATTTCCTGGGCTAGATGCAGTTAAAAATTTGTAATTAGATACTCTCGTTGGATGCTGAGAAAGCATTCCATAGAGTCTCCTGGCACGCCATATATGATTCTCTTAAAAAGCTTGGGGTAGGGGTCTAGGGGACCCTTTTATAGCCAAAATCACGGCCCTGTATCGCAATACGTCACCTAGGCTGAAGATAAATGGAACTGTAGCACCCTGAGGGCTCGGTTGCTACAGACGTATTGCACCTCACCCAGAGGTGTGATATCTCACTCTCAGGTAAGGATGGAGTGTGGATCAGGACCCGACACCTGCATGCATTACACCACATTGCCGTGGGGCAGGGCGACCAATATGCCCCTGAGATGGGCACGACAGTCCCTGTCCCTGGCTGGAGTGGGGGGAGGGAACACTGAGGAAGGGGAACCCTGTAGTGCAGGAGCAGGGAGGAAGCAGTTCCTGGGTGCATTGAGAAGGGAGTATAAAAGGTGGGCACCATCTTAGTTCAGTGCAGAGAAGTCTGAGCAGAAGTGGCAGGGAGCAGGGGCTCTGCATGAGCTCTGCTCCGGAGGCGGGCCTAGTAACAGAGGCCCAGGCCTGGAAGAGGGAGAAGGAAGGAAGAGGAGCGGAGAAGGCTCCAGGAACGAGGAATGAAGGGATCCCAGGGGTGCGGACGGGCGAGTCGCCACCGCACGCCCGAATCCACCTGCGTGGAGGGGTCAGGCCAAAGGGGGAGACCGGTCCCCGAACTAGTGGAGGCAGGAAACGACCCTCAGCTAGAAACCGGAGGCTCTGACATTTTATGTGGCGCAGCCCCTCGCTACACCCGCTAGGAAGGCACCACATAGGGTCAGGGAAACTGGCGCCAAGTTTACCAAGAGGAGGCCCGAGGCAGCCGGACAGAAGTGTTGGTAAGAAAGGCCAGACAAAGGACACACAAAGGGGGTCCTGTGAAGTGCTCCAAAGTTATCTGGGAGTTGTCTGAGCCCCTCACCTGGTGAGCACAGTACGACGTGGGCAGCCGTTACCTGCAGACGTGGTCTGGATAATAAGAACTGTGAGTAAAGGCCCTGAACTGCATCACTGACTCCGTGTCGTTACTGCTGCTGCCCTGCACCATCACCCCCATCCTCCGCATACACTGCCCTGAGGCTATACTCCTCCCGTGGGGAGTTATGCTACGCTCTGCTGCACCCACAACACCAGCCTCAGTGGTCTGCCCTGTAGCGGCGGTTCACTCTGACCGCAATCCACGGGTGGCGTAGTCGGACATTTAAACATGAAAACCACATAAATAGTTCCGCCACTGGTTTGACCGCCCTGAGCCACGGAACTGGGTCGCCGCCACGAAGACTACAACCACCAGCATCCACCAAAAAGGGTCCGGCTCCGGGTGTCCCAAGGCCCAGGGGGTGCGTCAGAACATTTTCATCACCTTTCACAATCACCAATGGGACAAGGCAGTGATGTCCTCTGTCCCCTCTCTTATACATCCTAGTGACGGAGCACCTGCTCTCATCAATTCGCCATAACCCCAATATTAGGTGGATTGAGGTGGGAGGCACCGAGTACAAGTGCTCTCTATTTGCTGATAATGTCCTAGTATATATCACTCAATCACATATATCCATCCATGCTGTTATGGCTGAAATAGATCACTTTGTTACATGGTAAAATTTTAAAATCAATGCAGCGAAGTCTGAGGCCCTCGATGTCTCCCTCCCCAAATCCATATAGGATTCCATCCAGTCCAACTTTCCCTTTGCCTGGCCCTCACAGGGTATCAAATACTTAGGAATTCCTATTCATAGAGACCTCTCCCATCTATGTTATCTTAATTTTGGGCCCTTTATTGAACAACTCCATACAGACCACGGTTGGCAAGTTAGAACTGTAAGATTCACTACGTGAACCACTGGTGTTTTGTGGAAAAGCACATGTACACTGCGTTCCAAATAATTATACAAAAAGTGTTTAGGAGTGATAAGGGAAGAATTTGTTTGTTTGTCAGTTAAACTCATTGATGGTGATGTGTGTCAGGGCTCTTTATATCACTGTAAGCAATTGCAGACACCTGTGCTAATTAGTTTGGCAGGTGTGTCCAATGAAAGGCAAGACTACTTAAGAAGGCTCTCTCACATTATTAAGCAGCCTACATTTTCTGCCAAAATGGGAAAGAAAAAGGATGTGTCGGCTGCTGAGAAGCAACAAATTGTGGAGTGTTTAGGTCAAGGCATGACTACAATCAACATTGTGCGATGATCAGGATGAAGTGTCTTGGCAATCAAGAAGTATGTAGCTGATTCACAGTACACACGTGTGCGTGCTGATAAGGGCAAATTGAGGACTCTTTCCTACAGGCAATTACGTCAGGTTGAAAGAGCAGCGGCAAAAAAGCCTTGTCATAGCAGCAGACAAGTTTTTGAAGCTGCTTGTGCCTCCAACGTCCCCCGAACAACAAGATGCAGGGTCCTTCAGAGGTTTGCAGCTGTGCATGCGCCATCCTGTCGACCTCCTCTATCCACTTCACACAAGCAGAAACGGCTCCAGTGGGCCAAACATTACATGAAGACTGATTTCAAAACTGTTTTGTTCACGGATGAGTGCCGTGCAGCGCTCGATGGTCCAGATGGATGGAGTGGAGGATGGCTGGTTGATGGACACCCCACGCAAACACGGCTACAGCGCCAACAAGGAGGAGGTGGAGTAATGTTTTGGGCTGGAATCATGGGGAGAGAGATTGTCGGCCCCTTTAGGATCCCTGAAGGCGCTAAAGATGAACTCCATAATGTATGTGGATTTTCTCAAACAGCACTTCCTGCCATGGTTCAAGAAGAAGAACCGTGTATTTCACAGCAAGATCATTTTTCTGCATGATAATGCACCATCTCATGCTGCACATAAAACATCTGCAACTCTGGCTGATATGGGCATAAAAGGGGACAAACTTATGGTGTGACCCCCATGCTCCCCTGACCTCTACCCCATTCAGAACCTTTGGAGCATCATTAAAAGGAGTGTCTATGATGGCGGGAGGCAGTTCACATCTAAGCAACAGCTCTGGGAGGGTATTCTGTCCTCATGCAAAACAATTGAAGCAGAAACCATCCAAACCTGACAAATTCAATGGACGAGAGAGTTCAGAAGCTCCTTTCGAACAAGGGGTCCTATGTGAAAATGTAACATCACCTAGAATAAAGTTTTGAGTTGAAAACTGTTTGATTTCAGTTTCTAACAACCTGCTAATGCTTATAATTTCAAAAATGAACATTTTTTTGGTCTTTATTAAAATGAAAAGGTTGATCGAAAAGTTTGGGGGATCTAAGAGTGTGGCAACCCAGTAGTCATGATTACTTCGAATTCTGACAATATGAGGGTCATGCTGCAGGTAGTGCAGCAAGAAGGCACTTATGTGCCTTGCGCATCTCGGAGCCCCAAAATTATTTTCCGGGCTAGATGCAGCTAAAAATTATTTTTAATTTTAAATCTGGTGAAGCTTTAGTATAGATGGCCTAATAGGATCAGTGCTGCACACTGCTACAAAGCCCAAATTATTTTCCAGTCAAGATACAGATAAACATGATTAGTAATTTGAAAGCTTAAAACGGTTGGTAGGGTGATTTTAACCAATCATCAAGCTTTTACTCTCCCCAGGATGACACAGGGGTAGAAAAGTCGTTTCGGATCCATGATTTGTTCATCTTTATGAACGTGAGTCTGTCTACATTATCAGTGGAGAGCCGCGTGCGCTTATCTGTCAGCACACCACCAGTAGCGCTGAACACACGTTCAGACAGAACGCTGGCTGCGGGGCATGACAAGATCTCCAAGGCGTAAGTGTCTAGCTCCGGCCATTTATCCAGATTGGAAGCCCAAAAAGAGCAAGGGTCCAGTGACACAGTCGTGGCTTCAATGTTTACTTGGAGATACTCCTGTACCATCGTCTCTAGGCGTTGACTATGTGTCAGACTTCTTGTCTCCTGTGGCCTTGCAAAGGATGGGCTAAAAAAGTGGTGAAATGATTCCGCAAAATTGATGTTACCAGCAGATACTGTGGTTCTGTTACGGTTTGAGTGCTGAACACTTGACGGTCCCACGGTTGGCAAGTTGGAACTGTGAGATTCACTACGTGCACCACTGGTATTTTGTGGAAAAGCACATGTAAGATTCTGCAACAGTCTCTGCTGATACTCCTGCATGCGTGCATCCCTTTCTATGGCAGGAATAATTTCTGCAAATTTACTTTTGTACCGGGGATCTAACAGTGTGGCAACCCAGTAGTCAGGATTATTTCTAATTCTCACAATTCGAGGGTCATGTTGCAGGTAGTGCAGCAAGAAGGCACTCATGTGTGTTGCGCATCCAGGAGCACCAAGTCCCTGTTGTGTTGGTGGCGAGGTAACAATCATGCTTCCTTCCTCTGTCCTCTCCCCCCAACCTCGCACAACAGAAATGTGATCAAGGTCTCCCTCATCTGATGAGTCTTCCATCAGTTCGTCCTCCACTTCTTCCTGGGCTCCTGCACCTTCCTCACTAGTTTGGCTGCTACCATGCGCCCTGGTAAAACCATCTCCCCCACCCTCACATGCCTGCCGCCTTGGTGCTGCCGACCGTCTGGACCTTGCAGATGTTAGCCCTTCCGCATACAACTCCTCCTCCTCTACTTCCTCCACCTCCTCTTGTGCCACCACCTGACTCCGAATTCTGTTTAACATGTGCTCCAGCATGTAAATCACCGGAATAGTCATGCTGATAATGGCATCGTCAGCACTAAACATCTTCGTCGCCATTTCAAAACTGTGCAGAAGGGTGCATAGGTCCCTGATCTGAGACCACTCCTCCAGCGTGATTTGCCCCACCTCTGAATCTCGTTGGCCCAGGCTATACGTCAGAACGTATTGCACCAGGGCTTGTCGGTGCTGCCACAGTCGCTGCAACATGTGCAGAGTTGAATTCCACCGGGTAGGCACATCGCATTTTAGCCGGTGAAGTGGCAGGCCCAACGACTTCTGTAGAGATGTAAGTCGCTGAGCTGCGGGATGCGAACGGCGGAAGTGAGCACACAGCGACCGTGCCCTCTGCAGAAGGCCATCTAGTCTGGGATAGTGGGCTAAAAATTGCTGGACAACCAGGTTCAACACGTGAGCTATACAAGGCACGTGTGTGACATTGCCCCGGCGAAGGGCCGCACCCAGGTTTGCAGCATTGTCGCACACGGCCTTCCCTGGTTTCAGGTCCAGTGGAGGCAACCATTCATGAAATTGGTTCTCCAGAGCTGACCACAACTCCTCAGCTGTGTGACTCACATTTCCCAGACATTTCAATGTAAAAACCGCCTGATGACGTTGAGCCCTACTGCCAGCATAGTAAGGAGGTGTGCAGGATCCCTTCTGCGCAGTTAGAAAGCTTGTGGCATGACCAGACAGGCTTTGGGTGCAGGTGGAAGACCGAGAGGAGGTTGAGGAGGCAGAAACAGTGGAGGAACTTTGACATAAAGAGGATTGACGCACAACTCGTGGGGACGGCAAGACTTGGACAGCAGCCCCTTGTCCTGCTGTCACCATAGTTACCCAGTGCCCAGTCAGCGACATGTAACGCCCCTGTCCATGCCTACTCGTCCAAGTGTCTGTGGTGAAATGCACCCTGTCACACACAGAGTTTCTCAAAGAAGCGGTGATGTTGTGTGCGACATGCTGGTGGAGCGCAGGCACACCTTTCTTTGAGAAGTAGTGCCGACTGGGCATCTGGTACTGGGGCACTGCGACGGACATAAGGTCTCGAAAATCCTCTGTGTCCACCAGGCGGAAAGGCAGCATTTCTGTAGCCAAGAGCTTGCAGATGGTGAAATTCAACCTCTTAGCTTTCTCATGGCTAGGAGGAAATGGTCTTTTACTTGTCCACATCTGAGGGACCGAGGGCTGGCTATTGTGCTTAGACAGGGTTGAAAAGGGTGTCCCCGGCAAACTGCCGGTCTGTGAGGAAGATGCAGACGGACATGTTAGGTTGCCTTGATCCAAAGGTGGTGCTATCGATGTCGGACAGCGCTCAACACCAGCTGGTGTTACCACCTCCAAAGAAAATGATGACCTGCCAATCACGCTGGCTGTTGCGGGTAAAGAGGTGGCAGGTCTGCGCCCCAAAACAGGTGTGACTGCTGTCCCCCAGTCACAGAGGATGAAGAGGCCGCGGATGCACAAGATATGGCAGACGGTGATTGGCCCGGCCGGCTAGGCCGCATTGTAGCACACTGAGCTTCCCACTGCAACTTATGCTTCATGTCCATGTGCCGGTTCATGCATGAAGTACTCAAACTATGTATTTTTTGGCCTCTACTTAGCTTTGCTGACAAATGTTACAGATAACACGAGTTGGGTCATCTTTATCGATCTGAAAAAATGCCCAGGCTATGCAAGGCTTAGCACCCATGCGAGCTGAAGAGCCACCACGACTTGTGGTGAGAGGCAGAGTTGTGTTTGAGGATGCAGTTGTTGACGTGCTTCCAGTACTACGTCTCTGTCCAGGAAGGCGCAACCTGACCTCGTCGTCACTAGCATCTTCCTCCACCTCCTCTGCTGACCTCATCTCTTGGCTGACTGTGGGTTGACAGTAAGTGGGATCTCCGACCTCATCATCATCACCCTGTGCGTTATCACACCCGTCGTCCTCAGAGCCAACCTGTTCCTGCCCTGACAAAAAACTAAAGTTGTCGCTCCAATCAGGTATTTGAGTCTTATCATCGTCTTCCTCATTGTCTCCACCAACAGGAGTTACAGTTTGGGAATGAGGGTCTACATTATGGTCAGAACCTTCTGCGTCTGGTCCTGGATCCGACTCATAAAGATTCTGGGCATCAGTGCAGATCATTTCCTCGTCTGGATTCACAGAAGCACTGGAGTCGACCTCTGATTCCCAGGCTATAGTATGAGTAAACAGCTCTGCAGACTCAACCATCTGTTCTACCTCATACTCAGACGGGCAGCTGGAGATTTGGGAGCTGTGAGGAAGCAAGTGCGATTTGGGTGACACCTTTGAGGACTGGAGTATTTGTGATGTTGAAGTTGATGTGGAGGAGAGCCCACTTAAAGGAGCACTTGATATCCGTTGAAGCACCTGCTGTTTTTGTGCCTCATCTGGAATTTGTAGCGATTGGCGTGGCCGTAAGAAAGGGATCTTATCACATTGTCCGCTAAAAGAAGTAGACATTTTAGTTTGGCTGGAAGATGGTCTTTCTTCTGCAGATGTTACTGTTGCTTTAACACCTACCCCACGGACACAACCTTTTTTCCCCTTCCCAACACGCCTATTCCCCTTTCCACCAGCAGCAGGCCTTTTTCCACTCATTTTGGTGGTTAACTGATTCACAACTCTGGAGTTGTTTGCACAAAAAAACAATGGATGGTAACCGAGCAGAGCTGAGTGGCCAAACTGTGGTATTAGGCCAAAACTATTGGCTGGGTTAGATGCAGAAAAAAATTATTTTGAATTTGCAACCTGATGGAGGTCAGTATAGATGGACTAATACAAATAGTCCCACACACTGCTAGAAGCCCAAATATTTTTTCAGAGGTACTGTAGATGCAGATAAAAATTATTTTTAATTTGCAACCTGATGGAGGTCAGTATAGATGGACTAATAGACCAAGTCCCACACACCGCTAGAAGCCCAAATATTTTTTCAGAGCTAGATGCAGAAAAAATTTATTTTTAATTTGCAACCTGATGGAGGTCAGTATAGATGGACTAATAGACCAAGTCCCACACACTGCTAGAAGCCCAAATATTTTTTCAGAGCTAGATGCAGAAAAAAATTATTTTTAATTTGCAACCTGATGGAGGTCAGTATAGATGGACTAATAGACCAAGTCCCACACACCGCTAGAAGCCCAAATATTTTTTCAGAGCTAGATGCAGAAAAAAATTATTTTTAATTTGCAACCTGATGGAGGTCAGTATAGATGGACTAATAGACCAAGTCCCACACACTGCTAGAAGCCCAAATATTTTTTCAGAGCTAGATGCAGAAAAAAATTATTTTTAATTTGCAACCTGATGGAGGTCAGTATAGATGGACTAATAGACCAAGTCCCACACACCGCTAGAAGCCCAAATATTTTTTCAGAGCTAGATGCAGAAAAAAATTATTTTTAATTTGCAACCTGATGGAGGTCAGTATAGATGGACCAATAGACCAAGTCCCACACACTGCTAGAAGCCCAAATATTTTTTCAGAGCTAGATGCAGAAAAAAATTATTTTTAATTTGCAACCTGATGGAGGTCAGTATAGATGGACTAATAGACCAAGTCCCACACACCGCTAGAAGCTCAACTATTTTTTCAGAGCTAGATGCAGAAAAAAATTATATTCAATTTGCAACCTGCTGGAGGTCAGTATAGAAGGACTAATAGAACAAGTCCCACACACTGCTAGAAGCCCAAATATTTTTTCAGAGCTAAATGAAGAAAAAAATTATTTTTAATTTGCAACCTGATGGAGGTCAGTATAGATGGACTAATAGACCAAGTCCCACACACTGCTAGAAGCCCAAATATTTTTTCAGAGCTAGATGCAGAAAAAAATTATTTTTAATTTGCAACCTGATGGAGGTCAGTATAGATGGACTAATAGACCAAGTCCCACACACCGCTAGAAGCCCAACTATTTTTTCAGAGCTAGATGCAGAAAAAAATTATATTCAATTTGCAACCTGCTGGAGGTCAGTATAGAAGGACTAATAGAACAAGTCCCACACACTGCTAGAAGCCCAAATATTTTTTCAGAGCTAAATGAAGAAAAAAATTATTTTTAATTTGCAACCTGATGGAGGTCAGTATAGATGGACTAATAGACCAAGTCCCACACACCGCTAGAAGCCCAAATATTTTTTCAGAGCTAGATGCAGAAAAAAATTATTTTTAATTTGCAACCTGATGGAGGTCAGTATAGATGGACTAATAGACCAAGTCCCACACACTGCTAGAAGCCCAAATATTTTTTCAGAGCTAGATGCAGAAAAAAATTATTTTTAATTTGCAACCTGATGGAGGTCAGTATAGATGGACTAATAGACCAAGTCCCACACACTGCTAGAAGCCCAAATATTTTTTCAGAGCTAGATGCAGAAAAAAATTATTTTTAATTTGCAACCTGATGGAGGTCAGTATAGATGGACTAATAGAGAAAGTCCCAGACACAGCTAGAAGCCCAAATATTTTTTCAGAGCTAGATGCAGAAAAAAATTATTTTTAATTTGCAACCTGATGGAGGTCAGTATAGATGGACTAATAGACCAAGTCCCACACACCGCTAGAAGCTCAACTATTTTTTCAGAGCTAGATGCAGAAAAAAATTATATTCAATTTGCAACCTGCTGGAGGTCAGTATAGAAGGACTAATAGAACAAGTCCCACACACTGCTAGAAGCCCAAATATTTTTTCAGAGCTAAATGAAGAAAAAAATTATTTTTAATTTGCAACCTGATGGAGGTCAGTATAGATGGACTAATAGACCAAGTCCCACACACTGCTAGAAGCCCAAATATTTTTTCAGAGCTAGATGCAGAAAAAAATTATTTTTAATTTGCAACCTGATGGAGGTCAGTATAGATGGACTAATAGACCAAGTCCCACACACCGCTAGAAGCCCAACTATTTTTTCAGAGCTAGATGCAGAAAAAAATTATATTCAATTTGCAACCTGCTGGAGGTCAGTATAGAAGGACTAATAGAACAAGTCCCACACACTGCTAGAAGCCCAAATATTTTTTCAGAGCTAAATGAAGAAAAAAATTATTTTTAATTTGCAACCTGATGGAGGTCAGTATAGATGGACTAATAGACCAAGTCCCACACACCGCTAGAAGCCCAAATATTTTTTCAGAGCTAGATGCAGAAAAAAATTATTTTTAATTTGCAACCTGATGGAGGTCAGTATAGATGGACTAATAGACCAAGTCCCACACACTGCTAGAAGCCCAAATATTTTTTCAGAGCTAGATGCAGAAAAAAATTATTTTTAATTTGCAACCTGATGGAGGTCAGTATAGATGGACTAATAGACCAAGTCCCACACACTGCTAGAAGCCCAAATATTTTTTCAGAGCTAGATGCAGAAAAAAATTATTTTTAATTTGCAACCTGATGGAGGTCAGTATAGCTGGACTAATAGAGAAAGTCCCAGACACAGCTAGAAGCCCAAATATTTTTTCAGAGCTAGATGCAGAAAAAAATTATATTCAGTTTGCAACCTGATGGAGGTCAGTATAGATGGACTAATAGAATGATGCTATGCCCAAAAGATTTTACTTCACTAGGTGCAGTAAAAAAATTGGTATTCTATACACAGGTGTTATATCTTGCAACACAGATAGGCTACTCCACTGACTAACACACTCTGCAATAGGCCAAAAAGGATTAGCTTTGCTAGATTCAGCCAAATGCTGTGAAAAAAACTTGCACAGCACTGGCACAGACCTGCCTGGCAAAAACTGATAGGAACTCATGTAACCTAGTCCTGAAAAGGACTCCAATTATAATTAGTCTTTACTCCCACAACCTATCTATTTAAGAGCACAGACCTCCCTGATAAAAGTCGTAGGAAATGCTGTAACCTAGTCCTTAAAAGGACTGCAATCACAACTATTCCCTACTCCCAAGCTATCTGTAGATTTGTGCGAAAATTGGCTTGAAATTAACAAGGTATAGCGCACACAGCAACAGCGGTGCCGTCTAACACGCAGCTGCAGTAGTGAGAAAATGGTGGCGACGGGGAAAATGGCTTGGTCTTATAGGGCAAGGACATGTGACATACACTGCCAATCACACATGCCCTTGCTTGTGTGAAAAAAAGCACTTCGCTCCGTGTGTGCGCTGCTGATAGGCTGACAGATTGCACCTCCCCACTGCAAATGCGGGAAAGAGAAAAAAAAATGGAGATCTTCATTGTTCCTGCAGAGATCCATCCCCTGCCCCTCCCCCCACCCCGCTGTACACTCAAACTGCGTATTAACATTAATTTTCATCATTACTGAGAAAAAATCCAGTTATGATTTTGGTGCACGAACAGTTATCGAACATAACCTCGAACAGCCGAATTTTTCTCAAATTGTTCGTGTTCGCCGAACGGCTCGAACACCGCCCAAAACAGCTCGAATTTGAGATTGGCGAACAGTTCGAGTAGAACAACGCTCATCTCTACTTACAACATGGCAAAGGGATCTCATTGTGGAAAGTTTTCAGCCAGTAAAAGGGTACAAAACATTTTCAAGGTATGAGATATACCATGGAACACTATAAAGACAGTCATCAAAAAGTGGATTACCAGCCTCACTTTGAGCAAAGCTGTTTACATTCAACTGAGCATATGTTTGTGTCTGTCACTCCACCTCTTAGATTCACATTTCGGGACAAAGGGCAAAACAAGTTCTGACCTATTTACAATCATCCAACCCTGTTTATACCAGTTACCTTCATGTATTTCTCAGAAAAAAGCCTGACTAGAAAAGGAGCAAAGACTGGTAAGTAAAAATATTACCTGTCTGTGTAAGTGGATAATTAATTGGTTGTGTGTCCCCCTTAAACACAATGTCCCATGGTGGCATAATGGTTTCCCCTGAAGAATGGATTATGAAATGCCGTCATGCACAGGGACAGCTTTACTCAGAAGAACAGCATTATTCATGAAGATTCAACAGGTTTGATGGTTATAGAGATTGTTATGAGGCATCATGATTGGTGATTGCAACAATCTGACATGTCTGTATACCTCTGTTCACATGAAACATGAACCTTTTAAACTTTCTGTTGCATTTCCAGGAGGCGAGTGTCCGCAGATAGCTCTCACCCCATGCCGCAATGTAATGCAGAAATTTGGTGCATTACCTTTTAGGGCTCGCTCACACGACTGTATAACTTGATCGAGTGCTATGCCGATTCAGCATGAGAAAAAACACAGTATTCTGCAAGTAGCTCTGCAAATCTGACCACGCGCACCCATTTAAATCAATGGGTGGGTGTAAATTCGAGCGCTGTCCAATTTATGCAGAAACAGACAATGGAGAAGATGGAGAAATCAAGTTCTCCATCTGCTCCACCCCTGTGATACGAGAGAGAATTGGATCATAGTAAACTGACACTTGGCTCAAACTCTTATCAGAGTTTGAACCGAGTGTCATTAGTATAATCGAGCCGATTCTCTCACTCATGTGACTTCGGTCTTAAGAACACAGTGCAACTACCACTGCTACTGAGCATCACCTCATTCCTCCTCATCACTACCAGTGACATCCGGTCACAGCATTACTATCCAGGGTGAATCTCTCATGTAACATTAATTTGAATCATTCATGCAGTGTTCCTGGGTCTTTTTACCTTTATAGGGCACTCCAGCAAGCATGATATGAGGCGGAGAGATGACCAAGCATAAATGCAGCTAACTTTATTACAGTTCTATGGGACTAGTAAAATACTTGTCCATTTTAGCACTTCACATAAGTTATAATGGAGAGAACCGCATGCATCCATAGTCTCTCCCATTCTATACTTCAAATGGGGGAGAAGTGAAGCTCCACTCTCCCTATAGATTGGAAGTGGAACCGGCACCTATTATTCATTTACGCCAGATGCTTTCCATATATCATTAATGTCTCAGATTGTAGAATCCCTTTATGTTTAGTTATGGCCCATAGACTTGGTTTAATCTGACAATGTGGCCCTTAGGACAAGGTTGTGCATGCCTAGTCTATTGCTTATGGGTTAACTCCCAAGTGCCCTATTAGATACTAATGATGATTATGTAAAATGATAACTAAGTTTACAATGCAATTAAAAGTGGTGCTCACATGTTCTGCATAAATAAAAGGTGGAGTGATATTTATGTAATCTGTGTAACTAGATCAAGACATAAGACTTTAATGAAGCAGTACGATAAACATTATGATCATTATGACTATTTATATAGCGTGATCACTGCTGTCATGACACTTTATATAGAAAAACATTGGTAGATAAGGACAAAAGGCAATGCAACAAATAACAAAGGGTGTGAAACACCTGCCTATGTCAGTCTATAAAATACGGTACAGATTATGAATCTGTCACCTATGCCAAATTTTCTGGTTTTCTTACAACAATCTATTTTGTACTTTTCCGACTTGTCAAATAACCATCCACTATCATATATTAAAGGCTTATCTGCAACAAATGACACTCCTACATTCTCATTCACTGTGAAAACTTTGGGTTCCTAAAAGTTTGACCTCAATCTTCCAAACTTTTATAACCTGTTTAATGAAGCCAAACTAAAGTCCCCAATAAATACAGGTGCATCTCACTAAATTAGAATATCATCAAAAAGTTAATTTATTTCAGTTCTTCAATACAAAAAGTGAAACTCATATTATATAGTGTCATTACAAACAGAGTGATCTATTTCAAGTGTTTATTTCTGTTAATGTTGATGATTATGGCTTACAGCCAATGAAAACACAAAAGTCATTATCTCAGTAAATTACAATAATTAACAAAAAAACACCTGCAAAGGCTTCCTAAGCATTTAAAATGTCCCATACTCTGTTTCAGTAGGCTCCACAATCACGGGGAAGACTGCTGACTTGACAGATGTCCAGAAGGCAGTCATTGACACACTCCACAATGTCCCAGAATTCCAATTTTCATTTGGAAATCAAGGTCCCAGAGTCTGGAGGAAGAGTGGAGAGGCCACAATCCAAGCTGTTTGAGGTCTAGTGTGAAGTTTCCACAATCAGTGATGGTTTGGGGAGCCATGTCATCTGCTGGTGTAGGTCCACTGTGTTTTATCAAGACCAAAGTCAGCGCAGCCGTCTACCAGGAAATTTTAGAGCACTTCATGCTTCCCTCTGCCGACCAGCATTTTGGAGATGGAAATTACAGTCTCCAGCAGGACTTGGCACCTGTCCACACTGCCAAAAGTACCAATACCTGGTTTACAAACAACAGTGCTTGATTGCCCAGCAGACTCACCTGACCTTAACCCCATAGATCTATGGGGTATTGTCAAGAGGAAGACGAGCTGAAGGCTGCTATCAAAGCAACCTGGGCTTCCATAACACCTCAGCAGTGCCACAGGCTGATCGCCTCCATGTCACACTACATTGATGCAGTAATTGATGCAAAAGGAGCCCCGACCAAGTATTGAGTGCATTTACTGAACATACATTTCAGATTTTAAAAACATTTTTCAAGCTGTTATAAAGTATTCTAATTTACTGAGAAAATATCGTTTGTGTTTTCATTGGCTGTAAACCATAATCATCAACATTTACAGAAATAAACACTTGAAATAGATCACTCTGTTTGTAATGACTCTATATAATATGAGTTTCACTTTTTGTATTGAAGAACTGAAATAAATTAACTTTTTGATGATATTCTAATTTAGTGAGATGCACCTGTATTAGATTAACATTGGCTCAACCTGCTGGTATTGACGGGTTTGTCTGATGGTCTACTGTGTATGTGGGTCCCCGAACAATAATTTTATGGGAAGTTAAAGGGGTGGTCCGAAACTAATATTGATTGTATCCTTAAATGTCTATTATAATAATCTAATCACTTTTCTAACATACTTTAATTAAAAATTTCCTACCATTCCCTCTCTAATCTATCTGACTACTTTTTTATTTTTTTTACCTACTTCCATTTTGATGATGTTTCATTTGAGAATCCACAGTGCATGCTGGGATACTCAAACCAGATGTCATCAGGGTGCAGAGGCTGCGGTCACTGCTGCAGCCTCTGTCCCCACCCTGAAACGGAGCATCATCAGTGATGTCTATTCAGGGGTTGGGCTAGTCCCTGCTCTACTGAGCACGTGACTGTTAATTCCAATGTATGCTCAGTACAAGCTCCTTTGTCACTGCAATATCCTTTTCAATGCACAGTGACAGTGCGCTTCCTAGCTGGCTATATTGAGAAATTATGAGCCTGCAAGAGAGCGCACTGTCAGTGCACAATGTAAGGATATAGAATGTCTGATTTGAGACTGCCGATTTTTTAGCTAAAGATGTCCGGGAGTGGCTCTCTCAGAGAGAACACAGGAGAACTCAGCAGAGTAAGCGCTACAGTGTTTTGGTGAGTTCGGTAAGATAGTTTCTGGCCAAACGATTGGCCAAAACATTGTTCGGCCAGTAGCTATCTAATATGTATTCTGTACAAAGAAAAGGTATTAGTTGTCGAGATGACAAGTCTCAGACAGTATTTTGTTGAATTCAATGCTTGAATTGTGGTTTCAGATTAAGTCCCTACTTTGCAGTTACAATGCTTATAGTGTTTCTTTAAAAAGTACACTCTAGGCATACTGCTTCAATTAATTCTCAGGCTGTACACACCATAGTGGAAGTATACAGTAATTTACATTTAAATAAGCCTCAACAATAATTAAGTCCAATGATTTTTTTTCTTTTTTTGCTGATGGTTACACAATGCAATGATTTCATAAACATCATGAAGCCTATAGATTTCCTTCAGGTGAAAAATACTTACAAATAATGTCACCACGAAGTGATGAATTACTAGGAGCATTCATTAAAATGTGCTACATACAGTAAAAATGTCAAAATCCCCTGTGCTTCATATCTGCATTTAAAAACAAACAAAAAATCAATATAGTATGCCTGTCATGTGGAATTTCATAAAAGAAGTGAGGAAGTATTACATTCCTGGTAATTGGTTTCTACTTCGAGGTGAATCTTGCATAAAACATGATTGTTAATCCATTCCATTTCCTCGCACAGAGTACTAGACTAATGTTGACCAACATTTTGACTGTCAGACACAACAGACTTTTAGTTTATTTTTACATATTTTTGACATTGTCAGAATATTATGTCAGAGCTGTGCGCTTTTATTATTTTTTTTTTGCTTTTTTGGACAATGGTGTTACATTTAATGGTCTGTATATGTTTTTGCACATGCACAACATCGATAGATATTTTTATTTTCCTCTCAAACAAAAAGCTGCAAAAGCATTCTCCTGCTGATTAATATAGTTTAACTTTTGGTAATTTGATCTTTGAATTTTAATTTATGATGCAAGCTAGACCTGGGATTTAAAGGGATGTTTCAGTGATGGCAAGTACCAGCACATAGCTAGGATATGCCATGCCATTAATTGCTGGTTGTTAAGGAAAATAACCCCCCAACAAGAGATCATAGGGACCTTGACATTTTTACCAGGGAGCTCTACTGCATTAGGGTATGTGCACTTGGCGTATTTTAGATGTATAATTTTTGAAGAAGAAGATGCCTGAGGAAAATGCCAGCAGTATTTTCCTGTTCTGACATCTTTTTCAGTGGCTTTGCCGCCAGCGTTTTTATTTTTTTAAATTCTACATACAAAATAGTGGAAGCCATTAGGAGAACTGCCAAGTCACTTCTTATAGCCACTTCACAGCTTTTAAAGCTTGAATTGGTTAAAAGAAGTTGCGAAAGACTGAACACATGCACAGCAAGTCGTTTTGAAATTACTGTACATACAGTTACTGTTCATTCTTTTGGGCATTTTTTTCCATTTTTTGGGTTATTCCGGATGGAATCCGCCTAAAAAAGACATTGTATGCACATGCCCTAACAGGCACTATATAGAAAACGTCAACTCAGTCCTCTTCTATTGAGTAGTTTCATCTGACTTTTTTCCTTGAACTGAGCCAGAGATCTTCTCGCATTTTACAGGGAAAATATCTTAAGAAATACCTAGAACTAGCAAATTGTCAAGGCTCCAGTGGACGGATCCTGATCAAATAGTAAGTGATGGCACATCCAAGTAAAATTCCAGCAGGGAGAGATCTTGTCACCTCCGACCCTCATGTATTTTATGAAAACACATATTAACCTTATATTTTCTTATTCTGCACTGAAAACAGTATGGGAACGATAGCTGCGTATTAATATGTGCAAGCAGAGCTTCTTAGCTTCTTGTAGAAATGCTCTAAATTTAGAGTGTGTTTTAAAGTATTGCACATAGGTATTCTGACATTGTTTAGCAAATAAATTAAATAAAGATGACATCATTGTAGAAAATGATAAAAAAAATCAATTTAACTGCAGTTCCTTTATTAAAAGGAAATTTTACAGTTACAAAAAAATATATTTTTTAAAAAGTAACACATTGCAGTCTTATACTTACCAGCCGCCATCTTCAGCTCCTTCCAGTGCCACTCCAATCCCGTGCAGTCATCTTGTGACCACAACTTCTGACTGAACGGATGTGAGAGGTACCGGCCACATTGGTTTCATTCTGGCTCTCATAGACTTTATTGAGTTGTGACTTCCAGATCACTCCAGCAAACATTGGAGCAATCCAGCAGGTCATAAACTGCTCGACACCAACCAGAGCAGCGCCGATAATAGATGAAGACAGCGGCACCACTCCAGTGCTGCAATAAAAAAAAACAACTGTAGAGTGGTGTTTGAAATGTAATTTTTCATTGCAATAATAGAAAAAGTTTAACCACAGATCCACTTTGGATATATGAACATTCCAAGCTGTAGAGCACAATCCCCGTAGTTTCCCTCTGCTTTGATGCAGTGTCTGTAAGTTGCTTTTTCAATCCATAATAAGCAAAGAACAAACGTGTTGGCAATAAAAACAATATAAATTGTGCCAATGACAGGTTTGATTCACAGGCCCGTGACATGCAGGAGGACCCATGATAGCGTATAAGCATTTGATGCCTGAAAATATTTGTAGAGCTCTTTTCATAATTCATTCCCCTTTTCTCACAGCAAACATCTTTACATAGCACAGTTTTATGCAAACTCCCAAAGGAGCTGGAAAAAAAACAACAGCTTCTTGCTTGTAAAGAATATGAGAACTGAAAGCTAAAGCCGTGCACATAAAAAAAGTAAAATAAGAAGTATCGGTCCCAGAAATGCTCCCGCAGAAAGAAGAATTTTATAGAAAACCAACTAGTGCAGGAACGTCAGGAGAGAAGAAGATACTCCCTTTGAAGCTTCATTCTCTACAATCCTTTCAAAAGAGAAATGCATTAATAGTTCAAAAGAAACAAGAGGAAAAATCTGAAAAGTATGACCTACACATTTTTTTTTTCTTGAGTCTAAAAGTGTGGTCTGTGGTGTACAGAAACTAAGTAGCTAATGAAAAAAAAGTGATGCCTTCAGCGGTAATCTTGGTTTTAACTTGGCTTGCTAAATATGGACGACAGACTGTAATGGCCCCTATTTCATGGCTCATATGGGCAATCACATAGTTTTCCATAAATTCTTACAGAATTATCAGAGAACAGGACTGAGTAAAAAAGGAAAACTATTGATATGACTGTGGGTCTATTAAATCTGTTATAGTTCTCATAAGAATATGAAATACTTCCCACTAGACATCTGAGAGGCATTAATATTTTTGGCAATAATAATTGTAGGACTTACAATAAAAGTGACACCAACTTCCACTGAACATTCTTTCTATTTTCCATTCCCTCATCATGAATATACTGTATAGAATTTTATTTGTCATATATTGTGAATATTTAAGCCCTCTTCTTTTGTTGGTATGACAATTGTTTATTTTTATATGTATATATATATTATAGGCCTTGATCAAGGTCTGATGAGGACCAAAAACTTTGGCCCATTTACACTTGTGGAACTGTACATGCTAAGTTGTTTCATTTATCTTCATCCACACTTTGGAGTGCTTTCGCTTCTGCTCTCTACATTGTATAGGACCCTCCCTACCATAGAACACCTATTCTAACAGCCATGGTTGCCAACTAGTGATGAACGAGCATGCTCGTTACTTGAGATTTACAAGCATGTTTTCCGAGTATCTTCAGCGTGCTCAGGTGTTATTTTTCAGTCACTCTGTGCGCATAATTGGCAACTGTTTGACAGCTTTAATACATGTGAGGAATGCCTGTTTCTTATCATACTATCAGCCACCCACAGCTCACAGAAAGCACTCCCCATTCAGAAAGATAGGGTGGACAGTAGTGTAAGCAGCCTTTTCTTACCTCAGCACCCATGGTATTACCAGTATTAGATGAGATAGACAGGGTGGATAATAATAGTAGGAGCAGCCTCTTCTTACCTAAGCACCACGGGAATGTCCAATATTAGATGAGTAAGAGAGGATGGACAGAAGTGTAGACAGCCTCTTCTTACCTCACCATTCCTGGTATACTCAGTATTTTATCAGAAGGACAGGATGGACAGCAGTGTGAGCAGCCTCTTCTTACCTCAGCATTAGTGTTGAGCCACCCCCGTAGTGTTCGAGTTCGGTTCGGTTCGTCGAACACCCGTGTGTTCGCCGAACTGTTCGTCGAACTGTTCGTCGAACACCTTCGAACACCGTTAAAACCAATGGCAGGCAAACAAAAACACATAGAAACACATAGAAAACACCTTCAAAGGTGTCCAAAAGCTGACAAACTGCTCAGAAGACACAACTAACACATGGAAAAGTGACAAGTACATATAGTCATGCGAAAAGAAAAGAGGTGGAGGAGTAAAAGGAGGGGGAGACACAGATATAGGCATGTCATGCCCTTCTAAAATCCAAAAAGTGAGAAGCCGAGACGGCCAGTCCGCTCCTGCCCGTGCCACCTCCGTGTCGCCGGGTTTGTGCCAGAGCCGCGGTGAACCCTGATGGCCAGCCCCCCTCTCCCAATACTGGTGCCTGTCCGCTGGTGGGTCGAGAGAGCCCCCCTGTGGTGGAGGCAGCTCTAAGCTTTTTAATTTAAATTGTCCCTCTAATTTGAATGAATACACTTTAAATCCATTTACAAGGATCTATTGGAGGGCAAGTCTCATGCCAGCAGCCGCGGTAATTCCAGCTCCAGTAGCGTCCACTAAAGCTGCTGCAGTTAAAAAGCTTTTATAAGGATTGAGCTCGGCTGTCCACCGCAAGGCATCCTAGTGCCAGTCCCAGCCCCTATGCCTTGGGGTGCCTCCTGATGCTCTTCACTAAGTATCCCGTGGTCCCGAAGCATTTCCTTTGAAAAAATTAAGTGTCCAAACTACAGGTGGTGTAGCTTGCTTAACAGCCGGGATAATCCGCTGACTAGCAGACACTGCTACTAGGCACAAAGTATTTCCTGGGCTAGATGCAGTTAAAAATTTGTAAGTAGATACTCTCGTTGGATGCTGAGAAAGCATTCCATAGAGTCTCCTGGCACGCCATATATGATTCTCTTAAAAAGCTTGGGGTAGGGGTCTAGGGGACCCTTTTATAGCCAAAATCACGGCCCTGTATCACAATACGTCACCTAGGCTGAAGATAAATGGAACTGTAGCACCGAGGGCTCGGTTGCTACAGACGTATTGCACCTCACCCAGAGGTGTGATATCTCACTCTCAGATAAGGATGGAGTGTGGATCAGGACCCGACACCTGCATGCATTACACCACATTGCCGTGGGGCAGGGCGACCAATATGCCCCTGAGATGGGCACGACAGTCCCTGTCCCTGGCTGGAGTGGGGGGAGGGAACACTGAGGAAGGGGAACCCTGCAGTGCAGGAGCAGGGAGGAAGCAGTTCCTGGGTGCATTGAGAAGGGAGTATAAAAGGTGGGCACCATCTTAGTTCAGTGCAGAGAAGTCTGAGCAGAAGTGGCAGGGAGCAGGGGCTCTGCATGAGCTCTGCTCCGGAGGCGGGCCTAGTAACAGAGGCCCAGGCCTGCAAGAGGGAGAAGGAAGGAAGAGGAGCGGAGAAGGCTCCAGGAACGAGGAATGAAGGGATCCCAGGGGTGCGGACGGGCGAGTCGCCACCGCACGCCCGAATCCACCTGCGTGGAGGGGTCAGGCCAAAGGGGGAGACCGGTCCCCGAACTAGTGGAGGCAGGAAACGACCCTCAGCTAGAAACCGGAGGCTCTGACATTTTATGTGGCGCAGCCCCTTGCTCCACCCGCTAGGAAGGCACCACATAGGGTCAGGGAAACTGGCGCCAAGTTTACCAAGAGGAGGCCCGAGGCAGCCGGACAGAAGTGTTGGTAAGAAAGGCCAGACAAAGGACACACAAAGCGGGTCCTGTGAAGCGCTCCAAAGTTATCTGGGAGTTGTCTGAGCCCCTCACCTGGTGAGCACAGTACGACGTGGGCAGCCGTTACCTGCAGACGTGGTCTGGATAATAAGAACTGTGAGTAAAGGTCCTGAACTGCATCACTGACTCCGTGTCGTTACTGCTGCTGCCCTGCACCATCACCCCCATCCTCCGCATACACTGCCCTGAGGCTATACTCCTCCCGTGGGGAGTTATGCTACGCTCTGCTGCACCCACAACACCAGCCTTAGCGGTCTGCCCTGTAGCGGCGGTTCACTCTGACCGCAATCCACGGGTGGCGTAGTCGGACATTTAAACATCAAAACCACATAAATAGTTCCGCCACTGGTTTGACCGCCCTGAGCCACGGAACCGGATCGCCGCCACGAAGACTACAACCACCAGCATCCACCAAAAAGGGTCCGGCTCCGGGTGTCCCAAGGCCCAGGGGGTGCGTCAGAACATTTTCATCACCTTTCACAATCACCAATGGGACAAGGCAGGGATGTCCTCTGTCCCCTCTCTTATACATCCTAGTGACGGAGCACCTGCTCTCATCAATTCGCCATAACCCCAATATTAGGTGGATTGAGGTGGGAGGCACCGAGTACAAGTGCTCTCTATTTGCTGATGATGTCCTAGTATATATCACTCAATCACATATATCCATCCCTGCTGTTATGGCTGAAATAGATCACTTTGTTACATGGTAAAATTTTAAAATCAATGCAGCGAAGTCTGAGGCCCTCGATGTCTCCCTCCCTAAATCCATATAGGATTCCATCCAGTCCAACTTTCCCTTTGCCTGGCCCTCACAGGGTATCAAATACTTAGGAATTCCTATTCATAGAGACCTCTCCCATCTATGTTATCTTAATTTTGGGCCCTTTATTGAACAATTCCATACAGACCACGGTTGGCAAGTTAGAACTGTAAGATTCACTACGTGAACCACTGGTGTTTTGTGGAAAAGCACATGTACACCGCGTTCCAAATTATTATGCAAAAAGTGTTTAGGAGTGATAAGGGAAGAATTTGTTTGTTTGTCAGTTAAACTCATTGATGGTGATGTGTGCCAGGGCTCTTTATATCACTGTAAGCAATTGCAGACACCTGTGCTAATTAGTTTGGCAGGTGTGTCCAATGAAAGGCAAGACTACTTAAGAAGGCTCTCTCACATTATTAAGCAGCCTACATTTTCTGCCAAAATGGGAAAGAAAAAGGATGTGTCGGCTGCTGAGAAGCAACAAATTGTGGAGTGTTTAGGTCAAGGCATGACTACAATCAACATTGTGCGATGATCAGGATGAAGTGTCTTGGCAATCAAGAAGTATGTAGCTGATTCACAGTACACACGTGTGCGTGCTGATAAGGGCAAATTGAGGACTCTTTCCTACAGGCAATTACGTCAGGTTGAAACAGCAGCGGCAAAAAAGCCTTGTCATAGCAGCAGACAAGTTTTTGAAGCTGCTTGTGCCTCCAACGTCCCCCGAACAACAAGATGCAGGGTCCTTCAGAGGTTTGCAGCTGTGCATATGCCATCCTGTCGACCTCCTCTATCCACTTCACACAAGCAGAAACGGCTCCAGTGGGCCAAACATTACATGAAGACTGATTTCAAAACTGTTTTGTTCACAGATGAGTGCCGTGCAGCGCTCGATGGTCCAGATGAATGGAGTGGAGGATGGCTGGTTGATGGACACCCCACGCAAACACGGCTACAGCGCCAACAAGGAGGAGGTGGAGTAATGTTTTGGGCTGGAATCATGGGGAGAGAGATTGTCGGCCCCTTTAGGATCCCTGAAGGCGCTAAAGATGAACTCCATAATGTATGTGGATTTTCTCAAACAGCACTTCCTGCCATGGTTCAAGAAGAAGAACCGTGTATTTCACAGCAAGATCATTTTTCTGCATGATAATGCACCATCTCATGCTGCACATAAAACATCTGCATCTCTGGCTGATATGGGCATAAAAGGGGACAAACTTATGGTGTGACCCCCATGCTCCCCTGACCTCTACCCCATTCAGAACCTTTGGAGCATCATTAAAAGGAGTGTCTATGATGGCGGGAGGCAGTTCACATCTAAGCAACAGCTCTGGGAGGGTATTCTGTCCTCATGCAAAACAATTGAAGCAGAAACCATCCAAAACCTGACAAATTCAATGGACGAGAGAGTTCAGAAGCTCCTTTCGAGCAAGGGGTCCTATGTGAAAATGTAACATCACCTAGAATAAAGTTTTGAGTTGAAAACTGTTTGATTTCAGTTTCTAACAACCTGCTAATGCTTATAATTTCAAAAATGACCATTTTTTTGGTCTTTATTAAAATGAAAAGGTTGATCGAAAAGTTTGGGGGATCTAAGAGTGTGGCAACCCAGTAGTCATGATTACTTCGAATTCTGACAATATGAGGGTCATGCTGCAGGTAGTGCAGCAAGAAGGCACTTATGTGTCTTGCGCATCTCGGAGCCCCAAAATTATTTTCCGGGCTAGATGCAGCTAAAAATTATTTTTAATTTTAAATCTGGTGAAGCTTATTATAGATGGCCTAATAGGATCAGTGCTGCACACTGCTACAAAGCCCAAATTATTTTCCAGTCAAGATACAGATAAACATGATTAGTAATTTGAAAGCTTAAAACGGTTGGTAGGGTGATTTTAACCAATCATCAAGCTTTTACTCTCCCCAGGATGACACAGGGGTAGAAAAGTCGTTTCGGATCCATGATTTGTTCATCTTTATGAACGTGAGTCTGTCTACATTATCAGTGGAGAGCCGCGTGCGCTTATCTGTCAGCACACCACCAGCAGCGCTGAACACACGTTCAGACAGAACGCTGGCTGCGGGGCATGACAAGATCTCCAAGGCGTAAGTGGCTAGCTCCGGCCATTTATCCAGATTGGAAGCCCAAAAAGAGCAAGGGTCCAGTGACACAGTCGTGGCTTCAATGTTTACTTGGAGATACTCCTGTACCATCGTCTCTAGGCGTTGACTATGTGTCAGACTTCTTGTCTCCTGTGGCCTTGCAAAGGATGGGCTAAAAAAGTGGTGAAATGATTCCGCAAAATTGATGTTACCAGCAGATACTGTGGTTCTGTTACGGTTTGAGTGCTGAACACTTGACGGTCCCACGGTTGGCAAGTTGGAACTGTGAGATTCACTACGTGCACCACTGGTATTTTGTGGAAAAGCACATGTAAGATTCTGCAACAGTCTCTGCTGATACTCCTGCATGCGTGCATCCCTTTCTATGGCAGGAATAATTTCTGCAAATTTACTTTTGTACCGGGGATCTAACAGTGTGGCAACCCAGTAGTCAGGATTATTTCTAATTCTCACAATTCGAGGGTCATGTTGCAGGTAGTGCAGCAAGAAGGCACTCATGTGTGTTGCGCATCCAGGAGCACCAAGTCCCTTTGTGTTGGTGGCGAGGTAGCAATCATGCTTCCTTCCTCTGTCCTCTCCCCCCAACCTCGCACAACAGAAATGTGATCAAGGTCTCCCTCATCTGATGAGTCTTCCATCAGTTCGTCCTCCACTTCTTCCTGGGCTCCTGCACCTTCCTCACTAGTTTGGCTGCTACCATGCGCCCTGGTAAAATCATCTCCCCCACCCTCACATGCCTGCCGCCTTGGTGCTGCCGACCGTCTGGACCTTGCAGATGTTAGCCCTTCCGCATACAACTCCTCCTCCTCTACTTCCTCCACCTCCTCTTGTGCCACCACCTGACTCCGAATTCTGTTTAACATGTGCTCCAGCATGTAAATCACCGGAATAGTCATGCTGATAATGGCATCGTCAGCACTAAACATCTTCATCGCCATTTCAAAACTGTGCAGAAGGGTGCATAGGTCCCTGATCTGAGACCACTCCTCCAGCGTGATTTGCCCCACCTCTGAATCTCGTTGGCCCAGGCTATACGTCAGAACGTATTGCACCAGGGCTTGTCGGTGCTGCCACAGTCGCTGCAACATGTGCAGAGTTGAATTCCACCGGGTAGGCACATCGCATTTTAGCCGGTGAAGTGGCAGGCCCAACGACTTCTGTAGAGATGTAAGTCGCTGAGCTGCGGGATGCGAACGGCGGAAGTGAGCACACAGCGACCGTGCCCTCTGCAGAAGGCCATCTAGTCTGGGATAGTGGGCTAAAAATTGCTGGACAACCAGGTTCAACACGTGAGCCATACAAGGCACGTGTGTGACATTGCCCCGGCGAAGGGCCGCACCCAGGTTTGCAGCATTGTCGCACACGGCCTTCCCTGGTTTCAGGTCCAGTGGAGACAACCATTCATGAAATTGGTTCTCCAGAGCTGACCACAACTCCTCAGCTGTGTGACTCACATTTCCCAGACATTTCAATGTAAAAACCGCCTGATGACGTTGAGCCCTACTGCCAGCATAGTAAGGAGGTGTGCAGGATCCCTTCTGCGCAGTTAGAAAGCTTGTGGCATGACCAGACAGCCTTTGGGTGCAGGTGGAAGACCGAGAGGAGGTTGAGGAGGCAGAAGCAGTGGAGGAAAAATGACATAAAGAGGATTGACGCACAACTCGTGGGGACGGCAAGACTTGGACAGCAGCCCCTTGTCCTGCTGTCACCATAGTTACCCAGTGCCCAGTCAGCGACATGTAACGCCCCTGTCCATGCCTACTCGTCCAAGTGTCTGTGGTGAAATGCACCCTGTCACACACAGAGTTTCTCAAAGAAGCGGTGATGTTGTGTGCGACATGCTGGTGGAGCGCAGGCACACCTTTCTTTGAGAAGTAGTGCCGACTGGGCATCTGGTACTGGGGCACTGCGACGGACATAAGGTCTCGAAAATCCTCTGTGTCCACCAGGCGGAAAGGCAGCATTTCTGTAGCCAAGAGCTTGCAGATGGTGAAATTCAACCTCTTAGCTTTCTCATGGCTAGGATAAAATGGTCTTTTACTTGTCCACATCTGAGGGACCGAGGGCTGGCTATTGTGCTTAGACGGGGTTGATAAGGGTGTCCCCGGCAAACTGCCGGTCTGTGAGGAAGATGCAGGCGGACATCTTAGGTTGCCTTGATCCAAAGGTGGTGCTATCGATGTCGGACAGCGCTCAAGACCAGCTGGTGTTACCACCTCCAAAGAAAATGATGACCTGCCAATCACGCTGGCTGTTGCGGGTAAAGAGGTGGCAGGTCTGCGCCCCAAAACAGGTGTGACTGCTGTCCCCCCAGTCACAGAGGATGAAGAGGCCGCGGATGCACAAGATATGGCAGACGGTGGTTGGCCCGGCCGGCTAGACCGCATTGTAGCACACTGAGCTTCCCACTGCAACTTATGCTTCATGTCCATGTGCCGGTTCATGCATGAAGTACTCAAACTATGTATTTTTTGGCCTCTACTTAGCTTTTGCTGACAAATGTTACAGATAACACGAGTTGGGTCATCTTTATCGATCTGAAAAAATGCCCAGGCTATGCAAGGCTTAGCACCCATGCGACCTGAAGAGCCACCACGACTTGTGGTGAGAGGCAGAGTTGTGTTTGAGGATGCAGTTGTTGACGTGCTTCCAGTACTACGTCTCTGTCCAGGAAGGCGCAACCTGACCTCGTCGTCACTAGCATCTTCCTCCACCTCCTCTGCTGACCTCATCTCTTGGCTGACTGTGGGTTGACAGTAAGTGGGATCTCCGACCTCATCATCATCACCCTGTGCGTTATCACACCCGTCGTCCTCAGAGCCAACCTGTTCCTGCCCTGACAAAAAACTAAAGTTGTCGCTCCAATCAGGTATTTGAGTCTTATCATCGTCTTCCTCATTGTCTCCACCAACAGGAGTTACAGTTTGGGAATGAGGGTCTACATTATGGTCAGAACCTTCTGCGTCTGGTCCTGGATCCGACTCATAAAGATTCTGGGCATCAGTGCAGATCATTTCCTTGTCTGGATTCACAGAAGCGCTGGAGTCGACCTCTGATTCCCAGGCTATAGTATGAGTAAACAGCTCTGCAGACTCAACCATCTGTTCTACCTCATACTCAGACGGGCAGCTGGAGATTTGGGAGCTGTGAGGAAGCAAGTGCGATTTGGGTGACACCTTTGAGGACTGGAGTATTTGTGATGTTGAAGTTGATGTGGAGGAGAGCCCACTTAAAGGAGCACTTGATATCCGTTGAAGCACTTGCTGTTTTTGTGCCTCATCTGGAATTTGTAGCGATTGGCGTGGCCGTAAGAAAGGGATCTTATCACATTGTCCGCTAAAAGAAGTAGACATTTTAGTTTGGCTGGAAGATGGTCTTTCTTCTGCACCTACCCCACGGACACAACCTTTTTTCCCCTTCCCAACACGCCTATTCCCCTTTCCACCAGCAGCAGGCCTTTTTCCACTCATTTTGGTAGTTAACTAATTCACAACTCTGGAGTTGTTTGCACAAAAAAACAATGGATGGTAACCGAGCAGAGCTGAGTGGCCAAACTGTGGTATTAGGCCAAAACTATTGGCTGGGTTAGATGCAGAAAAAAATTATTTTTAATTTGCAACCTGATGGAGGTCAGTATAGATGGACTAATAGACCAAGTCCCACACACCGCTAGAAGCCCAAATATTTTTTCAGAGCTAGATGCAGAAAATTTTTTTATTCAATTTGCAACCTGATGGAGGTCAGTATAGATGGACTAATAGACCAAGTCCCACACACTGCTAGAAGCCCAAATATTTTTTCAGAGCTAGATGCAGAAAAAATATATTTTTAATTTGCAACCTGATGGAGGTCAGTATAGATGGACTAATAGACCAATTCCCACACACCGCTAGAAGCCCAAATATTTTTTCAGAGCTAGATGCAGAAAAAAATTATTTTTAATTTGCAACCTGATGGAGGTCAGTATAGATGGACTAATAGACCAAGTCCCACACACCGCTAGAAGCCCAAATATTTTTTCAGAGCTAGATGCAGAAAATTTTTTTATTCAATTTGCAACCTGATGGAGGTCAGTATAGATGGACTAATAGACCAAGTCCCACACACTGCTAGAAGCCCAAATATTTTTTCAGAGCTAGATGCAGAAAAAAAATATTTTTAATTTGCAACCTGATGGAGGTCAGTATAGATGGACTAATAGACCAAGTCCCACACACCGCTAGAAGCCCAAATATTTTTTCAGAGCTAGATGCAGAAAAAAATTATTTTTAATTTGCAACCTGATGGAGGTCAGTATAGATGGACTAATAGACCAAGTCCCACACACCGCTAGAAGCCCAAATATTTTTTCAGAGCTAGATGCAGAAAAAAATTATATTCAATTTGCAACCTGCTGGAGGTCAGTATAGAAGGACTAATAGAACAAGTCCCACACACTGCTAGAAGCCCAAATATTTTTTCAGAGCTAAATGAAGAAAAAAATTATTTTTAATTTGCAACCTGATGGAGGTCAGTATAGATGGACTAATAGACCAAGTCCCACACACTGCTAGAAGCCCAAATATTTTTTCAGAGCTAGATGCAGAAAAAAATTATTTTTAATTTGCAACCTGATGGAGGTCAGTATAGATGGACTAATAGACCAAGTCCCACACACTGCTAGAAGCCCAAATATTTTTTCAGAGCTAGATGCAGAAAAAAATTATTTTTAATTTGCAACCTGATGGAGGTCAGTATAGATGGACTAATAGACCAAGTCCCACACACCGCTAGAAGCCCAAATATTTTTTCAGAGCTAGATGCAGAAAAAAATTATATTCAATTTGCAACCTGCTGGACGTCAGTATAGAAGGACTAATAGAACAAGTCCCACACACTGCTAGAAGCCCAAATATTTTTTCAGAGCTAAATGAAGAAAAAAATTATTTTTAATTTGCAACCTGATGGAGGTCAGTATAGATGGACTAATAGACCAAGTCCCACACACTGCTAGAAGCCCAAATATTTTTTCTGAGCTAGATGCAGAAAAAAATTATTTTTAATTTGCAACCTGATGGAGGTCAGTATAGATGAACTAATAGACCAAGTCCCACACACCGCTAGAAGCCCAAATATTTTTTCAGGGCTAGATGCAGAAAATTTTTTTATTCAATTTGCAACCTGATGGAGGTCAGTATAGATGGACTAATAGACCAAGTTCCACACACTGCTAGAAGCCCAAATATTTTTTCAGAGCTAGATGCAGAAAAAAATTATTTTTAATTTGCAACCTGATGGAGGTCAGTATAGATGGACTAATAGACCAAGTCCCACACACTGCTAGAAGCCCAAATATTTTTTCAGAGCTAGATGCAGAAAAAAATTATTTTTAATTTGCAACCTGATGGAGGTCAGTATAGATGGACTAATAGACCAAGTCCCACACGCTGCTAGAAGCCCAAATATTTTTTCAGAGATAAATGAAGAAATAAATTATTTTTAATTTGCAACCTGATGGAGGTCAGTATAGATGGACTAATAGACCAAGTCCCACACACTGCTAGAAGCCCAAATATTTTTTCAGAGCTAGATGCAGAAAAAAAATATTTTTAATTTGCAACCTGATGGAGGTCAGTATAGATGGACTAATAGACCAAGTCCCACACACTGCTAGAAGCCCAAATATTTTTTCAGAGCTAGATGCAGAAAAAAATTATATTCAGTTTGCAACCTGATGGAGGTCAGTATAGATGGACTAATAGAATGATGCTATGCCCAAAAGATTTTACTTCACTAGGTGCAGTAAAAAAATTGGTATTCTATACACAGGTGGTATATCTTGCAACACAGATAGGCTACTCCACTGACTAACACACTCTGCAATAGGCCAAAAAGGATTAGCTTTGCTAGATTCAGCCAAATGCTGTGAAAAAAAACTTGCACAGCACTGGCACAGACCTGCCTGGCAAAAACTGATAGGAACTGATGTAACCTAGTCCTGAAAAGGACTCCAATTACAATTAGTCTTTACTCCCATAATCTATCTATTTAAGAGCACAGACCTGCCTGATAAAAGTCGTAGGAAATGCTGTAACCTAGTCCTTAAAAGGACTGCAATCACAACTATTCCCTACTCCCAAGCTATCTGTATATTTGTGCGAAAATTGGCTTGAAATTAACAAGGTATAGCGCACACAGCAACAGCGGTGCCGTCTAACACGCAGCTGCAGCAGTGAGAAAATGGTGGCGACGGGGAAAATGGCTTGGTCTTATAGGGCAAGGACATGTGACATACACTGCCAATCACACATGCCCTTGCTTGTGTGAAAAAAAGCACTTCGCTCCGTGTGTGCGCTGCTGATAGGCTGACAGATTGCACCTCCCCACTGCAAATGCAGGAAAGAGAAAAAAAAATGGAGATCTTCATTGTTCCTGCAGAGATCCATCCCCTGCCCCTCCCCCCGCCCCGCTGTACACTCAAACTGCGTATTAACATTAATTTTCATCATTACTGAGAAAAAATCCAGTTATGATTTTGGTGCACGAACAGTTATCGAACATAACCTCGAACAGCCGAATTTTTTTCAAATTGTTCGTGTTCGCCGACCGGCTCGAACACCGCCCAAAACAGCTCGAATTTGAGATTGGCGAACAGTTCGAGTAGAACAACGCTCATCTCTACTCAGCATCCCTGATATCTTCTGTATCATATCAGAAAGACAGAGAGGACTGCAGTGTTAGCGGCCTCCTATTACCTCAGCATCCCTAGTATCTCCAGCATTATATCAGAAAGACAAGATGGACAGCAGTGTGATCAGCCTCTTCTTTCCTCAGCATTCCTGGTATCTTCAGTATTATATCAGAAAGGCAGGATGGACAGCAGTGTGAGCAGCTTTTTCTTACCTCAGAATACCTGGTATCTCCGGTATTATATCAGAAAGATAGAGTGGACAACAGTGTGAGCAGCCTCTTCTTACCTCTGCACTGTAACGCTCACGCCCGGACTGTTTGGTGTGAGCTTGGTTAGTGGTCCCACTGGGCCACGAATATAGGAGTGCCTGGAGGGGCGTAACTAGGAGCCTTGCCAGATTCGACCATGGGCGCACGACGGCTTAATCGACTCCGTGTTCCGAGGAGGGATGTGGGAGGTGGCCCAGGTGCTACTCCAGGTCAGACCCTGGTCACACAGCTGTTGAATTCAGGAATGGGCAGCTTTGGCTGGTATGCAGACAAATGGGTACTGGCAGGCATTACTCGTATACAGACAGGCGGGTACTGGCAGGCACGGCTGGTATACAAACAGGCGGGTACTGGCAGGCACGGCTGGTATACAGAAAGGTGGGTACTGGTAGTTAGGTAAACAGGCTGGATAGGGACCAGTACAGATTGGGATACAGGAACAGATCCGCAGATGCGGAGGGCAATCGGAGCAGGGCAGAGCAGAGCCGCAGGTGCGGAGAACAAGCGGAGCAGGGCAGAGCAGAGCAGAGCCGCAGGTGCGGAGGACAAGCAGAGCAGGGCAGAGCAGAGCCGCAGGTGCGGAGGACAAGCGGAGCAGAGCAGAGCTGCAGGTGCGGAGGACAAGCAGAGCAGAGCCGCAGGTGCGGAGGCCAAGCGGTGCAGGGCAGAGCAGAGCCGCAGGTGCGGAGGACAAGCGGAGCAGGGCAGAGCAGAGCTGCAGGTGTGGAGGACAAGCGGAGCAGAGCAGAGGTGCAGATGTGGAGGACAAGCGGAGCAGAGCAGAGCCGCAGGTGCGGAGGACAAGTGGAGCAGGGCAGAGCAGAACCGCAAGTGCGGAGGACAAGCAAAGCAGGGCAGAGCAGAGCCGCAGGTGCGCAGGACAAGCGATGCAGGGCAGAGCAGATCAGAGCCGCAGGTGCGGAGGACAAGCGGAGCAGGGCAGAGCAGAGCCGCAGGTGCGGAGGACAAGCGGAGCAGGGCAGAGCAGAGCAGAGCCGCAGGTGCGGAGGACAAGCAGAGCAGGGCAGAGCAGAGCCGCAGGTGCGGAGGACAAACAGAGCAAGGCAGAGCAGAGCCGCAGGTGCGGAGGACAAGCAGAGCAGAGCCGCAGGTGCGGAGGACAAGTAGAGCAGAGCCGCAGGTGCGGAGGACAAGCGGTGCAGGGCAGAGCAGAGCCGCAGGTGCGGAGGACAAGTGGAGCAGGGCAGAGCAGGGCAGAGCAGAGCTGCAGGTGCGGAGGACAAGTGGAGCAGAGCAGAGGTGCAGATGTGGAGGACAAGCGGAGCAGAGCAGAGCCGCAGGTGTGGAGGACAAGCAGAGCAGGGCAGAGCAGAGCTGCAGGTGCGGAGGACAAACAGAGCAAGGCAGAGCAGAGCCGCAGGTGCGGAGGACAAGCAGAGCAGAGCCGCAGGTGCAGAGGACAAGCGGTGCAGGGCAGAGAAGAGCCGCAGGTGCGGAGGACAAGCGGAGCAGGGCAGAGCAGGGCAGAGCAGAGCTGCAGGTGCGGAGGACAAGTGGAGCAGAGCAGAGGTGCAGATGTGGAGGACAAGCGGAGCAGATCAGAGCCGCAGGTGTGGAGGACAAGCAGAGCAGAGCAGAGCCGCAAATGCGGAGGACAAGCAAAGCAGGGCTGAGCAGAACCACAGGTGCGCAGGACAAGCGATGCAGGGCAGAGCAGATCAGAGCCGCAGGTGCGGAGGACAAGCGGAGCAGGGCAGAGCAGAGCCGCAGGTGCGAAGGACATGCGGAGCAGGGCAGAGCAGAGCCGCAGGTGCAGAGGACAAGCCGACCAAGGCAGAGCAGAGGTGCAGGTGCGGAGGACAAGCGGAGAAGAGCAGAGCTGCAGGTGCAGAGGACAAGCGGAGCAGACCAGAGCCGCAGGTGCGGAGGACAAGTGGAGCAGGGAAGAGCTGCAGATGCAGAGGACAAGCGGAGCAGAGCAGAGCCGCAAGTGCGGAGGACAAGTGGAGCAGGGCAGAGTGGAACTGCAGGTGCAGAGGACAAGCAGGGCAGAGCAGAGGCGCAGGTGCGGAGGACAAGCAGAGCAGGGCAGAGCAGTGCAAAGCCGCATGTGCGGAGGACAAGCGGAGCAGGGCAGAGCAGAGCTGCAGGTGTAGAGGACAAGCGGAGCAAAGCAGAGCTGCAGATGCGGAGGACAAGCGGAGCAGAGCAGAGCCGCAGGTGTGGATGACAAGTGGAGCAGGGCAGAGCGGAACCGCAGGTGCAGAGGACAAGCAGGGCAGAGCAGAGGCGCAGGTGCGGAGGACAAGTGGAGCAGGTCAGAGAAGATCCGCAAGTGCGGAGGACAAGCAAAGCAGGGCAGAGCAGAGCCGCAGGTGCGCAGGACAAGCGGTGCAGGGCAGAGCAGATCAGAGCCGCAGGTGCGGAGGACAAGCGGTACAGGGCAGAGCAGAGCCACGGGAGCGGAGGACATGCGGAGCAGGGCAGAGCAGAGCCGCAGGTGCAGAGGACAAGCGGACCAAGGCAGAGCAGAGGTGCAGGTGCGTAGAACAAGCAGAGCAGGGAAGAGCTGCAGATGCAGAGGACAAGCGGAGCAGAGCAGAGCCGCAAGTGCGGAGGACAAGTGGAGCAGGGCAGAGTGGAACTGCAGGTGCAGAGGACAAGCAGGGCAGAGCGGAGCCGCAGGTGCGGAGGACAAGCAGAGAAGGGCAGAGCAGAGCAAAGCCGCAGGTGCGGAGGACAAGCAGAGCAGGGCAGAGCAGAGCTGCAGGTGTGGAGGACAAGCGGAGAAAAGCAGAGCTGCAGATGCGGAGGACAAGCGGAGCAGAGCAGAGCCGCAGGTGTGGACGACAAGTGGAGCAGGTCAGAGCGGAACCGCAGGTGCAGAGGACAAGCAGGGCAGAGCAGAGGCGCAGGTGCGGAGGACAAGTGGAGCAGGTCAGAGAAGATCCGCAAGTGCGGAGGACAAGCAAAGCAGGGCAGAGCAGAGCCGCAGGTGCGCAGGACAAGCGGTACAGGGCAGAGCAGATCAGAGCCGCAGGTGCGGAGGACAAGCGGTGCAGGGCAGAGCAGAGCCGCGGGTGCGGAGGACAAGTGGAGCAGGGCAGAGCAGAGCTGCAAGTGCGGAGGACAAGCGGAGCAGAGCAGAGCCGCAGGTGCGGAGGACAAGTTGAGCAGGGCAGAGCAGAGCCGCAGGTGCGGAGGAGAAGCAGTGCAGGGCAGAGCAGAGCCGCAGGTGCGGAGGACAGATGGAGCAGGGCAGAGCAGAGCTGCAGATGTGGAGGACAAGGGGAGCAGAGTCGCAGGTGCAGAGGACAAGCAGAGCAGGGCAGAGCAGAGCAGTGCCACAGGTGCGGAGGACAAGTGGAGCAGAGCAGAGCCGCAGGTGCAGAAGATAAGCGGAGCAGGGCATAGCAGAGCCGCAGATGCGGAGGACAAGCGGAGCAGGGCAGAGCAGAGTCGCAGGTGCGGAAGACAAGCAGAGCAGGGCAGAGCAGAGCCGCAGATTCAGAGGACAAGCGGAGCAGAGCAGAGCCGCAGGTGCGGAAGACAAGTGGAGCAGGGCAGATCAGAGCCGCAGGTGCAGAAGACAAGCGGAGCAGGGCACAGAAGAGCAAATCCGCAGGTGCAGAGGACAAGCGGAGCAGGGCAGAGCAGAGCCACAGGTGCGGAGGACAAGCGGAGCAGAGCAGAGCCGCAGGTGCGGAATACGAGTGGAGCCTCGCAGAGCAGAGCTGTAGGTGCAGAGGACAAGCGAAGCAGAGCCGCAGGTGCGGAAGACAAGCGGAGCAGGGCAGAGCAGAGCCACAGGTTCGGAGGACAAGCGGAGCAGCGCAGAGCAGAGCCACAGGTGCGGAGGACAAGCGGAGCAGGGCAGAGCAGTGCCGCAGGTGGGGAGGACAAGCGGAGCAGAGCAGAGCCGCAGGTGCGGAAGACAAGCGGTGGAGGGCAGAGCAGAACAGAGCCGTAGGTGCGGAAAACAAGCGGAGCAGGGCAGAGCAGAGCTGCAGGTGCAGAGGACAAGCGGAGTAGAGCAGAGCCACAGGTGCAGAGGACAAGTGGAGCAGTGCAGAGCAGAGCCGCAGGTGCGGAGGACAAGCGAAGTAGGGCAGAGCAGATCCGCAAGTGCAGAAGACAAGCGGAGCAGGGCAGAGTAGAGGAGAGTCGCAGGTGCGGAGGACAAGTGGAGCAGGGCAGAGCAGAGCATAGCTGCAGGTGCAGAGGACAAGTGGAGCAGGGCAGAGCAGAGCCGTAGGTGCGGAGGACAAGCAGAGCAGGGCAGAGCAGAGCCGCAGGTGCTGAGGATAAGCGGAGCAGGGCAGAGCAGAGCAGAGTCACAGGGATGGAGGACAAGTGGAGCAGGGCATAGCAGAGCCACAGGTGAGGAGGACAAGCGGATAAGGGCAGAGCAGTGCAAAGCCGCAGGTGCGGAAGACAAGCAAAGCAGGGCAGAGCAGAACAGAGCCGCAGGTGCAAAGGACAAGTGGAGCAGGGCAGAGCAGAGCAAAGCCGCAGGTGTGGTGGACAAGCGGAGCAGGGCAGAGCAGAGCCACAGGTGCGGAGGACAAGCGGAGCAGGGCAGAGTAGAGCCGCAGATGTGGAGGACAAGCGGAGCATGGCAGAGCAGTGCCGCAGGTGCGGAGGACAAGCGGAGCAGAGCAGAGCCCCAGGTGCGGAGGACAAGCGGTGCAGGGCAGAGCAGAGTAGAGCAGCAGGTGCGGAAGACAAGCGGAGCAGGGCAGAGCAGAGCTGCAGGTGCAGAGGACAAGCGGAGTAGAGCAGAGCCACAGGTGCAGAGGACAAGCGGAGCAGGGCAGAGCAGAGCCGCAGGTGCGGAGGACAAGTGGAGTAGGGCAGAGCAGATCCGCAAGTGTGGAAGACAAGCGGAGCAGGGCAGAGTAGAGGAGAGCCGCAGGTGCGGAGGACAAGCGATGCAGGGCAGAGCAGAGCATAGCTGCAGGTGCAGAGGACAAGTGGAGCAGGGCAGAGCAGAGCCGCAGGTGCGGAGGACAAGCAGAGCAGGGCAGAGCAGAGCCGCAGGTGCAGAGGACAAGCGGAGCATGGCAGAGCAGAGTCACAGGGACGGAGGACAAGTGGAGCAGGGCATAGCAGAGCCACAGGTGAGGAGGACAAGTGGAGAAGGGCAGAGCAGAGCCGCAGGTGCAAAGGACAAGTGGAGCAGGGCAGAGCAGAGCAAAGCCGCAGGTGTGGTGGACAAGCGGAGCAGGGCAGAGCAGAGCCACAGGTGCGGAGGACAAGCGGAGCAGGGCAGAGTAGAGCCGCAGATGTGGAGGACAAGCGGAGCATGGCAGAGCAGTGCCGCAGGTGCGGAGGACAAGCAGAGCAGAGCAGAGCCCCAGGTGCGGAGGACAAGCGGTGCAGGGCAGAGCAGAGTAGAGCAGCAGGTGCGGAAGACAAGCGGAGCAGGACAGAGCAGAGCTGCAGGTGCAGAGGACAAGCGGAGTAGAGCAGAGCCACAGGTGCAGAGGACAAGCGGAGCAGGGCAGAGCAGAGCCGCAGGTTCGGAGGACAAGTGGAGTAGGGCAGAGCAGATCCGCAAGTGTGGAAGACAAGCGGAGCAGGGCAGAGTAGAGGAGAGCCGCAGGTGCGGAGGACAAGTGATGCAGGGCAGAGCAGAGCATAGCTGCAGGTGCAGAGGACAAGTGGAGCAGGGCAGAGCAGAGCCGCAGGTGCGGAGGACAAGCAGAGCAGGGCAGAGCAGAGCCGCAGGTGCAGAGGACAAGCGGAGCATGGCAGAGCAGAGTCACAGGGACGGAGGACAAGTGGAGCAGGGCATAGCAGAGCCACAGGTGAGGAGTGCAAGTGGAGAAGGGCAGAGCAGAGCCGCAGGTGCAAAGGACAAGTGGAGCAGGGCAGAGCAGAGCAAAGCCGCAGGTGTGGTGGACAAGCGGAGCAGGGCAGAGCAGAGCCACAGGTGCGGAGGACAAGCGGAGCAGGGCAGAGTAGAGCCGCAGATGTGGAGGACAAGCGGAGCATGGCAGAGCAGTGCCGCAGGTGCGGAGGACAAGCGGAGCAGAGCAGAGCCCCAGGTGCGGAGGACAAGCGGTGCAGGGCAGAGCAGAGTAGAGCAGCAGGTGCGGAAGACAAGCGGAGCAGGACAGAGCAGAGCTGCAGGTGCAGAGGACAAGCGGAGTAGAGCAGAGCCACAGGTGCAGAGGACAAGCGGAGCAGGGCAGAGCAGAGCCGCAGGTTCGGAGGACAAGTGGAGTAGGGCAGAGCAGATCCGCAACTGTGGAAGACAAGCGGAGCAGGGCAGAGTAGAGGAGAGCCGCAGGTGCGGAGGACAAGCGATGCAGGGCAGAGCAGAGCATAGCTGCAGGTGCAGAGGACAAGTGGAGAAGGGCAGAGCAGAGCCGCAGGTGCGGAGGACAAGTGGAGCAGGGCACAGCAGAGCAAAGCCGCAGGTGCGGAAGACAAGCAAAGCAGAGCAGAACAGAGCCGCAGGTGCAAAGGACAAATTGAGCAGGGCAGAGCAGAGCAAAGCCGCAGGTGTGGTGGACAAGTGGAGCAGGGCAGAGCAGAGCAGAGCCACAGGTGCGGAGGACAAGCGGAGCAGGGCAGAGCAGAGCCGCAGATGTGGAGGACAAGCGGAGCATGGCAGAGCAGAGCCGCATGTGCGGAGGACAAGCAGAGCAGAGCCGCAGGTGCAGGAAGACAGGACAGGGCTCTGTTCACATGGAACAGATAGGGAAACACAGGAAGATAGCTAGAACACATGATGTAGATACGGAGGCAGGGAAACGAGGCAAGGAGAACCAGATACACACAAGGTACTTGCTATGAAGTAGCGAGTGGACACAAAACTCACAAACAGAAGTACAGAGACAACGAGTAGGAGTTAGGTACTGCAGGAAAAGAGAAGGATTGGACATAGAGACAAACAGGTAACGGGCTAGGACACAGTATAGACAGGAACTGACACAGGAATGAGATACAGGAATGAGCCTGGGCATTCAGCCCCCAGGGTAGCGGAAATAGACTAGAAGTAACAGAAACAGGTAATGGGCCTGGGTACTCAGCCCCCAGGGTGGCAGAAAGAGGCAAGATTCAGGACAGGACCTAGCAACTCACAGTTGAACAGAACACACTGTAAGAATGTGTTGCTCAAGTACCTCCTACTGGGTGGAGGAGGTTTAAGTATCCAGTGACTCACAGCAATAGGCTGGGGACGCATTAGGACTGAGCACACTGTAACTATAAGAATCAGGAAGTTCCAGCGCCGCCGCCCTAAGCTAGCAGACAAGAGACATGCACACAGCAAGTAGAGGAGCATAGTGCACAACCTGGACTGGTAGGTAAGTTGGTGGTCTTGCATGGTGGGAGATGGTAAGCCATGCCAGCACGTCGCCAGGGATGTTATATGGACCCTTAATATCTCCAGTATTAAATAAAAAAATCAAGGTGGACAGTAGTGTGAGTGGCCTCTTCTTACTTCTGCACCCCTGGTACCTCTAGTATTAGATCAGAGAGACTCTTGTGCCCCACATATCACTCATTTCTCTCAATACAATCAATGCAATCCCACAACTCCTTGTTACGGCATTTGCAGTGAAGATCCAGTTTCCATATGCAATACATTTCATCTGTGATCACCATACTCAATTTTCAATTTGCCAATCTAGCAGATCAGAATTTACTTTTCATTTTTGTATTCTATCATTGTACAACATTATAACAGCAATGTTATGTGTACAGAACTGTTCCCAAACAGTGAAGGAAATTAGATGAATAATTGAGTAATTACATATTTTTTTTTTATAATCTAGTGTTGAACTTCTACAGCTCCGTGCCCAGAGATAAAGGAATAATAGACTGTATGCACCTGTTTCCATGAACTGAATAAAGGGAAGAAAATCAAGTCCTAATAAAAATGTTCTTTAAATTAGAAAATAAAACAAGTAGCTGGAAATGCACAAAAATATTTATAGATCTTGTTTAAGCCATTGGATAAATATATTATTATATAATAATACAGTATATATTATAAATATAAATTATTTATGCATAAGGAATAATGCACCTATGGTAATATTAGGATCTCAGAAGCCATAACCAGAGTTTGAACACAGTGTGAGCATAGTGTGCTTTGATTCTCTCCGGTGAGGAAGACATGGAGAAAAAAATTTCTTCATCTCCTTCAATTTGTGAATGTGCGGAAATCATATTGCACTCAGATGTCATCCGAGTGCAGTCCGATGTTTCCCATGCACTCATTGACTTGCATGGCCAAGTTGCGATTTTTTTCCTTGGAAAGTTTCTGTCTGAGGAAAAAAATCAGACATGTGCATGACCCTCTGTCTTGTTCCTGCCCCTGAAGACAATTGCGTAGTGTGAATACTGTCATGAATTTTTACTGTGTTTTATGGTGACAGTTGAAATGTAAAATGTACAGAGTGTAATGTAAACAATGCAAAGTGTGATAGGTACTGATGCTGCTGTGTAGGTACTGCAAAGGTAACGACTAAGGTAACTCTGGTACACTCAGCTCAGGGGTAGGGAAAGTATAGGACATGATTTAGTGCCTAGGATAGAGATAGACAGATACTGTAGGAAGATGGAACCACGTGAGGGAAACATAGTGGATCTCAGGAATACTGCGGTGCCGGACGGGAATCCCTAGGGTTAACAGGACCTGTTAAAGTAGGGATAGTCCAAGCTGAATGTAAGAAAATGATTGAAATGTACTGTGTTGATGGAACTGGAGGGCGCTGTGCCTGATACTGCATGTTAAAGACTGATGCACTTGAACTGTTCAGTAAAATTGAACTTGTTAAAATGAACCCGGTGTCCCCTAATGTGTATGCGGCTGTTCCTAGAACCAAGGATCTGGATACAGCGGAGGCCTGCAGCCTGCAAATGAGAGCAATGCAATGTACACAGCATCACACATATGGACTGGGACACCATTTGTTTGTAAAATGCCAAGGTGTTATGGAGCACGGGTCGCCGATGGTCACCGTCCTGGGCACCTTACAGCTCCATAGACTATCATTGGTCCGAGTGCTATCCGGTGTTTTGTCAGATTGCACTCGGACAGCAAATACGCTCGTCTGCACCTGCCCTTAGTGTAAGTAATCCATTTGCCAAAGCTGCTGGTAGATTTCCATACTTTATTTTTTGTTTCTCTATTTTATTATCTTTATCTTATTTTTGCTGCAGAAAGAAAGTTAAACCATTGGAAAATAAAACAGATTCTTAAAAAAACATGACTGTATCACTTAATACTGCAATTTTCTCTTAACCTAAAAAACCATAGTTTGAAATACCAAGGACGGGCACATTTGTCTATCTGTCGTTTTCTCACTAACACCGAGAAATCATTTGGGTAATGTTACATAATGGGTGTCATTTTTTTTGTGCATTACATTCTGTAATATGTTTGTATTCAAAAGAATTCATGAGAAGAATAGCACAGAAAATACATATGTCATTGAGAATCACTGAGTCAATAACAGTGTTTATCTTTTAAGAAAATCTTACTTTGCAAACTACTATATTGCAAACTCAAAGCTTCCTGCTGTTAAGCCTTTCGATAGGGTCAGCCGAAAGAATACAGCAAAATCTCTTTTCATCTAGAGTATAACATATCTTTACTGCTGGCTTCTAGACGTTTGTATCAGCCTGTCCTTCAACAATTGGCACAGACCACAAGTGAGCTAACTAGGTGTCTTGCATTCCCTGGTCCTGTTCCAGTTTTTAATGGCCTGTCCAATTGTTCTGATGGATTTTATCTAGAGGTTAAAAAGTCCTGTTTTATTCCAACTAGCCTTTTCCCTTCCCATCAAATAATGATTCTGAATCTGTTCCCTTCACGCCATCCATTTTGCAGGCTGCCTTGTCACTCTCGTGGGACGGAAGTCTTCTCCTGCAGCCTTTCTACGGGGGCTTTAAGAACACAGACCAAGCAAGTGATGAATAACTCAGTGTTCAGACACCAAAGTGGAAATGAAAATACTTTTATAAAGCGAAATCTCTGTAGCGATAGCTCAGAACACACAGCAAAAGCAGAGGCATTCAATTCTAGGAACAGCAGGATGAAATAAACTGGTTTGGGGTTTGACCGCCCTGGTTGCCTTCTATCTGTTCACAGACTGTGATATTTGGTCCCTGGGAAAGTTACAAAATACCAACATCTCTGTGTTCATCGCATGAGGCCAAAGCACATTTATTTTATACCTTGCATTAGATGAGAAATTAAACTTTAAACTCTGTTTAGAGGAGACTAAGGGATGTGAATATTTTATAAGGAGCATCTATGTGCAGATCTGGTAGAACGTAAGAGAGAGCTAGATAGTTACAGTTGGGTTTAATGCACTTTTATAGAGTAAAGTTAATAAATGGATGTGAAACTATCATTCAGATACAGTCCGGTGCTCACTGCGTGTCTCGGGGATTATGCAGCGGAATCCAAAGACAAGCTAAAATTACAGAATAAACTGTTCTGTACGCCACTTCTGTATTGATTGCTGATCTGGTTGAATGGGAAGACAGGGTTCATGAACAAAAAGTGGAAAAAGAAAAAGTAAACCAAACAGATATTTTAGAACTGCATTTGTTAACTTCCACTGCTCATTTTGGTTTTTCGTTGTATATATTTTAACATAGGGCAGCATTTAAGCCGAGGGAGCGAGTGTGTTTGGATATAGACATAGTCAATAATTTCAATGGATAAAAACAAGAAACAGTTCTTTACTTAAATCTGGTTCTATAAGGAGAAATTGCTCCAAGGGAATAAGAGCTGCATATTTCTCATAGTCCAGAGGCACAACGAATAGGAGAAGAACCTAGTCATGAAGACCAGTGCAACCAATTGACAACTGTTATTGTTTCTGAGCTGCTTCAATCACATATGTATCCGATCAGCTTCAGGAGTATTGTACCTAAAAATCTACCAGTGTATCTTTACAAGGGGCTTTTAGATTATAGAAAACCCTTGTCCCCCATCTCTAGTTTGTGTTAAAAACAAATTGTACTTTACTCAGATTACCCGGCTCCAGTGCTGAGTCTCTGCTGCGCTGAAGAGTTGTCAACAAGTCAGCAAATATCTGAGGTCAGCGGATCTGCATGAGTGATGGCATGAGCTGCTCAGAACCGCTGAGCTCAGTTCTTGGTTGCAGCGCTCTTGTCGTGATGTGAGCACTGCAGACAATAACCAACACCGGGAGCAGCAGCCAAGACTCAGCGGTAAACTTGGAGAGAGTGGGTAAAGCTCAGTTTGTTTTGTAGTCAGGGGACAGGGGTTTACCACACAGTTTGTTTTGTAGTCAGGGGACAGGGGTTTACCAAAGACAGAAAATCATTTTAACACATGCTCAATGTTTCACATCTTCCCTATGCTGTAGGAACTGAACTGAGGCCTTTATCCCAAGTTCCAGATCCTTCACACTTTCTGCTGTAGCCCCTGGGAACAACTCTAGGACACTAACCAGAATGTCAAAATAACCCAAACCAACATAGGCAGGAGGCTACAAATACTTTGCATCTGTGGCACCCCTCAGGGTTCGGTCGCCACAGAGGTACTGCATCTCACCCAGAGGTGTGGTATCTCACTCTCAGGTAAGGAAGGAGTACAGCTCGGGACTTTAACACCTGCATCCAACACATACCCGCAGTGGGGGTAGGGTGAGATTGCTCCTAAGGGAGAGCACAGTCCCGGGTCCCTAGCTGTGGGAGGTGCTATGTAGTGGGTGTGGGTGGAGGAAGTAGCTTAGGGGAGCACATGAGAGGAAGGTATATATAGAGAAGCCATCTTGTTGAGTTGAGTTCGGTCCAGTCAGAACAGTCTACAGGAGAAGAGTGGAGCAGGGCTCTGCAGGAACTCTGCTCAGGCAGAGGGCCTGAGGAGAGGCCCAGGACTGAAGGAGAAGGAGAGAGGAGCAGGAAGGGCTCCAGGAACAAAGGAAGGGACCCCAGGGCTACAGGCAGTGCTGGAGGCCACCCGTACGCCCGAATATACCAGGAGGTGGAGGGGTCAGGCCACACAAAGGGGACCGGTCCCTCAACTAGCAGAGTACTTTATGTCTCAACTAGAAACCGGAGGCTGCAGTATTTCAAGTCCTGCAGCCAACAGTCCATATCAGTCTCACCAAGAAGGTAGCTATAGAGGACCCAGGGGACGGAACAGACGTCACCCGACAAGGCCCGCAGGTACCGGATTGGGACACTAGGTATGAGGTGCAGGGAGATGGCCAGAGAGAGGACACAGAAGGGGGTCAAGTACTCCGGAGCTATCTGAGGGTTGCCCGAACCCCTCCCTGAGTAAGCGCAGCACAACGAGGGAAGTTACACTGGTACCTATAACTTGGACGGCAATAACCGTGAGTAAAGACCCTGAGGACTGCATCCCATTGTCTCTGTGATTATTGCTGCACCATCAAACCCTGCAATACAACGCCCAGCATCATCACCTACTATATCTACACTGCCCTGGAGCTAAGCTCTACCTGTGGAGAGCCACACCAGCTTTGCTGCACTGACATCAGCTCCAGAGGACCTGCTCCGCAGCGGTGGCTCCCTTTAGCCGCATACCACAGGTGGCGTCACAAACTTTGTACATAAATCCCCTGTAAATATTCCCCTTCTGATTGACCGCCCTGGGTCATGGACCGGATCACCGCCACTGTGACATCTCCCCTAGCAACGACCGGCCCGGCACTGAGTACCCCACAGCCCAGGGGGCGCATCGATCACAGGGTCACGTCAATAATGCAGCATTATTGTGCCCTCACTTAGACTTGGAAGGATTGCTGCCATCAATCACTGATCATGGCGCCTGAGACCAAACTGAACCGGAGCCATGACTGATGCACCATGAGAATCCATCACATCCTACAATAAAGTGGAAAAATACAACATTGCCAATAATGTTTAAAGGCATAGTACTGGAGATGAGCAGATCTGGCAACATTCAAATTTCCCAAATTGCATGGATTTTCACATGAAAATCGACTTGCTACAAAGTTATTCTCCACAAATTGAATGTTTCATATTATGCTCAAGGTTCTTCCCAAACCCCAGAGCATACTAAATGTAAGATGTAAAAAAGAAAACAAAAAGAAAAATACTCATCTCACCACTCACCTGTCTGGCCGGACGCTACCCACTGTCTGATCCTTAGACGGATCAGCTACTTTACATCGTCAAGCGCCGCATCTCTGGTGTCCTCATTTTAGAACAAGACTTCCAGTCGCAACCAGGCCTCAAAAATCCCTGTGTGTTGCAACTTCATAACCTCATGACGTGCAGTGACCTGTGAGGCTTGGTCGCAGCGGGAATTCCCATTCTAGAGTGAAGACACAGAAGAGACAGTGGTGCAAATAAGGAGCATTGAGGTTCAGATGGTGAGCAGTGAGCAGCAGGGCAGCCTGAGAGTTGAGCGGTGAGGTGAGTGAGTTGGCCATCATTTTGCTGAACTTACGTAGAGCTAATGACAAAAAAATCTGTATTCTGGAAAACACAAATTCTTGTAAAATTTAGGTAAAATTAAATTCCACTCAAATAAATTTGCGCATCTCTACTCAGTACTTAACACCAAACCATACATGTAAAAGTTATTGCATAACAAAGTACAGTTGGGGGTCAACTCTGACACAAACACATGGGCCGTCATCTTTACCATAAAATAACATGTAGATATTCCAAATGTAAACTGATAACTGTGTTATAAACAAAGCAAAAAAAATGAGCCAAGGTTTTTGCTTTGGTTCAGTTTTTTCTGTTTTGTACAAACAGGGACGTGGCTCCCCCTTGTCTGATGTCCATTTTATTTATATAGCTTTCCACGGGCGGGTGGCTGCACAGTCGGGAATCAGTCCCGCTTTACCCTTATCTATTTAGGTGTCTGCTGACATATAGTGAGGTGAACTACAATAGTTAGGTACAGTCCCGATTGGGTCACCTTGTCGCGGTGGGATGGCTTTTATGCTTTTTTTATCAAAATAGTGTTAACTAAGTTCCCTATATTATCTACATGTAATATTACTATTCACTTACTCATTACAGGGTATTTGCTCATTTTTTTTTTATCTTAGGTTCTGATAATTGTGCTATTAGTAATTATAACACCAATATCAATGTACATGTTTTACTTAGTCTTGCTTGTGGGTGAATCATGGTGACACCAGAGATCCACCTGGAACTTTATAAAAGTTGAGGCCAAACATAGGCCAACTTGAGATGTAGCCATGGTGGGTCCCATTCCACTTGCTACGGAGTAGTAAAAGAAATGCATCATTTTTCTCAATGCTACTGATAACAGCCATTTGACCTTTGGCAGAAGCAATAAAAAATGTTTGATCTGCCATTAAAAAAATGAATGTGGTAAACCCTCTGACATTACACTTAGGGTATGTGCACACGATGCATTTTTTATGCGTTTTTGCTGCGGCAAATCTGCGCGGATTTGGCCCCAAAAACGCATTGCAAATCTTATCCCAGCATTTTCTATGGGATTTTGGAAGATCTGTGCACATGATCAGGAATTTTCCTGACAGGATTTCATGTGCGGAAAAAGAAGCAGCATGTCCATTCTTTGTGTGGATTTGCCTGCGTTTTTCCTATACAATGCATTGGAAAAAAAACATGGCAAATCCGCAGGCAAAAACGGACATAAAACGCAAAAAAAACGCATAAAAAACGCACATTATTTCCGGGGCATTTCTGATGCCAAGAGGTACAGAACCTTGCAGAAACGCTGCAGAAATTTCTGCAAGCAATTCCTGATCGTGTGGACATAACCTTAGAATTAGGACTGTTCCAACATCCGTTTTCTTTGTACATGTTCAGTAGTGTTGAGCCACCCCCGTAGTGTTCGAGTTCGGTTCGGTTCGTCGAACACCCGTGTGTTCGCCGAACTGTTCGTCGAACTGTTCATCGAACACCTTCGAAAACCGTTAAAACCAATGGCAGGCAAACAAAAACACATAGAAACACATAGAAAACACCTTCAAAGGTGTCCAAAAGCTGACAAACTGCTCAGAAGACACATGGAAAAGTGACAAGTACATATAGTCATGCGAAAAGAAAAGAGGTGGAGGAGTAAAAGGAGGGGGAGACACAGATATAGGCATGTCATGCCCTTCTAAAATCCAAAAAGTGAGAAGCCAACACGGCCAGTCCATTCCTGCCTGTGCCACCTCTGTGTCGCCGGGTTTGTGCCAGAGCCGCGGTGGACCCTGACGGCCAGCCCCCCTATCCCAATACTGGTGCCTGTCCGCCGGTGGGTCGAGGCCCCCCACGGTGGGGGGGGGAGTAACATCTGCAGAAGAAAGACCATCTTCCAGCCAAACTAAGATGTCGACTTCTTTTCGTGGACAATGTGATACGATCCCATACTTACGGACACGCCCATCGCTACAAATTCTAGATGAGGCACAAAAACAGCAGGTGCTTCAACGGATATCAAGTGCTCCTTCAAGTGGGCTCTCCATCACCTCAATTTCAACATCACAAATACTCCAGTCCTCAGAGGTGTCACCCCAATCGCACTTGCTTCCTCACAGCTCCCAAATCTCCAGCTGCCCGTCTGAGTATGGGGTAACAGAGATGGCTGAGTCTGCCCAGCTGTTTACTCATACTATAGCCTGGGAAACGGAGGTCTGCTCCAGAGCTTCTGTTAATCCAGATGAGGAAATTATCTGATCCGATGCCCAGAATCTTTATAAGTTGGATCCAGGACCAGATGAAGAAGGTTCTGAGCATAATGTAGACCCTTGTTCCCAAACTGTAACTCCTGTTGGTGGAGACAATGATGAAGACGATGATGAGACTCAAATACCTGATTGGAGCGACAACTTGACTTTTCGGTCAGGGCAGGAAGAGGTTGGCTCTGAGGGCGACGGGTGTGATAACACATAGGGTGATGATGACGAGGTTGGAGATCCCACTTACTGTCAACCCACAGTCAGACAGTCGATGAGGTCAGCAGAGGAGGTGGAGGAGGATGTGACTAGCCCTAGGGATGGGGATGACTCGGTACCCGGGCATTTGCCTGGCCTTGGGGATGTCGCGGTGGTCGGCTCCCGGGCCCGTACCCTGGGGTCTCTCTTTAAAAGGGTGGATAATTGTTAATTTTATAAGAGTTCATGACGCCACCTGTGGTATCTGGTGACAAGCACCAGCGCTGCAGCAGTCCACTGAGGCCGGTGATAAGGCAGCTCGATGGTATAGCTCCCCACAGGTGGAGCTAGGTCTCAGGGCAGCGTATGCAGGGGGAATGCAGGACAGGCGAGACCCAGCTGGGTCAGAGCAAGAACGGGAACGGACACGGTAGTCACTTCAGTACCTTTTACTGGTGGAAATTCAGGCACATCCCGGAGCACTGTAGGGTGAAGGGTGCATATCAGGATCCTCCCCAATGAGCGGGTGAAGGGCCTCCTGTTTCTTGCCTCTGCGTAGTAAGTTTCTGACCTGCCTGGAGCTAGGCCTAACTTTGTCTCTGTCCTGCGCTGGCTGACCTTGTGGTAGGGCCTTCTCTTGGAGTTCACGCTCCCAGTATGCGGGGCCTAAGCGTCTCCTGGCTCTGTTACATATCAGCACCTTAGCGATCCTGGGACTTGTAGTTCTCCAGGGATTCCGGTTATGCCTTACTGGGTCATAGAGATCCCGGTAAGCTCGGATCCTGTGTCCGGTAAATGCTTCGGGGTAAGCTGGTTAAGCTCCTCTGCCCCTTATGTACTAACTCGCCACTCGCCTTCGGCCTACTCGGGCCCTCACTAGGCTATACACACTAACGGCAGCTTGCCGGGCTTCACTGATCTTACGGCACCGGCACACCTTAAGCTCTATCTGGGCTCCCTGAATCTAGCAAGCAGGAGCCTCGTGCTCCACTGCTGAACTATTAACTGCGTTCTCTAGACTAGACTAAGCTCCACTGCAGACTGACCTCTCTTAGGCTTCTCTACTGCAGGAACTCTTCAGAGGAACTGAACTGCCTAGCTCCACCTTCCCTATTTATATCCCTAACGGGCTCCCTCTGCTGGTCTGAGGTGGAAGGTGGAGATGTGTGAATGTTTATGGGGGCCTCTTGTGGAGGATTCCATCAATGCACTCTTGTAGGATCTGTGATACCAAGCGCAGCGGGGCATCACAGATGCTATTGACGACGAGGTTAGGTTGCGCCTTCCTGAACAGAGACGGAGAACTGGAAGCACGTCAACAACTGCATCCTCAACCACAACTCTGCCTCTGACCACAAGTCGTAGTGGCTCTTCAGGTCACATGGGCTCTAAGCCTTGCATAGCCTGGGCATTTATTCAGATCGATAAGGATGACCCAACTCGTGTTATCTGTAATATTTGTCAGCAAAAGCTAAGTAGAGGCCAAAAAATACATAGTTTGAGTACTTCATGCATGTACCGTCACATGGATATGAAGCATAAGTTGCAGTGGGAAGCTCACTGTGCTACAATGCGGCCTAGCCGGCTGGGCCAACCACCGTCTGCCCCATCTTGTGCATCCGCAGCCTCTTCATCCTCTGTCACTGGGGGGACAGCAGTCACACATGTTTTTGGACGCAGACCTGCCACCTCTTTACCCGCAACAGCCAGTGTGATTGGCAGGTCGTCAGTTCATTGGGAAGTGGAAACACCTGCTAGTGTTGAGCGCTCTCCGACATCGAGAGCACCACCTTTGGATCAAGGCAACCTAACATGTCCGCCTGCATCTTCCTCACAGACCGGCAGTTGCCGGGGACACCCTACTCAACACCATCTAAGCACAACAGCCAGCACTCGGTCCCTCAGATGTGGAAAAGTAAAAGACCATTTCCTCCTAGCCATGAGAAAGCTAAGAGGTTGAATTTCACCATCTGCAAGCTGTTGGCTACAGAAATGCTGCCTTTCCACCTGGAGGACACAGAGGATTTTCAAGACCTTATGTCCGTCACAGTGCCCCAGTACCAGATGCCCAGTCGGCACTACTTCTCAAAGAAAGGTGTGCCTGCGCTCCACTAGCATGTCGCACACAACATCACCGCTTCTTTGAGAAACTCTGTGTGTGACAGGGTGCACTTCACCACAGACACTTGGACGAGAAGGCATGGACAGGGGCGTTACATGTCGCTGACTGGGCACTGGGTAACTATGGTGACAGCAGGACAAGGGGCTGCTGTCCAAGTCTTACCGTCCCCACGAGTTGTGTGTTAATCCTCTTTATCTCGAACTTCCTCCACTGCTTCTGCCACCTCAACCTCCTCTCGGTCCTCCACCTGCACCCAAAGCCTGTCTGGTAATGCCACCTGCTTTCTAACTGCGCAGAAGGAATCCTGCACACCTCCTTACTATGCTGGCAGCAGGGCTCAACGTCATCAGTGTTTACTTTGAAATGTCTGGGAAATGTGAGTCACACAGCTGAGGAGTTTTGGTCAGCTCTGGAGACCCAGTTTCATGAAAGGTTGTCTCCACTGGACCTGCAACCAGGGAAGGCCATGTGCGACAATGCTGCAAACCTGGGTGCGGTACTTCGCCGGGGCAATGTCACACACGTGCCTTGTATGGCTCACGTGTTGAACCTGGTTGTCCAGCAATTTTTAGCCCACTATCCCGGACTAGATGGCCTTCTGCAGAGTGCACGGTCGCTGTGTGCTCACTTTCGCCGTTCGCATCCCGCAGTTCAACGACTTACATCTCTACAGAAGTCGCTGGGCCTGCCAGTTCACCGGCTGAAATGCGATGTGCCGACACGGTGGAATTCAACTCTGCACATGTTGCAGCGACTGTGGCAGCACCGACAAGCCCTGGTGCAATACGTTCTGACGTATAGCCTGGGCCAACGAGATCCAGAGGTGGGGCAAATCACGCTGGAGGAGTGGTCTCAGATCAGGGACCTATGCACCCTTCTGCACAGTCTTGAAATGGCGACGAAGATGTTTAGTGCTGACGATGCCATTATCAGCATGACTATTACGGTGATTTACATGCTGGAGCACATGTTAAACAGAATTCGGAGTCAGGTGGTGGGACAAGAGGAGGTGGAGGAAGTAGAGGAGTCGTATGCGGAAGGGATAACATCTCCAAGGTCCAGACGGTTGGCAGCACCAAGGCGGCAGGCATGGGAGGGTGGGGGAGAGGGATTAACCAGGGCGCATGGTAGCAGCCAAACTATTGAGGAAGGTGCAGGAGCCAAGGAAGAAGTGGAGGACGAACGGGCAATGGGCATGGAAGACTCATCAGATGAGGGAGACCTTGATCACATTTCTGTTGTGCGAGGTTGGAGGGAGAGGGCAGAGGAAGGAAGCATGATTCTTACCTCGCTACCAACACAACAAGGACTTGGTCCTTCTGGATGCGCAAGACACATGAGTGCCTTCTCGCTGCACTACCTGCAACATGACCCCCGGATTGTCAGAATTCGAAGTAATCCCGACTACTGGGTTGCCACACTCTTAGATCCCCGGTACAAAAGTATATTTGCCGAAATAATTCCTGCCATAAAAAGGTATTGACGAATGCAGGAGTATCTGTTGCAGAATCTTACATGTGCTTTTCCACAAAACACCAGTGGTGCACGTAGTGAATCTCACAGTTCTAACTTGCCAACGGTGGGACTGTCGAGTCTTCATCACTCAAACAGTAACAGTAACACAGTATCTGCTGGTAACAGCAATTTTGTGGAATCGTTTCACCACTTTTTTAGACCATCCTTTGCAAGGCCACAGGAGACAAGAAGTCTGACACATAGTCAATGCCTAGAGAGGATGGTACAGGAGAATCTCCAAGTGAACATCGAAGCCATGACTGTGTCACTGGACCCTTGCTCATTTTGGTATTCCAATCTTGAAAAATCGCCGGAGCTCGCCACTCACGCCTTGGAGATCTTGTCATGCCATGCAGCCAGCGTTCTCTCTGAACGTGTGTTCAGCGCTGCTGGTGGTGTGCTGACAGATAAGCGCACGCGGCTGTCCACTGAGAATGTAGACAGACTCACGTTCATAAAGATGATCAAATCATGGATTCGCAAGGACATTTCTACCCCTGTGTCATCCTTGCGAGACTAAAAGCTTGGGGATTTGGTAAAATCACCTCACCAACCGTTTTAAGCAACAGTGGGGCAATTGATGCCACTTAACCCTAGAACGCATGACCATAAAAATCTACACTTTCACATACCTGGGGTCCTTTGGGCCCGTGTGCAAATAACATGGAATAACTCAAACTCAAATGACAAACAACTATATACATGAAGAATACCTAGAGTTTCAAAATTCTAACTAAAGCAATCTTGCAGAAAATAGAAAACAATTAACTGGGCGGGCCTGCAAGGCCACTGGTATGCGTTCTAGGGTTAAGTGGTGTCTGTGCCACAATTTTGGGAGTCCCCTTGCTGTGTCTTACGTGACGTTGGCATCGTCAATTCCAGGTGGGTTGGGTCGCACCCCCCCCCTTTTAACTGTAAGAAACTACATACACTATGGCTTGGGGTAACACAGATGGTTGAGTCTGAAGAGCTGTTTACTCAGAGGTCTGCTCCAAATCTTCAGTGTCTGCTAGTCAGCGTAGAATTTTTAACTGCATCTAGCCTAGGCAATACTTTGGGCGTAGTAGCCCAGCTGCGAAGCAAGCTGCACCGCCTGTGTATCTAATAAGAATTTTTAAATTAATCTAGCCTAGGCAGACTGTGGGGACCCCCAACCAAACCCAGATGCTCAGCCCCCCTACCGCCCCCCTTTCATGGACAACCCAATAATGTAACTCTTACAACTGGATGGGTGAGGATCGGTCACAGCTTTATTAACTCTTTATACTCATTCCATTAGAAAGGCATTTTATTTCTAAAATAATTCAGCTTGTTGCAGCATGCCCTGGGTCCCCACTCCGGCAAGTTGGCCAACAAGTGTAACTCTCCAACATGTCCTTTCTATTTCCAGGCCACGGAGGATCCAGCGTACTCGTATGCAGGACTCTGACCCCCACCCATCACTCTTAACGCTTGTTCCACTCCGTCCTGGAGTCCTGACAGGAATATGTCCAGTCCAATATCTATTAAGTGAACACCGTCGGGCCGTATGAGGCCTGCTTTATCTCCTTCCAGTTGTCGGTGTCGTATCACTACACCGCCTCTGTCTCTTCTAAATTTTTCCATCCGAATATTTATTACCCGCCTTGTCCATTCGATGGCCGTGATGTCTCGCGCACCTTGCCATACCGCTATCGGCACAATCTCTGACCATACTATAGCTAATTCTGTGAAAAATTCTCTGAAGCGCTCAGTGTCTAGTTTCATTATTGCCATTAGTTATGCGCTCTTGTGATGACCTAGGTTGTTTCCCCCGGCCTGTATAACTAAGATGACCGGACCTCTTGCCTCTCTCCCTACCTTGATTACCTCCATTAGTACCTGTGGCCATAGCAGGCCTCTAATACCTCTCCAGTTGAAATATGTGTTATGAAACTCTAATTTCCTCCCGCCTGGGCGGACTTTCGCCCTTTTTTGTGCCCAATATATATACGAGTGGCCTATCACTCACACTGTTGGCTTAGCGTCACCTGTAAAAGAAACAAACCACGTTAGGATAACAAGTCCGGTCTTATGTATATCGCCAAACACGTGGATCGCCATCTCCCTATCCTCTGAACTTCCGTTTCTGACAGTCCTGCTCTTGCTGCTTCCGTGGCCGCACCTATGCGGAATGAGTGTGTCCCGTAATCTTTGGGGTGGTTCCCTGCCGATGTTATGCATTTATTAAATATAGCTTGTAACAGGTATCTTGATAATGGCGTTCCATCAATGTGTGATACGAAGAAATTACTTTGTGATCTGATGGTTAGATATGTTTTTACTATTGTTAACCGACTCAGTGTACCGTTTGTGGGTTGTAGAAGTACCCAAGTACCCCTGCCCGCTGGAACCGTTTTCGATTGGTGTATGCGTACACGTATTGCATTATTGGCTATGACTACTTCCTGGTGTAATAAGCGTCCACTGGTGGTAATTTTGGATTGAGGGACTAATTCGCTTATACATAGCACCCCGAAGAAGGCGATCACAAATGCAGTAGACATTAGTGTTGCTTCAAATTGTGAGTGTCATGTTAATGGTGTTAGGGATAAGATGTGAGAAATCAGTTTTAGTGACACGGGACGGGACGTCTACATTCCTGACTTGGCTGACCCCTTTTCCACCCTTTTATGGATTGTCTGATGATGAATCTTTGTCACATCTCCCCAATTCAGTAGTTGGAAGTGAAATGCTACTCCGGTCAGACACCGCTGCGCTGACGCCCCTGATATGCCCCTCATCATTAGCTGGTGGAGAAATTCTATGGTGACTTGTGATCTGGCTTGTTCACATTGGTCAACCCGTCTGCCTGCTACTAGTCGTGTCCACTCTTCCCATGCCTTACCGTATGCTTGCCACGTTGATGGGGCAACTGACGCTCTGATTAATGGCATCAACTATTCGCCATTAGATCCCATAGGGAGGGTGGGCAACTGTTGCCCGATGGGTGGGCGTTGTGGAAGAGCTCTGTGAAAATCTGCCAATTGAATTGTTATAAAGCGTTAGCAGCAGCTTTATACCCCTCAGCATAGTGGCTAGCGCGGACCCATACATTGTGTTTTAGGCACAGGAATACTAGCCTGCGTAGTAGGCCTAGCACTGGGAGAGACGATGATGCCATCTTATTAATGCAGTGCGCTAGGCTGCTGTTTTGTGTTATGAATAGTGTTGAGCCACCCCCGTAGTGTTCGAGTTCGGTTCGGTTCGTCGAACACCCGTGTGTTCGCCGAACTGTTCGTCGAACTGTTCGTCGAACACCTTCGAACACCGTTAAAACCAATGGCAGGCAAACAAAAACACATAGAAACACATAGAAAACACCTTCAAAGGTGTCCAAAAGCTGACAAACTGCTCAGAAGACATAACTAACACATGGAAAAGTGACAAGTACATATAGTCATGCGAAAATAAAAGAGGTGGAGGAGTAAAAGGAGGGGGAGACACAGATATAGGCATGTCATGCCCTTCTAAAATCCAAAAAGTGAGAAGCCGACACGGCCAGTCCGCTCCTGCCCGTGCCACCTCCGTGTCGCCGGGTTTGTGCCAGAGCCGCGGTGAACCCTGACGGCCAGCCCCCCTCTCCCAATACTGGTGCCTGTCCGCTGGTGGGTCGAGCGAGCCCCCCTGTGGTGGAGGCAGCTCTAAGCTTTTTAATTTAAATTGTCTCTCTAATTTGAATGAAGACACTTTAAATCCATTTACAAGGATCTATTGGAGGGCAAGTCTCATGCCAGCAGCCGCGGTAATTCCAGCTCCAGTAGCGTCCACTAAAGCTGCTGCAGTTAAAAAGCTTTTATAAGGATCGAGCTCGACTGTCCACCGCAAGGCATCCTACTGCCAGTCCCAGCCCCTATGCCTTGGGGTGCCTCCTGATGCTCTTCACTAAGTATCCCATGGTCCCGAAGCATTTCCTTTGAAAAAATTAAGTGTCTAAACTACAGGTGGTGTAGCTTGCTTAACAGCCGGGATAATCCGCTGACTAGCAGACACTGCTACTAGGCACAAAGTATTTCCTGGGCTAGATGCAGTTAAAAATTTGTAATTAGATACTCTCGTTGGATGCTGAGAAAGCATTCCATAGAGTCTCCTGGCACGCCATATATGATTCTCTTAAAGAGCTTGGGGTAGGGGTCTAGGGGACCCTTTTATAGCCAAAATCACGGCCCTGTATCGCAATACGTCACCTAGGCTGAAGATAAATGGAACTGTACCACCCTGAGGGCTCGGTTGCTACAGACGTATTGCACCTCACCCAGAGGTGTGATATCTCACTCTCAGGTAAGGATGGAGTGTGGATCAGGACCCGACACCTGCATGCATTACACCACATTGCCGTGGGGCAGGGCGACCAATATGCCCCTGAGATGGGCACGACAGTCCCTGTCCCTGGCTGGAGTGGGGGGAGGGAACACTGAGGAAGGGGAACCCTGTAGTGCAGGAGCAGGGAGGAAGCAGTTCCTGGGTGCATTGAGAAGGGAGTATAAAAGGTGGGCACCATCTTAGTTCAGTGCAGAGAAGTCTGAGCAGAAGTGGCAGGGAGCAGGGGCTCTGCATGAGCTCTGCTCCGGAGGCGGGCCTAGTAACAGAGGCCCAGGCCTGCAAGAGGGAGAAGGAAGGAAGAGGAGCGGAGAAGGCTCCAGGAACGAGGAATGAAGGGATCCCAGGGGTGCGGACGGGCGAGTCGCCACCGCACGCCCGAATCCACCTGCGTGGAGGGGTCAGGCCAAAGGGGGAGACCGGTCCCCGAACTAGTGGAGGCAGGAAACGACCCTCAGCTAGAAACCGGAGGCTCTGACATTTTATGCGGTGCAGCCCCTTGCTCCACCCGCTAGGAAGGCACCACATAGGGACAGGGAAACTGGCGCCAAGTTTACCAAGAGGAGGCCCGAGGCAGCCGGACAGAAGTGTTGGTAAGAAAGGCCAGACAAAGGACACACAAAGGGGGTCCTGTGAAGCGCTCCAAAGTTATCTGGGAGTTGTCTGAGCCCCTCACCTGGTGAGCACAGTACGACGTGGGCAGCCGTTACCTGCAGACGTGTCTGGATAATAAGAACTGTGAGTAAAGGCCCTGAACTGCATCACTGACTCCGTGTCGTTACTGCTGCTGCCCTGCACCATCACCCCCATCCTCCGCATACACTGCCCTGAGGCTATACTCCTCCCGTGGGGAGTTATGCTACGCTCTGCTGCACCCACAACACCAGCCTTAGCGGTCTGCCCTGTAGCGGCGGTTCACTCTGACCGCAATCCATGGGTGGCGTAGTCGGACATTTAAACATCAAAACCACATAAATAGTTCCGCCACTGGTTTGACCGCCCTGAGCCACGGAACCGGATCGCCGCCACGAAGACTACAACCACCAGCATCCACCAAAAAGGGTCCGGCTCCGGGTGTCCCAAGGCCCAGGGGGTGCGTCAGAACATTTTCATCACCTTTCACAATCACCAATGGGACAAGGCAGGGATGTCCTCTGTCCCCTCTCTTATACATCCTAGTGACGGAGCACCTGCTCTCATCAATTCGCCATAACCCCAATATTAGGTGGATTGAGGTGGGAGGCACCGAGTACAAGTGCTCTCTATTTGCTGATGATGTCCTAGTATATATCACTCAATCACATATATCCATCCCTGCTGTTATGGCTGAAATAGATCACTTTGTTACATGGTAAAATTTTAAAATCAATGCAGCGAAGTCTGAGGCCCTCGATGTCTCCCTCCCTAAATCCATATAAGATTCCATCCAGTCCAACTTTCCCTTTGCCTGGCCCTCACAGGGTATCAAATACTTAGGAATTCCTATTCATAGAGACCTCTCCCATCTATGTTATCTTAATTTTGGGCCCTTTATTGAACAATTCCATACAGACCACGGTTGGCAAGTTAGAACTGTAAGATTCACTACGTGAACCACTGGTGTTTTGTGGAAAAGCACATGTACACCGCGTTCCAAATTATTATGCAAAAAGTGTTTAGGAGTGATAAGGGAAGAATTTGTTTGTTTGTCAGTTAAACTCATTGATGGTGATGTGTGTCAGGGCTCTTTATATCACTGTAAGCAATTGCAGACACCTGTGCTAATTAGTTTGGCAGGTGTGTCCAATGAAAGGCAAGACTACTTAAGAAGGCTCTCTCACATTATTAAGCAGCCTACATTTTCTGCCAAAATGGGAAAGAAAAAGGATGTGTCGGCTGCTGAGAAGCAACAAATTGTGGAGTGTTTAGGTCAAGGCATGACTACAATCAACATTGTGCGATGATCAGGATGAAGTGTCTTGGCAATCAAGAAGTATGTAGCTGATTCACAGTACACACGTGTGCGTGCTGATAAGGGCAAATTGAGCACTCTTTCCTACAGGCAATTACGTCAGGTTGAAAGAGCAGCGGCAAAAAAGCCTTGTCATAGCAGCAGACAAGATTTTGAAGCTGCTTGTGCCTCCAACGTCCCCCGAACAACAAGATGCAGGGTCCTTCAGAGGTTTGCAGCTGTGCATACGCCATCCTGTCGACCTCCTCTATCCACTTCACACAAGCAGAAACGGCTCCAGTGGGCCAAACATTACATGAAGACTGATTTCAAAACTGTTTTGTTCACGGATGAGTGCCGTGCAGCGCTCGATGGTCCAGATGAATGGAGTGGAGGATGGCTGGTTGATGGACACCCCACGCAAACACGGCTACAGCGCCAACAAGGAGGAGGTGGAGTAATGTTTTGGGCTGGAATCATGGGGAGAGAGATTGTCGGCCCCTTTAGGATCCCTGAAGGCACTAAAGATGAACTCCATAATGTATGTGGATTTTCTCAAACAGCACTTCCTGCCATGGTTCAAGAAGAAGAACCGTGTATTTCACAGCAAGATCATTTTTCTGCATGATAATGCACCATCTCATGCTGCACATAAAACATCTGCATCTCTGGCTGATATGGGCATAAAAGAGGACAAACTTATGGTGTGACCCCCATGCTCCCCTGACCTCTACCCCATTCAGAACCTTTGGAGCATCATTAAAAGGAGTGTCTATGATGGCGGGAGGCAGTTCACATCTAAGCAACAGCTCTGGGAGTGTATTCTGTCCTCATGCAAAACAATTGAAGCAGAAACCATCCAAAACCTGACAAATTCAATGGACAAGAGAGTTTAGAAGCTCCTTTCGAACAAGGGGTCCTATGTGAAAATGTAACATCACCTAGAATAAAGTTTTGAGTTGAAAACTGTTTGATTTCAGTTTCTAACAACCTGCTAATGCTTATAATTTCAAAAATGACCATTTTTTTGGTCTTTATTAAAATGAAAAGGTTGATCGAAAAGTTTGGGGGATCTAAGAGTGTGGCAACCCAGTAGTCATGATTACTTCAAATTCTGACAATATGAGGGTCATGCTGCAGGTAGTGCAGCAAGAAGGCACTTATGTGTCTTGCGCATCTCGGAGCCCCAAAATTATTTTCCGGGCTAGATGCAGCTAAAAATTATTTTTAATTTTAAATCTGGTGAAGCTTATTATAGATGGCCTAATAAGATCAGTGCTGCACACTGCTACAAAGCCCAAATTATTTTCCAGTCAAGATACAGATAAACATGATTAGTAATTTGAAAGCTTAAAACGGTTGGTAGGGTGATTTTAACCAATCATCAAGCTTTTACTCTCCCCAGGATGACACAGGGGTAGAAAAGTCGTTTCGGATCCATGATTTGTTCATCTTTATGAACGTGAGTCTGTCTACATTATCAGTGGAGAGCCGCGTGCGCTTATCTGTCAGCACACCACCAGCAGCGCTGAACACACGTTCAGACAGAACGCTGGCTGCGGGGCATGACAAGATCTCCAAGGCGTAAGTGGCTAGCTCCGGCCATTTATCCAGATTGGAAGCCCAAAAAGAGCAAGGGTCCAGTGACACAGTCGTGGCTTCAATGTTTACTTGGAGATACTCCTGTACCATCGTCTCTAGGCGTTGACTATGTGTCAGACTTCTTGTCTCCTGTGGCCTTGCAAAGGATGGGCTAAAAAAGTGGTGAAATGATTCCGCAAAATTGATGTTACCAGCAGATACTGTGGTTCTGTTACGGTTTGAGTGCTGAACACTTGACGGTCCCACGGTTGGCAAGTTGGAACTGTGAGATTCACTACGTGCACCACTGGTATTTTGTGGAAAAGCACATGTAGGATTCTGCAACAGTCTCTGCTGATACTCCTGCATGCGTGCATCCCTTTCTATGGCAGGAATAATTTCTGCAAATTTACTTTTGTACCGGGGATCTAACAGTGTGGCAACCCAGTAGTCAGGATTATTTCTAATTCTCACAATTCGAGGGTCATGTTGCAGGTACTGCAGCAAGAAGGCACTCATGTGTGTTGCGCATCCAGGAGCACCAAGTCCCTGTTGTGTTGGTGGCGAGGTAACAATCATGCTTCCTTCCTCTGTCCTCTCCCCCCAACCTCGCACAACAGAAATGTGATCAAGGTCTCCCTCATCTGATGAGTCTTCCATCAGTTCGTCCTCCACTTCTTCCTGGGCTCCTGCACCTTCCTCACTAGTATGGCTGCTACCATGCGCCCTGGTAAAATCATCTCCCCCACCCTCACATGCCTGCCGCCTTGGTGCTGCCGACCATCTGGACCTTGCAGATGTTAGCCCTTCCGCATACAACTCCTCCTCCTCTACTTCCTCCACCTCCTCTTGTGCCACCACCTGACTCCAAATTCTGTTTAACATGTGCTCCAGCATGTAAATCACCGGAATAGTCATGCTGATAATGGCATCGTCAGCACTAAACATCTTCGTCGCCATTTCAAAACTGTGCAGAAGGGTGCATAGGTCCCTGATCTGAGACCACTCCTCCAGCGTGATTTGCCCCACCTCTGAATCTCGTTGGCCCAGGCTATACGTCAGAACGTATTGCACCAGGGCTTGTTGGTGCTGCCACAGTCGCTGCAACATGTGCAGAGTTGAATTCCACCGGGTAGGCACATCGCATTTTAGCCGGTGCAGTGGCAGGCCCAACGACTTCTGTAGAGATGTAAGTCGCTGAGCTGCGGGATGCGAACGGCGGAAGTGAGCACACAGTGACCGTGCCCTCTGCAGAAGGCCATCTAGTCTGGGATAGTGGGCTAAAAATTGCTGGACAACCAGGTTCAACACGTGAGCCATACAAGGCACGTGTGTGACATTGCCCCGGCGAAGGGCCGCACCCAGGTTTGCAGCATTGTCGCACACGGCCATCCCTGGTTTCAGGTCCAGTGGAGACAACCATTCATGAAATTGGTTCTTCAGAGCTGACCACAACTCCTCAGCTGTGTGACTCACATTTCCCAGACATTTCAATGTAAAAACCGCCTGATGACGTTGAGCCCTACTGCCAGCATAGTAAGGAGGTGTGCAGGATCCCTTCTGCGCAGTTAGAAAGCTTGTGGCATGACCAGACAAGCTTTGGGTGCAGGTGGAAGACCGAGAGGAGGTTGAGGAGGCTGAAGCAGTGGAGGAACTTTGACATAAAGAGGATTGACGCACAACTCGTGGGGACGGCAAGACTTGGACAGCAGCCCCTTGTCCTGCTGTCACCATAGTTACCCAGTGCCCAGTCAGCGACATGTAACGCTCCTGTCCATGCCTACTCGTCCAAGTGTCTGTGGTGAAATGCACCCTGTCACACACAGAGTTTCTCAAAGAAGCGGTGATGTTGTGTGCGACATGCTGGTGGAGCGCAGGCACACCTTTCTTTGAGAAGTAGTGCCGACTGGGCATCTGGTACTGGGGCACTGCGACGGACATAAGGTCTCGAAAATCCTCTGTGTCCACCAGGCGGAAAGGCAGCAGTTCTGTAGCCAAGAGCTTGCAGATGGTGAAATTCAACCTCTTAGCTTTCTCATGGCTAGGAGGAAATGGTCTTTTACTTGTCCACATCTGAGGGACCGAGGGCTGGCTATTGTGCTTAGACGGGGTTGATAAGGGTGTCCCCGGCAAACTGCCGGTCTGTGAGGAAGATGCAGGCGGACATGTTAGGTTGCCTTGATCCAAAGGTGGTGCTATCGATGTCGGACAGCGCTCAAGACCAGCTGGTGTTACCACCTCCAAAGAAAATGATGACCTGCCAATCACGCTGGCTGTTGCGGGTAAAGAGGTGGCAGGTCTGCGCCCCAAAACAGGTGTGACTGCTGTCCCCCCAGTCACAGAGGATGAAGAGGCCGCGGATGCACAAGATATGGCAGACGGCGGTTGGCCCGGCCGGCTAGGCCGCATTGTAGCACACTGAGCTTCCCACTGCAACTTATGCTTCATGTCCATGTGCCGGTTCATGCATGAAGTACTCAAACTATGTATTTTTTGGCCTCTACTTAGCTTTTGCTGACAAATGTTACAGATAACACGAGTTGGGTCATCTTTATCGATCTGAAAAAATGCCCAGGCTATGCAAGGCTTAGCACCCATGCGACCTGAAGAGCCACCACGACTTGTGGTGAGAGGCAGAGTTGTGTTTGAGGATGCAGTTGTTGACGTGCTTCCAGTACTACGTCTCTGTCCAGGAAGGCGCAACCTGACCTCGTCGTCACTAGCATCTTCCTCCACCTCCTCTGCTGACCTCATCTCTTGGCTGACTGTGGGTTGACAGTAAGTGGGATCTCCGACCTCATCATCATCACCCTGTGCGTTATCACACCCGTCGTCCTCAGAGCCAACCTGTTCCTGCCCTGACAAAAAACTAAAGTTGTCGCTCCAATCAGGTATTTGAGTCTTATCATCGTCTTCCTCATTGTCTCCACCAACAGGAGTTACAGTTTGGGAATGAGGGTCTACATTATGGTCAGAACCTTCTGCGTCTGGTCCTGGATCCGACTCATAAAGATTCTGGGCATCAGTGCAGATCATTTCCTCGTCTGGATTCACAGAAGCGCTGGAGTCGACCTCTGATTCCCAGGCTATAGTATGAGTAAACAGCTCTGCAGACTCAACCATCTGTTCTACCTCATACTCAGACGGGCAGCTGGAGATTTGGGAGCTGTGAGGAAGCAAGTGCGATTTGGGTGACACCTTTGAGGACTGGAGTATTTGTGATGTTGAAGTTGATGTGGAGGAGAGCCCACTTAAAGGAGCACTTGATATCCGTTGAAGCACCTGCTGTTTTTGTGCCTCATCTGGAATTTGTAGCGATTGGCGTGGCCGTAAGAAAGGGATCTTATCACATTGTCCGCTAAAAGAAGTAGACATTTTAGTTTGGCTGGAAGATGGTCTTTCTTCTGCACCTACCCCACGGACACAACCTTTTTTCCCCTTCCCAACACGCCTATTCCCCTTTCCACCAACAGCAGGCCTTTTTCCACTCATTTTGGTGGTTAACTAATTCACAACTCTGGAGTTGTTTGCACAAAAAAACAATGGATGGTAACCGAGCAGAGCTGAGTGGCCAAACTGTGGTATTAGGCCAAAACTATTGGCTGGGTTAGAGGCAGAAAAAAATTATTTTTAATTTGCAACCTGATGGAGGTCAGTATAGATGGACTAATAGACAAAGTCCCACACACCGCTAGAAGCCCAAATATTTTTTCAGAGCTAGATGCAGAAAATTTTTTTATTCAATTTGCAACCTGATGGAGGTCAGTATAGATGGACTAATAGACCAAGTCCCACACACTGCTAGAAGCCCAAATATTTTTTCAGAGCTAGATGCAGAAAAAAATTATTTTTAATTTGCAACCTGATGGAGGTCAGTATAGATGGACTAATAGACCAAGTCCCACACACCGCTAGAAGCCCAAATATTTTTTCAGACCTAGATGCAGAAAATTTTTTTATTCAATTTGCAACCTGATGGAGGTCAGTATAGATGGACTAATAGACCAAGTCCCACACACTGCTAGAAGCCCAAATATTTTTTCAGAGCTAGATGCAGAAAAAAATTATTTTTAATTTGCAACCTGATCGAGGTCAGTATAGATGGACTAATAGACCAAGTCCCACACACTGCTAGAAGCCCAAATATTTTTTCAGAGCTAGATGCAGAAAAAAATTATTTTTAATTTGCAACCTGATGGAGGTCAGTATAGATGGACTAATAGACCAAGTCCCACACACCGCTAGAAGCCCAAATATTTTTTCAGAGCTAGATGCAGAAAAAAATTATATTCAATTTGCAACCTGCTGGAGGTCAGTATAGAAGGACTAATAGAACAAGTCCCACACACTGCTAGAAGCCCAAATATTTTTTCAGAGCTAAATGAAGAAAAAAAATATTTTTAATTTGCAACCTGATGGAGGTCAGTATAGATGGACTAATAGACCAAGTCCCACACACTGCTAGAAGCCCAAATATTTTTTCAGAGCTAGATGCAGAAAAAAATTATTTTTAATTTGCAACCTGATGGAGGTCAGTATAGATGGACTAATAGAACAAGTCCCACACGCTGCTAGAAGCCCAAATATTTTTTCAGAGATAAATGAAGAAAAAAATTATTTTTAATTTGCAACCTGATGGAGGTCAGTATAGATGGACTAATAGACCAAGTCCCACACACTGCTAGAAGCCCAAATATTTTTTCAGAGCTAGATGCAGAAAAAAATTATTTTTAATTTGCAACCTGATGGAGGTCAGTATAGATGGACTAATAGACCAAGTCCCACACACCGCTAGAAGCCCAAATATTTTTTCAGAGCTAGATGCAGAAAAAAATTATATTCAATTTGCAACCTGCTGGAGGTCAGTATAGAAGGACTAATAGAATAAGTCCCACACACTGCTAGAAGCCCAAATATTTTTTCAGAGCTAAATGAAGAAAAAAATTATTTTTAATTTGCAACCTGATGGAGGTCAGTATAGATGGACTAATAGACGAAGTCCCACACACTGCTAGAAGCCCAAATATTTTTTCAGAGCTAGATGCAGAAAAAAATTATATTCAGTTTGCAACCTGATGGAGGTCAGTATAGATGGACTAATAGAATGATGCTATGCCCAAAAGATTTTACTTCACTAGGTGCAGTAAAAAAATTGGTATTCTATACACAGGTGGTATATCTTGCAACACAGATAGGCTACTCCACTGACTAACACACTCTGCAATAGGCCAAAAAGGATTAGCTTTGCTAGATTCAGCCAAATGCTGTGAAAAAAACTTGCACAGCACTGGCACAGACCTGCCTGGCAAAAACTGATAGGAACTGATGTAACCTAGTCCTGAAAAGGACTCCAATTACAATTAGTCTTTACTCCCACAATCTATCTATTTAAGAGCACAGACCTGCTTGATAAAAGTCGTAGGAAATGCTGTAACCTAGTCCTTAAAAGGACTGCAATCACAACTATTCCCTACTCCCAAGCTATCTGTATATTTGTGCGAAAATTGGCTTGAAATTAACAAGGTATAGCGCACACAGCAACAGCGGTGCCGTCTAACACGCAGCTGCAGCAGTGAGAAAATGGTGGCGACGGGGAAAATGGCTTGGTCTTATAGGGCAAGGACATGTGACATACACTGCCAATCACACATGCCCTTGCTTGTGTGAAAAAAAGCACTTCGCTCCGTGTGTGCGCTGCTGATAGGCTGACAGATTGCACCTCCCCACTGCAAATGCGGGAAAGAGAAAAAAAAATGGAGATCTTCATTGTTCCTGCAGAGATCCATCCCCTGCCCCTCCCCCCGCCCCGCTGTACACTCAAACTGCGTATTAACATTAATTTTCATCATTACTGAGAAAAAATCCAGTTATGATTTTGGTGCACGAACAGTTATCGAACATAACCTCGAACAGCCGAATTTTTCTCAAATTGTTCGTGTTCGCCGACCGGCTCGAACACCGCCCAAAACAGCTCGAATTTGAGATTGGCGAACAGTTCGAGTAGAACAACGCTCATCTCTAGGTATGAAGCGTATATTTTTGTTAGCCAGGCGCGTGCCCCATATTTCTATTGCTACCACTATTGGGAAAAATTATTTTCAGGGCTAGATGCAGCTAAAAATTATTATTAATTTCAAAGCTGGTGGAGCTTGGTATAGATGGCCTAATACAATGAGTCCCACACACTGCTAGAAGCCCAAATATTTTTTCAGAGGTAGATGCAGATAAAAATTATTTTTAATTTGCAACCTGATGGAGGTCAGTATAGATGGACTAATAGAGAAAGTCCCACACACTGCTAGAAGGCCAAATATTTTTTCAGAGCTAGATGCAGATAAAAATTATATTCAATTTGCAACCTGATGGAGATCAGTATAGATGGACTAATAGAGAAAGTCCCACACACTGCTAGAAGGCCAAATATTTTTTCAGAGCTAGATGCAGATAAAAATTATATTCAATTTGCAACCTGATGGAGGTCAGTATAGATGGACTAATAGAACAAGTCCCACACACAGCTAGAAGCCCATATATTTTTTCAGAGGTATTGTAGATGCAGATAAAAATTATTTTTAATTTGCAACCTGATGGAGGTCAGTATAGATGGACTAATAGAGAAAGTCCCACACATTGCTAGAAGGCCCAATATTTTTTCAGAGGTAGATGCAAAAAAAAATATATTCAGTTTGCAACCTGATGGAGGTCTGTATAGATGGATTAATAGAACAAGTCCCACACACAGCTAGAAGCCCAATATTTTTTCAGAGGTAGATGCAGAAAAAAATATATTCAGTTTGCAACCTGATGGAGGTCTGTATAGATGGATTAATAGAACAAGTCCCACACACAGCTAGAAGCCCAATATTTTTTCAGAGGTAGATGCAGAAAAAAATATATTCAGTTTGCAACCTGATGGAGGTCTGTATAGATGGATTAATAGAACAAGTCCCACACACAGCTAGAATCCCAAATATTTTTTCAGAGGTACTGTAGATGCAGATAAAAATTATTTTTAATTTGCAACCTGATGGAGGTCAGTATAGAAGGACTAATACAACAAGTCCCACACACAGCTAGAAGCCCAATATTTTTTCAGAGCTAGATGCAGACAAAAAATTATTTTGAATTTGCAACCTGATGGAGGTCAGTATAGATGGACTAATAGAGAAAGTCCCACACACTGCTAGAAGGCCAAATATTTTTTCAGAGCTAGATGCAGAAAAAAATTATATTCAGTTTGCAACCTGATGGAGGTCAGTATAGATGGACTAATAGAGAAAGTCCCACACACTGCTAGAAGGCCACATATTTTTTCAGAGGTAGATGCAGAAAAAAATATATTCAGTTTGCAACCTGATGGAGGTCTGTATAGATTTATTAATAGAACAAGTCCCACACACAGCTAGAAGCCCAATATTTTTTCAGAGGTAGATGCAGAAAAAAATATATTCAGTTTGCAACCTGATGGAGGTCTGTATAGATGGATTAATAGAACAAGTCCCACACACAGCTAGAAGCCCAAATATTTTTTCAGAGGTAGATGCAGATAAAAATTATTTTTAATTTGCAACCTGATGGAGGTCAGTATAGATGGACTAATAGAGAAAGTCCCACACACTGCTAGAAGGCCAAATATTTTTTCAGAGCTAGATGCAGATAAAAATTATATTCAATTTGCAACCTGATGGACGTCAGTATAGATGGACTAATAGAACAAGTCCCACACACAGCTAGAAGCCCAAATATTTTTTCAGAGGTACTGTAGATGCAGATAAAAATTATTTTTAATTTGCAACCTGATGGAGGTCAGTATAGATGGACTAATACAACAAGTCCCACACACAGCTAGGAGCCCAATATTTTTTCAGAGGTAGATGCAGAAAAAAATATATTCAGTTTGCAACCTGATGGAGGTCTGTATAGATGGATTAATAGAACAAGTCCCACACACAGCTAGAAGCCCAATATTTTTTCAGAGGTAGATGCAGAAAAAAATATATTCAGTTTGCAACCTGATGGAGGTCAGTATAGATGGACTAATACAACAAGTCCCACACACAGCTAGAAGCCCAATATTTTTTCAGAGCTAGATGCAGAAAAAAATTATATTCAGTTTGCAACCTGATGGAGGTCAGTATAGATGGACTAATAGAATGATGCTATGCCCAAAAGATTTTACTTCACTAGGTGCAGTAAAAAAATTGGTATTCTATACACAGGTGGTATATCTTGCAACACAGATAGGCTACTCCACTGACTAACACACTCTGCAATAGGCCAAAAAGGATTAGCTTTGCTAGATTCAGCCAAATGCTGTGAAAAAAACTTGCACAGCACTGGCACAGACCTGCCTGGCAAAAACTGATAGGAACTGATGTAACCTAGTCCTGAAAAGGACTCCAATTACAATTAGTCTTTACTCCCACAACCTATCTATTTAAGAGCACAGACCTGCCTGATAAAAGTCATAGGAAATGCTGTAACCTAGTCCTTAAAAGGACTGCAATCACAACTATTCCCTACTCCCAAGCTATCTGTAGATTTGTGCGAAAATTGGCTTGAAATTAACAAGGTATAGCGCACACAGCAACAGCGGTGCCGTCTAACACGCAGCTGCAGCAATGAGAAAATGGTGGCGACGGGGAAAATGGCTTGGTCTTATAGGTCAAGGACATGTGACATACACTGCCAATGACACATGCCCTTGCTTGTGTGAAAAAAAGCACTTCGCTCCGTGTGTGCGCTGCTGATAGGCTGACAGATTGCACCTCCCCACTGTAAATGCGGGAAAGAGAAAAAAAAAATGGAGATCTTCATTGTTCCTGCAGAGATCCATCCCCTGCCCCTCCCCCCACCCCGCTGTACACTCAAACTGCGTATTAACATTAATTTTCATCATTACTGAGAAAAAATCCAGTTATGATTTTGGTGCACGAACAGTTATCGAACATAACCTCGAACAGCCGAATTTTTCTCAAATTGTTCGTGTTCGCCGACCGGCTCGAACACCGCTCAAAACAGCTCGAATTTGAGATTGGCGAACAGTTCGAGTAGAACAACGCTCATCTCTAATGTTCAGTCCATTATATTTACGGATAGAACACAGACCCTGTAAAATGAATGTGCTTTTTCACGTGTTTTTTTTGTGGATCAAATTGTCAATGCAATCAATGGCCAGAGATAAAAAACGGAAAACACTCAAATGTAGAGATTAGTGGACCAAGCTAAATTTGCCTGTTTATGCGTTTTTTCCCAGAAATTAGATTTGTGGACAAGTTATTCTCCACAAATTTAAAGTCCCTTATTATATATAATAAACGTAATATGTAAAAAATAAGAAAATTTGTTATACTCACCCTCCACTCACTTCTCCGACCCTCCCAATACTCACCGCCACCCGTGTTGGAATCTTTGGTCCTCTTGCACTGTACCGGACTTCTGGGTGTCATGGCACCCTTGCAGGTTCTGCGTAGAGCCTGAGGTCAACGGCATCATGACGTCATGATGTGCGATATGACCTTTCACGCGCATGCGCAGAACTCTCTTTGTAACATGACACCCAGAAGTGCAGCACAGTGGGAGAGGCCCAAAGATTCGCAAGTGGTGGGGAATCAGAAGATGTGGCGAGCACCAGACCGGACTGGTGGAGGTGAGTAGTGGAGGGGCCAAAAAGATGGATAGATAGATTTTTTTATTTCTTTCACTCTTTGATGGCCCATTATGGTGAAGAAGTATGTCAGCCAGCGGCCGCCATTTTGCTGAATTCACGCAGAAGCCCATTGCAAAAAAAATCACACATTTTGACAAAAGTGATTTTTTTGTAAAATTCGAATAGAATTCAATTTCACTCAAATTAATTCACTCATCTCTACTCTGATGTCATCCTTGTGCTTTCTGTATTTCACTGCTTAATGGATTGGAGAAGCTAAGAAATTTTTTTCTTCTTATGTGAATTATAGATACAACAAGGATTGTTAAAACTGAGACAAAGACCAAAAATGGATCCAGCACGTTGGAAAAAAAAAACTCACCAAAAACTGATGTGTGAAACCAGCCTTAAATCACAAATCAAAGTACACATGTATCGCCCACATTTAATCTTAAAAATATAAAAATGAAACATAAAATCAATGGAAATGCTTAAATCTAAAATGTTTATTTCTCAAACACATTCTTTTCGATCAATAATCTGGTTCGTAGCTGGCGAGAATGTCCTATTAGACCAAGTATCCCATCAATTATCAGTATATCCTGTATTATTCTTTTTAGTAGATGTAGCAAAAAATGACATTGAATCCTGGAGCAGAATCGGTGAGACAATGTGTCAGAAAACAATTTTCTACAAGAGACGAGACAGAAGTTCACTTCATCATATCAGAAAGTGTTCTGTTCACTTAATAGAGACGTGAAATACTGTAAAAATCAAAGTGGACAGCCTGACAAAAGAGGATCGAAACACGTTCTAAAGCTTAATGCAAGTGGCTGAGAAGAGATGTAACACTTAGTAATTGCAGACAGAAGTGTATGTAACCCTATAGTGTTCAATGACGGCTTATGTTCTCACAGATTGCAGTGCATCTGTATTGGTTCATTCTCATGGGATAACTCTACTAAAGGGGATTTTCTGTAAGTAATCACTTTATGAATGTTCCACAACTTTCCAACATATTTTATATTTCAGTTCCTCGCATGTTTTTTAAAAAAGATATTTGCTTGCGGTCATTGTAAGAGGACACTCTTGTTTACATTCAAAAGCAGTAAGGCTATGTTCACACTGAGTTCATTAACGTGAATTTTAAAGAAGATCTGTTTCAAATTTTTCATTAAAAAACACTTTAAGTACTATTTGAATACTCCTTGATGTGGATTTTGGAGCGAATCCACTTAAAAAAAAACTTCATAAAAAAAACTTAGTCTAGGCTGGTACATACCTAATCCTGCCCTCAGCTGAGAAGAGGATACTGTTGTATCCCCATTAAGCATAATAAATCAGAACCAGATGCACAAATCACTTAGGTACAAGAAAAAAGACGCCTCAGAGGAAATCTCATTTACATATACTGTATGTAGTCTGTAAAAATGTCTGGCACATGACTTATTAATTCCAAAGACCATACTAAGGACCAGGGGGCACTCACTATGGGTGGAAGAAAGGTGATTCCGGTAGCTAAATAGGAAAGGGTTCTTTACAGTCAGAGCAGTCAGATTGTGGAATGACTTACCACAAGAGGTAGTAATGGCAGACACTATAACAGCTTTAAAAGAGGACTGAATGATTTCCTCGATACACATAACATTGTAGTTTATAGTTAAATTAGTGACAAAATGGACAATTGAGGGAAATTTGGTTGAACTTGATGGACCTAGGTCTTTATTCAACCTACATAACTATGTAACAGTCTTTAGGTCAACACTCCAAAAGCCTCCTCAAAATACACCTCCAACTCCACACCAGGCAGTATAAAACTAACACTGGTAATCCTGATTGCTAGAGGTAAGAATAAATAGCAATGGGAAGTGGCCTACACTGAACAGCTGATATCATACAAGCAGGTAAGCTTCAGAAACCACTTTAGTGTCACATAGTTGCGGGGCACTATACTGGACAGGGATGTACGCCGACAAGGTAATGATTACATTGATGTGGTGCAACTGCTAATTATGTCTTAAGCTTACAATACTATATATTCACTACCACTTGCTGTAGCATTGAATCATTGGCTGCGACTAGCTGACCTACGGATCAGCTTTCATTTTGTGCTCCAAGCATCTCTATCTCTTCGTAGGAGACCAACAGTCTCAATCACTGTGATCATTTGATCCATGATAATAGATGCGGGGATCACACATGGAATGCTGACATATACTATGTAAGGCAAGTTGCACTAGATCAGGATCCAAGAATCACTTCAGGCATTTTCTTCCTTAATTATGTCCTTTTTGTTCTTGTTGTGAACCGTTGCTGATACCTCTATATATAATCAAGAAGGAATTTTCCCTGTGTGCTAATGCTAATGACATTGGCTAGTTTTTAAATGTATGTCTATCAGTGTAAGTGTGATGACTTAACCAGATTGTGATGAACTATTCTTTGGTCCCTTATGACTCAAAATGGGGCTTTGTAGGGTTAATGAATTTTGAGTCTTTGTGGTCAACAATGAATTGGCTTGTTCGGGATTTTTTTGTCTACATTATAACCATTGTATGGCTAAACCCATAACATAGCACCCATAGATGTCACATATAGACAACCGTACTACCATATGCCTAGAACTGTACTGGGAGGCATATCATTGCCGGGATGCTATGAGTGCCGCCCAGTGGTTGGCGCTCATAGCTAGTGATCATTTCGGCTACACAGAGGCGATCTGATGATCGCAACTGCTTGTCTCCCATGGAGACTATTGAAGCATGTAAAAAGTAAAAAAAAATGTTTTTAAAAATATTACAATAAATACAAAAGTTTAAATCACCCCCCTTTCGCCTCATTCAAAATAAAACAATAAAAAAAATCAAATATACACATATTTGATATCGCCGAGTCCAGAATCGCCCGATCTATCAATATGTAAAAATAATTAATCCAATCAGTAAACGGCGTAACGAGAAAAAAATCAAAATGCCAGAATTACGTTTTTTGGTCGTTGCAACATTGTAATAACAAAAATAACAGGCGATCAAAATATTGTGTCTACCCAAAAATGCTATCAATAAAAACATCAACTCGGAGCTTAAAAATAAGCCCACACTTGGCCCCAGATCCCGAAAAATGGATCTTGGAAAATGGCGACTTTTTTGTTTTTAACAAACTTTGGAATTTTTTTCACCACTTAAATAAAAAAGAATCTATACATGTTTGGTATTTACGAACTCGTAAAGACCTGGAGAATCATAATGGCAGGTCAGTTTTACCATATAGTGAACATGGTAAAAAAAAAAAAAAAAACTGTGGAATTGCACTTTTTTTTTGCAATTTCATTGCAATTGGATTTTTTTTTCCATTTTCCAGTACACGATATGGTAAAATCAATGGTGTCGTTCAAAAGTACATCTTGTTCCATAAAAAATAAGCCCTCACATGGTCACATTGACAGAAAAATAAAAAAATCATGGCTCTGGGAAGAACGGGAGCAAAAAACGAAAGTGCAAAAATGGAAAATGGCCTTGTGGGTGAAGAGGCTAAAGTTTGCCATGTTGTTGCAGTAATCCTTTCATTTTTCTGTGACTGGTAGGAGACACTGTTGACTTGGAGCCTTGGATTAAATGGATTGTCCAGACATTTTTTGTTTGTTTGTTTTGGTATAACCAGGTATACAAAAAAATCTATATATCAATCAGATCCAAAAACAAAAATATGATCTATCTATCTCGTATCTATCTACTCACCTGTCCAGGTAAGGAAGGGTCAGATGAGTATGGTCATCCAGCCTGCTTAACTCTAACTGGATCTCTGAAGTCATTGCGTACATAACGTTCGTCACACTAGACCTACCCAGCTCCTCTGAGGGCACACATTGTGACTTCAACTTCATGATGTGCATTGCAACAGAACGGCACACAGAAGACTACTAGGTCCCCGAAGCCTCGGCGCAGAGTGACGAGGTGGAAGAGGATGCATGTGGCTGAGGAAAGCTAAAAGATGTGTGAAGGAGTGGAAGGCAAAATACGGGGATGGGTTGCGACAGGTAAGCGGTGCGGTGAGTAATCATTTTTCCTTTTATCCCTTTGCCAGCCCTTTATGGTTCAGCAGATGGTTGCCAGCTGGTCCCCATTTTGCAGAAATCACGTTGAGTGAACTGCAAAAAATGTGGATTCTGGAGAATACAAACTTTTCACAAAATTGGAGGATAATTCAATCCTACACAAACAAATTTGCTCATCACTACTCATAAGTAAATTTTAATTCTAACTAATACCATAGATTTGCCTTTTACTTGTTTCCTCACAAAATACAATGTGACAAGCTATGGCCGACTTTTATTCCTTCACTTCCTTGTCATGTCATCATATGATTAGTAAACTAATAAGATTTAACAAGGATTAAACTTTCATGTTCCACTATTAAATAGAAAAGTTAGATGATCTCTTTTTATTAACCTCATTTGTTGATTGCTTTGCCTACACTTATAATTTGATCATCTATAATCAGTGTCAGACACATCCTTACAAATACCAGACCATTGACGGGAGCAGAAAGCTAAATTAGAGCTATAGAAAAACCCAACATTTTCTCTCGCCTGACATATCATGAAATATTTCTTTAGAATTCATGTTGAAGCCCTCACCGTGCAATTATACTAATTGCATTTCTGTACTTGTAATAAAATCAAATCGGAGGCCAAGTTCACACATCAGGATCTTTGCAGGAAAGCACGAAAGTTGCTTGGAATCTCCCGAGGAATGTAACGATGTGAATGGAAGGATAAAGCATAAATCCACCTAAAATGTTAACACTCAGCTGGAGTTCATGTTCCATTTCTCCATAAATTCTAGCTAATCCAGTGTTCAATCTCTACAATGATTCTGATTTTCACCACTCCTTCATTCCCAGTGAAAAAGATCTAAACTATAAGAATATAGATGAGGGCGTAGGGTGGTGTCCTGACTCTCCCCTTACAGGAAATGTTGGAGGAGAGAAGGGCCAGGCGTGTTATATTTCACTCCTCTATCCCTATTGAGAACACATGCGTGCTCAGCCAAATTAAGAGCAATGGAGGTAGACCAGGAGGAAAAGATGTCAGCCAAATGAGTGTTTAGCCGGCAGCCTTCTAAAGAAAAATACCCAGCTTTAGGGGTCAATTACACCACTTGATTATTGTGATTGAGAATTCCTAAGAACACCAATTTCCCAATAATTGGGTATTGTAAAAAGGCTGCAAATCATCAGACAGAAGAGCAAAACGCTCATTTGCCTGGAGAAATTATTTATGTTTGCTCAAAAATCATTGTTCTTGCCAGCACATCGTTTTGTGTATATGTGCCGTATATGTGCTACCTAGAGCAGTAAAAGTTTCTTTCCACAGAATGATTTATTACTGATTGTTCCGTGTGCCTTGAAGTGCGGTCGGCATGTGTTAATGGACTATTGAATGACCTCCAATCAGCAAACATGTAGCCAATTGGCGATGGCTTAATGATGCAAGTGGGCCAGTGTAAACTAATCCTTACTCTCAGGCTAAGAGATGATTACTTATCTACAAGAGTATGGTAACCACAGCGAACTGGAGACAATGGCATTCACAAAAGAGGTGGGGAAAAAGCAAAAAAAAGACAGGACCCTCATTATTGCTTTAGGTTTTCACACTAAGCCTCCATACATTGGAATGCTAGGGCCGGTATATCACTCTCCACAAGGAGAAATGTTACCCCTTAGACCTCAGCCCAGAGCCACTCTTCTAGCCAAATCAGTTCTCATACTTTGCACTAATGAGGGGCAATACCCCAAAACACTGTGTCTGCAAATTGTGATTCTGATTTGGTTTTTATCCTAAGTCATATTGCAAGGCTCGTTAAAGGGTCGGTAGTGACTTGTAAGATCGCAGCTTCCAACAGGTGGCACTATAGACTTCTAGTCCTCTTCCTCTCTTAAGATGTAATCTGCATGTTTAATTTCCCAGAAGAGGATTGCACGGCGAATAAGCCTCCTTACTGGGGCATGCCAGAGCCGGTGTGTCACTATCCACAAGGAGAAACAACATTCAGGACAATGTTGGAGTTGTTTTCCTCTCTCCCCTTTCCATGATCATGGATCAATGATCCACCCACTTTAAGCAGAATTTACTATAAAAGGACATGTCAGCTCTTGTTTCATGCCCGTTCTACTAAATACTTGTCATGTGTTCCCTATAAGATAAAAATAGTGACATATGTAATTCCTCTGTTATTCATCCTGGACATGTATCAATAATTTTATGTGTTACAATTCCCCTTGTCAACAGGTCATGGTGTCCCTACATACAGTGCCGACAGTGTCAGAAAATGAAGGGACCTACCCCACTGCAAGTGGAATGATAACAGTTGGGTTTTTTATCAATAAATTTATTTTTTTAAGTCCATAAATTACCTAACATTAAAAATAACAGACAGAGGTTTACTCATCGGCGCTTCTCCAGCGCCATCTCTCCATTACTGCTCTCATTATTGTTTACAGATACTCCGATACTGCAGTAGATGGCACAGCCCAGTGGTTGACTGCAGCGGTCACATGCACTGTAGTCACAACACTGCAGCCTGTAAACTATCACTCAGAGCAGGGTGGAGAAACGACACTGGAGCATAGGCCATAAGTAAAGATATTTTTTTTAAAAATTTTGAGAGTCTTTGGGCTAAGAAAATGTAACTTTGTTCATTAATTTATACATATCCAGGATAAATAACAGATAAAGGAGCAATGTAGAGTGCTGATAAATAATGCTCCACAATTACATTATGGTTAATGCAAAGGTCTCCTAAAACAGACATATCATAAGAGCCGATTGCTTTTCTGTAAGTCAGAACTTTTCCCACTGGAGGTGGCTATGGCTTTTCAGCTTCCTTATTAAAGCTATATTAAAAGGTTTTAAAATTTACCTTTGGAGAACCTATACAAATAAGACAGAGAATTGTTTAGGCTCCATGGGTATTCAGAGAGAAGTTAGCAATGCATATCAAATATGCTGCTGTTACACACCTTTCCCGAGTAACTAGGGCTTCACTCCCTTCTCCTTGGTCCACTACATTTGGTTGTCCTCCACGTTGGGTTTTGCAGGTTGCCCAATGTGGATCAATGACATCCTCTCCCTAGACCTATGTCTTGGGATTACGACGACTCCTAGTCCTATGTTAGGTGTGCTCCACCATCGTGCTGTTTGTGTTTTGTGCTTGTATTCATCCCTGATGGTTCCACTTCATCTGCACTGCTACTCCTAAGAGTATTGGTGAGCCTTTGCAGTCCTCGATGCCCACGTGCTTTCCTGCATCAACATTTGGGGTCCATGTGCCCACATAGACCTAAGGCTTAGCAGATCCACCTCACCTGGTGAGCCGCAACAGCTACCATTGCCTTGTAAATCCATCAATAGATAATAAGCTGCTGTTTAAAGAAAACTTTAGTCATTTTACCATGTAACGTAATATATGTCATATGGGAGCAGATGGTGTGTGGAACGAGTTGTTACATGGCCAGCATCTGACAGAAAAAGCAGAGACTAGAGCTAGCTTTGATCACAGCTAGTTAGCCATTGAAATGCTACTGTCAATCACTGACATCAGTATTAAATAGCTCGACGCTCACTGGATCCCAATTTCCTGCTTCCTAAACTGCAATCTTGGAGTGTTGATGTACCATGGATAGCCGGGGGCATAGTAATGGCCCCTGTTGCTGCCATCTTGATCCTCCTATGATTCATTGCTGGGCTTCAAAGACTGTAATTTTCTCTTCGTACAACAATATATAGCAGTACAAAGAACAAGCGATAATATAATTGCCAGCTTAAGTCCCTTAAATGGGACTAAAAAATGAAATAATGTAATATAACATTTTTAAAAATACTGTATGTTATAAATATTTGAAAAATATAAAACTATTATGGTATATTATTTTTCCTATCATTATTATTATATAAACCTATTCCTGCTTTATAACCAACATCTTCATGTGCCATACACGGTAATTTCTATCTGTAAAAAAAAATCACGCTATAAGCCTTGTTTGCGCTATACAAATGTGCAAGGACTAGTCCACCAGGGTGTGGATTCCCCAGACCTTTCTGGCCTCGGATCTTGTAAGCATGACCCCCTGGGCGTGATTGATATCCAGCATAGTGGTGACATTACCATCAAGGTTCTACAAATCTAGCGCATTCATGTGACTTTCTGCCTCCCTGAGCATGCACAGTGCACCAATGTAGCTAGGAAATGTACACTTACCTTCATTGCATATGACCAGTAGGCAGAACATCACACACATGCATTAGATTTGCAGAGATTCAATGGTGATGTTGTGGCTTTGCTGGAAATCAAACATGCCTAGTAAAAGTACTGAGTCCACACTAGTCAACTGCCAGCTGGACTAGTCCTCACTAGTTTGCTCATTTGTATAGCAAGCAAGGGATATAACTTTAGTTTTAACATACAGAAATAACTGTAGGGCACATGAAATAATTTATTGTAATGCCGGAATAGGCTTATATAAAGTCATGGTGTCTCTTCTTTTATAGGGAATCCGTCAGCAGGATTTCACTCCCCAAACTATTTATACCTCTTTCATAGACAAGTGCAGCAATATCGTTACATGGCCAGTCCATTCCTCCATTACTGAGAAATCAGTGTTTGAATTTATATGCAAATGAGGCTAAAGGACTATGGTAGATCTGAAGAGTCTGACACTCTAGTGCCGCCTCTTCCTGCTTGACTGGCAGCCTCTATGCTGTATGACTTCAGGCAAAGGAGCCGCCAGTCAAGCAGGTTGAGGCGGCACTGGGCAGGAAATAGAGCGGGAGTGACAGAGGCTTCAGATCTACCATAGTCCTTCAGCTTCATTTGCATACCAATTCAAACGCTGATTTCTCAGTAATGGAGGCACAGACTGGCCATGTAAAGGTTTTGCTGGACTTATCTTTGAAAAAGCCACAATTGCATATAGTTGGGAGCGTGAAATCCTGCTGACAGGTTCCCTTTAAGTAATACAATGTGACAGTTTGGTCCTTGAACCAAAAAGCGAAACAGCTGCTATATATCGTATTTATAAAGGTTCTATTATTGCAACAATTTCTTAATGTCACTTTTTATGACATGTTTTAAAATATTTTTCTAGATTAGGAGATAAAGGATTAAATATAAAAACAATCATTATCCTTCCTCGGCAGATGAAAGGAGATGTTTCAAATTTGCTTTTTAGCCAAAGTATACTTCTGTTACCAAACACCACTTGTAAAATGACAAAATATAGCTTTTGTGGTTTAAAAGCTTTTTGCTCTTCTACAAAACCATCCGTCAAGATAACAACCTTAGAAAATATGCAGAAGTGTACGATGTCAGCCTCTCTAGTCTTCATTTATAAGAGGACGCTTTATCCTCTGCCCGGAGTCATCCACTACGAGCACACGGCACATTGCTAGTGTGAATAATGGCTCGGGATTATTAGGAGAGCTTTTTATGAACATTACATTAGTTGTCCTAATAACACTCAAACTGGTTGATAAATAAAAGCAGAGGCTGATATATTGAGTCACCCGGTTACAGATTGATTGTCACATATAATGCTGTAGAAGCACTTGTGCTGAGTCAACGCTGAACAGAATGTCCCTTTAGAGGTGAGCCAGTTTATTAGGGTCTTTATGGCATACTTTTGCAATGAAGGTTTTACAACATAAGTGTGAGATACATTTATCAAAAGTTTCCGAATGGTGTCATTTTAATGCCAGGATTAAAATGTTTATTTAGACTTTGCATTTTGTACTAATCTATACAAGTAGCTTTCACTTAACTGGATGAAGAAAACTACCTCTTAAGTGCCATTGATGGTGTCTACCATAAAAATCAATGTATGACTTGATGAGCAGTCTTGGACCAACAGACAAATATTTGCTAAATAAGGACTGTGAATATTGGTATACCATTAATATTTTTGGAAATCTACTGGTATATCAGCAATACATTTTATAATAAGGTGTATAGTTCATATGTCTGGAATATATCTCCACATTAGGGGTGCATAATTTTTTCTTTAAGCTCTAAGAGCTTTTCCCATCTGAGACATTTCTGACATATTGACAATATGCATTATAAATGTCTGATAGGTGGGTATTCCACTTGGGGGCAGAATGGAAATTCTCCGTTTGTCATTCTAAAGAGGAGAAGGAGATCACACAAGTGCCCAGGTCTATAAAAACAACCAAGTTTTCCAACTTTCCAACTGTCTCCATAAAGACAGTGGTATAGCTAAAAAGTGACAAAAAGCGCCTAATCACCTGGTCAATAAACAATATAAATAGTATGGTATTTGTCATCTGGCTGGGTAGTGTCAGGTACAACTCCTATTTAGGTTGTGGTAGATCGGCTCACTCAGCTGCACATGCAGGTAAACAGAGGAACACTGTCTCTTTAAATTTCTTGTTGGTGTTTTAGAATGCAGCATAAACCAATATAGAGTCCATCAAATTAAAAACGGCCCTTTGGGCAAAACAGGAATACCAAAGCAAAGTGGTAACACAAAGCACAGTTCTTGTTGTAGCGGGGATCCACCTGCTCAGGGTTTAGCAAACAGTTCAGGTTAGCACAACACTACCTTTCTGAAGCTAGCCTCTCCAGACATACTGAACACTGAATGCCTCAGCAGGTTGTCTATTTAAACCTCAGGCCACAACCTGGGGTGGAGATATGGAGAACAACCTCCTTCCCGCTCTATGGTTGTTCTCAAAAACCCAGCCCTTATAATGGCTGCTTAACCCCTCACAACACTTAGTGTGCTGGGTTTCAAATCACTGAAGCTAATAGCCTCAGTGAAACATACCTCCCCTCCAGCACTTTGCCAGTGATTTTGTCACAAGGTATAGATACCAGCTGCTGCTGCTCTGTATGCTGCAATAAAACCAGCAGTAGATGCAATAGTAGAAAAAGATAAATGGATAATTCTGCTGCCCTGCTGGTCAAGAAGACATCCAATGGAGATGATGGAATTGATCAAAGAGCAGTTTTGATAGTGTTCAGTGGGAGAGGAGGGGTGGGAGGTTGGAGCTTGACAGGCTGAAAATATACGAGTTGTTGCAAACAAAATGTAGCTGGTGGGTGCCGTACCTGCTGGTGATTTCAGCCAACATGAAGAAGACAAAAGGGTGTTTCCAGCACAACCATCAAGGTAGAGTAAAAATATCCTATTATAGAACAGTTTAAAAATAAGGTTTAAAAAATGAGAGGTAAACCCTCAGCAGCCTGACACATTTCCTGCGCACGTAGTCGCCCTTACTAATAGGATGTCATAGGATGACTAAGGGCGCCTACATGCGACGGAAATGCAGATTTTTACTCTACCTGGATGGATGTGCTAGAAGCACCCTTTTGTCTTCTTCAGTTTTGTTAATCTATGTGTTTCAGAGTTGAATAAACTCCTTCATCAGGAAAAAAATGCAATGAGCCTCTGAAACGCATAGATTAATAAAACTGCTCATTGTTCAACACTATCATCTCCATTGGATACCTTCTTGACAGCAAAATTATCCATATATTCCTTTTAACTATTATATGAAAACAGTAGCATGCATCTATGGTCACCTTTCCTCTTCATTGTCTCTGCACTGAAGTGTCATACAGGGTGTTAGGGGACCCCTTTCCTCATGCACCTGGAGTTCATGGATTGATGTAGATATGTGAAGTACCCCACTACCCACCACATCTCTGCCACATCCCTTAAAGAAGCCCTCCTATGAAGTTTCTTTAAAAATAAATCTGTGTATATGTAGAATAGTGTGTATGTGTTAATAAACTCACCTACTGTAGCCTTTTCAGGGATTCAGTACTGTTCTGCTCCTCTTCTCAGTGATGTCACTGCTCTTCACACTTTCTGGCTCACTCTATGCTTTATGCGTGAGCTGGAAATCTCTTTTACAATGTAAGCCTAGGGGGCCTCATTCTGACGCTCCATAGGTTAACACTGTAAAAGCCACTTCTGTGTCACAGATAGCGCAGAGTGACCCAAAGAGTCTAAAGAGTGGTGATATGATTTAGAAGAGGAGCAGAACGGCGTTGGATTCCGGAGAAGGTGGCGGTAGGTGAGTATATTAGTACTCTCACACTACACAGCATACACACATACACAGATTTAGTTAAAATAAACTTCATGGGAGGGCTTCTTTAATGTGCTTTGGATGCTGGTACTTCATCCTATGATGGAGCATTTTGGATCATGCACATGGAGTCTCTGTCTTTTGGAAAGTTTCAACATCATCCAGGATATTTGCCAACTCTTGTGAAACTTTCGGAAGGCCTCTTACTTTTCTGAGATCCTCCCAAATGGTCCAGGAGAGTTGATAAATATAATTTCAAATATGTATTTTTTTGAGATCCAAAGAAAAAGTTTTTAGCTAAACATGGCGCTCCTGTTTCTTCATACATCGCTCTTAGAATTGTAAAATGTGTTCCAAAACACAATATACCGCTATACATACAGTATATAAACAAGTCAAAAGGAAAGGCCCGGTCAGTAAAAAGCAAGAAGCACTTAGCATGTAATACTGTATCTGTGAAATGTAAATTCAGTAGTATTGGAAAAGGTATTGCTGCCTGAAAGAAAAAAGTGCCGGTAATCTCACTTGAAACAATCTAACAACTGACTGTGCATGCAAACAGAAAAAAACGTAAAATGCAATATTCTGTTCGCCTGCCCCGCATTCATCTTTTTTATCTTCCATCTCAACTGCTTAAACATACAGCTAAAACAGCTATTTCAATTTCCTAGAAGTTTTAGAGGATATTGTATATTTTGCAGATGAACAAACATGTTAGGGATTACAGAATGTATAATAAGTCACTCATTCCCCGTATTATACATTCCCTGCGCATATTCAGATGTTCTCTTAATATAACTGAAGTCTGGAGGTACTTGGGTTCACGGAACACTTGATCTCTTCTACTTTTTCTCACTAATCACATATCCTTGTGTTTTGTGCAGCGATTTAAACCTATTCCTATTGACGTCTGGAGACAGAAGTTAATAAAATATGTGACTGGCTCAGTGAATGTCAAGTAACCACATAAGCATTTTATATATTACAAAGAGATTTATTTTTCCCTAGTCTAACTGGGTCATGGATGTGAATAATGTGCACCCAACTTGAAGCAATTTATTTTGAGAAAGTCAAGCAATTTATGGTTGGAATATTTTTTTTTCTAATTCACATGTAATTTAATAAAGTAGGTGATGGAATATCAAATATTCTGGATTATGGCATAGTCAAATGAAAGTATATACAGTGCCTTGTGAAAGTATTTGGCCCCCTTGAACTTTTTTACCTTTTGCCACATTTCTGGTTTCAAACATGAAGATATAAAATTCTAATTTTTGGGGGAAGAATCAACAACAAGTGGGACACAATCGTGAAGTGGAACGAAATTTATTGGATATTTTAAACTTTTAAAAAAAATTAAAAACTGAAAAGTGGGGCGTGCAATATTATTCGGCCTCCTTGAGTTAATACATTGTAGCGCCACCTTTTGCTGCGATTACAGCTGCAAGTCGCTTGGGGTACAGTTAGGTCCATATATATTTGGCCAGTGACAACATTTTTCTAATTTTGGTTCTAGACATTACCACAATGAATTTTAAACAAAACAATTCAGATGCAGTTGAAGTTCAAACATCAGCTTTCATTTGAGGGTATCCACATTAAAATTGGATGAAGGGTTTAGAAGTTTCAGCTCCTTAACATGTGCCACCCTGTTTTTAAAAGGACCAAAAGTAATTGGACAAATTAAATAATTGTAAATAAAATGTTCATTTCTAGTACTTGGTTGAAAACCCTTTGTTGGCAATGACTGCCTGAAGTCTTGAACTCATGGACATCACCAGACGCTGTGTTTCCTCCTTTTTGATGCTCTGCCAGGCCTTCACTGCGGTGGTTTTCAGTTGCTGTTTGTTTGTGGGCCTTTCTGTCTGAAGTTTAGTCTTTAACAAGTGAAATGCATGCTCAATTGGGTTGAGATCAGGTGACTGACTTGGCCATTCAAGAATATTCCACTTCTTTGCTTTAATAAACTCCTGGGTTGCTTTGGCTTTATGTTTTGGGTCATTGTCCATCTGTAGTATGAAACGACGACCAATCAGTTTGGCTGCATTTGGCTGGATCTGAGCACACAGTATGGCTCTGAATACATCAGAATTCATTCGGCTGCTTCTGTCCTGTGTCACATCATCAATAAACACTAGTGACCCAGTGCCACTGGCAGCCATGCATGCCCAAGCCATCACACTGCCTCCGCCGTGTTTTACAGATGATGTGGTATGCTTTGGATCTTGAGCTGTACCACGCCTTCGCCATACTTTTCTCTTTCCATCATTCTGGTAGAGCTTGATCTTGGTTTCATCTGTCCAAAGAATGTTCTTCCAAAACTGTTCTGGCTTTTTTAGATGTTTTTTAGCAAAGTCCAGTCTAGCCTTTTTATTCTTGATGCTTATGAGTGGCTTGCACCGTGCAGTGAACCCTCTGTATTTACTTTCATGCAGTCTTCTCTTTATGGTAGATTTGGATATTGATACGCCTACCTCCTGGAGAGTGTTGTTCACGTGGTTGGCCGTTGTGAAGGGGTTTCGCATCACCATGGAGATTATTCTGCGATTATCCACCACTGTTGTCTTCCGTGGGCGCCCAGGTCTTTTTGCACTGATGAGTTCACCAGTGCTTTCTTTCTTTCTCAGGATGTACCAAACTGTAGATTTTGCCACTCCTAATATTGTAGCAATTTCTCGGATGAGTTTTTTCTGTTTTTGCAGCTTAAGGATAGCTTGTTTCACCTGCATGGAGAGCTCCTTTGACCACATGTTTACTTCACACCAAAACCTTCCAAATGCAAGCACCACACCTCAAATCAACTCCAGGCCTTTTATCTGCTTAATTGAGAATGACATAACGAAGGGATTGCCCACACCTGTCCATGAAATAGCCCTGGAGTCAATTGTCCAATTACTTTTGGTCCCTTTAAAAACAGGGTGGCACATGTTAAGGAGCTGAAACTCCTAAACCCTTCATCCAATTTTAATGTGGATACCCTCAAATGAAAGCTGAAAGTCTGAACTTCAACTGCATCTGAATTGTTTTGTTTAAAATTCATTGTGGTAATGTCTAGAACCAAAATTAGAAAAATGTTGTCTCTGTCCAAATATATATGGACCTAACTGTATGTCTCTATCAGTTTTACACATCGAGAGGCTGAAATTCTTGCCCATTCTTCCTTGCAAAACAGCTCGAGCTCATTGAGGTTGGATGGAGGGCGTTTGTGAACAGCAGTTTTCAGCTCTTTCCACAGATTTTCGATTGGATTCAGGCCTGGACTTTGACTTGGCCATTCTAACACCTGGATACGTTTATTTTTGAACCATTCCATTGTAGATTTTGCTTTATGTTTGGGATCATTGTATAGTTTCGTATTCAATACTGAGTAGTCTTCTCGAATATTCTTGAACTGCTACAATTGTGCAGAAGTTTCTACAATTTTCCAAAATTATCTAGAAGTTTCTAGAAACTTTTAGAACTTTCTAGAACGTACTTGGACTGTTCAATAGTAGTCATACAAGTATAAAAGCAGAGGTGACTCGAACCAACATTTCGGTTTATATTATTGCTGAGTAAGAGAATAACGAATCGTAGTTAAAAGGACACTGTCAGGTCATTTTTCAGTAGGATACTAATATTACCCTTGAATAGGGCCTGGGCAGACCTTTTAAAAACATGTAAAATCAATATTCTACCCTTTGTAGTTTCCATGTTATCAGTATTGTTAGACACTGCAGGGAGCTGGTACATTAGCCATCTCCATTATAAGCAAATAGGAATAGTCCGGCTGCTGTATCTATGCCATGTATGTATCTTGCTATCCCGCGAATTTGGCAGCAACCGACCGACCACTCAAGCAACTGCTACCTCTGCATGGTCCTGCCAAACGTCGCACAGGTAAGAATGTGCCACAAATCGTTTATCCAGACATTCCTTCTTCCATTGCCCGAGTACCACACTGCCTCTAGCTGCCTGTTCCAACTCCCCCGAAAAGGGATCAGCCATCTTCAGGGAAAAGCAGCAAGTCAGACAGCGAGGAAGATATTGGAGATCAAAATAACGATTTCACAGATGCGGTTGAGAAGAGAAGGCCATACTTTCCTAACCAGAAAGACGTCAACGATCTGATCAGAGACCTTCTTCTTACCAAGTCCAATGCTGAGCTTCTGACATCCAGGCTCAAGCAGTGGAACTTGTTGGATGAAAGTGTGCAAGTCACAAATCAGAGAAAGCGTCATCAAACATTTTCCAACTTCTTCAGTTGGGAAGATGGGTTGTGTTTCTGCAACAATGTGGCCGGTCTTTTTGAGGCTATAGGTATCACCTGTAACCCGAGTGAATGGTGCCTATTCATAGACAGTTCAACCCGGAGCCTCAAAGCCGTGCTGCTTCACAACGGAAACAACTACCCATCTCTAGCTATGGCTCACTCTGTGTATCTCAAAGAGGAATACACCAGTGTCAAGATGTTGCTGAGTGCCTTGAAGTATGATGACTATGGATGGGAAGTCATCGGAGACTTCAAAATGGTATCATTTCTGATGGGCCTTCAATGCAGTTTTACAAAATTTCCTTGTTTCCTTTGCTTCTGGGACAGCCGTGACACTAAGGCGAACTATCACAGAAAGGACTGGCCACAGTTGACCGAGTTCTCTGTGGGGAAGAGCAATGTCAAGTGGGAGCCGCTGATAGAACCTCTGAAGGTGCTGATGCCACCACTGCACATCAAGTTAGGTCTCATCAAGCAATTTGTCACGGCTCTTGACAAGGAGTCAGCATCTTTCAAGTACCTCCAAGATCTCTTTCCAAAGCTGTCCGAGGCAAAGGTCAAGGCTGGTATCTTCATCGGACCGCAGATCTAGAAGATCATAGAATGTGATGAGTTTGCCAAGCTGCTGAACAGACACTACTTGCTGCTTTAGAGGTGTTAGTGGCCCCCCTTACTACTTGGGCCCCTGTGAGGCTGCACTGGTTGCACCAATGGTGTCTATGCCCTGGCCTGAGTACCTATTTGGTTTTGAAGTCACAGGTGCCAACCACACTGATGATGTCACAGCAACTTACCCAAAAGTTTTTTTGATTGTATCTTACTAAAACTCTCTATGATATTGTAGCAGTCTACCTGGGTGCAGCACATATGTGATTTTACTTGTCTTACCTGTATACAACCCACTTGTGATGTCAAAGTGGCTTACTCCACTTTTACCGACTTGTGATATCACCCAATCTGATGAAAACTTACTTATGATGTCACATCAACTTTTCTGACTGAAACACAGTCCTGATGTGACAGCAGTTGCCTGGCATGTCATGGCAGGCTAGCTTACCTGCTTGAACACAACTTAGGGCAGCTTTACCCATATTGGTTTGTTTATTTTATTATTATACTTGCTTATATAGCACCAACATATTCAGCAGCGCTGTTCAGAAATTTTCATCATTCACTGTCTTCATTGGGGCTCACAATCTAAATCCCCTATGAATAAGTACTTTGGAGTTGGGAAAAAAATGGAAAACCTAGAAGAAACCCACGAAAACCAGGATCCCAGTGCTGCTAGGCAACAGTGCTAACCACTGAGCCATACTGTATTCACTGAGCCATCGTCTTGTCCATATGTCAAGTAGTGAACAAGTACCAGGTCCCAGCTGGCAATGGCCTGAGCAAGGAGACATCAGTTCTCTGCTGCCAATGTTTGTAGTAAAACGAGGCAGATATCGCACCTCCTGCACCCGGCCACCGACAGCACAGAATGTCAGCAGACGCACGCAAATGGCACAATGACGTCACTGTCAATAGCCAAATGATTACCACATAACAACCACCATCTTGTTTTTGCACTGTGAAGATTGCTGAGCTTAAATTGTCATAAATCCACTGATGATGTTAGTCGCTTGCCTGATGGAAACACAAATGTGATATCATAGCAGCTTACCTGACAGACATGAACAATGTCACAGCTATGTACAAAGGTGAAACTTTTGATGTGACTGTTACCTAGAGGCAGCCACCAAGAACACAGGACCCTTGAACATATGCAGTATATAATGAAATGATGCAGTAATTTGATGAAGGTAGTGTCAGGCTGTGTGCACTCGGTGTGTTTTTGGTGAGTTTTTGCTGTGTTTTTTCAGCATGGAATTTGCCCAAAAACGCTTGGAATCCTTATGCTAGCAATGTCAATGAGAATCCTGAAGTGCTGTGCATATGATCAGTATTTTTCCTGTCAGGAATACCTGAGCTTTTAAATCTGCAACATGTCAATCCTTTGTGCATTTTTGCCGCGTTTTTCAGCCATTGACTTCAATTGAAAAAACGCAGGCAAAAAACGCTGCAAAAAAGCACCATGTGTATTTTATGTTGCGTTTTTCCTGTCGAAAAATTCCTAGAGATGCAGAGATGTTGCCAAAATTTCTGCAATGAAATACTCAATGTGTGTACATACCCTTAGTGTTGGGTGCTAGCCATAAAACCCCTCATTTATAGCACACAGAAACATACTCACTGCTGTCACCCATCTGCCAGTAATTGTTAAATCTCATCAGAGAAATATGCTTCTGTTCTCCACTTAGGAGCCACTTCCTCCCATTCCCATTCCCTTCCCTTCTTCCCGAGCCTCTTAAACCTATCATCCATTCTGTCAGCACAGTGAGATGTCCAGTTACAAAGTTTATACAGTGGTGGCCAAAAGTATTGGCACCCCTGCAATTCTGTCAGATAATACTCAGTTTCTTCCTGAAAATGATTGCAATCACAAATTCTTTGGTCTTATTATCTTCATTTAATTTGCTTGCAAGGAAAAAACACAAAAGAGAATGAAGCAAAAATCTAATCATTGATCATTTCACACAAAACTCCAAAAAAGGGCCGGACAAAAGTATTGGCACCCTCAGCCTAATACTTGGTTGCACAACCTTTAGCCAAAATAACTGCGAACAACCGCTTCCGGTAACCATCAATGAGCTTCTTACAATGCTCTGCTGGAATTGTAGACCATTCTTCTTTGGCAAACTGCTCCAGGTCCCTGATATTTGAAGGGTGCCATCTCCAAACTGCCATTTTGAGATCTCTCCACAGGTGTTCTATGGAATTCAGGTCTGGACTCATTGCTGGCCACCTTAGAAGTCTCCAGTGCTTTCTCTCAAACCATTTTATAGTGCTTTTGGAAGTGTGTTTTGGGTCATTGTCCTGCTGGAAGACCCATGACCTCTGAGGGAGACCTAGCTTTCTCACAGAAGGCCCTACATTATGCTGCAAAATTTGTTGGTAGTCTTCAGACTTCATAAAGCCATACACACGGTCAAGCAGTCCAGTGCCAGAGGCAGCAAAGCAACCCCAAAACATCAGGGAACCTCCACCATGTTTGACTGTAGGGACCGTGTTCTTTTCTTTGAATGCCTCTTTTTTTTTCCTGTACACTCTGTTGATGCTTTTTCCCAAAAAGCTCTACTTTTGTCTCATCTGACCAGAGAACATTCTTCCAAAACGTTTTAGGCTTTCTCAGGTAAGTTTTGGCAAACTCCAGCCTGGCTTTTTTATGTCTCGGGGTAAGAAGTGGGGTCTTCCTGGGTATCCTACCATACAGTCCCTTTTCATTCAGACGCCGATGGATAGTACGGGTTGATACTGTTGTACCCTCGGACTGCAGGGCAGCTTGAACTTGTTTGGATGTTAGTCGAGGTTCTTTATCCACCATCCGCACAATCTTGCATTGAAATCTCTCGTCAATTTTTCTTTTCCGTCCACATCTAGGGAGGTTAGCCACAGTGCCATGGGCTTTAAACTTCTTGATGACACTGCGCACGGAAGACACAGGAACATTCAGGTCTTTGGAGATGGACTTGTAGCCTTGATATTGCTCATGCTTCCTCACAATTTGGTTTCTCAAGTCCTCAGACAGTTCTTTGGTCTTCTTTCTTTTCTCCATGCTCAATGTGGTACACACAAGGACACTGGACAGAGGTTGAGTCAACTTTAATCCATGTTAACTGGCTGCAAGTGTGATTTAGTTATTGCCAACACCTGTTAGGTGCCACAGGTAAGTTACAGGTGCTGTTAATTACACAAATTAGAGAAGCATCACATGAATTTTCAAACAGTGCCAATATTTTGTCCACCCCCTTTTTTAGGTTTGGTGTGGAATTATATCCAATTTGGCTTTAGGACAATTCTTTTTGTGTTTTTTCATTGAAGACAAATTAAATGAAGATAATAATACCAAAGAATTTGTGATTGCAATCATTTTCAGGAAGAAACTGAGTATTATCTGACAGAATTGCAGGAGCGCCAATACTTTTGGCCACCACTGTATATGGAGAGGGAAGGGGGATTGAGAAGTAAGAAGCATTCAGCACATTGTGAGACTAGGTAGGCACAGGCAGATCAGGCTGCAGTTTCTAATATATGCATTGCACTTCAGTGCAGGATTCACAGCCACTCAGCTCAATACTGCTGTGCAATGTCTTTCGGGTAGCTATTGCTTTCCTCTGTTTGGTACTGAAAAGGAAGAGCAAACATTCATCTCTCTCTGTGCCTGTGTATGGGAGATATCACATCAGCTAGTCTCCACCCACTAGATAAGAGACAATTGAAAAAGGTTACGAGTAAAATCTATAGTGTTATTCCCTAGCTAGACACAGATGACAGCTTATTCTGAAAAGTTTTCTGAAATAATAAGTACATTGTAAATATTGCTTCTTTTCTCTCATTCATGCTTTTGTTTAAAGTTTTTTTTTCTCTTAATCCACTTTTTTATGCACTCGATTCCTTTCCACATTCCTTTCCTATATACAAAACTGCATCCTCTATCATCAGACATTTCTGTTACAGAACAGGAAAATGGCCTTCAGGAATCCGATTAGAGATAGATTTTTGCACAAACATTTCCCCATTGTGCTGACTATATCTGCTATCATGACTCAGAGATAATTTAGATCAAGGTATCTATCACCGCCTTAGAAATTATAAGTAACTGTCCCAAACTTGTGCAGCAATTGCACTGAAAACATAATCATTGAGCTGGATACATGGTATCCATGATTTTGTTGTCATACCAAACCCTTTATCAGGATGATTGCTCCATTTTTATTACTGGAAGTGAAAGTGAATGCAATTTATGCCTCACAGTAAACTTTATTGATTTTGTAAGACCTACAGGGCTTCACCTTTGTGATATATATAGCAATGGATGTTTACTCTGGAGAAAAACTATTCTGCCAATTGGAAATATACTTGAAAAGTGACATGTAGACACAGAGATTTACATCTGAACTCTGTGTGATGTTCTGGAGTCCAGTGAAGGGTAAGACTCCTTCAGAATATATAATATATAATACATTCTGACTCCATATAGAAAACAGATCACGAAAAACCCACATAAAGCAACACAGACCATTAAGGGTAACCTGTCAGCAGGTTTTCCCAAAATAAACTAAGCCACCACCTTTAACTCCTGTGGTATCGTAATCCAGCAATGCAATCTGTATACAAGCTCCCAACCCCCAGAATATCCAAAAATACATTTATAATTCTACTACGCCATATGCTAAATGGCGCTGTCCGGTTCAATGGTAGTTGTTGGTCTTTGCCCAGTATCTCTGTTACGCAGCTGCCTCTGCTAGGCAGGTCTTCATCACCTTCCCCTATGGATGCTGCCCACTGCTGTGCTCCACGCCGGTTTTACAAGTGACCTGGCATGCTCACATGTCATCATCTGCCTTGGCCTATATAAGGCCTACTAAGACACACACCTATGTCTTGGTATTAAAACTCTTTGTTCTACTGTGCAACTCTACTTGCTTCTGGCCTGCCTCTACCTGTATTGCCTTGGACTGTCCTACGTTCTATCTTCCTGCAGCCTCCAGTGCTTCAAGTCCTTGCTCCACAACTGCTTTCCTGTGTCCTGTCTACCTGGGGCTTCCAGTGCTAAAAGAACTCATTCCATATGTGCCTCCCTGCTGCTGCATAAATGCTCAGGATCCATGTGCCCACCTGGACCTGGACTTAGAGGATCCACCTCAAAAAGTGAGCACTTAACAGCCACCTTTATCTCCACATTTGCATCCCCCTGCCTTGATTGATGTGGAAGATGTGTCCTATGTCATTCACTAAGCACTGCAAATCTTGCACCTTCACAGTTGAAGCACAGGCCTAAGCAGGTGCACTTTACACCACCCTACTAAGGACAGAGCAAAGTCCTGTAACTTACATGTGTCGGTAGTAGCAGAGCAAAGTGTGCATGTGCAGGCCTGTGCTTCAACTGCCCCGGTGTGAGATTTACAGAGCTTTGGATAAAACATAGGATTAGTGATGAGCGAGCGTGCTTTCTTGCCCGAGCATCTCACTGTTCGAGATGCTCGACGAGTACTTCCGGGATGTTTGGAGCTCGAGTCCCCACCCCGCATGTTTGGCGCTATTTTAATAGTGAATAAACATGCGGGGATTGCCTGCCACTCACTGTAATGCAGCAGCCATGTCGGTTGTGGCATTACAGCAATTGGCTGGCCGCATAGTGTCATCGGGTCTATATCAGACCCGATGACCCTATGCTCGTCACAGTCTACCCTTCAGACAGGCAAAGTAGGGAGAGCTTCTGCCGAGCTAGGGAGAGAATTGGCGGTTTATTAGTGAGGTATTAGGTATCCCACAGCTCTATATATACATCTGAACTAACAGTCCTTTTAAGGACTAATCCAGCTGCATATATTTCTGGTGATAGCAGGAGTTAGGTAGGCAGAGTTTGTGGACACTATATACAGCAGAATAGGGTCCATTGCACGTTCTGTCTGCTGCTGTTACAGATATCTATAGCCATAGATATCAGGGCTAATTTTTTTTTGCTCTTAATCCTGATTATTTGCTTAAAAAGCAATACAGTACACCATTTTACTGCTCCATTTGCTTGTTAGCAGAATGCAGCCATATTTTTTTTTATTTTATTCACATTGCTGTATTGTGGAAGCAGAGAAACCTGTCCAACATCAGACGTGAACCGATATTACTGCGATAATAATCGTGACATTTTTTGCACGTGCCAAATATTACACTCCAGTTAAAGTCTTCCAGTTGTGTGTTGTTCAACCTATTCACACTTGGTCGCTGAGCAATAATAAAAAACTACAAGGCCGGTGCTTAAAACCGTGGGTGTCCCGTTAGACGTTTCAGATATTACTGCGATACAAATCCATCAATTTGTAGGGGACATGCAAGACATTATACTCCATTTACAGTTTAGCAAAAGTAATATCGCCACTGCCTAAATCCATGGTCATCAGATGTGATCCCATATTACTGTGATAATAATCGTGACAATTTTTGGAGTGTGCCAAATATTACACTCCAGTTAAAGTCTGCCAGTTGTGTGTTGTTCAACCTATTCACACTTAGTCGCTGACCAACACCATGATTCAATCGTCACATTTTTTGGAGCATGCCAAATATTACACTTCATTTAAAATAGGAAAGGTGTGTGACAAGGGACAGGGAAGTGGACGTGATGCTGATGGTGCACGCAGAGGCCGAGGCTATGGGCAAGATGAAACTGTGCCTGCTGAGGGAGCACAACAAACACCCACATCATGTCGAACTACCTTCCTGTCCCAATTTCTAGGGGGCCAAGGACCACTCTTGAAGCCAGAGCAGTGTAAAAAGGTTGTTGGTTGGATAGCAGATAATGCTTCCAGTCAGTTTGCCACCACCCCCACCCTGTCTTCCACACAGTCCAGTCTCAGTAGACGTGAGTCTGGACCATGTATTCCTCACCCTGATCCTCCTTCCTCCCACCATGCTGAGTGCCCGGAGACAAGTGATCCCACACTTGGACTCTCCGAAGAGCTGTTCACTTTTCTATTCATAGATTCGGGCCTCTCGTCCCGGCCCACTTCAAGTGGAGCAAGAGGAGATCGCATGTATCGATGCCCAAATATTTGAGCAGCCAAGGTAACATGAAGGCGATGGTGGGAAAGTGCAATTACTGTCGCAAGAGGTGGATGATGATGATGAGATATAATTGCCAGCAAGTCAGGAGGAGGCCCAGGGTGCTTATGTGGAAGATGAGGTGTTGGACGATGAAGTCACTGACCCAACCTGGCAAGGTGACATTCATAGCGAGGACAGCATCACAGAGGGCGAGGGAGGTGTAGCACCACAACAGGCAGGAAAAAGCAGTGGAGTGGCCACAGACAAAAGGCAGGCAACTGTTCCCCAGAACACCAACACAAGGGAAGTTGCCAGTCCAACTCTTAGGTCTTCCAGAGTCTGGCTATTTTTTAAAGACTGTCCAGATAACCCCAAAAAGGCCATTTGCAACATCTGCCACGCCAGCATCAGCAGGGGCAGCAAAACTACCAGCCTAACCATGATCAGCATGCACAGGCACATGACAGCAAAGAACACGACTAGTTGAGCTGAATACCAGGGTCCAGGAACAGTGTATGCGCATGACACCACTGCCTGTTCCGCTGTTGTGCATGGATGCCAATCTCCTGTTTATGGCACAGGCGAGGATACCTCCCGCCCTGCACCTGTCATTGCACACTCACAACAACCACCATCAGCAACCAAGGCCAGCGTTCAGTTGTCATTACCCCAGTCCTTTGAACGCAAACGCAAATACACAGCCAACCACCCACAGTCCACAATGCTAAACTGCCACATTTCTCGAATGCTTGCACTTGAAATGTTGCCTTTTAGGCTCGTGGAGACGGAATCTTTCCGCAACCACATGGCGGCGGCCGTCCTTCAGTACTCGGTCCCCAGGCGCCACTATTTCTCCCGGTGTGCTGTCCCCGCCTCACACATGCACGTGTTCCAGAACATTACCTGTACCCTCAACAATGCAGTCACAAGGAAGGTCCACCTAGCCACGGACACATGGACAAGTGCTTGTGGCCAGGGATGGTACATCTTGCTGATGGCACACTGGGTTAATATAGTGGAATCCGGAACACGTCCTCCCGACGCCGGGGATTGCGGGCCCTGGGTTAATCAGGGTCGTCCCCACATTCTACAGCTCCTGCACCTCCTCTTCAACATCCATCTCCGAAATTACCACATAAGTCGCAAGCTGGAAGCACTGCAGCACTGCCTCGGCCAAGCAGCAGCACGCTGTGCTGAAGCTAATATGGTTAGGGGACAAACCGCACACCGCTGCAGAGTTGTTGACAGCTGTAACAGAGCAGGCAGATCTATGGCTGTCACCGCTGAACCTACAGCCAGGCATGGTCGTGTTTGTCAATCGCCGGAACCTGGTGGTGGCTCTAAAGCGAGGCAAACTCGCACACGTATCATGCCTGGCCCATGCGCTCAACCTAGTGGTTCAGCGGTTTCTCAAAACCTGCCCGGATCTGCCTGAGCTGCTTGTGAAGATACGCCACGTGTGTGCCCATTTCTGAAAGTCATCTACAGCTTCCGCCGCCCTCGCCATGCTTCAGCAGCGTTTGCAGCATCCAGCTCACTGACTGGTGTGCGATGTCACCACGCATTGGAACTCAACGTTGCATATCTTGGGAAGGATTTGTGAGCAGAATAGGGCAGCTGTTGAGTACCAGCTTCAACATGCCCGTCGGTATTCAGGTCAGCCTCCGCACATAAGAGCTGATGAGTGGGCATGGATGTCTGACATCTGCGCCATCCTCCAAAACTTTGAGGACTCCACCAAGATGGTGAGCGGCGATGACGCCATAATTAGCATCACCATCCCGCTGCTCTGTCTACTGAAACACTCGCTGCTCACAATTAAAGAGGAGGCATTGCAGAAGGAGCACGATGAAAGAGCAAGAAACTATACAGGGTGATGCCACACAGCCCAGCCTCATGTCATCTCAATGCGGATTGGGTGATAATGAGGAGAAGGAAGACGAGGAGGAGGAGGAACAGGAGCTGTTTTCCTGCACTACAGACGGTACTACCCACACAACAGTCATACCGTCTGTTCAGCATGGATGGCCTGAGGAGAGGGAGAACGAGGAGAAGGACCAGGAGGAGGATGAAGAGGAGGAGAACATGGACAGTCATCCTCTTGGTCAGGACAGGGAAGACTTGGCTGTTGGCAGTCTGGCACACATGGCTGACTTTATGTTCAGCTGCCTTTCCCGTGACCCTCGTGTTGTACACATTTTGGCTGAAAGTAATTACTGGTTGGTCACATTTGTAGACCCACGCTACAAGGAGAACTTTGTATCTCTCCTTCCCATGGCAGAGAGGTCTAATAAAATGTTGCAATACCAGAAGGCCCTTGTTGCGGAATTATTTAAAAAATTCCCAGCTGAAAACACTGGCGGCAGGGGTCACAGTTCCTTGGACAACCAAGGAGTAAAGGTGAGGGAGACACAAATACGACTCAACAGAGGCAGGGGAACACTGTCAAAGGTGTGGGACAGTGTCCTCAGACCCTCCCAGTGCCCAGGCTCTGATGCGCGGTGTACTCTGACAAGGAGGGAAAAGTTTTGGAAGATGCTAAAGGAGTACTTTGCCGTCAATACCAACGTCCTCCGTGATTCCTCTGTGCCTTATAACTATTCTGTAACCAAGCTGGACACGTGGCATGAACTGGCAATCTACGCCTTGGAGGTCCTGGCCTGCCCTGCCACTAGCGTTTTTTAAGAGCGGGTTTTTAGTGCCGCCGGGGGCATTATAACTGATAGGCGCATCCGCCTGTCAACCAAAAATGCTGACAGGCTGACTCTTATAATAATGAGCAAGGGCTGGATTGGGCCAGACTTCTCAACACCACCGGATGATAGCAGCGGAACATAAAGTCAAATCCAGTGGCTTTTTTGGGGGGTCTTTTCCCATGCACTTCTTCACACCCACACATGGGTATATGCTTCCTGATTTTGTCTATTTACTGTTGTCCTCCTCCTTCTCCTTCTCCTCATCCTACACCACCATATCAACAAGGTGATCATGATGCAACACCCACATAATATTTTTAAGTGTGTTTATGATGCCTGTAGAAATTTTTTTTACAGGCCTACATCTAACATTCTTTATGTTATATAGTATGTTCATATATACCCCCCAGGAGTAAATGTTTTTCAGCCCATGCAATTAATGCATGGGCATTACCAATATAGGAGATCCACTCCTTAACAATGGCAACAATTTTTTTTAATGAGGACCTCCTCTACTTCTCTTCAAAGGGGTATTGGAGTGTGTCCAATTTTTTTGGCAGCCCTTGCAGTCACTGCATGGGCATTACCACTATAGGAGATCCACTCCTTAATAATGGGAACAATGTTTTTAATGAGGACCTCCTCTATGTCTCTTCAAAGGAGTATTGGAGTGCGTCCTAATTTTTGGCGGCCCTTGAACTTGCTGCATATGCAATAACTGTTATGATCTGCAACAAGAACTAAGGAAAGATAAGGGAAAAGCAGACCCTACAGTATGACTAAGCTGAATCCCTACGATGTAGCGGGCTGCCTGTTCCTAGTGAACAGACCCGCCTTCGTCCTCAGCTAGTCTGAATGAAGACCTATAGAATTAAGGGAGGGGTCCCTAAATGAACTAAGGACTAGGACACAAATGGGACACCTCCTAAACAGAAACTGTTGTAGAACACAAAAGACAAACTGACAAAAAGTACTAGAGGTCCCAGAGGACCAAGCGAACTGACAGAGATAGGCACCGAAGCACCTGGCTAGAAAGACAGTCAAACAACACTGAAGTCCAGCCAAGCCAGAAGGGCGGAGCAGGAATATATAGGCAGATGGTCACGTGACCGCAAAATACAAGATAGCAAAAACTAACAGGAGGGTTCTAACAATAACAGTATAGGAGACCCACTCCTTAATAATGGAAACAATAAAGCATAGCCGGCTGATGGCCCTCTAACAATAGTGAAGGATGACTGCTGGCCCTCTAACAATAGTAAGAGCCACCTGATGGCCTTGTAAAAATTGGCTTTGTGACTTTCACAGTCCCTCCTTCATAAATGAAAAAGGATGTGTCTGGTCATGTCTCACACACCACATGGCCCGATAAGGTAATAAAATGTTAAAATGTGTCTGTCATTTTAACAGCATTAGTAGTGCCAGTGAATTAGCAACATGAGTTCAGTTAAATTTGACAATAAGTCATAAGCTGCAGTCATGATGAAGATATAGCTAGGTAGTATCTGAACTGGTTGCGCATTAAGCAGATCGGTGGATCAAATATAAGATAGGATAAACAGTGACACACTGGTGTCATTTTAATTGAAATCACAGTTATTTTTAGAAAGTATAAAATAAAATTCATGTTTTAACGTATCCCTAAATCAGGGTTTATTTACCCTTTGGGTAATTAGGTATTTGATCATGTCTTACACACTACATGGCCAGATAAGGTAGTAAAATGTTAAAATGACATTTACTAAAATTTAGTTGCAGTGTGTCAGCGAACTTATTGACAAAAGGTCAGCACTGTTAAAAAAAGTTACTTACAGGCCAGCTATTTAAAACTATGGTTTGTCCGTCACACGGATCACATATAATTGCGCTGAAAATGTTGCCTTTTCTTGCCTCCATTGAAATTTTGTTGCAGTGTGTCAGCGAACTTATTGACACGAGGTCGGCGCTGTTAAAAATATGCAGATATGCAATATGCATATTTGAAGGTGGTAACAGCACACTGTACCACAAAAAATGAGATTTTTTGAACCACATAGCACTTTATAGCACTTAGTCACTTTTTTGTAGTGCTCCCCAAGATATGAGTTACACTCCCCTGATGAATCCTTTTTGAGGAGGAAGAAACGCGTTGGGAGGCATTTTGTGGGGCAATAGATACACTTGGGTACTGCCCTTGTTAGGGCGGGAGCAATCACCAGGGGCACGACAGGGTAGACTTATCTTTAATATTTGAAGATCACTGAACTGGAGAGAAAAAAACTCTGGAGGATGCCCATGGACAAGAGAATGGGTGAGATCTACACATATTATTTAGAGTTTTTTTTATCACTATGTCTAAGTTTTATATGAACCAGATGGGATTGACATTATATATTTCTGGTTCCTTTCAATGGGATTTATAAGAAGGCTACACAGTGTCTTGTTTTAGTGTACTGTGTCCTTAATAAGGTTAGAGGTATGTTGTGCTGATTCCCTCTAGTGCATAGGGAGCTTGCCTATGATGCGACAGGGGTTATGAGCCGTTTATACTGGACATTGGAGGTACAATAATTTTTAAAAAATTAATTATTTTAAGGATCTAATAAAGGTTATATTTTAAAAGTTAGTTCTCTTGGTGAGGACACGGAAATCTTGCCTGTTAGCAGTCTGGCACGCATGACTGAGTTTATGTTACACTGCCTTTCCCATGACCCTCGCATTCTCAAAATTTTGGGTGACAGTCATTACTGGTTGGTGACACTTCTAGACCCACGCTACAAGAAGAACTTTCTATCTCTTATTCCTGAGGCGGACAGGTCTACAAAAATGGGGCAGTACCAGAAGGCTCTTGTTGCAGATCTATTAAAAAAATTCCCATCTGAAATTGCTGGCGGCAGAGGTCACAGTTCGTTGGACAACCAAGGAATACAGGTGAGAGAGACACAACTCCAATTCACCAGGGGAAGGGGAACACTGTCAAAGTTCTGGGAGAGTTTTCGCAGCCCTTCCCATTGCACAGGCCCTGAGGTGCGTGGTACTCTCACAAGGAGTGCAAAGTTTGGGAAGATGCTGAGGGAGTACCTTGCCAACCGTACCAACATCCTCTGTGATTCCTCTGTGCCTTATAATTATTGGGTATCCAAGCTGGACACGTGGAATGAACTGGCTCTCTACGCCTTGGAGGTCCTGGCCTGCCCTGCCACTAGCGCTTTATCAGAGCGGGTTTTTAGTGCCACTGGTGGAATTATAACTAACAAGCGCATCCGCCTGACAACTGAAAATGCTGACAGGCTGACTTATAAAAATGAACAAGGGCTGGATTGGGCCAGACTTCTAAACACCACCGAATGATAGCAGCATAACATAAACTCAAATCCAGTGTCTTTTTTTGGGAGGTGTATTCCCATGCACCTTTTCACACCCACACATGGGTATATGCTCCCTGATTTCGGCTGTTTGCTCTTGTCCTCCTCCTTCTCCTCATCCTCCACCACCATATCACCAGGGTGACTGTGGTCCGTGATGCTACACCCACATAATTTTTGGGTTTATGATGCCCGTAAAAAACAGTATGTTCGTGTATACCCCCAGGGGTATATGTTTGTCAGCCCATACACTTAGTGCATGGGCATTACAAGTATAGGAGACCCACTCCTTTCTAATGGGAACATTTTTTTATGAGGCCCTCCTCCACGTCTTTTCCAAGGGGCATTGGAGTGCCTCCCAATTTTTGGCAGCCCTTGCATTCACTGCATAGGCTAACACTATGGGAGACCCACTTCCTAATAATGGGAAAATTTTTTCATGAGGCCCTCTACATCTCTTCCAATAGGCATTGGCGTGCCTCCAAATTTTTAGCAGCACTTGCATTCACTGCATAGGCCAACACTATGGGAGACCCACTTCCTAATAATGGGAACATTTTTTCAGGAGGCCCTCTACATCTCTTCCAATGGGCATTGGAGTGCCTCCCAATTTTTGGCAGCCCTTGCATTCACTGCATAGGCAAACAGTATGGAAGACCCACTTCCTAATAATGGGAACATTGTTTTCAGGAGGCCCTCCTCTAAGCCTCTTCAAAGGGGTATTGGGGTGCGTCCACATTTTCAAAGGGGTATTGGGGTGCATCCAAATTTTGGGCAGCCCTGACACTCACTGCATATGCAATAACAGTATAGGAGACCCACTCTTTAGTAATGGGAACAACAAAGCATAGCCGGCTGATGGATCTCTAAGAATAGTGAGGCCCTTTAAGAATAGTAAAGGCTGCCTGATGGCCCCATAAAAATAGGCTTTGTGACTTTCAGAGTCCCTCCTTCATAAATGAAACAGGATGTGTCTGATGATGTGACACACACCACATGGCCAGATAAGGTTGTAAAATGGTAAAATGACATTTCCCAGTGAATGCATTTGTCACGGTTGAAAGCAATGCAAAAGTGCAAAAACGCATCAAAAACATTACGTGTGAACATAGCCCAAGGTGTGGAGGAGTATTTTTGTTTTTGGTTATTTATTTTGCCTTATATACAAGTCATTACCCTGGAAGGATGTTCCTTAACATATTTCCCAGGAAAATCCATTTTGAGTCCGTAAAAGTGGCATAATACCTCTGACAACATGGTTCACAGCAGTGACCTGAGAGTCAGAAATCCTTCCAGAGGTCTTCCTCATGCTGTTCCCTTGTCATCTGAGCACTGTTCCCATCGATTTGGGCAATTTTTAGGCCCTCTGCAGACCGCCGGGGGGAGCCGACTGAAAAATGCTCGAGTTTCCCATAGACTTACATTGGGCTCGTTGCTTGGGAGCATTCCAATGTGCTCGACCCGAGCAACGAGCACTCAAGCATTTTAGTGCTCACTCATCACTAGTTATGTTATTATTTTGTTTTTTATTACATTTTTTATGTAACAATTTTATTACTATAGCCTTCTTCTTATCCCTAGCTCTAAGTCTAACCTTAGCCCTTGCATAACCCTAGCCCTAAGACTAATTCTTGTCTAACATTAAGCCTAACCCTAAACTAAGCTCTAAACTTAACACTAGATATGGTTGGAAAACGTGTCAAACTGTAAAATCAGCTTTTAGCAATGAATGAAGATGGTATTGATCATGTGCACTTGATTCAATACTGTCTTCATTTATTACATGCTAATCTTCTGTAATATACAGAGCACAGCATTGATGATGAATTTGTCATTGGTTGCTGCGCTCTGCATAAGCAGGCACCGAGTGAGATTACTATGCTCACTTTACTTTACTGAGCTTTGATCCCTGCCAATGGAGAGTGCAGCAGCAGAAAAATTAATCTCCACTGTTGCACTCTGCATAGGCAGCTCCAGGCGGGCACTCACTGCATATTTGTAGGTGCCAATCACTTCATTGTGTGGGCGGCATGTAGAAGGGGTGGGGGAAGTGAAATTTTTCACTCTGATAGACTGTTGCACCCGGGACAACTGCCTCCCAGGATCAGTGCACTTTTCCTCTGAGTCTTGGGCATCATAGCAACTGCTATATATGGTGTCCTGACAGTTACAGCAACTGGTGGCTGCTTTTGTTACCTATAGCTTCTTTGGAAGTTTGTAACACTTTGTTCAGCCATTTACATGCAATTTTACAGACTGTTAGAAGTGGGTTTTGGTGTGTGCTGCAGATTTCCGCTTTCAGCAGAATCATCAACACTCAGACATTGTGGGAGAATGAACTGTTTTACTTGGGACATATAGCAACTATTATCTGCATGATCAATAAAATAGAGGATATAGGAAAGAACAGACAAAAACAGAGAGGTCATACAAGACAGTATAGAGATTAACTACTCTCATAATAAAAAGCTTTAACAGTTAACATAGCGCCATATGTAGATGCTCAACGCAGTCCCTCCAGCATAAGCTTGGAGCTGCTATATACCCCAACAGTGAGCACTCTTATTGACTGCCCCTGTGCAACCGTACAGATTGCACATATATGTCCACCCCTGGCTTCTTCCCACATGTCGCTTCCGCCAACCACCATGTTTCCTATGAATATGCCATGAATGTCATCAGTTGGAACCCCTTCAGTAAATATATAGTTTTCCTCACATCAAACACAATTTCCCACCATAGACTGGATATTTGTGCTATGACGTGGAAACATTTGGGCATCACCAACACACATTTAGAAAACCGTAATGTTCATAGCTATTTCAAATGATACGTGCAGAACTGGATTTCTCTCCTAGTCATTCCACAGTGTGAACAAATAATCTTTTTGCTTAGTAGTCATATAACAATGTTAGTGGAATTGGTCCAGAATCTCATTTATATTCATTGCTTGTGATTTGCATCTACGCAAAATAAATATCAAGTTCCAGATGTTATGAACTTCCAATGAAATATGCTCAGCGAGGCTAAGACACAGCAGATACACAACGTCTGTATAGCAATAGATAAATTGCAATCTGTAATTTTACTTTTGGCTATACGTTTTCAAAAAGAACCAAAGCAACTAACGTACTGTATATCTTCACATATTATGACTGTCTTGCTAATCTACCCTGTGGGTACAGTTCAAATTCATGAAATTAAAGAAGTTGTCAGATGATAACTCACTAATTGATGTGAATCCAACTGCTGGCACCCACACCAATCAGTAGAACTGGGAATTTGTATCCCTGATGGGGAACTTTTACTCCCATTACAAAATGGAGCGGTAAGTCGGATGTCCAATTGCCGCTCCCCTGATGAAGAATGCTGTGTGAAACGTGCGTCAGGCTGGTCGTACACTTGGAATCATCCTTTACTATGGTTGGTACCATGCATTTGACCATTCTGTAACATATTTTAAATTGTATTTTGGTTGCTTTTCTCTGCTGTGTGTGATTCTAGTCACAACTTTATATATGTTGGATATCAAGCATTATTATCTTCATTTATGCTTACTGATTATAGTTGGCATCACTATATATACTTGTACCTTATTATTATTATTACTGGTAATACTCACCTTTGACTATTGCACCTTAATTTTATTTATATATACTTCAATTACATACTCATCATTTCTTCATGCATGCCCATCTGCATTGCGCCATCCCTAGGGGCCTCTAACTGTCATGCCCATTTATCCTTTTGTCTGGTTCTTACAATGTATTGGCTCCTTGTACTATAATTTTTTAGATGTTTTTATCTATTTTCAATAAAGTTAACTTTTTCATATATGTATGGTATTAGTCATACTTCTCATGTTAGGGTCTCCATTCATTCTGTATGGGGCTGCTGGAAAAAGTCGAGTGCAGAGTTTGTCAGCCCCATTGGGAGTGAATGGAGCAGTGGTCGGGCATGCACTCCATGCAAAAGGGAAAAAAGTGCTCCATTCTGCGAATCAGTGAGGGTTCCATCGGTAGGGCCCCCATGATCAATAAGTTGTCCCCTACCCTGTGGATAACTGATAATTTGTTTTCACCAGACAATCCCTTTAAGAATAGTCAACACAACTAAATGTCTGGTAGCATAGATGTTAAACTGTGAATCCATTCTAAATAAGTAAAGGTCTATAGAACCAAAGTCTAATAATATTCAATTTTTATATACATTTACTGCAGCAATGTGCTACAATTTCTGCAGTGTGTCTTGCTGGGTCCCAAGCTAAACCTCTATGTGGGTGGCTGCATCATGACATGCCGCCCATGCTGACAATACATTGTCCGACTGTGACAAGCAATCTTTGGCCACAGCTGACACATCACCATACTTTATATTACAAGAATGTCACCACTGAGGCCAGGTGATTTCATGTCAGCATGAACAACTTGTTATCATGACATCACAGGTACAACTACTGCAACCAGATAATATGTTATCAGCATGTACAAAACGTGGCACAAGAAAGAATGGGGGCAAATTGCTATGGAAAAATATATACAGTCTATGTAACTGCAGTATATATTTGGCTTTTCCCATAATGGTTAAACTAAAGTATTGAAGACCTTTTAAAAAATTGGAATCCATGACACCTTGGACCTCAATTTTTGGGGTATGCAGGATTACAATGTCAAGGGGTGGGTAGGTGGGCAAACTTTTGCCTCAGTCATCACAATTTTATTACAGTACAAAATGTATCTTAGTAAATATAACAACATATAATTTTCTGATTGACAGTAGAGAAGGAAGACTAACGAGACAGAGGACCATATAAGTGGGTTGGGCTTCACTTGATACTAAAGCCCCCCTATACACTTTAAATAGCTGTCGGGTAAACAAAGGTTCAGCTGATTGACGGCTCGCAGCTATCTCGCCTGACTCTCCCATACAGGAGCATTCATTCAGCTGATCACTCCTTGGTCTGTATAAGAGAGCCACTACTAGACATCTCTGATGGTGGCTTTACTCTTAGAGAACAAAAGGATCAGAAGTTTGAAATCAGACTTATCTCCCCCATCATCATCTGTTGGGCTGAACCTGTTGATGTCAGTCACATTGGTTGATGTTCATCTAATGTGCATGGGGGCATTACGGGCTCATGCAGACAACCATATTTTCGGTCTGAGTGCAATCCATAGAAACATTGAATGTTAGAGTTGGAAGGGACCTCCAGGGTCATCGTGTCCAACCCCCTGCTCAATGCAGAATTCACTAAACCATCTCAGGCAGGTCCAGCCTCTGTGTGAAGACTTGCATTGAAGGAGAACTCACCACCTCTCGTGGCTGCCTGTTCCACTCATTGATCGCCCGCACTGTCAAAAAGTGTTTTCTAATATCTAATCTGTATCTTCTCCCTTTTAGTTTCCCATTGCTTCTCGTGTTTCCATGTGCAAATGAGAATAAAGCTGATCCCTCTACAGTGTGACAGCCCTTCAGATATTTGTAGACAGCTATTAAGTCTCCTCTCAGTCTTCTCTTTTGAAAGCAAAACATTCACAAATCCTCAAACCGTTCCTCTAACCAATCTGACAAAACATTGGATGGAGCTCAGACAAATGGCATTCTATGGGGCCTTGCATATGTCCAATTTTTTCCTCGGACAGAGTCTGATATTCGGATCCCACTCTACCATGCAAGTCAATGAATCCATGGAAAAATCGAACCGCAGTCAGATGACATCCATGTGCAATCTAATTTTCACAGACTGTCAGAATGGACAAGATAGACAGATTTTTTTTTCCTATCTTCTCCTCATACGAGAAAATCGAATCACACTATGATCATACTCTGATCAAACTCTGTGATCAATCAGTGCATAAATCGGCCTGAATATCTTAGATGAGAGAAAATGCAGTCGTGTGACCCTAGGCTGTAGGCATTGACCTCAGGGAATTACCTGGATTAGTTTAGGTGTGACTAGAGCATTAAACGTTGCTTGCACATAATGCAGTCTCCAATTTTCAGCCTCAGCAATAGAAGGGTTATATTTGCCATGTTTGTATGAAAAATATATAATACAATTTGACAGTCTATAAAAGTGAAAGTCTCATCAGCAAAGTTATCATCCAAAATGGTGTCCAAGGTGCAGCAGACGAGAAGTATGTTGTTCACAAGTGCAGAAGAACTGCAAATAACCTAGAGACTTGAAAGTTGTTAGTAACACTTCCACTATGGAACAATACAAGCACTGGCTCATCAATCATCTGTGACACCAAGCAGCAGAAGGACCAATTATGTTCCTTCGTAGCATAAAGCGAAACTGTGACGGCTCTACTGAAACAGAATACACTGAAGCAGTCAAAATTAACCCATCTGGATAAGGCAGTGGTCAAGTGATTTACTGAAATGTTCACCCAAGGAAAACTAGTAACCACAATTGTGGAAAAGACCCAATGCTAACATGCAGAAATAAATGTGGCTGAAAATATTATATAGATTTTTTTATCATTGTGAAATTTCCTAAATACTATAGCACAAAAGAAGATAATAATTATAAGATTCTCATTGCTGAAAATAAATGACAGATAAGTATGACAACTTTTTCCACAACATAAAACCAGCATCATTTTTAAAACTGCTAAATTTGTCACCACTGCAGAAAAATGTGCAAAATACTACAAATGAACTCAATTATTATTACTATTATTAATTTCAGAATAATCATTTGTTTATGCAAAAGTTTACCAATCTCAATATGTGGAAAGAATACTGAAATGACAAGAATTCTTTATAAATTTATGTTGTGCACTCTGTCCATGTCACAGATGGAAAAAATGAACACTGTGGGTAAAAAGTAGCAGAGGTGCCCTAATTATGCCAATAGCTAGAGTTGAACACAGGTCAAGGTCATCAAGGTTACATCATCATTCACTTTGCAGTGTGCTATGCTTATGGCACAAGTGAAAAACATGGACTGTTTCAAACACAGCACCATAAGATACACTATTTGTCTGCCTGTATCACAGATAAAAAAATAACTGAAATGCACAGTGTACATGGTTAATGGAAGGGAATTATTCCTTTCAGGCCTCATTCATACCATCTAAGTTTTATGGAGCCGTAATATAGCACCCATAGGAGTGTATGGATCCATAATGTGCCTCCATAAAGCTTTTTATGGATCTATAAAGAAGCCAACAGAAACTACTGTGAAATCCTCCATCACATGTTGTCATATGTAGCTGTTCTCTCCACGAATAACCCAGTAATGTGACATGATACAGAGCCCTATATACTGTAATAGCACACAGAGTATTATGACTTCATAGTAAAAAGACACAGGTACTCGTGTCTTGGTACAGTCTCCTGAGGGTTTGAGTTATGTAGGACTGATCAATAATATTTTAATGTAGAAAAGCTTGCAATCCAATACTTTTTTTTCAGCCCAGCAAACCTGTGGCATTTGTCCAGACTTGAAGCAGAAGTATGAGCATAATTATCTGATTAGGAAATTATAATTAAAAAGTGATTGCAGCAGATTATTTTATTTTGGGCATTATTTCCTACTTTTACAAGTGACTTTTACATACTATTTTTTGATCGACTGATAATCCAAAATAATCTAAAATTTGGCACATTAGGTCCCATTAAAGAAGCCAACCCATGAATATTTTTTTCATCAATCTGTGTATATGCATGTAATGTAGTGTGAGTGTATTAATATGGTCACCTACTGCCGCTCTTTCCAGGATCCAGTACTGTTCTGCTCCTCTTCTCAGCTCTTCAGACTCTCCGGTTCACTCTATGCTGTATGTGTGAGCCGGAAGTCTCTTTTCCAATGTAAGCCTATGGGGCCTTGTTCTGATGCTCCATAGACTTACATTGTAAAAGCCCCTTTTGGGTCACACAAGAGCGCAGCGTGACCCGGAGAGTCTGAAGAGCGGTGTCGTCACTGAGAAGAGGAGCAGAACAGCGCTGGATCCCAGAGAAGGTGGGGGTAGGTGAGTATATTAACACACTGACAGTACAACACATATACATCTACACACATTTATTTAAAAAAGCGCTTCTTTGATTTTGCATTTCATTACATTTTACCATCCATGGGAATGTGGGATTATTGGTCCTTGATATGATTCCTGGAGTCTCAAACCTAGAAAGACTTTAATCTTGGAAACATTTGTATTTCATGAATTTATTTATCATGTTACTACAATTATGAATAACGGAAGATCCAAGAGCAGCTTTTCAGCAGCATTATTATGGATTGCTTTGGATTTTCCTTGTTTGTTCATCTTGATAAAACATATTTCTTGGAAATAAGGTAGTCTTTAGGGGAAAAAAGTAGAAATTGCCTCTTTTGGCAGCCATTCAGAAAGGCACTTTGCGAACATGATTAATAGGCATTATGGATATCTTTTATGAGGAAACAACAGCTACGTTACTTAACGATATTGGCTATTTCAGGGTTATTGCCTGATTGTGTGAACAACATAAAACAACTCACATGAGCTACAAAATAATTTTTAGGATTTTTGCAAAAAAATAGTGCCATGCAGCCACTGGATGACACCTTTTGTTCTGCTCATGCGCCTATTAAAATAAAATATGCAAGACATATACTTAAGAGCTATAAAACATTCTGTGGACAAGTCATCTAATAATAATAGATAACATCCCTATCAAGAGCATTTGTTAGTACATTATATTTAAAGTGCATTGACCTCTGGTGGATCAATGGCATTAAACACATACAGGTTAGCGGTGATGTCACATCAACAGCGCATATCACCACTGCAGCCAATCACTGAGCTCGGCGGCTCGAGCCGTCTACACTAAGATTAGAACAATGAGACTGGAGCCTGTACTGGACCCATGGATGATGAGCACCTACTCTCTTTGTTATAAAAGTGTTTGGGATCCAATTTTCTTAATGTGGAAAACCCCTTTAAGTCATTTTTATGTCCAGTCTTTTTTGTGCCAAAATCATCAAAACGGGTGCACAATGTTTGGTGAATTGACACAAGTGCAAAGTTGCTTATTTTTTCTCCTTTTTTGCACCTTTTTAGATTAACAAATTACATATTCCTATTAATAAACTTTAAAATGTTGAATGTTAGTCTTCAATGGTGCAAAAAACTAAAATGTGAAAAATACTGTGACCGGGGTGCTCCACTACTTTAATATTGTTTGAGATCTAGAGGTTAGTTAAAAGAATAAAAGGTGCTCACCTTGTGAGGGATGTAAAGCATTGTAGGGCTGCTGCCGCTCATTGCGGGACACCAATTGGATCTGAGATGAATGGAAGGGATAAGGAAATATGGAGTTGTATGGTGCTGTCCACAGAAAATGAAACACAAATTCACTACATTTATTAAAGGTAGTTTCAAACCATTATCAAAGACAGTAGTTAATACATAAAAAAGTCATTGTGCCAGGGTTCACTATGTACTGAGTGGTGTAGACACCTAAACTACAATCCTTATAGCTAAGCCATAAAGCAAAACAATGTATAAACACCAAAAAAGAAAGCACTTTAAACACAGGCCAAGTATAAAATCAATAATTTTTTTAAACAACATGTATAAAACCAAGAATGAATACGTATAAAAAGTAAAACACCACAGAAGAGGCAAATGGTGGGTATGCCTGGATGTAAGTATACAAGTAGTAATCAGTCTGTACATTGTAAAAAATAGCTCTATCAAAAGCTCTATATACCTAAATATACATGTATAAAAAATAAATATCTCTACATATTTCAAAATAATGTACATAGCAACATCAATGTCGTAGTATAGGGTAAAAAATTAGAAGTCTGGTAAAAGTATTTAAGTATGCCACTCACAGATGTACCCTATTAAAAATTATCTACAGTATGTTCACAGTATAGGCATGATGTTGCTACATGCCTACATAGTACATCAGTCATACTGTACATGTATATACGTGAGCAATAAATTATTACATTACACAAAATATTACCTTATGTAGATCTTCAGGGGCCCACCACACCTGACGCGCGTTTCACAATGAAATGCTTTGTCCATGGGTATGTACTGAGTGGTAACTAAAGCCAGCACGGTACTATAACTGAAAGTCAGAGGCTGCCGAGAGCAATAAAGCCATTTCCTCCTAGCAGCCAGGCTTTCAGTACGGTGGCTTCACAGCTTTGGAGCGCTGTTAACCTGCAGATTGACCCCATAGGTTAATAGCATTTGGGGACATGACTAATTCCATTTAATACCCCCAGAGGAAAATCTCCATTCCATCAGTGTCGACACTCTTGTCCTCGGGGCTCACGTGCGGTTGATATGTTACGTCAGCCCTGCGGCCGATCACTGCTGACGTCACTGTCCCCATCTTTGGCTATATAAGTAATCAAGAGGAACTTTGGGCTGTGGCTGCTGTTTGACTTCCTCTCGATTACTTATACGCCATAAGGCGGGGACAGTGACACCAGCGCTGGAATGGCGTCGGCATGGGAGCTGAGTATACGTGTTTTTATTTTAATGGCAGCAAATATTCACATTGAAAATGGATTGTCCTAGTGGTGGACAATCCTGTTAAACTTTACTTCAGTAAAATGTCATTTTTAATGAACCTATAAGAGTATATTAGGAGATGGCATAAATAAAAAATATGTTCTCACCAGTTTTAATGGGGTCTGTGAGCATTTCTAATAACCTCATGTTATTTTTTATGTCAAGAATTAGGCAGTTAGCATTATCCTTGCAATGAAAAATACCAGTACTGTACCTTCACCAAAAACTTGCAGATCCCATTAATGTCAATGGGTTCCATCAGGATTTGACAGCATGCAATCAGAACCAGAAGCCAGCAGACTACAGGCTACTGTTTACAGCAACCTATAGTGTGTCAATGGGTCCAGCCTGTGTCAATGGGTCCAGCCTGTGTCAATGGGTCCAGGCTGCAGGCTGTCATAAAAATATTCTATTCTACTGACAGGGGGCTGTGGGCATTTAGGAATAAGTGATTTCCATAAGATGACAATATTAGAAAAACACTATTTCTGCAATTCATTATTATTAAAATTGCCATTTCAGAAGTCAACTACTCTGGTAGTATTCAGTCTGTTCACTATAGATGTAATATTTGGAATTAAATGCAACTGCTGTAACTTTTAAGATGCTGCTTTCCAGTTCTGCATTTCATTTTCAAGTATGGCACATCTCTGATCTTAAAGTCAATTTTATAGTCAAATATGTTAGATATTTAAAAAAAAAATGACATAAAGAGGGACACGGTCCAATAAGGCAATTAATGCCAGCCCTATGGAAGGAAAAAAACATTATTTAGTTCATTGTCTGAATCCTTGTAGCGAGCATAATCCACATAACACAGCATTTCATTTTTTTATACAAAGTCACATAGCTCCCCCAAGAGGATTCTTTGACCATTACATTATTTCATTTGCTAAAATTTCTTGAAAATATCAGTTATGTTGAATTCGGGTAGATTTTCTTTACAAGTAGATTGTTTGTACAAGTTTTAACTTTAGCAATAGAAGATTTATTGGTTGAATTATTCACTAGGTTGTTTATCACACTTACATTAAACTATATCCTGAAGCTGCGGGATTCCGGATCTGTGCACTGCATGCTTCGGGCCATCGCAGGACATGGTAACAGTTGCTTTGCTAAATGGGAGCTTAGCTGTAGTACCAGAGAACAGCCACCACATAGTGAATGGAGCTGTGCTGCTCTGGCTCTGCACATTGTGCACATTTGGCCGCCATTGGAGCTGCAAACAGCTGATCGGTGGAGGAACCAGGTGTTGGACTCAAACCAATCTGATATTGATGACCTATCATAAGGATAATACCTTTAAGATTAATGAAGTCTCCTGGCAAAAAATCTGGTAGAGACCCCCTGAGCTACATGCCTTTCTGCTGCCACCCTTCTCTAATGCCCATATATCATAGTCACTCTCTATCAAAATTGACAGTGTGTCCTGATTTGTCTCCTCTACAACAAGATGTTAAAATAGATGAGATGTGGGTAGGCAGCTACAAAGCCAGTTATACTCAGTATTGTTAAGCTTGCTCTCCCTCTGTTTAGCTCTTCTCCATTTCAATCTTCGATGGCTAACATCCCTTCTGTCATGTTCTTTGTTAGAGGGGTGAAAAAATACAAACTTTCATACCACACACACTACCAGCTATATAATAATCAGAACAAATATGGGGCAGAGAATGCATCAGATCCCAGTTCACACTCTCACATAAATTTAGCTCTTAGACCAAACTTAAAAAAATAACCCCACTTATCGGTCAGAGCATCAATAGGGATAGCACACATGATTTCTGCTGGCTGTCACCAGTACGAATCCCTGTCTTTTATACAGAAATCCAAGTATTAAAGAATATTCAGGGAGGCAAATTGCTGTTTGGAGAAGCAAATGTGACATAATACTTGGGCCTCATCCAAAGGCTACTTCAATCTGTATCTAGGACACCAGATTTATAAACCCGTTAAAGCACCACTCTCTTCCTAGTGTGAATACAGTTGAAACCTTTGAAAGAGAAGGTAGCCATAGGCTTCATGCCATGCCATTGTCTAGTCCAAAGGTCACCTAATGCCTGAGGTCTACATGATGGGAGGATTTCAAAAAGGATATCAGAGTCCAGGAACAAGGAATGTGATGATGTCATGGCATTCGAGACACGTGTGCTGAACCTCTGTCTTCATGAGAAGAAGAGGCCTCAACAACTTCATGTCTTGTTACATTGCGGTAAGGTAAGTAAAAGTTGTATTATTTTCTGTGAAAAACAGTGGGCACTATTGGAGGTAGCATACTGGTTAGTACAGTTGCCTCGCAGGTGGCCTTGGGTCCTGGACTCAAATCCAACTAAAGATACCATCTGTTTGGAGTTTGTAAATTCTTCTCATGTTTAGGTTTCATCTGTGTAATCTAGTTTCCTCCCACAATTCAAAAAGACACACTGCTAGGGAATTTGCAAAGTAAGCCCCAATGGAGACAGTGATGGTAGAGTGTTTGTTAATAATCTCTCCCAACTGTAAAGCCCCCGTCTCACATAGCGAGATCGCTAGCGAGATCGCTGCTGTGTCACGGTTTTGGTGACGCAACAGCGACCTCACCAGCGATGTCGCTATGTGTGACACTTTGCAGCGATCAGGTCACTGATCGCTGCAAAGTGTCCTGGACCATTTTTTGGTCGTTGCCCTCCCGCTGGTCAGCGCACATCGCTGTGTGTGACCAGCGGGAGCAGCGATCAGGCTGGTAACCATGATAAACATCGGGTTACTAGGGGCACACGCGCACCTAGCAACCCGATGTTTATCATGGTTGCGAGCCTGCTAAAGTGAGCGGTAACCTCCCGCTTACCGTAGCAGAGTGGTAACCATGATAAACAACGGGTTACTAGGTGCGCATGTGCCCCTAGTAACCCGATGTTTAACATGGTTACCAGCCTGCTCCTGCTTCAGCAGGCTGGTAACCAGGAGCAGGACATCGTTGGTCCCCTGATCGTTGGTGAGCCTGCCTGTTTGACAGCTCACCAGCGACCACATAGCGATGCAGCAATGATCCCTGACAGGTCGTATCGTTGTCGGGATCGTTGCAGCGTCGCTAAGTGTGACGGGGCCTTAACACTGGATTCTGTTACTACCCCTATGGCCGGATAGTCCATGCTGGGTTACTGTGATAACTCGGTATACTCCTGTGATGTCATCATCCAAGGCCTTTTAAAGTCGGCTCAGACTATTCTGCTTTCACGTGTTTGTCAGGAATTAAGTTTCACCTTCCTCCTAGTTTAGCATTCAGGAAGTGTCTAATTATCTCCTCTGCTACTGATTTCTATTGAGCTAATAGAATTTACTACCAAGCTCAGCCAATTTAACCTAAATGTTGTCCACACTTATAACTCTGTTGAATCAAGATTGGTGTTATCCACACCTTTGTCTCTGCTATCAAGGTATCTGATAATTAACTCTCTGCTATCTGCTATCAACATACTGTATAAACAACTCATTTCCCCTAGTTTTCGTGTTGTCTACATATTAGTCTCTACTATCAACGTACCAAGTTATTTCTTCTGAAAAAATCTCCAAACGTCACCTCCAACCACGAACTACACTTCCAACTCCAGAACCAGGCAGTATGAACTAACACTGGCAATCCCTAAGTGCCAGAGGTGAGAATATATAGCAAAGGGGAGTGGCCAACACTGAACAGCTGAGACCATCTAAGCAGGAAAGCTCCAGAAGCCTTGCACTGCTAGAAAAAAAAAAAACTGCACTGTTTAATACAATGGTGAAGTGCTTCTAACCAGTGCAGGAGTATGTGAAACCAGACACCACGGTCTTTTGGTCCCTCTCTGTCACGGTATAGAGTGACACCTTTCTTATCATGAGAGCCATATTCAGCTCTGAGAGACGGTTGTGAGTCGCATTCAGTGCCTCCTCCCCACAGTAGTGACAAGTAGAATTTGATATAAAGACAACCAGAGTTTCCCCACAAAAAGGACACTGAGACCATGTGCCCCCTCCCTTATACACTTGCAGGATACTTACATCTATGGGTGCCCACTTTACCCCAATTTAGTATTCTTGCATAAATCATACTCACCATACTATTGCATCCAGCTTCAAGCACTTCCCTGTCTGGCATATCATTCTTTCATTTCTAGCTTATCATATTTATCTCTCTCTACCTCGTATATTAGCATCCAGATCTGCTCTTGGGGCTACTCAGAAAAGTCACCATTTGGAGATATGCTCTTCATAGCAGTTTGCTGGTCATGGTGCTAATGCACCAAGCTGGTGTATAGGCACAAGCTGCACATCATGGGACTGCGAGCCACATGTGGCTCATGGGCCACAGATTGTGGACCCCATCCTTAGAGAATCCATCAAACCACATGAGCCCATAACAGTTTGTAAAGCACTGCTGAATATATTGACATTATACACTCTTCAACATTCAAATTACAACAGCAAGACAAGAAAGTAATGGAACTATGATATACAAATGATAAAAAATGGAAAAAAAAATCAAAACATCTTGTTTTTTTGTGTATTAAGTACGAGTGCTATGAGCAGAAACATACACACTTACACTGCTTGACAGCCATCAATGAGGCTATTAATGGTTGCCTGAGGAATGTCCTGCCATGCTGAATGCATTTAGGCATGTAAATCCTCAAATTCCATACTTGGCAGCTCCTTTGCAATTGACAAATAATGTCCAGATGTAGTCAATGGGAGAAAAATCCAAAGAAGCTGCAGGTCACAGTAGCAGATTTGGGCCACGCAGGCTGCTCATAGTAGACGAGCAACCTACACCCTTGCATTGTCATGGTGAAATATGGACCCTTGGTCATTTTGGAGAAATAGTCAGATAATTGGTTCCACAATTGTTCTATTCCGTACAGTAAGTGAAATTGTATGACACATACCAAGCCTTAAAGTGGTTGTCTGGTCAAAAGGGATAAGTCTGCAGTCACTCTGTGTCTTATGAATCCCCCAGCACACGAACTGTGCACTGCGGGGATTCACCGGTATGAGACCCGGGACTGGAGGCTGTTTATACGTTATACATACCCCCGGCCACTCAGCGCCGCCTCACTCCATACACTTGTATGGAGCGAGTTCAAGCCCTGTCTATTGACGTGGATGGCCAGTGGGCGCATCCGACTACGACTAGAAGGCGCTGCCTCATTCAATACAAGTATATGGAGAGCAAGGCCACGTATCCTCTGTTAACGGGTCTCATATCGGCGAATCCCTGCAGAGCACAGTGCCTGCGCTGGGGGGATTCAGAAGTCTGAAGTCACACAGAGTGACTGCAGACTTATCACTTTTGATCGGCCAACCCCTTTAAGCATCAGTGCCTACACAAGCCATCAGTAGGTGCTTGAGCCAGATGTTCAGCTTCAGGTGTTCCAATTGACCTCATGCCACTGCTCTCAAAGGCTATCATGGTGCAGAGAAAAATGGCAATGGACGCTGAAATGGAGGTTTATTTCTTCAATGACGAGTCCTGCCTTTGTCTTGGACGCAATGATAGCCTGAGATTTGTCCAAAGACCACATGGGCAATGCCACGAAGAGGCCTTAATGAGGGAATGTCTTACCAGTCCAGCTACTGGAATTTTGGTGTGCAATGACATAAAGTACGATAGCATGACTTATCTAGTCTTCATTCCAGGTACACTTACAGCTCAGCATTAAATTGAACTGTCATGGAACCAGTAATATGACCATTTCTCAAAAGTGTTTTCAACACGACAATGTCATGCTGCATGTTGCTCATACTACTGTGAGCAGCCTGCATGGTCTAAATGTGCTACCATGTACTGTGTTATCTAAGAATTTATCTACTATCTAGGACATTTGGGATGCCAGTGATCGATAATTGCAAAGGGAGCTGCTGGCAGCGGATTCTGATGATTTGCATGCCCAAGTGCATTCAGTGTGGCAACACTCCTCAGACAACCATTAGTAGCCTCATTAATAGCATGTCAACATATTACATAAAATGCATTATTTATTGTGACACTTTGGTGATCTTTTTTGCTAAATGGCATTTGAACGGAATCTTCCTGGTGTTTTTCCATAGGCATGTAAATAGAATAAAAAAAAAAACTCTTGGATAAATGCATATAAAAAGTATTTGGGCATGTGCCTACCTCATCTTTTTCATTCGGATTCATTGCAAAAATGTCATTGCTATGCATATGTTCAGTCCTTTGATACTACTTTTAACTGTTTCAGGTTTCAGAAACCATGATGCAGTGAAAAGAAGTAGCATGTTCATTCTTTGGGCAGCTTCCAAACAAAAGCCGCTCACTAGTTATAGTTTAAATTACAGAAAAAAAAGATGCCGGTGATGGAGTACCACAAAAATGACAGTAAAAACAGTGGCTTTTTCCTAAATCAGCCGCGCCTAGGAAAACCTACTGTTACAGTATGGAAGAGACCACCAAAAATGAAAAACTATAAAAGATGCTTTAAATATATGGTAGTCTACATGAGAAAAAAATTACGAAAAAGTAAGTGTGTGTGAAGGAGACCTGAAAAATTCTGCTGGGCAGGCACCTACATAGACCTAGCACACTTCATCAGTGGATCTGTGCTTTAACGCGTCTAACATTTGATTTATACTGACACAAGGTCTTCGCTGAAACAGAAAAACATTGATATTGTAAATTGTTGCCCATAAAGAATAAGGCATGCTTTACTTCCATGAATAAGATGGCAATTTTTAAATAAATGAACTTCTGACAACCTCACGGCTTACTTTCACCATCGGGCTCACCTTACAAAAATTGCTTCTAAATTTGCAAACCAGAAACAATAAATAACAACATGAGAAGCAGCAGAAATAGCTCAGCACAGATAATCTTAATGAGCATCTTTCATCAGAATTTCCATATCAGACATTTATTTCATCTAATTGGTTTAATCACAGCTTGGATATTTTACACTAATTTATTTAACGGAAAAAAAAAAAATGCCATTAAGTCAGCGCCGCGCTTTATACAGCTTTATACAATAACATCCTGCTAAACATTAATACACGTCTTGTTAAAAAATATGTCAAGACTGCCTATTTAATTACAGCAGATCTGGAGCGATCGCACCCTTGTTTCCTGTTGTTAATAAAATTGGCAAGGATTATGGCAATCTGCAGGAAAAAAAACACATCCTTATTTTGTGATAAATGGTTGGAGAACTAGCCATACTTATTGCAGTTACTTACCGGAGATGTCATTAGGTAGTTCTTCAGCAGTAAGTTTCTATTAATTGCATTATCATGATTCACTTATATTTCCGTAGAAGCAAAATGTTCCCAGTAATCTCATCAAAAGATTTGTGCTCAGGCAGAAAGTTAAAATCTAAATTCCCAGTGATATAAAAGCGTTAAATATCAGCGATAAGGTTACACAAAATTTATAAAAGGTTATTATTTCTTCTTCATGCTAAACTAAAAGAGGTAAAACTTTCAGGGGAAAAAGCGTTATCAATCTATGGATAGTCAAAGCACCGAGGTGGAAAAAAATGTTTCCAATCTTAAGAATGTATAAATGGCTCAAGGATATTGTTAGCTGTATGTAAATGTTGGTCACATTACGTCAGGACTCACAACATTTCCTGACCAGAGGGCCACACATTCAGGTTATTATTGTTATTTTTTTTTTTTTGCTAAGCACCATTAATTCCATGATTCTGTATATATGAAGAGCGTTTACATACAATATATATATATATATATATATATACAGTCATATGAAAAAGTTTGGGCACCCCTATTAATCTTAAGCTTAATGTTCTATAAAAATTGGTGTTTTTGCAACAGCTATTTCAGTTTGATATATGTAATAACTGTTGGACACAGTAATGTTTCTGCCTTGAAATGAGGTTTATTGTACTAACAGAAAATGTGCAATCTGCATTCAAACAAAATTTGACAGGTGCATAAGTATGGGCACCTCACCAGAAAAGTGACATTAATAGTTAGTAGATCCTCCTTTTGCAAAAATAACAGCCTCTAGTCGCTTCCTGTAGCTTTTAATGAGTTTCTGGATCCTGGATGAAGGTATTTTTGACCATTCCTCTTTACAAAACAATTCCAGTTCAGTTAAGTTTGATGGTCGTCGAGCATGGACAGCTCTCTTCAAATGATCCCACAGATGTTCAATGATATTCAGGTCTGGGGACTGGGATGGCCATTCCAGAACATTGTAGTTGTTCCTCTGCATGAATGCCTGAGTAGATTTGGAGCGGTGTTTTGGATCATTGTCTTGCTGAAAGATCCATCCACTTTGTAACTTCATATTTATCACTGATTCTTGAACACTATTGTCAAGAATCTGCTGATACTGAGTGGAATCCATGCGTCCCTCAACTTTAACAAGATTCCCAGTGCCAGCATTGACCACACAGCCCCAAAGCATGATGGAACCTCCACCAAATTTTACTGTGGGTAGCAAGTGTTTTTCTTGGAATGCTGTGTTTTTTTGCCACCATGCATAACGCCTTTTTGTATGACCAAATAACTCAATCTTGATTTCATCAGTCCACAGGACCTTCTTCCAAAAAGAAATTGGCTTCTCCAAATGTGCTTTTGCATACCTCAGTCGACTCTGTTTGTGGCGTGCTTGCAGAAACGGCTTCTTTCACATCACTCTCCCATACAGCTTCTCCTTGTGCAAAGTGCCTTGTATAGTTGACCGATGCACAGTGACACCATCTGCAGCAAGTTGATGCTGCAGCTCTCTGGAGGTGGTCTGAGGATTGTCCTTGACTGATCTCACCATTCTTCTTCTCTGCCTTTCTGATGTTTTTCTTGGCCTGCCACTTCTGGCCTTAACAAGAACTGTCCCTGTGTTCTTCCATTTCCTTACTATGTTCCTCACAGTGGAAACTGACAGGTTAAATCTCTGAGACAGCTTTTTGTATGCTTCCCCTGAACAACTATGTTGAATAATCTTTGTTTTCAGATCATTTGACAGTTGTTTTGAGGAGCACATGATGCCACTCTTCAGAGGAGATTCAAACAGGAGAACAACTTGCAAGTGGCCACTTTAAGTAGCTTTTCTCATGATTGCATACACCTGGCTATGAAGTTCAAAGCTCAATGAGGTTACAAAACCAAAAAAAGTGCTTTAGTAAGTCAGTAAAAAGTAGGTAGGAGTATTTAAAACAAGAAAATGATAAGGGTGCCCATACTTATGCACCTTTCAAATTTTGTTTGAATGCAGATTGCACATTTTCTGTTAGTACAATAAACCTCATTTCAAGGCAGAAACATTACTGTGTCCAACAGTTATTACATATATCAAACTGAAATAGCTGTTGCAAAAACACCAATTTTTATAAAACTTTAAGCTTAAGATTAATAGGGGTGCCCAAACTTTTTCATATGACTGTATATATATATATATATATATATATATATATATATGTATAATTTACAGCGAACAAACTAATAGTGACAAACTTGTAGAGAGGGGGAGAGAGTCCTGCCCTTACGGACTTACAACCTACAGAGTAATAGGGAAGGTGTAGCATTCGAAACGCGTTGGTTTTTATTGGGTATTCACTTCAACCTTTCGCACAGTATGTACATTTTGTCACTTTTTTTAATGGATTAAATAAAATATGGTGTTTTTCACATATACCAAAAGCTGGATCCTTCACCTTTCTTGAACAATAGAGAAGGAGATAGTATGTCGGAGGGTTGCAACAGCTCCAGTGGTAGTAAAGTGGCAGCAGGGTTATTACAGGCTGTAGACTTTTTTTGAACAGATGAGTTTTCAGGTTGTGTTTGAAGGTTTCAATTGCGGAAGACATTCGGCCCTGCTGAGGCATTGAATTCCAGAGAATGACGGATGCTGAGGAAAAATCTTGATTTGTACCCATCCCAAGGGCCACAGTAAACCTTAGAGGCATTCCCATCTGAAATATTTATTAGATATTGATGGTATGAGTCTGCTAGAGATGATCAAATCGATTCACAGAACCCTGGTCCAGCAGCTAGGTCAGATTTCCATGGCCACAGGAAGGAAGACCTGTGAAGCACTTCCTACGTGACGGCATTGATTAGCCAGTGGAGGGTAAATTCATTATTGCGGGGTAATACACTCAAGACATTGCCCTGCTGGACAAGCTAATCAAAAGGGAAACTATGGATGCAATCAAGTAAGAGAAATTTCTCAGGGCTCTCATCCAGCAACCAAGGAATATAAACCTGGCAAATGAAGCAGGGTCTTTGTAAATTTTTTTGTTCATCTCTACTCCTGACACATCGGGGTCTTCAGCCAGCATATCCATCATCCGGACACATGTACCATGTCGCATACAGTGTCTTGACATTAACCATCATAGAGAATAACTAAGTAATTTTTTTTAATCTGATCTGGAGTCAGTTTACAGGGATTCTGGTCTGGGGAATAATCTGAAGATTATATTCTAGGACAGTCAGTACTGTCTAGTTATGCCACTTGATTTAATCCCGTTATTTCAAAAAGGAGACACAACCCATTGACTGATGTAATGCTGCTTCTATGCTGCTACTAGAAGACAGACATTTTTTTTATAATCCTTTAATAAAATGATTACCTTGGGTATTCACCTTAACAATATTTAACATAGCTGTAGAAAAAGACATGAACTGCACATCCAAAAATTAAACATTGATCTAAGCAAAAATGTACAAAACTGAACATGAGGTTCTTAGTTTAACATTGTGATCAAACTGTATGAAGTCCCCTGCCCCATCACGGTGAACTTTTCAGCGGGTCCCTAGCCTAAGAGGTGTGGCAACATATTCCGATCACTGCTGAAGCAACAGCACACCACTGGCATGGGGTGCAACCCTCACAGCACCCATGCTGCAAGGCAAATCCCCCATGGCTCCAGGTCACATCACCCAAAGGCACACCATCAAGGGCCACCACACAGCACCAACACAAAGTGAATAGGCCTACAAAAGCATCTTCTCTGATTTTTGTTTTTGCTTCTGTTGTCTCCAATACCCACATTGCACATAGGGGTTTTCAAATATCTCTACTATAGAAGGAGCACAGGTTCAATTAACTTGGTGAAGAATGGGTCACATTGAGTGGAGGCATTTTAAAATTATGCCATGTTTCATCCATGATCAGTCCATAAATTCTGTAGAGCAGGGGCATCTATGGATTATACCATCAAGCAGCGCTCATTAATGAAGTGTGCTGACCATGTAATAATTAAACAATTGAATGTTATAGTCAAAGAAAAAAAGAAGTTAGAAAACTCCTTTAAAAACTCTCAAAAGAGGTCAAATATGAAATGGAGCAAAACTTTCTACAAAAGTCAACTCTAAAAGAGCCAATCAATCCAATAATAAAAGGCAGCAGAGGCAGCACTCCAATAAATCAGGTCAGATGAAGTTTCACTCTTCATTTGATTTATTGGTTTGTTGCTTCTTCTACATGTTACTATGTAGCACAGCAGTTCCCTTGTAATGTCATGTTTTGGAATTTATTTAATTTAATGCATTGTCAGCAAAGGAAGAATGTATAGAGAATATATAGAATTAGATATATCGTGTTGTGTGGTAACCAAAAATGTTCAATAGTGTCTGACATAGAGACATAATGACAGCAGGGAGTAACTGGTATTTAATTGAACCATATATCAAAGTCACATTTACACATGCTGTCATGGCTATGATGAACATCTTGAAGGAATAACATGATACAGACAAGTAAAACTAATGACACATAATAGTATAAAACTTTCTACATCAATAAAAGTTTATCGTAGTAGGCTTCAATCATTCAGTGTACATTTCCAACTTGCTCTACAAGCATTTACTAGAAAATTATTTAATTCATAGATGGCCTTGGGTACGTATGAGAAAATATATTTTTTGCTGGCTTCTGGTCATCATTATTTCCTCATTCATAGCCTGATTCAATTCTGATGCAAATACTGAACCTGTAGGCCATTGATGTAGACTTTTAATGCTTGTATATTATCTTCTTAAAGGGCTTGTGAAATGGGTAAAATTGTGATTGTAAAAACTAGAAACTTTTCATTTAAGTTTTATTAAAAATCTCTTTGTTATCAAGAAAGGAGGAATTTTTAATTGTGTAGTTAAAGGTAACGTGTCATGTAAAATAATGTTATTAGCCAGCAGATGTAGGGTTAATTTGCAGGTTAATAGCATTCTGACACCGTGCGATGTCGGCACTGAGAGCCCCGCTGCCAGGTGAAAATAAGTTTTATTCTTCCCGGTAGGCTCGCTCTTTCAATCATAGGGGTGGGCCAGCGCAGTCTCAATCACAGCTCTGTGTATAGAGAGAGTGGTGGCTGCAACCGCTCCCCTGGCACTGACTGACAGCAGGCTCAGCATTAAAGCTGGCTGTCAGTTAGTGCAGGGGCGCTGTACCAGACGCCGCTCTGTACAAACACACACGCTCTGGTGACTGAAACTGTGCCAGTGCCACCCCTGGACTGAACGAGTCTGCCGGGAGGAATAAAGTTAATTTAATCTCAGTGCAGGCACCACACGATATCAGAATGATATTAACCTGCTGATTAACCCCATATTTGCAGGTTAATAGCATTATTTTACATAACAGGTTTTCTTTAACTGCTTGTTGCCTAAGTTACCTGCCACCTCTGTAGTTTATCAGAAGTAACTGATTTCCTAGGGAAGGAGCGTGGGCTTACAAGCTCTTTGCTTTAGAGCTTGAAAGTGCTGTCCTGAAGCTTCACTTTCCCTGCCCTCATCCCATGCTGCAAGCTGCCTATCTTTTCAGTATCGGAGAGTGCACAGTTAAGACCAAAGGCACGATCATAGTGCCTGCTCGAATCATTCATCAGGAGCCCACTACCCCCTGGCAAGCAGGAGGCTGAGCGCGGTGTGCTACTGAAGAAAGAAGTTGTGAGCACCCATTGAATTGCAATATTCAACTACTGAGTACCATCATGGTCATTAAGCTATGGCCTAAATTTCAGAACACTGTCCCACAATGTCATCACAGTGGCCATGCATCAGATGTGAGCTGTAGACTGCATTACCGGTATAACCAGAAAGAGAAACCAGTCTTGTCATGATTACTGTTTTATGCACTCAATGCCACCACAAATATATAATACATAGTAGTATAGGAATATATGCCTCCACACCCCATGATGATGTATCATCTGAATATGATGAAAAATTAAGACTTGATTAAAACATCTTTAAAATATTGGAAGAGATTTATGAAACTGTCTAAAAGAAAAAAACGGCCTTTGTAGCATAGTAACAGCTTTCATTTCTAATATCTGGTGTAGAATTAATGTTCTGATGTTCGAACAGTTCAAAATGAGGCCAATTTATTAAGGAGGTGTGCGCCTATAACATTTAATGCATCCTCTATCAGCGCACTTCACTTTTAGACCGGTTTAGGGAAATCCAGGCTATGCCTCATTCAGACGTCTGTTATTCTTCTATGTGATGTATTTTTGTTTTTCACGGATAGAACATGCATACAGTTGTGCTCAAAAGTTTACATACCCAGCAGAATTTTTCCTTTCTTGGCCTTGTTTCAGAGAATATGAATGATAACAAAAAACCTTTTTCTCCACTCATGGTTATTGGTTTGGTGAAGCCATTTATTGTCAAACTAATGTGTTTTCTCTTTTTAAATCTTAAAGACAACCAAAAACATCCAAATGACCCTGATCAAAAGATCACATACCCCAGTTCTTAATACCATGTATTGCCCCTTCTAACATCAATGACAGCTTGACGTCTTTTGTGGTAGTTGTGGATGAGGTTCTTTATTTTCTCAGATGGTAAAGCTGCTCATTCTTCGTGGCAAAAAGCCTCCAGTTCCTGTAAATTCCTGGGCTGTCTAGCATGAACAGCGCATGACTCACAATCCAGAAATGTCAGTGGCTGGATGAAAGATGCAAGAGTCTGTCTGGATCCCAAAAACTCACTCAGCTTTTATGCACACACACTGATTACAAGCAAACAGGTCACAGGTGAGGATAAAAGTTTTTTTGTTATCATTTATATTCTCTGAAACAAGGCCAAGAAATGAAAAATTATGCCGGGGTATGTAAACTTTTGAGCTCAACTGTACACTATAGTCCAAGGATATGTTCACAAGTCCGTTTTTTGTGGACCGATTATATGCCCAAAAAAAATCAAAGACAATAAGACACGTCTGATCTGATTTTCTTATCAAACTTGCCCATTTAAGTGAATGAGTCGATGAAAAAATCTGTTTGCACATACGTGTCCTATCCATTTTTTTCATGGATACAACACGTACCCATTATAATCTATGGTGCTAGTCACATGTCCGTGCAAAACTGACAGAGACATGTCCGTTTTTCTCCGGTATCACGGATGAAAAGTGCCAATCCGTGTGTCTTCTGTTGCCTGTCCGTATTTAACAAATCAAAGTATAGGAGAAATTTTGTAATTTATTTATTTCTTTATCCATCCGTGAAAAACTATGATGACACTGATGGTAAAAAAGGACACAAAGATGACACACTGATGACACACTGATCCAAAACACTGATGACACACTGATGGTAAAAACGGACACACGGACTAAACACTGATGACACAGTGATCCAAAACATTGATATTACACTGATGGTAAAAACATACATGCTGATAACACACTGATGATAAATACAGACACACTTACCAAACACTGGTTGCCATCAAAGTGTCTTCCAAGTCCTATCCGATTTTCACTGACCAGTTGATATGGGAAACTTTGTGAAAAACTCAATATTTTTTACATTTTTTCCTAGTTGAAAAACAAGTGACATATCAGTTGTATATTCTACTCTATAAACGTTCTTATTAGCAACACATTCTATTTTTCTGCTGCCTTGACCAGGAGAGGACCTGTTCTCCTACCATTACACTATGTACATCCTGATGACAGATCCACTTGACCCTTTTAACCATTTTTCCAAAGAAAAAAGCCTAACATTAGTCTATTGCGCACGGATATATGAACCCAAAAGTAAAGAGCTTTGACTGTAGTAAGGCCGTGATGCTGAATGACACGCAGAGTATCTTCTTAGTATTGCCTTGTTTCATTCTCAGCATCCTCCTCATTATAAGCACATGAGTGATTTGCACTAATTTCCCCAATGTAAGTTTGCATTTATTACTTCAGCAGTTACATATAAACCTCGCACCTATGCCCTAATACGGAAAAATGCGAGGCATCAAAATATAATGCATTTAAAACCGCTAGGGGCCGTTACTGCTTGACTTGCTATATTGCATGTCATAATGTTGATTTTCCGAGGAAGCGTTCAGATTGTGTGTTCTCCTGGGACAGTTGAAGTGTTAATGAAGATACAAAGCTTGTACTATGTTACAACGTCACTTGGAATAGTTTTTTTTATTGTCTGGAAATCCATTCATTATTTATCCATAGAGACGATTCCAATCGAGAATAATGTAGTTTCTGGAATGACTGTCGATGTCCTTTACGGTCTATATAAATGACCCTTCAGAAACGAGTATTGCCAGTGAGCGACATTGCATACATTAACAAGTGACATTTTTTTTCTGTTTTCTTGGAAGAAATGGCATATGACCCTTGCAGGGTATGCTGTTAATGGAGCCCCAAGAAACAGCACTTAAGAAATTGAAATACTGTGGGCAGAAAACTGTGAGGTAATTATCACATTCACAGTCACAGTTGATTATTGTGAGACTTAAGCTCTGAGCTTTGCAAATTTACACCTGGACATCAAAAATGCAGGAAAAGTCAATACAAATATCACTGGTTATACAAAAGCTGCTAATTGTGTTAATCCCTTGGTTGACAGAGCCTGGAGCGAGTTGTATTACAAAGTGTAACAAGATAATGGTACAGTAGTCTGAATTAGAGACATAAAGAGCTGGAAATGTCTAAAACTGAAAATGGAACATATCCAAAGTCAAAATTTGGCAGCTTCAAGACATTAAACTCAATATCTCTGGTGGTTAGGCTGGGGCACGGTTTACACTTCTAAAAAGACCATGTTACAACATGTAGATCTATAATTTTGGGATCCCTAAGTGATCTCCGGCAGATCCACCATCGTGGGATACATATTATGTGCTTAAATCAGACATGGATTTTATACTTGTTCATAAAGAATTATTATTATTATTATTTATTATTATAGCGCCATTTATTCCATGGCGCTTTACATGTGATAGGGATATACATAGCAAAAATATTTACATAATCTTAACAAAACAAGTCAGCGACTGGTACAGGAGGAGCGAGGACCCTGCCCGCGAGGGCTCACAGTCTACAAGGGATGGGTGAGGATACAGTAGGTGAGGGTAGAGGAGGTCATGCAGTAATGTGGTGGAGCGGTGGTTACTGCAGGTTGTAGGCTTGTCGGAAGAGGTAGGTCTTCAGGTTTCTTTTGAAGGCTTCCATGGTAGGCGAGAGTCTGATATGTTGGGGTACAGAATTCCAGAGTAGCGGCGATGCACGGGAGAAATCTTGTATGCGATTGTGGGAAGAGGAGATAAGAGGGGAGTAGAGAAGGAGATCTTGTGAGGATCGGAGGTTGCGTGCAGGTAAGTACCGGGAGACTAGGTCACAGATGTATGGAGGAGACAGGTTGTAGATGGCTTTGTATGCCGTGGTTAGGGCAATGGGGAGCCAGTGAAGGGATTGACAGAGGGGGGAGGCTGGGGAATAGCGGGGGGACAGGTGGATTAGTCGAGCAGCAGAGTTTAGAATAGATTGGAGGGGCGCAAGAGTGTTGGAAGGGAGGCCACAGAGCAGGAGGTTGCAGTAGTCGAGGCGGGAGATGATGAAGGCATGCACTAGTGTTTTTGCAGAGTCTTTGCTGAGGAATGCACGGATCCGGGAGATATTTTGAGTTGGAGTCGGCAGGAAGTGGAAAGGGCTTGGATATGTGGTTTGAAGGAGAGATCAGAGTCCAGGGTTACCCCAAGGCAGCGAGCTTGTGGGACTGGGGAGAGTGAACAGCCATTGACGTTGATGGATAGGTCAGATGGGGGATATGAATGAGAGGGTGGAAAGATGATTAACTCTGTTTTATCCATGTTGAGTTTCAGAAATCTGGCAGAGAATAAGGATGAGATGGCGGACAGACATTGTGGGATTTTGGTTAGTAGGGAGGAGATATCGGGTCCAGAGAGGTAGATCTGTGTGTCATCAGCATAGAGGTGATACTGAAAGCCGTGAGACTCTATGAGCTGTCCCAGGCCAAAGGTGTAGATGGAGAAGAGCAGAGGTCCTAGAACTGAACCTTGGGGGACACCGACAGATAGGGGGTGAGATGAGGAGGTGGTGCATGAGTGGGAAACGCTGAATGTCCTGTCTGTTAAGTATGAGGAGATCCAAGATAGGGCCAAGTCCGTGATGCCAAGAGATGAGAGAATCTGTAGTAAGAGGGAATGGTCCCCTGTGTCGAAGGCAGATGACAGGTCCAGAAGGAGGAAGATGGAGTTGTGTCGCTTGGATTTGGCAGTTAGTGGGTCATTGGTGACTTTGGTCAGGGCAGTTTCAGTCGAGTGATGCGGTCGGGAGCCAGATTGCAGGCGGTCGAAGAGGGAACAGGAGGAGAGGTGGGAGGACAGTTCAAGGTGGACATGTTGTTCTAGTAGTTTTGAGGCAAAGGGGAGAAGTGATATGGGGCGGTAGCTAGTCAGAGAGGATGGGTCAAGGGGGGGCTTTTTGAGGATGGGTGTGATTGCGGCATGTTTGAAACATGAGGGGAAGACACCGGTTGTTAGTGACAGGTTGAAGAGGTGGGTTAGGGTTGGGATGAAGACTGTGGTAAGGTTAGGGATAAGGTGGGATGGGATTGGGTCAAGTTCGCAGGTGGTGAGGTGTGATTTGGAGAGTAAAGAGGAGACTTGACCTTCTGTAATGGTGGAGAAGTGGGGTTTGGAGGAGGAAGATTGAGTAGATATGAGGAGGGGTTGTGCGGGCTTTAGGCAAAAGCTTTGTCTGATGGTGTCAATCTTCTGCTTGAAGAATGAGGCAAAGTCTTCGGCTCAGATGAGAGAAGAGGGAGGAGGAGCTGGGGGACAAAGGAGAGAATTGAAAGTGTTAAATAGCTGTTTAGGGTTGTGAGACAGGGAGGATATGAGAGATGAGAAGTAGGTTTGTTTTGCTGTAGTGAGCGCGGACTTGAAGATAGTGAGGGATTGTTTGAACGCGATGAAGTGCTCGATGGAGTGAGACCTTTTCCATCTCCTCTCCGCAACCCTGGAGGCCCGTCGCAGTTCTTTAGAAAGTTTGGTGTGCCAGGGTTGCCTGTTGATTGTGCGAGATTTGGTATGTGTGAGAGGGGCGATCGAGTTGAGAGCTGCAGCTATTGTTGTGTTATACACTGTGTTCCAAATTATTATGCAAATAATATTTTCTCAGATTTTCCCAAATTACCTATTTGAATTACAGTCATTGTAATTTTCCAGTCAAATAACTATTAGAGTACAATTGAAAGGTTTTTGTACAAACTGCCTATGATAACAGTATATTTTTTAAAAAAATAAAAAACTCAAACTGCACTCAAAATGCATGTTCCAAATTATTATGCACAGCAGAGTTTTCAACCTTTTCATTTTAATAAAGAACAAAAAAAATGGTCATTTTTGAAATTCTAAGCATTAGCAGGTTATTACAAACTGAAATCAAACAGTTTTCAACTCAAAACTTTATTCTAGGTGATGTTACATTTGCACATAGGACCCCTTGTTCGAAAGGAGCTTCTGAACTCTCTCGTCCATTGAATTTGTCAGGTTTTGGATGGTTTCTGCTTCAATTGTTTTGCATGAGGACAGAATACCCTCCCAGAGCTGTTGCTTAGATGTGAACTGCCTCCCGCCATCATAGACACTCCTTTTGATGATGCTCCAGAGGTTCTCAATGGGGTTGAGGTTAGGGGAGCATGGGTGCCACACCATAAGTTTGTCCCCTTTTATTCCCATAGCAGCCAGAGATGCAGATGTGTTATGTGCAGCATGAGACGGGGCATTATCATGCATGAAAATGATCTTGCTGCGGAATGCACGGTTCTTCTTCTTGAACCATGGAAGGAAGTGCTGTTTGAGAAACTCAACATACATTATGGAGTTCATCTTTACCCCTTCAGGGATCCTAAAAGGGCCGACAATCTCTCTCCCCATGATTCCAGCCCAAAACATTACTCCACCTCCTCCTTGTTAGCGCCGTAGCCGTGTTTGCATGGGGTGTCCATCAACCAGCCATCCTCCACTCCATCCATCTGGACCATCGAGATCATTTCATGCATGATAATGCCCCGTCTCATGCTGCACATAACACATCTGCATCTCTGGCAGCTATGGGCATAAAAGGGGACAAACTTATGGTGTGGCACCCATGCTCCCCTGACCTCAACCCCATTGAGAACCTCTGGAGCATCATCAAAAGGAGTGTCTATGATGGCGGGAGGCAGTTCACATCTAAGCAACAGCTCTGGGAGGGTATTCTGTCCTCATGCAAAACAATTAAAGCAGAAACCTTCCAAAACCTGACAAATTCAATGGACGAGAGAGTTCAGAAGCTCCTTTCGAACAAGGGGTCCTATGTGCAAATGTAACATCACCTAGAATAAAGTTTTGAGTTGAAAACTGTTTGATTTCAGTTTGTAATAACCTGCTAATGCTTAGAATTTCAAAAATGACCATTTTTTTGTTCTTTATTAAAATGAAAAGGTTGAAAACTCTGCTGTGCATAATAATTTGGAACATGCATTTTGAGTGCAGTTTGAGTTTTTTATTTTTTAAAAAATATACTGTTATCATAGGCAGTTTGTACAAAAAACCTTTCAATTGTACTCTAATAGTTATTTGACTGGAAAATTACAATGACTGCAATTCATATAGGTAATTTGGGAAAATCTGAGAAAATATTATTTGCATAATAATTTGGAACACAGTGTATGAAGCGGCAGCAACATCTGCATTGTGTAAGGAATTTATGTCTGTAAGAGGGAGAAGGGATTCAGAGAGTGAGTGTAAGTCAAGGTGTTTGAGGTTTCTGCGAGCATGTGTAAGTTTGTGGAGTGGGGATTGTGCACTTGGAGAGGAGAGGGTAGAGAATGTGAGGAGGTTATGGTCAGAGAGAGGGAGGGGTGAGTTAGAGAGGTTAGATAGGGAACAGAGGCGGGTGAAGATGAGGTCCAGTGTGTGGCCATCTTTATGAGTAGCTGCTGAAGACCATTCAGCAAGGCCAAAGGCGGAAGTGAGGGATAGGAGCTTAGAGACAGACGAGTGGGAAGTGTCAATGGGGATGTTGAAGTCACCCATTATGATAGTGAGGATGTCAGTGGAAAGGAAGTGAAGCAGCCAGGTGGTGAAGTGGTCTAAGAAAGTGGTGGCTAGCCCTGGGGGTCGGTAAATGACGGCCAGTTGGAGGTCAGAGGGGGAAAAGATGCGCACACAGTGCACCTCAAAAGAGGGGAGTGTAACAGAGGGTGTCAGTAATATTTGGGTGAAAGCGCAGGTATCTGACAGGAGAAAACCTATGCCTCCGCCATGTTTTCCGTTGGGGCGGGGTGTGTGGGAAAGGTGAAATCCGCCATATGAAAGTGCAGCTGGGGAGGCTGTGTCAGAGGGGGTGAGCCAGGTTTCGGTAATGGCGAGAAAGGAAAGTTTGTTAGTAATGAAAAGGTTGTGGATGTAAGAAAGTTTGTTGCAGACGGAGCGAGCGTTCCATAGAGCTCCTGTTAGAGCAACTAAGGAAGTGGGGATTAGTTGGATGGGTATGAGGTTAGAAGGGTTGCGACAGTTTGTGGAAGGTCGTGGATAGGAGGTAGAAGTAACTGTGGGGATATGGCGAGGAGGACCAGGATTTGGAGAGATATCTCCAGCAGTGAGGAGGAGCAGAGAAAGTGTTAGCAGGTGGGAGCAAGAATGAGCGTGAGGTGGCTGTCTGTGTTTGGAGATCCAGGATTGAATGTTGAGGAATAATTCGGAGGAGGAGGTGAGATGAATGGGGAGGATGGAGGGAGAGATGAAGAGTTTCTTACTAGGTGTAGGGATTTGAGGGGTTATTAGAAAGTGGAGGACTATAGAGGAAAAAGTGAGAGCTAACAGAAACATAGTTAAAAGTGAGTAAGTGGTCAAAGTGTTGGTTACCTGACTCCTGCCCTGACTAACTGCCTCTGAAATAACTGCCACTTATCTCCGAAGCCACTTTGCACAAGAAGACGCGTGCACAACCCAGCACGCGTGCACCCCTTAAAGAGCTTCTAAATATATAGGGCACACTAAACCATCAGGTGAGGGGCATTGTGGGAGCTGCTTGCGGCTAAATTAGCAGCTGGTCATCTCACCAGGAGATGGCTGGGTGATCAAAGACAGGGCTAGGACTCTGCAGGCTCTGCAGTTTAGCACCTCTAAACATCAGATAAAGTCTACTGTGGGGAAAGGACAGACATATGTGAGTATTGAGTGGAAAGGGACAGATAAAGCAGAAATATCAAGCAGAGAATTCTACCAGTGAGTTGAATCAGGAGAGCAGAGCATTAGATGGCGGCATATACAGCAAGCAGAGGAATTATGCAGGAGAAGAGCATGTACCAGTGAGTTGAATCAGGAGAGCAGAGCATTAGATGGCGGAATATACAGCAAGCAGAGGAATTATGCAGGAGAAGAGCATGTACCAGTGAGCTGAATCAGGAGAGCAGAGCATTAGATGGCGGCATATACAGCAAGCAGAGGAATTATGCAGGAGAAGAGCATGTACCTGTGTGAAAAGAGAAGAAGAAGATGGATGTTAGTCCATGGCCTCTGAAATAACTGCCACTTACCTCCGAAGCCACTTTGCTCGAAAAGACACGTGCCCAACCCAAAGAATAAATACAATGCTTAGCACGTGCCTAAATACTGGTATCTACTGCACATGGACAACTGGAAAATGCATCCCCAGAGATGTATTGCCTATACATGCCTATTTTGGCCAGTATTTGGTGACCTTCCATGGAGGAAAGAAGCTGCATTTAAGCCAGCCAGACTGGCCTACTTTTTCATTTTGTTGCAGTGAGTCGGTGAAGCTATTCACACTAGGTCTCTGTGTAGAATAATATTAGTAAATTACAGGCCTGCTATTTAAAACCATGGTTCTCTGTCAGGCATATCAGCTATAAAACTGTTCCAAAATCATACATTTCTTCCATTTTCATTTCATTGCAGTGTGTCGGTGAAGCTATTCACACGAGGTCTCGGTGTAGAATAATATTAGTAAATTACAGGCCTACTATTTAAAACCGTGGTTCTCTGTCAGACATATCAGCTATAAAACTGTTCCAAAATCATACATTTCTTCCATCTTCATTTCGTTGCAGTGTGTCAGTGAAGCTATTCACACTAGGTCTCTGTGTAGAATAATATTAGTAAATTACAGGCTTACTATTTAAAACCATGGTTCTCTGTCATACATATCAGCTATAAAACTGTTCCAAAATCATACATTTCTTCCATTTTCATTTCATTGCAGTGTGTCGGTGAAGTTATTCTCACTAGGTCTCTGTGTAGAATATTAGTAAATTACAGGGCTGCTATTTAAAACCGTGGTTCTCTGTCAGACAAATCAGCTATAAGACTGTTCCAAAATCATACATTTCTTCCATTATCATTTCATTGCAGTGTGTCGGTGAAGCTATTCACACTAGGTCTCTGTGTAGAATAATATTAGTAAATTACAGGCTTGCTATTTAAAACCTTGGTTCTCTGGCAGACATATCAGCTATAAAACTGTTCCAAAATCATACATTTCTTCCATTTTCATTTCATTGCAGTGTGTCGGTGAAGCTATTCACACTAGGTCTCTGTATAGAATAATATTAGTAAATTACAGACTTGCTATTTAAAACCGTGGTTCTCTGTCAGACATATCAGCTACAAAACTGTTCCAAAATCAGATATTTCATCCATTTTCATTTCATTGCAGTGTATCAGTGAAGCTATTCACACTAGGTCTCTGTGTAGAATAATATTAGTAAATTACAGGCTTACTATTTAAAACCATGGTTCTCTGTCAGACATATCAGCTATAAAACTGTTCCAAAATCATACATTTCTTCCATTTTCATTTCATTGCAGTGTGTCGGTGAAGCTATTCACACTAGGTCTCTGTGTAGAATGATATTAGTAAATTACAGGCCTGCTATTTAAAACCGTGGTTCTCTGTCAGACAAATCAGCTATAAGACTGTTCCAAAATCGTACATTTCTTCCATTTTCATTTCATTGCAGTGTGTCGGTGAAGCTATTCACACTAGGTCTCTGTATAGAATAATATTAGTAAATTACAGGCTTACTATTTAAAACCGTGGTTCTCTGTCAGACATATCAGCTACAAAACTGTTCCAAAATCATACATTTCATCCATTTTCATTTCATTGCAGTGTGTCGGTGAAGCTATTCACACTAGGTCTCTGTGTAGAATAATATTAGTAAATTACAGGCTTACTATTTAAAACCATGGTTCTCTGTCAGACATATCAGCTATAAAACTGTTCCAAAATCATACATTTCTTCCATTTTCATTTCATTGCAGTGTGTCGGTGAAGCTATTCTCACTAGGTCTCTGTGTAGAATAATATTAGTAAATTACAGGCCTGCTATTTAAAACCGTGGTTCTCTGTCAGACAAATCAGCTATAAGACTTCCAAAATCATACATTTCTTCCATTTTCATTTCATTGCAGTGTGTCGGTGAAGCTATTCACACTAGGTCTCTGTGTAGAATAATATTAGTAAATTACAGGCTTGCTATTTAAAACCGTGGTTCTCTGTCAGACATATCAGCTACAAAACTGTTCCAAAATCATACATTTCACTAATTTTCATTTCATTGCAGTGTGTCGGTGAAGCTATTCACACTAGGTCTCTGTGTAGAATAATATTAGTAAATTACAGGCCTACTATTTAAAACCGTGGTTCTCTGTCAGACATATCAGCTATAAAACTGTTCCAAAATCATACATTTCTTCCATTTTCATTTCTTTGCAGTGTGTCGGTGAAGCTATTCTCACTAGGTCTCTGTGTAGAATAATATTAGTAAATTACAGGCCTGCTATTTAAAACCGTGGTTCTCTGTCAGACATATCAGCTATAAAACTGTTTCAAAATCATACATTTCTTCCATTTTTGTTTCATTACAGTGTGCCGGGGAAGCTATTCACACTAGGTCTCTGTGTAGAATAATATTAGTAAATTACAGGCCTGCTATTTAAAACCGTGGTTCTCTGTCAGACAAATCAGCTATAAGACTGTTCCAAAATCATACATTTCTTCCATTTTCATTTCATTGCAGTGTGTCGGTGAAGCTATTCACACTAGGTCTCTGTGTAGAATAATATTAGTAAATTACAGGCCTGCTATTTAAAACCGTGGCTCTCTGTCAGGCATATCAGCTATAAAACTGTTCCAAAATCATACATTTCTTCCATTTTCGTTTCATTACAGTGTGTTGGTGAAGCTATTCACACTAGGTCTCTGTGTAGAATAATATTAGTAAATTACAGGCCTGCTATTTAAAATCGTTGTTCTCAGTCAGACGTATCACAAATAACTGTGATCCAAAATCAGCCATTTCTCGTGAATGTGGAAAATATTATCCTCCATTTAAAATGGGCAAGGTGCGTGGCAAGGGATGGGAAAGTGTACGTGATGGTGATGGTGTATGCAGAGGTCGAGGACGTGACCATGGGCAAGGTGAAACTGTGCCACAACAAACACCCACATCTTGTCGCTCGACCTTCCTGTCCCAATTTCTAGGGGACCGCAGAACACCACTATTGAACACAGAGCAAAATGTTATTGGTTGGATAGCAAATAATGCTTCCAGTCACTTTGCCACCACAACCTCCACCCTGTCTTCCACACGGTCAAGTCTCAGTAGCCGTGAGTCTGGACTGCATATTCCTTACCCAGATCCTCCTTCCTCCCACCAGGCCGAGTGCCCTGAGACAACTGATCCCACAATTGGACACTCAGAAGAGCTGTTCACTTTTCCATTTGTAGATTCGGGCCTCTCGCCCGGCCAGCTTCAAGCGAGTCAAGAAGAGAATGCATGTAGCGATGCCAAAATATTGGATAAGCCACGGTCACATGAAGGTGATGGTGGTAAAGTGCAATTACTGTCGCAAGAGGTGGATGTTGATGATGAGACACAATTGCCAGAAAGTCATAAGGAGGACCAGGGTGCGGAAGTGGAAGACGAGGAGGTGGATGATATAGTAACTGATCCAACCTGGCAGGGGGACATACAGAGCGAGGACAGCAGCAAACAGGATGAGGGAGGCGTAGTACCACAACAGGCAGGAAGAAGCAGTGTGGTGGCTGCAGACACAAAGCGGGAAAGTGTTTCTCATAACGCCAACACGACAGAAGTTGCCAGTACAACTGTTAGGTCCTCCCGAGTCTGGTTATTTTTTAAAGACTCTGCAGATAACCCCAAGAAGGCCATTTGCACCACCTGACAGGCCAGCATCAGCAGGGATAGCAAAACTAGCAGCTTGACCACCACCAGCATGATCAGGCACATGGCAGCAAAGCACCCGACTAAGTGGGCCGAAGCCCAGGGTCCAGGAACAGTGTCTGCGGGTGACACAACTGCTTGTTCCACTGTTGTGCATGCATGCCAATCCCCTGTCCATGGCGCATGCGAAGATACCTCCCGCCCTGCACCTGTCATTGCATACTCTCAAGTAGCACCATAAGCAAGCATGTCCATGTCCCTGTCCCAGCGCAGTGTTCAGTTGTCCCTACCCCAGACCTCGGAACGCAAATATGCAGCCAATTCCCCACAGGCCACAGTACTAAATTCACACATTTCGTGAATGCTTGCGCTTGCAATGTTGCCTTTTAGGCTCGTGGAGATGGAAGCTTTCTGCAACCTGATGACGGCGGCCATGCCTTGGTGATCGGTCCCCAGCAGCCACTATTTCTCCGGTGTGCCGCCCCCGCATTACACGAGCACATGTCCCACAATATTAGACGTGCCCTCAACAACGCAGTTGCTGAGAAAATCCACCTAACCACAGACACGTGGACAAGTGCTTATGGGCAGGGACGGTACATGTTGCTGACGGCACACTGGGTTAATATAGTGAAAGCCAGAACCCAGTCAGACCTTGGGACAGAACACATCCTTCCAAAGCCGAGGATTGCAGGCCCTGGGTCAATCAGGGCTGCCCCCACATTCTACAGCTCTTGCACCTCCTACTCCTCCTCTTCAGCCTCCATCTCCGAAATGATCACATCAGTCGCAAGCTGGAAGCACTGCAACACTGCCTCGGCCAAGCGGCAACAGGCAGTGCGGAAGCTAATATGTTTAGGTGACAAACCGCACAACGCTGAAGAGTTGTGGACAGCTCTAAAGAGCAGGCTGACACTGCTGAACCTACCGCCAGGCATAGTCATATGTGTCATTGGCCGGAACCTGGTGGCGGCTCTGAGGCGAGGCAAGCTCACACAAGTACCATGCCTGGCCCATGTGCTTATCCTCGTGGTTCAGTGATTTCTTAAAACCCACCAGGATCTGCTGGATCTGCTCTTCAAAGTATGCCACCTGTGTCACCATTTTAGAAAGTCAGCTACAGCTTCCACCACTCTTGCCGTGCTTCAGCTGTGTTTGCAGCTTACAGCTCACCGACTGATCTGCGATGTCCCCACGTGTTGGAACTCTACATTGCAGATGTTGGGAAGGATTTGTGAGCAGAAGAGGGCAGTTGTTGAGTACCAGCATCAACAAGGCCGTCGGTATTCAAGTCAGACTCCACACATAAAACCGTCAGACATATGTACTATCCTCCAAAACTTTGAGGACTCCACCCAGATGGTGAGCAGCGATGACGCCATAATTAGTGTCACCATCCCACTTCTCTGTCTTCTGAAATGCTTTCTGATGAGAAACGAAGAGGATGCATTGCAGGCAGAGCACGATGAGATGGAGCACAGAACCATACAGGGTGATTACACACAGCCCAGCCTCATCTCATCCCAACGTGGATTGGTTGACAATGAAGAGGAGGAGGAAGAACGGGAGCTAGGTTCCTGCGCTATAGATGGTACTACCTGCACAACTGTCATACCGTCTGTTCAGCTTGGATGGCCTGAGGACAGGAAGAGGAGGATGAGGAGGAAAGCATGGTCAGTTGTACTCTTGGTGAGGACACCGAAGTCTTGCCTCTTTGCAGTTTGGCTCACATGTCTGAGTTTATGTTACGCTGCCTTTCCTGTGACCCTCGCATTGTCCAAATTTTGGGTGACAGTCATTACTGGTTGGTGACACTTCTAGACCCACATTACAAGGAGAACTTTCTGTCTCTTATTCCCGTGCAGGACAGGCCTAATAAAATGGCGCAGTACAAGAAGGCTCTTGTTGCAGAATTATTGAAAAAATTCCCATCTGAAAATGCTGGCGGCAGAGGTCACAGTTCATTGGAGAACCAAGGACTACAGACAAGAGAAACACAAATGCAATCCAGCAGAGGCAGGGGAACACTGTCAAAGTTCTGGGACAGTTTTCTCAGACCCTACAATCGCAGAGGTCCTGAGGCGCGGGGTACTCTCCCAAGGAGGGAAAGTTTCGGAAGATGGTGAGGGAGTACCTTGCCGACCATACCAATGTCCTCCGTGATTAATCTGTGTCTTATAATTATTGGGTATCCAAGCTGGACACGTGGCATGAACTGGTTCTCTATGCCTTGGAGGTCCTGGCCTGCCCTACTGCTAGCGTTTTATCAGAGCGGGTTTTTAGTGCCACTGGTGGAATTTTAACCGATAAGCAAATCCGCCTGTCAACTGAAAATGCTGACAGGCTGACTCTTATAAAAATGAATAAGGGCTGGATTGGGCCAAACTTCTCAACACCATTGAATGATAGCAGCGTAACATAAACTTAAATACAGTGTTTTTTTTGGGGAGATCTAACTCTATTCCCATGCACCTCTGTCCTCACACCCAGACATGATTTTGCTCTTGTTCTCCTCCTTCTCTGCATCCTCATCCTCCACCACCATATCACCACCATATGTACCATATCAACATATCTACGTCTCTTGCAAGGGGCATTGGCGTTCCTCCAAATTTTTGGCAGCCTTTGCTTCACTGCATAGGCAAACAGTATGGGAGACCCACTTCCTAATAATGGGAGCACTTTTTGCAGGAAGCCCTCTGACCTCTATGTCTCTTGCAAGGGACATTGGAGTTCCTCCAAATTTTTGGCAGCCGTTGCATTCACTGCATAGGCAAACAGTATGGGAGACCCACTTCCTAATAAAGGGAACATTGTTTTCAGGAGGCTCTCTGACCTCTACGTCTCTTGCAAAGGACATTGGAGCTCCTCCAAATTGTTGGCAGCCGTTGCTTCACTGCATAGTCAAACAGTATGGGAGACCCACTTCCTAATAATGGGGACATTGTTTTCAGGAGGCTCTCTGACCTCTACGTCTCTTGCAAGGGGCATTGGAGTTCCTCCAAATTTTTGGCAGCCGTTGCTTCACTGCATAGGCAAACAGTATGGGAGACCCACTTCCTAATAATGGGAGCATTTTTTGCAGGAGGCCCTCCGACCTCTACGTCTCTTGCAAGGGGCATTGGAGTGCCTCCAAATTTTTGACAGCCATTGCAGTCACTGCATAGGCAAACAGTAAGGGAGACCCTCTCCTTTCTAATGGGAAGATGTCATTACCTTGGCCCAGCTCTATATGACTTTAAATTGATAGTGGTGTTTTTCCTAAATTTTGGCAGCCGTTGGACTCCCTGCATACCTTATAACTGTATCGCAGACCCGCTCCTTTCTAATGGGAACATGTCATACTCATTAATGTGGCCCGGCTCTATGTGACTTTAAATTGTTAGTGGGGTTTTTCCTAAATTTTGGCAGCCGTTGGACTCACTGCATACCCTATAACTGTATAGCAGACCCGCTCCTTTCTAATGGGAACATGTCAAACTCGTTACTGTGGCCTGGCTCTATGTGACTTTAAATTGTTAGTGGGGTTTTTCCTAAATTTTGGCAGCCATTGGACTCACTGGATACCCTATAATTGTAGAGCAGACCCGCTCCTTTCTAATGGGAACATGTCGTTACTTTGGCCGATCTCTATATGTCTTTAAATTGTTAGTGGGGTTTTTCCTAAATTTTGGTAGCAGTTGGACTCACTCCGTACCCTATAACTGGATAGCAGTCCCTCTCTTTTCTAATGGGAACATGTTGTTGCTTTGGCCCAGCTCCATGTGTCTTTAAATTGTTAGTGGTGTTTTTCCCAAATCTTGGCAGGTTTGCAGTCACAGCATGGGCATTACCACTATAGGAGACCCGATCCTTTATAATGGGAAGATTTTTTTTTACTGAGATCCTCCTCTATGTCTCTTCAATGGGGTATTGGGTCGCGTTCAAATTTTTGGCAGCAACAAAGCATAGCCGGCTGATGGCTCTCTAACAATAGCGAGGGCCCACTGCTGGCCTTTTTAAGAATAGTACGGGCCGCCTGATGGCCCTATAAAAATAGGCTTTGTGACTTTCAGAGTCCCTCCATCATAAATGAAACAGGATGTGTCTGATGATGTGTCACACACCACATGGCCAGATAAGGTTGTAAAATGTTAAAATTACATTTCCCGCTGAATGCATTTGTCTTAAAAAATAACATAAAAAAATAAAATAAAAACACAGTAGGATATTTGTTTAGTATAAAAACCAGAATCACCAATGTAACCTCAATGTAATAACATTGTTCAGCTCCTGCACCTCCTCCTCCAGTTCGGCCTCCATCTCCGAAATGACCATATCAGTCACAAGCTGAAAGCACTGCAGCACTGCCTTCGCCAAGCGGCAATAGGCTGTGCTGAAGATAACAAGCTTAATGCTTAGGTGACAAACCGCCCACCGCTGCAGAGTTGTTGAAAGCTGTAACACAGCAGACTGATCTGTGGCTCTCACCGCTGAACATACAGCCAAGCATGGTCATGTGTGACAATGGGCGGAACCTGGTGGAGGAGAAATGACAGCCGAAGATACGGTTTCCCTCTATGCCAGTCCTTTCACCGAGCTAAAGAATATGGCTGTGGTGAAATACAACTCTCACTGAGAAGCAGTGTCAGACTGAAAAACATTGGGCCCACCAGAGGATTTGATTCTGAGGGCCTACCTTTCTCCTCCACTCAAGAGCCCCATAGCAGCTGCAAAGTTTGCGCTATCATGAGTTCTCCTGATGGAGAAGCCAGGGCTCACCCGAGGATTCTCTGGTGGGCCCGTCTAACTCTGCCGAGAAGCAGGCCTGGCTAAGAAAAGTGTGTGGGAAGGTTCCCAGACACTCTATTGCTGTTGTTTTACTGTGGACTGGCTCCGTACCATCCCTGGCCACATTCACCAATCCACGTGTTTGTGGTTAGGCGGTCTTTCCCAGTAAGTGCACTGGAGAGGGCATGGGTAATATTCTGGGACCCGCGCTTGTGGAAAGTGGAGACGATACCAGGAGAAATAGTGGCTGCTGGGGACCGAGTATGGACACCTGGCCACCGCCATGAGGTTGTGGACAGCTTCCGCCTCCATAAGCCTAAAAGGCCACATTTCAAGTGCAAGCAGCTGCCCAGAAATCTGGCAGTTTACTATTGCGGCCTGTGGGTGGGTGGCTGCCTGCATACTTTTGCTTGCATTCCAAGGAATGGGGTAGGGACAACTGAACGCTGCGCTGGGACAAGGATGTGGACGGTGATTGTTGCAAGTCTGCCAAGACAGGTGCATGGCGGGAGGCATCTTCGCATGCGCCAAGGATCACTTATGATGGACACACTTTTAGGCAGTGACCTGGGAGTCATAAATGCTTCCAAGGATCTTCCCCATGTTGTTCCCATGTCTTTTCAGCACTGTATGCATGTGTCTGATGATGTCTCACACACCACATGGCCAGATAAGGTTGTAAAATGTTAAATGACATTTTCCAGTTACTGCATTTGTCTTGGTTGAAAGCCATGCAAAAGTGCAAAATCGCATCAAAAACGCTACGTGTGAACATAGCCCAAGGTGTGGAGGAGCATTTTTGCTTTTGTATATTTATTTTGCCTTATATACAAGTCATTACCCTGGAAAGGATTTTCCTTAACATATTTCCTAGGAATATCCATTTTGGTTTCGTATTTGTATGTTTTATTGTGAGTCGGTAAAAGTGGCGTAATACCTCTGACAACATTGTTGACAGCAGTGACCTGGGAGTCAGAAATTCTTACAGGGGTCTTCCCCATGCTGTTCCCATGTCATTTGAGCACTGTTCCCATTGATTTGGGCAATTTTTAGGCTCTTTGCAGACCGCCGGGAGGAGCAGCCGGAAAAATGCCCGAGTTTCCCATAGACTTTCACTGGGCTCGTTACTCGGTCCGAGCACTCGAGCAGTCCAATTTGCTTGACTCGAACAACGAGTACCCGAACATTTTAGTGCTCGCTCATCACTAGTGACTACAATCTATCACCCCATATCCTTTAGCACCAAGCTGTAGAACCCACCATACTTCTCCAAGGAGCACAAGAGAATATATACAGACTTCTCTCCGCATCAAGAAATAACACCTTTCACTTCTACACTGGATGCCAGGAGGTATAATCCAAAAACCTGTCTCCAATAAAGACAAAGACATATATAGCTCCTTATTACCACCAGAAACAAGGGAACATGCCTTCGGGTAACAGTCTGAAGAATTAGTAAAGCAAAATTATATTACTGGTAATATCCCCAAGCTAGGCTGAGCTATATCACTATATAAATGATTATTTTACATATACTATATGCTGTATTTCATTTTTTATGATTCTTGACAGCCGTCATCATTTTGGGTTTGTTAGATAGGGGAGGGGACTAGTGACAGCTTTGCCTGTAGTACTGGCAGCTGGCAATTGCTAAGTTGCTAGAGGATATGTGCATACATAAAATTAATGTCTGCCCCTGCACTGCAGAACCTTTTATTGGGAATCCCATTCCCTTAAGTATAGGCATCAATCATGATTCCTTTTTTTCAGATTTCTCAGCTTAAAACATCATCTCATTTTTATTTTTTGCCTCGCTCAGATTTGATTTCATTAGGTTAGCTTTCCTAAAACACTTGTATACTTGACAGTTTATGGAGGATCACACATGACCCTAATTGGCTCTGTTCACCTAAAAGAAGGCAGATTCCAAATGTATGAAGTAGTAATGCAATGACAACTAAACATGAGAAGAAAAATATATTACAATACATAAACATTATAATAAAGTTTTTATCAAGATACAATAAAAGAGACCTGGAAGCTGGATCTATGGAAGCATGTAGTACGTCCATCAGAAATGTTAGATCCTGGCTTATACACCACCTTATATTTTGTTGTACTCCAGACTTTCTTATCTACAGTGGAGAAAGGTATTTGATACACTGCTCTTTTTGCAAGTTTTCCCACCTACAAAGAATGCAGAGGTCTGTAATTGTTATCGTAGATACACTTCACCTGTGAGAGACATAATCTAAAAAGAAAAAACAGAAAATCACATTGTATTATTTTAAAATACTTAAATTGCATTTTATTGCATGAAATAAGTAAATGATCACCTACTAACCAGCAAGAATTCTGGCTTTCACAGACCTGTTAGTTTTTCTTTAAGAAGCCGTCCTACTCTGCACTCATTACCTGCATTAACTGCATCTGTTTGAAATCATTACCTGTATAAAAGACACCTGTCCACACACTCAATCACACTCCAACCTCTCCACCATGGCAAAGACCAAAGAGCTGTCTAAGGACACCAGTGACAAAATTATAGACCTACAGGCTAGGATGGGCTACAGGACAATAGGCAAGCAGCATGGTGAGAAGACAACTGTTGGCACAATTATTAGAAAATGGAAGAAACACAAGATGACTGTCAATCTTCCTTGGTCTGGGGCTCCATGCAAGATCTCGCCTCGTGGGGTAAGGATAATTCTGAGAAAGGTCAGGAATCAGCCTAGAACTACATGGGAGTACCTGGTCAATGACCTGAAGACAGCTGAGACCACAGTCTCAAAAATTACTATTATTAACACACTAAACCGTCATGGATTAAAGTCCTGCAGGGCACGCAAGGTCCCCCTGCTCATGCCAGCACTTGTCCAGGCCCGCTTGAAGTTCATCAATGACCATCTGGATGATCCAGAGGAGGTATGGGAGAAGGTAATATCGTCAGATGAGACCAAAATAGAACTTCTTGGCATCAACACCACTTGCCATGTTTGTACGAAGATAAAGGGTGTGTACAACCCCAAGAACACTGTCCCAAACCGTGAAGCATGGTGGGGGAAACATCATACTTTGGGAATGCTTTTCTGCAAAGGGGACAGGACGACTGCAACATATTGAAGGGAGGATGGATTGGGGCATGTATCGCAAGATTTTGGCCAACAACCTCCTTCCCTCAGTAAGAGCATTGAAGATAGGTTGTGGCTGGGTCTTCCAGCATGACAATGACCTGAAACAGACAGCTAGGGCAACTGAGGAGTGGTTCCGTAAGAAGCATTTTAAGCCAGCCTCCAGACCTGAACCCCATAGAAAATCTTTGGAGGGAGCTGATATTCAATGTTGCCTAGAAACAACCCTGAAACCTGAAAGATCTAGAGAAGATTTATATGGAGAAGTGGGCCAAAATCCCTGCTACAGTGAGTGCAAAGTTGGTCAATAACTACAGGAAACTTCTGACCTTTGTAATTGCAAATAAAGGTTTTTGTACTAGTGATGAGTGAGCGTGCTCGTTTAACCCTTTCGCCGAGCACGCTCAGGAGCTTTCCGAGTATCTTTGGCGTGCTCGTATACTAAGTTCAAGTTCCTGTGTCTTCATGATTTATGGCTGTTAGTCAGCCTCAACACAGAGATTGCCTGTTTGCTAGGGAATCCTCACATGTGTTGAGGCAGATTAACAGTCAAAAATCATGCAGACGCAGGGACTTAAAATTAATGTACGAGCACGCCGAAGATATTCAGAAAGCACCGGAGCATGCTCGGCGAAAGGTTTAAACGAGCACACTCTGTACCAAATATTAAGTTCTTTTCTATTGTACACCTCTGATTATACACTGGCCCTAGCAGGGTCACCGGTCTTTCCCACTAGGCTGAAAGTCCTAGATGCGAGTCACTGGGTGTACAGTGTACTCTTCGCACTGGCCGTCTCCATTCCCTGAAGCACGGCCCAGTCACACACCCTGTACAATACATCTACACTGGAAGTAACGGACCACAGAAACAGTCCTCTGCTACAGCCAGATCTTCTTACGAGCCTGGTTGGGTTCTGGTCACGGTCTTCTACTGGCACTGCTTACGGATCTTCTATTGGCGCAGGGTAAGAATCTTCTACTGGCGCTGCTTATGGATCTCCTACTGGCGCTGCTTACAGATCTTCTACTATTGCTGCTTATGGATCTTCCTCACAGCTCAGGCCTTCCCCGGCATCTGATCGCTCTTGGATCCTTCTGTGGCGATGGTGGCATTAAATCCACCTAGCAGTCACACAACCTGTCCTGGTACAGGTTCTGTCGTCAACTGCATCTTCTCAAGCTGACCAGGCCTTTTATAATTAGTAACAGCGACACAGGTGTCACCTGACCTGGTGTCTTCAAACTCTTCCTGTGGGAACATACAGCTCTGGCAAAAATTAAGAGACCACTAAACAGTTTTCTATTGGAAAGTATGGAAAGACTGGTGGAAAGCATGCCAAGACGCATGAAAGCTGTGATTAAAAATCATGGTTAGTCCACCAAATATTGATTTCAGAAGTGTTCCTGAGTTAAAACATGAGTAATTTGAGGTCTGAAAGCACGGCTTCTTTTTTAGTATTTTGATGCTTTATCATTTGCTGCAAATAAATACAAAATTTTTAGCTTTGAATTTTGGAGACATGTTGTCAGTAGTTTATAGACTAAAACAACAATGTACATTTTACTCAAAAATATACCTATAAAGAGAAAAATCAAAGAAACTGAAAATTTTGCAGTGGTCTCTTAATTTTTGCCAAAGCTGTAGGTTCACACTATTAAGTTCCTACTAATGTAATTTTTCCTTTACTTTCGCTTTTGCCTTGGACCAGCAGATTGCAGTGTTAGCTTGCAGTTACTCAGCTAGGCATCAACTATACTCATCTTCTCTCTAGCCCACTTCCTTAGGCTATGTGCCCATAATCAGGCTATAGCAGCGCTTTGGACAAAGCATATTTGCGCTGCGCCCGTTCCAGCGGTAAATTTGCAATGAACACATGCGGAGTTACCACATCCTATACATTCTATTGGGGAAATTTCTGTTGTGGAGACTATCAACAGAAATTGACATGCTGCGGATCGTAACACCGCGCCACCGGTAAGTTTACGCTGCGTCAAATAGAAGCACAGTAGGCATGAGATTTCTATAAATCCCATCCAAGGTGCCGGTACTGTACAACGCAGCGGTTTGGACGTAGAGCAGGTGAGCTGCATCCAAACCGCTGCCATTATGGATCATGGACACATACCCTTACACTACCCTGTGCCATATATTGTATTCATAGTGCAGCAGAAAGATTGATTACGCAAGCGCTGTGCTTCTACAGAGCTCACATGACTTGTGTGTCTCTGGGTTTCTGCTGCAGTGGCTACTGATGACCACGATATTTAAGCAAATAGACAGACGTTCCCTCTGTCATTCCACAGCCCACATCCCCACAATGCAATCACAGGTTTTACTGAAGGGTTTGCCAAGGCGTAACAATGTCAGAGCCAAAGTTTAATATGCTGCCTGTCAACTAGCTACTAACAAGGAGACGTAGCACACTGTACTACAATAGTAATGCAGGGTAAGAGATCAAACAATTACATTATACTAGCCCTTTTGTGTGACTAACAAATCAAAACTTACAAAACAGAACTTTCAGCAATAAAAAATGCTTTACGATTTGTGGAAAAAAGTACAGAAATTTTTATCACCACATCCGTACTAAAAAATGTACATTTTTAATCTTACCATAGCTGTTTTTGTTCATTTCCCAATAAAATGATTGGCACTAAAAATGTACCAATAAAATATACAGCTCATCTTGCAAAAAAACAAGCCCTCATGCAGCTTTTGTTAATGGAAAAATTATAAAGTTATGGCTCTCAGAGTGCGGCAACACAAAATATATATTTTTGGTTTAATTATTATGCAAAAGTAGTAAAACCTAATAAAGTAAATAAAACTATAAACTTGGTATCACCATATTAGCGTTGACCTGACGAATAAGGTTACCATGTTTTTTGTACTGAATAGTAAATGATGTAAAAAATAAACACTCTATAAATGTTATTTTTTCTTCATCCGCCTCCCAGATCTCTAACATGATCTGTGCTCAGCAAGTTCTTACAGTGAGTATTTGGTGAGTTTTTGATATTGAAGATTTTCTGCAGAATTTCTGCACCAATTACATAAATTAAAGGGGTTGTTTGGTCCAAATCGATGCCTGCAGTCACTCTGTATGACTGCAGACTTATGAATCCAGTACGTGTTCTGTGGGGATTCGCCGGTTTCTGACCCAGGATCGGAGGATATGTATAAGTTATACATACTCCCGGCCAGTGGGTGCAGACTCGCTTCCATACACTTGTCACTTGACAGGGTGCGGCCTCGTTCCATACAAGTGTATGGAAACGATGACGCACAGCCGGGAGTATGTATAAGGCCACAGCCCCACTATCAGCATTTGGTCAGTATTCGGTCAGTATTTTTTCTCAGGAGTGGGAGCCTAAACCAGTGGGTGATAAATGCAGAATTGGTAACTTATTTCTATTATACCTTTTCTCTGATTGTTTCTCATCTAGTTTTGTCTCCCACTTCTGAGAAAAAATACTGACCGAATACTGATAGTGGGGCTGTGGCCTACCTCATACATACACTCCGGTCCCGGCTCAGGAACCGGTGAATCCCAGCAGCGCACAGTGCATGAGCTGGGGGGAATTCATAAGTCTGCAATCACACAAAGTGACTGCAGACTTATCGATTTGGACCAGACAACCCCTTTAAGTTACTGGCGTTTTTTCATTGTGTTTTACGTTTTTTTAACTGCAGTTTTTGTCTTCTTTTGCAATGTCATTGTAAATAAAATTACTTTGTTTTGGATGCTATTAACCCCTTTACCCCCGAGGGTGGTTTGCACGTTAAAGACCAGGCCAATTTTTACAATTCTGACCAGTCACTTTATGAGGTAATAACTCTGGAACGCTTCAACGGATCCCACTGATTCTGAAATTGTTTCTTCGTGACATATTGTACTTCGTGATAGTGGTAAGATTTCTTCGATTATTTGTGAAAAAAAATGAAATTTGGTGAAAATTTTGAACATTTCGCAATTTTCAAACTTTGAATTTTCATGCCCTTAAATCAGAGAGATTTGTCACACAAAATAGTTAATAAATAACATTTCCCACATGTCTACTTTACATCAGCACAATTTTGGAACCAAAATTTTTTTTTGTTAGGAAGTTATAAGGGTTAAAAGTTGACCAGTGATTTCTAATTTTTCCAACAAAATTTACAAAACCATTCTTTTTTAGGGACCACATCACATTTGAAGTGACTTTGAAGGGCCTTTATGACAGAAAATACCCAAAAGTGACACCATTCTAAAAACTGCAACCCTCAAGGTGCTCAAAACCACATTTAAGAAGTTTATTAACCCTACACGAGCTTCACAGGAATTTTTGGAACGTGGAAGAAAAAAAATGAACATTTAACTTTTTTCACAAAAATGTTACTTTAGACCCCAATTTTTTTATTTTCGCAAGGGTAACAGGAAAAAATGGACCCCAAAATTTGTTGCGGAATTCCTCCTGAGCACAGCAATACCCCATACGTGGGGGAAAACCACTGTTTGGGCGCACGGCGGGGTTTGGAAGGGAAGGAGCGCCATTTGACTTTTTAAATGTAAAATTTGCTTGAATAATTAGCAGACGCCATGTTGCGTTTGGAGAGCCCCTGATGTGCCTAAACAGTGGAAACCCCCCTACAAGTGACACCATTTTGGAAACTAGACCCCTCAGGGAACTTATCTAGATGTGTGATGAGAACCCTGAACCCCCAGATGCTTCACAGAAGTTTATAACATGGAGCCGTGAAAATAAAAAAATCTAACTTTTTCCACAAAAATTATGTTTTAGCCCCAAATTTTTTATTTTCACAATGGTAAGAGGAAAAAATGGACCCCAAACACTTTTGTGCAATTTCTCCTGAGCATGCCGATACCCCATATGTAGGGAAAAGACACTGTTTGGGCGCATGGCAGGGTTCAGAAGGGAAGGAGTACTGTGTGACTTTTTGAACGCAAAATTGGCTGGAATTGAGAGTGGACACCATGTCGCGTTTGGAGAGCCGCTGATGCGCTTAAATAGTGGAAACTCCCCAAAAGTGACCCCATTTTTGGAAACTAGACCCCTCAAGGATTTTATCAAGGGGTATAGTGAACATTTTTAACCTAGAGGTACGACACAGAATTTGATAACATTAGGTAATCATATTGAATAAGTTGTCATTAGTCTTGAGCACAAGTGGTCGCTAATGAGTTTGCATCGGGTACTCAGGTATGCACCATGTATCGTGGGTGCTCGAGTGACATGCTCGAGTCTCTGCCCCGCATGTTTCACGGTTATTAGACACTCAAAAAAAAAACATGCTGTGTTGAGCATGGCAGGCAATCCATGCAACTTTTTGGCCACGAAGCATATGGGGCAGAGACTCGAGAATGTCACTTGAGCACTGGAGATACTCGGTGCATACCCGAGTCTCCGATGCAAACTCAAGTAGCGAGCACAAGCGCTCAACACTAGTTGCCATATTGTCATCATTTTTTTTCTTTACTTTTGAAAAAATCCCAACACCAACCCTAGCACAACCCTAACCCTAACACAACTCTAACCCTAGCACAACCCTAATGCTAGCACAACCTTAACCATAGCACAACCACAACCATAGCACAACCCTAACCCTAACACAACCCTAACCCTAGCACAACTCTAACCCTAACCCTAGCAAAACCCTAACCCTAACCCTAGCACAACCCTAACCCTAGCACAACCCTAACCCTAGAGTTTATTTTTAACTCTGTTCCTCATGTGGTGTAAGTGATTAGACAAATTTATTCTTCGGGTTGGTGTGATTACAACGATACCAGATTCATATCGGGTTTTTATGATTGACAGCTGTCATACACTAAAAGACGCTTTTTTTGCAGACTAGTTTGTGCATCACCATATTTTGAGAGCTATAATTTTTCTATATTTCGTCCGACAGAGTTATGTGACAGCTTGTTTTTTGCGAGACAAGTTGACATTTTTATTGGTACCATTTTTGGGCACGTGACATTTTCTGATCGCTTTCTATTCCGATTTTTAGGAGGCAGAATAAACAGAAATCAACAATTCAACAATTCAGGAATTGTTTTTTGGGTTTTTATTATGCCATTCTGCGTGTGGTAAAATTGATAAGGCAGCTTTATTCTTCAGGTCAGTACGTTTACAGTGGTACCACATTTATATTGTTTTATGTTTTGGCGCTTTTACACAATAAAAACTATTTTATAGAAAAAAATATTTTTTTTGTATCGCTTTATTCTGAGAGCTATAACTTTTTTATTTTTCAGATGATGGAGCTGTATGGTGGCTTATTTTTTGCGGAACAAGATGACGTTTTCAGCAGTTTTTATTTACATTCGTCTTTTTGATCGCATGTTATTCCATTTTTTGTTTGGCGGTATGATGATAAAGCATTGTTTTTTGCTTCATTTATTTTTTTTTACCGTGTTCACTAAAGGGGTGAACTAGTGGGACAGTTTTATAGGTCAGGTTGTTCCAGACGCGGCGATACCAAATATGTATACTTTTATTGTTTTTTTTCATAATAAATATTGTGGGTACAATATATTTTTATTTTTGGGGGATTATTTTTTCATTTTTTTATATATTTTTACTTCTTTTTTTTTAAACTTTGTCCTACTATGGGACTTTCACTTTTTGCAGCCTGATCGGCTGCATAGCATAGAGAGCAGCTCCCTATGCTATGCAGCCTGTCAGCGCTGCACAGGGAGAAGTTACTTTGGTCATGCACTACGCATGACCAAAGTAACTTCCTGCTGTCTGGTGACCCGGATGTTGTCATGACGACATCAGGTCACCATGACAACATCCGGGAGACAGCACAGGACACCGGCAGAGGAGGTAAGTATCGGCACTTACATCCACTTGCACCCGCAATGCTGCGATCAACTTTGATCGCAGCATTTCAGGGGGTTAATGTGCCAGCAGCGGTGCAGGACCGCTCCTGGCACATAGCACCGGGTGTCAGCTGTGACAATCAGCTGACACCTGGCAGCGATCACCCCACACTGCTTGTGTGCGGGTGCGATCGCAGTGTGCATAATAGTACGTAGCTGGTCCATAAGGGGCGCAGCTACGTACTATAACTGACCATGGCCGTAAGGGGTTAAATTTCATTGAAAACGTCATTTGCAGATTACACACTTTTTTAGTGTATTTCAGTGCGGAAATGCAAGAAAACTGCATATGTGTTTTTTTTTACCTGCAGATTTTCCTCATTTCATTTAAAGGGAATTTGTCACCAGGGTTTTTCTACCTCATCTGAGAGCAACAATGTTTAATTAGTTTACTGGGTGCAGCAGTTGTGACACAATCAAAATTTTTATATATAGAATGCAGCAACTCTCAGAAAGCCAACCCCGCCCGCCCACACCAGGGTATTAATGTACATTGTCTATAGACAGGGAGCTGCTTATCACAGGAAGGGGCGTTGTCGTACTAGCATGCATGTGCTGCTGCAGTCCAGACAATAATAATCACCAGGTGATAAAACCTTCATTGTAACTAAACAATTGGACACAGCCTGAGAAGTGATACATCGTTGAAATCTGTGTTTTAACCCCTACCTCATGCTGTTCTCAAATTACATAGCAAAAACCTGCTGACAGATTCCCTTTCTATGGGAAAAATCTGCAAGTACAACTCCCTTATGCAATACAACCCAAATAAAATTTCACAAGTAAAATTTACATATTGACATATTGCGGAAATAAAAAATGCACCGCAGGTCAGTTTACGTTGCATGAAAAAAAAAAAAACACTGAACATGAGATTTCTATTAATCTTGTCCACTTTGGTCAAACTGTAAGACGTTGTGTTTTTTGAGCAGTGAAAATACGCAGAGTCAAAAACTCACTGAAAACTAATTGTGGGAACTTAGCCTAAAGCTACAAAGCCTGCTGGGGACCTCATTACAAAATGTACACAGCCGCTGCATTTCATGAGTCCTCTATGTCTTTTATATGTCCTGTCACTGCTGAAAATCCCAAGGTACAGTGGCTACGAATGTTGCATACAGTCTCATTCGGGCTCCAGCAGTTTAAAGAGATGTTTAGGAATTAGCAGGAAGAAACAGGACTTTGCTCGAGAAAGTATTACTATTTGTTGTGCTCCTATTTAATAAAGTGATCTATTTTCCTATGTTATGTTTTTGAAACACATTACAAATCACGCAAAGATTATTCTGCTCGGTGGTGGCACTTATTCATAAAGTACGGTACATTAAAAGTAGCAGAAACTCCAGGTGGAGTTCACATAAGAGTTTATCACAGCAGTGGACTGTAGAAATTGGCACACGCTTGTCATCCTGATTACTAATATATGGCAAAAGCATCAACTAGAACAGTCGTACATTTCCAGCATTTGTTCAACCCACTGCAGGAGGTCCCCACATCATTTCATACCAACTCCTCCTTATTAATAGGTGGCTAAATTGTAACTTCCAACTATTCCTTCTTTTGATTTATACCCATTTACTGGAAAAAGGAAACATAACTCTTTTCATCAGCAGTATTTGTCCAAAAAATTGTAGATTTCAAAGCTCCGAGAAAGCAGCACTGAAAGCTATGAGTGATTGCATTAATAGAGGCGACATTAACCTGCTCAATTATCTAAATTGGAACCGAAAGGCGCAGGAAATGAAGTTCTTTAAATGGGGAAAATCTATTTAAATCACTTTATCAAAATCACCCTTAAAATACAGTACTCATTAATTTTTGGACTACTCAGCAGCTGGGTTCACAAAGCAAAACACAATTAACTGCATAACCCCTTCATGGATGAATGTGATAGAGCTCTCCCCTTCTTCACTTGCTTTCACTCTGAGATTTGGCAGAAGAAAAGCTCCAGTGCAATAAGCTTTTCGTGACTTACTTGATGCTCTTTTGCTACAGGCTTAAAGGCCCAAAATAAGAAAGTCTCTGTGTTAGATTTTCTAAAAGAGCTTATCTTAAAGAATCTGTTCTGCAGAGATTAAGCGGAAATAATTTAAATTAAAGGGTTTGTACAAGATTAGAAAAACGTGGCTGCTTTCCTCCAGAAACACTGCCCCAGCTGTCCATATGTTGTGTCAGCTAATGGAGTTCAGCTCTATTAGAGTGATTTCACACAGGACAGATTGTACCTGCAGATTTACATAGGTAAAATCCATGGCAGAATAAACTACACTGAACTAAAATATACACACAACACTTTTGTTTTTGCTGCCATTTTTCATGAGCCGAACCCAAAGATCTAAGACTTTTTCTATGTACACTAAAGGCCTTTTTCTCTCAAATATTGTTCACAAATTTGTCTAAATCTGTGTTAGTGAGCACCCACCTCACAGGTGTGCCATATCCAGAATCTGATTAGACACATGATTATTACACATTATTGCCTTAGGCTGCCACATTAACAGGCCACTCTAAAATGTGCAGGTTTATCACAGCACAATGGCCACAGATGTCGCAAGTTTTGAGGAAGTGTGCAATTGGCCTGCTGACAGCAGGAATGTCCACCAGAGTTGCTGCCTGTAAATTGATAGCTCATTTCTCTTCCATAAGCCGTCTCCAAAGGCGTTTCAGAGAATTTTGCAATACATCCAACCAGCCTCACAACCACAGAACACGTGTAACCACACCAGCCAAGGGCCTCAACATCCAGCATCTTCACCTTCAAGATCGTCTGAGACCAGCCACCCGACCAGCTGGTGCAAAACTGAGTTTCCATAACCAAAGAATTTTTGCAGAAACTGTCAAAAACTGTATAGGGAAGCTCATCGGCATGCTCGTCGTCCTCATCGGTGTCCCCACCTGACTGCAGTTCGTCATCATAACTGATTTGAGTGGGAAAATGCTTACATTCTATGGCGTCTGGCACATTGGAGAGCCACTCTCTTCATGGATGTATCCCGGTTTTCCCGGGCAGGTGGCAGACTACGTGTATGACATTGTGTGAGTGAGCGGTTTGCTGATGTCAACATTGTGAATTGAGTGGCCCATGGTGGCTGTGGGGTTATGGTATAGGCAGCCATATGTTATGGACAATGAACACAGGTGCGTTTTATTGATGCCATTTTGAATGCACAGAGACACTGTGACGAGATCCTAGACCCATTGTTGTCATTCATCAACGGCCATCACCTCATGTTGCAGCAGGATAATGCACGGCTCCATGTTGCAAGAATCTTTACACAATTCCTGGAAGCTGAAGACAACCCAGTTCTTGCATGGCAGCATACTCACTGCTCATGTCACCCATTGAGCATGTTGAGGATGTTCTGGGTCGGCGTATACGACAGCATGTTCAAGTTCTTGCCAATATCCAGCAACTTCGTAGCCATTGAAGAGGAGTGGACCAACACAGGCCACAATAAACAACCTAATCAACTCTATGTGAAGGAGATGTGTTACACTGGGTGAGGCAAATAGTGGGCACACCATATACTGACTGGTTTTCTGACCCCCCCCCCCCTCAGATCCCACCAATACTGTAAAACTGCACATCTTAGAGTGCCCTTTTATTGTGGCCAGCCTAAGGCACATCTGTGCAGTAATCATGTGTCTAATCAGCATATGGATGCGCCACACCTATGAGGTGGATGGATCATCTTGGCAAAGGAGAAGTGATCACTAACACAGATTTAGACAAATTTGTGAACAATATTTGAGAGAAAAAGGCCTTTTGTGTACATGGAAAAAGCCTTAGATCTTTGAGTTCAGCTCATGAAAAATGGGAGCAAAAACAAGTGTTGGGTTTAGATTTTTGTTCAGTAGATAAAGCAAGTGAATGAGATTTTGTAAATCTCATCCACATGCTTCAGACAATTTCACAGAAAAAAAACAAAATTCTAACAGAAGCTGCAAAGAGCTACTGGTGTTGCACGAACGTGCTCGGAAAAGGTGTTACCCGAACACGCTCAGGTGCTAACCGAGTATCTTTGGCGTTCTCGAAAAATATGTTCGCATAGTCGCAGCTGTTTGACAGCCACAACACATGTAGGGTTGCTGTCAAACAACCACAAGACATGCAGCCGCGATGGCGGAAACATATTTTTCGAGCATGCCAAAGATACTCTGTTAGTACATGAGCTGGCTCGGATAACACCTTATCCGAGCACGTTCGTGCAACACTAGCTCCTGCCAAAAAGAACTACTATATTACATTGCCTTCCTTTCATATGTATAAGTGCTATGACATAACATATTTTGTCTGCAGAGACTGTTCACATCTGATCACTAAGAGTGTCAACTGCAGAATCTGCAATGATCAGCTGATCGCCAATAGCTCAGAATTTCAAGAAGAGGATATTTCGATGGGACAACCTCGAGTTCCATGGTAGGATAAAAAGATGTCCGCATTTCCTTTTGGTCTGACATATATTTGCTAACCAAACTCTTGAATTATAAGCTTTGCTATGTTCAATATAAACCCTCGGTGTCACCAACAAGGTAGTGTCACGCAAGGTGTGGGAAAGACTTAGTGCAACACAAAGGGAAGAGGGAAAGGGAGCACAGACTCTAGGGAAAATGGGGAGTGGAGACCTCTTAGGCTGATCTAATATCACCCTGTCTCCACTAACATCCCTGAATTGGCTCTTCACCAATCGCCGCACGCGAACCTCGCCCTGTCTTTCCCTGGCGTTTGGCCCTGGCTAGGCCCTGGCTAGGGAAGGGAGGGGGATGAGCGCTAGTCGATCTCCACTGACCACTAAAGACAACAAGGGGGAACAAACAAGGCAAGATAGCCTAACTTTTAGTTGACTTCAGAGAGATGAACACCCATCCTCATAGCTCCAGAAAGGATGAAGTAATGCACTTGCTCCAAGCCTTCACAAAGGGTAATGTGAGTATCGCTGGCACCTCCTTCTGGCAGACAGCAGGTATTTATACACCCAGGCCAGGGAGTTAATTAGCCAGAGGAAGGTAGCTGCTGGGTCCTAGAGAGACAGCCTCTAAGAAGGTGTCTGCAATGCCAAATGTAGAGATATCCTGCAACCAACTGCAGGGTGACTGTCACTTCTGACACACCTGTGACAGGTAGCTGAAGGAAAATGCTGCCATCACTGCCTGTCTTGCAGGATTTGAAATACCTTTCCCAAATGTCTCATTGTTGTATTATTTACTGCTACTACGAAGCAGGATGATGAATGACGTCGCTTCACCCCATAGAAATTCATTATGTGCAATTTCACTTCGCTCCTGTAAAAAACCTTATTTGCACTTTTGTATGCATCTTTCTATGTGCGCATCAAGCATAAAGGACACCTTCTTGGCACACTACATGTACTCTGTCGTTTTATCTTTCGGATTCTAAAATGCTTTGTATTTTAAAACTTGAACAGCAAATCCAAGAGGAAGAATTTGAAATCTAGCCAGCAGATAACAAGCAGATGAGCATGTATTTGAAGAGTACGATTTAAATGAATGTCCAAAGGCTGAAAGACAATTAATTCAATTACTGCCAGAGAACATTTCATGAACTTGAACTTGGCTCAGGTTATATTAAAAAACTGCTTCTTTCTACGTACCATTAGCACAATATTGGCTGCATTAAATAGGAAACTCTTTGTTCATAGTGTAATGCAAGAACAATTGATCTCGAGGCGATTCTGTACCACCAGCTCTACAGCAGAATGTTCTAATAACACTATTTATTGCGGCTACTAAAAGGTGCCACTTTAGAAATGACTCCGTTCTGCTCTTCGTCGTCCTGTGCCCTTTATCAATATCCGATACCATGTTTAATGCCAATCCATACAACCGCTCTTTTATTGTGTGACCTCCAGGTGATGCAGCATCCAGGCTTGTGATGTATTGTAATTGATTCCTGGCGGTTGTTCGGTAACTATCTGTGCTGTGGATTCAATAAGGATGGCAAGGATCATTAGCTTCCTTATCATTTCTGAAAGCATGAAGTGCACATCAGACCTTTCTGTCCTGGATGATTATTCTTAACACTAGCTCCATAGTTATTGTTTGGCTTCACCCCAAAAAAAAGTAATACACCGGTATGACTAGTATATGAGGCATGAAATAATAGGAAGTGAACGTTACACTCCGTATAAAAAGTATTCACACCCCTTGGACTTTTGTCATAATTCACTACATAACAATATTGAATTACAGCTTCTTTATTTTCTTTTCAGAAAGGGGAATGAAATAAATGTCAAAGAGACCATAAATTTCATTAAGGGGATGTTCACATGTAGCTTTTTTGATGCTTTTATTCTGCAGACTATGGCCAGAAAACTGTAGCAATTACACAGATTTTAGTGCGTTTTATGTGTTATTTTATTACAGCTTATTAGCCTTCATGTATATTGACATGATATGCAAAGGTAAAAAAAAGGCAGGGGCCTTCACACCAAAAACATATGGGGCTTATCGCACATAGCTACTGTATGTCCCTCATTGGTGGCAGTGTTCCCATACGGACAGTGTTCCCAAGAGCCTACCGTAGCAGAAGAGACTTGTTTGGGCTAAAGAACACAAGGAATGGACATTAGACCAGTGGAAATCTGTGCTTTGGTCTGATGAGTCCAAATTTGAGATGTTTGGTTCCAACCACCGTGTCTTTGTGCGACGCAGAAAAGGTGAACGTATGGACTCTACATGCCTGGTTCCCACTGTGAAGCATGGAGGAGGTGTGATGGTGTGGAGGTGCTTTGCTGGTGACACTGTTGGGGATTTATTCAAAATTGAAGGCATACTGAACCAGCATGGCTACCACAGCATCTTGCAGCGGCATACTATTCCATCCAGTTTGCGTTTAGTTGGACCATCATTTATTTTTCAACAGGACAATGATAACGACTTATAACGAATTGGAGGAGTGTGGGCGAGAATAAAAAGTCCTAGATACCATCCTCCCACACCCCAATGCATTATAACTCCCTGAAATTATTCTCCCCTCAATTCATTACCAAGTCCTAATCGAGCTCTCCCCACTGTGGTATAAAAAAAAAAGAATAAATCACTCGCCTCTCTGGGCATTCCCCTGCAACATCGCTTCCTTCTTCTTCTGGCCAAGTACTCTCTAAATGATGCAGGCGGTATGCTGACATCATCACGTCTCTCGCACCTGAGAGAAAGTGTCAGGCAGGAAACTGAGGATAGTTTCCTGAGGCTCTGCTGTCATCTCTATTGTAAGCAGCAGAGCTACAGTAATGCTCCCTGCCATGGGCCCGCTGGATTCCCAGGCTCTGAGCAGCAGACCAGATTGCCCTCATAAGCCGCTCATGCATGGCCTCCCCCTCCACCTCTAGGCTGGTGCAGCTGCACTGGCAGTATGACCATTCCTGAAACAGACACTGAACACCAAACCAGTAAAAGAAATTGGCTTAAAGAGGTTTTCCGATGAACAAAGTTCATTTTAATCAAAAGATCTTTAAATAATAATATGTTATACAATTGGATGTGTTAAATAAAATGTTCCTGTGCTGAGATAATCTTATAAATGTGCCCCTGCTGTGTACTGTGTAATGGCTGTGTCTGACTGTGCTGGAACATGGTCTGAATGTACCACAACTTCTGGGCAGGGGAGGATGCAAAACAATATAAAGACAGGACAGCATGGGATCGCAGCTGATTCTTTCTTTAAGGTAAAACATTGCTTATAAACAGGCAGTGAAATGTTTTACCTCGCAAAAAGAATCATCTACGATCCCACGCTTTCCTGTCTGTATACTGTTTTGCTTCCTCACCTGCCCAGGAAATGTGGTACGTTCAGACCATGTTCCAGCATGGTAAGACACAGCCGTTACACAGTCGTTCCACAGTACACAGCAGGGGCACATTTATAAGATTATCTCAGCACAGGAGCATTTTTTTAACACATCTAATTGTGGAACTTATTTTTATTTCAAGATTTATTAATTAAAATGTCTTTTGTTCATGGGAAACACCCTTTAAGGGAACTGTTTCAGGCATTGAAGATTGATAGGAGTAACACATAGAAAGTTACACTCACAAACTAGACCCTGTAAAGCTGGCAATACACACTAAGCTATATTCACATGTTTTTGGCCTCCACAGGCTGTGACGTATGCATAATGGAAACATCCATCACTGCTTAGCATACATCAATAGCTTTTCATGATGGATTTGTTAAACAGATGCCAATAGAGCCTATGGGTGATGGATGACAATCTTAGGCATGCTTTTAATGTATCCATCACCCATGGGCCACAATGGCATTAATTCAACTGATTTGTCAGCAAAAGCTATTGAAAAGTTCATGATGTGTCTGTTGATGATTGGCAATAGCGATAAAGTCTCCCATAAATATTATGGTATCCATTTAATAGATACATATGTGTCCCTTGTCTCCTTTGCATTAGTCTCGGCATATCCTAAAATTTGTGGCTCCAGATGACCACATTAGAATAACAAACAAAAGCGGCATGTAAATGATGTCACAGTTGGTGTGTGGGCATTAGCTCCCATTGGACCCCATGACGCAATCACGGGGTGCGAAGGGTTACTATGACAGCCGGGGCCTGCTGGAGGCCCTCATTGCTGCCATCTTGGTCCACCTCTGAAGCTAATGTATATGGGGAGTTTCAAAGGTGGCCAGAATTTACACTATATACTGCAATAACATAGTATTGCAGTATATAGTATAAGCGACTAAACGATCACAGGTTCAAGTCCCCTGAGGAGACTAAAAAATAAATTAAAAAATAAAAATTTTAAAAATTGTAAAAAATTGATTCAATGGATTTTGTAATAATGTCAGTTTACAATACGAAAAACAAGCTCTCACACAGCTCTATTTTCTGCTTTATTTTCAATAGAGCACAATGAATTATTTTTTTTTTTTTTATACTTTTTAAAACTTTTTTTTTACTTTTTACTGCCTTCAATAGTCCTCCTAGGAGACTTGAAGCTGCGATCTTCTGATCGCCTGTGCTATACATAGCAGGGCTTCAGCACTCTCATGTGTAGAAGAAATCATAATTTCCTGTGAACGCCGGCGTTCATAGGATATTCACAATGACAGACATGGGGGTCTTCTGCAGACCCCCGGCTGTCGTAACAACCCATCAGCACCCCATGATCACGTGACAGGGGTGCCAATGGGCGGGACTTGTGAATTGCTTCTGGCTGGTGCATGTTTAATGTCGCTGTGAGTGATTGACAGCGGCATTTAACTGGTTAACAGCTGCTGGTAGATCTCGGATACACCCGTGGCTGTTAGAGGCACATGACAGCTGATGAGATCAGCTGTCATGTGCAGGGAAAGATGCGGGCTCAGCGCCGGAGCCCGCATAAAAGGCAGGGACACGACCTTTGTACATCAAAGATCATGACGGGGTTAAAAACAATTATGGCTGTTGTCCCAGCAAATATGGTTCAACAGGCATATTCTCCATCAATATTCAGTTTCATTTACTCCCTCCCACCCCAGCACTGTGATTAATAGCTAAAAGCGTCCTAAAGTTTGGGCAAATGTTCCTTGTTCTACCATAGATATAACCCTTGGAGAACGTGATTCTGGCAGCATCTTGTTTTAAGCACTGTGATTACACCCTGAATGTGCTGCTGGATGATGGACTCTACACATCACTAATTTAATTAAACACTCCTTATACAAACTACCATCTCAGTGACCAAGACAAGATGGATAAAATCACAAAAATAAATGTAACATAGTTTTAAGGTTGAAGGAAGACGAAGTCCATCTAGTTCAACCCATAGCCTAACATGTTGATCCAGAGGAAGGCAAAACAAAAAAACCATGTGGCAAACACTAAACTCCACATTGGGGAAAAAAATTCCTTCCTGACTCCATACGGCAATCAGACTAGTTCCCTGGATCAAAGCCCTATCAAGGAATCTACAGGGTGGGCCATTTATATGGATATACCTAAATAAAATGGGAATGGTTGGTGATATCAACTTCCTGTTTGTGGCATATTAGTATATGGGAGGGGGAAAACTTTTCCAGATGGGTGGTGACCATGGCGGCCATTTTGAAGTCGGTCATTTTGGATCCAACTTTATTTTTTTCAATGGGAAGAGGGTCATGTGACACATCAAACTTATTGAGAATTTCCTAAGAAAAAACAATGGTGTGCTTGGTTTTAATGTAACTTTATTCTTTCATGAGTTATTTACAAGTTTCTCTTTGTTTACAGGCTTTGACATGTTGCAGAGGTTAACACGTGAGGAGCGGATAGAAATTGTGTTGATGTTTGGTGAACGCAGTACCCGGGTCATTGCAGCAGATTTCAATGCAAGTCACTCTACGAGACCACCCATCTCCCATGCTACAATTAGCAAACTGCTTGCCAAATTTCGTGAAACAGGTTCAGTGTTGGATTTGCCAAAATGTGGACGCAAGACAACTGTCACTAATGAAGAAACATCAGTGGCTGTCCTAGCTTCATGCAGCAAGAGCCCACAGCGTAGTACTCGCCGCATGTCACTGGAGAGTGGCATCAGTCGAACCTCCCTTCAGCGGATATTAGCTACTCACAAGTGGCACTCTTACAAAATCCAGCTGCTGCAGCATCTCAACGAGGATGACCCAGATCGGAGCACTGAATTTGCAGAATGGGCAAAACAAAAATTGGAACAGGACCCTAAGTTTACACAGAACATTATGTTCAGTGATGAGGCAAACTTTTTTTGTGAATAGCGAAGTTAACAAAAAAAAATTGGTCTGACAGCTATTGGTCTGACATTAACCCACAGTGGATAGATCCCTCCAAGACTGTTGGAACACAAAAATTGATGGTATGGTGCGGTATATGGGGTACAAAGATAGTGGGGCCATTCTTCATCAATGGAAACCTCAATGCCACTGGATATCTGAAATTGATTCATGATGATGTGTTGCCCTCTTTATGCACTGAAGATGGTACGTTCCCTGAGTTTTTCCAACAAGATGGTGCACCACCACATTATGGGTAGTGTTGAGCCACCCCCGTAGTGTTCGAGTTCGGTTCGGTTCGTCGAACACCCGTGTGTTCGCCGAACTGTTCGTCGAACTGTTCGACGAACACCTTCGAACACCGTTAAAACCAATGGCAGGCAAACAAAAACACATAGAAACACATAGAAAACACCTTCAAAGGTGTCCAAAAGCTGACAAACTGCTCAGAAGACATAACTAACACATGGAAAAGTGACAAGTACATATAGTCATGCGAAAATAAAAGAGGTGGAGGAGTAAAAGGAGGGGGAGACACAGATATAGGCATGTCATGCCCTTCTAAAATCCAAAAAGTGAGAAGCCGACACGGCCAGTCCGCTCCTGCCCGTGCCACCTCCGTGTCGCCGGGTTTGTGCCAGAGCCGCGGTGAACCCTGATGGCCAGCCCCCCTCTCCCAATACTGGTGCCTGTCCGCTGGTGGGTCGAGCGAGCCCCCCTGTGGTGGAGGCAGCTCTAAGCTTTTTAATTTAAATTGTCTCTCTAATTTGAATGAATACACTTTAAATCCATTTACAAGGATCTATTGGAGGGCAAGTCTCATGCCAGCAGCCGCGTAATTCCAGCTCCAGTAGCGTCCACTAAAGCTGCTGCAGTTAAAAAGCTTTTATAAGGATCGAGCTCGGCTGTCCACCGCAAGGCATCCTACTGCCAGTCCCAGCCCCTATGCCTTGGGGTGCCTCCTGATGCTCTTCACTGAGTATCCCGTGGTCCCGAAGCATTTCCTTTGAAAAAATGAAGTGTCCAAACTACAGGTGGTATAGCTTGCTTAACAGCGGGGATAATCCGCTGACTAGCAGACCCTGCTACTAGGCACAATGTATTTCCTGGGCTAGATGCAGTTAAAAATTTGTAATTAGATAATCTCGTTGGATGCTGAGAAAGCATTCCATAGAGTCTCCTGGCACGCCATATATGATTCTCTTAAAAAGCTTGGGGTAGGGGTCTAGGGGACCCTTTTATAGCCAAAATCACGGCCCTGTATCGCAATACGTCACCTAGGCTGAAGATAAATGGAACTGTAGCACCCTGAGGGCTCGGTTGCTACACAGGTATTGCACCTCACCCAGAGGTGTGATATCTCACTCTCAGGTAAGGATGTAGTGTGGATCAGGACCCGACACCTGCATGCATTACACCACATTGCCGTGGGGCAGGGCGACCAATATGCCCCTGAGATGGGCACGACAGTCCCTGTCCCTGGCTGGAGTGGGGGGAGGGAACACTGAGGAAGGGGAACCCTGTAGTGCAGGAGCAGGGAGGAAGCAGTTCCTGGGTGCATTGAGAAGGGAGTATAAAAGGTGGGCACCATCTTAGTTCAGTGCAGAGAAGTCTGAGCAGAAGTGGCAGGGAGCAGGGGCTCTGCATGAGCTCTGCTCCGGAGGCGGGCCTAGTAACAGAGGCCCAGGCCTGGAAGAGGGAGAAGGAAGGAAGAGGAGCGGAGAAGGCTCCAGGAACGAGGAACGAAGCGATCTCAGGGGTGCGGAGGGGCGAGTCGCCACCGCACGCCAGAATCCACCTGCGTGGAGGGGTCAGGCCAAAGGGGGAGACCGGTCCCCGAAACTAGTGGAGGCAGGAAACGACCCTCAGCTAGAAACAGGAGGCTGTGACATTTTATGTGACGCAGCCCCTCGCTACACCCGCTAGGAAGGCACCACATAGGGTCAGGGAAACTGGCGCCAAGTTTACCAAGAGGAGGCCCGAGGCAGCCGGACAGAAGGGTTGGTAAGAAAGGCCAGACAAAGGACACACAAAGGGGGTCCTGTGAAGCGCTCCAAAGTTATCTGGGAGTTGTCTGAGACCCTCACCTGGTGACCACAGTACGACGTGGGCAGCTGTTACCTGCAGACGTTGTCTGGATAATAAGAACTGTGAGTAAAGGCCCTGGACTGCATCACTGACTCCGTGTCATTACTGCTGCTGCCCTGCACCATCACCCCCATCCTCCGCATACACTGCCCTGAGGCTATACTCCTCCCGTGGGGAGTTATGCTACGCTCTGCTGCACCCACAACACCAGCCTCAGCCGTCTGCCCTGGAGCGGCGGTTCACTCTGACCGCAATCCACGGGTGGCGTAGTCGGACATTTAAACATCAAAACCACATAAATAGTTCCGCCACTGGTTTGACCACCCTGAGCCACGGAACCGGGTTGCCGCCACGGAGACTACAACCACCAGCATCCACCAAAAAGGGTCCGGCTCCGGGTGTCCCAAGGCCCAGGGGGCGCGTCAGAACATTTTCATCACCTTTCACAATCACCAATGGGACAAGGCAGGGATGTTCTCTGTCCCCTCTCTTATACATCCTAGTGACGGAGCACCTGCTCTCATCAATTCGCCATAACCCCAATATTAGGTGGATTGAGGTGGGAGGCACCGAGTAGAAGTGCTCTCTATTTGCTGATGATGTCCTAGTATATATCACTCAATCACATATATCCATCCATGCTGTTATGGCTGAAATAGATCACTTTGTTACATGGTCAAATTTTAAAATCAATGCAGCGAAGTCTGAGGCCCTCGATGTCTCCCTCCCCAAATCCATATAGGATTCCATCCAGTCCAACTTTCCCTTTGCCTGGCCCTCACAGGGTATCAAATACTTAGGAATTCCTATTCATAGAGACCTCTCCCATCTATGTTATCTTAATTTTGGGCCCTTTATTGAACAACTCCATACAGACCACGGTTGGCAAGTTAGAACTGTAAGATTCACTACGTGAACCACTGGTGTTTTGTGGAAAAGCACATGTACACTGTGTTCCAAATTATTATGCAAAAAGTGTTTAGGAGTGATAAGGGAAGAATTTTTTGTTTGTCAGTTAAACTCATTGATGGTGATGTGTGTCAGGGCTCTTTATATCACTGTAAGCAATTGCAGACACCAGTGCTAATTAGTTTGTCAGGTGTGTCCAATGAAAGGCAAGACTACTTAAGAAGTCTCTCTCACATTATTCAGCAGCCTACATTTTCTGCCAAAATGGGAACGAAAAAGGATGTGTCGGCTGCTGAGAAGCAACAAATTGTGGAGTGTTTAGGTCAAGGCATGACTACAATCAACATTGTGCGATGATCAGGATGAAGTGTCTTGGCAATCAAGAAGTATGTAGCTGATTCACAGTACACACGTGTGCGTGCTGATAAGGGCAAATTGAGGACTCTTTCCTACAGGCAATTACGTCAGGTTGAAAGAGCAGCGGCAAAAAAGCCTTGTCATAGCAGCAGACAAGTTTTTGAAGCTGCTTGTGCCTCCAACGTCCCCCGAACAACAAGATGCAGGGTCCTTCAGAGGTTTGCAGCTGTGCATACGCCATCCTGTCGACCTCCTCTATCCACTTCACACAAGCAGAAACGGCTCCAGTGGGCCAAACATTACATGAAGACTGATTTCAAAACTGTTTTGTTCACGGATGAGTGCCGTGCAGCGCTCGATGGTCCAGATGGATGGAGTGGAGGATGGCTGGTTGATGGACACCCCACGCAAACACGGCTACAGCGCCAACAAGGAGGAGGTGGAGTAATGTTTTGGGCTGGAATCATGGGGAGAGAGATTGTCGGCCCCTTTAGGATCCCTGAAGGCGCTAAAGATGAACTCCATAATGTATGTGGATTTTCTCAAACAGCACTTCCTGCCATGGTTCAAGAAGAAGAACCGTGTATTTCACAGCAAGATCATTTTTCTGCATGATAATGCACCATCTCATGCTGCACATAAAACATCTGCATCTCTGGCTGATATGGGCATAAAAGGGGACAAACTTATGGTGTGACCCCCATGCTCCCCTGACCTCTACCCCATTCAGAACCTTTGGAGCATCATTAAAAGGAGTGTCTATGATGGCGGGAGGCAGTTCACATCTAAGCAACAGCTCTGGGAGGGTATTCTGTCCTCATGCAAAACAATTGAAGCAGAAACCATCCAAAACCTGACAAATTCAATGGACGAGAGAGTTCAGAAGCTCCTTTCGAACAAGGGGTCCTATGTGAAAATGTAACATCACCTAGAATAAAGTTTTGAGTTGAAAACTGTTTGATTTCAGTTTCTAACAACCTGCTAATGCTTATAATTTCAAAAATGACCATTTTTTTGGTCTTTATTAAAATGAAAAGGTTGATCGAAAAGTTTGGGGGATCTAAGAGTGTGGCAACCCAGTAGTCATGATTACTTCGAATTCTGACAATATGAGGGTCATGCTGCAGGTAGTGCAACAAGAAGGCACTTATGTGTCTTGCGCATCTCGGAGCCCCAAAATTATTTTCCGGGCTAGATGCAGCTAAAAATTATTTTTAATTTTAAATCTGGTGGAGCTTATTATAGATGGCCTAATAGGATCAGTGCTGCACACTGCTACAAAGCCCAAATTATTTTCCAGTCAAGATACAGATAAACATGATTAGTAATTTGAAAGCTTAAAACGGTTGGTAGGCTGATTTTAAACAATCATCAAGCTTTTACTCTCCCCAGGATGACACAGGGGTAGAAAAGTCGTTTCGGATCCATGATTTGTTCATCTTTATGAACGTGAGTCTGTCTACATTATCAGTGGAGAGCCGCGTGCGCTTATCTGTCAGCACACCACCAGCAGCGCTGAACACACGTTCAGACAGAACGCTGGCTGCGGGGCATGACAAGATCTCCAAGGCGTAAGTGGCTAGCTCCGGCCATTTATCCAGATTGGAAGCCCAAAAAGAGCAAGGGTCCAGTGACACAGTCGTGGCTTCAATGTTTACTTGGAGATACTCCTGTACCATCGTCTCTAGGCGTTGACTATGTGTCAGACTTCTTGTCTCCTGTGGCCTTGCAAAGGATGGGCTAAAAAAGTGGTGAAATGATTCCGCAAAATTGATGTTACCACCAGATACTGTGGTTCTGTTACGGTTTGAGTGCTGAACACTTGACGGTCCCACGGTTGGCAAGTTGGAACTGTGAGATTCACTACGTGCACCACTGGTATTTTGTGGAAAAGCACATGTAAGATTCTGCAACAGTCTCTGCTGATACTCCTGCATGCGTGCATCCCTTTCTATGGCAGGAATAATTTCTGCAAATTTACTTTTGTACCGGGGATCTAACAGTGTGGCAACCCAGTAGTCAGGATTATTTCTAATTCTCACAATTCGAGGGTCATGTTGCAGGTAGTGCAGCAAGAAGGCACTCATGTGTGTTGCGCATCCAGGAGCACCAAGTCCCTGTTGTGTTGGTGGCGAGGTAACAATCATGCTTCCTTCCTCTGTCCTCTCCCCCCAACCTCGCACAACAGAAATGTGATCAAGGTCTCCCTCATCTGATGAGTCTTCCATCAGTTCGTCCTCCACTTCTTCCTGGGCTACTGCACCTTCCTCGCTAGTTTGGCTGCTACCATGCGCCCTGGTAAAACCATCTCCCCCACCCTCACATGCCTGCCGCCTTGGTGCTGCCGACCGTCTGGACCTTGCAGATGTTAGCCCTTCCGCATACAACTCCTCCTCCTCTACTTCCTCCACCTCCTCTTGTGCCACCACCTGACTCCGAATTCTGTTTAACATGTGCTCCAGCATGTAAATCACCGAAATAGTCATGCTGATAATGGCATCGTCAGCACTAAACATCTTCGTCGCCATTTCAAAACTGTGCAGAAGGGTGCATAGGTCCCTGATCTGAGACCACTCCTCCAGCGTGATTTGCCCCACCTCTGAATCTCGTTGGCCCAGGCTATACGTCAGAACGTATTGCACCAGGGCTTGTCGGTGCTGCCACAGTCGCTGCAACATGTGCAGAGTTGAATTCCACCGGGTAGGCACATCGCATTTTAGCCGGTGAAGTGGCAGGCCCAACGACTTCTGTAGAGATGTAAGTCGCTGAGCTGCGGGATGCGAACGGCGGAAGTGAGCACACAGCGACCGTGCCCTCTGCAGAAGGCCATCTAGTCTGGGATAGTGGGCTAAAAATTGCTGGACAACCAGGTTCAACACGTGAGCCATACAAGGCACGTGTGTGACATTGCCCCGGCGAAGGGCCGCACCCAGGTTTGCAGCATTGTCGCACACGGCCTTCCCTGGTTTCAGGTCCAGTGGAGACAACCATTCATGAAATTGGTTCTCCAGAGCTGACCACAACTCCTCAGCTGTGTGACTCACATTTCCCAGACATTTCAATGTAAAAACCGCCTGATGACGTTGAGCCCTACTGCCAGCATAGTAAGGAGGTGTGCAGGATCCCTTCTGCGCAGTTAGAAAGCTTGTGGCATGACCAGACAGGCTTTGGGTGCAGGTGGAAGACCGAGAGGAGGTTGAGGAGGCAGAAGCAGTGGAGGAACTTTGACATAAAGAGGATTGACGCACAACTCGTGGGGACGGCAAGACTTGGACAGCAGCCCCTTGTCCTGCTGTCACCATAGTTACCCAGTGCCCAGTCAGCGACATGTAACGCCCCTGTCCATGCCTACTCGTCCAAGTGTCTGTGGTGAAATGCACCCTGTCACACACAGAGTTTCTCAAAGAAGCGGTGATGTTGTGTGCGACATGCTGGTGGAGCGCAGGCACACCTTTCTTTGAGAAGTAGTGCCGACTGGGCATCTGGTACTGGGGCACTGCGACGGACATAAGGTCTCGAAAATCCTCTGTGTCCACCAGGCGGAAAGGCAGCATTTCTGTAGCCAAGAGCTTGCAGATGGTGAAATTCAACCTCTTAGCTTTCTCATGGCTAGGAGGAAATGGTCTTTTACTTGTCCACATCTGAGGGACCGAGGGCTGGCTATTGTGCTTAGACGGGGTTGATAAGGGTGTCCCCGGCAAACTGCCGGTCTGTGAGGAAGATGCAGGCGGACATGTTAGGTTGCCTTGATCCAAAGGTGGTGCTATCGATGTCGGACAGCGCTCAACACCAGCTGCTGTTACCACCTCCAAAGAAAATGATGACCTGCCAATCACGCTAGCTGTTGCGGGTAAAGAGGTGGCAGGTCTGCGCCCCAAAACAGGTGTGACTGCTGTCCCCCCAGTCACAGAGGATGAAGAGGCCGCGGATGCACAAGATATGGCAGACGGTGGTTGGCCCGGCCGGCTAGGCCGCATTGTAGCACACTGAGCTTCCCACTGCAACTTATGCTTCATGTCCATGTGCCGGTTCATGCATGAAGTACTCAAACTATGTATTTTTTGGCCTCTACTTAGCTTTTGCTGACAAATGTTACAGATAACACGAGTTGGGTCATCTTTATCGATCTGAAAAAATGCCCAGGCTATGCAAGGCTTAGCACCCATGCGACCTGAAGAGCCACCACGACTTGTGGTGAGAGGCAGAGTTGTGTTTGAGGATGCAGTTGTTGACGTGCTTCCAGTACTATGTCTCTGTCCAGGAAGGCGCAACATGACCTCGTCGTCACTAGCATCTTCCTCCACCTCCTCTGCTGACCTCATCTCTTGGCTGACTGTGGGTTGACAGTAAGTGGGATCTCCAACCTCATCATCATCACCCTGTGTGTTATTACACCCGTCGTCCTCAGAGCCAACCTGTTCCTGCCCTGACAAAAAACTAAAGTTGTCGCTCCAATCAGGTATTTGAGTCTTATCATCGTCTTCCTCATTGTCTCCACCAACAGGAGTTACAGTTTGGGAATGAGGGTCTACATTATGGTCAGAACCTTCTGCGTCTGGTCCTGGATCCGACTTTTAAAGATTCTGGGCATCAGTGCAGATCATTTCCTCGTCTGGATTCACAGAAGCGCTGGAGTCGACCTCTGATTCCCAGGCTATAGTATGAGTAAACAGCTCTGCAGACTCAACCATCTGTTCTACCTCATACTCAGACGGGCAGCTGGAGATTTGGGAGCTGTGAGGAAGCAAGTGCGATTTGGGTGACACCTTTGAGGACTGGAGTATTTGTGATGTTGAAGTTGATGTGGAGGAGAGCCCACTTAAAGGAGCACTTGATATCCGTTGAAGCACCTGCTGTTTTTGTGCCTCATCTGGAATTTGTAGCGATTGGCGTGGCCGTAAGAAAGGGATCTTATCACATTGTCCGCTAAAAGAAGTAGACATTTTAGTTTGGCTGGAAGATGGTCTTTCTTCTGCAGATGTTACTGTTGCTTTAACACCTACCCCACGGACACAACCTTTTTTCCCCTTCCCAACACGCCTATTCCCCTTTCCACCAGCAGCAGGCCTTTTTCCACTCATTTTGGTGGTTAACTAATTCACAACTCTGGAGTTGTTTGCACAAAAAAACAATGGATGGTAACCGAGCAGAGCTGAGTGGCCAAACTGTGGTATTAGGCCAAAACTATTGGCTGGGTTAGATGCAGAAAAAAATATATTCAGTTTGCAACCTGATGGAGGTCAGTATAGATGGACTAATAGAGAAAGTCCGACACACTGCTACAAGGCCAAATATTTTTTCAGAGCTAGATGCAGAAAAAAATTATATTCAGTTTGCAACCTGATGGAGGTCAGTATAGATGGATTAATAGAACAAGACCCACACACAGCTAGAAGCCCAATATTTTTTCAGAGGTAGATGCAGAAAAAAATATATTCAGTTTGCAACCTGATGAAGGTCAGTATAGATGGACTAATACAACAAGTCCCACACACAGCTAGAAGCCCAAATATTTTTTCAGAGGTACTGTAGATGCAGATAAAAATTATTTTTAATTTGCAACCTGATGGAGGTCAGTATAGATGGACTAATACAACAAGTCCCACACACAGCTAGAAGCCCAAATATTTTTTCAGAGGTACTGTAGATGCAGATACAAATTATTTTTAATTTGCAACCTGATGGAGGTCAGTATAGATGGACTAATACAACAAGTCCCACACACAGCTAGAAGCCCAAATATTTTTTCAGAGGTACTGTAGATGCAGATACAAATTATTTTTAATTTGCAACCTGATGGAGGTCAGTATAGATGGACTAATACAACAAGTCCCACACACAGCTAGAAGCCCAAATATTTTTTCAGAGGTAGATGCAGGAAAAAATATATTCAGTTTGCAACCTGATGGAGGTCAGTATAGATGGACTAATAGAACAAGTCCCACACACAGCTAGAAGCCCAAATATTTTTTCAGACGTAGATGCAGAAAAATTTTTTTATTCAGTTTGCAACCTGATGGAGGTCTGTATAGATGGATTAATAGAACAAGTCCCACACACAGCTAGAAGCCCAATATTTTTTCAGAGGTAGATGCAGAAAAAAATATATTCAGTTTGCAACCTGATGGAGGTCAGTATAGATGGACTAATACAACAAGTCCCACACACAGCTAGAAGCCCAATATTTTTTCAGAGGTAGATGCAGAAAAAAATATATTCAGTTTGCAACCTGATGAAGGTCAGTATAGATGGACTAATACAACAAGTCCCACACACAGCTAGAAGCCTAAATATTTTTTCAGAGGTACTGTAGATGCAGATAAAAATTATTTTTAATTTGCAACCTGATGGAGGTCAGTATAGATGGACTAATACAACAAGTCCCACACACAGCTAGAAGCCCAAATATTTTTTCAGAGGTACTGTAGATGCAGATACAAATTATTTTTAATTTGCAACCTGATGGAGGTCAGTATAGATGGACTAATACAACAAGTCCCACACACAGCTAGAAGCCCAAATATTTTTTCAGAGGTACTGTAGATGCAGATACAAATTATTTTTAATTTGCAACCTGATGGAGGTCAGTATAGATGGACTAATACAACAAGTCCCACACACAGCTAGAAGCCCAAATATTTTTTCAGAGGTAGATGCAGAAAAAAATATATTCAGTTTGCAACCTGATGGAGGTCAGTATAGATGGACTAATACAACAAGTCCCACACACAGCTAGAAGCCCAAATATTTTTTCAGAGGTACTGTAGATGCAGATACAAATTATTTTTAATTTGCAACCTGATGGAGGTCAGTATAGATGGACTAATACAACAAGTCCCACACACAGCTAGAAGCCCAAATATTTTTTCAGAGGTAGATGCAGAAAAAAATATATTCAGTTTGCAACCTGATGGAGGTCAGTATAGATGGACTAATACAACAAGTCCCACACACAGCTAGAAGCCCAAATATTTTTTCAGAGGTACTGTAGATGCAGATAAAAATTATTTTTAATTTGCAACCTGATGGAGGTCAGTATAGATGGACTAATACAACAAGTCACACACACAGCTAGAAGCCCAAATATTTTTTCAGAGGTACTGTAGATGCAGATACAAATTATTTTTAATTTGCAACCTGATGGAGGTCAGTATAGATGGACTAATAGAGAAAGTCCGACACACTGCTAGAAGGCCAAATATTTTTTCAGAGCTAGATGCAGAAAAAAATTATATTCAGTTTGCAACCTGATGGAGGTCAGTATAGATGGATTAATAGAACAAGACCCACACACAGCTAGAAGCCCAAATATTTTTTCAGAGGTAGATGCAGAAAAAAATATATTCAGTTTGCAACCTGATGGAGGTCAGTATAGATGGACTAATACAACAAGTCCCACACACAGCTAGAAGCCCAAATATTTTTTCAGAGGTACTGTAGATGCAGATAAAAATTAGTTTTAATTTGCAACCTGATGGAGGTCAGTATAGATGGACTAATAGAATGATGCTATGCCCAAAAGATTTTACTTCACTAGGTGCAGTAAAAAAATTGGTATTCTATACACAGGTGGTATATCTTGCAGCACAGATAGGCTACTCCACTGACTAACACACTCTGCAATAGGCCAAAAAGGATTAGCTTTGCTAGATTCAGCCAAATGCTGTGAAAAAAACTTGCACAGCACTGGCACAGACCTGCCTGGCAAAAACTGATAGGAACTGATGTAACCTAGTCCTGAAAAGGACTCCAATTACAATTAGTCTTTACTCCCACAACCTATCTATTTAAGAGCACAGACCTCCCTGATAAAAGTCGTAGGAAATGCTGTAACCTAGTCCTTAAAAGGACTGCAATCACAACTATTCCCTACTCCCAAGCTATCTGTATATTTGTGCGAAAATTGGCTTGAAATTAACAAGGTATAGCGCACACAGCAACAGCGGTGCCGTCTAACACGCAGCTGCAGCAGTGAGAAAATGGTGGCGACGGGGAAAATGGCTTGGTCTTATAGGGCAAGGACATGTGACATACACTGCCAATGACACATGCCCTTGCTTGTGTGAAAAAAAGCACTTCGCTCCGTGTGTGCGCTGCTGATAGGCTGACAGATTGCACCTCCCCACTGCAAATGCGGGAAAGAGAAAAAAAAATGGAGATCTTCATTGTTCCTGCAGAGATCCATCCCCTGCCCCTCCCCCCACCCCGCTGTACACTCAAACTGCGTATTAACATTAATTTTCATCATTACTGAGAAAAAATCCAGTTATGATTTTGGTGCACGAACAGTTATCGAACATAACCTCGAACAGCCGAATTTTTATCAAATTGTTCGTGTTCGCCGAACGGCTCGAACACCGCCCAAAACAGCTCGAATTTGAGATTGGCGAACAGTTCGAGTAGAACAACGCTCATCTCTAATTATGGGTGTCAGGTCAGAGCATTCCTACATGAACAGTTTCCTGGAAAGTGGATTGGTCATCATGGGCCAGTTGAATGGCCACCAAGGTCTCCCGATCGGACCCCCTTAGACTTTTATCTTTGGGGTCATCTGAAGGCAATTGTCTATGCTGTGAAGATACGAGATGTGCAGCATCTGAAACAACGGATACTGGAAGCCTGTGACAGCATTTCTTCTGCGGTTTTACTATCAGTGTGTCAAGAGTGGGAGAAGAGCACCGGCTCTAGTTCAGCTATGTCTTTCTTATACACTGGAGACCAGAACTGTACACAGTATTCTAAGTGTGGTCGCACTAGTGACTTGTATGGAAGTAAAATTATGTTCTCCTCATGAGTATCTATGCCTCTTTTAATGCATCCCATTATTTTATTTGCCTTTGCAGCAGCTGCCTGATACTGGCCACCAAACGTGAACTTGTCGTCCACCAATACACACAGGTCTTTTTCAGTGACAGTTTTGCCCAGTGTTTTACAATTAAGCATATAATTATACATTTTATTTCTTCTACCCAAGTGCATTACCTTACATTTATCCCCATTAAAGCTCATTTGCCATTTATCAGCCCAAGCTTCTAGTTTACATAGATCCCCCAGTAATATAAAATTGTCCTTCTCTGTATTGATTACCCTGCAGAGTTTAGTGTCATCTGCAAATATTGAAATACTACTCTGTATGCCCCCTACAAGGTCATTAATACATATGTTAAAAAGAAGCGGGCCCAATACTGACCCCTGTGGTACAGCCTAAGGATGATTTTACATATAAACACACACCCCCCTTCGCTTGTTTGTACGGTCATTTCTGAACAGACTATAGCCCTGTAAATTAACTGCCCAGTCATGGCTCTCGTCCAACCAGGTCTCAAATATCCCCAACATGTCATAAGTATTTTCCAACAAAATTCATTCTAATTCCTCCATTTTATTGGGGAGGCTTCAGGCATTAGTGTACATGCATTTTATGTATCTCTCTGTACCTCTATTCCTTCTTACTTTATTGACTGTTCTAACCCCACCCCCAATTTCTTTATTTGTGCCCAGGTCACTCTCTGCACTATCTTCCCCACCTATAAAATGAATACCCTCCCCCCCAATCCCTAGTTTAAACACTCCTCCAACCTTCTAGCCATTTTCTCCCCCAGCACAGCTGCACCCTCCCCATTGAGGTGCAGCCGGTCCCTAGCATAGAGTCTGTAGCCAACTGAGAAGTCGGCCCAGTTCTCCAGGAATCCAAACCTCTCCTTCCTACACCAATTCTTGAGCCACTTATTTATCTCCCTAATCTCCTGTTGCCTCTCTGGCGTGGCACGTGGTACAGGCAGTATTTCCGAGAATACCACCTTGGAGGTCCTGACTTTAAGCTTGCAGCCTAATTCCCTGAAATCATCTTTAAGGACCTTCCACCTACCTCTAACTTTGTCATTTGTGCCAATGTGCACCATGACCGCTGGGTCCTCACCAGCCCCTCCCAGTAATCTGTCAACCCGATCAGCGATGTGCTGGACTTGAGCGCCAGATAAGCAGCACACTGCTTTACGATCCCTGTCTTTGTGACAGATTGCCCTATCTGTTCCCCTAATTATTGAGTCCCCCACTACCAGCACCTGCCTGGCCTGCCCTGCTCTCCTATTTCCCCCCTTACTGGAGCTGACACTCCTCTGACTTTCAGAGGACATGTGTTAGAATCTATGTTGTTTTACTATCGGCCATCTTGTTGCGGTTTGCTGGCTTCTAGTCTTTTCCTCTGGTGCTGGGTTTCTTGGTCACGTGATCTCTGCACTCGTTAATACCCAGCACCTGGCCCCCATTCCTTGCTGGACATCAGTGTTGTAACGCTCGTGCTCTGGCTAAGTAGCCTGGTTTAGTTCTTCTTGCTTTAGGCTATTGTTATCCTGGGTCTTTTTGTTCCACCAGTTTTGTTTCCTTTAATCTTTGTTTCTGCAACTAACTTTTCTGTTAGGAGGTCTCCTGCTTTTGCTCCCAGTCCTTAGATCTTTTAGGGACCCCTTTCCCTTTCCTACAGGTTTTCGATTGAGTTCAGTGCAGGAGTTTCGGTGGGGCTATTCATAAGGAATAGGGCGCCCACCCCAGCATAGGGTAAAGCTGAGTCTCAGTGCAGGGACAGCTTTTCCCTCCTATTCCTTAGTTCTAAGTTGCAGAACATAACAACATGCCTTGCTGCAACAGTGCTACCCGTGTACTGTTTCACATACTGTTGTATTTGCTTATTTTCACTAAAGCGCAGCAAAATCTGATAGCTATGTTCACACATCATGTTTTTTTCAGCGTTTTTCTCTACCCATTAAGGCTGAAAAAAGGCTGAAAGAAGGGACATGCTCTATTTTCCAAAAAAAGGCTGCAAGGCACAAAATACGCAACAACAATAAAAAACAAGATGTGTGAACAGAAAATTCTGATTTCTCATATACTTTGCTGGTAATGCAAAAGGCAGATGAAAATTTGCATAAAAATCAGGCCAAATTTGGGGGTTTTGTGTGAAATTATGTCCAATTTGTCTTTTTTTCTCAGTTTTTGTTTGTGTTGTTACAATACACGCAAAGGAAATAAACAGGTGTATAACAAAACATGAGTAATTGCAATAATTTTCTGGGAGAAATACTTCATTTTCTGAAACAATTTGAACAACACTTTTGGCCATGACTGTATGTCACACTTCCTGGTATATATGTCCCCATATGTCCCCATCCTATTGTATTCAAGTGCTTCTCACTAAATTAGAATATCATCAAAAAGTTAATTTATTTCAGTTCTTCAATACAAAAAGTGAAACTCATATTATATAGAGTCATTGCAAACAGAGTGATTTATTTCAAGTGTTTATTTCTGTTAATATTGATGATTATGGCTTACAGCCAATGAAAACACAAAAGTCATTATCTCAGTAAAATAGAATAATTAACAAAAAACACCTACAAAGGCTTCTTATGCGTTTAAAAAGGTCCCTTAGTCTGTTTCAGTAGGCTTCACAATCATGGGGAAGACTGCTGACTTGACAGATGTCCAGAACACAGTCATTGACACACTCCATAAGGATGGTAAGCCACAAAAGGTCATTGCTAAGGAAGCTGGCTGTTCACAGAGTGCTGTATCCAAGCATATTAATGGAAAGTTGAGTGGAAGGAAAAAGTGTGGTAGAAAAAGGTGCACAAGCAACCGGGATAACCGCAGCCTTGAAAGGATTGTTAAGAAAAGGCCATTCAAAAATTGGAGGGAGGTTCACAAGGAGTGGACTGCTGCTGGGGTCATTGCTTCAAGAGCCACCACACACAGACGTATCCAGGACATGGGCTACAAGTGTTGCATTCCTTGTGTCAAGCCACTCATGACCAATAGACAACGCCAGAAGCGTCTTACCTGGGCCAAGGAGAAAAAGACCTGGACTGTTGCTCAGTGGTCCAAGGTGTTGTTTTCAGATGAAAGTAAATTGTGCATTTCATTTAGAAATCACTTGAAATAGATCACTCTGTGTATAATGACTCTATATAATATATGAGTTTCACTTTTTGTATTGAAGAACTGAAATAAATTTACTTTTTGATGATATTCTAATTTAGTGAGAAGCACTTGTATGTCCCCCATCTTGGGTCCATCCTGGTATACTGTATATGTCCTCCATCCTGGTATCTATGTCCCATCGCCTGGGTCCATCCTGGTATATATGTCCCCCATCCTGGGAACATTCTGGTACATATGTCCCCCATCCTGGTATCTGTGTACCCTATCCTGGTATTTACAGTATATCGCTTTCCTGGGCCCATCCTTGGAAATATGTCCCCCCTTCCTGGTATATAAGTTCCCCGCTCCGCGACTGTTCTTTTATTCAAAAAGAAAAAAATATTCTACTCACCTTATCCAGCTCCCACGTCGCGTTTAAGTGACAGGCAGCGCATGACGACACTGCCACGTGCCAAATTTGACTTGCACACCTACATCGGCTGCCAGCCTCTGATTGGCCAGTAGCTTGTATTGCGGTGCAGGGACCCGAAGCACATGCAACTGAATTATGCACTGGCGTCGTTAGGCCCTGATGCCGCACTGGCCTGGTTCCACCCTCTGCGACCGCGATTGTTACGCCACTGGCCAACAGTTATCTCGTGTCTATGGCCTGGAGAGTATTGATATTCTGCTCTATTTCTGCAGGTGCAGAATTTAGCCCTTTACATAGCAGCTTGCCAGATCATTTAGTAGGTACAAGGAGCTAAATAAAATTGTGCAAACATTCCCAAAAATGGCTACAGTCATTTACTGTACCACTTTACAGCCAGCAGAAAATTGCTTGAACGTTAATAATTGCTATATTCTTTCAGGATAAGTCCATTATTCTTGGAAATAAAAGACATGACAAAATGGTATTGAACGTTTTTAGTAATGGGACTTGCCACACAATTTACTCCTGTCATTCTGCACATTTTTTTTTTAACCATAGATATGAATTGGAATAATAGTATCATATTTATACTTATTATAGCAAAGTATCCTGACTCCATGTGTAGGAGGAGGTGGATGCAACAATTATATTTCTACTTATCAATCTTTGGAAGAAAATAAGCTGAATTTTTGTGCAAGATTCATCTTAGAAATGAAAACTTCTGTACGAAACAAATGTAAATATATCTGAATTCTCATCCCAGTGCTCTGTATTGTGCACAGGGCGACAACTTCAAATCCGAAAAGCCTCATCTGTTTTGTAGTTGACAACAGAGCTTGCAAAAAAACAATCATATCTGACAGTACTTATTGTGGCTTGGTGTTTGTACACTGCCTGTACAAATCAGATCTCATGATTTCCAGTGAGTATGTCTGCAAATTCAGCTTATTTTGGTTTGGCTTTTATCGTAAGCCATTTGGCACGGCTCATTAAAAGAAAAAAAACCTATATAAGAATAATGAGCTATATATAAGGGCCAAAATGCACCAAATAATTTCAAGAATATCTATAAAATTCACACAATGATAATAATGCACAGTGGCATGGAGCATACTTTACCTATCAAAGAAAACACAACTAACGCACGTTTCGCATTAAGCTTTGTCACGGTGGATGCTAAACTTGCACGGGTGACTTTTCTTTGTTGGTAAAGTATGCTCCATGCCACTGTGCATTATTATTATAATGTGAATTTTCATGTGATATCACTTTCTCCCTGTTTACCTATATGTAAACTGCTCAAAAAAATAAAGGGAACACTTAAACAACAGAATATAACTCCAAGTAAATCAAACTTCTGTGAAATCAAACTGTCCACTTAAGAAGCAACACTGATTGACAATCAATTTCACATGCTGTTGTGCAAATGTAATAGACAATAGATGGAAATTATTGGCAATTATCAAGACACCCTCAATAAAGGAGTGGTTCTGCAGGTGGGAACCACAGACCACATCTCAGTACCAATGCTTTCTGGCTGGTGTCTGGCTGCCAGGATGGCACATCAATGCGAGCTGTGGCAAGAAGGTTTGCTGGGTCTGTCAGCATAGTGTCCAGAGGCTGGAGGCGCTACCAGGAGACAGGCCAGTACACCAGGAGATGTGGAGGGGGCCGTAGGAGGGCAACAACCCAGCAGCAGGACCGCTCCCTCCGCCTTTGTGCAAGGAGGAACAGGAGGAGCACTGTCAGAGCCCTGCAAAATGACCTCCAGCAGGCCACAAATGTGCATGTGTCTGCACAAATGGTTAGAAACCGACTCCATGAGGGTGGTATGAGGGCCCGATGTCCACAGATGGCGGTTGGGCTCACAGCCCAACACCGTGCAGGACGCTTGGCATTTGCACAAAACACCAGGATTGGCAAAGTCGCCACTGGCACCCTGTGCTCTTCACAGATGAAAGCAGATTCACACTGAGCACATGTGACAGACGTGACAGAGTCTGGAGACGCCGTGGAGAGCGATCTGCTGCCTGCAACATCCTTCAGCATGACCGGTTTGACAGTGGGCCAGTAATGGTGTGGGATGGCATTTTTTTGGAGGGCTGCAGATCTCTCCATGTGCTCGCCAGAAGTAGCCATACTTCGATTAGGTACTGAGATGAGATCCTCAGACCCCTTGTCAGACCATATGCTGGTGCGGTTGACCCTGGGTTCCTTCTAACGCAGGACAATGTCAGACCTCATGTGGCTGGAGTGTGCCAGCTGTTCCTGCAAGATGAAGGCATTGAAGCTATGGACTGGCCCACCCGTTCCCCAGACCTGAATCCGATTGAGCACATCTGGGACATCATGTCTCGCTCCATCCACCAGCGTCACGTTGCACCACAGACTGTCAAGGAGTTGGCGGATGCTTTAGTCCAGGTCTGGGAGGAGATCCCACAGGAGACCATCCGCAACCTCATCAGGAGCATGCCCAGGCATTGTAGGGAGGTCATACAGGCACGTGGAGGCCACGTGCAATACTGAGCCTCATTTTGACTTGTTTTAAGGACATTACATCAAAGTTGGATCAGCCTGTAGTGTGTTTTTCCACTTTAATTTTGGCGGTGACTCCAAATCCAGGCCTCCATTGGTTAATAAATTTGATTTCCATTGATGATTTTTGTGTGATTTTGTTGTCAGCACATTCAACTTTGTACAGAACAAAGTATTCAATGAGAATATTTCATTCATTCAGATCTAGGATGTGTTATTTCAGTGTTCCCTTTATTTTTTAGAGCAGTGTACTTCAAAAGGACCTTAACTTATATAGCTCTTGCTATTTTGGCTTGTTCCTTTGGAGTATCCATCCTTCATACTGTGATTGCACACAACATAACTCTGTATTAGTTTGTAGCATTTACACATGGGAGTTTTGTTATTATCACTTACCTACCGTTAATATTTTATGTCTGACTTTTGTATGTTTGTTTTTATGCTTTTAATTATTATGTTATCCAATAAAGAATATATTTTCCCTGAATTGAAGGCTAGTTAAAAGGTCGATATTGACTTTTAGGATCGCTATTTCCAATAGGTGGCGCTAGAGTTCAAGTTCTCTTCCTTTCTTAAGAGGGAATTTGGTTGCACTGCTGTGACATGAATGCTGCTGCACAGGCACAATCTACAGCCTCTCCTGTGCCTTAGATCTTCACTTGTTGCTGTGCAACACCCTTGCAAACTGCACAAACTGTGTTTTGCTATTTGAAGAAATGAAAGATTCTCAATTGCTGTTGGAAGAGGATTTTCTGTGACAATAGAAAGCAGCACTGCAGCAGCAAGGCATGTCCTCTGAAAGCCGGAGGAGTGTCAGCTCCAGTAAGGGGGGAAATAGGAGAGCAGGGCAGGCCAGGCAGGCACTGGTAGTGGGGGACTCAATTATTAGGGGAACAGATAGGGCAATCTGTCACAAAAACAGGGATCGTCGAACAGTGTGCTGCCTATCTGGTGCTCGAGTCCGGCACATCGCTGATCGGGTTGACAGATTACTGGGAGGGGCTGGAGAGGACCGAGCGGTCATGGTGCACATTGGCACAAATGACAAAGTTAGAGGTAGGTGGAAGGTCCTTAAAGATGATTTCAGGGAATTAGGCTGCAAGCTTAAAGCAAGGACCTCCAAGGTGGTATTCTCGGAAATACTACCTGTACCACGTGCCACGCCAGAGAGGTAACGGGAGATTAGGGAGATAAGTGGCTCAAGAACTGGTGTAGGAAGGAGGGATTTGGGATCCTGGAGAACTGGGCCGACTTCTCAGTTGGCTACAGACTCTACTCTAGGGACGGCTGCACCTCAATGGGGAGGGTGCAGCTGTGCTGGGGGAGAAAATGGCTAGAAGGTTGGAGGAGTGTTTAAACTAGGGATTGGGGGGGATGGTATTCATTTTATAGGTGGGGAAGATAGTGCAGATAGTGACCTGGGCACAAATAAAGAAATTGGGGGTGGGGTTAGAACAGTCAATAAAGTAAGAAGGAATAGAGGTACAGAGAGATACATAAAATGCATGTACACTAATGCCAGAAGTCTCCCCAACAAAATGGAGGAATTAGAATTAATTTTGTTGAAAAATAATTATGACATGGTGGGGATATTTGAGACATGGTTGGATGAGAGCCATGACTGGGCAGTTAATTTACAGGGCTATAGTCTGTTCAGAAATGACCGTACAAACAAGCGAGGGGGGGGTGTGTTTATATGTAAAATCATCCTTAAAACCCATCTTGAGGGAGAATATATGTGAATCTAATGAAAATGTAGAGTCCCTGTGGGTGGAGATAAGGGGAGGGGGAAAAAATAATAAATTACTGATAGGGGTTTGTTATAAGTCTCCAAAAATAATGGAAGCAGCAGAGAATATCCTCGTAAAGCTAATAGATGAAGCAGCGACTCAAGGAGAAGTCATTATTATGGGGGACTTCAACTACCCTGAAATACATTGGGGGACAGAAACCTGTACTTCAAGCAAAGGTAATAGGTTTTTGACAACTATGAGAGACAATTACCTTTCACAACTGGTTCAGGACCCAACAAGAAGGGGGGCACTGCTAGACCTAATATTAACCAACAGGCCAGACCGCATATCAAATATACGAGTTGGGGGTCACTTGGGTAATAGTGATCACAAAATAATAAGTTTTCATGTAACCTTTAATAAGATGTGTAGTAGAGGGGTTACAAGGACACTAAACTTCAGGAAGGCAAATTTCCAATGGTTGAGAGATGATCTTAGTGCAATAAACTGGGACGATATCCAGAGACATAAAGCTACACAAAGCAAATGGGAGACATTTATTAGCATCCTGAATAGGACCTGTGCACAATATATACCCTATGGGAATAAACCTGCTAGAAATAGGAGGAAACCACTATGGCTAAATAGAGCTGTAAGGGGTGCAATAAGTGACAAAAAAAAGCATTTAGAGAACTAAAGCAAGTGGGTAGTGATGAGGCATTAAATAAATATAGAAAATAAAATAAATTCTGTAAAATCCAAATCAAGGCAGCAAAGATTGAGACAGAGAGACTCATTGCCAGAGAAAGTAAAAATAATCCCAAAATATTCTTTAACTACATAAATAATAAAAAACTAAAAAATGATAGTGTTGGTCCCTTTAAAAATAGTCTGGGTGAAATGGTGGATGAGGAAGAGGAAAAAGCCAATATGCTAAAAAAAAATTTTTCAACCGTATTTACACAAGAAAATCGCATGACAGAAAACATGATTAGTGATAACAAAAATTCTCCATTAAATGTTACTTGCTTAACCCAGCAGGAAGTACGTCGGCGTCTAAAAATCACTAAAGTTGACAAATCCTCGGGCCCGGATGGGATACACCCGCGAGTACTACCGGAATTAAGTAACGTCATAGATAGACCATTATTTTTCATCTTTAAAGATTCCATAATAACAGGGTCTGTACCACAGGACTGGCATATAGCAAATGTGGTGCCAATATTCAAAAAGGGGACAAAAACTGAACTTGGAAATTATAGGCCGGCAAGCTTAACCTCTACTGTGGGTAAAATCCTGGAGGGTTTCCTAAGAGATGCTATACTAGAGTATCTGAAGAAGAATAACCTCATGACCCAATATCAACATGGGTTTAAGAGGGACCGTTCCTGTCAAACTAATCTGATCAGTTTTTATGAGGAGGCAAGTTCAGGACTGGACCAAGGAAATGCAGTGGATGTTGTGTATATGGACTTTTCAAAAGCTTTTGATATGGTTCCACACAAAAGGTTGATACATAAAATGAGAACAATGGGGATAGGGGAAAATATATGTATGTGGGTTAAGAATTGGCTCAGTGATAGGAAACAAAGGGTGGTTATTAATGAAAAACACTCAGACTGAGTCTCAGTTAACAGTGGGGTACCACAGGGGTCAGTATTGGGCCCCCTTCTTTTTAACATATTTATTAATGACCTTGTAAGGGGCATACAGAGTAATATTTCAATATTTGCAAATGACACTAAACTCTGCAGGGTAATCAATACAGAGAAGGACAATTTTATATTACAGGAGGATCTATGTAAACTAGAAGCTTGGGCTGATAAATGGCAAATGAGCTTTAATGGGAATAAATGTAAGGTAATGCACTTGGTTTGAGGAAACAAAATGTATAATTTTATGCTTAATTGTAAAACACTGGGCAAAACTGTAACTGGGTGTATTGGTGGACGACAAGCTCACGTTTAGTGGCCAGTGTCAGGCAGCTGCTGCAAAGGCAAATAAAATAATGGGATGCATTAAAAGAGGCATAGATGCTCATGAGGAGAACATAATTTTACGTCTATACAAGTCACTAGTGCGACCACACTTAGAATACTGTGTACAGTTCTGGTCTCCGGTGTATAAGAAAGACAAAGCTGAACTAGAGCGGGTGCAGAGAAGAGCGACCAAGGTTATTAGAGGACTGGGGGGTCTGCAATACCAAGACAGGTTATTACACTTGGGGTTATTTACTGTGGAAACAAGAAGGCTTAGGGATGATCTTATTACTATGTACAAGTATATGAGGGGACAGTACAAAGACCTTTCTACTGATCTTTTTACTCTGAGGCCTGAGACGGGGACAAGGGGGTATCTTCTACGTCTGGAGGAAAGAAGGTTTAATCATAATCACAGACGGGGATTCTTTACTGTAAGAGCAGTGAGACTATGGAACTCTCTGCCGCATGATGTTATAATGAGTGATTCACTATTAAAATTTAAGAAGGGCCTGGATGCCTTTCTTGAAAAGTATAATATTACAGGTTATATATACTAGATTCCTTGATAGGGCGTTGTTCCAGGGAACTAGTCTGATTGCCATATGTGGAGTCAGGAAGGAATTTTTTTCCCCAATGTGGAGCTTAATGTTTGCCACATGGGGTTTTTTTTGCCTTCCTCTGGATCAACATGTTAGGCTATGGGTTGAACTAGATGGACTTCCTTCAACCTTAAAAACTATGCTAATACTTTTTTCTAAAAAGTGGACAAGCCTTAGCAATAAATCTGCTTGACATATTTACTCCAATTTTCACCAGAAATTGGAATAAATTGTAGCAGAAATCTACACTAGTACATAACTGGAATAGATTTTACTTTGTAAAATGCATAAAGGAAATCTATAGCCAGGTTTTTGCTATGTAATTTGAGAGCAGCATGATGTAGAGATAGAGACCCTGATTACAGCGATGTGTCACTTACTGGGCTGCTCAGTGTAGTTTTGATAAAATCACAGTATCATCAGCAGGAAATTATCACTGGGGGACTAGCAAACCTGTTGCCATGTAGTCCTCCATATTCATGAGCTCTTTATAACCAAGCCACGACCACTGATTGGCAGCTTTTTTGCTTATGCACAGTGTATACAAAAAGCTGCCAACCAGTGGTGTGGGTTGGGTTATACAGAGCTCAGCATTCAGAGAACTGCAGCAGATAAAATTGATTTTACTAAAACTGCAGCAAGGAGCCCAGTAAGTGATACATCACTAGAATCAGGATCTCTGCCACTACATCATGCTCCTATCAGATGGGGTAACAAAATCCTGGTGACAGATTCCCTTTAAGGGGTAATTCAATCTTCCTAGTAGGATATAATTGGATAGCACTTTTAAATTTACTTTTTATTATCCAACTCAAAAATATTTCTCTGATCTACATATTCCTTAATCAAGAATCTGCAAAAACCCTAGTCCATGGACTCATCATCTCCCGCCTCGACTACTGCAACCTCCTGCTTTGTGGCCTCTCTTCTAACACTCGCACACCCCTCCAATTTATCCTTAACTCTGCTGGCTGACTAATCCACCTGTCCCCCCGCTATTCCCCGGCCTCTCCTCTCTGTCAATCCCTTCACTGGCTCCCCATTGCCCAGAGACTCCAGTTCAAAACCCTAACCATGGCATACAAAGCCATCCACAACCTGTCTCCTCCATATATCTGTGTCTTCCGGTACTTACCTGCACGCAACCTCCGATCCTCAGAAGATCTCCTGCTCTACTCCCCTCTTATCACCTCTTCCAACAATTGCATACAAGATATCTCCCGTGCATCCCCCTACTCTGGAACTCTCTACCCCAACATATCAGACTGTCACCTACCGTGGAAACCTTCAAAAGGAACCTGAAGACCCACCTCTTCCGACAAGCCTACAACCTGCAGTAACCATTGCTCCACCATACCGCTGCACGACCAGCTTTACCCTCACCTACTGTATCCTCACCCATCCCTTGTAGATTGTGAGCCATCACGGGCAGGGTCCTCGCTCCTCCTGTACCAGTCGCTGACTTGTATTGTTCATGATTACTGTACTTGTTTTTTATTATGTATACCACTTTTCACACATAAAGCGCCATGGAATAAATGGCGCTATAATAATAAATAATAATAAATAAAATGTACCCCATCACGATAATCACAATTTTTTTTTTAATGTTTATAGCTTGTTGCCAAGGGGACTGGGGATGGCCGAAAATTTGTAGTGCTTGTAAGCTCTTTTTCATTAGGCTTGTAAATACTGCACTGAAGCTAGAATTGCTGGAGCTCATTTTTAGCCCCGATCCTGACCAGCTTCTGTACCACTGCACTTCTGATGCTGCAGAGACAAAGCTGCCCCACATAACAGCACTGGGAGCATTCACTTTGTGCCAGCAGCTTCTGGATTCAACTGTCAATCAAGCAGGAGTATCCACCCTCTACACCAAAGAGGAAGACGAGAGGCTGAGGAACAGCAGTGATCTCCTGAGAGAGAACATGGGACAAATCCATTAAGAAGTACAATATATATCAATAGGCATGGAGCATCTTAAACCAGGGGACTCCAATTTAAAGGGGTTGTCCAGTCCAAAATGATAAATCTGCAGACACTCTGTGTGACTGCAAACTCATGAATCGCCCCAGAGCATGTACTGTGCGCTGCGGGGATTCATTGCTTTCTGAGCCGGGACCAGCGGGTATGTATGAGTTATGCATACTCCCGGCCAGAGTCCGACTAGTGGGTGCAGCCTCGTTCCATGCACTTAAATTGAGCGAGGCCGCTCCCCGTCTAGTGACGTGGCCGTAGAGTGGGCATGGCCTCATTCAATAAAAATGTATAGAGCGAGGCCACGTCCACTAGTTGGGTTCTGGTCGGCAGTATGTATAACTCATACATCACCGCCATTCTCGGCTCAGAAACCGGCGAATCCCCGCAGCGCACAGTGCATGCGCTGGGGGGGATTCGTAAGTCTGCAGTCATACAGAGTGACTGCAGACTTATCATTTTGGACCAGACAACCCCTTTAAGAATGGTATATGACATGCCAGTTTTAATTGAAGATCTCCCCAGAGACACATATCTTTTTATTATTATTACTGGATGGTGGCCCGATTCTAACGCATCGGGTATTCTAGAATATCTATGCGGTCGACCGGGCGCAATCAGCAGAGCGGTGTTTAAATTTGGCGTCAAAATCGCTGATTGGTCGCGGCCGGCAACCGTGACCAATCAGCAAAGCGGTGTTAAAATTTGGCGCCTATATCGCTGATTGGTCACGGCCGGCGGTCGCGACTAATCAGCAGAGCGGGGTTTAAATTTGGCGCCAATAATGCTGATTGGTCGTGGCTACCGAATGCGACCAATCAGCAAAGCAGGGTTTAAATTTTGCGCCAATAATGCTGAATGGTTGCGGCCGGCGGTCGTGACCAATCAGCAGAGCGGTATTTAAATTGCGCGCCAATAATGGTGATTGGTCACGGCCGCGACCAATCAGCAGAGCGGTGTTTAAATTTGGCGCCAATGTCGCTGATTGGTCGCAGCTGGCGGCCGCGACCAATCAGCAGAGCGGGGTTTAAATTTGGCGACAATATCGCTGATTGGTCGCAGCTGGCGGTCGCGACCAATCAGCAGAGCAGTGTTTAAATTTGGCGCCAATAATTCAGATTGGTCGGGGCCAGCGGTCGCAACCGCGACCAATCAGCAGAGGGGTGTTTAAATTTGGCGCCAATCTCGCTGATTGGTCGCGGCTGGCCGGCGGCCGCGACCAATCAGCAGAGTGTTGTTTAAATTTGGCGCCAATCTTGCTGATTTGTCGTGGGCGGCCGGCGGCCGCGACCAATCAACAGAGCGTTGTTTAAATTTGGCGCCAATCCTGCTGATTGGTCGCGGGCGGCCGGTGGCCGCAACCAATCAACAGAGCGTTGTTTAAGTTTGGCGCCAATCTTGCTGATTGGTCGTGGCTGGTGGCCGCGACCAATTAGCAGAGCGGTGTTTAAATTTGGCGCCAAAATCGCTGATTGGTCGCGGTCGGCCGGCGGCCACGACCAATCAGCAGAGCGTTGTTTAAATTTGGCGCCAATCTCGCTGATTGGTCGTGGCTGACCAGCGGCCGCGACCAATCAGCAGAGCGTTGTTTAAATTTGGCGCCAATCCTGCTGATTGGTCATGGGCGGCCGGTGGCCGCGACCAATCAACAGAGCATTGGTTAAATTTGGCGCCAATCTTGCTGATTGGTCGTGGCTGGTGGCCGCGACCAATTAGCAGAGCGGTGTTTAAATTTGGCGCCAAAATCGCTGATTGGTCGCTGTTGGCCGGCGGCCACGACCAATCAGCAGAGCGTTGTTTAAATTTGGAGCCAATCTCGCTGATTGGTCGTGGCTGACCAGCGGCCGCGACCAATCAGCAGAGCGTTGTTTAAATTTGGCGCCAATCCTGCTGATTGGTCGCGGGCGGCCGGTGGCCATGACCAATCTACAGAGCGTTGTTTAAATTTGGCGCCAATCTTGCTGATTGGTCGCGGCTGGTGGCCGGGAAAAATTAGCAGAGCGGTGTTTAAATTTGGCGCCAAAATCGCTGATTGGTCGCGGTCGGCCGGCGGCCACGACCAATCAGCAGAGCGTTGTTTCAATTTGGCGCCAATCTTGCTGATTGGTCGCGGCTGGTGGCCGCGACCAATTAGCAGAGTGGTGTTTAAATTTGGCGCCCATCTCGTTGATTGGTCGCGGTCGGCCGGCGGCCGCGACCAATCAGCAGAGCGTTGTTTAAATTTGGCGCCAAGCTCGCTGATTGGTCGCGGCTGGTGTCCGCAACCTATCAGCAGAGCGTTGTTTAAATTTGGCGCCAAACTCGCTGATTGGTCGCGGTCGGCTGGCTGCCGCGACCAATCAGCAGAGCGTTGTTAAAATTTGGCGCCAATCTCGCTGATTGGTCGCAGGCGGCCGGCGACCGCGACCAATCAACATAGGGTTGTTTAAATTTGGCGCCAGTCTTGCTGATTGGTCGCGGCTGGTGGCCGCGACCAATTAGCAGAGTGGTGTTTAAATTTGGCGCCAAGCTCGCTGATTGGTCGCGGCTGGCGTCCGCGACCAATCAGCAGAGCATTGTTTAAATTTGGCGCCAAACTCGCTGATTGGTCGCGGTCGGCTGGCTGCCGCGACCAATTAGCAGAGTGGTGTTTAAATTTGGCGCCCATCTCGCTGATTGGTCGCGGTCGGCCGGCGGCCGCGACCAATCAGCAGAGCATTGTTTAAATTTGGCGCCAATCTCGCTGATTGGTCGCGGGTGGCGTCCACGATCAATCAGCAGAGCGTTGTTTAAATTTGGCGCCAATCCTGCTGATTGGTCGCGGGCGGCCGGTGGCCATGACCAATCTACAGAGCGTTGTTTAAATTTGGCGCCAATCTTGCTGATTGGTCGCGGCTGGTGGCCGGGAAAAATTAGCAGAGCGGTGTTTAAATTTGGCGCCAAAATCGCTGATTGGTCGCGGTCGGCCGGCGGCCACGACCAATCAGCAGAGCGTTGTTTCAATTTGGCGCCAATCTTGCTGATTGGTCGCGGCTGGTGGCCGGGAAAAATTAGCAGAGCGGTGTTTAAATTTGGCGCCAAAATCGCTGATTGGTCGCGGTCGGCCGGCGGCCGCGACCAATCAGCAGAGCGTTGTTTAAATTTGGCGCCAAGCTCGCTGATTGGTCGCGGCTGGCGTCCACAACCTATCAGCAGAGCGTTGTTTAAATTTGGCGCCAAACTCGCTGATTGGTCGCGGTCGGCTGGCTGCCGCGACCAATCAGCAGAGCGTTGTTAAAATTTGGCGCCAATCTCGCTGATTGGTCGCAGGCGGCCGGCGACCGCGACCAATCAACATAGGGTTGTTTAAATTTGGCGCCAGTCTTGCTGATTGGTCGCGGCTGGTGGCCGCGACCAATTAGCAGAGTGGTGTTTAAATTTGGCGCCAAGCTCGCTGATTGGTCGCGGCTGGCGTCCGCGACCAATCAGCAGAGCGTTGTTTAAATTTGGCGCCAAACTCGCTGATTGGTCGCGGTCGGCTGGCTGCCGCGACCAATCAGCAGAGTGGTGTTTAAATTTGGCGCCCATCTCGCTGATTGGTCGCGGTCGGCCGGCGGCCGCGACCAATCAGCAGAGCATTGTTTAAATTTGGCGCCAATCTCGCTGATTGGTCGCGGCTGGCGTCCACGATCAATCAGCAGAGCGTTGTTTAAATTTGGCGCAAAATCACTGATTGGTCGCGGCCGGAGGCCGCGACCAATAAGCAATTCGTATTAGTGAGGACCGGGCAGCGGCGCTGCCTGCGCGGCTCCTTCCGCTGCGAGAAGCTGTGAGATGAGCGGCTGCTCGCAGCAGAAGTATCCCGACCGGCAGCGCTGCTCCCCGGTTCTCCGTTCACACTTGCCGCCTCATCTCCCGGCTGCATCGCCGCTGACCTCCGTCCCGCAGATGAGCCGCTAACGGCCGCCATCTTTTTCTCAAATCCCGCGTTGCTGATTGGCCCCGGCCGTACCAATCAGTGACGCAGGATTTCCTGGACAGACAGACAGAAAGACAGACAGACGGGATAAGACGATTATATAAATAGATCAGCATATTACTTTGGAAATAAAACCTCTCTACTCTGTTGCTGTCCCATTAGGAGAAAGCTTGTCATGAGAGGTAGTCAGCGCCTGCTCTATGGGAGGCATTATCTACCTGTTGATTGCAAGTGCATGGTCACTATGCTTGTGCCAGCAGGAGCAGTATTACAGCATTAATACACAGCCATTCCTGTGCCATTGATCTCTGCCATCTTATCCCTTGTATGCTGCAATCAATGCAGACTGTATCATAGAAGGGGACCGGTAAGTGAATATGTGTCCTTTTAATCTAGGAATAAAAATGCATAAAAAATGAATAAAAATTAAAAAACGATCAAGAAAGCTCCACACATTTTTCTTACACTATGTAAAACGTTATCAATGTAACTCCTAAAACAATATGTAAAAGAGTCCTTAACAAACAACTCCAATAAATTAATGATCATTAAAACAAAATGAACTCATTTAAAATCTATAAACAGAAGCAACATTGTTTTCATTTTGCATTTTTCTCAAAAAAATAAGCACCGAAAAAAGTACAACTCTCCTAGAAAAACAAGTTCTGAGGTCTTTTAGATTCCAATTGACCTTAAAAAGTTATAACATCTTTACATCCTCAAATCCAAAATTGCTCTGATCCTCAAAGGGTTAAAAGGTGCTTTGGTTTTGTTTTTTTACGTCCACACACTTTTTGTTGGACCTGACTTTGTCCTCTTGCGTGAGATACACTTTGAACACATTATTATAGCTCAAACGGAACATTAAATACCTTGAAGGTCTTGACCTGAAACTGCATTATTGGACTTATCAAAGTGAAAATTGAGGAAACTGAGGTTTTATTGACCTTTCATTGTACAAAGATGTATATGAAGAATTTCAGTTCTTACCACAGGTCACATAACTCTAATACGGTAACTCCATAAGAATACATTATTAATCTCCAGCCCGTCTATAGTTTCTGGTAATAGCCTTTTTTATAATACTCCTTCTAAATTGTTGTGTAATGTATGACCTAGACTGAATTTTAAAATATAATTAAGCCCTATGGGAAAATATAAGCATCTCAACGCAGTGACCTTCAGATTAGGCAACAAACATACTCTGTCTTTGGGTGCCCTCTGGTGGAAATTATGTACATTTACTTTTAATCAACTTTGTTGCTCTGCTTCTGTTATTATAGGCTAACATTGGGATATTGTGCTAAGTAATTATAAAATAATGCCTATTATCTCAAGTATATATTTTTGAATTAATACAGACATTTGTTGAACTAAAAAAGCATAAAACCCACATGTAACCACATTTAAAGCAATATATGAACATATATATATATATATATAAAAAAAATATATATATATATACAGTACAGACCAAAAGTTTGGACACACCTTCTCATTTAAAGATTTTTCTGTATTTTCATGACTATGAAAATTGTACATTCACACTGAAGGCATCAAAACTATGAATTAACACATGTGGAGTTATATACTTAACAAAAAAGTGTGAAACAACTGAAAATATGTCTTATATTCTAAATTCTTCAAAGTAGCCACCTTTTGCTTTGATGACTGCTTTGCACACTCTTGGCATTCTCTTGATGAGCTTCAAGAGGTAGTCACCAGAAATGGTTTTCACTTCACAGGTGTGCCCTGTCAGGTTTAATAAGTGGGATTTCTTGCCTTATAAATGGGGTTGGGACCATCAGTTGTGTTGTGCAGAAGTCAGGTGGATACACAGCTGATAGTCCTACTGAATAGACTGTTAGAATTTGTATTATGGCAAGAAAAAAGCAGCTAAGTAAAGAAAAATGAGTGGCCATCATTACTTTAAGAAATGAAGGTCAGTCAGTCCGAAAAATTGGGAAAACTTTGAAAGTGTCCCCAAATACAGTTGCAAAAACCATCAAGCGCTACAAAGAAACTGGTTCACATGAGGACTGCCCCAGGAAAGGAAGACCAAGAGTCATCTCTGCTTCTGAGGATAATTTATCCGAGTCACCAGCCTCAGAAATCGCAGGTTAACAGCAGCTCAGATTAGAGACCAGGTCAATGCCACACAGAGTTCTAGCAGCAGACACATCTCTTCAACAACTGTTAAGAGGAGACTTTGTGCAGCAGGCCTTCATGGTAAAATAGCTGCTAGAAAACCACTGCTAAGGACAGGCAACAAGCAGAAGAGACTTGTTTGGGCTAAAGAACACAAGGAATGGACATTAGACCAGTGGAAAACTGTGCTTTGGTCTGATGAGTCCAAATTTGAGATCTTTGGTTCCAACCACCGTGTCTTTGTGCGACGCAGAAAAGGTGAATGGATGGACTCTACATGCCTGGTTCCCACCATGAAGCATGGAGGAAGAGGTGTGATGGTGTGGGGGTGCTTTGCTGGTGACACTGTTGGGGATTTATTCAAAATTGAAGGCATACTGAACCAGCATGGCTACCACAGCATCTTGCAGCGACATGCTATCCATCCAGTTTGCGTTTAGTTGGACCATCATTTATTTTTCAACAGGACAATGACCCCAAACACACCTCCAGGCTGTGTAAGGGCTATTTGACCAAGAGGGAGAGTGATGGGGTGCTACGCCAGATGACCTGGCCTCCACAGTCACCAGACCTGAACCCAATCGAGATGGTTTGGGGTGAGCTGGACCGCAGAGTGAAGGCAAAAGGGCCAACAAGTGCTAAGCATCTCTGGGAACTCCTTCAAGATTGTTGGAAGACCATTTCCGGTGACTACCTCTTGAAGCTCATCAAGAGAATGCCAAGAGTGTGCAAAGCAGTCATCAAAGCAAAAGGTGGTTACTTTGAAGAACCTAGAATATAAGACATATTTTCAGTTGTTTCACACTTTTTTGTTAAGTATATAATTCCACATGTGTTAATTCATAGTTTTGATGCCTTCAGTGTGAATGTACAATTTTCATAGTCATGAAAATACAGAAAAATCTTTAAATGAGAAGGTGTGTCCAAACTTTTGGTCGGTACTGTATATACATATAGATAGATGACTAGATGTATATATATTGTATGAGCAGACTCTGAGGTTTAATTTCAGAGTATTCACATCCTAATTGGAATAAGGGTTTAGGAATCACTGCTCTTTAATATGTAACTGCCTATTTTTAAAGGGATCAAAAGTAATTGGACAATTATCTCAACAGCTCTTTAATTGACTGCATTGGCTATTTTCTCTTTAGTCCATCATCAGTCAGGTGAAAAGTCTGGAGATGATTCCAAGTGTGGCATTTGCATTTGGAAGCTGTTGCTGAGAATCTACAACATGCGGTCAGAGGAGCTTTCAATGGATGAAGAAATCCATCAGAAAGATAGCTGAAATATTGGGAGTGGCCAAATCAACAGTTTTGTACATTCTGCAAAAAAAAAAAAAGAGTGCACTGATGCGCTTGGGAACTTAAAAAGGCCTGGACGTCCAAAGAAGATAACAGTGGTGGATAATCACAGAGTCCTTTCTATGGTGAAGAAAAATCCCTTCACAACATCCACCCCAGTGAAGAACACTCTCCATGAAGTAGGTGTTTCAGTATCTAAGTCTACCATAAAGACAAGACTTCATGAGAGCAAATACAGAGGGTTCACCGCAAGGTACAAGCCATTAAAGAGTCTTAAAAATAGAAAGCTTAGACTTTGCTAAAATAACATCTATAAAAGCCTACCTAGTTCTGGAAAAGCATTTTTGCACAGATGAAACTAAGACCAACCTGTAGCAGAATGATGGGAAGAAGAAAGTATGGAGAAGGCTTGGAACGGTTCATGATCCAAAGGACACCACATCCTCTATAAAACATGGTGGAGGCAGTGTGATGGCATCTGCATGCATGGCTTCCAATGGCAGTAGGTCACAAATGTTTATTGATGATCTGATTGAAGACAAAAGCAGCCGGATGAATTCTGAAGTGTACAGGGCGATACTTTCTCCTGAGATATAAAAAAAATGCTTCAAAGTTGATCTTTAAACAATTTTGGTTCAAGCATATGTGGCTGGTTCAAACACACCTGTGGTAAGTAACAGATGTGGGCAATATGAAAATCACACCTGAAACCAGAAAAAAAAGGGGAGAAGTTGATTCAATCTTTACATTGTGTGTGCATGCTACACTTAGCATGGACAACAGAAAGCAGAGAAGAGAACTGTCTGAAGACATAAGAACCAAATTTGTTGAACAATATCAACAATCTCAGGGTTACAAGTCCTTCTCCAGAGATCTTGATGTTCCTTTATCCACAGTGCGAAACATAATCAAGAAGTTTACAACCCATGGCACTGTAGCTAATCTCCCTGGAAGTGGACGGCAGAGAAAAATTTATGAAAGTCCGGATGGTGGATAAGCAGCCCCAATCAAGTTCCAAAGAAATTCAAGCTGTATTGCAGGCTCAGGGTGCATCAGTGTCAGCACAAACTACCCGTCGACATTTGAATGAAATGAAGAGCTATGGCAGGAAACCCATGGGGACCCCACTCCTGACACAGAGACATACAAAAGCTAGACTTTCAGTTTGCCAAAATGTACGCGAGTAAGCCAAATTCCTTCTGGGAAAGCATCTTGTGGACAGATGGGACCAAGATAGACCTTTTTGGTAAAGCAGATCATTCTACTGTTTACCGGAAATAGAATGAGGCCTACAAAGAAAATATTACAGTACCTACAGTCAAATTTGGTGGAGGTTCAAAGATGTTTCTGGATTGTTTTGCTCCCTCTGGCACTGGGTGCCTTGACGGTGTGCAAGGCATCATGAAATCTGAAGATTACCACAGAATTTTAGGTCTCAATGTAGTGCCCAGTGTTAGAAAGCTGGGTTTGTGTCCTAGGTTATGGGTCTTCCAGCAGAAAAATGACCCCAAACATCCTTCAAAAAGCACCCAGAAATGGATGGAAACAAAGTGCTGGAGAGTTCTGAAGAGTCCGAATCTAAATCTCATTGAACACCTGTGAAGAGATCTTAAAATTGCTGCTGGGAGAAGGCACCTTCAAATATCAGAGACCTGGAGCAGTTTGCAAAAGAAGAGTGGTCCAAAATTCAATTTGAGATGTGTAAGAACCTTGTTGATGGTTATAGGAAGCGATTGATTGCAGTTATTTATGCCAAAGGATATGCAACCAAATATTAAGTTCAGGGTGCCAACGATATTGTCCGGACCATTTTGGGGGTTTTATGTGAAATTATATTGAATTTGCTTTTTCTCAGTTTTTATGTGTTGTTCCGATACACACAAAAGGAAATAAACGTGTATAACAAAACCTGTAATTGCAATTATTTTCTAGGAGAAATACTTCCTTTTCTGGAACAATTTCAAGGGTGCCAACACCCTGTATATATCAAATTAAATACTTTTTTTAATCTGTGACAGTCGTCTGTGACAGTGGTTTATATTATTCATCGCACTTGTTGCGATATTTCTTATGTAGTTTGCACCATTAGAAAATTAATAGTGAGAATCTGCGGGCATATTAATAACATAAATAACTAAGAAAACAGAGCATGAATAGCAGCTAAATGTTTTTTTAGAAAAGCACAATGGAAGTTTAGAAGTTTAGAATATTTCACTTTCTTTGTGAAATGATCAACTAAAGGAGATAATTGGACTAGGCTGGTCTTAGAGAAAGGAGTCTGCTATGTGCTACGAGAGCGCCTGTGGTCTGAGTTATGGAAAGTGATTTCTTATGTATTTATTAGAACGTAACTTGTAAATTGTCTACGACAGTATGAATTTGTATACATTGAATCTTTATATTGATGCCTATTGAATATATATATTTATTAAGGTTCTATATTGTTAAGATAAAGGAGAGGAGTGGTTTTGTAGTGCCAATTGTCTGTATTTAGTATGGTCACATCTATGACAAAAGAACTGTTAGCTTGAAACGCGTAGGTTTATCCCACTCCACTTTCGTGTCTCTCCATATTTTATTTTTATTGGATATGAAATAAAGAAGTTATTCATGGATTTTAAAGAAGCGCTGGATTGCATTGTGGATTTTTTACTATACGCTTTAAAAACGGAAAGCATTGTAAAAAAAAAAATGCACAATTTTGCAGCAATTTACATAAATGAATGCAAAAATTATGCAGGTTTTACCATCATTACGGCAAGAAACTGCACCTTGGCCGCAACCTACATACCTAGCTCGTTACAGACCCATATAGTACAGCTGTGCTTTATTGGATGTAGTATAATTGAAATATTCTAGCGTTAAGGAGAATAAAGTGTTGTTCAGACACAAAACATGGAGGTGCACAGACTGCCTAAGTGCTTATTTCATCGTCTTTTGATGTAAATGACAGAGAACATTGTGATAAAGAGCAGCAGTAACTTTTACAGCCATCTAATAAATTTCCCAACGAGATTTGAGCAAATCGTTCAATCACACTTGTCAGATACAAGATACACCTAGTTGTACTTATTTGGCTCATAATAACTTAAATGTGGCAAAAGCGGCCAGTCAATTTTCAACTGCTTTAGCGTAGCACTCAGCTTCTTTTTTTCTTTTTTATTCTTCCTGTTACTAATTCCCCACAATAAATAATTCATCTGCTATTGCCTTACTAAGTTGTCTATTTGTAACCAGAAATTCATAGTATTCTTCTCCTCAGATAGGTCATGTGATCACCCAGAAAATGACATGGCTCTATGTTCTTTTCCATATTAGATACCAGAATTTCCTGAGTGATATAAAGTTCTCCCTGGGATGGGTGGTAAGGAGAGGATAGAAGCTCATATCACAGCTAATGATGATGACTGCATGGCCCCTGCAACACTATTAGGCCAAGTTCACGCGAGCACTTTAAAAAATTGGTCCGATTTTCAAGCAGAAAAAACAGACAATTTTCATCTCAATTGTCATCCATATGGCATCTGTATTCATACATTAGCAGTTATTAAAATTTTCAAGACCAAATAAAATTTTCATGTTAAAAAATTTCAATGTATGCTTGATCCAATTTTTTTTCCGCATCCATAGACTTAAATGGGTAAGTCTCATCCAAACAAATGGAAGGCAATACCACATGTTGCGATTTTTTTCAAGCGCAGATCCGGTCTGTGAAAACAAAAACCCCACTTTGAGATGCCTAATTGAAGACCATTAGTGGTAGTGCTGTCCGAGTGATATCAGTTCTTTTTACGGACTAAAAATCAGGGCATGTGAATTTAGTCTTATAATGTGGAAGATCATCATCATTATTTATAGGGGTTGTCCGGGAATTTTACATGGATGGCCTATCTTTAGGATAGGTCAACAATATCTGATCAGTTGGGGTGTGACAGCCAGCACTCGTGGTGATTAGATGTTCTCAATGATTCAAATCAATAGGGGGTGGATGTACAGTAGTACCAAGCTGGGGTAACTATACCGTTGATGAATCTGTGCTGTGTAGTGAACAGCTGATCGGCAGGGGTGCTAGGTATCACACCTACACCGGTCAGATATTGTTGACCTATCCTAATGATAGGCCAACAATATAAATGTTCCGGACAACCCCTTTCTCATGTAAGGCACATCTGTATTATTTGCGGCCACACTCACAGCCAAGTGGTGACTAAAAAGTCCTTTCTGAAGTTCTATTGGAAATAGGATACATCTCAAAATCAGTACGTTAAGCTTTCACATGATTTTAGGACGCGTGTTTTTCAACAAAAGGAACTTGATTATTTCCCTCTGTAAATTGTAGTGCACCATATTACCTTATGCTTACATTACGTATTCCCCACTGGCTGTTGGAAAACCCCAACCAAAAAGAAAGCAGCAAGTAAAATTTTACTTGCTACATTTATTGGGGAGACATGGTGCAATTTTTCATAGAATCAGTTCTAAGAACATTTTCTAAAATATGAATCCAAGGGAAAAATAAGCATAAGCTTATTGCTTATTGCTCGAAGCCCCCAGTCCAGATGAACAGTTGTTAAGCAGCACAGACAGATGACATTGGTGCAAAAAGGAGATCCAAATGGAACAACAGTATCTGTACAGGCAGCACGGCAACAGGAGAAGCAAACGAGGAATATCGAATCTAGTGAAACAGAGTTAATTTTATGGCGACACGTGCAACAGAGTTGTAATCAACAAGTAAGCAGAGGAAAGTCAGTAGTGAGGAACCAATGATGTGGAGCTGAGTTACAGAATTATATAGTAGAGTTAACCAACCATGTATCAGAAACATTAGAGATGAGTTTGCAAAGAGTCCAAGGAAGAGTTGGTAAAGTGGTAGAGGAGCGCTGACTCATCAATAAAGCAAAGTTGAGTCCAAAAGAAAGCTGATCAGCACTTTAGCAGAGTTGCTTTGCAATACAGCGCAGCTGGGATAGTCAGAGTTCAAGGTGAGCCTACCCATTGCTATATCCAGTGATATAGCAGAGAAGTGCTTGTCAAGTAGTATAAGGAGTCTAAAAACAAGGAACTAGTCTACAGTCTTAGTGTGGACGTCAACTAACTAAATACTCAGATGACATCGAGCCTCCTGAGTCGACCGATAAGACCTGAGAGTGTGACATCACAGGATCACATCTGGGTGAAATGGCATCCAAACAAGCAGAAGAGCAGAGGGAGCCGGCCAAGGCAAGAGGACACATCGCCTGGCGCTAAACCAAGAACAGGTAAGACAATCGTTGCGAAAAATGGTTTCTCTGTAGAAAAAAATTAGTGAAAATTGAGATTTTTTTTTACAAACCTGTAAAAAAAGCTAAAAAAAAGTCCATATAGTTAAGGAATGGGACATTGGCTCTAATCTCAACTGAATGGACCCCCCACAATGAGATGCTGAACAGTTTAATCCTCTGATTAAATCCCATGTCATGACCAACACAAAAAACAAAAGTACATTGGTGGGTGAAATTAGCTATTACACTGGAGATTTATTTAATATCAATCATTTTTACGTAAATTAACATTTATGAAAAAGTAATAAAAGTAGCTCAAAATCTATAATGTGAAACATATTATTTGGCTTTATCTGTATAAATATAATCATGAAACCTGAGAAGCTCCCAAAAATCCATTTTATTGTTTACAATGATTTGATACTGGGGAGAGTTGAAGAATGTATCACAGGGCCCGCCAGCATGGAAGCAATTCACTTAATTGATATAGAGCCAGGAGCAAGAGCTAGATTTACTCCTGAACACTGATTAAACCACTCTGGAGAGGAAAATTGATCCATTTTTGTAGGTGTAGTTTCTAAAGCCCTTTCAATGAAAAATACTGGATGAAGAGTATCATTCACTTCTCAATGGTATTTGACACAGTGGATGTTAATGGGGCTTCAACAATAGATTTCCTTAATAAAGAGCGTTCATAAGTATCTCTGCAAAACTGTGAGGAATGAAAAGATCAGCAATCACCTGCTTCAGTGTCAAATGAGTGAACGCTGCCTAGAGGAAGACGGACACTCTTTTTCCCTTGAATGTGGCAGCTCCGATGGCTCTGTAAATGAATTGTGGTAATTTGTGGGGCAGTTATTGGCTTCTATTAAGCATTTTGTCATTGCAGACATCTGTAAAGTGAAGGTCTTCAATGTCCTTGCTCTTTGGACGTATGCCCAGTTGTGCAGTTTAGGATAAATGTAGACGTAATCCTATAATATTGTTTGCTTGATGGAAGAGTCAAACTTTTCGCCCCTGGCAGAAGACACAGTTGTCTTTGGGAAGAAGATAATTAAACAGATTTATTATTGCCTATATCCTGACGCAGCACATTATGTCTTACAGCAAAATTTCCAGCCATCTCTAAAAGTTTCATGTGATGTCCTGTAACTCCTGTATGATATATGATTTTACAGCATGCGGTTGCACTTTAATACAGATAGGTCAACATCACAATATCATTACCATTTTAATGTAAAGTATTAAAGAGACGAATATGTCCCATGAAATAAATAATATTGGGGGGAGATTTTTGAATCCTGTCTAATAATATTTAGACACTGTAAACTTGTACAAGAAAGTATAAAAATGCACTAAGTGACTCATTATGTTACATGGTGTCACATTTTTAGCTATATCGCTTTCCACTTCTGCACTCACCCACTGCAGAGCAGACTGTCAGTCAAAGTGCTGGGGACTGCTAATAGCCGCGCTTATTATGTAGTCAGCAGAGACTGTAACACCTCCCAGCACAGCTTCGATGACTGGAAGTGAGTGGCTGCAAAGAGGATATAAGCTCAATTTCTCTTTGGAGCTGCTGCTCCAGGAAGGCAGGCATGATTTTAGTACTATATAACTGCAGATTAACCCTACATCTTCAGGTAAATATAAAAAAGAGGGCGTAAACAGTCATGTTACATGTTTAAATTGACCCCCAGAAAAAGGCGGTATGCCGAAACGTGCGTCGGGGCAAGGAACCCCAACACACATGAGTGAGGACTTCCATCATATGTGCTTATCAGCTTTTGTTCTTTTTGGTTTATTTTTTCTCATTGTTATTTAGGCTGCTTATTTTTCATATTTTGGATAGTATCTAGTGTAATTAAGTGCACATTGGTTTCTGAGAGATATTCATTTGATCCTGTGCAATGTATGAAGCACATCTTTGATTATCTCCTGTAATAGAAGCAATGTGGGTTTGTGGCGGCACCTTGCTGTTTCCCACTTTTTAATCAGTTTTTTAATGTTTTTTTTGTGTTGTTATAATAAATAAAAATTACTATTCTTTACTATTTGTGGTTCTGATGTACAATTTCTTATATGATCTCATCTCCAGGTAAATAGTATATCTGGACATGCCAGGTTCCCTTTAACTATCAAACAAATAAATAAGTGCCTTGCAAAATATTGTAAAGCAATCCTATTTGCTGGTGTTAAACACCTTGATGTACTTTTTAAACTCTCATTATCTCTAAGAATATTGCAATTGATGACTATAGTTCAAGTACACAAGTGTTTTTCTAAGATCTTGAGGGCTGTTAAATCCATCTCCCGCTAGTGATTTATTTTAAAAGACTTTGTTTCTCCACTTTCAATTTCTAAGCTTACAAGTTTGATTTTTTTTTCTTTAGAAACATAATAGTAGGTAAATAATTTTAAAGAATGAATAAACTCTTTGAGTCCAGTGTATGAAGAAAATGACAAAAATTTAACTCCTGTCAGATAAAAAACAAAAGTAGTGGTTCTATATTTGGAGGATATGCTACAAAATTGTCACGGTTCCACCCCTCACTGTGTCTGGGATGCAGTTACTGACAGCTCAGCCATTCAATCTTGTACAGGGGCGTGCTGGAGCTGTCAGTACTGTGATTGACAGCTCGACCATCCAATCTGGCACAGGGGTGTGCAATAGCTGTCAGTGTGGTGATTGACAGCTCAGCTGTCCAACCTGAGACCGGGAGGCACTGGCTATCATCAGGTGTTCAAAATTCCAATTGAATGCCTGGCTACTAAACTGAGCTGTTTCCCCAAGATCTCTGCCAGACATTCATTCAGCTAGTGTGAGGTTCGTACTCTGTGCCTTGAGTTCAGTTTATTGATCTTGTTGCCTGACCTTGGACCTTGTTCTGACCATCCATCTGTTTAACCCCTTCTGCTCTGATCTGCTTTCCTCCTGGTATTCTGATCTACGGAACGTTACCTGACTACACCTTTGCAATTCCTTCTGTTTATGACGTACCCTCCAGGCTTTGACTTCGGACTCCTTGACTATCCCGTCTCACCACCTGGCCGTGAAAAGTGACTCAGCGTCACATAACGTCTGGCCCATACGTTTTTCTTTCTGAAACCCTTAAGGATGCTCTGGTCCTCCATGACACTCCTTGCTCTCTGGCGGAGGCCATGACCCAGGCCATATGAATGGACCATAGAATCCATGAAAGATGTGATGAACGGCAGCCCATTACATTTCAATGGAGCAAGGCCATTTATCGGAGGTGGAACCATTGGAGATCAGAGTTGCCAGTCTTGGTGTGGTGGAGAGAAGACGCAGACAAGATCTCGGACTTAGTCTGTACTGTGGTCTCTCTGGACATTTTCTCAAGGATTGCCCTACTTGTCCTCAGGCTACCAAACCATCAGGAGAACGTCTGAGTCTGGGTGATGGCCGAGGAGCTCGCCCAGACTCCCAGGTAACTTTTTCTTCCTCCTCCAGGGTACTGATAAATACTGTGTTATCCTTCGAGAACCAGGTGTTCTCAACATTGGCGTTCATTGACTGTGGATCTGCTGCTAATTTTATTGATTCAGGACTGGTTCTAAAGTTAGGGACAGTTAGTTTAGAAAGACCGTTGCAAGTCTTCGCCCTTGACAAAACACCATTATCCATGAATTTGGTCAAGAAGGTTGCGGTGGATTTCAAGCTTCAAGTAGGAGCTCTCCACTCTGAATCCTTCTCATGTTTTGTTGGATAATTTACCTGCTGGGTTGGTACTGGGGTTCCATGGTTGCAGATGCACAATCCTGTCATTGATTGGTGTTAGAGGGAGATTGTTAAATGGGGCCCTAATTGTTGCAAGAAATGTCTAAAACCTGTACAAATATGCTGCGCTAGTCTGGAGGGTCTGCCGGCGTGCCTGAAGAACTTCAGAGATGTGTTCTCGGAAAAAGAGGCGGAGATACTACCTCCCCATCATCCTTTTGATTGTGCTATTGAGCTTATTCCTTGTGCCAAACTGCCTAAAGCTCGCCTTTACAATTTGTCTGGGCTTGAATGGGCTGCCATGAAAGAATATGTTAACGAAAGTTTAAGGAAGGGTAGTACCCGTCTTTCCTCTTCTCCGGTAGCTGCAGTTTTTTTCTTCGTAAAAAAGAAAGATGGGGGTCTCCGTCCTTGCCTCGATTTCCGGGAACTAAACAAAATCACTTTTAAAAATACGTACCCACTTCCACTCATCCCTGATCTATACAATCAGTTTCTGGGGGCCAGGGTATTCTCTAAACTTGATCTTAGAGGGGCTTACAATTTGATACGCATCCGCGAGGGAGATGAGTGGAAGACTGCGTTTTTAATGTCTGAGGGTCTGTTTGAAAACCTTGTCATGCCTTTTGGGTTATCCAATGCACCTGCTGTGTTTCAAAATTTTATGAATGATATTTTCTCTGATTGCATTGGAAGACATGTTGTAATTTATCTGGATGATATTCTAATTTTCTCGCCAGATTTGAACTTTCACCAGGAACATGTCCGGGTTCTGTTACAAAGGTTAAGGGAGAACTCTTTGTTTGCTAAATTGGAAAAATGTGTTTTTTCTGTTCAGGAAAATTTATTCTTGGGAGTTTATCTTGTCTGCAGAAGTGTTTAAGATGGACCCTGGGAAGGAACAGGCCATAATTGACTGGGTTCAGCCTTGTGATCTTAAGGCTTTACAGCATTTTCTGGGATTCGCCAACTATTATAGGAAATTTATCAAGGGGTTTTCTCAGATTGCTAAACCTCTTACTGACCTTACACGTAAGGGGGCAAATCTCAAGATATGGTCACCGAGTGCTATCAAGGCTTTTGAAAAATTAAGAGTGTTTCATTTCTGTCACCATTCCGATCCAACTGGATCTCCATGAATCATTCACTGTAGAGGTGGATGCTTCGGAGGTCGGAGTAGGGGCGGTTTTGTCACAGGGGCCAAAAACTCTGACTAACTTGCGTCCATGTGCTTTTTTGTCTAAGAAATTTTCGCCGGCGGAGAGAAATTATGATGTTGGGAATCGTGAGTCACTTGCTGTAAAATTAGCTTTTGAGGAATGGAGGCATTTTTTGGAGGGGGTGGTTCATCCAGTTACTGTGGTCACTGATCACAAAAATCTAGCCTATATTGAGTCAGCTAAAAGGTTAACTCCTAGACAAGCCAGATGGTCCTTGTTTTTCTCAAGGTTTAATTTTTCGATTACATTCAGACCGGGGTCTAAGAATGTGAAAGCTGACGCATTGTCTCGTAGTCTCGATCCAGTTTCTCCTCCAGAACCTCAATCCTCCATTATTCCTCAAGGTATTATGGTTTCTATGGTAACCTCAAAATTGGAGGAGGAGATCCATAATGCCCAGTAATTGGCTCCTCCTGCTACTCCTGGGTCTAAGTTATTTGTACCTGTGTACCTAAGATTGCGTGTGTTACAGGAATTTCATGATTCCATCTTGAGTGGTCATCCTGGGGTTACTGCTAAACGGAAAGCTATTGCCAGACATTTTTGGTGGCCATCCATGCTTAATGATATTAAAGATTTTGTATCTGCTTGTGAAGTCTGCGCACACGCTAAAGTCAGTCATAGCCGGCCGGCCGGGGAATTGGCTTCATCGCCAATTCCAGAAAGATCATGGACTCAGTTGTCCATGGATTTCATCACGGATTTGCCTCTGTCTGATGGGAAAACTGCTATCTGGGTGGTAGTGGACCGACACTCTCCAGGTTGTTTATTTCCCATATTGTAAGGTTACATGGTATCCCTCTTAACATTGTGTCCAATAGGGGGGTACAATTTGTCTCTAAATTCTGGAGAGCTTTTTGTAGTAAACTCGGGATTGACTTGTCATTTTCATTTGCCTACCACCCTGAGACCAACGGTCAGACTGAGAGGACAAATCAATCTCTGGAACAAATTTTAAGGTGCTTTGAGGCTCAGCAGGAGGACTAGTCTTCGTTTTTACTTCTCGCTGAGTTTGCCTTTAACAGTCGAGTGAATCAGTCTACTGGAACCTCTCCGTTTTTCTGTAATTATGGGTTTCATCCCTATTTTGGTGAATTTTCTAGGATTAGTTCTGAATGTCCTGGGGTGGAGGTCACCGTGCAAAGACTTGGGGATGTTTGGAAGGAGGTTCAAAAGAATATTGGGACAGCTCAGACTTGCCAAAAACTGAAGGCCGATAGAAGACGTTCGGTGGGTCCAGTTGTTAAGATTGGGGATAAGGTTTGGTTGTCATCCAGGAACATTAAACTTAAAGTGCCGTCGGCAAAGTTGGGTCCAAAGTTTATTGGTCCTTATGAGATCCTTGAGGTGGGCAATCCAGTGGCATTCAGATTAAAGCTTCCTCCATCCCTTCACATCCCTAATGTCTTCCATAAATCCTTATTAAAGGAGTTTGTTCCCTCGGTATTGTCTCCCTCATCCCCGCATCCTCCAGTTTCAGTCGACGGTGGATTAGAGTATGAGGTTCAGAGAGTGGTGGATTCTAGTAGGGTCCGTAATTCCCTCCAATACCTCACCCACTGCAGGGGATATAGACAAGAGGAGAGATCATGGGTCTCTGCTAGAGATGTAAAGGCCGATTGGTTAGTCAGGGCCTTCCATCTAACGTTTCCTGGGAAGCCTGGGAATACGGTGGCCCCCCCTTAGAAGAGGGGGAACGGTCACGGTTCCACCCCTCACTGTGTCTGGGATGCAGTTACTGACAGCTCAGCCGTCCAATCTTGTACAGAATAACCTCGGCACTCAAAACATAAATTTATGTGGAATTTAATGCAGTCCAAAACAAAACAGCAAACGTTTCTGCCTAAACATATGGCCTTCATCAGTGTGGTCAGACTGCTCTGAATCGAGTGTGTAGGGAGAGAACGGGCGGTGTGCCTCAGACTACACTGGGACTACACTGAACCAGTGGTGGATACCACGTTCAAGCGCCAAGACCCCAGCACATGGCATCACAGGTTGTTGATGTAAATTCTTTGAGGCACACCGCCCGTTCTCTCCTTACACACTCGATTCAGAGCAGTCTGACCACACTGATGAAGGCCGTATGTTTAGGCCGAAACGTTTGTTGTTTTGTTTTGGACTGCATTAAATTCCACATAAATTTATGTTTTGAGTGCCGAGGTTATTCTTTAAGCATCTGGTTTTGGACCCTACTCATGCACCTAATTCAGTAGTGTGGCGGTTTCTTTTTAAGTATATCAATCTTGTACAGAGGCGTACTGGAGCTGTGAGTACTGTGACAGCTCGACCTTCCAATCTGGTACAGGGGCGTGCAATAAATGTCAGTGTGGTGATTGACAGCTTGACTGTCCAACCTGAGACTGGGAGGCACTGGCTATCTTCAGGTGTTCATTATTCCAATTGAATGCCTGGCTACTTAACTGATCTGTTTCCCCAAGATCTCTGCCAGACGTACATTCAGCTAGTGTGAAGTTTGTTCTCTGTGCCTTGAGTTCTGTTTATTGGTCTTCTGTTGCCTGACCTTGCTCTGACCATCCTTCTGTTTAACACCTTCTGCTCTGATCTGCTTTCCTCCTGGTATTCTGATCTACGGAACGTTACCTGACTACGCCTTTGCCTCTTCCCTGTTTATGACGTACCCTCCTGGTTTTGACTTCGGACTTGAGCCAGCTTGTGAGCGCAGCTTCTGATTGGCCGGAAGTCAAAAGCTACGTCACATGCTCTTAATACAAGTCTTTGACAGACAAAATGAGGCCAGAACGAGGGTCTCAGACTTGTATTGAAAAGTGACCTTCGCGCAGCTCCATGAAACATTGGAGCAGGTCACTTTTTGCGGAGACCGACCCGGAGTGACACTGGAAAAAGATGAAGGCAGCAGCATGTGGGTATTAGACAGGGGGCAGGGGATTACATTTAGAGCACTCCAGTGGTGAAATAAAAAAACAAATGCTGGAGTGGTGCTTTAAAAGGAAGTCTGTGAGCAGTTTTGACTCTACAAAGCTGCAGACAGCAATATATAAAGGGGATCTGTACAGATGTTTAAAGGGAGTGTAACCCCACACACAATTGAAATTAAATACTTAGTTATAACTGGGATCTAACTTACACAGCTCAAAAAAATAAAGGGAACACTCAAATAACACATCCTAGATCTGAATGAATGAAATATTCTCATTGAATACTTTGTTCTGTACAAAATTGAATGTGCTGACAACAAAATCACACAAAAATCATCAATGGAAATCAAATTTATTAACCAATGGAGGCCTGGATTTGGAGTCACCCCCAAAATTAAAGTGGAAAAACACACTACAGGCTGATCCAACTTTGATGTAATGTCCTTAAAACAAGTCAAAATGAGGCTCAGTATTGGGTGTGACCTCCACGTGCCTGTATGACCTCCCTACAATGCCTGGGCATGCTCATGAGGTTGCGGATGGTCTTCTGTGGGATCTCTTCCCAGACCTGGACTAAAGCATCCGCCAACTCCTGGACAGTCTGTGGTGCAATGTGACATTGGTGGATGGAGCGAGACATGATGCCCCAGATGTGCTCAATCGGATTCAGGTCAGGGGAGCAAGAGGGCCAGTCCATAGCTTCAATGCCTTCATCTTGCACATACTGCTGACACTCCAGCCACATGAGGTCTGGCATTGTCCTGCATTAGGAGGAACCCAGGGCCAACCGCACCAGCAGGTCTCACAAGGGGTCTGAGGATCTCATCTCGGTACCTAATGGCAGTCAGGCTACCTCTGGCGACTGTGCTCAGCGTGAACCTGCTTTTATCTGTGAAGAGCACAGGGCGCCAGTGGTGACTTTGCCAATCCTGGTGTTCTGTGGCAACTGCCAAGCATCCTGCATGGTGTTGGGCTGTGAGCACAACCCCCATCTGTGGACGTCGGGCCCTCATACCACCCTCATGGAGTCGGTTTCTAACCGTTTGTGCAGACACATGCACATTTGTGGCCTGTTGGAGGTCATTTTGCAGGGCTCTGGCAGTGCTCCTCCTGTTCCTCCTTGCACAAAGGCGAAGGGAGCGGTCCTGCTGCTGGGTTGTTGCCCTCCTACGGCCCCCTCCACATCTCCTGGTGGTGCCTCCAGCCTCTGGACACTACGCTGACAGACACAGCAAACCTTCTTGCCACAGCTCGCATTGATGTGCCATCCTGGATGAGCTGCACTACCTGAGCAACGTCTATGGGTTGTAGAGTCCGTCTCATGCTACCACGAGTGTGAAAGCACAACCAACATTCAAAAGTGACCAAAACATCAGCCAGAAACAATTGGTACTGAGTTGTTGTCTGTGGTCCCCACCTGCAGAACAACTCCTTTACTGAGGGTGTCTTGATAATTGCCAATAATTTCTATCTATTGTCTATTCCATTTGCACAACAGCATGTGAAATTGATTGTCAATCAGTGTTGCTTCCTAAGTGGACAGTTTGATTTCACAGAAGTTTGATTTACTTGAAGTTATATTCTGTTGTTTGTGTTCCCTTTATTTTTTTGAGCAGTGTATATAAAAATCATACCTTTATTGTATGGATTTGTGCCTTCATGCAAAAGACACTCTTTATGTGCACCCTTGGCATGGACAAGAAGCTTCAGTGCACCATTCCGCCTGGTGAATTTGGATGTCCTGTCTCCCTCTCTGGTGATTGCAAAGAGCCAGAACTGTTTCAAAAACTGCTCTGGAGATTGACAGCGCTATCTTAGGAGAAAGCTGGACCCTGCACACTCTCACTGTTGGAGTTCGCAAATCATAGCATGCACACAGATCTCCTTTTTTCTGCGTCCGCACGATACAGTAGTGGACCGACTGCAGCAGATAGGAGAGTGATATGTACACACATGCTCCAATCTAGGAACTCCAACAGCTAGTGAAGAAAGCACCAGATTTTCCCTGAGACAGGTCTGGGAAGCCAGCACTGTATATTATGAGAGAGGGAGGTGGTCAGCCATGCCAACGGTGCACCAAGCACCCTAATTTGCTCATGGGAATAAAGAGTGTGTTTGCACAACAGATTCTTATGATAAAGATATGATTTTTATTGGGGCTAAATCCCCTATATGACTTTGTGATTAGCTTAAATTTAGTTTGGGGGTAACAGACTTCCTTTAAACATATACTAAGTGGACAAAAGTATTGGGACAGCTACACATTACTCCTACAGTTGAGGAGCCTTTTTGCTATTTCTAAATCCATAAGCATTAATATAGAGTTGGTCCACCCCTTTTGCAGCTACAACAGCTTCCACTCTTCTGAGAAGGTTTTCTACCAGATTTTGGAATGTGGGGGAATTTTCGTCCACTTATCTAGAAGAGCAGTTGTATAATCAGACACTGATTTTGAATGAGAGGGCCAGGCTCATAATCTGCATTCTAGTCCATTCCAAAGGTGTTGGATGGGATTGAGGTCAAAATGCTTTGTGGACCAGTCATATTCTTCCATACCAAACTCATTCTACCATGCCTTTATAGACCTTGCTTTGTACATTGGCACACAATCATTCTGGAATAGAAAAGGGCCCTCCACAAATGATCCCACATAATTGGAGAGGACACAGTTGTCCAAAATTTCTTGGCATGTTGAAACATTAGGATTTCACTTCATTGGAATTAATGTGGCTGAAAAACAACCTTATAGCAAGCTCTCTCCTCCAATAAACTATAGAGTTGGCTGAATGCATTCAGTCAGGTAAGGTTCTTATGACATTTGCCAAATTCAGATTATCCCATCAGACTGCCAAATATAAAAGTGATTCCTCGCTCTGCAGATCACAATTGCACTGCTCCCAAGTCGTCATGCTTTACACCACTCTATTCAAAACTTAGCATTGTGTTTAGCGATGTAAGGCTTGCATGCAGCTGCTCAGCCATGGAAATCCATGCCATGAAGCTCCTGGTGTAGCTTTAATTCTAAAGGAGGTTCAGAGCTCTGAAGTTATTGAGTCAGCTGAATGTTAACTTTTTGTTGCGGTATGTGCCCCAGAATTCAGTGACCCTGCTCTTTAACTTTAAGTAGTCTTCCAGCCTGTGGCTGAGTTTCTGTAGTTTTTGATTGCTTTCACTCTTTAATATCACAGCTGACAGTGGAATATTTAAAAGGAATCTGCAATCAGGTTTTTGCAATCCCATCGGTGATCAGCATGATGTAGGAGCAAAGCCCCTGATTTCAGTGATGTGTCACTTACTGGACTGCTTGATGTTATTTTGTCACATCTTTCTCTGCTACAGATCTAGCAGTTCTCAAATGCGAAGCCCTGTAAAACCCCGCCCACACCACTGATTGACTTCTTACTGTGTATACTGCGCATAGGCAGAAAGCTACCAATCAGTGGTGAGAGCGGGGTTATGGAGACCTCAGGAATATGGAGGACTACAGTACAGACCAAAAGTTTGGACACACCTTATCATTTAAAGATTTTTCTGTATTTTCATGACTATGATAATTGTACATTCACACTGAAGGCATCAAAACTATGAATTAACACATGTGGAATTATATACTTAACAAAAAAGTGTGAAACAACTGAAAATATGCCTTATATTCTAGGTTCTTCAAAGTAGCCACCTTTTGCTTTGATGACTGCTTTGCACACTCTTGGCATTCTCTTGATGTTCTTCAAGAGGTAGTCACCGGAAATGGTCTTCCAACAATCTTGAAGGAGTTCCCAGAGATGCTTAGCACTTGTTGGCACTTTTCCCTTCACTCTGCGGTCCAGCTCACCCCAAACCATCTCGATTGGGTTCTGGTCTGGTGACTGTGGAGGCCAGGTCATCTGGCGTAGCACCCCATCACTCTCCTTCTTGGTCAAATAGCCCTTACGCAGCCTGGAGGTGTGTTTGGGGTCATTGTCCTGTTGAAAAATAAATGATGGTCCAACTAAACACAAACTGGATGGAATAGCATGCCGCTGCAAGATGCTGTGGTAGCCATGCTGGTTCAGTATGCCTTCAATTTTGAATAAATCCCCAATAGTGTCACCAGCAAAGCACCCCCACACCATCACACCTCCTCCTCCATGCATTCGGTGGGAACCAGGCATGTAGAGTCCATCCGTTCACCTTTTCTGCGTCGCACAAAGACACCGTGGTTGGAACCAAAGGTCTCAAATTTGGACTCCTCAGACCAAAGCATAGATTTCCACTGGTCTAATGTCAATTACTTGTGTTCTTTAGCCCAAACAAGTCCCTTGTGCTTGTTGCCTGTCCTTAGCAGTGGTTTCCAAGCAGCTATTTTACCATGAAGGCCTGCTGCACAAAGTCTCCTCTTAACAGTTGTTGAAGAGATGTGTCTGTTGCTAGAACTCTGTGTGGCATTGACCTGGTCTCTAATCTGAGCTGCTGTTAACCTGCGATTTCTGAGGCTGGTGACTCAGATAAACTTATCCTCAGAAGCAGAGGTGACTCTTGGTCTTCCTTTCCTGGGGCGGTCCTCATGTGAGCCAGTTTCTTTGTAGCGCTTGATGGTTTTTGCAACTGCACTTGGGGACACTTTCAAAGTTTGCCCAATTTTTCAGACTGACTGACCTTCATTTCTTAAAGTAATGATGGCCACTCGTTTTTCTTTACTTAGAATTTGTATTATGGCAAGAAAAAAGCAGCTAACAGTCTATTCAATAGGACTACCAGCTGTGTATCCATGAGACTTCTGCACAACACAACTGATGGTCCCAACCCCATTTATAAGGCAAGAAATCCCACTTATTAAACCTGACAGGGCACACCTGTGAAGTGAAAACCATTTCCGGTGACTACCTCTTGAAGCTCATCAAGAGAATGCCAAGTGTGCAAAGCAGTGAGCAAAGCAAAAGGTGGCTACTTTGAAGAACATAGAATATAAGACATATTTTCAGTTGTTTCACACTTTTTTGCTAAGTATATAATTCCACATGTGTTGTTAATTCATAGTTTTGATGCCTTCAGTGTGAATGTACAATTTTCATAGTCATGAAAATACAGAAAAATCTTTAAATTAGGTGTGTCCAAACTTTTGGTCTGTACTGTATATGGTGGCAAGTTTACTAGTCCTTTAGTGATAAAAACTTTTTATCAGCTGTGAATTATCAAAACTCCAACAAGCAGCCCAGTACGTGACACATCACTGAAATCAGGGTCTCTCTGCATTAAGATGGTTTCAGATTTGGCGACAAAAAACCTGATGACAACTTCCCTTTAAAAGGGAAAAATTTCACTATAACTGACTTATTACAACGGTAGAAAAATATTAGAAGACCATGCTCAAATTCATTGACTCCTTAGAATGCTGTATTTTTTTACAAATATTAGTACAATCTGATAGCATGACAAGGTGCTTGAATTAATAATCTGAATTGAATGATTAAAAGGTGTAGCCCCATACTTTTGCCCATACAGTGTGTATATGCATATAAATGTGTGTGTATATACACTGCTCAATATTGAAATTTCAACATCAAGAAGGAAAAGTCATGGGGTGATGGAAATTACAGGATGGATAGACATGTAAATGATATGCAAATGATTAAAGAAAGGAAACTTTTTCAAAACATCTTGATTTATACAGTATTGGGTATGAGCGTCCCACAAAGAAATACACAAACTTACATGCAGTGGCGGATATCAATAACGTTATTAATGGATGTCTGAAGAATGTTCTGCCACACTGAATGCACTTGGGCAATTCATCAAGATCAGCTGCTGGCAGCTGTAGTATCGGCGTCTCTGGCCACTGACAGGCAGAGATGCCGTCCCTCTTACCGCCGCACTCCCGGCCCGGCGTCTTCCGGCTCTCCTGCTGCTGCTGCCGGCGCACGCAGCTTCCCGGGCACTGTGCTTAGGGTGCGCGCGCCATCCTAAGGAGTCCCCGGCCAATGGCCGGAGGACCTCTCATATAAAAGGCACCTGTAGCAAGGTTGTAGCTTTGTGTCCTAAACTCTGCTTCAGCCCTCAGGTCCCGCTGCTAGCCTGACTATCAGTCCGCCAGCCTACCAGTCCGGTCTGACAGCCTACCAGTCCAGTCCGCCAGCCTGATTACCAGTCCTGTCCGCCAGCATACCAGTCCCGTCCGCCAGCCTGTCTACCAGTCCTGTCCGCCAGCCTGTCTACCTGTCCTGTGCGCCAGCCTGTCTACCAGTCCAGTCCGCCAGCCTGACTACCTGTCTCCACCAGCCAAGTGTACTATCCAGCCTGACGGTCTGCCTACGACCCAAACCCGCCAGTCTGTCTATGGGCCAGGCTTGCCTGCCTACCCGAAGAAAGTACCAGTTACCTGCCGTGCCTATCAATCAGCCTACCTGGAGGCTCCTTGTCAGTTACCTGCCGTGCCCACCCGGAGGCTCCTGCCAGTTACCCTTGGGAGTCACCTGCTCTAATACAAGGACAGGCCCAGAGTAGCACCTGGTCCCTCTGCTCGGTCCTTTCCTGGTTCACGGAGTCGATTGAGCCGCTGTGCGACCTTGGTCAGTCCGAGTTGATACCTAGTTACGCCCCTCTGGTCCCTCCTTGCTCCGCAGCACAGAGGTTCCACCACCCGGATCCCTAACAGCAGCTCTCTCTGCAATTTCGGACCAAGGATGTCTCATATGTAGGCAATGCAGGCTGCTCACATTAGCATAAGCAACATGAGGCCTGGCAATATGTTGAAAAACATCCATTTCGGCCTTCATTGCCATCTTGGTCTGTAACAATTTTTTTAACTAAGTTCAGAATTTTATTAAATTACTTTAACAGTTGAAAAACTATATATGTTTAGTAATGCTTTAATCAAACAAACCTGGAGAATCATGTAGCCAGCTCACTTTTGTTTCACAATAATTCTCATAAAAACAAAACCCAAAAAATAATGGCGGAATTACAATTTTTTCACCATTTCACCTAACATGGATTTTTTGCCATTTTCTCAGTACATTATTTGGGTATGATATGTTCTCACAAATAAAAAAAAAAGTTTTTTTTGTTGATGCAAGTTATGGCTCTTGGAAGAAGAAGGGGGATGAAACCACACAATCAAACATTATCTGCATCTTAAAGGTGTTAAACATGACCTACAGCAACATCTGTGTGGAGTTTGCATATTCTGTATGTTCTCCATGTTTAGATGGGTTACCCCTTGTAGGTACTCACACAATATTTGAAAATATACTGATAGGTCAATTTGTTTCCTATAAAAGTAGCCTTGATGTCAGTGGTTCAAGGGAATCAGATTAAAAGCCGTCGTTGGGACAAGGACTTATGTGAATGGAGACAATCTCTGATTAGCAATGGAGAATATATTGGTAGTATAGAAGATAGATACTACTAGGTTTTAGATTTCATAACACACTGGGACGATTCACCACAGCTTTTTCACCAGATTTCTGCCAAAAAAAGCTTTGAAAATGTGCACAATTTTTGGGAAACACAAGGTTGCTCAAAGAAATCTAAATTCTGGTGTTTCCATGCCATTCGTGCCCCAGTTCCGACAAAGTGGATGGAGCTGGGACAAGCCGGGGATGTGAAAGGGAGTGGTGACCTCTGCTCGTCAAATTCATGAGGCTGGAATAAGATTTGTGGCAAAGTGCACATAGCGGCGCACGCCACTACACACCTCTTAATGTACCAGGCACGTCCGCTCCAAAACGCCCCCGCCTCATCAAGACCGGAAAGAGAATCGCCAGTCTTGATGAATCGCCCCCACTGTACCAGCCTGAATAAAGCAGTACATACATTATAAAATCCCTTTCTAATGCAGCAAAGGTTTAATGCTCTGTAGTCTGTAGTGATGTTCAAGTCATTTTTACAGTCGAATGTCTTCAGAGTAATGGCCCTGCTATCTGTCAAAACTTATCAATAAAAAAAGGTTAATTGGCAAGCAAAGCATAAGTTAGTATTATGTTGCCTAATTCAGTTATCTTTATGTCGCCTTTTCACTTATGTGGTCGTAATCCTTAACAAAAGTTAAAAGCAACTGTCAAATACTTTTTAACAGGATTTTGCAATTACTTTTTTTCAAGCTCTGCAAATAATTAAAGAACACATTATAAAAGGCCTTAAAAATATATTAATATTAAATACTTAATTCCATTTTCAAAATCCATGTTCTCCAGTAAAATTAAGCAAGACAGGTTAAAAGGCAAGATGAAATATGTCGCGAATAATTGAGACTGAGATATGCACTCCCTTTGCAAGCTGCAAGAAAACCCTGGAGAGTCCCATAGGAGATCTGCGCACATCTTAATTTAAAGACTAAAAAGACTTTAATTCATACTCTTTTGTTCTGAAAATTATTGCTTCAAAAAGAAATGTAGTAAAATGAAAAATGATAATGGCAATTATATAACTTTGAAAATAACAAATTACCAAAAAAATGTTTAGATAACCTCTTTGAGAATCAATGTCGTCCTTTTAAAAACACAAAAAGGGCTACATTAAAATCAAACATTATGCGCGGTAAAGAATTTTAACTCTAATTTATAGCCGAGCGTGTGCAAGTGACAGATTGAACTAAATACTATATCCATTATAATGAGATTTATGCTTGCTATTAATGTCTTGCTATTCATGCAGCAAAGAACCATGCTAATTAACAGCTCTGGCTTCAAGAGTTGTGTCCTAAGGAAAAAAACAACATTCTCCATTTTAAATTGTGTTTTTAAAAAATCGCTAAATTTGGTGCAATGCCACTCCAGCCTTTCCCTGGTATATTTTTGAGTGCATCAGTATTTTGGAGCAATTTTTGCACCATTTTGTATAATGTGCGACTTTTGCTACGAAAAAATTGGAAAAACAATTCAAGGCAGAAAATACTATTTTTGACTCTGCGCTAAATTCATGTACACCATTTTGAAGACTTTGGTGCCAATTAATACCACAAGATAAAAAAAGGAAAGGGACTAAAAAAATATCTGCAAAAGATGAAATCGGGGCCAATGTGTTGCAGTCTAATCCTACAGGCATAAATTTCTTCTATGCTTTTTGTTAACACATTGTAGTGTTGGGCTTCTGTGGTCTGAACAAGTTAAAGCTATATATTCCATTACAGACTGCACAGCTTTATGACTACTGAATAGCAGTGAGGAAGGGAAGGGAAGGCAACTCTCAGGGGGTAGAACAAGAGGAAGAAAAGAAAAAGCAGGACAGGGAAAGCTCAATGAGCTCAAAAATTGCAGCTGAATTAGCAGGCATGTCAAAGAAAGCAAAAACAAAGACAATGTCCATGTCAACTAGGTCAATATACAGCCAATATCATTAAGAAATACCTTCAGCGTAAAGAACAATGAATCCTGGAAGTGAGGATACGGCTCCAAAGAGCCCTGATCTCAACATCATCGAGTTTGTCTGGGATTACATGAGGAGACAAAAGGATTTCCACAAGCCTACATCCACAGATCTGTGATTACTATTCCAAGATGTTTGGAACAACCTCCCTGCCGAGTTCCTTCAAAAACTGTGTGTAAGTGTATCTAGAAGAATTGATGCTATGATGCTGTTTTTTTTAATACAAAGTGTGGTTACATCAAATATTGATTTGATTTAGATTTTTGTTCATTCACTTTTTACCAATTAAAATACAAACCATTAAAACGTTTTTTCTTCAATGTTGGAACTTGGTTTCCTCAATTTTCCACCATATATTGCACCCACCATTGCCAATTCTTGTTTGCTGTTTGAAAGGAGAGAAGGAGTAGAAAAAGACTGGAATAATCATGTAGGGGAGAGCTAGAACAATGTTTTATGTGGTAAGTGATTGCAGACTTCTGAAACCTCATAGTGCGATTGCACGATGTTAGAATTCTCTGATGCTGGTGGTGAGTGTGGGCGGTCATGTTTCCACAAGTATGTAATTGGCATACTTTTGGCCACATAACTAGACGAGCGTAGCCTCACTTAATACAAGTGAATTGGGAGGGGCCAAGCACGTCTTGTCGGCATGTGCCGCGTGTAAGCAAATCACATGACCGCCCACTCTCATCAATGACACCAGACAATTCTGACAGCGTGCGGCATGCACACTGTGAAGATTCAAAAGTCTGCAGACACATAAAGTGACTGCAGACTTTTATCCTAAACATGGACAGCCCTTTAAGAAGCCCAGGGAGTGATACATAACTGAACTCATGGTCTCTGCCCCTACATTTGCTGCTCTCAGATTAGGTGGCAAAAATATGATCACAGATTCCCTTAAAATTAAAATATAAAAGTGTATATCACATAGATTTTACTGTATCATACACCAGCATATTTTGTATCCAAGTAATCAGAACAAATACAGAAATAGATCTACACAAATGTAAAATCTTTATTTGAAATATTTTTTCCACTTTCCATTTTTTTTTAAATGTATGTGACAATGTTTTTTATAGTGGTATATACAATTCTTACAAACTCTAAACCTGTTAAAGGGAACCTGTCACCAAAAAAAAGCTATTAATCTGCAGATTGGATAGCATTATTCACCTGCCTGGCGCCTGCACTTAGCTGAAATCTGCAGAGAGAAAATGCACTTTATTCTCCCCGGTAGCGTTCGGGCTTCAAACAAGGGTGCGTCGCTGACGCGGGTTCAGTCAGCGCGCCCCTGACTTACACTCGCTCTGCATTGAGGCCTGCTGTAAGTTAGGGCCAGGGGCCCGGTTACAGCTGTCACTCTGTATACTCAGAAAGGTGACTGAACCCGCGCTGGCGCCACCCTCATGACTGAAATTCAAACACTGCCGGGGGGAATAAAGTGCAGATTTGGTGAAGTGTGGTCGCCGGGCAATTTAATAATGTTATTAACCTGCAGATTAACCCCATATCTGCAGGTTAATAGCATTTTTCTTCTGGTGATAAGTTTCCTTTAACCCCTTCCAGACCCGTGTCACAGCGTCTGTGACATGTTAACCGATGCGTTCCCGACCCATGTCACAGCATCTGTAACATGGAGGGATCGCGCCCCTGCAGCGCCTGCGAGCGGGGTCGCTCAGGTGTCACAGTTGCTACTGCAACTGGACAACCTGTAATTGATCCCACGGGGGGGGGTGGATTAACCCCACCATGCCTGGGACCCCTCCGATTGGCAGTTTCACTTTCACTTTAGTGAAACCGCCAATCGGAATGAATTAAATATTTCACACAATCAGATGTGGAGGGTGTCATTTTTACAATGGCTGACCAAGCTCCACAGCTTTCTCCCATAAGTTAAAACTGTGGAGCTTGGTCACCCACTGATCTGCTGCTGCCACTGCCACCATTCTCCCGCCGCCACTGATCCGACGCCAACGATCCACCGCTGGTAATATTACCGCCCCTTGTCCGATTCCAGCCCCCACTCCCCCCCGACCCCCTCTCCAACCACCTACACCCCCCCTCCACCCCAGTCCAATTCCATACCTGCACCCCAACCTCCACTCCCTCTCCCACGTCTTCATCCACCGGCTGGTGCTCTCCTTCTGCCAGCCGGTGTATGGTGATCACAGGCAGCAGCAGGCTCACTGTGAATGCCCTGCGCCTGTGATCACCCACCATCCCTCCCAGTGATCATCCCCCCCTCCCAGTGATCACCCCCCCATCCCAGTGATCACCCCTCCTGTCCCAGTGATCACCCCCCCTATTCCAGTGATCACCCCCCCGAAAACCCAGTGATCACCCCCCTGCTGCTGCCGGCTCCTGCTCCCCTTTCTGCCCCAGTGATCACCCACCCCTGATGCTGCCGGCCTCCTACCCCCTTGCTGCTGCCGGCTCCTGCCCCCCTTTTTGCCCCAGGGTTCACCCCCTTGCTGCTGCTACTGCCGGCTCCTGCCCCTCTTTCTGCCCCAGTGATCACCCCCCTTGCTGCTGCTTCTGGCTCCTCCATCTCCTCCGCCCCCTCCTATGCCTGACCACCCCCTCATGCGCCCCGTGTGCCTGAGCGTGCCCCGTGTGCCTGAGCACGCCCCCTCCTGCGCTCCCTACGCCTGACCGTCTCCTACGCCTGACTGCCCCCACTCGTGACTGCAGAAGGTTACACCAAGCACTCACACACACACACACTCACGTACACTCACACTATAATAAAGTTTCAATTTTTTTTTTTTTTTTACACACGCACACAAAATATTTCCCCCGTCCTGCTCATCCCAGTCTAGGGCGTACTCAGCTGAGGAGGCTATGTCAGGTTGGTGTGTGTGTGTTGTAGTGTGTGTGGTGTATACACTACACTATACCACATCGCACACCAACCTGACATACACTACACAATTTGTGGAGCACCTGAGGGTGCTCACTATGCATCTAGATAAGTTCCCTGGGGGGTCTAGCTTCCAAAATGGAGTCACTTGTGGTGGAGCTCCAATGTTTAGGCACACAGGGGCTCTCCAAACGCGACATGGTTCCAATTTGTTAGCGGACACCATGTCGCGTTTGGAGAGCCCCTGTCTGCCTAAACATTGGAGCTCCCCCACAAGTGACCCCATTTTGGAAACTAGACCCCCTAGGAAACTTATCTAGATGGGTGGTGAGCATTTTGAACCCCCAGGTGCTTCACAAATTAATCCGTAAAAATGAAAAAAGAACATTTTTGTGGAAAAAAAAATACTTTTCAATTTTTATGAATCAATTTGTGAAGCACCTGGGGGTTCCAAGTGCTCACTATGCATCTAGATAGGTTCCTTGGTGGGTCTAGTTTCCAAAATGGGGTCACTTGTGGGGGAGCTCCAATGTTTAGGCACACAGGGGCTCTCCAAACACGACATGGTGTCCGCTAACAAATTGGAACCATGTCGCGTTTGGAGAGCCCCTGTGTGCCTAAACATTAGAGCTCCCCCACAAGTGACCCCATTTTGGAAACTAGACCCCCAAGGGAACTTATCTAGATGGGTGGTGAGCATTTTGAACCCCCAGGTGCTTCACAAATTGATTCGTAAAAATGAAAAAAAACATTCCACAAAATTTTTTTTTCATTTTTATGGATTAATTTGTGAAGCACCTGTGTGTTCAAAATGCTCACCACCCATCTAGATAAGTTCCCTGGGTGGTCTAGTTTCCAAAATGGGGTCACTTGTGAGGGAGCTCCAATGTTTAGGCACACAGGGGCTCTCCAAACGCGACATGGTGTCCTCTAACAAATTGAATGGAAAATCGGCTCAAATTGTAGACGGACACCATGTTGCGTTTGGAGAGCCCCTGTGTGCCTAAACATTGGAGCTCCCCCACAAGTGATCCCATAATGGAAACTAGACCCCCCAAGGAACTTATCTAGATGCATAGTCAGCACTTTAAACCCCCAGGTGCTTCACAAATTGATCTGTGAAAGAGAAAAAGTACTTTTTTTTTTCACAAAAATTTTCTTTTAGCCTAAATGTTTTAATTTTCACATGGGTAACAGGATAAAATGCATCCTAAAATTTGTTGGGCAATTTCTCCTGAGTACACCGATACCTCATATGTGGTCATAAACCACTGTTTGGGTGCATGGCAGGGCTCAGAAGGGAAGGAGCGCAATTTGACTTTTGGAGCTAATTTTCCATTCAAAAAGTGAAATGGCGCTCCTTCCCTTCTGAGCCCTGCCGTGCGCCCAAACAGTGGTTTATGACCACATATGAGGTATCGGTGTACTTAGGAGAAATTGCCCAACAAATTTTAGGATGCATTTTTTCCTGTTACCCATGTGAAAATTAAAAAATTTAGACTAAAAGAAAATTTTTGTTAGAAAAATTAAAATGTTCATTTTTTTCTTCCATGTTGCTTTAGTTCCTGTGATGCACCTGAAGGGTTAATAATCTTCTTGAAAGTAGTTTTGAGTAGCTTGAGGGGTGCAGTTTTTGGAATGGTGTCACTTTTGGGTGTTTTATGTCATATACACCCCTCAAAGGGACTTCAAATGCGATGTGGTCACTAAAAAAAATGGTTTTGTAAATTTTGCTGGAAAATAGATAAATTGTTGATGAACTTTGAACCCTTCAAACTTCCTACCCCAAAATTTTTTTTTTCCAAAATTGTGCTGATGTAAAGTAGACATGTGGGAAATGTTATTTATTAACTATTTTGTGTCACATCACTCTCTGGTTTAGCAGAATAAAAATTCAAAATTTGAAAATTGCAAAATTTTCAAAATTTTTGAAAATTTTGGATTTTTTCACAAATAAGCGCAAATATTATCGACCTAAATTTAATACTAACATGAAGCCCAATATGTCACGAAAAAACAATCTCAGAATCGCTAGGATCCGTTGAAGTGTTCCAGAGTTTTTACTTCGTAAAGGGACACTGGTCAGAGTTGACAAAAATGCCAAGGTCTTTAGGGTCAAAATAGGCTGGGTCCTGAAGGGGTTAAATCAAGTGAAAATGAAGAATTGAGAATGATCAATCTTGACGGAAAAAGAAGTATATTTCTCTGATAAGATATATTATAAAAGCTTCTTATTTTCATGTGTACTAATGATTTATGAATTAAAAATGTAAACGATGGTTACTCTTTAAGGCCCAGAACACACGCAGGGGGTAGTGGTTAAAAAAAATAAACATGTACAGAGTGGTGGACCTCCTATGTAAAATAAAAAAACACATAATGTATGCAATGTAATGGTATACAGTTTTTATGAACAGTAACCAATAATGTGATGTGAACACATCCTCTGCTCGTAATGAAATATGATATTTCCTTCACGCCACTCCTCAACTTGGGGTCCACGAGATTTATTAAAGATATAGTAATACTAGACAGCAGCCAATATGTCCCTATGTTTCCACCAAAAGCATGCATTTAAAGACTCGTTGCAAGAAGCTGGCTCCTAAGTATATTGCTCTATTCCAGATTATTCAGCTGTCAATCCGGTCACGTTCTGACCGACATTACCTCCTATACTTCCCATCTTCTTAAAATATCCTTTTGGTCCTCAACAAATTCTTTTATACTGTAAAGGCAAACTCCGATTCTGCCATTGATCCTGACATGTATGCCAAATTCATGTACTGTAAGAAGTTTCATACTAATTTTTTCTACGTGATTGAACTGAAAGGATACAGTCCAGAAGAGATGCTGGATTCCTAAAAAGGATAATAAAGGGGTCTTTTAGTCTAGATGTGTGATTTTTTTTATGCAATTTTTGGGATAGGGGTTTTTACAATATATTTACACATTTGAAGTATGCTTACAAATTTTTAGATCAAAAGTGTATAAATAAGTATTGTAAAAATACAGTGAATTGGGCAAGGAAAACAAACAGGTGGTGAACAGTGGCCACGATCCCAGCTGTTGTACTTGTCTGAAACAAAAAAAACAAAGATATTCTTAATTATTATGATTGACGCTATCTCTGGTAGCAGAATTTAAAAAAAAAAGTGAAAATTAAAAAATGGTGTCATGCTGAAAATGGATCATTGATTTTTGGGACAATGTGAGGCCTGTCAAAATTACAAATAAAAATAAAAAAGATTTTGACTTGTTTCTGGTACAAAGGAGATACAGGAGATATGCACTTTTATACTAAAAATGTGTGCACAAGTCCGACTCAATTGGTCAGTTGGTTCTGGAGATATCATGGCCACCAACTGAAAAAAGTGGTTTAGAGAAAAATGCGTTAAAGTTTTTCATACTGATTACACAGACACATTTACTTCTGATCAATCAGCTACTCCAGGACCATAGAGTGAGACTTCCTCGTGCTCATAAAATTCCTGCAGAGTTGCTCTCTTTTCTGCAATGAGATCTGTCGCCTCGAACGGACTCAGATGAACGCTGCTCCGAGCAACTTGAACGAACCTCGTCCCAAGTATGGGCGTACATCTCCGCTTGTTGTCCAATAGTCATTCCCTTCATGTTCATTACTTTAAGAATTGGCATAAATCCCTTGTTAAAGATAATTATTGACACACATATAGCTATGTGCACAATCTTTGCACCTGAATTTCAGAGCAAAAGTCCAAATGAGTTGAGTGATTCATTGTTGTTTTGCGTTTCTGCTCCAACACAATGATCCAGCAAATTATCCAATGACAGCTATTCAGAAATTGGCTTTATTATCTCAAATACCTTCACAGTAAGAGGTGGTTTATCATGATGCAAGGTTGCGAGTATACCTCCGGCTTCGGCTTTACGCCACTTACACCAGTTCTCTTTATCCGGTGGGCAGTTGCCATGTTGTGGTATATCATCTGTGGAACTTCTATGATAGTTTGCGGCCCATATTTTTTTCCTCATTTCCTCTACAGAGTCTGCATGTCTGCCAATAATAGCCAAGCTTAATGAGTTCACCAATTACTGTATCTGTTAATTTTCCGGCACCTTTGCCACCAATACCTTTATTAATTTTTTTCTCATTGAGAAGTCTCATGACTACTCTTTTCCCTACATGGCCGACACATTCTTTTTTTCATGACAGTAGCTTCATCTTCATACGGATTTTGCATTTAAAATTCCACAAAACGTTTTATCCCCGTCTCCAATATATTTTTGGTAAAGAACTCTGTGCTTCTCCTATGATCTGAAAAACATTTAAGTGATAGCATCAATGTATATTTTAACCCCTCCCATGCCTTTGTGATTTATGGAGCATGTTTCTTCATGTTTTTCATACCAGTCATTGTATTCCTCAATATTGTCATTCTTTTTTTTTCTCTTCCACACACTACACACTTGACACAACATACTTTTAACCACAGCATTGACTACTTTTTTTCGAATGTTTTCCATTTAGACTAGACACACCAATTAAAGATGAGAATCCTTTTTTTTAACATGTTCCGTTGCCAGAAACTGCTAAATATATTGAAACATTTTCAGCTTCTTTATTCTTCATTTTTTTCTTCAATTGCTTGTGTTAAAATGCAATTGTACACTGCAGATGCTGCTATATATTTTTTTTTTTCACAGCAAGTGTAATAAGTGTTTATAGCCAAGCCATGGCAATGTCCATCAAGCCGCAAAATAAATTTAGGCCTCCTTGTCCAACACCTAAAAGTCAAAAAACAAACACAATGGGACGGTTGATTTCAAATGCCTTGTCAACAATTGTCGAGGAAACGAAGTAAACATCGTTACAGCAGCACTTGACGTTAATTTAAATCCTACACCTAGATGTGGCGTCTGAGAGAATTTTACATTCTTTTTGCAAGCTTTGCATGTTACAAGTGATGCAATTGTCAAAAAAACAGAGAAAAAATTCAGAATGCAGTAACCAAATTTTATTGAAACAGGCAAGTTTTTTTTCCTACGTGCTTTCAAACTGTGAATCCTGTTCACTCGTGTCCTGGTTGCTTCGAAATATCGTTTATTTAGGATATGGACATGCTTTATAATCTCTTGACCCTTTTTTATCCATTTCCACAAATTTTTTAAACTTTAAAATTCACGAATAACTTCGTTAGCATCTATTCGCCTCGCTCATCTATAGAAACCAGAGTACAGCTTTCAGCATTGAAGCTGCTGAGGTAAAAATGACCATCTATTGGGCAAGTTAATCCAAAAGCTAAGAACGCATACACACATACAAGGCTGACGGAATGCTTCATTGTGCGCCGCGTGGTCGCCACGAGAACCAAACGAGAGCTGGAGATCGCTCCCTATAAGGCGCTTTTAATATTGTGAATTTAGCTAAATTGTTTTGCAGATATATTCCACACACTAAACGCATGAAAAAATCGATTTTTACTATCCACTAGACTAGAAGACCCCCCTTAATGCTCCAATCTTATTCTGGCGATTTCATGCCAAGCATCCTCTTTCTTCTTGTACAGATTCTTTTGGGGAATACTCAAACTCGCAAATCAAATGTCAAGGGTCCTCATATCATGGAGGCTTACTGCATCCTGTAGTGCATCGGTAATCCGACCTGGTGTTGGTAAGGCATTATCCTTTACTGTTATGTTTTTTGAAATTATGTCCAATGTTCACAATTTTTAATGTTTAGTGTTAGGACTCGCAAGTATGAGGCCCTTTGACGTTTGGGTTGTGAGCTTGCGTATTTTGGCCAAAATATCGACCAATACCTCATGTCGTGTATTTATCTTATACACTATTTTTCATCTTTTTTGCACATTTTTTTTGCAGGATGCGGCTAGGCCTCTTTAGTGTTGGCTGGGTGAATTGGGGTGTCTGTCCTGTGGGGGTGCACATATATAGTGCTGGGCAGCCCGCCTGATCTAATAGTACGGGCGTCATCAATAGGCTGCAAGCCAGACACTGTGCATCATACATCTGTGTGACTGGCGCCCTATGGAGACTCCATCGGTGTGCATGTATAATACTACACAGCCACCCCCTCCATGAATTGGTAGGTTAGTGAGTGGCTGTCTGCATCAGTATTTTGCACATGTGCTCCCCCCCGCCTTTATCATGGAGGCTTGCTGCATCCTGCAGTGCATTCGTAATCTGACCTGGTGTTGGTAAGGCATTATCTTTTACGGGGGTGTAACAACCAAGCCCCAAGATCAATTATTATCATCTCCAATGAAGATAAGATGTAAACCCTGTGCGGAGCAGAACAGAACAGCTCCTCACACTATTTAGCGGCTGCTGCCAAGAACTGAAATTCAGCTCCACACCAACTTTTCTCTGATTTTGAATGCTGGCTTGTGCTGCAAATTTTAAGAAATTTGGCACATGCCATGATTTGTGAATTGTTTAGGTGCAGTTTACACCCCCAAAAAATATGTGAACTGTTTAAGAAATGTGGCTTATTGAGGGTAAAGTGGAAAACTATGACAAATGATTGATACAGAAAGCTTGCAAGGGTTCTACATCTGTTCTGAAGAGGCTCATGCTGGAGTAATAGGCCACAAGAGATGAAATGTTATCAGAGCTGATGACAATTGAAGTGGAGATTATGAGGGGCAATCATTTTACCAAACTCCATCAATCCTTTCAATGAATAACTTTATGATGAGCCTCTCCAATGTCTTAAAGAGGATGCGCCTATACTATAATAGATCACATTTAACTGTACATCAAATGCAGATACTTGGGTTTACTGTTCTATTAAATAGCATAATTGTAGGTACTAGAATTTCATAAAATGTTATAGTCATCTCTTGGCAGTTGGTTTTAATATGCAGCACACTTTAATAACATGCGTTCTTACATAATCACACCATTATTATGGGACTTAGCAATAGATTAAAATCTGGATAAAAATTCATGCTCAATATCCCCTGGGTGCCACAGATCAAACTAGGTTATTAATGTACTGTAATTAGCTTTTGACTTCAGGATTCAAATGAACATCTGATGTTCTAATATGATTTTTCATTTTTCTTATACTGCAAGATTATGAAATTACTGAACTATCAATAGTCAGAAAGATAACTAATAAAAGGAATGAGATGGGAAAAAGACTAAGGGGGTTACATTACTTAAAAGGGTCGTTCATAGCTATTTTTTTGCCAAAGGGCTTAAAGATATTGCCTGATCATATATTGAACCCCGGAAACCCCACCAATTAGCTGTCACTGATCAGTTGCCCGATTCACATGATGAACGGAGCTGCACTGTACAGCTCCATTAAGGGGAAGCTGTCACCAGATAAAATGCTATTCACCTGCAGATATGGGGTTAATCTGCCCGATGCCTGCACTTAGCTGAATGCAGCGGGGAGAAAATTAACTTTATTCCCCCTGGCAGCGTTCGGGTTTCAATCACGGGGACGGCCTGGACTTGTTCGGTCACCACTGAGTATAAGGATCGGCAGCTGTAACCACACTCCTGACACTGACTGTCACTGGCTCTGCACTGGGACCGGCTGTCAGTCAGTGTTGGGGGCACAATTACAGCCGCCTGAACTGAACCGGCGCCAGGATTGAAAATGGAACGCTGCCAGGGAAAATAAGGTTCATTTGTCCCCGCAGCGTTTGGCTAAGTGCGAGCGCCAGGCTGTGTAAAACACTATTAACCTGCAGATTAACCCCATATCTGCAGGTAAATAGCGTTTTTTTCTGGTGACAGGTTCCCTTTAAATGTGTAGCTATTGCTGCCGAATACTGCCTCCCTCTAGGCCTTGATTGTCACTACTTTCTGTATTGAACGTGCACATTACATCGCTGATGCCGTTACCCACAGTAGGATGTGTATTGGGCATTGTAATGCAGTAGGTTGCTAGCATTACTGTAAATGGTCCAGGATGTGCTTACCGGACCATGTACCTTCCCCTTTATCTGACTGGTCACATGACTGTGACATCACCCAGGTCCTGCATGCACAGTAAAGCTCTGTATACATGACTGGGACAGCACACAGGACCTATACACACAGCTGACTGATCACATGACTGTGACATCAGCAAGGTCCTGTCAGTATGTGGCTGTCTGTGCACAGCATATATAAACCTGCTTAATTTGAGACAGGTGTGTTCGGTGTGAGAGGCGTGAGGCCTGTTCCCCATGTGTGTGGGATACCGTGATACCGTTTGTGAGAGGCCTAGTGAGGCCGAGAGTGAAGCCTGGCAGCCTGAAAGGCCAAGCCTGGATCCGATGCATGGATGTCAGTGGCCTTTGAGGGAAAGCCGGCTTGTGGAAGAGTCCTGAAAGGCGCAGGCTGGATGTGAGTGGAGACATACCAGTAGCCTTAGACGGAACGACGGCTGGAGACCCCCACCTGGGAAGCCGCAGAGCCACAGTGGTGGCAGAGTAACGGACTGAGACAGCTATACCCGGCAAAGGTAATACCCGGTGCTATATGGACATTGTGATATGAACATTGCTACTTTATTACCTTGCCGTAAGCTGTACCCTGGAGCAAGTGGGCCGGTGTGCCACTTGGCTCATGAATTGTTTATGTGTGTAAACCTGCCGGTGGCGGACTAAGATGAACTGTGTGTGAACAGCGGTTTATGAAGTGCCATAATAAACTGCAACACTGTGTGAAAAACGTAAAGACATTGCACGTGTGCATTGTTTGACGCAGCGAAGCGAGTTACCCCCAGTATGATGACGAGCGCTGCCTTACAGCATGTATTGCCTGGGATTACACAGTGCATGTATGAGATCTCAGTGTAGAAGATGTAGGATAAATTGCAATCAAAAACCATATGGAACGGGGTTGGGGCACTTATGTGTTTACTAAAATATTACTTTCTTGGCAATTTACCATAAGGTTTGCTTCCACACTCTAGACACATTCACAAGTACAGATTTTCTGCTGCAGATTTTAATCTTTGGATTATGTTGAGCATCTGCAACAAATTTGCATGTGTAACAATGGTGTCAGTCTAGGTCAGGGATGGCAAACTCAAATACACAGAGGGCCAAAATTAAAAGCTTGGACAAAGTCCCAGGCCAACCTTGATATTTATCAAAAAAATGTCTGTAATTGAGGAAGTTTTTCCTTATCAAATATAACAATGAACTTTTTCATATGGAAACAAATTTAAAAGGGTTGTCCGATGAACAAAGTATATTTTAACCCCTTTACCCCCGAAGGCTGTTTGCACGTTAATGACTAGGCCAATTTTTACAATTCTGACCAGTGTCACTTTACGAGGTAATTACTCTGGAACACTTCAACAGATCCCCCTGATTCTGAGAATGTTTATTCGTGACATATCGTACTTCATGATATTGGTACAATTTAATTGATATGACTGCATTTGCTTGTGAAAAAAAATTGAAAATTTTGCAATTTTCAAACTTTGAAATTTCATGCCCTTAAATCAGAGAGATTTGTCACACAAAATAGTTAATAAATAACATTTCCCACATGTCTACTTTACATCAGCACAATTTTGGAACCAACATTTTTTCATTGTTAGGAAGATATAAGAGTTAAAAGTTGACCAGCGATTTCTCATTGTTCCAACAAAATTTACAAAACCATTTTTTTAGGGACCACATCACATTTGAAGTGACTTTGAGGGGCCTTTATGACAAATAATACCCAAAAGTGACACCATTCTAACAACTGCACCCCTCAAAGTACTCAAAAACACATTCAAGAAGTTTATTAACCTTTCGGGTGCTTCAAAGGAATTTTTGGAATATGGAAGAAAAAAATGAACATTTAACTTTTAACAAAAATGTTAATTTAGACCCAATTTTTTTTATTTTCGCAAGGGTAACAGAAAAAAATGGACCCAAAAATTTGCTGTGCAATTTCTCCTGAGCACGAGGGGAAAACCACTGCTTGGGCACACGGCAGGGCCCGGAAGGGAAGGAGGGCTATTTGACTCTTTGAATGTAAAATTTGCTTGAATAATTAGCGGAAGCAATGTTGCATTTGGGTAGCTCCTGATGTGTCTAAACAGTGGAAACCCTCCACAAGTGACGCCATTGTGGAAACTAGACCCCTTAATGAACTTATCTAGATGTGTGGCGAGCACTTTGAACCCCCAAGTGTTTCACTAAAGTTTATAACGTAGAGCCGTGAAAATAAAAACATCACTTTTTTCCCCACAAAGATCTTTTAGCCCCAATTTTTTTATTTTTCACAAGGTTAACAGGAGAAATTGGACCCCAAAATTTGTTGTGAAATTTCTCCTCAGCACACAGATACCCCATATGTGATCAAAAACTACTTTTAAAGCACAGTGCAAAGCTCAGAAGGGAAGAAGCGCCATATTGAAGTTCAGATTTTGCTGGGCTGGTTTGACAGTGCCATGTCACTTTGGCAGAGCCCCTAAGGTGCCAGAACAGCAGAACCCTCCATAAGAGACCCCATTTTACAAACTACACCTCTCAATGAATTCATCTAGGGGTGTAGTGAGCATGTTGACACCACATGTGCCTCACAGAATTTTACACCATTGGGAGGTGAAAGAATAATTACATTTTTACCACAAAAGTTTTGTTTTAGCCCCAGATTTTATATTTTTACAATGGGAAATGGGTAAAAATGGCACCAAAATTTGTCACACAATTTTTGCTGAATGTAGAAATACCCCATATGTGGCTGTACAGTACTGCTTAGCCACACGGTGAGACTCGGGAGGGACGGAGCGCTATCTGCCTCATGGAGCACAGATTTTCCTAGAATAGTATGCAGACTCCATATACACAGCTCCTACGTAATTCAGATGAACCCCCGAGGGATTCATTCACTATAATGAGGCAGCAGAGTTAGGCCTCTTTCACATGTCAGTGTGTCCTGTATGTGTGGTGACAGTTTCCACACATACTGGAGACACATACACACGCAGACCCATTCAAATGAATAAGTCTGTGCACATGTCAGTGTGTTTCCACGGGCCCTGTGTCTGTGGGCAAACACGTTGACATGTCCAGTTTTTTTGCGCAGCACGGGCGGCAAAACGTCCCACACTGACACACGGATGACATCCATGTGTCATCAGTGTGACATGTACCAGCGCATGGGAATCAGCGGTACAGTTAGCGCTGTTCCCAAGCACCGGGTGCTGAACATAGCCCTCATCATTGTCCCCTGCTTGCGCTGCGATTAGTGCTTACAAGGGACAATGATGAGAGGAGTATTCTGTTCCTGCTGTGTCCTGGTGTAAAAAGAATAAAATTAAAAAAAACTTTATACTCACCTGTTCAAAGATGTCCCCCGCTGTAATCCACCTGACCGCTCACACCGAGGAGCTGGGAAGAATGACTCGCTCCAGCGAGTGAGACCCGGTGACAGGACACCGTTCGCTGACCGCAGCTCCGGGTGACATCTTTGGACAGGTGAGTATAAGGATTTTTTTTATTTTATTCTTATTTTTACACCAGGAGCAGAAAACTAGTCTCAACATTGTCCCTTGCTTGTGCTGAGCAGGGGACAATGATGATGGCAGCGTTCAGCACCCGACGCTTGGGAACATCGCTAACTGTACTGCTGATTCCCAGGCGCCGGTACGTGTGCTCCTGATGCGGCACACAGTTGACACATGTATGCTGCACAGATGCACATGGACACACATTTATATGAAAAAGTTTGGGCACCCCTATTAATCTTAAGCTTAATGTTTTCTTAAATTTGGTGTTTTTGCAACAGCTATTTCAGTTTGATATATGTAATAACTGTTGGACACAGTAATGTTTCTGCCTTGAAATGAGGTTTATTGTACTAACAGAAAATGTGCAATCTGCATTCAAACAAAATTTGACAGGTGCATAAGTATGGGCACCCTTATCATTTTCTTGTTTTAAATACTCCTACCTACTTTTTACTGACTTACTAAAGCACTTTTGTTTGGTTTTGTAACCTCATTGAGCTTTGAACTTCATAGCCAGGTGTATGCAATCATGAGAAAAGCTACTTAAAGTGGCTACTTAAAGTGGCCACTTGCAAGTTGTTCTCCTGTTTGAATCTCCTTTGAAGAGTGGCATCATGGGGTCCTCAAAACAACTGTCAAATGATCAGAAAACAAAGATTATTCAACATAGTTGTTCAGGGGAAGGATACAAAAAGCTGCCTCAGAGGTTTAACCTGTTAGTTTCCTCTGTGAGGAACATAGTAAGGAAATGGAAGAACACAGGGACAGTTCTTGTTTAGGCCAGAAGTGGCAGGCCAAGAAAAACATCAGAAAGGCAGAGAAGAAGAATGGTGATATCAGTCAAGGACAATCCTCAGACCACCTCCAGAGAGCTGCAGCATCAACTTGCCGCAGATGGTGTCACTGTGCATCGGTCAACTATACAACACACTTTGCACAAGGAGAAGCTGTATGGGAGAGTGATGCGAAAGAAGCCGTTTCTGCAAGCACGCCACAAACAGAGTTGGCTGAGGTATGCAAAAGCACATTTGGAGAAGCCAATTTCTTTTTGTAAGAAGGTCCTGTGGACTGATGAAACCAAGATTGAGTTGTTTGGTCATACAAAAAGGCGTTATGCATGGCGGCAAAAAAACACAGCATTCCAAGAAAAACACTTGCTACCCACAGTAAAATTTGGTGGAGGTTCCATCATGCTTTGGGGCTGTGTGGCCAATGCCGGCACAGGGAATCTTGTTAAAGTTGAGGGATGCATGGATTCCACTCAGTATCAGCAGATTCTTGACAATAATGTTCAAGAATCAGTGACAAAGTTGAAGTTATTCAGGGGATGGATCTTTCAGCAAGACAATGATCCAAAACACCGCTCCAAATCTACTCAGGCATTCATGCAGAGGAACAATTACAATGTTCTGGAATGGCCATCCCAGTCCCCAGACCTGAATATCATTTAACATCTGTGGGATCATTTGAAGAGGGCTGTCCATGCTCGGCGACCATCAAACTTAACTGAACTGGAATTGTTTTGTAAAGAGGAATGGTCAAAAATACCTTCATCCAGGATCCAGGAACTCATTAAAAGCTACAGGAAGTGACTAGAGGCTGTTATTTTTGCAAAAGGAGGATCTACTAAATATTAATGTCACTTTTCTGGTGAGGTGCCCATACTTATGCACCTGTCAAATTTTGTTTGAATGCAGATTGCACATTTTCTGTTAGTACAATAAACCTCATTTCAAGGCAGAAACATTACTGTGTCCAACAGTTATTACATATATCAAACTGAAATAGCTGTTGCAAAAACACCAATTTTTATAAAACATTAAGCTTAAGATTAATAGGGGTGTCCAAACTTTTTCATATAACTGTATCTCTGGTACTGTTTTATCCGGTACCGGAAATATCAGGACATGTGAAACTGGCCTTACTCTGGACTCCATCTGGTCTCTGTTTAACGGTGCCCTTTTTTCAGAGGTTCACAAAACTGTGGCCGACGGCACTTTTATGCACGTTTAATAAAAAGATGGACACTGTGGGATCACAGGCCAGATGGTATCCACGGTGCCTCCATCTGCCTCATTACAGTGAATCTCCTGCCAGGGATTCAGTCTCAATCACGTATTTTAGGGATTTACAAGGAAATACTGGTGTAAGCTGTCACAGTAGAGCGCAGGATAAATGTGAGCTGAGTCGTAGTGCGATCTTTGGGAATAAATCAGCAGCAAGTGAAGAATTGGTTTCATTTAATTCTTATGCCGTTCCTCATGCGGTATAAGTGATTAGACAACAGCGATACCAGATTTATATCGGGTTTATATGATTAGCTGCTGTCACACACTAAAAAAATTTTTTTTTTAGCATCACCATATTTTGAGAGCTATAATTTTTCCATATTTCCGCCGACAGAGTCATGTAAAGGCTTGTTTGTTTTTATTGGTACTATTTTCTAGCACATTTTTTGATCGCTTTCTAATCTGATTTTTGGGATGCAGAATAAACAAAAACCAACAATTCAGGAATTGTTTTTTTTTTTATGCTGCTACGCTTGTGGTAAAATTGATAAGGCAGCTTTATTCTGGTGGTCAGTATGTTTACTGCGATACCACACTTATATCGTTTTTTTAAGTTTTGGCGCTTTTATACAATAAAAACTATTTTCCAGAAAAAATAATAAAAACATTTTTTGCATCGCTTTATTCTGAGAGTTTTAACTTTTTTAATTTTCAGCTGATGGAGCTGTATGGCGGCTTGTTGTCTTTTTGATCGCATCATGTTCCATTTTTGTTTGGCAGTATGATAATAAATCACCGTTTTTTGCTTTTTTTTATTTATATTTTTTTACTGTGTTCTCTGAAAGGGCTAACTAGTGGGACAGTTTTATAGATCAGGTAGTTCCGGGCGCAGCGATACCAAATATGTGTACATTTATTGTTTCTTTTTTTTCATAATAATATTTATTTATGGGTACAATATATACATATATAGATTTTTTTTAAAAATATTTTTTCAACTATTTTTTTCTTCACTTTTTTACTTAGTCCCATTATGGGACTTAAACTTTCTCCAGTCTGATCGCAGTTATAAGGTATAATAGTGCAGGATCACTGCTATACCTCATGACTGTCCATGCTGCAGACACAAGCTAGTTTAATTATGCACTGTTCATGATCAAACTAGCTAGCTAGTGCCTGGTGACATGAATGTCGTCATGACGACATCGAGTCACCGTGGCAAAGATTGGGACCCCGCGATGAAGGTTGCAGGGTCTCCGATCCAAGAGCAGAGGGGCTTCTGTCCCTCTGCTCGCTCGCTAAATGCTGCGATCACAACAATCGCAGCATTTAGCGGGTTAAAGTGCCAGGAGCGGTGCGGGCACCACTCCTGGCACTGAGTGCCAGGTGTCAGCATCAGCTGACACTTGGCGGCGATTGCGCCCGCACAGCCTGTGTGTGGGCGCGATTGCCCAGATGTAATAATACGTACCTGGTCCATAAGGCCTAGGGCACAGGGACGTTTTATTATGTACTATGTCAGAAAGGGGTTAATGAATAGATCTAAGAATAAAATATTGGAATAATATCATGTTATATAAGAGCAGTAAAAAGCATATGGCTCCATACAGTATAATGGCTTGATATAGTTTAATGGCCCCACATAGTGCTCCATACAGTATAATGGCCCCACATAGTGCTCCATACAGTATAATGGCCCCACATAGTGCTCCATACAGTATAATGGCCCCACATAGTGCTCCATACAGTATAATGGCCCCACATAGCACTCCATACAGTATAATGGCCCCACATAGTGCTCCATACAGAATAATAGGCCCCACATAGTCCTCCATACAATAAAATGGCGCCACATAGTCCTCCATACAGAATAATGGGCCCCACATAGTGCTCCATACAGAATAATGGCCCCACATAGTGTTCCATATAGAGTAATGGCCCCACATAGTGCTCCATACAGTATAATGGCCCCACATAGTGCTACATACAGTATAATGGCCCAACATAGTGCAACATACAGTATAATGGCCCCACATATGTTATGATCTGCAACATGTACTAAGGAAAGATAAGGGAAAACTGTCCCTACAGTAAAACTAAGCTGAATCCCTATGATGTAGCAGGCTGCCTGTTCCTAGCGAACAGACCCACCTTAGTCCTCGGCTAGTCTGAACGAAGACCTATAGCATTAGGGGAGAGGTCCCTAAAAACTAAAGACTGGAACAAAAAAATGGGACATCTCTTAAAGAGAGAAGTTGTTGCAGTACACAAAAAGACAAAAACAGACAAAAAGGTACTAGAGGTCCCAGAAGGACCAAACGAACTGACAGAGAAAGGCACAGAAGCACCTGACTAGAGAAACAGTCAAACACTGAAGTCCAGCACAGCCAAAAGGGCGGAGCTGGAATATAAAGGCAGATGGTCACGTGACCGCAAAACACAAGATGGGAAAAACAAACAGGAGGGTTCTAACAGCATAGTGCTCCATACAGTATAATGGCCGCACATAGTGATCCATACAGTATAATGGCCCCACATAGTGATCCATACAGTATAATGGCCCCACATAGTGATCCATACAGAATAATGGCCCCACATAGTGCTCCATACAGAATAATGGCCCCACATAGTGCTCCATACAGTATAATGGCCCCATATAGTCCTCCATACAGAATAATGGGCCCCACATAGTCCTCCATACAATACAATGGCGCAACATAGTCCTCCATACAGAATAATGGGCCCCACATAGTGCTCCATACAGAATAATGGCTTGATATAGTGCTCCATACAGAATAATGGCCCCACATAGTGTTCCATATAGAGTAATGGCCCCACATAGTGCTCCATACAGTATAATGGCTTGATATAGTGCTCCATACAGTATAATGGCCCCACATAGTGCTACATACAGTATAATGGCCCAACATAGTGCTACATACAGTATAATGGCCCCACATATGTTATGATCTGCAACATGTACTAAGGAAAGATAAGGGAAAACTGTCCCTACAGTAAAACTAAGCTGAATCCCTATGATGTAGCGGGCTGCCTGTTCCTAGCGAACAGACCCACCTTAGTCCTCGGCTAGTCTGAACGAAGATCTATAGCATTAGGGGAGGGGTCCCTAAAAGAACTAAGGACTGGAACAAAAAAATGGGACACCTCCTAAACAGAGAAGTTGTTGCAGTACACAAAAATACAAAAACAGACAAAAAGGTACTAGAGGTCCAAGAAGGACCAAACAAACTGACAGAGAGAGGCACAGAAGCACCTGGCTAGAGAAACAGTCAAACACTGAAGTCCAGCACAGCCAAAAGGGCGGAGCTGGAATATAAAGCCAGATGGTCACGTGACCGCAAAACACAAGATGGAAAAAACAGACACAGGACGGTTCTAACATAGTGCTCCATACAGTATAATGGCCCCACATAGTGCTCCATACAGTATAATGGCCCCACATAGTGCTCCATACAGTATAATGGCCCCACATAGTGCTCCATACAGTATAATGGCCCCACATAGTGCTTCATACAGTATAATGGCCCCACATAGAGGTACATGCAGTATAATGGCCCCACATAGTGGTACATACAGTATAATGGCCCCACATAGTCCTCCATACAGAATAATGGGCCCCACATAGTCCTCCATACAGAATAATGGGCCCCACATAGTCCTCCATACAGAATATTGGGCCCCATATAGTCCTCCATACAGTATAATAGCCTCACATAGTGCTCCATACAGTACAATGAGCCCACATAGTGCTCCATACAGTACAATGGCCTCACATAGTGCTCCATACAGTACAATGGCCTCACATAGTGCTCCAGACAGTATAATGGCCCCACATAGTGCTCCATACAGTATAAGGGCCCCACATAGTGCTCCATACAGTATAAGGGCCCCACATATTCCTCCATACAGTATAATGGCCCCACATAGTCCTCCATACAGTATAATGGCTGCATATAGTGCTACAGTGTAATATGTAGTATTCCATACTGTGCACCATACAGTATAAAAATACACATAAAAATAAAAATTCACCTCTGCCCATTCCCCCGCTGCTCCGGTCTCTTCATGGTACACCGCACGCATTGTAATGACGTCATCGCACCTACTGCAACTCAACTCCTTCCTCCATCATTGCTTTCAACTGTATCAGTATCTGGGATGCCAGTATACAGCATATCACAAAAGTGAGTACACCCCTTACATTTTTATAACTATTTTATTATATCTTTTCATAGGACAACACTGAAGATATGACACAAATTGTGCCCAAAGTGTCAATATCTTGTGCGGCCACCATTATTTTCAAGCACTGCCTTAACTCTCTTGAGCACGGAGTTCACTAGAGTTTCACTGGAATCCTCTTCCACTCCTCCATGATGACATAATGGTGCCGGAGGAGCCCAAGGTCTCTAACATCCACCACCTTCTGTGACGACACAGCATTTCTTCTTAATTATGCCAAACATAAATTCCGTAGGCCCAAAATGATAGACTTTTGTCTGAATTATTGACAATTCAATGTATGTTTCTTTCTTAGGTTGGTCAAGACACATTGACTTTTGTCATTAGTCTGAATGTTGACTCTTCTTGTAGGTTAAGTTGATATTTGTGAATGGATTGTATTTACATCTTATATCAGCTCCTACAGTTTATTGTACTGCTGTCTTTGAAAGACAGGGATGAAGGGTCACTAAACAATGATGTTTGATAATATGTTGATTATGCATGTGCCGCGGAAACGCACTAGAGCCGCTAGTTAATAGGTTTGCCATGTATAGCAATGGTAATCTGCATATGTTGTGCACATGATGCGGAAATTTCCGCTTCGGATTACCATTGCAGCAAAAACCGCAGCAGGACCATTTCTAGCGAGATTCGGCGGCAAATTCGTGCCCATTGACTTGCATCGAATCGCTGCAAACATGCATGTATAATATCTATACATGCGGATTTGCTGCACTTCAATTACAGTCAATAGGCGCAAATCCACAGTGAAATCGCGCTGCGGGTGGTACCCGGGTTGAGAGAGGTGACTGTCATTCCTCTCCTCTGACCGCTGCTCTGGCTGATAACAGCGAGAGCAGTGTGGATGGGAGAAGCAGATGTCTCTTCCCAGCCCGCAGTAGTAAAAAAAAGAATAAAAAAGTAAAAATAAAAAAATAAACCTTTATACTCGCCTGTCCGGCGGCCCCCGAAGTCCTCCTGGTCACCGGCAGCGATGCTGTCTGTCCGGCGGCCAGTGATACACTGCAGAGCGCGGGCGTCACCGATCACGAGATGGTCACACGACCATCAGCTGATCAGTGACGTCAGCAATCACCCGATGGTCACGCGACCACGTGATGATCTTCAGCTGATGAACCCCAGTGACCTCCTGCAACCTGTATACTAACAGGGGTTGATTTTACACCCCTGTAAGTATACAGTGCTGTATTCTACATCTGTGACATAAGTGATTTCTGATGTCACAGCTGTAGAAGTGACCCGGAAAGTCATGGGACACTTGGCGGTGATCGTGGACTGCGTCATTGACAGCGGACAGGTGAGGGATACGGTTGTTTGTTATTTTATATGTTTTTTCAGGAGATCGAGGGCTTCGCGGAGGCGTGTAATAAAAAATTGTTGAACCATGTCTGTTTTATTTCATTAAAATACTTTATTCTGGCCGTGTTTTTATCGAAAAAGTGCCAACCACTTTACTACGCGGTTAGTAATGGGGGCGTCTTATAGACACCCTCTATTACTAACCTTGGCTTCACGTCAATGTTTGAAATTTGACCACTAGAACTTATTGAATGCGGTAAATCCGCATGGTTCAGTGAACACATGTGGATTTACCTGCGTTCAATAGAATGCAACGTTTTGGACGCAGTAATATTTGCGTCCAAAGCTGTGCTACGTCTAAATTATGGGCACAGCCTAAAAATGTTTTTAAAAATGGCGTGGGCTCCCGTGTCATTTTTATAACCAGCAGAGGGAAAACCAACTGCTGGGGGTTGATATTAGTAGCCACGGAACGGGCCATTAGCCAACAATGTTCCCTGGCTATTAATATCAGCCCACAGCTGTTTGTTTAGCCTTTACTGGCTAGATTATAGGGGAACCCCAGAAAAAAATTGACGTGGGGGGCCACTTATAAAATCTAACCAGCAAAGGCTAAACTAGACAGCTGTGCTCTGATATGAATAGCCATGGATACTAGCCCCCTCTGTGGCTATTAATATCACCCCTCAGCAGTCCCAGAAATGGTGCATCCATAAGATGCACCAAATCTGTCGCTTAGCCTCGCTCTTTCCACTGCCCTGTAGCAGTGGCAGTGGGGTAATGGGGTTGGGGTTCACGTCAGCCTTGTATTAAAAAAACATAAAACCGTGAATACACATAAGGGACATGGATGTACAAAAGGGGAAGGGAGTCTTTAAAAAGGATCACACAACGCGTCTCTGCTCATAGAGCCTTCATCAGGCTCTATGAGCAGAAACGCGTTGTGATCCTTTTTAAAGACTCCCTTCTCCCTTCCCCTTTTGTACATCCATGTCCCTTATGTGTATTCACGGTTTTATGTTTTTTTTAATAAACCTACAAATATTAATCCCTGGTGGAATATCCTCCATGTGATTGCACCACAATTGGAAGATTCAACAATTTTTTGGTTACTGTTTAATCCACGGGAGAACCTCCAGAATCCATTTGTTTCAATCTGTTCACGTGGTGGCTGTCTGTCGGGTAGGACAAATATACCCCCAGCGTCTATGGAAGAGCTGCAAATCGTGGTCTGAGAACCCTAATAACGGACAAATTCCTCAAATAGAGTTGTGCCTATCGGCACAACTTGCTCAGGTGAGCATAACTGATTTTATATTCTTTTAAAATTTCCAGTCTCTACTTACTACGCTCAGGTAGCGCTCTCTTTCCCCTTTTTCCTCCACTTCTTTCTACCCAGGAACAATCACTAATTTGCACCATATTGTAGATTGGCTGGGACTGTTCTATATGTTGTTGTCTGTTTGGTGGTTCAATAAAGTATTGCCACACTGATTTACCCTTACCCTGTGTTGTCTGAGTAGTATTCTACCCACGGGAGACCCCTGTGTCTTTACACTTTCCATTTGAGGATGCCCCACAGATACTTAATAGGGTTTAGATCAGGAAACGTGCTTGGCTAGTCCAGCACCTTTAACATCAGTTTCTTTATCAAGGCAGTGGTCGTCTTGGAGGTGTGTTTGGGGTCATTAGCATGTTGGAATAATGTCCAACATTCCAGTTTCCAAAGGGAGGGGATCATGCTCTGCTTCAGTATGTCACAGTACATGTTGGCATTCATGTTTGCCTCAATGAACTGTAGCTCCCCACAGCCGGCACCACTTGTGCAGCCCCAAACCAGGACACTCCCACCACCATGCTTGACTGTAGTCAAGACACACTTGTCTTTGTACTCACATGTTTGCTGCCACACACGCTTGACACCATCTGAACCAATTAAGCTTATGTTGAGCTCATCGGACCACAGGACATGGTTCCAGTAATCCATGTCCTTAGTCTGCTTGTCTTCAGCAAAGTGTTTGTGGGCTTTCTTGTGCATTATCTTTAGAAGAGGCTTCCTTCTGGGACGACAGCCATGCAGACTAATTTGATGCAGTGTGCGGTGTATGGTCTTAGCACTGACAGGCTGACCCCCCCCCACCCCCACCCCTTTTAACCTATGCAGCAATGCAGGCAGCACTCATGCGTCTATTTTGAAAAGTCAACCTCTGGGTATGATGCTAAGCATGTGCACTCAACTCCTTTGGTCGACCATGGTGAGGCCTGATCTGAATGGAACCTGTCTTGTTAAACCGCTGTATGGTTTTGGCCACCATGCTGCAGCTCAGTTTCAAGGTGTTGGAAATCTTCTTATAGCCTAGGCCATCTTTATGTAGCGCAACAATTATTTTTTTCAGATCCTCAGAGTTCTTTTGCCATGGCGTGCCATGTTGAAATTCCAGTGACCAGTATGAGAGAGTGTGAAGATATTGCTCTCACACTAACACCAAATTTACCACACCTGCTCCCCAATCACACCTGAGACCTTGTAACACTAATGAGTCACGAGACCAGGGAGGGAAAATGGTTAATTTGGCACAATTTGGCCATTTTCACTTTGGGGTGTACTCATTTATGTTGCCAGTGGTTTAGACATTAATGGCTGTGTTGAGTTATTTAGAGGGCATACCAAATTTACACTGTTATACAAGCAGTACACAGACTACTTCACATTGTATCAAAGTGTCATATCTTCAGTGTTGTCCCATGAAAAAATATGAAAATATTTACAAAAAATGTGAGGGGCGTACTCACTTTTGTGATATACTGTAGTTGAAAGTGTGATGCATTTGAAAGTATGATGCCGGGCAGGTCCGTCGAGGGCCAAATATGCTCACCCTGCAGGTCAGACATGATTAAATCAGCAGTCATGTGCGGGGAACGATGCGGGCTCAGTGCTAGAGCCTGCATCAAAGTCAAGGACATGGCATATGACGTAAATATACGTCATATGTCGTGAATGGGGTTAAGAGGGGAAAAAAAAATCTTGTCATAGTGGAAAAACATTTTTAATAACAGTAAAATTTGTGTATGACCTTTTAATTAGTATGCATGCACACTCAATATAATGCAAGCAAATGAAAATAACATCTTTATCATAAAGATGAGACCAAAATGCAACTTTTTGGTCACCATGGTAAACGCTATGTCTGGCGACAAACCAACACAGCTTATCACCCCAAGAACACTATCCTCAGAGTGAAACATGGGGGTAGTAGCATCATGCTGTGGGGATGATTTTCAGCAGCAGGGACAGGGAAAATGATTCAAGTTGAGGGGAAGATGGATGGTGTGAAATACAGGGATATTCTTGAGCAAAACCTGTTTCAGTCTGTCAGTGATTTGAGACTGGGACGAAGATTCACCTTCCAAGAATGACCCAAAGCATACTGCTGAAGCAACACTCAAGGGGTTTAAGGGGAAAGGTGTAAATGTTTTGGAGTGGCCTAGTCAAAGCCAAGACCTTATTCCAATTTAAAATCGGTGGTCAGATTTGAAGATTGCTGTTCACCAGAGGAAACAATCTAACTTGAAGGAGCAGGAGAAGTTTTGTCTTCAGGAATGGCCAAAAATCCCATTCGCAAGATGTGGAAAGCTCAGATACTTATCCATAGCGACTTGCAGCTGTTATTGACGCAAAAGGAGGCTCTACAAAGTACTGACTTTAGGGGGGTGAATAGTTATGCACACTAAAGTTTTCAGTTATTTTGTCCTATTTGTTTGTTTCACAATAAGAAGAAAACCAAATGTTAACAGTTGTAGGCATGTTCTTTACATGAACTGACGACCCTCAAAAGAAACCAGTGAAATTCCAGGTTGTGAGGAAGAAAAACACGAAAAATGCCAAGGGAGTGGGTGAATACTTCGCAAGTCACTGTAGATGCCTTTCAGTCCCCAGGTAAAGTATCAGTTTACGGGTGATTGGGGCCTATCACGCAGATTAGAAATTTCATGAACTTGCGGGAAAGGTGGCATTATATCAGTGTCACGTTTAAAGTCACAGTACTTCAGTATGATGCTGCGAAACTCAATAGTTAGGAGATTCTACATATTGGTGGTCACCCAGTATTTTTTTTTTATATATTTTAGTGTGGTCCAAAGCTTGGCGCTTCTATCCACTACCTTACTGTTACTATTTTTGTCATGAATGCTTAGGGATAATGCCCCTAAAGAGCCTCATATTCCTATTACTATTTTCATGTTTTATACCTTTCTGATTCACTTCTTGTACATCCAGGTCATCAGAGGGCACAGGGAACAGCTGTACTTATATTTGATTTTGACTTTCACTCTGAGAACACGGCAATGAAACGCAATGAGGAGACACAGCCCAAGTGTTTTTCTTAGGGCTCATGCAGAACAGCTTATTAACGGATTGCACTCGAACCAACGTTAGTCTATGGGGCCGTGCACATGTCCAATTTTTCCATCAGTCAGAGAAAAAAATAAATATCGACGCATGCCAGAGTTTGATCCGATATTCAGATCGCACTCGGCCATGCAAGTCAACGAGTGTGTGGAAATCTTCGGACTGCACTCAGATTACATGAGTCCAGTCCAATTTCCACGGCCTCACAGAATGGAGAAATTCTGTTCTCCATCTTCTCCTCATCCAAGAGAATCTGATCACACTATGCTGACACTCTTATTAGTTTGATCAGTGTCATTTGCACGATCGGCTTGATTCTCTCAGAGGATCCAATCTACGGCCATCTACACCTGTCCTTACAGACTGATCACAGCAATGAAACTGTCAGGAGCCAAAGATTTGGGGTCCTGAAGTTGCAGGGTGTCAGTCAACAGATATACACTTGAATTCTGTGCGTACAGCTGACATCTTCAGCCTGGATGGAGAGGTAGGTAGTGGGAGGTGGAAAATGGAGGACACTATTTCTCTCAACTTGAGGAGATAAGTAAAAACGACCTAGCTATTCACTTTAAACTCTTCCCGATATGACTATTTTCCGCTTTCATTTTTTTCTTCTTCCAAGAGCCATAACTTTTTTTCTTTTTCCGCTAACATAGCCGTATGAGGGCTTGTTTTTTGTGGGGGTGTAGTTTTGAATTACACCATTTTATCATGTGATGTAATGGAAAGCAGGAAAAAGATTCCAAGTGCAGCTAAATTGCGAAAAATGCACAATTCTATAATTGTTTTTTGTGATTTTTATTTACCATGTTCACTACACAGTAAAAAATTACCTGCTAATATGATTCTCCAGGTCAGTACAATTACAGAGATACCAAACATGCATAGATTTTTTTTTTTTTTTTTTAATTAAAAGCACCACTCTAGCGTGTTTTTTATTTCAGTGGTAGTACTAAAGCAAGTTCATAGCCCCTAGAAATATACTTACCGGTCGTTGTCTTCAGCTGTTCTCCATGACGCGTCAGTCCCGCTCCACCACCTTGTGACCACAAATCAGAGGTAACGGGCACAAGCTCTTAGTGTAAGTTTATGTGATCCTCGTTCTGGCTCTCAAACTTACATTGAGTAGTGATTTTTCGATCGCCCATCAAACACTGGAGAGATCTAAACTTTATCAGCATCCACAAGAGACAATAAAAGCGCAGCAAAAATGCTGCAAAAACTGCTTTTTGCAAGTAGCTGCTTTACTGCCAAGAGAGCAGGTTTTGCCTGCAGAAAACAGAGCAAAAATGCAACATGTAGACATTTTTTGCTGCGTTTTTATTGTCTCTTGTGCATGCTGATATAGTGCCCCCCCCCCCCCCCCCCAAAAAAGATGATGCAACTACCTTAGGTTTTTGCACCAAAAACACAGCAAAACCTGATAGCTGCATTTTTGCACTTACTCATTACTTTCCATGGGTGAAAAAACGCTGCAAAAATGCAGAAAAAACGCTGAAAGTCACATGCTGCAGTTTGCAAAAACGCAGCAGTTTTACAATTGTCAGGGAAAAAAAAACCTGAATGAAATTTCTGAAATCTCATAGCTTTTGCTGGTCCTGTATAACATAGCTGTGAAAACAGCCTAAGTGACACCACGCCAGTGGTGGACTTAAAAATAAATGCTGTAGTGGTGCTTTAATGCGTATCGGCGGTTGTTAAGGGGTTAAGACTGCATCCGCTAAGGAGCCTTATTCCCTAATTGCCATTTTAAAATGGCAGAGGTAGCCGAGACCCTGGAGAACATGATCAGAGCCAAATGTTTTGGTCCTTGATCACGTGATCGCCGTTATGTGATGTCCCCAGACCCCACCCGGTGCCTCCGCCATCCCCGGGCCCTTCTGCTTCATCCCCCGGCCCTCCGCGTGTCATCTTCTTAAAAAAAAAAAAAAAATGACGGCATAGTCCCTGGCAACACCAGATCATTGTTTCTATTGGTTCCTTTTGATCAGTGATCGGGTCTATCACAGTGATTAAAAAGTAAATAGTTAATCAAATTCTCCTTTGTCATCTAAAAATTATAAAATATATATTTTTTCACTTTCATTCTTTGCAGTTAGGGTTGTGCTACAGTTTTTTCAAAATTTAAAAAAAAAAAAAAAATTATGGTATGACTAGCGTTGAACGCAAGTGCTCGCTACCCGAGTTTGCATCGGGTTCTTGGGTATTGCGTCAGTTGTGGGGGGTTTCTGCTGTTTAGGAACCTTAGGGGCCCTGGAAATGTGACATGGTGGCCGCAATCTTTTTCAGCCAATTTGTGATCCAAAATTCAAATATTGCTCCTTCCGTTCCGAACCCTGCCATTGTGGGGTATTGCTGCGCTCGTAAGAAAGTAGGTAACGAACTGTGGGGTCCTCTTTTTGTTGACATCTCTTGCAAAAATGAGAAATTTGGGGCTAAAGCAAGATTTTTGTGAAAAAAATTAAATATGACTAGTGTTGAGCGAGTATGTTCTATTAACCCTTTCGCCGAGTATGCTCGGGCCGAGCTCCGAGTATTTATAGCTGCTCGGTGATATGGTTAAATCGCTCCTGTGTGCATGATTTGCAACTGTTTGACAGTTTTACTACATGTGAGGAATGCCTATTTCTTACACATTCGTCACATGTAATAAAGCTGTCAAACAGTTGCAAATCATGCACACGGGAGCGATTCAAGCATATCACCGAGCAGCTGTAAATACTCGGAGCTCGGCCAGAGCATACTCGGACAGAACATACTCGCTTAACACTAAACATGACGACTTAATGTTGTTATGAAATTCTGTGTTGTACCTGTGGGTTCAAAATGCTCACTATAAGCCAGGATAAAATCTTTGAGGGGCGTATTTTCCAAAATGGGGTCAGTGTGGGGGGTTTCCACTGTTAAGGTGCATCAGGGGGTCTGCAAACGTGACTTGTCATCCGCACTCGGTTCCAGACAATTTTGCGTTCAAACAGTGCTCCTTTCCTTCTGAGCCCTGCCTTGCGCCCAAACAGTAGTTTTACCCCATATATGGGTTATCATGCTCAGGAGGAATTGCACAGCAAATTTTGTGGTCCATTTTCTCTTGTTATCCTTGTGAAAACAAAAAAAAATTGGGTCCAAACTAAAATTTTTTTGAAAAAAAGTTAAATGTTCATTTTTTCCTTCCACATTACTTCAGTTCCTGTGAAGGACCTGAAGGTTAATAAACTTCTTGAATGTGGTTTTGAGCACAATGAGGGGTGCAGTTTTTAGAATGGTGTCACTTTGGGGTATTTTCTGTCATAAAGGCCCATCAAAGTCACTTCAAATGTGATGTGGTCCCTATAAAAAAAAAAATGTTTTTGTAAATTTTGTTGGAAAAATGAGAAGTCGCTGGTCAACTTTTAACCCTTCTAACTTACTAACAAAAAAAAAATGTTTTAGTCTCTGTCACTAAGCGGTTAAGTGGCAAAAAAGAGATTGAAAATTGAATTTAAAAAAATAACGTTTTCAATTTCTGGTCTATGGACCAGTGTGAGGGCTTCTTTTTTTGTAAACTTGAGCTGACATTTTTAATCGATACCATTGGGGTACCATTTACGATGTTTTGATCGCTTCTTATGCAAGTATACGTGTAAGGATGCACAGCGGAAAGAAAAAATATATATAATATATATATTGTACACACATGTATATATATACACACATACTGTCAGTACGGAAAGTATTCAGACCTATTTACATTTTTCACTGTTTCACTGTAGCCATTTGGTAAATTCTAAAAAGTTCTTTTTTTCCTTATTAAAGTGCACTCTGCACCCCATCTTGACTGAAAAAAACAGAAATGTAGAAATGTTTGCAAATTTATTAAAAAAGAAAAACTGAAATATCACATGGTCATAAGTATTCAGACCCTTTGCTCAGACACTCATATATAAGTCACATGCTGTCCATTTCCTTGTGATCCTCCTTGAGATGGTTCTTCTCCTTCATTGGAGTTCAGCTGTGTTTAATTAAACTGATAGGACTTGATTTGGAAAAGCACACACCTGTCTATATAAGCACCTCACAGCTCACAGTGCATGTCAGACCAAATGAGAATCATGAGCTCAAAAGGAACTACCCAATGAGCTCAGAGACAGAATTGTGGCAAGGCACAGATCTGGCCAAGGTTACAAAAGAATTTCTGCATTACTCAAGGTTCCTAAGAGCACAGTGGCCTCCATAATCCTTAAATGAAAAAGAAGTTTGGGACCACCAGAAGTCTTCCTAGACCTGGCCGTCCAGTCAAACTGAGTAATCATGGGAGAAGAGCCTTGGTGAGACGTAAAGAATAACCCCAAGATCACTGTGGCTGAGCTCCAGAGATGCAGTAGGGAGATGGGAGAAAGTTCCACAAAGTCAACTATCACTGCAGCCCTCCACCAGTCAAGCCTTTATGGCAGAGTGGCACGACGGAAGCCTTTCCTCAGTGCAAGACATATGAAAGCCCGCATAGAGTTTGCTCAAAAACACATGAAGGACTCCCAGACTATGAGAAATAAGATTCTCTGGTCTGATGAGATGAAGATAGAACTTATGGGTGATAATTCTAAGCGGTATGTGTGGAGAAAATCAGGCACTGCTCATCACCTGCCAAATACAATCCCAACAGTGAAACATGGTAGTGGCAGCATCATGCTATAGGGGTGTTTTTCAGCTGCAGGGACAGGACGACTGGCTGCAATTGAAGGAAACATGAATGCGGCGAAGTACAGAGATATCCTGGATGAAAACCTCTTCCAGAGTGCTCTGGACCTCAGACTTGACCGAAGGTTCACCTTCCAACAAGACAAGCACCCTAAGCACACAGCTAAAATAACAAAGGAGTGACTTCAGAACAACTCTGTGACCGTTCTTGACTGGCCCAGCCAGAGCCCTGACCTAAACCCAATTGAGCATCTCTGGAGAGACCTGAAATGGCTGTCCACCAACGTTCACCATCCAACCTGACGGAACTGGAGAAGATCTGCAAGGAAGAATGGCAGAGGATCCCCAAATCCAGGTGTGAAAAACGTGTTGCATCATTCCCAAGAAGACTCATGACTGTACTAGCTCAAAAGGGTGCTTCTACTCAATACTGAGCAAAGGGTCTGAATACTTATTACCATGTGATATTTCACTTTTTCTTTAATAAATTTGCAAAACATTCTACATCTGTTTTTTTTCAGTGAAGATGGGGTGCAGAGTGTACTTTAATGAGAAAAAAATGAACTTTATACAATCTACCAAATGGCTGCAATGAAACAAAGAGTGAAAAATTTAAAGAGGTCTGAACACATTCCGTACCCACTGTATATAGGTATACAAACACACACACACACGTATAATTACCTTGTAATGTCTTCACATCCTATAGTGATGGGTGTCTCAATAGGGAAACTGCTGGTGGTACCAGCCTCTTGCGCGGTACCACCAGCAGAACACTGTCGCACCACATCCACACACTGTATGCTCCGTGCGCAGCCTCTTGCACGCTGCCCCGTCGCGAACAGACCTTACACGCCGCTGCCGGGATCAGCTGAATGATTCACTGACCGAAGCCATCTTTGTACAGGAGGAGCGCATGCACAGTTTTAATGTGATGCCGCTATTTTCCTGCACAAAGATGGTGGCGATCTGATTTACTGCGCCTGCGCGAATTCCACGTAGGCGCTGTCAATCATTCGGCTGATCCCGGCGGTGTTCTCAAAAGAGAGAACACATGAGGGAAGAAGACAGCACAGGGGTGGAGAGAGAGAGCAGACAAGGGGGAGAGAACATGGGGTAGACAGGTCAAAGAAGAGATCACGGGGGGGGGGGAGAGAGACAGAGCCCAGGGGGGGGGGGGAGAGACAGAGCCCGGGGGGGGGGGGGAGAGACAGAGCCCAGGGGGGGGGGGGGAGAGAGACAGAGGCCGCGGGGGGGGGGGGGAGAGACAGAGCCCAGGGGGGGGGGGGAGAGAGACAGAGCCCGGGGGGGGGGGGGAGAGAGACAGAGCCCAGTGGGGGGGGGGGGGAGAGAGAGACAGAGCCCGGGGGGGGGGAGAGAGAGAGACAGAGCCCGCGGGGGGGGGAGAGAGAGAGACAGAGCCCGCGGGGGGGGGAGAGAGAGAGACAGAGCCCGCGGGGGGGGGAGAGAGAGACAGAGCCCGGGGGGGGGGGGGAGAGAGACAGAGCCCGGGGGGGGAGAGAGAGACAGAGCCCGGGGGGGGAGAGAGAGACAGAGCCCGGGGGGGGGGGAGAGAGACAGAGCCCAGTGGGGGGGGGGGGGGAGAGAGAGACAGAGCCCGGGGGGGGGGAGAGAGAGAGACAGAGCCCGCGGGGGGGGGAGAGAGACAGAGCCCGCGGGGGGGGGAGAGAGAGACAGAGCCCGCGGGGGGGGGAGAGAGAGACAGAGCCCGGGGGGGGGGGGGGGAGAGAGACAGAGCCCGGGGGGGGGGGGGGGAGAGAGACAGAGCCCGGGGGGGGAGAGAGAGACAGAGCCCGGGGGGGGAGAGAGAGACAGAGCCCGGGGGGGGGGGGGAGAGAGACAGAGCCCGGGGGGGGGGGGGGAGAGAGACAGAGCCCAGGGGGGGGAGGGGGAGACATTGCCCGGGGGGGGGGGAGAGAGACAGAGCCCAGGGGGGGGGGGGGGAGAGAGACAGAGCCCAGGGGGGGGGGGGGGGAGAGAGACAGAGCCCAGGGGGGGGGGGGGGGGAGAGAGACAGAGCCCAGGGGGGGGGGGGAGAGAGACAGAGCCCAGGGGGGGGGGGGAGAGAGACAGAGCCCAGGGGGGGGGGGGGGAGAGAGACAGAGCCCAGGGGGGGGGGGGAGAGAGACAGAGCCCAGGGGGGGGGGGAGAGAGACAGAGCCCAGGGGGGGGGGGGGGAGAGAGACAGAGCCCAGGGGGGGGGGGAGAGAGACAGAGCCCAGGGGGGGGGGGAGAGAGACAGAGCCCAGGGGGGGGGAGAGAGACAGAGCCCAGGGGGGGGGAGAGAGAGACAGAGCCCAGGGGGGGGGAGAGAGAGACAGAGCCCGGGGGGGGGGGGGAGAGAGACAGAGCCCGGGGGGGGAGAGAGAGACAGAGCCCGGGGGGGGGGGAGAGAGACAGAGCCCGGGGGGGGGGGGGGAGAGAGACAGAGCCCGGGGGGGGGGGGGGAGAGAGACAGAGCCCGGGGGGGGGGGGGAGAGAGACAGAGCCCGGGGGGGGAGGGGGAGACATTGCCCGGGGGGGGGGGGGAGAGAGACAGAGCCCAGGGGGGGGGGGGAGAGAGACAGAGCCCAGGGGGGGGGGGAGAGAGACAGAGCCCGGGGGGGGGGAGAGAGACAGAGCCCGGGGGGGGGGGAGAGAGACAGAGCCCAGGGGGGGGGGGAGAGAGACAGAGCCCAGGGGGGGGGAGAGAGACAGAGCCCAGGGGGGGGGGAGAGAGACAGAGCCCAGGGGGGGGGGAGAGAGACAGAGCCCAGGGGGGGGGGAGAGAGACAGAGCCCAGGGGGGGGGAGAGACAGAGCCCAGGGGGGGAGAGAGACAGAGCCCAGGGGGGGAGAGAGAGAGACAGAGCCCAGGGGGGGGGGGGGAGAGAGAGAGACAGAGCCCAGGGAAAGGGGGGGAGAGAGACAGAGCCCAGGGAAAGGGGGGGGAGAGACAGAGCCCAGGGAAAGGGGGGGAGAGAGACAGAGCCCAGGGAAAGGGGGGGAGAGAGACAGAGCCCAGGGAGGGGGGGAGAGACAGAGCCCAGGGAAAGGGGGGGAGAGAGACAGAGCCCAGGGAAAGGGGGGGAGAGAGACAGAGCCCAGGGGGGGGGAGAGAGAGAGAGACAGAGCCCAGGGGGGGGGGAGAGAGAGAGACAGAGCCCAGGGGGGGGGGGGGGGGAGAGAGAGACAGAGCCCGGGGGGGGGGAGAGAGAGAGACAGAGCCCAGGGGGGGGGGGAGAGAGAGAGACAGAGCCCAGGGGGGGGGGGGGGGACAGAGCCCAGGGGGGGGGGGGGGAGGACAGAGCCCAGGGGGGGGGGGGGGGGAGGACAGAGCCCAGGGGGGGGGGGGGAGGACAGAGCCCAGGGGGGGGGGGAGGACAGAGCCAGGGGGGGGGGGGGGGAGGACAGAGCCCAGGGGGGGGGGGGACAGAGCCCGGGGGGGGGGGGGGGGAGGACAGAGCCCAGGGGGGGGGGGACAGAGCCCGGGGGGAGAGAGAGGCAGAGCCCACAGAGCCCAGGGGGGGGGGGGGGGAGGACAGAGCCCGGGGGGAGAGAGAGGCAGAGCCCAGGGGGGGGGGGGGGAGGACAGAGCCCGGGGGGAGAGAGAGGCAGAGCCCGGGGGGGGGGGGAGAGGCAGAGCCCGGGGGGAGAGAGACAGAGCCCAGGGGGGGGGGGAGAGAGACAGAGCCCAGGGGGGGGAGAGAGACAGAGCCCAGGGGGGGGAAAAGACAGAGCCCAGGGGGGGGGAGAGAGACAGAGCCCAGGGGGGGGAGAGACAGAGCCCAGGGGGGGGGGGGGGGAGAGACAGAGCCCAGGGGGGGGGGGGAGGACAGAGCCCAGGGGGGGCACCCAGGGGGGGGGGAGGACAGAGCCCAGGGGGGGGGGTGAGACAGAGCCCAGGGGGGGGGGGAGAGACAGAGCCCAGGGGGGGGGGGAGAGACAGAGCCTGGGGGAGAGAGAAGGCAGAGCCCAGGGGGGGGGGGGAGAGGCAGAGCCCGGGGGGGGGGGAGAGGCAGAGCCCGGGGGGGGGGGGGGAGAGGCAGAGCCCGGGGGAGAGAGACAGAGCCCAGGGGGGGGGGGAAGAGACAGAGCCCGGGGGGGGGGAGAGAGAGACAGAGCCAGGGGGGGGGGGAGAGGACAGCCCCGGGGGGAAAGAGAGAGACAGAGCCCGGGGGGGGGGAGAGAGAGAGACAGAGCCCAGGGGGGGGAGAGAGAGAGACAGAGCCCGGGGGGGGGAGAGAGAGAGACAGAGCCCAGGGGGGGGGGGGAGAGAGAGAGACAGAGCCCGGGGGGGGGGGAGAGAGAGAGAGACAGAGCCCAGGGGGGGGGAGAGAGAGAGACAGAGCCCAGGGGGGGGAGAGAGAGAACAGAGCCAGGGGGGGGGGAGGACAGAGCCCAGGGGGGGGGGAGGACAGAGCCCAGGGGGGGGGGGGGGAGGACAGAGCCCAGGGGGGGAGGACAGAGCCCAGGGGGGGGGGGGAGGACAGAGCCCAGGGGGGGGGGACAGAGCCCGGGGGGGAGAGAGACAGAGCCCGGGGGGGGGAGAGAGACAGAGCCCGGGGGGGGGGGAGAGACAGAGCCCGGGGGGGGGGGAGAGAGACAGAGCCCAGGGGAGGGGGGAGAGAGACAGGAGCCCCGGGGGGGGGGGAGAGAGACAGAGCCCAGGGGGGGGGGGGAGAGAGACAGAGCCCAGGGGGGGGGAGAGAGACAGAGCCCAGGGGGGGGGGGGGAGAGACAGAGCCCAGGGGGGGGAGAGAGAGACAGAGCCCAGGGGGGGGGGGGGAGAGAGAGACAGAGCCCAGTAGGGGGGGGGGAGAGAGAGACAGAGCCCAGTGGGGGGGGGGAGAGAGAGAGACAGAGCCCAGTGGGGGGGGGGAGAGAGAGAGACAGAGCCCAGTGGGGGGGGGGGAGAGAGAGAGACAGAGCCCAGTGGGGGGGGGGGGAGAGAGAGAGACAGAGCCCAGTGGGGGGGGGGAGAGAGAGAGACAGAGCCCAGTGGGGGGGGGGGGGGAGAGAGAGAGACAGAGCCCAGGGGGGGGGGGAGAGAGAGAGAGACAGAGCCCAGGGGGGGGGGGAGAGAGAGAGACAGAGCCCAGGGGGGGGGGAGAGAGAGAGAGACAGAGCCCAGGGGGGGGGGGAGAGAGAGAGACAGAGCCCAGGGGGGGGGGAGAGAGAGAGAGACAGAGCCCAGGGGGGGGGGGAGAGAGAGAGACAGAGCCCAGGGGGGGGGGGGAGAGAGAGAGACAGAGCCCAGGGGGGGGGAGAGAGAGAGACAGAGCCCAGGGGGGGGGGAGAGAGAGAGACAGAGCCCAGGGGGGGGGGGGAGAGAGAGAGACAGAGCCCAGGGGGGGGGGGGAGAGAGAGACAGAGCCCAGTGGGGGGGGGAGAGAGAGAGACAGGGCCCAGGGGGGGGGGGAGAGAGAGACAGAGTCCAGGGGGGGGGAGAGAGAGAGACAGAGCCCGGGGGGGGGGAGAGAGAGAGACAGAGCCCGGGGGGGGGGAGAGAGAGAGACAGAGCCCAGGGGGGGGGGGGGGGGAAGAGAGAGACAGAGCCAGGGGGGGGGGGGGGGAAGAGAGAGACAGAGCCCAGGGGGGGGGGAGAGAGAGAGAGAGACAGAGCCCAGGGGGGGGGGAGAGAGAGGACAGAGCCCAGGGGGGGGGGAGAGAGAGAGAGCCCAGGGGGGGGGAGAGAGAGAGACAGAGCCCAGGGGGGGGGGGGGACAGGCCCAGGGGGGGGGGGGGACAGAGCCCGGGGGGAGAGAAGCAGAGCCCAGGGGGGGGGGAGAGAGAGACAGAGCCCAGGGGGGGGGGGGAGAGAGAGACAGAGCCCAGGGGGGGGGGAGAGAGAGACAAAGCCCAGGGGGGGGGGAGAGAGAGACAGAGCCCAGGGGGGGGGGAGAGAGAGACAGAGCCAGGGGGGGGGGAGAGAGACAGAGCCCAGGGGGGGGGGAGAGAGAGAGACAGAGCCCAGGGGGGGGGGGAGAGAGAAAGAGACAGAGCCCAGGGGGGGGGGGGGGGGGGAGAGAGAGAGAGACAGAGCCCAGGGGGGGGAGAGAGAGAGAGACAGAGCCCAGGGGGGGGGGGAGAGAGAGAGACAGAGCCCAGGGGGGGGGGGGAGAGAGAGAGACAGAGCCCAGGGGGGGGGGAGAGAGAGACAGAGCCAGTGGGGGGGGGGGAGAGAGAGACAGGGCCCAGGGGGGGGGGAGAGAGAGAGACAGAGCCCAGGGGGGGGGGAGAGAGAGAGACAGGGCCCAGGGGGGGGGAGAGAGAGAGACAGAGCCCAGGGGGGGGGAGAGAGAGAGACAGAGCCGGGGGGGGGGGGGAGAGAGAGAGACAGAGCCCAGGGGGGGGGGGGGGAGAGAGAGACAGAGCCCAGGGGGGGGGGGGAGAGAGAGAGAGACAGAGCCCAGGGGGGGGGGGAGAGAGAGAGACAGAGCCCAGGGGGGGGGGGAGAGAGAGAGACAGAGCCCAGGGGGGGGGAGAGAGAGACAGAGCCCAGGGGGGGGGGAGAGAGAGAGACAGAGCCAGGGGGGGGGGGGACAGAGCCTAGGGGGGGGGGGGACAGAGCCCGGGGGAGAGAGAGGCAGAGCCCAGGGGGGGGGGGGAGAGGCAGAGCCCAGGGGGGGGGGGAGAGAGACAGAGCCCAGGGGGGGGGGGGGGAGAGAGACAGAGCCCAGGGGGGGAGAGAGAGACAGAGCCCAGGGGGGGGGGAGAGAGACAGAGCCCAGGGGGGGGGGGAGAGACAGAGCCCAGGGGGGGGGAGAGACAGAGCCCAGGGGGGGGGGGAGAGAGAGACAGAGCCCAGGGGGGGGGGGGGGGAGAGACAGAGCCCAGGGGGGGAGAGAGAGACAGAGCCCAGGGGGGGGGGGGGGGAGGAGGCAGAGCCCAGGGGGGGGGGGAGAGAGACAGAGCCCAGGGGGGGGGGGGAGAGAGACAGAGCCCAGGGGGGGGGAGAGACAGAGCCAGGGGGGGGGGAGAGACAGAGCCCAGGGGGGGGGGAGAGACAGAGCCCAGGGGGGGGGGGGGAGAGAGAGACAGAGCCCAGGGGGGGGGGAGAGACAGAGCCCAGGGGGGGAGAGAGAGACAGAGCCCAGGGGGGGGGAGAGAGAGACAGAGCCCAGGGGGGGGGAGAGAGAGACAGAGCCCAGTGGGGGGGGGGAGAGAGAGAGACAGAGCCCAGTGGGGGGGGGAGAGAGAGAGACAGAGCCCAGTGGGGGGGGGAGAGAGAGACAGAGCCCAGTGGGGGGGGGGAGAGAGAGACAGAGCCCAGTGGGGGGGGGAGAGAGAGAGACAGAGCCCAGTGGGGGGGGGGAGAGAGAGAGACAGAGCCCAGTGGGGGGGGGGGAGAGAGAGAGACAGAGCCCAGGGGGGGGGGGAGAGAGAGAGACAGAGCCCAGGGGGGGGGGGGAGAGAGAGAGACAGAGCCCAGGGGGGGGGGGGGAGAGAGAGAGACAGAGCCCAGGGGGGGGGGAGAGAGAGAGACAGAGCCCAGGGGGGGGGGGAGAGAGAGAGACAGGGCCCAGGGGGGGGGGGAGAGAGAGAGACAGAGCCCGGGGGGGGGGGGAGAGAGAGAGACAGAGCCCAGGGGGGGGGGGAGAGAGAGAGAGACAGAGCCCAGGGGGGGGGGAGAGAGAGAGACAGAGCCCAGGGGGGGGGGAGAGAGAGAGACAGAGCCCAGGGGGGGGGGGAGAGAGAGAGACAGAGCCCAGGGGGGGGGGGAGAGAGAGAGACAGAGCCCAGGGGGGGGGGGGGGACAGAGCCCAGGGGGGGGGGGAGGACAGAGCCCGGGGGGAGAGAGAGGCAGAGCCCAGGGGGGGGGGGGAGAGGCAGAGCCCAGGGGGGGGGGGGGGAGAGAGAGACAGAGCCCAGGGGGGGGGGGGAGAGACAGAGCCCAGGGGGGGGGGAGAGAGAGACAGAGCCCAGGGGGGGAGGAGAGAGAGACAGAGCCCAGGGGGGGGGGGGAGAGAGACAGAGCCCAGGGGGGGGGGGGAGAGAGACAGAGCCCAGGGGGGGGGGGGAGAGAGACAGAGCCCAGGGGGGGGGGAGAGAGAGACAGAGCCCAGGGGGGGGGGAGAGAGAGACAGAGCCCAGGGGGGGGGGAGAGAGAGACAGAGCCCAGGGGGGGGGGAGAGAGAGACAGAGCCCAGGGGGGGGGGAGAGAGACAGAGCCCAGGGGGGGGGGGAGAGAGAGACAGAGCCCAGGGGGGGGGGGAGAGAGACAGAGCCCAGGGGGGGGGAGAGAGACAGAGCCCAGGGGGGGGGGAAAGAGAGCCCAGGGGGGGGAGAGAGAGAGACAGAGCCCAGGGGGGGGGGGAGAGAGAGAGAGAGAGAGCCCAGGGGGGGGGAGAGAGAGAGAGACAGAGCCCAGGGGGGGGGGGAGAGAGAGAGAGACAGAGCCCAGGGGGGGGGGGGGGGAGAGAGACAGAGCCCAGGGGGGGGGGGGGAGAGAGACAGAGCCCAGGGGGGGGGGGGGGAGACATCCGGCCTCCATCTAGTACATACATAACAACCAGGGCTGTGGAGTCAGAATAAAATGGACGGACTCAGACTCCTAATATATATAATAAATTGGGTACAGTAGTTCAATGCAGAATGTGCTGAATATTTTTTCATAGGAATTTGAGAAAGTTATGAAATGTCCTATAAATGGTTGTTCTATTCCTGATCTAAGGCTACATTCACACACAGCGTTTTTGCTGCGTTTTTTGAGGATAAGTTTTTCAGCGGCAAAAGCAGAACAGTTTTTTAAAAAACCGCATCACCTGAAAGGTTTTTGAGCTCATAATGTTTTCAATAGCAAAAGCAGATTAGAGAAACGCCGCACAAACTGACATGCTCATTCTTTGTGAGGATCCGTTTTTGAGCTCACTGACAGCGTGAGAAAATTCTCCTGCGCTTGCCGTGAGCGCAGGAGAATTCTCTCACGTTCACCGCATGCGCAGGAGAATTCTCCCACGCTGTCAGTGACTTGCATGAGGTGAGCTGAGTTCATTGAACATGCACTCGGCTCATCTGGATGCCGTCACAGCCAGACACTGAGGAGCGCAAGCATGCCTGTGCTTCTCAGTGTCTGCGGCATGGCAAGCTGGATGGCAGCTTTCGGCTGCGATCCAGCCTGTCATGTGAATGTAGCAGAGCTGGAGCTGTCCTGGGAACCATGGAAAGGTAAGGATGATGTTGGTTTATTATTTTACTTTTATTGCAGAAGACATTGGCTTCAGCTGGAATGGGCGTGATGGTAAGTATGGTTTAATTTAGAACAATAAAGAATTGTGTGTTTATTTCAATTAAAGGACTTTATTCTGAGTGTTTGTGTTTTTTTTAACTTTGACTATGGGGTTAGAAATGGGGGTGTCTTATAGACGCCTCTCCATTACTAACCTGGGCTTGATGTCAGCTGGCATTATAAGCGGACGTCAACCCCAGCCCTATTACCCCACTGCCACTGCTACAGGGCAGTGGGAAGAGAGAGGCTAAGTGCCAGAATTGGCGCATGCTATGGATGCGCCATTTCTGGGGCAGCTGATGGCTAGTGTTTCTAGCCTGGGAGGGGGCCAATATTCATGGCACCCTTCCTGGGCTATTAATATCAGCCCCCAGCTGTCTGCCTAGCCTTTGCTAGCTATTAAAATAGGGTGGACCCCATGTCATTTTTTTGGGGGTCCCCCATTTTAATAGCTAGTAAAGGCTAGGTATTCAGCTGGGGGCTGATATTAGTAACCTGGGAAGCTCCGTGGGTATTACCCCCTTCCCAGACTTCAAACATCTGCCCCAGCCATCTGCTTAACCTCCGCTAGAGACTAAAATTACGGGGAACCCCACGCCAATTTTTTTTTTTTTAATAAATCCTTTATTTTAACACTAAATGACAAGTACAGTAATCAACACTATCACTGTACTTATTATATATATGACTGACATGTTTCTATCTATCTAATCTATGTGTGATGCTCTATTTTTTCTGTTATAAATTGTCGGGTACCGCTGCTGAATTGCCGGCCGGCTATTTTAAAGAGACTGTGCATGAAAACACTATTATTTTTTTTAATAAATCCTTTAACACTAAATGACAAATACAGTAACCAACACTATCACTGTACTTATTATATATATGACTGACATGTTTCTATCTATCTAATCTATGTGTGATACTCTATTCTTTCTGTTCTGAATTGTCGGGTACCGATGCTGAATTACCGGCCGGCTTTTTTAAAGAGAGTGTCTTCTGAGCAGTTCATCAGCTTTTGGGCACCTTTGAAGGTGTTTTTTATGTGTTTTTATTTGCCTGCCATTGGTTTTAACGGTGTTCGACAGTGTTCTAAGGTGTTCGACGAACAGTTCAACGAACATCCCGTTGTTCGACGAACCGAACCCGAACACTACGAGGGTGGCTCAACACTAGAGCCGAGGTCATGTCCAATGAACTCGGTTCACCTCATGCATGTCACTGACAGCGTGGGAAAATTCTCCAGCGCTTGCCGTGAGCGCAGGAGAATTCTCTCACGCTGGGATGGCATTCTGATGACAGGCTGGATCACAGGTGAGCGCTGCCATCCAGCTTGTCATCCTTCAGAGACACTGCAGAGCTCAGGCATTATGGGAACTTCCGATTCCGGTATTCAATATTCTAAAAGTATTGTATTGGAACTCAGTATCGGAACGCCGATACCGCGAATATCGGTCGATACCCCATACTTCAGTATCGGAATGCTCAACACTAGTGATCACTATAATTAAAGCGACCCGAGCAAATGCAACCATACTACATAACAATAACATGCAATAAAGTATAACAAATATATATTATGCATATAATAAATATCCACAGTAACCTTATGTGATTCCCAATACCTATTAGAGGGGAAATCATCTCCAAATGTCTGGCAATTACCTGACAAATTTATCATACCAATCATTTAAGGGTTCAGCAGTATGGGATCAAGAGACTAGAAAAAATATACGAAGCAAGTCAGAGAAAACGAGCCCCACACGTATTGCTGCAAAGGTGTAATCTTACATCCTGTAAGACCTAGCTATAGTAAAATTTCAGCAGCGCAATTAAGATTTATCATGCGTACTAGAAAAGTATGTATAATTACACCAAAGCGCATTTGCAGCAGGATCCATCAGGTGCAGCAGATGACAGGTCTTTTACCCATACTTAGTGCAATTGCAAACGTCAGAAACCCTACTATATACACTGCTCAAAAAAATAAAGGGAACACTCAAATAACACATCCTAGATCTGAATGAATGAAATATTCTCATTGAATACTTTGTTCTGTACAAAGTTGAATGTGCTGACAACAAAATCACACAAAAATCATCAATGGAAATCAAATTTATTAACCAATGGAGGCCTGGATTTGGAGTCACCCCCAAAATTAAAGTGGAAAAACACACTACAGGCTGATCCAACTTTGATGTAATGTCCTTAAAACAAGTCAAAATGAGGCTCAGTATTGTGTGTGGCCTCCACGTGCCTGTATGACCTCCCTACAATGCCTGGGCATGCTCCTGATGAGGTTGCGGATGGTCTCCTGTGGGATCTCCTCCCAGACCTGGACTAAAGCATCCGCCAACTCCTGGACAGTCTGTGGTGCAACGTGACGTTGGTGGATGGAGCGAGACATGATGTCCCAGATGTGCCCAATCGGATTCAGGTCTGGGGAACGGGTGGGCCAGTCCATAGCTTCAATGCCTTCATCTTGCAGGAACTGCTGACACACTCCAGCCACATGAGGTCTGGCATTGTCCTGCATTAGGAGGAACCCAGGACCAACCGCAGCAGCATATGGTCTCACAAGGGGTCCGAGGATCTCATCTCGGTACCTAATGGCAGTCAGGCTACCTCTGGCGAGCACTCCAAAGAAATGCCACCCCACACCATTACTGACCCACTGCCAAACCGATCATGCTGAAGGATGTTGCAGGCAGCAGATCGCTCTCCACGGCGTCTCCAGACTGTCACGTGTCACATGTGCTCAGTGTGAACCTGCTTTCATCCGTGAAGAGCACAGGGCGCCAGTGGCGACTTTGCCAATCCTGGTGTTCTGTGGCAAATGCCAAGCATCCTGCACGGTGTTGGGCTGTGAGCACAACCCCCAACATGCACATTGGTGGCCTGCTGGAGGTCATTTTGCAGGGCTCTGGCAGTGCTCCTCCTGTTCCTCCTTGCACAAAGGCAGAGGTAGCAGTCCTGCTGCTGAGTTGTTGCCCTCCTACGGCCCCCATCCACGTCTCCTGGTGTACTGGCCTGTCTCCTGGTAGCGCCCCCAGCCTCTGGACACTACGCTGACAGACACAGCAAACCTTCTTGCCACAGCTCGCATTGATGTGCCATCCTGGATGAGCTGCACTACCTGAGCAACTTCTGTGGGTTGTAGAGTCCGTCTTATGCTACCACGAGTGTGAAAGCACAACCAACATTCAAAAGTGACCAAAACATCAGCCAGAAAGCATTGGTACTGAGATGTGGTCTGTGGTCCTCACCTGCAGAACCACTCCATAATTGAGGGTGTCTTGATAATTGCCAATAATTTCGATCTACTGTCTATTCCATTTACACAACAGCATGTGAAATTGATTGTCAATCAGTGTTGCTTCCTAAGTGGACAGTTTGATTTCACAGAAGTTTGATTTACTTGGAGTTATATTCTGTTTGTGTTCCCTTTATTTTTTTGAGCAGTGAATATAGGCACAGATCAGTCAGGTGCGCTAGATGGGCGTATCAAAGCGCATTTACAACAGTCAACATAACTGAGCATGCGCCCAGGAAAACGTCACTCCAGCAAGCTGGTTCCGGTAAAAAGGAGCCATAATCACGTTTCCCGGGTACATGTGCAGTTATGTTTTGTGCTCTGCCTGCAATACGGCAGAGTAAAGTGCGCCTGCATTAGCCGACGATGCTAATGCGCAGGTGTGAGATCTCTTTTGGCTATGTGAATGATGCTGGACGTGTTATCCACATGAATCAAAGCCGGAGGACAGCTTTTGGGGGCAAAGAAGCGACACAGATGACGAGAAATGATGCCCATCGGACCGGACCAAAGGCATTTACAGAGCGGGAGACAACAAAAAGGTATTTTTGGTGGTACACAGGAGGAGTTAGGGCATGATGGACACATTTAAGTAATGCAGTACAGGCGCTGAGAAGGTGGTGGATTTGGTTTACACACACTAAAAATTGGTAACAAGATCCCTTCAAATCTTTTTTTACACCATTTAAAAACTTGTCAACTCAGTCACTGGAGGCTGCCATTGTCATTTTCTATTGTGCGAGTGTCAGAGCAAAACACTTACACATAGCAAATACGGCAGCCACAGGGCATGGAAAGCTGCAGTCGGTGTCCGCCCCGATTTCGTATGCCTGGGCTGCATTAGCTATGAATGAGCATGCCCTCAGCCGTGCCTAGTTATAGCTATCTTATGGTAGCTCAGCACTCAGCACTAGGGCTGAGGCAGTGACTTCATGAGTGGCATCCATAGGCGGATTATAATGAGGGCAATCCGGGCTACCGCCCGGGGCCTCGGGTCTCCAGTGGGACTATGGCCGGATTGCCCTCATTATATGTGCGGCCCCGCGGCACATACCGGCAGACAGTGGCGGGGGGGGGTGCCCCCGGACCACTCCCCCAGCAGCGGTGCACGGCCGCTGCTTCTTCTTCGGCCGGGCCAGCACTGCAGCAGTTAACTTCCTTGTGTGATGGCCCGGCCGCGTCACTGCTAGGAGACACGGCCCTGTGCGCGGCCGTGTCTCCTAGCTGTGACGTCACGCAGTGCGCGCCCGGCCTGCACTGCTACTTACCACCGGAGAGGAACAGGAGCCAGGAGGACTGGAGCCGAGCCGGGGGATGGTGAGTGTGTGTGTGTGAGAGAGAGTGTGTATATGTGTGTGTGTGTGTGTGTGTATGTATGTGTATGCATGTATGTATGTATGTATGTATGTGTGTGCAGGCAGATATCATTGTGTGATGTCTGTTTATATGTATTTTTGTGTTTCAAATGTGTTTATGCGTGTATGTATATGTCTGTATATGTTTGTGTGCGTGACTGCGTGCGGCCTCCTGCTGAGTATAGATGGCGCCGTGCGGCCTCCTGCTGTCTCTGGAGGGGGGGCCGTGCGGCCTCCCGCTGTGTATAGATGGCACCGTGCGGCTCCCTGCTGTGTATAGATGGCACAGTGCGGCCTCCCGCTGTGTCTAGATGGCTCCGTGCGGGCTCCCTGCTGTGTCTAGATGGCTCCGTGCGGGCTCCCTGCTGTGTATAGATGGCTCCGTGTGGCCTCCTGCTGTGTATAGATGGCTCTGTGCGGCCTCCCGCTGTGTATAGATGGCTCCGTGCGGCCTCCCGCTGTGTACAGATGGCTACGTGCGGCCTCCCGCTGTGTACAGATGGCTACGTGCGGCCTCCCGCTGTGTACAGATGGCTACGTGCGGCCTCCCGCTGTGTATAGAATAGCGCCGTGCGGCCTCCCGCTGTGTATAGATGGTGCCGTGCGGCCTCCCGCTGTGTATAGATGGCGCCGTGCGGCCTCCCGCTGTGTATAGATGGCGCCGTGCGGCCTCCCGCTGTGTATAGATGGCGCCGTGCGGCCTCCCGCCGTGTATAGATGGCTACGTGTGCTCAATATTGAGTCATACAATTAATGTAAGGCTATGTGCCCACGATGCAGAAATGCTCCGGATTTTTGAGCGTTTCTGCATCTCCCTGGCAGAAAAAACGCATGCGGATTGTACATGCGGATGTGAAGCGTTCTTCACATGCATTTCCGCATGCGGGTTGACAAGCGCTTTCCAAGCGATTTTAGCATCACTTGGAAAGTGCTTGACAACTTGGTCACACTATATAAATCCATGCAACCGGCATGGATTTATATAGTGTGACCGTAAAAGAATGGTAAAAAATAAATATATACTTACCTTCTGATGGCCTGCCGACGTCAGCGGTCGCGTGACCCATCACATGACTAAATGACGTCACGGCAGGTCCTTTTCAGACCATCGCGAGCTGCCGGCAAGCCAGAACGCATCGGATAAAGACACCGGGGGCCATCAGAAGGTAAGTATAATATTTATTTTTTATTTTATTCTTTTTTTTACAGGTTCTATGGTACCCGGGTCCGGAGGAGAGTCTCCTCTTCTCCAAACCCGGGTACCATCCGCACATTGAAACGCATGGATTCTGCATGTACAGATGCAGTCTTGCGGATTACATGCATTCCAATGCAAGTCAATGGCGGCGAAAGCGCCGCGCTTCCGCAAAATAATTGTTAGTGCTGCGGATTTTTCCGCAATGATAATCCGCAGCGGAAATTTCCGCAGCATGTGCACAGCACATGCGGATTATCATTGGGGAACATGGCAGACCTTCTACTAGAGATGAGCGTTGTTCTACTCGAACTGTTCGCCAATCTCAAATTCGAGCTGTTTTGGGCGGTGTTCGAGCCGTTCGGCGAACACTAACAATTTGAGAAAAATTCGGCTGTTCGAGGTTATGTTCGATAACTGTTCGTGCACCAAAATCATAACTGGATTTTTTCTCAGTAATGATGAAAATTAATGTTAATACGCAGTTTGAGTGTACAGCGGGGTGGGGGGAGGGGCAGGGGATGGATCTCTGCAGGAACAATGAAGATCTCCATTTTTTTTTCTCTTTCCCGCATTTACAGTGGGGAGGTGCAATCTGTCAGCCTATCAGCAGCGCACACACGGAGCGAAGTGCTTTTTTTCACACAAGCAAGGGCATGTGTCATTGGCAGTGTATGTCACATGTCCTTGCCCTATAAGACCAAGCCATTTTCCCCGTCGCCACCATTTTCTCACTGCTGCAGCTGCGTGTTAGACGGCACCGCTGTTGCTGTGTGCGCTATACCTTGTTAATTTCAAGCCAATTTTCGCACAAATATACAGATAGCTTGGGAGTAGGGAATAGTTGTGATTGCAGTCCTTTTAAGGACTAGGTTACAGCATTTCCTACGACTTTTATCAGGGAGGTCTGTGCTCTTAAATAGATAGGTTGTGGGAGTAAAGACTAATTGTAATTGGAGTCCTTTTCAGGACTAGGTTACATCAGTTCCTATCAGTTTTTGCCAGGCAGGTCTGTGCCAGTGCTGTGCAAGTTTTTTTCACAGCATTTGGCTGAATCTAGCAAAGCTAATCCTTTTTGGCCTATTGCAGAGTGTGTTAGTCAGTGGAGTAGCCTATCTGTGTTGCAAGATATACCACCTGTGTATAGAATACCAATTTTTTTACTGCACCTAGTGAAGTAAAATCTTTTGGGCATAGCATCATTCTATTAGTCCATCTATACTGACCTCCATCAGGTTGCAAATTCAAAATTTTTATCTGCATCTACAGTACCTCTGAAAAAATATTTGGGCTTCTAGCTGTGTGTGGGACTTGTTGTATTAGTCCATCTATACTGACCTCCATCAGGTTGCAAACTGAATATATTTTTTTCTGCATCTACCTCTGAAAAAATATTGGGCTTCTAGCTGTGTGTGGGACTTGTTGTATTAGTCCATCTATACTGACCTCCATCAGGTTGCAAACTGAATATATTTTTTTCTGCATCTACCTCTGAAAAAATATTGGGCTTCTAGCTGTGTGTGGGACTTGTTGTATTAGTCCATCTATACTGACCTCCATCAGGTTGCAAATTGAATATAATTTTTTTCTGCATCTAACCCAGCCAATAGTTTTGGCCTAATACCACAGTTTGGCCACTCAGCTCTGCTCGGTTACCATCCATTGTTTTTTTGTGCGAACAACTCCAGAGTTGTGAATTAGTTAACCACCAAAATGAGTGGAAAAAGGCCTGCTGCTGGTGGAAAGGGGAATAGGCGTGTTGGGAAGGGGAAAAAAGGTTGTGTCCGTGGGGTAGGTGTTAAAGCAACAGTAACATCTGCAGAAGAAAGACCATCTTCCAGCCAAACTAAAATGTCTACTTCTTTTAGCGGACAATGTGATAAGATCCCTTTCTTACGGCCACGCCAATCGCTACAAATTCCAGATGAGGCACAAAAACAGCAGGTGCTTCAACGGATATCAAGTGCTCCTTTAAGTGGGCTCTCCTCCACATCAACTTCAACATCACAAATACTCCAGTCCTCAAAGGTGTCACCCAAATCGCACTTGCTTCCTCACAGCTCCCAAATCTCCAGCTGCCCGTCTGAGTATGAGGTAGAACAGATGGTTGAGTCTGCAGAGCTGTTTACTCATACTATAGCCTGGGAATCAGAGGTCGACTCCAGCGCTTCTGTGAATCCAGACGAGGAAATGATCTGCACTGATGCCCAGAATCTTTGAGTCGGATCCAGGACCAGACGCAGAAGGTTCTGACCATAATGTAGACCCTCATTCCCAAACTGTAACTCCTGTTGGTGGAGACAATGAGGAAGACTATGATAAGACTCAAATACCTGATTGGAGCGACAACTTTAGTTTTTTGTCAGGGCAGGAACAGGTTGGCTCTGAGGACGACGGGTGTAATAACACACAGGGTGATGATGATGAGGTTGGAGATCCCACTTACTGTCAACCCACAGTCAGCCAAGAGATGAGGTCAGCAGAGGAGGTGGAGGAAGATGCTAGTGACGACGAGGTCAGGTTGCGCCTTCCTGGACAGAGACGTAGTACTGGAAGCACGTCAACAACTGCATCCTCAAACACAACTCTGCCTCTCACCACAAGTCGTGGTGGCTCTTCAGGTCGCATGGGTGCTAAGCCTTGCATAGCCTGGGCATTTCTTCAGATCGATAAAGATGACCCAACTCGTGTTATCTGTAACATTTGTCAGCAAAAGCTAAGTAGAGGCCAAAAAATACATAGTTTGAGTACTTCATGCATGAACCGGCACATGGACATGAAGCATAAGTTGCAGTGGGAAGCTCAGTGTGCTACAATGCGGCCTAGCCGACCGGGCCAACCACCGTCTGCCATATCTTGTGCATCCGCGGCCTCTTCATCCTCTGTGACTAGGGGGACAGCAGTCACACCTGTTTTGGGGCGCAGACCTGCCACCTCTTTACCCGCAACAGCCAGCGTGATTGGCAGGTCATCATTTTCTTTGGAGGTGGTAACACCAGCTGGTGTTGAGCGCTGTCCGACATCGATAGCACCACCTTTGGATCAAGGCAACCTAACATGTCCGCCTGCATCTTCCTCACAGACCGGCAGTTTGCCGGGGACACCCTTATCAACCCCGTCTAAGCACAATAGCCAGCCCTCAGTCCCTCAGATGTGGACAAGTAAAAGACCATTTCCTCCTAGCCATGAGAAAGCTAAGAGGTTGAATTTCACCATCTGCAAGCTCTTGGCTACAGAAATGCTGCCTTTCCGCCTGGTGGACACAGAGGATTTTCGAGACCTTATGTCCGTCGCAGTGCCCCAGTACCAGATGCCCAGTCGGCACTACTTCTCAAAGAAAGGTGTGCCTGCGCTCCACCAGCATGTCGCACACAACATCACCGCTTCTTTGAGAAACTCTGTGTGTGACAGGGTGCATTTCACCACAGACACTTGGACGAGTAGGCATGGACAGGGGCGTTACATGTCGCTGACTGGGCACTGGGTAACTATGGTGACAGCAGGACAAGGGGCTGCTGTCCAAGTCTTGCCGTCCCCACGAGTTGTGCGTCAATCCTCTTTATGTCAAAGTTCCTCCACTGCTTCTGCCTCCTCAACCTCCTCTCGGTCTTCCACCTGCACCCAAAGCCTGTCTGGTCATGCCACAAGCTTTCTAACTGCGCAGAAGGGATCCTGCACACCTCCTTACTATGCTGGCAGTAGGGCTCAACGTCATCAGGCGGTTTTTACTTTGAAATGTCTGGGAAATGTGAGTCACACAGCTGAGGAGTTGTGGTCAGCTCTGGAGAACCAATTTCATGAATGGTTGTCTCCACTGGACCTGAAACCAGGGAAGGCCGTGTGCGACAATGCTGCAAACCTGGGTGCGGCCCTTCGCCGGGGCAATGTCACACACGTGCCTTGTATGGCTCACGTGTTGAACCTGGTTGTCCAGCAATTTTTAGCCCACTATCCCAGACTAGATGGCCTTCTGCAGAGGGCACGGTCGCTGTGTGCTCTCTTCCGCCGTTCGCATCCCGCAGCTCAGCGACTTACATCTCTACAGAAGTCGTTGGGCCTGCCACTTCACCGGCTAAAATGCGATGTGCCTACCCGGTGGAATTCAACTCTGCACATGTTGCAGCGACTGTGGCAGCACCGACAAGCCCTGGTGCAATGCGTTCTGACGTATAGCCTGGGCCAACGAGATTCAGAGGTGGGGCAAATCACGCTGGAGGAGTGGTCTCAGATCAGGGACCTATGCACCCTTCTGCACAGTTTTGAAATGGCGACGAAGATGTTTAGTGCTGACGATGCCATTATCAGCATGACTATTCCGGTGATTTACATGCTGGAGCACATGTTAAACAGAATTCGGAGTCAGGTGGTGGCACAAGAGGAGGTGGAGGAAGTAGAGGAGGAGGAGTTGTATGCGGAAGGGCTAACATCTACAAGGTCCAGACGGTCGGCAGCACCAAGGCGGCAGGTATGTGAGGGTGGGGGAGATGGTTTTACCAGGGCGCATGGTAGCAGCCAAACTAGTGAGGAAGGTGCAGGAGCCCAGGAAGAAGTGGAGGACGAACTGATGGAAGACTCATCAGATGAGGGAGACCTTGATCACATTTCTGTTGTGCGAGGTTGGGGGGAGAGGACAGAGGAAGGAAGCATGATTGCTACCTCGCCACCAACACAACAGGGACTTGGTGCTCCTGGATGCGCAACACACGAGTGCCTTCTTGCTGCACTACCTGCAACATGACCCTCGAATTGTGAGAATTAGAAATAATCCTGACTACTGGGTTGCCACACTGTTAGATCCCCGGTACAAAAGTAAATTTGCAGAAATTATTCCTGCCATAGAAAGGGATGCACGCATGCAGGAGTATCAGCAGAGACTGTTGCAGAATCTTACATGTGCTTTTCCACAAAATACCAGTGGTGCACGTAGTGAATCTCACAGTTCCAACTTGCCAACCGTGGGACCGTCAAGTGTTCAGCACTCAAACCGTAACAGAACCACAGTATCTGCTGGTAACATCAATTTTGCGGAATCATTTCACCACTTTTTTAGCCCATCCTTTGCAAGGCCACAGGAGACAAGAAGTCTGACACATAGTCAACGCCTAGAGACGATGGTACAGGAGTATCTCCAAGTAAACATTGAAGCCACGACTGTGTCACTGGACCCTTGCTCTTTTTGGGCTTCCAATCTGGATAAATGGCCGGAGCTAGCCACTTACGCCTTGGAGATCTTGTCATGCCCCGCAGCCAGCGTTCTGTCTGAACGTGTGTTCAGCGCTGCTGGTGGTGTGCTGACAGATAAGCGCACGCGGCTCTCCACTGATAATGTAGACAGACTCACGTTCATAAAGATGAACAAATCATGGATCCGAAACGACTTTTCTACCCCTGTGTCATCCTGGGGAGAGTAAAAGCTTGATGATTGTTTAAAATCACCCTACCAACCGTTTTAAGCTTTCAAATTACTAATCATGTTTATCTGTATCTTGACTGGAAAATAATTTGGGCTTTGTAGCAGTGTGCAGCACTGATCCTATTAGGCCATCTATACTAAAGCTTCACCAGATTTAAAATTAAAAATAATTTTTAGCTGCATCTAGCCCGGAAAATAATTTTGGGGCTCCGAGATGCGCAAGGCACATAAGTGCCTTCTTGCTGCACTACCTGCAGCATGACCCTCATATTGTCTGAATTCGAAGTAATCATGACTACTGGGTTGCCACACTCTTAGATCCCCCAAACTTTTCGATCAACCTTTTCATTTTAATAAAGACCAAAAAAATGGTCATTTTTGAAATTATAAGCATTAGCAGGTTGTTAGAAACTGAAATCAAACAGTTTTCAACTCAAAACTTTATTCTAGGTGATGTTACATTTTCACATAGGACCCCTTGTTCGAAAGGAGCTTCTGAACTCTCTCGTCCATTGAATTTGTCAGGTTTTGGATGGTTTCTGCTTCAATTGTTTTGCATGAGGACAGAATACCCTCCCAGAGCTGTTGCTTAGATGTGAACTGCCTCCCGCCATCATAGACACTCCTTTTAATGATGCTCCAAAGGTTCTGAATGGGGTAGAGGTCAGGGGAGCATGGGGGTCACACCATAAGTTTGTCCCCTTTTATGCCCATATCAGCCAGAGATGCAGATGTTTTATGTGCAGCATGAGATGGTGCATTATCATGCAGAAAAATGATCTTGCTGTGAAATACACGGTTCTTCTTCTTGAACCATGGCAGGAAGTGCTGTTTGAGAAAATCCACATACATTATGGAGTTCATCTTTAGCGCCTTCAGGGATCCTAAAGGGGCCGACAATCTCTCTCCCCATGATTCCAGCCCAAAACATTACTCCACCTCCTCCTTGTTGGCGCTGTAGCCGTGTTTGCGTGGGGTGTCCATCAACCAGCCATCCTCCAATCCATCCATCTGGACCATCGAGCGCTGCACGGCACTCATCCGTGAACAAAACAGTTTTGAAATCAGTCTTCATGTAATGTTTGGCCCACTGGAGCCGTTTCTGCTTGTGTGAAGTGGATAGAGGAGGTCGACAGGATGGCGTATGCACAGCTGCAAACCTCTGAAGGACCCTGCATCTTGTTGTTCGGGGGACGTTGGAGGCACCAGCAGCTTCAAAAACTTGTCTGCTGCTATGACAAGGCTTTCTTGCCGCTGCTCTTTTAACCTGACGTAATTGCCTGTAGGAAAGAGTCCTCAATTTGCCCTTATCAGCACGCACACGTGTGTACTGTGAATCAGCTACATACTTCTTGATTGCCAAGACACTTCATCCTGATCATCACACAATGTTGATTGTAGTCATGCCTTGACCTAAACACTCCACAATTTGTTGCTTCTCAGCAGCCGACACATCCTTTTTCTTTCCCATTTTGGCAGAAAATGTAGGCTGCTTAATAATGTGAGAGAGCCTTCTTAAGTAGTCTTGCCTTTCATTGGACACACCTGCCAAACTAATTAGCACAGGTGTCTGCAATTGCTTACAGTGATATAAAGAGCCCTGACACACATCACCATCAATGAGTTTAACTAACAAACAAACAAATTCTTCCCTTATCACTCCTAAACACTTTTTGCATAATAATTTGGAACGCAGTGTACATGTGCTTTTCCACAAAACACCAGTGGTTCACGTAGTGAATCTTACAGTTCTAACTTGCCAACCGTGGTCTGTATGGAATTGTTCAATAAAGGGCCCAAAATTAAGATAACATAGATGGGAGAGGTCTCTATGAATAGGAATTCCTAAGTATTTGATACCCTGTGAGGGCCAGGCAAAGGGAAAGTTGGACTGGATGGAATCCTATATGGATTTGGGGAGGGAGACATCGAGGGCCTCAGACTTCGCTGCATTGATTTTAAAATGTTACCATGTAACAAAGTGATCTATTTCAGCCATAACAGCAGGGATGGATATATGTGATTGAGTGATATATACTAGGACATCATCAGCAAATAGAGAGCACTTGTACTCGGTGCCTCCCACCTCAATCCACCTAATATTGGGGTTATGGCGAATTGATGAGAGCAGGTGCTCAGTCACTAGGATGTATAAGAGAGGGGACAGAGGACATCCCTGCCTTGTCCCATTGGTGATTGTGAAAGGTGATGAAAATGTTCTGACGCACCCCCTGGGCCTTGGGACACCCGGAGCCGGACCCTTTTTGGTGGATGCTGGTGGTTGTAGTCTTTGTGGCGGCGACCCGGTTCCGTGGCTCAGGGCGGTCAAACCAGTGGCGGAACTATTTATGTGGTTTTGATGTTTAAATGTCCGACTACGCCACCCGTGGATTGCGGTCAGAGTGAACCGCCGCTACAGGGCAGACCGCTGAGGCTGGTGTTGTGGGTGCAGCAGAGCGTAGCATAACTCCCCACGGGAGGAGTATAGCCTCAGGGCAGTGTATGCGGAGGATGGGGGTGATGGTGCAGGGCAGCAGCAGTAACGACACGGAGTCAGTGATGCAGTCCAGGGCCTTTACTCACAGTTCTTATTATCCAGACCACGTCTGCAGGTAACGGCTGCCCACGTCGTACTGTGCTCACCAGGTGAGGGGCTCAGACAACTCCCAGATAACTTTGGAGCACTTCACAGGACCCCCTTTGTGTGTCCTTTGTCTGGCCTTTCTTACCAACACTTCTGTCCGGCTGCCTCGGGCCTCCTCTTGGTAAACTTGGCGCCAGTTTCCCTGACCCTATGTGGTGCCTTCCTAGCGGGTGTAGCGAGGGGCTGCGCCACATAAAATGTCAGAGCCTCCGGTTTCTAGCTGAGGGTCGTTTCCTGCCTCCACTAGTTCGGGGACCGGTCTCCCCCTTTGGCCTGACCCCTCCACGCAGGTGGATTCGGGCGTGCGGTGGCGACTCGCCCGTCCGCACCCCTGGGATCCCTTCATTCCTCGTTCCTGGAGCCTTCTCCGCTCCTCTTCCTTCCTTCTCCCTCTTCCAGGCCTGGGCCTCTGTTACTAGGCCCGCCTCCGGAGCAGAGCTCATGCAGAGCCCCTGCTCCCTGCCACTTCTGCTCAGACTTCTCTGCACTGAACTAAGATGGTGCCCACCTTTTATACTCCCTTCTCAATGCACCAGGGAACTGCTTCCTCCCTGCTCCTGCACTACAGGGTTCCCCTTCCTCAGTGTTCCCTCCCCCCACTCCAGCCAGGGACAGGGACTGTCGTGCCCATCTCAGGGGCATATTGGTCGCCCTGCCCCACGGCAATGTGGTGTAATGCATGCAGGTGTCGGGTCCTGATCCACACTCCATCCTTACCTGAGAGTGAGATATCACACCTCTGGGTGAGGTGCAATACGTCTGTAGCAACCGAGCCCTCAGGGTGCTACAGTTCCATTTATCTTCAGCCTAGGTGACGTATTGCGATACAGGGCCGTGATTTTGGCTATAAAAGGGTCCCCTAGACCCCTACCCCAAGCTTTTTAAGAGAATCATATATGGCGTGCCAGGAGACTCTATGGAATGCTTTCTCAGCATCCAACCAGAGTATCTAATTACAAATTTTTAACTGCATCTAGCCCAGGAAATACTTTGTGCCTAGTAGCAGTGTCTGCTAGTCAGCGGATTATCCCGGCTGTTAAGCAAGCTACACCACCTGTAGTTTAGACACTTAATTTTTTCAAAGGAAATGCTTCGGGACCATGGGATACTTAGTGAAGAGCATCAGGAGGCACCCCAAGGCATAGGGGCTGGGACTGGCAGTAGGATGCCTTGCGGTGGACAGCCGAGCTCGATCCTTATAAAAGCTTTTTAACTGCAGCAGCTTTAGTGGACGCTACTGGAGCTGGAATTACCGCGGCTGCTGGCATGAGACTTGCCCTCCAATAGATCCTTGTAAATGGATTTAAAGTGTATTCATTCAAATTAGAGAGACAATTTAAATTAAAAAGCTTAGAGCTGCCTCCACCACAGGGGGGCTCGCTCGACCCACCAGCGGACAGGCACCAGTATTGGGAGAGGGGGGCTGGCCGTCAGGGTTCACCGCGGCTCTGGCACAAACCCGGCGACACGGAGGTGGCACGGGCAGGAGCGGACTGGCCGTGTCGGCTTCTCACTTTTTGGATTTTAGAAGGGCATGACATGCCTATATCTGTGTCTCCCCCTCCTTTTACTCCTCCACCTCTTTTATTTTCGCATGACTATATGTACTTGTCACTTTTCCATGTGTTAGTTATGTCTTGTGAGCAGTTTGTCGGCTTTTGGACACCTTTGAAGGTGTTTTCTATGTGTTTCTATGTGTTTTTTGTTTGCCTGCCATTGGTTTTAACGGTGTTCGAAGGTGTTCGACGAACAGTTCGACGAACACACGGGTGTTCGACGAACCGAACTCGAACACTACGGGGATGGCTCAACACTACCTTCTACCAAGCGTTTTATAAGCGTTTCCGCAGCGGAATTGCCGCTGCGGAAATGCTTAAAAAACGCTTAAAAAACGCGTAGTGGGCACACAGCCTAAAAAAAATTATTATAATTAATATTGTGCCAAATTAATTTCACATGAACTATCACATGATCTATCACAGGGGATCATGTGACATGTCACGTGATACATCAGGTGTGTGTGTGGTGTGTGTGTGGGGGGGGGGGGCTGCGCCTTCTAAACTGCCCGGGGCCCTTGCTACTCTTAATCCACCCCTGGTGGCATCATAGGGTAAAACCATTGCTGCAGCCCGGTAATTACTGTGTTCTGGGCGATACAGTCCGCTGAGTTGTGTATCTAATCCTATTGTGTGATACAGTCCGCTGAGATACAACTAACAAATATCTGTATAAAAACAAACATGTGGCATCGCCGCACATGTAAAAGTCCAGGCTACCAAAATATAAAACTCTCCCCTAAGGGAAATGCCAAGAACAGAAAAATGCCAGAACCGTGTTTGTTTTTTTCACCTCACCTGCCTAAAAAATGCAATAAACGATCAAAACATCAAACAGACCCCAAATAAACAAGTCATATCTGCAAAAATGGTGTCACAGTTATCTAACAAATTCATGGGACCTATCACCCCTTCCTATTTTTGAATTCAGGAGTCACACTTAATGGGAACCCGTCACATGAATAAAATCAATCTACAGCTATAGGGTTAAAGCGTTCTGATCCTCCCTGGCACCTGCACTTACAGCCCCCACTGCCGGGAGGAAATTAACATCATTCCCCCAGGCAGAGTAAAAGGTTCAGTCACCACTGTGTATAGATGGGGGAGGCTATAACCGCACCCCCCGCACTGACTGACAGCCGCCTCAGCATTACATCCACACTGCTGTCAGTCACCGCTGTGTATAGATGGAGGCGGCTGTAACCGCACCCCCCGCACTGACTGACAGCCGGCACAGCATTACAGCGGCAACCCTGACCAATCCTGCTGTCAATCACCGCTGTGTATAGATGGAGGCGGCTGTAACCGCACCCCCCGCACTGACTGACAGCCGGCACAGCATTACAGCGGCAACCCTGACCAATCCTGCTGTCAGTCACAGCCGTGGGCTCCCGCCAAGTGTCAGCAGCTGCTCCCCCTTGTGTTTAAAAGTGGGAAATAGGAAACATTACAATTTTGCATTTTTTATACCACGTCAAAAATTATATTAAAACAAAAATATTCTTTCCATTTTGCAATTATTTTTAGAACATATTGCCTTTAAGGAAAATGACTGGTTTGCAGCCTCTGCACAAGGTGGTGGTGAGGCTGAGGGCTCCATCCCGTGGTGCAGCTCCCGCTCTCAGGTCACACTCCCTGAAGGTCACCACGGGAGACATTACACGGGCAGCCGTGACCATGGTACACCCGGGGGAATTGCACTCTCAGCAGTTTCCTAACATTTCCCTCCGAGGCCGTGACGTGCATACGTCGTACATTGCGGCGGGCCATGTAGCACAGAGTACCGGGACACAGAGGCCATTCCCGGCGTCCTCTCTCCCCCATCCCTCGCGTTCCTCTCCCGCCGCCAGACGCGCTCCTCAGCCACACCCCTGTCTGCTCCCTCACCTCCATGGCAACCCCCGGCAGCACATCCCGCCCCCATACCTGACGTCATCCGCGGACGCTCCACACACTCCACATATATAAATAAAGAACCAGTATGAGTGCGCGATCTGATTGGACGAGGCCAGCGGACGTCCCCTCGCTGTTGGTCCCCGCCGCTGTCTATCGGCGCTGACGTCACTGAGCCACAAGGTTAGGCTGCGCCCGCTGTTTCTGAATGGGCGTGATCGAAGCCGCGGCCTCCGTCACGTGATCGCGTTTTAATGTTTACATTCGAGGCGGGTGTAGGGGGAATCCTTTCGCCAGACGGGGGCCCGTTTCGGTTTCATTTCCCGGGAGGAGGAGGAGAGGGGACGGCCGGCCAGCGGCGCTCATGCTGCGGTCCAACCACTGAGGAGAGGAGACAGAGGCCTGGAGGGACCGCCTTATCCGCAGCCAGTGACCAGGGCATCGCGCCGAGCAACATGGAGGAGCTGGTGGTGGAGGTGCGGGGCTCCAATGGAGCCTTCTACAAGGTGAGGCCTGTGCATCCCCGGCGGGGGCGTCCTCCACGGGCAGGGATCGCGCTCCGGGTGGCTGCGGGCCCGCACTGGCTCCAGGCCTGGATCTGCTCATAATGACTTGCAAACTTCCCTCCCTCCATTCATATTCCGTGCGTGCAGCTGCAGCGCCATCCTCCAGCTACTGCCGGGCACCAGGGCACCGATCGTGCAGCCCCCTGCCACCTCTGATCTCCCCCCTGCCACCTCTGATCTCCCCCCTGCCACCTCTGATCTCCCCCCTGCCACCTCTGATCTCCCCCGTGCCACCTCTGATCTCCCCCCTGCCACCTCTGATCTGCCACCTCTGATCTCCCCCCTGCCACATCCTAACATTTAACCCTCCCCTTTTAGGTTGTCCACATATATCCTGTCATCTCTATACTGGGCAGGACGTGATGCCTTTAAGGTTTTACCCACTTAACCCAGTCATGGCCAGGGGATCTGATGGTTACCCCTAGACTCTGCATCCTGCATTAATAGACATACTTGTATCCATCACATTCTCTGTATCGGTCCGTAGGAAAGTAGGATGACATAATATGGCCGCCCCGACTAAGTAGTCACCCAGCTTGGCTACCACTACCAGCGTCTTGTGTCCTTATATAAATGCATTCTGCACCTCTAAAGTGGGGGCGATGTCTGAGCTGCGGACATATTGGCTGTCATCCTGCTTTCGCCACCTGTTTGTATGTTTTCTAGTCATTAAAGGGCTTTCCCTTATAAAAAAAAAAATGTTGGCTAACACCTAAAAAACCTTGTCCGGGCAAAATAAAACTTTATTCAGGATACAGGATATGTAAAAAAAAAAAAAAAAAATCAGCCCTACTCTCCTACCAACACCTACATTCAGCGCAGTGTCAGGAAGCAGTGATGTCACCAGAACGCTGCTGTGATTGGCTGCAACTGGTGACTTTGAGCAGCGCTTCATAAAACCTGGGATGATGCTGATCAAGTCCTTGGCTTCCACTCAGCAGTCCGTGAGCTCTGGGAACGGGGACATCACTGCTGGGTGCAGGTGACTAGGGCTGAGCTTGTTATTTGTTACATATCCCTTTCCCATGGGCAAAATTCTACCCCTTTTTTAAAGGGATTGTTCACTTCTGTACAATCCTATATTAAAGAGGTTGTTTCAGCATCATCCGAAGGTAAAACTGTAAAGCACTTGTTATTAAATATGCTCTCCATTTTCAAGAACAGAGGGATATTTAATTTTATAGTTTACTGCTCGTTGCCCAGGCTACTAGCCATCTCTGCCTGGTATCAGCAGTGGCTAATCTAGATAAGGAGTGTAGTGCTTCCAAGATCTGTCCTACAGTTTGTAATCTCTGCCCTGAAGGAGCTTGTAATCTCTGCTCTGGAGGAGCTTGTAATCTCTGCTCTGGAGGAGCTTGTAATCTCTGCCCTGGAGGAGCTTGTAATCTCTGCCCCCGAAGGAGCTTGCAATCTCTGCCCCCGAAGGAGCTTGCAATCTCTGCCCCCGAAGGAGCTTGCAATCTCTGCCCCCGAAGGAGCTTGCAATCTCTGCCCCCGAAGGAGCTTGCAATCTCTGCCCCCGAAGGAGCTTGCAATCTCTGCCCCCGAAGGAGCTTGCAATCTCTGCCCCCGAAGGAGCTTGCAATCGCTACCCTGAAGATGGCTGGATTGCTGCACCCGGCGAGCCTCAGCGTCACTGCGTTCGTTTGCTGCTGCGGAGGCTATGCTGTCTCCTCTAGTAGCATTGGAGAATGCGGCGGCACAATGATAGCACTCATCTCAGCTGTGGATCAAGCAGGGCTGCACCATCCCTGGCAGGCTGGAGTACTGTCGGCAGGGTAGCGGAGTGCTCCTGACTGAGGACATAGAACAACCCTTTAAATTGCCCCTATTTTTTTTTGTGCCTGCAAAGTTGCTGTCGACATTTGTGACGGTTCTTGTAACATTAACTAGTGGCCACCAATGGGATGCAGCATTCTCAGTTTTGTCCAAGTGGAAGAACAAAATAAGAGGATGCTGCAGGTGATCAGCAGTTGCGGACGTTAATTCTAGCTGAAGACCGGCAGCGGTCACGGGGATGAGAGCAGAGTGATGGCTCCGATCTGAGAGGTAAGTATGGATATATATATCAGTACAGACCAAAAGTTTGGACACACCTTCTCATTTAAAGATTTTTCTGTATTTTCATGACTATGAAAATTGTACATTCACACTGAAGGCATCAAAACTATGAATTAACACATGTGGAATTATATACTTAACAAAAAAGTGAGAAACAACTGAAAATATGTCTTATATTCTAGGTTCTTCAAAGTAGCCACCTTTTGCTTTGATGACTGCTTTGCACACTCTTGGCATTCACTTGATGAGCTTCAAGAGGTAGTCACCGGAAATCGTCTTCCAACAATCTTGAAGGAGTTCCCAGAGATGCTTAGCACTTGTTGGCCCTTTTGCCTTCACTCTGCGGTCCAGCTCACCCCAAACCATCTCGATTGGGTTCAGGTCTGGTGACTGTGGAGGCCAGGTCATCTGGCGTAGCACCCCATCACTCTCCTTCTTGGTCAAATAGCCCTTACACAGCCTGGAGGTGTGTTTGGGGTCATTGTCCTGTTGAAAAATAAATGATGGTCCAACTAAACGCAAAACGGATGGAATAGCATGCCGCTGCAAGATGCTGTGGTAGCCATGCTGGTTCAGTATGCCTTCAATTTTGAATAAATCCCCAACAGTGTCACCAACAAAGCACCCCCACACCATCACACCTCCTCCTCCATGCTTCACGGTGGGAACCAGGCATGTAGAGTCCATCCGTTCACCTTTTCTGCGTCGCACAAAGACACGGTGGTTGGAACCAAAGATCTCAAATTTGGACTCATCAGACCAAAGCACAGATTTCCACTGGTCTAATGTCCATTCCTTGTGTTCTTTAGCCCAAACAAGTCTCTTCTGCTTGTTGCCTGTCCTTAGCAGTGCTTTCCTAGCAGCTATTTTACCATGAAGGCCTGCTGCACAAAGTCTCCTCTTAACAGTTGTTGAAGAGATGTGTCTGCTGCTAGAACACTGTGTGGCATTGACCTGGTCTCTAATCTGAGCTGCTGTTAACCTGCGATTTCTGAGGCTGGTGACTCGGATAAACTTATCCTCAGAAGCAGAGGTGACTCTTGGTCTTCCTTTCCTGGGGCGGTCCTCATGTGAGCCAGTTTCTTTGTAGCGCTTGATGGTTTTTGCAACTGCACTTGGGGACACTTTCAAAGTTTTCCCAATTTTTCGCAATGACTGACCTTCATTTCTTAAAGTAATGATGGCCACTCGTTTTTCTTTACTTAGCTGCTTTTTTCTTGCCATAATACAAATTCTAACAGTCTATTCAGTAGGACTATCAGCTGTGTATCCACCTGACTTCTGCACAACACAACTGATGGTCCCAACCCCATTTATAAGGCATGAAATCCCACTTATTAAACCTGACAGGGCACATCTGTGAAGTGGAAACTATTTCCGGTGACTACCTCTAGAAACTCATCAAGAGAATGCCAAGAGTGTGAAAAGTAGTCATCAAAGCAAAAGGTGGCTACTTTGAAGAACCTAGAAAATAAGACATATTTTCAGTTGTTTCACACTTTTTTGCTAAGTATATAATTCCGCATGTGTTAATTCATAGTTTTGATGCCTTCAGTGTGAATGTACAATTTTCATAGTCATGAAAATACAGAAAAATCTTTAAATGAGAAGGTGTGTCCAAACTTTTGGTCTGTACTGTGTATATATGCATGTATGTGTGTGTATATAATATATATATATATTTTATCCAGCACTCTAGGTTCATTGATGAATTGTCCTGTACCTCCCCACACTGGCTCAGCTCTCAGCACTGTGTCCCTCAGAGATCTTGTGACATTATGTCATGTGAACGCTGCAGCCCATCAGCAGCGGAGGAGCAGCATCAGTCCAGGAGGGCAGTATGTTGTGTGGTGTGTTTTTTTTTTTGTTGTTTTTTTTAGTTTAGCTCATTGGTTGCATTGAAAAAGGGTTATTCTGTAGGGAACAACCTCTTTCAGGGAGGATCCTTTTATTATTACACTGGTCTCTTTCAAACCTTTCCAAATAATTCCTAAATGACATAGCAATGACGTGTAAAAGTACCAGGCCATCGAACCACTTACAGATGATGTTTTCCAGACGGCAGGCTTCCTATGGAATGAATAATGCAGATGAAAAGCAACATTATTTTACTTCTGAAGTGTAAAGTGAAGCTTCAGCTTTTACTAGCATTGCTTAGGAGTCAGTTCCTGCATTGTACCTAGTACTTTGAGTGCACAAGGGTGATCTTTTCTGAATAGTCTGTTTGTCTGATAGCCTCATGAGGATCTCTCTACCGGTTGTAGTTTGGTGGTTCATTTTCATGTACCTAGGACTCTAGGCTAAATATTAATTTACAAAAAAAAACTTTTTAAAGAGAGATGTAACTTTTCTTGATCTTTATCCAGTGCTTTAAAGAGGTTTTCCTAGTTGCAGTGTGTTGTAAAATAGCATACTATGTTTTAATCACCCTCCCCTGGTCCAGCAATGAGTCTCCACCACTGCTCCTAGAGCCTGTACTTGTCTGCAGCTCTGATATTACATCCACAGCACTACATCCAACCAGTGAGAACAACGGCTCGAGCCATCTACACGTCAGCGCTTTATGCCACATCGGACCCCGGGAGCAGCAGTGTTGACTCATCACTGGACCTGTGGAGGGTGAGTAAAGAGAAGTTTTTGTTTTTTTACAAAAAACTACATCAAAGGACAGAAGACCCCTTTACTGTAACTTTTTTTTTTATTTAATTTTTGATGCTTGACTGGCCGGTTGTTAGAATATGTAAAGGCTGAAGAATAATCCAATTAGTTTGTAGAATGCTTATGAAATTGCCCATAGATGTGGTGTGACTGTGGATGTTGATCTAAGGAATGGCTATTGAGAGGTATGCTAAAAGCTTTCATTTTATTGTTTTTTTTTTTTCTTAAAGGGGTTTTCCCACGAACAAAAGTTGATTTTAATCAATAGATCTTGGAATAATAATAATTTCCACAACTGGATGTTTAAATAAAATGTTCCTGTGCTGAGATAATCTTATAATTGTGCCCCTGCTGTGTACTGTGTAATGGCTGTGTCTGACCGTACAGGAACATGGTCTGATCATACCACAGCTCCTGGGCAGGGGAGGATGCAAAAGAGTATACAGACAGTACAGCAGAGGGTCACAGCTGACTCTTTCTGTGAGATAAAACATTGTTTAAAAACAGGCAGGAAATGTTTTACCTCACAAAAAGAATCAGCTAGTCTATTGATTAAAATGAACTTTTGTTCATGGGAAAACCCTTTTATGTCAGCAGCATGCCTTCTGTTGTAATCCAGGTCTGATCTGCCAACCATATGCAAACTTTATTGGGCCCTAACAATCACGTTGTCTTTCATCCTCCATACATTTGCATCAGCTTGTAAAAGCACCCTTGTCGATTTGTTATTTTGTAGATCTTGAGCGTGAAATCTTAACATGTGAACCCTAAAAGTCACGCTTTAAAAGATTTCTCTGAAGACCGCCCTACTTAGCTTTTTATTTTCCTTCCGAAACCATTCATATGATTGTGTAACCCTTTAAAAGATAAGCCAGTCGATCCATTAATGACCCTGAAGTTCTCCAGCGTAAAAAAAATCATGTTGTAAAGTAGTGACTGGTAATGCATTGGGGCGTGACGGTGCACGTACAGCTCCTTAACCCCCGCTGTATTTCCTGCCCAGCAGCGCCCTCCACAGGCCGATTGAGTCAGTGGCCTTGTACCAGAGCAAATGACCTGTAGAAGTGCAACATCGGGTCCCAATGCATTTCCAGATGCTATTTGTTTGTGCTGGAGCAGTGCTTTGGTGTCATAAAGGGATAGGTGATCACTTTTAATCATGGGAAGGGTACTTTTACACATTTCCTGATTTGAATGTAAAAACCTGTCCTGAAATTTGATGCAAATTTTGCAAGAAAATCTGTAATTTTTAAATGTGGGCTTTGTTGCATATACAGTACATCACTTTTCTGAGAAACTCTGACCAAACTATTGACATCCAGTTTGCCGTATGTCAATTTTCACAGTTATTTTTTTTTTTCAGCGAGTGGATGAGTTTTTTTTAAATTGTATGTATCTTGCTGCTACTGTAATATGTTACGGATTTTCTGCTCGGAAATCTAGACCAAAAACCCACAGCGTTTCGCCGTCACCTGCCCCTAACCTAATATTAACCTCAGCGTGAGATCTGGTTTACATCTCTTGAGTTTGGCCAATGAATAGGTGAATTGTGAATTGTAGAGTAAGGGTCTCAGATGTGATGCATGTCTGTGGCAGGATATATATGGTGGATGGGCTTACTGTGAGGCTACGTGCCCACGTTGCGGAACAGACGCATATTTTTTACGCTTCTCCCTGGCGGGAAAATCGCATGCGGATTTTACATGCGGTTTTCCCGCCAGGTAGAAGCGTTTGTGAGGCGTCTTTGCAGCGTCTTTGCATGCATTATCAAGCACTTCTCCAAGTGATTTAAGCAACACTTGGAAAAGTGCTTGACAACTTGTTCACACTATATAAATCCATGCAACCGGCATGGATTTATATAGTGTGACCAAGTAATAGTTAAAAAAAAAAAGAATCAGAATGGTAAAAAATAAAGTTTATATTTGCCTACCAATGCATTCTCTGCCCCGTCCGGAGTCTTGAGCGGCTCACGCTGTTGTGTGCAGGACCTGCGGTGACGTCATTGAGTCATGTGATGGGTCACATGACTCAATGACGTGGCAGGTCCTTCACACAACAGCGCGACGGAGGGAAAACATCAGAAGATAAGTATAAACTTTTATTTTATTCTTTTTTTTACAGGTTCTTTGGTACCCAGGTCTGGATGAGAGTCTCCTCTCCTCCAGACTTGGGTACCATCAGCACATTGATTCCGCATGCGGAAACGCAAAATTAATGAACATGCTGCGGATTTTTGACCGCAGCATATACGCTGCGGAAAAATCCGCAGCATGGGCATTGACATTGCGGAATGCCATTGGGGACCATGGGGTGCGGATATATATGCGTTTTACAAGCGTTTACGCTGCGGAAATTCCGCAGCATATACACTTGTAATACGCAACGTGGGCACACAGCCTGAAGGTAACTTGGCGATGCACATCACTAAAAATCTAAGAACAGGGCTGTGTCCACATTGCTATACTCACACCTATTTGCATGGCCAGGTCCGCTTTTTACATATGGTGTCCCCCTTTAAAGATGCAGGAATTAATACTTTTTTATTATTTGAATTCGAGGGTCTCGCAGAAGATCTGTAGAGCGTCCCTGTGTGGGCTCACACCTGAGTTTCTGTGGATTGTGTATGTGATCTTTTTTTTTTTTTTACCTGTTAGTTTAAAAGATTCTGAAATCGGTTTTGCATTCAGGGGCACTCAGGATGCATTGGGCAAGTTGAATTGTCAAGTTTGATTTACACTTTTGGCAAATTTAAGAGAATAATTGGCAGATCAATTTTCCCATTGTGTTGTTTTACAAGGTTTCTGGAGAATTGAGAAATATCTTCAATCTCTACCGTGCGCTGCCGTAATCATGTCATCCGTCCGTGCATGCCATGTGCAATCTCTTCTCACGCTTTCTTACTGTGTATTATCTCTTTTGTCGGGATGACTACTTTATCCTTGCTGGTAGTAAAAGCAGCAGACAGTGCAGTACTCGCAGGTCCTGCTTTCTCCATTGTATTGCTCATTAGAAAATGTCCCACATCTGTCTCCATAAAAGGGGTTGCCTGATCCCATTGTGTCTGGGGAGCCGGATTCACGCAGAGAAGGAATGGAGAGGTGGCCAGCATGTCCACAGAAGTGAATTTTGAAAGCTGTCCACATCCGTGCCTACCTTTCCAGTTCAATATCTGCCTAGATGCAGGGGCCATTACAGCAGACAGGTAGGGGGGATCCTGCTCCAGAGACAGAAGTGGGTCCTGCCTATTAGACCCGTATGTATCAGACATTCTTGGCATATCCTGTTGATATGTTTAAGGTTGGAAACCCTTTTAACATTGATTAACAAGATGTAATGAGTCAACAAATGAGTCTGTCCTTTGCGAAATTACTGTACAACCCAAGCACAGGCGCTCAGTGCACCCTTGGTGTGGCCGAGCTGTTCAGTGCACCTTCCTACCTACTTGTTTTCTATCTTTTTTCGAACTCCACTTGCTCCTTTAAAGCCAAAGTTGTCAGTCTAGGAAGATAAGGGTAGTGATAGATGGAAAACAAGTAGGTGGGAAGGTGCACCAAACTATTTGGCCACACCAAGGGAACACCAAGCTCATGTGCTTTGTTTGAACAGTCATTTTGTGCTGACAGATTCTCTTTAAAACTCCTGCAGTTGCTTTTGCTTTCCATGTAAATAAGAAGAAATTACAGATCTTTAAAAATAGATGTTTATGGTGGGGGGGTTATGTACCATTTTGGTCAGCATCTGCTACATTGAAAGCTCCTAGTCTCCTCGCTTTTCCCATATGTGTACATGAAATGTCTTGTGAACAAAATCCTGTGTATGATTGATCGCGTGTTACGTAAGATGCATTTATACTGAAAGATTATCATGAATACGTTTTCCCCGGAACGCTCGTCTCACCATAATCTTGCAATGCTAACACCATACCATTCACTTGATGAATGATGAAAACGCTTGTTTTTTGGGTAAATTGATCTTTTGTGCAGCACAAGAGATCATCGTTTTCATCAGGACTCGCACTGTCGAGAATAATGGCAGCCTGTAGTCACTGAGCGATTTATTACAGATCATTGTGCATCGGGAGCCCCATCTGCCTGTTGGCATTTAAACAACTATCTATAAGCAGACAAGTTACTGATTGGCGGTTATATGATGCCACCAATCGTTAGGGGTAAATGCATCCTAGGCTAGGACGCAGCAGAGAAACCCATCCTTTCATCACTTATAAATCAACTTTTCACTAAAGAGCCTCCCTGTACTGTATGTACCATTACTGTTTTCTTTTCTAAAAGTTAGACCTCCAAGATATTCGTCACAGTAAGCAGAACTATCCTAGGTATCCTGTTAAAAAGGTTTTCTGTGCTGAAAGCAAAAGTCTGCATGTGAATGCAGTCTGCTGAATCGTGACTGTGTGCGTTGTGCACTGCCATGCTTCCCCTGTTTTGGCTACACGTATGTGATTCTCGTGGTCACAATCTGACTAGATTCTCCTCTGAGAGAAGCGGCTGAGACTTTAGTTGCCACTTGACTTCAAGTCTGCAAATCACATGACTGCTTACTCGCTCTGTGAATACAGTGGGCACTTTGCACACTTTCACCATATGACACATAGAATACCTGCAGACTTTTCTTTTTAGCACAGAAAACTCCTTTCAAGGGAAATTGTTACCAGATTTTCCCCATATAAAGTACCGCTAACCTCTTTCAACTCTCTTCTACAGCATTCTAGTACGCTATATATATGACTCCAATCCACTCTGTAAGCCACAAAAAGAGCTTTTATTATACTCGCAGACAGCGCGGTCCGGTCCATTGGCCATCTCTGACCTTGATCCGGCACCTCCTCTCTTATGATCGCGGTCTTCCTTCCCTGCTCCTCGTGGATGCCGCGTCCTATGTCATCCACACAGTGTCCTCCATCGTGCTCCTGCACAGTTGCAGTTCTTTCTGTCCTGCTGAGAGCAGAGCATTGTAGTGCGCATGCACTGGCTTTACCTACGGGTCATGGGTGCTCTTTGGTCTTTCCCGGTGCATGTACTCTACAGTACTTTGCTCTGCCATCGGCAGGGCAGAGAGAAGTGCACCTGCGCAGGAGCGCGATGGGGGACACGGTGTGGATGACGAAGGTCTCATCACCCACATGAAGCACAAAGGGAGGATGGTGATTGTAAGAGGAGAAGAGGCGCTTGATCAAGGTCAGAAACGCCCATGGGACCAGACCACATTGTCTGTGATTATAATAAAAGCTCTTTTTTGTGCCTTGCAGAGCAGATTGGGGACATATACAGCATAGTAGTTTGCTGTAACAGGGCTTACAGGTGGTGGCCGTACTTTATATAGGGAAAACCTCTTGACAGGTTCTCTTTAATGAAATCAATTGCAAGGGGCAACAAGATTAAGAAGATGATCAGCTGCAGCCAATTCACAAGCAGACTTCCTTCCAGTAACTACCAATTGTTATTTTAGTTATTTATCTTTTTATTGTGCACAAAGGAGGTAAGAGTGTAAAAAAGAGTGGAAATGGCAACAAAGCTCACATTATATAGCTGACTATAAAGCCATGGTTAATCAGAGGCCGTGTTCAACTTTTAAATGGAATCTGTCAGCAGGATTTTGCTATTTAATCTAACATCAGCATGATGTAGGGACAGAGACCCTGATTCCAGTAATGCATCACTTAGTTTACTCAGTGCCACAATTGTGACAGAATCACAGTTTTCTATGCTGCATATCTAGCAGTGGTTAGAAGGTGGAGCCCTTTGTAAATCCGCCTGCACCCTTGGTTAGCAGCTTTCTGTGGACATTGTATATTGACAAAAGGCAGAGGACTAGGAGGCACGTGGCAGCTAGTCCTGTAGTGGTGATCTACTGATAAAACACTGATTGTTTTGAAACAGCAAAGCAAAGTCTAGTAAGTGATGCATCACTGGAATTGGGGTCTCCCTACAATATGCTGCTCTCAGGTTACATAACAAAAACCTGCTGACACATTCCCTTTAAGTCCTAAATTTGTTTATTGTGAGGGGATCACAGGTCAGCCTTCTTGTGTGTATAATGGGGAGGGTTGGTCATATTTGAATACTATCATTTCTAAAGATAATGTATTTATAGTTTTTACCATTATTTTTATATCTCATTTAGCACAGTTGTGGAAAAACCCTTTAAAAATGTTTAAGGCACTTCTAAATAAAATGAGATTGTGTCTGACTTGTTTTTTTTTCTAGGTATTTTTCGTGTTGCATTTTAAATTATTTTCCTTTTATGTTTTGTGATTATTTATGTTGTACCTCTGGTAATGCAGCTTATCTGGGTGCATTACAGCTGTCTGTGCAGTATAATTGGAGGTATACGATTTCCATCTATTTATCTAATATCTACATCTATCATATATATACAGGGTGGTCAGAAAATAATAACATTTATTTTGATTTATATATAAAATTATTATTTACTAACACAAGCATAACATTGACAATTAAATTTTATTCTGAACAATAATACAAAAGTCCTTAAATTTTATCAACGCAGGTGCTCAAACTGTTTTCCATTACAATTTGCACAGCTTTGAAGTCGCCTCTTACGCTTCAACAAACTTTTTTGCACAAGTCTCTTTGGGTATTAATTTCTTGAAATGCATCTCTTATGTAATTTTTCAAATCACTGAAACTTTTTGGTTTTCGACTATAAACTTTGTGAGGAATGAAAAGTGGAATATGATTGGTTGCTAAGGGCAACTGAGCCAGTATCACTTTACACCATGTTTGATAAATCTCCATATCAGTACAGACCAAAAGTTTGGACACACCTTCTCATTTAAAGATTTTTCTGTATTTTCATGACTATGAAAATTGTACATTCACACTGAAGGCATCAAAACTATGAATTAACACATGTGGAATTATATACTTAACAAAAAAGTGTGAAACAACTGAAAATATGTCCTATATTCTAGGTTCTTCAAAGTAGCCACCTTTTGCTTTGATGACTGCTTTGCACACTCTTGGCATTCTCTTGATGAGCTTCAAGAGGTAGTCACCGGAAATGGTTTTCACTTCACAGGTGTGCCCTGTCAGGTTTAATAAGTGGGATTTCTTGCCTTATAAATGGGGTTGGGACCATCAGTTGTGTTGTGCAGTAGTCTGGTGGATACACAGCTGATAGTCCTACTGAATAGACTGTTAGAATTTGTATTATGGCAAAAAAAAGCAGCTAAGTAAAGAAAAACCAGTGGCCATCATTACTTTAAGAAATGAAGGTCAGTCAGTCCAAAAAATTGGGAAAACTTTGAAAGTGTCCCCAAGTGCAGTTGCAAAAACCATCAAGCGCTACAAAGAAACTGGCTCACATGAGGACCGCCCCAGGAAAGGAAGACCAAGAGTCACCTCTACTTCTGAGGATAAGTTTATCCGAGTCACCAGCCTCAGAAACCGCAGTTTGACAGCAGCTCAGATTAGAGACCAGGTCAATGCCACACAGAGTTCTAACAGCAGACACATCTCTACAACAACTGTTAAGAGGAGACTTTGTGCAGCAGGCCTTCATGGTAAAATAGCTGCTAGTAAACCACTGCTAAGGACAAGCAACGAGCAGAAGAGACTTGTTTGGGCTAAAGAACACAAGGAATGGACATTAGACCAGTGGAAATCTGTGCTTTGGTCTGATGAGTCCAAATTTGAGATCTTTGGTTCCAACCACCGTGTCTTTGTGCAACGCAGAAAAGGTGAACGGATGGACTCTACATGCCTGGTTCTCACCATGAAGCATGGAGGAGGAGGTGTGATGGTGTGGGGGTGCTTTGCTGGTGACACTGTTGGGGATTTATTCAAAATTGAAGGCATACTGAACCAGCATGGCTACCACAGCATCTTGCAGCGGCATGCTATTCCATCCAGTTTGCGTTTAGTTGGACCATCATTTATTTTTCAACAGGACAATGACCCCAAACACACCTCCAGGCTCTGTAAGGGCTATTTGACCAAGAAGGAGAGTGATGGGGTGCTTCGCCAGATGACCTGGCCTCCACAGTCACCAGACCTGAACCCAATCGAGATGGTTTGGGGTGAGCTGGACCGCAGAGTGAAGGCAAAAGGGCCAACAAGTGCTAAGCATCTCTGGGAACTCCTTCAAGATTGTTGGAAGACCATTTCCGGTGACTACCTCTTGAAGCTCATCAAGAGAATGCCAAGAGTGTGCAAAGCAGTCATCAAAGCAAAAGGTGGCTGCTTTGAAGAACCTAGAATATAAGACATATTTTCAGTTGTTTCACACTTTTTTGTTAAGTATATAATTCCACAGAAAAATCTTTAAATGAGAAGGCGTGTCCAAACTTTTGGTCTTCTCTCTCCCTCTCCCTCTCCCTCTCCCTCTCCCTCTCCCTCTCCCTCTCCCTCTCCCTCTCCCTCTCCCTCTCCCTCTCCCTCTCCCTCTCCCTCTCCCTCTCCCTCTCCCTCTCCCTCTCCCTCTCCCTCTCTCATTCCACAATAAGTATGGAATACTGTCTCCTGGACTAGGTGCCCTCGTGGCCTTTCGGATATAGATGACATATGTCGACAATGTGAATGCTCCCTTATACTTCCACAACACAATTACTGGTATGTTTCACGTTCCCAATCTGTCTCTTTCAGGCCTTTGTGAAGGACGTACATGAGGATTCCATAACTGTTACTTTCGAAAATAAGTAAGTACCTGGGTTCATGGTGGCTGTGGCCAGATGAGCGGGAGTCTATGTATAACCCTGTACAGCCAGCGTCACCCGTCACTATCAATAATGGTGGTTTTATACTATCTGAGTTCAGACTTTTCTCATGAAGTTGGCGCTGCCATGATATTTGCTAGTCCTTCTAGCGACGAGCATTGACGTAACTGCCTGGCAAATTATTCTCCTATGCTGTAGCTTTCCGCCACTTTGAACGCTAACTCATGTGTGAAGGATACACATCAGGCAGGAGGCGCTGCCATAACCGGAATACAGCGTTAATATATACTTTAATCTTTTTTTAAAAAATGACAGCTTTGTCCGCCTCGAAATTTACATTTTGCAGAACAGTATTAAGTCAAGAGGTTCTGCAGCAACAACTATACTTCTGCTTTTCAGCTACTTTAAACTGTATTTATATAAGTGCCACACAATATATTTTTTCTTAGAATGTTGCAGCATCTCCCCAAACAATGAATGTCCCCTCAAAAAGAAAAAAAAATGAAGAGGGACCTAAAGCAGAAGTCGTATGTGATTGCATTGTCAGGTAGAGATAGGCAGAGGCTATGATGAATGCTGTGATTGTGTGCATACCTGTTTACTCTTTTTCATATGTCAATAGGCCTTGATTTCTGTAGCACCATGTATAGTGCAGTGATAATTAATAAACTGTGTTCCATCAATATCCCAGTAGATTCAAGACTTGCTATATACAGGTGCATCTCACTAAATTAGAAAATCATCAAAAAGTTCATTTATTTCTGTTCTTCAATACAAAAAGTGAAACTCAAATATTATATAGAGTCATTACAAACAGAGTGAAAACGACTTGCTGTGCACATGTTCCATCTTTTGGTTTCAAAAGCCATGAAGCGGCTAAACAAATTGACCTGTCTATTGTGTCCTTGCCACTGTATTATACATGAAATAGTAAAAAAATGTCAGCAAAACGCATAAAAAAGACGCATCAGTTAAAGAAGTTGTCCATTACTTTTTTATTGATGATCTATCCTTCGGATAGGTCATCAATGATCGGTCGGGGTCCAACACTCGGCAACCCCCACCGATCACCTGGTATTGGTGACTCTTACCCAAAGAGTATTCCTATAGCAAAAGTGATTGAGGTACACCGCCGCCTATAAGATGCTGTGTGCACATACCCTTCTGATGATACCAAGTTCATGTAGTTTTTCTTTTTTTGTATAATTTAGTGCTTTTCTATTTTCCGGCTCATGCTGTTGTGTGAGGGTTACTTTTTATTCTTTTTCATTGATAGTATATTGAGGTACATACGACTTTGATGCCATGTGTGCAGCGGACTCTTCTCTGGAGCCACCTTCACACATCCCCACCCAACTTTTACCATACATGTAAGGTAGATAACGGGGAATGAGTAATAAAATTCCATTTTTTTTTTTTTTTAAGAACACCTAATAGCCCCTATTATTATCCTTCTTGTTCAGATTGGCCAAAAAACAACATAAAATTCTGGTGGCGGGGAAAGGAGGGAGCAACTACCGGTCACCTCTGGAGCACAAACCTCAAAGCAAGCAATGGAATAGTCAGGGAAAAGCCAACGTGATCATGAGGGAGCACATTATTGGTGATCCGCTGGGGGATCGAATACATTTTTTGGCTTTGTTATATATTCTGTGTATCTAAACTGCTCCCAAAAGTTAAACTCCATTTCACAGTCCAGTGAAGAAACACTGGAGCTCCTGTCCACCTCCAGTTCACGCACCAGATATAATGCAGTGACACAAGGGCGGCCATATTGGCAGCCAGTGCTTGTAATGAACATGGAGGGGGGTACATGTGTGGCACCAACTCTAGGGGAGTATTTTGTATTATAGTGGCGGTAGTTGTTTCAGGGAAGGTATATTGTGGTAACCATCTTGTACATTGGGTTACATGGAGCCATTGTAATGGACTTTTATTTTCAGCTGGCAACCAGAGCGACAGATCCCATTTCATGATGTAAGGTTCCCGCCGCCATCAGGATACAATAAGGACATAAACGAGAGCGATGAAGTTGAGGTAAGTGGAGCCTCCATTGTATTAGCCGGATGTTGCGTAGCATCTTTACCATCCCCATCCCTGTGCTGTGTGACTATATCATTGCGATAATGGATAATAAACTGTTCTTTTCTCCATTTATTCTTTAGTTTTTGAGGGTGAAAGGCGAAGATGATTTCATGGTAGGTTGTGAGGAATGGCAGTTTCCGGATAAAGCCTGCTCTTCTTCCACAGACAAACCGTGCGCCGTGTGTTGCGCATCTGTATGTGTGTGCGTTGTGTTGTCGTTACGCTTAAGTCATCATTTGAGTGGAAGAAGCAACCTCTGTTTTCCTAGATGTGAAGAGACAAGACCCCTGTATGCTGGACCTACGGGGTATATGATGGGCCCCTATTGTACGGCTCATACGCAGAGCCATGCCTAGAATAATGTTTATATTATGGCATTATTTATGCTGTTCCCTTGTATTTAGGTAGTCTCTTGTACAGTAAGTAAATGTATCGCAGGATCAGGATAGTAACATCTATTTTATATAGATGTTTTATTTAGATAATGTGGGGAAATGATGAAATCTGCATAACAAATACGAATCTGTCACCAGCTTTATGATTCCCCATCTGAGAGCAGCATGATGTAGGGGCGGAAACTCTGATTCCAGCATTGTATCACTTACTGGGCTGCTATCTGTAGTTTTGATAAAGTCCCTATTTTATCTGCTGCAGATCTAGCAGTTCTCTGAATACTGAGCTCTGTATAACCCCGCCCACACCACTGATTGGCAGCTTTTTGCCTATGCATAGTATACACATAAAGCTGCCAATCAGTGGTATGGGCGTGGTTACACAGCGCTCAGCATTCAGAGAACTGCTAGATCTGCAGCTGATAAAACAGGAATTTTTTTTTTTTTTTGTCAAAACGGCAGGAAGCAGCCCAGTGAGTGACGCATGGCTGGAGTCAGGGTCTCTGCTCAGCTCCTATGTCCTGCTGATCTCAGATGATGTAGCAACAACCTGGTGACAGATTCCCTTTAGATATGCTTTTCTGACCCATTGTTAAATAATTTAGATGTAATACGTTTGCTTCTGACATTTGTGTTCAGCACCACATTGAGGTGCAGCCGCAGCAAAAACTGCATGTGTTACACTGCAAGGAGCCATAGTTCTTTGTGAATGCGCTTTCATGATTTTTTTTTTTTTTCAGATTTTATTTAGGAGGAAGAGTAAAACGTTAATTTTGAGAATGATTTTTATTATTTTTCATTTGCTGATCTGCATATGTAATGTCTAAAGGGGTTGTCAAGCTTTATTACAAAAGTCTGCAGTCACTCTGTGACTGTGTCACTCAAGTGCCAGCAGTGAGACTGGGATGCATATTCCCAGCCACATTCCAACTAGACGTGCGCGACCTCGCTCATTTCTCTTGTATTGTGCGAGGCTGCGCAATGTCTAGTTGGAATGTGGCAGGGAGTATGCATGCACTGTAAGATTTCAAAAATCTGCAGTCACAAGAGTGTGACTACAGACAACCGCTTTAACATCCCTAAGGTCCACCAGGCTTCTTGTTCTCATTAGGCTGTGTTCACACAGAATTTTCTGAGGCATTCACAAACGATGAGTTTTTCAATTGAGGACGGCTTTAATAAAAAGCTATGTTTTGGAGGATGGGAAGTTTTAGAGGAGTCTTTTCTTTTCCTGAAGCGATTTTTGAAGAATTTTGGAATTTTTTTCCAGCTTTATAATTCGACAGCGCCTAGTTTAGAGTGGATTCCAACTGGATCTACTTCACAGAAATAACATGCACATTTTTTTTCCATCAGACGTTTTTCAAACCTCTTCAGGAAAAATAAAAAACACTCAAAACCCATGTGAAGAGCAAAGTGGATTTCCATTAGAAATTAATAGAATGAACTTTCGAAGGAAAAAAAAAAAAGATCTTGTGAAGCTTGTCTTAGGGTCTATTCACATGCAGCAGACACCTCTTTCACATGCTGCAGAAATTGCCCTGCGGTGCCCTCTGTAACTCCCCGTGATGTAAATTTATGTTGCAGATTGTCAAGCCTTTCAGTGAATGGGGTGAAATCCTCTGCAGATCCACAAGTAATTCAGGCAGATGTTATACCAGATCAGTCCTGTGTAGGCGTACCTATAAAGGGTCATTCCTAAAATGACAAGTTTTCCACACTCCATAGGAAAGGGGATGACTTGCTGATGGCTGGGGGGGGTTTTGTCTTCTGTGACCCCTAGTGTTTTTGAAATTGATGCGCTGGAACCCCCGAGAAAGGGACTCTGCAGCCCCCTTTTCAATGAAGCAGAGAGGCATATGATCGACCTCTACTCCATTCATTGTCTGGGACTGCCGGAGAAAACTGAGCACTGTACTCGACAATGTCCAGCAGTTTTGTACTCCGGTCTTATCGAAGGGAGCGGCGGAGTAAGATGTTTCCCATTCCTTAAGAGGCATATGGCTTTTAATGAATGAGGCACATTTTACAACTAGCTTGGGCCTACACCAGAAATGTTACTCCAGCGAGGGGCTAATGTACATCTTCGTGGTAATTTCTGCCACTAATGTGACGTAAATTTTTGTAAAATTGCCTTGTGGGCTTCACTAAGCCCAACCCGCATTAGCTGTGCCCACCTATGTGGAGTTACACAAGACTGTAAAAATGACAAAAAGTCACAGAATTTTTAGGTGTTTTATTCCACAATTCTGTCAAAAACGCGTTGATGAATCGGGCCCTGTGGTGAACCTTTGCTAATATATGACCTTTAGTGTACTGCCCTGGTATAAGAGCCCCTATATATTCTGTCAGTAAAAAGATGGAGGCCGGTAACTAGGCCTTAGTTAGAGACTTGCCCATAGCAACCAATTAGAATTCACCTTTCATTTTTCAAACTGGTTGAGAAAATGAAAGCTGCAGTGTGATTGCTCCATGCGATGGGCCGGACTGTAGTTAGCAGCCACTTGTGGGTGAGGTCGGGTGCGTCTTTATGGTGTAGACCCGGGCGCCGCACTCCTTGTACACTGCTGCTCTCTTGCTACATTTTTATTATGTTGTGCGCCTTCATTTTACTGATACCTGGTGGGGTCTAGTATGTGTGTGTATATGTGTGTATATGTATATGTGTGTATATATATATATATATATATATATATATATATATATATATATATATATACACATACACACTGCTCAAAAAAATAAAGGGAACACTCAAGTAACACATCCTAGATCTGAATGAATGAAATATTCTCATTGAATACTTTGTTCTGTACAAAGTTGAATGTGCTGACAACGAAATCACACAAAAATCATCAATGGAAATCAAATTTATTAACCAATGGAGGCCTGGATATGGAGTCACCCCCAAAATAAAGTGGAAAAACACACTACAGGCTGATCCCACTTTGATGTAATGTCCTTAACTCCTTTACAGCCTGTACCGTATTAGTACGCACCAGGCTGTAAACCCCTGTAAAAGTTTAAATCATCCCCTTTCTCCCCATTCAAAATAAAATAATAAAAAAAAAACAACACATATTTGTTATCGCCGCGTTCAGAATCGCCCGATCTATCAATTTAAAAAAATAATTAATCCGATCAGTAAACTGCGTAACGAGAAAAAAAATTTTGGTCGCCGAAAAATAGCAATAAAATGCAATAATGGGCGATCAAAACATCGGATCTACCCCAAAATGGTATCAATAAAAACTTCAGCTCGGCGCGCAAAAAATAAGCCCTCACCCGGCCCCAGATCCTGAAAAATGGAGATGCTACGGGTCTCGGAAAATGGCACCATTTTTTTTTTATTATTATTTTTTAGCAAACTTTGGAATTTTTTTTCACCACTTAAATAAAAAAGAAACTATACATGTTTAGAGTCTACGAACTCGTAATGACCTGGAGAATAATAATGGCAGGTCAGTTTTAGCATTCAGTGAACATGGTAAAAAAATAACAAAAAAAACATCTGTGGTATTGCACTTTTTTTGCAATTTCACCGCACTTGGAATTTTTTTCACGTCCATGATATGGTAAAACCAGTAATGTCGTTCGAAAGTACAACTCATCCCGCAAAAAATAAGCCCTCACATGCCCATACTGACCAAAAAATAAAAACGCTATGGCTCTGGGAACAAGGGGAGCAAAAAACGAAAATGCAAAAACGGAAAATCCCAGGGTTGCTACAGGGTTAAAACAAATCAAAATGATGCTCAGTATTGTGTGTGTGGCCTCCATGTGCCTGTATGACCTCCCTACAACTCCTGGGAATGCTCCTGATGAGGTTGCGGATGGTCTCCTGTGGGATCTCCTCCCAGACGTGGACTAAAGCATCCGCCAACTCGTGGACAGTCTGTGGTGCAACGTGACGTTGGTGGATGGAGCGAGACATGATGTCCCAGATGTGCTCAGTCGGATTCAGGTCTGGGGAATGGACTGGCCAGTCCATAGCTTCAACGCCTTCATCTTGCAAGAACTGCTGACACACTCCAGCCACATGAGGTCTGGCATTGTCCTGCATTAGGAGGAACCCAGGGCCAACCACACCAGCATATGGTCTCTCAAGGGGTCTAAGGATCTCATCTCGGTACCTAATGGCAGTCAGGCTACCTCTGGCGAGCATATGGAGGGCTGTGCGGCCCTCCAAAGAAATGCCACCCCACACCATTACTGACCCACTGCCAAACCGGTCATACTGAAGGATGTTGCAGGCAGCAGATCGCTGTCAACAACTTCTCCAGACTCTGTCACGTCTGACACATGTGCTCAGTGTGAACCTGCTTTCATCTGTGAAGAGCACAGGGCGCCAGTGGCAACTTTGCCAATCCTGGTGTTCTGTGGCAAATGCCAAGTGTCCTGCTCGGTGTTGGGCTGTGAGCACAATCCCCATCTGTAGACGTCGGACCCTCATACCACCTTCATGGAGTCGGTTTCTAACCATTTGTGCAGACACATGCACATTTGTGGCCTGCTGGAGGTCATTTTGCAGGGCTCTGGCAGTGCTCCTCCTTGCACAAAGGCGGAGGTAGCGGTCCTGCTGCTGGGTTGTTGCCCTCCTACGGCCCCCTCCACGTCTCCTTGTGTACTGGCCTGTCTCCTGGTAGCGCCTCCAGCCTCTGGGCACTACGCTGACAGACACAGCAAACCTTCTTGCCACAGCTCGCATTGATGTGCCATCCTGGATGAGCTGCACTACCTGAGCAACTTCTGTGGGTTGTAGAGTCCGTCTCATGCTACCACAAGTGTGAAAGCACAACCAACATTCAAAAGTGACCAAAGCAACAGCGAGAAAGCATTGGTACTGAGATGTGGTCTGTGGTCCCCACCTGCAGAACCACTCCTTTATTGAAGATGGAAGATAGACCCTAGTTGGGTTACGCGGTAATGGCAAGGGTAACCTGACAGACCTCATGTAATTCAGTGGGATTTTTTGGCATTTGTCAGAAAACCTCTATTATAGTTGTCATGGGTACAGTGTAAATGGAAATCACAACACTAGTGTGTACAGGAGCTTATTGGTACCGTTCTAAAGTGCTTTTTGTGTTGCAGGACATCTGATTCAAAAACTACCTTTGCCCTCTTACACTGTTGTTTTTTTTTTTTTTTTTTTTCTTGAACACCTTTTTTTTTCTTGTACTGTATATAGTGGTGCTCGGGTGTTATATTGGCTTATTGTACCGTATATACTGGTGACCAGGTGTTATATCTGCTTATTGTACTGTATATACTGGTGACCAGGTGTTATATCTGCTTATTGTACTGTATATACTGGTGCCCAGGTGTTACATCTGCTTATTGTACCGTATATACTGGTGACCAGGTGTTATATCTGCTTATTGTACTGTATATACTGGTGCCCAGGTGTTATATCTGCTTACTGTACTGTATATACTGGTGCCCTGGTGTTATATCTGTTTATTGTTCCGTATATACAGGTGCCCAGGTGTTATATCTGCTTATTTTACTGTATATACTGGGGCACAGGTGTTATATCGGCTTATTGTACTGTATATACTGGTGCCCAGGTGTTATATCTGCTTATTGTACTGTATATACTGGTGACCAGGTGTTATATCTGCTTATTGTACTGTATATACTGGTGACCAGGTGTTATATCTGCTTACTGTACTGTATATACTGGTGACCAGATGTTATATCTGTTTATTGTTCCGTATATACAGGTGCCCAGGTGTTATATCTGCTTATTGTACTGTATATACTGGTGACCAGGTGTTATATCTGCTTATTGTACTGTATATACTGGTGACCAGGTGTTATATCTGCTTACTGTACTGTATATACTGGTGCCCTGGTGTTATATTGGCTTATTGTACTGTATATACTGGTGCCCAGGTGTTATATCTGCTTATTGTACTGTATATACTGGTGCCCAGATGTTATATCTGTTTATTGTTCCGTATATACAGGTGCCCAGGTGTTATATCTGCTTATTGTACCGTATATACTGGTGCGCAGGTGTTACATTGGCTTATTGTACCGTATATACTGGTGCGCAGGTGTTACATTGGCTTATTGTACTGTATATACTGGTGCCCAGGTGTTATATCGGGTCATTGTACCGTATATACTGGTGACCAGGTGTTACATTGGCTTATTGTACTGTATATACTGGGGCACAGGTGTTATATATCTGCTTATTGTACTGTATGTACTGGTGCCCAGGTGTTATATCTGCTTATTGTACCGTATATACTGGTGACCAGGTGTTATATCGGCTTATTGTACTGTATATACTGGTGCCCAGGTGTTATATCTGCTTATTGTACCGTATATACTGGTGCGCAGGTGTTACATTGGCTTATTGTACTGTATATACTGGTGCCCAGGTGTTATATCGGGTCATTGTACTGTATATACTGGTGCCCAGGTGTTATATCTGCTTATTGTACTGTATATACTGGGGCACAGGTGTTATATATCTGCTTATTGTACTGTATGTACTGGTGCCCAGGTGTTATATCTGCTTATTGTACCATATATACTGGTGACCAGGTGTTATATCGGCTTATTGTACTGTATATACTGGGGCACAGGTGTTATATATGTGCTTATTGTACTGTATATACTGGTGCCCAGGTGTCATATCTACTTATTGTACCGTATATACTGGTGCACAGGTGTTATATCTGCTTATTGTGCCGTATATACTGGTGACCAGGTGTTATATCTGCTTATTGTACTGTATATACTGGGGCACACTACTAGTCAAAGGTTTGGCCATACCAGTTAGTGCAATGGTTTTCTATGTTCTTCTTGTTACTTAGTTACATAGGTTGAATAATGACCTAGATCCATCAAGTTCAACCTTCCTCCCCCAATTGTACATTTTATTACTAATTTAACTATACCCCACAATGTTATGTGTATACCCCACAGTGGGCACATTGCAGATTCAGACTGAAGACCGTAAAATCACCAAGGAACACAGAGTAAAGAAACATGTGAAACAAACAATATGGGGTAAACCTGAGATTCCTTGAGGTACCCTCCTTTTCCTCTGATGAGATTTACACCACCTTGACATTCTCTCAACCAGCTTCATCAGGTCGTCTCCCGGAATGACTTCCAGTGTACAGCTATGCCATATGGAGAGTCCATTTGTGGAATCACCAGCTTGCAGAAAGTGTTTGCGTCCATCAGGTGTGTTTGGCACAGGCAGTGTTGGTGCACAGCTCCATGCAGTACTGAGCTCTAATCCTCAACTGTTCTAAGCCAAGACATAGCCAGAACCACTCAACTAGGTAAAAAGAAATAACAACAATCCATCATTAGGGCTTGTGCACATGACCTTATCATCGGTCCGAGTGCGTTCCGACAAAACATTGGATCGCTCTCGGACCAGTGTTATTCTACGGGGTCGTGCACATGTCAGTCAGTGAGTGCATGGAAACCATCGGACTGCACTCGGATGGACTGACACAATGGAGAAGATAAAGACATTTTTTTTCTCCACCTTCTCATCCAAGAGAATCGGAGCACACTATGTTCATACTGATCAGAGTTTGATCAGAGTGTCATTTGCATAATTGACCCGATTCTGTCAGATGAGAGACCATACGCTTGTGTGACCCCAGCCTGACTTTAAGACTTGAAGATCAGTCCATCCAGAAAATTGGTAAAACCTTGAAGGTATCTTCAAATGCAGTCAAGAGAATGATCACTCACTTTGGTGAACCTGTCTCTCATGAGATCACTCCAGAAAAGGAAGGCCAAGAGTTACCACTGCTGCAGAGGATAAATGCATCAGAGTTGTCAACCTCACAAATCGCAAATTGACAGCATCTAAGATATCATCCCTCATAAATAAGGTACGGACATCAAGTAGCAGACACATCTCAACATCAACTGTCCAGAGGAGTCTGCAAGAAGCCGTCCTTTATGGTTGAATTACTGCAAAGAAGCCATTACTGAGGACTGCAAATAGGAAGAAGAGACTTGTTTAGGAGAAGCAACACAAGGGCTAGCCACAAGATCATTGGAAATCTGTACTATGGTCTGTTGAGTCAAAATATGAGACTTTTGGTACTAACCACCATCCTTGTGAGACACTGAAAAGTACAGAGGATGGTTTCTACATGGATGTGAATCATGGATGAGGAGGTCTGATGGCATGTTGGTGTTTTGCTGGTGATGTTTTTTGTGATTAATTGAAGACCCCCTTACCCAGCTCTGCTAATACAGCATTCTGCAATATGCCATCCCATCTGGTTTGCACTTTGTGGGACTATGATTTGTGTTGCAACAGAATAATGAATCAAAACACAAAACCAATATAAGGGATATGTGACCCAGGATGTGAGAGGGAGTGCTGCGGCAGATGACATGGCCTCCACAATCATCAACCTCAACCCTGCTGCGATGCTTCTGGATAAGGCAAAGCAGCCAACAAATGCTCAGCTCCTCTGGGAACTCCTTCACGACTGAGAAAGCCATTCCAGGTGTCTACCTGAAAAAGCTGCTTGAGATAATGTCAAGGGCGTGTAAGGCTGTCATCAGAATAAAAGGGGAGTACTTTGAGGAATCTAAGGTTTAACACACAATCAAGTTTGTTTCACACATGTTTATATATTCTTTGTTTCTATATTTGCTCCTTCATGATTTTGCTGCCTTTAGTCAGAATCTGCAATGTGCACTTTCCAATAAGGAAAACCATTATGTGAACAGGTGTGTCGAAACGTTTGACTGGTAATGTATATAGGCTCATTGTATTGTTGATACTGGTGAGGACTTGTACATCTGCTTGTTGTATTGCTAACAGGATTTACTGACTGGACCTAAAAACTTCATGCAGACCTGATACACGACAATGCCAATAGGGAAATGACCATAAACAAGAAGTTGTTCTCGGACAGCTGTTAAGGTGCCCATATATATGAGATGAATGTTGGCCTAACCTGAGAATTGTGGCAGGACGGGGTAATATATATAAAGGGTGGGGGAGTAATCCTGATTCTTCCCTGACTGCAGATGTTGACAATAAGAAGGGTTGGCCATGTTGGTTTCAGCGTGGCTGATTCTTTTCTTCTCGTTGACAATAAGCAGCTGTCAGAGGCATCTAGGTGACGAGCCAGATATGCACGGGAATTGGGGGTGTCGGGAGCAATGGCTATGGGCCAAATAAGCATTCAGTCGACAGCTATGATAACTGCATAGCTTACTCTAGCCTCCTTCTAAGACGTGGTGGAATATTTAGATTACTATTACCTAGTATTTTACTCTTGAGCCCTTCTGCTGTGGATTCACCATTTTTGGACCTCCATTGGTCCAGTGCTTCTCAGAGTACACAATGCACACTGTATGTCAGAAGTGACAGACAGTCACCCTGCAGTTGGTTGCAGAAGATCTCTACTTTTGGCATTACAGACACCTTCGTAGCGGTCTCACTCTAGGACCCAGCGGCTACCTCTCTCCGGCTAATTGACATCCAGGCTGGGTGTTTAAATACTGGCTGTTGCTAGAGGGAGGTGCTGGTGATACTCACATGTTTCCTGGTGATTGCTTGGAGCTATTAGACTACTACTTCCTCTGTGGTGCTAGGAGGACGTTGGAGTTATCTCTCTGAAATCGTCTAAAGCTAAGCTATTTTCCCTGTTTGTCTCCCTTGTTGTCTTTAGTGGTCAGTGGGGATCAACTAGTGCTCATCCCCCCACGTCACTATCCAGGCCTTAGTGCTAGGGTAATACGGTGTTTAGGTTCCTGTGCGCGATTGGTGAGGAACCAATATAGGGATCTTTAGGGGAGACAGGGTGATATCAGATCAACTTAGAAGGTCTCCACTTCCCCCGTTCCCTAGAGTCTGGGCACCCTTTCCCCCGTCCGTTTGTGTTGCGCTTAGTCTTTCCCACACCTGGTGTGACACTGTGTGTCTCAAACTAACCATGGTGGTCCACAGCAGAGACATCCAGTCATGTACTGGGCATTAGCTGCTATGGAAATGAAATTCCCTATGATTGGCCAATAGCACAAAATCTAGAAACTACCTAAAGTGCTTTTTAATAATCTACAGACCTCTAATGATCTGCGACAATCCAGCTTGTCGTTGACTGTAATTACAGAGGCTTGGTGACATGTCTTTTTTAAAGATGGTTGCCAGTCACCTATCATACAAGTCAGCCTACAGTGTTTGTGTTAGCAACTCTCTTATTAGTTGCTACTTTTGTTTCTAGCTAGACTCTTCAGATTTATTAGTCATTTTCTACACTTGAGATGCGATGTGTTGAGCAAATAATTTTCCTATGCGTTTTGGGTATTTGTCTTTAATGTAACTTCAATATGTTTTCCAGGTTTATTCCAGAGCAAATGAGAAAGAGCCATGCTGCTGGTGGCTTGCTAAAGTTAGAATGATAAAGGGTGAGGTAGGAATATGTCTACGTTTTATTTTTGTCCTATTTTTGCTGTAGCTTGTGATTGAACACAGGGAACTTTGCTCCGTTAACTGGGAAAAAACTGCCAAAAAAAAGAGTCATCATGTTAAAGTCGAACATCTTACATGATTGTGTGTTTTTCTTCCTTCCTAGTTCTACGTGATAGAATATGCGGCTTGTGACGCCACCTATAATGAAATTGTCACCTTAGAAAGGCTGCGGTCTGTAAACCCAAACAAGCCGGCAACGAAGAACACCTTCCACAAAGTGAAGCTGGACGTTCCTGAGGATTTGCGGCAAATGTAAGTACCGTATCTTTTTGGACTATAAAACACATTTTTTAGCAAGAAACAAATCTTGCTAAAAAGTGTTGTGTATTAATAGTCCAGCGGCAGCTTACTATGATCGAGGACAACCCTGAGACAGCATCATTCTCGATCAATGAGAGAACTGTTCTTTCTCTCCTTGTACCCCAATATGATCTATGTGATCGTTGCAGGGCAGGAAAGGAAGCTACCAGGACCTGCATATCATGAAAGCTGCACAGATCCTGCAGGTCCTGGCCAGCTGAATGACCTCTCTGGTTATGTGATCAGTCACATGTCTGTAAGGAATTTCAGAATGTGGTAATGTGTGGAGTGTGTATTTGTGTGTATGTAGCAGAGCTATGTGTATGTAGCAAAACTGTATGTGTGTATGTAGCAGAGCTGTGAGTGTATGTATGTAGGACAGCTGTGTGTATGTAGCAGAGCTGTGTGCGTGGCTGTATATGTATGTAGCATAACTGTGTGTGTGTGTATGTTGCAGAGCTGTGTGTATGTATGTAGGACAGCTGTATGTAGCAGAGCTATGTGTATGCATGCAGCAGAGCTTTGTGTATGTATCAGATATGTGTGTGTATTTACTATCCATGCAGCAGTGTTGTTTATGTGTGAGCGCTGCGGAGAGTGTACATAATGTTCGTGTTGTAAAGCTACATATGCATAATACACATACTGCATAGAAATACTAACAGGAGAATTAGTACCGCTACTAAAATGAGTGCTTTTGATCCCTCCACCTCTTTACAGCACTAGGGAAGTTTTAATTAGTAGAAAATATATATTTTCTACTATCAAAACCTGGAGTGGGTCTTTTAGTAAAGTGTGTCCAAAAATCAGAACAGTATAGTGTACTAAAAGCAGAATTACTTAAAAGAAACCTGTCACCAGTAAAAAACGCTATTAACCTGCAGATATATGGGTTACTCTGCAGGTTAATAGCATTACTAACCTGCCCACACTTAGCCGAATACTGCGGGGAGAAAATTAACTTTATTCCCCCACGCAGCATTCATGGGGGCGGGGCGGCGCGGGTTCAATCACCGCCCTGAGCGTACAGAGTAGCAGCTGTAACCTCACCCTGACTGACAGCCAGCTGTCTTAGCATTTGGATGACCTCTATTCGTCACGTAGTTGCGGTCCAAAGGTGGTACTCCGATTTATGGTATACTCTGTGAGAATATCACTTTAAAGGAAAAAGGTCTCTAGGACAGAGATAGAAACCTTGGGGAGATCTAAAGACCCTCCCAAGTTACAAAAAAGTAATCTACTTGATACCACGTTGTAACCATAGGGAGGTTGATATAGAGGACATTGATTAAAAGGCACTGACCCTGGCTGGATATTTACTTAGCGCTTTAAATTTAGCTCTTCAGAGAGAGATTACACAACTAATCAGATTTTGTCACAGGCAAAATCCACATCTTTTTTTTCCCTTTATCTTCTTCGTTCAGCCTAGATAGCCATGATTCTTCTTCTTCTAGCCATGACTTGTGACTGCAGTTTGCTGCCAAGACCTCGTGGGCCTCTCACTTCCAATATGGCCCAACCTCCTGGTGCCATAACCATATAACCCTGCTGCCTGCACGGCTGCCCAGTGCCCCCAAATTCAGTACTACAGTCCCCCACAAAATATTGTCATACATATGGTGCCCCCAAAATATATGGTGCCACATACATAGCGCCCCAAAATAATGGTGCCAACCAAATATTATTGCTGTTAATAATCTTACCATACTTAGTGTCCCTTACAGTATAGTGTAGCACTGTGCCAACCAAACATTATTGTGATCAGTAGCTAAATGTGTCCACACAGTTCCCACAAAATATTTGTACCAATTACGGTGCTCCTATTGCGCCTTGAATCTCCCCCTGAAAGGGTGAATGCCCACAAATTCTCCTCCCAAATGATTCAAAATAATTTTCCCAAGCAATGTTTGCTCAACAGTAATGGCAATAATGTCAGAGGATGCAGCACGATGCATCAATGTCATTGCTCCTGCATAGGCCACGTGCCTAATGCTCTGTGGTCTCCTGAGCTGCTCTGATGTGGTTTACTTCATCTGCATCCTAAGGCACTTACAACTGGTGCCTGATTCACTTAATGTTTGTTCTTGAAATAAGATACACATTTCATAGACTCATAGAATGTTAGATTTGGAAGCGACCTCCGGGGTCATCGTGTCCTACCCCCTGCTCAATGCAGGAGTCACTAAACCATCTCAGACTGATGTCTGTCCAGCCTCTGAAGACTTCCATTGAAGGAGAACTCCACACCTCTCGTGGCTGCCTGTTCCACTCATTGATCGCCCTAATCTGTATCTTCTCCCATTCAGTTTCATCCCATTGCTTCTAGTCTTTCCTTGTGCAAATGAGAATAAAGCTGATCCTTGTACAGTGTGACAGCCCTTCAGATATTTGTAGATAGCTATTAAGTCTCCTCTTAGCCTTTTTTTTTTTTTTACAAGCTAAACATTCACAGATCCTCTAACCGTTTCTTGCTATGAGGTCTGACCAAGGCAGAGTAGAGGGGGATAATGACTTCACGTGATCTAGACTGTATGCTTCTGTTAATACATCACAGAACTGTTTGCCTTTTTTGCTGCTGCATCACACTGTTGACTCATTTAGGCCGGTTTGCATTGAAAGCCCATTATGTAACAGACTACATTCAATCTCAATCTTCAATGTAAAGTCACTTGCAGCCTAAATTGATGTATTGTGGTGTAAAATGGTTTGATTCAAATAGAGGTAATACATGTCAGAGAGTTAGATGCCAGGGACACAAGTATCTGCATAGATGTGGCATCTGCCCTAGTATTGGGTATATCTCAATAACATAGCAATGTCTTTTTATTGGGCATTTATTATTATTATTATTATTATTATTTGGTATTTTTAATGTGTTTTTCCTCTCCTTAGGTGTGCAAAAGAATCTGCTCACAAGGACTTCAAAAAGGCAGTCGGGGCATTCTCCGTAACATATGATTCGGAAAGTGGTCAGCTTGTCATCTTGGTAAGCATTGCCCTTATCTGTTCTAACAAAATCTAAGAAAAACTGCACTTGTCCTTTTTATTGTTGGAATACAAAATATTGTAAAAAAAATGAGAGAAAGCCTGTGTTTCTAAAGATTATAGGACCGCGTATAACACCAAGGTAAAATTGTCGAATATTAGTTTGTTTTGTGTCGCTTATAAAGTTTGCAACAATCCCGACACTGTAACCATAGGCGAAGGTTTCTGATAAATGAGTGTGCTGTGTCTGCTCATCTTTATAAAGGGAGTGTGTTGGCATAAAATGACTGTTCAAACCAAGCACATCACTTCACCAAGCAGTTCAATGAACCTTTCCAACTACTTATTTTACATCCCATATATCAGCTGTACTGTAGATTGTGGGATAGTCAAAGTCTTTGCAATTTTCCATTGAGAAACATTTTTCTGAAATTTTTCCATAATTTTTAGTTGTAGTTGTTCACAGATTGGTGACCATCTTTGCTTCTGAGAGACTCCTCCTCTCTAACTTGCATTTTTTATACACTGTCATGTCACTTACTTTAAATTTGTGCCTCCAGCTGTTTTTCATTAGTACCACTTGTGTTATCAGCCTTTTGTTATCCTTGTACCAACTTTTTAGAGATGTGTTTCTGCCATCAATGTCTAAATGAGTTAAATTTTTTTTATCAAATTAACCCCCTTCTGATATTATACGTACTAATACGTATCTGTGCACTGGGCCTGTTGGACCTGATACGTATTAGTATGACCCGGCAATCGTGCCCGCACAGAGGATGCTGGCGCGATCTCCACCGAGTGTCAGCTGATTCTCACGATCGCAGCATTCGATCGCAGCATTCCGGGAGCAAGGGGAGGTAAGCGCCGCTTACTTACCTCCTCTCTGGCATCCCGCGCTGTCTGTGCCGGGTCCTGGTGGTTGTCATGGTGACCCGAATGACGACATCTGGGTCACCAGACAGCAGGAAGTTACTTTGATCATGCACATTGCGCGATTAAAGTAACTTCTGCCTGTGCAGCGCTGACAGGCTATATAGAATAGAGATGCTGCTGCTGCATCTTTATGCTATACAGGCGATCAGACTGCAAAAAGTGAAAGCCCAATAGTGGGACAAAGTGTAAAAGTTCAAAAATATCAGAAAGTAAAAAAAAATAATAATAATCAGAATCCCAAAAAAATAAAGATATACTGTACCCATGAATAAATATTATTCTGAAAAGAAAAAAAACAATAAAAGTATACATATTTGGTATTGCCGCGTCCGGAACGACCTGACCTATAAAACTGTCCTACTAGTTAACCCCTTTAGTGAACATGGTAGAAAAAAAAAAAAAAAAGCAAAAAACAATGTTTTATCATCATACCGCTAAACAAAAAATTGAATAAAACGCGATCAAAAAGACAAATATAAATACAAATGGTACAGCTGAAAACGTCATCTTGTCCCGCAAAAAACAAGCCGCCATACAGCTCCGTCAGCCGAAAAATAAAAAAGTTATATCTTTCAGAATATAGCGATACAAAAAAAAAAAAAAAAATTTTTCTATAAAATAGTTTTTATTGTGTAAAAGCGCCAAAACATAAAAAACCTATATAAATGTGATACCGCTGTAAATGTACTGACCCGAAGAATAAAGCTGCCTTATCAATTATACCACACGTGGAACGGCAAAGCAAAAAAACAATTCAGGAATTGTTGGTTTTTGTTTATTCTACCTCCCAAAAATCGGAATAGAAAAAATATCACGTGCCTGAAAATGGTACCAATAAAAATGTCAACTTGTCCCGCAAAAAGCAAGCCGTCACATGACACTCACCTGAAATATGGAAAAATTATAGCTCTCAGAATATGGCAATGCAAAAACTAGTCTTTGCAACAACAAAAAAGCGTCTTTTAGTGTGTGACCACTGTCAATCATAAAAACCCGATATGAATCTGGTATCTCTGTAATCGCACCGACCCGAAGAATAAAGTAGTGCAATCACTTATACCACACGAGAAAAGACATTAAAAATAAACTCTAGGGTTAGGGATGTGCTAGGGTTGGGGTTGTACTTTTTTCAAAATTTAAAAAAAAAAAAAAAAAAAAAAGACGACGATATGGCGACTAGTGTTAAGCGCAAGTGCTCGTTACTTGAGTTTACATCGGGTACTCGGGTGTGCACCAAGTATTGCGGGTGCTCAAGTGACATGCTCAAGTCCCCGCCCCGCATATTTCACAGTTGTTAGACACCCAAAAAAAAACATGCGGGGTTTGCTCGTGCATGGCAGGCAATCCCCGCGAGGCTTTTTGGCTGTATAACAGCTTCATAACATATGGGGTGGGGACTCGAGCATGTCACTCGACCACTCTGTGCATACCCGAGTACCCGATGCAAACTCAAGTAGTGAGCACTTGCACTCAAGACTAATGACAACTTATTCAATATGATGACCTAATGTTATCAAATTCTGTGTCAGACCTCTGGGTTCAAAATGTTCACTGTACCCCTTGATAAAATCCTTGAGGGGTCTAGTTTCCAAAAATGGGTCACTTGTGGGGGGTTTCCACTGTTTAGGCGCATCAGGGACTCTCCAAATGCGACCGATTCCAACCAGTTTTTTCGTTCAAAAAGTCACACAGTGCTCCTTGCCTTCTGAACTCTGCCATGCCCCCAAACAGTGTATTTTCCCCACATGTGGGGTATCGGCGTACTCAGGAGAAATTGCACAACAGGTTTTGGGGTCCATTTTCTCCTCTTACCCTTGTGAAAATAAAAAAAATTGTGGCTAAAAGACCATTTATGTGGAAAAAGTTTGTTTTTGTATTTTCACGGCTCTACGTTATAAACTTCTGTGAAGCACCTGGGGTTCAGGGTGCTCACCACACATCTAGAGAAGTTCCTTAAGGGGTCTAGTTTCCAAAATGGAGTCAGTTGTGGGCGGTTTCCACTGTTTAGGCACATCAGAGGCTCCACAAACGGGACATGGCGTCCGCTAATTATTCAAGCAAATTTTCCATTCAAAAAGTCAAATGGCGCTCCTTCCCTTACGAACCCTACCGTGTGCCCAAACAGTGGTTTTCCACCACGTATGGGGTATCGCCGTGCTCAGGAGAAATTGAGCAACAAATTTTGGGGTCCATTTTTTCCTCTTACCCACGCGAAAATAAAAAAATTGGGGTCTAAAGTAACATTTTTGTGAAAAAAGTTAAACGTTCATTTTTTTTCTTCCACGTTTCCAAAAATTCCTGTGAAGCACCTGAAGGGTTAATAAACTTCTTGCATGTGGTTTTGAGCACCTTGAGGGGTGTAGTTTTTAGAATGTTGTCACTTTTGGGTATTTTCTGTCATAAAGACCCCTCAAAGTCACGTCAAATGTGATGTGGTCCCTAAAAAAAAAGGTTTTGTAAATTTTGTTGGAAAAATGAGAAATCGCTGGTCAACATTTAACCCTTATAACTTCCTAACAAAAAAATTGGTTCCAAAATTGTTCTGATGTAAAGTAGACATGTGGGAAATGTTATTTATTAAATATTTTGTTTGACATATGTCTCTGATTTAAGGGCATGAAAATTCTGAGTTTGAAAATTGCAAAATTTTCACAATTTTCAACAAATTTCCGGTTTTTTTTCACAAATAAACCATATTTCATAGCAAAGAAATTTTACCACTGTCATGAAGTACAATATGTCACGAAAAAACATTCTCAGAATCAGGGGGATCCGTTGACGCGTTCCAGAGTAATTACCTCATAAAGTGACAGTGGTCAGAATTGTAAAAATTGGCCTGGTCATTAACGTACAAACCACCCTTGGGGGTAAAGGGGTTAAATGTAAAAATGTCTAACTTTCACTTTCTAATCCATGTTCTGTTGTGAATAAAATATGGCTATAAAAGATTTCCGATTCATTATTCTTCTTTCCTTTACATTTTACACCGCTTCCTAACTTTTTTTTTTTTAAATAGTGCGTTGTATCTCTGCCCTTGTTTGACATCTCTGGATTTACAAGAGGTGGCGTAGATAGATTGAAAACAACTAGGTGAACAGCTTGGCCACGCCAAGGGTGCACCGAGTGCCTGTGCTTGGTTTGAACAATCATTTTGTGCTGACACACTCCCTTTAAAGGGAATTTATCACCATCTTTATGCTATCCTCTCTGAAGGTATAATAACAGCCACACTGATTTCAGCAGTGTCACTTACTTGTCCAATATGGTGTAGATGTCCTAAAATCACAGATGAATTGGTGCTGGGAGCTCCGGAGTCCTCCATATTCATGAGCTCCCCACTGTTTGACCTTTTTCTTCTCATGCACAGTAATAGGGGAAAAAGCTGTCAGTCAGTGTCCACCGTGTCCGAGTGCAGCTAACAGGTCATGAACTCCAAGGGCTCCTGAGCTCGCAGCACTTGATGTGTGCTGCTCTTAAAGGGAATCTGTCAGCAGGTTTTTGCTACCTCATCTGAGAGCAGCCTGATGTAGGCAAAGAGAAGCTGAATCCAACGATGTATCACTTAGATTACTGGGTGCAGTCTTTCTCACACAATCAGAGTTTTTAGATTTACTAATACAGCAGAGCTGAGGAAGCTAACCCCGCCCACACCAGGGTCTGTACCTATCCCTTTATAATATATGTTATCTGTATCTCCCATGCAGACCTAGGCATCTCCATATTAACAGTCCACGAGCCTGTGTGCTCCAATCGTGCGGATTATTTCCTTCCATTTGTCCTTATTGTCTTGCTAACTTACACTAGCAAGAAGTAGGACTGCAAGGTCAAACTACACCAGCTTTCCTAGACCTCATAACCAGATGATAGTCCTGTATTTGGTGCTAAATATTCTGTTCCCACATAGACATGCAATATGTAGGTCTAAAAAAGCCCTTAGGAACTTAAGGTTTTCACCTCTTGCCACGCCTTAATGTATACGGTATATTTGTAGAAGATTCTGAGAACTTTACTCTCTATGATGTCTGTACGTATGTGGCAAGTTCATCTCGTCAGCCCAGCAGCTTTGATTGACAGCTGCTCTGATAAAGCTCGGAGCTCGTCTTTCTGACCGTTTAACCTCTTAAATGTCGTGATCAGTACAAATTGTGGCAGGTTATGTGAAGGGAGAGAGTTTTTTTTTTTTTTTAGAACTTGCGTAATCTTTTGCATTGTAATTCCTAAGGCTGATTCCTATACTGACAGCCCCGGGCAGACATGTGAGTCTGGTTTCACATACCTGTAATGTAATATATACAAAAGTTACAATATGTGATTAGAGTTTAAAAAAAAAAATCTGTTTGCGTATATGTACATGCGCATATATGTATATGTATGTATGTATGTATATGTGTGTGTGTATTTATATAATGTACACACCTTTTGACTTTCACATTTTTACATTCACTTTATCTCTTTCTAGTCTGTCAATGAGGTTACTATTAAAAGGGCGAACATGTTGAGCGACATGCATTTCCGAAGCCTCCGGACAAAGTTGTCTTTAATGCTGAGGAATGAAGAAGCCAGCAAGCAACTTGAAGTATGTGTAGGCTTTCATGTAATTTTTACAATGCAGCCATTATTATAAGTCAGACTGCAGCTGTAAGGTGTTTTTAGTGCAGGATTCAGTCACCTTCTTTGCTCTACATTCACAACTGCGTTGCAGAGTCTGTTTTTTTTCTGTTCTGTCATAGGAGCTTAAAAAAATAATTAAAGAGACTGTCCACTACCTTTACATTGATGATCTATCCTTAAGATAGAGCATTAATGTCTGATTGGTATTGGTCCTGCACCCCCACCAATCAGCAGTTATCATTGTCGGTGGCCAGAAGTACTGGCAGAGCTGGCCATCTTCTGGTAGTGGTCGCCGCAGGGTACTGCACCTCCTCCTCCTATTGATTTGAATAGGAGGCGGATGTGCAGCACCAAGCCTCAGCCACTACCAGAAGACGGAGCAGCTCCACAAGTAAGTACTTCCAGCTGACACCGATAACAGCTCATCAGCGGGGGTGCCGGGTGTCAGACCCTGACCGATCAGACATTGATGAACTATCCTAAAGATGTAATCAATGTAAAGGTAGTGGACAATGCTTCAATGCTGCGATCTGCTGCACATCTGACACTGTTGGTGCCCAATTGATCCCCCCATTACTGAAATTGGGGTATTTTGGGTTCTACAAAGGTGCCTGTAAATTTGTTTGAAAATTTACAGAATTGCAAATGCGACATAAACTTTGACAAAGGATTTTTAATAAAGCCTCCAACACAGATGTGAACACAGCCTAAGGCTGGCTAAACATGGGCCTTGTTTGTATCTCATTTCCCTGTCTTGGTGCCTATGAGGCAGGTAACTCGGGTCAGGAGACCCGGCAGTCTGTCCGGATGTGTGAAACGGTCCTTATGTGTACCTTTTAAAGGGGTTATGTTGTTTTTTTTGTTTTGCTTTTGTTTTGTTTTTTTTTATACTTAAATGCATGCATTTAGGACTAAAAATGCTGCAGTTTAGCTTGTATGAGCTCTTTGCTTCCCCGCCCATTCATCTTTGATGTGGTCATCATTCTGCTGGGATGAACTCCGGAAACAATTGATGAATTTCTCATCAGACCATCATAACAGGCTGACTGACTGATTCTCAGTTAACTTGTTCTGCAGCCAGCAATAGACAATGCAACCCAAAGGCTAGAGTCAGCAAACGGCGCACATTTTTTAATGGAACCCAATTACTAAAATTATTTTTAGCCCCAATTACATGCATTTAAGTAAAAAAAAAAATAAGAAGTGAATCCCCAAAGTTTGACAACCCATGTAATGTAATGACCACGTGTAAAATCTGCTTCCCAGCATGTTGTTGAGGAATACAGAAGTATTTGTGTTTTTGCAGAGCTCACGGCAGCTAGCATCCAGATTCCATGAGCAGTTCATAGTACGGGAGGATCTGATGGGTTTAGCCATCGGCACTCATGGCGCAAATATACAACAAGCTCGGAAAGTTCCAGGGGTGACGGCTATTGATTTGGATGAAGACACTTGTACATTTCATATTTATGGTGAGGTAAGAGTTACACTGCTGGAAATAGCTAGAATCTGAAAAAATGAGCATAACCCCTAATAAATGACTTCACCTTCTGTAACTCTGCCTTTCACATGGTTCACTTTTCCTTAGGACCAAGACGCTGTAAAGAAAGCAAGGACATACCTAGAATTTGCTGAAGACGTAATCCAAGTTCCTCGAAATTTAGTAGGTATGTAAGTTTTTGGCTTGCAGCATTTATTTATATAATTTTATTTTACTCACTTATATAGTGCCATCATATTCCACAGAGCTTTACAGACATTATAGGCACGGTCTCCATTGGGGCTCATAATCTAGATTCCCTATCGGTATGTCTTTGGAGTGTGGGAGGAAACCGGAGAACCTGGAGGAAATCGGGGAGAACATACAAACTCCTTACAGATGTTGTCCTTGGTGGGAGTTGAACCCAGGACCCCAGTGCTGCAGTGCTAACCACTGAGCCACCCCCTGCCCATTAAAGGCCTTTTGTCAGAAGTAAAGTGTATGTAGTCGTGGATGTGCAGAGGGTGGCGGTAGTGATCAGTGCTGAGCTGTGTGACGTCATTGCTGTTCTATAATAATGACGCCCTGCATACAGAACGTCACAAGGCGACCTCTAGTTAGATGTTTGTCCTGCTTCGTGAGACTCACTCAGCCAACATGTTGACCACCGGGTGGCAGTCTGCCGCAGACATAGCCTAGCTGTGTGCATCTAATGCCAGTATATCAGTTTATCAAAAGTCATTGTTAAATGGGTTGTCCATTCACATCATATCCATAGAGGTCATCAATCTGAGATTGGTCAGGGTCACTGGAACTTTACAGAAGTATCAAACGCATCGGAAATAAAAGAAAAAACATAGTTGTCTAGAAACCCCATTCAGAGCCAGAAGTGTGACACAGGAGGACGGGGAGGATTAGCTGTGTCCATCTGGGCATTGTATCCTGTGGATAGGTCATCTGTATGGTGTGACCTGACACCCCCGTTAAGGTTCTGCTCTCATCTGCAATGAGGCTTTTTGTTGGGGTTCACATGTTGACGGAGATATAAAAGGAGTAAGTTGTTTGACCAGCTATCAAAGATGCCACATTCTGAGTAGATGCCCTGCTCCAGGGTCCTCGCGGGTCCACTTTTTGCTTTTCGTCTACAATGAGAAGTGTTTTTTTTTTTTTCATTTTTTTTGGCAGCGTCATCAGTGCCAACGCAGCCTGTTTCCTAGTTATATCAACTTTGACTTGCTCTTTTGACCAGATTTGATGGGTGGTCCGGCTCTCTTCCGGATAAGGAGATGAGCAGGGCAAGTTACACCACATCTACTAAACATGAAATATATGAAATTTGAGTTGCATTACTGCTCTAGAAAATAGGAAAAAAATGAATATACCTAGTTATAGAGCCATAATTCATGTGTGCCCAGCAGCTATGACATGGCGATCTACTTTTGCTGGGAACCTATCCTAATGTGATTCCTCTCTTGGGCTGAAGCCTACATTTATAGGGGTAGGTAGGATCCTGCTGTGATTAAAACTGCCATAGGATGATGGATGGAGTGCTTGTTCAGAGAGCCAATGTATACAACTATCAAAAGACTGACCGTCCCTTCCAAACAGAATACTGGTGTGTACAGGTGCTTACTGAGAGTAGCCATCTCTATACATAACTAACAAATAAAGTAGCACTCTGCAACGCTATAGCATGCAAACATGAAATATGTGAAATTGGAATTGCATTACTGCTCTAGAAAATAGGAAAAAAACAAAGATACTTAGCACACAATAATCTTTCAGATGGGACAACCATTTTAGGAATCATTTTTAATCCTTGGCTGCTAATCTTTGATATTCGATGTCTGTTTTCTTTTTTTATTTATTTATTTTTTCGGAATCCGTTTTATATTTTTAAAACCTTTCACAGATTTGTTTTCTTGTTAATAGATTTTGTACTTTTTTTTTTTTTCCATTTCAGGAAAAGTTATTGGGAAGAACGGAAAACTCATTCAGGAAATTGTGGATAAATCGGGAGTTGTTAGGGTCAGGATTGAAGCCGAAAACGATAAAAATATTTCCCAAGAAGAGGTATGTATTCCCTGTTCTCTTCCTAGCAGAATAATTTAGTATAATTTAGTATCTCGTCATTATGATTTTATTATTTGACATGACAAACGCTTGCAGGTGAGTGCTGTGTCTGCAACGTTCTTATTGTCAAATGTGCGACGTATAAGGTCGATTTTTGAGAATTGTGCCTATTCTTATACAAGATCTTAATATAAATGGACATTGAAAGAAGAAGCAAAACAGCTGATGCCGTTTCCCATAGTAAAAATATAAGCTTTGTGAAAAATAGCATTTCCCTGGATTTCCTCATGTTTTTATCCTCTGATATCTCCCTGATAAATCTCTTTTGGCTGAAGGTGTATTTACATCAGACGACCGGGGCCCTTAAGCGACCGCCAGTCAGCTGCTTGCTTACCGAGCCGCAGTCATTTAATCGCCTGCAGACCATCGTTCTGTGCACATAGGCTGCAGTTGTTTTTGACAGCACATGTCCTGTTTACACAGGACGATGTGCTGTCAAGAACGATTATCTTTTGTGCAAGCCAAAAGATCATTTCACCCAACGAACGATTATTTTGCTTGGTCATCAGGTGAACGGCAAGATAATCGTGAAATGAACGTTCCTTGGAATGCACATTCCTGATAATCTTGCAGTGTGAGTGGACCTTTATAATATTATTATGCTTTACCCATATAGCGCCATCTTATTCCGTAGCGCTTTACATGCATCATCATCACTGTCCCCAGTGGGGCTCACAATCTAAATTCCCTATCAGTATGTCTTTGGAGTGTGGGAGGAAACCGGAGAACCTGGAGGAAACCCACACAAACACGGGGAGAACATACAAACTCCTTGCAGATGTTGTCCTTGGTGGGATTTGAACCCAGGACCCCAGCGCTGCAAGCAACAGTGCTAACCACTGAGCCACCATGCCGCCCTTACATAAGGCAGTTACCTGTCAACAATATGTAAGATAACACTACTTGCCAAGTGGAGTGATAACCTGCCTTTTCATCCATTGTCTTCTATTTCCAGGTTATATTTAAAGAGGTTGTCCACTACTATAGATAATGCCCCAATGTATTTAAATGGTGTAAATAAGTTGTTTTGTAAGTACCTTGTGTTGTCCTTCTTGCCTGTGAGTGGCGCTATCGGCCGCTCACAGGCATCCTATGACCCCTGGCTGCAGCAAGCTCTGACATCCGCTAATGTCACGTCAAGTCAGGGGTGACTCAGTGGCGCGCTCCCCCTCATTGATTGGGCTGTGGCCGGGGTTTCACCGCACGTCACACCCATAATCCACCCTGCACTTTCCCAATGAATGAGGAGAGGGAAAGAGCGTGGTGGATGCTGGGCTGTGATGCACGGGGTAACCTGCCCACAGCCCATCAATCAGGGGGCGCGCATCACTGAGTCACCCCTGACTTGAATTGACATCAGCGTCTGAGCCGGCTGCAGCCAGGGGTCACGTGGTGCCTGTGAGTGGCCAAGGATAGCGCCACTCACAGGCAAGAAGCACAACACAAGGTATTTACAAAACAACTTATTTACACCATCTAAATACATTGGGGCATTATCTATAGTAGTGGACAATCTCTTTAATTAGAAAACCTTTTAATGGCCCCGTCCTATCTCTTTTCCCTTGGAATATAGCACCATGCTTGTCTTGTATGATTCATTGGCTCTCTGAGGCATTTTAGATTTACTTGATATTTTGGGTATATGTGATACAACCATTTGAACCAATTCCTCCAAAACCATGGACACAACTTCTGTATGTAATAAAAGCCCTTACATAATCCTGTGATCACTGCTTCATTAAAGTAGATCTGTCTCTAGATTTCATAAAAAAACTGCATGCATTATTAAATAAATCTAGTGATGAAGCTGGTGTATTTGTTTTGAAAATCCATGTCAGAATTATTTTGTAATCCTCAGCGCCCCTCCTCACTGCTGTGCTGAATCTCCACCAACCTAGTCTTAATTGACAGCTCCTCAGTGCCCCTCCTCACTGCTGTGCTAGATCTCCACCCACGTAGTCTTGATTGACAGCTCCTCAGCGCCCCTCCTCACTGCTGTGCTAGATCTCCACCCACGTAGTCTTGATTGACAGCTCCTTAGCGCCCCTCCTCACTGCTGTGCTAGATCTCCACCCACCTAATCTTGATTGACAGCTCCTCAGCGCCCCCTCCTCACTGCTGTGCTGAATCTCCACCCACGTAGTCTTGATTGACAGCTCCTCAGCGCCCCTCCTCACTGCTGTGCTAGATCTCCACCCACCTAATCTTGATTGACAGCTCCTCAGCGCCCCCCTCCTCACTGCTGTGCTGAATCTCCACCCACGTAGTCTTGATTGACAGCTCCTTAGCGCCCCACATGTGTGGACAGAGACTGAACACACTTAGACTGATGAGATATTTCGTTCTATAGCTGGACTCATAAAATGTTCTTTTTAATACCGGGATTGTACAGCCATTTTGACATGGATTTTCAAAGTAAATACACCAGTCTCTCCAGGTCTGAGATCTACTTAGAGATGTATGCAATTTGTACTGTGAGATCTTGTGACAGATCAGCACAAATTTACTCAGTGTCTTGATGATAGATTCAGAGAGAATCATTCATTAGTACAAGCTTTATCTTACATATACTGTTATATATGTGTGTAGTCCAGAGAAAATGACAGCGCTCCAAAATCCAGGTAAAGCAAAAATACAATTCTACAATAAAGGATCTTTTGTTACTGACCCTGGACTTTGGAGCTCTGTTGTCCTTGTGGACTATTATTGGGGTCTCGTTATTGCTGTACCAGGACTTGCACCTATCTACTATTGCGGTGCAGCTTTTTTTTTTTTCTTGCATCTGTAGTTTAGTTTATTTATTTTTGTTTTAACCTGTAAAATGCCATAACAGAGTATAACACAAGCCATAAGGTAACAGCGTGCGAATCCTGACATTGTGATGATTGACTTGTAGGGAATGGTTCCCTTTGTATTTGTGGGCACAAAGGACAGTATCACCAACGCCACCGTTCTGCTGGACTACCACCTTAACTACTTAAAGGTAACTTTATACGACGTAATGCACATTCACTCATAGAGACAAATGCTAATGTCTGCTCGTCTTCTCATTGGGGTTATTTTCTGGTCTCTGATTTCAGCTTTTCACTCAGTTTTTACTAATCACAATTCTCACTCCACATCTGGCTTGGGGCACATACAATCTGTGCTGAGAATATCGTCTGAGGGGGGTTTACATGATCACTTGGCTATAGACTGCCTATATGTGAGCGTGTCCGGGCAGGTAGACAACAATAAAGACTGCTCTTTACACTTGGTAGAAGAAGCAACTATTTCTGGGGGTAGGATATCTGCACCAAGGAGGCCAATATAAAGGTGTTAAGCAGTTACAGACACAGTATGTTCAGTATGTACTGATGTGTGCGGCTGGATCATAATAAATAGAGGTGGTATGAATGGACTTTGTAAGACCCGGTGATAATCTGTGGCGGATGGACAGGAGCCACCTCTTACCTGATGACCTCCTCATCTTCTGTTTTGATTAGTCAACTTGGCTCGACATTATGGTTGCACTGATATACTTAATCCAAAACTTCATATCAGATAACAATGTATTATCCTGATAATGGGGGTATATGGGACTTTTGTTTTTTATTTTTCCTATATTCTGCCCTTCAGCGATTTCTCGTGGCTCAAGCGATGACTCCTACTTCCTTTGACCTCACGTCAACAGAGCAGGTCTTTCTCTCCCAGGTTGCTCTGTCGAATCGAGTATGCCGGCGTCACGCTGATTGATAGCCAGATCACGTCACGCTGATTGACAGCCAGCTGTCCTCAGTTAGATAATGGGGGCGGTTGTCAGTCAGCAGTGACGCCTCATCGACAGAGCAGGAGAGAAGGAACTACTCTGTCAACGTGACATCATAGAAAGCAGGAGTATCTCCAGCAGGAGCAGTCCTTGACCGCTGTGAGGTGGAAGGGATCGTCGCAGGCAGAACAGGCAACTAGTTATCAGCTACCTGCCAGTAAGTTCTTAGCCCAAAAGTCTCATATAACCCCCTTTTTAAGTTGAGCGTTAAGTTAGCAATCATAAAATGCTAATTTCAATATCTCTCAGGGAAACTTTTAAAGAGGATCATACAGTCATTCTGATAAGCATTTCAAGGTTAGTACACCAGTCTCATAAGGATGAATGGCTCTATTCAATATTATCAAGGGAGTTGGCTCACCGCAATCTGAAGCACCTTGTCTGCAGAATACATCGCACGGAGCCGCCCTAGTCCAGGCAGATATAATCATGTAGAAAAAAAAGTGGTTCTCCAGCGATGATGGAAAAACAGGCAAGTATAAAACTTCACATTTATTTAAGCATATTAAAAGTCCAACATATCTGCATATTTAAATAGCCGGATAGGAAGTATTTCTGTGCTCTCCGGATTACAACACAAATACTGCTAATAGAATTGCAGGTTTATTGTCAACGCGTTTCAGAGTCCACTGACTCCTACCTCAGGACAACCCTACATCATACAGAGTCCACGGACTCCTTCCTCAGGACAACCCTACATCATACAGAGTCCACTGACTCCTACCTCAGGACAACCCTACATCATACAGAGTCCACTGACTCCTTCCTCAGGACAACCCTACATCATACAGAGTCCACTGACTCCTACCTCAGGACAACCCTACATCATACAGAGTCCACTGACTCCTTCCTCGGGACAAGCATACATCATACAGAGTCCACTGACTCCTTCCTCGGGACAAGCATACATCATACAGAGTCCACTGACTCCTTCCTCGGGACAAGCATACATCATACAGAGTCCACTGACTCCTTCCTCGGGACAAGCATACATCATACAGAGTCCACTGACTCCTTCCTCGGGACAAGCATACATCATACAGAGTCCACTGATTCCTTCCTCGGGACAAGCATACATCATACAGAGTCCACTGACTCCTTCCTCTGGACAACCTGACTCTGAAACGCGTTGGTTCTTCAGTAGAGCTGCACTGTGTCATGCCGATATGTTGGACTTTTAATATGCTTAAATAAATGTGAAGTTTTATACTTGCCTGTTTTTCTATCATCGCTGGAGAACCACGTTTTTTCTATTCAGTATTACATGCTGGTCTTATTTGTGAAATCTGGTGCCAGATCCTCTTTAAATTGCTATTCTCATTTCATGCATTTATGGCCGATGTGAATCCAACCAATGAGATCTGCCTGGTGTAGTCAAGTAGAATACCCCTGTAAGACATACCTGTGTGACCTTATCCTACATATCACTGTCCTGTTTGTCCTTATTTCTAATCTTAATAGGAAGTGGACCAACTCCGCCTGGAGCGGCTGCAGATTGATGAACAGCTCCGGCAAATTGGCGCCAGCTCGAGGCCCCCACAAAATCGCCCCGACAAAGAAAAGGGTTATTTGAGCGAAGACTGCAGTGGCATCGGGCGAGGAAGTCGACCTTATAACAGCAGGGGGCGCAATAGGAGGGGAACCGGCTATGCATCAGGTAGGCCAGCAACCTCTACATGCTGCATTCTGTCACTCAGCACTTTTGGGTTTTCCAATACTTCTGCTTTCTTTTGATATAATGTAATGAAGTCTGGACATTATTAATCCCACTTTTAAGATGAAGTAAAGATACGACTTCATTGCAGGTACAAATTCTGAGGCATCGAATGCGTCAGAGAATGAGTCTGACCACCGAGATGAGCTCAGCGACTGGTCCTTGGCACCTGCAGAAGAAGAGCGCGATAATTATATACGGAGGGGTGATGGAAGAAGGCGTGGCGGAGCACGAGGTCAAGGACTGAGGGGACGTGGGGGGTTTAAAGGTAGCTTTTTTTTTTATTATTATTATTACTTTTTAACTGTGAGAGAACCTTTTAACTATGTGTGGCTGCCCTTTTGTTAAGCCCTGTATAACCACACCCATATTGGCAGCTTTCTGTGTACACTGTGCATAGGCAAAAAGCTGCCAATCAGAGGTGGGGGCATGGCTGGACTACCTGGCAGCAGGTTTTATAGTCCTCTAGTGATTAATCTCCTGTTGATAAAACAGAGATTTTATCAAAACTATAGCAAGCAGCCCAGTAAGTGACTGGAATCCCAGTCTCTGTCCCTGTATCATGCTGCTCTCGCATAGGGTAGCAAAAGCTTGGTGGCAGAGTCTCTTTTAATAGGAAGTCACCCACTGACAGAAGCTAGGTCCTCTTTAAGTTTTTTTGTTTTGTTTTTTTATCGTATTCAAATGCAAAAAAATAAAATTCAAATTTGGCCGCAGAAGACAGTACTTTGGCATTTCTCTATTTTTAAAATCCCCCATTTGACATTTGTTATACTGTTATAGTATGTAGATTTTATAACACTAATATTTTCTTCTGCTTCTTTTAGCAAATGATGACCAGTCTCGGACAGACAACAGACAGCGTAATTCCCGGGAGCCTAAAACGAGGACAGCAGATGGCTCTCTCCAGGTTGGTCAAGGAGTAAAGGGGTCCCATCTGATTTTGTGGTGTAATCTACATTTGAATAAGAACTTGTATACATTTCTAATAGACATGGATGTAAAATTCTGCTTGCGTATCTTTTCCTAGTGTTATAGTATCTCTGGAAAAAAAATGTGTGACCCAGATTAGACCGAGTAATGCAATCATTACTGTATAGGACTAAATATGGCATCAGTCATATGTCCCACTATGTAAACTATATGACCCCTTGGCATTTAGGTAATACTCTCTAGGTGCGTGTTTACTTGAGGTATGCAGACGATGGTGGATATCTGCTGCGGTCTCAAGGTATGCACCAGGACGTGTAGGAAAAGTGTGCACACCCTGGCAATCCTCCACATTTATTTTGCTGGTATGCTGGGGTTCCAAAGGCCAATAAAATAACGTCCAGTCTAGCTCCCTAAGCCGACCCTCCTGCTATACCTCCTGCCTAAGTCACCTATGCCATGCCTGTTCACCTCCTGTCATCTCCACAGTGGCAGCGGCCTCCTCAGTTCTCCTTCTGTCATCTCCACAGTGACAGCGGCCTCCTCAGTTCTCCTTCTGTCATCTCCACTGTGACGGCGGCCGCCTCTGCTCACCTCCCGTCATCTCCGCCGTGACGGAGGCCTTCTCTGCTCACCTCCCGTCCTCTCCACCGTGACGGCGGCCTCCTCTGCTCACCTCCCGTCATCTGCACCGTGACGACCGCCTCCTCTGCTCACCTCTTGTCATCTCCACCGTGACGGCAGCCTCCTCTGCTCACCTCCCGTCATCTCCACCGTGACGGCGGCCTCCTCTGCTCACCTCCCGTCATCTCCACCGTGACGGCGGCCTCCTCTGCTCGCCTCCCGTCATCTCCACCGTGACGGCAGCCTCCTCTGCTCACCTCCCGTCATCTCCACCGTGACGGCTGCCGCCTCTGCTCACCTCCCGTCATCTCCACCGTGACGGCTGCAGCCTCTGCTCACCTCCCGTCATCTCCACCGTGACGGCGGCCTCCTCTGCTCACCTCCCGTCATCTCCACCGTGACGGCGGCCTCCTCTGCTGACTACAGAATGCCATCATTAATAGGTTTGTGGGAGGCATGTTGGAGTGAAGGAGTGATTCGGTCACACGTGTATAACGCCGCAATGATGTAGATGCCAGGAGGCAGCAGGCGGTTCTCAGCTCTCCCATCTAGTTGCTCCAGATCAACAACGTGATAGATGGCTCTAAGAATCAGTTTGCACCAACTCTAATATGCTGAGTTCTTTGGGACTAATATACTGTATTTTAAGAATATTCTGGTCTTAGTTTATCAATAAAGACATATTGGAACACAAAAATGGGATTTCTTCCTTCAACAGGACAGTAAAGGCTGGGAATTTGTAGCAGGAGAAAAGAAAAAAAACTACCTTTCAGGAGGATGGCAATCCTTACAGTCGGGAAAATAAATATTTAATTCACTACCGATTTTGCAAGTTTTTCCACCTACAAAGAATGGAGAGGTCTGTATTTTTTATCGTAGGTACACTTCACCTGTGAGACACAGAATCTAAAAAGAAAAACAGAAAATCACATTGTATGATTTTTAAATTATTAATTAGCATTTTATTGCATGAAATAAGTATTTGATGCAATAGAAAAACAGAACTTAATATTTGGTACAGAAACTTGTGTTGCTATAAGAGGTCAGACGTTTCCTGTAGTTTTTGACCAAGTTTGCCCACCTTGCTGCAGGGATTTTGGCCCACACCTCCATACAGATCTTCTCCAGATCTTCCAAGTTTCGGGCTGTTACTGGGCAACATTGAGTTTCAGCTTCCTCCAGTCTGGAGACTGGCTAGGTCACTCCAGGAACTTGAAATGCTTCTTAAAGAGCCACTCCTTAGTTGCCCTGGCTGTGTGTTTCAGGTCATTGTCATGCTGGAAGACCTTGTGTACCCTGCAGGAATTTAATCTATGATGGCATAGTGTGTTACTAGCGGTAATGTTTGAGACTGTGGTCTCAGCTCTCTTCAGGTCATTGACCAGGTCCTCCCGTGTAGATCTAGGCTGATTTCTGACCTTTTTTGGACTCATCCTTACCCCACGAGGCAAGATCCTGCATGGGGCCCCAGATCAAGGAAGATTGACAGTCATCTTGTGTTTCTTCTATTTTTTAACAATTGTGCCAACAGTTGTTGCTTTCTCACCAAGCTGCTTGCCTATTGTCCTGTAGCCCATCCCTGCCTTGTGCGGGTCTACAATTTTGTCCCTGGTGTCCTTAGACAGCTCTTTGGTCTTGCCCATGGTGGAGAGGTTGGAGTGTGATTAATTGAGCATGTGGACAGGTGTCTTTTATACAAGTAACGAGTTCAAACAGGTGCAATTAATACAGGTAATGAGTGCAGAGTAGGAGGGCTTCTAAAAGAAAAACTAACAGGTCTGTAAGGGCCAGAATTCTTGCTGGTTGGTAGGTGATCAAATACTTAATGCAATTTAATGATTTAAAAATCATATAATGTGATTTTCTGGATTTTTTTTAGATTAGGTCTCTTACAGTTGCAGTGTACCTACTATAAAAATTACAGATCTCTCCATTGTTTGTAGTTGGGAAAACTTGTAAAATCGGCAGTGTATCAAATACTTATTTTCCCCACTGTAGCATGAACCTGCCCTGACATTGCTTTTCTAAAATGTCGTTATCCTCCAGGAAACCCATTAATTTTGCATTCAGTTTGAGTCGGACGCATAGAAATTCTTTTGACGTTGCACATCACATTTCACTTTCTCTTTCAGATTCGGATTGACTGCAATAACGAGAGGAGTGTACATACTAAAAGCTTGCAGAGCACACCCATTGAGGGCAATCGGCTTCGCACCGGCAAAGATCGTATTCAGAAGAAAGAAAAGTCTGAGTCGGCGGACGGGCAGCAGATGCTGGTTAACGGCGTACCGTAACTTTACATGTCTCCTGTCAACCCTTAACACTCTAAGCAAATTCTAAGATTCATCATAATTCACGTTATAGAAGCCTGTTAGGCCAAAGACAAATAGGCGAGAAGACACGGGGCATGAAACCAAGCGTTCCTGTTAGCCTTATTTTGTTAGTATTGGCTATAAAACAGTTTTCAAAAGGTCAGAGATTGGAAACTTATTTGCATTAAATATCAAACCTTCTGAGGCTTTCAAGTACATATTGCACTTGAGTTAAAAAATAATAAAAAAAAAAATAATAAAAAAGTATTTTTTGTTTATAAGAGAAAATAAATGAAAAAATACTAAGCTGTGTGTTGGTATAATTGTGTTCAGTTGCACTAATTTCAGGCAGCTGATTAGAACAGTAGACAAAAAAAAAAAAATCCACTGCTATTCTGGACTCATGTATTCAGCCGGGCTCATGGTCCCACTCATGCCATCTGTCAGACGTCATTCCTTCACCTCCAGCTCATTGGACAATATCTTAGTGGGACATCATAATTGTGCAACGTAATGGCATTTCTCATTTGGTATAAAACAAAAAAAAAAAGAAGAAAAAAAAGAAAAGTTGTATGATCTGTGCCTTTTTTATATCTCAACTTGTATGGCTAGTATTTGAATTCAGGAATCGGAGGGGGGGGAGGAAAGTGTAAGTGTAAAATATATGTAGCAAATCTTTAAAACCCAATAGGACTCTTAAGGTGAGTGCATGCTTTCCATACATACGTAGACATAAGCCTCGGCTGCAAACAGTAGAAATTTGGTTTTGCACTGATATACTAGCAATTATTAATCATGCCAGGGACCCGGTGACAGAATAGATGGGACCATTTTTTTTAATGACGAGATAATCGGGGATTTGTGTCTGACGGATGAGTGAGAACCTATTTAGTATCTGGACTTTAAATACCTTTTTTTAAAAAAAACAAACGTCCCTCCATCCCCAATGCAGGAAGGGTTAGTAGATGCTTGTATGCACCCGAAGACTTTATACCCATGACATTGGACGGTTTCCCATATCTGTAACCTAAATCTATTCCAACAACAATCCAGCTATACCATGTAGCTTCTGTCCTTCTAATTTCCTATGCTCCATTTCTTTATTGCCTATGAATTTGCATGTTCGGAATAAGAGCTTCTCCTTATCTGCTGAGACTTCCAGATAAGCCCTGCTTCTACAACCTGGATCCCATTTTGGTTTGGCTTCCCATCTTCTTGCATACATGTGAATACACAATAGCAATTTGCTGCACTTAATTTAACAGATTTAAAAAAAAATAAATAAATGGAAAAAAAAAAGGAAAGACTTACAAGTATTGCCAAACACTAATTTTAGTTTATTTATTTTATGGGAATGTATAGTATTTGGAAACTGAATGAATTGGTACATTGCACACATCATCTCTATGCTGGTTTGAAATACTGTAGATAATTAACCAAGGTAGTCTAACCTTGTAAGTGCCCGCGTGGCATTCTCCTCTGTACATAATAGCTACAATATATCGGACTTTATGTTGACATTTGTTTGGTTATAGTGCAATATATTTTGTATGCAAGCAGTTTCAATAAAGTTTGATCTTCCTCTGCTAACTGAATTGGGTTGACTGAATTAAAACCTTGAAGCCCATTTAATTTATTTTTTTTTTAATTTTATTAGTCGCTATTGTGTCTGCTCTATTACGCTCCCACCGGATGTCAGCCGTTCTACATATGCACCGGGAACTGATGACTTCATATACGCAAAAGGTGTAAAGTACAGATAACAGAGAGCAGAATTAGTGATGATGTGACTTGTTTCTCTTCTAAATACAGCAAAAGTTCTGTACTGATTGTTTTTTGTAAAATACCTTCCGAGTTGCAGTTCTCCATTTCTTGTCACCCTCCCCTGGAGCATCCATGTTACGCCCACGATTCCAAGCCCAACCGCGGGTCTCCTGACCTGAATTAACAACCTTATAGGCATACATGAGGCGTTTGGCTCAGAAGACCTGCCTACAGGCCAGGAATTGTAGTCACAACATGCATCATCGAACACACTTCGGCCTCTACAACACAGCAGTATGTTGCATTTTTAGGTCAAAACTAGGAGAGGTTTGAGATCGAGATGGTGCACTTAGATTCGAAGAACCTGGGTCAGTAACCTGTGGCCACTGAATGGGAGTCCTGTTAATTGCCTCCTACGTGGCAGCATCCGTGGCTCCTCTTGATTACCCAGTCTGGCACAACATCACTTGTGCATCAGCTATGACGTTACGTCAGAGGAGCCCGAGATTCTGTTAGGTAAGAGGCGGTTTGCCATCCTTTTATTTGGTGGCCACAGCTTACTAACATGACCGCTAAATCGGGTACTGCAAATAGAAACACACTACCATCTACGAGACTATTGAAGAGGTGCAAAGGTGTCCTCTTTCTATGTATTTGTTTTACTTCTGGTTTTGGCCTACACCTACTAATCCAAAATGCTGCTATGTGAAAGTGCCCATAGAGTCACACTTGAGTATTTTTGCCATCACTATTGTAGACCAATATTAGAAATTGATTCATAGCGCAGCAGAGCTGCAAATCTTCCCTTTTTACAATGGCCCCGGTTCATTAAGACCGCTGATCTTCACACTGGTCTTGATTAGAGGCTGGGAAGGAGTGCACGGGTCCTTATTCAGTAAGAAGCTCATGCCTATTAATGAATCTGGAGCTTCTGACGAGTTTTTAACTTTTATGTTTTAGTCCCCCTAGGGGACTTGAACCTGTGATCATCTCTTCACTTGTTCTGTATTCTTTAATATTACAATATTGCAGTATACAGAAGCCACCAAGCTGCCATGGCAGTCCATAAGCTCACCACCATCCTGTTGCAGAGGGTGTTTGGGGGGAGCCATAGGCACTGGAATGATTGTGGCACACTCGTGTGCACTGTTAGTGGCAGGTGTTGGCTGTATAACACCGCACTAGGTATGGTTCTGGCTCCGTTCCTGAGGCTGTTCCATGCACCTGGCATATGCTGTACTATTTCATCTTAGAAAGGTTTAACTATACAGTCTGAAGAAAGCAAGGAGCCTGAAGTTCAATTTTTGTGACAATTTTTAATGCACCAAAGGATGAGGAATAGAAATGTTTCCTATATACATTTGCTTATTTTTAGTTCCAAAACTGGCTTAGACTAGAAAACTGCATGAAAAACTGCAGCTGCACGTATGAATCCAACCTAACAGAAAAAGTAATATGAAAATAATCAGCTCAAAATTTGGGAGATATTAAACTAATTTTATAAAATCATACATCATATAATAACAGAGACGGCACTTTGTGATTTTGTAGAGCTGTACAAGATGACAGACTCTGCCCGGCTGCATCTGTAGCTCATGCTATAGACGTGACCGACTCTGCCCGGCTGCATTTGTAGCTCATGCTATAGACGTAACAGACTGCCGGGCTGCATTTGTAGCTCATGCTATAGACGTGACAGACTCTGCCCGGCTGCATTTGTAGCTTATGCTATAGACGTGACCGACTCTGCCCGGCTGCATTTGTAGCTCATGCTATAGACGTAACAGACTGCCGGGCTGCATTTGTAGCTCATGCTATAGACGTGACAGACTCTGCCCGGCTGCATTTGTAGCTTATGCTATAGACGTGACAGACTCTGCCCGGCTGCATTTGTAGCTCATGCTATAGACGTGGCAGACTCTGCCCGGCTGCATTTGTAGCTCATGCTATAGACGTGACAGACTCTGCCCGGCTGCATTTGTAGCTCATGCTATAGACGTGACAGACTCTGCCTGGCTGCATTTGTAGCTCATGCTATAGACGTGGCACACTCTGCCTGGCTGCATTTGTAGCTCATGCTATAGACGTGACAGACTCTGCCCGGCTGCATTTGTAGCTCATGCTATAGACGTGACAGACTCTGCCCGGCTGCATTTGTAGCTCATGCTATAGACGTGGCTGACTCTGCCCGGCTGCATTTGTAGCTCATGCTATAGACGTGGCAGACTGCCCGGCTGCATTTGTAGCTCATGCTATAGACGTGACAGACTCTGCCCGGCTGCATTTGTAGCTCATGCTATAGACGTGACAGACTCTGCCCGGCTGCATTTGTAGCTCATGCTATAGACGTGGCAGACTCTGCCCGGCTGCATTTGTAGCTCATGCTATAGACGTGAGAGACTCTGCCTGGCTGCATTTGTAGCTCATGCCATAGACGTGCCCATGGGCTCTAAATCCAAAAGAACGACTGCCTCGATCAGTGTGGAAGCGATAGATGCAATCAGAAATTTAATTTGTAAGATGGGAAATATTGAACATTCATTGAGTTATGTGTATTTGTAAAAGAACGATTTATGATGCAAGACAATAATTTGCGTTTTTTGTTGCAACTTGCTAGGAACATATGAAACTTCCCAGCACTTAAGACATTGTTTTGTGCAAAAGTATTCCTGTGCCATTTATGCAACTGAAGTGTGAAGAAGACCCAATGCTTTGGACACATAACTGAGCTGGGAAGTGCAGCTTGTTTGCCTGTTAGTTACATAAATCTTCACTGCCATTAAATAAATCTCAATGGCTCCTTCTTGGCTTTTACACTCAATTTTCATAATTCAGCAACATTGTTTTGAAAAATTTGTATTTTGTGGTCAAAATTTATATATTTATACATAATAAACATGGTGCTGTTATTCATTCAGCAACGTTCACACGTTCAGTATTTGGTCAGTATTTTACATCAGTATTTGTAATCTAAAACTAAGAGTGGGTGAAAAATACAGAAGTGATGATGTGTTTCTATTATACACTGCTCAAAAAAATAAAGGGAACACTTAACAGAATATAACTCCCAAGTACATCAAACTTCTGTGAAATCAAACTGTCCACTTAGGAAGCAACACTGATTGACAATCAGTTTCACATGCTGTTGTGCAAATGGAATAGACAATAGATGGAAATTATTGGCAATTATCAAGACACCCTCAATAAAGGAGTGGTTCTGCAGGTGGGGACCACAGACCACATCTCAGTACTAATGCTTTCTGGCTGATGTTTTTGTCACTTTTGAATGTTGGTTGTGCTTTCACACTTGTGGTAGCATGAGACAAACTCTACAACCCACAGAAGTTGCTCAGGTAGTGCAGCTCATCCTGGATGGCACATCAATGCAAGCTGTGGCAAGAAGGTTTGCTGTGTCTGTCAGCGTAGTGTCCAGAGGCTGGAGGCGCTACCAGGAGACAGGCCAGTACACCAGGAGATGTGGAGGGGGCCGTAGGAGGGCAACAACCCAGCAGCAGGACCGCTACCTCCGCCTTTGTGCAAGGAGGAGCACTGCCAGAGCCCTGCAAAATGACCTCCAGCAGGCCACAAATGTGCATGTGTCTGCACAAATGGTTAGAAAACGACTCCATGAGGGTGGTTTGAGGGCCCGACGTCCACAGATGGGGGTTGTGCTCACAGCCCAACACCGTGCAGGACGCTTGACATTTGCCACACACCAGGATTGGCAAAGTTGCCACTGGCGTCCTGTGCTCTTCACAGATGAAAACAGGTTCACACTGAGCACATGTGACAGACGTGACAGAGTCTGGAGACACCGTGGAGAGGGATCTGCCTGCAACATCCTTCAGCATGACCGGTTTGGCAGTGGGTCAGTAATGGTGTGGAGTGACATTTCTTTGGAGGGCCGCACAGCCCTCCATGTGCTCGCCAGAGGTAGCCTGACTGCCATTAGGTACCGAGATGAGATCCTCAGAGCCCTTGTGAGACCATATGCTGGTGCGGTTGGCCCTGGGTTCCTCCTAATGCAGGACAATGCCAGACCTCATGTGGCTGGAGTGTGTCAGCAGTTCCTGCAAGATGAAGGCATTGAAGCTATGGACTGGCCAGTCCATTCCCCAGACCTGAATCCGATTGAGCACATCTGGGACATCATGTCTCGCTCCATCCACCAACATCACGTTGCACCATAGACTGTCCAGGAGTTGGCGGACGCTTTAGTCCAGGTCTGGGAGGAGATCCCACAGGAGACCATCCGCAACCTCATCAGGAGCATGCCCAGGCATTGTAGGGAGGTCATACAGGCACGTGGAGGCCACACACAATACTGAGCCTCATTTTGACTTGTTTTAAGGACATTACATCAAAGTTGGATCAGCCTGTAGTGTGTTTTTCCACTTTAATTTTGGGGGTGACTCCAAATCCAGGCCTCCATTGGTTAATAAATTTGATTTCCATTGATGATTTTTGTGTGATTTTGTTGTCAGCACATTCAACTTTGTACAGAACAAAGTATTCAATGAGAATATTTCATTCATTCAGATCTAGGATGTGTTATTTGAGTGTTCCCTTTATTTTTTTGAGCAGTGTACTTTTCCTCTGATTGTTCCACTGCTGGTTTTAGCTTAGAAACACTGATGTAATATACTGAACGTGTGAACGTGGCCTTAGTCTAGGTTTTATGACTCCTTCCTGAGAGCCTTGGGTGAGGGAGCAAGCTAATGTGGCACTTTTTTGATAATGTCAATAATCTTATGACTTGTATCTGAAGTGCCAACTGGCTTTTTTCAGGCACTTGTGATACACTGTATGGACAAAAGTATTGGGACATCCCTCTTAATCATTGAATGTAGGTTTGTCATTCAGTCCCATTGCCAAAGGTATATAAGATCCAGACCCTAGCCATATAATCTGCCTTTATAACAATTTTGTAAAAGAATTGGTGATTACTTAATTTGAGCGTGATTCTGTAACAGGATGACACCATTGTAACCAGTCAGATTTTGGAATATTTAGGAGAAAAGAAATTTTACAATCAACTGTAAGTGGTATAATTGAAAAGTGGAAGCATTTAGAAAATACACAGTAACTCAGCCATGTAGTGGCAGACCACATAAAGTTACAGAGCGAGGGCTGAAGCCCATAGTGCATGAAAGTCACTAACGTTCTTCTGGCTCAATCACTGGAAAGTTTTAAACTTCCTCTGACATTAACAGAACACAGATTTTGTGCTTAGAACAGCCTCTTGGCATGGGTTTCAGTGGACAAGCAACTGCATGCAAGCTTTACACCACCAAGCACAATGCCAGGCATCAGATGGAGTGGTGTAAAGCTATCCTCCAATAGACTCTTGAGTCCTATAAACAAGTTATGTGCTGATATAGAGGTAATCTGCAGGTAGTTTCTGTAAACTTGAAAGCTCTTTGAGGGTGATTTAGGGAGACTGCAGAAGGAGGATTTACTGTGAAAGACATGAGTACAGAAGAGATAACACAATTCACCGAGCACACATTACTGCTCAGGGCTGGGCAATTAATTTTCCCGTGGGGCCACCTTAGAGACCATGACTGTTGTGGAGGGCCGAATTAATAGGGTGAAATTAATTATGCTGCATACTAATATTAATAATTATTTTATATTAGTATTAATTGTATCACTTAACATTGAGCAGAATTAATTATGCTGACATCCCCCTATATACCGTATGAGCCCACACACAGCCCCCTTTATACCTTAAGAGCCCCCACATAGACTTCTATACAGTATGAGCTCCCACATAGCCTCTCTATATACAACATGAACCCCACATAGCCTCCCTATATACAGTGTGAGTCCCACATAGCCTCCAATATACAGCATGAGCCCCACATAGCCTCCCTATATACGTGAGCCCCACATAGCCTCCCTATATACAGCTTGAGCCCCAAATAGCCTCCCATACATAACGTGAGCCCCACATAGCCTCCCATATACAGCATGAGCCACCACAGACTTCTTATACAGTGTGTAATCTAGTGCTTGTTTTTTCTTAACTCTGCTGTTATTTGCTCCAAAAGGATTTTATACAAGCAGCAATGCAAAAGTATTTTTGCTGCTCGTATTATTAGAGTTTTAGAATCACAAAAACTTGATTATCTCCTTAACGATGAGAGTCGTACATGAATGGTGTTCGTCGGGAGCGGATGTATGGTGCTGGCTCGGAAGCTGAGCCTGCACCATTCTTGCGAGATAACAGCTGTGTTATTCAGCTAACATTTACCTCTAGCAGCTGCTGGTGAAGCTAACCTGTTAAATACCACTGTTAATCTCTGACAGCAGCATCTATAGCATGCTGCCTAGGGGTGCAGCATTTCACATGTCCATTGCCCCCCCCCCCATGACTTGATTGCGGGGTGCAGATGGGTCGCCATTAGTGATAAGCAAGCATGCTCGTTACTCGAGATTTACGAGCATGCTCGGGTGCTCGCCGAGTATCTTCAGTGTGCTCGGGTGTTATGTTTCAGTCACTCTGTGTGCATGATTTGCGACTGACAGCTTTAATACATATGAGGAATGCTTGCTTCTTAGGCATTCCTCACATGTATTAAAGCTGTCAAACAGTTGCAAATCATGCACACAGATTGACTAAAAACACCCGAGCACGCTGAAGATACTCGGCGAGCACCGGATCATGCTCGCCAAAAGGGTTACCAGAACATACTCGCTCATCACTAGTCGCCATGGCAACCAGGGTCTGCTGAAGACCGCTGTGCCTCTCATGATGGTACTCATATGAAAACGACTGTGATATTTATTATATACTTTAATAAGATATTTTAGAAAAATACACATATTTGGTATCGCCACATCCATAAAAGTCTGATCTATCAAAATATAACATTAATCCATCAGTAAAAACTGTAAAGATAAAAGAAAATTGGAATGATGCCAGAACTGTGTTTTTTTTGGCTTCCACAACTTTGCAATAAAATGCAATAAGAAACGATCATAATGTATCTGCCCCAAAATGGTATGAATAAAAACATCAGCTCGCCATGCAAAAAACAAGCCCTCACACAGCTCTATTGACCCAAAAAATAAAATGATTTTGAAAATGGCGAGACAAGCAAAATACTTTTTTTTAAGTAATGAAAAAAAATTTGGAAATTCTTAAAGTAAAACAAAAATATGCAAGTTTGGTATCACAGTAATCATACTGACTTGGAAAATCATATCACCAAGTCATTTTTACTGCGACTTAAAGACCATCAAGTGTTTCACCTAAAAAACAATGGCGGAATTGCTTTATTATTTGCAACTTCACTGCACTTTGAATTTGTTTCCTGTTTTCCAGTACATCACATGGTAAAATGCATGGTGTCATTCAAAAGAACAAATCATCCTGCAAGAAACAAGACCTCATACTGCTATTTTGGTGGAAAAAATAAAAAAGTGTCAGCTCTTGGAAGAAAAAATGAAAAGTTGACATTTTTGAATTTCAAAAATGAAAAATTGCCCCCTTCTTAAGCGATAAACTGCAGAAATAGGGTCCTGACAGATACTGGTGGCAATTTGGAGGCTACATGATACCAGGCTCGGACTGGCCCATAGGAGAACAGGAGAAACCTCCAGTGGGCCCCTCTTATATGAGCTGTACATGACACAATATACTTGAATCACTGTGTACAAAGGCAGCATCTTATTCATTTAGCAATCTACTCAGTTCATTGTTATATAAATTAGTGATTGAGGATAATTCACATTTGCATGTAGCTGAAAAATGGGGCCCCGGAGTTGGTTAATGGTGGGCTCTTGGCATCCCAGTTCATTGATACTATCCCTGTAATGAAACCTTTTAACCATAAGGAATTTTCTGTTGGGGGTAAATAAAATACATACAATTTCTTCATCTAATATTTTAGTTGCCTAAATACTCCTATATAACGGTCTTTAATGACCCATGACATTGAAGCATTAATGTGATGTAAAATAGACATTCCATAAATCTTATGATGTAATGCAGCGCTATTTCTTCATCTATCTCCCTTACTTTAATTATGTAGTGATAGAGTTTGATTCAGCCATGGAGAATTGAATTACTGTCTGCTTACAAGCATTATATATTAGAATTAAATGACTTAAAGAAATGGAAAGAAGAAAAAAAAGAAATATTGCAGATTCCGCTTTCCTTTGTGTTTTTCAGTTCGTTCATTAGTTGCTGTGGCAACAAGGTGACAATATAGTGAATTGCTTAGCAACTTATAGCAGAAAAATAAACATTTAAATAAACTAAGACACTTGTCAACGAGCAGCCGATCTCTCAGGAAATGTCTTTCATACATAGATGGGATACATTTTACCTAAATTGCTACCAATTTATCACACCATATTATTTCCCTACTCTGTCTTGGATTATTGCTTCTACCAGGATAACCACTGATATAAAGTTTACAAAAAAGCTACAATTTACTCAAAGCCTTGTAATCTCTTGCCCTGGGCAGGAAAGACCAAATATAATTCATCTGTTGTTCTACTTTACAGCTACACCTTGTGCCAATAACAGAATTGCTTAAAGGGAACCTGCCACGTTTATACACAGGGAAGTAGTGGTATGGCTGCATAGGCGCTTGATCCTCAAAAAAATGAGAAGTCTACTATAGCTTCAATGTCATATGCAAATCAGGCTGGAAGTGCCATGGGGGTGTGTCCAAGCACTGAAGGTGCATAATCCTACTCTAAGTGCACTTCCAACCTCGTGTGCATGTGATGTCTATAATAGATTTCTCATGAGTGGCACACGAGACTGGATCAAGCACCTTTATGACTATAGTTGTGATGAGCAAATCTGTCGAAATGTGGCCGTTCTTTCAAATTTCTCAAGGAAATTCGATTTTCATTGACCTTATTCAAAGTGATTAGAATGTTCCTTATGGGGTCTTTCCAGTCCCCAGAGCATAATAGGAGGGAGCTGGAACAATAATTTTACCTCGATGCTGACCTGTCCCACCACTTCAGCTCCGTGAGTTCCTCAGCACAACTCCTCCAGCCTTTTTCCTTTTGCACTGTGTCCTACACCCTCTCTCTCCATCTTCACTATGTGCTGGGGCTTCTGTCACAGAACAGGTATCTGATGTCATGATGACTTGCTGCCGGTGGGAGGGGAGTGACCAGGTGAGTATTGTTATTTTTCACCTATTTTTGAGCCCTCTACAAATTAGTTGATTAGCAGCCAGCCACATTTTTGCTGAATATGCACAAAGTGAAACACCAAAAAATGCAGAATCAGGAAAATCCTAATTTTATTTGTGGAATTAATGGCGAATTGAATTTGTGTCAGACTCATTCACATTAAAACCATACCACTAGTTCCAGTTGTAAAACCATGCTGGCCTCAAAGGCCTCATAAGAACTGAGGAAGAGATAGTGTGTGGCTATCTGATTAAAGCTGTCTGAGAAAAATGGGTGGATAAGGGTGCACAGGTCATTCGGGTCACCCCACCACACCCCCGAGGCACAATGCAAGAAATATATGGAGAAGGCCATCATGTTGGCTCTAATACTAGGTTGAATAACCATTGATATTAATGCCAGTCAAATGTTTTTTGTCGCCATTTGTGAATTTTCTGCACTAGTTTTCTGGTAGTTTTTCCATTCTTTCAGTGCATCTCTCTCAATCTCTTGAATGTTCGTAGGGTTCCTTTTCCCAATAGCAAAGTTTAGTTCTCTCCAAATATTTTCAATTGGACTCATTGCTAACCTATTTGAAACAGTTATTTTTGGGGGTAGTTAGGATAGTTCTAACAGTTTTGGATGCGCTGTTGACATCCCCAGAACACCTTCTGAGACCTGGAAAAGGGATTTTTTTTGGAGGATCCCAGTCAGACACCTCTCACCCCGCCAAACCAGATCTCACACTTTGCACTGACGGAGGGCAGTACCCTGAAACACAGTGTCTGCAAACTGAGATTTTGGTTTTGGCAATTATCCTAAGTCATGTGACAAGGCTCGTTAGAGAGTCGATATTGACTTTTAGGATTGCTACTTCCTATAGGTGGCGCTAGAGTTCTATTTCTCTTCCTCTCTGAAGAGACAATCTGCATATTTCCCAGAGCAGCACTGCATCTTAAAAGTCTCCTCACCTTGACATGCTTAACATGTTACTCTCCGCGAGGAGAAACATTACCCCTTGGATTTTGGAGATGAAGACACACACAAAAACCTGTGGTAAATAAGCCTTTGTCTTACATTCTCTCTCCTTTTCCAGGAAAGCTTTCCTCAGTCAGTTTTCTGAGATTAGTATGAGGATTGAAAACAAAAAAAACAACACTTTCTGGGATTCTATGCACGCTATATATGTACTTAAATTTTCTTTATGAGAGTGATTGAGTGAGTGATTGGGATAAGTTGAATTTGGGAGTATGATATTATATCATTAATACTGACAGCAATGACCAACTTGATGGTCAGCAGAAGGCTTGACCTGCCAGAACACCCCGGGCACCCATGACTTTCAGAAGGTTGATGATAGAGGCAGTGTACAAAAGTAGCATGGTTTATAGCTGTCAATTGATTCCAGATCATGACCCCTGCAGTTCTAAATGGTGACCCATGTGAGGCATCCTTGGTAAAGTGAGAAGTTATTAGATAGTCCTATGTCTTGTCTCCAGTGTGCGCATCATGTTATCTAACCAAACATGATAGGTGAGATATTTGCAGATATAGAAAAATATAAGAAACAGTGACTTATGACACAGCATGTAGCAGACTGGTGACTTCCTTGGCTAGTAGAAACTGTCTGACTGCATCTTTCCCCTAATATATTTTCGGACACCTTTTCCTCACCAGGGAACAGTAAATGTCAGTACCTGGAACTAGTTCAAACTTACTTCATTTATCGGTATATCAGCAATGGTAGTGTTATTTTATGTTTTGTCCCTGTCTGTAAGACAGAACAGGAGGACAGGGACTGAGTCAGAAAATATAGAATATTCCCTCACTATGAGATTTGGGGTCAGATCTTGAAAGTAGAGATTATTTCAGGGTTTTGAAATTAGTTTAATGAAACTATAGATTATTTAAAGATGTCTGAAATTAGTTTTGTAGACTAGAGATTATTTCAAGATACTTGAAATTAGTTTTAGAAGAGGCTCGAGATTATTTAAAATGACCTAAAATTAGTTTAATAAAAGGAATCCAGATTCTCAGACTAAAGATTATTCCAAAGTAAATGGAAGTAGTTTTACAAAACCCATGAAGAACTCCAAGTGGCAAGGAGAAATCACATATGGCATATCACATAGATGTATGGAGCTTGTTGAACAATATACAAAAAGTGCTTAAGGAGGCTGGGGAGCCTTCTAAAGGCTCCCTAGATCTGAAGAGGAGGAGGAGAACAAAAGAAGTGGGGTTATGTATGATACATCATCTGACCCAACCCCCAATGCACCACCTTCAACACCGGACCCAGTACGAGGGACAGACGGACGGACTTATGATTCTTGTGGAAAGCATTTCAAGGTTTGTGTGTAAGATGATGTTTCATGAAATGTATAAATGGAGATTATACCCTGTTTCTTTTTTATGTTTATGTAATATCTCTATGTTGTAAATGTTGTTATAATCTGAACAAAAAATAACCACAGTTACCAGGAACATGTAGAAGGAAATATCATGCTTGTGTATACAGGTTAAACTGTCAATGTAGAAGATAAGGAGGGGGTTTATAGAGGGTACCTGGAAAGTGTGAAACAAAAACTTATAAACTGCACCACCATAAACATCTTATAATAATTGTTTCAAATGATAATTTCAACACTAATTATTAACATTAATAGAGTACTGTTTACTGTTTTTATTTTAAATTGTGTATTTATTTTTGGGGTATCTTGATTTGTACTGTTTTTTTTTTCTGAATACATAGGAACTCTTTAATGGAAAGAGGCCCATAAATTCAGAAGCCCATAACTGACCTTTTGTATTACTGTGTGTTGATGTCAATGTTAGTACGCGCCTGTTTGGGTTTCATATAGAAGAAGCTGTTCATCAGTGATAGATGAGAGAGGGTGGTGGTGACAAAAGTAGAGGTAGTTTATTAATTTATTTTACTCACTTACATAGCGCCATTAATTCTACAGCGCTTTACAATCATTATCACCACTGTCCCCATTGGGGCTCATAATCTACATTTCCAACCAGTATGTCTTTGGAGTGGTTGTGGAAACTGAAGAACCCAGAGGAAACCCACACAAACACGGAGAGAACATACAACCTGCTTGCAGATGTTGTCCTTGGTGGGACCCCAGTGCTGCAAGGCTGCAGAAGCTAATAACTGATCCACTGTGCTGCCCTATAGGCATATATTACACAAAGTCAGCCCTTTATGATTCTGCTTTAAAGCACCACTCCAGCAGGGTTTTTTTTCAACGCTGGAGTGGTGCTTTAAGTGTAAGCCCCCTGCCCCCGGTGATATACTCACCCTCTGGCATCTTCCCCGATTTCCAGCGCCGCTCTGGTCCCTCAGCACTATCTTGTGAGTGCAGCTTCTGCTGTCCTGAAGTCAGAAACTATGCCACAAGCTCCCAATGCAAGTCTATGAGAGCGAGATCCAGGCCAGAATGAGGCTCTCATAGACTTGTATTGAAAAGTGACCTCCGTCGCGCTCCGGCAGGTCTCTTTTCACAGGAGATGGATTGGAGAGGCAGGGAAGCTGATGCAGGTGTGACGCCCAGCTGCGCTTGGTATCACAGATCCTAGAAGAGTGTATTGATGGATTCCTCCACAAGAGGCCCCCATAACCATTCACACATCTCCACCTTCCACCTCAGACCAGCAGAGGGAGCCCGTTAGGGATAGATGAATAGGGAAGGTGGAACCAGGCAGTTCAGTTCCTGCAGAGTGAGACACAGAAACAGGTCAGTCTGCAGTGGAGCTCAGTGATTCAGCAGTTAGTCTATTCGTGAGTCTAGTTGAGTCTGGTTTAGCAGTGGGTCCAGTACAGTCTGAGAAGAGTTACCTCAGAGGACAAAAGCCTGTTCCAGCTCCTGCAATTGCTATCCTGCAGTGGAGCTTAACCAGATCAAGACTCAGTATAGCTCAGAGAAGTGAGCTTTAGGTGTGCCGGCGCCATAAGATCGGTGAAGCGCGGCAAGCTGCCGTTAGTGTGAGTAGCCTAGTGAGGGCCCGAGTAGGCCGAAGGCGAGTGGAGAGTTAGTACTTAGGGGGCAGAGGAGCTTAACTTGCTCACACCAAAGCATTTACCGGACACCGGGTCCGAAGTTTACCGGGATCTCTATGACCCAGTAAGATATAACCGGAATCCCTGGAGAACTACAAGTCCCTGGATCGCTAAAGTGCTGATACGTAACAGAGCCGGGAGACACATAGGCCCCGCAAGCTGAGGAGCGTGTACTCCAAGGAAAGGCCCTACCACAAGGTCAGCCAGCGCAGGACAGAGACAAAGTTAGGCCTAGCTCCAGGCAGGTCAGAAACTTACTACGCAGAGGCAAGTAACAGGAGGCCCTACACCCGCTCATTGGGGAGGATCCTGACATGCACCCTTCACCCTACAGTGCTCCGGGACGTGCCTGAATTTCCATCAGTAAAAGGTACTGAAGTGACTATCGTGTCTGTCCCTGATCTTGCCCTGATCCGGCTGGGTCACGTCTGTCCTGCATTCCCCTGTCCGTACACTGCCCTGAGGCCTAGCTCCACCTGTGGGGAGCGATACCATCTAAGCTGCCTTATCATCGGCCTCAGTGGACTGCGCAGCGCTGGTGATTCTCACCAGAAGCCACAGGTGGCGTCACGAACTTTTATAAAATAAACAACTATCAACACTTTTAAAAAGAGACCCCAGGGTACGGGCCCGGGAGCCGACCACCGCGATATCCCCAAGGCAAAGGCCCGGGTACCCGAGTCATCCCCATCCCCCTGGGCTAGTCATCTCTTTCCTGGCATCACGAACAGGATCACGTGCCCACTGTAACGCCGCACTGTTATGCCCTTTGCCACCGGGTACTGTGCGCCTTTATTCTGAACTGTGTACGTAAAGTTATGGTGAAGATTGCCGCCATTGTTGGGCCGCCGAGTATGAAGAAGGGCGTAACCGCAGGAAAATTAGGGGCGTACCTGCAAAAGAGCGCGAAGCCCCGGACATGCCCCATGCCTCGACGTCAAACCAGGAAGCGCCAGGTCCTGTAAGGAGCGTCGCTGAACGCTCTGACGTAGGACGCAAGTGACGCAAGGTCCTGAAGACGACCGTCACCTGCGGAGCTGTGGCCTACCGGAAGAAAAACTAGAAGGTAGGCCACGGTTAACTAGGGGGGCGCCAAGATGTCCGATGAACAGCAGAACGCCGACATGCCGGTCAACGTCCCTGAGGTTCAGCCCGCGCCCGATGATGAGCAGGCCGAAGCCGCCGCTCCACCAGCAGCGCCTGTAACACCTGTCATTCCTATGACTTTACCGTACATTCCTGGAGCAAAGTGGCTCCCCCAGTACAACGGCAAACCAGATACCCTGTCTGGATTCAAACGGAAGATATGTGGTATCTTAGATATGTACTCTATGACAGGCAAACAAAGAGCCGCTGTTGTATTAGGACAACTGACTGGTGCTGCGGAACGAGAAGTGGAAACATGGTCGGCCGCGGACCAGGAGTCAGTGTCCGCGATCTTTCAAAAGCTACAGACTGTCTTTGAGGATCTTACTGAGGCGGACCTCCGGATGAGGTTCTACAGCTGTTCCCAACAGCCGGAGGACAATGTTTGGGACTACGCCTGGTGTCTACAGGGGGCCCTGCAGGCTCTTAAACAGGTCAGTCCAACTAGCATTGAAAATGAAAACAAAATGCTGAAGGAACAGTTTGTCCGGGGACTGAAATCTCCAGAGGAGAGCAGGACTGTGCGTTGGTGGTCCCTGGATCATCCAGATGCCACCTTTGACAATCTTAAGGACATGGCTATAAAAGGACTGCAGCCCCTGGAAACAAATGCCATCCAACGTTACCAGGGTGGGGCTACCCCAGTGCCTGCAACACCCACCTTTTCCCCGGTGGCTGCTGAAGCCAAGGTTCCAGCAACGTCCCCTAGAGAACTGGACAGTCTGTGCTCTGAAGTGCGTCAGTTGAGCAAAAACCTGACCACTGTGCTGAGTGCTCTGCAGCTGCGGACGGAGCCCGAGGAAGGAGGGAAGATCCTGTTAGCCGATAGCCCTGAGGATGTAACCTGGATGCAAAGGAGGAGGAGGCCAACACCACCCTCACCGAGGACCAGAGACCAGCGCCGTCCACAAAAGGACCCTACCTGCTACCGCTGCCGCAAGACCAGACACATCGCCCAGAATTGTCCTTTAAACGAGAAAATCCAGGGTCCGAGGGCCGACACCCAGGAGTAAACTCACCAGGCCCATCAGACTGGTACAACAGGTTCATCGGAGGAAGACCTTTCCTGTCCATTGTGTTGGACAGGATCCCGACGCACGCCCTGCTGGACACAGGATCTCAGGTAACCATCATGCCTGACGTCCTCTACAAGAGGTTCTGGTCCATGGACGACCTACGTTCGCCAGCTCCAAATCTTTCTGTTTATGCCTCTAATGGACTCCCCTTTAACCTAATCAGGGTTAAGAATGTGACTGTAAAGGTGGGGAGAATGGAGCTGAAGGACCAGGGGCTAATTGTAGTAGAGACGAATCCTGATGACACCAATCCGTATATGGTACTTGGCACTAACATTGTTGGTAACTGTTTGGGAGAAGTTGTGTTCTTGCTCCAACAGATAGCTGACACTGCCAGACCAGGACAGAGGAGGGCGCTGCAGAAGGAGATCCGAGTCCTGATGTATCAACAGTAAGTAAGGTTAACAGACGGTGAAATCGGTAACGTGCGGGTAACGGACCCCATACCCATTGTAGTAGAACCCCTTTTCTCCGAGCACAGACCCATTCTCTTAACCACCAGAGGAGTGGTAGATGTACGCAATGGGAGGGTGCCCGTCCGTCTTCTCAACTGTGGGGAAGATGAGGTCAGATTGCCACGTTATGCCACTGTTGCCAAATTACATGCTGTCAATAACAACTGCATTCACGAGGCGGAGTCCTTAACTTCACCAGACGAAGTGGAGGATAATGACCCTGCAACCCAGGTGGAGGATTGGTGTCAACAGCTCCATGTTGGGACAGACACCACTCCTACCCATCAAAAACAGGGTGTACACCAGGTGGTACAAGAATACTCGCAGGTGTTCAGTAAACATCCACTAGACTTTAGGAGGATTAAGGGGGTTCAACATCATATCCCCACAGGCGACCATTCCCCAATCAAAGAACGTTATAGGCCTATACCACCAGCACACTACCAGAAGGCTAAGGAAATGCTGAAGGACATAAGAAAGGCGGGAGTAATAAGGGATGGTTGTAGTCCCTGGGCAGCTCCCCTAGTGCTAGTTAGGAAAAAGGACGGTAGCATGAGAACGTGTGTAGATTACCGTCAAGTAAATCGCATTACACATAAGGATGCATACCGTTTACCACGCATAGAGGAGTCCCTAGCTGCCTTAAAGTCTGCAAATTACTTTTCCACCCTTGACCTCACTAGTGGGTACTGGCAAGTAGCTGTGGCTGAGGAGGATCGGGAGAAGACGGCATTCACCACCCCGATGGGACTCTGCGAGTTCAACAGTGTGCCGTTTGGACTCTGCAATGCCCCCGGAACGTTCCAGAGATTGATGGAGTGCTGCCTGAGAAACCGCAACTTCGAGACTGTGTTACTTTACCTGGACGATGTGATAGTGTACTCCAGAACGTACGAGGACCACTTGAAACACCTGGCAGAGGTATTTGAGTCACTGTCCCGGTACGGGATGAAGTTGAAGCCCTCAAAGTGCCACCTGCTCAAGAAAAAGGTACAGTACCTGGGGCACATTGTCAGTCTGGAAGGGGTAGCACCAGACCCGGAGAAAGTGACAGCCATCCAGAAGTGGAGCCGAAGAACCTCAAGGAGGTGCGTCAGTTCCTGGGACTAGTAGGATACTACCGGAGGTTTGTAAGAGACTATACTAAGAAAGCAGCCCCTCTGCAAGACCTCCTGGTAGGGCAGTCCCCCAAAGGCAGAAATCCCCCATTCCACTGGGGTAAGGAGCAAGCCGAGTCATTTCAGGAGATGAAGGAGATCCTGATGGGCGATGAGATCCTAGCCTACCCTGACTACAGCCAACCGTTCCTGTTGTATACTGATGCCAGCAACGAAGGGCTGGGCGCTGTCTTAAGTCAGAAGCAGAATGGCCAGGAGAAGGTAATCGCATACACAAGCAGGAAGCTCCGCCCGACCGAGAGGAACCCAGAGAACTATAGCAGCTTCAAGTTGGAGTTCCTGGCCTTGGTCTGGGCCATCACTGAAAGGTTTAAGCACTACCTAGCCTCCAGTAAGTTCACTGCCTTCACTGATAACAACCCCTTGACCCATCTTGAAACAGCTAAGTTGGGGGCACTGGAACAACAATGGATGGCTCGGCTGTCAAATTACCAACTTACAATTAAATACCGGGCAGGCCGCAAGAACGCCAACGCCGATGCCCTGTCCAGGATGCCTCACCAGTCAGACACAGAAGAAGAAGTGGATGACCTGGAAGAGATTGAGCTACCTGCCTTTCACTGGAATGGGATGATCCACGAGCAACGAGCCTCCAGGAATCTGCGTGGAAAGACGTTAAACCCCCTGCCTCACCACAGCTGGAAAGAGACTCAGGACAGTGACCCGGTTGTCAGCCGTATCAAGGAGCTGAAAGCCCAAGAAGGTTCCTCCCTGGAAAAAGAAGCGTCTCTGCAAGCAAAGCAGCTGTGGAACGAGAGAAGCCGGCTGTTTATCTACCGTGAGAAGCTGTGCCGGAGGTACGTCAATCCAACAACCCATGAGATGGTATGGCAGATAGTGGCCCCAAAGACAGACATCCAAATGGTATTAGAAGCTTACCACGATCAGGCAGGACACTTTGGCTGGAAAAAGCTAGAGACCCTGCTGAAGTGTCGATTCTACTGGGTAGGAATGCGCAGCTCCATTGAGAGGTGGTGCCGAGACTGTGGACCCTGTGGCCTTAGAAGAAAAGACTACAGCAGCCAGAAGGCACCCCTGCAACCCATCAAGATGACTCGACCCCTGGAGATCGTGGCCCTGGACCATGTCAAGCTGTCCCCCAGCAGGTCAGGGTACTCATATGCTCTGACCATGGTGGATCACTACTCATGTTTCCTGGTGGTCGCCCCCGTCAAAGACCTGACGGCAGAGACAGCAGCAAAGACGTTCCAAGCGTATTTCTGTAGACCCCATGGTTATCCTGAGCAGGTGCTGACGGACCAAGGCCCGGCCTTTGAGGCTGAGTTGTTCAAGGAGTTCTGCCATTTGTACAGGTGTAAGAAGATAAGAACTACACCGTACCACCCACAAACTAATGGTCTCTGTGAAAAGATGAACAACATCATCATTGACCTGCTAAAGACCATATCACTTGAGGAGAGAAATCGGTGGCCAGACCTACTACCTGGCCTAGTGGATCTGTACAATCATATACCAGTAAGTTCCACCAGTTGCTCTCCGGCACACCTCATGTGGGCAAGGCCAGGAAAGCTGCCCATGGATCTGGAGCTTGGTGTTGTTGAGCCTGAAGCTGATATGACCACTGAGGATTGGGACACGACCAGACAAGAGCAGTACAGAAGAGTACAAGCCTGTGTCGAGGACAGTCTCACTCGGGTGAGAGAAAAGCAAGAGGCGCACTACAACAAAAACGCGCCTGCAGAACCCTTCACACCTGGTGAAACAGTATTAAAAAGGAAAAGACGCAACCACAAACTTGATGACCAGTGGGAAAAAAAACCCTACACTGTGTTACCGTCAAGATTTGATAACAAGAACACTTGCATAATCAGTCGAGATGGAGGGAGAACGTTTGCTACAGTGTCCAGGGACCACCTACACTGTGTTCCAAATTATTATGCAAAACGTGTTTAGGAGTGATAAGGTAAGATTTTTTTTGTTTGTCAGTTAAACTCATTGATGGTGATGTGTGTCAGGTCTCTTTATATCACTGTAAGCAATTGCAGACACCTGTGCTAGATAGTTTGACAGGTGTGTCCAATGAAAGGCAAGACTACTTAAGAAGGCTGTCCCACATTATTAAGCAGCCTACATTTTCTGTCAAAATGGGAAAGAAAAAGGATGTGTCGGCTGCTGAGAAGCAACAAATTGTGGAGTGTTTAGGTCAAGGCATGACTACAATCAACATTGCCAAGACACTTCATCGTGATTATCGCACAATCAAGAAGTATGTAGCTGATTCACAGTACACACGTGTGCGTGCTGATAAGGGAAAATTGAGGACTCTTTCCTACAGGCAATTACATCAGGTTAAAGGAGCAGCGGCAAAAAAGCCTTGTCATAGCAGCAGACAAGTTTTTGAAGCTGCTGGTGCCTCCAATGTCCCCCGAACAACAAGATGCAGGGTCCTTCAGAGGTTTGCAGCTGTGCGTAAGCCATCCTGTCGACCTCCTATATCCACTGCACACAAGCAGAAACGGCTCCAGTGGGCCAAACAATACATGAAGACTGACTTCAAAACTGTTTTGTTCACCGATGAGTGCCGTGCAATGCTCGATGGTCCAGATGGATGGAGTGGAGGATGGCTGGTTGATGGACACCCCATGCAAACACGGCTACGGCGCCAACAAGGAGGAGGTGGAGTAATGTTTTGGGCTGGAATCATGGGGAGAGAGATTGTCGGCCCCTTTAGGATCCCTGAAGGGGTAAAGATGAACTCCATAATGTATGTTGAGTTTCTCAAACAGCACTTCCTGCCATGGTTCAAGAAGAAGAACCGTGCATTCCGCAGCAAGATCATTTTCATGCATGATAATGCACCGTCTCATGCTGCACATAACACATCTGCATCTCTGGCTGCTATGGGCATAAAAGGGGATAAACTTATGGTGTGGCCCCTATGCTCCCCTGACCTCAACCCCATTGAGAACCTCTGGAGCATCATCAAAAGGAGTTTATGATGGCGGGAGGCAGTTCACATCTAAGCAACAGCTCTGGGAGGGTATTCTGTCCTCATGCAAAACAATTGAAGCAGAAACCATCCAAAATCTGACAAATTCAATGGACGAGAGAGTTCAGAAGCTCCTTTCGAACAAGGGGTCCTATGTGCAAATGTAACATCACCTAGAATAAAGTTTTGAGTTGAAAACTGTTTGATTTCAATTTGTAATAACTAGTGTTGAGCGAGCACTAAAATGCTCGGGTGCTCGAAGCTCGGGCCGAGCTCGCCGTGATACTCGGGTGCTCGACCCGAGCAACGAGCCCAATGTTAGTCTATGGGAGACTCGAGCATTTTTGCGGTGGCACCCCCGGCAGTCTTTTAAAAGCCTAACAAGTGCCCAAAACGATAGTGACAGTGCTCAAATGACATGGGGACAGCATGGGGATCGCCCCAGGAAGCATTTCTGACCCCCAGTTCACTGCTGTCAACAACGTGGTCAGAGGTATTAAGCCACTTTTACAGGCTCACAATAAAACGAAAGTGAAACTTTTTTCCTGTGAAATATGTTAAGGAACATTCTTTCCAGGGAAAAGACTTGTGTATAAGTTAAAATAAATGACCAAAAACAAAAATCCTCCTCCACACCTTCGGCTATGCTCACAAGTAGCATTTTTTATGCGTTTTTGCACTTTTGTATTGCTTTCAACTATGAGAAATGCATTCACCGGGAAATGTCATTTTAACATTTTACAACCTTATCTGGCCATGTGCTGTGTGACACATGCATAAAGTGCTGAAAAGACATGGGAACAACATGGGGAAGACCCCTGGAAGCATCTCTGACTCCCAGGTCACTGTCTAAAAGTGTGCCCATCATAAGTGATCCTTGCCGCATCAGAAGATGCAGACTTGCAACTATCCCCATTCAAGTCCTTGTCCCAGGGCAGTGTTCAATTGTACCTCCCCCATTCCTTACAATTCAAGCGCAAGTATGCAGCCTGCCACCCACCCACCCCCAGGCTGCAATACCATACTGCTTGCTTGCTTGAACTTGAAATTGGGCCTTTTAGGCATGTGGAGGCAGAATCTGGCCACCACGTCATGGCTGTGTTGGCGGCCTGGAATCCATACTCAGTCCCCAGCCGCCCGGCGGCCGGGTGTCCATACTCAGTCCCCAGCCGCCCCGCGGCCGAGTGTCCACACGGTCCCCAGCCGCCTGGGGGCAGTCGGGTGTCCATAAACAGTCCCCAGCCGCCCCCATTTCTCCTTGGAACAACCCCCCACACACTTTTCTTAGCCCGGCCTGCTTTAGGCAGCATTGGACGAGCCCACCAGAGAACCAGACTCCTCCGGTGGGCCCTGACTTCTCCATCGGTGAAGTTGAGAGTGCCAAGGTGAGGAGCATGATGATGATGACAGAAGTTAGCATCTGCTATGTTTTCTTTTAATGCAAGTGTAAGTGTGCAGCCTGCCACCCACCCACCCCCAGACTGCAATTCATACTGCTAACTTGCATTTGAAATGGGCCTTTTAGTTTAGAGGAGGCCGAAGCTGGCCACTACCTCATGGCTGCTTCGGCAGTGAGGTATCCATACTCAGTCCCCAGCCGCCCCTATTTGTCCTGGTGTGCCTTATACATAAGATTAAGCGCGTATACCAAAACATTACCTGTGCCCTCCCCAGTGCATTTAGTGGGAAGAAGAGCCTATTCCGCTGTAGTGTGTGCATGCCAAACCGCTGTTCATGGTACATGCGAAGATGCCTCCCACCTTGCACCTGTCGTTGCAGACTTGCAACTATCCCCATTCAAGTCCTTGTCCCAGGGCAGTGTTCAATTGTACCTCTCTCATTCCTTGCAATGCAAGCGCAAGTATGCAGCCTGCCACCCACCCACCCCCAAGCTGCAATACCATACTGCTTGCTTGCTTGCACTTTAAATTGGGCCTTTTAGGCATGTGGAGGCGGAATCTGGCCACCACGCCATGGCTGTGTCGGCGGCCTGGTATCCATACTCAGTCCCCAGCCGCCTGGTGGCCGGGTGTCCCCGCTTGCTCCCCAGCCTCCAGGGGGTGACCGGGTGTCAATACTCGGTCCCCAGCCACCCCTATTTGTACCGGTAACCTTTCCCACACTTTTCTTAACCTGGCCTGCTTTAGGGCAGCATTGGCCGAGCCCACCGGACTATTAGACTCCTCCGGTGGGCCCTGGCTTCTCCATCAGGGGAAATGAGAGTGCCAAGGTGAGGAGCATGATGAGGATGATAGAAGTTAGCATCTGCTTTGTTTTGTTGTAATGCAAGCGCATGTATGTAGTAGCGGCTAGGCCTGAGGAGGTCAGCGTTTTGGCGCATATCCTACCTCCTCCGAGGATTGCTGGATGTTTTCCTGCTACTATCCAAGTTCTATGACTCCCGTTAAAACAAAGCTTCAGGTGATAAATGATGGATGAGGTAGTGGCAAAGGAGAAAGAGCAGGAGGAACAGGGACCATTCACATCAATATCAGGCCAGTCAACCAGATATGTCTTGTAGGATATGTTTCTGTAACAAAAGGAGCGGTTCGGCTACACAGTTATAGGGCATACAGTGAGTGCAATGCCTACCAAAAATTTTGAGGCACTCCAATGCCCCTTGGAAATGACATGGAGGTCAGAGGGCGTTAACTAAACCTTTTTTTCCATTTATAGCAACTGGGTCTCCTGTGCACTGTTGGCCTAAGCAGTGAATGGAATGCTTTCCAAAAATTATGAGGTACTGCAATGCCCCTTACAAGAGCCATGTGTGGCACCCCAGGGGTCTGGTCACCACAGTAATAGAGATTACGTCGGAGAGCAAGTGGGAGGTTTCCTGGTCAGGATCCCTTAAACATGCAACATCCTCCTGCCCCAGTCCTGGGAGGGGAGAATTCTGCCCTTATAAACTGGATCTGGGGTGGGGTTGAGTGAGTCAGAGAACAGAGAACAGTCAGAGTCAGAGTGAGAGCAAGGGAAAGTAACAGCAAGGAGCTCTGTAGGAGCTAGGAGCTAAAGACGAGGGGCTGGAAGTTGAGCAGAGCTCGCCCTGGCAGAAGACAATAGGAACCGGACACAGGAGTCCGAAGCTGTGAGGACATATATCCAGCAGCAGAAACCAGCCGGCAGGGGATTTCAGGTCCTCTGGCCATAGAAGCCCGGAGGCTCAGTCACAAGCAAGGGACCAGCACCGCCGTCGTGGAGCGGAGGCTAACAGAAGGCCCCTAGTCACCAGCCATACGGGTGAGCACTACACGGTACACTCAGGGACGTGGGCTACTTCTACCCGCTTACAGCAAGGTAGCCAGGAAGAGTGCAGACAGACGGGGAGGCCTACAACTCCACCTGGCCAGGGGAACTCCTGCTTGCTCACAGACTGACCAGGCCTCTTATTCTAGCCAGTACTCCCGGCAGGGTCTACCTTATAATCATCAGTAAAGACCCTGAACTGCACATCAAAGACTCTGAGTCATTCCTGCTGCGCTCGTGCACCATCACCCCCATCATCCACACTCACTGCCCTGAGGCTATACTCCTCCCGAGGGGAGTTATCCTATTTTATGCTGCGCACACAACACAATGCCTCAGCGGTCTGCCTCACAGCGGTGGTACTCCCTGACCACAATCCATGGGTGGCGCAGTCGGACAATTAACCTCAAAACCTAAGAAAGATTGCCACTGGTTTGACCAGCCTGAGCCACGGGACCGGGTCACCGCCACGGAGACTACAGACCCCAGAGACCCGGCACCGGGTATCCCACACACGTGTACACACGGCCCAGGGGGCGCGTCACATGCAGTACAGCATATTACAAACATAAGTCCCATTATTGGGGAGTGGGTGTCCCATAGTATTTGCTTATGCCTTGCAAGCAAAAGCTGCCAAAAATTAGGACGGAGCAACTTGCAATGCCCCTTACAAGAGCCATACAGTACAGCATATTACAAACATAAGTCCCATTATTGGGGAGTGGGTCTCCCATAGTATTTGCTTATGCTTTCCCAGCAAAAGCTGCCAAAAATTAGGACGGAGCAACTTGCAATGCCCCTTACAAGAGCCATGCAGTACAGCATATTACAAACATAAGTCCCATTATTGGGGAGTGGGTCTCCCATAGTATTTGCTTATGCTTTCCCAGCAAAAGCTGCCAAAAATTAGGACGGAGCAACTTGCAATGCCCCTTACAAGAGCCATGCAGTACAGCATATTACAAACATAAGTCCCATTATTGGGGAGTGGGTCTCCCATAGTATTTGCTTATGCTTTCCCAGCAAAAGCTGCCAAAAATTAGGACGGAGCAACTTGCAATGCCCCTTACAAGAGCCATGCAGTACAGCATATTACAAACATAAGTCCCATTATTGGGGAGTGGGTGTCCCATGGTATTTGCTTATGCTTTGCTTTCCCAGCAAAAGCTGCCAAAAATTAGGACGGAGGAACTTGCAATGCTGGCACCCTGGTGGTATAGTGGTGGTGGAGGCTGAGGATAAGGAGAAGAAGATTAAACAGCCGAAACGAGGAAGCGTATACCCATGTGTGGGTGTGAAGCGGTGCATGTGAATACACCTCCCGAAATAGCACAGTGGATTTGACTTTGTTACTCTGCTGTCATTTGGTGGTGATGAGAAGTCTGGCCCAATCCAGCCCTTGTTCATTTTGATAAGGGTCAGCTTGTCAGCATTGTCAGTTGACAGGCGAGTGCGCTTATCAGTTATAATTCCCCCAGCGGCACTAAAAACACGCTCCAATAACACGCTAACGGCAGGGCAGGCCAGGACCTCCAAGGCGTACAGAGCGAGTTCATTCCAAGTGTCCAGCTTGGATACCCAATAATTAAAAGGCACAGAGGAATCACGGAGGATGCTGGTATGATAGGCAAGGTACTCCCTCACCATCTTTTGAAACTTTCCACTCCTTGTGAGAGTACCCTGCGCCTCAGGGCCTGTAAGCTGGGCGGGTGTCAGAAAACTGTCCCAGAACGTTGACAGTGTTCCCCTGCCTCTGCTGGATTGGAGTTGCATCTCTCCCGCCTGTACGCCTTGGTTGGGCAACGAACTGTGACCTCTGCCGCTAGCGTGTTTAGATGGGAATTTTTTTAAGAGTTCTGCAGCAAGGGCCTTCTGGTATTGCCCCATTTTTGTAGACCTCTCCACCTCAGGAATAAGAGAGTGAAAGTTCTCCTTGTAGCGGGGGTCTACAAGTGTCACCAACCAGTAATGACTGTCACCCAACATTTTGACAACGCGAGGGTCACGGTTAAGGCAGCGTAGCATAAAGTCAGCCATGCGTGCCAGACTGGTAACGGGCAAGATTTCCGTGTCCTCACCAAGATGACGACTGACCATGCTCTCCTCCTCCTCTTCCTCCTCCCCCCCGTCCTCAGGCCACCCACGCTGAACCGACGGTATGACACTTGTACAGGTACTACCGTCTACAACGCATAATAGCAGCTCCTGTTCTTCCTCCTCCTCCTCCTCCTCCTCTCCCTCATTGTCCCCCAATGCACGTTGGGATGAGATGAGGCTGGGCTGTGTGTAATCGCCCGCTCCGGCTTCTTGATCCATCTCATCATACTCTGGCTGCAATGCCTCCTCTTTAATTCTCTGCAGAGAGCGTTGCAAAAGACAGACAAGTGGGATGCTGACATTAATGATGGCGTCTTCGCCACTCACCATCTTGGTGGCCTCCTCAAAGTTTGTCAGGATGGTACATATGTCAGACATCCAGGTCCACTCCTGCGGTCTTATGTGTGGAGTCTGACCTGAATATCGACGGCCTTGTTGTAGCTGGTACTACACAACTGCTCTCTTCTGCTCACAAATCCTTTGCAACATGTGAAGGGTAGAGTTCCAACGTGTGGGGACATCACACACCACTCGGTGTGCCGGAAGCTGCAACACTACAAGGGCGGCGGAAGCTGTAGCCGACTTGTGAAAATGAGCTGACAGGCGGCGTACTTTCACGAGCAGATCTGGCAACTCGGGGTACGATTTAAGAAACCGCTGAACCACGAGGTTAAGCACATGAGCCAGGCATGGTACGTGTGTGATCTCACCTCGCCTCAGAGCCGCCACCAGGTTACGGCCATTGTCACACACGACCATGTAGGTTCAGTGGTCTCAGCCACAGATCTGCCTGCTCTTTCACAGCTGTCCACAACTCACAAGCAGTGTGAGGTTTATCACCTAAGCTTATGAGTTTCAGCACAGCCTGTTGCCGCTTGGCGGAGGCAGTACTGCAATGCTTCCAGCTTGTAACTGATGTGGTGATATCTGAGATGGAGGCTGAACATGAGGAGGAGGAGGAGGAGGAGGAGGATGCGCAGGAGCTGTACACTGTGGGGGCAACTCTGACTGACATAGGGCCCGCAATCCTCGGTGTGGGGAGGATGTGTTCCGTCCCAAGGTCCGACTGGGTCCCGGCTTCCACTATGTTTACCCAGTGTGCCGTCAGAGAGATGTACCGTCCCTGGCCACAAGCACTTGTCCACGTGTCCGTTGTCAGGTGGACTCTCCCAGTAACTGCATTGTTGAGGGCACGGCAGATGCTTTGGGACACGTGCTTGTGTAGTGCGGGGATGGCACACCGGGCAAAATAGTGTCGGCTGGGGACCGAGTACCGAGGGACGGCCACCGCCATAAGATTGCGGAAGGATTCCGTCTCCACCAGCCTAAAAGGCAGCATTTCCAATGCAAGCAGTCGTGAAATGTGCGAATTTAGGACTGTGGCCTGTGGGGCGTTAGCTGAGAATTTCCGCTTTCGTTCAAAGGTCTGGGATATGGACAATTGAACGCTGCGGTGGGACGTGGACGTGGACGTTGATGCTGTTTCTTGAGAAACTGCCATAACAAGTGAAGACTGAGAGGAGGGGGCATCTTTACATGCAGTATGGACAGGGGATTGCCTTGCACACACAACAGGGGGTTCTATTGCACGCACAACAGTGGAAGAAGCAGTGGTGACACCTGCTGACACTGGTCGTGGACCCTGGGTTTCGCCCCACAAAGTTGGGTGCTTTGCTGCCATGTGCCTGATCATGCTGGTGGTGGTCAGGCTGGTAGTTTTGTCACCCCTGCTGATGCTGGCATGGCAGGTGGAACATATGGCCTTTTTGGGGTTATCAGCAGAGTCTTTAAAAAAATTCCAGACTCTGGAAGACCTACCGCTTGTACTGGCAACGTCCCTCGTGTTGGTGTTACGGGGAACGGTTGCCTGCCTTCTATCTGCGGCCACCACACTGCTTCTTCCTGCCTGTTGGGGTACTCTGCCTCCCTCCGCCTGTGTGCTGCTGGCCTCACTCTGCATGTCCTCCTTCCACGTTGGGTCAGTTACTAGATCATCCACCACCTCCTCCTCTTCCACTTGCGCACCACGATCCTCCTCCTCACTTCCTGGCAATTGTGTCTCGTCATCGTCCACCTCTTGTGACAGATTGCCAATGTCAACTTCCTGTGGCCGTGGCTGTTCAAATATTTGGGCATCGCAACATGGGATCTCCTCTTCCACCACTTCAAGCGTATCAGGCGAGGGGCCCAAATATGGAAATGGACCAGGGAACAGTTCTTCAGAGTGTCCAAGTGTGGGATCACTTGCTGTCTGACGACACTCGGCATGGTGGGAGGAAGGAGCATCAGGGTGAGGAGGAGTATGCGGTCGAGACTCACGGCTACTAAGAGTTGACCGTGTGGAAGACAGACCGGAGGTGGTGGTGCCCAGGTAACTGGAAGTATTGTCTGCTATCCAATTAATAACCTGTTCACACTGATCAGTTCTCAATACTGGTGTTGTTCTGTGCTTCCCTAGTAATTCGGTCAAGAAGTGGGAGCGAGAAGATGTGGCTGTTGGTTGTGGCACATTTTCACCTTGGCCACGGCCCCGTCCTCTGCACGAACCATCACCAGAACGTCCACTTCCACGTCCCTTGCCAGGCGCCTTGCCTATTGTAAATGAAGTAAAATAGCTTACACTTGCACTATCAATGGAAAAAGGGCAATAAAGAGTAGATTAGAACCGTGGAAGAGGAAAACCACAGTTATTGTTTCCTGGGGTATACCACATTTTTTTAAATAGAGATATTTGCGGCTGAACAGTGAGCAACACACTCAAACTGCTTTTTTTTTTAGATACCAAAGGCCCAAAACTGGATAGTACAGCGATTTGACCCGTGGAACTGCGAAACCACACTGGGATGTCGGGCCTACACAAGACTATTTTCAACAGATATATTTTTGTGTCACAACAGTCAGGAGACACTACTGTTTTTCTTTACGGAAAAAACTACCAAAACCTGAATAATAGAGAATTTTTACCGTGGAACAGCAAAACCACAGTTATAATTTACTAGTGTATACCAGGCTTTTTAAAATATATATATATTTGCGGCTGAACAGTGAGCGACACACTCAAACTGTTTTTTTTTAGATACAAATGGCCCAAAAGTGGATAATACAGAGGTTTGTACCGTGGAACTGCAAAACCACACTTGTATTTCTCGGGCCTACACCAGACTATTTTCAACAGATATATTTGTGTCTGAAAAATCAGGGAGACACTATTTTTTTTTACAGCAGAAAATGCAAAAAGCAGGATAATAGAGATTTTTTACCGTGGAACAGCAAAAGCACACTTCTGTCTCTCTGGCCTACACCAGACTATTTTCAACAGATATATTTGTGTCTGAAAAATCAGGGAGACACTATTATTATTTTTATACAGCAAAAAATGCCAAAAACAGGATAATAGAGATGTTTTACCGTGGAACATCAAAACCACAGTAATAATTTACTGGTGTATACCAGGCTTTTTAAAATATATATATATTTGCGGCTGAACAGTGAGCGACACACTCAAACTGTTTTTTTTAGATGCAAATGGCCCAAAAGTGGATAATATAGAGGTTTGTACCGTGGAACTGCAAAACCACACTTGTATTTCTCGGGCCTACACCAGACTATTTTCAACAGATATATTTGTGTCTGAAAAATCAGGGAGACACTATTTTTTTTTTTTTTACAGCAAAAAATGCAAAAAGCAGGATAATAGAGATTTTTTACCGTGGAACAGCAAAAGCACACTTCTGTCTCTCTGGCCTACACCAGACTATTTTCAACAGATATATTTGTGTCTGAAAAATCAGGGAGACACTTATTATTTTTATACAGCAAAAAATGCCAAAAACAGGATAATAGAGATGTTTTACCGTGGAACATCAAAACCACAGTAATAATTTACTGGTGTATACCAGGCTTTTTAAAATATATATATATTTGCGGCTGAACAGTGAGTGACACACTCAAACTGTTTTTTTCGATACAAATGGCCCAAAAGTGGATAATACAGAGGTTTGTACCATGGAACTGCAAAACCACACTTGTATTTCTCGGGCCTACACCAGACTATTTTCAACAGATATATTTGTGTCTGAAAAATCAGGGAGACACTATTTTTTTTTTTTTTACAGCAAAAAATGCAAAAAGCAGGATAATAGAGATTTTTTACCGTGGAACAGCAAAAGCACACTTCTGTCTCTCTGGCCTACACCAGACTATTTTCAACAGATATATTTGTGTCTGAAAAATCAGGGAGACACTTATTATTTTTATACAGCAAAAAATGCCAAAAACAGGATAATAGAGATGTTTTACCGTGGAACATCAAAACCACAGTAATAATTTACTGGTGTATACCAGGCTTTTTAAAATATATATATATTTGTGGCTGAACAGTGAGCGACACACTCAAACTGTTTTTTTTAGATACAAATGGCCCAAAAGTGGATAATACAGAGGTTTGTACCGTGGAACTGCAAAACCACACTTGTATTTCTCGGGCCTACACCAGACTATTTTCAACAGATATATTTGTGTCTGAAAAATCAGGGAGGCACTATTTTTTTTTTTTTTTACAGCAAAAAATGCAAAAAGCAGGATAATAGAGACTTTTTACCATGGAACAGCAAAAGCACACTTCTGTCTCTCTGGCCTACACCAGACTATTTTCAACAGATATATTTGTGTCTGAAAAATCAGGGAGACACTATTATTATTTTTATACAGCAAAAAATGCCAAAAACAGGATAATAGAGATGTTTTACCGTGGAACATCAAAACCACAGTAATAATTTACTGGTGTATACCAGGCTTTTAAAATATATATATATTTGCGGCTGAACAGTGAGCGACACACTCAAACTGTTTTTTTTAGATACAAATGGCCCAAAAGTGGATAATACAGAGGTTTGTACCGTGGAACTGCAAAACCACACTTGTATTTCTCGGGCCTACACCAGACTATTTTCAACAGATATATTTGTGTCTGAAAAATCAGGGAGACACTATTTTTTTTTTTTTTTTACAGCAAAAAATGCAAAAAGCAGGATAATAGAGATTTTTTACCGTGGAACAGCAAAAGCACACTTCTGTCTCTCTGGCCTACACCAGACTATTTTCAACAGATATATTTGTGTCTGAAAAATCAGGGAGACACTTATTACTTTTATTCAGCAAAAAATGCCAAAAACAGAATAATAGAGATGTTTTACCGTGGAACATCAAAACCACAGTAATATACCAGGCTTTTTAAAATATATATATATATTTGCGGCTGAACAGTGAGCGACACACTCAAACTGTTTTTTTTAGATACAAATGGCCCATAGAACTGCAAAACCACACTTCTATTTCTCTGGCCTACACCAGACTATTTTCAACAGATATATTTGTGTCTGAAAAATCAGAGGCACACTTTTTTTTTGGTGGGGGGGGCACCAAAAGGTTAATAAGATGGGTATTTGTACATTGTGAAGGAGGAAAAAAAAAAGAGGATTTAGATAAAAAAAAAAGGATTTTTCCTGGCCCCCGGGACCTGGAGCTAAGTCCAGCAATTTCAGCAACGGGAGCAGCACACAGGACTGTAATGCAGCGTTTGCTGGTATAACCACTGCGTCTCCTATACAGCCTGCCTGCCTGCCTGCCTGATATACCTGGGATGGATATTAGTCCTGAGAAGTACTGTTTGTTTGTTCTGGCAGCCTTTACAGACCCTACACTAACTATTTTGCAGGATATATCTCTCCCTAAATCAGCAGCGCTGTCCCTACACTGTCTGATCTTGTGTCCAAGATGGCGGCGCCCCGTTTTAAATACTCGAGGTGACGCTGTGCGGCCAGCCAATCACTGTAATGCCCACAAACAACATGGCTGCGGCATTACAGTGACTGGCTGGCAATCCCTGCATGTTCATTGGCTCTGTAAAGAGCGCCAAACATGCAGGGCGGAGACCCGAGCTTCCGCCCGAGTAACCCGGAAATGCTCGGTGCTCGCCGAACATCCCGAGTAGCGTGATGCATGTTCGCTCAACACTAGTAATAACCTACTAATGCTTATAATTTCAAAAATGACCATTTTTTGCTCTTTATTAAAATGAAAAGGTTGAAAACTCTGCTGTGCATAATAATTTGGAACATGCATTTTGAGTGCAGTTTGAGTGTTTTATTTTTTTTTTAAATATACTGTTATCATAGGCAGTTTGTACAAAAACCTTTCAATTGTACTCTAATAGTTATTTGACTGGAAAATTACAATGACTGCAATTCATATAGGTAATTTGGGAAAATCTGAGAAAATATTATTTGCATAATAATTTGGAACACAGTGTAAAGTTGTGTCCAGACTTACTGAAACCCCAAGAAGAAGTGCCTCTCACCAAACCGGAAGAGCCCAAAGAACCAGTGATACACACTGACTTAGGAGATTTCCCGGCAGATTGGCCCCAGCTAGGAGGAGCAATAATCATCCCAGTACTCCAATTCTAGGAACAGCGAGAAAACCCTCCACCGCAAGTTGAACCTGGAAGTGCTGCAGAAGAGCCTAGTGCTGCAGAAGAGCCAGCTCAAGAAGTATCCCCGGATGAAGGATCCCCGGTAGGAACAGAGCCACAGGGCCCAGCCAATGGTAGACTTGCCAGTCCAAGAGAGAGGTTAAGGCAGTTTTACAACTTAGTCACACATAGAACAGGTAGGGTAACTGAAAATATAGACGCTGATACCCCATAGACCACCGCACTACGCAGATCAACACGTAGCACGAGAGGTAAACCCCCTGTTAGGTACACTCAGTAAATAGTCAAATTTCTGAAAATGTAGATAGTTACCCCTGGGGTATTGTGTACTAAATTGAAATGTACTGTATTATTATGTACTTTCTTATATGTATGTCTTTATTAATTTGTGTTTTACCTAATGACTTCCTTCCTTATTTACCTAAGAACTGCGTGGCTGGGGACTGTGTGCAGCCCAAAAACTGCTTTTGTATATAATTGCGCTCCCTGGAGTGCCCTTTTAGGTGACCTTAGAAGGAAAACCTGTCGGGAGTGGCTCTCTTGGAGGTCTAACTCGGGATTTTCATGCCCTGCAGCCACCCCAGGGCCTACGTTGAGGGTTTAGGACAGGTCCCTCAAAACCACCAAGTATTCTACCTTGTCAGATGGACATCCTTTTTGGGAACCTCACCATAGGAGACACAAATTCTGAGGACACTCTGTATTTGTTATTGTTATGCAATGTTTAAGATTGGTGCCTCCCATAAAGGGAAGATTGTTCTTGCATTGTTCATGTTTCTTATTGTTATTGTTTTAAAAAATGTACTTCAGCCCGGGAGTGCTGAGCTTAACTAGGGGGGAATGTGACGCCCAGCTGCGCTTGGTATCACAGATCCTAGAAGAGTGCATTGATGGATTCCTCCACAAGAGGCCCCCATAACCATTCACACATCTCCACCTTCCACCTCAGACCAGCAGAGGGAGCCCGTTAGGGATAGATAAATAGGGAAGGAGGAGTCAGGCAGTTCAGTTCCTGCAGAGTGAGACACAGAAACAGGTCAGTCTGCAGTGGAGCTCAGTGATTCAGCAGTTAGTCTATTCGTGAGTCTAGTTGAGTCTGGTTTAGCAGTGAGTCAAGTACAGTCTGAGAAGAGTTACCTCAGAGGACAAAGGCCTGTTCCTGCTCTTGCAATTGCTATCCTGCAGTGGAGCTTAACCAGATCAAGACTCAGCTCAGAGAAGTGAGCTTTAGGTGTGCCGGCGCCATAAGATCGGTGAAGCGCGGCAAGCTGCCGTTAGTGTGAGTAGCCTATTGAGGGCCCGAGTAGGCCATAGGCAAGTGGAGAGTTAGTACTTAGGGGGCAGAGGAGCTTAACTTGCTCACCCCGAAGAATTTACCGGACACCGGGTCTGAAGTTTACCGGGATCTCTATGACCCAGTAAGATATAACCGGAATCCCTGGAGAACTACAAGTCCCAGGATCGCTAAAGTGCTGATACATAACAGAGCCGGGAGACACATAGGCCCCGCAAGCTGAGGAGCGTGTACTCCAAGGAAAGGCCCTACCACAAGGTCAGCCAGCACAGGACAGCGACAAAGTTAGGCCTAGCTCCAGGCAGGTCAGAAACTTACTATGCAGAGGCAAGTAACAGGAGGCCCTACACCCGCTCATTGGGGAGGATCCTGACATGCACCCTTCACCCTACAGTGCTCCGGGACGTGCCTGAATTTCCATCAGTAAAAGGTACTGAAGTGACTATCGTGTCTGTCCCTGTTCTTGCCCTGATCCGGCTGGGTCACGCCTGTCCTGCATTCCTCTGTCCGTACACTGCCCTGAGGCCTAGCTCCACCTGTGGGGAGCGATACCATCTAAGCTGCCTTATCATCGGCCTCAGTGGACTGCACAGCGCTGGTGATTCTCACCAGAAGCCACAGGTGGCGTCACGAACTTTTATAAAATAAACAACTATCAACGCTTTCAAAAAGAGACCCCAGGGTACGGGCCCGGGAGCCGACCACCGCGACATCCCCAAGGCAAAGGCCCGGGTACGCGAGTCATCCCCATCCCCCTGGGCTAGTCACAGGCAGTGGAAGGTGAGTCTAACATACGGGGCTAGGGACTTACATTTAAAGCACCACTCCAGTGGTGTAATATAAAAAAACACTGGAGTTGGGCTTTAAAGCAAACAACCACATGCCACCCTCACAAAGGGAAGAAGAAAAAGGTTCCCTATTTATTTTAAGTAACATAAAGTTCTTTAAGTTTTGTTTTCATCATACACTGCTCAAAAAAATAAAAGGAACACTTAAACAACAGAATATAACTCCAAGTAAATCAAACTTCTGTGAAATCAAACGGTCCACTTAGGAAGCAACACTGATTGACAATCAATTTCACATGCTGTTGTGCAAATGGAATAGACAATAGATGGAAATTATTGGCAATTACCAAGACACACTCAATAAAGGAGTGGTTCTGCAGGTGGGGACCACAGACCACATCTCAGTACCAATGCTTTCTGGCTGATGTTTTGGTCACTTTTGAATGTTGGTTGTGCTTTTACACTCGTGGTAGCATGAGACGGACTCTACAACCCACAGAAGTTGCTCATGTAGTGCAGCTCATCCAGGATGGCACATCAATGTGAACTGTGGCAAGAAGGTTTGCTGTGTCTGTCAGAGTAGTGTCCAGAGGCTGGAGGCGCTACCAGGAGACAGGCCAGTACACCAGAAGACATGGAGGGGGCCGTAGGAGGGCAAAAACTCAGCAGCAGGACCGCTACCTCTGCCTTTGTGCAAGGAGGAGCACTGCCAGAGCCCTGCAAAATGACCTTCAGCAGGCCACAAATGTACATGTGTCTGCACAAACGGTTAGAAACCGACTCCATGAGGGTGGTATGAGGGCCCGACGTCCACAGATGGGGGTTGTGCTCATAGCCCAACACCGTGCAGGATGCTTGGCATTTGCCACAGAACACCAGGATTGGCAAGGTTACCACTGGCGCCCTGTGCTCTTCACAGATGAAAGCAGGTTCACACTGAGCACATGTGACAGACATGACAGAGTCTGGAGATACCGTGGAGAGCGATCTGCTGCCTGCAACATCCTTCAGTATGACCGGTTTGGCAGTGGGTCAGTAATGTTTTGGGGTGGCATTTCTTTGGAGGTCCGCACAGCCCTCCATGTGCTCGCCAGAGGTAGCCTGACTGCCATTAGGTACCGAGATGAGATCCTCAGAGCCCTTGTGAGACCATATGCTGGTGCGGTTGGCCCTGGGTTCCTTCTAACGCAGGACAATGTCAGACCTCATGTGGCTGGAGTGTGCCAGCTGTTCCTGCAAGATGAAGGCATTGAAGCTATGGACTGGCCCACCCGTTCTCCAGACCTGAATCCGATTGAGCACATCTGGGTCATCATGTCTCGCTGCATCCACCAACGTCACGTTGCACCATAGACTGTCCAGGAGTTGGCGGATGCTTTAGTCCAGGTCTGGGAGGAGATCCCACAGGAGACCATCCGCAACCTCATCAGGAGCATGCCCAGGCGTTGTAGGGAGGTCATACAGGCACGTGGAAGACACACACAATACTGAGCCTCATTTTGACTTGTTTTAAGGACATTAGATCAAAGTTGGATCAGCCTGTAGTGTGTTTTTCCACTTTACTTTTGGGGGTGACTCCAAATCCAGGCCTCCATTGGTTAATAAATTTGATTTCCATTGATGATTTTTGTGTGATTTTGTTGTCAGCACATTCAACTTTGTACAGAACAAAGTATTCAATGAGAATATTTCATTCATTCAGATCTAGGATGTGTTATTTGAGTGTTCCCTTTATTTTTTTGAGCAGTGTGTATCGCTGGTAAAGCATGTATACTAAAGATTCCATTATAAGAAGCATGCACCTGTATGTCTGAACAGTGGCTGCTGCTATTTAACATTTATACAGAATTCTAAGTAACTCTACTAACCCCACTAATGTATCAAAAAGTATACAGTCTTATAATCAGCTACATTGTTGCTGCTGGGTCCAAAAGAGGAATGGGCAGAGCTGGACCAGAGAAATGAATATGAGTGAGCAGAGGAGAAAGTAACAGACATACTTGCTTGTGTTCATTTATGAAAAAGGGAAAGAAGTGAAGAAAAGTTTTATTCTATTCCACACAAAATATTTCCAATTGTTTATGCAGATTTTGAGCTTTCTATAAATGACTAATACCATGAGGAGAGTCCTTGCATGGCACATAAGGTGACCCTTTTGAGCTGAGATTTTAATGGGTTCTCAGGTTGGCTAATATGTAATGCTGAATGTATCAGGCAGATCTTTAGGGCTCTGGAACTCCCCAAACAGGTAGCTATTAACAAAAGTCCAAGATCACAAAAAGATAAAAACTAGGGAAGCTCAGGGTAATTCCAAACCAAAGAAAAGAACAGCTCTGCACTCTAATTAAACAAGGGTGGAGATCTTAGTAATGTTGTGTACACATGTAAAAAAGCCTGTGAATAAGATCGTGCTCTGCGTCTGCCATTTCGCATGTGAGAATGCTTCTACAGGTCTCATGACTGACAGCAGTTCAGCATTAGGGTCGGCTGTCAGTCAGAGCGGTGACTGAACCTGTGCCAACGCCGCCCCCATGAATGAAACCCGAATGCTACCGGGAGGAATAAAGTTCATTTCCTCGCGCTAGTGGTGGTCCAAGTGCAGGCGCCGGGCAGGTTCAAAACGCTATTAACCTGCAAATTAACCCCATACCTGCAGATTTTTAATTAATTAAATTGCATTTTATTGCATGAAATAAGTATTTGATCACCTACCTACCAGCAAGAATTCTGGCTCTCACAGACCTGTTAGTTTTTCCCTAAGAAGCCCTCCTACTCTGCACTCATTACCTGTATTAATTTCACCTGTTTGAACTCATTACCTGTATAAAAGACACCTGTCCACACACTCAATCAATCACACTCCAACCTCTCCAAGCCAAGACCAAAGAGCTGTCTAAGGACAAAATTGTAGACCTGCACAAAGCTGGGATGGGCTACAGGACAATAGGCAAGCAGCTTGGTGAGAAGGCAACAACTGTTGGCACAACTAATAGAAAATGGAAGAAACACAAGATGACTGTCAATCTTCCTCGGTCTGGGGCTCCATGCAAGGTCTTGCCTCGTGGGGTAAGGATGATTCTGAGAAAGGTCAGGAATCAGCGCAGAACTACATGGGAGGACCTGGTCAATGACCTGAAGACAGCTGAGACCACAGTCTCGAACATTACCGTTAGTAAGACACTACGCCGTCATGGATTAAAATCCTGCAGGGCACGCAAGGTCCCCCTGCTCACACCTGCACATGTCCAGGCCCGTTTGAAGTTCGCCAATGACCATCTGGATGATCCAGAGGAGGCATGGGAGAAGGTCATGTGGTCAGATGAACTTTTGGTATCAACTTCCTCTCTTTCCAATTGTTTATCTATGACTTTCCTGAATGTGCTGGCTTAGCTACTGAGCCAACTGGCCTGAAAATCACTTAACCAGCTTTTCTCTGAACTACCAAAGATCTGGCTGCAATGACAGCACATCAGGCGTTCCATGGACTTCACATAAAGTATATTAGTAAGTGGCAGGATTTTTTTTTAGATCATTGAGGATGTTTTTTCTGTGAGTGGTTAACTCCTTTAAATTATGAGATCGGATTAAACGGTTAACTACTTATATTCTACTGCTTTTTAAAACTACTAGTCTCAACGTTACAGCTTGGCTGACGTAAGATGAAAATGTTTCGATATCTCTCATAAATCATTATTCACATTCCATAAAATAGTTTAATCGACAGCCCTAAATGTCCAATGTCTGTTTACTAAACTTTTTAATTTGTGTATTTCTTTGGATAACACACCTCACTCTGATGGGTCATTTTACCCATTTCCATATAAATTGAGTGTATAAGTAAATTTATTGTACGGCTCATGTTACAAAGATTGGTTCTAAGCCATTCCGCCTTCAGTAAGCCGGAAAGTTGATTCCAGTGTATTTCATATCACTGTACTTCAAGGCCGCAAACAGTGAAAAAAGAAGATTGTACCGTTTGTAATTTCTGGTAAGAATGCATTACACATGTACTGGAAATCGACAGCAAGTTCATCGCCACAGGAAATGTTTTATAAAGCATGACCACTGCTTATTACACATTCAGGGACATCTTTCCTATTAAATACCAATGACTTCACATTGCACCTTGAAGAGGATTTATTCCTGAATTCGTCTTGGAACATTTAAATGTTGTTTTTATAACTCACATACAAAGTCAGACATCATTAAGTAACGACATGCATGTGACATAGATTTTGTGTTAATTATTTTATTATTTTAAGTGGGTTAAGTTATATCTCATATTTTTCTTTGTTAGGCTTAGATCTGTGCTACTTTCTCTGGTTATGGGAAGATTTACAGTCTTTTTGTTATGATTCAATAAAAAACAGTAATATGACCCACGTAGATGTCTTGCATTGACATTGACTACTTTAGAGAAGTTATTTTATAGACGCCGTTGGTAAACCAGATGTTTAATCAAGAACTGAAGGTTGTATGGATCAGGAAAATACACAAAGTTGACCATAAACATTCCCACTTCCAAACCTTCAATTCTGCATAATGATAAATAGAGAAGTTTTACAATGTCACTGTTTTTTTGTATAGGACTAGAGATGAACTGATTGATCTGCTGTGAATCTGCGATGTGATTCACGAAAATATACATACAAAAAAATTAACATATATTTAGCACCATTTCACTACTTCGGTACATAACCACTGACAAGCTACATCAGTGATTCTAGCAATGGTCCTGAAAATGTTTCCGATACCAATGCAGTAAACCATTTTTTTTATACAGCCCAGTGTTATATGTTGTATACATGTTGTTACAGGATGAAATAATATAGCATACACCATGTGCTTAAGGATAAAAATGACATGACCAGTGCCATGTTTAGTTGTATTCTGATAGCCATTCTTAATAATGTCCTGAACCATATAATCCTCTAATTTATTGAATTTCTAGGGGGCGCCTCGCAGGTAGGAATTACATGGCCAACACAATATTATTATTATTCACTTAGTTCTCCAATGCACTTTCTAAAACATATCCAAGAGAAATGAATTCCACTAAGCACCGAACCATACAATTATACTTGACTGCGGTAAGAAAGATAGTCAGCAGTATAATACAGTTCTTTTCTTTACCTACTTCCAGCCTGCTCATAGACTATAAATGTTCAGGCAGTCCATGTTTTACTCTGCAGTGACGTTCTAAAACTTCATAGTAGAGCAACTGCACAACATTGTCCAACTGCAAGACAGGGAAGCTGGTTGTCAGATAGTGCCAGCCTAGAGAAGACAAAGATGGCTTATTACCGTCTCTGCCTTTACCATCGCTCTGAACATGCACTTTTTATACAGTATAGGAAGCACTTACCATGCTTCCTCTGCTGGACCCAGTGATCATGTGATCATTGGGTGTAAGTAGGGAGCAGGAGCTACTGGGTCCTAGTAGGCTCAGCCAGCTCTGCTATTCAGGCAGTAGGTTGAATTTGCCCTGTAACTTGGGAAAATATACAAGCCCCAGTTAAAGCGGAAATTAGGTAAATAAAAAAAAGTACTTGTTGAAATGTCGTCGAAAGGTCTATTATGACGTTATGGGAAATATAATGTGTAAAATCAATGAAACATAAATAAATAAATAAATAAAAAGCCCAAAAAAATAAATAGAGAAAAAAATAAAGACAAGGCCAATCCAAATCACTGTTAATAGCCCCACCCCTATAAGAAACCATACTTCTGATATCTAAAAATAATTTTCACGTCAAGAGAACACAATTTAAATGTATTTTAATGGTAATTAGTAATTTAAAAAAAAATGAAAGAAATGTGAAATACACATACGTATTTCCTTTTTTTCCCCACCGATTTTGACAAAAAGGTAAAAAAAAGACAGAATTAAAAAAATGTAAATATGAAGGCCCATGTGTCACAAAAAAAGTTCCAAAAATTATTTGTACACCTGATCAAGAGCATTTTTGACAGCTCTTTTGACTGCATGTACATAAAAAAATTAAAATGAGCCTGGTCAGATACAGAGTTAAATTGTCTGGTCTTGAACTGGTTAATAATTTAATAAATGAAACTGAAATGCACTGTATAGTTATATGCAGTCTAATACAACCTACACTTCAGACTAGGAAGCTGTAATTCGGATTGCTATATGCTTCATTGATACGACAGGAAGCCAGTATTATGCCTATGACAACTGCTTCATTTTCACTTTCTTTGATGCAGATTTTTTATTGGTGGGCTTGACTGTTCAATTCCGTTATTGAAAAATGTCTGCATAATGGATACATAACAGACAGGTGGAATACTGCTGACAAGGAATTTGGCTCTCAGATTCAACGTGTCTCTCAATCCATTCCTCAAGACCTCTTAAGTATATCCATGTCTAAGCACAAGAGGAGTAATTATGGTCTCTATCAATTAACTGAGGTTTGGGATACACTGAAAACATGACCTGGAGGTACTTAAGCTGAGAACTTCTGAGATGTGAAGTGAGAAGAGTAATATTTATGATTTTCACCAGGTGGCAGCAAAAGACTTACATAATTTTACTGTGTTTCGAATGTGAAGCTTCATAGTCAAACTGTTCTTCTGATAATAGTAATAGTGAAATTCAAGTATAATTATGTATAATCATTATTAAAAAGCCTAATAATAACTGAAGAAAATGAAACAATGCAAATGTCAGTAAAAGGAAATATTTTTAATTATATTTTGACTACACAGTTTACTTTCATACAAATGAGGGTTTACTACTGTGTACAGTACAGCCTGGAGTCAAGACTGATGAGGATGCCACATACATAGGCTGCCCATATAATGGTATGTTTAGCCCCTGTAAGGAGAATGAACCTTGAGACTTTCCTTATAGTGCATGCAATAAAGGACATATTCTTTGAAAATGTTTGCATATTTCTTTAAATGAACTTGTAGATCTCTAGGAGACTTGGCGAAGCCACGAAGTGATGTTACTTTAGGTTACTGCTGAAATTCGAGTCTTTTTTGGCTTCTAGCTACAGGTCGGAAAGATAGTCATCAGCAGAGACCAGGGCAGAGCCGGAAACTAACTGTTGGGTGTCCATGCAAGAAATCAATAAAGATGGTGTTTGTCACTAGGGGCAATTGCAGATGGTTCACATGTTGGCCTGTTGAATGATTAGGCCGGAGGTCTATCCAACTAGGAGGTAATGGTGAACTGGAAACCTTCATCTTTGGGACTTGTGGACCTCAAGACCATAGGGTCTTCATAGAGATTCACCGGGTTTGCTTTAATCTTTCCAAATTAATAAATGTGTCTCCTTGGCTGAGTAGGCCCTGGGAGGGAGTGGATGGTGAGCTAACTTAGTGATTGATTGATAATCCGAGTCTAGAAGAGTCTGGCGTGGAGGAGGATAGCTTCACCATTTCTGTGCAGGCCCCCATTGAAACAGTATAGGCTGAATGTACTTTTAGAAAAAAGATTTCGGTTTGTTCCAGCTCCTGGATAAAGGTTAAAAAAGTTTTCTTTATTGAAATATTCTTAAAACATAGCAGAAAGACATGGGTGGAAGGAAAAAAGGCAAGAGTGATGCGTTTTGAACGCTAAACGGCGTTCTTTGTCAAAACTTTGGCAGAGTCTACTGTGAAAACAATGGCAGACTGGAGCCAGTCATGGAGACGTGAGAGTTTTTTTTTTGGTCAAACCAAGGCGAGACTTCAGCTGGGTCCAGTTGGCACTCTCATAGAAGCTAATTCAGTGGAAGATGTATAGGGGTCTGATTACTTTAGCTGTGAGTTGGGATGTTCTCCAGCATCAAAGGAAAGTAGTTAAAACTTTAAAAAAAAATACAGAATATGCACATATTAAAAAACATAACGCTTACGCTTTTTGGGTAGAAAAACCCTTAATCATAGCTGACCCGGACCCAGACTGTCTACTCTGGAAGGTACCTGGGATACTTAATTCTAACACAGGAGTGGTGAGCTGAATTGACATTTTTTCTATTTTTTTAGGAAGAATAACCACCATACAGAATAGAAATTGTTTTCAATGGGGCCTGTGTGAAGTATCACAGTTCTAAGGTGTGGCACCTTTGAAAATAACCTGTACCTTACTTACGCTAAGTTAAGATGTCCAGTAATCATTCATTAAAAATGGATCCAGCAGCAATGCATTGACAAAAATTTGTGCAGACACAACCTTTTATTCCAGCTAAAAAAAAATTATTGCAACTGGATCCATTTTTTTAACATTGAAGTCTATGGAAAACGGATCCATTAAATAGCCATCCATTTTTATTCCATTTGAAATGGAACACGCAGTGACAGTTAAGTGCTGACAGCTGTCTGTGACAGCTGAGCGGCTGGGGTAGGCGTGCAGGGGCCGGTGGTCCTCGCACCCAGATCGCTGCGATCCATCAGTCAATCTTGCTGATCGATCTCAGCATGATCATGCAGGAGATGCTGTAATATCAGCACCTCCTGCACAATCAGTGCCAGAGGTAAGCACTGTTTGTGGCTGAGCTGCGGCACTAAACATTCAGGAGCGGTGTCGGCGCCTCCCCTGGCTGTTATCCCCCTGAATGCTCTGAAAGAGCACGATCTCAGTGTTCAGGAGGCAGGCAGAGGGCTGGGAGCTCCCTCTGCCTTCAGATCGGCGTCCCTGAGATATAATTGCGGGACCCGATCGTTGCCATGGTGACCCGGGGTCATCAACACAACACCTGGGTCACCAATCTACGGAAAGCTGCTGAGACCATGCTCGCAGCATGGTCTCAGGAGCTTTCACTATATGTATAATGCACTGCAATCTAGTGCATTGCAGTACATTATACCTGTGATCAAAGGGAAAAAAGTGAAAGTTCCATAAAGGAACTAAGTAAAAAAGTTAACAAAAATGGTAAAAAAAATGAAAAATATGTAAAAAAAAAATTACAAAATAATAATAAAAAAAATTTTCACTAATAAATACACATTTTTATGTAAAAAAAAATAAAAAAAGTACACATATTTGATATTGCTGCATCCGGAATCCTTCAGTGAATGCCGTAAAAAAAATAACCCAAAAAATGAGGCAAACAATGCTTTATCATCATACCGCTGGAATAAAAGGTGAATAAAACGCGATCAAAAAAATTAATATAAATAAAATTGGTACCGCTAAAAATGTCATCTTGTCCTGCAAAAAACAAGCCGCCATACAGCCCAATCAGCTGAAAAATAAAAAAGTTTTAGCTCTCCAAATAAAGCAATGCAAAAAAAAAAAATTCTATAAAAGTTTTATTGTGTTAAAGCGCCAAAGCATAAAAAAATGCTATAAATGTGGTGCCACTGTACTCGCACCGACCTAAAGAATAAAGCTACCTTATCAATTTTACCACACGTGAAACAGCATAAAAAAGAAAAAAAAAATCCTGAATTGCTGGTTTTTGTTCATTCTCCCTCCCCAAAAATTTGAATACCTTTAGAAGAACCCTAATAGGGAGAGAGGGAAGAAAGACAAGTGCGGCGCTTCATCTGAGCGTAATACGTGTTTACCAATAGTAAAAAAATTTTTGGTTGTGGCTATGCTCAAAAAATGCATGTTGAGATTCTCAAGGAATCAATTCTTTGGGCATTTGAATAGAAAGCGATCAAAAAATGTCATGTGCCCAAAAATGGTACAAATAAAAACGTCACATGTAAGGTATTGTCACATTCAGCAGAAATTGTGGGACAAATTTTGGTGCCAGTTTTATCCATTATCCCCGTATGAAAATGTAAAATCTGGGGCTAAAACAAAATTTTTGCGGTAAAAATGTAATTATTTTTTCTTCACTTCCAATGGTATAAAATTCTGTGACACACCTGTGGTGTCAATATGATCACTGCACCCCTAGATAAGTTCATTGAGAGGTATAGTTTCTAAAAAAAAGGGTCACTTATGGGAAATTCTGCTTTTATGGCACCTCAGGGGATCTCCTAGTGGGTCATGGCACCCTCAAAGCATAACAGTAAAATCTGCATTATAATATAGTGCTCCTTCCCTTCTGACCTTTGCACTATGCCTCAAAAGTAGTTCCCAATTACATGTAGTGCATTCGTGTACTCAGAAGTAATTGCACAACAAAATGAGAGGTCAATTTTGTCCTGTTACCCTTGAGAAAATAAAAAAATTTGGGCTAAAAGAAAGATTTTGTGGAAAAAAATAGATTTTTTTATTTTCATGGCTCTTTCTTATAAACTTCTGCGAAGCACATGGGTGTTCAAAGTGCTCACCACACATCTAGATAAGTTCCTTGAGGGGTTTAGTCTCCAAAATGGGGTCACTTGTGGGGGGATTCCACTGTTTAGGCACATCAGGGGCTCTCCAAATGTGACATGTCGTCTGCTCTCAATTCCAGGCAATTTTGCGTTCAAATGGGGCTCCTTCCCTTCCAAACCCTGCCGTGCGCTCAAACAGTGGTTTTCCCCCACATATGGGGTATCAGTGAACTCAGGAGAAATTGCACAACAACTTTTGGGGTCCATTTTCTCCTGTTACCCTTGTGAAAATAAAAAATTGGGGCTAAAAGTTCATTTTTCTGTAAAAAATGTGATTTTTTTAATTTCACGGCTCTACGTTATAAACTTCTGTGAAGCACCTGGGGGTTCAAAGTGCTTATCACACATCTAGATAAGTTTATTGAGGGGTCTAGTTTCCAACATGGAGTCATGGGGGGTTTCCACTCTTTAGGCACATCAGGGGCTCTCCAAATGCGACATGGCGTCCGCTAATTATTACAGCAAATTTTGAATTCAAAAAGTCAAATGGCGCTTTGTCCCTTCCGAGCCCTGTCATGCGCACAAACAGTGGTTTTCCGCCACATATTGGGTATTGCCATGGTCAGGAGAAATTGCACAATACATTTTGGGGTCCATTTTTATCTGTTACCCTTGTAAAAATAAAAAAAATTGGGTCTAAATTTAATTTTTTGTGAAAAAAAGTTAAATGTTAATTTTTTTCTTCCTCGTTGCTTCAGTTCCTATGAAGCACATGAAGGGTTAATAAACTTCTTGAATGTGGTTTTGAGCTCCTTGAGGGGTGTAGTTTTTAGAATGGTGTCACTTTTGGGTATTTTCTGTCATAAAGGCCCATCAAAGTCACTTCAAATGTGATGTGGTCTCTAAAAAAAATGGTTTTGTAAATTTTGTTGGAAAAATTAGAAATCGCTGGTCAACTTTTAACCCTTATAACTTCCTAACAAAAAAAAAAATTTGTTTCCAAACCTGTGCTGATGTAAAGTAGACATGTGGGAAATGTTATTTATTAACTAATTTGTGTTACATGTCTCTGATTTATTGGCATAACAATTCTAGTTTTGAAAATTGCTAAATTTTCACCAAATTTTTTCACAAATAAACGCAAGACTTATCGAAGAAATTTTACCACTATCATGAAGTACAATATGTCTCAAAAAAACATTCTCAGAATCAATGGGATCTATTGAAGCATTCTGGAGTTATTACCTCATAAAGTGACAGTGGTCAGATTTAAAAAATAAGGCCTAGTCATCGAGGCCGTATTTGGATTTTCTGCTGCCCTAGGCACTGTCAGTGGCAGCCCCCCCCCCGGTCACGCCCACCCTCACCCCCCGTCACGTCCCCCCCACGTCGTGCCCCCCTCGCATCCAATCTCCCTCCCCCCGTCGCGGCCGTTTCATGTAGCTTCCCCCCCCCCATTCCATGTAGCACATATAAATGGTTGGGGTGGGGGGGGGGATGGGAGTAGCCCATACAGACCACAGGGCTGCAGCATTGCATATGGGGGTGGGGGGTTATGGGAGCGGCCCACACAGACCACAGGGCTGCAGCATTGCATATGGGGGTGGGGGGGATGGGAGCGGCCCACACAGACCACAGGGCTGCAGCATTGCATATGGGGGTGGGAGGGATGGGAGCGGCCCACACAGACCACAGGGCTGCAGCATTGCATATGGGGGTGGGGGGAATGGGAGCGGCCCACACAGACCACAGGGCTGCAGCATTGTATATGGGGGTGGGGGGGATGGGAGAGGCCCACACAGACCACAGGGCTGCAGCATTGTATATGGGGGTGGGGGGATGGGAGTGGCCCACACAGAACTGGGCTGCAGTGACTGATGCAGCCCATGTCTGGGATTCAGACCCCACTGTGTCCCTCCCTGCTGCTGCCTGCCATCATGTCTGACCAGTGACAACAGTCACAGACTAGACAGACTCCTCAGAGTCTGAGACTAGTCAGAGACTCAGGCAGTGTGGGCTCTGTCAGGCTGGCACTGCTGCCCGCTGGCTGTACTGTCTGTGCACAGCACAGAACACAGTACCGGCGGCAGCTGCTGACTGCGCGTCTGCGCCTAAACTATGATCCCGCCACCCGCCTCGCCGCCTGCCGCCCGCCATCATCAATTATGCTGCAGAGCAGACTGTCTGCAGAAGCGGCAGCTCATCAGCCAGCATCATGCACCAGCACCACGGCCCGGGAGGCAGTGTCGGCGCAATGGCACATCACAACAGGACACAATTACCGGTGCTGCTTGCTGAGATGAGCCGCTGCCAGCGATGCGCTGCCCGGGCCTCCGCGGGAACTTCAAGTGGCCGGGCTCCTCCTCTTCTTTCCAGATCGCAGCAGCAGAGCAGACTAGAGAGGTGAGGTGGGTGGGCATGACCGGAGGGCGAGAGGGCGCGATCAGGGGTGGATTAAGAGTAGCAAGGGCCCCGGGCAGTTTAGAAGGCGCGGGTCCCGCCCCCCACACACCTGATGTATCACATGTCACATGATCCCCTCTGATAGATCATGTGATAGTTCACGTGAAATTAATTTGGCACAATATTAATTATAATAATTTTCTTTAGGCTGTGTGCCCACAATGTGTTTTTTAAGCAATTCCGCTGCAGAAACGCTTAAAAAACGCTTGGTAGAAGGTCTGCCATGATCCCCAATGATAATCCGCATGTGCTGTGCACATGCTGCGGAAATTTCCGCTGCGGATTATCATTGTGGAAAAATCCACAGCACTACCAATTATTTTGCAGAAGCTCGGCATTTTCGCCGCCATTGACTTGCATTGGAACGCATGTAATCCGCATCACTGCATCTGTACATGCAGAATCCATGTGTTTCAATGTGCGGATGGTACCCGGGTTTGGAGAAGAGGAGACTCTCCTCCAGACCTGTTTACCATAGTACCTGTAAAAAAAAGAATAAAATAAAAAATAAATATCATACTTACCTTCTGATGGCCCCCTGTGTCTTTATCCGATGCGTCCTGGCTTGCCGGCAGCTCACGATGGTCTGAAAAGGATCTGCCTTGACGTCATTTAGTCATGTGATGGGTCACGCGACCGCTGAAGTTGGCAGGCCATCAGAAGGTAATTATATATTTATTTTTTATTTTTTACCATTCTTTTACGGTCACACTATATAAATCCATGCCGGTTGCATGGATTTATATAGTGTGACCAAGTTGTCAAGCACTTTCCAAGTGATGCTAAAATAGCTTGTCAACCCACATGCGGAATTGCAAGTGAAGAACGCTTCACATCCGCATGTCCCTGGCAGGAAAAACGCATGTAAAATCCGCATGCGTTTTTTCTGCCAGGGAGATGCAGAAACGCTCAAAAAAAAATCCGAAGCATTTCTGCATCGTGGGGACATAGCCTTACATTAATTGTATGACTCAATATTGAGCACACGTAGCCATCTATACACGGCGGGAGGCAGCACATAGCCATCTATACACAGCAGGAGGCAGCACGTAGCCATCTATACACGGCGGGAGGCAGCACATAGCCATCTATACACAGCAGGAGGCAGCACGTAGCCATCTATACACCGCAGGAGGCCACACGGCGCCATCTATACATAGCGGGAGGCCGCATGTAGCCATCTATACACAGCGGGAGGCCGCACGCAGCCATCTATACACAGCAAGAGGCAGCACGTAGCCATCTATACACAGCAGGAGGCCCCACGTAGCCATCTGTACACAGCAAGAGGCCACACGGCGCCATCTATACACAGCGGGAGGCCACACGGCGCCATCTATACACAGCGGGAGGCCGCACTGCTCCATCTATACATGGCAGGAGGCTGCACGTAGCCATCTATACACGGCGGGAGGCAGCACATAGCCATCTATACACAGCAGGAGGCAGCACGTAGCCATCTATACACAGCAGGAGGCCGCACGTAGCCATCTATACACAGGAGGAGGCCGCACGGCGCCATCTATACACAGCGGGAGGCCGCACGTAGCCATCTATACACAGCGGGAGGCCGCACGTAGCCATCTATACACAGCAGGAGGCAGCACGTAGCCATCTATACACAGCAGGAGGCCGCACGTAGCCATCTATACACAGCAGGAGGCCGCACGGCGCCATCTATACACAGCAGGAGGCCGCACGGCGCCATCTATACACAGCAGGAGGCCGCAAGGTGCCATCTATACATGGCAGGAGGCCGCACGTAGCCATCTATACACGGCGGGAGGCCGCACGTAGCCATCTATAAACAGCAGGAGGCAGCACGTAGCCATCTATACACAGCAGGAGGCCGCACAGCGCCATCTATACACAGCAGGAGGCTGCACGGCGCCATCTATACACAGCGGGAGGCCGCACGGTGCCATCTATACATGGCAGGAGGCCGCACGTAGCCATCTATACACAGCAGGAGGCCGCACGTAGCCATCTATACACAGCAGGAGGCCGCACGTAGCCATCTATACACAGCAGGAGGCCGCACGGCGCCATCTATACACAGCGGGAGGCCGCACGGCACCATCTATACACAGCGGGAGGCCGCACGGCGCCATCAATACACAGCGGAAGGCCGCACGTAGCCATCTATACACAGCAGGAGGCCGCACGTAGCCATCTATACACAGCAGGAGGCCGCACATAGCCATCTATACACAGCAGGAGGCCACACGTAGCCATCTATACACAGCGGGAGGCCGCACGGTGCAATCTATGCACAGCAGGAGGCCGCACAACGCCATCTATGCACAGCAGGAGGCCGCACAGCTCCATCTATACACAGCAGGAGGCCGCACAGCGCCATCTATACACAGCAGGAGGCAGCACAGCGCCATCTATACACAGCAGGAGGCCACACAGCGTCATCTATACACAGCAGGAGGCCGCACAGCGCCATCTATACACAGCGGGAGGCCGCACGGCGCCCCCGCAGAGACAGCGGGAGACCGCACGCAGTCACGCACACACAAACATATATAGACATATACATACATGCATAAACACATTTGAAACACAAAAATACATATAAACAGACATCACACAATGATATCTGCCTGCACACACACACACAGACACACTCAATCACACATACACACACTCACACACACACTCTCTCATACACACACTCTCTCATACGCCCCCCGCCACTGTCTGCCAGTATGTGCTGCAGCACCGCACATATAATGAGGGCAATCCAGCCATAGACACCCCGGAGCCCCGGGCGGTAGCCCGGATTGCCCTCATTATAATCCGCCTATGGGCGCGATGACCTGGGGAGGGGGCACGAACCAAAAAAAAAAAAAAAAACGCTCAGGCGCCGCCCTCCCCGAATTCCGGCGCCCTAGGCACGTGCCTAAGGGCAAATACGGCCCTGCTAGTCATTGACCTACAAAGTGGCTCAGTCCTTAAGGGGTTCAAAGTCTTTATTTTGTCAACTCACAACAAAAAGGCAAACGTTATCCTCCAGATCGCAGCCGGATCATCCATAACACTCCGTAACACTCCTTAACACTCTGTTGCCGTGGGCAACTACACCACTGGATCACTCAAGGGGGCGTCAGTGGCTTTGCCTTCTCTGGTTTGAGTTCAGTCTCACACAGACCTGTCTTGCATAGAGCCTCCTGCTCTGAAGCTTGCAAACAAAACACTGACACGCCCAAACCTCAACTCAAAGTTTAAATGTGAATCGTGGATATGAGCCACTCGCAAAACCCGGAGTAGAGGGAGAGGTCCATCCCACCACCAATCCTATAGACCTCTCCAAAAATAAAAGCCCATGTCAGGTTTTCTTAAATCTGACTTGGTCAACTAGCTTGACCAAGTCCACACTTACTTTTATTTTGCACTGCAACCACAGCTGTGACTGTAATTACAATTCACTCCAGCGGGATCAATATGCCTCTATGCGCATCCTGGGGGGCATATACCGGCCCTTGCATATGATTCCCCTCACTGTCTCACTATATATAAATAGTGATACATAAATGAATATATAGATGTATGTAAAGATATACAGTGGCATGTAAAAGTTTGGGCACCCCTGGTCAAAATTATTGTTATTGTGAACCCTTAAGCTAGTTGAAGATGAAAAGGTCTCTTAAAGGCCTAAAGTTAAAGATGACACATTTCCTTTGTATTTTAGGCAAAATATATATATTTTCGCTGCGTCGAAAATGCTATGTTCTAATCACGATACATTGCGGGAGCAGCAATCCTGTCAGTGTATCGCCGGCTGCCGGATAGCACGGTCACATCTCCGGATGTGGCTGTGCTATCAGTGAGATCTGCGTGGGACACTCGATATTATATGGACTACGGAGGACAGGTGAAGATTATGGTGATTTATTATTTTTTCTTTATTTCAGGAGACATGGTCATCGGGGATTAGGTGTAAGGTGAATATATGGTGTTTTTTTTTTTTTACAGGGGACGAGAACATCGGCGATTAGGTGTAGGTGAGTATAATGTGTTTATTATTTTAATTTAAATAATTATTTATCTTAACTTTTCTTTTTACTTTCATTGCGTAAGCACCGGCTGATGAGAGATTACTCCTCCCATCATTACAGTGACAGAAGGCACTGGATGAAGGGGGTAGTAGTCCCATCAGCTGGCACCTATGACCCGCTGTAAGCTTTTTACTGCGGATCACTGTCACAGCTGCGCGATCACAGAGCGATGTTACCGCAGATGACAGCCCCTGTTTCCTGTTCTGTCATGCAGATGACAGCGTGAGAAACCAGTGATGTACATTTTCAGGCCAACTTTTGCCGATTTTTGCTCAAAAGGCTCGGGTACATCAGTATTTAAATTCTTGTTTGAGGGATTTTTATCCATTCTTCCTATGAAAATTCTTCCAGTTCTGTGAGATTCCTGGGTCATCTTGCATGCACTGCTATTTTGAGTCTAGTCTAGCCACAGATTTTCAATGATGTTTAGATCAGGGGATTGTGAGGGCCATAGTAAAACCTTCAACTTGTGCCTTTTGTGGTAGTCTATTGTGGATTTTGACGTGTGTTTAGGATCATTATCCATTTGTAGAAGCCATCCTCATTTCAACTTCAGCTTTTTTACAGATGGTGCTATGTTTTCATCAAGAATTTGTTGAAATTTAATTAAATCCATTGTTCTCTCTACCCGTGAAATATTCCCAGTGCCATTGGCTGCAACACAACCCCAAAGCATGATTGATCCACCTCCATGCTTAATGGGTGGCAAGATGTTCTTTTTCTGAAATTCAGAGCCCTTTTTTCTCCACACATACATTTGATCATTGTGGCCAAAGAGTTCTATTTTAACCAAGGACTTGTTTCCAAAATGCATCAGGCTTGTTTAGATGTTCTTTTGCATCACCTGACTCTGAATTTTATGGTGAGGACGCAGGAGAGGTTTTCTTCAGATGACTGTTCCATGAAGGCCATATTTGTGCAGGCATCTCTGGGTAATAGAACAATGTACCACAACTCCAGAGTCTGCTAAATCTTTCTGAAGATCTTTTGTAGTCAAGCGAGGGTTCTGATTTGCCTCTCTAGCAATCCTATGACCAGCTACCACTGAAATTTTGCTTGGCCTTCCAGACCTTATCTTGACCTTCACTGTTCCTGTTAACTGTCATTTCTTAATTACATTTCGAACTGAGGAAAGGACAACTTGAAAACGTTTTGCTATCTTCTTATAGCCTTCTCCTGCTTTGTGGGCCTCCACCATTTTCATTTTCAGAGTGCTAGGCAGCTGCTTAGAAGAACCCATGGCTGCTGTTTTTTGGCACAAGGTTAGAGAAGGCTGTTTTTTCTTAAAGCTGGGAAATTTGCATCACCTGGCCTTTCCTAACGAGGATAGTGAACAAGCCATAACCCTAACAGGCTAACTAAGGTCTGAAAACTTGGTCACCTGAGCACACAAATCTCAGAGGATGCCCAAACTTTTTCATCGGCCCATTTTCCTTTTAGTAATTTAGAAAAAGAAAAACATGACAATATATATATTTTTTGCCTAAAATACAAAGGAAATATGTCTTATTTAACTTTAGGCCTTTTAGATATCATTTCATCTTCAATTTGCTTAACTGTTCACAATAACAGTAATTTTGACCGGGCGTGCCCAAACTTTTACATGCCACTGTGTATATATGTATACGTATATATATATATACATATCTAAAAATATATGTGTATCTATCTATATAATTGTCTTATCCCGTCTGTCTGTCTGCCTTTCTGTCTGTCTGTCTTTCTGTCTGTCTGTCTGTCCTGGAAATCCCGGGTCACTGATTGGTCTGGCCGCGGCCAATCAGCGACACGGCATTTCAGAAAAACATGGCGGCCGTTAGCGGCTCATGTGCGGCACGGAGGTCAGCGGCGATGCAGCCGGCTGCTCGCAGCATAAGTCCCCCGACCGCTGGCGCCGCTGACCTACATGCGGCTATCATCGGGAGATCAGCGGCTACGGCCGCTTATCTCCCGAGGACAAGTGTGACACCCCTCCCCTCCCCTCCTTTCCCCTCCACTCCCCTCCTCTCCTCTCCCCTCCATCAGGACCCCGGCACCTGGCATCATACTTACCCCTCCCCTCCTCTCCCCTCCCCTCCCCTCCCCTCCCCTCCCCTCTCCTCTCCTCCCGTCCCTCCCCCCGCTCGATCAGGACCCCAGCACCCGGTGTCATATTTACCCCTCCCCGTGCCTCCGCAGCAGCTCCTGTGTCTTCCCCTGATGCTCTGTGACTTTTCAGGTCAGAGGGCGTGGTGACGTCTTTACACCGCGCTCTCTCCTGACCTGTCACAGCGTACAGCGTGAAGATGCCGGCTGCGCTCGAGTCCAGAGAAGCAGTGAGGTGAGTATTGGATTTTTTTTTTTTTTGTATGGGGCCATAGGGGACCTGCATGGGGCACTATGGGGGGATGGGACATCCTGCATGGGGTATTATATAGGGGGGATGTGACAGCCTGCATGGGGCATTATATGGGGGGAGAGGTGACATCCTGCATGGGCCATTATATGGGGGGAGAGGTGACATCCTACATGGGGCATTATATGGGGGAGAGGTGACATCCTGCATGGGGTATTATATGGGGGAGAGGTGACATCCTGCATGGGGTATTATATAGGGGGATGTGACAGCCTGCATGGGGCATTATATGGTGGGAGAGGTGACATCCTACATGGGGCATTATATGGCGGAGAGGTGACATCCTGCATGGGGTATTATATATGGGGATGTGACAGCCTGCATGGGGCATTATATGGGGGAGAGGTGACATCCTGCATGGGCCATTATATAGGGGGAGAGGTGACATCCTGCATGGGGCATTATATGGGGGAACAAGTGACATCCTGCATGGGGTATTATATAGGGGGGATGTGACTTCCTGCATGGGGCATTATAAAGGAGGGTCGGGAGACATATGCTAGAATACCCGATGCGTTAGAATCGGGCCACCATCTAGTATATTTATATAAATATATATATATGTTCAGTATATATATTTATCTTTATATATATAGACAGATGCATCTCACTAAATTAGAATATCATCAAAAAGTTAATTTATTTCAGTTCTTCAATACAAAAGGTGAAACTCATATATTATATAGAGTCATTACAAACAGAGTGATCTATTTCAAGTGTTTATTTCTGTTAATATTGATGATTATGGCTTACAGCCAATGAAAACACAAAAGTCATTATCTCAGTAAATTAGAATACTTTATAACAACAGCTTGAAAAACGTTTTTAAAATCCGAAATGTTTGCCTACTGAAATGTATGTTCAGTAAATGCACTCAATACTTGGTCGGGGCTCCTTTTGTATCAATTACTGCATCAATGCGGCATGGTATGGAGGCGATCAGCCTGTGGCACTGCTGAGGTGTTATGGAAGCCCAGGTTGCTTTGATAGCAGCCTTCAGCTCGTCTGCATTGTTGGGTCTGGTGTCTCTCATCTTCCTCTTGACAATACCTCATAGATTCTCTATGTGGTTAAAGTCAGGCGAGTTTGCTGGCCAATCAAGCACAGTGATACTGTTGTTTGTAAATCAGGTATTGGTACTTTTGGCAGTGTGGACAGGTGCCAAGTCCTGCTGGAGAATGAAATTTCCATCTCCAAAAAGCTTGTTGGCAGAGGGAAGCATGAATTGCTCTAAAATTTCCTGGTAGACGGCTGCGCTGACTTTAGTCTTGATAAAACACAGTGGACCTACACCAGCAGATGACATGGCTCCCCAAACCATCACTGATTGTGGATACATCACACTAGACCTCAAGCAGCTTGGATTGTGGCCTCTCCACTCTTCCTACAGACTCTGGGACCTTGATTTCCAAATGAAAATTGGAACTCTGAGATCTTTTGGAGTGTGTCAATGACTGCCGTCTGGACATCTGTCAAGTCAGCAGTCTTCCCTATGATTGATGATTGTGGAGCCTACTGAAATAGACTAAGGGACATTTTTAAATGCTTAGGAAGCCTTTGCAGGTGCTTTTTGATAATTATTGTAATTTACTGAGATAATGACTTTTGCGTTTTCATTGGCTGTAAGCCATAATTGTTGTGATCTGCTACAAGCACTAAGGAAAGACAGGAGATCTGTCCCTACAATAGAACTAAGCTAGATCCCTACGATGTAACGGGGAACCTGATCCTGCGATCAGACCCGCTAAAGTCCTCAGCTAGTTTGAACGAAGACCTATAGATGTGAGGGAGGGATCCCTACATAACTAGGGACTGGGAGAAAGATGGACACCTCCTAGCAGAAATTGTAGCAGTAAAAGACAAACAAACAACATAGAGCATTGAGGTCAAAAGACCTAACTAAACTGACTGAGAAAGGTAGCAAAGCACCTGGCTAGCTTAAGAGTAGAAATTACAATGAAGTCCAGCAAGGCCAGAAGGGCGGAGCAGGATTAAATAGGCAAAAACGGTCATGTGACCAGCATAATAGAAAAAACCTAACAGGAGAGTTCTAACAGTACCCCCTCTTCTATGAGGATCCTCCGGATCCCCCAGGCCCAGGCTTATCAGGAAACCTTTTGTGAAACGCTCTGACAAGTCTGGAAGCAGAAACATCATCTACCCTCACCCATGAGTTATCCTCGGGACCGAAACCCTTCCAAGTGACGAGATACTGCAAACTCCCTCTATACCGTCTAGAATTAAGGATGCGGGAAATTTCATATTCCCCGTCCTCCACCACCGGAGGAACAGTTGCAGTGGTGTCTCTATCTGATACATAAGCTTTTTTCAATAGAGAAACATGAAACACCGGATTAATCTTCCAGGAGGTAGGAACCTCCAACCTAACAGCAGATTGGTTAACTACCTGAAGCACCTTAAAGGGCCCTACAAACTTGGGACCAAATTTTTTAGAAGGAATTCTCAACTGCAGATTCTTAGAGGACAACCAAACCATGTCACCAACCGTAAACAAAACCTCTTGACGTTTCCTGTCAAAGTACTTCTTAGATTTTTTGCTAGCCTCCTGAAGATTACCACGCACATCTGTCCAAACTCTTTCCAAATCACCGGAAAAACTCTCCTCCTCAGGCACAGCCGATACCAATTTGGAGAATGACCCAAAAGACGGATGTCTCCCAGAACAACAAAAAAAAGGCGAACACCCAGCAGAAGAGGATGTATAGTTGTTAAGAGCAAATTCAGCAAGCGGCAGAAACTCAGACCACCCCTCTTGATTGTCTGCCACAAAATAACGCAAGAACTGCTCAACATCCTGGTTCTTCCTTTCTGTCTGGCCATTAGACTCAGGGTGATATCCAGATGAAAATGACAAATGAACTCCCAACCTGTCACAAAAGGCACGCCAAAAACGAGCCACGAACTGAGGTCCCCTATCAGAAACAATGTCAGTAGGAACACCATGGAGTCTGACAATCTCCTTGACAAAGGCCTTAGTGAGTGTCTTATAGCAGGGCAGTTTGATGAAGGGAACCAAGTGACACATCTTGCTAAAACGGTCCACGACCACCCAGATGACCGTGAAACCCTCAGAGGGGGGAAGGTCAGTAATAAAGTCCATAGCCAGATGTGTCCAAGGTGCACTAGGAACCTCCAGAGGGCAAAGCAACCCCGCAGCAGGAGTATGTGAAGACTTAGATCTAGCACACACAGTACATTGACGCACCCACTTAATGACCTCCTTCTGCCATCCAGGCCACCAAAAAATGCGACCCACAAGTCTCTTGGTCTCAGAAATTCCTGGATGACCTGCCAACCGAGACTCATGACACTCAACAAACAAATCTCTCCTAAAGGTCCTAGGCACAAACAATCTCCCATGGGGAGTGTTAGATGGGACATTCTCCTGTGCTTTAAGAATCTCATCTTCCAAAACGGAGTCCAATGCAGCAATCACAACACCTTCTTGTAAAATGCTCTCCTCCTCCTCAGCACCAACCATGGGAGAAAAGCTGCGAGACAAAGCATCAGCTTTAACATTCTTGGTACCCGGGATGTAAATAACGGAAAAATTAAACCGTGAAAAAAAAAGTGCCCACCTAGCCTGACTGGCATTCAAGCGCTTGGCAGCATCAAGATAGATCAGATTTGTATGATCAGTGAAAACCTGAATGGGAAAACCAGCACCTTCCAAGAGATGACACCAGTGTTCAAATGCGAGTTTAATAGCCAGCAATTCCCGATTACCAATATCGTAATTAAGTTCAGTCTCAGAAAATTTTTTTGAAAAAAAGGCACAGGGATGTACTCCATCCTTGTTTTCCTGAGACAACACCGCACCGACCCCCACAGAAGAAGCATCAACCTCAACCAAAAATGGCTTAGTCACATCAGGCTGCATAAGGATGGGGGCAGAGCTGAACCTCTCCTTTAGAAACACAAAAGCTTCAATGGCCTCAGTAGTCCACTGAACCATATTAGAACCTTTCCTGGTGAGATCGGTCAGTGGTTTAACAATAATAGAAACATTTTTAATGAATTTTCTGTAATAATTGGCGAAACCCCAAAACCTCTGTATCGATTTCAAACCAATAGGCCTAGGCCATTCCTGCACAGCTTGAACTTTCACCGGGTCCATCTCAAAGCCCTCGCTGGAGATAATGTAGCCCAAAAAACTAATTCTCTGTACAGCGAACTCACATTTCTCCAGCTTAGCAAAAAGCGAATTGTCAATCAATAACTACAATACCTCACGTATGCTCCGCCAATGAGACTCCAGGTCAGGCGAATAAATCAAAATGTCATCCAAATACACAACCACATTTTTGCCGATCAAAGGTCTAAGGATGTCATTAATAAGATTCTGAAAAAATGCTGGTGCATTGGTAAGACCAAAAGGCATAACCAAATTCTCAAAATGACCCACAGGAGTGTTAAAAGCAGTCTTCCATTCATCACCCTCCTTCATGCGCAACAAATTGTATGCCCCCCGGAGATCAATTTTAGAGAACCACTTGGCCCCCACTAACTGGTTAAACAAAACAGGAATCAATGGCAGTGGGTAGGGATTGCGTGCAGTAATTTTATTAATCTCGCGAAAGTCCAAACAAGGACGTAAACCGCCATCCTTTTTTTTAACAAAAAAAAATCCAACAGCCACAGGTGACTTAGAGGGTCTGATATGACCGGCGGCCAAGCTCGTCTGTATGTATTCCTCCAAAGCCTTTCTCTCAGGAATAGTCAGATTAAATAAACGACTTTTAGGAAGAGTCGCTCCAGGGACAAATTCAATGGTACAATCATAGTCTCTATGGGGAGGCAAAATTTGCGACTCCTCCTCAGAAAAAACTTTCCAAAAATCCTGAATAGGTACAGGTAATTCCCCTTTATCCACAGCAGCAATGCGCCCGTTACAATACTTGTCATAACACTTAGGGCTCCAGGACTTAATTTCATTGGTAGACCAATCCAGTACAGGATTGTGGAATTTTAACCAGGGCAACCCCAAAACTACTGGAGAAGGCAAATTATTTAATACCACCAAATCCAAATTTTCTTAGTGAATACCATTAATAGTGATTGGAAATTCATAAACCTTGTGAGTAACACATTTCAAGGGAGAGCCATCGACAGAAACAACGGCAATAGGGGATGACAAAGGTTTGGGTTTTAAATTAAGCTTTTCCAAGAATCCCCCATCAATCACATTCAGAGTTGAACCACAATCCACAAATACCCGAAATTCAATTAATTCTTCCTGAGCTGTGGTAGTAGCAGAAAGAAATACACCCTTAATGTTTAAACAGGCTATATGGGCGTAACTGACTTTTTTTTTTTTCTTTGTTCATACGAAGCAGACAGTTCTTAATGAAATGGTCAGATTTGCCGCAATAGAAGCACAAACCTTCAGAAAACCTGCGGTCTTTTTCCTGAGAGCGGGGTGACATTGCCCCAATCTCCATCGGCTCTCCAGTTTCAGTACAGACCCTCTCAAGACTCGGAGCTGACATGGCAGAGGATTTACTCTCATTAACCCTTGCACGCCGTCTCCTGTCCACCCGTATAGCTAATTGCATTGCCTCCTGCAAGCTTCCAGGTGTAGGATAAGCAATCAGCAGATCCTTAACCCTTTTACCTAGCCCAGCAAGAAACAAACTTTTCAGAGCTGAATCGTTCCACCCCACCTGAGCAGACCACCGACGGAAGTGAGTACAATAATTTTCCACATTACCTGATCCCTGCCTCAAATGTCTCAATTCCATCTCAGCTGATGAGACATGATCAGGATCATCATACAACAACCCCAAAGCAGAAAAAAAACTATCCACTGATCTAAAGCACGGATCACTAGGTTGGAGAGAAAAGGCCCATCCCTGAGGTTCTTTGCGCAAAAGTGACATTATGAACCCTATGCGCTGTGATTCATCACCAGAGGATCTGGGTCTCAAACGAAAATACAATAAGCAAGCATTTTTAAAGGAAAAAAAATCTTGTTGTTCACCAAAAAATAAATCAGGCAATCGTACCTTTGGCTCCACAAAATGCGCTCCAGAACAGCTACTCACGTGTTGTTGGAGATCGGCCACCTCCAGAGAGAGTCCCTGCAGGCGTTGAGCCAAATCCTGAACCAACACCATGATGGAAACTGGAGGTCTTTCCTTAGAGAAATTTTTTGGGCTGGACTGTTGTGATCTGCTACAAGCACTAAGGAAAGACAGAAGATCTGTCCCTACAATAGAACTAAGCTAGATCCCTACGATGTAACGGGGAACCTGATCCTGCAATCAGACCCGCTAAAGTTCTCTGCTAGTCTGAACGAAGACCTATAGATGTGAGGGAGGGATCCCTACAAGAACTAGGGACTGGGAGAAAGATGGACACCTCCTAGCAGAAATTGTAGCAGTAAAAGACAAACAAACAACATAGAACATAGAGGTCAAAAGACCTAGCTAAACTGACTGAGAAAGGTAACAAAGCACCTGGTTAGCTTAAGAGTAGAAATTACAATGAAATCCAGCAAGGCCAGAAGGGCGGAGCAGGATTAAATAGGCAAAAACGGTCATGTGACCAGCATAATAGAAAAAACCTAACAGGAGAGTTCTAACAATAATCATCAACATTAACAGAAGTAAACACTTGAAATAGATCGCTCTGTTTGTAATGACTCTATATAATATATGAGTTTCACTTTTTGTATTGAAGAACTGAAATAAAATAACTTTTTGATGATATTCCAATTTAGTGAGATGCACCTGTATATATATACCGTATATTCCGGCGTATAAGACGACTTTTGAAGACTGAAAAATCTTCTGTCTAGTCTGGGGTCGTCTTATACGCCGGTAATGCTTTTGAACTTTCAGAAATTGACATGCGGGGATACTCTGGGGGTGTTAATAAGCTGCCGTGGCCGTATCCCTGCCATGTCGGAGTTAATATAAGGTGGAGGGAGTTAAAATACGGCGGCGGTAGGTCCAGACAGTCAGCGCTTCTGTGCTGAAACTGACACATCGCTGCGTATTCCCAGCTCCGGACACAGCGCAGGGCTTCTGTGCCGACAGCTTTCACTTGTCACAGAAGCGCTGCGCTGTGTCCGGAGCAGGGAAGTTCGCATCGCTTCTATGACAATATATAAAAAGCCGGCAATTCAGCAGCGGCATAAGCCGGCACCCGACAATTTAGAATAGAAAGAATAGAGCTTCACACATAGATTAGATAGATAGAAACATGTCAGTCACATATATATGAAGTACAGTGACAGTATTGCTTACTGTACTTGTCATTTAGTGTAAAGGATTTATTAAAACAAATAATAGTGTTTTCATGCACCGTCTCTTTAAAAAAGCCGGCCGGCAATTCAGCAGCGGTACCCGACAATTTATAACAGACAGAATAGAGCTTCACACATAGATTAGATAGATAGAAACATGTCAGTCACATATATATGAAGTACAGGGACAGTGCTGGTTACTGTACTTGTCATCTAGTGTTAAAATAACGGATTTATTAAAAAAAAAATTGGCGTGGGGTTCCCCTTAATTTTAGTCTCTAGCGGAGGTTAAGCAGACGGCTGGGGCAGATGTTTGAAGCCTGGGAAGGGGGTAATACCCATGGAGCTTCCCAGGCTACTAATATCAGCCCCCAGCTGAATACCTAGCCTTTACTAGCTATTAAAATGGGGGATCCCAAAAAAATGACGTGGGGTCCCCCCTATTTTAATACCTAGCAAAGGCTAGGCAGACAGCTGGGGGCTGATATTAATAGCCCAGGAAGGGTGCCATGAATATTGGCCCCCTCCCAGGCTAGAAACACCAGCCGTCAGCCGCCCCAGAAATGGCGCATTCATAGGATGCGCCAATTCTGGCACTTAGCCTCGCTCTTCCACGCTGCCCTGTAGCGGTGGCAGTGGGGTAATAGGGCTGGGGTTGATGTCAGCTTATAATGCCAGCTGACATCAAGCCCAGGTTAGTAATGGAGAGGCGTCTATAAGACACCCCCATTACTAACCCCATAGTCAAAGTTAAAAAAAACACAAACACCCAGAATAAAGTCCTTTAATTGAAATAAAGACACAAATCTTTATTGTTCTAAATTAAACCATACTTACCATCACACCCATTCCAGCTGAAGCCAACGATCTCCTGTAATAAAAATAAAATAATAAAGCAACCTCATCCTTACCTTTCCATGGTTGCCAGGACGGTTCCAGCTCTGCTACATCGAGATGACAGGCTGGACCGCAGCAGAACGCCGCCATCCAGCCTGTCATCCCGCAGACACTGAGAAGCGCAGGCATGCTTGCGCTCCTCAGTGTCTGACTGTGACGGCATCCAGATGAGCCGACAATGAACTCAGCTCACCTCCTGGACGTCCGTCACTGACAGCGTGGGAAACTTCTACTGCGCATGCGGGGAGCAGGAGAATTTTCCCACGCTGTCAGTGACGTGCATGAGGTGAGCCGAGTTCATTGGACATGATCTCGGCTCATCTGGATGCCGTCACAGTCAGACACTGAGGAGCACAAGCATGCCTGCGCTTCTCAGTGTCTGCCGCATGGCAAGCTGAACGGCAGCGTTCTGCTGCGGTGCAGCCTGTCATGTGAATGTAGCAGAGCTGAAGCTGTCTGGGAACCATGGAGAGGTAAGGATGAGGTTGCTTTATTATTTTACTTTTATTGCAGGAGATCGTTGGCTTCAGCTGGAATGGGCGTGATGGTAAGTATGGTTTAATTTAGAACATTAAAAAATTGTGTCTTTATTTCAATTAAAGGACTTTATTCTGGGTGTTGTGTTTTTTTTAATTACTTTACTAGAAATTCATGGTGGTCATGTCTAATATTGGCGTGACCCCATGAATTTCGGGCTTAGGGCCAGCTGATAATGCCAAGCTGGCCCTAACCCCTTTATTACCCAGTGAGCCACCGCACCAGGGCCCTGGATGAGTTGGGTACAGCGCCAGAAGATGGCGCTTCTATGAACGCGCCATTTTCCGGGGTGGCTGCGGACTGCAATTTGCAGCGGGGGGGGCCCAGAAAGCTTGGGCCTCCCTGCGCTGCGGATTCCAGCCCCCAGCTGCCTAGTTGTACCTGGCTGGACACAAAAATAGGGCGAAGCCCCACGTATTTTTTTTTTAAATTATTTCATGAAATAATTTTAAAAAAAAGGGCTTCCCTATATTGTTGTGTCCGGCCAGGTACAAATAGGCAGCTGGTGGTTGGGTGCAGCCCGTTCCTGCCTGCTGTACCTGGCTGGACACAAAAATATGGCGAAGCCCCACGTCAACATTTTTGGGAAAAATTAATTACAAAATTAATAATTTAGGGACTGCATCTTTATTAACCCCTCAATTGTCATTTAGTGTTAAAATAAAGGATTTTTTAAAAAGAAAATTGGCGTGGGACCCACCATCATTATAGTCTCTAGCGGAGGTTAAGCAGACGGCTGGGGCAGATGTTTGAAGTCTGGGAAGAGGGTAATACCCACGGAGCTTCCCAGGCTACTAATATCAGCCCCCAGCTGAATACCTAGCCTTTACTAGCTATTAGAATGGGGGACCCCCCCAAAAAATGACGTGGGGTCCCCCCTATTTTAATATGTTTATGAGTGACAGTTTTCCTGCTATATACCTGCATGTCATAAGAATTTAAATTAAAAAAAGGACAATGTTAAATTCAAATCTGTTTTTTTTTAATTTTTACCGGTGTTTGGTATGCGTTGGAAAAGGGGTAGTCTTATACGGTGAATATATCCTAAACTCGATATTTTAACAGGAAAGTAGGGGGGTCGTCTTATACACCAGGTCGTCTTATACACCGGAATATACGGTATATATATATATATATATATATATATATAGCACAGACCAAAGTTTGGACACACCTTCTCATTTAAAGATTTTTCTGTATTTTCATAACTATGAAAATTGTACATTCACACTGAAGGCATCAAAACTATGAATTAACACATGTGGAATTATATACTTAACAAAAAAGTGTGAAACAACTGAAAATATGTCTTATATTCTAGGTTCTTCAAAGTAGCCACCTTTTGCTTTGATGACTGCTTTGCACACTCTTGGCATTCTCTTGATGAGCTTCAAGAGGTAGTCACCGGAAATGGTCTTCCAACAATTTTGAAGGAGTTCCCAGAGATGCTTAGCACTTGTTGGCCCTTTTGCCTTCACTCTGCGGTCCAGCTCACCCCAAACCATCTCGATTGGGTTCAGGTCTGGTGACTGTGGAGGTCAGGTCATCTGGCGTATCACCCCATCACTCTCCCTCTTGGTCAAATAGCCCTTACACAGCCGGGAGGTGTGTTTTGGGTCATTGTCCTGTTGAAAAATAAATGATGGTCCAACTAAACGCAAAACGGATGGAATAGCATGCCGCTGCAAGATGCTGTGGTAGCCATGCTGGTTCAGTATGCCTTCAATTTTGAATAAATCTCCAACAGTGTCACCAGCAAAGCACCCCCACACCATCACACCTCCTCCTCCATGCTTCACGGTGGGAACCAGGCATGTAGAGTCTATCCGTTCACCTTTTTTGCGTCGCACAAAGACACGGTGGTTGGAACCAAAGATCTCAAATTGGACTCATCAGACCAAAGCACAGATTTCCACTGGTCTAATGTCCATTCCTTGTGTTCTTTAGCCCAAACAAGTCTCTTCTGCTTGTTGCCTGTCCGTAGCAGTGGTTTCCTAGCAGCTATTTTACCATGAAGGCCTGCTGCACAAAGTCTCCTCTTAACAGTTGTTGAAGAGATGTGTCTGCTGCTAGAACTCTTTGTGGCATTGACCTGGTCTCTAATCTGAGCTGCTGTTAACCTGCGATTTCTGAGGCTGGTGACTCGAATAAACTTATCCTCAGAAGCAGAGGTGACTTTTGGTCTTCCTTTCCTGGGGCGGTCCTCATGTGAGCCAGTTTCTTTGTAGCGCTTGATGGTTTTTGCAACTGCACTTGGGGACACTTTCAAAGTTTTCCCAATTTTTCGCACTGACTGACCTTCATTTCTTAAAGTAATGATGGCCACTCATTTTACTTTACTTAGAATTGGTATTATGGCAAGAAAACAGCAGCTAGTAGTCTATTCAGTAGGACTATCAGCTGTGTATCCACCAGACTTCTGCACAACACAACTGATGGTCCCAACCCCATTTATAAGGCAAGAAATTCCACTTATTAAACCTGACAGGGCACACCTGTGAAGTGAAAACCATTTCCGGTGACTACCTCTTGAAGCTCATCAAGAGAATGCCAAGAGTGTGCAAAGCAGTCATCGAAGCAAAAAGTGGCTACTTTGAAGAACCTACAATATAAGACATATTTTCAGTTGTTTCACACTTTTTTGTTAAGTATATAATTCCACATGTGTTAATTCATAGTTTTGATGCCTTCAGTGTGAATGTACAATTTTCATAGTCATGGAAATACAGAAAAATCTTTAAATGAGAAGGTGTGTCCAAACTTTTGGTCTGTACTATATATATATATATATATATATATATTTATATATATACATATATGCACATAAGTTTATGGTACTGGATGTACCTCCCCAAGATTAACTTTTTTCAAGCTCTATAATCCCATTTTTTATTGTATTTTATCAATGAAAAATAATATCATGACTGAAGTCCTTTTTTCAAAGGGTTATCTCAATACAAACATTGGTGCAACATTGTGGGATATGCCATCTGTGTCTGACACATGTCCATAAGGACTCCTGACGATCACTGGAACAAGGCGGTCACACAACTTTGTCTCCTGTATGCTCTGCTTCACATTTATCAATAGATATTCATTTATTCTATTACTGTCAATAGTCAGCTATTAATCTTATGGAAAAACCTGTGTGGGATACCAATGGTTGTACCCGCAACCAATCAATTTATTGAGTACCTTTATAAGTGCTTTCATTTTATGGGGGCTGTTAACTCAATTACAATGTAAAAGTTTTTCTAATGCAATGAAGAATTTGAAGAATTAGTTTTGAATTATACAACATGTGCAATAAATAAAATATAATTTTTAACCTTTATTAAAAGCATGGATTTGTAAGTGATAGAAAAGATATAAAATCTATTTAAACATCAGTCAGAATACCAAACAAAATTCTTAGCTGAGCAATAAAACGGATTTTATTTCAAAACTGTTCCCTTAATTCTCCATTTAATAAGACAATCTGTTTTCTTGTTCTTATCTTGGAGCACAATGAGGGCTGACTTTATAGGGAAGAATAAATGGAACAACCTCTCAAGAAACTTTGCTTAATATGTTTTCCAAAATAACGATAACTTTCACTTCCCATACAGTGAACACATTATACACCTGCCTGGAGGGAAATCTGGATTATTATTCAGAGGAAGGAATTTATTTTATATATTTGAAATGCTAGTTCAACAAAAAAAAATCTTTCCAACTATTTTAATAACCTTATAAAGGGATTAGCCTTTTGGCTTTTTTTTTTGCTCATGAGTTATTTTAGAAGTGTCACACAGTAATTGCTTACATTTATTACTGACAATCATTGCATTTGGTTTGGGCCTGTTTCACATCCATGTTTCATGGTCCCATTACGGACTACAATGCATAGAGCGGTAAAAATCGACAGTCTCATATATGCCTATAAGGCTGTTGAGTTTGGTTAAGGAGACCCGTGGATGAAAGGTCTGTGCATCGCAGTCCATACTAAGACCGTGAAACATGAATGTGTTAATCTGGTCTAAGCATGTACAGATCTCACACGTGTCTAAAAAGTCAAACCAAATTTGTGTAATGTAATTTACAGTAAACAATAAGTTGACCATGAACTGCCACCTTCTAGAGCAGTGGTCCTCAACCTTTCAGAGCCACATTCAGTTCTGAGAGATGGCCGCAAGCCACCTCCAACATGCCCACCTTCCCTCACAATAGTCTATTCGTCAAGGGAACTAGATGTGAAACTCGCGTCGGGTGCAGTTCTTTCATTGACTGGTGAGTCATTTCTGTGCCACTGTGCATACTTACATCTCCCATTCATGGGATTTATATTGTTGTATCTCATGATATATATGAAAATTATTATATGAAAATCTCTATTTATTATAATTGCCAGACCTGAAATAACAAGCACTTTCACTTTGTGTCCCCCCATTTCCTTGTAGAATGTAAGCTTGCGAGCAGGGACCTCACTCCTAATGTAACTATTTAGACTGTCTTAAATGGTATTGAATTTATTGTCTGTACATGTCCCCGCTTAATTGTAAAGTGCTGCGGAATATTTTGGCACTATATAAATAAAAATTAATGATGAGCGAGTACCGTAATATTCGTAAGTGTAAGAAGGAACTGCCAGGGTCCTGCCCAGTGTTGTCAGGGGACGGGATTAAGAATGCACGGGGGACTTCCTGGACAGTGCTGGGGGACAGAGGAGAGTGACGGAAGAGAGGAAGTCAGGTGTCCGGGCTCGCGCGAAAGAGACAGTTGGTTGTGGAGAGCAGACCGGCAGTTGGGGAGAAACAGTCTGACCTGTCTGCGGTCACGGACGAACGGGTGACACAGTTTGCCGCAAAACAAGGGGCGTGCGGTCTGTACCGGGCCTACAGAAAGTGATCATTCAGTTACCTGCATCACCACAGTTTTCCAGACATCTGACGGTGACCTACGGGTGGGGACGCACCCGGGATTAGTGATCCTAACGCAGTTTGTTGTACGCCGGAGGAGCTTGCTACGGCTCTTAAAGGAGTCGTGACCGCTGTCGTGTGGTCAAAGGACTGGGGGCCCGGTGGGTGAGACCCGAGACCACTCACTGCCGCCAGAGGACAGACACCCTCCGGAGTGAGTGTCTGAAAACGGACATAGTTATCGCTAAAGGACAGATAAGTGCAAGCCTCCAGTAATCGACCTTCTCTTATTCAGCCTGAACTTTTGGGACTGCGCCGTATTGTTCATCCTTTCCGTGTTATAGTTAAACCACAATCGTTTATTGTCCGATTTTACTGTTTTATTGTTGTGTTACTTAAATTTACACTCCCTGCGTGGAGAAACCAAATCTTGAATTAAACCTCTCCCATACTCTCTGCGTGCTGTGTGTGGCATCCGAGCCTTTTAACATTTGGCGTAGTCGGCAGGATGTCGTCCCCAGACGCAGGTGCAGGCATGGCAGACCAGGCCAGTGCGAGAGCCCCTCCAGCTAGCCTACCCCTGGGCGCCATGTTGAATAATCTCCCAAAGTTTACCGGAGACAATATGATGCTGTGAGATTGGGTAGAATGGGTTAAGAGCATGTTACAGATGCACCCAATGACCCCCGATATGCAAGCAGAGATAGCTTTGCTGGCTTTAGAAGGAGAAGCTCGACAGTCAGTAATGTTTCGTTCCCCCACTGACCGAAATACGGTGGAAAAGGTGGTACGGATCCTAGAAGAAATGCATGGGGACCCTACTAATGTGGCAGAGTTAAGGATGCGACTGTTCCAACAGGTACAAAGGGAGGGGGAGACTGTGACCCAATATGTCAACGCCCTACAGAGTGTGTACACTTACATCATTAGGAAAATGAACCTAGAAGACGTGGGAGTGGGGCCCCCGGACCTAGTACTTAGGGACCAGTTCGTAGCCGGCCTCAGAGATGCGCAGCTGAGACAGGCCTTGCGAGAGCGCTTGCGCACCAACCCGCGTATGACATTTCTGGAGGCAGGGGCAGAGGTCCGCGTGAGGGAACAGGAGATGGGGGTAGTGACCCTGGCAGGGATGGTCCGGGGCAATGCAGTGCCCCCGTCGCCCACGGCCTAACCAGAATAGACCCGAGAGATGCAGCGGGAGATCCAAGAAATGCGAGAAGAGTGGTACAATATTCGAGTGGCTCAATCAGTGAGAGCCGGAACTGTTGACCCGAGACCCCAGGGCGAAGTAAAGGATGAGCCCAGACCCCGGGTTGAAACAGAGCCCAATCGGGTGGCCCGACGACCCCCTGCAGACAGGGGACCAACGTGTTGGAATTGTGGGGGCATGGGGCATTACGCCAGGAGCTGTGCCAGTCGAGGAAGGCCCTGTCCTGGCAGCCGTTAAACTGACGGGCTCCGGGTGTGAGGGACGCAACCCGGAGCGAAGGAAGGCAGTGAGTCCCGAAGACTTAATATCCATGAGCCCGACAGTGTGGGCCGAGCTTGGCGGACGGGCGGTTCACTGCTTGATCGACACGGGATCTCAAGTGACCACCATGGGAGAAACTTATTTCCGTCAACGGTACCCAGAGATGGCACGAAATGAAGGGGGTCCCTTGATAAAGCTCACAGCCACTAACCAACTGCCCATTCCGGTCACAGGAGTAGTGTGGTTATGCATCCGGGTGTGCGGACAAGATGTGGGAAGAAAAGGAGTCGTCCTGACAGACTGAGATGCTGGCCCAGGACCCTCGGTATGAATGTGCTGAAGGAAATCGTGTAGATCCTGATTAGGGAACCACGAGAGCTCACACTAGGGCGGTGGAACTCTAGAGCCCCTCAAAGGAAGGCCCTCCAGCAGCTGATCAGGGTTGCCCAGGCGCAAGAGACCTCAAGTGGGGGAAAAGTTCTGGGAATGGTGATAATACCCGCCAAAAACACCCTCACCTTACCACCAGGACAGACAGTCCTCACTTTGCCCGTCCGAGCCTGCACCCCACTAGAAGGGGTAGAGATTCAGATCGAGTCAACCACCGTGGACAAGGTGCCTCCGGGTCTATTGGTAGCGCGGACCTTGGCTACTGTCCATAAGGGAAACGTGGTGGTACGATGCGTGAACCTGAATCCGAGTGAGCTCATTCTTCCCGTCAGGACCGAAATGGCCCAGATCCTGGGGATGCCAGAACAGCTGGAACCGCCAGATGCGATACAATTGTCAGCCGTAAGGGGGGATCCCTGGACCCTGGTGATCACCGTACGATCGGGGTCTCCTCGACTTCAGACTAAGGACGGTCGAAGGATCCTAGAACAGATGCGTGCTGATTTGACAGGGCTCACGACGGAACAGGTGTACCAGGTCGAAGAGATGCTGGGACGGTACCAGGACGTCTTTGCCCGACATGAGGACGACTTTGGATGTACCGAGGCCATCACCCATGAGATCCCTACGGGAAATGCTGCTCCGGTACGGGAACGGTATACCTTGAGACAGGACAAAGCCACGCAGGTGAAACGCGCGTTGAGGCGCGCTCTCATTGCCCCTGCTGCAGATTTTCCTTATTCTGTGACCATAATGTCTCAAGGTAATACTGGACATTCTTATATTCTTGTATACTGCAGTTACTTATGTATGCTCTGAATATCATGCCTATCTCTTGGCAGCATTATTTATAAAGACTGGCATATCCATTACACATGTATTTTATAATGAATTCAATGGATATTCTATGGCATGATCATATATATATGGTAGCACATCTCAGTTAGGACACTTCTGCAGCTAGGCTCAGGTTTCCTCTTCTTTTCTTTTTGGGTATTTTGTGATCTTACCCCCCCATCCCTCCTCTCACTTTTAGCCATTTACGTATTGTCCTGTATAACTGCATATTATATTATGTACAATAAAATTTGATTGATTTTTGCATTAATAGCTGTTATCTTGGCTGTTTTCTGGTGGAGAGCGGTGCCCTCCACACATACTTGGGTGAATTGGTTACACCTCTCTACCTCTTCCCTCTTTGGGTGTCGGGATATTGATTAGGAGCTTTTTTGTAGGTTTCTAGGGCTGAAAACACGCATGCTGATGCATGCTGATGACCCATGAGCACCCCGACCGTGACCGAGACGAAGAACTGGAGGCCGAAGACGTGCCCAGCTTCCGGAGGGTTGACAGCCCGTTGTCCGCTACGCAGGGAAAGATCGGGGAAGTGAAAGAAGGACACGTGTTGGGGCGGCCCAGGGACGAGTGGGTACGGATACAGCAAATGGATGGAGAGATTGCGCGGTTGCAACAGTGGGTGGCTTTGAAACAAGTCCCTAACCACGAAGAAAGGGGGATTCCGATGCCAGAGGGGCTGAAGATGCTACGGCAGTGGGAGAGACTGAGCCTGCAGGACGGCTTGTTGTACAGACGGGTCCAGTTGGTATGGGGATTCGGCCCCACTTGGCAAGCAGTGGTTCCAGAGAGTGTCATCGGGACACTGGCCAAGGAAGCACACGAGCGGGGAGCACACTTTGGACCCGAAAAGAGCATCCAATGGCTGCAGAGACTGGTGTACCACCCCAAGCTAAGAGTTGCAGTGGAGAACGTCTGCCAGAAGTGCCGAAGTTGTGAGTTGGTGAAAACCCCAGAGCAGCGGGCCCCCGTCCAGACCATTGTGACGCTGCGCCCTTAGAGGTGTTGATGATCGACTACCTGACCATCGGGGCGGAGCATCTCAGGTATGGACATTGCCTGGTCATGACCGACCACTTCACGAAATTTGCGGTGGTAACTCCGACCAGGGATCAGACAGCTGAATCTGCTGCCCAGGCTATCTGTCGGGACTTCATCAGGGTCTATGGCTGTCCGAAGAGAATTCACTCCGATCAAGGAGCTTGTTTCCAAGGACGGATTATGGAGGAGCTGCACCGGCTATACAAGATCGAGAAGTCTAGGACCACCCCTTACCATCCGCAAGGGAATGGGTCCTGTGAACGCTTCAACAGAACTTTGATCCAGATGCTTTGAACCTTGGAAGAAGATCGGAAGGTACGCTGGCCGGAGTTTGTGGCCGAGCTGGTGTGGGTCTATAATAACCGGGTACATAGTGCCCCAGGGTTCACCCCCTACACCCTGCTGTTCGGACAAAAGGGTAGGGAGATCACCGAGCTCGAAGTAGATCCCGTGGAGGACTGGCCCCGGACGGGCCCATCTACCTGGATCCGGGAGAATCGGCACCGGTTGCAGACTCTTCGGAGGTTGATGCAGCAGAAGTTTAAGGAACATAGGCACCATGAAACACCACCTCTTCGGGGGACAGCCCTTAAGTCGGGAGAACGGGTGTTGGTACGGGACAAGAGACCCCGGGGCAAGCTGAGTAGATGGTGGGAGTCGATCCCGTATCGAGTGAAACGGAGAGTTAGTCCTGAAGGACCGGTTTATGAGGTTCAGCCTGAGGGGGAAGAAACGGCTCCAACTAGAATCGTTCATCGAAGCATGTTACGGCCCTGTTTGTCTAGCGATGAGGAAAAGAAGGAAGAACTCATCACAAGGAGATCCCACACCCAGTGCGCCCATCTACGATGATGAGGAGGAAGAGACAATAGTGGCTGCGGTCCCCAGTCTCACATCGCCCACAGCTTCCCACACGAGAGAGGAGGGCCCACCGCTCCGTCAGGCTGGGCCGGGCGAAGTTGGGAACCCCAGCGACTCTCAAGTACCCTGCGCTTCAACTGCGTTACGCCGGTCCGAACGATCCACGGCTGGTGTGCCGCCTATCCGCTACAATCAGGATCAGTTCATCTGGCAACATATAATCCAAAAGGTCAGAGAGAGTGAGCGCCTGGTGAAAAAACTCTCGCCCGTGGAATGGCGAGCTCAAAGGGAGCCTGAGTGTAAGAAAGAAGACTTGCCTAGGGACAGGTGCGGAGCTCCGGCGCCTGAACTGCCTGGTTCATATCCAGTGTTGTCAGGGGATGGGATTAAGAGTGCACGGGGGACTTCCTGGACAGTGCTGGGGGACAGAGGAGAGGGATGGAAGAGAGGAAGTCAGGTGTCCGGGCTCGCGCGAAAGAGACAGTTGGTTGTGGAGAGCAGAGCGGCAGTTGGGGAGAAACAGTCTGACCTGTCTGCGGTGACGGACGAACGGGTGACACAGTTTGCCGCAAAACAAGGGGCGTGCGGTCTGTACCGGGCCTACAGAAAGTGATTGTTCAGTTACCTGCATCACCACAGTTTTCCAGACATCTGACGGTGACCTATGGGTGAGGACGCACCCGGGATTAGTGATCCTAACACAGTTTGTTGTATGCCGGAGGAGCTTGCTACGGCTCTTAAAGGAGTCGTGACCGCTGTCGTGTGGTCAAAGGACTGGGGGCCCAGTGGGTGAGACCCGAGACCGCCCACTGCTGCCAGAAGGCGGACACCCTCCGGAGTGAGTGTCTGAAAACGGACGTAGTTATCGCTAAAGGACAGATAAGTGCAAGCCTCCAGTAATCGACCTTCTCTTATTCAGCCTGAACTTTTGGGACTGCGCTGTATTGTTCATCCTTTCCGTGTTAGAGTTAAACCACAATCGTTTATTGTCCGATTTTACTGTTTTATTGTTGTGTTACTTAAATTTACACTCCCTGCGTGGAGAAACCAAATCTTGAATTAAACCTCTGCCATACTCTCTGCGTGCTGTGTGCGGCATCCGAGCCTTTTAACATAATCGCTATACTCGTAACGAGTAGTTTGTAATAATTGCGTATTCGTTCCGAATAGCGAGTACAATATAAGTCAATGGGAAATGTGAGTAATTTTCTGCTGGACCCTACAAAGGCATCTGGGGGCCTGAAGAAAAGGCTGAAATGGATGGGAAAGTGATGAAACAGAATGGGAAGATCCTGGAGAATGTGCCTGCATGCATTTCTGGCTCACATATGGTTTCTGGGAATAAGTTTGTCGCAGTATTACGCCACTTTTACAGACACACAAGAACAACTACCAAACCTAACCTAAATTGTATTTAACAGGCCAAAAAGGTTAAGAAACAGTTTTTCCTGCATAATCACTTATATATAAGGCTGAATAATCCAGAGAAACCAAAAAAAATCCCTTTTAGCGTTTTTCACATATATTGTTGTGACTTTTTTTCGCCTTTTACAAATGGGAGGGCCCTGACATACATTTTGTAGGTCCCTCTGTCATACATCATTTTTACTTCGCTATTCCCCAGCACTTTACAAGCACAGCTAGAACGCACCAGTAGGTATGTTGATCTTTGACCTGAGAGGCCTCAGGTGGCTCTGTAACATGAGTTTTGGAGGGACAGCTGTTACTTAGACATTTGGGCGGTCCCTCCATCATTGACACTCAGATAGTGGAATACATATTCCATAGCAGTTTACAGTGTGCCCATTGTAGCATTGGACTTGACCCTCCTCCTCCTCCTCCTCCTCCACCACCATGCAGTAGGCAGGAAAGCTGAGTTTTGTGAGAGCCCTGGTGTGACCCTGTAACATACATTTTGAAGTGCCCTCCTCTAGAGATTTTGGAGGTCCTTCTTGTGTACATTTGAGAGTGCCCTCACTTATTCATATTGTAGGGCCATCACTCTATTATTTAACTCATTTAAGGGCAGAGACTACAGAGAAAAAGGCCAAGAGACATGGAGTACTAGAAGGTAACAGTGAGCACAGCCTGCGATCCTCAGGTATGGCTGAACTCTGTAAACCGGAAAAATAAAGCTGCACTAGTCAACTGGATGATGAGCTCAAATATATCACTTGTGCACGTCAAAGGACAAAGGATATATGGTGCCCCCCCCCCCTCCAGGATGGGTTGGAGAAGCTTCTCCAAATGGCTCAGAGATTTTGATTGTCAATATTCCCCAGATTATATAGGAAGAGAAGACTTCTTGATGCTGTACTACTTGGTCCAGTGCAGAATGCGCATCGTATTTCCAAAAATTACTCCTGGGGGCTCTGTCATAGGTGCAGGAAGATTCCATGACAAGGGCCTCCCTTGACAAACATTATCTACGATGCAGTACTGTAGTAGTTGTGGCCCTCAATTCAAGTTTTCAGAGGGCCATCAGTCGGTAATCAACAGTCAGTGTAAATTTCTATTGAATATGTATCCTCTATCTCAGTCACAATGTGGCACAAGCCAGGTATGTTTTTTTGCCAAATAGGCTGACTGAGAGTACATTTCTATTGAATATGTATCCCCTATCTCTGGCACAACCTGTGACAAGGACCTCCAATGACAAATATTAGTTTGGTAGGACCACTGTACATTCCAGATTTGTCCACTGCACAATGTGCATAGGGTTTGTAAAAATTATCCCTATGGGCTGAGTAATGGTTGACACGGGAAGCCACCATCCCAAGGGCCTCCAATCACAAATAGTTGTTAGGCTGGAGTAGGAATACTGTCCTGGTTTGTCCATTGCACAATGTGCATAGGGTTTGTAAAAATTAGCCCTATGGGCTGAGTCATGGTTGACTCACTATTTAAGCTGTGACAGCTAGCTTGGCTTGTGCCATCAACATCTAAAAAACTGTCAACAAAACCCAAAATACCCCAAAAGCCTGTTGTTAAGGGATGTGAACATGGTGTTGTCAGTGGTGTGCAAGAAGGCACTCAGTCTGTCGGGTCAGAAGAAGCTTGATGCATCCACTATGTTCCTGGGAAAATTTCCTGGTCTGGAACGTCAAAGTGAGTGGAAGCAAGAAGAGCAAGAGCAGATTCTGTCTTGGATAGCATACAAGGTCTCTACGCATTTGTCAAGCGACAACAAATCTTCCACACAGTCTACTGTGGATACACAGAAGCCTGGCCCATCCAATCCTGATGCTGGTTCTCCTTCCTCCCGCCATTATCAGTCACAGGAGACATATGACCCCAAGCTTGGCCACTCCGAGGATCTGTTTGGTGCGTATCCTTTGGTTGGTTCCGGCCTATCACCGTGCAGCATTGAAGAGGGACAAGAGGAGGTTGCGTGCGTTGATGCTCAAGTATTTGAGGACCTACGGCCAGAAGAAAGTCACTTGGAGGAACGTCATTTACTGTCTCCAGAGGTGGAGGCTGATGATGATGAGACACAGTTGCCATCAACTACAATGTCAACTGGGAAGGAGGATGAGATGGAAGACGAGGTGGTCGATGATGAGTCCACTGATCCAACCTGGACTGTTGGCACGCATAGCCATGACAGCAACACAGAAGAAGATGGATATGTAGCACCAACACAGGCACCAATGCCGTGGTTTGCCCAGAGTGAGAACTGGGTCAACTGTTCCCAAGAACTGTGCACCATGTCAGGGCAAGGGGGCGTTCAGCTGCTGTGTGGAATTTTTTTCTGAGAGTCCTTCAGAGAAAAACATTGTAGTCTTTAGCATTAGCCATACCAAGTTGAGCAGAGGCCAGGGCAAAGGCAACCTGAGCACCACCAGTATGTGAAACTACATGGCAGCCAAGAACCCCAGTAGGTGGGCGGAACATCAGGGTACCAAATCTGCGTCTGCGGGACAAACCAATGCCATGTTGCCTGGGCTATGTCCTTCAGAATCTGCTGTTCAGGAAGCAGGCGCTCACACCTCCTGCCCACAAGCTGCTGTTGCTCACACACAACAAGCATCAACCACATCCACTTCCATGTCCCAGCAAGCGTCCAGTTGTCCATGCCTGAGAGCTTGGAAAGAAAGTGTAAATACACAGCCACGCACCCACAGGCACAAATACTAAACTCGCACATTGCCAAACTGCTAGCTGTGGAGATGTTGCCGTTTAGGCTTGTGGGAACACAGTCTTTCCGTGATCTCTTGGCTGTGGCTCCCCCACGATACAGTGTTTCCAGCCACCATTATTTTGCCCAGTGTGCCGTCCCTGCGTTACACAAGCACGTGTTAAACAATTTGAACCGTGCTCTCACCAACGCCATAATCGGGAAGGTCCACCTAACAACAGACACCTGGACAAGTTGTTGTGGACAGGGACGATACATTTCTGTCACGGCACACTGGGTGAACCTGGTGTGCCCAAATTCTGTCAGGGTTTCCACCTCTTCATATTCCACTTCTTCTCTCCCCTCCTCCTGCTCCTCATCCTCTACTGAATTACCCACCCCATCACTGCCAAGCTGGGACCTGTGCAGCAGAGCATCAGCAAAGTGGCAACACGCTCTGCTGAAGCTGATCTGTTTAGGTCAGAAAGCACACACTGCAGCAGAACTGTGGCAAGCTTTAAAACAACAGACCAATCAAAAGCTCTCCCCGCTGCACCTCCCACCCGGTCTGGTCGTCTACGATAATGGGCATAACCTGGTGGCGGCTTTAAAGGTCGGCAAGCTGGTACACGTGCCATGCATGACTCTGAAAACTTATCATGACTTGCCATACCTACTTGAGAAGGTACGCCGTATTAGCGTCCATTTCCGCCATTCCTCTACCCCTTTTTCTGCTCTTACAGCGCTGCAAAATCGCTTGAATTTGCCAAGTCAGCGACTCATTTGTGACCTGCCCACACTGTGGAACTCAACCTATCATATGTTGGCGAGGATTAGTAAACAGCAGAGGGCAGTAGCTGAATACCAGCTTCAACATGCCCGTTAGACTGACAGTCAGCCACCACACATAAGAATTGTCGAGTGAGTGTGGATCACTGACATTTGTGAGGTTCTTGAGAATTTTGAGTACAGCACCAACCTCGTGAGCAGTGATCAGGCTATTATCAGAGTAACCACCCCGCTGCTGTGTCTCTTGAAACAATCACTGCATAATCTCAAAGAGGAAGCTTTGAGTGCCCAGCATGTTGGTATGGAGCCAGATTTCCCAATGGGTGATACATACTACCCAGCCCAGCCAATATTCTGAGACAACATTGGGTGATGAGGAGGAAGATGAGGAGGATGAGTAGGGAGAGGACTTGTTTTTTTGTGCTACCGATGGGACTCGTAATGCTACAAAGGGGACACCGAACCCAAGCTTCATGTCTGTCCAGCCTGGATGGGCTGGAGTGGAGGAGGCGGAGGAGGAGGAGGCGAGTCATCGTGAGGAGAGGATGGGTACTGTTTCTACTGTTGGGGACACAGAACATTTGTCTTTTTGCAGCTTGGCCCACATGGCACAGTTCATGTGTAAGTGTCTGTGGCAAGATCCTCGCATGATACACATTTTATCCAACAATAATAATAATAATTTTGATGTACTGTATATAGCGCCAACATATTCCGCAGCACTTTATAATTAAGGGGGGAGTCGGGGACATGTACATACAATAAATTCAATACAAGGTAAGACAGTATAAACAGTTACATTAGGAGTGAGGTCCCTGCTCGCAAGCTTACATTCTACAAGGAAATGGGTGGACACAATAGGTGAAAAGAGCTTGTTATTTCAGGTCTGGCAATTATAATAAGTAGGGATTTTCATATAAAGCTGCATGATCCGGTCATCAGCCAGTATGCTTAAGTGCAATAATCAAGTATCGAGTGCAGTTATCATGGAGGGTGTGAAGATGAATAGTAGGGTGCAGATTCTGAATAATATTTAGAAGGAGGGAACAGGGGAAAGTTAGTTTACTGAGTAGTTGAGGTGGTAGGCTTGTTTAAAGAGAGGGTTTTTAAAGCGTGCTTGAAGACGTGGGGGTTAGTCATCAGTCAGATCGTCTGGGGTAGAGCATTCCAGAGAACTGGTGCAGCATAAGAGAAGTCTTGGAGATGGAGGTGCGAGGTTCGGATTATGGGGGATGTTAGTCTTGGGTCATTTGTAGAACGGAGGGCACGTGTAGGGCGATAGACAGAAATGATAGAGGAGATATAAGGCGGTGCAGAACTGTGGAGAGCTTTGTGGGTGAGAGTGATGAGTTTATATTGGACCCTGTAGCGAATGGGCAACCAGTGTAATGACTGGCACAAGATGGAGGCATCGGTGAAGCTGCTGGACAGAAATACGACCCTGGCTGTCGCATTCAGGACGGATTGGAGAAGAGAAAGTTTGGTAAGAGGGAGACTGATCAGAAGAGAGTTGCAGTAGTCCAGATGACAGTGAATAAGAGCGACAGTAAGAGTTTTAGCAGTTTCAAAGGTGAGAAACGGTCGGATTCTGGAGATGTTTTTAAGGTAAGGGTGACAAGAGCGACCTATACTGGTTGGCCACCTTTCTCGATCCACGGTACAAGGAGAAATTTCCTTCTCTCCTCTTGGAGTCACCAAAGAGTTTTACAATGGAATCATTCAAGAGGGCCATTGTAGATCAGTTGCTGAAAACATCACCCTCAGACAATGCTGGTGGCAGAGGTACCAGCTCTTTTCAACACCAAGGCATAATGGGGAGAGACATGAACACCAGCTCCAACAGAGTTGGGGGGAAAATGTGCACAAATTGGGCAATTTTCAATAAACCAGCACAACAGCAAGCGCTATCTGTGCCTGTAACAGTGCCAAGGAGGGATAAGTTGCAGAACATGGTCAAGGGGTTCTTAAGTGACCATACGTGCGTCCTTTCTGATGCTTCAGTTCCCTTTAATTATTGGGTGTCTAAGCTGAACACTTGGCCCAACCTCTCCTTATATGCCTTGGAGGTGCTGGCCTGCCTTGCTGCTAGTATGGTGTCACAGCGTGTTTTCAGTTCCGCTGGGGCAATCATCACTGATAGGTGCACACGCCTCTCCACGGAAAATGCAGACAGACTTACTCTGATTAAATTCAACAAGGACTGGATATCTCCACAGTTTGTAATCCCTCCAGATGACAGCAAGCCAACCTAAATTCACCACCAAAAATGCAGATTCATGATACTGCTGTTAACGTCATTCCCTTCCCATAAAAACCCATTTCCTTCCTTCGTCAACTATGACTCAGCCCATAGGTCTAATTTTTACAAACCCTATGCACATTGTGCAGTGGACAAACCAGGACAGTATTCCTACTCCAGCCTAACTACTATTTGTGATTCGTGGCCCTTGGGATGGTGGCTTCCAAAATAGTGGGTAAAATGGCCTTGGGCGTGCTTGGTAGCAGGCAGTAGGAAATGTTTGGACTACTACTTTGTGTAGGGCATTAAACGCCTTTTTAAGTGGACTAATGTGGACAGAAGGCAGACTGTCACCCGAAAAACAGCGGGGAAAATGGCCTGGTGCGTGCTTTGTAGCAGGCAGTAGGAAATGTTTGGACTACTGCTTTGTGTAGGGCACTAAATGCTTTAAGTGGACTAATGTGGACAGAAGGCAGGCTGTCACCCCAAAAACAGCGGGGAAAATGGGCTGGTGCGTGCTTTGTAGCAGGCAGTAGGAAATGTTTGGACTACTACTTTGTGTAGGGCATTAAACGCCTTTTTATGTGGACTAATGTGGACAGAAGGCAGGCTCTGACCCCTAAAACAGCAGGGAAAATAGACCTGTGCTTTTAAGAAAAGGCAGCACAAAATTCTACTACTCTGTGTGCTGGAAAAATATTGCTTTGCCTCTGACAAAAGCAGTTTTAAGATGGACACTGGAAGAACACTTTAACCTCTCCCTACCTAATACACAATCTCTCCCTCCCTGTACTCTGACTTTGTTGTGTGTCTTCAGCTCTGAAAAGAGCTATTTTTTGGTGGTATTATGGAGTTAGTGAGCGGCTCCTTTAACCCCTTTACCCCTGAGGGTGGTTTGCACGTTAATGACCAGGCCAATTTTTACAATTCTGACCACTGTCACTTTATGAGGTAATTACTCTGGAATGCTTCAACGGATCCCCCTGATTCTGAGAATGTTTTTTCGTGACATATAGTACTTCATGATTGTGATAAAATTTCTTCGCTATTACTTGCGTTTATTTGTGAAAAAAATGGAAATTTGGCGAAAATTTTGAAAATTTTGCAATTTTCAAAATTTTAATTTTTATGCCCTTAAATCAGAGAGATATGTTACACAAAATAGTTAATAAATAACATTTCCCACATGTCTACTTTACATCAGCACAATTTTGGAACCAAAATTTTTTTTTATTGGGGAGCTATAAGGGTTAAAAGTTGACCAGCGATTTCTAATTTTTCCAAAAAAATTTACAAAACCATTTTTTTAGGGACCACATCATATTTAAAGTCACTTTGAGGGGTCTTTATGACAGAAAATACCAAAAAGTGACACCATTCTAAAAACTGCACCCCTCAAGATGCTCAAAACCACATTCAAGAACTTTATTAACCCTTCAGGTGCTTCACAGGAATTTTTGGATTGTGGAAGAAAAAAATTAACATTTAACTTTTTTCACAAAAATGTTAATTTAGACCCAATTTTTTTTATTTTCGCAGGGGTAACAGGAAAAAATGGACCCCAAAATTTGTTGTGCAATTTCTCCTGAGTAAGAAGATACCCCATAAGTGGGGGAAAACCACTGTTTGGGCGCACGGCAGGGTTCGGAAGGGAAGGAGCGCCATTTGACTTTTTGAATGTAAAATTTGCTTGAATAATTAGCGGACACCATGCTGCATTTGGGGAGTCCCTGATGTGCCTAAACAGTGGAAACCCCCCACAAGTGACACCATTTTGGAAACTAGACCCTTCAGGGAACTTATCTAGATGTGTGGTGAGCACATTGAACCCCAAGGTGCTTCACAGAAGTTTATAACATTGAACCGTAAAAATAAAATTTTCATATTTTTCCCACAAAAATGTTTTTCAGCCCCCACTTTTGCATTTTCATAAGGGTAACAGGAGAAATTGCACCATGCAGTTTGTTGATCAATTTCTCCTGAGTAAGTAGATACCCAATATGTAGGGGAAAACCACTGTTTGGGCGCACGGCAGGGTTCGGAAAGGAAGGAGCGCCATTTGACTTTTTGAATGTAAAATTAGCTTGAATAATTAGCGGATGTGCCCCTGATGTGCCTAAACAGTGGAAACCCCCACAAGTGACACCATTTTGGAAACTAGACCCCTCAGGGAACTTATCTAGATGTGTGGTGAGCACCCTGAACCCCCAAGTCCTTTACAGAAGTTTATAACATGGAGCCGTGAAAATAAAAAAATAAAACTTTTTCCACAACAATGATGTTTTAGCCCCAATTTTTTTATTTTCACAAGGGTAAGAGGAGAAAATGGACCCCCAAAACTTTTGTGCAATTTCTCCTGAGTACGCCAATACCCGATATGTGGGGAAAATAAAGTGTTTGGGCGCACGGCAGAGTTCAAAAGGGAAGGAGCACTGTGTGACTTTTTGAATGCAAAATTGGCTGGAATCGAGAGCGGACGCCATGTCGCTTTTGAAGAGCCCCTGATGTGCCTAAGTAGTTGAAACCCCCCACAAGTGACCCTATTTTGGAAACTACACCCCTCAAGGATTTTATCAAGGGGTATAGTGAACATTTTGAACCCAGAGGTACGACACAGAATTTGATGACATTAGGGCATCATATTGAATAAGTTGTCATTAGTCTTGAGCGCAAGTGGTCGCTACTTGAGCTTGCATCGGGTACTCAGGTATGCACCATGTATGACGGGTGCTCAAGTGAAATGCTCGAGTCCCCGCCCGCATGTTTCACGGTTATTAGACACCCCCCAAAAAAATGCGGGGATCGCTCGAGCATGGCAGGCAATCCCCGCAAGGTTTTTTTGGCCGTGAAGCATATGGGGCGGAGACTCGAGCACCCGGGATACTCAATGCATACCCGAGCACCCGATGCAAACTCAAGTAGCGAGCACTTGCATTCAACACTTGTTGCCATATCGTCATTTTTTTTTTTAATAAAAAAAAAACAACCCTAACCCTACCCTAGCCCAACCCTGACCCCAACCCTAACATTAGCACAACCCTAACCCCAACCCCAGCCCTAGCGTTTATTTTTTACGCCGTTCCTCGTGCGGTATAAGTGATAAGATTACTTTATTCTTCGGGTCGATGCGACTACAGAGATACCAGAATCATATCGGGTTTTTATGACTGACAGCTGTCACACACTAAAAGACACATATTTTGTAAAATCTAGTTTTTTCATCGCCATATTTTGAGAGCTATACTTTTTCCATATTTTGGCCGACAGAGTCATGTGATGGCTTGTTTATTGTGGGATGAGTTGACGTTTTTATTGGTGCCATTTTCAGGCACGTGACATTTTTTGATCACTTTCTATTCCAGCTTTTGGGAGGCAGAATAAACAAAAACCAACAATTCAGTAATTGTTTTTTTTCAAATTTTTTATTCTACTCCGCGTGTGGTAAAATTGATAAGGTAGCTTTATTCTTCGTGTCAGTGCGTTTACAGTGGTACCACATTTATATTGTTTTTCTATGTTTTGGCGCTTTTACACAATAAAAGCTATTTTATAGAAAAAATTATTTTTTTGCATCGCTTTATTCTGAGAGCTATAACGTTTTGATTTTTCGGATGATGGAGCTGTGTGGTGGCTTGTTTTTTGCGGGACAAGATGACATTTTCAGCGGTACTATTTTTATTTATATTTGTCTTTTTGATCGCGTGTTATTCCATTTTTTGTTTGGCGGAATGATGATAAAGCATTGTTTTTTGCTTCGTTTTTTATTTTATTTTTTTACCGTGTTCACTGAAGGGGTTAACTAGTGGGACAGTTTTATAGGTTGGGTCGTTCCGGACGCGGCGATACCAAATGTGTGTACTTTTATTGTTTTTGTTTTTTTTCATAATATTTATTGATGGGTACATTAAATTTTTATTTTTGGTGGATTTTTTTTTTTTTTTTTTTTTTTTTTATTTATTTTTTTCACTTTCTGAGATTTTTTACACTTTTCTACTTTGTCCCACTCTGGGACTTTCACTTTTTTTATTCTGATCGCCTGCATAGCATAGGGATGGAGCACCATCCCTGTGCTATGCAGGCAGGCAGCGCTGCACAGCGAGACGATTGTTTGCTCTTGCACTGCGCATGAGCAAACAATCTTCCTGCTGTCTGGTGACCCAGATGTTGTTATGACGACATCGGGTCATCATGGCAACACCCGGGAAGCCGCGGCAGACAGCGCTGGAGGCCGGAAGAGGAGGTGAGTATTGCGGTCACCTCCCCTTAGCCACCGCAATGCTGCGATCGACTTCGATCGCAGCATTGAGGGGGTTAATGTGCCGGGAGCGGTGCGGGACCGCTCCCTGCACATGGTACCGGGTGTCAGCTGTGACAATCAGCTGACACCCGGTGGCGATCGCGCCCGCACAGCCTGTGTGCGCGAGCGATCGCCATGACGTACTAATACGGGTCAGGCTCTTAAGTCCCAGGGCACAGACGCGTATTAATACGTCATGGGCTGTAAAGGAGTTAAACACTGAACTAGTTCACACTACAGGTAGCCATTAAAAGGGCTTTTATTTTATCAAGAGGCCTAAACACTTTCCCTAGCAGCTCAGCGATCTCTCCCTATGCTTGTAGAACGCAGGCTCCGGACGCAATGTGCACAAAATGGCGGCGTCAGGGCTTAAAAAGACCCTATGATGCTGGGCAGCCACCCAATCACAAGATGTCTGCGGCATTACTGTGATTGGTTAAGAAGCCCAGCATGTTTAGTGGCTGCAAAGGAGGCGCCAAAACTGCAGGGCGGGACATCCGAATATAGTACACAACTACTCGCAATATAACGAGTAACCCGAATACTGTACTATCTATGTGAATAGTAACGAATACACTCGCTCATCACTAATAAAAATTATTATTATTATTATATGTTACCTTGTTTAAATATGCCTGTATTGGTTTACACTGATTGGTATCACTGGGAGCACATCTTGTTATATGCCCCGCTACACTATCATATGTGTATTTTTTTGTTTGTATCATGTTGCACCTTTAAAATTTTCGATCAGCTTTGATTATCTTGTGTCCTACTGTTTTAATAATTTTTTCAATATATTTAATAAAAGTATTTTTTTACTGAGTACATTGTTGCCTTGCGCTTATTCTCTATAGGTTTTCTATCTGTATGTGCTAATTGTCATGTTCACTTTACGCTCATGATATCTGTATAGGTTGACATTTCAAAATATTAAAAGAAAAATAGCAAGTTTAGAACAGCACTTCACCACAAATAAATTGAGATGTAGGTAGTGGTTGCAAGTATGCCAAAAAGAGGATGATACCAATCCTCCATAAGGTCCAAAGGTGAAAAGATGGACACCAGCATCCACGTAACATAACATAATACACACATCACATATTGCAGGGAGACAGCAACATTTTGACCTTACTAAACAATTGGCTCGATAAAGACCTATTTGTTTTGTAAGGTCAAAACTTGGCTGTCTCCCTGTATTATGTGATGTATTAATAAAGAAGAAGATACTTTTTGCTAAAGTGAATGCTGTTGTCGGTTTCTTCAACTTTGGACATTTCAAAGTATGATGCATTCCTCGATCCACATGCCATATGCTTGGACAAAGATCCAAGAGACAAGTGAAAACTAGTGAGGAGAGAATTTTTTGAAATTCGAATTCACCAGCTTCGCTAAACTTTACCAGGAAATTCAATTTACAGCAAATCAAAAGTAATCCAGTGTCTCCAATTGACCTGAAAAGACATTCATATGTGACAAATTTTAGCATCTCTATAGTAATACTGATCAAGAATGCAGCAACTGCCAGTTATGCCTGGTGTGCTTCACATATGCACTGACCTATCTCTCTATCTGTACAGTTAAATCTGTATAAGGCTGTGTGCCCACGATGCGTTTTTTAAGCGTTTCCGCAGCGGCAAAAACGCAGCAGAAACGCTTAAAAAACGCATGGTAGAAGGCCTGCCATGTTCCCCAATGATAATCCGCAAGTGCTGTGCACATGCTGCGGAAATTTCCGCTGCGGATTATCATTGCGGAAAAAAACACAGCATTACCAATTATTTTGCGGAAGCGCGGCGTTTTTGCCGCCATTGACTTACATTAGACCGCATGTATTCTGCTTCACTAGATAAGGACATGCGGAATGCATGCGTTTCAATCTGCGGATGGTACCCAGGTCTAGAGGACAGGAGACTCTCCCCCGGACCCGGGTACCATAGAAACTGGAAAAAAAAGAATAAAATAAAAAATAAAGATTATATTTACCTTCTGATGGCCCCCGCTGCACTCGTCCTTTCATGCCGGCAGATCGCGATGGACTGAAGGACCTGCGCTGACGTCATAGTCCTGTGACGGGTCACGCGATGCTGACGTCGGCAGGTCCTTCATTGTACCGCTGCCGGCAGCCAGGACGGAGGGAAGCAAGACACCGGGGGCCATCAGAGGGTAAGTATAGATTTATTTTTTTATTTTTTACCTTTCTTTCGGTCATAGTATATAAATCCATGCCGTTTGCATGGATTTATATAGCATGACCAAGTTGACAAGCACTTTCCAAGTAATGCTAAAATCTCTTGGAAAGAGCTTGACAACCCGCATGTGGAAATGCAAGTGAAGAACGCTTCACTTCCGCATGTCCCTGGCAGGAAAATGCATCTACAATCCGCATGCGTTTTTTTCTGCCAGGGAGATGCAGAAACGCTCAGGAAAAAATCCTGAGCATTTCTGCCTCGTGGGCACATAGCCTTACTCTCTTTTCTTCACACACAGATCTTCTTCACTGCTGTCACACAATATGTGTACAGTTTATTCAGTGACTTATGTCTTTCTCTCCTTATGTCTATGGCTAAGGTATAAACTGTAAAATCCTCATACTCCTAAGATTCATCATAAAATGGCTGCTGCATTCCCTGCTCCTGCTTTTATACAGGCCATATTAGTCTCCCCTGATTGGCTGTGCTATACCATATGATGTGATAACTGCAATGCATTATGAGGAAGCTCATCTGAATGCAGTCTAGATCACGTGAGCCTTCTCAAGTTGATGTAACCTTTTAAAATGTGTAAAATAGCAGCTGCCATTTTAGGTGAAGCGAATCGTATATTATTAAAATTTACTAGCTTCAGAGAAAATCCTAAAAAAAACACAAATTCAAATCACTTTGAATACATTCATTCATCCCTAGTGAAAACCCCAATATTCTGAATTTCCATGAAAAAAAACTACAGACTCAAGTAGTGATCAGACTGGATCAGCAATACTGCAGTGATGTACAAAGATATACATCCTGAGCTTTGTATGATTGTATTATTTCACTGTATCCATGGCAGATTTAAAGGTACTTTGTCAGATAGGAGAAAAACTTCACCACTCACCATTTCATAATATTGGTAGTTAACACTTAGCCTTTATTCATATATGCTAAAAAATTGGTAGAAAATGCACATATTAAAAAAAAAACATAATGCTTACGCGTTTCGGGTAGAAAAAAACTTTTTCTACCCAAAGCGAGTAAGCATTGTTTTATTTATTTTTTTTTAATTATGTGCACATTTTCCCAATTTCTTTTATCCTGTATGACTGAAAGCTATATGACTATATGATATGACTGAAGTTTTAACTACTTGCCTTTGGTGCTAGAGATTCGAGAACATATCATTTTGGACCATTGAGAACCTAGATAAGACGCTGAATGTTGGGAGTGCTGTCTTTTTATATGGACTACTAGTAACATTACATTTCTATACACAGCATAAGTATGGACTGAATATACACTGCTCAAAAAATAAAGGGAACACTCAAATAACACATCCTAGATCTGAATGAATGAAATATTCTCATTGAATATTTTGTTCTGTACAAAGTTGAATGTGCTGACAACAAAATCTCACAAAAATCATCAATGGAAATCAAATTTATTAACCAATGGAGGCCTGGATTTGGAGTCACCCCCAAAATTAAAGTGGAAAAACACACTACAGGCTGATCCAACTTTGATGTAATGTCCTTAAAACAAGTCAAAATGAGGGTCAGTATTGTGTGTGGCCTCCACGTGCCTGTATGACCTCCCTACAACGCTTAGGCATGCGCCTGATGAGGTTGCGGATGGTCTCCTGTGGGATCTTCTCCCAGACCTGGACTAAAGCATCCGCCAACTCCTGGACAGTCTGTGGTGCAACGTGACGTTGATGGATGGAGCGAGACATGATGTCCCAGATGTGCTCAATCAGATTCAGGTCTGGGGAACGGGAGGGCCAGTCCATAGCTTCAATGCCTTCATCTTGCAGGAACTGCTGACACACTCTAGCCACATGAGGTCTGGCATTGTCCTGCATTAGGAGGAACCCAGGGCCAACCGCACCAGCATATGGTCTCACAAGGGCTCTGAGGATCTCATCTCGGTACCTAATGGCAGTCAGTCTCTCTGGCGAGCACATGGAGGGCTGTGCAGCCCTCCAAAGAAATGCCACCCCACACCATTACTTACCCACTGCCAAACCGGTCATGCTGAAGGATGTTGCAGGCAGCAGATCGCTCTCCGCGGCGTCTCCAGACTCTGTCACGTCTGTTACATGTGCTCAGTGTGAGCCTGCTTTCATCTGTGATGAGCACAGGGCGCCAGTGGCGACTTTGCCAATCCTGGTGTTCTGTGACAAATGCCAAGCGTCCTGCACGGTGTTGGGCTGTGAGCACAACCCCCATCTGTGGATGTCGGGCCCTCATACCACACTCATGGAGTCGGTTTCTAACCTTTTGTGCAGACACATGCATATTTGTGGCCTGCTGGAGGACATTTTGCAGGGCTCTCGCAGTGCTCCTCCTGTTCCTCCTTGCACAAGGGAGGAAGTAACGGTCCTGCTGCTGGATTGTTGCCCTCCTATGGCTCCCTCCACATCTCCTGGTATCTGATCCATGCTCTGGACACTGTGCTGACAGACACAGCTACCCTTCTTGCCACAGTTCGCACTGATGTGCCATGCTGGATGAAGTGCACTACCTGAGCAACTTCTGTGGGTTGTACTGTAGACACCGCCTCATGCTACTGTACCTCTAGGGGTGAGAGCAATGGCAAAATGAAAAAGTGACCAAAACAACAGCCAAAAAGGATGAGAACAGAGAAATGGTCAGTGGTCACCACTAGAGATGAGCGTTGTTCTACTCGAACTGTTCGCCAATCTCAAATTCGAGCTGTTTTGGGCGGTGTTCGAGCCGATCGGCGAACACGAACAATTTGAGAAAAATTCGGCTGTTCGAGGTTATGTTCGATAACTGTTCGTGCACCAAAATCATAACTGGATTTTTTCTCAGTAATGATGAAAATTAATGTTAATACGCAGTTTGAGTGTACAGCGGGGCGGGGGGAGGGGCAGGGGATGGATCTCTGCAGGAACAATGAAGATCTCCATTTTTTTTTCTCTTTCCCGCATTTGCAGTGGGGAGGTGCAATCTGTCAGCCTATCAGCAGCGCACACACGGAGCGAAGTGCTTTTTTTCACACAAGCAAGGGCATGTGTGATTGGCAGTGTATGTCACATGTCCTTGCCCTATAAGACCAAGCCATTTTCCCCGTCGCCACCATTTTCTCACTGCTGCAGCTGCGTGTTAGACGGCACCGCTGTTGCTGTGTGCGCTATACCTTGTTAATTTCAAGCCAATTTTCGCACAAATATACAGATAGCTTGGGAGTAGGGAATAGTTGTGATTGCAGTCCTTTTAAGGACTAGGTTACAGCATTTCCTACGACTTTTATCAGGCAGGTCTGTGCTCTTAAATAGATAGATTGTGGGAGTAAAGACTAATTGTAATTGGAGTCCTTTTCAGGACTAGGTTACATTAGTTCCTATCAGTTTTTGCCAGGCAGGTCTGTGCCAGTGCTGTGCAAGTTTTTTTCACAGCATTTGGCTGAATCTAGCAAAGCTAATCCTTTTTGGCCTATTGCAGAGTGTGTTAGTCAGTGGAGTAGCCTATCTGTGTTGCAAGATATACCACCTGTGTATAGAATACCAATTTTTTTACTGCACCTAGTGAAGTAAAATCTTTTGGGCATAGCATCATTCTATTAGTCCATCTATACTGACCTCCATCAGGTTGCAAACTGAATATAATTTTTTTCTGCATCTAGCTCTGAAAAAATATTTGGGCTTCTAGCGGTGTGTGGGACTTGGTCTATTAGTCCATCTATACTGACCTCCATCAGGTTGCAAATTAAAAATAATTTTTTTCTGCATCTAGCTCTGAAAAAATATTTGGGCTTCTAGCAGTGTGTGGGACTTGGTCTATTAGTCCATCTATACTGACCTCCATCAGGTTGCAAATTAAAAATAATTTTTTTCTGCATCTAGCTCTGAAAAAATATTTGGGCTTCTAGCAGTGTGTTAGTCCATCTATACTGACCTCCATCAGGTTGCAAATTGAATAAAAAAAATTTCTGCATCTAGCTCTGAAAAAATATTTGGGCTTCTAGCGGTGTGTGGGACTTGGTCTATTAGTCCATCTATACTGACCTCCATCAGGTTGCAAATTAAAAATAATTTTTTTCTGCATCTAGCTCTGAAAAAATATTTGGGCTTCTAGCAGTGTGTGGGACTTGGTCTATTAGTCCATCTATACTGACCTCCATCAGGTTGCAAATTAAAAATAATTTTTTTCTTCATTTAGCTCTGAAAAAATATTTGGGCTTCTAGCAGTGTGTGGGACTTGTTCTATTAGTCCTTCTATACTGACCTCCAGCAGGTTGCAAATTGAATATAATTTTTTTCTGCATCTAGCTCTGAAAAAATATTTGGGCTTCTAGCGGTGTGTGGGACTTGGTCTATTAGTCCATCTATACTGACCTCCATCAGGTTGCAAATTAAAAATAATTTTTTTCTGCATCTAGCTCTGAAAAAATATTTGGGCTTCTAGCAGTGTGTGGGACTTGGTCTATTAGTCCATCTATACTGACCTCCATCAGGTTGCAAATTAAAAATAATTTTTTTCTTCATTTATCTCTGAAAAAATATTTGGGCTTCTAGCAGCGTGTGGGACTTGTTCTATTAGTCCATCTATACTGACCTCCATCAGGTTGCAAATTAAAAATAATTTTTTTCTGCATCTAGCTCTGAAAAAATATTTGGGCTTCTAGCAGTGTGTGGGACTTGGTCTATTAGTCCATCTATACTGACCTCCATCAGGTTGCAAATTAAAAATAATTTTTTTCTTCATTTATCTCTGAAAAAATATTTGGGCTTCTAGCAGCGTGTGGGACTTGTTCTATTAGTCCATCTATACTGACCTCCATCAGGTTGCAAATTAAAAATAATTTTTTTCTGCATCTAGCTCTGAAAAAATATTTGGGCTTCTAGCAGTGTGTGGGACTTGGTCTATTAGTCCATCTATACTGACCTCCATCAGGTTGCAAATTGAATAAAAAAATTTTCTGCATCTAGCTCTGAAAAAATATTTGGGCTTCTAGCGGTGTGTGGGACTTGGTCTATTAGTCCATCTATACTGACCTCCATCAGGTTGCAAATTAAAAATAATTTTTTTCTGCATCTAGCTCTGAAAAAATATTTGGGCTTCTAGCAGTGTGTGGGACTTGGTCTATTAGTCCATCTATACTGACCTCCATCAGGTTGCAAATTAAAAATAATTTTTTTCTTCATTTAGCTCTGAAAAAATATTTGGGCTTCTAGCAGTGTGTGGGACTTGTTCTATTAGTCCTTCTATACTGACCTCCAGCAGGTTGCAAATTGAATATAATTTTTTTCTGCATCTAGCTCTGAAAAAATATTTGGGCTTCTAGCGGTGTGTGGGACTTGGTCTATTAGTCCATCTATACTGACCTCCATCAGGTTGCAAATTAAAAATAATTTTTTTCTGCATCTAGCTCTGAAAAAATATTTGGACTTCTAGCAGTGTGTGGGACTTGGTCTATTAGTCCATCTATACTGACCTACATCAGGTTGCAAATTAAAAATAAGTTTTTTCTTCATTTATCTCTGAAAAAATATTTGGGCTTCTAGCAGCGTGTGGGACTTGTTCTATTAGTCCATCTATACTGACCTCCATCAGGTTGCAAATTAAAAATAATTTTTTTCTGCATCTAGCTCTGAAAAAATATTTGGGCTTCTAGCAGTGTGTGGGACTTGGTCTATTAGTCCATCTATACTGACCTCCATCAGGTTGCAAATTAAAAATAATTTTTTTCTGCATCTAACCCAGCCAATAGTTTTGGCCTAATACCACAGTTTGGCCACTCAGCTCTGCTCGGTTACCATCCATTGTTTTTTTGTGCAAACAACTCCAGAGTTGTGAATTAGTTAACCACCAAAATGAGTGGAAAAAGGCCTGCTGCTGGTGGAAAGGGGAATAGGCGTGTTGGGAAGGGGAAAAAAGGTTGTGTCCGTGGGGTAGGTGCAGAAGAAAGACCATCTTCCAGCCAAACTAAAATGTCTACTTTTTTTAGCGGACAATGTGATAAGATCCCTTTCTTACGGCCACGCCAATCGCTACAAATTCCAGATGAGGCACAAAAACAGCAGGTGCTTCAACGGATATCAAGTGCTCCTTTAAGTGGGCTCTCCTCCACATCAACTTCAACATCACAAATACTCCAGTCCTCAAAGGTGTCACCCAAATCGCACTTGCTTCCTCACAGCTCCCAAATCTCCAGCTGCCCGTCTGAGTATGAGGTAGAACAGATGGTTGAGTCTGCAGAGCTGTTTACTCATACTATAGCCTGGGAATCAGAGGTCGACTCCAGCGCTTCTGTGAATCCAGACGAGGAAATGATCTGCACTGATGCCCAGAATCTTTATGAGTCGGATCCAGGACCAGACGCAGAAGGTTCTGACCATAATGTAGACCCTCATTCCCAAACTGTAACTCCTGTTGGTGGAGACAATGAGGAAGACGATGATAAGACTCAAATACCTGATTGGAGCGACAACTTTAGTTTTTTGTCAGGGCAGGAACAGGTTGGCTCTGAGGACGACGGGTGTGATAACGCACAGGGTGATGATGATGAGGTCGGAGATCCCACTTACTGTCAACCCACAGTCAGCCAAGAGATGAGGTCAGCAGAGGAGGTGGAGGAAGATGCTAGTGACGACGAGGTCAGGTTGCGCCTTCCTGGACAGAGACGTAGTACTGGAAGCACGTCAACAACTGCATCCTCAAACACAACTCTGCCTCTCACCACAAGTCGTGGTGGCTCTTCAGGTCGCATGGGTGCTAAGCCTTGCATAGCCTGGGCATTTTTTCAGATCGATAAAGATGACCCAACTCGTGTTATCTGTAACATTTGTCAGCAAAAGCTAAGTAGAGGCCAAAAAATACATAGTTTGAGTACTTCATGTATGAACCGGCACATGGACATGAAGCATAAGTTGCAGTGGGAAGCTCAGTGTGCTACAATGCGGTCTAGCCGGCCGGGCCAACCACCGTCTGCCATATCTTGTGCATCCGCGGCCTCTTCATCCTCTGTGACTGGGGGGACAGCAGTCACACCTGTTTTGGGGCGCAGACCTGCCACCTCTTTACCCGCAACAGCCAGCGTGATTGGCAGGTCATCATTTTCTTTGGAGGTGGTAACACCAGCTGGTCTTGAGCGCTGTCCGACATCGATAGCACCACCTTTGGATCAAGGCAACCTAACATGTCCGCCTGCATCTTCCTCACAGACCGTCAGTTTGCCGGGGACACCCTTATCAACCCCGTCTAAGCACAATAGCCAGCCCTCGGTCCCTCAGATGTGGACAAGTAAAAGACCATTTCCTCCTAGCCATGAGAAAGCTAAGAGGTTGAATTTCACCATCTGCAAGCTCTTGGCTACAGAAATGCTGCCTTTCCGCCTGGTGGACACAGAGGATTTTCGAGACCTTATGTCCGTCGCAGTGCCCCAGTACCAGATGCCCAGTCGGCACTACTTCTCAAAGAAAGGTATGCCTGCGCTCCACCAGCATGTCGCAAACAACATCACCGCTTCTTTGAGAAACTCTGTGTGTGACAGGTTGCATTTCACCACAGACACTTGGACGAGTAGGCATGGACAGGGGCGTTACATGTCGCTGACTGGGCACTGGGTAACTATGGTGACAGCAGGACAAGGGGCTGCTGTCCAAGTCTTGCCGTCCCCACGAGTTGTGCGTCAATCCTCTTTATGTCATTTTTCCTCCACTGCTTCTGCCTCCTCAACCTCCTCTCGGTCTTCCACCTGCACCCAAAGCCTGTCTGGTCATGCCACAAGCTTTCTAACTGCGCAGAAGGGATCCTGCACACCTCCTTACTATGCTGGCAGTAGGGCTCAACGTCATCAGGCGGTTTTTACATTGAAATGTCTGGGAAATGTGAGTCACACAGCTGAGGAGTTGTGGTCAGCTCTGGAGAACCAATTTCATGAATGGTTGTCTCCACTGGACCTGAAACCAGGGAAGGCCGTGTGCGACAATGCTGCAAACCTGGGTGCGGCCCTTCGCCGGGGCAATGTCACACACGTGCCTTGTATGGCTCACGTGTTGAACCTGGTTGTCCAGCAATTTTTAGCCCACTATCCCAGACTAGATGGCCTTCTGCAGAGGGCACAGTCGCTGTGTGCTCACTTCCGCCGTTCGCATCCCGCAGCTCAGCGACTTACATCTCTACAGAAGTCGTTGGGCCTGCCACTTCACCGGCTAAAATGCGATGTGCCTACCCGGTGGAATTCAACTCTGCACATGTTGCAGCGACTGTGGCAGCACCGACAAGCCCTGGTGCAATACGTTCTGACGTATAGCCTGGGCCAACGAGATTCAGAGGTGGGGCAAATCACGCTGGAGGAGTGGTCTCAGATCAGGGACCTATGCACCCTTCTGCACAGTTTTGAAATGGCGACGAAGATGTTTAGTGCTGACGATGCCATTATCAGCATGACTATTCCGGTGATTTACATGCTGGAGCACATGTTAAACAGAATTCGGAGTCAGGTGGTGGCACAAGAGGAGGTGGAGGAAGTAGAGGAGGAGGAGTTGTATGCGGAAGGGCTAACATCTGCAAGGTCCAGACGGTCGGCAGCACCAAGGCGGCAGGCATGTGAGGGTGGGGGAGATGATTTTACCAGGGCGCATGGTAGCAGCCAAACTAGTGAGGAAGGTGCAGGAGCCCAGGAAGAAGTGGAGGACGAACTGATGGAAGACTCATCAGATGAGGGAGACCTTGATCACATTTCTGTTGTGCGAGGTTGGGGGGAGAGGACAGAGGAAGGAAGCATGATTGCTACCTCGCCACCAACACAACAGGGACTTGGTGCTCCTGGATGCGCAACACACATGAGTGCCTTCTTGCTGCACTACCTGCAACATGACCCTCGAATTGTGAGAATTAGAAATAATCCTGACTACTGGGTTGCCACACTGTTAGATCCCCGGTACAAAAGTAAATTTGCAGAAATTATTCCTGCCATAGAAAGGGATGCACGCATGCAGGAGTATCAGCAGAGACTGTTGCAGAATCTTACATGTGCTTTTCCACAAAATACCAGTGGTGCACGTAGTGAATCTCACAGTTCCAACTTGCCAACCATGGGACCGTCAAGTGTTCAGCACTCAAACCGTAACAGAACCACAGTATCTGCTGGTAACATCAATTTTGCGGAATCATTTCACCACTTTTTTAGCCCATCCTTTGCAAGGCCACAGGAGACAAGAAGTCTGACACATAGTCAACGCCTAGAGACGATGGTACAGGAGTATCTCCAAGTAAACATTGAAGCCACGACTGTGTCACTGGACCCTTGCTCTTTTTGGGCTTCCAATCTGGATAAATGGCCGGAGCTAGCCACTTACGCCTTGGAGATCTTGTCATGCCCCGCAGCCAGCGTTCTGTCTGAACGTGTGTTCAGCGCTGCTGGTGGTGTGCTGACAGATAAGCGCACGCGGCTCTCCACTGATAATGTAGACAGACTCACGTTCATAAAGATGAACAAATCATGGATCCGAAACGACTTTTCTACCCCTGTGTCATCCTGGGGCGAGTAAAAGCTTGATGATTGGTTAAAATCACCCTACCAACCGTTTTAAGCTTTCAAATTACTAATCATGTTTATCTGTATCTTGACTGGAAAATAATTTGGGCTTTGTAGCAGTGTGCAGCACTGATCCTATTAGGCCATCTATAATAAGCTTCACCAGATTTAAAATTAAAAATAATTTTTAGCTGCATCTAGCCCGGAAAATAATTTTGGGGCTCCGAGATGCGCAAGACACATAAGTGCCTTCTTGCTGCACTACCTGCAGCATGACCCTCATATTGTCAGAATTCGAAGTAATCATGACTACTGGGTTGCCACACTCTTAGATCCCCCAAACTTTTCGATCAACCTTTTCATTTTAATAAAGACCAAAAAAATGGTCATTTTTGAAATTATAAGCATTAGCAGGTTGTTAGAAACTGAAATCAAACAGTTTTCAACTCAAAACTTTATTCTAGGTGATGTTACATTTTCACATAGGACCCCTTGTTCGAAAGGAGCTTCTGAACTCTCTCGTCCATTGAATTTGTCAGGTTTTGGATGGTTTCTGCTTCAATTGTTTTGCATGAGGACAGAATACCCTCCCAGAGCTGTTGCTTAGATGTGAACTGCCTCCCGCCATCATAGACACTCCTTTTAATGATGCTCCAAAGGTTCTGAATGGGGTAGAGGTCAGGGGAGCATGGGGGTCACACCATAAGTTTGTCCCCTTTTATGCCCATATCAGCCAGAGATGCAGATGTTTTATGTGCAGCATGAGATGGTGCATTATCATGCAGAAAAATGATCTTGCTGTGAAATACACGGTTCTTCTTCTTGAACCATGGCAGGAAGTGCTGTTTGAGAAAATCCACATACATTATGGAGTTCATCTTTAGCGCCTTCAGGGATCCTAAAGGGGCCGACAATCTCTCTCCCCATGATTCCAGCCCAAAACATTACTCCACCTCCTCCTTGTTGGCGCTGTAGCCGTGTTTGCGTGGGGTGTCCATCAACCAGCCATCCTCCACTCCATTCATCTGGACCATCGAGCGCTGCACGGCACTCATCCGTGAACAAAACAGTTTTGAAATCAGTCTTCATGTAATGTTTGGCCCACTGGAGCCGTTTCTGCTTGTGTGAAGTGGATAGAGGAGGTCGACAGGATGGCATATGCACAGCTGCAAACCTCTGAAGGACCCTGCATCTTGTTGTTCGGGGGACGTTGGAGGCACAAGCAGCTTCAAAAACTTGTCTGCTGCTATGACAAGGCTTTTTTGCCGCTGCTGTTTCAACCTGACGTAATTGCCTGTAGGAAAGAGTCCTCAATTTGCCCTTATCAGCACGCACACGTGTGTACTGTGAATCAGCTACATACTTCTTGATTGCCAAGACACTTCATCCTGATCATCGCACAATGTTGATTGTAGTCATGCCTTGACCTAAACACTCCACAATTTGTTGCTTCTCAGCAGCCGACACATCCTTTTTCTTTCCCATTTTGGCAGAAAATGTAGGCTGCTTAATAATGTGAGAGAGCCTTCTTAAGTAGTCTTGCCTTTCATTGGACACACCTGCCAAACTAATTAGCACAGGTGTCTGCAATTGCTTACAGTGATATAAAGAGCCCTGACACACATCACCATCAATGAGTTTAACTGACAAACAAACAAATTCTTCCCTTATCACTCCTAAACACTTTTTGCATAATAATTTGGAACGCGGTGTACATGTGCTTTTCCACAAAACACCAGTGGTTCACGTAGTGAATCTTACAGTTCTAACTTGCCAACCGTGGTCTGTATGGAATTGTTCAATAAAGGGCCCAAAATTAAGATAACATAGATGGGAGAGGTCTCTATGAATAGGAATTCCTAAGTATTTGATACCCTGTGAGGGCCAGGCAAAGGGAAAGTTGGACTGGATGGAATCCTATATGGATTTAGGGAGGGAGACATCGAGGGCCTCAGACTTCGCTGCATTGATTTTAAAATTTTACCATGTAACAAAGTGATCTATTTCAGCCATAACAGCAGGGATGGATATATGTGATTGAGTGATATATACTAGGACATCATCAGCAAATAGAGAGCACTTGTACTCGGTGCCTCCCACCTCAATCCACCTAATATTGGGGTTATGGCGAATTGATGAGAGCAGGTGCTCCGTCACTAGGATGTATAAGAGAGGGGACAGAGGACATCCCTGCCTTGTCCCATTGGTGATTGTGAAAGGTGATGAAAATGTTCTGACGCACCCCCTGGGCCTTGGGACACCCGGAGACGGACCCTTTTTGGTGGATGCTGGTGGTTGTAGTCTTCGTGGCGGCGATCCGGTTCCGTGGCTCAGGGCGGTCAAACCAGTGGCGGAACTATTTATGTGGTTTTGATGTTTAAATGTCTGACTACGCCACCCGTGGATTGCGGTCAGAGTGAACCGCCGCTACAGGGCAGACCGCTAAGGCTGGTGTTGTGGGTGCAGCAGAGCGTAGCATAACTCCCCACGGGAGGAGTATAGCCTCAGGGCAGTGTATGCGGAGGATGGGGGTGATGGTGCAGGGCAGCAGCAGTAACGACACGGAGTCAGTGATGCAGTTCAGGGCCTTTACTCACAGTTCTTATTATCCAGACCACGTCTGCAGGTAACGGCTGCCCACGTCGTACTGTGCTCACCAGGTGAGGGGCTCAGACAACTCCCAGATAACTTTGGAGCGCTTCACAGGACCCCCTTTGTGTGTCCTTTGTCTGGCCTTTCTTACCAACACTTCTGTCCGGCTGCCTCGGGCCTCCTCTTGGTAAACTTGGCGCCAGTTTCCCTGACCCTATGTGGTGCCTTCCTAGCGGGTGGAGCAAGGGGCTGCGCCACATAAAATGTCAGAGCCTCCTGTTTCTAGCTGAGGGTCGTTTCCTGCCTCCACTAGTTCGGGGACCGGTCTCCCCCTTTGGCCTGACCCCTCCACGCAGGTGGATTCGGGCGTGCGGTGGCGACTCGCCCGTCCGCACCCCTGGGATCCCTTCATTCCTCGTTCCTGGAGCCTTCTCCGCTCCTCTTCCTTCCTTCTCCCTCTTGCAGGCCTGGGCCTCTGTTACTAGGCCCGCCTCCGGAGCAGAGCTCATGCAGAGCCCCTGCTCCCTGCCACTTCTGCTCAGACTTCTCTGCACTGAACTAAGATGGTGCCCACCTTTTATACTCCCTTCTCAATGCACCCAGGAACTGCTTCCTCCCTGCTCCTGCACTGCAGGGTTCCCCTTCCTCAGTGTTCCCTCCCCCCACTCCAGCCAGGGACAGGGACTGTCGTGCCCATCTCAGGGGCATATTGGTCGCCCTGCCCCACGGCAATGTGGTGTAATGCATGCAGGTGTCGGGTCCTGATCCACACTCCATCCTTATCTGAGAGTGAGATATCACACCTCTGGGTGAGGTGCAATACGTCTGTAGCAACCGAGCCCTCGGTGCTACAGTTCCATTTATCTTCAGCCTAGGTGACGTATTGTGATACAGGGCCGTGATTTTGGCTGTAAAAGGGTCCCCTAGACCCCTACCCCAAGCTTTTTAAGAGAATCATATATGGCGTGCCAGGAGACTCTATGGAATGCTTTCTCAGCATCCAACGAGAGTATCTATTTACAAATTTTTAACTGCATCTAGCCCAGGAAATACTTTGTGCCTAGTAGCAGTGTCTGCTAGTCAGCGGATTATCCCGGCTGTTAAGCAAGCTACACCACCTGTAGTTTGGACACTTAATTTTTTCAAAGGAAATGCTTCGGGACCACGGGATACTTAGTGAAGAGCATCAGGAGGCACCCCAAGGCATAGGGGCTGGGACTGGCACTAGGATGCCTTGCGGTGGACAGCCGAGCTCGATCCTTATAAAAGCTTTTTAACTGCAGCAGCTTTAGTGGACGCTACTGGAGCTGGAATTACGCGGCTGCTGGCATGAGACTTGCCCTCCAATAGATCCTTGTAAATGGATTTAAAGTGTATTCATTTAAATTAGAGGGACAATTTAATTTAAAAAGCTTAGAGCTGCCTCCACCACAGGGGGGCTCTCTCGACCCACCAGCGGACAGGCACCAGTATTGGGAGAGGGGGGCTGGCCGTCAGGGTTCACCGCGGCTCTGGCACAAACCCGGCGACACGGAGGTGGCACGGGCAGGAGCGGACTGGCCGTCTCGGCTTCTCACTTTTTGGATTTTAGAAGGGCATGACATGCCTATATCTGTGTCTCCCCCTCCTTTTACTCCTCCACCTCTTTTCTTTTCGCATGACTATATGTACTTGTCACTTTTCCATGTGTTAGTTGTGTCTTCTGAGCAGTTTGTCAGCTTTTGGACACCTTTGAAGGTGTTTTCTATGTGTTTCTATGTGTTTTTGTTTGCCTGCCATTGGTTTTAACGGTGTTCGAAGGTGTTCGACGAACAGTTCGACGAACAGTTCGGCGAACACACGGGTGTTCGACGAACCGAACCGAACTCGAACACTACGGGGGTGGCTCAACACTAGTCACCACCTGCAGAACCACTCCTTTATAGGGGGTATCTTGCTAATTGCCTATCATTTCTACCAGTTGTCTGTTCCATTTGCACAACAGCAGGAGAAATTGATTCACAATCAGTGTTGCTTCATAACTGGACAGGCAGATTTCACAGAAGTGTTATTGACTTGGAGTTACATTGTGTTGTTTAAGTGTTCCCTTTATTTTTTTAAGCAGTGTACAACTAGGCTAATGTTATGGGACCCCCTTACCCACCAACAGTCATAATGTAGAGCCACGTCAAAGAACGGCTCTACCTCTGTTAGTGATGGGCGAGCACTAAAATGCTCGGGTGCTCGATGCTCGGGTCGATCAAATTGGAATGCTTGGGTGCTCGACCCGAGCAACGAGCCCAATGTAAGTCTATGGGAAACTCGCGCATTTTTCAGGCGGCTCCACCCGGCGGTCTGCAGAGGGCCTAAAAATTGCCCAAATCGATGGGAACAGTGCTCAAATGACATGGGAACAGCATGAGGAAGACCCCTGGAAGCACTTCTGACTCCCAGGACACTGCTGTCAACAACGTTGTCAGAGGTATTACGCCACTTTTACGGACTCACAATAAAACATACAAAATTGAATCCAGAATGGATTTTCCTGGGAAATATGTGAAGTAACATCCTTTCCAGAGTAATGACTTGTATATAAGGAAAAATAAATAACCAAAACCAAAAATACTCCTCCACACCTTGGGCTATGTTCACACGTAGCATTTTTGATGCGTTTTTGCACTTTTGAATTGCTTTCAACCAAGACAAATGCATTCACTGGGAAATGTCATTTTAACATTTTACAACCTTATCTGGCCATGTGGTGTGTGACACATCATCAGACACATGCATACAGTGCTGAAAAGACATAGGAACAGCATGGGGAAGAACCCTGGAAGCATCTCTGACTCCCAGGTCACTGCCTAAAAGTGTGCCCATCATAAGTGATCCTTGGCGCATGCAAAGATGCCTCCCGCCATGCACCTGTCATTGCAGACTTGCAACAATCACTGTCCATGTCCTTGTCCCAGTGCAGCATTCAGTTGTCCCTACCCCATTCCTTGGAATGCAAGCGCAAGTATGCAGCCAGCCACCCACCCACCCATAGGCTGCAATACTATACTGAAAAATTTTTGACAGCTGCTTGCACTTGAAATGTGGCCTTTTAGGCTCGTGGAGGCGGAAGCTGTCCACAATCATATGGCGGTATCCATACTCGGTCCCCTGCTGCCATTATTTCTCCAGGTATCGTCTCCGCCTTCCACAAGCACAGATCCCACAACATCACCCGTGCCCTCCCCAGTGCACTTATTGGGAACGACCGCCTAACCACAAACACATGTACAGGTGAATGTGGCCAGGGACGGTATGGAGCCAGTCCACAGCTTTTTTTGCTGAGAGTTGTATTTCACCACAGCCATATTCTTTAGCTTGGTGAGAGAACTCGGGAAGCCATATCTACTCCAGCTGTCATTTCTCCCAGGAAGTCCTCTAAAGCTGCTTTCACTTGAAATGTGGCCTTTTAGGCTCATGGAGGTGGAAGTTTTCACAACCTCATTCCGGCGGCGGCCGGGTGTCCATACTCGGTCCCCAGCCACCACTATTTCTCCCGGTATTGTCTCCGCCTTCTACAAGCACGGGTCCCTGAACATTACTGCTGGTACTTTTCTGTGAAAATCTGCTTGCCTCCTACCAGCCTGGAATATTTCCAGTAAACTATGGTACTACGCCATGGTATTAGTACTGCCCCCAGTGCCACTAGCGAAGCCATCCCCAATTTCCTTCTCAGGAATTTTATTTCGTAGACTGAGTGGCTGCCCAGATACATTAGTTTCTCACAAAGGAGCTGAAGATAGAGTGACAGTAGGTGCAAGTTTCTCCAGCCTGTTAGATATCAGAGGGTGAATGGCAGCACATTGGATCAGTGGCTAGCACTGAAGCCTTGCAGCGCTGGGATCTTGGGTTCAAATCCGAGCAAGGACAACATCTGCAAGGATTTTGTATGTTCTCCCCGTGTTTGCGTGGGTTTCCACTTCAGTAAAAAAGCAGCCATAGAGTGTCCGGAAACCTTCCCATACACTTTTCTTAGCCAGGACTGCTTCTCGGCAGGGTTGGACGGTCCCACCAGAGAATCCTCTGGTGTGCCCTGGCTTCTACATCAGGAGAGTTCATGATAGCGCTAACTTTGCAGCTGCTATGGGGCTATTGAGCTGGGGAGAAAGGTGAGCCCTCAGAATCAAATCCTCTGGTGGGCACAATGTTTTTCAATCTAAAACAGCTTCTCAGTGGGAGTTGTATTTCACCACAGCCATATTCTTTAGCTCGGTGAAAGGACTGGCATAGAGGGAAACCATATCTACTCCGGCTGTCATTTCTCCGTCACCAGGTTCCGCCCATTGCCACACACGACCATGTCTGGCTGTATGCTCAGCTGTGAGAGCCACAGATCAGGCTGCTGTGTTACAGCTTTAAACAACTCTGCAGCGCTGGGCTGTTTGTCACCTAAGCATTAAGCATGTTATCTTCAGCACAGCCTGTTGCCGCTTGGCCAAGGCAGTACTGCAGTGCTGTCAGCTTGTGACTGATGTGGTCATTTTGGAGATTGAGGAGGAGGTGCAGGAGCTGAACAATGTGATTACATTGGGGGTTACATTGGCAACTCTGTTTTTTATACTAAAGAAAGATCCTACTGTTTTGTTTTTGTTTACGTTATTTTTTAAGACAAATGCATTCACCGGGAAATGTCATTTTAACATTTTACAACCTTATCTGGCAATGTTGTGTGTGACAAATCATCAGACACATCATCAGACACATCCTGTTTCATTACATAGAACAAGTTCCAGAATATCAGCCTCAGTTTATAGTTCAAGGGCTAGTGCCCCAATTTATAGCAACTCTCAAAATCATGAAAAAAACAGAGCACATGGAGTTCTAGCTAAAAATATATATACTTTATTTAATCTTTCAAGAATTATAGTACACAATTACATGATTACATACACAATTATAAATACCAAATTTCTATAAGGCAGAGCAGTGTTGGACCCAATGGTAAAGCTGGAGAGGGAGAGAGCACCCTTACACTAGACCTAATGCAAAGGATAATGTTAAAGTGCACATCACAGGTTTTTTTTTGATGAACATAGATCTAACTAACCTAGTGGTCTGTGTTTAGAAGCAGGTAATTAGCCTACCAAGGTCAATGGGTGGAACCAAAAGCATAATCACATAATGTTATCAGGTGCCTTCTCACCCTACACCCTATGACTTTAAATGGTGACGTATGCCAGATAGTACTGGAAAGTCCAAAGTCAAAAATAAGTCCAAATGAGTCGGATGCTTTGCTGCCATGTGCCTGATCATGCTGGTGGTGGTCAGGCTGATCGTTTTGCCAACCCTGCTGATGCTGGCCTGGCAGGTGGTACAAATGGCCTTTTTGGGGTTATCGTCAGAGTCTTTAAAAAACAACCAGACTCGGGAAGACCTAATAGTTGTACTGGCAACTTCCTTCATGTTGGTGTTATGGGGAACGGTTGCCTGCCTTCTTTCTGCGGGCACCACACTGCTTCTTCCTGCCTGTTGGGGTGCTCTGCCTCCATCCACCTGTGTGTTGCTGTCCTTGCTTTGCATGTCCTCCTGCCAGGTTGGGTCAGTTACTATATTATCCACCACCTCATCTTCCACTCTGGTCCTCCTCCTGACTTTCTGGCAATTGTGTCTCATCTTCATCCACCTCTTGTGACACTTCCGCACCGTCGCCTTAATGTGACCGTGGCTGCTCAAATATTTGGGCATCGCTACATGCGATCTCCTCTTGCCCCTCTTCAAGTGGACCAGGTGAGAGGCCCGAATCTATAAATGGAAAAGTGAATAGCTCTTCAGAGTGTCCAAGTGTGGGATCAGTTGTCTCTGGGCACTCAGCATGGTGAGAGGAAGGAGGTTCAGGGTGAGGAATATGCGGTCCAGACTCACAGCTACTGAGACTTGACCGTGTGGAAGACAAGGTGGTGGTGGCAAAGTGACTGGAAGCATTATGTGCTATCCAACCAATAATCTTTTCACACTGCTCTGTGTTCAATAGTGGTGTTCTGCGGTCCCCTATTAATTGGGACAGGAAGGTCGAGCGAGAAGATGATGGTGTTTATTGTGGCACAATTTCAGCTTGCCCACGGTCTCGGCCTCTGCATGCACCATCACGTCCAGTTCCCTATCCCTTGCGACATGCCTTGCCCATTTTAAATGGAGGACAATATCTTCCACACTCAGTACAAATGACTGAATTTGGAGCGAACTTATATGTGATCCGTGTGACGGACAAACCACAGTTTTAAATAGCTGGCCTGTAGGTAACTATTTTGAACAGCAAACTGGTGTCAATTGCTTCAATCACACACTGAAATTTTTTTTTAATGGAGGCCAGAAATGGCAGTATTTTCTGAAAACTTTTTTTGTGATCCGTGTGACGGAGAAAACACAGTTTTGAATACCTGGCCTGTAGGTAACTATTTTGAACAGCAAAATGGTCAATTGTTTCACTGACACACTGAAACAAATTTTTAATGGAGGTTAGAAATGGCAGTATTTTCTGAAAACGCATATGTGATCCGTGTGATGGACAAACCACAATTTTAAATACCTGCCCTGTAGGTAACTGTTTTGAACAGCAAACTGGTGTCAATTGCTTCACTGACACACTGAAACAAATTTTAAAAGGAGGCCAGAAATGGCAGTATTTGCAGCGCAATTATATGTGATCCGTGTGATGGACAAACCACAGTTTTAAATAGTTGGATTTTCAGCACTGTAATATGGAAAGGACCTGGCTGTATTCTGCAGTGTCAACAAGCAAATGTTGCAGAGAAACGGTGTTCTCTGGATTGTTTTTTAAGCAAATAATGAGGATTAAGATCCAAAAAAAAATTATTCCTGGCCCCTGAGACCTGGGCTTATTTCTAGAAATATCAGCAGCAGACAAAACTGGAATGGAGCCTCTTGTGCTATGTGCACTGCAATCTGCTATATACCCTGTCTGCCTGCCTATATACACTGCCTGCCTGATATCTCTGCAGATGGATTAGTCCTCAGAAGGACTGTTTGCTGAGATGGATATGTGTCTCTAATATAGTCTGGTATACCTACACTAACTGGAAACAAGCAAATCTCTCCCTGACACAGCAGCACCTCTCCCTACTCTGCCTGATTCCGGAGTGACTGTGACGAGCATGGCGGCGCCAGGTCTGATATAGACCTGATGACGCTGTGCTGCCAGCCAATCACTGTAATGCCACAATCAACATGGCTGCAGCATTACAGTGAGTGTCAGGCAATCCCTGCATGTTCATTGCCTCTGTAAAAAGTGCCAAACATGCAGGGAGGGGACCCGAGCTCCCGCCGAGCAACCCGGAAATACTCGGCGAGCGCCGAGCATCTCGAGCAGTGAGATGCTCGGGCGAGCACCGAGCAGTAGCGAGCATGCTCGCTCATCACTAACCTCTGTCAAGTAAACAGAAAGCCAATTAATTAACATCATTGGGCACTGTTCAACTGTAGAGGTGCTGTCCAAGCCAGGCAACCCCATTAAGATTTATAAACATATTTTTGGATAAAATTACCTAAGCTATGTTGCAATTTAAAAATATATTAATCAGAATATCTCTTTAATGGTTTTAAAGTCATAGCTTTGACTTCTCCACTACAGTGGTCAAAACAGTCCACAGATCCCAAACAATATATTGTGTGCGGCAGGATGGTGGGGAACCTGAAGCATAAAACTAACTAAAGGAGGTGCACAAGAAAAAAGGTCTGCTTTTTATTTTTGAACAGTACTAAATATGTCTATGATATGGTAGGTAAGGATGTGGCCTCCCTTCCTTTGAACTGGACATTAAATTTAAATAGCTTCCCATTTACTGGGTATTCATATTCGGGACCCGGTCCTGCTCAGTCCTTATTCACATTGATGTCACTATGACACATGGTAAGGCTTTAATACTAGAGGTTAGGACCATCCCTTATTTAGGTACAGCTTGGGTACAGCTTGACGCTGGTGGGATGGCTTTTACTCTTTTTTGATCAAAAACGGTGTTTACTAAGTACCCAATTTAATTTATATGCACTGTTGCTTTTACTTATTTACTTACAGCAGGGTATATGTTCATTTTGTTTCTGTCTTAGGTTTTGTCTGTTTAATGGCCATTGTGAACATGCTCCTTTTTTGCATGCATACCAACTTATACTCCAGTTCATTTTTTTTCAATCTTTTTTTTTTTTTTTTTCCGGTTTTGCTATCAGATTAGAGAAAAGGGATTTCCAGAGTCCAAGTCTTTCATAAAAAATCAATTTATTAGTCCGATTAAAATATAGTCCAAATTCATTCCAAAGTCACAACTGCAGCCAGAGTAAGGAGGGATATTAACAGCAAACGCGTTTCGGAGGGTGGTACTTATTCATTGCAATGATTGGTGATCTCTTATTTGATGCAATGAATAAGGATCACCATCCGAAATGCGTTTACTGTTAATATCCCTCCTTACTCTCGGTTCGGTTGTGACTTTGGAATGAATTTGGACTATATTTTAATCGGACTAGTAAATTGATTTTATATGAAAGACTCAGACGCTGGAAATCCCTTTTCTCTGGCTGGTCTCTCGCTGGCTTCTATGTGACACCGTTGTTTCGTTGTTGTGTTTGGTCCCTACTCCCAATATGGGCGAGCTGACTCTTTTTTTCCTTTTTTTTTGCTCTCAGATTAGGTAGCAAAAACCTGGTAAAAAAAATCCTTTTAATTATGTATTATAGATGATGTAAATCAATTTGCCTTCACCGATGTAGCTTCTCATCAGTAGTCTTTGGCCGTTAAACCGGATCCCAGAGAACAGCCACCTACCTGATGGCATCCCTGGTTTCTTTTTGATTAACCATCTTGGCTCAAGATCATCATTGTCGCGTCACACTCATCTGACCTCGCACCAGGCCAACTAATCAAAAGAGGAGCTACAGATGCTGTCAGGTAGGAGGCGGTTTGCTTGGCTTCCAACTGGTGGACACAAATTACTGACCTAGCCGCTGGACCAGGTCCCGTCAATCAGTTCGCCACATCCTTAGTAAGTAGTATAGTTTAGTATTTTAACAATAAATACACTTTCCAAAATCTTACATTTAGTAAGATGTTAATGTTAATTTTGGAGGAAGTAATATAATTGGTATCATTATTAACAAATTATCAAGCTTTGCATCTAACCTTCTGCCATCCCTTTCAGCAATAATATTGCAACATCCTCAATGGATTCTGCTCGTTGTGACCATACAACATTACATTTTAATACAAAAATGAAATAGTTACTATGCTCTGCAAATGGCTTTAACTGCAAATGCAAAACATACTGCCTAAATTGAATTAGACCTTAGCAATCTGTGCAGTGTACAACCAGAAGTTTCACAGCAATCTCAATTGAAAAGTCAGCTGTCATCTTTCAAACTAGTGCCCCTGCAGCTAAGCTGCCAAAGGATGGAACATGTCTATTTTTCATAATAGCTCTTGGATGTTAATGATGTATATCGGCTGGAATTGTTTTCCATTGTAATAATTCTAAATTGTCTTTTCATAAAAAGATAATATATGACTAAAAGGGAAAAAATATACAGCACATTAATTTTGTGAGATATATACCCGACTCAATTTCCTCCATGTTTGCAGATTGGGTTTGTCAGTTCTGCTATATCACTTTTCAGAGATTTTTTTAGAATGCCTCTTATGTATTATTTTACAATTTTTCTTCTACTCTACCAACTGTTAAAAGAACACATTCTGGCTTTCGCTGATTCCAAAAACTTTTTCTTCTAAGAAGCAGAGTGAATATTTTTTTTTAATATTCATTACATTTTTGTAAATAAGGATTCCGTTCTGGTCTTATAATCATCTGAACCCATCCTCGAGATCTCTATTAAGAGCAATCAACATGAGCACATGTTGATCCCCCACTTCCGCTAAAAGTTTGCTCTGCCCTTCTTTCCTCTCCTCCAAATAAAAAAAAGAATTTGCTACAGACACTTGCAAAAGATTCACAGGTGACATCTTCTTTGATAGCGGTCATTAATTTTTTCCTTCTCTACTACATCCAGAACATGAAGATCGCTTCCATCCTCAACTCATCTCTGCAAAACTTCTCTCCAGACATCTTTGTCGCCTTACTTCTCCAGCACCCTCTCCAAACAAAATTATGAAGTATAGTGTCCAAAACAGTAGTAGTCCCAAAGAAGATAATGCAACTCCGAGTTACTCAAAAAATGTTGCAACTTTTCAAAGCAATTTACTGCAAAATTCTGTCAGAATTGCTTGGATGAATCAAGACTTTAGACTAGATAGCCGTAAAATGCCCGAAATTTATCAAAGTGATTCTGCTGTTTGATAAATATGGTGCAGACTGTCGAGACTATCCTTACATCTTATGTTAGTTGGTTTACTGTTGCCAGAAATGTGGACGAAAACTTTGGCGATTTGTTTTGGAACAAGGTATCAAATTTAGTTTACTCCTCCTTCCTGCTATGGCACAGCCTTTTTCCAATTAGGACACAGCTCTGCAGTCTCCTCACTTCCTTGTTGCTGGGGGCGGGCACTCCTCCTTGAGTGACGGTTCTGGCCAGTAGCTTCTTCTGCTACTGAAACACATTAACGTCTGTTATTTCTCTGAAATGTACACTGTTCTCACTATATTTACATAAAGAGATATAAGGGCCTTTGATCAAGCACATGGTTTGGGAAAGTGGGGGTCATGACTAGGAGAACAACTCTGGAAACTGCCAATGGAAAAGTTCATGGGGGCTGTTGATTTTCCAGTACTGATAACAGTAGCTTAAGAGCTGAAAAGAAGAAATAGGGAGGTGAGCAGCTAACTGTTCTATAGAAATGTAAGTGCTAGAAAGAGGTGGCAGGCATCTCAAGAGTTAACTCCTCAGCCAGGAATGTAACTACTGAGCACACTCAGGCAGACTCTGTTAGTCTATTTTCTTACCAACAAACAGTACACTATGGAAGGAAAAAGCTCTCTCAGTAGAAGAAAGAAAGCAGATAGAAAAAGCAAGTCAAATGCAAACTTACTTATTTTCATGCCGTCTAACTAAAGCAATTTAATAACGTGAGAATACTCCTTTAATAAATCTCAACCACTGTTGCAAACTGTGCTGCAGATGTTTTTTGTTTAGAGAGCATTGCCTACACTGGATATAAATATATTGACTGCCCAACTAATAGGAGACTTAGGTATGTACAGATCTGAAGTCGCTGAACATAAATGTTTTTATTCATTAATATAAAACTAACGTCTTGAAAATGGTAGAATTAAAACTTTTAAGTAACACAGTGTTTAGGCATTACCTAAAACTGAAAATCTATTCTATATTGTGCATATAGGTTGCACTAGTGATGATTCACGGCTCCTAAGGTCATTATTCTTATGCCATCACAGAAACAGTAATTCTACTATAGCATTATTTTAGCTTCCATCTCCCATATTCTTCATTGACTTTTCTGTCCAAGTGCAAATGCATCCCTCAGGCTAAGTTCCATTTCTTTCTAAGCATTCCATCTGTGTGGAGCTGGATGAACAGCACCAGGCATGTTCCAGCTAGAGTACCTTATTGCTTTTTCCAGCATTCAATTTACTCATGCAAACATCAAGTACCTTAGTTTTGCCATTTTCTCTTTCCCTTGATTGGTGGAATTGTCAATGAAATTGTCTTCGCAGCTTGCAACAAATACAACAATATTGTTTATACCTGCAGGATTTTAATATGTTTTCTTTGCGCGTTGTTACATACCAAATTGAGAAAAATGGTGCTTCCAAAAATTGTTGTTATAGGGAATGTTATGGTGCTCATGATCCACATTAAAATGATTATTCAGTTGGACAGAAATAAACTTTTTACAACATATCACAAGTAGAACTTGTTACACCAATCTCTTGCATTTTGCTTATTTGCAATTAGCTACTCACTGCTGACATGACTGCAGAGGTAGTCATATTTATGAGTGTTGAAATGACTTTTGTCAACTACTTTCCTATATTCAACATATGGCAAAGTGATAGTTTAAATTACCTAGTGATGGTAGATGAATAGGATGCCATTCAGTTAGAACTCACTCAAATGTCAGTTTTTCATGTACATGTTCTATTCGTGTTTTCACAGATGTAACTTTTTACCCAATACAGACTATGGGGATATTCACCTGTTCGCATTTCAGCTGACCAAGTGCATCAAAACATGGAGACATATGTAGTTTGTAGTGATGAGTGAGCATGCTCACTCCTGCTCTGTACACACCTGAGCATCTCACTGCTCGAGATGCTCGGCGAGTACTTCTGAGATGCTCGAATGGGAGCTCGAGTCCCCGCCCTGCATGTTTAGTGCTATTTCAACAGCTAATAAACATGCAGGGATCACTGTAATGCCGCAGCCATGTTGGTTGTGGCATTGCAGTGATTGGCTGGCCGCATAGCGTCATCAGGTCTATATTAGACCCGGTGACCCTATGCTCGTCACAGTCTACCCTTCAGACAGGCAGAGTAGGGAGAGCTGCTGCTGAGCTAGGGAGAGAATTGGTGGTTTATTAGTGAGGTATTAGGTATCCCACAGCTATATATATATACATCTGAACTAACAGTCCTTCTAAGGACTAATCCAGTTGCATGTATTGCTGGTGATAGCAGGAGTTAGGCAGGCAAAGTTTGTGGAGTGTATGAGCAGAATAGGGTCCATTGCACATTCTGTCTGCGCTGCTGTTACAGATATCCATAGACCTAGATATCAGGGCTCATTTTTTTTGCTCTTAATCCTGATTATTTGCTTAAAAAGCAATACAGTACACCATTTTACTGCTCCATTTTCTTGTTAGCAGATTACGGACATTTTTTTATTTTATTCGCATTGCTGTATTGTGGAAGCAGAGAAACTTGTCCATTATCAGACGTGATCCGATATTACTGCGGTAATAATTGTGACATTTTTTGGAGCATGCCAAATATTACACTCCAGTTAAAGTCTGCCAGTTGTGTGTTGTTCAACCTATTCATACTTGGTTGCTGACCAATACCCTATCTCTAACGCCATTGCCTAAAACCGTGGGACTCAGACATGATACCATATTACTACGGTAATAATCGTCACATTTTTTGGAGCATGCCAAATGTTACACTCCAGTTAAAATCTGCCACTTGTGTGCTGTTCAACGTATTCACACTTAGTCGCTGACCAATACCATAAGTCTAACACCACAACCTAAAACCGTGGTCATCAGACGGGATCACATATTACTGTGCTTATAATCCAGAATTTTTTGGGAGCGTGCCAGATATTACACTTCATTTAAAGTCTGCCAGTTGTGTGTTGTTCAAAACTATTCACACTTGGTCACTGACCATTGCCAATACCATACTTCAAGGCCACTGCCTAAAATCGTGGTCATCAGAGGTGATCCGATATCACTGCGGTAATAATCGTCACATATCTTAGAGCGTGTCAAATATTGCACTCCAGTTAAAGTCTGCCAGTTGTGTGTTGTTCAACCTATTCACACTTGGTCGCTGACCAATACCACATCTATAAGGCCACTGCCTAAAGCATTGGTCATCAGACGTGATCCGATATTACTGCGGTAATAATGGTCACATTTTTTGGTGCGTGCCAAATATTACACTCCAGTTAAAATGGGCAAGGCACGTAGCAAAGGACGGGGAAGTGGACATGATGCTGATGGTGCATGCAGAGGCCGAGGCCATGGGCAAGATAAAACTGTGCCTGCTGAGGGAGAACAACAAACACCCACTTTCATGTCGAACTACCTTCCTGTCCCAATTTTTAGGGGGCCAAGGAACACCACTGTTGAAGCCAGAGCAGTGTGAAAAGGTTGTTGGTTGCATAGCAGATAATGCTTCCAGTCAGTTTGCCACCACTTTGTCTTCCATATGGTCCAGTCTCAGTAGCCATGAGTCTGGACCACATATTACTCACCCTGATCCTCCTTCCTCCCACCATGCCGAGTGCCCGGAGACAAGTGATCCCACACTTGGACACTCCGAAGAGCTGTTCACTTTCCCATTTATAGATCAGGGCCTCTTGTCCGGTCCGCTTCAAGCGTGGCAAGAGGAGGTCGCATGTAGTGATGCCCAAATATTTGAGCAGCCAAGGTCACACGAAGTTGACAGTGGTAAAGTGCAATTACTGCTGCAAGAGGTGGATGATGATGAGACATAATTGCCAGAAAGTCAGGAGGAGGCCCAGGGTGCGTACATGGAATACGAGGTGGTGGACTATGAAGTCTCTGACCCAATCTGGCAAGGTGACATGCATAGCAAGGACAGCAGCACAGAGGGTGAGGGAGGCGTAGCACCAGAACAGGCTGGAACAAGCAGTGGGGTGGCCACAGACACAAGGTGAGCAACTGTTTCCCAGAACACCAACATGAGGGAAATTGCCAGTCCAACTGTTAGGTCTTACAGAGTCTGGCTCTTTTTTTAAAGACTGTCCAGATAACCCCAAAAAGGCTATTTACAACATCTGCCATGCTAGCATCAGCAGGGCCAGCAAAACTACCAGCCTGACCACCACCAGCATGCTCAGGCACATAACAGCAAAGTACCCGATTAGGTGGGCTGAACGCCTGGGTCACAATCAGTGTCTGTGGGAGACAACACTGTCTGTTCTGCTGTTGTGCATGCACGCCAATCCCCTGTCAATGGCGCAGGCGAAGATGCCTCCCGCCCTGCACCTGTCATTGCACACTTGCAACCACCACCATCAGCAACCACATCCACGTTCTTGTCCCAGCGCAGCGTTCAGTTGTCTCTACCCCAGTCCTTTGAACGCAAGCGCAAATATGCAGCCAACCACCCACAGTCCACAGCGCTAAACTGCCACATTTCTAGACTGCTTTCACTTGAAATGTTGCCTTTTAGGTTCATGGAGACGGAATCTTTCCACAACCTCATTGCGGCGGCCGTCCCTCGGTACTCAGTCCCCAGCCACCACTATTTCTCCCGGTGTGCCGTCACCGCCTTTCACAAGCACGTGTCCCAGAACATTACCAGTGCCCTCCATAATGCAATTACTGGGAAGGTCCACCTAACTATGGACACATGGACAAGTGCTTGTGGCCAGGGACGGTACATCTCACTGACAGCACACTGGGTTAATATAGTGGAAGCTGGGACCCAGTCAGACCCTGGAACGGAACATGTCCTCCAGACGCCAAGGATTGCGGGACCTGGGTCAGTCAGGGTTGCCCCCACATTCTGCAGCTCCTGTCACTCCTCCTCCTCTTCAGCCTCCATCTCCGAAATGACCACATCAATCAGAAGCTGAAAGCACTGCAGCACTGCCTTGGCAAAGTTGCAACAGGCTGTGCTAAAGCTAATATGCTTAGGAGACAAACCGCATACCACTGTAGAGTTGTTGACAGCTGTAACAGAGCAGGCAGATCTGTGGTTGTCACCACTGAACCTACAGCCAGGCATGGTCATGTGACAATGGCCAGAACCTCGTGGTGGCTCTGAAGGTAGGCAAGCTCGCATACCTGGCCCATATGCTCAACCTAGTGGTTCAGTGGCTTCTCATAACCTACACAGATCTGCCTGAGTTGCTTGTCAAAGTATGCCATGTGTCTGCCCTTTTCAGAAAGTCAGCTACAGCTTCCACCGCCCTCGCCGTGCTTCAGCAGTGTTTGCAGTTTACAGCTCACCGACTGGTGTATGATGGAACTCAACCTTACATATGTTGGGAAGGATTTGTGAGCAGCACAGGGCAGTTCTGGAGTACCAGCTTCAACACCCCATCGGTATTCAGTTCAGCCTCTGCACATAAGAGTTGATGAGTGGGCATGGATGTCTAGCATCTGTGCCGTCCTCCAAAACTTTGAGGACTCCACCAAGATGGTGAGCGGCGATGACGCTATAATTAGTGTCACCATCCCGCTTCTCTGTCTACTGAAACGCTCACTGCTCACAATTAAACAGGAGGAGGCATTGCAGGAGAAGCACGATGAGATGGAGCAAGGAACTATGCGGGGTGATGCCACACAGCACAGCCTCATCTCATCTCAACGCGGATTGGGTGATAATGAGGAGGAGGAAGAATAAGGAGGAACAGGAGCCAGTTTCCTGCACTACAGATGGTACTACCCAGTACCCACACAACATTCATACCGTCTGTTCAGCGTGGATGGCCTAAGGAGAGAGAGAATGAGGAGGAGGACCAAAAGGAGGACGAGGAAGAGAGCATGGACAGTCATCCTCTTGGTCAGGGAAGTCTGGGCGGTTGGCAGTCTGGCACACATGGCTGAGGTTACGTTCTGCTGCCTTTCCCATGACTAGAGATGAGTGGTGTTCGACTAGAACTGTTCGCCAATCTCAAATTCGAGCTGTTTTGGGCGGTGTTCGAGTTGTTCGACGAACCTGAACGATTTGCAAAAAATTCGGCTGTTCGAGGTTATGTTCGATAACTGTTCGTGCACCAAAAGCGTGTCCTGCATGTCTGGTGCTATTTAGAGCACCAATCATGCAGGGATTGTCTGCCACTCACTGTAATGCCACAGCCATGGTGGTTGTGGCATTACAGTGATTGCCCAAATCGATGGGAACAGTGCCAACAGTGAAACATGAAAAGCCGGCAATTCAGCAGCGGCATACACCGGTACCCGACAATTTAGAACCGAAAGAATAGAGCTTCACACATAGATTAGATAGATATAAACATGTCAGCCACATATATACGAAGTACAGTGAAAGTGCTGCTTACTGTACTTGTCATTTAGCGTAAAGGATTTATCAAAAAAAATAATAGTGTTTTCATGCACCGTCTCTTTAAAAAAGCCGGCCGGCAATTCAGCATCTGTACCCGACAATTTATAACAGAAAGATAGAGCATCACACATAGATTAGATAGATAGAAACATGTCAGTCACATATATATGAAGTACAGTGACAGTGTTGCTTACTGTACTTGTCATTTAGTGTAAAGGATTTATTAAAAAAAATAATAGTGTTTTCATGCACCATCTCTTTAAGAAAGCCGGCCGGCAATTCAGCATCTGTACCCGACAATTTATAACAGACAGAATAGAGCTTCACACATAGATTAGATAGATAGAAACATGTCAGTCACATATATATGAAGTACAGTGATAGTGTTGGTTACTGTACTTGTCATTTAGTATTAAAATAAAGGATTTATTATTAAAAAAATTGGCGTGGGGTTCCCCTTAATTTTAGGCTCTAGCGGAGGTTAAGCAGACAGCTGGGGCAGATGTTTGAAGCCTGGGAAGGGGGTAATACCCACGGAGCTTCCCAGGCTACTAATATCAGCCCCCAGCTGAATACATAGCCTTTACTAGCTATTAAAATGGGGACCCCCCAAAAAAATGACGTGGGGTCCCCCCTAATTTAATAGCTAGCAAAGGCTAGGCAGACAGCTGGGGGCTGATATTAATAGCCCAGGAAGGGAGCCATGAATATTGGCCCCCTCCCAGGCTAGAAACACCAGCCGTCAGCCGCCCCAGAAATGGCGCATTCATAGGATGCGCCAATTCTGGCATTTAGCCTCGCTCTTCCACGCTGCCCTGTAGCGGTGGCAGGGGGTAATAGGGCTGGGGTTGATGTCAGCTTATAATGCCAGCTGACATCAAGCCCAGGTTAGTAATGGAGAGGCGTCTATAAGACACCCCCATTACTAACCCCATAGTCAAAGTTAAAAAAAACACAAACACCCAGAATAAAGTCCTTTAATTGAAATAAAGACACAATTCTTTATTGTTCTAATTAAACCATACTTACCGTCACGCCCATTCCAGCTGAAGCCAACGATCTCCTGTAATAAAAATAAAATAATAAAGCAACCTCATCCTTACCTTTCCATGGTTCCCACGACAGCTTCAGCTCTGCTACATCGAGATGACAGGCTGGACCGCAGCAGAACGCTGCCATCCAGCCTGTCATCCCGCAGACACTGAGAAGAGCAGGCATGCTTGCACTCCTCAGTGTCTCTCTGTGACGGCATAAAGATGAGCCGAGGTCATGTCCAATGAACTCGGCTCACCTCATGCACGTCACTTACAGCGTGGGAGAATTCTCACGCTGAAGCGCTGAGTGCAGAAGAATTTTCCCACGCTGTCAGTGAGGTGCATGAGGTGAGCTGAGTTCATTGGACATGAGCTCACCTCACGCACGTCACTGACAGCGTGGGAGAATTCTCCTGCACTCAGCACTTCAGCGTGAGAATTCTCCCACGCTGTAAGTGACGTGCATGAGGTGAGCCGAGTTCATTGGACATGACCTCGGCTCATCTGGATGCCGTCACAGCGAGACACTGAGGAGCGCAAGCATGCCTGCACTTCTCAGTGTCCGCGGGATGACAGGCTGGATGGCAGCGTTCTGCTGCGGTCCAGCCTGTCATCTCGATGTAGCAGAGCTGAAGCTGTCGTGGGAACCATGGAAAGGTAAGGATGAGGTTGGTTTATTATTTTTCTTTTATTGCAGGAGATCGTTGGCTTCAGCTGGAATGGGCGTGATGTTAAGTATAGTTTAATTTAGAACAATAAAGAATTGTGTGTTTATTTCAATTAAAGGACTTTTTTCTGGGTGTTTGTGTTTTTTTAAAATACTTTACTAGAAATTCATGGCGGTCATGTCTAATACTGGCGTGACCCCATGAATTTTGGGCTTGGGGCCAGCTGATAATACCAAGCTGGCCCTAACCCCTTTATTACCCAGTGAGCCACCGCACCAGGGCCCTGGATGAGTTGGGTACAGCGCCAGAAGATGGCGCTTCTATGAACGTGCCATTTTCCGGGGTGGCTGCGGACTGCAATTTGCAGCGGGGGGGGCCCAGAAAGCTTGGGCCTCCCTGCGCTGCAGATTCCAGCCCCCAGCTGCCTAGTTGTACCTGGCTGGACACAAAAATAGGGCGAAGCCCCACGTATTTTTTTTTTAATTATTTCATGAAAATCATGAAATAATTAAGAAAAAAAGGCCTTCCCTATATTGTTGTGTCCGGCCAGGTACAAATAGTCAGCTGGTGGTTGGGGGCAGCCCGTTCCTGCCTGCTGTACCTGGCTGGACACAAATGTAGTGCGAAGCCCCACTTCAATTTTTTTAAATTATTTCAGGAAATTCATGAAATAATTAAAAAAAAATTGACGTGGGGCTTCGCACTATATTTGTGTCCAGTCAGGTGCAGCAGGCAGGAACGGGCTGCCCCCAACCACCAGCTGCCTATTTGTACCTGGCCGGACACAACAATATAGGGAAGCCCTTTTTTTCTTAATTATTTCATGAAATAATTTAAAGAAAATTGACGTGGGGCTTCGCCCTGTTTTTGTGTCCAGCCAGGTACAACTAGGCAGCTGGGGGCTGGAATCCGCAGCGCAGGGAGGCCCAAGCTTTCTGGGCCCCCCCCCGCTGCAAATTGCAGTCCGCAGCCACCCCGGAAAATGGCGCGTTCATAGAAGCACCATCTTCTGGCGCTGTACCCAACTCATCCAGGGCCCTGATGCGGTGGCTCACTGGGTAATAAAGGGGTTAGGGCCAGCTTGGCATTATCAGCTGGCCCTAAGCCCAAAATTCATGGGGTCACGCCAATATTAGACATGACCACCATGAATTTCTAGTAAAGTATTTAAAAAAACACAACACCCAGAAAAAAGTCCTTTAATTGAAATAAACACACAATTCTTTATTGTTCTAAATTAAACCATACTTACCGTCACGCCCATTCCAGCTGAAGCCATAAAGCAACCTCATCCTTACCTTTCCATGGTTCCCATGACAGCTTCAGCTCTGCTACATCGAGATGACAGGCTGCACCGCAGCAGAACGCTGCCATCCAGCCTGTCATCCCGCAGACACTGAGAAGCGCAGGCTTGCTTGCGCTCCACAGTGTCTCTCTGTGAGGGCATCCAGATGAGCCGAGTTAATGTCCAATGAACTCGGCTCACCTCATGCACGTCACTGACAGCGTGGGAAAATTCTCCTGCACTCAGCGCTTCAGCGTGGGAGAATTCTCACACTGAAGCGCTGAGTGCAGGAGAATTCTCCCACGCTGTCAGTGACGTGCAGGAGGTGAGCTGAGTTCATTGGACATGAGCTCACCTTATGCACGTCACTGACAGCGTGGGAGAATTCTCCTGCACTCAGCGCTTCAGCGTGAGAATTTTCCCACGCTGTCAGTGACGTGCATGAGGGGCGCCGAGTTCATTGGACATGAACTCGTCTCATCTTTATGCCGTCACAGCCAGACACTGCAGAGCGCAAGCATGCCTGCGCTTCTCAGTGTCTGCGGGATGACAGGCTGGATGGCAGCGTTCTGCTGCGGTCCAGCCTGTCATCTCGATGTAGCAGAGCTGAAGCTGTCGTGGGAACCATGGAAAGGTAAGGATGATGTTGCTTTATTATTTTTCTTTTATTGCAGGAGATCGTTGGCTTCAGCTGGAATGGGCGTGATGGTAAGTATGGTTTAATTTAGAACAATAAAGGATTGTGTCTTTATTTCAATTAAAGGACTTTATTCTGGGTGTTTGTGTTTTCTTTTAACTTTGACTATGGGGTTAGTAATGGGGGTGTCTTATAGACGCCTCTCCATTACTAACCTGGGCTTGATGTCAGCTGGCATTATAAGCTGACATCAACCCCAGCCCTATTACCCCCTGCCACCGCTACAGGGCAGCGTGGAAGAGCGAGGCTAAGTGCCAGAATTGGCGCATCCTATGAATGCGCCATTTCTGGGGCGGCTGACGGCTGGTGTTTCTAGCCTGGGAGGGGGCCAATATTCATGGCTCCCTTCCTGGGCTATTAATATCAGCCCCCAGCTGTCTGCCTAGCCTTTGCTAGCTATTAAATTAGGGGGGACCCCACGTCATTTTTTTGGGGGGGTCCCCCATTTTAATAGCTAGTAAAGGCTATGTATTCAGCTGGGGGCTCATATTAGTAGCCTGGGAAGCTCCGTGGGTATTACCCCCTTCCCAGGCTTCAAACATCTGCCCCAGCTGTCTGCTTAACCTCCGCTAGAGACTAAAATTAAGGGGAACCCTACGCCAATTTTTTTTAATAATAAATCCTTTATTTTAATACTTAATGACAAGTACAGTAACCAACACTATCACTGTACTTCATATATATGTGACTGACATGTTTCTATCTATCTAATCTATGTGTGAAGCTCTATTCTGTCTGTTATAAATTGTCGGGTACAGATGCTGAATTGCCGGCCGGCTTTTTTAAAGAGACGGTGCATGAAAACACTATTATTTTTTTTAATAAATCCTTTAAACTAAATGACAAGTACAGTAAGCAACATTGTCACTGTACTTCATATATATGTGACTGACATGTTTCTATCTATCTAATCTATGTGTGAAGCTCTATTCTGTCTGTTATAAATTGTCGGGTACAGATGCTGAATTGCCGGCCGGCTTTTTTAAAGAGACGGTGCATGAAAACACTATTATATTTTTTAATAAATCCTTTACACTAAATGACAAGTACAGTAAGCAACACTGTCACTGTACTTCATATATATGTGACTGACATGTTTCTATCTATCTAATCTATGTGTGAGGCTCTATTCCTTCTTGTCTAAATTGTCGGTTACCGTTGTATGCCGCTGCTGAATTGCCGGCCGGCTTTTTTAAAGAAAGCGTCTTCTGAGCAGTTTGTCAGCTTTTGGACACCTTTGAAGGTGTTTTCTATGTGTTTCTATGTGTTTTTGTTTGCCTGCCATTGGTTTTAACGGTGTTCGACGGTGTTCTAAGGTGTTCGACGAACAGTTCAACGAACAGTTCCTCGAACATCCCGGTGTTCGACGAACCGAACCCGAACACTACGGGGGTGGCTCAACACTACCCATGACCCTCGCGTTGTATGCATTTTGGACAACAGTAATTACTGGTTGGTCACACTTCTAGACCCATGCTACAAGGAGAACTTTCTATCTCTCCTTCCCATGGCGAAGAGGTCTAATAAAATGTTGCAGTACCAGAAGGCCCTTGCTGAGTAAATATTAAAAAAATTCACATCTGAAAACACTGGCGGCAGAGGTCACAGTTCGTTGGATAACCATGGAGTACAGGCAAGGGAGACACAAATATGATGCATCAGAGGCAGGGGAACACTGTCAAAGTTGTGAGACAGCTTTCTCAGAACCTCCCAGCACAAAGGCCCTGATGCGTGGAGTACTCTGACAAGGAGGGAAAAGTTTTGAAAGATGCTGAAGGAGTACCTTGCCGACCATACCAACGCCCTCTGTGATTCCTCTGTGCCTTATATTTACTGGGTATCCAAGTTGGACACGTGGCATGAACTGGCTATCTACACCTTGGAGCTTCTGGCCTGCCCTGCCACTAGCGTTTTGTCAGAGCGGGTTTTTAGTTCCGCCAGGGGCATTATAACTGATGGGCACATCCGCCTGTCAACTGAAAATGTTTTTCAGCCCATGCACTTAGTGCATGGACATTACCAGTATAGGAGAACCACTCCTTAACAATGGTAACAATTTTTTTAATGAGGACCTCATCTACGTCTCTTCAAAGGGGTATTGGAGTGCATACAATTTTTTGGCGGCCCTTGCAGTCACTGCATGGGCATTACAACTACAGGAGACCCACTCCTTAATAATGGTAACAATTTTTTTACTGAGGACCTCCTCTACGTATCTTCAAAGGGGTATTGGAGTGCGTCCAATTTTTTGGCAGCCCTCGAAGTCACTGGATGGGCATTACCACAATAGGAGACCCCCCTCCTTAATAATGGAAACAATTTTTTTTAATGAGGACCTCCTCGATGTCTCTTCAAAGGGGTATTGGAGTGTGTCCTAATTTTTGGCAGCTCTTGAACTTACGTAATAACAGTATAGGAGACCCACTCCTTAATAATGGGAACTTTTTTTTTAATGAGGCCCTCCTCGATGTCTCTTCAAAGGGGTATTGGAGTGCGTAATGGGATAATGGGAACAACAAAGCATAGACGGCTGGTGGCCCTCTAACAATAGTGAGGGATGACTACTGACCCTCTAACAATAGTAAGGGCTGTATGGTGGCCTTGTAAAAATTGGCTTTGTGACTTTCACAGTCCCTCCATCATAAATGAAACAGGATATGTCTGATCATGTCTCACACACCATATAAGGTAGTAAAATGTTAAAATTACATTTACCGGTGAATGTATGTTTCACCGTTGAAAGCAATGCAAAAGTGCAAAAACGCATGAAAATGCTACGTGTGAATATAGCCCAAGGTGTGGAGGAGAATTTTTGATTTTGGCTATTTATTTTGCCTTATATACAAGTCATTACCCTGAAAAGAATGTTCCTTAACATTTTTTCTAGAAAATCCATTTTGGCTTAGTTTTTGTATGTTTTATTGTGAGTCCGTAAAAGTGGCATAATACTCTGACAACATTGTTCACAACAGACCTGGGAGTCAGAGATGCTGTTCCCATATAATTTTAGCACTGTTCCCATCAATTTGGCCAATTTTTAGGCCCCCTCCAGACCTCCAGGGGAGTTGCTGTAAAAATGCTCGAGTTTCCCATAGACTTACATTGTGCTTGTTGCTTGGGTCGAGAACCCGAGCATTACGATTTTCTCGACCCGAGCAACAAGCACCTGAGCATTTTAGTGCTCGCTCATCACTAGTAGTTTGGATACGAGTCAAGGATTAAACTCGTCAATGCAACCCAATCGGTATGTGAAAAAAAAAATCGGACCGCAGTTGGATGCTATTCTTGTGCTATGAGTGTGCAATCCAATATTCTTGTTTGTTTGAAGGAGAAGCGTGGGAAAATTGCAAAAAAAACCTCAGATGTTAAAAATTGACACATTGACCAAACACTTTGAAGATTTGATCCAAAACTCTGAAAAAGAGCAGACTGTTTATTTGTACTAAAATAATCAATTATGTGTGAAAGAGGCCTAAGGTTATACGCTTGGATCTGGAAATTATATAGACTGGATCACTTACTGGTCAGTTCAGACCCAATAAAGTAAATACCATATTCCTCTTAACATATAAATCTTAAAATAATGTTGTTAACATAAGGCAACCAACAATTGGCTTAGGTTTTTATCATTAAAGAGGTGTTATACTGAAACAGAATGCAGGGGTATTAACAGTACATCATAAGTCAGGTACCCATGTATGGAGCAAGCGGAGAAGCTGAGACTGCACCATACACAGCAGATGCCAGAGGTGTTACACAGCCGCCATCTGCCTTTAATAGCAGCAAATGAAGCTTGCTTGAATCCCTGCTGTTCAACCATTTTAATGTTACTGTCAATCACTGATGCCGCCAGCAATCGTGATACTGATGGGTTTCTAGGTTACCTGTTGAAGACTCACATGATTGCCATGATAGTTCTCCTATGAAGTCCAACCTGTGGCTGCGCTTCGTTGGAGAGCTTCATTTCGTCTTTATACTGCAAGGGGACTGAAAATAAATAAATAAAATCTAAAGGCTTTTAAAATGTAAAAAAAAAATTTGATTTACCCTCCTTTTTCAGTTTAAAGAAAAGTAAATAAAACATAAAAGCAAGTTTGGTATCACTGCTGCCATAAGCATCCGCCCTATCAAAATATAGAATTAAATAGCCTATAAAGTAAACTCATTCAAAACCAAAAATAATGAAACACCAAAATTGAGTTTATTTTCAGCTAAGGCACATCCTTTAAAAATGAAATAAAAATGTGTTGAAAAAATATATTTATTTTACTTGCTTACATAGTACCCTTAATTCCACAGAGCTTTATAGACATCATCATCACTGTCCCCATTGGGGCTCACAATCTAAATTTGCTATCAGTATGTCTTTGGAGTTTGGGAGGAAACTGGAGAACCAAGAGGAAATCCACAAGAACACGGGGAGAACATACAAACTCCTTGCAGATGTTGTCCTTGGTGGGATTTGAAACCAGGACCCAAGTGCTCCAAGGCTACAGTGCTAACAACTGAGTCTAAAGTACTTATCATAAAATGGTAGAAGTAAAAATATTAACTTGCCATACAAAAAAACAAGCTCTCATACAAGTCCCTCAATGTAAAAAATGAAAGGAAATGATGGGTCTCAGAAAATAGCAAATTGCAAAATAGAAAATTAGTTTGACAATTTAACAATTTGTTATTCACCACTTAAATAATAATAATAATAATAATAATAATAATAATAAAACGATGCTATCAATGTAAACATACTGATGTGGAAAATTATGTTTCCGGTTGGTTTTTACTATGACTACAAAATGAACACCCCCAAAAACAATGGTAAAATTGGATTTTTTTTTCTATTTCCCAATACATTTGTATCATAAAATGAATGGTGTCATTAAAAACTGCATATTGCAACATTAGAAACTGCAACAAATTGCTGTAACAAACAAATCCTATGTTGACTTAAAAATAAAAAATTAAGGCTTTAGGAAGAAGACGTAGAAAAGCACAAAAATGAAAATTGGCTGTGGCAGGAAGGGGTTAAATGATATGGACATGGTGGATAAGCAGCCCCAATCAAGTTCCAAAGAAATTCAAACTGTCCTGCAGGCTCAGGGTGCATCAGTGTCAGCGTGAACTATCCATCAACATTTGAATGAAATGAAATGCTATGGCATGAGACCCAAGAGGACTCCATGGCTGACACAGAGACATAAAAAAGCAAGACTGCAGTTTGCCAAAATGTACATGACTAAGCCAAAATTCTTCTGGGAAAGCGTCTTGTGGACAGATGAGACCAAGATGGAGCTGTTTGGTAAAGCACATCATTTTACTGTTTACCGATGAGGCCTACAGTCAACAAGAAGAACAAAGTACCTACAGTTAAATATGATGGAGGTTCAAAGATGTTTTAGGGTTGTTTTGCTGCCTTTGACACTGGGTGCTTTGATTGTGTGCAAGGCATCATGAAATCTGAGGATTACCAAAGGATTTTGGGTCGCAATGTAGTTCCCAGTGTCAGAAAGCTGGGTATGTGTCCTAGGTCATGGATCTTCCAACATAACAATGACCCACCCCAAACATACTTCAAAAATGAGTTCTGATCTAATTCCCATTGAACATCTGTGGAGAGATCTTAAAATTGCTGTTGGGAGAAGCCACCCTTCAAATATGAGAGACCTGGAGCAGTTTGCAAAAGAAGAGTGGTCCAAAATTCCAATTGAGAGGTGTAAGAAGCTTGTTGACGGTTATAGGAAATTATTGTTTGCAGTTATTTATTCCAAAGGGTGTGCAACCAAATATTAAGTTGAGGGTGCCAACAATTTTGTCCGGCCCATTTTTGGGATTCTGTGTGAAATGATGTCCAATTTTTTTTCTCTGTTTTTTGTGTGTTGTTCCAATACACACAAAGGAAATAAACATGTGTATAACAAAACCTGCAACTGCAATAATTTTCTAGGAGAAATTCTTCATTTTCTAAAACAATTTCAAGGGTGCCGACACTTTCAGCCATGACTGTATTTAAATATGCTTTAATCTAACGTAATCAGTTTTGCAAAATCAGACACAACTGTTCGATCCAGAGTGGAGAGGGTACTTCTCCTAAGCAGTTTCTCATTTCTGCGGAACATTATAGATTTTTTAGCCCACTTCAGTTAGACTCCCTTTCATGTTCATGTTCTGATTTTCCATCTGACACAGGCAGTATTTTACATCATCACAGCCAATGTGATGATATCCCATGTATATGGGCTATTCAGTGCCCAGTATTCTGATAACTGCTAGATCTACAGCAGATAAAGTGGACTTTTATCAAAAACTGCAGCAAGCAGCCAAATAAGTGATACATCAATGGAATCAGGGTCTTTGGCCCTGCATCATGCTGCTCTTTAATGGAGTAGCAAAAATCTGGTGACAGATTCTCTTTAAATGTTTTTCCTATCACAAAAAAAGTTTTCTTTATTCCTCAATAACCATGTAGATCTCTGAAAGCGATAAAAAAAATTCTATGCCTCTTTTAAAGGGTTGTTCCACAAAGTTTTTACAGAAGTGCACCACTCCTCAGCTTCCCTGTTTCCTGCTTGCTGGAGGGGACGGTGTGCTCCTGCTTGATTGACAGTGACATTGTTGCACTGCCAGCCCAGTCTGTGCTCTCCCGATGTTGCTATATGAGGCAGCTTTGCCTCTACAGCATCAGTAGAGTCCAATAGTATTAAAACTGTCTGGGATCTGGAACTAGGAGTGTGCTCCAGCGATCCTGGCCAGCTTCAGAACAGTGATTACAAGCTATCGTGATGAGATGTTGTAAGCACTGAGCATATTCACCCACCACTGCTACGCTGTAGTGATGGCTGGTTCCCTGAGCAATAAGCCATAACAAAAAAAAATAAAAACTCTGCTCTTGATACATTTAACAAGTAAATTGCAAAGCTGCTATTTTTTACTAGCACTTTCCATTTTTACCCATCTGAAAAGATGGGACAAATCCCTTTAATAATGCGATCAATCTAATATCTCAATCTCATATCAATTAATGGCAAAGGGATTTCATCATAGAGCAAACTGGGGTCTCCAGAACCCAAAGGAAAATAAATGAAGGATGTAAGAAATAAAACAAACACTTATACTCACCTTTCTGGCAGCTCCCGCTGCACCTTCGTCACATCTCCAGCCCAGTTCTCATTCGAGGTTGTGGCTTCCAGCCGTGAGTAGGCCCCGGAGCAGGCACAGTGAGTTCTAGGGCCTGCTCATGGCCTAGAGTAAACACATGGCTGGAAATGAGGTGAAATGCAGGAAAGGACAGGGAAAGGAGCAATGGAGGTGACCAAATCAGTTGGCTAAAGGTTAAAAAAAAACATACCTGACCGATCATCTTTCTCACGATTTGCGCTGTTCCCTGTCCGCTATCCTCTTTGCCTCCATCACATTGCATTTCAGGTCGGGGTTCACTGTAGACAAGGCAGAATGAACACATCGAATTACAAAAATCTGTCTCCTCCAGAATGTGGATTTTTGGAAAACGTAAGTAGATATCAGCTCCACTCAAATAAGTTTATCCTTTTCTACATATTATACAAGATTTTTCAACTGTACTCATGGGATGGCAACAAGGGACGAGCTAGTCAATTTGTAGGATCCTGATGGCTGCCGGACAGTGGCTCTGCGAATTGCTTCCTGTCTGACGGAATCCCTGATACCTGTTGTGATTAATAGGCCTGGCACAACATTATGCATTTAGCTTACCGCAACGATGATGTCCCTCTGGGCATACAAATTAAAACTTTTTTCAATAAAGATTAATCTTTTGTATGAATTACCTCTTTTTGAAGATATTTGTTATCATTTAAACTTGAGTTGGTTCTGATGTACACCCATCCCTCTATATGATACAATTACTGTGTATATGTGTATTGAACCAGATAAGATATCCATGTGGAACTTCAGGCATTATGGGGGATCCCATATGTAGATATAATGATGCCGTGTATGTGGACAATCCTTATAAATCTGAAAAAGCACCTATGATTTTGGCAGGTAGGAGGTGGTTCGCAGGGTTCCTGTCCAACAGCCACCAGGGTCCTGCAAATCAATTTTCTTATCTCTAGTGAAATTCAAACCCAAAAGTGCAGTAGATATCATCCAACCAATGTCATCATTATGATGGTAATAAACTGCAGTGTAAGGTACAGAGATACTAAATGTATGTCAATCTTTCTGCAGTTTCTCAAGATACTTGATAAAAGTTGTGTATCATGGTGGAAGATATTTTTTACAATTTTCATGTTGATATGTTTTAAGACTTTTTTCCATGGAGCAAGATCTGACAGTGAAGGTGTTTGGCAAGTTTCCTTCTCTTGTCATTAAACAGTTGAGATAGTTTGTATAAAGAAGATACACGCCATTGCCCCAGCGCCATGTCCTGCCATCAAGGTTGCCATATAACACTCTTCCTGGAGTTTAAAGGGTTGTACTCATACAATTTCCTTCTTGACTTCTGCTCATTATTACTTCAATTTTCTTGCAAACAGACTACAGATTGAAGTTTCCACATAAAAAGCAATGTTTTTAGATAGCTCCATCTGGGTCCTGGGGAGTTTAAGATGGTCTGTTTCACCAAAACGTAAATGCTATACATCTACAATATTGCTGTAACGGGATTGTTTATCTGCAACGAGTAACAATTAAAGCACACAGAATGAAAATATAAAATGATGTGGGAAGACGGTAATGCAATCCAAAAGTCATAGACATGAAATCAGCATTTTGTATATTCATGTCTTATATGAAAAGATAAAGAATACAAAAAAAAAGATGTGAAGTAACCAACTTACTGTGCACAGCCCAGATGGTTGCATAAAATAAATTGCTTTCTCCTTGGTGGGAGCTCTGGCAATTTGGCTGAGGGAAGCTGCATATCCTACTGAGATCTTTGAACAGCTGTTGATATGCTTTTGCATCTAAACTTCAGCAAACAACAAAATGTTAAGACGGAATACAAGGAATATTGTCCCGTCTTCCTTTAAGATTTCCGTACCTGTTAAAATCATGACTAGATAGTTCAGATTGACATAGCACACCTAATGTCATACCGCTATTATATTAAGATGGCATTAGGAAAACTGATGCCGGCTTAGAAATAAGACTCTAATAGTAGAAAGGAGGAAATGGTACCTATTACTTCAGCATATGATTGTCACAATGCATATTAAGGCGCAGCTGTGTATATCAGCAGGAATGATGATCAAAGGAGTGGGGGATGATTTGGGCAAAAGTAAATTACTAAAATAAAAAAAGTCATTGAGATTCAACATGTAAACTAGAGGTAAAGCAGAGACTGAGAGCGAGATGGGCCCCCGGTTATATAAAAAGTCGTGGGCTCCTTGCCAGCCACTGTAGCCATGATAGACTTGAAGGTAATCAAATTTATATAACGAGCACAAATCATTTGCATTTCTTTTTATATATTTTTGCAGATTCTACACTTAAAGAAGCACTCACACCAAGTTTTTATCCTCTTAATATATTGCAGTCGTCATATTATATAGCACTGTGTACTTACAATTGCTCATTTTGCTTTTCTACCCAGTTAATTTTTCTCTTTTCCATTAAGCCTATGACATCATGTGATTATAAACAGACTGGCTGAATCCTTCTAAACTCTACAAGAAACAGGAAGCATCTTTTCCCTGTATGCATCATCATTGGAACTACAATTCTACATAAATTCAAAGTTGCAATGTCTAGTGACTTGGCTTCTAGTGACTCCAGAGTTCTGTTGGCTACCTGTCCCCGGATCTCAGGACCCCTTCTCTGTATTCGCCTGTCGTTTTCAGTCTTCCTGGCTGTGTGCGTCCTTCTTGGTTGCTGACTTTCCCATTCCTCTGGAGTGTTATCTGCTTCTCCTGTGTTCTCCTCCTGCTGGCGGTTTCCGGCACTCCAACCTGTCTGCCTGCGGTTTTCTGACTACCTCTGCCTGTCTATGGTTTCCTGCACTCTGCCTGCGGTTTCCCGCCTCCCACCTTTCTTCCTATGGTTCCCAGTCGCTCTACTCACCAACCTGCTGCACCGACACCCATGGCCCATGTGAACACCTGGACCTTGGGCTTAGAGGATCCACCTCATCCAGTGAGCCCTTTAAACTTCTCGTAACAGAACTGTTACATTTTTCTGGTAGCATAACCCTTATTCTCTAATGGTCACTTTGCTGATCCTGAAAACAGTTTCTTTAGAAACCCAGATACATTTGCTTGAGTAATTTTCATTAGGTAAGAAATGCTCTTACAATGTGAGTTCTTATTTTTATTACTTTCTTGAAAGCACTCAAAAAAAAGATCAAAGCCGCTAAGCGTACCTTGTGTCCTGGCCTTTCCAAATCTAAAATGTATTTACTGGAACGACATCTATTTTTGCATCCTTAAAAGCACATCTATATACTTTTAATGAGTAAGCTCACTACTGATAAACCATAAGGTGTCTAAAAAGAAGTAGTGGACTCAAGATTTATAGCAGAAAATTCTATAAAGACAAAAAAAATTCAGGAGATAGTTTTCTTATGATCATAATCAGGATTTTCTGTAGAAGACTGAAAAAACGTTTTCCTATTTACAAAGTTTAATATGTGTTAATTTTCTAATAGATGATTTTAACATTTCATTTAAAATTATATTTGTAAGTAGAGATTGTATATGTATGGGCCAAGGTGAAAAATTACGTAAAATAATAAAATTCACAATACTTACCTGCTAGGTCTGATGGCTTTCCTGCTGTCCTGGACTGTCAGTGTGACAAATCATTGGCTGCAGTGGTCACTTTGGAGTTACAGATGTTATCATTGCCGCAAACAAAGACTTGAATTGCATTGATAACACGACTGACTACCTGATACACTGGTTATTGATTGGCTGCAGCAGTTTACCACACATCACCACTGCAGTGTCCATCTTTGATGATGTGATTAGTGCAGGGCAGACTGGCATTCAGCACCAGAATGGCAGTGAATTTAAAAGGAATGTAACTTGTCTTCTCCTTTAGCCCAATATTTTAATTATTTGGAAAACCTCTTCAAGACTAAGCTCCCACGATGAGTATTGCTTTGTTTTTATTACTGTACCAATGCTACTGTAAATTTGGTTAATTTTGTTTTCTCCTTCTGTTTTTCAGTGCATTTTTGTAATGCCTTTTTATAACATGTTTCAACTGTGTTTTTTTCTCTTTTCGGTATGTCATTTTTTTAAATAAAAATGATTTTTTTTTTGGAAACTTCCTGTTACTTAGCTTTGATAAAAATTTTTTTGGTAAAGTCATCTGCAGATTACTTGCGCTTTTATGAAAAAAAGTGAGAAAAATCAGCACTTCCACTAGTGAAATAATAAATCTGCATTGTGTATACATTGAATAAATATCCTTATTACATTATTGTGGATACATTTAAAAAAATACATTAAAAGTCATAGCTATTACGACTAAGAGAGTGTAACATGGTATGAGGCAGTAGCCATGGGCTAGGTATCTTCTTCCACGCCCCGACACACTACATGAAAATGGGGGTCCTGACTCGGTGTGTGGACTTATGTTGCTGTGTTGAAATGCCTTTGCAGACCTCATGGTGCCGTTGTACTCGGCTGGCCAGGACCAGATGTTACGGAGTTAAGTGAGGGAGACCACAGTTCAAAAATAAACTACTTTTTACTGAAGAATAACATAAATGTAAACCAAAGTTGCATATGAAATATAGGGTACTTAGTGAACTATTTTTGATCAAAAAAAGTAGACAAGCCATCCCACCAGCGACAAGGTGACCCTAAATTGGGACGGTCCTACACTGTCTATATTAAAAACCTTACTGTATATCAAAGTTGAAGTAATGCGTATAAAAGGGTAGACAAATAGAAACGGGTCCCAATATCAGACCACCTAGGCCCATGGTAAGCTACATATATACTAACCAGCTCAACAAGGGGGATGCCACACCCCTAATTTGCACAGAATGCAAACAAGACAAAAAAACAAGCAATGTGAACTGAGGTCTAAGATGGTACACAAGCAAGAAATAGGAGCATGTTCACACTAGCAAAAAGATGCAAAACCTACAAAAGACAAAAAATATATCTCATACCCTACCATCATTATATATAAATGCAAAGCAAAGTTACCATGGGCTTAGGTGGTCTGATATTGGGACCCGGTTCTATTTGTCTACCCTTTTATATGCATTACTTCAACTTTGATATACAGTAAGGTTTTTAATATAGACAGTGTAGGACCATAACAATAATAGTGTTTTTAGATCTTTTAATCGGATATTTCTATGGCTACTGAAGTACAATCGGCATTTTGTAAGTTTTATTGGCAAATAAATCAAGTTTATGGAAAGACTCAATATTAAAAATGTGTTGAGTTTTAATATTCAAGACTCCTGCAATTTTCTCTAGCAAGTAATATATCAGCTTCAGGGTTAAATTTTGACTAATAATAACCTATTATTGCCTCATCAGTGCTTGGAGTTCATCAGAGCTTCTAGGTTCTTGTTTGTCCTCCTGCGTTTTGAGGATTGACCACAAGTGGCTCAGTGAACAAAACATTGGCCAGGAAACTCACCAGATCTCAATCCCATTGAGAACTTGAGGTCTTTTCTCAAGATATAAACAAAGAAATTGTGATTAACTCCAAGCACTGATTAGACAAGAATTGGTTGTCACTAGTCAGGATTTGGCCTAGAAGCTGATATTCAGCATGCCAAACTTTATGTATTTATCAATAAAATTTTAAAAACTTATGAAATGCTTCTAATTGCACTTTAGTAACCATAGAAATATGTGACTAAAAGATCTAAAAACACTGAAAAACAAAATATTGTGAAAACCAAAATTTGTGTCAGTCTCAAAATGTTTGCCCATGACTGTGTAGTTGGTCTTGCAGCACTGGGGTTCTGGGATCGAATCTGACCAAGGATAGCACCAGTATTAACCCTATCCCTACATAAGATGTACTGGGATGTCCTATGTTGTGTACTAAGCGAGCTCAGCCAGCACCTGCCTCTCAATTGTGAAAGGGTTGATACACTGGTATCCCCTGTGTTCCTGGGTTTACTCCTGAACCCCAAAAGCATACTGACTGGCTTACAATGAAATGTGTTCAAATGTATGAGCTTGAGATAGAAAAAATTTAGATTCTGAGTGTCATTGGGGAAGGTTTTAGATATGAGTAATGACAATCTCAGTACTGTTCTTAACAGTGTATTGGTTCTATTGTCATGTGTCTGGGTTCGAAACCTTGAGCCTGTACTTTGTGGTCGGCTTCTCTGTCCACAGAGCCACAGCAGATACACCTTTACTCTGGGTGATTTGTTTCTGTCATCCTTGCTTCAGTCCTTTTAGGGTAACTTGTGTTTTCATTTTCTCATTTGTCTGCCCTATCACCTTTTGAGTGCGGCTTTATATACTTTCCCCCTGCTGGTAATAGTCTCATTTGGATGTCCAGGCATACTGCTGTAGTTTAAGCCAGTCAGTGAAAGACCAGCTAGGGTTTATCTCCAGGCTGTTTATGTTCTTTACCCTGCACCTATCTTCTGTTTCCTTTTAGGAAGTAGGCGGCAAATTCGCTATCAGTACGTACTTAATCCTTTATTTTGTTTTTTGTTGTTTATTTTACTCACTCTGGGATATCTTTCTATTTCAGCACACTTTCCCTTCTGTATGTAATTTGCACTCTGCTCTGCCCTCCATTTCTTTTAGAAGGAACGTGAAGCACTTGACGGCCTTTCAGGCAGCATAGGTCCGAGTTGCCATCGTCTAGTCTGTGGTTAGCGTTATCTAAGCTCACGCAGGAACCACTAGAGACTGCGGGGTCAGAATCTGAGTCTGTACAGGATCCAGCAGAGTCTGTTGTAGCTTTTAGTGTTGTTACCTATTTTCCCAAGTGAGTTGCTACACTATCATACCAGCTATATAAACTACAGGAAGTAAATTAATTAAAAATAAAGATGATCAAATGAATCCATAGTGAATCAAAGTCAAGCATAATTTACTGACATTCACAGGTTATCGCAAATTTGAACAGTTTGCAATTTGATTTGCGTCCAAAAAAATACCCAACTCCATTTTATACAGTATGGAAGAGTCACAATGTGGGCTATTGACAAGAAACTATGTGGCCTTCTTTATGATGCCCTGAACCTCACATAAGCAAGCGCAGCAATTCATAACAGACTACTATTAGTGTTGAGCGAGTATGTTCTATTAACCCTTTCGCCGAGTATGCTCGGGCCAAGCACCGAATATTTACAGCTGCTCGGTGATATGGTTGAATCGCTCACGTGTGCATGATTTGCAACTGTTTGACAGCTTTAATACATGTGAGGAATGTCTATTTCTTACACATTCCTCACATGTAATAAAGCTGTCAAACAGTTGCAAATCATGCACACGGGAGCGATTCAACCATATCACCGAGCAGCAGTAAATACTCAGAGCTCGGCCCGAGCATACTCGGACAGAACATACTCGCTCAACACTAACTACTATCACAGCCATTATAAAAAATTTGGGCTGCCCAGTCAGCATCATTTCATGTTTTTATAGCATATGGATAAAGATCAGAGCACACAGCTCACTCCACATAAGGACTGAAAAAACACTAGTTTTGAAGAGAACCTTCACCGTTCAGGGAGGAAAATTCAGTGTGAAAACCACTTGTATTTACATAGGAACCCTGGTAGACCTTGTTTGGTCAATGTGTGGTGCAGGGAATGTAGGAGAAGACCAGGCTTGTATCTAGGTCAGAAATGGAAGAAGGGTCTATGAGGACTAAGCTCCAGCACCAATGAGAAAATGTTAAAAATTACTTTTACTGTGCAATTAAAATCATAGTGAGAAAAAACAAAAAAAATAGTAAGGATCAATAAACTTACGCGTTTTGGGTTAGCAACCCTTATTCATAGCTTTTATAGAAAGACATGAGGTGAAGGTAATGTTTTAACATTTTCCCAATGTGCTGGAGCCCAGTCCTCATGGATCCTTCTTCCACTAGTTTTGAAGAACATTTAGTTGCATTAGTAGGGAGAGAGGTAGGGCAGACAGCAGCAGAGTGTAGGTAATTAATGTATTAACAGTACACATATTTCTTATCCTTCCTACCGGACTACTTGAAAACTTTGCCAACCCCTGCGAATTCGAATTTCAAATTAAAATCATACACAGACTTTATGGTCTAAAGCAGCATTTATGGGTTTCTTCGGGAAACACCATATTTACAGTTTTTAATATGACACCATTTTTTTCACATTTTGTAGAAATGAAATGTAGCCATACACGAGCAGGGTAAATCCTTTCCATTATTTTACACTAATGTAAGATAATGTAACATTTGTCCTTAAATACAGACTATTTGGCAAAATAAAGGAGCTACTAAACCTGTCCATGATGATTTGTGATGTATGCGTTATTAATCCTCAACGCAAGATGTTACCTTGAGGCCAGACGGCATGCAGAAACTCATAGACGTCATTATTTGCTTCTCTTCAAAGGACATAAATGAAACCAGAACTCACTGCTGTCAAGAGACCTGGAAGTTGTAGATATTGACGTCCCATATATTTCATCACCAGCAGAGAGCACTAAGGCATTATTTTTTAATGGCCACATTACGCGCCTGGTAAGGAGGAGGATTATGCAAAACCAATACGTTAGACGGTGCTTATTTTAAATGACGGAGTTCAAGCAAACAACGTCTGCACCTGTAGCTGGAGTAATGAACGTAATCTCCAAACAGCAGTATCTGAATAGGAAATGAATATTTAGAAAGCAATGCAACATTAAATGCATTTCCAGAGGTTGTGTGTTTCTTCTACATGTATTTAGCGCACTTCTCAATGGCAGAAATACATCACATCTGTTACAGGTAATACTTCCATTGTGTGCTTGGAAGCCTCTCAGCAAATACACATTACATCTGTCTGAGGCAGAACACCGCTTGTTTCACGGCATCTGAAATATTAGTGTGTATTTTACATTCATTCAGCTGCTATTTCTGAATGTTGGTTTAATCCAAGAGCGATGCCCATGCAGGATGCCACATATTACAGATGTCATCAGCTAAACTCATATTACCTACTCTGAGCATAGCTCAAGGTGCGTGTGCTAAATTACAGATGGAAAGTTACGGCGGAAAATGTGTTATGAATTAGAGCAATAAAAGAGACTGAGCATAAGGATTAGAGTCCTGCAAATAATAAAAACCTCACACAGTCTGCATAATGGATGCAACACAAAAGGAAGCTGAATGTAAATTTGGGGTTTGCAGAACAGAATTTGGTTATTCTGCTGGGGGCAGGTTTAGTCCGCATTGTGATGGGTACTTTTATTCTTTAGATATGAGATAAAGCTTGTTCTCATTCTTCTGTTCTGCATAGGTCAGCAGGGTCCTCTTACTCTCTCTCTATGAATTTCAGGTGGGGTTCACCTACTGTACATGTTACATTACATCTCCAGGGGTCGTAGCATGGAGACAACCTGTTATCATCTTGATGACTCTTCTATTGCAAAAACTACATTCATGGAGCTGATGGCTAGTACATAACACCCAGTGCCATAAAAGCATGGTGGTGAGGTTATTGCATGAACTCAGGAGCTGAGTTAACACCATCATTAGTGAATGTCAGATGTAGCGCAATCAACAGCAACCACAGCATCTGAAGTTAGAAGCAGAGCTGTGGAGTCGGAGTCAGGAGTCAGGGAAATTGAGGAGTCGGAGTCAGAGGTTTGGCTTACCACCTCCACAGCCCTGGTTAGAAGGGGATGGGTCTCCTTCTGTTACGCTACCATAGCCACACAACATGGTTGTGGGGAGCCAAAGAGTTTCCATGGTAGCTTGGGTAGTAATGAAAGCCCCCGAGTCTGACATTTTTGTATTACATTAGGCCTTGTCAGGGGCAGATTCCTGGCATAGTATGTATTATGTCAGCATTCAAGCAACTGCATGCTTAAGTGCTAAAAATATGGCAAAAATGTTTTTTTAATTTATATAGATTTAATGTGTGATATATGCTACATAGTGAATGCTGTGAAAAGAACCTTGAAAACAATGCCAGAAATGCTGTCGTTGTTCCTGCTTCAAAAAATGTAATAAATAGTGACCAAATAGCAGCATAAACTGCACCCAAAATCCATGTAATCTACCTCAAAAAAGTGAAATTTAAAAATGCAAAAAAAAAAAGATACATTTTTGGGGAGGCAAATTCCTTTAAGTAAAGGCATATTATATCCATATGTTTGTAAAACATTCATTTCCAATAAAAATAGTCAAAATTAACCCACAATGTTATTACAATACGCTTTGCTGACATTTACCGATGCTCGGACTATTGTTTTGAACAGCTTGAACTTTGAAAATAAGTAATTCACTACATACTCAAAGTGAGTGAAATGTAATCCAGTCGCTGGGGCAATAAAGGAAGCACAAAGTGTATTCTTGTAATGTATGTTCATGCTAGGTAGTAATTCTGTATCAATCTGCCGCACTCAACAACTAGTCATTATCAGAACAATAAATATGTAAGTTTGGACGTGCAACTGAAGGCCAGAAAGTCTCCAGTGGTATCACTGGGTATAAATCCAAATGTAATCTTACATATCTATCTATCTGCAAATGCTGCAATTTTATAATTTGTTTTATTTCTCCACATGTAATATGTCTGCCCATTATTTTTTTAATTGACTGTGACTTAAAGTGAATCTATCTGCAGGTTTTTACTATGTAATCCGAGGGCAGCATGAGGTAGCAGCTAAAACATAGATTTCTGGGATTTGCCACCTATTAAGCTGCGTGCTGTTGTTTTCATACAATGAATGTTTTATCACCAGGAGATTATCACTGCCTGGACTACAGCTCACATTAGCCCTGGTCCAACCACGCCCCCTCTTCTTATAAGCAGCTCACTGTCAATATACAATGTACACAGAGACCATGGTGTGGGCGGGGCTAGCTCTCTGAGCTCTGCTGCAATCCTACATCTAAAAACTCTGATTGTGTCCCAACTGCTGCACCAAGTAAACTAAGGGATTCATCACTGGAATCAGGGTCTCTTTTCCTACATCATGCTGCTCTCAGATGAGGTAGCAAAAACCTGCTGACTGATTCCTTTTAACAAAAACACTTAAAGCTGAGTGGGGTTCTCAAGATACCAAAGGTTGGGGGACCTCTCGTAAAAGCTATTGATCTTTAATAACTTGCTTCAGACGCAGTAGTACTTATAGAAAGAGACCCATAAACTATACTGATAACTACCCATTGTAAATCAAGTTTCACACTCTAGATAAAAACAAAACCTGAATTATGAAGTATAAAATCACACTATTCCCCTGTACACATATACCATTGGTAAACACACATCTAGCACATTGATAGATTTGCAGAACTTTGTAAACAATATGGTTGCTAAGAATGACAAAGCCTTTATATCAGTTTTTTTAAACTCCCTTTTGACTAAATTTTCATTAGTTCCTCCATGTCACGGGTGTGTCAGAAGTGGCAGACAGTCGCCCTGCAGTTGGTTGCAGGAGATCTCTTCATTTGGCATTACAGACACCTTCTTAGAAGCTGTCTCTCTAGGACCCAGCAGCTACCTTACTCTTGCTAATTTACACCCTGGCTTGGGTGTATAAATCCTTGCTGTTTTCTAGAGGGAGGTGCCAGCGATACTCACATGACCCCTTGTAAAGGCTTGGAGCTAGCGCTGTACTTCTTCCTCTCTGATGCTAAGAGGACGTGTGTTTATCTCTCTGAAGTCAACTAAAGCTAAGCTATCTTCCCTTGTTTTTTCCCCTTGTTGTCTTTAGTTGTCAGTGGGGATCGACTAGCATTCATCCCCTCCCTTCCCTAGCCAGGGCCAAACTCCAGAGAAAGACAGGGCGAGGTTCCTGCGACGATTGGTGCGGAACCAGTATAGGGACATTAGGGGAGACAAGGTGATATAGGTCAGCCTAGGAGGTCTCCACTACCTCCTTTCCCTAGAGTCTGGGCCCCCTTTTCCCCCTTCCCTTCGTATTGCACTTAGTCTTTCCTACACCTTGCGTGACACTCCATTTAAAGAAGCACTCCTCCCATCAACATTTTTTTCATTTTAATATATTGCAATCATCATTTTATATAGCACTGTGTTCTTACAATTGCTCATTTTGCTCTTCTATCAAGCTAATTCTTCTCTTTTTCAATAGATCTATGACATTATGTTATAAAGAACAGACTAGCTGAATCCTTCTATGCTCTATGTAGAAACAGGAGGTCAATTTTCCCTGTTTGACTCATAAGTCACTGGAAAAGCCCCTGGCAGAAGGAAGGGTGAAGCAGCTGGGTGAGGAGTTGAAGAGGGGAATGATTTTTGCTGGGACAAGAGACTTCCTGTTTCTACACAGAGCAGAGAAAAGAGAAGAATTAGCTGGGTAAAAAGGCAAAATGAGCAATTATAAGTACACAGTGCTATATAATATGATGACTGCAATATATTAAGAGGATAAAAACTTTGATGGGAGGAGTGCTTCTTTAAATAAGAAGAGGATAGTGCGACTTCACATGTGTGACCGCAATCCTAAGGATCTGGTTTTGAGAAGACACTTAACCCGTGAAAGCCAAAGATGCATATAACTTTTTAAAAGTTAAAGGAATTATTCCAACTCATAAAAATTGGGTCCAATATCTCACACCCTCATGATATTACTAGATGAGAAATTGTGCTAATCATTTATATTTTTTTTTGTGAAAAATCTTTTTCTTTTGAGTGAGGACTAATGCTGAGTGAGTGGGCTCGCTACTGCTCGGTACTCACCCGAGCATCTCACTGTTTGAGATGCTCGGCGAGTACTTCTGGGATGCTCAGGCGGGAGCTTGAGTCCCCGCCCCTCATGTTTGGTGCTGTTTAGGCAACGAATAAACATGCGGGGATTGCCTGCCACACACTGAAATGCCGCAGCCATGTTGGCTGTGGCATTACAGTGATTGGCTGGCCTCATAGCGTCATTGGGTCCATATCAGACCTGGTGACCCTATGGTCATCACAGTCTACCCTTAAGACAGGCAGAGTAGGGAGAGGTGCTGCTGAGCTAGGGAGAAAATTGGCAGTTTATTAGTTAGGTATAGGTATTCCACAGCAAATTTTCATAAACATCTGAACTAACAGTCCTCCTAAGGACTAATCCAGCTGCATATATTAATCCTGGTGATAGCAGGATTTAGGCAGGCAGAGATTGTAGAGAGTGTATAGAGCAGAATAGGGTCCATGGTACGTGCTGTCTGCGGCTGTTACAGATAGCCCTAGATATCAGGGCTAATTGTCTTTTTGCTCGTAATCCTGATCATTTGCATAAAAAGCAATATACAGTAATACATCATTTTAACTACTCCATTTGCTTGTCAACAGATTTGGTTGATTTTATTTGCATTGCGGTATTGTGGAAGCAGAGAAACTTATCCATCATCAGACGTGATCTGATATTACTGCGGTAATAATTGTTACATTTTGGGCAGCGTGCAAAATATTACACTCCATTTAAAGCCTGCCAGTTGTGTGTTGTTCAACCTATTCACACTTGGTCGCTGACCAATACCATACTGCAAGGCCACTGCCTAAAACTGTTGTCATCAGACGTTATCCGATATTACTGCGGTAATAATCGTGATATTTTTGTGAGCGTGCAAAATATTACACTCCATTTAAAGCCTGCCAGTTGTGTGTTGTTCAACTTATTCACACTTGTTCGCTGACCAATACAATACTACATGGACACTGCCTATGAAATGAAGATGAAACTGTGCCTGCTGAAGGACACAACAAACAGCCACATCATGTCGAACTACCTTTCTGTCCCAATTTCTAGGGGGCCGCGGAACATGATTCTTGAAGCCAGAGCAGTGTGAAAAGATTGTTGGTTGGATAGCAGATAATGCTTGCAGTCAGTTTGTCACCACCACCACCCTGTCTTCCACACAGTCCAGTTTCAGCAGCTGTGAGACTGGACCACATATTCCTCACCCTGATCCTCCTTTCTCCCACCTTGCTGACTGCCCGGAGGCAAGTGATCCCACACTTGGACACTCCGAAGAGCTGTTCATTTTTTCATTTATTGATTCGGGCCTCTTGCCCGGCCCGCTTCAAGCGGGGCAAGAGGAGATCGCATATAGCGATGCCCAAATATTTGAGCAGCCACGATCACATAAAGACGACGGTGGGAAAGTGCAATTACTGTCACAAGAGGTGGATGATGATGATGATGAGACACAACTGCCAGCAAGTCAGGAGGAGGCCCAGGGTGCGTAAGTGGAAGACGAGGTGGTGGACGATGAAGTCACTGACCCAACCTGGCAAGGTGACATGCATAGCAAAGACAGCAGCACAGAGGGTGAGGAATGCGTAGCACAACAACAGACAGGAACAAGCAGTTTGGTGACCACAGACACAAGGCGGGCAACTCTTCCCCGAAACACCAACACGAGGGAAGTTGCCAGTCCAACTGTTAGGTCTTCCAGAGTCTGGCTCACTTTTAAAGACTGTCCAGATAACCCCAAAAAGGCCATTTACAACATCTGCCATGTCAGCATCAGCAGAGCCAGCAAAACTACCAGCCTAACCACCAACAGCATGCTCAGGCACATGACAGCAAAGCACCCAACTAGTTGGGCTGAACGCCAGGGTCCAGAAACATTGTCTGTGGGAGACACCACTGCCTGTACAGCTGTTGTACATGCATGCCAATCCCCTGTCAATGGCGCAGGTGAAGATGCCTCCCGTCCTTCACCTGTCATTGCACACTTGCAACCACCACCATCAGAAACCACGTCCACGTCCGTGTCCCTACACCAGTCTTTTGAACGCAAGTGCAAATACACAACCAATGTCCCAAAGGCCACAGCGCTAAACTGCCACATTTCTCGACTGCTTGCACTTGAAATGTTGCCTTTTAGGCTCGTGGAGACAAAATATTTCCACAACTTCTTGGCGACGGCCATCCCTCGGTACTCAGTCCTCAGCCGACACTATTTCTCCTGGTGTTCCATCCACGCTTTACACAAGCACTTTTCCCAGAACATTACCCATGCCCTCAACAACACAGATACTGGGAAGGTCCACCTAACCACGAACAAGTGGACAAGTGCTTGTGGCCAGGGATGGTACATCTTGCTGACAAGCACAGTGGGTTAATATAGTGGAAGCCAGGACCCAGTCGGACCCTGAGACGGAACATGTCCTCCCGACATCGAAGACTGCGGGCCCTGGGTCAGTCAGGATTGCCCTCACATTCTACAACTCCTGCACCACCTCCTCCTCTTCAGCCTCCATCTCTGAAATGACCACATTAGTCAGAAGCTGGAAGCACTGCAGCACTGACTCAGCCAAGCGGCAACAGGCTGTGCTGAAGCTAATATGCTTAGGGGACAAAACACACACTGCTGCAGAGCTGTTGACAGCTGTAACAGAGCAGGCAGATCTGTGGCTGTCACCGCTGAACCTACAGCCAGGCATGGCCTTTTGTGACAATGGCCGGAACTTGATGGCAGGTCTGAAGTTAGGCAAGCTCGCACACGTACCATGCCTGACCCATCTGCTCAACCTAGTGGTTCAGCGCTTTCTCAAAACCTACTCGGATCTGCCTGAGCTGCTTGTGAAAGTACGCCATGTGTGTGCCCATTTCCAAAAGTCACCTACAGCTTCTGCTGCCCTCACCATGTTTCAGCAGTGTTTGCAGCTTCCAGCTCACCGACTGGTGTGTGATGTCACCACGCTTTGGAACTCAATGTTGCATATGTTGGGAAGGATTTGTGAGCAGCAGAGGGCAGTCGTTGGGTACCAGCTTCAACTCTAGAGATGAGCAGTGTTCGACTCGAACTGTTCGCCAATCTCAAATTCGAGCTGTTTTGGGCGGTGTTTGAGTCGTTCGACGAACTCGAACGATTTGCAAAAAATTTGGCTGTTCGAGGTTATGTTCCATAACTGTTTGTGCACCAAAAGCGTAACTGGATTTTTTCACAGTAATACTGTTAATCAATGTTAATAGACAGTTTCAGTATAGACTGGGCGGGGGGAGGGGCAGGGGATGGATCTCTGCAGAAATAATGCCGATCTCCATTTTTTTTTTCTTTCCCGCACTTACAGTGGGGCGGTGCAGTCTGTTAGCCTATCAGTAGCGCACACACGCAGAGAAGTGCTTTTTTTTCACACAAGTAAGGGCATGTGTCATTGGCTGTATATGTCACATGTCCTTGCCCTATAAGACCCAGCCATTTGCCCCGTCGCCACCATTTTCTCACTGCTGCAGCTGAGTGTTAGACGGCACCACTGCTGCTGTGGGCGCTATACAGTATAACTGTATGAATTGCGAGAGAATTTCCAGTTACATAGAGAGATAGGTTTAGGGAGTAGGGACTAGTTCTAATTGCAGCCCTTTTGAGGGATAGGTTACAGCAGTTCATAGCACTTTTTGCCAGGCAGGTCTGTGCCAGTGCTGTGCAAGTGTTTTTCACAGCATTTGGCGAAATGTAGCTCAGCCAATCCTTTTGGGCCTGTAGCAGTGCCTGTTAGTCATTGGAGTAGCCTATCTGTGCTGGAAGCTACACCACCTGTGTATCTAATACCAATTTTTTACTGCATCTAAGCCAGCCAATCCTTTTGGGCCTGTAGCAGTGTCTGGTAGTCAGTGGAGTAGCCTATCTGAAGCAAGCTACATCACCTGTGTATCTAATAACAATTTTTTACTGCATCTAACCCAGGAAATCTTTTTGGGCCTAGTAGCAGTGTCTCGTAGTCAGCGGAGTAGCCCACTTGTGAAGGAAGCTACACCGCCTGTGTATCTAATTCTAATTTTTTACTGCATCTAACCCAGGAAATCCTTTTGGGCCTAGTAGCAGTGTCTCGTAGTCATTGGAGTAGCCCAGCTGTGAAGCAAGCTACACCGCCTGTGTATCTAATAAAATTGTTTTACTGCATCTAACCCAGCCAATCCTTTTGGGCTAGTACCACAGTTTGGCCACTCAGCTCTGCTCGGTTTCCATCCATTGTTTTTTGTGCAAACAATTACAGAGTTGCCAATTAGTTAACCACCAAAATGAGTGGCAAAAGGGCTGCTGCTGGTGGAAAGGGGAATAGGCGTGTTGGAAAGGGAAAAATAGGTTATGTCCGTGTGGCAGGTTGTAAAGCAACAGTAACATCTGCAGAAGAAAGACCATCTTCCAGCCTAACTAAGATGTCTACTTCTTTTCGTGGACAATGTGATATGATTCCTTTCTTACGGACACGCCCATCACTACAAATTCCAGATGAGGCACAAAAACAGCAGGTGCTTCAACGGATATCAAGTGCTCCTACAAGTGGGCTCTCCTCCACCTCAACTTCAACATCACAAATACTCCAGTCCTCAGAGGTGTCACCCCAATCGCACTTGCTTCCTCACAGCTCCCAAGTCTCCAGCTGCCCGTCTGAGTATGGGGTAACACAGATGGTTGAGTCTGCAGAGCTGTTTACTCATACTATAGCTTGGGAATCAGAGGTCTGCTCCAAAGCTTCAGTGTCTGCTAGTCAGCGTAGTAGCCCAGCTCTGAAGCAAGCTACACCGCCTTTGTATCTAATAACAATTTTTTACTGCATCTAACCCAGCCAATCATTTTGGGCTAGTAGCAGTGTCTTGTAGTCAGCGGAGTAGCCCATCTGAAGCAAGCTACACCGCCTTTGTATCTAGTAACAATTTTTAACTGCATCTAGCCCAGGCAATACTTTGGGCCTAGTAGCAGTGTCTGCTAGTCAGTGGAGTAGCCCAGCTGTTAAGAAAGCTACACCGCCTGTAGATCTAATTACAAATTTTTAACTGCATCTAGCCCAGGCAATACTTTGGGCCTAGTAGCAGTGTCTGCTAGTCAGCGGAGTAGCCCAGCTGTTAACCAAGCTACACCGCCTGTAGATCTAATTACAAATTTTTAACTGCATCTTGCCCAGGCAATACTTTGGGCCTTGTAAAAGTGTCTGCTAGTCAGTGGAGTAGCCCAGCTGTTAAGCAAGCTACACCGCCTGTAGATCTAATTGCAAATTTTTAACTGCATCTAGCCCAGGCAATACTTTGGGCCTAGTAGCAGTGTCTGCTAGTCAGCGGAGTAGCCCAGCTGTTAAGCAAACTACACCGCCTGTAGATCTAATTACAAATTTTTAACTGCATCTAGCCCAGGCAATATTTTGGGCCTAGTAGCAGTGTTTACTAGTCAGCGGAGTAGCCCAGCTGTTAAGCAAGCTACACGGCCTGTAGATCTAAGTACAATTTTTTAACTACATCTAGCCCAGGCAATACTTTGGGCCTAGTAGCAGTGTTTGCTAATCAACGGAGTAGCCCAGCTGTTAAGCAAGCTACACCACCTGTGCTTTGGACACTTAATTTTTTCAAAGGAAATGCTTTGGGCCCCCGGGACACTCAGTGAAGAGCATTGGGGAGGCGCCACAAGGCAAAGGGGCTGGGATTGGCAGTAGCACGCCTTGCGGCGGACCGCCAAGCTCGATCCTTATAAAAGCTTTTTAACTGCAGCAGCTTTAGTGGACGCTACTGGAGCTGGAATTACCGCGGCTGCTGGCAACAGACTTGCCCTCCAATAGATCCTTGTAAAAGGATTTAAAGTGTACTCATTCAAATTACAGAGCCAATTTAAATTTCAGAGCTTAGACCTGCCTCCACCGCGGGGTGTCTCGACCCACCAGCGGACAGGCACCAGTATTGGGAGAGGGGGGCTGGACGTCAGGGTCCACCGCGGCTCTGGCACAAACCCGGCGACACGGAGGTCACACGGGCAGGAACGGCCTGGCCGTGTCGGCTTCGCACTTCAGCGTAGTCCATCTGCCCGCTCGCGCCCGTAACTCAAAGGGATGGCAAGCGGCTTTTCTTCCCAGGGCTGTTCCCCGCCCAGCAGGAACGTGGGGGAGCTCTGGTCGGCCTTCCACCGTACACCCTTACCTCCCTCGCCCTCTTTCCTTCTTCCGTTCGCCATCTAACCCCTCGGCTGTGTGATGTCCGCTCTCCCTCCAGCTCTCTCCTTCTCACAGGTGGACTACCGTGTGTATTCACACTGTGGCGAATCTTTTGGGCCCAGGCATAAGAAGTCATCGAGGTAATGGATAATATGTGCCCCCTTAGAAACGTCCATGACGACCCATTCGAGGAAGCAGCTAAACGCCTCAAATAGTGAGCAGGATATGGAGCACCCCATGGGCAAACAGCGATCTATATAGTATGCTCATTCCCAGAAGCAGCCCAATAGGCGGACACTATTCGGAGGCACAGGTAGTAAGTAACCGGAACGCCGCATCAATGTCTGTTTTGACCATTAGGGTGCCCCTTCCCAATTCTTGACTCGCCTGATTGCCTTGTCAAAGGAGGTACAGTATATACTACTGTACTTGGTTCTGCGTCGATGTTGTCGTTTACTGACCTGCCCCTTGGATATGACAAATGGTGGATTAGTCCGAATGTATTGGGTTCCGTTCTTGGCACGACTCCCAACGGGGATACCACTACATCTTGTAAGGAAAGTGTTCTGAATGGAACTGCCATTCTACCTGAAGATATTTCTTTTTTTAATTTTCTTGTCACGACGTCTGGGTGTTGGTAGGCTGATTTTAGATTTTTACTCCAGCCTTTCTTGATTTTAGAAGGGCATCACATGCCTATATCTGTGTCCCCCCCTCCTTTTACTCCTCCACCTCTTTTCTTTTTGCATGACTATATGTACTTGTCACTTTTCCATGTGTTAGTTGTGTCTTCTCAGCAGTTTGTCAGCTTTTGGACACCTTTGAAGGTGTTTTCTATGTGCTTTCTATGTGTTTCTATGTGTTTTTGTTTGCCTGCCATTGGTTTTAATGGTGTTCGACGAACCGAACCGAAACCGAACACTATGGGGGTGGCTCAACACTATTCAACATGCCCATTGGTATTCAGGTCAGCCTCCCCACATAATAGCTGATGAGTGGGCATGATGTCTGACATCTGTGCCGTCCTCCAAAACTTTGAGGACTCCACAGGACTTTGGTGAGTGGCGATGACGCCATAATTAGCATGACTATCCCGCATCTCTACTGAAACGCTCGCTGCTCACAATTAGTGTTGAGTCACCCCCGTAGTGTTCGAGTTCGGTTCGGTTCGTCGAACACCCGTGTGTTCGCCGAACTGTTCGTCGAACTGTTCGTCGAACACCTTCGAACACCGTTAAAACCAATGGCAGGCAAACAAAAACACATAGAAACACATAGAAAACACCTTCAAAGGTGTCCAAAAGCTGACAAACTGCTCAGAAGACACAACTAACACATGGAAAAGTGACAAGTACATATAGTCATGCGAAAAGAAAAGAGGTGGAGGAGTAAAAGGAGGGGGAGACACAGATATAGGCATGTCATGCCCTTCTAAAATCCAAAAAGTGAGAAGCCGAGACGGCCAGTCCGCTCCTGCCCGTGCCACCTCCGTGTCGCCGGGTTTGTGCCAGAGCCGCGGTGAACCCTGACGGCCAGCCCCCCTCTCCCAATACTGGTGCCTGTCCGCTGGTGGGTCGAGAGAGCCCCCCTGTGGTGGAGGCAGCTCTAAGCTTTTTAATTTAAATTGTCCCTCTAATTTGAATGAATACACTTTAAATCCATTTACAAGGATCTATTGGAGGGCAAGTCTCATGCCAGCAGCCGCGTAATTCCAGCTCCAGTAGCGTCCACTAAAGCTGCTGCAGTTAAAAAGCTTTTATAAGGATCGAGCTCGGCTGTCCACCGCAAGGCATCCTAGTGCCAGTCCCAGCCCCTATGCCTTGGGGTGCCTCCTGATGCTCTTCACTGAGTATCCCGTGGTCCCGAAGCATTTCCTTTGAAAAAATTAAGTGTCCAAACTACAGGTGGTGTAGCTTGCTTAACAGCCGGGATAATCCGCTGACTAGCAGACACTGCTACTAGGCACAAAGTATTTCCTGGGCTAGATGCAGTTAAAAATTTGTAAGTAGATACTCTCGTTGGATGCTGAGAAAGCATTCCATAGAGTCTCCTGGCACGCCATATATGATTCTCTTAAAAAGCTTGGGGTAGGGGTCTAGGGGACCCTTTTATAGCCAAAATCACGGCCCTGTATCACAATACGTCACCTAGGCTGAAGATAAATGGAACTGTAGCACCGAGGGCTCGGTTGCTACAGACGTATTGCACCTCACCCAGAGGTGTGATATCTCACTCTCAGATAAGGATGGAGTGTGGATCAGGACCCGACACCTGCATGCATTACACCACATTGCCGTGGGGCAGGGCGACCAATATGCCCCTGAGATGGGCACGACAGTCCCTGTCCCTGGCTGGAGTGGGGGGAGGGAACACTGAGGAAGGGGAACCCTGCAGTGCAGGAGCAGGGAGGAAGCAGTTCCTGGGTGCATTGAGAAGGGAGTATAAAAGGTGGGCACCATCTTAGTTCAGTGCAGAGAAGTCTGAGCAGAAGTGGCAGGGAGCAGGGGCTCTGCATGAGCTCTGCTCCGGAGGCGGGCCTAGTAACAGAGGCCCAGGCCTGCAAGAGGGAGAAGGAAGGAAGAGGAGCGGAGAAGGCTCCAGGAACGAGGAATGAAGGGATCCCAGGGGTGTGGACGGGCGAGTCGCCACCGCACGCCAGAATCCACCTGCGTGGAGGGGTCAGGCCAAAGGGGGAGACCGGTCCCCGAACTAGTGGAGGCAGGAAACGACCCTCAGCTAGAAACCGGAGGCTCTGACATTTTATGTGGCGCAGCCCCTTGCTCCACCCGCTAGGAAGGCACCACATAGGGTCAGGGAAACTGGCGCCAAGTTTACCAAGAGGAGGCCCGAGGCAGCCGGACAGAAGTGTTGGTAAGAAAGGCCAGACAAAGGACACACAAAGGGGGTCCTGTGAAGCGCTCCAAAGTTATCTGGGAGTTGTCTGAGCCCCTCACCTGGTGAGCACAGTACGACGTGGGCAGCCGTTACCTGCAGACGTGGTCTGGATAATAAGAACTGTGAGTAAAGGCCCTGAACTGCATCACTGACTCCGTGTCGTTACTGCTGCTGCCCTGCACCATCACCCCCATCCTCCGCATACACTGCCCTGAGGCTATACTCCTCCCGTGGGGAGTTATGCTACGCTCTGCTGCACCCACAACACCAGCCTTAGCGGTCTGCCCTGTAGCGGCGGTTCACTCTGACCGCAATCCACGGGTGGCGTAGTCGGACATTTAAACATCAAAACCACATAAATAGTTCCGCCACTCGTTTGACCGCCCTGAGCCACGGAACCGGATCGCCGCCACGAAGACTACAACCACCAGCATCCACCAAAAAGGGTCCGGCTCCGGGTGTCCCAAGGCCCAGGGGGTGCGTCAGAACATTTTCATCACCTTTCACAATCACCAATGGGACAAGGCAGGGATGTCCTCTGTCCCCTCTCTTATACATCCTAGTGACGGAGCACCTGCTCTCATCAATTCGCCATAACCCCAATATTAGGTGGATTGAGGTGGGAGGCACCGAGTACAAGTGCTCTCTATTTGCTGATGATGTCCTAGTATATATCACTCAATCACATATATCCATCCCTGCTGTTATGGCTGAAATAGATCACTTTGTTACATGGTAAAATTTTAAAATCAATGCAGCGAAGTCTGAGGCCCTCGATGTCTCCCTCCCTAAATCCATATAGGATTCCATCCAGTCCAACTTTCCCTTTGCCTGGCCCTCACAGGGTATCAAATACTTAGGAATTCCTATTCATAGAGACCTCTCCCATCTATGTTATCTTAATTTTGGGCCCTTTATTGAACAATTCCATACAGACCACGGTTGGCAAGTTAGAACTGTAAGATTCACTACGTGAACCACTGGTGTTTTGTGGAAAAGCACATGTACACCGCGTTCCAAATTATTATGCAAAAAGTGTTTAGGAGTGATAAGGGAAGAATTTGTTTGTTTGTCAGTTAAACTCATTGATGGTGATGTGTGTCAGGGCTCTTTATATCACTGTAAGCAATTGCAGACACCTGTGCTAATTAGTTTGGCAGGTGTGTCCAATGAAAGGCAAGACTACTTAAGAAGGCTCTCTCACATTATTAAGCAGCCTACATTTTCTGCCAAAATGGGAAAGAAAAAGGATGTGTCGGCTGCTGAGAAGCAACAAATTGTGGAGTGTTTAGGTCAAGGCATGACTACAATCAACATTGTGCGATGATCAGGATGAAGTGTCTTGGCAATCAAGAAGTATGTAGCTGATTCACAGTACACACGTGTGCGTGCTGATAAGGGCAAATTGAGGACTCTTTCCTACAGGCAATTACGTCAGGTTGAAAGAGCAGCGGCAAAAAAGCCTTGTCATAGCAGCAGACAAGTTTTTGAAGCTGCTTGTGCCTCCAACGTCCCCCGAACAACAAGATGCAGGGTCCTTCAGAGGTTTGCAGCTGTGCATACGCCATCCTGTCGACCTCCTCTATCCACTTCACACAAGCAGAAACGGCTCCAGTGGGCCAAACATTACATGAAGACTGATTTCAAAACTGTTTTGTTCACGGATGAGTGCCGTGCAGCGCTCGATGGTCCAGATGAATGGAGTGGAGGATGGCTGGTTGATGGACACCCCACGCAAACACGGCTACAGCGCCAACAAGGAGGAGGTGGAGTAATGTTTTGGGCTGGAATCATGGGGAGAGAGATTGTCGGCCCCTTTAGGATCCCTGAAGGCGCTAAAGATGAACTCCATAATGTATGTGGATTTTCTCAAACAGCACTTCCTGCCATGGTTCAAGAAGAAGAACCGTGTATTTCACAGCAAGATCATTTTTCTGCATGATAATGCACCATCTCATGCTGCACATAAAACATCTGCATCTCTGGCTGATATGGGCATAAAAGGGGACAAACTTATGGTGTGACCCCCATGCTCCCCTGACCTCTACCCCATTCAGAACCTTTGGAGCATCATTAAAAGGAGTGTCTATGATGGCGGGAGGCAGTTCACATCTAAGCAACAGCTCTGGGAGGGTATTCTGTCCTCATGCAAAACAATTGAAGCAGAAACCATCCAAAACCTGACAAATTCAATGGACGAGAGAGTTCAGAAGCTCCTTTCGAACAAGGGGTCCTATGTGAAAATGTAACATCACCTAGAATAAAGTTTTGAGTTGAAAACTGTTTGATTTCAGTTTCTAACAACCTGCTAATGCTTATAATTTCAAAAATGACCATTTTTTTGGTCTTTATTAAAATGAAAAGGTTGATCGAAAAGTTTGGGGGATCTAAGAGTGTGGCAACCCAGTAGTCATGATTACTTCGAATTCTGACAATATGAGGGTCATGCTGCAGGTAGTGCAGCAAGAAGGCACTTATGTGTCTTGCGCATCTCGGAGCCCCAAAATTATTTTCCGGGCTAGATGCAGCTAAAAATTATTTTTAATTTTAAATCTGGTGAAGCTTATTATAGATGGCCTAATAGGATCAGTGCTGCACACTGCTACAAAGCCCAAATTATTTTCCAGTCAAGATACAGATAAACATGATTAGTAATTTGAAAGCTTAAAACGGTTGGTAGGGTGATTTTAACCAATCATCAAGCTTTTACTCTCCCCAGGATGACACAGGGGTAGAAAAGTCGTTTCGGATCCATGATTTGTTCATCTTTATGAACGTGAGTCTGTCTACATTATCAGTGGAGAGCCGCGTGCGCTTATCTGTCAGCACACCACCAGCAGCGCTGAACACACGTTCAGACAGAACGCTGGCTGCGGGGCATGACAAGATCTCCAAGGCGTAAGTGGCTAGCTCCGGCCATTTATCCAGATTGGAAGCCCAAAAAGAGCAAGGGTCCAGTGACACAGTCGTGGCTTCAATGTTTACTTGGAGATACTCCTGTACCATCGTCTCTAGGCGTTGACTATGTGTCAGACTTCTTGTCTCCTGTGGCCTTGCAAAGGATGGGCTAAAAAAGTGGTGAAATGTTTCCGCAAAATTGATGTTACCAGCAGATACTGTGGTTCTGTTACGGTTTGAGTGCTGAACACTTGACGGTCCCACGGTTGGCAAGTTGGAACTGTGAGATTCACTACGTGCACCACTGGTATTTTGTGGAAAAGCACATGTAAGATTCTGCAACAGTCTCTGCTGATACTCCTGCATGCGTGCATCCCTTTCTATGGCAGGAATAATTTCTGCAAATTTACTTTTGTACCGGGGATCTAACAGTGTGGCAACCCAGTAGTCAGGATTATTTCTAATTCTCACAATTCGAGGGTCATGTTGCAGGTAGTGCAGCAAGAAGGCACTCATGTGTGTTGCGCATCCAGGAGCACCAAGTCCCTGTTGTGTTGGTGGCGAGGTAACAATCATGCTTCCTTCCTCTGTCCTCTCCCCCCAACCTCGCACAACAGAAATGTGATCAAGGTCTCCCTCATCTGATGAGTCTTCCATCAGTTCGTCCTCCACTTCTTCCTGGGCCCCTGCACCTTCCTCACTAGTTTGGCTGCTACCATGCGCCCTGGTAAAATCATCTCCCCCACCCTCACATGCCTGCCGCCTTGGTGCTGCCGACCGTCTGGACCTTGCAGATGTTAGCCCTTCCGCATACAACTCCTCCTCCTCTACTTCCTCCACCTCCTCTTGTGCCACCACCTGACTCCGAATTCTGTTTAACATGTGCTCCAGCATGTAAATCACCGGAATAGTCATGCTGATAATGGCATCGTCAGCACTAAACATCTTCGTCGCCATTTCAAAACTGTGCAGAAGGGTGCATAGGTCCCTGATCTGAGACCACTCCTCCAGCGTGATTTGCCCCACCTCTGAATCTCGTTGGCCCAGGCTATACGTCAGAACGTATTGCACCAGGGCTTGTCGGTGCTGCCACAGTCGCTGCAACATGTGCAGAGTTGAATTCCACCGGGTAGGCACATCGCATTTTAGCTGGTGAAGTGGCAGGCCCAACGACTTCTGTAGAGATGTAAGTCGCTGAGCTGCGGGATGCGAACGGCGGAAGTGAGCACACAGCGACCGTGCCCTCTGCAGAAGGCCATCTAGTCTGGGATAGTGGGCTAAAAATTGCTGGACAACCAGGTTCAACACGTGAGCCATACAAGGCACGTGTGTGACATTGCCCCGGCGAAGGGCCGCACCCAGGTTTGCAGCATTGTCGCACACGGCCTTCCCTGGTTTCAGGTCTAGTGGAGACAACCATTCATGAAATTGGTTCTCCAGAGCTGACCACAACTCCTCAGCTGTGTGACTCACATTTCCCAGACATTTCAATGTAAAAACCGCCTGATGACATTGAGCCCTACTGCCAGCATAGTAAGGAGGTGTGCAGGATCCCTTCTGCGCAGTTAGAAAGCTTGTGGCATGACCAGACAGGCTTTGGATGCAGGTGGAAGACCGAGAGGAGGTTGAGGAGGCAGAAGCAGTGGAGGAACTTTGACATAAAGAGGATTGACGCACAACTCGTGGGGACGGCAAGACTTGGACAGCAGCCCCTTGTCCTGCTGTCACCATAGTTACCCAGTGCCCAGTCAGCGACATGTAACGCCCCTGTCCATGCCTACTCGTCCAAGTGTCTGTGGTGAAATGCACCCTGTCACACACAGAGTTTCTCAAAGAAGCGGTGATGTTGTGTGCGACATGCTGGTGGAGCGCAGGCACACCTTTCTTTGAGAAGTAGTGCCGACTGGGCATCTGGTACTGGGGCACTGCGACGGACATAAGGTCTCGAAAATCCTCTGTGTCCACCAGGCGAAAAGGCAGCATTTCTGTAGCCAAGAGCTTGCAGATGGTGAAATTCAACCTCTTAGCTTTCTCATGGCTAGGAGGAAATGGTCTTTTACTTGTCCACATCTGAGGGACCGAGGGCTGGCTATTGTGCTTAGACGGGGTTGATAAGGGTGTCCCCGGCAAACTGCCGGTCTGTGAGGAAGATGCAGGCGGACATGTTAGGTTGCCTTGATCCAAAGGTGGTGCTATCGATGTCGGACAGCGCTCAAGACCAGCTGGTGTTACCACCTCCAAAGAAAATGATGACCTGCCAATCACGCTGGCTGTTGCGGGTAAAGAGGTGGCAGGTCTGCGCCCCAAAACAGGTGTGACTGCTGTCCCCCCAGTCACAGAGGATGAAGAGGCCGCGGATGCACAAGATATGGCAGACGGTGGTTGGCCCGGCCGGCTAGGCCGCATTGTAGCACACTGAGCTTCCCACTGCAACTTATGCTTCATGTCCATGTGCCGGTTCATGCATGAAGTACTCAAACTATGTATTTTTTGGCCTCTACTTAGCTTTTGCTGACAAATGTTACAGATAACACGAGTTGGGTCATCTTTATCGATCTGAAAAAATGCCCAGGCTATGCAAGGCTTAGCACCCATGCGACCTGAAGAGCCACCACGACTTGTGGTGAGAGGCAGAGTTGTGTTTGAGGATGCAGTTGTTGACGTGCTTCCAGTACTACGTCTCTGTCCAGGAAGGCGCAACCTGACCTCGTCATCACTAGCATCTTCCTCCACCTCCTCTGCTGACCTCATCTCTTGGCTGACTGTGGGTTGACAGTAAGTGGGATCTCCGACCTCATCATCATCACCCTGTGCGTTATCACACCCGTCGTCCTCAGAGCCAACCTGTTCCTGCCCTGACAAAAAACTAAAGTTGTCGCTCCAATCAGGTATTTGAGTCTTATCATCGTCTTCCTCATTGTCTCCACCAACAGGAGTTACAGTTTGGGAATGAGGGTCTACATTATGGTCAGAACCTTCTGCGTCTGGTCCTGGATCCGACTCATAAAGATTCTGGGCATCAGTGCAGATCATTTCCTCGTCTGGATTCACAGAAGCGCTGGAGTCGACCTCTGATTCCCAGGCTATAGTATGAGTAAACAGCTCTGCAGACTCAACCATCTGTTCTACCTCATACTCAGACGGGCAGCTGGAGATTTGGGAGCTGTGAGGAAGCAAGTGCGATTTGGGTGACACCTTTGAGGACTGGAGTATTTGTGATGTTGAAGTTGATGTGGAGGAGAGCCCACTTAAAGGAGCACTTGATATCCGTTGAAGCACCTGCTGTTTTTGTGCCTCATCTGGAATTTGTAGCGATTGGCGTGGCCGTAAGAAAGGGATCTTATCACATTGTCCGCTAAAAGAAGTAGACATTTTAGTTTGGCTGGAAGATGGTCTTTCTTCTGCACCTACCCCACGGACACAACCTTTTTTCCCCTTCACAACACGCCTATTCCCCTTTTCACCAGCAGCAGGCCTTTTTCCACTCATTTTGGTGGTTAACTAATTCACAACTCTGGAGTTGTTTGCACAAAAAAACAATGGATGGTAACCGAGCAGAGCTGAGTGGCCAAACTGTGGTATTAGGCCAAAACTATTGGCTGGGTTAGATGCAGAAAAAAATTATTTTTAATTTGCAACCTGATGGAGGTCAGTATAGATGGACTAATAGACCAAGTCCCACACACCGCTAGAAGCCCAAATATTTTTTCAGAGCTAGATGCAGAAAATTTTTTTATTCAATTTGCAACCTGATGGAGGTCAGTATAGATGGACTAATAGACCAAGTCCCACACACTGCTAGAAGCCCAAATATTTTTTCAGAGCTAGATGCAGAAAAAAATTATTTTTAATTTGCAACCTGATGGAGGTCAGTATAGATGGACTAATAGACCAAGTCCCACACACCGCTAGAAGCCCAAATATTTTTTCAGAGCTAGATGCAGAAAAAAATTATATTCAATTTGCAACCTGCTGGAGGTCAGTATAGAAGGACTAATAGAACAAGTCCCACACACTGCTAGAAGCCCAAATATTTTTTCAGAGCTAAATGAAGAAAAAAATTATTTTTAATTTGCAACCTGATGGAGGTCAGTATAGATGGACTAATAGACCAAGTCCCACACACTGCTAGAAGCCCAAATATTTTTTCAGAGCTAGATGCAGAAAAAAATTATTTTTAATTTGCAACCTGATGGAGGTCAGTATAGATGGACTAATAGACCAAGTCCCACACACCGCTAGAAGCCCAAATATTTTTTCAGAGCTAGATGCAGAATTTTTTTTTATTCAATTTGCAACCTGATGGAGGTCAGTATAGATGGACTAATAGACCAAGTCCCACACACTGCTAGAAGCCCAAATATTTTTTCAGAGCTAGATGCAGAAAAAAATTATTTTTAATTTGCAACCTGATGGAGGTCAGTATAGATGGACTAATAGACCAAGTCCCACACACTGCTTGAAGCCCAAATATTTTTTAAGAGCTAGATGCAGAAAAAAAATATTTTTAATTTGCAACCTGATGGAGGTCAGTATAGATGGACTAATAGAACAAGTCCCACACGCTGCTAGAAGCCCAAATATTTTTTCAGAGATAAATGAAGAAAAAAATTATTTTTAATTTGCAACCTGATGGAGGTCAGTATAGATGGACTAATAGACCAAGTCCCACACACTGCTAGAAGCCCAAATATTTTTTCAGAGCTAGATGCAGAAAAAAAATATTTTTAATTTGCAACCTGATGGAGGTCAGTATAGATGGACTAATAGACCAAGTCCCACACACCGCTGGAAGCCCAAATATTTTTTCAGAGCTAGATGCAGAAAATTTTTTTATTCAATTTGCAACCTGATGGAGGTCAGTGTAGATGGACTAATACACCAAGTCCCACACACTGCTAGAAGCCCAAATATTTTTTCAGAGCTAGATGCAGAAAAAAATTATTTTTAATTTGCAACCTGATGGAGGTCAGTATAGATGGACTAATAGACCAAGTCCCACACACTGCTAGAAGCCCAAATATTTTTTCAGAGCTAGATGCAGAAAAAAATTATTTTTAATTTGCAACCTGATGGAGGTCAGTATAGATGGACTAATAGACCAAGTCCCACACACCGCTAGAAGCCCAAATATTTTTTCAGAGCTAGATGCAGAAAAAAATTATATTCAATTTGCAACCTGCTGGAGGTCAGTATAGAAGGACTAATAGAACAAGTCCCACACACTGCTAGAAGCCCAAATATTTTTTCAGAGCTAAATGAAGAAAAAAATTATTTTTAATTTGCAACCTGATGGAGGTCAGTATAGATGGACTAATAGACCAAGTCCCACACACTGCTAGAAGCCCAAATATTTTTTCAGAGCTAGATGCAGAAAAAAATTATTTTTAATTTGCAACCTGATGGAGGTCAGTATAGATGGACTAATAGACCAAGTCCCACACACCGCTAGAAGCCCAAATATTTTTTCAGAGCTAGATGCAGAAAATTTTTTTATTCAATTTGCAACCTGATGGAGGTCAGTATAGATGGACTAATAGACCAAGTCCCACACACTGCTAGAAGCCCAAATATTTTTTCAGAGCTAGATGCAGAAAAAAATTATTTTTAATTTGCAACCTGATGGAGGTCAGTATAGATGGACTAATAGACCAAGTCCCACACACTGCTAGAAGCCCAAATATTTTTTCAGAGCTAGATGCAGAAAAAAATTATTTTTAATTTGCAACCTGATGGAGGTCAGTATAGATGGACTAATAGAACAAGTCCCACACGCTGCTAGAAGCCCAAATATTTTTTCAGAGATAAATGAAGAAAAAAATTATTTTTAATTTGCAACCTGATGGAGGTCAGTATAGATGGACTAATAGACCAAGTCCCACACACTGCTAGAAGCCCAAATATTTTTTCAGAGCTAGATGCAGAAAAAAATTATTTTTAATTTGCAACCTGATGGAGGTCAGTATAGATGGACTAATAGACCAAGTCCCACACACCGCTAGAAGCCCAAATATTTTTTCAGAGCTAGATGCAGAAAAAAATTATATTCAATTTGCAAGCTGCTGGAGGTCAGTATAGAAGGACTAATAGAACAAGTCCCACACACTGCTAGAAGCCCAAATATTTTTTCAGAGCTAAATGAAGAAAAAAATTAATTTTAATTTGCAACCTGATGGAGGTCAGTATAGATGGACTAATAGACCAAGTCCCACACACTGCTAGAAGCCCAAATATTTTTTCAGAGCTAGATGCAGAAAAAAATTATATTCAGTTTGCAACCTGATGGAGGTCAGTATAGATGGACTAATAGAATGATGCTATGCCCAAAAGATTTTACTTCACTAGGTGCAGTAAAAAAATTGGTATTCTATACACAGGTGGTATATCTTGCAACACAGATAGGCTACTCCACTGACTAACACACTCTGCAATAGGCCAAAAAGGATTAGCTTTGCTAGATTCAGCCAAATGCTGTGAAAAAAACTTGCACAGCACTGGCACAGACCTGCCTGGCAAAAACTGATAGGAACTGATGTAACCTAGTCCTGAAAAGGACTCCAATTACAATTAGTCTTTACTCCCACAATCTATCTATTTAAGAGCACAGACCTGCTTGATAAAAGTCGTAGGAAATGCTGTAACCTAGTCCTTAAAAGGACTGCAATCACAACTATTCCCTACTCCCAAGCTATCTGTATATTTGTGCGAAAATTGGCTTGAAATTAACAAGGTATAGCGCACACAGCAACAGCGGTGCCGTCTAACACGCAGCTGCAGCAGTGAGAAAATGGTGGCGACGGGGAAAATGGCTTGGTCTTATAGGGCAAGGACATGTGACATACACTGCCAATCACACATGCCCTTGCTTGTGTGAAAAAAAGCACTTCGCTCCGTGTGTGCGCTGCTGATAGGCTGACAGATTGCACCTCCCCACTGCAAATGCGGGAAAGAGAAAAAAAAATGGAGATCTTCATTGTTCCTGCAGAGATCCATCCCCTGCCCCTCCCCCCGCCCCGCTGTACACTCAAACTGCGTATTAACATTAATTTTCATCATTACTGAGAAAAAATCCAGTTATGATTTTGGTGCACGAACAGTTATCGAACATAACCTCGAACAGCCGAATTTTTCTCAAATTGTTCGTGTTCGCCGACCGGCTCGAACACCGCCCAAAACAGCTCGAATTTGAGATTGGCGAACAGTTCGAGTAGAACAACGCTCATCTCTACTCACAATTAAAGAGGATGCATTGCAGGTGGAGCACGATGAGATGGAGCAAGGAACCATACAGGGAGATGTTACACAGCCCAGCCTTATCTCATCTCAACGTGGATTGGGTGATAATGAGGAGGAGGAGGAAGAGGAGGAGCAGGAGGAACAGGAGCTGTTTTCCTGCGCTACAGAAGGTACTACCCACACAACAGTCATACTGTCTGTTCAGCGTGAATGGCCTGCGGAGGGAGAGAATGAGGAGGAGGACCAGGAGGAGGATGAGGAGGTGGAGAGCATTTACAGTTGTCTTCTTGGTCAGGACAGGGAAGTCTTCGCTCTTGGCAGTCTGGCACACATGGCTGACTTTATGTTCCACTGCCTTTCCTGTGACCCTCGCATTGTACACATTTTGGGCTACAGTAATTACTGGTTGGTCACACTTCTTGACCCATGCTACAAGGAGAACTTTCTATCTCTCCATCCCATTGCAGAGAGGTCCAATAAAATGCTGCAGTACCAGAAGACCCTTGCTGTATAATTATTAAAAAAAATCCCATCTGAAAATGCTGGTGGCAGAGGTCACAGTTTGTTGGACAACCAAGGTGTACAGGCGAGTGAGACACAAATACGATGCAGCAGAGGCAGGGGAACACTGTCAAAGGTCTGGGACATTTTTTGCAGACCCTCCCAGCGCACAGGGCCTGATACTCAGGGTACTCTGACAAGGAGGGAAAAGTTTTGGAAGATGCTGAAGGAGTACCTTGCCGATGATACCAACGTCCTCTGTGATTCTTCTGTGCCTTATAACTATTGGGTATCCAAGCTGGACATGTGGCAAGATCTGGCTCTCTGCGCCTTGGAGGTCCTGGCCTGCTCTACCGCTAGCGTTTTGTCACAGCAGGTTTTTAGTGCAGCTGGGGTATTATAACTGAAAGGCGCATCAGCCTATCAACTGAAAATGCTGACAGGCTGACTCTTATCAAAATGAACAAGGGTTTGATTGGGTCAGACTTCTCAACACCACCGGAAGATAGCAGCGTAACATAAGGTGAAATCCAGTGGGGTTTTTTTTTTGGGTGGGGAGGTCTATTCCCATGCACCTCTTCACACCCAGACACATGGGTATATGCTTCCTTATTTTGTCTATTTTTTGTCACCCTCCTCCTTGTCCTCATCCTCCACCACCTTATGAACAGGGTGACCATCATGCAACACCCACATAATTTTTTTAAGGCTGTTTATGATGCCCGTAGGAAATTTTTTTAGAGGTCTACTGTCACGGGTGTGTCAGCTGTAACAGACAGTCGCTCTGCATATGGCTGCAGAAGGTCACTGCATTTGGCATTGCAGACACCTTCCTAATCTTTATGGCTTTTGGACCCAGTGGCAACCTCCCTCCTGCTCTGATTGACACACACTGGTCGGGGTGTTTATAAACTCTCAGTCTGCTTCAGGGAGTTGCCGCTGATATTCACATTTCCCCTAGTGAAGGCTTGGAGCAATAGCAGTCGGCTAGCTTCCTCTCTGGCGTCCTTGGAAGACGTTTGGTGTTATCTCTCTGGTGTCTGCTCAAGCTAGGTTTACTCACTTTGTTTGTCTCCCTTGTTGTCTTTAGTTTATAGTGGGGACTGACCAGTGCTCACCCTCCTCCTAATCAGGGGCCTGGCTCCAGGGATATATAGGGCTTAGGTTTCCTGCTCGCCGATTGGTGTGGAACCAATATAGAAACAGTGCAGTAGGCAGTGTGTTAATAGATCAGCCTAGGGGTCTCTTCTCCCTCTTTCCCTAGTGTCTGGGCTTCCTTCCCCTCATCCCTTCGTGTTGCACTTAGTCTTTCCCACACTGTGCGTGACACCTACTTCTAACATTCTGTATGTTACGCAGTATGTTCATGTATACCCCCCAGGGATAAATGTTTTTCAGCCCATGCACTTAATGTCTGGGCATTACAACTATAGGTGACCTACTCCTTAATAATGGGAACATTTTTTTTAATAAGAACCTCCTCTACGTCTCTTCAAAGGGGTATTGGAGTGTGTCCAAAGTTTTGGCAGCCCTTACAGTCACTGCATAGGCATTACCACTATAGGAGACCCACTCCTTAATAATTGGAACAGTTTTTTTAATGAGGCCCTCCTCTATGTCTCTTCAAAGGCGTATTGGGGTGCGTCCAAATTTTTGGCAGCCCTTGCAGTCACTGCATATGCAATGATCTTGTAAAAATAGGCTTTGTGACTTTCACAGTCCCTTCTTCATAAATGAAACAGGATGTGTCTGATCATGTCTCACACACCACATGGCCAGATAAGGTAGTAAAATGTTAAAATTACATTCACAGGTGAATGTATTTTTCACCTTTGAAAGCAATGCAAAAGTGCAAAAACGCATCAAAAGCGTTACGTGTGAACATAGCCCAAGGTGTGGAGGAGAATTTTTGTTTTTGGTTATTTATTTTGCCTTATATATGTTCTTTAACATTTTGTTCAGGAAAATCCATTTTGGATTTTTTTTGTATGTTTCATTGTGAGTCCGTAAAAGTGACGTAATACTCCAACAACATTGTTCACAGCAGTGACCTGGGAGTCAGAAATGCTTCAAGGGGTCTTCCCCATGCTGTTCCCATATCATTTGAGCACAGTTTCCATCGATATCGCCAATTTTTAGCCCCCCCCTCCACACATCTGGTGGGGCCGCTGGAAAAATGCTCAAGTTTCCCATTGACTTACATTGGGCTCGTTGCTTGGGTTGAGCACCCGAGCATTACGATTTGCTCGACCTGAGCAACGAGCACCCGAGCATTTTAGTGCTCGCTCATCACTAGTAAAAAAGTCTCTCCACTGATGCCATTTACTTCCACTTTAGATCAGATGATAAGTGGCATTAATATCTAGCAAATGTAATACAATAAAAAGTTATTACAAATATAATTGTTTTGGGAAAACCTGTTTAAATATAAATGTAATTTATAATATAATACTGATGGGTCTTGTGCACTCCGTACATACAGACAACAGAATATTAGTTTTAGATCGCAAAATCAATACAAGAGAAATGTCAGTGATGAAAATCAGTTAAAAAAAACAGATACAAAGTTTATGATAAAGAAGGAAAATTAAAAACTCATCATATATTACTGTACGGTGGACTTTAAAATCAAACCTTTAAGCATTGCATTAAATTTAAAATGCGTTGGGAATATTTAAAGGTTTATTCCATTAAAAATAATAATAATAATGTTGTTAGTGGTCAGTGAGGTGGAGAACCCATATTTTTTTCATATTAGCAAACCTGTAGAACTCAACAATGTGTCCAAACATTTGGCATGTTAGCCATACCATCTTAAAGGTACCATTGTTTATTGCACTTTACTTATACAGCAGTGTTCCCCAACTCTAGTCCTCAAGAGCAACCAAAAGATCATGTTTTCAGGATTTCCTTAGTATTGCAAAAGTGATATGGGCAATACTAAGAAAATTTTATGATCTGCAAAAAGTACTAAGGAAAGAAAGGGGAAAGCTATCACTACAGTAAGACTAAGCTGAATCCCTATGATGTAGCGGGCTGCCTGTTCCTAGCGAACAGACCCACCTTAGTCCTCGGCTAGTCTGAAAGAAGATCTAAAGCTTAAAGGGGAGGGGCCCCTAAAAGAACTAAGGACTGGAACAAAAATGGGACACCTCCTAAACAGAGAAGCTGTTGCAGAACACAAAAATATAAACTGACAAAGAGGTACTAGAGGTCCCAGAAGGACCAAGCAAACTGACAGAGAAAGGCACAGAAGCACCTGGCTAGCAAAACTGCTGTTTGTTTTTTCCATCTTGTGTTTTGCGGTCACGTGACCATCTGCCTTTATATTCCAGCTCCTCCCTTTTGGCTGTGCTGGACTTCAGTGTTGTTTGACTGTTTTTCAAGCCACGTGCTTCTGTGCCTTTCTCTGTCAGTTCCCTTGGTCCTTCTGGGACCTCTAGTACCTTTTTGTCAGTTTGTCTTTTTGTGTTCTGCAACAACTTCTCTGTTTAGGAGGTGTCCCATTTTTGTTCCAGTCCTTAGTTCTTTTAGGGGCCCCTCCCCTTTAAGCTTTAGATCTTCTTTCAGACTAGCCGAGGACTAAGGTGGGTCTGTTCGCTAGGAACAGCAGCCCGCTACATTGTAGGGATTCAGCTTAGTCTTACTGTAGTGATAGCTTTCCCCTTTCTTTCCTTAGTACTTGTTGTAGATCATAACAGTAAGTCCAGCACAAAAAAACTAAAGGAAAGAAATTCGGAGATCTGTATGGCTTCCGTCCAAGTTTTGGCTCAACTCTTGCAGGGATTGTCTCTGGAGGTGGCCGAGCTCCAGCAACACATGAGTTCTGGAGCGCATTTTGTGGAACCCAAGATAGGACTGCCTGATTTTTTTTATGGTAAACAGCAAGATTTTTTTCCTTTAAAAATGCTTGTTTGTTATATTTTCGTTTGAGACCAAGGTCCTTTGGGAATGAATCACAGCACATTGGTTTTATTATGTCACTTTTGAGCAATGGACCACAGGGGTGGGCCTTTTCTCTCCAACCTAATGATCCATGCTTAAAGTCTGTAGAAGAATTTTTTTCGCTATGGTTCTATTATATGACGATCCTGAGTGAATCTCATCTGCTGAGGCAGAACTCAGGCGTTTGAATCAGGGGTCAGGTGATGTCGAAAATTATTGCACACACTTTAGAAGGTGGGCTTCAGAAGTCAAATGGAATGATCCTGCTCTGAAATGTCTATTTCTTGCTGGTCTGAGTGAAAGGGTTAAGGATTTGCTAATTGAAGCACCTGGCTAGCAAAACAGTCAAACAACACTGAAGTCCAGCACAGCCAAAAGGGCGGAATATAAAGGCAGATGGTCACGTGACCGCAAAACACAAGATAGAAAAAAAACAAACAAGAGGGTTCTAACAGAAAATCCTAAAACCATGAATGATTTGATGGTGGCTTTTGAGGACTGCAGTTGGGGAACAATGTTATACAGATAATTTAAATAAATGACGGTTGGAAGAAGTCTATTAGAAGAGACTTTGGGCATTGGTGGGAGTCTCAACTCACTGATTTCAAAACTGTTAGTTTAAAAGCTGATCACATGTCTGTCTGTCTATCTATCTATCTCATCTATCTTATTATCTATCTATCCAACTATTTATCCATTTATTTATCCATCTATCTGCAAATGTTTGGAATTTCATGATTTTTTTTATTTCTCCACATTTAATATGTCTGACAATTATTTTTTTGAATTGAATGTGACTTAGAACAAACACTATTGATCCTTAATAACTTCCTTAAATAGCACATATAGAAACACATACACTATACTGATAATCAGGACTTCCATCAGGAATTTCATGGCCTCATACTTGCCAAAATTTTCAGGCCCCCTTGAGACTCCGCCCAGGCTTCACCCCAACTCCTCCTCCACTCCTGGAACATTCCACAGTCCCACCGTCCACTCTTGGAAAAACTCCACTTCTGCACCACGTCCTCACCAATCACACATTAATAGTTTCCATCGAACACCAGATCACATACATAGCCATCAGCTTTTGCTTTGGCCAAAAGATAAGCCACCACCATAACAAGGAGATTCTTTTGGCTGGGTCCTACTCTACACTAACCTATTAAACATTTCTTAACTAATTTTAATTAATATATTAATTTCTTAATATATCCAATACTATTTTTAGGTTTATTTTTATTTATTTTTCTTTAAAGGAATGTGTCACATACATTTTTTAAACTAATTGAAACCAGATTGTGATAATTTTTTTATAATCTGTATTTCTGATTGCAGATTATTGTATTCTGTTTTCTGTACATTTTTGAAATCTGCTTTTGGTTGAAGATACGCTATGTGAACAGGCCCTAATAATTATCCCATATATTCTGTATTGGGGATAAGTATTAGGTTACTAGAATATCCACTTTAAGCAAGCAACTGTACCTTATTGGAGGCAGACAGGCAGCAGTCAGTAGGGTTGAACTTAGTAGTACTAAGTAGTTTGCAGGCAGAGATGGCCTCCAACTTCACACTGCAGGAGCAGGGAGAAGGACACAAAAAGAATAGCGGGTGGGTGGGCCAGGGGGTGGGCGAATGGGAGTTCAGATAGGGGAATGGGAGGTTGGATGGGCAAGGGGGCAGACGATACCTCAACACTTTCGGGTCCTCCACTCCTAGATATAATGTGCAGCAAGGGCCCAGGGCACACTGGCAGCTTAGTAACAGAGGGTGGGCCAGCAGCATCTGACATCACTGATGTCAGATACGGCCGGTCCCCTCTGCTTCGGCCATACAATGTAAGTAGCTGCGGCTGAGAGTGACTGGGGCCCGGGGCTTAATAAAGCAAAGTAAAGTAATTAGACCGGTTCTTGGTGTGCCATGCAGTCTGCCAGGCAGTTTATAGAGTGGCTTGGCTTTGTGGCCTCAGCGCAAGCTGCACAGTGTGTCTTACCCAATCCGAGCCCTCCCCCGTTGCTTCTGCTCACCTGGCCCCATACACCAGAAATTACAGATTTGCCCTGATGGCGGCCCTGCTTATAATTATCCATTATTTTGATCCAGTTTCACACTCTGGATAAAAAAAAAATTAAAACTGAGTTGTGAAATAAAAAATCACCCTATTCTTCTAGATCTAAGGGGTAACGTTTCTCCTTGTGGAGAGTGATATACCGACTCTGACATGTCAAGGTAGGGAGGCTTATTCGCCGTGCAATGCTCCTCTGGGAAACTTAATATGCAAATTGCCTCTTCAGAGAAAAAGAGGACTTGAACTCTATAGCGCCACCTATTAGAAGCAGCAATCCTACAAGTCACAATCAACCCTTTAACGAGTCGTGCAATATGACTTAGTATAAAAGCCAAATCAGAATCTCAATTTGCAGACACGCTGTTTCGGGCTGTTGGCCTAATATGACTTATCCTAAGTCACGACACGTTAAAGGGTTGATTGTGACTTGTAGGATTGCTGCTTCTAATAGGTGGCGCTATAGAGTTCAAGTCCTCTTTTTCTCTGAAGAGGCAATTTGCAGATTAAGTTTCCCAGAGGAGCATTGCACGGCGAATAAGCCTCCTTACCTTGACATGCCGGAGCCGGTATGTCACTCTCCACAAGGAGAAACATTACCCCTTAGACCTCAGTCCAGAGCCTCTCATCTAGCCAAATCAGTTCTCATAGAAACACCGTGTCTGCAAATTGAGATTCTGATTGGCTTTTATCCTAACTCATATTGCAAGACTCGTTATAGGGTTGATTGTGACTTGTAGGATTGCTGCTTCCAATAGGTGGCGCTATAGAGTTTAAGTCCTCTTTTTCTCTGAAGAGGCAATTTGCATAATACTATTCCTCTATACACATATATTATTAGTCAATAGACATCTAGCACATTGACAAAATTGCAGAACTTTGTGAACAGTGTAACAATAGAACAATGTGGTTTCTGAGAATCACATGGCGTTATAGTTTATTTTTTATATTTGTTCATTTTTGACATTGACATATCAGCAGATTCATGAAGTTAGAATTTCTGTAAAAACTTCTGAAGCATTGCTAACATGCAGAAAACTGTCCATCTGTAGTAATGTAGCTGGCAGCAACTGCTGTCCGTGGTCCTGAACTTGTTCATTGTTTTCAGCTACAAAAATCCTCCTACGGATACTAAATGTGTTCCTCAGTGTATAGATTTAATTACAAATTACTAAGAAAAATTTGTTATTCTATGTACCATCTGAATATTTAAGGAGATTTGTTTTTAATGAGTAACAATTATTTTACTTTTTATTTTATAAATCAATTGTACACATGAAAATAAGAAACTTTGTAATATATCTTATCAGAGAAATCTGATTCTTTCTCCTCCTGGACTGATGTTTCACTCTCAATTTATGGGTGAAATCTGTATTCAGTGAAGACAGATTACACTGTTCTAAAGCCAAATTGGCTCAGAGACGAAAACAGTTGAACTTAACTATTTCTGTGGTGCTCAAAATGAATATGATGCTTACATTTGCTGATTGGTATTAATTTTCAAGATTTAGAGGAGGTTCTAATTACTTATGACACCAATCATGCAGGCTTATAGAAAAATTGCATCTTTATTATTTCATCATCATTATTGCATTGTTAGTAGCTAGTCTATTACATCATCTATTTAGTTATTGAGCCTTCAGTATTCTATGATCTTAAGATGACCAATCAAAAAATGCCAACTCGGCTCCCATGGCATAATCCTGATTACAGCTGCATCACCTACTTTTAAAAATGCTCTCCGTGTAAAGTATACAGTTTTAGAACTTCTTAGCTTAGTTTCTTAGCATAGTGACATGTTTCTATATGTTTTTTTCAGATATGCCTCATTCTTGCATTAACAAAGCGGATAGTTTTTGCTACATATGCAGAGAAGTCACTTTTGCATCACAAAGGTGAAACTTGGCTACCATGATAAGGAAAGCCTACAAACTTTAGTTTTGCTGCAAAATAGGAGATCAGGGCATGAGTTGGGCTCCACACATATGCTGCAATAGATGTGCATCACATCTTATCAAGTGGTTGCATGTAAAGAGGCAATCTATGCCTTTTGCAATCCCAATGATCTGGAGAGAGCCAACACTACAAATTGCTATTTCTGCATGATGCCCCTCATTAGAAAAGTAGTTTCAAGGAAGAAGAAGAAGTGGACTTTACAGCATTCAAACATTCCATCTGCAATACGCCCATTTCCACATACAGAAGAACTCCAAAAGCACCAGAAACATTTTCAGTCCAGTCAAGTGAGGAAGAAGAGGGCGCATGGTGTCATGAAGCATCTTCCTCTCATGACCCAGACTTACTGTCAGCAACCTTAACTGAACCACAACTTATAACACAAAGGGAACTGAAAGATATTGTTAGAGATTTGGATGTGCCCAAGAGTAATCCTGAGCTATTAGGTTCCAGGTTACAGCAGTGGAATTTCCTAGCGGGCGATGTTCAGATTTCGTTGTTCCACAACAGTGATAAAGATCTTGTTCAATACTTCTTCATGGAGGGCGATCTTGTGGCATGCAATAACATCAACAGTTTAATGCAAGCTCTGAAGAAAAGTCATAATCCAGATAAATGGAGGCTTTTCATCGATTCGTCCAAAACAAGTATAAAAGCCCTCTTGTTACATAAAGGCAATGCGTTAACTTCAATTCCAGTAGGCTGTGCAGTACACATGAAAGAAACATATGACAACATGAAACACCTGTTGAGGTGCCTGAAGTATGACAAACATTTGTTGCTCTTCTGTAGTGACTTAATGGTGGTTGCCCTCTTACTCGGTCTCCAGAGAGGTTACACAAAGTACTGCTGCTTTCTGTCTGAGTGGGATCGTCGTGCAAGAGAATATCACTACAATAAGAGACTGGCCTCTCCGACATTTACTTCAGCCAGGAAAGAGTAAAAATGTCCTGCATCCAGAACTTGTTGACCCACATAAAATGTTGTTACCACCTTTGCATATCAAGCTGGGCCTAATGAAGAACTTTGAAAAGGCAATGGATAAAAATTCAAAGGCATTCCAAAGTTGAGTGAAGCAAAGATAAAGGAAGGAGTCTTTACTGGACCTCAGATTTGTAAGCTTCTTCAAGATGAGGAGTTTCTTTGTTTGTTACAGGGCAAGGAAAAGGCTGCATGGGTAGCATTTGCATTAGTGGTAACTAATTTTTTGGTAAACTCAAGAGAAGATAACTATGAAGAGTTGGTTGAAAATCTTCTCAAAACATAAAACATATAAGGATCTTGGCTGTAACATACTCTTAAAGATTCATTTCTTACATTTGCATCCAGACTTCTTTCCACCAAACTGCGGAGCAGTGACAAATTTCACCAAGATATTGCGGCTTTGGAAGAAAGATATCAAGGAAAATGTAATCCATCAATGCTTGCAGATTGCTGTTGGACAATTGTAAGAGATGATCTGATGCAGGAGTACAAGAGACAAGCAAAAAAGAGTTGTCACTGATTGAGGACCAAACTTTGTAGTGCAACTTCTATAACTGTTTACAATTCACAATAGTGTTTACACAGGTTTTGGTTAATTGAATTGTTGCTAAGTTTCCTCTAAATAAATATCAGAAAATTGAAATAAAATATTTTGCATCTTTTTTTTTTCTTTTAATCTTCTTTTTATTAAGATTTTTAACAGTGGATACAATAAAAGTTACATACAGGTGTATGTAAGTTATCAGGGAGAAAGAAAATAAAATGCTCAATCATACATATTAATAACCATATTAATCGAAATCAAGAAGGCATGACCCGTATGAGGAAAATCAAATCAAAGCAACATTTTTTGAACAAGTCAACAAAGAATTCAGAAAATGTGAGAAGTACAAAGGAGGGAAAGAATTAGAAGGGTGGGAGGGGTCATCGTCCAGTACCATCTTAACCTTATAAGATAACAAATATAGTGAGAGCGAACGGGTTAAACAATATTATGAACAGGGCGTTATCAAAAGATGGGTTAAAGAATAATCAGAGAGGAGGGGTTTGTAAAGAGTCACCAGGGGGTCCAGACTTCTGTAAAACGTATAAGTCTCCTGAGTTCCCAACTCGATAGTTCTTCAAACCTGTAAATTTGTTCCACCTTCAATTTCCAGAGAGAGACAGTAGGTAAAGTATTGTATTTCCAAAAAGTAGTAGGGATCAGGATTCTGGAGGAGGCCAGAAGGTGTCTGAGGAGGATTAGCTTGATTTTTGGTATTTTTATCTGGGAAAAGGTGTAAAAGACAAATTTTGGAGTAGTGGTGAACTGTGTTTTGAGGATCTGGTTTACAATGGGTGTGATATCGAGCCAATATGGTTTGATTTTTGGACATGTCCACCACATATGGTAATAAGTACCCACATCAGAGAAGCATCTCCAGCACATTGAGCTGTAATCTTTGTCAAAGTTATGAAGTTTAGCTGGGGTCACATGTTACTATATTTTACCCATTTTCTTGCATTTGAATACATTTTGAGGAGCATTTAGGGGCAAGGAGGATTTTATCTATTTCCAAAGTTGAGAAAGATCTATTTAGGTTTGATTCTCATCTGGACCAGAATGGGAACTTATTAGGCATGAATAGGAAGATTATCTGTTTATATAATGTCACTACTGTTTTTTTCTGTAATTTTATCTGGGCCAGAACAGTCTCAAAGTTTGTTAGTTGTCTGTTCGAGTCCTGATTGTTTGCGATGGATTTAAAGAGGAGTGTGAATTTTTGGAGGTGGAGTGGGTTTAAAGAGGTGATGTTTAATAGTATATTCTGCAACTTTATATTTGCAAAAAAAATAATGTTTTAAAAGTACTGAAACTTTTATGCATTAATTATAAGTAGCAGCAAAAGAAAAACTCTTCGATATCATAGAAACAAGAGCCAACTAAAAATTGTCATTGTCAGGTTTGAATTCAGGTCAAAATCATTAAGAAATGGCTCATATCATAATTGAACAATTATCCCATTATTGAGATAGGAGAGGAAAGTTGGTGCTTTTATAATTATAGAATTTTATGGAGGGAGGAGCTGGAGGCAGACACACACATTCTGCTGCAAGTTCTCCTGACACTTACAGTTCCCCATAGAACTTCACGAGCACCAACTGTCATCTCCTGTCTCAGTAATGTGAAATTCTGTGTCCACTGAAGTCAGAATTAATCCAGGAATTGCAGAAATTGAGAATCTTGAGAATGAATGATCAGTCTAGGAGGACAAAGAAGCAGATTTCTCTGAAAATATATATCACAGTATATGATATATTACTGCAGATCTACATGCCATATATATATATATACATACAGATATATGTATATATATCTATATGTATATGTGACTAATAGAGAACTAATTGTAATAAATATAATGACCTGCGGTGTATTACTGGCACTGTGCTTAATATGACAATAACATTGCCGGCTTTCTGTGGATCGCTCAGTATCCTCTGAAGCACACATGGCTCGCTTACCCAATACACACAGTATCTTAAAATGAAGAAGGCCCTACTTCTCATTTGCAGCAGGCACTGTTACCATGGCGATCAAGCAGACTACCCCTGACAGCTGAGCATAACAATGTGTTCTGACAGGTGGAAAACTCATTTAGAAGAAAGCAGTCTCTCTAAAATGTTAGCATTTTAATACAAATTTACACTATCTTCCAACTTTATTTCAAGTGCATTACAGCAACATTCAGTTTAAAGCTTCTGCAAAGCTTATCATGATCAATGTCCAAAGATATACATTTTCCAGAAAACCGAGTCCATTAGTGATGCAGGGATGACACGGGATTTTTTTCATTAGATATCAGGTAATACACACGTGTCTGATAAATCTGTACAATGTAAGGAGGTGTCCTAAGAGGAAAACGGTCTGATAGATAGATAGATAGATAGATAGATAGATAGATACATAGATAGATAGATAGATAGATAGATATGAGATAGATAGGTATGGGATAGATAGATAGATAGATAGATGAAAGATAGATAGATAGATAGATATATGGATAGATAGATAGATGATAGATAGATAGATAATATATAAATAGAGATAGATAGATAGATAAATATGAGATAGATAGGTATGGGATAGATAGATATGTGGATAGATAGATAGATAGATAGATGATAGATAGATAGATAGATAGATAGATAGATAGATAGATAAATATGAGATAGATAGGTATGGGATAGATAGATAGATAGATAGATGAAAGATAGATAGATAGATAGATAGATATATGGATAGATAGATAGATGATAGATAGATAGATAATATATAAATAGAGATAGATAGATATGGGATAGATAGATATGTGGATAGATAGATGATAGATAGATAGATAGATTGATAGATAGATATATAGATAGATAGATAGATAGATAGATAGATAGATAGATGATAGATGATAGATAGATAGAAGGATAGATAAATAGATAGATAGATGATAGATAGATATGGGATAGATAGGTAGATAGATAGATATGTGGATAGATAGATGATAGATAGATAGATAGATAGATGATAGATAGAAGGATAGATAGATAGATGATAGATAGATATGGGATAGATAGATCGATAATAGATAGATAGAGATAGATAAATAGATAGACAGATAGATGATAGATAATAGATAAATAGATAGTAGATTTATATATATATATATATATATATATATATATATATATATATATAGATGATAGAGAGATAGTTAGATAGATAATAATAATAATCTTATTTATATAGCGCCAATATATTCTGCAGCACTTTACAATTCAGACAATTTACAACATTATCGGCGCTGTCCCCATTGGGGCTCACAATCTACATTCCCTATCAGTATGTCTTTGGAGATAGATAGATAGATAGATAGATAGATAGATAGATAGATAATAGATGAGAAATACAGATGGAATCTTAGATTTGGCATCATCCCAAAATCGCTGTATAGTACAAGGACCAGGCTAATGAGCAGCCTTTGGAGCAAGATTGTATAGAACAATAGTATGCATTTTTCGGGCTTCAGCTGCCATGTTTTCTTTGTTCTCTTCTTAGCAGACAGAAGCGGCACTTAGTGTGGCATTTTGCTGTAGCCCGTCCTAACAGAGCCTACTTTGTGTGAACTGATTTAACCTACTAGATCCTATTATGTCCAGTGTGTGGAATGATAGCAGACACATTGTGGAAGATCTATAAACTGATTCATTAACTGTCTGAAAGTTTCTTTGTTTCTAAAATCAGCCTATCAAAGTTCAGCTTACATTTTAACAAAAATTGTAAAACAAATGAAAGCTGAGCTCTGATTGGCTGCTAAAGGCAACAAATGACACTTTTATTTTTACACAGTTTTGATAAATGAGGTTAACTCCTTTACATTCTACACTGGTCTGTGCTGACTTCTGCTGGGAGAGGAGCCGTACTGTCGCCATAGTAAAGTAAAAACAGAAGAACAATTGTTTGATATGTGTTTCCTTAGGCCAAGTGGGAAACACAGCCCTGATCTCACTGCACATCAGTCACAATATGACACATCATTGGAAAATGGCGGCAATAAGTCACAAAATACAAGGTATTCGCTTACAGCAATGAAACGATTTTACACTGGCCAACACAGAAAAGTCAGGTGTTACAGATCTCAAACGGCTATAGAGAATGAAGAACCCAGGGCAAAGAGACAAGCGGGATTACAGCTCTGTATCTGTCTGCTTCATTATGGTCTCCACAGGGGGCAAACAACACTTCATAAAAACATTGCACATTTTATTCTACTCTGAGCAAGCCGCGCTTTGGTCCTTCAATTGAGCAAAATCAAATATATATACTGTGTTCCCAAAGAATGAAGGCATGGCTCTCAGAAGGTGTGTCATATATATATATATACAGTACAGAGCAAAAGTTTGGACACACCTTCTCATTTAAAGATTTTTCTGTATTTTCATAACTATGAAAATTGTACATTCACACTGAAGGCATCAAAACTATGAATTAACACATCTGGAATTATATACTTAACAAAAAAGTGTGAAACAACTGAAAATATGTCTTATATTCTAGGTTCTTCAAAGTAGCCACCTTTTACTTTGATGACTGCTTTGCACACTCTTGTCATTCTCTTGATGAGCTTCAATAGGTAGTCACCGGAAATGGTCTTCCAACAATCTTGAAGGAGTTCCCAGAGATGCTTAGCACTTGTTGGCACTTTTGCCTTCACTCTGCGGTCCAGCTCACCCCAAACCATCTCGATTGGGTTCAGGTCTGGTGACTGTGGAGGCCAGGTCATCTGGCGTAGCACCCCATCACTCTCCTTCTTGGTTAAATAGCCCTTACACAGCCTGGAGGTGTGTTTGGGGTCATTGTCCTGTTGAAAAATAAATGATGGTCCAACTAAACGCAAACCGGATGGAATAGCATGCCGCTGCAAGATGCTGGGGTAGCCATGCTGGTTCAGTATGCCTTCAATTTTGAATAAATCCCCAGCAGTGTCACCAGCAAAGCACCCCCACACCATCACACCTCCTCCTCCATGCTTCACGGTGGGAACCAGGCATGTAGAGTCCATCCGTTCACCTTTTCTGCGTCGCACAAAGACACGGTGGTTGGAACAAAAGATCTCAAATTTGGACTCATCAGACCAAAGCACAGATTTCCACTGGTCTAATGTCCATTCCTTGTGTTCTTTAGCCCAAACAAGTCTCTTCTGCTTGTTGCCTGTCCTTAGCAGTGGTTTCCTAGCAGCTATTTTACCATGAAGGCCTGCTGCACAAAGTCTCCTCTTAACAGTTGTTGTAGAGATGTGTTGCTGCTAGAACTCTGTGTGGCATTGACCTGGTCTCTAATCTGAGCTGCTGCTAACATGGGATTTCTGAGGCTGGTGACTCGGATAAACTTATTCTCAGAAGCAGAGGTGACTCTTGGTCTTCCTTTCCTGGGGCGGTCCTCATGTCAGCCAGTTTCTTTGTAGCGCTTGATGGTTTTTGCAACTGCACTTGGGGACAGTTTCAAAGATTGCCCAATTTTTCGCACTGACTGACCTTCATTTCTTAAAGTAATGATGGCCACTCGTTTTTCTTTACTTAGAATTTGTATTATGGCAAGAAAAAAGCAGCTAACAGTCTATTCAGTAGGACTATCAGCTGTGTATCCACCTGATTTCTGCACAACACAACTGACGGTCCCAACCCCATTTATAAGGCAAGAAATCCCACTTATTAAACCTGAAAGGGCACACCTGTGAAGTGAAAACCATTTCCGGTGACTACCTCTTGAAGCTCATCAAGAGAATGCCAAGAGTGTGCAAAGCAGTCATCAAAGCAAAAGGTGGCTACTTTGAAGAACCAAGAATATAAGACATATTTTCAGTTGTTTCACACTTTTTTGTTAAGTATATAATTCCACATGTGTTAATTCATAGTTTTGATGCCTTCAGTGTGAATGTACAATTTTCATAGTCATGAAAATACAGAAAAATCTTTAAATGAGAAGGTGTGTCCAAACTTTTGGTCTGTACTGTATATATATATATATATATATATATATATATATGAGATCAAAATGATATGTGATAAGTCAGAACATTATTATTATTCTCACTTGTAGACAGATGTTCTAATCAAGGGAAAACTAAGGCCCCGATTCATTCTTTTTTTTGTTCTTCCCTTTTTTTAGTTTTTTTTTTCTTTACTTTCTTTTTTTTTGTGCTAATGGATTTTGTGCCAAATATATCAAACTGTTTTGGATTAATTGGTTAAAATTCAAAGATGCTTATTTTTTTTATTCTTTTGCGCCTTTTAAGTATAAAAATGTCACATGATCCTTTCTACAACCTTTAAAATGTTGCACGTTAGTCTTCAACTGCGCAAAAGAAAATACAGACAAATTTTATACTGTGCTAGGGTACAACTGCACAAAAATTATTTTGTGACATTTCAAAGGTTTTCAAAAAGTCCCATCAAATGTTGAATTTTATAAACACTTCACTTTTTTAGCCCTTACTTTGTAATTCTGAGTTACTAAACTTAGAATTACAACATGGGACAACTTGGTTCTAGTCACCACGAATGCCAAATTTTATACCAGGGAATGAATCTCAAAATAATAACTATCAATTTTAAAATATTTACTAAACTTACAGACTGATCTCCAATCTCCATCATCATTTTTGTTATGGCTTACCACTCAGCTTAAATGCATCCACTAAGCCACCGGTCAAGGTTAAAAACATAGGTGAAGGGTGATGGCCAGTGCCAAGGATCTGGACCAGGGGTGGGGAACCCCAGGCCCGTGGGCCGTTTACGGCCCTCAATGACCTTTTATTCAGCTCCAGGCAGATTCCCAGGAACCACAGTGCTTGGGCTGGCAGCTATATTATGACAGCCGCTGGCCCATTAATTTCTTCTTGCTCTGAGAGCATGCTCACACAGTGTTCACTACTGAATACTGAGGCGCATGTAATTAAAGATTATGTCCTGAAGCCAGTGCCAGCATCACTCCGTACTTTGTGGGCAGAGTTAGCACACAGTTTGTATGGCTCCCGAAAGGTAGTATATTTATCCAAATGGTCCTTGGCAGAAAAAAGATTCCCCACCCCTGATCTGGACAATAGGCTAGCATAGAATAGCATAGAATAGACCAGAAGACACAGAGCCAGGAGTGCAGACAAACTCAGGAGAGGCTTAATGTAGTAGGTAGATGAAACTTAAAGAAACACAGGAGTTAACAAAGATGATATCAGTGAAAGTCTCTAAATTTCAGTTTGTAATGCGTACAGCACACAATGGGTTAATCAGCAGGTCTGAGGAACAGTAGATGCAAGTTGTAGGTAGAAACCACAGGAGTTTGCAGAGATGATTGCAGCATAATGTGATTAGTCTCTAAATGACAGTCTTTAATGCTTACAGCAGACAATGGATTAATTAGTAGGTCTGAGGAACAGTAGATTCAAGTAGCAGAATCCAAAGGACTTTGCAGTAATGATGGCAGCTGAACGAAGTGGATGGTGGCAATCTCCAATGAAAAACGGCAAGTGAACATAAAACTGACTGAATACTCAGACACCACATGTGTGTCTAACTTGACCTTAAAAAGGCCTTAGATGATGATATCAGTGAGTCACACTGAGCAACTGGTAAATCCCAATGTGGAGCACATCAAAGGACAGTGGCCATAAGGAAAATGAGCGGAGTCCGACCTTGGAGTGAAGACAGGTGCGTAAAAATTGTTGCATGTTCCCCACCAATTATTTTGTATATTTATACCTGTTGACATGATGTCCTTTGTGATGTGCCAGATGGCCATACAAATTATTTTTACGCAACAGAGGTGATGTTCTGGTGTGTCTCCACTATGGATGACATGTCACCCGTATGAAGAGACAATAGGAGTTTTTTTAGGATGCTTGAACCCGGCAATGGGGGATCTGCGTGAATCCAATTTTAATTGCATAATAATCACTTTTATTATCATTGTACACACAGAACAAAGTCTGAATATCTCCAAAAGGGGATAGATAGGCAGACAGACAGACAAAGAGAGAGATAACTATAGATAGATAGATAGATAGATAGATAGATAGATAGATAGATAGATAGAATATGTCTGGAATGTGATATTTTCTGGATCATTTTTGTACTCTATCATTGCTTTGTGTAATATTATTTTTTACAGAGGCATCAGGTTGGATAATCACTTAAAGACAGATGGCATTTTGTCTTAGTTCCAGAAAAGAGAAATGATTCTAGTAGATGTGCTGGTTTAATAGAAAAAACTGTGAGTTAAGGACAAGGTAAAGACAGAAGCATCTGTCAGTTTCTGCATGCCAGATTTCAGACACGGACAAACTAATGTTTCTACAGGAAAAAAAAAGTAAGTTAAGACTATTACCAATATGTGTCAAAAAGATTGTATGTGATAGCTACACCAGAGCAGATGTCCCATAGTTCCTGTTTGAATTTCGCAACTGGTGTGTGAGTTTTTGGATGAGAGACCTATTTAGCACAGCTTGCTGGAAGTATGTTCATTACAGAATTGTTATTTTCCTGGAAACAATGAGATGGAAAATGTGGAGCTAATTTGATTTTCTGCCTCCCAGGCTGTCATTCTTATTTAGTTATTTTGGAGAAAGATTGCCATCCGGTTTGATCCCATTTTGTATCTTCCAAGGCTGGTGGTGGCATCCATGGAGTATAAAGAGAATCTGTTGAAAGGAAATGACCTATTGCAATTTTTATGTTAAACATATTTTTAAAAAATATATTATTTTTTACATTACTATTTATACTTAAAAAAAGATCCTACGGTATTGCAGTTTTTACATTAGCCACTGATCCTCCAGTATAGGCTGAAATTTCTGGTTTTGTAGAGAATGCTTTTCAGTTTAAGCTGTGTACTCTAGGTAAGTATCAGCAGAGTCATTTCATTATCATCAGAGTGCATGCAATGAGAGCAACAGCTCTAAAGATAACAGCAGACGACATCAATGTGAAGAAGATGATTAACCCAATTCATCTCCTTGTCCCTCATCCCACTTCCCGAGTAGTGGCTACTAAAAAATAAAGCATGCCCTCAGCACATTATCATTGTCAGCTGGTCAATTTCTTTTTACTTGCTATGAATTATTTCTCTGCGGTTGCTGTTCACTGTTCAGGGCAATATGTCTATCATTTACATCTGTCCACAGCTGGAGATGGTAACACCTGATAGGTGGGGGTATCGGGTATCAGACCCCCACCAATCTGATATTGATAACTTATCTCAAAGATAGATCATCAAAATAATAGTAGTGGAAAACAGTGGATTTTTAAATACTCATTGGTCTATTTGTTGTTTCCGGCAATGAACAATTACAAGTGCTCACTGCTCTTGATGGATTTTGGCTTTTGGACGTTTAGGATTTTTTTTCTCTTTTTCTTCCCTTGTGTGTATCATGAAAAATAAAATGTATTCTAGTAACAGCAAATCAGAACTTTTGAGATAATATAGGCTATCCTCAAAGTTGCTGATATCTTTTTATGAGGTTATACAATCTTTAAAATTTGGACTATGCTTAATATAGGCCATCAGTATTATGTCAGTGGGGTCTTGAATTTTGACATTATGCACCTGTAAGCTGATAGAAGCATTAAGGAGGCTGCAGAGTTCACATAAGCCATATAACCTCAAGAAATAGCTGTCCGGTGGGAGGAGAGGTGGTGCCAAGACTCACAGTCCACCCTTCCGACAATAAGAAGACAAAATAGGAGCGCTCCATGGTGAAGTAAGAAACAGAGAAGAGTAGATGGAATTGTCACCTGTTGGAGTTGCGCAGGTCAGGCATGACTCTGATAAGAGTAGTAGTTAAGTGGTTTTTCTCGTATAGACTGCGACTCCACCTGTCAAAGCTAACAAAGTGTCTCATTATAACAAGTGCAAAGCAAAAAATAAGTGGTGGGTGCTGTCATGATGAAGACAAAAATGAGAAAAACAACAAACATTTATTAAAAGACAGCAACATGCTTCAAAATTGATCTGATCTCTTCCTGAGGATATCATATAAAGAAGTATATAAAATAGCTTATAAAGGAAGTTGTGATCCAAGGGAATCACATGTCCCACCCACTGGGGAATATCAAAACCCAGACACACAATAGAACAACATGTGAATAAATTATAATCTTAATACAAAAAAAAAGAAAGAAAATTATACATAATCTCTAATGAAAAAAGCAAATAAATGTGAAAAAAAGATTTTTAGCCCCAAAACACATATTTACGTAAGAAAAGGAAAATTATCAAAGGAGCACCCCTGAACAGTTTGGTGAACTCTTAAATAGGGATGAGCGGATCCATGGAACTTCGGATTCTGGTTCCCGACCCGAATTTTATTCCAAAGTTTGGTTCGGGTGCCAGAACTGTACCCAAACTTGTACCAGGACCTGAACTCCATTTAAAACAATGGAGACCTGACTTTGGGTCTGGGTAAGAAAAAAAAATCTCTCTCTTTATCTCTGCAACGGATTTCCCCCGGAACTCCGAACATTGCAACGGCTTTTTGGAGAAAGTCCATATTCGGCGTTTAGCACCGGACACTAACTGTCCGGTACGAACTCCAAACTTTTAAGTTTGGGTTCACTCATCTCTACTCTTAAATATTTTCATATTGTAATTAGAGATTTCTTAGTGAGGTGTCAGACTGGGATTCAATTATGCCCACAAAAGGAAATGATAGATGTGTTCTGTTAGACCTTTTGGACCCATTATTGTGCCAGTGCCTGGGTCCAGGGAGAATATTTAGTTACCCTTGTAGACCATTGTAACCATGTGTAAGTATTACTCATATATTACAATGAGTTTATATTCATGGCGAGTAAAGGTCAAGCAATAGCGGCAGTGAAAGTTTAGCTCGTATTTTAAAAATCACCATCATATACGTAAAATACATGTTAGTAATAGTTTCTGCAACTTGCTTCCTAATTAAACTCCAATGGGAGATGTTGGATGTGGGTACCAAGTGTAAGTAACATTTTAGATGTTTTCTAACCTTTACGGGTGTGTGCACACACCGCTTTAGGAAACAATTCTTCTTTGGACTACGTTCACACGTGGTGTTTTTGCAGCTTTTCTTACAGCAGTTTTTTCTGCAGAAAAGAAGCTGTGTTTTACAGTACCAGCAAAAGCTCTCAGAAATCTCATGCACACACAGTTTTTTATTAACTGGCTGAATTTGAGCACTGCAGTATTTCTGAAAATCTTTAGCACATCAATCCTTTCAGCATTTTTGCAATGTTTTTTTCACTCATAGAAAACAATGAGAAAATGCAAAAACAAGCAGCTTACCATTTGTGCTGCGCCTTTTGAGATTTTTAGAACTGTTTTTTGTGAATAAAACTAATTTTATTAACCTGTACTATAGACAAATCACAAGTGTAATCCGCAAAAAAAGTTTAAAAAAGGTAGATATTTGCTGCGTTTTATATGCAGTATTTGCTACCAAGAATGAAGGTTTTGGCTACAGAAAAAAAGCTTAAAAATGTCTTGGGTAGTTTTTTAAGGAGGATTTGAAGTATTTGTAAGAGTTTTTTTTTACTGAAATGTTTTTCTAGCCTTCTGATTGGACAGTGCCCATTTTGGAGTGGATTACATTACTGGCCGTTTCAAAGAATCGACATGCATTTTTTCTTTCCCCACCAGCCATTTTTCTTTTAAAACCTGAAGTGGAAGAAGGCACTCAAAAAGCTGAACATATTAATAGCAAAGTGGTTTTACAATAGAAATGAAAAAAAAGAGTCTTTTAAAAGGGTTGTCCACTGCTAGCACAACCCCTTCTCAATATGAATGTTTGCCTCCATTAAAGTAAAAACACCTATACTCACTTCTGGTGCCGCCGCCATTACAGTGGTGTCATAAATCGCGTTCCCGGGGCTCACGTGAGGTTATCAGGGCATGCGAGCCCTATGCCCAATCAGCGCCAGCTTCACTATCTCCACCTTCAGATGTATTGAACATTAACAGGAAGCCAGGGTTGCAGCTGTTCTCTGACTCCCTCATGATGTATGATTTGTCTGAAGGTGGGGAGGGCTTGGGTGCCCTAATAACCTCACATGAGCCCCAGGAACGTGAGTGATGATGTAGCACCCTGAGGATTCGGCTGCTACAGGGGTATTGCACCTCAACCCAGAGGTGTGATATTCCACTCCCGGGTAAGGATGGAGTGTGGAACTGAGCTCAGAAAGCTGCATGCACTACACACATCCCATTTCCGAGGAACAGACCAACGGTACTCCCACTTAGAAATGTGCAGGTACGACCGAGTCTGTTCCTGGCTGGAATGGGAGGGGGGTGGTACATCCCAGTAGTGTAGGGGCAGATAGGGGGAGCAGCCTGGGTAAAGATAGGAGCTCATTGGGTGCTGGTCACCTGAGCTCACACATAGAGGGAGTATTTAAGGTGGGCACCATCTAAGAACAGGGTCAGTCAGCCACAGTCAGTCTGTGAGAAGTCAGAGGAAGAGGAGCAGAGCAGCCCCAGAGAGAGTGAGAGTGGAGCAAGAAAGACCCAGAGGGGGAAACAAAAAGGAACTCTGAGAACCCATATACAAACCTAGGGTGAAGAGTTGGCAACAGGGTACCGGATCCCAAACTGGTGGGGGCTAAAGCATACCTCAGCCAGAGACCGGAGGCCGTGGGCAGGATCTGCCACGGCCACCCACTAAATCCACCCTGAAGGCAAACCACGTGTAGGGTCAGGGAACCCAAGGCCAAGGGTCTCCCAACAGAAGGCCCGAGGGAGCTGGACCTAGGTGGATCCCTGGTGGGGACGGCCAGAAGAAAGGACAAGAAGGAGGGCTCAGGGACACGCTCCGGACTTGCTTGGGGGTTGGCTGAATCCAGGACCTGGTGGACGCAGCACGGCTCGGGTGGTCACTCAAGGCCGGAGTGACCGGAATATCTGCAGTAAGTAAACACCCTGAACTGCACAACCCGACTCTGTCTTTACTTATCATCTACGCTGCACCACCACAACCCCCATCCTCTGCACCTGACCCCCTGAGGCCATACCCCTCCCATTGGGGGTTATACTATCTAAAGCTGCACCAACACCATCAGCCTCAGCGGACCCTGCTGCAGCGGCGGCCGTAGTGACCGCAATCCAACGGGTGGCGTAGTCGACATCAAGAACTTTGTAACATCTGTAGGACTGCCACATACTCTGAGCTTGACACCCTGGGCACGGACCGGGTCACAGCCACTCGGAGACTACAACCCCCATCTGATCCGGCTCCGGGTATTCCCCTAAAGAATATGGCCCAGGGGGCGCGTCAACTTTGGCGTAGTCGGCAGGATTACGTGCCCACAACAACCGGGTACTGCATGCCTGAAGAAAAGAACAAGTTTACCTCAAAAAGAAGTCTCCTGCCGGTTCCGGAGGGTCCCCGCCATCGGACTCCATCACAGATCGATTCCCGCCGGTTGTCCGCCATTAACAGCTTTTTCCCGCCATCTGCAGAGTTTCCCGCCACTGGGAGACGATTCCCGCCATTTCCAAAGGTTTCCCGCCTTGGAAGAGCGGACGCCATTATGGGCGTGCCAGAGGGTGGCAAGAGGCCACCTCCCATCGTGGGCCAGGACCGAAAATGGCGCCAAAAGTGGAAACCGCCCCCACCAACAGAGACTGTGATGCTAGAGGTGTCTGTCAGCGTGAAAGAACTGCCCCTGGAGCTGACAATCACCAAGTGGCCCCGGGACCGCCCTCGAAGTGGGAGGACTGAGAAGAAGAGAGCAAAGATGGGTGTCGCCTGGAGCAGTCTGGAGAGAGCGCACCCGGAGACAAGAAGCCTAGAGCTGAGTCCAGAAGGAGCTTACCCGGAGATGGGAGAAGAGCAGAGCAGCACCGGCCCGCTGGCCAGGAGCCTGCTGGAGACAACGGAAGGAGAGCAGAGCAGCACCGACCCGTTGGTCAGGAGCCTGCTAGAAGCAACGACCCCACTAGGCTTAGTGGAGGTCTTGGCACAGCTCCCCCGAGATCGGGAGTGTGCACAGACTGCGCTGGAGGGCCTCGCACGGAGGATGGCCCGGGTACAGCGGGAGACGTTGGCGGAGTGGAGCCGTGAGATGGCCCAGCAGACAAGAACCCGTCAGCGGAGCACGCCACCCGAGACGAGGAGACAGACCGCCTCTGAGGATGGCGCAGGAGGACTGAAGGCCGGAGACGGCGCCGAGAAGGGAGCCGAACGAAAGGAGGCAGGTAAAGGGGACGTTTCTACCCCAAACCGGGAAACCGCGTACCTGCCCCAGCTCCCCGTCGCAGAGCCCGAAGTATCCCCTGCCGTGCCCATCGCTGCAACGTCACCGCCGCAGACTAGGCCTCAAACGGGAGCCGCGACCCCTGTGACGTCACACGCCTCGACCCCGAGCGTGACCAAGCAGGAAGTACCACCAGTCTGGTCGCAAGGCCTAGTACCCCCGGGCGCCGCAATACCAACAGCGCCCCCTACCTCCGCGGAGCCACCGGCCTGGTCACAGGGCCAAGTAGCCCAGGGCGCCGCCGTCCTTACGGTGCCCTTCACTTTCCAGGTGCCCCAGGCCTGGCCGCAAGGCCTGGGCAACCCGGGCGCCACCACCACCGCGCCCATAAAACCAAGAGTGCCGCATCTGGGAGAAGATTTGTTCGCCCAACATACGTGCCCGGATGGGCAGCCCTTTATATGGCCACCGGAGTTTCACCATCCCCGACTCCGGAAAGAGAGACCCCTAGACGAGCCCCTGATTCCGGTTCCAAAGCCCGTAAAAAGGACCTCGCCCCCGCTAGAGGAGGCACAGTTTGAGTGGGACCCCACCGGAGAAGACCTCATGGGGTTCACTCAGGAGACTCGGGCAGCCGCAGCGGAGCGTGCAGAGTGCTGCCGCCAGCAGCTCGAGGTCTTTGAGAGGGAGCGGAGAGAGAGGCGGGTCCGGGAACAACAAGCCCAAATAAAGAGCGCGGAGCAGAAGAGCCGGGCCAGGAGGAGTCCCCGTGCAGCTCATGGTCCCCCTTCCACCGGGACTGTGATCAAGTTTAATATGCAGCACGGGTGGGGCTTCATCCGAGATCACCGCACCCCAGGCGACGTCTTCGTGACCAGGAGAGACGTTGAGTCCCACCTACCGGAGGGACACAGAGGACGTGACCTGTATATAGGGGACGAGGTCACCTTCACCCGGCACAAGTGTGCCAAAGGACCCTACGCCCTCAATGTGCATCGCCTGACGGAGGAGGAGCTGCGGTGTGAGGAAGAGCAAGAGGACCCGGACGGGTCTGAAGCTAAAGGTAACCACAAAGAAAGAGCAGGAGGACGCCGTCGTTAAGTACAGCAGAGTACAAGCTGTATATAGTTGCCCGTCGGGGCACAGTGAACTGCTGCTATTATAGTCCCCGTTGGGACCAGAGAATTGAACTGTTACCCGTATTTCCCTTAATCCCTCTGACCGAGGACTGAGAGCGGTCATCCCTTTCCCAAATACCTGGCCGAGGACTGAGAGCGGCCCTACTATCCCTTGTAAATAGTTGCGCGTCCTAAAGCGCCCCCTACCGGTTTTATAGGAAAACCATTTTTCTAGAGAAACTGTTGCATTTTTCCCGGGCACACGTTGCACAGTGTCCGGAGGAGGAGCTAGAAGCGAGGAAAAGTCTACAAGAATGTTTTATATGAAAAGTTTTATTGATATATATATATATAATGTTTTATATGATGTTTTATATGTTTATGCAAAAATTGTATGTTTGGATGATGTTTTATATCTTACAGCCCGAGGACGTGCTGTGATTTACCAGGGGGGAATGTAGCACCCTGAGGATTCGGCTGCTACAGGGGTATTGCACCTCAACCCAGAGGTGTGATATTCCACTCCCGGGTAAGGATGGAGTGTGGAACTGAGCTCAGAAAGCTGCATGCACTACACACATCCCATTTCCGAGGAACAGACCAACGGTACTCCCACTTAGAAATGTGCAGGTACGACCGAGTCTGTTCCTGGCTGGAGTGGGAGGGGGGTGGTACATCCCAGTAGTGTAGGGGCAGATAGGGGGAGCAGCCTGGGTAAAGATAGGAGCTCATTGGGTGCTGGTCACCTGAGCTCACACATAGAGGGAGTATTTAAGGTGGGCACCATCTAAGAACAGGGTCAGTCAGCCACAGTCAGTCTGTGAGAAGTCAGAGGAAGAGGAGCAGAGCAGCCCCAGAGAGAGTGAGAGTGGAGCAAGAAAGACCCAGAGGGGGAAACAAAAAGGAACTCTGAGAACCCATATACAAACCTAGGGTGAAGAGTTGGCAACAGGGTACCGGATCCCAAACTGGTGGGGGCTAAAGCATACCTCAGCCAGAGACCGGAGGCCGTGGGCAGGATCTGCCACGGCCACCCACTAAATCCACCCTGAAGGCAAACCACGTGTAGGGTCAGGGAACCCAAGGCCAAGGGTCTCCCAACAGAAGGCCCGAGGGAGCTGGACCTAGGTGGATCCCTGGTGGGGACGGCCAGAAGAAAGGACAAGAAGGAGGGCTCAGGGACACGCTCCGGACTTGCTTGGGGGTTGGCTGAATCCAGGACCTGGTGGACGCAGCACGGCTCGGGTGGTCACTCAAGGCCGGAGTGACCGGAATATCTGCAGTAAGTAAACACCCTGAACTGCACAACCCGACTCTGTCTTTACTTATCATCTACGCTCCACCACCACAACCCCCATCCTCTGCACCTGACCCCCTGAGGCCATACCCCTCCCGTTGGGGGTTATACTATCTAAAGCTGCACCAACACCATCAGCCTCAGCGGACCCTGCTGCAGCGGCGGCCGTAGTGACCGCAATCCAACGGGTGGCGTAGTCGACATCAAGAACTTTGTAACATCTGTAGGACTGCCACATACTCTGAGCTTGACACCCTGGGCACGGACCGGGTCACAGCCACTCGGAGACTACAACCCCCATCTGATCCGGCTCCGGGTATTCCCCTAAAGAATATGGCCCAGGGGGCGCGTCAATGACACCTCTGGAACGGCACCGGCACTGGAGGTAAGTATAAGTGTTTTAATTTTAACGGAGGGGTTGTTCTAGTTGTGAATAGCCCCTTTAAGGATTATTTTAAGCAATTTTTCAGGCATTTTTGGACCACTCCAAAAATCTCCTTAAAAACTTTGTGAGCACATACGCTTAGTTTTACTCTGGAGATTTATTCTGTGATTTGTATACTGAAGCATGGAGCCATTTTTGTAGAATCATAGTGTAAAGCCGACAGATCCATTGAGCTATCAATATATTACATTTAAAACAGTCATTCTCAATATGAAATATGGCTTACATTGGACAAAGAGCTCTCTACAAATCATTGTCCAGTACCGACGGTTTTGTACAAAAATGTTGAAACGGAATTTCTTACTACAAGAGGCTTATTCAAACATCAAACATTAAGCTCCTTCTTGTTTTTTCCTGTGAAATCGATCTTTTCAACTTTCAGAACTAGCCGCAACATGATTTTAAATGATGTTGGATTTACTATAAGGCACTACCTGTGGGGGACCCAAAGCAAACCAATCTATTTCATGTGGTGCAAGTTGTATTCGCACTTGCAACAAAGAAAATCTAAGGAATCCATGAATAGTTCTTCGGATATATTTGGTGCTGCTCTAACGAATGAAGACACTTAAAAATTATCAAGAGTGGTCAAATATTGGTAATTCTAAATATTTTTCTGCATCTGGCCCAATGTGGGATGGGTCCATACATTTTTTGGGATGTACACATATATCTCTGTTGATGCTTGTGGAGTCACGAGGGTTAGTGGGTGCTCTCGTCCGCTGGCCTGGCTGTCTTTAGAAAGACCACATGGACCAGGGCTCATCCCACTGAACACTCGTACTCCTTTTAAGTGGGCAGAATACTACTCAGACAACACAGGGTGTTGTAATACTTTAATGGATCACCAACAGTCAATAACATATATTACTGTCCAAGTAAGTACACTAGGTGGTGCAGATGAGTCTCACCCTTCCACTGGCTCACCAGGAATTAGAACATCTGTGACTTCTGGGCTTCCAGAGCCAACTAGCCCAACCAGCAAGCATAGGAAGCTGACAGAGTACATTGAGGTACAGTACAGGCCAAAAGTTTGGACACACCCTCTCATTTAAAGATTTTTCTGTATTTTCATTACTATGAAAATTGTACATTCACACTGAAGGCATCAAAACTATGAATTAACACATGTGGAATTATATACTTAACAAAAATTGTGAAACAACTGAAAATATGTCTTATATTCTAGGTTCTTCAAAGTAGCCACCTTTTGCTTTGATGACTGCTTTGCACACTCTTGGCATTCTCTTGATGAGCTTCAAGAGGTAGTCACCGGACATGGTTTTCACTTCACAGGTGTGCCCTGTCAGGTTTAATAAGTGGGATTTTATGCCTTATAAATGGGGTTGGGACCATCAGTTGTGTTGTGCAGAAGTCACAATATAAGACAGATTTTCAGTTGTTTCACACTTTTTTGTTAAGTATATAATTCCACATGTGTTAATTCATAGTTTTGATGCCTTCAGTGTGAATGTACAATTTTCATAGTCATGAAAATACAGAAAAATCTTTAAGTGAGAAGGTGTGTCCAAACTTTTGGTCTGTGCTGTATGTGACCAGGTGACCTGATTGTCCCAACGTCTTCATGGGTTCAGTTTTTGGCAGTGCAGTAGATCTGTATTCTACCAGTTGGTGCCATAGTTCCTTTGCTGCTCTCATGTGGAGTCTCACTGAAAACAGAGACAAATCCCCCTTTTATATTCCACATCTCTTATTCAGGGCATTCTTCCACAGGATTGGGGGAAGGTGTGAGGAGTTAATCCCTCATTGTTCGAGTGTTCAACTAACCTGCATATTTTGTCCTTCAAGGTTTGTAAAATAATAAACTGCAGAGGACAATACAATAGGTAATCAGCATGCATTCAACATATTAACAAACATTAATTGTTCAATTAACCTGTGTCTTTGTTCTCCATAGCTAATGGAATAATAAACTACAGGGGCTGATACAATAGGTAATCAGCAGGCATTCAACAAATCAACATACAACAAGTCAACATACAACAAGAGTCATTGTACAGGCTTATATGAACAACGTCTAATGTCACTTGACCTACTGAAATATATGACAGGCATAATTAAGAATAAATGCTGTGTTGTCACAATGCCTATTAGAATTGAGGGAATCGATCCATGGAAGATGGAGTTGAATTTCCTCAAATTTGCATTTCTTCATGAGATCAAAGACTTTGGGATAATATTTGAATGAAAAACCTTGCCTGACAGCATAGCTGGCATCTACTTTTAACAGCAGCGATCAGTGCTACCTCGGATTGCTGCTGTTAATCTCTTAAAAGCTGGTGACAATCACTGATAGCGGTGTTTAAGAATTTATAGTGCACTTCAGCCTACCTCCCCTTGCTGAAGGATTCCATGCCTGTCATGTTAATTTTCATGTGATGACCAATGTCATCCACAGACTTAGCATCACTGGAGATACTGATTTTTCCTATGAATAGCAATACTGTAGCATTGCTATATACAGTATAAACAATTGAATGATCAAAGGTTCGTGTCCCCTATCAGGACTGAAAAGTTGAGAAAGGTAAAGAGTTAAAAAAAAAAGATAGTAAGATATTAAAAAATAAAAAAAACATAAAGATTTTCCCCAGTTAAAAATAATGAAATGTAAAAAATAAAAAAATATATAGCTAATATCGCAGCTTCCGTAAAAGTCTGATATATCGAAATTTAAAATTGTTTAATCCATACAGTAAATGTCATAAAAAATTTGATTGAAACACCAAGATGAACGGTTTTTGTCACTGCAACTCCTATAAAATTTGCAATAAAAATCTAGCAAAACATAGTAAGTAGAACAAATATGGTAGAAATAAAAACAACAGATTAGCATGCAAAAAATAAGCCCTCACACAGCTCCATTGATGAAAAAAAAATAAAAAGTTATGGGTCTCTGAAACTGGCGGCACAAGACAATTTTTGCTTACAAAGCTCAAATTTTTTTTCACCACTAAGATAGTAAAATAAACCATATAAGTTTATTATTATGATAATCGTACTAATCAGGAGAATGTTTTCAGGTCATTTCTACTACCCAATTAACATCTTAAAAATAAAACTCAAAAAACAATGTCAGAATTGTATTTTTTCACCATTTCACTGCATTTGGATTTTTTTTGCCATTTTCCCTTACTCTAATAGGTAAAATTAATTAGTTATGAATTTGTATTTTTTTAAATTTTTGTATTGTTTGTAAATCATTGAAAAACTTCTAGAATCTAAGTAATGTGCTCTTACATAGTATTAGAAGATAAAATAATATGAACAATAAAGTGTATTGTTCTAATGATCTGCATTAGACGCTGGGTTGGCAATCGTCCAGAAATTCCTAGACAGTACGTAAGAATAGGGCATTTTCTTTCCGTAAAATTTTTTGATGTGTCCGTGATTTTTTTGAAGCTGTAGAAACTTGTACAGATTTTTATAAATGTATTTATCACTCTTTTACAGTTCACAGTGAATGCAGCTAATGTCTTTATGTAGGATTTATGGTCTGTAGACTTGTATCACTTATAATCTTAATCATGTATTATGGTCATCTCATGTGTCTGTAAAAAAAAAGTTGTCTGTCTGTGATTTATTGAGAAGTTATCCAGAAAAGATAAAAAAGAAAGTTGGCATCCTTGGCTAGACGTAGAACTCAGAGAGGTGGTTCGCTGCCTTCACGAGCAATATGTTAATGCTCTATTTCTATCCACATTACAATCTTCATGCACTTGTACCATGGATCCCATTAGGCATTGAATTGATTATTATGTATGAATATTTTGTGTCTTTGCATTCGTTTGACATCAACTTTATGTGACAAGCTGTGACAGATACAGTTGAAAAGTTGACCTCAGTGCAACAGGTAACCTCGGTTATAGTGCAATGAGGCACCTGAGACCTGAACTCTAGGGAATTTTTGGCTTGTATTGTATACATATAGCACATAAAAGGATATGCGCTACTCCCTTTAGGTGGTGCCTATAAGATGCTCTGTGAGCCGAAACGTTAACGTTGGTTGAAAATCTGTCCTACGATGTTGGCAATAAAAATTTATTGAAATATTCAAGTGTCATCACGAACTTTATAGTGTGCCTTTGTGCTAATTTTTTTCGAATATTGGTATTGTATACAGCCATCTGTGACAAGTATTCTGCCGAAGGTGCAGCCAAGGCGCATCTGAGACTTAGGAATTTTTGAGATATATTTGGAAGGCACATAATATTAAAGGGCTGGTCCCAATTGAGCAGGTTGTCACCTGTCCACCTACCACTTAGCTGCGTACAGCTCCGATTCTCAGCAATCAGCACGGTATCATCTATCTTATGGTCTGAATTGGGACAACTCCTTTAATGGAAAATGAAAAAATCTGCTTGGCACTAGTGATGATCGAGCATGCTCATTGCTCAAGATTTACAAGCATGCTCGGACGAGTACCTATTATCTTCAGCGTGTTTTGGAGTTACGTTTTCATCGCTCCATGAACATGATTTGCGACTGTTTGACAGCTTTAATACATGTAAGGAATGCCTGTTTTTCCAGCTTTTCTCACATGTATTAAAGCTGTCAAACAGTCGCAAATAATGTTCACGGAGGAGCGACGAAACCTTAACCCCCTAACCCCCGAGCACGCTGAAGATAATAGATGCTTGCCCGAGCATGCTCGTAAATCTCGAGCAACGAGCATGCTCGATCATCACTACTTGGCATCATATAGCATAATCTTTGCCCAGTGCTTTCCCTCAGGTAGGTAGAAGGAAGGGGGTTGTATATTTTTCCAAGGGGAGGTATGCACTTGTGCAATCCTCCCATCTATTTTATGTGCAAAGTTGTCTTAAAGGAAGCCTGTCACCAGAAAAAATGCTATTAACCAGCATATATGGGATTAATCGCAGGTTAGTAGCGTTACTAACCTGTCCGGCGCCCACACTTAGAGCCTCGCTGCCTGGAGGAAATGAACTTTATTCCCCCTGGCAGTGTTCCGGTTTCAGCCATGGGGGTGGTGTCAGTGCGGATTCAGTCACAGCTCTGAGTATAGAGAGCTGCAGCTGTAACTGCGCCCCCAGCCCTGACTGATACTCGCTCTGCATTAGGGCCGGCTGAGCAGTGACAGAGCTGAATCCATGTTGGTGCCACTCCCCCCCCACCACCCCGTGACTGAAACCGGAATGCTGCCAGGGGGATAAAGTTTATTTTCTCCCCGCAGCGTTCAGCTAAGTGAAGGCGCTGTTAACCTGCAGATTAACCCATTATCTGCAGGTTAATAGCATTTTTTCTGGTTCCCTTTACATCTCATAAACATGAATTACTGATGAGATGTTAAAGGTGTTATCCACATTAAAAATATGTCCTACTGTGTTACACATCTAAATGTATACAACTTACTAATGTACACTATATAGGAAAACGTATTGGGACACCTATACATTTCACCTACAGGAGCTTTTATGACCCTATACTATATCTATAGGCATTAACATGAAGTTGTCCACCCTTTACAGTTATAACAGCTGTCACTCTTCTGGGAAGGTTTTCTACAAGACCTTAGAGTATGTGTGTGCTCATTCATCTAGAAGGTCATTTGATTTGTTGTGATATATAATGATGTATGACAAGGTGACCTGGCTCGTAATATCTGTTCTAGTTTATCCCAATGGTATTCGATGGGGTTCAGGCCAAAGCTCTGTGATGTCTGACAACTTTTTCTACACCTAGTTCACCCAGCCATGCTTTTATATGTGTTTCTTTGTTCACTGGGGAGTGGGGAACAGTCATGCTAGAACAGAAAAGGGCTTTCCCCAAACAATTGCCAAAAAGTTGGAAGCAACAATTGTCCAGTATGTCTTGGTATGCAGAATTATTAATATTTCCCTTCCCTAAAACTAATGGTCGTTCTTCTAAACTTTCTCCTTGCATTCACCAAACCCAGACTGCTATATAGAAAAGTGTGATTCATCACTCCACAGAACACATTTCCTCTACTTTAGCGTCTAGTGGCATCATGCGTTACACCATTCCATCTCATTCTTGGTGATGGTAGGCTTAAATGCAGCTGAAACCCATGCCCTTGAGCTTCAAGAACAGTTTTTTTGGTGATGTTAATGCCAGATGAGACTTGGACTCGGCGACTCCGCTCTGTAATGTTACATGGTCTCCCCTTTGGAGCCAAGTTGCTGTGATTCCTTCCACTTCTCAACAATACTACTCCCAGTGGATCATACTTAGAAGGGAAGACACCTCTTGAACTGATTTGTTACACCGGTGGCATCCTATTATAGTATCATGCTCAAATTCAGTGTGCTCTTTAGAATAGCCCATTCTTTCACAAATGTATGTAAAGACACAATTTATACCTGTGTCAATGGGACTTTAGTAAACATTTGGTTGGAAATAAAAGTATATTTCAAAGTTTTATTTTTTTTATGATAGAATACCCTTTTTTAAATGTGAACAACCCCTTTAATGTTGAATTTTCCATGTAACAAAAAGAGCCAACCTTAAATGACCTAGAGAGCGTTGATGTTGTCCTGCGGATTAATCACCACCATTACGCATGTATCTACCATATGTTGACTGGATGGTTTTAATTTGTTGTGGGTTTAATTTCTACTCATAAAATATATATTTGTTATATGAATATGATATTTTAATTTGCAAAAAAAGATATGTAGCGTCTTGTTTAAATTTTAATGCAATGTAAATGGCGTATTAATATTTACTAAGCCAAACTTATACAAACTTCATGCTGCCATCTGCCAGACTGCACGTCCGTGATAGATTACCCCTAATAAATCATAATTAGGACAATTTACTATCACTATTTATTTAATAAGGGTGGGAAAACACATCAATTAATATCCTTTCTGGTACATTTTATTCTTGCCAAAGCGATAGAAACTATCTCAGTTTGTTTAAACTTCAAACTAACAATTTGTAAACGTTTCTGAAAATGTAAAAAAAGAATATATAGATATTCAGATATCATAAAATATCAATTTTTAGGGTAGTCATCACCATCGTATAACATGAAAAAGTATTTTTTTTTTGTATGTTGGCGTATTATTAAAACTGGCTGTCATAAATTAGCTTGGTAAAAATATAAAAATAAATTGTAAAATTCAAAGGGTTTCCCTATTACAGTAAAGGAAGATATTTACTTAAAGAGGTTGTCCACTACTTTTACATTAGGATAGAGCATCAATGTCTGATTGGCCGGGGGTGTTGGGTGTCGGAACCCAGCCAATCAGACATTGATGCCCTATCCTAATATAAAAGTAGTGGACAACTTCTTTAAAGTGACTCTCTACTCTGGGACTGAAGAGTTACATTTCACATGTATAGCCACTCCACTTTGTGTCCTGTGTTGGTCTTTTTCTGCCATCTCTACTCAGATCGAAGTTGTGTTTTTCCTGCTTCCAATATGGCTGCCACAATGGCATGGAGAATACAGTTGTAAATGTAAACCACGTCTTTCTTGCTCTTTTATATAGGAAAGGAAGAGAAGGTATGGAGTAGACTTACCACTGACACTCTCATGCCACTGTGGTGGCCATCTTGGAATAATGAGGAAAGGAACACCAATCTGAGCAGAGGAGGCAGATGGAGAGCACCAGGCAGGGTGACCACATGAGAAATTAATAGTTACTTTTGAGTTCCAGGATGGAGGATTGTTTAATGGCTGGGGTAGTATGGCTATTGAGACCCTAATGATCCTTAACCCAGAGGACATTCAAGTAAAATATGTCAAAGTGCCCCTACATCTCATATTTCTGTCATCTGACTGCTTTCTCTTCTGGCCCATCCCCTCCAGACACATGTATGCTCAGCTTGGCCATTTTCTGTACGGGGAGAGTGGAGTAAACCAATGTCAGATATTTCTTAAAGTGAATTATCTACCTGGAGAACAAAAGAATGGGGTATAGGAATTTATAAACTGTGTAGATGGGCGGCCAATCCCTCTGAAATCAGGAGGTTCTTCTATTCTTCTTTATTCTAATGTGTATGGAGGCCTCAAGTTGCAATTTCTGGACAGCTCCAGTTTTGGATTTGTGCTCTAAAAGGAAAAAAGGAAAAGGGGGCTACTGTGATTCAGGCCTCATGCATACTGTAGTATTGGATATTATAGTATTACAATAACTATAGACTACTACTGGTCCATACTATATTATTGTGTGCCTCCAATTTTGTACATTTCCTCGGTTTCTTAACAATTAATATATTATGCACTTAGAAGCACATCTATCAGAGAAAAGGTTATCTTTTGAAGTCACCATATAGTGACACATTAATTGCCTCTTAATCCGTAAAGCACACCTGTCAGGGGGATTGTGCTCAGTAAACCACATACACTGTCAGGTGGGCAACATTACAATGATTAATGTGATACCTTGGTTGATGAAATCCATCCTGTGGTTCTTGTGTAATCTTTACTTTCAGTTTGGAGATAATGATATGCTCGTGCTTCGGGGTGGCCTGTGGGGGGCGCTCTATCTGGTGCTCTGCTTACATATTCATCTGTATGCTCTTATGACAGCTCACTGTGCCTTCACTGACCTGCCTCCTATTTTACCTAACCCCACACTACTAAGTGATTTATGTAAAATAGGAGGCGGGTCAGTGAAGGATCAGTGAGCTGCCATAGGAGCATACATATGAATATGTAAGCAGAGCACCAGATAGAGCGCCCCCATACAGGCCGCCCCAAAGCATGAGCATATCATTATCTCCAAACTGAAAGTAAAGATTACACAAGAACCACAGGGTGTGTAGGTTACTGAGCAAAATCCTGCTGACAGGATAAATGTAATCTGTCAAAAGGTTTTTGCCACCTAATCTGAGAGCAGCATAATGTAGGGGCAGAAACCATGATTCTGGCAATGTTTCACATTCTGGGCTGCTTGCTCTTGTTTTAAAAAAATAACTTTGACTTTTTGAACTCTTGCGCAGAATCCTCCCGGCCTGGATTTTCAGCCCAAGCAGCAGCGATCAGAAGAAGTGGTGAGGTCTAGAAGGGTAACAGCGAGGAGCGGAGGGCTGGAGAGGTGGCTTTAAGGATTTTTTTTGTCTATTTTTACATCTTACATTTATTATACTCTGGGGTCTGGAGAGACCCCGGAGTATAATAAGGCACATTTAATTTGTGGAGAACTAATTGGAATTTCCCAGGAAAATCCCTGTGAACAGGTTAATTCAAATTTTGTAGGCGCATGGAGTTTACCATATGATGCACTGTAGGGTGCATTATGCTTCCCTGGACCAATGTGTATACATGAGAATTGTACCCTAATAGATGAACCATCCAGGACTTCTGTCAGATTCCTACAGTTAGTACAGTATTGGTTGTGACATTCTGGTTTTGCATAACTAATTTTATGAAGCCATAATATGGCACAAAGGCTGGCAATGTCCCTTTTGCCACATTTACTAAATACTGCTATATCATCTTCGACAAATTTAGACATATGCAGTTGTAACCTCACTTTGTCCATCATGCAATAAATAGCTGTCACTAGAATATCAGTTGGTTAAACTTTAAAATGTAAGATAGCCATAGACAACACATGGGAACTAGCGTCATATACACAGGTGGTCAACCAGACAACATGGACAGAGGTGGAAAAGACCTACATATATTTTGGATAACATTTATGTCTATAACCAGAGTAAAGCATACAATTCCAGAATTACGAGAGTTCTTCAGAGCGCTGGTCCATCAGCGGTCAAAAGCGCACACACACAGAGCAGTATCGCCTGGTAAGGAAGGTAAAAGGCAAGAGTATGCGCTCACCTGGTGGTGTTGTGTGAAGGCACAACACCTGTAGACACACGTAAATGCTGCTGTGGTCCTGTGTCTGGACGAGAAAAACTTCTTCCAGATGATTACTAGTAGGAGAGGACGACATTATGGTGATCGGGCTGCGCTTAGTTAAATTAGAAGCCTTTTGTTTTTCACAACGGTTCTTTATTTTTCCAACGCATTTTGGCACCGAGCCGGCACCTTTCTCAAGGTAAAATACTATACTTGGTTTCTTACCTTGAAAAAGACGCCGGTCTGGTGCCGAAATGCGTTGGAAAAATAAAGAACTATTTTGAAAAACAAAAGGCTTCTCATTTACTGCAGCGCAACCCGTTCAACGCAATATCGTCCTTCTCTACTTATATCTAATTTTAGCATTTTGAGAATAATTTGCATTTCCTGGTGAATTCCTAATAGCTTCTGATGTATATTTCTGCTGAATTCCTCTCAGCTTTGATTTTATTTGTAAGTTTGACATATTAGCTTAGATTCCGTTCTATTTTCTATCGGGAAAATAAACTAAACGTTTTTATTTATCAGTATATTAACATTTGTGTTATTCTCTTCAGAGCTCCTTTGCGTTCCCAGCCATTTTCTATGAATGGATATTGTAACCCATGGATGTGGGGATACTAATGATCATTGTATTACTACTATTGGGAAACTAGTATATTCTGAATTATTAAAAGGAAAATAAGTTGTGCTTGCTCTGACGGGGACTAAAAATGACGCTCAGGGATTCTTTTTTTATGGAACCATTAACTCTTCTCTGAATCATAAATGAAGACTAAGCTATCAAAGATGATCAAAAAGATCTGCAAGATCCTGGTCCAGCAGCCACATCAGTAGTCCATTGCTGCCGCCCAGAGCTTTGTGAACCTCCTCCGATCCACTAGATTTCCGGAATCTCTTCTGCTTATAGAACTGGCTGAGCCTACAAATCAGAAGAGGTGCCAGGGATGCCAACAAGTAAGATGGGGTTCGTAGGGCTCTAGTCGGCAGCAATGCACTACTATCTACCAACGAGGCCGCTAAACTAGAGGCCTGTGAATCTTTTTTGATCATCTCTATGCGTTACCCACATTCTCATGGTTTCTAAACTTTTTATTCCACTAAAGTAAGGGTTGAAGGTCATTAAGCCGATAAAAAATAATGGACTGAATGTACAAAACGGAGGCGTCATCCTTCTGGGAGATAAGGTCTCACATATAATTTGTCTAACTAGAGTCCTTATTTTCCCTTTAAATTAACCTGATAATGACCACATAATGTAAATTTACTGCATGTGGTCATACAGGTGTATGGAGCAGGCTCAAGAACTGAGCCTTCACCTTATCTAACAGATGACAGCTGTGTTGCACCACCAGGATTTCCCTGTAATAGCAGCAGCTAGAGCTGGTGCTGATTGCTGCTGTTTATCCATTAAAATGCCACTGTCAATCACTGACAACAGCATTTAAATGTCATCATTGTCGATGTGCAACTGCACTGGCTCCTATTGTCCTCCAGCAATACAAAACAGATTATTTGTCCTGGCAGCTGGGGGTCTGCTGAATGTCCCCATCAGGGCCAACTTGGCCTTCTTTTCAAGCTCAGTCGCAGGCTTAGCTTCATAAGAGAACCTTGATTTCCCTATATACTGCATTAATGTGGTATTGTAGTCTAAGTGATCAAATGATCACAAATTCAAGTCCAATAAGAAGACTAATAAGTAGAGTAAAAAGTAAAAGTTTTTTTTTTGTTTTTTTTTTAAAAAGAAAAAATATAAGAGTTTAAATCACTTCCCTTCTCCCATTTAAAAAGAAGAAAATAAAGAAAAGAAAAACATTTTTCCATTGATGGAAAAATGGAAAAATAAAGAGTTAAAGTCTCAGAAAATGGTGACACAAACCAAATGTTTTTGAACTTTTTTTTTGCTCTGAAATTTTTTTACTACTAAAATATAGAAAACCTTATAAATGTAATATCACTTTAATTGTGTAGACTTGAAGAATCATATTGTCAGGCTCAGGTCATTTTAACTTGAAAAGCAATAGTAGAACTGCGATTTATTTTCATTATTCTGAATGGCTTGGGATTTTTTCCTATTTTTTTTCTTCAGTACATTAGATGATAAAGTGAATGGTGTCATTCAAAACAACTGCAAAAAATCAAACCCTCTTGAGGATATATTGATAGACAAATAAAAAAGTTATGCCTCTTGGAATAAGAGGAATAAAAAATAAAAGCCCAAAAATGGAAACATTTCCTGGTCATGAAAGAGTTAGGCTATGTTCCCACAATGGGCTTTTGGTGTGTTTTTGATGTTTCTGCACCCATGAAGGAAAATAGGTTACTTGCATTTTTTTCGAAAATACGCAGAGTAAAAAAAACTTACCAAAAACTAATTGTGGGAATGTAGTCAAAGAGATTTTTCTTAATGACACATCTACCTGTGTAGTCAATAAAAGCTTTGTCCCAAGCCCAGTCTCCAATTCAAAACTACACCTACATTGTTACACTCCCATTACTAGGACTATATACTGTATACTCTGTATGTGATCCTGGATATGGAGTTATTGTATATTATTTTGTAATTATGCTTTATCTATTTTTCTATTAGTTCGATATTAAAGTTTCTTATAAACATGTGCTAGTAGTATCTTTTTCTCTTGACTGGCAATCCTCATCTTAGCTAGCATTGTTCGCGATGCCACTTTAGCAGCATTTTGTTACATTTGTATTTGGATCTAATATGTACAGTTCATTTCCAGTCTTCACTTCCAACTTTTGGCTGCCATGGACGCATAAGTTCCCGATTTTAAACTTTGCTTTGGGGCTTAATATTAATACTATTAATAATTAATATTAGTACTATATCTGTGACTCTAATAACAGCTGTAAAAATTGTTGCCATGATGGGTGGAACGCTAAGTTAATAGCACAGCCCATCATGCTATTGTACGCCAATTGTGTTTAGAGTCTATACCCCTTAAAACTGATAAATGGTCTGCTTTATTACTTCAAGAGGACGGTGCTACATGTGCAGAATTTTTAATCAATATATATTGTAAGGTAGCGGTATTGATCATGTTGGGGGGGGCACTCACTTCACCGGGTCAATTAAAGCACACAAGCCACGTTTTACAGTAAACTAAAGTCCAGCAGTTTATTACACGTCATAAACTGCTTATAACATAGTCCTTCTCAGTGACTCGCAGGAATGTTACACATGTAATGTCCTAGAGCCTTTCAGTGGCAGCTATGCCTGCTTGGCTTCAGATACAGACTTCAGCAAGGTACAGCATCAATGTCCATATAAAGAACCATTTTTCCTTTGCCGGGTCTTAGCTGCTTCTCTCAGCTCTGTTCTGCCACAGCTGTGGCTTTAAGGCTTCCCAGCCATGGTCTCAAAGCCACGTTCCTTCCAGGACTACTGGCGTCCCAAACACAGGGATCAGGCCTCTTGCCTCACCAGGCCTCTCTCTAACTGTTTCCAAAGTACCCGGATTTATATATCTTTCTGTGCACACAGGACCTGTGATGATGTCACAGTCATGTGATCAGTCACCTGAGGGGAGGTACATGGTCAGCCAGAACACACCCCCTGGACATTTTAGCAATGCAGCAAGGCGCTGCATTACATATCCCCCCCCTCTGTTCAAACTTGTGGGGTTGAACACATAATATACACAATCACATTATAACTCACGGTTCACACAGAGACCATGTACTTGACAATTGCGCTGCTCAGCCCCTGGAACATTAGTCATCAACATTAGCCCATTCCTTAGGGACTTACCATCTGTCATTGTCACTAAGTTCGTCAAGTCACATCTCCAAGTCGTAACCTTGTCAGACCTCCCCCGCTCCCAGCGGTCAGTCGTAACCTTGTCAGAACTCCTCCACTCCCAGCGGTCATTACAGCAGTGTGACTCACATGCCCTTGTATCTAAGGTCCGGTCCGACTCCGTACTGTCCCGTACTCTATTGGGTCATTTGTATGGGCCTCTCAGACCTGAGTTACTGGAGGTCTCACTACCTCTAAACCCACGCCCACTATACTCAGGACATCTTGGAAGGTCTCTAACTTCTACTGTAGCCGTTCTATTATTTGAAGGGCCCTTTCTCTGTCTGGTCTCACAATTTCTAGATGGCTGCCATCTTCTGCTGCTCAGGCGATGCTGTCTTTCCACTCGCAGTCTGGCGAGATTTAACTGTTCTAACTCCCGCAGGTAGGTCACTCGGTACTCCATCAGCATGCGTATATATGCAAGATTTTCTTCCATTCCTACAGCGGAGAATGACACCATGCCGTCTTCATCTGGTATCCAGTCCTGACGATCACGTGGACTGCTTACTTTCATCACACCAGACTTCTTTACCATCATTTGCATGGTTCAGCCATTTCTCCAAATGAGCTTTCTTACCAGAGCATGAGGCACCTGGATAACCTCTTCCCGCAGTCTTTGAGCGTTTCTCATGAGTTCCAGTTGTCTAACGGCTTGTTCTGTCTTCAACCGGACAAACCGCTTCGTGCGAACACATCACCAGTGCATGTCACTTAGGATAGCCACCCTCTTCACTGTGACTTCGGTTGTGGACAGGACCACCAGCTGTTTAGCTTCTGAGGTCGAGTACACCTTATAGGCTCCCACGGCCTTCTTAAACTCTTCATGCACTGACTCTCTGGTGCAGTCTTCTCTCAAATCTTCGGGTACATCTATGAGGCAATTGTACCGAGACGTTTCTGTCTCACCAGTGGTTTCCAGACGATTATCCGGCTCAGGTTTCAGGGACAACTGACTTTCAGCTTCTTCACACTGTATGCTTCCCCTGAGCTGCCTTACAGCTATGAACTCAAAAATTCTCGTCTTGACAACTTCCATTCCATACTTATCTTCTTTTAACACTCTCTCAGCCCTCCCCAGGTCCACCTTCTCATGGTTTAAAGGATTAAGCGTAATTTGTTTGCCCTTCTCCTTCTCCAAGGGGGCCTCGTTCACTGATTGGTACTTTGCCAGGAAACCTTTGAGCTCGACAACTTCTTCCTCTAGGTCAGCTACTCGCCTCTCAGCAAACCATCTCTGAAGCTCTTCCTGCTTCAACTGCTCTTTTATCAGCAGAAATCTCTCAGACCCCTCTGTCTCCAATGCGCCCACTCTGCTCTCGACAGCCAGTCTCTTAAGCTTCTCTTGCTTCAAATGGGCTTGTAATGCCTCCTTGAGCTCCTTAATCTCGGCTCTTACATCCACCGAATCATCCAAGCTCGCATTATTCGAGGAGGCATTTGCTTCATACCTCCCTTCTTCGATAGACTCCTCCATCTTTTCCCGCTCAGCTTCCATCCTGCCGATTCTATCCTTAAGGCACATCTCTGCCCTCTGGAGATCATCACAGAACGTCTGCAGCTCCTTCACCTGAGCTTCCAGTCCCGAGATCTTTCTACGGAGATCATCATTCTCATCACGGGTGTCCTGTAGAGTAGTCTCAATCACTTGGCGCCGTGCTCTGCATTCGCCTTATCATCCTCTAGTTTTTCCTTAACCTTGAGGAGATCCTCATATTCTCTCTTAGTTTGTTGCAGTTCCCTATTGAATTTTTTCCGCAGTTGTTCTAGGTCTTGATCACGTCCAGAAACTTCATCCTTCAGCGTCTCCTTCTCAAGCTTAAACTGCAAAATCTCCTGCTTGGTTTTGCGGAGGTCCTCCTTATTTTCCTGGAACATTTCCTTCCATTGGTTGATTTCCTCGCTGCTTTCCTCCAGTTCTTGGTCATGATTGGCCACTTCCTCTTTCAGGGCTGTCAGATCCTGATCCTTTTGTCTCAGTAGATTATCCTTCCTGTAACGAATCTGCAAAACTGCATCCAACTCTTCCACCTGATCTTCATTGTTGTCTGAAACTGTACCGGAGGTTGCTACTGGCAACGTCACCTCCTCTTCCCTCCTGATCTCCTCTGCTTCTAAAGGAGGATCCACACTCGGAATAAAGGCACACAGCATTGCATTTTCTTTATCTGCCCTTTCAGCAAAGACTACAGGAGTAACCTTTTTGTGGCCCTTGCGCCTTCGACCACGAGAGGGGGACATTCTCACCTCGATTAACTCCTCCTGACTGAACTCTCTTTCTACTTTCGTAGTGTCACCGTCAGCTGTGGGGTCTGTGTCACTCCCCCTGGTGTTGTGGACTAACAAGTCACCTCCCACTTTGATGTCAACCCCTTCTACTGGAGCTACCCAGTTATCAACGGTCAAATTGTCATCTTTAGGCGGTACCAACACACGACCAGTAACCAACTTTGGTATCATATGCTCCACCCCCTTTTGAGACTCCACCCCCTTTTGGACAACCACACATGTAGGGGGTACTTTAACAAAAAAAACTGCAATAGTCTTAGGACCCAGTTCACAACATCTCTTACTACCTCCCTGGGCACTCTGGGATAGTACCAGCGCCACAGGAGAACTCAAGGAATGGTCCGCTGCTACCATTCTGTAAGGTGCCAATAGCTCCTGCCGTTCCTGCACCAAGTCCTGTTGTCGTTTCTCAAATACCTGCTGCAAGTCCTGTTGTCGTTTCTCAAATACCTGCTGTTGTTTTTCAAATACCTGCTGCAGGCACTTTAATCGCTCAACAGCTTCAGTCTCATTTGCAGCTCCCTTCACAGCCATCTTTATCAGCTCCTGCATTTCTTCAGGATACTCTATTTTGTTGAAGAGCATTTGCAGCCAGTCATCTAACCCCTTCTCCATTCCGTCTGGGGATACTGCTCACACCGCTCTCCCTGGAAAAATTTTTGTGGCCCCACCAAGCCAGGTTTGAGTGCGACGACAATTTTCGTAACCCCACCGAGTTACAGCCAGATGCTTTAATATTCGTGGCCCCGCCGAGCCACAGCAAACCAGGTTTGAGTCCGACAACAATTTTCGTGACCCCGCCGACTTACAGCCAGATGTTTAAATCTTCGTGACCCCGCCGAGCCACAGTAAACCAGGTTTGAGTCCGACAACAATTTTCGTAACCCCGCAGAGTTACAGCCAGATGCTTTAATCCTTGTGACCCCACCGAGCCACAGCAAGATGCTTGCATCCACGTTCATCATCATGTGCCGTTACCCCTAGCAACCAGGCTGCAGTTGCCCGCATTCTTTAACCAATTGTAAGGTAGCGGTATTGATCATGTTGGGGGGGGCACTCACTTCACCGGGTCAATTAAAGCACACAAGCCACGTTTTCCAGTAAACTAAAGTCCAGCAGTTTATTACACGTCATAAACTGCTTATAACATAGTCCATCTCAGTGGCTCGCATGAATGTTACACATGTAATGTCCTAGAGCCTTTCAGTGGCAGCTATGCCTGCTTGGCTTCAGATACAGACTTCAGCAAGGTACAGCATCAATGTCCATATAAAGAACCATTTTTACCTTTGCCGGGTCTTAGCTGCTTCTCTCAGCTCTGTTCTGCCACAGCTGTGGCTTTAAGGCTTCCCAGCCGTGGTCTCCAAGCCACGTGCCTTCCAGGACTACTGGCGTCCCAAACACAGGGATCAGGCCTATTGCCACACCAGGCCTCTCTCTAACTGTTTCCAAACTACCCGGATTTATATATCTTTCTGTGCACACAGGACCTGTGATGATGTCACAGTCATGTGATCAGTCACCTGAGGGGAGGTACATGGTCAGCCAGAACACACCCCCTGGACATTTTAACAATGCAGCAAGGTGCTGCATTACAATATTTAGTGTGGATTTGTATAGTATAGTTTTGGAAGTAATAATGCACAGGAAAATTGCGTTTGCATCCATCATAAATTTGCATATATATATATATATATATGTATATATATATATATATATATATACAGTACAGACCAAAAGTTTGGACACACCTTCTCATTTAAAGATTTTTCTGTATTTTCATGACTATGAAAATTGTACATTCACACTGAAGGCATCAAAACTATGAATTAACACATGTGGAATTATATACTTAACAAAAAAGTGTGAAACAACTGAAAATATGTCTTATATGCTAGGTTCTTCAAAGTAGCCACCTTTTGCTTTGATGACTGCTTTGCACACTCTTGGCATTCTCTTGATGAGCTTCAAGAGGTAGTCACCGGAAATGGTCTTCCAACAATCTTGAAGGAGCTCCCAGAGATGCTTAGCACTTGTTGGCCCTTTTGCCTTCACTCTGCGGTCCAGCTCACCCCAAACCATCTCGATTGGGTTCAGGTCTGGTGACTGTGGAGGCCAGGTCATCTGGCGTAGCACCCCATCACTCTCCTTCTTGGTCAAATAGCCCTTACACAGCCTGGAGGTGTGTTTGGGGTCAATGTCCTGTTGAAAAATAAATGATGGTCCAACTAAACGCAAACCGGATGGAATAGCATGCCACTGCAAGATGCTGTGGTAGCCATGCTGGTTCAGTATGCCTTCAATTTTGAATAAATCCCCAACAGTGTCACCAGCAAAGCACCCCCACACCATCACACCTCCTCCTCCATGCTTCACGGTGGGAACCAGGCATATAGAGTCCATCCGTTCACCTTTTCTGCATTGCACAAAGACACGGTGGTTGGAACCAAAGATCTCAAATTTGGACTCATCAGACCAAAGCACAGATTTCCACTGGTCTAATGTCCATTCCTTGTGTTCTTTAGCCCAAACAAGTCTCTTCTGCTTGTTGCCTGTCCTTAGCAGTGGTTTACTAGCAGCTATTTTACCATGAAGGCCTGCTGCTAGTGTTGAGCATTCCGATACTGAAATATCGGGTATCGACCGATATTCGCGGTATCGGAGTTCCGATACTGAGTTCCGATACTTTTAGAATATCGAATACCGGAATCGGAAGTTCCCATAATGCCTGCGCTCTGCAGTGTCTCTGAAGGATGACAAGCTGGATGGCAGCGCTCAGCTTACTGTACTTGTCATTTAGTGTTAAAGGATTTATTAAAAAAAATAATAGTGTTTTCATGCACCGTCTCTTTAAAAAAGCCGGCCGGCAATTCAGCATCGGTACCCGACAATTTAGAATAGAAAGAATAGAGCATCACACATAGATTAGATACATAGAAACATGTCAGTCACATATATAAGAAGTACAGTGATAGTGTTGATTACTGTACTTGTCATTTAGTGTTAAAATAAAGGATTTATTAAAAAAAAAATTGGCGTGGGGTTCCCCGTAATTTTAGTCTCTAGCGGAGGTCAAGCAGACGGCTGGGGCAGATGTTTGAAGCCTGGGAAGGGGGTAATACCCACGGAGCTTCCCAGGCTACTAATATCAGCCCCCAGCTGAATACCTAGCCTTTACTAGCTATTAAAATGGGGGACCCCAAAAAAAATGACGTGGGGTCCCCCCTATTTTAATAGCTAGCAAAGGCTAGGCAGACAGCTGGGGGCTGATATTAATAGCCCAGGAAGGGTGCCATAAATATTGGCCCCCTCCCAGGCTAGAAACACCAGCCGTCAGCCTCCCCAGAAATGGCGCATCCACAGGATGCGCCAATTCTGGCACTTAGCCTCGCTCTTCCCACTACCCTGTAGCGGTGGCAGTGGGGTAATAGGACTGGGGTTGATGTCAGCTTATAATGCCAGCTGACATCAAGCCCAGGTTAGTAATGGAGAGGCGTCTATAAGACGCCCCCATTACTAACCCCATAGTCAAAGTTAAAAAAAACCCACAAACCCCCAGAATAAAGTCCTTTAATTGAAATAAACACACAATTCTTTATTGTTCTAAATTAAACCATACTTACCATCACGCCCATTCCAGCTGAAGCCAATGTCTTCTGCAATAAAAGTAAAATAATAAACTAACATCATCCTTACCTTTCCATGGTTCCCACGACGGCTCCAGCTCTGCTACATTGACATGACAGGCTGGATCGCAGCCGAAAGCTGCCATCCAGCTTGCCATGCCGCAGACACTGAGAAGCGCAGGCATGCTTGCGCTCCTCAGTGTCTGGCTGTGACGGCATAATGACCAAAAGTTTGGACACACCTTCTCATTTAAAGATTTTTCTGTATTTTCATGACTATGAAAATTGTACATTCACACTGAAGGCATCAAAACTATGAATTAACACATGTGGAATTATATACTTAACAAAAAAGTGTGAAACAACTGAAAATATGTCCTATATTCTAGGTTCTTCAAAGTAGCCACCTTTTGCTTTGATGACTGCTTTGCACACTCTTGGCATTCTCTTGATGAGCTTCAAGAGGTAGTCACCGGAAATGGTTTTCACTACACAGGTGTGCCCTGTCAGGTTTAATAAGTGGGATTTCTTGCCTTATAAATGGGGTTGGGACCATCAGTTGTGTTGTGCAGAAGTCAGGTGGATACACAGCTGATAGTCCTACTGAATAGACTGTTAGCTGCTTTTTTCTTGCCATAATAAAAATTCTAAGTAAAGAAAAATGAGTGGCCATCATTACTTTAAGAAATGAAGGTCAGTCAGTTCGAAAAATTGGGAAAACTTTGAAAGTGTCCCCAAGTGCAGTTGCAAAAACCATCAAGCACTACAAAGAAACTGGCTCACATGAGGACCGCCCCAGGAAAGGAAGACCAAGAGTCACCCCTGCTTCTGAGGATAAGTTTATCCGAGTCACCAGCCTCAGAAATCGCAGGTTAACAGCAGCTCAGATTAGAGACCAGGTCAATGCCACACAGAGTTCTAGCAGCAGACACATCTCTTCAACAACTGTTAAGAGGAGACTTTGTGCAGCAGGCCTTCATGGTAAAATAGCTGCTAGGAAACCACTGCTAAGGACAGGCAACAAGCAGAAGAGACTTGTTTGGGTTAAACAACACAAGGAATGGACATTAGACCAGTGGAAATCTGTGCTTTGGTCTGATGAGTCCAAATTTGATATCTTTTGTTCCAACCACCGTGTCTTTGTGCGACGCAGAAAAGGGGATCGGATGGAGGAGGAGGTGTGATGGTGTGGGGGCGCTTTGCTGGTGACATTGTTGGGGATTTATTCAAAATTGAAGGCATAATGAACCAGCATGGCTACCACAGCATCTTGCAGTGGCATGCTATTCCATCCGGTTTGCGTTTAGTTGGACCATCATTTATTTTTCAACAGGACATTGACCCCAAACACACCTCCAGGCTGTGTAAGGGCTATTTGACCAAGAAGGAGAGTGATGGGGTGCTACGCCAGATGACCTGGCCTCCACAGTCACCAGACCTGAACCCAATCGAGATGGTTTGGGGTGAGCTGGACCGCAGAGTGAAGGCAAAAGGGCCAACAAGTGCTAAGCATCTCTGGGAGCTCCTTCAAGATTGTTGGAAGACCATTTCCGGTGACTACTAGTGTTGAGCCACCCCTGTAGTGTTCGAGTTCGGTTCGGTTCGTCGAACACCCGTGTGTTCGCCGAACTGTTCGTCGAACTGTTCGTCGAACACCTTCGAACACCGTTAAAACCAATGGCAGGCAAACAAAAACACATAGAAACACATAGAAAACACCTTCAAAGGTGTCCAAAAGCTGACAAACTGCTCAGAAGACACAACTAACACATGGAAAAGTGACAAGTACATATAGTCATGCGAAAAGAAAAGAGGTGGAGGAGTAAAAGGAGGGGGAGACACAGATATAGGCATGTCATGCCCTTCTAAAATCCAAAAAGTGAGAAGCCGAGACGGCCAGTCCGCTCCTGCCCGTGCCACCTCCGTGTCGCTGGGTTTGTGCCAGAGCCGCGGTGAACCCTGACGGCCAGCCCCCCTCTCCCAATACTGGTGCCTGTCCGCTGGTGGGTCGAGAGAGCCCCCCTGTGGTGGAGGCAGCTCTAAGCTTTTTAATTTAAATTGTCCCTCTAATTTGAATGAATACACTTTAAATCCATTTACAAGGATCTATTGGAGGGCAAGTCTCATGCCAGCAGCCGCGTAATTCCAGCTCCAGTAGCGTCCACTAAAGCTGCTGCAGTTAAAAAGCTTTTATAAGGATCGAGCTCGGCTGTCCACCGCAAGGCATCCTAGTGCCAGTCCCAGCCCCTATGCCTTGGGGTGCCTCCTGATGCTCTTCACTAAATATCCCGTGGTCCCGAAGCATTTCCTTTGAAAAAATTAAGTGTCCAAACTACAGGTGGTGTAGCTTGCTTAACAGCCGGGATAATCCGCTGACTAGCAGACACTGCTACTAGGCACAAAGTATTTCCTGGGCTAGATGCAGTTAAAAATTTGTAAGTAGATACTCTCGTTGGATGCTGAGAAAGCATTCCATAGAGTCTCCTGGCACGCCATATATGATTCTCTTAAAAAGCTTGGGGTAGGGGTCTAGGGGACCCTTTTATAGCCAAAATCACGGCCCTGTATCACAATACGTCACCTAGGCTGAAGATAAATGGAACTGTAGCACCGAGGGCTCGGTTGCTACAGAGGTATTGCACCTCACCCAGAGGTGTGATATCTCACTCTCAGATAAGGATGGAGTGTGGATCAGGACCCGACACCTGCATGCATTACACCACATTGCCGTGGGGCAGGGCGACCAATATGCCCCTGAGATGGGCACGACAGTCCCTGTCCCTGGCTGGAGTGGGGGGAGGGAACACTGAGGAAGGGGAACCCTGCAGTGCAGGAGCAGGGAGGAAGCAGTTCCTGGGTGCATTGAGAAGGGAGTATAAAAGGTGGGCACCATCTTAGTTCAGTGCAGAGAAGTCTGAGCAGAAGTGGCAGGGAGCAGGGGCTCTGCATGAGCTCTGCTCCGGAGGCGGGCCTAGTAACAGAGGCCCAGGCCTGCAAGAGGGAGAAGGAAGGAAGAGGAGCGGAGAAGGCTCCAGGAACGAGGAATGAAGGGATCCCAGGGGTGCGGACGGGCGAGTCGCCACCGCACGCCCGAATCCACCTGCGTGGAGGGGTCAGGCCAAAGGGGGAGACCGGTCCCCGAACTAGTGGAGGCAGGAAACGACCCTCAGCTAGAAACCGGAGGCTCTGACATTTTATGTGGCGCAGCCCCTTGCTCCACCCGCTAGGAAGGCACCACATAGGGTCAGGGAAACTGGCGCCAAGTTTACCAAGAGGAGGCCCGAGGCAGCCGGACAGAAGTGTTGGTAAGAAAGGCCAGACAAAGGACACACAAAGGGGGTCCTGTGAAGCGCTCCAAAGTTATCTGGGAGTTGTCTGAGCCCCTCACCTGGTGAGCACAGTACGACGTGGGCAGCCGTTACCTGCAGACGTGGTCTGGATAATAAGAACTGTGAGTAAAGGCCCTGAACTGCATCACTGACTCCGTGTCGTTACTGCTGCTGCCCTGCACCATCACCCCCATCCTCCGCATACACTGCCCTGAGGCTATACTCCTCCCGTGGGGAGTTATGCTACGCTCTGCTGCACCCACAACACCAGCCTTAGCGGTCTGCCCTGTAGCGGCGGTTCACTCTGACCGCAATCCACGGGTGGCGTAGTCGGACATTTAAACATCAAAACCACATAAATAGTTCCGCCACTGGTTTGACCGCCCTGAGCCACGGAACCGGATCGCCGCCACGAAGACTACAACCACCAGCATCCACCAAAAAGGGTCCGGCTCCGGGTGTCCCAAGGCCCAGGGGGTGCGTCAGAACATTTTCATCACCTTTCACAATCACCAATGGGACAAGGCAGGGATGTCCTCTGTCCCCTCTCTTATACATCCTAGTGATGGAGCACCTGCTCTCATCAATTCGCCATAACCCCAATATTAGGTGGATTGAGGTGGGAGGCACCGAGTACAAGTGCTCTCTATTTGCTGATGATGTCCTAGTATATATCACTCAATCACATATATCCATCCCTGCTGTTATGGCTGAAATAGATCACTTTGTTACATGGTAAAATTTTAAAATCAATGCAGCGAAGTCTGAGGCCCTCGATGTCTCCCTCCCTAAATCCATATAGGATTCCATCCAGTCCAACTTTCCCTTTGCCTAGCCCTCACAGGGTATCAAATACTTAGGAATTCCTATTCATAGAGACCTCTCCCATCTATGTTATCTTAATTTTGGGCCCTTTATTGAACAATTCCATACAGACCACGGTTGGCAAGTTGGAACTGTGAGATTCACTACGTGCACCACTGGTATTTTGTGGAAAAGCACATGTAAGATTCTGCAACAGTCTCTGCTGATACTCCTGCATGCGTGCATCCCTTTCTATGGCAGGAATAATTTCTGCAAATTTACTTTTGTACCGGGGATCTAACAGTGTGGCAACCCAGTAGTCAGGATTATTTCTAATTCTCACAATTCGAGGGTCATGTTGCAGGTAGTGCAGCAAGAAGGCACTCATGTGTGTTGCGCATCCAGGAGCACCAAGTCCCTGTTGTGTTGGTGGCGAGGTAACAATCATGCTTCCTTCCTCTGTCCTCTCCCCCCAACCTCGCACAACAGAAATGTGATCAAGGTCTCCCTCATCTGATGAGTCTTCCATCAGTTCGTCCTCCACTTCTTCCTGGGCTCCTGCACCTTCCTCACTAGTTTGGCTGCTACCATGCACCCTGGTAAAATCATCTCCCCCACCCTCACATGCCTGCCGCCCTGGTGCTGCCGACTGTCTGGACCTTGCAGATGTTAGCCCTTCCGCATACAACTCCTCCTCCTCTACTTCCTCCACCTCCTCTTGTGCCACCACCTGACTCCGAATTCTGTTTAACATGTGCTCCAGCATGTAAATCACCGGAATAGTCATGCTGATAATGGCATCGTCAGCACTAAACATCTTCGTCGCCATTTCAAAACTGTGCAGAAGGGTGCATAGGTCCCTGATCTGAGACCACTCCTCCAGCGTGATTTGCCCCACCTCTGAATCTCGTTGGCCCAGGCTATACGTCATAACGTATTGCACCAGGGCTTGTCGGTGCTGCCACAGTCGCTGCAACATGTGCAGAGTTGAATTCCACCGGGTAGGCACATCGCATTTTAGCCGGTGAAGTGGCAGGCCCAACGACTTCTGTAGAGATGTAAGTCGCTGAGCTGCGGGATGCGAACGGCGGAAGTGAGCACACAGCGACCGTGCCCTCTGCAGAAGGCCATCTAGTCTGGGATAGTGGGCTAAAATTTGCTGGACAACCAGGTTCAACACGTGAGCCATACAAGGCACGTGTGTGACATTGCCCCGGCGAAGGGCCGCACCCAGGTTTGCAGCATTGTCGCACACGGCCTTCCCTGGTTTCAGGTCCAGTGGAGACAACCATTCATGAAATTGGTTCTCCAGAGCTGACCACAACTCCTCAGCTGTGTGACTCACATTTCCCAGACATTTCAATGTAAAAAACGCCTGATGACGTTGAGCCCTACTGCCAGCATAGTAAGGAGGTGTGCAGGATCCCTTCTGCGCAGTTAGAAAGCTTGTGGCATGACCAGACAGGCTTTGGGTGCAGGTGGAAGACCGAGAGGAGGTTGAGGAGGCAGAAGCAGTGGAGGAAAAATGACATAAAGAGGATTGACGCACAACTCGTGGGGACGGCAAGACTTGGACAGCAGCCCCTCGTCCTGCTGTCACCATAGTTACCCAGTGCCCAGTCAGCGACATGTAACGCCCCTGTCCATGCCTACTCGTCCAAGTGTCTGTGGTGAAATGCACCCTGTCACACACAGAGTTTCTCAAAGAAGCGGTGATGTTGTGTGCGACATGCTGGTGGAGCGCAGGCACACCTTTCTTTGAGAAGTAGTGCCGACTGGGCATCTGGTACTGGGGCACTGCGACGGACATAAGGTCTCGAAAATCCTCTGTGTCCACCAGGCGGAAAGGCAGCATTTCTGTAGCCAAGAGCTTGCAGATGGTGAAATTCAACCTCTTAGCTTTCTCATGGCTAGGAGGAAATGGTCTTTTACTTGTCCACATCTGAGGGACCGAGGGCTGGCTATTGTGCTTAGACGGGGTTGATAAGGGTGTCCCCGGCAAACTGCCGGTCTGTGAGGAAGATGCAGGCGGACATGTTAGGTTGCCTTGATCCAAAGGTGGTGCTATCGATGTCGGACAGCGCTCAAGACCAGCTGGTGTTACCACCTCCAAAGAAAATGATGACCTGCCAATCACGCTGGCTGTTGCGGGTAAAGAGGTGGCAGGTCTGCGCCCCAAAACAGGTGTGACTGCTGTCCCCCCAGTCACAGAGGATGAAGAGGCCGCGGATGCACAAGATATGGCAGACGGTGGTTGGCCCGGCCGGCTAGACCGCATTGTAGCACACTGAGCTTCCCACTGCAACTTATGCTTCATGTCCATGTGCCGGTTCATGCATGAAGTACTCAAACTATGTATTTTTTGGCCTCTACTTAGCTTTTGCTGACAAATGTTACAGATAACACGAGTTGGGTCATCTTTATCGATCTGAAAAAATGCCCAGGCTATGCAAGGCTTAGCACCCATGCGACCTGAAGAGCCACCACGACTTGTGGTGAGAGGCAGAGTTGTGTTTGAGGATGCAGTTGTTGACGTGCTTCCAGTACTACGTCTCTGTCCAGGAAGGCGCAACCTGACCTCGTCGTCACTAGCATCTTCCTCCACCTCCTCTGCTGACCTCATCTCTTGGCTGACTGTGGGTTGACAGTAAGTGGGATCTCCGACCTCATCATCATCACCCTGTGCGTTATCACACCCGTCGTCCTCAGAGCCAACCTGTTCCTGCCCTGACAAAAAACTAAAGTTGTCGCTCCAATCAGGTATTTGAGTCTTATCATCGTCTTCCTCATTGTCTCCACCAACAGGAGTTACAGTTTGGGAATGAGGGTCTACATTATGGTCAGAACCTTCTGCGTCTGGTCCTGGATCCGACTCATAAAGATTCTGGGCATCAGTGCAGATCATTTCCTCGTCTGGATTCACAGAAGCGCTGGAGTCGACCTCTGATTCCCAGGCTATAGTATGAGTAAACAGCTCTGCAGACTCAACCATCTGTTCTACCTCATACTCAGACGGGCAGCTGGAGATTTGGGAGCTGTGAGGAAGCAAGTGCGATTTGGGTGACACCTTTGAGGACTGGAGTATTTGTGATGTTGAAGTTGATGTGGAGGAGAGCCCACTTAAAGGAGCACTTGATATCCGTTGAAGCACCTGCTGTTTTTGTGCCTCATCTGGAATTTGTAGCGATTGGCGTGGCCGTAAGAAAGGGATCTTATCACATTGTCCGCTAAAAGAAGTAGACATTTTAGTTTGGCTGGAAGATGGTCTTTCTTCTGCACCTACCCCACGGACACAACCTTTTTTCCCCTTCCCAACACGCCTATTCCCCTTTCCACCAGCAGCAGGCCTTTTTCCACTCATTTTGGTGGTTAACTAATTCACAACTCTGGAGTTGTTTGCACAAAAAAACAATGGATGGTAACCGAGCAGAGCTGAGTGGCCAAACTGTGGTATTAGGCCAAAACTATTGGCTGGGTTAGATGCAGAAAAAAATTATTTTTAATTTGCAACCTGATGGAGGTCAGTATAGATGGACTAATAGACCAAGTCCCACACACCGCTAGAAGCCCAAATATTTTTTCAGAGCTAGATGCAGAAATTTTTTTTATTCAATTTGCAACCTGATGGAGGTCAGTATAGATGGACTAATAGACCAAGTCCCACACACTGCTAGAAGCCCAAATATTTTTTCAGAGCTAAATGAAGAAAAAAATTATTTTTAATTTGCAACCTGATGGACGTCAGTATAGATGGACTAATAGACCAAGTCCCACACACTGCTAGAAGCCCAAATATTTTTTCAGAGCTAGATGCAGAAAAAAATTATATTCAGTTTGCAACCTGATGGAGGTCAGTATAGATGGACTAATAGAATGATGCTATGCCCAAAAGATTTTACTTCACTAGGTGCAGTAAAAAAATTGGTATTCTATACACAGGTGTTATATCTTGCAACACAGATAGGCTACTCCACTGACTAACACACTCTGCAATAGGCCAAAAAGGATTAGCTTTGCTAGATTCAGCCAAATGCTGTGAAAAAAACTTGCACAGCACTGGCACAGACCTGCCTGGCAAAAACTGATAGGAACTGATGTAACCTAGTCCTGAAAAGGACTCCAATTACAATTAGTCTTTACTCCCACAATCTATCTATTTAAGAGCACAGACCTGCCTGATAAAAGTCGTAGGAAATGCTGTAACCTAGTCCTTAAAAGGACTGCAATCACAAATATTCCCTACTCCCAAGATATCTGTAGATTTGTGCGAAAATTGGCTTGAAATTAACAAGGTATAGCGCACACAGCAACAGCGGTGCCGTCTAACACGCAGCTGCAGCAGTGAGAAAATGGTGGCGACGGGGAAAATGGCTTGGTCTTATAGGGCAAGGACATGTGACATACACTGCCAATCACACATGCCCTTGCTTGTGTGAAAAAAAGCACTTCGCTCCGTGTGTGCGCTGCTGATAGGCTGACAGATTGCACCTCCCCACTGCAAATGCGGGAAAGAGAAAAAAAAATGGAGATCTTCATTGTTCCTGCAGAGATCCATCCCCTGCCCCTCCCCCCGCCCCGCTGTACACTCAAACTGCGTATTAACATTAATTTTCATCATTACTGAGAAAAAATCCAGTTATGATTTTGGTGCACGAACAGTTATCTAACATAACCTCGAACAGCCGAATTTTTCTCAAATTGTTCGTGTTCGCCGACCGGCTCGAACACCGCCCAAAACAGCTCGAATTTGAGATTGGCGAACAGTTCGAGTAGAACAACGCTCATCTCTAGTGACTACCTCTTGAAGCTCATCAAGAGAATGCCAAGAGTGTGCAAAGCAGTCATCAAAGCAAAAGGTGGCTACTTTGAAGAACCTAGCATATAAGACATATTTTCAGTTGTTTCACACTTTTTTGTTAAGTATATAATTCCACATGTGTTAATTCATAGTTTTGATGCCTTCAGTGTGAATGTACAATTTTCATAGTCATGAAAATACAGAAAAATCTTTAAATGAGGTGTGTCCAAACTTTTGGTCTGTACTGTATATATATATATATATATATATATATATATATATTATACATATACATACATATATATACACATGCACATACACATTATCACATATATATGTGTATATATAGATATAAGTTTTAATGGACATGTCTACAATACAATGAAAAATTAAATAAAATTCTGTTTTTTTATTTTCACTTAATAGCTTCTTTGTTGTTAATCACTTGCCCTACTTAATTCATTCATTATACTGAAAAGCTTTGAGATTAAGCCCTCAGGCTGGATAGCCTCACATGAAGTCTTCTTTTTTATCTCTTCCAAGTTAGATTAAGTCTAGGTCTTGTTTAATGAGGTGCCACTTGCTGGCTTTTCATGCAGAAAGAATTCCTCACACTCAGCGGTATGTATCTACCATATGAATTATAAAATATTTTGGATTTTTCAGAATTTCTGACTAATGTTTCCTGCAGGAAGCTCCATTCTGTGCTCTCTGGGATCTGGGCAGCAGGGATTTCTTTGATTTGGTTTGTTCAAAGATTCATCTTGTTATTCATTATTTCTCCAGCATAGTCCCTCAGATCGCTTTTCACAAAGAATTATGTTATTTTTCTCCCAACAAGATGAGGCATCTGTCACTAGTTATTGCACACTTAACTCTTTCTTGTCCTGGAATATATTAGTGACCTGTAACTCTTTTTTTTTTTTACATGGAAAATTTTTCCAAATTTACACAATTTCCCTAATAATTGTAATAAAATATATAATTTATTAGTCTTTAAGTTTCATCAAACTATCTGTTATGTCCTAGTCCTTTCATGTGTGCTGTTTCAATTTAAAATGCTGTCCACTTAATGAAACCCTTTCTCAATTAGTGGGGTTCACACCCAAGACTGCGGATATGACAGAAAAAGTCTACCAAAATATTATGAGTATTCCAAAATACCATGTGGAATCCAACTACCATATTTTATCTGAAAGGCATGTTTAGGTAAACTCCAATATTTTAATAGGATTACACCAAATTGCCTAGTTAGATTTCTGACTACGTCTGAGTGTCCGCCTCCCATGGGTGTACCCTCACAAAAAAAGTGCACATCAGAGCGCACATTCGCTGTGCTGTCACCATTGCAGTCTACGGCTCTTGTCAGCGCATACGGACCCCATTTTTCTGGGGATATCGGACGTATGCCTTGATGGGGACACAATACAATGTGAAAGTAGCCATAGGGTCAGACTGGCTGTGTGAGAAGTTTAGTGAACAGAGAGGGAGCTATTTTGTTTTTTTGGCAAATCAGAAACTCCATTATAAGATTAGCAGGGTTTTCAATTAATTAGGATTCACCATGGAAATATGCGTGGAGAGTTGCATGCAGACAGATCAGATATACTAGATTGCATGGAATTACTTAGGAAAATTTTCAGTGAGTGAAAATTATACTACAAATGATATCTTCTACACACAAAAACAGGACCTGCCACTTGACAAATATACGTAATTTTTATCTCGTGTAATTGATTCTGTTCTCCTCAATCTGGCTTTTTTTCTTTTGTTTGTGAACCTTTCATACTTAAAAAGAATATGTCAGCAGGTTTTTGCTATGTAATCTGAAGACAGCAGGAGATAGAGGCTGAAACACAGAATTCAGGGATGTCTCACTTGTCAAAGTGCTGCTGTTGTTTATTAACTGTGAAGGATTTATCACTAAGAGATTAACATTGTCAGACTAGTCGGACAACTAAGCACATCACTATCTATGGACTTTGTACATACAGAGCCTGGTGTGGGTGGGGTCAGCTGTGGTGTGGGCGGGGTTAGCTTTCTCAGCTCTGCTTCATACTAAATCTAAAAGCTCTGATTGTGAGAGAACAGCTGCACCCAGTAATCTAAGTGATACATCATTGGATTCAGCTTCTCTTTGCCTACAGCATGCTGCTCTCAGATGAGGTAGCAAAAACCTGCAGACAGATTCCCTTTAAGATATGCCACCCTCTTCCCCGTATGTAAATCTAGTCATGATATCCAAGTGGGCGTGATTCTCAACTGTTCTTCGTGGAGGTCTTCTTGAGGATGGCTCCCACTTAGCTAACCAGACTCAATTTCTATAAAGGGAAAAAGTGGTCATATTTCAGGAATAGAGAAGAGTAGAGATAAAAGAAAAATGTCAGATTCAGGAGAACAGCATCATTTACACCAGGTAAATAATTAAATATTTATGGCAGGTAACAGTTCCTTTTTAAGGAGTCACTGCTGCGGCAAGTGATGGGCTGAGTGGACACTTCCTGTGTAGCTGGCAGGGCCAGGAAGTAGAGACAAATGGACATATAATGGACATATAGTAAGCATCAGAGTATTACTTTCTTTCTTTCTTAATTACACTCTTAAGGGGAGCTATCATCATAACGTGACCTGTTGTTTAAATCAGGTTTTTGTGTTGGATGTATTTAAAAAAAAGTCAATGATTTTATTATCATGATTTTTATTGAAAAAAAAATAGTAATCTTGCACTGGGGCTTTTTTAAACTCATATTTCCTGCCATTTCAGGAAGTTTTCAGCAGGCTCTTTATCACCGGAGCCAGGATTACAATGCCAGGTTACACCTCTATATACAGCTGATAACACAGGATCTATCAATCACAATAGGTGATGATCCTGCTTTCCCTCCCTTCACAATGACCTTTGCACAGACTCTTTCTATATCAAAAAAAGGTGTCCAGGTCTGACTATTGTGGCTCTCTACATGTTTTTTTCCCCTAAAACAACAGGAAGTTAGTGTCTAAAAAAAGCTCCTATGGCCATCTTGAAAATTGCAAGATTTGTCTTTTTATTTTTAATACAGTTTATGATATGTTTTAAAGTCCCAAACTTTTGAAAAATGCATTTAACACCACAACCTTTAAATAAGGGTCAATTTCTGATGATAGCTTCCGTTTTATCCTGAGATATCATTATATTAGGTGCTATATCTAAACTTGTTTAGTTGATACAGATACAGAAAACTAATTATATTTTTTGTACCCAATATTTAGATGTTTATCATGTTTGGCATGACTCAAAGCCTGGCTGCATGATTGCAGCCTAGTTATGTCTTCTCTGAAATGCTGCAGCGTTTTTAGAGAAGACATAATTTGGAAAGCCAGCTAGAGACTAAATGGAGAGATTTCATTGGTCTAATATGATACGGTCCAGGGTTGGCTTCTCATTGGCTTGCTCCAGCTGATTGACAGGTCTTACACACATGGACGAGACCAGCCAATCAACTGGAGCGTTGCGGGAAGAAGACGCCGGAGGCTGGACCGGATAAGTCACATCTCTTCCAATTGTCCCAGACCAGCTTTTCAAACTGTTTTCCATGAAACTCGGAAACATTTCAGAAAGAGACATACCTGATTACCATCGCATAGCCCGGCTCTGATTCATGCTGCCTGTGGTTCAGGCAGCATGAATCTAATTACAGATTCCCTTTAATGTCTCTACTGAGTTTTGAACTTTTTTTCATATCTAACAACTTTCCTTCAGTAACACAAAACAAGGAGCTACAAAATATAGAAATCCACAGAATGAATCAAATGACAAAATAATCACTAGAACACATAAGTCAGTTAAATAACTTCAATATCTTATTAGTGCCGCATTGTATGGTTAACTCCATAGATTCCCACAGAAAACTATAGAAATACAAGCTCTGAGTTATGGTGCGATTGTATCAAATATTTCCAATAGTAATTGTGCAATTCCTATGAACTTAGCAATAGAAAAAAAGACTAATGAAAGCTGTCCTGCAGAGAAAACAAACGAAGAAAGCAGAGAACATCCAACCTCCCACGTACCTGGAATATCCCCAACTGTTAGGAATGTTTGTTCTGTTTACCAACCACAAGATGAATAAAAATTGTTTTTAGTAATTAGTATGAATACACAGAAAGTCTTATAACTCTGATGGCGCTTTTGGAACCTCTTTTCAAAGAAATTATATGCTTTCATCAGATGAAATTATATTTTCTATATTTTTGTTTTCTTTTTTTCTTTTTGGTATAAATCATATTGGGATTTTGGTAGAGGCAGCTTTAGTTTTTCTATTATTTGCAAATAATACGGGTCACTGCAGCTTCAGCAAAAGTAATCACACCCTCTGAGGGTAAGATGTATTTTTAATTAACATCATTTTGAGGGCATCCCAAACGTGATCATTTATTTCTTTTCCATTGCTGGGGCCAGTGGTGTAACTAGAGTCCTATGGGCCTCGGTGAAAAATTTGGACTGGGGCTCCCACCAACATGTTGGTCAGATCTATGGGCCCCTGTAATAATTTCCTTCGTCCTGGCCTGTATCCTGTTATAATGTCTCTCATCCTGTAATAATACCCTCATCCTGTAATATAGTACCCTGTCCTGGCCCCTTTATTTAGTAATGTCCCCCATTCTGGTCCCTTCCTGTATTACTTTCCCCCATACTGTAATAATTTCCTCCTTCCTTGGACCTTTATTAAATAATGTACCCCATCCTAGCCAATTTTGTAATAATGTTCCCTGTCCTGTAATATTGTCCCCTGTCCTGGGCCCTTTATTTAATAATGTCCTCCATCCTGGCCCCTTCTTGTATTAATGTCCCGCATCCAGTAATAATTTCCTCCTTCCTTGGACCTTTATTTAATAATGTCCCCCATCCTAGCACCATTTTGTAATAATGTTCCCCATCCTGCAATAATGTCCCCCATCCTGGCCCCTTCCTGTATTAATGTCCCCTATCCTGTAATAATTTCCCCCGTCCTGGGACCCTTATTTAATAATATCCCCCATCCTGACCCATCTTGTAATAATGTTCCCCATCCTTTAATAATGTACCCCATCCTTGGCCCTTCATTCAATAATGTCTCCCATCCTGGCCCCTTCCTGTAATAATGTTCCACTTCCTGGAGTTTTCCCCAAAGTAATTTAAATATCAAAAAATAATCAATTCTTCTTACCTTTCCTCACTCCTTTGGTGAGCATTGCCCTCTTCCTCCTCCATAAAAGGCGTAGATAAGTAGGTGGAGCATAGCAATGACATCATGCGCCGCCTGCGATAGGCACACCAACGTCAGCTGCCGGGCTCTAATAAGCTGGCATCCACTTTAGCTATTGCGGCACATGCAGCTGGTGTATCTCTGCACCGCAATATATTTTACCTGAATTTGTATCCAAGGACTCACAATCAGCTAAAATTGGGGCTGCTGTCGTCAAACCCCTGACTCCACAGGCCTGGTCCCGGTTGCACACTCTGTGACCACAATTGTTAAGACCCTGGCATGGACTTTCCTGGGATAAAACAATATATAAATGCAGAAAATATAATATGCAATGTTATATTGTAGTACTGCTAGTCACAGACTACTGTAGCTGTGGTTGACACATCCCTGCAAGTCGTAGCACTTTATGCTATTGAAGACTCTATTCTGTAGGGTGCAGCATTATGTATGATATATCCTTCGATAGTCCTTTATATGGATCTTGGTTAAATGTATGCATAACAAACTAAGGTATATTGTAGTATAGACAGTGGCAAGATTGCTCAGCTGTGCCTCTTTTTGTCATATCCTGTGTCTTCCTTCTACACAGAAGCATAAAACTTCACATAACCTGCCAGCAGTGGTTTATCTAGCAGCAGAGGTACAACTTTGTTTTTAGCATTTGTATAAAATGTCTCTTTTTTGCATCCAAGAATGTGATTAGCATTGGCAGCTGCCGCCTGGCGCTGGTTGCTGCAATTCACTTTACAATCTTCCAGTATTTGTATCTCAGCGATACTTGTGTATTATGCGGGATGCAGTTGGGTAACACGTTTGCTATCTATGCTGAACGGCTTTTGAAATTTTGCCGCCCAACATCATACTTCAGTGTAAGCTGAAATAATAGAAATGCAACTTTCTAAAGCAAGAAGAGTAATTAATAAAACTTGAAATGTCATTGATTCCTTCTATTGATGACAAGACTCTCCTCTTCTACTGTATAGTTTTTTATATTGATGCTCATACCTATACTCTGTTAGGGTAGGTTCAGACGCAGCATTTTTCTGCTCCACAAAGCAGTGTTGGCAGGAAAAATGTTGCTTTTTTTAAGCATTTGTTGTTTGTTTTTTTCATGAATTTTTGGTGCATTTTTACATCCGTTTTTTACCTCATTCATTTGAATGGATGAAAAACACTGCAAAAACCATGAAAGAATTGACTTGCTGCAGATTTTAAAAAGTGGCCAGCAGCTCTAAAGCTGCAAAAAAAAAAAACGCAGCATGTGAATGAGATTTTAGTTACTTTTACTTTAGTTACATTGACTTTGATGGTACTGTAAAATGCAGCTATTTTTTCGCACAAAAATGTGCAGGAAAACCACTGCAAAAACACTATGTGTGAACATATCCTTACTGAGCTGTTATGAAACTAATGTCTTTTTTGTCAATAGCATAAGTTTGTTTGACCAATAAGAACCTCATCTAACTTTCCCAACCACATGTACAGTGCGGAAAATAAGTATTTGATACACTGGCGAATTTGCAAGTTTTCCCACCTATATAGAATGGAGAGAGCTGTAATTTTTATCGTAGGTACACTTTACCTGTGAGAGACAGAATCTAAAAAAAATCCAGAAAATCACATTGTATGATTTTTACATAATTAATTTGCATTTATTGCATGAAATAAGTATTTGATACAATAGAAAAATAGAACTTAATATTTTGTACAGAAACATTTGTTTGCAATTACAGAGGTCAGACGTTTCCTGTAGTTCTTGACCAAGTTTGCACACACTGCAGCAGGGATTTTGGCCCAATCCTCCATACAGATCTTCTCCAGATCTTTCAGGTTTTGGGGCGGTCACTGGGCAACATTGAGTTTCACCTTCCTCCAAAGATTTTCTATTGGGTTCAGGTCAGCAGGCTGGCTAGGCCACTCCAGGACCTTGAAATGCTTATTATGGAGCCACTCCTTAGTTGCCCTGGCTGTGTGTTTCGGGTCATTGTCATGCTGGAAGACCCAGCCATGACCCATCTTCAATGCGCTTACTGAGGGAAGGAGGTTGTTGACCAAAATCTTGTGATACATGACCCCATCCATCCTCCCTTCAATAAGGCGCAGTCTTCCTGTCCCCTATGCAGAAAAGCACCAAAGTATGATGTTTCCCCCACCATGCTTCACAGTTGTGATGGTGTTCTTGGGCTTGTACTCATCTTTCTTCGTCCTCCAAACATGACGAGTGGAGTTGATACCAAAAAGTTCTGTTTTGGTCTCATCTGACGACATAACCTTCTCCCATGCCTCCTCTGGATCATCCAGATGGTCATTGGCGAACTACAAATGAGGCTGGATATGTGCTGGCGTGAGCAGGGGAACCTTGCGTGCCCTGCAGGATTTAACCCATGACAGCATAGTGTATTACTAATGGTAATATTTGAGACTGTGGTCCCAGCTCTCTTCAAGTCATTGACTAGGTCCTCCCGTGTAGGTCTAGGCTGATTCCTGACCTTTCTCAGAATCATCCTTACCCCACGAGGTCAGATCTTGCATGGAGCCCCAGACTGAGTAAGATTGACAGTCATCTAGTGTTTCTTCCATTTTCTGATAATTGTGCCAACAATTGTTGCCTTCTCACCAAGCTGCTTGCCTATTTTCCTGTAGCCCATCCCAGCCTTGTGCAGGTCTACAATTTTGTTCCTAGTATCCCTAGACAGCTCTTTGGTCTTGGCCATGGTGGAGAGGTTGAAGTGTGATTGATTGAGTGTGTGGACAGGTGTCTTTTATACAGGTAATGAGTTCAAACAGGTGCAATTAATACAGAGAATGAATGCAGAGTAGGAGGGCTTCTTAAAGGAAAACTAACAGGTCTGTGAGAGCCAGAATTCTTGCTGGTTGGTAGGTGATCAAATACTTATTTGATGCAATAAAATGCAACTTAATTATGTAAAAGTCATACAATGTTATTTTCTGGTTTTTATTTTTAGATTCTGTCTCTCACAGGTGAAGTGTACCTACGATAAAAATTACAGACCTCTCCATTCTTTGTAGGTGGGAAAACTTGCAAAATTGTCAGTGTATCAAATACTTAATTTCCCCACTGTACATTCAGCCCAGCCAGTCATTTATACGCTGTTTATGGGCAGAATGGAGAAATCTTCCACCAGATGCCTTTGTTAGTGGATTATCACTACTGAAAACAAAAGAATTAGGCATTTAAATTTCGACTGCCTCCTTATCTCCACAGGCGTCATCTGACCTGAGAGGGTCAGGAGGTCTCATACATATCAGCTGGACACCTTGTTCTGGCCTATTGCAGGTTCCGTCAACTTTCATCTAAAGTGTATGCGGGTCTTTGCAGTGTACATGAAAATTCACAAAAACATGAGCGATTCTCTTCCTTACTAGTTTGCTACTGTAAGAAAGGTCAAAAAATTCTGTAATTCTCAAGCCACCTTAGGGAGGGGTTCTCAATTAGAAGGTTTTATTTCACAAAAAGATAAAAGCTGACATATTCTAATGATTGAATTAGAGATTAGTGATGAGCGAGCATGCTCGCTACTACTCGGTGCTCGCCCGAGCATCTCACTGCTTGAGATGCTTGGCGCTTGCCGATTATTTCTGGGTTGCTCGGGCGGGAACTCATGTCCCCTCCCTGCATGTTTGGCGCTCTTTAGAGAGCCAATGAACATGCAGGGATTGCCTGTCACTCACTGTAATGCCTTAGTTGGTTGTGGGCATTACAGTGATTGGTTGGCCGCACAGCGTCATCAGGTCTATATCAGACCTGGCGCCGCCATGCTCGTCACAGTCACTCCGGATCAGACAGTGTAGGGAGAGCTGCTGCTGCGTTAGGGAAAGATTTGATTGTGTATTAGGTAGTGTAAGGAGAAAAACCATACATTACACATATCCATCTTAACAAACAGTCCTTCTGAGGACTAATCCATCAGGCAGGCAGGGTGTATAGGCAGGCAGTGTATATAGAAGACTGCAGTGCATATAGCACAAGAAGCTCCATTCCAATTCTGCCTTTTGCTGCTGTTAGATATTTCTATACAAAGACCCAGGTCTCAGGGGCCAGGAATACTTTTCTTTGATCTTAATCCTCATTATTTGCTTAAAAAGCAATCCAGAGAACACCGGTTTTCTGCGCCATTTGCTTGCATAGGGAGAGGTGCTGCTGCGTCAGAGACAGATTTGCTTGTATATTAGCAAAAAAGAAAAAAAGAAGCAAGACAAAAATATATCTCATACCCTACCATAATTATATATAAATGTAAAGCAAAGTTGCATAATAAATATAGGGTACTTAGTGAACTATTTTTGATCAAAAAAAGTATACAAGCCGTCCCACCAGCGGCAAGGTGACCCTAAATTGGGACGGTACCTATACTGCCTATATTAAAAACCTTACTGTATATCAAAGTTGAAGTAATGCATATAAAAGGGTAGACAAATAGGACCGGGTCCCAACTCCAGACCACCTAAGCCCGTGGTAAGCTACATATATACCAATCAGCTCAACAAAGGGCATGCCACACCCTTAAATTGCACAGAATGCAAACAAGTCAAAAAAACAGACAATGTGAACTGAGGTCTAAGATGGCAGACATACAAGAAACAGAGGCATGTTCACACTAGCAAAAAAGAAAAAAAGAAGCAAGACAAAAATATATCTCATACCCTACCATAATTATATATAAATGTAAAGCAAAGTTGCATAATAAATATAGGGTACTTAGTGAACTATTTTTGAACAAAAAAAGTATACAAGCCGTCCCACCAGCGGCAAGGTGACCCTAAATTGGGACGGTACCTATACTGCCTATATTAAAAACCTTACTGTATATCAAAGTTGAAGTAATGCATATAAAAGGGTAGACAAATAGGACCGGGTCCCAACTCCAGACCACCTAAGCCCGTGGTAAGCTACATATATACCAATCAGCTCAACAAAGGGCATGCCACACCCTTAAATTGCACAGAATGCAAACAAGTCAAAAAACCAGACAATGTGAACTGAGGTCTAAGATGGCAGACATACAAGAAACAGAGGCATGTTCACACTAGCAAAAAAGAAAAAAAGAAGCAAGACAAAAATATATCTCATACCCTACCATAATTATATATAAATGTAAAGCAAAGTTGCATAATAAATATAGGGTACTTAGTGAACTATTTTTGATCAAAAAAAGTATACAAGCCGTCCCACCAGCGGCAAGGTGACCCTAAATTGGGACGGTACCTATACTGCCTATATTAAAAACCTTACTGTATATCAAAGTTGAAGTAATGCATATAAAAGGGTAGACAAATAGGACCGGGTCCCAACTCCAGACCACCTAAGCCCGTGGTAAGCTACATATATACCAATCAGCTCAACAAAGGGCATGCCACACCCTTAAATTACACAGAATGCAAACAAGTCAAAAAAACAGACAATGTGAACTGAGGTCTAAGATGGCAGACATACAAGAAACAGAGGCATGTTCACACTAGCAAAAAAGAAAAAAAGAAGCAAGACAAAAATATATCTCATACCCTACCATAATTATATATAAATGTAAAGCAAAGTTGCATAATAAATATAGGGTACTTAGTGAACTATTTTTGATCAAAAAAAGTATACAAGCCGTCCCACCAGCGGCAAGGTGACCCTAAATTGGGACGGTACCTATACTGCCTATATTAAAAACCTTACTGTATATCAAAGTTGAAGTAATGCATATAAAAGGGTAGACAAATAGGACCTGGTCCCAACTCCAGACCACCTAAGCCCGTGGTAGGCTACATATATACCAATCAGCTCAACAAAGGGCATGCCACACCCTTAAATTGCACAGAATGCAAACAAGTCAAAAAACCAGACAATGTGAACTGAGGTCTAAGATGGCAGACATACAAGAAACAGAGGCATGTTCACACTAGCAAAAAAGAAAAAAAGAAGCAAGACAAAAATATATCTCATACCCTACCATAATTATATATAAATGTAAAGCAAAGTTGCATAATAAATATAGGGTACTTAGTGAACTATTTTTGAACAAAAAAAGTATACAAGCCGTCCCACCAGCGGCAAGGTGACCCTAAATTGGGACGGTACCTATACTGCCTATATTAAAAACCTTACTGTATATCAAAGTTGAAGTAATGCATATAAAAGGGTAGACAAATAGGACCGGGTCCCAACTCCAGACCACCTAAGCCCGTGGTAAGCTACATATATACCAATCAGCTCAACAAAGGGCATGCCACACCCTTAAATTGCACAGAATGCAAACAAGTCAAAAAACCAGACAATGTGAACTGAGGTCTAAGATGGCAGACATACAAGAAACAGAGGCATGTTCACACTAGCAAAAAAGAAAAAAAGAAGCAAGACAAAAATATATCTCATACCCTACCATAATTATATATAAATGTAAAGCAAAGTTGCATAATAAATATAGGGTACTTAGTGAACTATTTTTGATCAAAAAAAGTATACAAGCCGTCCCACCAGCGGCAAGGTGACCCTAAATTGGGACGGTACCTATACTGCCTATATTAAAAACCTTACTGTATATCAAAGTTGAAGTAATGCATATAAAAGGGTAGACAAATAGGACCGGGTCCCAACTCCAGACCACCTAAGCCCGTGGTAAGCTACATATATACCAATCAGCTCAACAAAGGGCATGCCACACCCTTAAATTGCACAGAATGCAAACAAGTCAAAAAACCAGACAATGTGAACTGAGGTCTAAGATGGCAGACATACAAGAAACAGAGGCATGTTCACACTAGCAAAAAAGAAAAAAAGAAGCAAGACAAAAATATATCTCATACCCTACCATAATTATATATAAATGTAAAGCAAAGTTGCATAATAAATATAGGGTACTTAGTGAACTATTTTTGATCAAAAAAAGTATACAAGCCGTCCCACCAGCGGCAAGGTGACCCTAAATTGGGACGGTACCTATACTGCCTATATTAAAAACCTTACTGTATATCAAAGTTGAAGTAATGCATATAAAAGGGTAGACAAATAGGACCGGGTCCCAACTCCAGACCACCTAAGCCCGTGGTAAGCTACATATATACCAATCAGCTCAACAAAGGGCATGCCACACCCTTAAATTGCACAGAATGCAAACAAGTCAAAAAACCAGACAATGTGAACTGAGGTCTAAGATGGCAGACATACAAGAAACAGAGGCATGTTCACACTAGCAAAAAAGAAAAAAAGAAGCAAGACAAAAATATATCTCATACCCTACCATAATTATATATAAATGTAAAGCAAAGTTGCATAATAAATATAGGGTACTTAGTGAACTATTTTTGATCAAAAAAAGTATACAAGCCGTCCCACCAGCGGCAAGGTGACCCTAAATTGGGACGGTACCTATACTGCCTATATTAAAAACCTTACTGTATATCAAAGTTGAAGTAATGCATATAAAAGGGTAGACAAATAGGACCGGGTCCCAACTCCAGACCACCTAAGCCCGTGGTAAGCTACATATATACCAATCAGCTCAACAAAGGGCATGCCACACCCTTAAATTGCACAGAATGCAAACAAGTCAAAAAAACAGACAATGTGAACTGAGGTCTAAGATGGCAGACATACAAGAAACAGAGGCATGTTCACACTAGCAAAAAAGAAAAAAAGAAGCAAGACAAAAATATATCTCATACCCTACCATAATTATATATAAATGTAAAGCAAAGTTGCATAATAAATATAGGGTACTTAGTGAACTATTTTTGATCAAAAAAAGTATACAAGCCGTCCCACCAGCGGCAAGGTGACCCTAAATTGGGACGGTACCTATACTGCCTATATTAAAAACCTTACTGTATATCAAAGTTGAAGTAATGCATATAAAAGGGTAGACAAATAGGACCGGGTCCCAACTCCAGACCACCTAAGCCCGTGGTAAGCTACATATATACCAATCAGCTCAACAAAGGGCATGCCACACCCTTAAATTGCACAGAATGCAAACAAGTCAAAAAACCAGACAATGTGAACTGAGGTCTAAGATGGCAGACATACAAGAAACAGAGGCATGTTCACACTAGCAAAAAAGAAAAAAAGAAGCAAGACAAAAATATATCTCATACCCTACCATAATTATATATAAATGTAAAGCAAAGTTGCATAATAAATATAGGGTACTTAGTGAACTATTTTTGATCAAAAAAAGTATACAAGCCGTCCCACCAGCGGCAAGGTGACCCTAAATTGGGACGGTACCTATACTGCCTATATTAAAAACCTTACTGTATATCAAAGTTGAAGTAATGCATATAAAAGGGTAGACAAATAGGACCGGGTCCCAACTCCAGACCACCTAAGCCCGTGGTAAGCTACATATATACCAATCAGCTCAACAAAGGGCATGCCACACCCTTAAATTGCACAGAATGCAAACAAGTCAAAAAACCAGACAATGTGAACTGAGGTCTAATGTATATTAGGTAGTGTAGGGAGAAAAACCGTACATTATACATATCCATCTTAACAAACAGTCCTTCTGAGGACTAATACATCTGCAGAGATATCAGGCAGGCAGGGTGTATAGGCAGGCAGTGTATATAGAAGACTGCAGTGCATATAGCACAAGAAGCTCCATTCCAATTCTGCCTTCTGCTGCTGTTAGATATTTCTATACAAAGGCCCAGGTCTCAGGGGCCAGGAATACTTTTCTTTGGATCTTAATCCTCATTATTTGCTTAAAAAGCAATCCAGAGAACACAGTTTTTCTGCGCCATTTGCTTGCATTGGGACAAGTGCTGCTGCGTCAGGGACAGATTTGCTTGTGTATTAGGTAGTGTAGGGAGAAAAACCGTACATTACACATATACATCTTAACAAACAGTCCTTCTGAGGACTAATCCATCTGCAGAAATATCAGGCAGGCATGGTGTAAAGGCAGGCAGTGTATATAGCAGACTGCAGTGCATATAGCACACGAGGCTCCATTCCAATTCTGCCTTCTGCTGCTGTTAGATATTTTTATACAAAAGCCCAGGTTTCAGGGGCCAGGAATACTTTTCCTTGGATCTTAATCCTCATTATTTGCTTTAAAAGCAATCCAGAGAACACCATTTTTTCTGCGCCATTTGCTTGTTGGCACTGCAGAATACAGCCAGGTGCTTTCCATATTACAGCACTAGAAATCCAGCTATTTAAAACTGTGTCAAACTGATCACATATATGTTTTAAAAAAATACTGCCGTTTCTGGCCTCCATTAAAAATTTCCTTTAGTGTGTCAGTGAAGCAATTCACAGCAGTTTGCTGTTCAAACTACTTAACTACAGGCCAGGTATTTAAAACTGTGTTTTCTCCATCTCACGGATCACATATACGTTGTCAAAAAATACTGCATTTCTGGCCTCCATTAAAAATTTCCTTTAGTGTGTCATTGAAGAAATTCACAGCAGTTTGCTGGTCAAACTACTTACCTACAGGCCAGGTATTTAAACTCTGTTTTCTTCGTCACATGGATCACATATAAGTTCGCTCCAAACTCAGTCATTTGTAGTGAGCATGGAAGACACTGTCCTCCATTTAAAATGGGCAAGGCACGTGGCAAGGGACGGGGAACTGGACGTGATGGTAATGGTGCATGTAGAGGCCGAGGACAAGGCCGTGGGCAAGCCAAAATTGTGCCACAACAAGCACCCACATCTTCTCACCTGACCTTCCTGTCCCAATTTTTAGGGGACCACAGCACACCACTACTGAACCCAGAGCAGTGTCAAAAGGTTTTTGGTTGGATAGCGGATAATGCTTCCAGTCACTTAGCCACCACCACCACCACCACCCTGTCTTCCACACGGTCAAGTCTCAGTAGCCGTGAGTCTGGACCGCATATTCCTCACCCTGATCCTCCTTCCTCCCACCATGCTGAGTACCCAGAGACAACTGATCCCACACTTGGACACTCTGAAGAGCTGTTCACTTTTCCATTTATAGATTCGGGCCTCTCGCCCGGTCCACTTGAAGCGGGGCAAGAGGAGATTGCGTGTAGCGATGCCAAAATATTTGAGCTGCCACGGTCACACGAAGGCGACGGTGAGAAAGTGTCACAAGAGGTCGACGATGATGAGACACAATTGCCTGAAAGTCAGAAGGAGGACCAGGGTGCGGAAGTGGAAGATGAGGTGGTGAATGATATAGTAACTGACCCAACCTGGCAGGAGGACATGCAGAGCGAGGGCAGCAGCACACAGGGGGAGGGAGGCAGAGCACCCCAACAGGCAGGAAGAAGCAGTGTGGTGGCCGCAGACAGAAGGCAGGCAACCATTCCCCGTAACACCAACACGAAGGAAGTTGCCAGTATAACTGTTAGGTCTTCCCGGGTCTCGTTGTTTTTTAAAGACTCTGCCGATAACCCCAAAAAGGCCATTTGCACCACCTGCCAGGCCAGCATCAGCAGGGGTGGCAAAACGACTAGCCTGACCACCACCAGCATGATCAGGCACATGAAAGCAAAGCACCCGACTTTGTGGGCCGAACTCCAGGGTCCAGTAACAGTGTCTGCGGGTGGCACCATTGCTTCTTCTGCTGTTTTACTTGCAAGCCAATACCCTGTCCATGGTGCATGCGAAGACGCCTCCTGCCCTGCACCTGTCGTTGCACACTCTCAAGTAGCAGCATTAGGAAGCACGTCCATGTCCTTGTCCCAGCTCAGCGTTCAGTTGTCCATACCCCAGTCCTTGGAATGCAAGCGCAAATATGCAGCCAACGCCCCACAGGCCCCGCTACTAAATTCTCACATTTCACAACTGCTTGCGCTCTAAATGTTGCCTTTTAGGCTCGTGGAGACGGAAGCATTCCACAACCTGATGGCGGCGGCCGTCCCTCGGTACTCGGTCCCCAGCCGCCACTATTTCTCCCGGTGTACCGTCCCCGCATTTCACAAGCACGTGTCCCAAAACATTAGCCGTGCTCTCAACAACGCAGTTACCGGTAAAGTCCACCTAACCACGGACACGTGGACAAGTGCTTGTGGGCAGGGATGGTACATCTTGCTGATGGCACACTGGGTTAACATAGTGGAAGCTGGGACTCAGTCGGACCTTGGGACGGAACACGTCTTCCCGACGCCAAGGATTGCGGGCCCTAGGTCAATCAGGGTTGCCCGCACGGTCTACAGCTCCTGCACCTCATCCTCCTCAGCCTCCTCCTCCTCTTCAGCCTCCATGTCCGAAATGACCACATCAGTCACAAGCTGGAAGCACTGCAGCACTGCCTCGGCCAAGCGGCAACAGGCTGTGCTGAAGCTAATATGCTTAGGTGAAAAACCGCACAATGCTGAAGAGTGGTGGACAGCTCTGAAAGAGCAGGCAGATCTGTGGCACACACTGCTGAACCTACATCCAGGCATGGTCGTGTGTGACAATGGCCGGAACCTGATGGCGGCTCTGAGGCGAGGCGAGCTCACACAGGTACCATGCCTGGCCCTTGTGCTTAACCTTGTGGTTCAGTGGTTTCTCAAATCCTACCCGGTGCTGCCGGATCTGCTTGTTAAAGTACGCCATCTGTGTGCCCATTTTAGAAAGTCAGCTACAGCTTCCACCGCCCTTGCAGTGTTTCAGCAGCGTTTGCAGCTTCCGGCTCACAGACTGGTGTGTGATGTCCCCACGCATTGGAACTCTACACTGCAGATGCTGGGAAGGATTTGTGAGCAGAAGAGGGCAGTTGTTGAGTACCAGCATCAACAAGGCCGTCGGTATTCAGTTCAGACTCCACACATAAGACCTCAGGAGTGGACATGGATGTCAGACATATGCACCATCCGCCAAAACTATGAGGACTCCCCCAAGATGGTGAGCGGCGATGACGCCATAATTAGCGTCACCATCCTGCTTCTCTGTCTTCTGAAACGCTGTCTGCTTACAATCAAAGAGGATGCATTGCAGGCGGAGCACGATGATATGGAGCAAGGAACCATACAGGGTGATTACACACAGCCAAGCCTCATCTCATCCCAACGTGGATTGGGTGACAATGAGGAAGGGGAGGAGGAGGAGGAAGGACAGGAGCTAGTTTCATGCACTATAGACGGTACTACCTGCACAGCTGTCATACTGTCTGTTTAGCGTGCATGGCCAGAGGACAGAAAGGAGGAGGAGGAGAGCATGGTCAGTCATCCTCTTGGTGAGGACACGGAAGTCTTGCCTGTTAGTAGTCTGGCACGCATGGCTGAGTTCATATTACGCTGCCTTTCCCATGACCCTCGCGTTCTCAAAATTTTGGGTGACAGTCAATACTGGTTGGTGACACTTCTAGACCCACGCTACAAGGAGAACTTTATATCTCTTATTCCTGAGGCAGACAGGTCTACAAAAATGGGGCTGTACCAGAAGGCCCTTGTTGCGGAACTATTAAAAAAATTCCCATCTGAAAACACTGGCGGCAGAGGGCACACTTCGTTGGACAACCAAGGAGTACAGGCGAGAGAGATACAACAACTTCAATCCAGCAGAGGCAGGGGAACACTGTCAAAGTTCTGGGAGAGTTTTCTCAGACCCTCCCATCGCACAGGCCCTGAGGCGCGGGGTACTCTCACAAGGAGTGCAAAGTTTGGGAAGATGCTGAGGGAGTACCTTGCCGACCGTACCAACGTCCTCCGTGATTCCTCTGTGCCTTATAATTATTGGGTATCCAAGCTGGATACGTGGAATGAACTGGCTCTCTATGCCTTGGAGGTCCTGGCCTGCCCTGCCGCCAGCGTTTTATCAGAGCGGGTTTTTAGTGCCGCTGGTGGAATTATAACTGATAAGCACATCCGCCTTTCAACTGAAAATGCTGACAGGCTGACTCTTATAAAAATGAACAAGGGCTGGATTGGGCCAGACTTCTCAACACCACCGAATGATAGCAGCATAACATAAACTCAAATCCAGTATCTTTTCTTGGGAGGTGTATTCTCATGCACCTTTTCACACCCACACATGGATATACGCTTCCTGATTTTGCTATTTGCTCTTGTCCTTCTCCTTCTCCTCATCCTCCACCACCATATCAACAGGGTGACCATGGTCCGTGATGCAACACCCACATAATTATTTTAAAGGGTGTTTATGATGCCCGTAAAAAAAAAAATTTATGCAGTATGTTCATGTATACCCCCCAGGGGTAAATGTTTGTCAGCCCATACACTTAGTGCGTGGGCATTACAAGTATAGGAGGCCCGCTCCTTTTCTAATGGGAACATTTTTTTATGAGGCCCTCCTCCACGTCTCTTCCAAGGGTCATTGAAGTGCCTCCAAATTTTGGCAGCCCTTGCATTCACTGCATAGGCCAACACTATGGGAGACTCTCTCCTTTCTAATGGGAATTTGTCGTTACTGTGGCCCTGCTCCATGTGTCTTTAAATTCTTAGTGGGGTTTTTCCTAAAATTGGTCAGCCGTTCGACTCACTGCATACCCTATAACTGTATAGAAGACCCTCTCCTTTCTAATGGGAACATGTCGCACCTTGTTACTGTAGCCCTGCTCTGTGTGACTTTAAATTCTTAGTGGGGTTTTTCCTAAATTGGTCCGCCGCTGGACTCACTGCATACCCTATAACTGTATAGCAGACTCTCTCCTTTCTAAATGGAATTTGTCGTTACTGCAGCCCTGCTATATGTGTCTTTAAATTCTTAGTGGGGTTTTTCCCAAATTTTGGCAGCCCTTGCAGTCACAGCATTGGCATTACCACTATAGGAGACCCGCTCCTTTATAATGGGAACATTTTTTTTACTGAGACCCTCATCTATGTCTCTTCAAAGGGGTATTGGGTTGCATCCAAATTTTTTGCAGCCCTTGCAGTAACTGGATACACAATAACAGTATAGGAGACCCACTTGTTAATAATAAGAACAACAAAGTATAGCCGGCTGATGGCTCTCTAACAATAGCGAGGGCCGACTGCTGGCCTTCTAAGAATAGTAAGGGCCATCTGATGGCCCTATAAAAATAGGCTTTATGACTTTCAGAGTCCCTCCATCATAAATAAAACAGGATGTGTCTGATGATGTGTCACACACCACATTGACAGCATTGCAGCACTGCCTTGGCCAAGCGGCAACAGGCTGTGCTGAAGATAACATGCTTAATGCTTAATTTACAAACCGCCCAGCGCTGCAGAGTTGTTGAAAGCTGTAACACAGCAGCCTGATCCGCGTCTCTCACCGCCAGAACATACAGCCAGGGATGGTCGAATGTGACAATGGGCGGAACCTGGTGACGGAGAAATGACAGCCGGGGTAGATATGGTTTCCCTCTATGCCAGTCCTTTCACCGAGCTAAAGAATATGGCTGTGGTGAAATACAACACCAACTGAGAAGCTGTTTCAGATTAAAAAACATTGTGTCCACCAGAGGATTAGATTCTGAGGGATAACCTTTCTCACCCACTCAAGAGCCCCATAGCAGCTGCAAAGTTAGCGCTATCATGAACTCTCCTGAGGTAGAAGCCAAGGCACACCAGAGGATTCTCTGGTGGGACCGTTCAACCCTGCCGAGAAGCAGTCCTTGCTAAGAAAAGTGTGTGGGAAGGTTCCCGGACACTCTATTTTTACTGAGGAGGAAACACACGCAAACACGGGGAGAACATACAAAGTCCTTGCAGATGTTGTCCTTGCTGGGATTTGAACCCAGGATCCCAGCACTGCAAGGCTTCAGTGCTAACCACTGATCCAATGTGCTGCCATTCACCCTCTAATATCTAACAGGCTGGAGAAACTTGCACCTACTGCCACTCTATCTTCAGCTCCTTTGTGAGAAAATGTATTTGGGCAGCCACTCAGTCTACCAAATAAAATTCCTGAGAAGGTAATTGGGGATGGCTTCATTACTGGTACTGGGGGCAATGCTAATACCATGGCGTCGTACCATAGTTTGCTTGAAATATTCCAGGCTGGTGGGAGGCAAGCAAATTCCCACAGAAAAGTACCAACAGTAATGTTCAGGCCACATTTCAAGTGCAAGCAGCATCAGAGGACTTCCTGGGAGAAATAAAACGCAGGGTACATACGGTTTCCCTCTATGCCAGTTCTTTCACCGAACTAAATACAACTCTCAGCAAAAAAAGTTGTGGACTGGCTCCGTAACGTCCCTGGCCACATTCACTTGTCCACGTGTTTGTGATTAGGCGGTCCTTCCCAGTAAATGCACTAGGGAGGGCACGGGTAATGTTGTGGGACCCGTGCTTGTGGAAGGCGGAGACGACACCGGGAGAAACAGTGGCGGCTGGGGACTGAGTATAGACACCCGGCCGCCGCCGGCATGAGGTCGTGAAAAGCTTCCACCTCCAAGAGCTTAAAAGGCCATATTTCAAGTGCAAAGAGCTGCCCAGAAATCTGGCAGTTTAGTGTTGCTGCCTGTGGGTGGGTGGGTGGCTGGCTGCATACTTGCACTTGCATTCCAAAAGACAGAAAACTAAGCAGATGGTGGCCTCTATCATCATCATAGCCTCACCTCGGCACTATGAACTCTCCTGAAGGAGAAGCCAGGGCCCGCCGGAGGAGTCTCTGGTTCTCTGGTGGGCCCGTCCAACGCTGCCGAAAAGCAGCCCTGGCTAAGAAAGGTGTGGGGGAAGGTTCCCGGACACTCTATGGCTGCTTTTTTAATGTGGATCTGCCATGCTTATGCATGTTATTTCTCAAAACGCATTACAGATCAGGCCATTGTCCAACTCCATATTCAAGAAATTAAATGCACAAAGAAAGATGTGTGTGTGTCAAAGCACCACCGACAAGTGCGAGTTGATGTTGGACGGGCTGCCATTGCTTCTGCAACAAGCTGCATTACAGGACTTCCTGGGAGAAATGACGCACAGGGTAGATACGGCTTCCCTCTATGCCAGTCTTTTCACCAAGCTAAATACAACTCTCAGCAAAAAAAGTTGTGGACTGGCTCCGTACCGTCCCTGGCCACATTCACCTGTTCACGTGTTTGTGGTTAGGCAGTCCTTCCCAGTAAGTGCACTGGGGAGGGCACGGGTAATGTTGTGGGACCCGTGCTTGTGGAAGGCGGAGGCGATACCGGGAAATATAGTGACGGCTGGGGACCGAGTATGGACACCCGGCCGCCGCCAGCATGAGGTTGTGAAAAGCTTCCGCCTCCACGAGCCTAAAAGGCCACATTTCAAGTGCAAGCAGCTGTCAAAAATTTGGCAGTATAGTATTGCAGTCTGTGGGTGGGTGGGTGGCTGCCTACATACTTGCGCTTGCATTCCAAGGAATGGGGTAGGGACAACTGAACGCTGCACTGGGACATGGACGTGGACGGTGATTGTTGCAAGTCTGCAACGACCGGTGCATGGCGGGAGGCATCTTCACATGTGCCAAGGATCACTTATCATGGGCACACTTTTAGGCAGTGACCTGGGTGTCAGAGATGCTTCCAGAGGTCTTCCCCATGCTGTTCCAATGTCTTTTCAGCACTGTATGCATGTGTCTGATGATGTGTCACACACCACATGGCCAGATAAGGTTGTAAAATGTTAAAATGTCATTTCCTGGTGAATGCATTTGTCTTGGTTGAAAGCAATGCAAAAGTGCAAAAACGCACCAAAAATGCTACGTGTGAACATAGCCAAAGTTGTGGAGGAGTATTTTTGTTTTTGGTTATTTCTTTTGCTTTATATACAAGTCATTACCCTGGAAAGGATGTTCCTTAACATATTTCCCAGGAAAATCCATTTTGGTTTCGTTTTTGTATGTTTTATTGTGAGTCTGTAAAAGTGGCGTAATACTCTGACCACGTTGTTGACAGCAGTGATCTGGGAGTCAGAGATGCTTCCAGGGGTCTTCCCCATGCTGTTCCCATGTCATTTGAGCACTGTTCCCATCGATTTGGGCAATTTTTAGGCCCTATGCAAACCTCTGGGAGCCACCTTACATTGGGCTCGTTGCTCGGGTCGAGCACCCGAGTATTCCAATTTGCTCGACCCGAGCAATGAGTACCCGAGCATTTTAGTGCTCGCTCATCACTATTAGAGATGAATTGATCAGGCAAAACTCAAAATCGCCTATTCATGCGGATTTTCCCAGGAACTTCAATTTGCAGAGAAGTTATTCTTCACAAATTTAATGCCCCTTATTATGCTCTGGGTCTCTCGAGACCCTAGAGCATAGTAGATGTAAGATGTAGATCCCCAATTATTAATCGTTTATGATATGGGGAGTTATTGGTAATGCAGCAATTGACCATTAATCAGTAGCGGAGACAACGTCATCTGGTACTTTTTCCCTGATGAAGCTGGTCTAACCAGCGAAACATATTGGGGGGCAGTGGGGTAGGTGAATTCATAGTTTAGTAGTCAGAGCTCAGGACTTCGCAAACAATGGTTATAAAGCCTGTGGCAACTGGTGACCTGCATGCGCCTATATAAATCCTATGGTCATTATGTATTGTAATCTATGACTGTGAATGGCTATAAATCATAACTATTCATTTATGTCAAAATGAGATCTAAATCCTCATCCCTGTTAATTTTCTTTTTTCCTAGATCTGAAAGGCCATAAAATTTTGCACAAAAAACCTTTACTTGCAAGTCTTTGACTACATATAACTGGATAAATTGGCTGTATTTGTATGTGTCTTTGGAGTGTAGCACGCTGTGATTATATAAAGATTTGCTACATATGTAACATTCAATTATAACCAGACATTCTTAGTTTCATAGTTTCTGAAAGCATCTATAATAATAAAACTAGATACCGACAAGTTAAAACTTCTTTCTATATCAGTCTAGAACATCCAGGACTGTCACAGTTCTTCTGCTCTGTAAGTTGCCATCCATTCTGTTTGAGTGATTATTCTTGATCAGCATCCTGCTCGCACTATGGGTGCTTGAACTGTCTTTCCCTCACTTGGCAACAAGCATTGTTCTTACCATTTTCTAATGGCTTGCCTTCCCTAAACTGAACGCTCACCTGTTATGCCTGCTCTCTGATGAACAAGAAGAACATACAAACCTTATGTAGATTATGTCTTTGGTTGGACAAGGCCCAATCATGGCAAGGCAAGGAGTATAAAGTTTTGTTCTGAACAGGCTTAATAGTAATTTGTTAACATAAGGAGCAATCCACCATATTCTTCCCAGGAATCTCTACAGTTGGGAAATAATATTTGACAGTTGAGTGGCACGATTAACTTCTGGACCAAAATTAGTCTGGACATGGATATACACTTAGAGGAGATGTCTTATGTCCTTTAATGAGTAAAATTGCAATTTACTTGCTATAAAAATCATCTCTCAAGAATGAAGTGATTTTTAATTTAATTGTTTATTTCTCATTGTCTAGGTTACCAGCTACCCCTGCAGTTTAGCAGCAGTGGCCAAACATGTGCTATGCTTGCACGTTTTTCCAATAGAGCTTGTAAGCGTTTCTCTGAAGAGGGCTGGATTGGTGGAGGACACTGTTATCTTCTGATCCAGCAAGCTTCAGTGAAACATTGATCCTGTGTTCCTGCAGATGATAACCGGATATTTAAGTATGTTTCTAATTAATAAGTCTAAACATATACCTGTTTCTGCACACAAAATCTCTGTAATAGTATGACACCATTTATTTCTATGCAGCTGCCAACTAGAGTTGGGACAGCTGACGGCCAGTCCGAGCATTGTGTTGTGATCCTCATCTGAGTTATATGGCTGTGTGACTCTCCCGAATCCACATATTACGTTTAATTCGGCATAGAATCTAGATAGTGAAAAAATCTTTTGAAAAATATCTTAAATTAACAGCTCGTCAATTTTTGTTAAGGAAACAAACTGTAGCTTTTTGGTGCCGATTTTACCCATTATTTTCAACGGGGAATATTTTCCATAAGTTAAACTATTGGCCTGGCATTGTTTTGTTAATTTCCACAACAAAAAAATCACATAAAAACACATAAATAAGTGTGGAAACTAAGTGCGGATTTTAGATGCAGAAAATTTCAGTTTAGAAATACGTGCAACTTGTGAACATTGCCTAAAATATAAACATACATTAGGAAAAAAATACAGTAACTGGGAAATAATTGTCAGTAACTAAATCTAGCAGAAAAATCTGGTTCATGATGACTTGGAGAAACTGTACTGTATCAAACTGCATTGGCATCACCCCCTTCAATATTCGCTTGAGTGGACAGAAAACTTGGAACACCACTTCACCACTGATGCAATCACCATTCACTGGAACTAAACTAACTCCATCTGTATGATGTCTGCTTAATTACCAAGAAAAACTTTAACCTATATAAGTTCTGACAGCAAGTGATGCTTTCTATTTCAGTACTGCAGATACATGGACAAGATGAGCAAAATTGATAAGTTCCCGCAACTGTCATCATTATATTGATGTAGTGATATCTTAAAAAGTAAAGTGTATAGGTCCTGATTAGTGATGAGCGAGTATGTTCTGTTAACCCTTTCGGCGAGCATGCTCAGGCGAACACCGAGTATCTTCAGCGTGCTCGGGTGTTATGTTTCAGTCTCTCTGTGTGCACGATTTGTGACTGTTTGACACCTTTGAAACATGTGAGGAATGCCTAAGAAACAGACATTCCTCACAAGTATTAAAGCTGTCAAGCAGTCGCGCATCATGGACACAGAGAAACTCAAACATAACACCCGAGCACGCTGAAGATGCTCGGTGTTCACCCGAGCATGCTCGCCGAAAGGGTTAACAGAACATACTCGCTCTTCACTGGTCCTGATTCATTATTTGCAATTTTTTAAATCACTTTTCATTTTTTATCTTATGGCATTCATTGATGATTTTTGTGCCAAATTCTTCAAAATAGCATAATTAGTTCAAGAATTAGGCTCAAAATAAAAAATTCCCTTATTTTTTTTTCTTTGCTGGGGTTGTCCAATCATGTGAGGAAAGACTGCAGTCACTATGTGACTACCGACTTCTGAATTCTTATAGCATGCGCACCATATGCTGTCAGGATTCTCTAGTGTTGCCGGTGAGAGCAGGTTATCACGTATCCGTAAGTATGTGATTTAATAATTTCCAGCCACATCCCAACTAGACGTGCTTGGTCTTGCTCAATTCACTTGTATTGAGGCTGAGAACGTCCAGTCGGCATGTGACTGCTTTTAAGCAAATTGCATACTTGCAGTGATGTGCTGCCTGCTCTCACCAGAGAATGCTGACAGTGTGCGATGTGCACACTGTAAAAATTCTGAAGTCTGCAGTTACATCGAGTGACTGGAGACTTTCATTAGAAGACTGGAAAACTCCTTTATCATTTTAGAGGAAAAAAGTCACATTTTCTGCTAAGATGTTGCAAAAATCTAGGTATACTTAAAATCATTCCAGGGGAGACTCTTGCCAAAGGCTCTATAGGTAAATAAAATACATGAACTGTGCAAGATACTCTGTAGATTGTACATGAAATCAGAACTCAATCATATCGTTATGTCATTGGCTACGTTTTAGGAGCGGAGTTCCCATTTCTCTCCGCAGCAGGCATCTATGTGGGAAAATCATTTACATCCAGATTGCTCAGCATTCCCTCCAGTTTAACAAGACAGATTTCCGTCATAAGCTGCTCTTCAAATATAAAATATTTTTTTAAGGGCGCCTTTAGTGGGTAAAACGACCATGACGTTAATAAAGGCCCATTTATTTTTCGTTCCTCAGCCCTTCCATTTGCTTGTTAATAAAATCACAGCGAGATCTCATAATATTTAAGAGGGAATTCAGTGACGCTTTGCATTAGACCAGAGAGGATTTGGCGTTTAGAGTTGTTAAAATGCGGTAAAAAAAAACAAAAAAAACAAAGCCCTCGTGTAATTAGCTTGCAATAGCTCGTTAGATCATTAAAATCATCTGCAAACAGTTTCCATTTTAACCAGATGAAATATGAATAGTAACTGTGTTATTAGTATCCTGTTTATTGCAACCGGCAAGACATCTATTAGCATAGTTAACAGTTATAGTTTGCTGTGTATCACTACAATGCAAATGATTCTTCAAATAAACACTCGCTCCTCTAAAATATTCCCCACGCAGCGCATTGTAAAAGGACAGATAAATAAAATGAGCTCTCGAGGATATATTGTGATCCATTATTGCTCTTCTCTCTGAAAGTATCTTTTTACTCCATCAGGAATATAAGTAGATAATCATTCGGTACTGTAGTATAAAGTGGCTGTTCAGGATTAGAAAAAAAAAAACATATTTTTCCCTAGAAACAGTGTCAAGATTCTGCATCAGTCATCTCTACTATTTCAGTTTACCACCATGTTTAACTACCGTATCAGATGTAGCCTAAGGTCTCTGATGACCGTATTTTCGGTCCGAGTGCGATCCGACAAAACATCGAATTGCACTCGGATCAATGTTATGCTATGCGGATCAAAATGGTATCATTTAAAAAAGCAACTTAAAAAAGGTAAGCCCTACATCAATTGAAAAATTAGACAGCTATGACTCTTTCCTTGGGACCTATTGGGTTTTGTTGTTCTCCTTTAACCCTGGAAAACTTCGCCTTTCATGTGCAGCCCATGCATTCCTGTAGGTACTGTGACAAAGTCATTGGTAACATAATAGAGGGAAGATGTGTTTCACGGAGGCTAATAGCTTCCGTGAATTGAAACCATGAAGTTTGCTCCAGCATGTTATTTGTTGAGAGGGTTAAACCTCCATTTTAAAAGGGAGTGTTTTTTGTGAATGACCATTGTGAAGGGTGGGAGTTCATTCACCATATCTCCACATCAGGTTGTGGTCTGGGGTTTAAATACTCGGTCTGCTGAGGCATTAGTTGTTCAGTGTATCTGGAGAGGCTAACTCCAGAGGAAAGAGCTGCTTGTTGTGCTAACCTGAACCGAGTGTGTTTTGTTAACCCTGTGCGGACTGATTCCCACAGGCCTCTGGACTGTGCTGTTTTCTTTTGTTTACCCTTTTTGCCAAGAAGAAAGGCCTGTTTGTTTTGATGGACTTTACAGTGCTTTATGCCTGCATTAATAAACCACTGAGAAATTTAAAGCAACAGCGTTCCTTTGTTACCTCCGTGTGCAGCTGAGTGAGCGATCTATCACAGTACTATATAATGCTTCATTTCTCCTGCAGACAAGCTTATCTCACTCCTATGGGTGTCTAATAGGAATGAACTTGTTAACTAACAACATCTTGGAGGTGCAAGCTATTGGTATATCTGAAAAAAACTATGCGCTATGTCTTAAAGGAATTAGTTTAAAGGTGTGGTCAACTATTTTATAACTGCTCCCCATCTATCCTAACAGCTGCAGACAAGCATATTTGCAATTGGTTTTTATTTCATTACATACTTTCCGGCTGATGGTCGTGTGATTCAATGTGTCTCTACTCTGCTTTCTTCTGGTGACTTTCTGTCCATTTAACTCGTTTGAAGGGAATGTGCAATTAGAAAAAAAAAGAATGTTTAAATCAGATTTTTGTTTAAAATATATTTTGGTTTAAATGTAAAAATAAAAAAAGGAGAGATTTAGACATTTTCACACTGGCCACCGGGGCTATTTAAGACTCTAACTTCTTGTTTCAGGAAATTCACATGTACATTAGCCACAATAAACAGACTGACCCTATTGTTCGTATTGGGGCATCTAATGAGCGTGTGCAAAGATTATTGTTACGGGAGCAGGGTCATCGCCTATTGTGATTAGTGAATCCTGTATTATCAGCTGGGTATAGAGGTGTTACCTAATGAAAACTCTTCATGATAGGATAGGAAGTACGATCCCAATTCAGTGCGCCTGTCTAAATGAGGGTGTGCGGTGGAGTGCGAGGAGCATTTGAAAAGTGGCATGCACCTCTGTGTGTGCCTCACCAAACATCTAACTCCAGTCCCTGCTAGCAAACACCACCGCTCATCATGAATTTGACAAGCAGCGGTCACCACGACCCCCTATTGCCCCAGCTCCTCCCACTTTGTCAGAGCTGGGTGAAAATGGTACGAGAATGTCAAAAATCTAAAAATTTTAACACAGCCTATAGTGGCTCCAAAATTTCGCAACTTTTCAACGTTTTTTACACCAGAAATATGGTGTAAAATCTTTAAGAAATGGGGCCATATGAGTCTAAAATTGCCCCAGTGGCCAGCGCAAAAATTACGAAATTACCATTTTTTTTATACAGATCTTGATATAAAGAAAAAAATATTGCCAAAAATGTCTAAAACAACCTAATTTTAAAAAAAAGATAACTTTCTTGGGGTACATTCACTTTAATAAATGATATACTTCTGTACTTCTGGGTACAACATGTAAATCTGCAGGACAGATATGTCGGATAAATCTGATTAAACATATTTGCATTAAACAGAAGTATATATATACACTGCTCAAAAAAATAAAGGGAACACTTAAACAACAGAATATAACCCCAAGTACATCAAACTTCTGTGAAATCAAACTGTCCACTTAGGAAGCAACACTGATTGACAATCAATTTCACATGCTGTTGAGCAAATGGAATAGACAATAGATAGAAATTATTGGCAATTACCAAGACACCCTCAATAAAGGAGTGGTTCTGCAGGTGAGGACCACAGACCACATCTTAGTACCAATGCTTTCGGGCTGATGTTTTGGTCACTTTTGAATGTTGGTTGTGCTTTCACACTTGTGGTAGCATGAGACGGACTCTACAACCCACAGAAGTTGCTCAGGTACTGCAGCTCATCCAGGATGGCACATCAATGCAAGCTGTGGCAAGAAGGTTTGCTGTGTCTGTCAGCGTAGTGTCCAGAGGCTGGAGGCGCTACCAGGAGACAGGCCAGTACACCAGGAGACGTGGAGGGGGCCGTAGGAGGGCAACAACCTAGCAGCAGGACCACTACCTCTGCCTTTGTGCAAGGAGGAACAGGAGGAGCACTGCCAAAGCTCTGCAAAATGACCTCCAGCAGGCCACAAATGTGCATGTGTCTGCACAAACGGTTAGAAACCGACTCCATGAGGGTGGTATGAGGGCCCGACGTCCACAGATGGGGGTTGTGCTCACAGCCTAACACCGTGCAGGACGCTTGGCATTTGCCATAGAACACCAGGATTGGCAAAGTCGCCACTGGCGCCCTGTGCTCTTCATAGATGAAAGCAGGTTCACTCTGAGCACATCTGACAGATGTGACAGAGTCTGGAGATGCCGTGGAGAGCGATCTGCTGCCTGCAACATCCTTCAGCATGTCCGGTTTGGCAGTGGGTCAGTAATGGTGTGGAGTGGCATTTCTTTGGAGGGCCGCACAGCCCTCCATGTGCTCTCCAGAGGTAGCCTGACTGCCATTAGGTACCGAAATGAGATCCTCAGACCCTTTGTGAGACCATATGCTGGTGCGGTTGGCCCTGGGTTCTTCCTAATGCAGGACAATGCCAGACCTCATGTGGCTGGAGTGTGTCAGCAGTTCCTGCAAGATGAAGGCATTGAAGCTATGGACTGGCCCGCCAATTCCCCAGACCTGAATCCGATTGAGCACATCTGGGACATCATGTCTCGCTCCATCCACCAACGTCACGTTGCACCACAGACTGTCCAGGAGTTGGCGGATGCTTTAGTCCAGGTCTGGGAGGAGATTCCACAGGAGACCATCCGCAACCTCATCAGGAGCATGCCCAGGCATTGTAGGGAGGTCATACAGGCACGTGGAGGCCACACACAATACTGAGCCTCATTTTGACTTGTTTTAAGGACATTACATCAAAATTGGATCAGCCTGTAGTGTGTTTTTCCACTTTAATTTTGGGGGTGACTCCAAATCCAGCCCTCCATTGGTTAATAAATTTGATTTCCATTGATGATTTTTGTGTGATTTTGTTGTCAGCACATTCAACTTTGTACAGAACAAGGTATTCAATGAGAATATTTCATTCATTCAGATCTAGGATGTGCTATTTGAGTGTTCCCTTTATTTTTTTGAGCAGTGTATATATATATTTTCTGCCTGTCTTTAGCCCAAAAATAGATGTCTATCAAGAGTGCAGAGTTGTCAAATAGTTGAAAACAAACTAAAACATCTAAGCATATGTATCAGCATCTCATCACATTGGCAATACATGTGCATTACCAACTAATGACTCACTAAAACCCAGTAGAAATTGCCACAATTATCTTTATTGTATTTTTAACAATCACCAATCAACCAATTCAATCCTGCAAGCAGCCTCCAGGCTTCCTCATGTCTGACTGCCTGTTAACAGATCTTTTACATAAGCACCTGACATGTTTATTCTGTACGTCTCTTTATATTACCATCTGCTTTAGTGCTCATCTCCATGAACTTCTTCTTGACCTCAAAACTCTGCAAGTGCATCATTCTCCCACAACGCTGCAGCATTAGGCTGGCTCAGAAGGCTCGTCTGCATTTGTAGATATAATAGACGGGGTCCCTAGATCAGGACTTATTCTGTATTAGGTTTAAATGAGCGCCACAAACAGCATCCCTCAGGACAGAACTGTGATACTCTTGGCCATACATCACATAGATGCTCGTTTACTTCAATGCTTAATAAGGGGTATTCAATTTATAATAAATTATTCAATGGTAAAGTGATAATCTGTTAGATCGATCACCAGATCAGTGGTCCTGTGTCTCTTGTTCTACCCCAGCCTCAACACTGCGGCCAGGAGGAGTTAGATGGGGCACAGCTTGGCTATCTTCATATGCAGATTTTCAATGGAAAGAAAAGGTATATGATTGACCTCTATGAACTTATCATTAGATAAGTGATAAGAGATATCGTGATTAGAGATGAGCGTTGTTCTACTCGAACTGTTCGCCAATCTCAAATTCGAGCTGTTTTGGGCGGTGTTCGAGCCGTTCGGCGAACACGAACAATTTGAGAAAAATTCGGCTGTTCGAGGTTATGTTCGATAACTGTTCGTGCACCAAAATCATAACTGGATTTTTTCTCAGTAATGATGAAAATTAATGTTAATACGCAGTTTGAGTGTACAGCGGGGTGGGGGGAGGGGCAGGGGATGGATCTCTGCAGGAACAATGAAGATCTCCATTTTTTTTTCTCTTTCCCACATTTGCAGTGGGGAGGTGCAATCTGTCAGCCTATCAGCAGCGCACACACGGAGCGAAGTGCTTTTTTTCACACAAGCAAGGGCATGTGTCATTGGCAGTGTATGTCACATGTCCTTGCCCTATAAGACCAAGCCATTTTCCCCATCGCCACCATTTTCTCACTGCTGCAGCTGCGTGTTAGACGGCACCGCTGTTGCTGTGTGCGCTATACCTTGTTAATTTCAAGCCAATTTTCGCACAAATCTACAGATAGCTTGGGAGTAGGGAATAGTTGTGATTGCAGTCCTTTTAAGGACTAGGTTACAGCATTTCCTACGACTTTTATCAGGCAGGTCTGTGATCTTAAATAGATAGATTGTGGGAGTAAAGACTAATTGTAATTGGAGTCCTTTTCAGGACTAGGTTACATCAGTTCCTATCAGTTTTTGCCAGGCAGGTCTGTGCCAGTGCTGTGCAAGTTTTTTTCACAGCATTTGGCTGAATCTAGCAAAGCTAATCCTTTTTGGCCTATTGCAGAGTGTGTTAGTCAGTGGAGTAGCCTATCTGTGTTGCAAGATATACCACCTGTGTATAGAATACCAATTTTTTTACTGCACCTAGTGAAGTAAAATCTTTTGGGCATAGCATCATTCTATTAGTCCATCTACACTGACCTCCATCAGGTTGCAAATTGAATATAATTTTTTTCTGCATTTAGCTCTGAAAAAATATTGGGCTTCTAGCTGTGTGTGGGACTTGTTCTATTAATCCATCTATACAGACCTCCATCAGGTTGCAAACTGAATATATTTTTTTTTTCTGCATCTACCTCTGAAAAAATATTGGGCTTCTAGCTGTGTGTGGGACTTGTTCTATTAATCCATCTATACAGACCTCCATCAGGTTGCAAACTGAATATAGTTTTTTCTGCATCTACCTCTGAAAAAATATTGGGCTTCTAGCTGTGTGTGGGACTTGTTCTATTAATCCATCTATACAGACCTCCATCAGGTTGCAAACTGAATATAGTTTTTTCTGCATCTACCTCTGAAAAAATATTGGGCTTCTAGCTGTGTGTGGGACTTGTTCTATTAATCCATCTATACAGACCTCCATCAGGTTGCAAACTGAATATATTTTTTTCTGCATCTACCTCTGAAAAAATATTGGGCTTCTAGCTGTGTGTGGGACTTGTTCTATTAATCCATCTATACAGACCTCCATCAGGTTGCAAACTGAATATATTTTTTTCTGCATCTACCTCTGAAAAAATATTGGGCTTCTAGCTGTGTGTGGGACTTGTTGTATTAGTCCATCTATACTGACCTCCATCAGGTTGCAAACTGAATATTTTTTTTTCTGCATCTACCTCTGAAAAAATATTGGGCTTCTAGCTGTGTGTGGGACTTGTTGTATTAGTCCATCTATACTGACCTCCATCAGGTTGCAAACTGAATATATTTTTTTCTGCATCTACCTCTGAAAAAATATTGGGCTTCTAGCTGTGTATGGGACTTGTTCTATTAATCCATCTATACAGACCTCCATCAGGTTGCAAACTGAATATATTTTTTTCTTGCATCTACCTCTGAAAAAATATTGGGCTTCTAGCTGTGTGTGGGACTTGTTCTATTAATCCATCTATACAGACCTCCATCAGGTTGCAAATTGAATATAATTTTTTTCTGCATCTAACCCAGCCAATAGTTTTGGCCTAATACCACAGTTTGGCCACTCAGCTCTGCTCGGTTCCCATCCATTGTTTTTTTGTGCAAACAACTCCAGAGTTGTGAATTAGTTAACCACCAAAATGAGTGGAAAAAGGCCTGCTGCTGGTGGAAAGGGGAATAGGCGTGTTGGGAAGGGGAAAAAAGGTTGTGTCCGTGGTGTAGGTGTTAAAGCAACAGTAACATCTGCAGAAGAAAGACCATCTTCCAGCCAAACTAAAATGTCTACTTCTTTTAGCGGACAATGTGATAAGATCCCTTTCTTACGGCCACGCCAATCTCTACAAATTCCAGATGAGGCACAAAAACAGCAGGTGCTTCAACGGATATCAAGTGCTCCTTTAAGTGGGCTCTCCTCCACATCAACTTCAACATCACAAATACTCCAGTCCTCAAAGGTGTCACCCCAATCGCACTTGCTTCCTCACAGCTCCCAAATCTCCAGCTGCCCGTCTGAGTATGAGGTAGAACAGATGGTTGAGTCTGCAGAGCTGTTTACTCATACTATAGCCTGGGAATCAGAGGTCGACTCCAGCGCTTCTGTGAATCCAGATGAGGAAATGATCTGCACTGATGCCCAGAATCTTTGAGTCGGATCCAGGACCAGACGCAGAAGGTTCTGACCATAATGTAGACCCTCATTCCCAAACTGTAACTCCTGTTGGTGGAGACAATGAGGAAGACGATGATAAGACTCAAATACCTGATTGGAGCGACAACTTTAGTTTTTTGTCAGGGCAGGAACAGGTTGGCTCTGAGGACGACGGGTGTGATAACGCACAGGGTGATGATGATGAGGTTGGAGATCCCACTTACTGTCAACCCACAGTCAGCCAAGAGATGAGGTCAGCAGAGGAGGTGGAGGAAGATGCTAGTGACGACGAGGTCAGGTTGCGCCTTCCTGGACAGAGACGTAGTACTGGAAGCACGTCAACAACTGCATCCTCAAACACAACTCTGCCTCTCACCACAAGTCGTGGTGGCTCTTCAGGTCGCATGGGTGCTAAGCCTTGCATAGCCTGGGCATTTTTTCAGATCGATAAAGATGACCCAACTCGTGTTATCTGTAACATTTGTCAGCAAAAGCTAAGTAGAGGCCGAAAAATACATAGTTTGAGTACTTCATGCATGAACCGGCACATGGACATGAAGCATAAGTTGCAGTGGGAAGCTCAGTGTGCTACAATGCGGCCTAGCCGGCCGGGCCAACCACCGTCTGCCATATCTTGTGCATCCGCGGCCTCTTCATCCTCTGTGACTGGGGGGACAGCAGTCACACCTGTTTTGGGGCGCAGACCTGCCACCTCTTTACCCGCAACAGCCAGCGTGATTGGCAGGTCATTATTTTCTTTGGAGGTGGTAACACCAGCTGGTGTTGAGCGCTGTCCGACATCGATAGCACCACCTTTGAATCAAGGCAACCTAACATGTCCGCCTGCATCTTCCTCACAGACCGGTAGTTTGCCGGGGACACCCTTATCAACCCCGTCTAAGCACAATAGCCAGCCCTCGGTCCCTCAGATGTGGACAAGTAAAAGACCATTTCCTCCTAGCCATGAGAAAGCTAAGAGGTTGAATATCACCATCTGCAAGCTCTTGGCTACAGAAATGCTGCCTTTCCGCCTAGTGGACACAGAGGATTTTCGAGACCTTATGTCCGTCGCAGTGCCCCAGTACCAGATGCCCAGTCGGCACTACTTCTCAAAGAAAGGTGTGCCTGCGCTCCACCAGCATGTCGCACACAACATCACCGCTTCTTTGAGAAACTCTGTGTGTGACAGGGTGCATTTCACCACAGACACTTGGACGAGTAGGCATGGACAGGGGCGTTACATGTCGCTGACTGGGCACTGGGTAACTATGGTGACAGCAGGACAAGGGGCTGCTGTCCAAGTCTTGCCGTCCCCACGAGTTGTGCGTCAATCCTCTTTATGTCAAAGTTCCTCCACTGCTTCTGCCTCCTCAACTTCCTCTCGGTCTTCCACCTGCACCCAAAGCCTGTCTGGTCATGCCACAAGCTTTCTAACTGCGCAGAAGGGATCCTGCACACCTCCTTACTATGCTGGCAGTAGAGCTCAACGTCATCAGGCGGTTTTTACATTGAAATGTCTGGGAAATGTGAGCCACACAGCTGAGGAGTTGTGGTCAGCTCTGGAGAACCAATTTCATGAATGGTTGTCTCCACTGGACCTGAAACCAGGGAAGGCCGTGTGCGACAATGCTGCAAACCTGGGTGCGGCCCTTCGCCGGGGCAATGTCACACACGTGCCTTGTATGGCTCACGTGTTGAACCTGGTTGTCCAGCAATTTTTAGCCCACTATCCCAGACTAGATGGCCTTCTGCAGAGGGCACGGTCCCTGTGTGCTCACTTCCGCCGTTCGCATCCCGCAGCTCAGCGACTTACATCTCTACAGAATTCGTTGGGCCTCTCACTTCACCGGCTAAAATGCGATGTGCCTACCCGGTGGAATTCAACTCTGCACATGTTGCAGCGACTGTGGCAGCACCGACAAGCCCTGGTGCAATACGTTCTGACGTATAGCCTGGGCCAGCGAGATTCAGAGGTGGGGCAAATCACCCTGGAGGAGTGGTCTCAGATCAGGGACCTATGCACCCTTCTGCACAGTTTTGAAATGGCGACGAAGATGTTTAGTGCTGACGATGCCATTATCAGCATGACTATTCCGGTGATTTACATGCTGGAGCACATGTTAAACAGAATTCGGAGTCAGGTGGTGGCACAAGAGGAGGTGGAGGAAGTAGAGGAGGAGGAGTTGTATGCGGAAGGGCTAACATCTGCAAGGTCCAGACGGTCGGCAGCACCAAGGCGGCAGGCATGTGAGGGTGGGGGTGATGGTTTTACCAGGGCGCATGGTAGCAGCCAAACTAGTGAGGAAGGTGCAGGAGCCCAGGAAGAAGTGGAGGACGAACTGATGGAAGACTCATCAGATGAGGGAGACCTTGATCACATTTCTGTTGTGCGAGGTTGGGGGGAGAGGACAGAGGAAGGAAGCATGATTGTTACCTCGCCACCAACACAACAGGGACTTGGTGCTCCTGGATGCGCAACACACATGAGTGCCTTCTTGCTGCACTACCTGCAACATGACCCTCGAATTGTGAGAATTAGAAATAATCCTGACTACTGGGTTGCCACACTGTTAGATCCCCGGTACAAAAGTAAATTTGCAGAAATTATTCCTGCCATAGAAAGGGATGCACGCATGCAGGAGTATCAGCAGAGACTGTTGCAGAATCTTACATGTGCTTTTCCACAAAATACCAGTGGTGCACGTAGTGAATCTCACAGTTCCAACTTGCCAACCGTGGGACCGTCAAGTGTTCAGCACTCAAACCGTAACAGAACCACAGTATCTGCTGGTAACATCAATTTTGCGGAATCATTTCACCACTTTTTTAGCCCATCCTTTGCAAGGCCACAGGAGACAAAAAGTCTGACACATAGTCAACGCCTAGAGACGATGGTACAGGAGTATCTCCAAGTAAACATTGAAGCCACGACTGTGTCACTGGACCCTTGCTCTTTTTGGGTTTCCAATCTGGATAAATGGCCGGAGCTAGCCACTTACGCCTTGGAGATCTTGTCATGCCCCGCAGCCAGCGTTCTGTCTGAACGTGTGTTCAGCGCTGCTGGTGGTGTGCTGACAGATAAGCGCACGCGGCTCTCCACTGATAATGTAGACAGACTCACGTTCATAAAGATGAACAAATCATGGATCCGAAACGACTTTTCTACCCCTGTGTCATCCTCGGGAGAGTAAAAGCTTGATGATTGGTTAAAATCACCTTACCAACCGTTTTAAGCTTTCAAATTACTAATCATGTTTATCTGTATCTTGGCTGGAAAATAATTTGGGCTTTGTAGCAGTGTGCAGCACTGATTCTATTAGGCCATCTATATTAAGCTCCACCAGATTTAAAATTACTAATCATGTTTATCTGTATCTTGACTGGAAAATAATTTGGGCTTTGTAGCAGTGTGCAGCACTGATCCTATTAGGCCATCTATACTAAAGCTTCACCAGATTTAAAATCAATAATAATTTTTAGCTGCATCTAGCCCGGAAAATAATTTTGGGGCTCCGAGATGCGCAATACACATAAGTGCCTTCTTGCTGCACTACCTGCAGCATGACCCTCATATTGTCAGAATTCGAAGTAATCATGACTACTGGGTTGCCACACTCTTAGATCCCCCAAACTTTTCGATCAACCTTTTCATTTTAATAAAGACCAAAAAAATGGTCATTTTTGAAATTATAAGCATTAGCAGGTTGTTAGAAACTGAAATCAAACAGTTTTCAACTCAAAACTTTATTCTAGGTGATGTTACATTTTCACATAGGACCCCTTGTTCGAAAGGAGCTTCTGAACTCTCTCGTCCATTGAATTTGTCAGGTTTTGGATGGTTTCTGCTTCAATTGTTTTGCATGAGGACAGAATACCCTCCCAGAGCTGTTGCTTAGATGTGAACTGCCTCCCGCCATCATAGACACTCCTTTTAATGATGCTCCAAAGGTTCTGAATGGGGTACAGGTCAGGGGAGCATGGGGGTCACACCATAAGTTTGTCCCCTTTTATGCCCATATCAGCCAGAGATGCAGATGTTTTATGTGCAGCATGAGATGGTGCATTATCATGCAGAAAAATGATCTTGCTGTGAAATACACGGTTCTTCTTCTTGAACCATGGCAGGAAGTGCTGTTTGAGAAAATCCACATACATTATGGAGTTCATCTTTAGCGCCTTCAGGGATCCTAAAGGGGCCGACAATCTCTCTCCCCATGATTCCAGCCCAAAACATTACTCCACCTCCTCCTTGTTGGCGCTGTAGCCGTGTTTGCGTGGGGTGTCCATCAACCAGCCATCCTCCCATTTTGGCAGAAAATGTAGGCTGCTTAATAATGTGAGACAGCCTTCTTAAGTAGTCTTGCCTTTCATTGGACACACCTGCCAAACTAATTATCACAGGTGTCTGCAATTGCTTACAGTGATATAAAGAGCCCTGACACACATCACCATCAATGAGTTTAACTGACAAACAAACAAATTCTTCCCTTATCACTCCTAAACACTTTTTGCATAATAATTTGGAACGCAGTGTACATGTGCTTTTCCACAAAACACCAGTGGTTCACGTAGTGAATCTTACAGTTCTAACTTGCCAACCGTGGTCTGTATGAAGTTGTTCAATAAAGGGCCCAAAATTAAGATAACATAGATGGGAGAGGTCTCTATGAATAGGAATTCCTAAGTATTTGATACCCTGTGAGGGCCAGGCAAAGGGAAAGTTGTACTGGATGGAATCCTATATGGATTTGGGGAGGGAGACATCGAGGGCCTCAGACTTCGCTGCATTGATTTTAAAATTTGACCATGTAGCAAAGTGATCTATTTCAGCCATAACAGCATGGATGGATATATGTGATTGAGTGATATATACTAGGACATCATCAGCAAATAGAGAGCACTTGTACTCGGTGCCTCCCACCTCAATCCACCTAATATTGGGGTTATGGCGAATTGATGAGAGCAGGTGCTCCGTCACTAGGATGTATAAGAGAGGGGACAGAGGACATCCCTGCCTTGTCCCATTGGTGATTGTGAAAGGTGATGAAAATGTTCTGATGCACCCCCTGGACCTTGGGACACCCGGAGCCGGACCCTTTTTGGTGGATGCTGGTGGTTGTAGTCTTCGTGGCGGCGACCCGGTTCCGTGGCTCAGGGTGGTCAAACCAGTGGTGGAACTATTTATGTGGTTTTGATGTTTAAATGTCCGACTACGCCACCCGTGGATTGCGGTCAGAGTGAACCGCCGCTGCAGGGCAGACAGCTGAGGCTGGTGTTGTGGGTGCAGCAGAGCGTAGCATAACTCCCCACGGGAGGAGTACAGCCTCAGGGCAGTGTATGCGGAGGATGGGGGTGATGGTGCAGGGCAGCAGCAGTAACGACACGGAGTCAGTGATGCAGTCCAGGGCCTTTACTCACAGTTCTTATTATCCAGACCACGTCTGCAGGTAACGGCTGCCCACGTCGTACTGTGCTCACCAGGTGAGGGGCTCAGACAACTCCCAGATAACTTTGGAGCGCTTCACAGGACCCCCTTTGTGTGTCCTTTGTCTGGCCTTTCTTACCAACCCTTCTGTCCGGCTGCCTCGGGCCTCCTCTTGGTAAACTTGGCGCCAGTTTCCCTGACCCTATGTGGTGCCTTCCTAGCGGGTGTAGCGAGGGGCTGCGCCACATAAAATGTCACAGCCTCCGGTTTCTAGCTGAGGGTCGTTTCCTGCCTCCACTAGTTTCGGGGACCGGTCTCCCCCTTTGGCCTGACCCCTCCACGCAGGTGGATTCGGGCGTGCGGTGGCGACTCGCCCGTCCGCACCCCTGGGATCCCTTCATTCCTCGTTCCTGGAGCCTTCTCCGCTCCTCTTCCTTCCTTCTCCCTCTTGCAGGCCTGGGCCTCTGTTACTAGGCCCGCCTCCGGAGCAGAGCTCATGCAGAGCCCCTGCTCCCTGCCACTTCTGCTCAGACTTCTCTGCACTGAACTAAGATGGTGCCCACCTTTTATACTCCCTTCTCAATGCACCCAGGAACTGCTTCCTCCCTGCTCCTGCACTACAGGGTTCCCCTTCCTCAGTGTTCCCTCCCCCCACTCCAGCCAGGGACAGGGACTGTTGTGCCCATCTCAGAGGCATATTGGTCGCCCTGCCCCACGGCAATGTGGTGTAATGCATGCAGGTGTCGGGTCCTGATCCACACTCCATCCTTACCTGAGAGTGAGATATCACACCTCTGGGTGAGGTGCAATACCTCTGTAGCAACCGAGCCCTCAGGGTGCTACAGTTCCATTTATCTTCAGCCTAGGTGACGTATTGTGATACAGGGCCGTGATTTTGGCTATAAAAGGGTCCGCTAGACCCCTACCCCAAGCTTTTTAAGAGAATCATATATGGCGTGCCAGGAGACTCTATGGAATGCTTTCTCAGCATCCAACGAGAGTATCTAATTACAAATTTTTAACTGCATCTAGCCCAGGAAATACTTTGTGCCTAGTAGCAGTGTCTGCTAGTCAGCGGATTATCCCGGCTGTTAAGCAAGCTACACCACCTGTAGTTTAGACACTTAATTTTTTCAAAGGAAATGCTTCGGGACCATGGGATACTCAGTGAAGAGCATCAGGAGGCACCCCAAGGCATAGGGGCTGGGACTGGCAGTAGGATGCCTTGCGGTGGACAGCCGAGCTCGATCCTTATAAAAGCGTTTTAACTGCAGCAGCTTTAGTGGACGCTACTGGAGCTGGAATTACGCGGCTGCTGGCATGAGACTTGCCCTCAAATAGATCCTTGTAAATGGATTTAAAGTGTATTCATTCAAATTAGAGAGACAATTTAAATTAAAAAGCTTAGAGGTGCCTCCACCACAGGGGGGCTCGCTCGACCCACCAGCGGACAGGCACCAGTATTGGGAGAGGGGGGCTGGCCATCAGGGTTCACCGCGGCTCTGGCACAAACCCGGCGACACGGAGGTGGCACGGGCAGGAGCGGACTGGCCATGTCGGCTTCTCACTTTTTGGATTTTAGAAGGGCATGACATGCCTATATCTGTGTCTCCCCCTCCTTTTACTCCTCCACTTCTTTTATTTTCGCATGACTATATGTACTTGTCACTTTTCCATGTGTTAGTTATGTCTTCTGAGCAGTTTGTCAGCTTTTGGACACCTTTGAAGGTGTTTTCTATGTGTTTCTATGTTTTTTTGTTTGCCTGCCATTGGTTTTAACGGTGTTCGAAGGTGTTCGACGAACAGTTCGACGAACAGTTCGGCGAACACACGGGTGTTCGACGAACCGAACCGAACTCGAACACTACGGGGGTGGCTCAACACTAATCGTGATCGTTAGAGATGAGCAAATGACCCAAAATTCAAATTCAGGAGATTTGTTCAAATCACATTGAAATGCATAAAAAAAGTGCAAGGATTGCTATTAAAATATTTTTTTATGCTGAGTTCTCTCCAGACTGCAAAGTGTAATAAACTGAGGGCTAGGGTGAGATTAAAAAGTAATAAAATATACTTGCATCGTCCTCACTGGTCCTGCCCCTGAAGCTCTTACCTGGTCCTCCATTTGCTTGGTAGGCAAACCCTAGGTGCTGACTCCAGCACATCCGCCACTAGCTAGACCGCATATGTCAGTGACATCTATGACATGCGCTGCACCCCTGTCACATGGACTACACTTGAGAGGAGCTGACAAAATTTTACAAACGTTGCCGATTTTCTCAGGGAATTCAATTCACAGCAAAATTATATGTACTTGCAGTCCAACAATACCTTTACAACACCTATACAGTCCATGCCTTCATATCTGAGAAATCAGCGTTTGAATCGATATGCAAATGAGGATGAAGAGCTATTTGTATATTTGAAGCCTCCGTCACTCCAGCTCTATTCCCTGCCCAACTCCACCTCCTCCTGCTTGACTGACAGCTCTTTTGCCTGAAGTCACACAGTATAGAGGCTGTGTAGAGTCTAGAGGAGGAGGCATTGGGTGGAGAATAGAACTGGAGTGACAGAGGCTCCAAATTTACAGCCTCATTAGCATATCAATTCAAACTTTGGTTTCTCAGTAATGGATGAAAGGACTGTCTAGGCAAATATATTGCTGGACTAGTCTTTGAAAGAGCTACATGCACATATAAATAGTTTGGGAGGTGAAATCCCGCTGTCAGATTTCATTTACCAAACTGCAGATGGACTGCAATTTACTTTTAAGATAGCAGTGGCTTTCTCCTTGTATTCCTACCATTTACATAATTGTTTAGTGTGCAGCTGATGGTGGACTCATGAATATTAACTAATGTGAGAGAGACATTTAGTTGCTTAGAGGTTACCTTGGGTTCCTTTGTGACCTCATGGATTATTATACGCCTTACTCTTGGAGTGTACTTTGCTAGTTGACCACTCCTGGGTACGGTTAAAAATGGTCTTGAAATTCTTCCATTTGTGCACAATCTGTCTGACTGTGGATTGGTGGAGTCCATATCCTTTAGATATGGCTTTGTAACCTTAGTTACAAAGTGCTGTCACCTATGATTGACTTTCTACTCTTGCTAACATAGGGAGGTTCTGACCAGGGGGCGAGCCTTTATGACAATACCTTTAACTTGAGCAGATATGCAAAAATACAAGCTAAACAACCAATATTATAGTCTTTTATTAACCTTAATATATTCCTATGTTTTAGTGTCTTCATAAAAATAAATAAGTGAATTGTGTCAGTTTCAAAGGTCTGACTTACACCATTGATACTTGAGGTATTCCGCAGAAAAGCGTCTTGATAATGGCGGTAGTTATGTAAATAGTGAGCACTATGTTCGAGGCTCAGGATATTACTAACGACATTTCACTCCATTTAAATAACTTCTCGTGTAATCTCACCGACTATATGTATGCATAAGTACAGTATCGCTTGCAGTTAAATGCCATACATTATTTTCAGAAAGCCGCACTCAGCTTTCTGTGGAAGGATTATAGAACCGTAAAATATAATATTAGAAAGAAAATATAAAATGATACAAACCTGTAAAGGATATGCTTTCTACTAACTCTGGTTATCCTTCATTCTCCAGAAACATTAGGTTGATCGGCTTCCGTCAAAACTGACGTGCGTCTGTGGATGGAGCAATAAGGCTACACTTCAGAGACGCTTTTTTAAAAATAATAAGGCAGTTTTATCAGTGCATTTATGGCAGGTGAAAATACTTTGAAAAATTTGACGTTCAGGACAGATAATATATTTATGTCACTAATAAGGCAAGCAGGGCTCCTGAGTTGCTCAAAATATCCTATGAACCATTTTTCAGTAGAAAAATGTGAGGACACAATGCTAGGCTTGACTCGGAATAGTTTTAAAGACCAGATTTATTTCACCTGGAGAGCATGCTGTCAATGGTCACAAGATCAGATTATACCAGTCTTAAGTGCAGGGATCAAACTGAAAGGGCTATGCCATTCGAAACATTCATGGTATGGTATTCAACAGTATATGTCATTAAATGTTTGATAGTATCGTTGAGAAAAATTATTTTTTTGCAGTCTGGCGCTTCTTCTAATCTGATCTAAGCGTAATAATGTTGTGGTCGCTTACTGATCAGAGGAGGTATCAGGAATGACACTCAGGAATGACACAGACAGTAGGAAGTTCACAGGGCTCTGGACTAGAAATGAGCGGTGTTCGACTCTAACTGTTTGCCAATCTGAAATTCGAGCTGTTTTGGGCGGTGTTCGAGCCGTTCGGCGAACACGAACAATTTGAAAAAAATTTGGCTGTTCGAGGTAATGTTCGATAACTGTTCATGCACCAAAATCATAACTGGATTTTTTCTCAGTAATGATGAAAATTAATGTTAATACGCAGTTTGAGTGTACAGCGGGGCGGGGGGATGGGCAGGGAATGGATCTCTGCATAAATAATGAAGATCTCCATTTTTTTTTCTCATTCCCGCATTTACAGTGGGGAGGTGCAATCTGTCAGCTTATCAGCAGTGCACACACGGAGCGAAGTGCTTTTTTTCACACAAGCAAGGGCATGTGTCATTGGCAGTGTATGTCACATGTCCTTGCCCTATAAGACCCAGCCATTTTCCACATAGCCACTATTTTCTCACTGCTGCAGCTGCGTGTTAGACAGCACCGCTGTTGCTGTGTGCGCTATACTTTGAGTGTTAATTTTAAACCAATTTTCGCACAAATCTACAGATAGCTTGGGAGTAGGGAATAGTTGTGATTGCAGTCCTTTTGAGGACTAGGTTACATCATTTCCTACGACTTTTATCAGGCAGGTCTGTGCTCTTAAATAGATAGGTTGGGAGTAAAGACTAATTGTAATTGCAGTCCTTTTGAGGGCTAGGTTACATCAGTTCCTATCACTTTTTGCCAGGCAGGTCTGTGCCAGTGCTGTGCAAGTTTTTTTCACAGCATTTGGCTAAATCTAGCTAAGCAAATCCTTTTTGACCTCTTGCAGTGTGTCTTAGTCAGTGGAGTAGCCTATCTGTGTTGCAAGCTACACCACCTGTGTATAGAATACAAACTTTTTTACTGCACCTAGCCAAGTAAAACCTTTTGGGCATAGCATCATTCTATTAGTCCATCTATACTAACCTCCACCAGGTTTCAAATTCAAAATAATTTTTATCTGCATCTAGCTCTGAAAAAATATTCGGGCTTGTAGCACTGTGTGGGACTTGTTCTAATAGTCCATCTATACTAACCTCTACCAGGTTGCAAATTCAAAATAATTTTTATCTGCATCTAGCTCTGAAAAAATATTTGGGCTTGTAGCAGTGTGTGGGACTTGTTCTATTAGTCCATCTATACTAACCTCCACCAGGTTTCAAATTCAAAATAATTTTTATCTGCATCTAGCTCTGAAATATTTGGGCTTGTAGCAGTGGGTGGGACTTGTTCTATTAGTCCATCTATACTAACCTCCACCAGATTGCAAATTCAAAATAATTTTTATCTGCATCTAGCTCTGAAAAAATATTTGGGCTTGTAGCAGTGTGTGGGACTTGTTCTATTAGTCAATCTAAACTAACCTCCACCAGGTTGCAAATTCAAAATAATTTTTATCTGCATCTAGCTCTGAAAAAAATATTTGGGCTTGTAGCAGTGTGTGGGACTTGTTCTATTAGTCGATCTATACTAACCTCCACCAGGTTTCAATTTCAAAATAATTTTTATCTGCATCTAGCTCTGAAAAAATATTTGGGCTTGTAGCAGTGTGTGGGACTTGTTCTATTAGTCCATCTATACTAACCTCCACCACCTGTGTGTAATAAAATTGTTTTACTGCATCTAACCCAGCCAATACTTTTGGGCTAATACCACAGTTTGGCCACTCGGCTCTGCTCGGTTCCCATGCATTGTTTTTTGTGCAAACAACTCCAGAGTTGTCAATTAGTTAACCACCAAAATGAGTGGAAAAATGCCTGCTGCTTGTGGAAAGGGGAATAGGCGTGTTGGGAAGGGAAAAAAAGGTTGTGTCTGTGGGGTAGGTGTTAAAGCAACAGTAACATCTGCAGAAGAAAGACCATCTTCCAGCCAAACTAAGATGTCTACTTCTTTTAGCGGACAATGTGATAAGATCCCTTTCTTATGGCCACGCCAATCGCTACAAAATCCAGATGAGGCACAAAAACAGCAGGTGCTTCAACAGATATCAAGTTCTCCTTTAAGTGGGCTCTCCTCCACCTCAACTTCAACATCACAAATACTCCAGTCCTCAGAGGTGTCACCCCAATCGCACTTGCTTCCTCACAGCTCCCAATTCTCCAGCTGCCCATCTGAGTATGGGGTAGAACAGATGGTTGAGTCTGCCGAGCTGTTTACTCATACTATAGCTTGGGAATCAGAGGTCGGCTCCAGAGCTTCTGTGAATCCAGACGAGGAAATGATCTGCACTGATGCCCAGAATCTTTGAGTCAGATCCAGGACCAGACGCAGAAGGATCTGACCATTATGTAGACCCTCATTCCCAAACTGTAACTCCTGTTGGTGGAGACAATGAGGAAGATGATGATGAGACTCAAATACCTGATTGGAGCGACAACTTCAGTTTTTTGTCAGGGCAGGAAGAGGTTGGCTCTGATGACGACGAGTGTGATAACACACAGGGTGATGATGACAAGGTTGGAGATCCCACTTACTGTCAACCCACAGTCAGCCAGTCGATGAGGTCAGCAGAGGAGGTGGAGGAGGATGCTAGTGACAAAGAGGTCAGGTTACGCCTTCCTGGACAGAGACGTAGTACTGGAAGCACGTCAACAACTGCATCCTCAAACACAACTCTGCCTCTGACCACAAGTCGTGGTGGCTCTTCAGGTCGCATGGGTGCTAAGCCTTGCATAGCCTGGGCATTTTTTCAGATCGATAAGGATGACCCAACTCGTGTTATCTGTAACGTTTGTCAGCAAAAGCTAAGTAGAGGCCAAAAAATACATAGTTTGAGTACTTCATGCATGAACCGACACATGGATATGAAGCATAAGTTGCAGTGGGAAGCTCAGTGTGCTACAATGCAGCCTAGCCGGCCGGGCCAACCAAGTCTACCACAACTTGTGCATCCGCGGCCTCTTCATCCTCTGTGACTGGGGGGACAGCAGGCACACCTGTTTTGGGACGCAGACCTGCCACCTCTTTACCCGCAACAGCCATTTTCTTTGGAGGTGGAAACACCAGCTGGTGTTCAGCGCTGTCCGACATCGATAGCACCACCTTTGGATCAAGGCAACCAAACATGTCCGCCTGCATCTTCCTCACAGACCGGCAGTTTGCCGGGGACACCCTTCTCAACCCCGTCTAAACACAACAGCCAGCCCTCGGTCCCTCAGATGTGAACAAGTAAAAGACCATTTCCTCCTAGCCATGAGAAAGCTAAGAGGTTGAATTTCACCATCTGCAAGCTCTTGGCTACAGAAATGCTGCCTTTCCGCCTGGTGGACACAGAGGATTTTCGAGACCTTATGTCCGTCGCAGTGCCCCAGTACCAGATGCCCAGTCGGCACTACTTCTCAAAGAAAGGTGTGCCTGCGCTCCACCAGCATGTCGCACATAACATCACCGCTTCTTTGAGAAACTCTGTGTGACAGGGTGCATTTCACCACAGACACTTGGACGAGTAGGCATGGACAGGGGCGTTACATGTCGCTGACTGGGCACTGGGTAACTATGGTGACAGCAGGACAAGGGGCTGCTGTCCAAGTCTTGCCGTCCCCACGAGTTGTGCGTCAATCCTCTTTATGTCAAAGTTCCTCCACTGCTTCTGCCTCCTCAACCTCCTCTCGGTCTTCCACCTGCACCCAAAGCCTGTCTGGTCATGCCACAAGCTTTCTAACTGCGCAGAAGGGATCCTGCACACCTCCTTACTATGCTGGCAGTAGGGCTCAACGTCATCAGGCGGTTTTTACATTGAAATGTCTGGGAAATGTGAGTCACACAGCTGAGGAGTTGTGGTCAGCTCTGGAGAACCAATTTCATGAATGGTTGTCTCCACTGGACCTGAAACCAGGGAAGGCCGTGTGCGACAATGCTGCAAACCTGGGTGCGGCCCTTCGCCGGGGCAATGTCACACACGTGCCTTGTATGGCTCACGTGTTGAACCTGGTTGTCCAGCAATTTTTAGCCCACTATCCCAGACTAGATGGCCTTCTGCAGAGGGCACGGTCGCTGTGTGCTCACTTCCGCCGTTCGCATCCCGCAGCTCAGCGACTTACATCTCTACAGAAGTCGTTGGGCCTGCCACTTCACCGGCTAAAATGCGATGTGCCTACCCGGTGGAATTCAACTCTGCACATGTTGCAGCGACTGTGGCAGCACCGACAAGCCCTGGTGCAATACGTTCTGACGTATAGCCTGGGCCAACGAGATTCAGAGGTGGGGCAAATCACGCTGGAGGAGTGGTCTCAGATCAGGGACCTATGGACCCTTCTGCACAGTTTTGAAATGGCGACGAAGATGTTTAGTGCTGACGATGCCATTATCAGCATGACTATTCCGGTGATTTACATGCTGGAGCACATGTTAAACAGAATTCGGAGTCAGGTGGTGGCACAAGAGGAGGTGGAGGAAGTAGAGGAGGAGGAGTTGTATGCAGAAGGGCTAACATCTGCAAGGTCCAGACGGTCGGCAGCACCAAGGCGGCAGGCATGTGAGGGTGGGGGAGATGATTTTACCAGGGCGCATGGTAGCAGCCAAACTAGTGAGGAAGGTGCAGGAGCCCAGGAAGAAGTGGAGGACGAACTGATGGAAGACTCATCAGATGAGGGAGACCTTGATCACATTTCTGTTGTGCGAGGTTGGGGGGAGAGGACAGAGGAAGAAAGCATGATTGTTACCTCGCCACCAACACAACAGGGACTTGGTGCTCCTGGATGCGCAACACACATGAGTGCCTTCTTGCTGCACTACCTGCAACATGACCCTCGAATTGTGAGAATTAGAAATAATCCTGACTACTGGGTGGCCACACTGTTAGATCCCCGGTACAAAAGTAAATTTGCAGAAATTATTCCTGCCATAGAAAGGGATGCACGCATGCAGGAGTATCAGCAAAGACTGTTGCAGAATCTTACATGTGCTTTTCCACAAAATACCAGTGGTGCACGTAGTGAATCTCACAGTTCCAACTTGCCAACCGTGGGACCGTCAAGTGTTCAGCACTCAAACCGTAACAGAACCACAGTATCTGCTGGTAACATCAATTTTGCGGAATCATTTCACCACTTTTTTAGCCCATCCTTTGCAAGGCCACAGGAGACAAGAAGTCTGACACATAGTCAACGCCTAGAGACGATGGTACAGGAGTATCTCCAAGTAAACATTGAAGCCACGACTGTGTCACTGGACCCTTGCTCTTTTTGGGCTTCCAATCTGGATAAATGGCCGGAGCTAGCCACTTACGCCTTGGAGATCTTGTCATGCCCCGCAGCCAGCGATCTGTCTGAACGTGTGTTCAGCGCTGCTGGTGGTGTGCTGACAGATAAGCGCACGCGGCTCTCCACTGATAATGTAGACAGGCTCACGTTCATAAAGATGAACAAATCATGGATCCGAAACGACTTTTCTACCCCTGTGTCATCCTGGGGAGAGTAAAAGCTTGATGATTGGTTAAAATCACCCTACCAACCGTTTTAAGCTTTCAAATTACTAATCATGTTTATCTGTATCTTGACTGGAAAATAATTTGGGCTTTGTAGCAGTGTGCAGCACTGATCCTATTAGGCCATCTATACTAAAGCTTCACCAGATTTAAAATTAAAAATAATTTTTAGCTGCATCTAGCCCGGAAAATAATTTTGGGGCTCCGAGATGCGCAAGGCACATAAGTGCCTTCTTGCTGCACTACCTGCAGCATGACCCTCATATTGTCAGAATTCGAAGTAATCATGACTACTGGGTTGCCACACTCTTAGATCCCCCAAACTTTTCGATCAACCTTTTCATTTTAATAAAGACCAAAAAAATGGTCATTTTTGAAATTATAAGCATTAGCAGGTTGTTAGAAACTGAAATCAAACAGTTTTCAACTCAAAACTTTATTCTAGGTGATGTTACATTTTCACATAGGACCCCTTGTTCGAAAGGAGCTTCTGAACTCTCTCGTCCATTGAATTTGTCAGGTTTTGGATGGTTTCTGCTTCAATTGTTTTGCATGAGGACAGAATACCCTCCCAGAGCTGTTGCTTAGATGTGAACTGCCTCCCACCATCATAGACACTCCTTTTAATGATGCTCCAAAGGTTCTGAATGGGGTAGAGGTCAGGGGAGCATGGGGGTCACACCATAAGTTTGTCCCCTTTTATGCCCATATCAGCCAGAGATGCAGATGTTTTATGTGCAGCATGAGATGGTGCATTATCATGCAGAAAAATGATCTTGCTGTGAAATACACGGTTCTTCTTCTTGAACCATGGCAGGAAGTGCTGTTTGAGAAAATCCACATACATTATGGAGTTCATCTTTAGCGCCTTCAGGGATCCTAAAGGGGCCGACAATCTCTCTCCCCATGATTCCAGCCCAAAACATTACTCCACCTCCTCCTTGTTGGCGCTGTAGCCGTGTTTGCGTGGGGTGTCCATCAACCAGCCATCCTCCACTCCATCCATCTGGACCATCGAGCGCTGCACGGCACTCATCCGTGAACAAAACAGTTTTGAAATCAGTCTTCATGTAATGTTTGGCCCACTGGAGCCATTTCTGCTTGTGTGAAGTGGATAGAGGAGGTCGACAGGATGGCGCATGCACAGCTGCAAACCTCTGAAGCACCCTGCATCTTGTTGTTCGGGGGACGTTGGAGGCACAAGCAGCTTCAAAAACTTGTCTGCTGCTATGACAAGGCTTTTTTGCCGCTGCTCTTTCAACCTGACGTAATTGCCTGTAGGAAAGAGTCCTCAATTTGCCCTTATCAGCACGCACACGTGTGTACTGTGAATCAGCTACATACTTCTTGATTGCCAAGACACTTCATCCTGATCATCGCACAATGTTGATTGTAGTCATGCCTTGACCTAAACACTCCACAATTTGTTGCTTCTCAGCAGCCGACACATCCTTTTTCTTTCCCATTTTGGCAGAAAATGTAGGCTGCTTAATAATGTGAGACAGCCTTCTTAAGTAGTCTTGCCTTTCATTGGACACACCTGCCAAACTAATTAGCACAGGTGTCTGCAATTGCTTACAGTGATATAAAGAGCCCTGACACACATCACCATCAATGAGTTTAACTGACAAACAAACAAATTCTTCCCTTATCACTCCTAAACACTTTTTGCATAATAATTTGGAACGCAGTGTACATGTGCTTTTCCACAAAACACCAGTGGTTCACGTAGTGAATCTTACAGTTCTAACTTGCCAACCGTGGTCTGTATGGAGTTGTTCAATAAAGGGCCCAAAATTAAGATAACATAGATGGGAGAGGTCTCTATGAATAGGAATTCCTAAGTATTTGATACCCTGTGAGGGCCAGGCAAAGGGAAAGTTGGACTGGATGGAATCCTATATGGATTTGGGGAGGGAGACATCGAGGGCCTCAGACTTCGCTGCATTGATTTTAAAATTTTACCATGTAACAAAGTGATCTATTTCAGCCATAACAGCATGGATGGATATATGTGATTGAGTGATATATACTAGGACATCATCAGCAAATAGAGAGCACTTGTACTCGGTGCCTCCCACCTCAATCCACCTAATATTGGGGTTATGGCGAATTGATGAGAGCAGGTGCTCCGTCACTAGGATGTATAAGAGAGGGGACAGAGGACATCACTGCCTTGTCCCATTGGTGATTGTGAAAGGTGATAAAAATGTTCTGACGCACCCCCTGGGCCTTGGGACACCCGGAGCCGGACCCTTTTTGGTGGATGCTGGTGGTTGTAGTCTTCGTGGCGGCGACCCGGTTCCGTGGCTCAGGGCGGTCAAACCAGTGGCGGAACTATTTATGTGGTTTTGATGTTTAAATGTCCGACTACGCCACCCGTGGATTGCGGTCAGAGTGAACCGCCACTACAGGGCAGACCGCTGAGGCTGGTGTTGTGGGTGCAGCAGAGCGTAGCATAACTCCCCACGGGAGGAGTATAGCCTCAGGGCAGTGTATGCGGAGGATGGGGGTGATGGTGCAGGGCAGCAGCAGTAACGACACGGAGTCAGTGATGCAGTTCAGGGCCTTTACTCACAGTTCTTATTATCCAGACCACGTCTGCAGGTAACGGCTGCCCACGTCGTACTGTGCTCACCAGGTGAGGGGCTCAGACAACTCCCAGATAACTTTGGAGCACTTCACAGGACCCCCCTAGCTGAGGGTCGTTTCCTGCCTCCACTAGTTTCGGGGACCGGTCTCCCCCTTTGGCCTGACCCCTCCACGCAGGTGGATTCGGGCGTGCGGTGGCGACTCGCCCGTCCGCACCCCTGGGATCCCTTCATTCCTCATTCCTGGAGCCTTCTCCGCTCCTCTTCCTTCCTTCTCCCTCTTCCAGGCCTGGGCCTCTGTTACTAGGCCCGCCTCCGGAGCAGAGTTCATGCAGAGCCCCTGCTCCCTGCCACTTCTGCTCAGACTTCTCTGCACTGAACTAAGATGGTGCCCACCTTTTATACTCCCTTCTCAATGCACCCAGGAACTGCTTCCTCCCTGCTCCTGCACTACAGGGTTCCCCTTCCTCAGTGTTCCCTCCCCCCACTCCAGCCAGGGACAGGGACTGTCGTGCCCATCTCAGGGGCATATGGGTCGCCCTGCCCCACGGCAATGTGGTGTAATGCATGCAGGTGTCGGGTCCTGATCCACACTCCATCCTTACCTGAGAGTAAGATATCACACCTCTGGGTGAGGTGCATTACGTCTGTAGCAACCGAGCCCTCAGGGTGCTACAGTTCCATTTATCCTCAGCCTAGGTGACGTATTGCGATACAGGGCCGTGATTTTGGCTATAAAAGGGTCCCCTAGACCCCTACCCCAAGCTTTTTAAGAGAATCATATATGGCGTGCCAGGAGACTCTATGGAATGCTTTCTCAGCATCCAACGAGAGTATCTAATTACAAATTTTTAACTGCATCTAGCCCAGGAAATACTTTGTGCCTAGTAGCAGTGTCTGCTAGTCAGCGGATTATCCCGGCTGTTAAGCAAGCTGCACCACCTGTAGTTTAGACACTTAATTTTTTCAAAGGAAATGCTTCAGGACCATGGGATACTTAGTGAAGAGCATCAGGAGGCACCCCAAGGCATAGGGGCTGGGACTGGCAGTAGGATGCCTTGCGGTGGACAGCCGAGCTCGATCCTTATAAAAGCTTTTTAACTGCAGCAGCTTTAGTGGACGCTACTGGAGCTGGAATTACCGCGGCTGCTGGCATGAGACTTGCCCTCCAATAGATCCTTGTAAATGGATTTAAAGTGTATTCATTCAAATTAGAGAGACAATTTAAATTAAAAAGCTTAGAGCTGCCTCCACCACAGGGGGGCTCGCTCGACCCACCAGCGGACAGGCACCAGTATTGGGAGAGGGGGGCTGGCCGTCAGGGTTCACCGCGGCTCTGGCACAAACCCGGTGACACGGAGGTGGCACGGGCAGGAGCGGACTGGCCGTGTCGGCTTCTCACTTTTTGGATTTTAGAAGGGCATGACATGCCTATATCTGTGTCTCCCCCTCCTTTTACTCCTCCACCTCTTTTATTTTCGCATGACTATATGTACTTGTCACTTTTCCATGTGTTAGTTATGTCTTCTGAGCAGTTTGTCAGCTTTTGGACACCTTTGAAGGTGTTTTCTATGTGTTTCTATGTGTTTTTGTTTGCCTGCCATTGGTTTTAACGGTGTTCGAAGGTGTTCGACGAACAGTTCGACGAACAGTTCGGCGAACACACGGGTGTTCGACGAACCGAACCGAACTCGAACACTACGGGGGTGGCTCAACACTACACATGAGTGCCTTCTTGCTGCACTACCTGCAACATGACCCTCGAATTGTGAGAATTAGAAATAATCCTGACTACTGGGTTGCCACACTGTTAGATCCCCGGTACAAAAGTAAATTTGCAGAAATTATTCCTGCCATAGAAAGGGATGCACGCATGCAGGAGTATCAGCAGAGACTGTTGCAGAATCTTACATGTGCTTTTCCACAAAACACCAGTGGTGCACGTAGTGAATCTCACAGTTCCAACTTGCCAACCGTGGGACCGTCGAGTGTTCAGCACTCAAAACGTAACAGAAACACAGTATCTGCTGGTAACATCAATTTTGCAGAATCATTTCACCACTTTTTTAGCCCATCCTTTGCAAGGCCACAGGAGACAAGAAGTCTGACACATAGTCAATGCCTAGAGAAGATGGTACAGGAGTATCTCCAAGTAAACATTGAAGCCATGACTGTGTCACTGGACCCTTGCTCTTTTTGGGCTTCCAATCTTGATAAATGGCCGGAGCTCGCCACTTACGCCTTGGAGATCTTGTCATGCCCCGCAGCCAGCGTTCTGTCTGAACGTGTGTTCAGCGCTGCTGGTGGTGTGCTGACAGATAAGCGCACGTGGCTCTCCACTGATAATGTAGACAGACTCGCGTTCATAAAGATGAACAAATCATGGATCCGAAAAGACTTTTCTACCCCTGTGTCATCCTGGGGAGAGTAAAAGCTTGATGATTTGTTAAAATCACCTCACCAACCGTTTTAAGCTTTCAAATTACTAATCATGTTTATCTGTATCTTGGCTGGAAAATAATTTTGGCCTTGTAGCAGTGTGCAGTACTGATTCTTTTAGGCCATCTATACTAAACTCCACCAGATTTAAAATTACTAATCATGTTTATCTGTATCTTGGCTGGAAAATAATTTGGGCCTTTTAGCAGTGTACAGTACTGATTCTATTAGGCCATCTATACTAAACTCCACCAGATTTAAAATTACTAATCATGTTTATCTGTATCTTGGCAGGAAAATAATTTGGGCCATGTAGCAGTGTGCAGTACTGATTCTATTAGGCCATCTATACTAAACTCCACCAGATTTAAAATTACTAATCATGTTTATCTGTATCATGGCTGGAAAATAATTTGGGCCTTGTAGCAGTTTGCAGTACTGATTCTATCAGGCCATCTATACTAAACCCCACCAGATTTAAAATTTCTAATCATGTTTATCTGTATCTTGGCTGGAAAATAATTTGGGCCTTGTAGCAGTTTGCAGTACTGATTCTATTAGGCCATCTATACTGAGCTCCACCAGCTTTCAAATTAATAATAATTTTTAGCTGCATCTAGCCCGGAAAATAATTTTGGGGCTCCTAGATGCGCAAGACACATGAGTGCCTTCTTGCTGCACTACCTGCAACTTGACCCTCAGATTGTCAGAATTCGAAGTAATCCTGACTACTGGATTGCCACACTCTTAGATCCCCCACACTCTTCGATCAACCTTTTCATTTTAATAAAGAACAAAAAAATGGTCATTTTTGAAATTATAAGCATTAGCAGGTTATTAGAAACTGGAATCAAACAGTTTTCAACTCAAAACTTTATTCTAGGTGATGTTACATTTACACATAGGACCCCTTGTTCGAAAGGAGCTTCTGAACTCTCTCGTCCATTGAATTTGTCAGGTTTTGGATGGTTTCTGCTTCAATTGTTTTGCATGAGAACAGAATACCCTCCCAGAGCTGTTGCTTAGATGTGAACTGCCTCCCGCCATCATAGACACTCCTTTTGATGATGCTCCAGAGGTTCTGAATGGGGTTGAGGTCAGGGGAGCATGGGGGTCACACCATAAGTTTGTCCCCTTTTATTCCCATATCAGCCAGAGATGCAGATGTGTTATGTGCAGCATGAGACGGTGCATTATCATGCATGAAAATGATCTTGCTGCGGAATACACGGTTCTTCTTCTTGAACCATGGCAGGAAATGCTGTTTGAGAAACTCCACATACATTATGGAGTTCATCTTTACCCCTTCAGGGATCCTAAAGGGGCCGACAATCTCTCTCCCCATGATTCCAGCCCAAAACATTACTCCACCTCCTCCTTGTTGGCGCCGTAGCCGTGTTTGCATGGGGTGTCCATCAACCAGCCATCCTCCACTCCATCCATCTGGACCATCGAGCGTTGCACGGCACTCATCCGTGAACAAAACAGTTTTGAAGTCAGTCTTCATATATTGTTTGGCCCACTGGAGCCATTTCTGCTTGTGTACAGTGGATAGAGGAGGTCGACAGGATGGCTTAAACACTCCTGCAAACCTCTGAAGAACCCTGCATCTTGTTGTTCGGGGGACGTTGGAGGCACCAGCAGCTTCAAAAACTTGTCTGCTGTTATGACAAGGCTTTTTTGCCGCTGCTCTTTTAACCTGACGTAATTGCCTGTAGGAAAGAGTCCTCAATTTTCCCTTATCAGCACGCACACGTGTGTACTGTGAATCAGCTGCATACTTCTTGATTGCGCGATGATCAGGATGAAATGTCTTGGCAATGTTGATTGTAGTCATGCCTTGACCTAAACACTCCACAATTTGTTGCTTCTCAGCAGCCGACACATCCTTTTTCTTTCCCATTTTGGCAGAAAATGTAGGCTTCTTAATAATGTGGGACTGCCTTCTTAAGTAGTCTTGCCTTTCATTGGACACACCTGCCAAACTAATTAGCACAGGTGTCTGCAATTGCTTACAGTGATATAAAGAGCCCTGACACACATCACCATCAATGAGTTTAACTGACAAACAAAAAAATTCTTACCTTATCACTCCTAAACACTTTTTGCATAATAATTTGGATCACAGTGTACATGTGATTTTCCACAAAACACCAGTGGTTCACGTAGTGAATCTTACAGTTCTAACTTGCCAACCGTGGTCTGTATGGAGTTGTTCAATAAAGGGCCCAAAATTAAGATAACATAGATGGGAGAGGTCTCTATGAATACGAATTCCTAAGTATTTGATACCCTGTGAGGGCCAGGCAAAGGGAAAGTTGGACTGGATGGAATCCTGTATGGATTTGGGGAGGGAGACATCGAGGGCCTCAGACTTCGCTGCATTGATTTTAAAATTTGACCATGTAACAAAGTGATCTATTTCAGCCATAACAGCAGGGATGGATATATGTGATTGAGTGATATATACTAGGACATCATCAGCAAATGCAGAGCATTTGTACTCGGTGCCTCCCACCTCAATCCATCTAATATTGGGGTTATAGCGAAATGATGAGAGCAGGTGCTCCGTCACTAGGATGTATAAGAGAGGGGACAAAGGACATCCCTGCCTTGTCCCATTGGTGATTATGAAAGGTGATGAAAATGTTCCATTTATCTTCAGCCTAGGTGACGTATTGTGATACAGGGCCGTAATTTTGCCTATAAAAGGGTCCCCTAGACCCCTACCCCAAGCTTTTTAAGAGAATAATATATAGCGTGCCAGGAGACTCTATGGAATGCTTTCTCAGCATCCAACGAGAGTTTCTAATTAGAAATTTTTAACTGCATCTAGCCCAGGAAATACTTTGTGCCTAGTAGCAGTGTCTGCTAGTCAACTGATTATCCCAGCTGTTAAGCAAGCTACACCACCTGTAGTTTGGACACTTAATTTTTTCAAAGGAAATGGTTCGGGCCCCCGGGACACTCAGTGAAGAGTATCGGGGAGGCACCCCAAGGCACAGGGGCTGGGACTGGCGGTAGGACGCCTTGCGGTGGACCGCCAAGCTCGATCCTTATAAAAGCTTTTTAACTGCAGCAGCTTTAGTAGACGCTACTGGAGCTGGAATTACCGCGGCTGCTGGCATGAGACTTGCCCTTCAATAGATCCTTGTAAAAGGATTTAAAGTGTACTCATTCAAATTAGAGAGACAATTTAAATTAAAAAGATTAGACCTGCCTCCACCGCAGGGGGGCTCGCTCGACCCACCAGTGGACAGGCACCAGTATTGGGAGAGGGGGGCTGGCCGTCAGGGTCCACCGCGGCTCTGGCACAAACCCGGCGACACGGAGGTCGCACGGGCAGGAACGGACTGGACGTGTCGGCTTCGCACTTTTTTGGTTTTAGAAGGGCATGACATGCCTATATCTGTGTCTCCCCCTCCTTTTACTCCTCCACCTCTTTTCTTTTCGCATGACTATATGTACTTGTCACTTTTCCATGTGTTAGTTGTGCCTTCTGAGCAGTTTGTCAGCTTTTGGACACCTTTGAAGGTGTTTTCTATGTGCTTTCTATGTGTTTCTATGTGTTTTTGTTTGCCTGCCATTGGTTTTAACGGTGTTCGACGGTGTTCGATGAACAGTTCGACGAACATTTCGGCGAACATACGGGTGTTCAACGAACCCGAACCGAACTCGAACACTACGGGGGTGGCTCAACACTACTCTGGATCAGAGTCCTGAAAATCTTTTTTTCTCATATCTGTTTTAAAGGTTATTGTTCTACTTTGGGAACTCTGACTAATTGGGACAAGTTTCCCTTATTCAGCAACAGAAAGAAGAGCAGACTACACATGGAGGTCCCTTCCAACTCTACCTTTCTATGTTTCTATTTCAATGGAAGTATTCAAACAAAGGCTGGACAGACATCTGTCTGAGATGGTTTAGTGATTCCAGCATTGAGCAGGTGGTTGGACCAGATGACCCTGGAGGTCCTTTCCAACTATAACATTCTATGTTTCTATGTATAAGGATCTCTCTCCATTTCTAGTTTACAAAACATCAAAGCATTTCATGGATCTCGCACTTGTCAGACAATTATGGCATATCTTTATGCAGGCCCAGAGGCAAAGGGACATGACACAGATAATGAGAAAGAAAAAGAAAAAACTGGAAGTAGACAAAGCGCAAAATAGGGTCTTATCTGGGTATCAATATTAACAGAAATGCACAAATTGTGCTCACCTGATTAGGTTGTGTGCACACAACCACTGATAGTGCTTAAGGCTGCTGCAGACCCACGAGAAGAGGAAATGGGTTGTTCTGCAATACCATGAAAGAATGGAAAATGTCAAACTAATAGTGAGTGGTTTATTTGTCAATGTGTTTCAAAATCTAAAACTTTGTTGTGTTGTGGACTTTGAAACGTGTTGACGAATAAACCACTCACTACTGGTTTGGCATTTTCCATTTTTTCATGGCAGTCCAGAACAACCAATTTGCTCCTTCCTTTTATAGATATTGAAAAAGGAAATACTGTATGAGAAACACCAAAGAGAAAATGCAATTCATGCACCACCCAAGTGGCGTAACTTGAAGCTTGTGAGCGTCAATGCAAAGTCTACAAAAGGGGCCAAAGTATCAATGGTCTTTAATATTATTGGTAATCCTACTTGGGCCAAAGGGACCTTTGAGCCCTTCTGGGACTACAAGTATGGAAGACACCATAACTACGCCCTTGCACCACCCGTATTTAAAACCCATGAATTTCTGAATATCAGGTCACAGACGAGCATATCTTTCTGCCAGTGATTGGGTGGCATACAAAAGGACATGAAAGGCAACATAACAGAGAGCCAAACCAGAACTCACACTTTGCACTGACGAGGGGCAGTATCTCGAAACACAGTGTCTGCAAATTCAGTTTCTGGTCTTGGCTTTTTATCCTAAGTCATGTGATAAGACTCGTTAAAGGGTCACTATTGACTTTTAGGATTGCTACTTCCTGTAGTTGGCGCTAGAGTTCTAGTCCTCTTCCTCTCTGAAGAGACAATTTAAAAGTTTTTTTTACGTTGAACTTGTAAAAGGTTTTTGTTTTATTTGAAATCAACATATTAAGGCTAAGCTATACCAATAAGCGAAAGCTTTAACAAATGTAAATAATAAATAGATATAATTTTATTTTTACATTCATATTTAGTGACAGTTCATTTAATGAATTGATAGTAATTAGAGGCTAATAAAATACATTTTAGAAATTACTTGAAAATTACATTATGCTTTCACTGTGCTATCCTTGATTCATTTTTAGTACAAACTGTACATATTTGCATGGAAAATGTCAGTACTAAGAAAACTTTTATGGAAGTTCACTGTGCAAAGCATAAAAGATCACTAAAAGGTTAAGAAACCTTTTTTAAAAATATATGTATATATCCATTTAGGTTTTAAACTAAAACAATTCTAAAAACTAAAAAAGGTTGTCATTGTTAAATATCCTATAATGGTATTATGAGAGAATACATGGGATTCCATCATTTATGATCCTAATATATTAACCAGACCAGAAAACAACTAGAAAAAGTATATTTTTGGAGGACATATGTTTATACATTGCAAGACCAAAGCAATACATTGATTTCAATGAGAAATGTCTTATGCTAAATTTCCTATGCGGTGGTGCAGCAGAGAGATGAAATGTTTATGACGAGGTCCACCAGTTTATTGCAGCTTGATATGGTTTAATACCAGAGAATTGTATTCTCAAAGTTGAAGTTGGTTTGCTGCAGGCTAGGTTTGGGGGTGGTGGGGCAGAGTCTGAAAAGCAGTAATTATACTACAAGTCAATGGATGAACCTAGAGATCAAAATGACAAATGTAAATAAAAATGGAACCGCTGAAAACAGCATCTTGTTCTGCAAAAAACAAGCCACCATACAGCTCCATCAGCCAAAAAATAAAAAGTTATAGCTCTCAGAATAAAGCAATGCAAAAAAAATCTTTTTTTCTATACAAATAGTTTTTGTGTAAAAACGCCAAAACATAAAAAAAATATAAACTTAATATGGCTGCAAATTTACTGACCCGAAGAATAACGCTGCCTTATCAATTTTACGACACGCGGAACGGCATAAAAAAAAAAGCAAAAAAACAATTCCTGAATTGTTGGTTTTTGTTTATTCCCAAAAATCCAAATAGAAAGCGTTCAAAAGATGTGACATGCCCAAAAATGGTACCAATAAAAATGTCAACTAGTCCAGCAAAAAACAAGCCCTTACATGACTCTGTTGGCCGAAATATGGAAAAATGATTGCAAAAACTAGTCTTTGCAAAAAAAGTGTGTGACAGTTGCTAAACATAAAAACTCGATATGAATCTGGTTTCGCTTTAATCACTCCGACCCAAAGAATAAAAGTCGTCTAATGACTTATACCGCACGAGGAATGGAGTAAAAAATGAACTCTAGGGTTAGTGTTGTGTTAGGCTTGTGGTTAGTGTTGTGCTAGGGTTAGGGTTGTGCTAGGGTTAGGGTTGTGCTAGGGTTAGAGTTGTGCTAGGGTTAGGATTGTGCTAGGGTTAGGGTTGTGCTAGGGTTACGGTTAGGGTCAGTGTTACGGTTAGGGTTGTGCTAGTGTTAGGGTTACGGTTAGGGTTCTGCTAGGGTTAGGGTTGTGCTAGGGTTAGGGTTAAGGTTATGGTTAGGGTTATGGTTAGGGTTGTATTAGGGTTGGGGATAGTGTTGTGTTAGGGCTGTGCTGGAGTTGGGATTTTTACAAAAGTAAACAAAAAAAATGATGACGATATTGCGACTAGTGTTGAGTGCAAGTGCTCACTACTTGAGTTTGCATCGGGTGCTCGGGTATGCACAGAGTATTGCGGGTGCTTGAATGACATGCTCGAGTCTCCACCCCATATGTTTCGCGGCTGTTATGCAGCCAAAAATAACACACAGGAATTGCCTGTCATGCACCGGCAATTCCCGCATGTTTTTTTTTTTGGGTGTCTAACAACCGTGAAACATGCGGGGCGGGGATTTGAGCATGTCATTCGAGCACTTGGTGCATACCCGAGTACCCGATGAAAATTCAAGTAGCGAGCACTTGCGCTCAAGACTAATGACAATATATTCAATATTATGACATAATGTAATCAAATTCTGTGTCGTACCTCTGGGTTCAAAATGTTCACTATACCTCTTGATAAAATCCTTCAGGGGTCTAGTTTCCAAAATGGGGTCACTTGTGGGGGGTTTCTACTGTTAATGTGCATCAGGGGTTCTCCTATCGCGACATGGTGTCCGCTCTCGATTCCAGCCAATTTTGCGTTCAAAAAGTCACACAGTGCTCCTTCACTTCTGAACCCTACCGTGCGCCAAAACAGTGTTTTTCCCCACAAATGGAGCATCGTCGTACTCAGGAGAAATTGCACAACAGTTTTTGGGGTCCATTTTCTCCTCTTACCCTTGTGAAAATAAAAAATTTGGGGCTAAAATTTGGGGCTTTTTTGTGGAAAAAGTTTGATTTCTTTATTTTCACAGCTCTATGTTATAAATTTCTGTGAAGCACCTGGGGGTTCAGGGTTCTCACCACACATCTAAAGGAGTTCTTTGAGGGGTCTAGTTTCCAAAATGGGGTCAGTTGTGGGCGGTTTCCACTGTTTAGGCACATCAGGGGCTCTCCAAACGGGACATGGCATCCGCAAAATTATTCAAAAAGTCAAATGACGCTCCTTCCCTTCCGAACCCTGCCGTGCGCCCAAGCAGTGGTTTTCTCCCACATATGGGGTATCGGCTTACTCAGGAAAGATTGCACAACAAGTTGCATGGTGCAATTTCTCCTGTTACTCTTATGAAAATGCAAAATTGGGGGCTGAAAAACATTTTTGTGGTAAAAATGTGAAAATTTTATTTTTACGGCTCAATATTATAAACTTCTGTGAAGCACTTGGGGGATCAACGAGCTCACCACACATCTAAATAAGTTTCCTGAGGGGTCTAGTTTCCAAAATTGTGTCACTTGTGGGGGATTTCCACTTTTTAGGCACATCAGGGGCTCCCCAAACGCAACATGGCGTCCGCTAATTATTCAAGCAAATTTTACATTCAAAAAGTCAAATGGTGCTCCTTCCCTTCCGAACCCTGCCGTGTGCCCAAACAGTGGTTTTACCCCACATATGGGGTATTGACGTGCTCAGGAGATATTGCACAACAAAATTTTCGGGTCCATTTTTTCCTGTTATCGTTGCGAAAATAAAAAAATTTGGGTCTAAAGTAACATTTTTGTGAAAAAAGTTAAATGTTCATTTTTTTCTTCAACATTCCAAAAATTCCTGTGAAGCACCTAAAGGGTTAATAAACTTCTTGAATGTGGTTTTGAGCAGTTTTTAAAATGGTGTCACTTTTTGGTATTTTCTGTCAAAAAGGTCCCTCAAAGTCACTTCAAATGTGATGTGGTCACTAAAAGATGGTTTTGTAAATTTTGTTGGAAAAATGAGAAATTGCTGGTCAACTTTTAACCCTTATAACTAACTAACAAAAAAAATGTTGGTTCCAAAATTGTGCTGATGTAAAGTAGACATGTGGGAAATGTTATTTATTAACTATTTTGTGTGACATACACTACCGTTCAAAAGTTTGGGGTCACCCAGACAATCTTGTGTTTTCCATGAAAACTCATACTTTTATTTATCAAATGAGTTGCAAAATGATTAGAAAATATAGTCCAGACATTGACAAGGTTAGAAATAATGATTTTTATTAGAAAGAATAATTTTCTCCTTCAAATTTTGCTTTCGTCAAAGAATGCTCCCTTTGCAGCAATTGCAGCATTGCAGACCTTTGGCATTCTAGCTGTTAATTTGCTGAGATAATCTTGAGAAATTCCACCCAATGCTTCCTGAAGCTCTTCCCACAAGTTGGATTGGCTTGATGGGCACTTTTTGCGTACCATACGGTCAAGCTGCTCCCACAACAGCTCATTGGGGTTGAGATCAGGTGACTGGGCTGACCATTCCATTACAGATAGAATACCAGCTGCCTGCTTCTTCCCTAAATAGTTCATGCATAATTTGGAGGTGTGCTTTGGGTCATTGTCCTGTTGTAGGATGAAATTGGCTCCAATCAAGCGCTGTCCACAGGGTATGGCATGGCGTTGCAAAATGGAGTGATACCTTCCTTATTCAAAATCCCATTTACCTTGTACAAATCTCCTACTTTACCAGCACCAAAGCAACCCCAGACCATCACATTACCTACACCATGCTTGACAGATGGCGTCAGGCACTCTACCAGCATCTTTTCAGTTGTTCTACGTCTCACAAATGTTCTTCTGTGTGATCCAAACACCTCAAACTTTGATTTGTCTGTGTATAAAACTTTTTTCCAATCTTCCTCTGTCCAATGTCTGTGTTCTTTTGCCCAGATTAATCTTTTCCTTTTATTAGCCAGTCTCAAATATGGATTTTCTTTTCCACTTTGCCCTGAAGGCCACCATTCCAGAGTCGCCTCTTCACTGTAGACGTTGACACTGGTGTTTTGCGTGTACTTTTTAGTGATGCTGCCAGTTGAGGAGCTGTGAGGCGTCGATTTCTCAAACTAGAGACTCCAATGTACTTGTCTTGTTGCTTAGTTGTGAAGCGGGGCCTCCCACTTCTCTTTCTACTCTGGTTAGAGCCTGTTTGTGCTCTCCTCTGAAGGGAGTAGTACACACCCTTGTAGGAAATCTTCAGTTTCTTGGCAATTTCTCACATGGCATAGCCTTCATTTCTAAGAACAAGAATAGACTGTCGAGCTTCACATGAAAGTTCTCTTTTTCTGGTCATTTTGAGAGTTTCATAGAACAAACAAATGTAATGCTCCAGATTCTCAACTAGCTTAAAGGAAGGTCAATTTTATAGCTTCTCAAATCAGCCAAACCATTTTCAGCTGGGCTAGCATACTTGTGCAAGGATTTTCTAGCGTTTTCTAAACATCCATTAGCCTTCTTACACAGTTAGCAAACACAATGTACCATTGAAACACTGGAGTGGTGGTTGTTGGAAATGGGCCTCTATACACCCATGTAGATATTGCAATGAAAACAAGACGTTTGCAGCTAGAATAGTTATTTACCACATTAACAATGTATAGAGTGTATTTCTAATTAACTTAATGTTAGTTTCATTGAAAACAAATGTGCTTTTCTTTAAAAAATTATTACATTTCAAAATGACCCCAAACTTTTGAACGGTAGTGTATCTCTTTAATTCAAGGGCATGAAAATTCACATTTTGAAAATTGCCAAATTTTCAAAATTTTCTTTCCAATTTTTTTCACAAATAAACGCAAGTCATATCGAAGAAATTTTATCACTATCATGAAGTACAAGATGTCATGAAAAAACATTCTTAGAAACAGGGGGATCCATTGAAGCGTTCCAGAGGTATTACCTTAAAGTGAAAATGGTCAGAATTGTAAAAATTGGCCTGTTCATTAACGTGAAAACCACCTTCAGGGGTAAAGGGGTTAAAAGTCAGTTTTATTTCTACAGTATTATGGACTTTTCTGAAATACCATCTTTGCTGTCATTTATTTTAAGTTGGCTTTTAATATTGTTCAAAGTACAAACAAATCTCTCCTACGGAACTTTTTTCTGATTTTTATCTTATTGTAATTTGCTATAATGGTAAGACAGTGTGTCCCTTTATTGCTGTCTGGCCAGGTGCTATATAGTAGACAACTGTGATCTCACAGTGTTCTCGAACATAGGATTTCACCTTACTTCTTCTGAAGTTACTTTAGTTGTCTTATATTTAAGAAAAATGAAAGGAAGACACAAAAAAATGAACCATTTTGAGAGCCAAAAAAAAGTTTTTGTGCATTTATTCAATCGTCTATGTTTACTGTAGTTTTTCTAGTTTGTAGTTAAGGTGGAGTCAGGGTCAATCACTTATCCAAAAGTCATAAAAATGACCATTATTTACATTGTTGCCAACAAACAAGTTTATATTACAGAGAAAAGAGTTGTGTTATTTAATAACTAAACAGCTTCGCGTCTTACAGAAAAAAGTTTTAAGACCACTTTAAAACATTATTCAATTTTTTGGGAATAAAACAAAAATCTTTGCTTGTGTCATGTAATAATACTTCATTGTTTGGCTGCATTTACAATACTCCAGTAAATATATCCTGATGTGTATCAAAATAACAATGATGAGCATTATGCTGTGCAATGCACAAACTATGAATCAAACTGAACTGTAGTGCTGAGGCTGCACATTTAATGGAAGGGGAATTTATGTGCAAACTACAGTATGTAAGATTTTGCATGTACTTTGACAATGCTACTTCCGGTTAGTTTCTCTCGAAAATAAAATGCAGAGTAATCAAATGACAACGGAATTATTGCCAGTATACAGCTGGATTTATAATATAATGTCGGCACACAGCTTGAAGTGAAATGAACTGTATTTTCTTATTCGCTGACATATTTACTAAGAGACCTCAGCATCCTGATTTAGTACTATTAATAAAGCCATTGCATAAGCATTACGTAAGTGTAACATAAAGATAGATTTCTAAAATCCTTCTCTCCGAGATTTGCATGGAACGAATCAGTTTCTGGGATGCCAGGAACAGCAAAATGAAATTGGTCTACATACATTATAATATTAAATTTACATTTGTTACCCACCTTACAATAGTAAAAGGTCTCAGGGCTTTAGTTAAACTCATAATCATTTCTGGGGTAAACAGAAGGTTATTACTGAATTTATAGAGAGTTATTAGGTTGTTACACAAATGCAATATGGCTTATTGCATCAGGTCATACCATCAGGAGTGTGACTACAAGGGCTGCAGGAATAACAGTCACACTTGGGCCCTATTGCCCAAGGGGTTCAAAGGCCCCACTGGTACATAAAATAAGTAATACAGATGGCATACTGTAGGTGATTGCCCTCATACAGAGTTGCATTGGAGCCCAGAAGTTTGAACTTGCCCGTGGATGCTGCATTCTACAGAAACTAATCTCCGGCTTTACATTGGATAATTGAAAGGAAATAGGGTATTGTAGAAACCACTTGTAGTTCAGTATAATACAGCAAGAAAGTGGTGAGAAAAGTTAAAATATAACTTTTATTATTACAGCTAAAATAACTCAGAGACTTAATAAAAAGGTCACAGGGACCATGAGTGTAAGAACTATTTGCCAACCTGTCGTAGGACATACACCTCACTAAGTGTTAGGAGTGTTGAATGACACAGGTAAATATTAATAAACAACTAACCCACCGAATTCACTAACAGATGGGTGGTCAATAGAAATAAACTAGCTGAGAGAAGCAACAAACTGAGTATGACATATAATGGTTAATTTAGAGAGTCACTATAGCAATGGAACAGTCTCACCACTTTGATGTCAATAACCTCCAGTGTTCTCATCAGCTCACAGACCAGGGCTCCTTAGCATACTCAGCCTCCAGCCATGCAAAAGACACATTCCCGATGCGTTTCCTCACATAAGTGGATCATCAGGGGAGTTAAATGTTGGTGTGTCAAAGTCTGTCGCCGGTTCTCTTATGCGAGGAAACGCATCGGGAATGTGTCTTTTGCATGGCTAGAGGCTGAGTATGCTAAGGAGCCCTGGTCTGTGAGCTGATGAGAACACTGGAGGTTATTGACATCAAAGTGGTGAGACTGTTCCATTGCTATAGTGACTCTCTAAATTAACCATTATATGTCATACTCAGTTTGTTGCTTCTCTCAGCTGGTTTATTTCTATTGACCACCCATCTGTTAGTGAATTCGGTGGGTTAGTTGTTTATTAATATTTACCTGTGTCATTCAACACTCCTAACACTTAGTGAGGTGTATGTCCTATTACAGGTTGGCAAATAGTTCTTGCACTCATGGTCCCTGTGACCTTTTTATTAAGTCTCTGAGTTATTTTAGCTGTAATAATAAAAGTTATATTTTAGCTTTTCTCACCACTTTCTTGCTGTATTATATAGGCTTTACATTGGATACAGAATTCTAAACAACAAGGTGTTATTTGTCAAAAAGTTTTTTAAAAACTTGCTTAAAATCTCAAATATTAGTGAAATATCTGCAAAAAGAAATTTGTAGTCAAATAATGTCACGGGTGTGTCAGAGGTAATAGACAGTCGCCCTGCAGTTGGTTGCAGGAGATCTCTACATTTAGAATTAGACATCTTCTTAGAGGCTGTCTCTAGGACCCAATGGCTATCTCCCTCTGGCTAATTAACATCCTGCCTGGGTGTATAAATACCTGCTGTGTTTCAGAGGGTGGTGCCGGCGATATTCATTTCTACTTGTAAAAGCTTTAGCAGAGCAGTACTTCATCCTCTCTGGAGCTTGAGGACGTGTGCGCATTTGTCTGGATATCGTCTAAAGCTAAGCAAATAACCCCGGTTTGTCCACCCTTTTTGTCTTTAATGTTTAGTGGAGATCGACTAGTGCTCATCTCCTCCCTTCCCTAGCCTTAGCCATATGCCAGGGAAAGACAGGGCGAGGCACGCGTGCGGCGATTGGTGGTGTTATTGAAACGCCCCCTGGGCCATATTCTTTAGGGGAATACCCGGAGCCGGATCAGATGGGGGTTGTAGTCTTCCGAGTGGCTGTGACCCGGTCCGTGCCCAGGGTGTCAAACTCAGTTGTATGTGGCAGTCCTACAGATGTTATTAAGTTCTTAATGTCGACTACGCCACCCGTTGTATTGCGGTCACTATGGCCGCCGCTGCAGCAAGGTCCGCTGAGGCTGATGGTGTTGGTGCAGCTTTTGATGGTATAACCCCCAACGGGTGGGGTATAGCCTCAGGGGGTCAGGTGCAGAGGATGGGGGTTGTAGTGGTGCAGCGTAGATGTAAAATGAAGACCGAGTCGGGTTGTGCAGTTTAGGGTATTTACTCACTGCTGATGTTCCGGTCACTCCAGCTTCAAGTGACCACCCGAGCCGTGCTGCGTCCACCAGGTCCTGGATCCAGCCAACCCCCAAGCAAGTCCGGAGCGTGACCCTGAGCTCTCCTTCTGTCCTTTCCTCTGGCCGTCCCCACTAGTGATCCACCTAGGTCCAGCTCCCTCGGGCCTTCTGTTGGGAGACCCTTGGCCTTGGGTTCCCTGACCCTCCACGTGGTCTGCCTTCGGGGTGGATGTGGTGGGTGGCCGTGGCAGACGCTGCCCACGGCCTCCGGTCTCTGGCTAGGGTGTGTTTTTGCCCCCACCAGTTTGGGCTCCGGTACCCTACTGCCGACTCTTCACCCGGGGATAGAATTTGGGTTCTTAGAGTCTCTTCTTTCTACCCCCTCTGGGTCTCTCTTTCTTCTCCTCTCTCACTCTGGCTCAGGCCGCTCTGCTCCTCTGCTCTCCTCCTCTCCTCTCTGCAAAGACTGACTGACTGACCCTGATCTTTGATGGTGCCCACCTTAAATACTCCCTCTATGTGTGAGCTCAGGTGACCAGCACCCAATGAGCTCCTATCTTTACCCAGGCTGCTCCCCCTATCTGCCCCTACACTACTTGGGATGTACCACCCCCCTCCCACTCCAGCCAGGAACAGACTCGGTCGTACCTGCACATTTCTAAGTGGGAGTACCGTTGGTCTGTTCCCCGGAAATGGGATGTGTGTAGTGCATGCAGCCTACCGAGCTCAGTTCCACACTCCATCCTTACCCGGGAGTGGAATATCACACCTCTGGGTTGAGGTGCAATACCCCTGTAGCAGCCGAATCCTCAGGGTGCTACATTCCCCCCTGGTAAATCACAGCACGTCCTCGGGCTGTAAGACATAAATAACACCAAAACATACAAATTTTTGCATAAACATATAAAACATTATATATATATATATCAATACAACTTTTCATATAAAACTTTCTCGTAGCTTCTAGCTCCTCCTCCGGACACTGTGCAACGTGTGCCCAGGAAAAGTGCGACAGTCTTTTCTTAAAAACATGGTTTTCCTATAAAACCGGTAGGGGGCGCTTTAGGACGCGCAACTATATACAGGGACTATGGCCGCTCTCAGTCCTCGGCCAGGTACTAGGGAGGAATGACCGTTCTCAGTCCTCGGTCAGTGGGATTTAGGGGTTAAACGGGTAAACAGTTCAATTCTCTGGTCCCAACGGGGACTATATTAGCAACAGTAACAGTTCACTGTGCCCCGACGGGCAACTATATACAGCTTCGGCTCCGCTGTACTTAACGACGGCGTCCTCCTGCTCTTTCTTTATGGTTACCTCTAACTCTTGTTTCAGACCCGTCCGGGTCCTCTTGTTCTTCCTCCTCACACCGCAGCTCTTCCTCCGTCAGGCGATGCACATGGAGGGCGTAAGGTCCTTTGGCACACTTGTGCCGGGTGAAGGTGACCTCGTCCCTGATGTAAAGGTCACGACCTCGGTGTCCCTCCGGTAGGTGGGACTCAACGTCTCTCCTGGTTACAAAGACGTCGCCTAGGGTGCGGTGGTCTCGGATGAAGCCCTACCCATGCTGCATGTTAAACTTAATCACAGTCCCGGTGGTGCGGGGACTATGCTCTGCACGGGGGTCTCTCCTGGCCCGGCTCTTCTGCTCCGCGCTCCTTATTTGAGCTTGCTGTTCCCGGACCCGCCTCTCTCTCCGCTCCCTCTCGAAGACCTCGAGTTGTTGGCGGCAGCACTCTGCACGCTCCGCTGCAGCTGCCCGAGTCTCTTGAGTGAACCCCATGAGATCTTCTCCGGTGGGGTCCCACTCAAACTGCGCTTCTGCTAGCGGGGGCGAGATCCTCTTGACGGGCTTTGGAGCCGGGATCAGGGGTTCATCCAGGGGTCTCTCTCTCCGGAGTCGGGGATGGTGAAACTCCGGTGGCCATATAAATGGCTGCCCATCCGGGCACGTATGTTGGGCAAACAGATCTTCTCCCAGATGCGGCACTCTTGGTCTTATGGGCGCGGTGGTGTTAGCGCCCGGGTTGCCCGGGCCTTGCGGCCAGGCCTGGGGTATCTGGAAGGTGAAGGGCACCGTAAGGACGGCGGCGCCCTGGGCTACTTGGCCCTGCGACCAGGCCGGGGGCTCCGCGGAGGTAGGGGGCGCTGTTGGTATTGCGGCGCCCGGGGGTACTAGGCCTTGCGACCAGGCTGGTGGTACTTCCTGCTTGGTCACGCTCGGGGTCGGGGCGTGTGACGTCACAGGGGTAGCGGCTCCCGTTTGAGGCCTAGTCTGCGGCGGTGACGTTGCAGCGACGGGCACGGCAGGATAGACTTCGGGCTCTGCGACGGGGAGCTGGGGCAGGTACGCGGTTTCCCGGTTTGGGGTATAGACGTCCCCTTTACCTGCCTCCACTCGTTCGGCTCCCTTCTCGGCGCCGTCTCCGGCCTTCAATCCTCCCGCGCCATCCTCAGAGGCGGTCTGTCTCCTCATCTTGGGTGGCGTGCTCCGCTGACAGGTCTCAGTCTGCTGGGCCATCTCACGGCTCCACTCCGCCAACGTCTCTCGCTGCACCCGGGCCATCCTCCTTGCGAGGCCCTCCAGAGCGGTCTGTGCACACTCCCGGTCTCGGGGGAGCTGTGCTAGGACCTCCACTAGGCCTAGTGGGGTCGTTGTTTCCAGCAGGCTCCTGACCAACGGGTCGGTGCTGCTCTGCTCTCCTTCCATTGTCTCCAGCAGGCTCCTGGCCAGCGGGCCGGTGCTGCTCTGCTCTTCCTCCTCTGTTTCTAGCAGGCTCCTGGCCAACGGGCCGGTGCTGCTCTGCTTTCTCGCCATCTCCGGGTAAGCTCCTCCGATATTCTTCTCCAGGCTTCTTGCCTCCGGGTGCGCTCTCTCCAGACTGCTCCAGGCAGCACCCATCTTCGCTCTTTTCTTTCGTCTCCTCCCACTTCGAGGGCGGTCCCGGGGCAACTTGGTGACTGTCAGCTCCAGGGGCAGTTCTTTCACGCTGACAGACACCTCTAGCATCACAGTCTCTGTTGGTGGGGGCGGTTTCCACTTTTGGCGCCATTTTCGGTCCTGGCCCACGATGGGAGGTGGCCTCTTGCCACCCTCTGGCACGCCCATAATGGCGTCCGCTCTGGCAAGGCGGGAAATCTTTGGAAATGGCGGGAATCGTCTCCCAGTGGCGGGAAACTCTGCAGATGGCGGGAAAAAGCTGTTAATGGCGGACAACCGGCGGGAATCGACTGGTGATGGGGTCCGATGGCGGGGACCCTCCGGAACCGGCAGGAGACTTCTTTTTGAGGTAAACTTGTTCTTTTCTTCAGGCACGCAGTACCCGGGTGTTGCGGGCACGTAATCCTGCCGACTACGCCAAAGTTGAAACGCCCCCTGGGCCATATTCTTTAGGGGAATACCCGGAGCCGGATCAGATGGGGGTTGTAGTCTTCCGAGTGGCTGTGACCCGGTCCGTGCCCAGGGTGTCAAACTCAGTTGTATGTGGCAGTCCTACAGATGTTATTAAGTTCTTAATGTCGACTACGCCACCCGTTGTATTGCGGTCACTATGGCCGCCGCTGCAGCAGGGTCCGCTGAGGCTGATGGTGTTGGTGCAGCTTTTGATGGTATAACCCCCAACGGGTGGGGTATAGCCTCAGGGGGTCAGGTGCAGAGGATGGGGGTTGTAGTGGTGCAGCGTAGATGTAAAATGAAGACCGAGTCGGGTTGTGCAGTTTAGGGTATTTACTCACTGCTGATGTTCCGGTCACTCCAGCTTCAAGTGACCACCCGAGCCGTGCTGCGTCCACCAGGTCCTGGATCCAGCCAACCCCCAAGCAAGTCCGGAGCGTGACCCTGAGCTCTCCTTCTGTCCTTTCCTCTGGCCGTCCCCACTAGTGATCCACCTAGGTCCAGCTCCCTCGGGCCTTCTGTTGGGAGACCCTTGGCCTTGGGTTCCCTGACCCTCCACGTGGTCTGCCTTCGGGGTGGATGTGGTGGGTGGCCGTGGCAGACGCTGCCCACGGCCTCCGGTCTCTGGCTAGGGTGTGTTTTTGCCCCCACCAGTTTGGGCTCCGGTACCCTACTGCCGACTCTTCACCCGGGGATAGAATTTGGGTTCTTAGAGTCTCTTCTTTCTACCCCCTCTGGGTCTCTCTTTCTTCTCCTCTCTCACTCTGGCTCAGGCCGCTCTGCTCCTCTGCTCTCCTCCTCTCCTCTCTGCAAAGACTGACTGACTGACTGACTGACCCTGATCTTTGATGGTGCCCACCTTAAATACTCCCTCTATGTGTGAGCTCAGGTGACCAGCACCCAATGAGCTCCTATCTTTACCCAGGCTGCTCCCCCTATCTGCCCCTACACTACTTGGGATGTACCACCCCCCTCCCACTCCAGCCAGGAACAGACTCGGTCGTACCTGCACATTTCTAAGTGGGAGTACCGTTGGTCTGTTCCCCGGAAATGGGATGTGTGTAGTGCATGCAGCCTACCGAGCTCAGTTCCACACTCCATCCTTACCCGGGAGTGGAATATCACACCTCTGGGTTGAGGTGCAATACCCCTGTAGCAGCCGAATCCTCAGGGTGCTACATTATGATCTGCAACATGTACTAAAGAAAGATAGGGGAAAGCTGTCCCTACAGTAAGACTAAGCTGAATCCCTACGATGTAGCGGGCTGACTGTTCCTAGCGAACAAACACGCCTTAGTCATCGGCTAGTATGAACGAAGACCTATAGCATTAAGGGAGGGGTCCCTAAAAGAACTAAGGACTGGGACAAAAATGGGACACCTCCTAAAAAGAGAAGTTGTTGCAGAACACAAAAAGACAAACTGACAAAAGGTACTAGGGGTCCCAGAAGGACCAAGTGAACTGACAGAGAAAGGCACCAAAGCACCTGGCTAGAGAAACAGTCAAATACTGAAGTCCAACACAGCCAGAAGGGCGGAGCTGGAATATAAAGGCAGATGGTCACGTGACCGCAAAACACAAGATGGAAAAAACAAACAGGAGGGTTCTAACAGTACCCCCTCTTTTATGAGGATCCTCCGGATCCTCCAGGCCCATGCCTATCCGGAAAGCTCCTGTGGAAAGCTTTAACAAGCCTAGGAGCAGAGGCATCATCCGTCCTTACCCAAGAGTTGTCTTCGGGACTGAAACCCTTCCAGGAGACAAGATACTGTAATCTCCCTCTATGCCATCTAGAATTCAAGATACGAGAAATTTCATATTTGCCGTCTTCCACCACAGGAGGAACTGTGACAGTGGCATCCCTGTCAGATACATCAGCCTTTTTCAACAAGGAAACGTGAAACACAGGATTAATCTTCCAGGAAGTAGGGATATCCAACCTAACAGCAGACGGGTTAACAAACTGAAGCACTTTAAATGGACCCACAAACTTAGGATCCAGTTTTTTAGAGGGAATCCTCAACCGCAGGTTCTTTGAGGAGAACCAAACCATGTCACCCACAGTAAACAAAACCTCCTTACATTTCCTGTCAAAATACTTCTTGGACTTCTTGTTAGCCTCTTGAAGGTTGCAACGTACATTAGTCCAAACTCTCTCCAAATCAACGGAAAAGTTCTCCTCCTCCGGCACCGCCGACCCCAATTTGGAGAACGAACCAAAAGACGGATGTCTCCCAGTACAACAAAAAAAAGGAGAACACCCAGCAGAGGAGGATGCATGATTGTTAAGAGCAAATTCTGCGAGAGGCAGAAACTCAGACCACACCTCTTGATTATCCGCCACAAAACAACGCAAAAACAGTTCAACATCCTGGTTCTTTCTTTCAGTCTGTCCATTAGGCTCAGGATGATACCCAGACAAAAATGACAAATGGACTCCCAACCAGTCACAAAAAGCACGCCAAAAGCGAGCCACAAACTGAGGTCCTCTATCAGAAACAATATCCATGGGAATGCCATGGAGCTTGACAATCTCCTTAACAAACGCCGTAGCGAGTGTCTTGGCGCAGGGCAACTTAATGAATGGAACCAAATGACAGATCTTACTAAAACTGTCCACGACCACCCAGATGACAGTAAAACCCTTGGACACAGGAAGATCAGTAATAAAATCCATTGTGAGATGCATCCAAGGTGCACTAGGAACCTTCAGAGGGCAAAACAACCCCGCAGCAGGAGTATGTGAAGTTTCTGACCTAGCACACACAGTACACTGATGCACCCACTTGATGACTTCCTTCTGCCATCCAGGCCACCAAAAACTGCGACTGATAAGTCTCTTAGTCTCCGAAATTCCTGGATGACCTGCCAACCGAGACTCATGACACTCCACAAGCAAATCTCTCCTAAAGGCATGAACAACCTCCCATGGGGAGTGTTAGATGGAGCATCATCTTGAGATTTCAGAATCCCATTCTCCAAAACGGAGTCCAATGCCACCACCACAACTCCTTTCTGTAAAATGCTCTCCTCCTCCTCGGCACCGACCGTAGGAGAGAAGCTGCGAGATAAAGCATCGGCTTTCATTCTTAGTACAAGGGATAAAGGTAACAGAAAAATGAAACCGAGAAAAAAAAAGTGCCCACCTAGCTTGACGGGCATTCAAGCGCTTGGCAGCATCCAGATAGGTCAAATTCTTATGATCTGTGAAAACCTGAATAGGAAATCTAGCGCCTTCCAAAAAATGACGCCAATGTTCAAACGCGAGTTTAATAGCCAGCAACTCCCGATTTCCAACATCATAATTCAGACCGGTTTCTGAAATTTTTTTCTAAAAGAAGGCACAAGGATGTACTCCACCCTTGTTCTCCTGAGACAAAACTGCTCTGACCCCCACCAATGAAGCATCGACCTCGAACAAAAAAGGCTTGGTCTCATCAGGCTGCATAAGGATAGGAGCAGAACTGAACCTCTCTTTGAGATACTCAAACGCTTCAATCACCTCAGTAGTCCACTGGGCCGTATTTGCACCTTTTCTGGTGAGATCGGTCAGAGGCTTAACAATTGTAGAAAAATTCTTAATGAATGTCCTGTAATAATTGGCAAAACCCAAAAATCTCTGTATAGATTTCAAACCAATAGGCCTAGGCCATTCCTGCACAGCCTGAACCTTCACCGGGTCCATCTCAAAGCCCTCGCTGGAGACAATGTAGCCCAAAAAACTAATATTCTGCACAGCGAACTCACATTTCTCCAGCTTAGCAAAGAGTGAATTATCACTCAATAACTGCAAAACTTTACGTACACTCTGCTAATGGGACTCTAGATCTGGTGAATAAATCAAAATGTCATCCAAATACACAACCACATTCTTACCAATCAAAGGTCTCAGGATGTCATTAATAAGGTTCTGAAAAAATGCAGGTGCATTGGTAAGACCAAAAGGCATCACCAGATTCTCAAAATGACCTACCGGAGTGTTAAAAGCAGTTTTCCATTCATCACCCTCCTTCACTCATAACAAATTGTATGCCCCCCGCAGATCAATTTTAGAGAACCACTTGGCCCCCACCAACTGGTTAAACAAGTCAGGAATTAACGGTAATGGGTAGGAATTGCGTACGGTAAACTTATTAATTTCACGAAAATCCAGACATGGACGTAAACCCCCGTCCTGTTTTTTAACAAAGAAAAATCCAACTGCCACAGGCGACTTAGAAGGTCTAATGTGACCAGCAGCCAGGCTAGTCTGTATGTACTCTTCCAAGGCCTTTCTTTCAGGAATAGTCAGATTAAACAAGCGACTCTTGGGAAGAATAGCTCCAGGAACAAACTCAATGGCGCAATCATAATCCCTATGAGGAGGTAAAACTTGCGAATCCTCCTCTGAAAAAACCCTCCAAAAATCTTGAATAGGTACAGGTAATTCCCTTTTTTCCACAGCCGCAATGCGACCATTATAACATTTATCATAGCACTTCGGACTCCAAGACTTAATCACATTAGTAGACCAGACCAGTAAAGGATTGTGCAGTTTTAGCCAAGGCAAACCTAAAACGACCGGAGAGGGTAAATTATCTAATACAACCAAGTCCAAAATTTCTTGGTGAACTCCATTGATAGTGAGGGGAAATGCAGCAAACTTGTGAGTAATACATTTCAAGGGAGTGTTATCAATTGCAATCACAGAAATAGGGGATGACAATGGTTTGGATTTCAATTTAAGGTTTTCCAAAAACCCTTTGTCAATCACATTAAGTGTTGAACCACAATCCACAAATACCTGAAATTCAATCAAATTTTCCTGCAAAGTAGTACTCCCAGAAAGAAATACTCTTGCAGAGCGTAAACAAGCTATACGGGCGTAACTGACTTTTTTTTTTCTTTACTTAAATGAAGCTCACAATACTTAATCAGCTTTACCACAATAAAGACACAATCTCTCGGTGAACCTCTGGTCTCTTTCCTGTGAGGAGAGCGACTTTGCCCCCACCTCCATCGGTTCTCCGCTGTCAGAGCAGATTTTCTGGAGACTAGGACCTGACATTACAGAAGTCTTTACCTCATTCACCCTGGACCTCAGTCTCCTGTCCACACAAACAGCTAACTGAATGGCATCCTGCAGAGTCTCAGGTGCGGGGAATGCAATTAGCAGATCCTTAACCCTTTCACTCAGACCAGCAAGAAATAAACATTTCAGAGCAGGATCATTCCATTTGACTTCTGAGGCCCATCTTCTGAAGTGTGTGCAATAATTTTCAACATCTACTGACCCCTGATTGAAACGCCTGAGTTCTGCCTCAGCAGATGAGACTCGGTCAGGATCATCATATAATAGACCCATAGCAGAAAAAAAAATTCTACAGACCTTAAACATGGATCATTAGGTTGGAGAGAAAAGGCCCACCCCTATGGTTCATTGCGCAAAAGTGACATAATAAACCAAATGCGCTGTGATTCATTCCCAGAGGACCTTGGTCTCAAATGAAAATATAATAAACAAGCATTTTTAAAGGAAAAAAATTCTTGCAGTTTACCATAAAAAACATCAGGCAGTCCTACCTTGGGTTCGACAAAATGCACTCCAGAACAGCTACTCACGTGTTGCTGTAGCTCGGCCACCTCCAGAGACAAACCATACTGATCCCCGAATTTCTTTCCTTTTAGTTTTTTGGGCTGGACTTACTGTTATGATCTGCAACATGTACTAAGGAAAGATAGGGGAAAGCTGTCCCTACAGTAAGACTAAGCTGATTCCCTACGATGTAGCGGGCTGCCTGTTCCTATCGAACAGACCCGCCTTAGTCCTCGGCTAGTCTGAACGAAGACCTATAGCATTAAGGGAGGGGTCCCTAAAAGAACTAAGGACTGGGACAAAAATGGGACACCTCCTAAACAGAGAAGTTGCTGCAGAACACAAAAAGACAAACTGACAAAAGGTACTAGAGTTCCCAGAAGGACCAAGCGAACAGACAGAGAAAGGCACGAAAGCACCTGGCTAGAGAAACAGTCAAACACTGAAGTCCAGCACAGCCAAAAGGGCGGAGCTGGAATATAAAGGCAGATGGTCACATGACCGCAAAACACAAGATGGAAAAAACAAACAGGAGGGTTCTAACAGGTGGAGTGCCAATAGAGGAATGTTAGGGGAGACAGGGTGATGCTAGATCAACCTAGGAGGTCTCCACTTTCCCCCTTTCCCTCTTCCCTTTGTGTTGCACTACGTCTTTCCCACAGCTTGCGTGACATCTAATCCCTATCATCAAGCCCTGCTCCTCCCCTCTAGTCTCCTGTTTACCTGGCTGGAGCAGTGACATCCCATACGCTCCTAGTCCCTGTCAAAGTCCCACCAAGAGAGAAAACTGCAACAGTGTCTCTCTCCTCTTTGTTTTCCATATACTGTATTTTGCAGACTATAAGATGCACTGGACCATAAGACGCATCGGACCATAAGACACCCCAAATTTTGGAGTAAAAAATAGGAAAAAAAATTTTTAAAATAAAATGGTGATGCGTCTTATAATCCGTTTTAATGGTAGCTTACCGTAGAGCGGGGTCACAGGAGGCATGGTCGCTGCTTCAGGAGGCCAGCGGCCACAGGAAAGGGGCAGGAGTGACCCCGATCTGCCTCAGCCGACCCTTCCTCCGGTAAACTACCTTCAGATTATAAGTTGCGCTCCAATTTTCCTCCCAAATTTTAGGGGGAAAATCTGTGTCTTATAATTTGAAAATACGGTACTTTAATACTCTAGAAAACATTTTTGGCAATTGGGGAAGTTTCTGAACATATATTAAGCGCCTACAGGCAGGGAAAGGGGGACTCAATTCCAGTAGAAGTTGAGGAATTAAGGAAGATGTCCCTTTCCCTTACCAATATTTATGACTAAGTGCTCTTCTTCTTTTTCTGCTTGTCCTAGTCACTTCCAACCATTCTATATCTCCATTCCCAATCTGGACCACTGCTGTCACATGCTTCTAATCGTCTTTTAGCCATCACATTCCTCGTCTTCTAACTTCCTGAAACTTAATAGACAAGACTGAGCCTGCCATATACAATCTGTATGGCCACTTTAGATATCCTTATCTAACAGCTCTTCTTAAACTGCTGTTAGAGGCACGTGATGATGTAACACATGTAGTAGAAGAACTTGGCACTCTAAATGTGGGAATTCAAAAGAATTTATTCTTGTATGCAATCCACAGTGAAACCATAATATTTTGGTATATACACAGACATTATTCATATGCACAGATTGCCACCAGAGAAATTAATAAACCGGAGATATAGATGGAAAGGCTTCAGTAGACATACAGCGCTGAGGAATAGTGACAATCCACACTATGTGTTGCGCCTAGAAAAGCCAAAGTCCGTGCATCTGAAGAAGGTCTTTATATTGACCAAAACATTATGGTTTCACTGTGGATTGCATACATGAATAAATTCTTTTGAATTCCCACAATTAGAGTGGCAAGTTCTTCTACTATGGTACATGTCTTGCATCATTCATTACCTGTCTATAACAGCAGCTTAAGAAGCACTGCTCTTCCTGCTGCTGTGAAAAACTTAAATGCCACTGTCAATCACTTAGTGTCATTTACAGATGCAATTTGAGGGTTTGCGCCATTCCATATGCCCCCTGCAAAATAAAGTAAAGAGTTAAACAAAAAATATTTAAAAAAAAGTGAATCACTCCCATTTTCCTACATTAACAATAAAAATAAATAAATAAATAAAATAACATTCTATCAAATATATAATTAATTAATCTGAAAGGCAAACAACATAAATACAAAAATAAATAAAAAATATACAATATATATATACACTGCTCAAAACAATAAAGGGAACACTTAAACAACAGAATATAACTCCAAGTAAATCAAACTTCTGTGAAATCAAACTGTCCACTTAGGAATCAACACTGACAATCAATTTCACATGCTGTTGTGTAAATGGAATAGACAATAGATGGAAATTATTGGCAATTATCAAGACACTCTCAATAAAGGAGTGGTTCTGCAGGTGAGGACCACAGACCACATCTCAGTACCAATGCTTTCTGGCTGATGTTTTGGTCACTTTTGAATGTTGGTTGTGCTTTCACACTCGTGGTAGTGTAGAACGAGCTAAAAAGCTTGTAACAGAACTTCAACATGACGTTTCAAGGATGGAGCGAGACTGCCATCTACTGGCCAGAGACAGTCAAGCGGAACCAAAATACACAAAGGAAGTTGCAGGCAGGGGAGATTCAGAGGCTGGACCCGATCAGGTGACTTCCAGGAAGGAGTTCAGAGAGATAAGAGGCCAGCGCGCCAAACCTGAGGGGTCTTTGGCGCCAAGCAGCAGAGAGGAGCAGACGTGCTCCCTGCGTCCTGAGAAACCCCGTGTGACAGGCCAAATCCAGAGGCCTGAGAGGTGCTCCAGCCGGGCACCGGTAAAAGAGCTCCGGATCCCTCACAGTTGTGACTCGAGTGCTGTGCCTGCTGAGGATACTAGGAACCTGATCGCTGTGCTGAGTGAATTTGCGGAACCCGACGTCGGCCGCCGACAGACGAGGCCTGGACCCCCCTATCCAAGGATCGAGAGACTGCCTCCAACAGCCAAGCAGAGAGGAGCTGCATACGTGAGCAGGGCCGTCACTTCCACTGCTCACCCACGGTACCGGGGACAATTGGGTTTAAGTACTCAGGTTGGGAGGGGAACGGTTGGGGCTAAAGTAGCACAACGTGATTTAATTGAATTCATCCGGAAAGAGACTCACGACCTAGCGGGAATAACCGGTGACCCCCGCTAGGGCCAAATTCACGGTTAAAGAACTTGTGTGGTGCTTCTCATGCTTAAGAGACTGCGCCTTACTTTAAGAGACTGCGCCTTATTTTAAGAGACTGCGCCTTATTTTGAGAAATTTCGTATTTTTCTGATATTTCAAACCACTGTTCATTACCCTTGTTGCTAATCCCTTTTTTCAGTATACCTGTTGTATAAAACTGTTTACAAACATTTCTGACTGTTCTCGCCTTGTGTCTCTGTGCGTTGCATTCCGGCACCTGCTTTACATTTGGCGTAGTCGGCAGGATGCAACATTCAGACGCAGAGATGGCGGATCAGTCTATGGCTGGGTCCTGCCGGAGCCATATACCCCTGGGGGCTATGCTCAGCCATCTTCCCAAGTTTACAGGGGATGGCATGTCACTTTGGGACTGGGCAGAAAGACTGAGAAGTATGCTACGTATGTATCCCCTTGACCCTCTAGCCCAGGCGGAGTTGGCCCTCCTAACCCTTGATGGAGAGGCCCGACAGACTGTGATGTACCGCCCACCTGGGGACCGTGACACCGTGGATAAAGTGATAAAAATTCTAGAGGACATGCACGGTGACACTACAGATTTGGGACACTTGCGCTTACGGTTGTTTCAGCGGGTCCAAGGGGAAAATGAGACAGTAAATCAGTATGTTAATGCATTACAGGAAGTGACGGCCCATATCACTAAGAAAACTCGAGATGGGAACCGAGGACTGGGACCATTGGATGAGGTGTTGCGTGACCAACTGATTGCTGGCTTGAAAGACCCTTCCCTGAGGCAGATCCTGAAGGAGCGGCTGCGACTGAGCCCTGATATGGGCTTCCTGGAGGTAGGGGCTGAAGCTAGAGTCCTGGAGAGAGAAGTTCCTGTTCTCAAAGCCACAGTTAGAAGTCATGAGGCAATTGCTCCTAGATTCACCAACCAAGAGCCTGATTGGGTACGGGAAATTCGTCAGGAAATTCGAGACATTCGGGGTGAGCTGAATTCTATTAGGAAGACTCCTACTGCCCCCTTGCCGACGGACCGTACTGCTCAATGCGGACGGACACCAGAACGAGAAAGATGTTCCTATCCGGCCCCAGCACGACATGTACCCGACCTATCGGCAGAACGAGGACCGGAGTGCTGGACCTGCGGAGGTAGGGGGCATATCTCCAAAGACTGTCCCAACCGAGAAAGGAGGAGGAGGGGACAGCCGTTAAACTAAAATGCCCCACGGTTGTGGAGCATACCGTGGGGTCTCGAGCTTCAGAGAGTAGAAGAGGGAGCTCTGAAGACATTGTCTCCGAGAGGCCCATTATCTGGGCTGAATTCAATGGGCAGCGGATCCGTTGTTTGATGGACACCGGGTCTCAAGTGACCACTATGCCTGAGACGTACTTCCAAAGTCACTTTCCTGAAGTCGCTCGTTCCTGCCGGGAACCCACTGTCAAACTGGTGGCGGCTAATCAACTACCTATCCCAGTAGCGGGAGTAGTATGGATGTCTGTGCGGGCATGTGGAAAGGACCTCGGTCGAAAAGGGATTGTACTGACCACCGGGCCCGGAGGCGATGGGCCCATTGTAACCCTGGGCATGAATGTGCTGAAAGAAGTCGGACAGTTCCTGGCTGAGGGCTGTAGCAAAAACAACTGGACCCGCGCCACTCGAGACCCAGCTAACAAGAGAGTGTTCCAGCACCTCGTGCGGGTCAGTCAGATTCAAAAGTTGCCCACTACCTCCCAGTACCTTGGTAAGGTATCGATACCGCCCGAAGCCACAATAACACTGCCGGTGGGACAGACTGTACTCACTTTGCCGGTGCTGGCACATGTGTCCTTAGAGGGCGTGGACATTCAAGTTGAACCAATGGAGGGAGAAGAAGCGCCCTCTGGACTCCTGATTGCTCGAACTCTGGCCACCGTGCGGCACGGTCGAGTACCCGTGCGCTGCATCAATTTAAGTGGCACCAGTTTACAGTTGTTGCCCCGACAAGAGGTGGCGCGAGTGTGCGTAATGCCGGAGGCCCTTACTAGAGCTGACGCTATAGGGCTGGCACCTGTGGAAGGAAAACCATGGACCCTAGAGGTGTCCCTCAATAGCCAGGAACATGAAAGAGAACCGTTGGCTGGACGCCACCTCCTGGAAGAAATGGAAGCTAACCTGACTGAGTATTCTGCTGGACAAGTGAGGCAGATCGAACAACTTCTACAGCGATATCAGGGAGTGTTTGCACAGCATGAAGATGATTTCGGGTGCACTCGGGACATTCAGCACGAAATACCCACCGGAAATACTGCTCCCATCCGAGAGAGATATCGGCAGATCCCGCCTCAAATGTACCAGGAGGTGAAAGAGCTATTGGCCCACATGTTGCGGAACGGTGTGATCCGTGAAAGCCAGAGCCCCTGGGCGGCTCCGATCGTGCTGGTCCGAAAGAAGGACGGTACCCTGAGTTCTGCGTAGACTATCGGAAGCTGAATGCCTGTACAGTACGGGACTCCTATCCACTCCCCCGAATCGAAGAGTCTCTATCTGCACTAGGGAGCGCCAAATTCTTCTCCTCCCTCGACCTGGCCAGTGGCTATTGGCAGGTCCCAGTAGCTGAGAAGGATCGTCCGAAGACAGCTTTTGTTCTCCCTATGGGCCTGTTTGAGTTCAATCGAATGCCGTTCGGACTAACAAATGCGCCAGGAACCTTCCAACGGCTGATGGAGAGATGCTTGGGGGACCTCAACTTTGAAGCCACTTTAATATATCTGGACGATATAATTATCTATTCCGCAACGTTTGAGGATCATCTCCGCCGATTGGAAGAAGTGGCCGAGAAATCACCGAACTGGAGCTAGACTCAGAAGACCCCGGTCCGGGCAGTAGCCCAAGTACCTGGATTCGAGAACACCAGTGTCGACTCCATACCGTGAGAAGACTGGTTGCTCAGAAGTTTCAGGAAGTAGAGCATGCAGTTCGGCACCCGACCACAGGTGGATCGCTTCAGCCAGGAGACCGAGTGCTGGTGAGGGCTAAACGATTTGGGAGTAAGCTGGACCATCGTTGGGAGGCAATACCATATCGGGTGGTGAAGAAGGTTCACCCAGACAACCCCGTCTACGAGGTTAGGCCCGAAGGGGATGACACCGCGACATCCAGGGTGTTGCACCGTAATATGTTGCGACCTTGCTCCTCTGAAGCAGAAGTCTGTAACAGGGCTGGGCCCTCAGACGTGTTGGCTGAAGTGCCACATACAGGAACCTTGGGGGATGAAGAAGGGTGGGCCACAATGCAGTTGGGCCCATCAGAACCGTTGGTGCCACTCCTGAGTGGAAGTCAGAATGAGTCAGGAAATGATTTGCAATCCCCAGTAGTTGATTCCTCGGATCTCCCGGAGTCTCCTCCGCAAGAAGAGCCCTGCAGAACTGAGCGGGCTAATGCCGGAATTCCTCCTAACCGGTATGCTCAGGAAGAGTTTATCTGGTCTCGAATCCAACAGAAAACGCAGGAGTGTGCCCAACTCCTGTCTGAGCTTGCACTGCCTGGAAGGAGACATCAATTCTGCGAGAAGTCCACTCGCCCGAGGACTGGCGAGCAAAAAGGAGGGAGGAATGTAGAACGAGCTAAAAAGCTTGTAACAGAACTTCAACATGACGTTTCAAGGATGGAGCGAGACTGCCATCTACTGGCCAGAGACAGTCAAGCGGAACCAAAATACACAAAGGAAGTTGCAGGCAGGGGAGATTCAGAGGCTGGACCCGATCAGGTGACTTCCAGGAAGGAGTTCAGAGAGATAAGAGGCCAGCGCGCCAAACCTGAGGGGTCTTTGGTGCCAAGCAGCAGAGAGGAGCAGACGTGCTCCCTGCGTCCTGAGAAACCCCGTGTGACAGGCCAAATCCAGAGGCCTGAGAGGTGCTCCAGCCGGGCACCGGTAAAAGAGCTCCGGATCCCTCACAGTTGTGACTCGAGTGCTGTGCCTGCTGAGGATACTAGGAACCTGATCGCTGTGCTGAGTGAGTTCGCGGAACCCGACGTCGGCCGCCGACAGACGAGGCCTGGACCCCCCTATCCAAGGCTCGAGAGACTGCCTCCAACAGCCAAGCAGAGAGGAGCTGCATACGTGAGCAGGGCCGTCACTAGAGATGAGCGGTGTTCGACTAGAACTGTTCGCCAATCTCAAATTCGAGCTGTTTTGGGCGGTGTTCGAGTTGTTCGACGAACCCGAACGATTTGCAAAAAATTCGGCTGTTCGAGGTTATGTTCGATAACTGTTCGTGCACCAAAAGCGTGTCCTGCATGTCTGCCGCTATTTAGAGCACCAATCATGCAGGGATTGTCTGCCACTCACTGTAATGCCACAGCCATGGTGGTTGTGGCATTACAGTGATTGCCCAAATCGATGGGAACAGTGCCAACAGTGAAACATGAAAAGCCGGCAATTCAGCAGCGGCATACACCGGTACCCGACAATTTAGAACCGAAATAATAGAGCTTCACACATAGATTAGATAGATATAAACATGTCAGCCACATATATACGAAGTACAGTGAAAGTGTTGCTTACTGTACTTGTCATTTAGCGTAAAGGATTTATCAAAAAAAATAATAGTGTTTTCATGCACCGTCTCTTTAAAAAAGCCGGCCGGCAATTCAGCAGCGGTACCCGACAATTTAGAATAGAAGGAATAGAGAATCACACATAGATTAGATAGATAGAAACATGTCAGTCACATATATATGAAGTACAGTGACAGTGTTGATTACTGTACTTGTCATTTAGTGTAAAGGATTTATCAAAAAAAATAATAGTGTTTTCATGCACCGTCTCTTTAAGAAAGCCGGCCGGCAATTCAGCATCTGTACCCGACAATTTATAACAGACAGAATAGAGCTTCACACATAGATTAGATAGATAGAAACATGTCAGTCACATATATATGAAGTACAGTGATAGTGTTGGTTACTGTACTTGTCATTTAGTATTAAAATAAAGGATTTATTATTAAAAAAATTGGCGTGGGGTTCCCCTTAATTTTAGGCTCTAGCGGAGGTTAAGCAGACAGCTGGGGCAGATGTTTGAAGCCTGGGAAGGGGGTAATACCCACGCAGCTTCCCAGGCTACTAATATCAGCCCCCAGCTGAATACATAGCCTTTACTAGCTATTAAAATGGGGGACCCCCCCCAAAAAATGACGTGGGGTCCCCCCTAATTTAATAGCTAGCAAAGGCTAAGCAGACAGCTGGGGGCTGATATTAATAGCCCAGGAAGGGAGCCATGAATATTGGCCCCCTCCCAGGCTAGAAACACCAGCCGTCAGCCGCCCCAGAAATGGCGCATTCATAGAATGCGCCAATTCTGGCACTTAGCCTCGCTCTTCCACGCTGCCCTGGTGCGGTGGCAAGGGGTAATAGGGCTGGGGTTGATGTCAGCTTATAATGCTAGCTGACATCAAGCCCAGGTTAGTAATGGAGAGGCGTCTATAAGACACCCCCATTACTAACCCCATAGTCAAAGTTAAAAAAAACACAAACACCCAGAATAAAGTCCTTTAATTGAAATAAACACACAATTCTTTATTGTTCTAAATTAAACCATACTTACCATCACGCCCATTCCAGCTGAAGCCAACGATCTCCTGTAATAAAAATAAAATAATAAAGCAACCTCATCCTTACCTTTCCATGGTTCCCACGACAGCTTCAGCTCTGCTACATCGAGATGACAGGCTGGACCGCAGCAGAACGCCGCCATCCAGCCTGTCATCCCGCAGACACTGAGAAGAGCAGGCTTGCTTGCGCTCCACATTGTCTCTCTGTGACGGCATAAAGATGAGCCGAGGTCATGTCCAATGAACTCGGCTCACCTCATGCACGTCACTTACAGCGTGGGAGAATTCTCCTTGACTCAGCACTTCAGCGTGAGAATTTTCCCACGCTGTCAGTGACGTGCATGAGGTGAGCCGAGTTCATTGGACTTGACCTCGGCTCATCTGGATGCCGTCACAGCGAGACACTGAGGAGCGCAAGCATACCTGCTCTTCTCAGTGTCTGCGGGATGACAGGCTGGATGGCAGCGTTCTGCTGCGGTCCAGCCTGTCATCTCGATGTAGCAGAGCTGAAGCTGTCGTGGGAACCATGGAAAGGTAAGGATGAGGTTGGTTTATTATTTTTCTTTTATTGCAGGAGATCGTTGGCTTCAGCTGGAATGGGCGTGATGGTAAGTATAGTTTAATTTAGAACAATAAAGAATTGTGTGTTTATTTCAATTAAAGGACTTTATTCTGGGTGTTGTGTTTTTTTTAAATACTTTACTAGAAATTCATGGTGGTCATGTCTAATACTGGCGTGACCCCATGAATTTTGGGCTTGGGGCCAGCTGATAATACCAAGCTGGCCCTAACCCCTTTATTACCCAGTGAGCCACCGCACCAGGGCCCTGGATGAGTTGGGTACAGCGCCAGAAGATGGCGCTTCTATGAACGCGCCATTTTCCGGGGTGGCTGCGGACTGCAATTTGCAGCGGGGGGGGCCCAGAAAGCTTGGGCCTCCCTGCGCTGCAGATTCCAGCCCCCAGCTGCCTAGTTGTACCTGGCTGGACACAAAAATAGGGCGAAGCCCCACGTATTTTTTTTTTAATTATTTCATGAAATTCATGAAATAATTAAGAAAAAAAGTCCTTCCCTATATTGTTGTGTCCGGCCAGGTACAAATAGTCAGCTGGTGGTTGGGGGCAGCCCGTTCCTGCCTGCTGTACCTGGCTGGACACAAATATAGTGCGAAGCCCCACTTCAATTTTTTTTAATTATTTCAGGAAATTCATGAAATAATTAAAAAAAAATTGACGTGGGGCTTCGCACTATATTTGTGTCCAGTCAGGTGCAGCAGGCAGGAACGGGCTGCCCCCAACCACCAGCTGCCTATTTGTACCTGGCCGGACACAACAATATAGGGAAGCCCTTTTTTTCTTAATTATTTCATGAAATAATTTAAAGAAAATTGACGTGGGGCTTCGCCCTGTTTTTGTGTCCAGCCAGGTACAACTAGGCAGCTGGGGGCTGGAATCCGCAGCGCAGGGAGGCCCAAGCTTTCTGGGCCACCCCCGCTGCAAATTGCAGTCCGCAGCCACCCCGGAAAATGGCGCGTTCATAGAAGCGCCATCTTCTGGCGCTGTACCCAACTCATCCAGGGCCCTGATGCGGTGGCTCACTGGGTAACAAAGGGGTTAGGGCCAGCTTGGCATTATCAGCTGGCCCTAAGCCCAAAATTCATGGGGTCACGCCAATATTAGACATGACCACCATGAATTTCTAGTAAAGTATTTAAAAAAAACACAACACCCAGAAAAAAGTCCTTTAATTGAAATAAACACACAATTCTTTATTGTTCTAAATTAAACCATACTTACCGTCACGCCCATTCCAGCTGAAGCCAACGATCTCCTGAAATAAAAGAAAAATAATAAAGCAACATCATCCTTACCTTTCCATGGTTCCCATGACAGCTTCAGCTCTGTTACATCGAGATGACAGGCTGGACCGCAGCAGAACGCTGCCATCCAGCCTGTCATCCCGCAGACACTGAGAAGCGCAGGCTTGCTTGCGCTCCACAGTGTCTCTCTGTGAGGGCATCCAGATGAGCCGAGTTAATGTCCAATGAACTCAGCTCACCTCATGTACGTCACTGACAGCGTGGGAAAATTCTCACACTGAAGTGCTGAGTGCAGGAGAATTCTCCCACGCTGTCAGTGACGTGCAGGAGGTGAGCTGAGTTCATTGGACATGAGCTCACCTTATGCACGTCACTGACAGCGTGGGAAAATTCTCCTGCACTCAGCGCTTCAGCGTGGGAGAATTCTCACGCTGAAGCGCTGAGTGCAGGAGAATTCTCCCACGCTGTCAGTGACGTGCAGGAGGTGAGCTGAGTTCATTGGACATGAGCTCACCTTATGCACGTCACTGACAGCGTGGGAGAATTCTCCTGCACTCAGCGCTTCAGCGTGAGAATTTTCCCACGCTGTCAGTGACGTGCATGAGGTGTGCCGAGTTCATTGGACATGAACTCGTCTCATCTTTATGCCGTCACAGCCAGACACTGCAGAGCGCAAGCATGCCTGCGCTTCTCAGTGTCTGCGGGATGACAGGCTGGATGGCAGCGCTCTGCTGCGGTCCAGCCTGTCATCTCGATGTAGCAGAGCTGAAGCTGTCGTGGGAACCATGGAAAGGTAAGGATGATGTTGCTTTATTATTTTTCTTTTATTACAGGAGATCGTTGGCTTCAGCTGGAATGGGCGTGATGGTAAGTATGGTTTAATTTAGAACAATAAAGGATTGTGTCTTTATTTCAATTAAAGGACTTTATTCTGGGTGTTTGTGTTTTCTTTTAACTTTGACTATGGGGTTAGTAATGGGGGTGTCTTATAGACGCCTCTCCATTACTAACCTGGGCTTGATGTCAGCTGGCATTATAAGCTGACATCAACCCCAGCCCTATTACCCCCTGCCACCGATACAGGGCAGCGTGGAAGAGCGAGGCTAAGTGCCAGAATTGGCGCATCCTATGAATGCGCCATTTCTGGGGCGGCTGACGGCTGGTGTTTCTAGCCTGGGAGGGGGCCAATATTCATGGCTCCCTTCCTGGGTTATTAATATCAGCCCCCAGCTGTCTGCATAGCCTTTGCTAGCTATTAAATTAGGGGGGACCCCACGTCATTTTTTTGGGGGGGTCCCCCATTTTAATAGCTAGTAAAGGCTATGTATTCAGCTGGGGGCTCATATTAGTAGCCTGGGAAGCTCCGTGGGTATTACCCCCTTCCCAGGCTTCAAACATCTGCCCCAGCTGTCTGCTTAACCTCCGCTAGAGACTAAAATTAAGGGGAACCCCACGCCAATTTTTTTTAAAAATAAATCCTTTATTTTAATACTAAATGACAAGTACAGTAACCAACACTATCACTGTACTTCATATATATGTGACTGACATGTTTCTATCTATCTAATCTATGTGTGAAGCTCTATTCTGTCTGTTATAAATTGTCGGGTACAGATGCTGAATTGCCGGCCGGCTTTTTTAAAGAGACAGTGCATGAAAACACTATTATATTTTTTAATAAATCCTTTACACTAAATGACAAGTAAAGTAAGCAACACTGTCACTGTACTTCATATATATGTGACTAACATGTTTCTATCTATCTAATCTATGTGTGAGGCTCTATTCCTTCTTGTCTAAATTGTCGGGTACCGGTGTATGCCGCTGCTGAATTGCCGGCCGGCTTTTTTAAAGAAAGCGTCTTCTGAGCAGTTTGTCAGCTTTTGGACACCTTTGAAGGTGTTTTCTATGTGTTTCTATGTGTTTTTGTTTGCCTGCCATTGGTTTTAACGGTGTTCGACGGTGTTCTAAGGTGTTCGACGAACAGTTCGACGAACAGTTCCTCGAACATCCCGGTGTTCGACGAACCGAACCGAACCCGAACACTACGGGGGTGGCTCAACACTAGCCGTCACTTCCACTGATCACCCACGGTACCGGGGACAATTGGGTTTAAGTACTCAGGTTGGGAGGGGAACGGTTGGGGCTAAAGTAGCACAACGTGATTTAATTGAATTCATCCGGAAAGAGACTCACGGCCTAGCGGGAATAACCGGTGACCCCCGCTAGGGCCAAATTCACGGTTAAAGAACTTGTGTGGTGCTTCTCATGCTTAAGAGACTGCGCCTTACTTTAAGAGACTGCGCCTTACTTTAAGAGACTGCGCCTTATTTTAAGAGACTGCGCCTTATTTTGAGAAATTTCGTATTTTTCTGATATTTCAAACCACTGTTCATTACCCTTGTTGCTAATCCCTTGTTTCAGTATACCTGTTGTATAAAACTGTTTACAAACATTTCTGACTGTTCTCGCCTTGTGTCTCTGTGCGTTGCATTCCGGCACCTGCTTTACAGTAGCATGAGACGGACTCTACAACCCTCAGAAGTTGCTCAGGTAGTGCAGCTAATCCAGGATGGCACATCAATGCGAACTGTGGCAAGAAGGTTTGCTGTGTCTGTAAGTGTAGTGTCCAGAGGCTGGAGGCGCTACCAGGAGACAGGCCAGTACACCGGGAGACGTGAAGGGGGCCGTAGGAGGGCAACAACCCAGCAGCAGGACTGCTACCTCCGTCTTTGTGCAAGGAGGAACAGGAGGAGCACTGCCAGAGCCCTGCAAAATGACCTCCAGCAGGCCACAAATGTGCATGTGTCTGCACAAACGATTAGAAACCGACACCATGAGGGTGGTATGAGGGCCTGGCCTCCACAGATGGGGGTTTTGCTCACAGCCCAACACCGTGCAGGACGCTTGGCATTTGCCATAGAACACCAGGATTGGCAAAGTCACCACTGGCACCCTGTGCTCTTCACAGATGAAAGCAGGTTCACACTGAAAACATGTGACAGACGTGACAGAGTCTGGAGACGCCGTGGAGAGCGATCTGCTGCCTGCAACATCCTTCAGCATGACCGGTTTGGCAGTGGGTCAGTAATGGTGTGGAGTGGCATTTCTTTGGAGGGCCGCACAGCCCTCCATGTGCTCACCAGAGGTAGCCTGACTGCCATTAAGTACTGAGATGAGATCCTCAGACCCCTTGTGAGACCATATGCTGGTGCGGTTGGCCCTGGGTTCCTCCTAATGCAGGACAATGCCAGACCTCATGTGGCTGGAGTGTGTCAGCAGTTCCTGCAAGATGAAGGCATTGAAGCTATGGACTGGCCCGCCTGTTCCCCAGACCTGAATCCGATTGAGCACATCTGGGACATCATGTCTCGCTCCATCCACCAACGTCACGTTGCACCACAGACTGTCCAGGAGTTGGCGGATGCTTTAGTCCAGGTCTGGAAGGAGATTCCACAGGAGACCATCCGCAACCTCATCAGGAGCATGCCCAGGCGTTGTAGGGAGGTTATATAGGCACGTGGCGGCCACACACAATACTGAGCCTCATTTTGACTTGTTTTAAGGACATTACATCAAAGTTGGATCAGCCTGTAGTGTGTTTTTCCACTTTAATTTTGGGGGGTGACTCCAAATCCAGGCCTCCAATGGTTAACAAATTTGATCTAGGATGTGTTACTTGAGTGTTCCCTTTATTTTTTGAGCAGTGTATATGTATGTGTGTGTGTGTGTATATATATATATATATATATATATATATATATATGTCTTTTTTTTTACATTTTAAAAATGACAAAAAGGAACAAGGGCCGAACAAACGTTTGTGCACCCTTGGAGATTTGACAAAGGTTTCAGACATTAATTAGCCTGTTAGGGTTATGGCTTGTTCATGTTAGGAAAGGCCAGGTGTTGCAAATTTCCTAGCATTAAAAAAACCCAGCCTCATCTAACCTTGTGCCAAAAAACAGCAGCCATAGGATCATCTAAGCAGCTGCCTAGCACTCTGAAAATGAAAATTGTGGAGGCACAGAAAACATGAGAAGGCTATAAGAAGAAAGCAAAGCTTTTTCAAGTTGCCCTTTCCTCAGTTCGAAATGTAATTAAGAAATGGCAGCTAACAGGGACAGTGGAGGTGAAGACAAGGTCTGGAAGACCAAGCAAAATTTCAGGCAAATCAGAACCCCCGTTTGTCTGCAAAAGACCTTCAGAAATATTTAGCAGACTCTGGAGTTGTAGTACATTGTTCTACTGTTCAGAGACACCTACACAAATATGGCCTTCATGGAGGAGCCATCAGAAGTAAACCTCTCCTGCATCCTCACCATAAAATTCAGCATCAGAAGTCTGCAAAAGAACATCTAAACAAACAGCTTCTTATCTTAATCAGCCAGACGTCTAGATTTGTTAAGCCAAGAGAAATACACTGTAGAATCTGCTGAGTTTTGGGGTGCCAGTTAATATTAATTAACAAGAGCTACTGGATCTTTAAAAGGGGATTTATTACAAATAGGATATTTACAATAACATACATAAGAGAAACCTAAATAAGGGGCAAGGGAACAAGGTAAGGGAAAAGGTAAAAGGAGAGGGTAGTAGCAGATGGGAAGTGGGAAGAAGAAGAATGCCTAACTAGTTTGATGTGCTACTTTTATATCAGTTACACAGTCACACATGCCCCATACATTGCCCATCCCTGTAACCCCTCCACATAATGGTACCATCCAATCAGGTAAGAGTCTTTGGAGTTCTCCAGAAACATGCACATGGCTGCTGATGCAGACAGTCTTCTGAAGGTGGCTCTCTTAGGTCCAGAATGGATAAGAGGGTCAGGGGCCATACGTAATTGCAGTGGTCTTCATCTTCCTGCAGATAGGGTCTGGCATGCAGCCAAAAGGTCTATGTATCAAGTGGCCTGAGGACAGGTTCAACTGTATTTTGCTTGGAGATAAGAGATCAACTGGAAGAACAATGGTTTGTAATCCAAACACTACAGGGGTTATGTACCTTTCAAGAGGCCAGGCAAGATGTCCATCTCCCATGTAGGTGCTCTCTCTCTTTATCAATAGAACAAAAGGCACCACACCACAGGACGCACAATGCCTTCCCGCCTCACAGGTTTTATGACTCCACAGCACATGGTCAATCTCTTTGATGTAGTCCTTTGATGAACTTTAGTGCTATACAGAGTTTGTGGATCAAATTGTGAGTTCAGTCATTCATATTACACGTACGAAAGATATTGTCCATGTTTGGTTCCAACATACACTATTGTATTTGTGTTGACTTGTGAATGTATGTGTTTTTCTGTGGCTGGTCAAGAAGGACATACTATTATGTGTATAAACCTGAATGCTGACTTCTCTTGAAGTCTGGAAACAATAATGTATGTTAATATTCTAATTACATATTATACTAAAGCCAGCTAGATGTTGAATTACAAGAGCCCCCTGTCATACCAACTATGTAAATTGATTAGATGCTCAAACAATGAGACCTGAGCCCTGTGAAATAATACCCTCCACAAAATCCTTGCCCTGTGGATGTGTGCTTGTAAGAACAATTGCAACCATTTAAGGGACATATGCCTCTGTAGCAGTGAGAATTGAAAGAGAAAATCAAAGATCAGCCAGACACTTCAGAATATCAGCTTGGTAGCATGGCTCGATCCAGAGAGACACAGATTTGGATTCTGCATGACTCCGGCCTAAGGGTACACAGCCCTGACTAGAAGGATACAGATCTGCTCCACTGACGACCAGAGAACCCATTGATACATTTGGGGAGACCAGGTTGGGATGATGAAGTCTCCTTGCCCCATGGATATGTTGTTTGGATATGATGGTCCAACTAAACGCAGACCGGATGGAATAGCATGCCGCTGCAAGATGCTGTGGTAGCCATGCTGGTTCAATATGCCTTCAATTTTGAATAAATCCCCAACAGTGTCACCAGCAAAGCACCCCCACACCATCACACCTCCTCCTCCATACTTCACGGTGGGAACCAGGCATGTAGAGTCCATCCGTTCACCTTTTCTGCGTCGCACAAAGACACGGTGGTTGGAACAAAAGATCTCAAATTTGGACTCATCAGACCAAAGCACAGATTTCCACTGGTCTAATGTCCATTCCTTGTGTTCTTTAGCCCAAACAAGTCTCTTCTGCTTGTTGCCAGTCCTTAGCAGTGGTTTCCTAGCAGCTATTTTACCATGAAGGCCTGCTGCACAAAGTCTCCTCTTAACAGTTGTTGTAGAGAATTGTCTGCTGCTAGAACTCTGTGTGGCATTGACCTGGTCTCTAATCTGAGCTGCTGTTAACCTGCGATTTCTGAGGCTGGTGACTCGGATAAACGTATCCTCAGAAGCAGAGGTGACTCTTGGTCTTCCTTTCCTGGGGTGGTCCTCATGTGAGCCAGTTTCTTTGTAGCGCTTGATGGTTTTTGCAACTGCACTTGGGGACACTTTCAAAGTTTTCCCAATTTTTCGCACTGACTGACCTTCATTTCTTAAAGTAATGATGGCCACTCGTTTTTCTTTACTTAGAATTTGTATTATGGCAAGAAAAAAGCAGCTAATAGTCTATTCAGTAGGATTATCAGCTGTGTATCCACCTGACTTCTGCATAACACAACTGATGGTCACAACCCCATTTATAAGGCAAGAAATTCCACTTATTAAACCTGACAGGGCACACCTGTGAAGTGAAAACCATTTCCGGTGACTACCTCTTGAAGCTCATCAAGAGAATGCCAAGATTGTGCAAAGCAGTCATCAAAGCAAAAGGTGGCTACTTTGAAGAACCTAGAATATAAGACATATTTTCAGTTGTTTCACACTTTTTTGTTACGTATATAATTCCACATGTGTTAATTCATAGTTTTGATGCCTTCAGTGTGAATGTACAATTTTCATAGTCATGAAAATACAGAAAAAAATTTAAATGAGAAGGTGTGTCCAAACTTTTGGTCTGTACTGTATGTGTGGAGAAAAAAAGGGCACAGAATTTCAGGAAAATAACTTCTTGCCAATTATTAAGCATGGGGGTGGATCAATCATGCTTTGAGGTTGTGTTGCAGCCAATGGCACGGGGAACATTTCATGGGTAGAGAGAAGAATGGATTCAATGAAATTTCAAGAAATTCTTGATGCAAACATAACACCATCTGTAAACAAGCTGAAGTTGAAAAGAGTATGGCTTCTACAAATGGATAATGATCTTAAACACATGTCAAAATCTCCAATAAACTTCCTCAAAAGGAGCAAGCTGAAGGATTTACAATGGCCCTCACAGTCCCCTGATCTGAATATCATTGAAAATCTGTGGCTAGACATCAAAATAGCAGTGTATGCAAGACAACCCAGGAATCTCACAGAACTGGAAGAATTCCCCTAGGAAAAATGGATGAAAATACCTCAAACAAGAATTGAAAGACTCTTGGCTGGGTCCAAAAAGCGTTTACAAGCTGTGATACTTTCAAAAGGGGGAGCTACTAGGTACTAACCATGCAGGGTGCCCAAACTTTTGCATCAGCCCATTTTCCTTTTTGTAATTTTTAAAATGTAAAAGATTACATTTTTTTTTGCGTAAAATACAAAGTAAATGTGTCATCTTTTGCTTTAGGCGCTTTAGAGATCATTCATCTTCAACTTGCTTAACTGCTCATAATAACAGTAATTTTGACCAGGGGTGCCAAATTTTTACATGCCACTGTATAATAAGTAGTGATCAAAATATTGTATTTACTTAAAAATGTCATCAATGGAAACATCAGCTCACAACACACAAACATATCTTTAATTTCAGTCATTTTTCATTGGCTGAAAATTAAAAACATTACAGATCTCTGAAAAGGGAAACACAAGCAAAATACATTTTTACCAGTTTTCCAATTTTTTTCATTAGTTAAAAAAGTAACTATATAAGTTTGGTATCGCAGTAATTGTACTGACCGGGAAAAAAAATAGCATTTCTACCATTTATTAAATACTATGTAAACAAACAAAAAACAACTAACTATTGTGGAATTTTGTTTTCTTTTTTTTTTTGCAATTTCACTAGGATTAGAATTTTTAAAACCATTATCCAGTGTATTCAATAGTAAAATGAATGGTGCTGTTCAAAATTACAATTAGCCCACCAAAAAACAAGTCCACGTGTCAATAGAAAAATGAAAAAGTTGGAAGAAAGTGAGAAAAAAGTGGAAGTGCAGAAATGGAAAATCACCCAGAAAACTGGATTATAAAACAAAATTAACAATCTTGTAATTTTCAGAGTGGCCACTTGGACTATTTTAGACTTGTATTTCCTGCCCTTTCAGGAAGAGCTTTCAGCAAGCTCCTTATCTGCAGAGGCATGATAACAATGATTGGTAACAACTCTATACACAGCTGATAACACAGGATCCACCAATCACAATAAGTGATGTCACAACTGACCCTGCTCTTGCTCCCTCTACAATGACCTTTGCACATGTTCATTAGATACTTAAGTACAAAGGATGGGGTCAGAGTCTATTGTTGCTTACATACATGTGGATTTCCTCAAATAGCAGTTTAAAAAACCGCAAAGTGGCCAGTGTGAAAAGTACAAGATTTTTATTTTTTACTTTTATTTCAAATTGTGATATAAAAAAAAACTATTGCAATAGTTTTTTTTTTAATTACATTTAACACAAAAACCTTATATAAATAATAAGTCATTTTCTGATTATATCTTTTCTATAAAGGGAAAAAAAAAAATCGAATTTTTCAATCTTAAAACCTACTCCGTGACTTAAAGGAGTCTGACTGCAAACCAAGGCTCAAAAGGAAATCTTAGCTGGAAATGGAGTTGATTATTTATGATTTCACCCAGGCTCTTGAAATTGGAAAAATAAACTAAACATATAACTTTCTTATAAACATTGCTTTAATACTTATTCCTGTGCAAACATGCCTTCTGTTTACTGCATTTAGAAAGATATTTTTTCAGCCACTCTATGTTGCCGTCATTTCATTAGTCACCATAGGTCTCTGAGTGCAGCTACTTAAATGTTCTCTTGAAACATGCCAGGATAATAGTAGGGATATTAGACAATTTGATTGCTAGGACTCTCACAGCTAAGGTGATCAAGTACATATAGCTAGCTGTCTGCTTTATCCCCAGCACGGTCACAACGTTGTGAGATGCAATCAGAATATATTCTAGGATGTTTTTTTTACATATAATTTCACAACCTTTGGAGTCCGCCATATACTACTGTACATTTTTGTGTTTCTGTTACCATAGTCACGATATCAAAAACTATCCGAAATACCATTGTTACATGTAGTATATACTAAATCCAATTTTATTCATAGTAGCATAATAATTGCCAAGAATTCCATTTGTGATTTTTATAGAAAACCAATTGCTGTCTAATGTTCATTGGGTAATAGGTGAAAGTTAAGGCAGAACTCCATGGACTTATACATTTTTTCAGCCTTTTACAAACCATATTTCTATTTTTTTTTGCTACCCCATCTGAGAGCAGCATGATGTAGGGGCAGAGACCCTGATTCCAGTGATGTATCACTTACTAGGCTGCATGCTGTCATTTTGATAAAATCCCTGTTGTATCTGCGGCACATCTAGCAGTTCTCTGAACACTGAGCTCTGTATAGCCCGGCCCACACCACTGATTGGCTGCTTTCTGATCATGTATCGTATATACAGAAAGCTGCCAATCAGTGGTGGGGGTGGGGTTATATAGAGCTCATGAATATGGAGGACTACATGGCTGCAGGTTGACTAGTCCTCTAGTGATAGATTCCTGCTGATAAATTAGGAATTTTACCAAAACTACAGCAAGCAGCCCAGTAAGTGACACATCGCTGGAATCAGAGTTTCTGTCTTTACATTTTACTGCTCTCAGATTAGGTGGCAAAGACCTGCTTTGAAATCGGCCTTAACTGTACCAGTCCATGTCTTCACTTTAATATGACCGCACCAGTAGCAGTATGCGGTTCACGGATTCTGCAGAAAACAATCAAACCATTATTGAGTATATGGACAGCCCTACATTGTCCAATTCCTGGAAAACCTCTTTAAAAAGGATCGTCCAGACCTAATGTTTTTCTGATCTTTCCCATTATTGAAGTAGATTATCTCACACCTCCACTGACTGCTAAAACAACCTCTTTGGTTCTGCTGAATTTTTTATAAATTTACTGTTAAAAAAAAAAGAATATAGAAAATTCTAAAATTCATCCCAGAACAAAAACCTAAAAGACTTATAATGGAAACAAATCAATATTATCTTATATCTATGCACTATAATAATAGAGATTGCTTTATTAAGTCTGTAATATAATAGTTCAATGATATCACCTTACTTGTTAGGAGCAGGGGGCTTTATTACACACTTGGTTAGATGCTACGCATTTTAGATGTGTTAATTTAGCTTTAGCACTTTCTTTTACATATCCTTACATTAGACTTGCCATGTGTCATAGTTTCCATGGTGAATGAGAAAAGGGAATTCCTCTTTCTATATTTACTTAAAACATTATATGATCATTTGAGTGATCTCACTTTTTTCTTTGTTATTCAGAACAAATGCAAAAAGTTTTACTCTGGAATAAGAAGGATATTTACTAAATCCATCCACATTTAGTTAATGTTTTTTTTTACCCAGTAAATTCATTTTCATAGATAAAAACTATAATGGAAAACAACTTTACCTTTATTCTCCCAGGTCTTCCACATTGTAAGGGAGCTTTCGCACTGCGTTTTGGCACTTGTTCGTTGGTTCCGAACTAAGTGTACTACGTCTGAGTGTCCTCCTCCAGTAGACGTACATGCAAGAAAATGATTCCTGACAGAGAGCATGTTCGCTCTGCCGGCACCACTGTAGTCTATGGCACAGTCAGGGGGAGTTTGGATGTAAGCCCTGACGGGACCAACGAACAGGAGCCAAAATGCAGTATGAAAGCACAGTCACACTGTTCTCTTGTGATGGCATATGACCTGCAATGTTACATAGAGGTTTAGTATTGATGCGATAACACATGTTATATCCCAGGAAAACTCGGGAAGAGACAATTGAAAATGTCCTGAGCATTTCAATATATGGACTGAGTGGAATTGAGACTGCTGTTACTGGTAGCCATGTTATCTGATATCATTACCTCTATTTTCTATTGGTATAGCTATAATTATTTTAGATCTGCATACTGTAAAATCACTGCTATTTATTATACATGTATTAAAACAGTACTGTGCTTATTATCCCTGTACTGAGACATTACTCTGTACATTATATCTGTACTGTGACATCACTGTGTATATTATTTCTTCACTGTAATAAAGTTGTTTTTTTATCTCTGAGCTGTTTTTATATTACCTGTATTATTATATCACTGTGTTTATTATCTCTGTACTGTGACATCACTGTGTATATTATCCCTGTACTGTGACATCACTGTTTATTATCTCTGTACTGTGACATCACTGTGTTTATTATCTCTGTACTATGGCATCACTGTGTTTATTATCGCTGTACTATGATATCACTGTGTTTATTTTCTCTGTACTGTGACATCACTGTGTATATTATCCCGGTACTGTGACATCACTGTGTTTATTATCCTTTTACCGTGACATCACTGTGTTTATTATCCTTGTACTGTGACATCACTGTTTATTATCCTTGTACTGTGACATCACTGTGTTTATTATCCTTGTACTGTGACATCACTGTGTTTATTATCCCTGTACCGTGACATCAATGTGTTTATTATCTCTGTACTGTGACATCACTGTGTTTATTATCTCTGTACTGTGACATCACTGTGTTTATTATCTCTGTACTATGGCATCACTGTGTTTATTATCGCTGTACTATGACATCACTGTGTTTATTATCTCTGTACTGTGACATCACTGTGTTTATTATCCTTGTACTGTGACATCACTGCGTTTATTATCCTTGTACTGTGACATCACTGTGGGTATTATCCCTGTACTGTGACATCACTGTGCTTATTATCCCTGTACTGTGACATCACTGTGTTTATTATCTCTGTACTGTGACATCACTGTTTATTATCCTTGTACTGTGACATCACTGTGTTTATTATCCTTGTACTGTGACATCACTGTGTTTATTATCCTTGCACTGTGACATCACTGTGGGTATTATCCCTGTACTGTGACATCACTGTGTTTATTATCCCTGTACTGTGACATCACTGTGTTTATTATCTCTGTACTGTGACATCACTGTGTTTATTATCTCTGTACAGTGACATCACTGTGTTTATTATCTCTGTACTGTGACATCACTGTGTTTATTATCTCTGTACTGTGACATCACTGTGTTTATTATCCTTGTACTGTGACATCACTGTGTTTATTATCGCTGTACTGTGACATCACTGTGTTTATTTTCTCTGTACTATGGCATCACTGTGTTTATTATCGCTGTATTATGACATCACTGTGTTTATTATCTCTGTACTGTGACATCACTGCGTTTATTATCCTTGTACTGTGACATCACTGTGTTTATTATCCTTGTACTGTGACATCACTGTGGGTATTATCCCTTTACTGTGACATCACTGTGTTTATTATCCCTGTACTGTGACATCACTGTGTTTATTATCTCTGTACTGTGACATCACTGTGTTTATTATCTCTGTACTGTGACATCACTGTGTTTATTATCTCTGTACTATTGCATCACTGTGTTTATTATCGCTGTACTATGACATCACTGTGTTTATTATCTCTGTACTGTGACATCACTGCGTTTATTATCCTTGTACTGTGACATCACTGCGTTTATTATCCTTGTACTGTGACATCACTGTGGGTATTATCCCTGTACTGTGACATCACTGTGCTTATTATCCCTGCACTGTGACATCACTGTGTTTATTATCTCTGTACTGTGACATCACTGTTTATTATCCTTGTACTGTGACATCACTGTGTTTATTATCCTTGTACTGTGACATCACTGTGTTTATTAACCTTGCACTGTGACATCACTGTGGGTATTATCCCTGTACTGTGACATCACTGTGTTTATTATCCCTGTACTGTGACATCACTGTGTTTATTATCTCTGTACTGTGACATCACTGTGTTTATTATCGCTGTACTGTGACATCACTGTGCTTACTATCTCTGTACTGTGACATCACTGTGTTTATTATCTCTGTACTGTGACATCACTGTGTTCATTATCTCTGTACAGTGACATCACTGTGTTTATTATCCTTGTACTGTGACATCACTGTGTTTATTATCCTTGCACTGTGACATCACTGTGGGTATTATCCCTGTACTGTGACATCACTGTGTTTATTATCCCTGTACTGTGACAACACTGTGTTTATTATCGCTGTACTGTGACATCACTGTGCTTACTATCTCTGTACTGTGACATCACTGTGTTTATTATCTCTGTACTGTGACATCACTGTGTTTATTATCTCTGTACTGTGACATCACTGTGTTTATTATCCCTTTACTGTGACATCACTGTGTTTATTATCTCTGTACTGTGACATCACTGTGTTTATTTTCTCTGTACTAGGCATCACTGTGTTTATTATCGCTGTACTGTGACATCACTGTGTTTATTATCTCTGTACTGTGACATCACTGCGTTTATTATCCTTGTACTGTGACATCACTGTGTTTATTATCCTTGTACTGTGACATCACTGTGGGTATTATCCCTTTACTGTGACATCACTGTGTTTATTATCCCTGTACTGTGACATCACTGTGTTTATTATCTCTGTACTGTGACATCACTGTGTTTATTATCTCTGTACTGTGACATCACTGTGTTTATTATCTCTGTACTGTGACATCACTGTTTATTATCCTTGTACTGTGACATCATTGTGTTTATTATCCTTGCACTGTGACATCACTGTGGGTATTATCCCTGTACTGTGACATCACTGTGTTTATTATCCCTGTACTGTGATATCACGGTGTTTATTATCTCTGTACTGTGACATCACTGTGTTTCTTATCTCTGTACTGTGACATCACTGTGTTTATTATCGCTGTACTGTGACATCACTGTGCTTGCTATCTCTGTACTGTGACATCACTGTGTTTATTATCTCTGTACTGTGACATCACTGTGTTTATTATCTCTGTACTGTGACATCACTGTGTTTATTATCCTTGTACTGTGACATCACTGTATTTATTATCCTTGTACTATGACATCACTGTGGGACAATGTTCGCTCAGCGTTGAGGAAGATGGGAACGGAGGACAATGTGGAAGCCTCCCTGACCATCTACGAACGCACAGCAGAGCGTGAAAACCTACCAGCTGGCCAGTGGGTGGAAGTGGTGGCTCCTTTTTTCTTCGGCGATGCCCAGAAGGCCTACTTTGACCTCAGTCGGGAGGATGCCAAGGACTATCTGAGGCTCAAAGGTGAGATCCTTGCCCGACTAGGGGTCAATACATACGTGAGGGCTCAGCGCGTATTTTCATGGGCTTTTGTGGAGACCCAACCCGCCCAGTCTAAGGCTTATGACCTTCTGCAGCTGGTAAAGAGGTGGCTCCAGCCTGAGACTTTGACTGCAGCCCAGATGGTGGAGAGGGTGGTGGTCGAACGGCTGGTGAGGACTCTGCCGGCCGCTATCCAACATTGGGTGGGGCAAGGGGACCCCGGCACCCTCGACCAGGTGGTCAGCCTGATCGAGCGGTACTTGGCCACTCAGGACTTTAAACGGGACTCTGCCCCCTCACGGCTGTCACGCCGGACCCTGCCAAACCAGGAACCGGGAAAGGGGTCGCGTCCCTCTGCTGAGGACAGTCAGCACTGTACCCGTGCTGAAGGGAAACCCCGGTGTGAGATTGGCAGGAGACCTGTTCCCTCCCAAAAGGTCACAAGATCTAACAATAACTCCGCCATTAAATGCTGGCGGTGTCAGGGGCCGGGACATGTGGTTGCTAACTGCCCCCTGACTACAGAGCCCATGGACTGCGAGTATAACCGCCGGGTCTCACTGTACATCCGGACCATCTGCCCTGCGAATGCTGACCCCCCCGGACAGTGAATCCCAACTGTGCCAGGTTCTGGTTAATGGGTACCCAACGGAGGCCCTCAAAGACTCGGGGAGCCTAGTGACTTTGGTACATGAGTCGCTGGTGGCAGGAGACAACCCCAGTGGATGTACAGCCGGGGTTGTGTGTATCCATGGGGACCTCAGAGAATACCCAACCGCGGAGGTAGTGTTGTGTTGTCCACGCCATATGGGGACACGAAACATGTGGTGGTAGTGGTGAAAACTGTTCCCTATGGGACTATGTTGGGAAGAGACTTGCCCCTGTTCTGGACTCTGTGGAAAAACAAAAACCACTCTTCCCCGGTAAAATTTATTACGGGCGCTGTATCCGAAGAACCCGAGTCAGGGGTACCTGCCGTAGGGGTGTCCAACCTAGGGACAAAGTGTGACCCGATAGGTTTCCCCTAGAGGTGCTGGCAGGGGAGGTCGAGGAGACCCCATTGATCCCCGAGCTGGAAGTGTCTCGGGGCACGTTTGGGACAGCTCAGCTACAGGATCCCACCCTGACTCGGGCGCGGAAAAGGGTGTTAGAGGTAAATGGTGTAGCTCAACAGCCCGGTGTAGATACTGTGATTCCACGCATGGTGGTCAATGGTGAGTTGCTCTATAGGGTAGACAAAATCAGGGACAAGGTCGTGGAACAGTTAGTGGTACCTCAGTCGTACCATCGGGTGGTTCTGGAGATGGCACACACACACCTGCGGGGTGGACGCTTAGGGGTTAAAAAGACGCAAGAGCATATCTTGCAGCGGTTCTTTTGGCCGAGGATTTACGCAGAGGTTCAATAGTACTGCGAATCAGCTGACCACAACCAACGCAAGCTTTCGTAGCCCATTGGTACCTCCGCCAGTGATAGAGGTACCTTTTGAAAAGATTGCAATGGATTTGGTAGGGCCCATTGTAAAATCCACTCGTGGCCACAAGCATATACTTGTGGTCATCGACTGTGCCAACCGGTACCCGGAGACTATACCCCTACGCCACACCTCGGCGAAACTGATTGCACGAGAGCTGTTTGTCATGTTCTGCCACCTTGAGCTACCTAAGGAGATCCTGATGGATCAAGGGACCCCTTTTATGTTCAAGGTGACGAGGGAACTGTGCAAACTGCTAAAAATAAAACAATTGCGCACCTCGGCGTACCACCATCAAACCGACGGGCTAGTAGAACGGTTGAATAAAACCCTCAAGTCCATGTTAAAAAAGGTGGAAGGGATTGGGACATGTTACTATTAGTGTTGAGCGAGTATGTTCTGTTCCGAGTATGCTCGGGCGAGCTCCAAGTATTTATAGCTGCTCGGTGATATGTTTAAATCGCTCCCGTGTGCATGATTTGCAACTGTTTGACAGCTTTATTACATGTGAGGAATGTGTAAGAAATAAACATTCCTCACATGTAGTAAAACTGTTAAACAGTCGCAAATCATGCACACGGGAGCGATTTAAACACATCACCGAGCAGCTATAAATACTCGGAGCTTGGCCCGAGCATACTCGGCGAAAGGGTTAATAGAACATACTCGCTCAACACTAGTTACTATCTTATTTGATGCTCGCTGTCCATAAGGTACCCCAGGCTTCCACAGGGTTCTCTCCCTTTGATTTATTGTACGGCAGACACCCTGGGGGTCTGTTGGACGTAGCCAAAGAGATGTGCGAACAAGAGCCGACTCCACATAGGAGTATAATTGAACACATGGCTAGTATGCAGGACCGGATCACGTCGGTCATGCCCATCGTGAAAGAACATCTGTTAGATGCCCAGGCAGCACGGAGGCGCACATATAATAAAAGAGCCACGGTCAGGTCTTTTAACAAGGGCGATCGGGTGGTAGTACGTGTACCCTCAGCCAGGGGTGCGTCCGGGGTAGAGGTCAGAATTGATGCTCTCACTAAACAGCAGCGACGAGAGGCTCGCTCGCTGGTGTAGCAGAACCGATGTGTTCTCAGAGCTTCCGGGTAGGACTGGGCTTCTTCAACATGACATTGTCACTAAGCCTGGGGTAAAGGTACGAATGAGACCGTACCGGGTACCCGAAGCCCGGAGGCAAGCCATCACGGCTGAGGTAAAACAAATGCTCCAGTTAGGAATAATCGAGGAATCATGGAGTGAATGGGCTAGCCCCATCGTACTGATCTCGAAACCAGACAAATCATTATGCTCCTATAACGATTTCCGGAAATTAAATGAAGTGTCGAAGTTGGACCTTTGTCCAACGCCAAGGAGATGAATGCACGAGTCACCAGGTGGTTTCTGTCACTGCAAAATTTCAGTTTCTCTGTAGAAGTCGCAGGCAAATGGGGATACCCTGTCCCAGGCACCCTGTATGGTGTCAAATGTTCAACCCCACAAGTTTGAACAGAAGGGGGAATATGTGAGGCAGTGACTGGGATCGTATGCAAGGGACGGTATATATCCCCCAAAATGTATACAGAGACCTATTAAACCCATTGGGGTGCATTGCAGTCACAGACACAGCTGCAGCTGCAATGAAGGAATGAAGGTGAGCATTGACCGGGTCAGTCTATCTGGCTAAGGCAGATTAAGTAAAACCCGGCAGGGCCTTCATTTCTTGGGGGAGGCAGTGGGGCAGCCTTCTCCCTCCAGTGGCTCTTGCCACAGGTCCTTTAAAAAACCCTTGATTAAGGATTAGTGTTGTTCAGTGTTGGAACTTGCTAGGAGCATAGCAGGAAAGCTCGGCGGGCCTGTGAGTAGTTGTACCCATGCCTGGGAAGGCTCTGTGACATGCCCCCTGGGCCGTGGGGTACTCGGCAGCAGGGCCTCGGGTTGCCGGGCGATATCACGGCAGCTGGCCCGGTCCGTGACCCAGGGCGGTCAGTAAAAAGGGGGACTTCTATTTATATGGGGTTTTTTGGGAAAGTTCGTGATGCCACATGTGGATTGCGGATAAAGGGTGCCGCCACTTCGGATCAGTCCTCTGGAGCTGGTGTTAGGGCAGCAGGGATGGTGTGGCTCTCCACAGGTAGAGGTGGCTCAAGGGCAGTGTAGTGGTGTAGGTTGCGCTGGGCGTTGTGGTGCCAGGAGGGAGAGATGGCGCAGATGAAAGAAGGGACTGAGGCAGTGCGGTGCAGTCATCCGAGTTTTTACTCACAGTTCTTATGACAGTTCCACTGGTGCACTGTACAGTTGTCGGCCTCCCACGTCGCGCTGCGTTCACCAGGCAGGGGTTCAGCACTTCCTCAGGCAGACCAGGAGTACCTGACAGAACCCCACTTTCTTGTGTTCTTAACTAGACCGTCTTCACGCTGGGTCTTTCTCCCTCCTGCCCTGCGCTTCCCACTCTCAATCCCGCTCGGGTGCTCTGAAGTCCTTCCTGTCTCGCCGGAGTTCCCGGACCTGCTTGACCCTCACGGGGATTAGAATGAGGCTTCGGCAACTGGCTATAGAAGCCAGAAGCCTCCGGTTTTCCCAGCCAAGACGTAGAGTAGCACGGCTGGACCAGGGGCCGGTCCCCTTCTTGTGGCCTACGATCCCTCTGTCTTCTGACAGATGCGGGGCGTACGGGTGCCTTCCTGCACTCGCCGTACCCCCTAGGATCCCTTCTTAGAATGGAGCCTACTCCTCTGCTCCCCACCTGGGCCTCTAGGACTGGGCCCTACTTGTGGAGCAGAGCTCCTAAAGAGCCTCTGCTCCCTGACTGTTCTCCACTGATTCCTCTGCCACCCTAAGATGGCTTCCCTTTATATCTCTACTACTATGGTGCTCCCCTAAACTACTTCCTCCACCCACACCCACTACTGGTTCCCCCTACCTTTGGGTTCCCACCACTCCAGCCAGGGACAGGGCTCAGCAGAAAAACACATTGCATCTTGCCCTTCCAGCCAGCCTGGATCAGTGTAGTGTTGGATGCAGGTGTTGGGGTTCCGGGCAGCACTCCCTCCTTACCTGAGAGAAGGGGTTACCACACCTCTGGGTGAGGTGCAGTACCTCTGTGGCGACTGAACCCTCAGGGGCGCCACACTCCCCCCAGGTAAAACACAGCACGAACAGAGTAAAAACAGGGTTTATTAGACATGCAAATTTTTAAGAATGCATTTGCATATAAGATAATAAAACTATCTTCCCTTTATGGGAGGCACATCACTTTAACGTTACAGGGTATATTTATCAAACATTATAATAGCACTTTTTAATAACATTTCTGTAACAGGGTATAACAGTAGCAGCATGAGGGACCCGTCCTCAAACCCTCAACATAGGACCTGGGCGTGGCTGCAGGGCATAGGTGATCCTGGAGTTGGACCACATCTTCTGCCATGCCAAACGGGTTTTTCTTCTGAGGTCATAGTTGTCAATATAAAACCAATAGGGTGCACTTTAAGAAGTGCAGAACTATTCACAAGGTCAGTCTTTGGCTGTTCACAGTCCCCAGCCTGATGTCTGCATACCCCGACGGGTAATTAGGCACACATAAAACAACTGGTGGTACCCTTACAGGTGACTATTTACAGTTAGTCCCAACTACTGGCCTAGTAGTGGGGTCCCCTCCTGGGGTACTGCTGATTTTTACCGGACCCAGCCGGGTCATACGGTATGTCCTGCGAGGGGGTGCCCTCGATGATGTGGTACACTTGCAGGGCGTACCACCCGCGCTCCGCGTGGTGACGTGTATAGGTGACCCTGTCACCGGGGTATAGATTCCGGTCTGGATGGCCCTGTTCCAGCTCGGGCTCCACATCCCGCCAGTTTACGAAAATGTCCCGTGCAAAATTAGGATCTCTGATAAAGCCCCACCCAGCCTTCAGGTCAAATTTTACCACGAGTCCTTCCTCGCGGGGACTGGGGTGGGCTGACTCCGCCTGACGCACTTGAGCGTTGGCGGCCTTGTTTCGGGCCTCCAAGCGCACACACCGCGCCCGCCGAGTGCGCTGCTCCTTCTCCAGCTGCTGGAGCTCCCGCCTGCAGAATTCCTTCCTCTGCAGGGCTTCGGCCTGGGTGTCCCGCAGGAACCCCATCAGGTCCCCCCCCGGTTGTCCCAGCAAAACTCTTCTCCGCAGGAGTAGGTAACCGGGGGCGCTGGTGTCGGGAGTAGCAGGCACGGCTGCTGGTCCTCGATCCGGGCGGACCAGTCGTAGGCCGGCGCGCCTTACACCTACTCGGGTGCCGGAGGTGGAGGCTCTGGGAGGGCGTCAAGTAGAAGGCCCCTGGCTTCGGCGCCCGGGACAGGGGAACTCTTCCTACCTGCTCCTGTGCTGTATATGGTCTCCTGGTGCTCTTCTGGCTCCGCCGGGGCTGGGGTGCCACTGCTAGCATCCGGTGCTGCCCTCCCCTGTGCTGCCAACTTCTCTAGCAGCTCGCTCCTCCGTTTGGTGACCGCTGCTTGCTGGGCCCGTTCCACTTGTCGGCTCAGCTCCAGTACTTCACTCTGGAGGAACTCCGCGTCCTCCAGGGACAATTTTCCAGCTTCTCCCTCCAGGGTGAGGGGGGGCACTTTCCACTGTAGCAGGCCAGAGGCGGAGACTTGTTCTTGGCGTCCGTCCATGGTGGCTGCCGGGTGCAGTCTGTCTAGACTGGTTAAGACCACACCCTGTCTCCATTCCTTCTCTCCACCTCCTCTCCTCTTTCGGGGGCGGTCCCATAGCAATCTGCTGTCGGTCACTCCTTGTGACATCCTCCCTGCCTTGACGGACACATCTATGTGGACAGTTACTGTTGCAAGAGGCAGGGAATGCTTTTCGCGCCATTCTGGGACCCGGCCCACGATGGGAGGTTCCATACTGTTGTCTTTGATCACGCACATAATGGCGCCCGTTCTTCAGGGGCGGGCGCCACATTCAATATCATTATACAGTTCTATAGGCACACAATACCCACCGATAACGGTTTGGTCACGTATCCTGTTCGTGACGCCAGAGCTGACGCGCTCCCTCGGCCGTGGGGTACTCGGCAGCCAGGCCTCCGGTTGCTGGGGGATATTACGGCAGCTGGCCCGGTCCGTGACCCAGGGCGGTCAGTAAAAAGGGGGACTTCTATTTATATGGGTTTTTTTTGGGAAAGTTCGTGACGCCACCTGTGGATTGCGGCTAAAGGGTGCCGCCTCTGCGGAGCAGTCCTCTGGAGCTGGTGTTAGGGCAGCAGGGATGGTGTGGCTCTCCACAGGTAGAGGTGGCTCAAGGGCAGTGTAGTGGTGTAGGTTGCGCTGGGCGTTGTGGTGCCAGGAGGGAGAGATGGCGCAGATGAAAGAAGGGACTGAGGCAGTGCGGTGCAGTCATCCGAGTTTTTACTCACAGTTCTTATGACAGTTCCACTGGTGCACTGTACAGTTGTCGGCCTCCCACGTCACGCTGCGTTCACCAGGCAGGGGTTCAGCACTTCCTCAGGCAGACCAGGAGTACCTGACAGAACCCCACTTTCTTGTGTTCCTAACTAGACCGTCTTCACGCTGGGTCTTTCTCCCTCCTGCCCTGCGCTTCCCACTCTCAATCCCGCTCGGGTGCTCTGAAGTCCCTCCTGTCTCTTCGGAGTTCCCGGACCTGCTTGACCCTCACGGGGATTAGAATGAGGCTTCGGCAACTGGCTATAGAAGCCAGAAGCCTCCGGTTTTCCCAGCCTAGATGTAGAGTAGCATGGCTGGACCAGGGGCTGGTCCCCTTCTTGCAGCCTATGATCCCTCTGTCTTCTGACAGATGCGGGGCGTACGGGTGCTGTCCTGCACTCGCCGTACCCCCTAGGATCCCTTCTTAGAACGGAGCCTACTCCTCTGCTCCCCACCTGGGCCTCTAGGACTGGGCCCTACTTGTGGAGCAGAGCTCCTAAAGAGCCTCTGCTCCCTGACTGTTCTCCACTGACTCCTCTGCCACCCTAATATGGCTTCCCTTTATATCTCTACTACTATGGTGCTCCCCTAAACTACTTCCTCCACCCACACCCACTACTGGTTCCCCCTACCTTTGGGTTCCCCCCTCTCCAGCCAGGGACAGGGCTCAGCAGAAAAACATATTGCATCTTGCCCTTCCAGCCAGCCTGGAGCCGTGTAGTGTTGGATGCAGGTGTTGGGGTTCCGGGCAGCACTCCCTCCTTACCTGAGAGAAGGGGATACCACACCTCTGGGTGAGGTACAGTACCTCTGTGGCGACTGAACCCTCAGGGGCGCCACATCTGCACCTGTCAGGCTCTGGGCAGCCCGACGCAGCCGTTGCCCTCGGCAACCGTTGTTATGGACTTGTGCTAAACCGGCTGCGAACCGGAGGACTTTCTGTTTACCTGTGAGTTTTGCTGAATAAAAGGTGCTTATGTTGGACTTGCTTGGGTCACTGCCTCAGTTACTGCACGGTGTGAACACAGCCGCCTTACATGTGACATCACTGTGTTTATTATCTCTGTACTGTGCCCTACATGTGACATCACTGTGTTTATTTTCTCTGTACTGTGACATTACTGTGTTTATTATCTCTGTACTGTGACATCACTGTGTTTATTATCTCTGTACTGTGCCCTACATGTGACATCACTGTGTTTATTATCTCTGTACTGTGACATCACTGTGTTTATTATCTTTGTACTGTGACACCACTGTGTTTATTATCTCTGTACTGTGACATCACTGTGTTTATTATCTCTGTACTGTGCCCTACATGTGACATCACTGTGTTTATTATCTCTATACTGTGACATCACTGTGTTTATTATTTCTGTACTGTGACATCACTGTGCTTACTTGTACTGTGACAGCACTGTGTTTTCTATTTTTGCACTGTAACATCACTGTGTTTATTATCGCTGTACTGTGAAATCACTGTGTGTATTATCCTGTACTATGACATCACTGTGTTTATTATCTCTGTACTGTGACATCACTGTGTTTATTATCTCTGTACTGTGACATCACTGTGCTTACTATCTCTGTACTATGACATCACTGTGTTTATTATCCCAGTACTGTGACCATCACTGTGTTTATTATATCTGTACTATGACATCACTGTGTTCATTATCTCTGTACTATGACATCACTCTGTTTATTATCTCTGTAATTTGACATTATTGTGCTTACTATCTTTGCACTGTGACATCACTGTGTTTAATCTGTACTGTGACATCACTGTGTTTATTATCTCTGTACTGTGACATCACTGTGTTTATTATCTCAGTACTGTGACATCTCTGTGCTTACTATCTCTGTACTGAAACATCACTGTGTTTATTATTGCTGTACTGTGAAATCACTGTGTGTATTATCCTGTACTATGACATCACTGTGTTTATTATCTCTGTACTGTGACATCACTGTGTTTATTATCTCTGTACTGTAACATCACTGTGCTTACTATCTCTGTACTGTGACATCACTGTGTTTATTATCCCTGTACTGTGAAATCACTGTGTGTATTATCCTGTACTATGACATCACTGTGTTTATTATCTCTGTACTATGACATCACTGTGTTTATTTTCTCTGTACTGTGAAATCGCAGTGTGTATTATCCTGTACTATGACATCACTGTGTTTATTATCTCTGTACTATGACATCACTGTGTTTATTATCTCTGTACTGTGACATTACTGTGTTTATTATCTATGTACTGTAACATCACTGTGCTTACTATCTCTGTACTGTGACATCACTGTGTTTATTATCTCTGTACTGTGACATCACTGTGTTTATTATCTTTGTACTGTGAAATCACTGTGTTTATTATCTCTGTACTATGACATCACTGTGTTTATTATCTCTGTACTGTGACATCACTGTGTTTATTTTCTCTGTACTGTGAAATCGCAGTGTGTATTATCCTGTACTATGACATCACTGTGTTTATTATCACTGTACTATGACATCACTGTGTTTATTATCTCTGTACTGTGACATCACTGTGTTTATTATCTATGTACTGTAACATCACTGTGCTTACTATCTCTGTACTGTGACATCACTGTGTTTATTATCTCTGTACTGTGACATCACTGTGTTTATTATCTTTGTACTGTGAAATCACTGTGTTTATTATCTCTGTACTATGACATCACTGTGTTTATTATCTCTGTACTGTGACATCACTGTGTTTATTATCTCTGTACTGTGACATCACTGTGTTTATTATCTCTGTACTGTGAAATCACTGTGTGTATTATCCTGCACTATGACATCACTGTGTTTATTATCTCTGTACTATGACATCACTGTGTTTATTATCTCTGTACTGACATTACTGTGCTTAATATCTCTGTACTATGACATCACTGTGTTTATTATCTCTGTACTGTGACATCACTGTGTGTATTATCCTGTACTGTGACATCACTGTGTCTATTATCGCTGTACTGTGACATCACTGTGTCTATTATCACTGTACTGTGAAATCACTGTGTCTATTATCACTGTACTGTGAAATCACTGTGTTTATTATCTCTGTACTGTGACATCACTGTGTTTATTATCTCTGTACTGTGACATCACTGTGCTTACTATCTCTGCACTGTGACATCACTGTGTTTATTATCCCTGTACTGTGAAATCACTGTGTGTATTATCCTGTACTATGACATCACTGTGTTTATTATCTCTGTACTATGACATCACTGTGTTTATTTTCTCTGCACTGTGAAATCACAGTGCGTATTATCCTGTACTATGACATCACTGTGTTTATTATCTCTGTACTATGACATCACTGTGTTTATTATCTCTGTACTGTGACATCACTGTGTTTATTATCACTGTACTGTAACATCACTGTGCTTACTATCTCTGTACTGTGACATCACTGTGTTTATTATCTCTGTACTGTGACATCACTGTGTTCATTATCTTTGTACTGTGAAATCACTGTTTATTATCTCTGTACTATGACATCACTGTGTTTATTATCTCTGTACTGTGACATCACTGTGTTTATTATCTCTGTACTGTGACATCACTGTGTTTATTATCTCTGTACTGTGAAATCACTGTGTGTATTATCCTGCACTATGACATCACTGTGTTTATTATCTCTGTACTATGACATCACTGTGTTTATTATCTCTGTACTGTGACATTACTGTGCTTAATATCTCAGTACTATGACATCACTGTGTTTATTATCTCTGTACTGTGACATCACTGTGTGTATTATCCTGTACTGTGACATCACTGTGTCTATTATCACTGTACTGTGACATCACTGTGTCTATTATCACTGTACTGTGAAATCACTGTGTCTATTATCACTGTACTGTGAAATCACTGTGTGTATTATCTCTGTACTGTGACATCACTGTGTGTATTATCCGGTACTTTAACATTACTGTGCTTAATATCTCTGTACTGTGACATTACTGTGCTTAATATCTCTGCACTGTGACATCACTGGCTTTTTATTATTATATATGGATGGCTAAATGATTTCGTTACCACAGAAAGGAAACTTGGGAGATTTTGTACACATTTTTTTAACTGTAGTCAAGGAGCATCAAGGTTTTTTTTTTACATCTGTGCATTTCTTAGCTGTCTAAGTGAAAGAACTGCTTGATGCTCTTCTCCACATCATACGAACACTCCTACATTTAGGAGTATACACTGTACATTAAAATGTACGTTAAACAAGCAAATTTACATGTCATTCTCTGGTGTCGCCCTCTCCTACCTGTAGTTTACTTTTACGGTTTATACTGTATATCAGAAGCTCCACTTTCTCAGATCTTGTGCAGATTGCCTCTTAGATGTTCCTTAGCAGCAGACTACAAACTGATTTTTGATCCTTAAGAACAGACATCAATCTGCCACTATGTTAGTATGCACTATTAAAAACAAATAAGTGTGAAATATCTGCAGAGTGGAGCTAAACTTTAACCATCAATGACTGCCCATACGCATTAAAACGGTGGTCGTTAAGGAGCCTTATTCCCTTATTGCCATTTTCAAATGGCAAGCGGGAATAAGGGAATAGCAGCGCCTGGTGGCGGCAATTCCCGTGGGTGTCAGCTGTATATGACAACTGACGCCCTACAGTATCGGCCCCGGCCAGTTTTACGACCGATCGGGGCCGATTAACCCCTTAAATACCACTGTCAATCATGACAGCGGTATTTAAGTTGTTACAAGACCCCCTTAGTAACCATCGGACCCCCGCAATAAGAATCGCGGGTCCCGATGGTTACCATGGAACCCTGAGGTCATGTGATGACCTAACGGTACGGTGGCCTGTGAGATCTAGCAATAAGCTGGATCTCACAGACCAGAGTCAGTAACTCACTGACTGCTCTCATGCACTAGAATACAGGAGTACCACAGTGTATGAGACCGGCAATCAAAATAAAAATTACACATGTCCCACAGTGGGACTTGGTGAAAAAGTAAAAAAAAGTGAAATAAAATACATCAAAAAGTTAAAAAAACACACAAAAAGCGCACACAAATCACTAAAATCCATTTTGTGATAAAACAAAAATAAAACAAAAAGAGTACACATAATTGGTATTGTAGCATCCATAACGACTGTAAAACTCGCAAATTATTATCTGGTATTGCTGTAATCGTACTGACCAGACGAACAAATCAGTTTTATCAATTTTACCGCACGGCGAATGGGGAAAAAAATAAAAAATAAAGAATTGCTGGTTTTTGTTCGTTCTGTGTCTGAAATATCTGAATAAAAAGCGATCAAAAATATTATGTGCCCCAAATTGGTACCAAAAAAATTTGCAACTCATCCAAAAAATAAGCCCTTATACAGCTCTGTTCGCCAAATAATAAAAAGTTACAGTCCTCAGAATATGGCGAAGAAAAAAATAAATCTGTCTTATCACTTATACCACATGGTTAGCCTCGCAAAAATAAGAACTATACTGGTACTGCTGTCTATTTGTTCATTCTGCCTCCCAAAAAATTGGAATAAGGCTCAGCTCACATATATACAGTGGTGGCCAAAAGTATTGGCACCCCTGCAATTCTGTCAGATAATACTCAGTTTCTTCCTGAAAATGATTGCAATCACAAATTCTTTGGTGTTATTATGTTCATTTAATTCGCTTGCTAGGAAAAAACACAAAAGAGAATGAAGCAAAAATCAAATCATTGATCATTTCACACAAAACTCCAAAAATGGGCCAGACAAAAGTATTGGCACCCTCAGCCTAATACTTGGTTGCACAACCTTTAGCCAAAATAACTACCGCTTCCGGTAACCATCAATGAGTTTCTTACAATGCTCTGCTGGAATTGTAGACCATTCTTCTTTGGCAAACTGCTCCAGGTCCCTGATATTTGAAGGGTGCCTTCTCCAAACTGCCATTTTGAGATCTCTCCACAGGTGTTCTATGGGATTCAGGTCTGGACTCATTGCTGGCCACCTTAGAAGTCTCCAGTGCTTTCTCTCAAACCATTTTATAGTGCTTTTGGAAGTGTGTTTTGGGTCATTGTCCTGCTGGAAGACCCATGACCTCTGAGGGAGACCCATCTTTCTCACACTGGGCCCTACATTATGCTGCAAAATTTGTTGGTAGTCTTCAGACTTCATAATGCCATGCACATGGTCAAGCAGTCCAGTGCCCGAGGCAGCAAAGCAACCCAAAACATCAGGGAACCTCCGCCATGTTTGACTGTAGGGACCGTGTTCTTTTCTTTGAATGCCTCTTTTTTTTTCCTGTACACTCTATGGTGATGCTTTTTCCCAAAAAGCTCTACTTTTGTCTCATCTGACCAGAGAACATTCTTCCAAAACGTGTTAGGCTTTCTCAGGTAAGTTTTGGCAAACTCCAGCCTGGCTTTTTTATGTCTCGGGGTAAGAAGTGGGGTCTTCCTGGGTATCCTACCATACAGTTCCTTTTCATTCAGACGCCGACGGATAGTACGGGTTGACACTGTTGTACCCTCGGACTGCAGGGCAGCTTGAACTTGTTTGGATGTTAGTCGAGGTTCTTTATCCACCATCCGCACAATCTTGCGTTGAAATCTCTTGTCAATTTTTCTTTTCTGTCCACATCTAGGGAGGTTAGCCACAGTGCCATGGGCTTTAAACTTCTTGATGACACTGTGCATGGAAGACACAGGAACATTCAGGTCTTTGGAGATGGACTTGTAGCCTTGAGATTGATCATGCTTCCTCACAATTTGGTTTCTCAAGTCCTCAGACAGTTCTTTGGTCTTCTTCCTTTTCTCCATGCTCAATGTGGTACACACAAGGACACAGAACAGAGGTTGAGTCAACTTTAATCCATGTTAACTGGCTGCAAGTGTGATTTAGTTATTGCCAACACCTGTTAGGTGCCACAGGTAAGTTACAGGTGCTGTTAATTACACGAATTAGAGAAGCATCACATGATTTTTCAAACAGTGCCAATACTTTTGTCCACCCCCTCTTTTAGGTTTGGTGTGGAATTATATCCAATTTGGCTTTAGGACAATTCTTTTAGTGTTTTTTTCATTGAAGACAAATTACCTGAAGATAATAATACCAAAGAATTTGTGATTGCAATCATTTTCAGGAAGAAACTGAGTATTATCTGACAGAATTGCAGGGGTGCCAGTACTTTTGGCCACCTCTGTACTGCGGTCTCCGCTGAGCACTTATGTCAGGATTTACATGTAAACTCTCCAAAATAGTTACTTTGGACTGGTCTGTGTTCCCGTGGTGTCCCATAATTTTGGGCATCTTTTTAGCACACAAGTGTGGACGACTACCGTCTTATGCATGCTTAAAAAGATGGATACCACTGAAAGAGACACCAAAAGGAGCGCAAAGTGTATCCATCTGCCTCATTATGTTGGGTGGTTCAATCGAGGGTCTCGTATGAATCGCATCTTTGTGGGATTTACACGGAAACCCCAATGTAAGTGCTCAATGTAGACCACAAGAATGTGGTCCAGCCTTATTCTGCAAGCGATCAAAAATATTATGTACCCCAAAATGTTACCAATAAAAAAAACTAATTTATCCCACACAAAACCAGCCCCTACTCAGGTCCGTCATTTGTCAGTGTAACTATAGGGTGTTCCAATGTTACTGGTGCAAAAAAGACTCTGGAAAAGCGACATAGCTCCAGCCCCCTCAAATAAAATCCAGTAAATTCTTTGCTCCCAAAACCAAATGCCCCCCTCCTTATTCCGCTGCAGAAACACTTAAAAAACGCTTGGTTGAAGGTCTGCCATGTTCCCCAAAGATAATCTGCATGTGCTGTGCACATGCTGCAGAAATTTCTGCTGCGGATTATCATTGCGGAAAAATCCGCAGCACTACCAAGTATTTTACTAAACGCGGCGTTTTCGCCGCCATTGACTTGCATTGGAATGCATGGATTCCACATCACTGCATCTGCAGATGCGGAATCCATGCATTTCGATGTGCGGATGGTACCCGGGTTTGGAGAAGAGGTGACTCTCCTCTGGACCCGGGTACCATAGTACCTGTAAAAAAAAGAATAAAATAAAAAATATACATTATACTTACCTTCTGATGGCCCCCAGAGTCCTTGTCTCTGCTTGTCGGCAGCTCGCGGTAGACTAAAGGACCTGCGCTGACGTCATTTAGTCATGTGACCGCTGACGTCGGCAGGTCCTTAAATCTACCGCGAGCTGCCGGCAAGCAGAGACCAGGAGTCCAGGGGCCATCAGAAGGTAAGTATAATATTTATTTTTTACCATTCATCGTTTGCATGGATTTATATAGTGTGACCAAGTTGTCAAGCACTTTCCAAGCGATGCTAAAATCGCTTGGAAAGCGCTTGTCAACCCGCATACGGAAATGCATGTGAAGAATGCTTCACTTCCGCTTGTCCCTGGCAGGAAAAACGCATGTACAATCCGCATGCGTTGTTTCTGCCAGGGAGATGCAGAAATACTCAGTAAAAATCCGGAGCATTTCTGCACATAACCTTTCAGTGGAAAAAAAAAAAAAAATTTGTTCTCACATCTAAATTATATAGAGTTTTGTGAATCACCTGTAGGTTAAAAATGCTCAGTACACCCCAAGATTAATTCCTTGAGGGGTCTAGTTTCCAAAATGGGGTCACTAGTGGGGTTTCTGCTGTTTTCACATTTCAGAGGCTCTCCAAATGTAACATGGCATTCACAATTTATTCCAGACAAATAGTGCTCTTTCCTTTCCTAGCCTTGTCGTGCGCCCAAACAAAAGTTTTTGACCACATATGGGGTATCATTGCATTAGGGAAAAATTGCATAACAAATTATGAGGTTCGTTTTTACCTATTATCCATTGTGAAAATTACAAATTTAGTGCTAAAACAACATTTTTGTGAAAAAAAATGAAAACTTTCCATATGACAACCTAATGTTATCAAATTGTGTAGTACCTGTGGGTTCACTATACCCTTGGATAAAATCTTTGAGGGGTGTAGTCTCCAAAATAGGATCAATTGTGGGGGGTTTCCACTGTTTAAGCACATCAGGGGCTCTCGAAACGCAAAATGGCGTCCACGCTCGATTCCAGCCATTTTTGCATTCAAAAAGTCAAACAGTGCTCCTTTCCTTCGGAGCCCTGCCATGAGCCCAAACAGTAGTTTTACCCCACATATGGGGTATCAGCGTACTTAGGAGAAATTGCACTACACAAAATTAGTTTTTTATTTTCACGGCTCTATGTTATAAACTTTTGTGAAGCACCTGGAGGTTCAAGGTGCTCAGCACACATCTATATACATTCCTTAAGGGGTCTAACTTGCAAAATGGGGTCACTTGTGGGGGGTTTCCACTGTTTAGGCATATCAGGGGCTCTCCAAATGCGACATGGCGTTCGCTCTTGATTCCAGACATTTTTGGGTTAAAAAAGTCAAAACGGTGCTCGTTCCTTTTCGAGCCCTGCTGTGCACCTAAACAATAGTTTTCCCCCACATCTGGAGTATCAGCATGCTTAGGAAAAATTTCTTAACAAATTTTATGGTCCATTTTCTCCTGTTACCCTTGTGAAAATAAAAAATTTGGGGCTAAAGTAACGTTTTTGGAAAGAAAAAAGTAAAATGTTCATTTTTTTCCTTCCAAATTGCATTAGCTTCTGTGAAGCACCCGAAGGGTTAATAAACTTCTTGAATGTGGTTTTGGGGACTTTGTGGGGTGCAGTTTTTAGAATGGTGTAATTTTTACGTATTTTCTGCTATAGACCTTTCTAACTTCCTAACCCCCCAAAAAATTATGTTTAAAAAATTGTGCTGATGTAAAGTAGACATGTAGGAAATGCTATTTAATAACTATTTTGTGTGACATAACTCTCTGGTTTAAGGGCATAAGAATTCAAAGTTTGAAAATTGTAAAATTTAAAAAAAAATTGCCAAATTTCCAATATTTTCACAAATAATCACAAGTTGTATCAAACAAATTTTACTACTATCATGAAATACAATATGTCACAAAAAAACTGTCGCAGGATCTGTTGAAGCGTTCCAGAGTTATTAGCCCATGAAGTGACACTGATCAGAATTCAAACCTTTGGCCTGGTCATTACGGTCAAAATTGGCTCTGTCACCAATGAGTTAAATTCTTAAAAGATCACTCTAGTGTTATTCCATCAACCCATCTGACATCATATACAGAGAGATACTAATGCACACAGGTCAGTACTGCTACAGAGGCAATCAGACAACATGATGAGAACCGGTGCATGGTTTGTTCCCTGGCATTAATCCTGGCAGTGCTCAGTGTGCACTGGTTTTTCTCCATACATAATATCAGAAAATAAAACTTTACTAAACAGGAATGCTACCTACAGCTCACTGTTAGAGTTTCTGCCTTCCACACTACAGGTCCTGAGGTCAAGAGCCATCAATGACGAACTAAAAAAAAAAAAAAGTTCATTAAATTTATAAAGGTATAAACTTAGATCACTGTTAGAGGCCCCTTCATTATGATATCGGTGATGATGGAGTAACGTTGGAGATGATATAGTAGCTTTTTGTTTCAGAAACTTGTACTGAGACTGGGACCCCTATAAGCCCCTTTGTAGCTATACCAGCTGCACATGCGATATGAATATACCTTGTTATGAAGCAAAGTCTAAGCATGAAAAATGGACAAATAGTACATACATTTTCTAGGCTTGCCCAACAGATGAAATATACAAAAAAAAAACAAAGAATACATAGTTTTGTTTCTGTTCTATGTATGTTTTATACTGTGATGCTAGTCACTACTCACGGACAAGCTGTGAGACTTGGGTAGTCAAGAGGTCCGGGGTCAGATACCAAGAGATTTCGTCATATACAAAGGGGTAAGAAAAAAGGAGTAGTCATGTCAAAGTCTAGAGTCAGAATTCCAAGGTCAGAGTGCGTCAAGACAAAAGGGGTAATACAAATAGGTAGTCAATAGGCAAATCCAGGGTCCGGCAATAAAAGGTCAGAAGTCAGAGCACACGGCACAGAGAACAAGCCACACAGAGCTGAAAGCTATAACTGGCAGCCATCTGGGACAGGCAGCTCAGCTAAATAGCTGGGCAATCACCTGGAACAGGGAACACCTGAAGGAGATCAGCAACTCCCAGTCCCAGATTGGACTGCAGAGCTGTCACTCAAAATACAGACAGCTTAGCATGCCCACGCACTAGATTGGACGACTGAGCTGTCAATCACTGCGTCCAGGACAAATTGAGTGGTGGAATCTTGACATATACCTTTATAATTAGGTAGATTGACGTGAAAGTGACTGGTTCTCTAAAACAAAATCCTCTGTAAAAATCAACCGCACCCATATGAAATAATGGTCATTTCATTTGCTCTCTACTTCAAAGGGTAAAGATGGGATTTTGGGGGCATCCCAAATATCGGGTTGTACATCTTTTTATAACATCCTCAGCCAGAGTTGAGCTGCGTCTGTGGCTGTTAACGATTTAAAAACTGCCATTAATCTCAAACAATTTTGTTGACATGAAATGTGGTTACCAGCTCCCATTGGAACCCCAATTATGGGATGCTGGTGTGTTACTATGGCAGCCCTTGTTGCTGCCATGTTGGTCCTCCTCTGAAGCTCAGTTATATTTTGAGCTTCAAAGGAGACTGAGCTTTCCACTCTATACCGCAATACATTTGTATTGCAATATATAATATTAGTGATTAGTCAATTTATTAGTCTCCTAAGAGGACTAATAAATTAAATAAAACAATAAAAAAAAGTTTTTTAAAATAAAAAAATATATAAAAATTTGAATCACCCACCCCCCTTTCCTTCATTACAATTAAATAAATAAAAAATAAACTAACATATTTGGTTTTGCCGCATTCATAAAAGTCTAATCAAGCAAAATGTAAATTTAAATAACCTGACTGTGAAACGCCCTAACTAGAAAATAAATCAAAATGTCGGAATTGTGTTTTTTCACCACTCCTCCCTAAGATAAACAGTCAATAAAATTAGATCAAAGTTATCATCCCCAAATTGGTATCAATAAAGCAATTAGCTCATCATGCAAAAACAAGTCTCAATCCACAGAAAAATAAGAATGTTACAGGTCTTGGAAAATGGCAACACAAACAAAAAAAATCTTTATTACAAATGTCTGAATTATTTTCTCCACTTAAATGAAAAAAAAAATCTATGTATAGTTTGGTATCACCGTAATCATACTGACCTGTAGACTGATGATTCAGAGTAATCGGCACCACGGAATGTTCCACATAAAGACAAAACTTAAATACAATGGCGGAATTGCTTTTTCATAATTTTACCACATTTGGTTTCTTTTCATGTTTTCCAGTAGGTTGAATGTTAAATTGAATGGTGCCATTCAAATTGACAACTTGTCTTGCAAAACACAAACCCTCATAAAGCTATGTTAGTGGAAAAACACAAAAGTTATGCCTCTTGGAGGAAGGGTAGGAAAAAAAATGAAAGTGCAAAATTAAAAATTGGATTCAGAGGGAAAGAATGACATAGTGCAAAATATTACTCCTTGCAATAGTATACTGTAAACTTTTTATCCTTGAGTGCCAGAAGTGAATTGGTAAAAATGGAAGCTGGCAAGTTTAGGTGGGCTGCGCTGCGGGAATGTAGAGCCTTGGGACTCCAAAACATTTTTTATTAATACCAACGCATTTCTGCGCACGACTTGCGCCTTTCTCAAGGTATAAAAACCAAGTCACTTGGTTTTTATACCTTGAGTAAGGCGCCAGTTTGGCACAGAAACATGTTAGTATTAATAAAAATCATTTTGGAATCCCAAGGCTCTACATTCCTGCAGCGCAGCCCACCTAAACGTGCCAGCTTCCATTTTTTGCCATATACCTCTGGAAGATGGAAGAAACTTTCCTCCAGCCATGGAGCAGCAGCAGTGGCTTTCCATGCCTTTATAGGTGTTGTGCCTGCTCTCAACTCCTGTAGGTAAGTGCTACCATCGCTTAGGGTATGTGCCCACGTAGCGTTTTACAAGCGTATTTGATGCGGAATTTCCGCAGCGGAAGCGCTTGTAAAACGCTTGGTAATCCGCACCTCATGGACCCCAATGAGAATACGCAAGTTCTATGCCCATGCTGCGGATTTTTCCGCAGCGTTTTTGATGCGCACAAAAATCCGCAGCATGTCAATTAATTTTGCGTTTCCACATGCGGAATTGCCTTTGCAATGCAATAAAAAACGCAAGGCAATTCCACATGTCGAAAACGCGAGAAAAACGCACAATAAACGCTTGCGAAATTCCCCAGGCGTTTTTCCGGGAAAGGACATGCGGAAATGAAGCGCAAATTTTCCGCTTAATTTCCGCAACGTGGGCACATAGCCTTATATCTATCCCTTACCAGATGGTATTGCCCTATTTTGTGTGCACTTCTGTCCCTTTCCAGAGCTTCTCAGGAGTGAATTGGTAAAGCAGTTGGTAAAGTGCTGGGGTTCTGAGTTCCAATCCCACCAAAGACAACATCTGCAAGGAGTCTGTATGTTCTCCCCGTGTTTGTGTGGGTTTCCTCCGGGTTCTCTGGTTTCCTCCCACACTCCAAAGACATACTGATAGGGAATTTACATTGTCAGCCCCGTTGGGGGCAGTGATGAGGATGATGTCTGTAAAGTGCTATGGAATTAATGACGCAATATAAGTGAGTAAAATAAATTAAATAAATGAGACTACTGTTGGCATACATCAAGAAGAAGTCCAACCATTTTATCTTTATAAATTATTTTAACAGAAGAAACTTTGCCTGTATCTTTTAGACAGCAATGACTTGTGATCTTTATTTATATCATGCAGTAATTTCAGCATTTAGTTTTTTTTTCCTGTAAATGTACTACAAACAGAAATTAAAAGTTCTTCAATTTTATAATAATCTATCTTCTTTCTCAAATCAAATCCTCATTTCGCTGGTTTTATCACTCAAAAACACTCATTAATTTGTTAATTTACTTAAAGTACATTAAATTATGCCTGGAATATACAATTACCAAGCTTAATGTCAAAAGTAGAAAGTATCACTCTAGTTATAACAAATATTAATTTTCAAAGATTACATCTACAAATTCTAAAGTTCACTACCTCTGAGACATAATTAAGGCACTTTAATTGGAAAAGATCTTACTCGGAGATTGGGGAAATCACATGACAGTCTTGTTTATTACAAGGCGCAGTAATTAGAGTTAGCTAATAATATTTGCCTCTTTCAGTGACAGATAGTTTATTTTCATATCTAAATTGCTCCATTATACATACAGTCATATGAAAAAGTTTGGGCACCCCTATTAATCTTAAGCTTAATGTTTTATAAAAATTGGTGTTTTTGCAACAGCTATTTCAGTTTGATATATGTAATAACTGTTGGACACAGTAATGTTTCTGCCTTGAAATGAGGTTTATTGTACTAACAGAAAATGTGCAATCTGCATTCAAACAAAATTTGAAAGGTGCATAAGTATGGGCACCCTTATCATTTTCTTGTTTTAAATACTCCTACCTACTTTTTACTGACTTACTAAAGCACTTTTTTTGGTTTTGTAACCTCATGGAGCTTTGAACTTTATAGCCAGGTGTATGCAATCATGAGAAAAGCTACTTAAAGTGGCCACTTGCAAGTTGTTCTCCTGTTTGAATCTCCTCTGAAGAGTGGCATCATGTGCGCCTCAAAACAACTGTCAAATGATCTGAAAACAAAGATTATTCAACATAGTTGTTCAGGGGAAGCATACAAAAATCTGTCTCAGAGATTTAACCTGTCAGTTTCCACTGTGAGGAACATAGTAAGGAAATGGAAGAACACAGGGACAGTTCTTGTTAAGGCCAGAAGTGGCAGGCCAAGAAAAACATCAGAAAGGCAGAGAAGAAGAATGGTGAGATCAGTCAAGGACAATCCTCAGACCACCTCCAGAGAGCTGCAGCATCAACTTGCTGCAGATGGTGTCACTGTGCATCGGTCAACTATACAAGGCACTTTGCACAAGGAGAAGCTGTATGGGAGAGTGATGGCAAAGAAGCCGTTTCTGCAAGCACGCCACAAACAGAGTTGGCTGAGGTATGCAAAAGCACATTTGGAGAAGCCAATTTCTTTTTGGAAGAAGGTCCTGTGGACTGATGAAATCAAGATTGAGTTATTTGGTCATACAAAAAGGCGTTATGCATGGTGGCAAAAAAACACAGCATTCCAAGAAAAACACTTGGTACCCACAGTAAAATTTGGTGGAGGTTCCATCATGCTTTGGGGCTGTGTGGTCAATGCTGGCACTGGGAATCTTGTTAAAGTTGAGGGACGCATGGATTCCACTCAGTATCAGCAGATTCTTGACAATAGTGTTCAAGAATCAGTGATAAATATGAAGTTACAAAGTGGATGGATCTTTCAGCAAGACAATGATCCAAAACACCGCTCCAAATCTACTCAGGCATTCATGCAGAGGAACAACTACAATGTTCTGGAATGGCCATCCCAGTCCCCAGACCTGAATATCATTGAACATCTGTGGGATCATTTGAAGAGGGCTGTCCATGCTCGACGACCATCAAACTTAACTGAACTGGAATTGTTTTCTAAAGAGGAATGGTCAAAAATACCTTCATCCAGGATCCAGGAACTCATTAAAAGCTACAGGAAGCGACTAGAGGCTGTTATTTTTGCAAAAGGAGGATCTACTAACTATTAATGTCACTTTTCTGGTGAGGTGCCCATACTTATGCACCTGTCAAATTTTGTTTGAATGCAGATTGCACATTTTCTGTTAGTACAATGAACCTCATTTCAAGGCAGAAACATTACTGTATCCAACAGTTATTACATATATCAAACTGAAATATCTGTTGCAAAAACACCAATTTTTATAGAACATTAAGCTTAAGATTAATAGGGGTGCCCAAACTTTTTCATATGACTGTAGTATTGATACATTGTGGTTTCCGTTATTGATTCGCTCTGAAACCGTGCCATGCATATAACCGGAAAATGTATAAAGCAATAAGATTCACGAGCAAATAGAAATATTAAGCTAAGACACTTTAAGTCCCGATTAATAATGTTATTATTAACAATAAAAGTCTATTGCACCCCGTGTGGTGCCATATTGTGCTTCCATGACATAATATATTTTCCTCTAGAAGCAATACTTCTATGGGAGATTACCCCCATAATATCCCATGTAATGGAGCATATCATTTCATGTTAGAGTACAAGGAGTGTATAACTGTGTAAACACCAGTGTGCCTACGTATGAGATCAGAGGCACACAGAAGAACAGGATGGGCTCACATCAGTCTCTAGAAGGGGTGTAACTACAATAGGTGCAGGGGTTGCAATCACACCTGGGCCCTGGAGCTTAGGGGGCCCCAAAAGTCTCTTTGGCCTATATGAACAGACCAATAATATTAAACACTTTCAATAGTTGGGGGCCCCGTTGGAGCTTTTGCATTGGAGCCCATGAGCTTCAAGTTATGCCACTGGTCGCTAGGCTCTGTAGTATGGATCTGCATGTCTCCTATCTGTGATAATGTATGAGTTTAACCAAGGTGGACGAAACATGTTTAATGTAGGCTCCGCTGCTGGAATGAACATCTCTTGACATGATAGAATTGAAAGTTTTTATTAGCACTATGTGTTTCGAAACGGTGTCTTTTTCAAGTGTATTTTTCACTTGAAAAAGAAGCAAGTTCGGCGTCGAAATGCCTAGTGCTAATAAAAACCTTCAGCCTGTTTTAAATGTGTTTGTCCACCTTGGCCAATTTCACCTGACGGATGTCCTCCGCCAGCCACGAGACAGCAGCAGCTGGCATTCTATACTCATTCACCAGCTGTGTCTCACACAATCCCTCAAGTTGAGCACCACAGATTGTCTCTTTGTCCTCCTCTCTTAAGGTTTTACCCAATGTGTGTGCTCTATTCTCTATACAGCTCCACTTCTCAATGTATGAGTTTAGGAGCACGTCTACAGAAAATACAGAGTGTGTAGTCTCATGCTAGCAATGTGACTGAAGTAACCCAAAATGTCCTTCTACGCCATAAGAAGACACCAATAGTAGAAATAGCAAATGATGGATGGGGGCCCTCATAGGGATTTTGCATTGGGGCTCAAGAGTATTCAACTATGGTTTTCCATGCCCAAATACAATAAAACAACAATAATATTACTACTAATACAACTAATAATAATAATGCTTGTTGCCTAGGTTATTAGCCACCCAGCAGTCTCAGAGTGGCCAGTTACCTAACTAAGGAGCATCTGCTGCTTGCAAGTTTTATGCTCAAGAGCAGATGTCCCCAACCTTTCTTACCTTGAGAGACAAATTCAGTTCTGAGAGATTGCTGCAAGTCACATCCAGGACACCCCCACAACCACTGTAGTGACACCACAAGCCCTCATTACAGGTATAGTGACAGCCAAAACTTTCTCACAGAAAGCACACTGAGACTTTGTGACCCACCCCTCTTATATGCAGTATATCGAAAGCCAGAGGTTGCCACTTTACCCCCATGCAATATCATCAGATCAAGCACTCCCACCACACTATTGCATTCAGTTTCAAGCATACACTATCTTCTCACCCCCTGCAGCTAGTATTTGTGCAGGGATACTCACAAAAGTCACTATTTTATACCTGTTTGCTAGGCCTGGTGCTAATGCAGCTGGCAGACATCTGCAAGCCACACATTATGGGCCCAAGAGCCACATATGGCTCCCAAGCACAGGTTAAGGACACTGGCTCTAGAGCCTACTCATGCCATTAGGAAGCTGACTAGATCCCTAGATCCAGCCAGCTTCAGTCCACTTGTGATTCTCCCATGCTGCAAAGGCAAAACTGCCTCTCATACAACATGAGAGAGTGCATAGCTCAGACCATGCTGCTGGTCCGAATTGTCAATCTTCAGGAATGTTCTGCTTCTGACATCCAGGAAGCAGGTAGATAGAGGAATAGTTCGCTTCCGAAGAAACAACATGAGAAAACCCCTTTATAGCTACTAAAGGGAAAGGGGCTGATCTCCAATACCAGATACAACCCATGGACAAGAATGGTTCTGGTTCTAGAAGAAAGCAGATATATCTCTTACATTTTAAGCATCCATATGTATGTAGTATGTATACTACTTACTGTTAAAAAATTTTTCTATATTTGTATAGAAATGTTGTCACTAACCATTCATTGTTTCCATAATTCAAATGTAGTAGATGCAATTCTGTATATGCTTTTAATAGTTACATATAGTTACATAGTTTATAAGGCCGAAAAAAGACAAGCGTCCATCCAGTTCAGCCTATTTCTTGCGCACTGCAGCTATTCCGCAGCGTTGATCCAGGGGAAGGCAAAAAAAAAAAACATGCGGTATAGGCCAATTTACATCATTGAGGAAAAATTCACTTCCCGACACCAATCTGGCAGTCAGATTAAATCCCTGGATTAATTAACTATCACTAAGCATAAGATGTAATTTTATTGTTCTCAAGAAAGGCGTCCAGGCCTCTCTTGAACTATTTAAGTGAGTTGGATATCACCACTTCCTCTCCCAGAGAGTTCCAGAGTCTCACGGCTCTGACCGTAAAGAATCCCCTTCTATGCTGGTGCAGGAACCTCCTTTCTTCCAGACGCATAGTGTGCCCCCTCGTCTTTATCACCATCCTTGGTATAAACAGGTCATGGGAGAGATCTCTGTACTGCCCCCTGATGTATTTATACATGTTTATGAGGTCTCCCCTAAGCCTTCTCTTTTCCAACGTAAATAGGCCTAATTTTGACAACCTCTCTGGGTATTCTAGTCCCTCCATTCCCTTTATTGCCTTAGTCGCCCTCCTTTGTACCCTCTCTAGCTCCAATATGTCTTTCCTGAGCACCGGAGCCCAGAACTGTGCACAATATTCTAAGTGCGGCCTTACCAGCGCTTTATACAGAGGAAGAACAATGTTCTCATCATATGCCCCTATTCCTCTTCTGATGCATGCCATGACTCTATTTGCCTTCGCAGCTGCTGCCTGACACTGGGCACTCCAATTTAATTTGCTATTAACCAAGACGCCCAGGTCCTTCTCCATGTCAGATTTCCCCAATGGTTTCCCATTTAATATGTATGGGTGACTGCTGTTTTTCTTTCCCATGTGCATAACCTTATCGGCATTGAACCCCATTTGCCATTTTTTGGCCCAACTCCCCAATTTATCTAATGGAACAGAGAAACAGTGATCTTACTGAAGAAATTGACCACAGCCCTATATGATGTATTAGGAAAATGCTCCAAATCATTTATGCTGTTAATGCAAATTGATATAAGTTACAGCACCTAATGCAGAGAATATGCACTCACATCAGTCCACGTGACCTGTGTCAAATGGGAAGGACATTTTTTGGTGGATTATTTTGAGCTGCTGTAGAAATTATGAGAATCTGGCATACAAGGAGCTGTAGTTTATTATCGATGAGTTTCGAAATATAACACACTTCCTCCTCAAGATACAACCACATTTCTCCATCTTTTACATTGTATCAGTGCGCGGAAACCGGAATGCACTCAGGTGTAGTGTTGAGCATTCCGATACTGAAATATCGGGTATCGGCCGATATTCACTGTATCGGAATTCCGATACTTAATTCCGATACTTTTATAATATCGAATACCGGAATCGGAAGTTCCCATAATGCCTGCGCTCTGCAGTGTCTGTGAAGGATGACAAGCTGGATGGCAGCGCTCAGCTGCGATCCAGCTTGTCATCAGAATGCCATCCCAGCGTGGGAGAATTCTCCTGATTGTTTAAAAGCCGGCGGGCGGTAAAAAGCCGCCGGCTTTTAAACAATCACACAGCCCCATACTGCTTCCCCGCAGCCTCCCACCCCGATCCTCCGCTCCCCTCGCCACCTCCAATCCCAATCGTAAATTAGGACCGGGCGGGGAGCGCAGCACCAAGGAGCGAAGGACCCGGGCGGGGAAGCCGGCAGTGAAAAGACTTCACCGCCGGCTTTCCCGTTCTGTGCTGCGCTTTCCCGCCGGTTATTTCAAATGAACAGCTGAGGTATCAGGTGATGCCGATCAGCTGTTCATTTAAAGTAGCCGCAGTGCCCTCAGAGGGTTCATGTGAGTTCATGCTTGACTGCATGAACTCACATGAACTTTCCCACGGCCGCACAGGTCAGCCTCACCTCCCAGACCCGTCATGATTAGTGTGTGCGGGGTGTGTGTGTGCGGGGTGTGTGTGTGTGTGGGGTGTGTGTGCGGGGTGTGTGTGTGCGGGGTGTGTGTGTGTGCGGGGTGTGTGTGCGGGGTGTCTGTGCGTGCAGGCAGACATAGGCCGATGTGACACTACTACTCCCATCGGCCTATGTCTGTCCCCCATCCACTCGTGCCAGCAGGATCAGCTCGATGGGAGCAATAGTTCCCATCAGCCTGATCCTGCTATATAAATTGCCCTACTGTGTCCCCAATAAATGTTAGATACATGTCATTGGTGGCCAGTGGTTACCTAAAAGAAATTAGTTTATACATTACCTGTCCCCGCCGATCGCCACCTAAAATAAAGTAAAAAATAAAAAACTACACCTATACTCACCTAGACACCTAATTCCCCGAAGCCATCGATCTCCTGTAATAAAATATAAAATAATAAACCACAACCTTATCCTTACCCCTCCGTAGCAGTCCACGAGTGTCCCACGAAGATCTCCAGTTCAGAGCAGCCACATAGAATGTGACCGCTCTGAACCGCTGCCGCCGCTAGAATGACGGGGCCGTAAGGGTTCACCAGAGTTAAGGCAGCGCTGCTCCGGTTAGCTGCTTTACGGCACTGCTGTATCGTGAGAAATTCCCACGGTACAGCACTGCCGTAAAGGAGGTCTCCGGAGCTGCGCTGCCTGAATGCACTCCGGTAACCTCAGTCAGTGGCTCCCGCTGCCGGGAGCGGACGTGTTCCCGGCAGCGTGAGCTTACAGCAGCCATGCACAGCTGTCACCATCTCCAGATGTGACAGCTGTGCATGGGAGATCAGCGCAGGAACGTGGACAGGTAACTATTTTTTTTTAGTAAACTAAGAATTAAATAAAATGGTGTTTTATTTCAAATAAATTATTTTTTTCTGGGTGTAGTGTGTTTTTTCTTTTTAACACTTTGTAGGTTAGTAATGGGGGTGTCTTATAGACACCCATCATTACTAACCTGGGCTTCATGGCAGCTGGCGCTGACATGAACCCCACCACTATTACCCCCTGCCACCGCACCAGGGCAGCGTGGAAGAGCGAGGCTAAGTGCCAGAATTGGCGCATCCTATGGATGCGCCATTTCTGGGGCGGCTGACGGCTGGTGTTTCTAGCCTGGGAGGGGGCCAATATTCATGGCACCCTTCCTGAGCTATTAATATCAGCCCCCAGCTGTCTGCCTAGCCTTTGCTAGCTATTAAAATAGGGGGGACCCCACGTCATTTTTTTGGGGGGGTCCCCCATTTTAATAGCTAGTAAAGGCTAGGTATTCAGCTGGGGGCTGATATTAGTAGCCTGGGAAGCTCCGTGGGTTTTACCCCCTTCCCAGGCTTCAAACATCTGCCCCAGCCGTCTGCTTAACCTCCGCTAGAGACTAAAATTATGGGGGATCCCACGCCATTTTTTTTTTAAATAAATCCTTTATTTTAACACTAAATGACATTTGAGGACTTAATAAAGATGCAGTCCCTAAATTATTATTTATTTTTTAATAAATTTTTCCCAAAACTTTTGACGTGGGCTTCGCCATATTTTTGTATGCCAGCCAGGTACAGCATCCAGCTTCTATGAACGCGCCATTTTCCGGGGCGGCCGCGGACTGCAATTTTCAGCGGGGGGGGGGGGCAGAAAGCTTGGGCCTCCCTGCGCTGCAGATTCCATCCCCCAGCTGCCTAGTTGTACCTGGCTGGACACAAAAATAGGGAGAAGCCCCACGTTTTTTTTTTTTTAATTATTTCATGAAATTCATGGAATAATTAAGAAAAAAAGGGCTTCCCTATATTGTTGTGTCTGGCCAGGTACAAATAGGCAGCTGGTGGTTGGGGGCAGCCCGTTCCTGCCTGCTGTACCTGGCTGGACACAAATATAGTGTGAAGCCCCACGTCAATTTTTTTTAAATTATTTCAGGAAATTCATGAAATAATTAAAAAAAAATTATGTGGGGCTTCACCCTATATTTGTGTCCAGTCAGGTACAGCAGGCAGGAACGGGCTGCCCCCAACCACCAGCTGCCTATTTGTACCTAGCCGGACACAACAATATAGGGAAGCCCTTTTTTTCTTAATTATTCCATGAATTTCATGAAATAATTAAAAAAAAAAATGTGTGGCGCTTCGCCCTATTTTTGTGTCCAGCCAGGTACAACTAGGCAGCTGGGGGCTGGAATCTGCAGCGCAGGGAGACCCAAGCTTTCTGGGCCCCACCCGCTGCAAATTGCAGTCCGCAGCCGCCCCGGAAAATGGCGCGTTCATAGAAGCGCCATCTTCTGGCGCTGTACCCAACTCATCCAGGGCCCTGGTGCGGTGGCTCATTGGGTAATAAAGGGGTTAAGGCCAGCTTGGCATTATCAGCTGGCCCTAAGCCCGAAATTCATGGGGTCACGCCAATATTAGACATGACCGCCATGAATTTCTAGTAAAGTATTTAAAAAAAACACAAACACCCAGAAAAAAGTCCTTTAATTGAAATAAAGACACAATTCTTTATTGTTCTAAATTAAACCATACTTACAGTCACGCCCATTCCAGCTGAAGCCAACGATCTCCTGCAATAAAAGTAAAATAATAAAGCAACCTCATCCTTACCTTTCCATGGTTCCCAGGACAGCTTCAGCTCTGCTACATCGAGATGACAGGCTGGACCGCAGCAGAACGCTGCCATCCAGCCTGTCATCCCGCAGACACTGAGAAGCGCAGGCATGCTTGCGCTCCTCAGTGTCTCGCTGTGACGGTATCCAGATGAGCCGAGGTCATGTCCAATGAACTCAGCTCACCTCATGCACGTCACTGACAGCGTGGGAAAATTCTCCTGCACTCAGCGCTTCAGCGTGAGAATTCTCCCACGCTGTCAGTGACGTGCATGAGGTGCGCCGAGTTCATTGGACATGACCTCACCTCATGCACGTCACTGACAGCGTGGGAAAATTCTCACGCTGAAGCGCTGAGTGCAGGAGAATTCTCCCACGCTGTCAGTGACGTACATGAGGTGAGCCGAGTTCATTGTCGGCTCATCTGGATGCCGTCACAGCCAGACACTGAGGAGTGGAAGTATGCCTGCGCTTCTCAGTGTCTGCGGGATGACAGGCTGGATGGCAGCGTTCTGCTGCGGTCCAGCCTGTCATCTCGATGTAGCAGAGCTGGAGCCGTCGTGGGAGCCATGGAAAGGTAAGGATGAGGTTGCTTTATTATTTTTCTTTTATTGCAGGAGATCGTTGGCTTCAGCTGGAATGGGCGTGATGGTAAGTATGGTTTAATTTAGAACAATAAAGAATTGTGTGTTTATTTCAATTAAAGGACTTTTTTCTGGGTGTTTGTGTTTTTTTTAAATACTTTACTAGAAATTCATGGTGGTCATGTCTAATATTGGCGTGACCCCATGAATTTCGGGCTTAGGGCCAGCTGATAATGCCAAGCTGGCCTTAACCCCTTTATTACCCAGTGAGCCACCGCACCAGGGCCCTGGATGAGTTGGGTACAGCGCCAGAAGATGGCGCTTCTATGAACGCGCCATTTTCCGGGGCGGCTGCGGACTGCAATTTGCAGCGGGTGGGGCCCAGAAAGCTTGGGCCTCCCTGCGCTGCAGATTCCAGCCCCCAGCTGCCTAGTTGTACCTGGCTGGACACAAAAATAGGGCGAAGCTCCACGTTTTTTTTTTTTTAATTCATGAAATTCATGGAATAATTAAGAAAAAAAGGGCTTCCCTATATTGTTGTGTCCGGCTAGGTACAAATAGGCAGCTGGTGGTTGGGGGCAGCCCGTTCCTGCCTGCTGTACCTGACTGGACACAAATATAGGGCGAAGCCCCACATCAATTTTTTTTAATTATTTCATGAATTTCCTGAAATGATTAAAAAAAAAAAATACGTGAAGCTTCTCCCTATTTTTGTGTCCAGCCAGGTACAACTAGGCAGCTGGGGGATGGAATCTGCAGCGCAGGGAGGCCCAAGCTTTCTGCCCCCCCCCCCCCCCGCTGAAAATTGCAGTCCGCAGCCACCCCGGAAAATGGCGCGTTCATAGAAGCTGGATGCTGTACCTGGCTGGCATACAAAAATATGGCGAAGCCCACGTCAAAAGTTTTGGGAAAAATTAATTAAAAAATAAATAATAATTTAGGGACTGCATCTTTATTAACTCCTCAAATGTCATTTAGTGTTAAAATAAAGGATTTATTTTAAAAAAAATTGACGTGGGGCTTCGCCCTATATTTGTGTCCAGCCAGGTACAGCAGGCAGGAACAGGCTGCCCCCAACCACCAGCTGCCTATTTGTACCTAGCCGGACACAACAATATAGGGAAGCCCCTTTTTTCTTAATTATTCCATGAATTTCATGAAATAATTAAAAAAAAACATGCTTGGGGCTTCGCCCTATTTTTGTGCCCAGCCAGATACAACTATGCAGCTGGGGGCTGGAATCCGCAGCGCAGGGAGACCCAAGCTTTCTGGGCCACCCCCGCTGCAAATTGCAGTCCGCAGCCGCCCCAGAAAATGGCGCGTTCATTGAAGCGCCATCTTCTGGCGCTGTACCCAACTCATCCAGGGCCCTGGTGCGGTGGCTCACTGGGTAATAAAGGGGTTAAGGCCAGCTTGGTATTATCAGCTGGCCCTAAGCCCAAAATTCATGGGGTCACGCCAATATTAGACATGACCACCATGAATTTCTAGTAAAGTATTTAAAAAAACACAACACCCAGAAAAAAGTCCTTTAATTGAAATAAACACACAATTCTTTATTGTTCTAAATTAAACCATACTTACCATCACGCCCATTCCAGCTGAAGCCAACGATCTCCTGCAATAAAAGAAAAATAATAAAGCAACATCATCCTTACCTTTCCATGGCTCCCACGACAGCTTCAGCTCTGCTACATCGAGATGACAGGCTGGACCGCAGCAGAACGCTGCCATCCATCCTGTCATCCCGCAGACACTGAGAAGCGCAGGCATGCTTGTGCTCCTCAATGTCTGGCTGTGACGGCATAAAGATGAGCCGAGGTCATGTCCAATGAACTCAGCTCACCTCATGTACGTCACTGACAGCGTGGGAAAATTCTCCTGCACTCAGCACTTCAGCGTGAGAATTTTCCCACACTGTCAGTGACGTGCATGAGGTGAGCTGAGTTCATTGGACATGACCTCACCTCATGTATGTCACTGACAGCGTGGGAGAATTCTCACGCTGAAGCGCTGAGTGCAGGAGAACTTTCCCACGCTGTCAGTGACGTGCATGAGGTGAGCTGAGTTCATTGGACATGAACTCGGCTCATCTGGATGACGTCACAGAGAGACACTGGGGAGCGCAAGCATGCCTGCGCTTCTCAGTGTCTGCGGGATGACAGGCTGGATGGCAGCTTTCTGCTGCGGTCCAGCCTGTCATCTCGATGTAGCAGAGCTGGAGCTGTCCTGGGAACCATCGAAAGGTAAGGATGAGGTTGCTTTATTATTTTTCTTTTATTGCAGGAGATCGTTGGCTTCAGCTGGAATGGGCGTGATGGTAAGTATGGTTTAATTTAGAACAATAAAGAATTGTGTCTTTATTTCAATTAAAGGACTTTACTCTGGGTGTTTGTGTTTTCTTTTAACTTTGACTATGGGGTTAGTAATGGGGGTGTCTTATAGACGCCTCTCCATTACTAACCTGGGCTTGATGTCAGCTGACATTATAAGCTGACATCAACCCCAACCCTATTACCCCCTGCCACCGCACCAGGGCAGCGTGGAAGAGCGAGGCTAAGTGCCAGAATTGGCGCATCCTATGGATGCGCCATTTCTGGGGCGGCTGACGGCTGGTGTTTCTAGCCTGGGAGGGGGCCAATATTCATGGCACCCTTCCTGGGCTATTAATATCAGCCCCCAGCTGTCTGCCTAGCCTGTGCTAGCTATTAAATTAGGGGGGACCCCACGTTATTTTTTTGGGGGGGTTCCCCCATTTTAATAGCTAGTAAAGGCTAGGTATTCAGCTGGGGGCTGATATTAGTAGCCTGGGAAGCTCCGTGGGTATTACCCCCTTCCCAGGCTTCAAACATTTGCCCCAGCTGTCTGCTTAACCTCCGCTAGAGCCTAAAATTAAGGGGAACCCCACGCCAATTTTTTTTTAAATAAATCCTTTATTTTAACACTAAATGACAAGTACAGTAATCAACACTGTCACTGTACTTCATATATATGTGACTGACATGTTTCTATCTATCTAATCTATGTGTGATTCTCTATTCTTTCTGTTCTAAATTGTCGGGTACAGATGCTGAATTGCCGGCCGGCTTTCTTAAAGAGACGGTGCATGAAAACACTATTATTTTTTTAAATAAATCCTTTACACTAAATGACAAGTACAGTAAGCAACACTGTCACTGTACTTCATATATATGTGACTGACATGTTTCTATCTATCTAATCTATGTGTGATTCTCTATTCTGTCTGTTATAAATTGTCGGGTACCGCTGCTGAATTGCCGGCCGGCTTTTTTAAAGAGACGGTGCACGAAAACACTAATATTTTTTTTAATAAATCCTTTACACTAAATGACAAGTACAGTAAGCAACACTGTCACTGTACTTCATATATATGTGACTGACATGTTTCTATCTATCTAATCTATGTGTGATGCTCTATTCTTTCTGTTGTAAATTGTCGGGTACCGGTGTATGCCGCTGATGAATTGCCGGCTTTTCATGTCATTCTACATTATTCTTAGTTGTTTTACTTCATGTAGAATTAACCTACAAGGAAAGAAAGGGTTTATTTTCATTCCGATATTTGTGTCCCATTGACTTGCATTGGTTTCCGGTATCGGAATCGGCGATATCCGATACTTTTTGGGTATCGGCCCGATCCAATCCGATACGATATTTCCTGATATCGGAAGGTATCGCTCAACACTACTCAGGTGTCATACGAGCACAGTCCAATGTTTTCAATGCACTCATTGACTTGCATGGCCAAGTAAGATACAAATATCGGATCAAACTTGGGCATGCAACGATTTTTTTCCTCAAACAGTCTCTGTCCGAGCAAAATATCGGACATGTACATGGCCCCATTCACTAGCATTGGTCCATGTGCGATTCAATATTTTGTCGGAACGCACTTGGACCTTAAATACGCTCATCTGCACCTGACCTTAATGTGTGTGTGCAGTTTCTCAATTTTGTGGCTCTCAATCTATTAGCCAGTAGAATGCAACACGCAAATTACTCCCTAATGATTGTTCCTAGTTCTATAACAGTGAACTTGTCAAGTTCATTCTCATCAAGTATACTACTTTTATTGACAGGTGAATTACAAATTGAGACATGAATTGACAAAATTTCAATTAGATGTTCATGTCTAGTGTTAGCTTTGCCTATTTTACAAAGCACCAACAGGAGTTCACCTTCTGCACATGCAAAAAACACTTTGTTCTTCACCTCGAGTTCTCACAGCACAATATGAAGTTTTGATTGAAACATGTCATCTGTCTCCTAATTGACAGTTGCCTGAACTTTGAAAAAAAAATCTTTGAGTATAAATATTTAATGGAATAAATTTAGTTTGTGCTCAATCACTTGATTTACGATGGCTGCAATATATGTTTTTAATAAGCAGGTCTTAACTCATATTCTGGTTTTAAATATCAGGTTCCAAGCATAAAGGGCATGAATTAAGTCAGTTGAGGTTCTTTTATAATGCTTTCCTAATGCCTTCAATTGCAGAGTAAATGGTGAACATTTTCCAAAAGTGAACACATGTTGGCACATCATGTAATGTCATATAAAGTGCCTAGGCTGATATTTTTCAGATGTTACATTTGATGTCAGGGTCTGAAAAATAGAATTAAATGGAGTGAAGGCACCTGGTTTAGAATTAAAATATATTAAAACAACCGAGAAGTGGCCAGAAGCTTCCTACAGAAGACATCTATGAAGAAACAACCAAAGAAGTTAAATTTTCTTGTATTCTGATTAGATGTTAAAACATCCCAAAATTTGGTAAGTCCACTACCTGAGCAAAATCTAGAATTCGCAGGAAGGGAAGCCACAGTGAACCAGGAGAAATGATGGCCATTTAGCTATGCATAAAAATTAATATTGTTATGGTTAATATTTTATATCTAGCTTCTATCTGGATTCATTATTTATTTAGGAAAACAATTTATATTTTTGCTATGTCTGAAGCCTCTGCTTAAAACTTGCATCATGGAATGTCTGACTAAGATACTGGTTTCCTGTGAATTCCCTGACAAGAAGGTTTTACGTTGGGTCAAGGGAAGTGTGTTATCACTGATTGTCTATTTTGGTTTCCTGTTCAGTTGTATGTAAGAATTGTAGTTCCATTTTTGTCTACCTAATAAATGTGGTGAGTCTTAGTTGCCACACAGAAGACTCTACCTGCTGACATGTATTTTGTCTCACTCCCTTCATCAATGAAGTATTTTAATTTGAATCTCACAGGCAATCTGAAGACCTTTTGCTGTCTATTCCAAAGTTCTCCCTAATAACAAAGAGGGTCTCGATAAGAGTACATGGTGCCGAAACCCGGGATTGTCACAACCGGACCTCCTCTGGACCCGCCAACAAGGATCTCTCCGGGAATCACTGAATAAATCAGCGGTAAGTAATCCCTTGTATTACTAATAATTCAGTGCTACCTAGAGGGCTCCAAGACGGGTAATTAGTGGTCCTAACAAGACAATCATTTTTGAACCCTTGCCAGTGATTGAATTTGTTGTCTTATATGTTTCAATGTGTTGTTAGATATATAATTGATGATTGAATGACGGTTGAATGATAATTGAATGACGTGACGAGTAACCAACCTTGCCCAGCGTGTCGGGATTAGGCACCTTCCCAGTTCTCCTGTATATTTCAGGAGTCAGAGGATTGTTTTATGTTGTTTGTTTTGTCTACGTCATAAATGTCTGGTATGATATTGTAAACTATGAGGATCCTTGAATGTGGGACTGAATGATTTTTGATTGACCAATAAGGCACTACGGTCTCTGCTTGATAAGGGATCCCATTAGGTGTGGTCCTTCACATGTGGTGGAGAGGAAAATCAGTCCGTAAGAGGATCAGGGAAGTGTGATTGCCTATAACAGAGGAATCCTTCACGGTAAGGTAGTACTCTGAGGGTATTAAATTCCCCTGTAAATTGATAAGGGCACCCACAAGAAAGGGGTAACTGAATGCAGTTTTTAGCCTGAATACAGCAGGGGGATTAATATCAGCGATTGTGCAGTGTGCATTGAGTGACTGACGTATTGTTAAGTCATTTTTGATGAATCAGAATCGTTGTCCTCAGTGTCTGTGTTCTGTTTTGTGTAAGCTCAAGAGAGGGAAAATCATAGTAGCTGAAGTTCTTGCGAAGCCTGTATACCCAGACCGGGAAACATATAGTATAAAAAGTAACACTTATTGCAGGTATAATTGTCACGCAGTGCCTTTACAAGGTGTAGAAGGAAAACCTTTGAACTGGGTAGTAAAAATACACCACTACGCCCCCACCTGGGTGACTTCCTTTTTTGGTCCTGGAACTAACCCAGTTGATAGAGAAACTGCAAAGGCAACTATTTACTAATTGCAGATTACCTCAGGAAATGTTATATGATCATGCAGAAATAATTGGAATAGTAGGTGGAGCAGTAGGCTTAGTATTGTTATTTGTTTGGTTGTGTGTAAGAATCTCCCTAGCTCACAGGGCTGGAAGATCGGTGTTATTACTTCCTTAAAGATCTGTCTTCCGAGGCTCAGAGGGGACTGGGACAGGATCACATCCATCTTTCGAGGATCAGAGGAGACTGGGACGGGATCAAATTTAGAGTCTGAGAGGCTCTAGGTGTGCTGAAGAGAGTTCTACGGTAACTCTGGCACAGTGATTGCAGTCATGGGGACTGGCAACAGTAAGGAATTGACTAAAATAAAGGGCATGGCCCCAGTTCCAGCATGTGAGATAGTGAAGAGACTGAAAGGGAAAGAAGCAGTAGAGGGATGTGAAATAATATTGAGGAAATTTGGTATGGGAAAGGGGGGAAATCTGGAAGAGAAGGAATGGGAGAAATATATCTGCAATTGGGAAGGACGGTTGAAAGATAAAAACAAACTAGAGCAGGCTAGGATGTGGTTAGAAGTAGCAAAATGTCTCTCAATGAGTGAACATAAATCAGAGGAACCCAGGCATGGAACTGTCTATGTAATCTATGATAGTTTGAAAAACTCTCAGACCCCTGAAGTCTCAGTACCTGATGTAAATTCTGTACCCCCCTTCAGCACCCCCGCCTTACGCTGGGTCAATGGGATGGACTTGCAGACATTGTTGTCATCAGAATCCCCCTGGGGTTAATTGTTGCAGGTCCTGTGGGTCTCCACATCCAGGGACAACACCCAGGGTGCCTCTGTTCCCTATGAGGACCACTAGTCATGTACAGTTTCAACCTCCTAGGATGGTTGATAATGTTCAGGTACGAGATCACCCCAAGTATGGCCAATAGAAACATATCGGCCTTGGTCCCCAAGTGAACTTATTGCCCTCACTACACAGTTCCCAGATCCCGAAAAAAAATGTTAACATTTAGAATGCACCTCCAGGGTGTTAAGGAGGCATATCAGGCCACATGGGATGATCTAGCTTCTGTCATTTTGCAGAAAGGCAGTGACCCCTTACTTATGACAAGTTTTTTTACTTTGTACTGCCACAAACAGGCTGGACATGCATTTGGTGTTCTTACCCAAGAGCATGGTGGTAGGCAGCGCCCTCTAGGGTATTACTCTGTAACCCTAGATCCAGTCATTATGGTGTCTCCTACTTGTGTTAGAGCTGTGGCAGCTGCTTCAGAACTTGTTAAAAAGACAGAGGACATAGTGTTAGGAAACCCCCTCACACTTCAAGTTCCTTATGCTGTATCTGAAATACTTCAACAGGCTCAGACCCGCCACCTCTCAGCATCAAGGTTGAAAAAATATGAAGTCTCACTCCTTACACCTCCCCATATAACTATCAAACTCTGTAATGTTCTAAATCCAGCTACACTACTTCCAGTGGATTTAGAAAAGGGAGAAAAGTATCAGGATGGGGAAGAGGGATGGACCATGAGCCAAGACATGAGCCAAGACCTGCCCCTGTTTTTCAAATTAGCAGATGAGGAAGCTCAGTTTGATATGGCACATGAACATGATTGTCAGGCATTGATGGTAGCTGAAATAAAAGGCTTGGCAAATATTACTGATGTACCACTCACTAACCCCTCTGCTGAGTATTTTGTAGATTGTTCCAGAGCTTGGGACAGTGAACAAGGATGATTCATCACCGGGTATCCAGTAGTCCACAATGGTGAGGCAGTAATACAACAACCACTCCCCTCCAGCTGCTCTGCGCCAGAGGCGGAACTTAAAGCACTCGCTGCAGCATGTAATCTGGGAAAAGGTAAAGAAATTAATGTATTTTCTGACTTGCAATATGCTTATGCTGTTGCACATGACTTTGGCGCCATTTGGCGAAGCCGTAATTTCTTGACCTCTGCTGCCAAACCTATAAGGAATGCACAAGCGATAGAGCAGCTACTCACAGCACTCACCCTTCCCCGAAGGGCAGCCATAGTCAAAGTGTCAGCACACACTCGGGAACAAGCTCCCCTTGCAGTAGGGAATGCTGTGGCCGACCAGGCGGCTAAGGAAGCAGCACGACTACCACTGACAGAGATACTGGCTATAGCAGGTGCAGGAACCCCAGGAGACTCAGAGTCAGGGAGTGCAGCAAGCCCCCTTTCAAATAAGGAGACATCCCCTGCACCGGCCCCAGTGGCCGTGGACCTCGAACTGCTGCAGGTCTTCCAGACCCAGGCTCCCCCCCCCACGAGCAGAATGCATGGGTCAAAGCAGGCGCCGTACAGTCAGTGTCAGGGGTATGGCAGGTAAACAAATGTATTGGCCTTCCACGCTGCCTGTTCCCCATGATGGCTGCCCTTGCACATTCTCCGGTGCATAACTCAAAGGGTGTTATGTGTGCAGGGGGTGCTACAAAACTGGTGTGTCCCAGGGTTCCCAAATACAGCTGCAAAGTATGTTCAAGAATGTCTAGTTTGTGCAAAACATAACCCTGGTAGGCCTATTCGAGTCCCACAGAAATGCACACCAAAACCAGATTACCCATTTCAGAGACTGCAGGTGGACTACATACAGCTACCTAAAGTGGGTAATTATGAATACGCCCTGGCATGCATTGACCTTTTCTCTGGGTGGCCAGAAGCTTGGGCGGTGACTAAGCAAATACAACAACTACTGCTAAAAAATTGATCAGTGAGGTGGTTTGTAGATATGGGGTGCCCGAAACTATAGAAAGTGACAGAGGAACCCATTTTACTGGGGAACTATTGAAACAAATCATGGTCACTCTTGGGATAGAACAGGCTTTCCATGTTCCCTATCACCCACAAAGTAGTGGGAATGTGGAACGCCTCAATGGTACCTTGAAACTAAAAATCCAAAAGTGCATGGAAGAAACACACTTGTCCTGGGTAGATTGTTTGCCTATAGCATTGTATTCAGTGAGGACTGCCCCAAGGGAGAGGGAGAAGCTGTACCCATATGAAATACTGTTTGGTAGTGTCCCTAAGACAGGGCTATATTTCCCACAGCAGCTGCAGGCCTCCTATGGTTCTCTCACTGAATATGTTCTGGAGTTGCATAAACATTTGACTGTTACTCATTATCGTATTCTTTCCTCTATCCCAGACCCCAATTGCCTCAGTGGCACTCACATTTTGGTACCAGGAGACTGGGTCGTGGTAAAGAGACATATCAGGAGACCACCGGAGCCCAGATACAGTGAACCATTTCAAGTGATGTTAACCACTGCCACTTCTGTCAAGCTTCAAGGCAAGGACACTTGGATCCACGCCAGCCATTGTAAAAAGGTCTTGAACCCCAGCAGCAGCAAAGATGATGACCCTGTTTGTTTGGACTATGGTGATAGCAACAGTACCCCTTGCCCTAACTCTCCATGAAGTACTTAAAGAGAACTGGGATAACAAACTGATAAAGTATCACCAAGTCTTACTCCAAGACATGAACTCTAATGACCGTCCTAAGAACTGTTGGATATACACCCATAGTCCAATATCCTCCAATACTATGCCTAATTTAGCCATTCCAGTGACTTTGAAAGAAATGTTTTACTTAAGTGACTACACTTTTCCTATTAGCCTAAGAACAACAAAAAAAAGAAGGCTGTAGATATAACTGTAGCTGCTTGGGTGACTGAGCCATGATTGTTGTTTAAAAGGAGTGGTCTGCCTCTAAGTCAGACTGAAATGCCTTGGGCAACCAGTCATGTCGACCTATCCTGTTATCCGAACTTTACCTCTTGCAGCTGTATTTAAATAAAATCCAGAGGGTTTCCTTTCTTTTCAGCTGACTATTCAGAGTGTAATGGATCTGCTACCACTACTACGCAGTGTATAGCGGTTGATACCACTCTCAATCTTAAACTTTATTGTGTAAATGTCACCTTGCAAAATCTAATATCAGGTTTTACCTCAAATGACACTCAGTATCAGGAAAAATTATGGAAAAATTAAGCACCACCTTGTTATCTAAATGGATTCATAGTCTGTTCAACAACACTGTTGTTGGAGCACCAGAGAGTTTATATATTGTATGTGGACATCTGACTTACAAGTGGTTACCCAACAATTTCACAGGAGTTTGCACACTGGCCTTTCTGACACCTTCTACTTTTATAGTACCACACACAAGAGTAGATATTAAAGCAATCCCTCTACACACACTGTACAGACGAGCTGCAGATGACAAGCCCAGACCAAATGGTAAACCACATCTTGTAGAAATGGGGGTGGCTAACAAATTTTTTAGTGTCTTATTCATTTACCCATTCATAATGCAAATGTGGGATAAGTTGGTAGAAGCGACTGATTATTTAGATGACCAGATCTTCCAGATTCTTGACGTTCTCAATACATCTAATATTGTACAGAAACAACTAATTGAAGTTACTAACCAACACACCATAGTGCTAGATTACTTGACTGCTAGAGAGAGCGGGATGTGTCAGATAATAGGCCCTACTGGTTGCCACTACATAGACCCTGCAGGAAATTTCCAGGTAAAGACCAAGATAGAGATAGTTAGAGAAATGAGGGATGCGTGGCTCCAAGAACATCATGTCAACAAAGATTCCTGGTGGAGCGACACTTTCTCATTTCTTAATCCTGTCAATTGGTTCAAGGGTATAGGTGGATGGATAATGGGCATCCTACAATGTATTCTACAAATAGGATTTTTGATATTACTAGAGTATATATTTGCCAGGATTAGTATATTTGCTATTAAGAGACTATGCAAGAAAACACGCAAGATTAAGCATCACAGGCCTGCAAAATATAATACTACTTCTCCTATAAACATATATGATGAGATTTACAAGCAAGATATTTGTTGGTGAATGGGATTCGTCCCCTCCAGGCTTTTATAGCATGGGGAAGTAGCTGATGAATAAATTGTTTTGCAAAATAATAAAAAAGGAGGAGTTGTTATGGTCAATATTTTATATCTAGCTTCTATCTAGATTCATTATTTATTTAGAAAAACTATTTATATTTTTGCTATGTCTGAAGCCTCTGCTTAAAACTTGCATCATGGAATGTCTAACTAAGATACTGGTTTCCTGTGAATTCCCTGACAAGAAGGTTTTACGTTGGGCCAAGGGAAGTGTGTTATCACTGATTGTCTATTTCAGTTTCCTGTTCAGTTGTATGTAAGAATTGTAGCTCCATTTTTGTCTAGCTAATAAATGTGGTGAGTCTTAGTTGCCACACAGAAGACTCTACCTGCTGACAATGCATGTCGCATGTATTTTGTCTCACTCCCTTCATCAATGAAGTATTTTAATTTGAATCTCACTGGCAATGTGAAGACCCTTTGCTGTCTATTCCAAAGTTCTCCCTAATAACAAAGAGGGTCTCCATAACAGTACGTATGGTACAGACCAAAAGTTTGGACACACCTTCTCATTTCTCGATTCTCGATTGGGTTCAGGTCGGCTGACTGTGGAGGCCAGGTCATCTGGCGTAGCACCCCATCACTCTCCTTGGTCAAATAGCCCTTACACAGCCTGGAGGTGTGTTTGGGGTCATTGCTCTGTTGAAAAATAAATGATGATCCAACTAAACGCAAACTGGATGGAATAGCATGCCGCTGCAAGATGCTGTGGTAGCCATGCTGGTTCAGTATGCCTTCAATTTTGAATAAATCCCCAACAGTGTCACCAGCAAAGCCCCCCCACACCATCACGCCTCCTACTCCATGCTTCACGGTGGGAACCAGGCATGTAGAGTCCATCTGTTCACCTTTTCTGCGTCGCACAAAGACACGGTGGTTGGAACCAAAGATCTCAAATTTGGACTCATCAGACAAATGCACAGATTTCCACTGGTCTAATGTACATTCCTTGTGTTCTTTAGCCCAAACAAGTCTCTTCTGCTTGTTGCCTGTCCTTAGCAGTGGTTTCCTAGCAGCTATTTTACCATGAAGGCCTGCTGCACAAAGTCTCCTCTTAACAGTTGTTGAAGAGATGTGTCTGCTGCTTGAACTCTGTGTGGCATTGACCTGGTTTCTAATCTGAGCTGCTGTTAACCTGCGATTTCTGAGGCTGGTGACTCGGATAAACTTATCCTCAGAAGCAGAGGTGACTCTTGGTCTTCCTTTCCTGGGGCGGTCCTCATGTGAGCCAGTTTCTTTGTAGCACTTGATGGTTTTTGCAACTGCACTTGGGGACACTTTCAAAGTTGGCTCATTTTTCAGACTGACTGACCTTCATTTCTTAAAGTAATGATGGCCACTCGTTTTTCTTTACTTAGCTGCTTTTTTCTTGCCATAATACAAATTCTAACAGTCTATTCAGTAGGACTATCAGCTGTGTATCCACCAGACTTCTGCACAACACAACTGATGGTCCCAACCCCATTTATAAGGCAAGAAATCCCACTTATTAAACCTGACAGGGCACACCTGTGAAGTGAAAACCATTTCCGGTGACTACCTCTTGAAGCTCATCAAGAGAATGCCAAGAGTGTGCAAAGCAGTCATCAAAGCAAAAGGTGGCTACTTTGAAGAACCTAGAATATAAGACATATTTTCAGTTGTTTCACACTATTTTGTTAAGTATATAATTCCGCATGTGTTAATTCATAGTTTTGATGCCTTCAGTGTGAATGTACAATTTTCAAAGTCATGAAAATACAGAAAAATCTTTAAATGAGAAGGTGTGTCCAAACTTTTGGTCTGTACTGTATATAATAAAAATAAAAAAACACACACATAAAAAGAACATGAAAAACACATTTAGGAAAAATTCCCCCAAAATTATAAATACGCATCTAATAGCAAAATTAAATAAATGGACAGGGGCAAGTTGCTAAGCATCTCAATTTTATAAGTATAGTGTATATAGCAGTAATGCAGTTCTGGTAGAGTAGGTTCCCATTAACAGATGGACCAATACAATTTTAGCAACTTATGTGCAAAATACCAAATTTTTACATTTGTAGTTTATATATGACTAATGTATCTCAAAATACTTGTATTCAATTTTCACATACACCATAGCGCTCTCAGAGTGCAGTTATATATGTTTATGTGCACAGTACATTTAAAGAGAACCTGTCATCATGAAATGCAGTTTAATCTGCAGGCACCAAGCTATAGAGCAGAAGGAGCTGAGTAGAAAGATATATATTTTTCTAAGAAAAGATTCAGTATTATCCGTGATTTCATCATTTAAATCTCTGCTGTTTCTAGGCTTTTTGGTCCCGTGGCATTACTTGTCATTGTAATCCTGCCTCTGCTGATAAGGAGCCTGCAGAAAACTCTTCCTGAAAGGAAAGGAAGTATGAGTGTAAAATAACCCCAGCGGCCAGTGTTAAAATGACAAGATTACTAATTTTGTCTTTTAATAAAGGACATGATATGAAAAAATGGCCGACATTTTTTAAAGAACACATGGATCACAAAATCCTGATTTAAACAATGTCATTTTATGATGATATCTTTCGTTTAGACTATTAAAACTCTTTAGAATAAAGAACAGTTATTTTATTGCCTCATGTTGACAATTTGTGGACCACAGCATTTAATATTTGCCATAATTAAAGGGGCTGGCCAATTTCAAAATATCCATGTCATTGGCAATAATGTGAAAAGTTATGTAACTTAAAGAAGACCTTTCACTAATGTTTTATGTTGAACTGCACACATGATGTTTTAGTGGATACAGATTGTCTCTTCATCGTGGAGACATTAGCAATCAAAGTATCTGGCACTTAATGTTTTCACTTGCGGCATGTACTTTTTCCCTCTTTGTGATGGTAACCAATCATAAGCAAGCAGCAACACTCAAAGGAAAGAAGAACACACCCCACTATAGCTTAAAGCAGTTTGTGAGTTGTAATGATACAGTTCTGATCTGCTGGTCTAACATGATTACAAAGCACAAATGACTAATACCTTTCAGATAAGGAGGAGAGGAGCAGTACAGCTGAGTTTAGCTATGTCATATTACAAAGCCTTCTATCTGCTCTCTTCCTCCCCTAGCATAATCACCTCTATTGGACTGCCCCTCCATCCACAATGTCTGTCCAGAAATGTAAAAAGGAAGGAGAACTACTGAATGTCTAGTCCAGAATAAAGAACATGATTCAATATATTTATAAAAGACCTTTATTAAAGAAAATGGTCAAAATAGTGGTGTGACAAACACATGGAGAGTCGCCATCCCTAAAATAGTATCACCAAACGATATAAATCGAAAATGACTATGGTAAACATATTAATACTCCACTAGCAAATATGAATGAAGCCTATTGCTGCTATAAAAAAGTCAATACATGGTTTTACTAATCACCTAGAAAGTATCAATACAGATAGCAAAAAAGCAGAAAACACCAAAAACATATGATAGGAACCAGGTCAATGTATCATTCATTATACTGTATAATTAGTACTGGAATCATATGTGGTGCATAATTAATGTAGCAGCAAAAAAATATATATGTAAGAGAAACATGAACATCATACCTGCTAGTGGGATATAGGAGAAGGGATGTGCGGCTGACCCCGATGCGCTGCTCGGACGTGGGCGTTCTTCGTCAGGGGGTGTATTGGGCTTTGAAACCAGGGAGGTTAAAAAGGAAGGATGGCCAATCAGCTGGGCTAGAAAGAATTACCGTAAACCGGAAGTAAGGAATGCCCGCCCACAGTACACACGTGACACATCCAGCATGCACTGTAATCTAAGGTCCTGTATTGTGATCCGCTCGACATGATTGCGCATGCGCCGCCAGGAGGCACCAGGACCTGCGGGCCACCGCGTCATGTGACCGACAGGGTCAGGTCATATGACCCGAGCCGCCGGGGACATAGAGACGCAGGCGACCGCAGGAACAAGGAGCGCAGACGGGGCAGGCGCAGCGGGCGGACCACAGACCATATACGAGTTTATATAGAAATAATAAGGTGTAATATTATCCAGCCATACTGGACATTAAGACATATATAGGGGGCATAATCCATACAATAAAATGGCTAAAAAAGGGAGATAAGTGTGCGGATGTGTTGTGTAGAGTGACATAAAAGATCAACAATTGAGAAACATTTATGAATAAACATATATACATACTAGTACATGTGTGCAAATACATATGCATGAAGAATAATGAATAGTAAATGAATGATAGATAATAGAAGTATAAAAAATGAAGGATGATAAATAAAAATAAAAATTAGAAAATTTGAGAAAAATAAATAATAAATAATAAATAAAATAAAAATAATAAAAATGAATAAAAAGTAAATAGTAAAAAATATATGTAAATAATAATAAGTCAATAATAAATAATGAATAAAGAATAATGATAAACAATTAATGCCTAAAGATATATGTATACACCCAATATAATAAATAAATAAGTGATAAATAGAATGAGTGATGTCAGAAGACATATGTTGAAGAAAGATGGAAAGTAGTGTGTGTATAAATAAATGACAAAAGTGTTATTATGACAACCATGTTGATATAATAATGAAAGTAATAGTGATAACAATGATATACAGATCAGTAATACAATATATAAAGTGTGATAGTGAAAAGTGAAAAAATACAGTACAAATATAATAATGTAAATAATAATAATAATAAATTATAAATAAATAAAAAATGAAAAATAAAAAATAAAAATTAAAAAATAAAAAATAATAATAAATAAAAAATAAAAAATAATAATAAATAAATAATAATAAATAGCAATAAAGAAGGACAAATAAATATACATGCACATACATACATAAGTATACACACACGTATATACACAAATACAAATACAATTTTTTTTTTTTTTTTTTAATTTTTAAGGGGTCCTTCTACTTGCAGCTCCAGGGGACTGCGATGGGTGCATCCTTTGCCCCATCCTATGCTAACTTGTTCCTGGGGCTGTGGGAGAGGGACCTTTTCCTGTCCGATCAACGTTCATCTATGGACCGCGTTCTTTTTTGGACGCGGTACATAGATGATATCTTCTTGATCTGGCAGGGGTCTGATCATGAATTACGGGACTTCATAAACACCTTAAAACAGAATTCATACAACATTCATCTTACATACCATTTTGATAAACAATCTATTGAATTTCTGGATGTGAAAATCAGTAAAGACCATTCTGATTGCCTGCAGACGGATTTATTCCGTAAATCTACTTCAGTAAATTCTCTTTTATTGGCTTCCTCGTCTCATCCACCATCCATGATCAGATCTATACCTACAGGTCAATTTTTAATATTGCGACGTATATGTTCTAATGATGTTGATTTTGAAAGACAAGCTAATGATCTTAAAAACAGGTTTCTAGAACGAGGATATAGTCGTCGTTCGGTTAAAAGAGCATACAATAGAGCCAGACATATGTCAAGACATATGGCTCTATACTCCCGACGAACATCAACGTAGGACCATCATGTCAGATTCATTACACAATATCATGGCCAAGCTAACCTAATGCGTCACTTTTTGAGCAAATCATGGCCAATCCTCCTGTCTGATCCAATCCTCGCTAAGTACCTGGATTCTAGACCTAACATTACCTTCAGGAGATCGCGTAACTTACGAGACTATTTGGTAAAAAGTCACTACACTAACATAGACAATTCTTCCTCTTTTTGTCCCAATCTGTGCCACAAAAAGGTTGTAAACCTTGTGGAAAATGTGTCGCATGTCCCAATATTGGACGTGCCCAGGATTTTCAAAATTCAGATGGAACATTAACTTGCCAGATACAACATTCCATCACTTGTACCACAACTACAGTGATTTACTATGTTACCTGCCCTTGTTCACTCATTTATGTGGGATTGACCACCCGTCAGCTTAAAGTTCGCATTCGCAAACATGTACTAGGAATTGAAGCAGCAAGAGATGTCAATGACATGTCGACACTCAAAACTTTACCTAGACATTTCAAACAATATCATAATTGTAACGCTTCACTTCTACGAGCAATCGGAATAGATCATATCCCCCATGACATTAGGGGCGGAAAAACTGGGAAACGCTTGGCCCAACTCGAAACTAGGTGGATCTGGATTTTAAAAACTGTACATCCTTTGGGACTTAATGAAAACATAAGTTTTGTCCCCTTCCTGTAAACTACCGTTTTGGTCTTTGTACCAATTTTATTTGTTTTTAGGTATGTTTTTATATATTTTTTAGTATTAATATATCCTCTCTTTTTTATACCTAGCATATCTTGATGTCTCGTCTTTCTATGCTGGTTACCTTTTGAGTATTTTCATCCTTTCCTGAAGTGGTTTCAGAATCCGGAAGTTTCTCATTCGTCATCTATGCCTGAACAAAGTCATTTTATTTTATACTTGTCCCTACTATGTTTTGTATACACACATATATATGCATTTTTTGCATAATGGGGAGTATTTTAACCCTTTTTATCACCTTTTGTCATTAATATCTTCACAATATAGACATGTATGGGTATATGTATGTATATATATATATATATATATATATATATATATATATGTTTTCATTTTCTTATATATTTTTTTACCATCATTATTTTATTCACTTATTTACACTTTACTGTTTATACTATGTATTTGTGTATATACGTGTGTGTATACTTATGTATGTATGTGCATGTATATTTATTTGTCCTTCTTTATTGCTATTTATTATTATTTATTTATTATTATTTTTTATTTATTATTATTTTCTATTTTTTAATTTTTATTTTTTATTTTTCATTTTTTATTTATTTATAATTTATTATTATTATTATTTTTATTATTTACATTATTATATTTGTACTGTATTTTTTCACTATCACACTTTATATATTGTATTACTGATCTGTATATCATTATTATCACTATTACTTTCATTATTATATTAACATGGTTGTCATAATAACACTTTTGTCATTTATTTATACACACACTACTTTCCATCTTTCTTCAACATATGTCTTCTGACATCACTCATTCTATTTATCACTTATTTATTTATTATATTGGGTGTATACATATATTTTTAGGTATTAATTGTTTATCATTATTCTTTATTCATTATTTATTATTGACTTATTATTATTTACATATATTTTTTACTATTTACTTTTTATTCATTTGTATTATTTTTATTTTATTTATTATTTATTTTTTATTTTTCTCAAATTTTCTAATTTTTATTTTTATTTATCATCCTTCATTTTTTATACTTCTATTATCTATCATTCATTTATTATTCATTATTCTTCATGCATATGTATTTGCACACATGTACTAGTATGTATATATGTTTATTCATATATGTTTCTCAATTGTTGATCTTTTATGTCACTCTACACAACACATCCGCACACTTATCCCTCTTTTTTAGCCATTTTATTGTATGGATTATGCCCCGTATATATGTCTTAATGTCCAGTATGGCTGGATAATATTACACCTTATTATTTCTATATAAACTCGTATACGGTCTGTGGTCCGCCCGTTGCGCCTGCCCCGTCTGCGCTTCTATTTCCTGCGGTCGCCTGCGTCTCTATGTCCCCGGCGGCTCGGGTCATATGACCTGACCCTGTCGGTCACATGACGCGGTGGCCCGCAGGTCCTGGTGCCTCCTGGTGGCGCATGCGCAATCATGTCGAGCGGATCACAATACAGGACCTTAGATTACAGTGCATGCTGGATGTGTCACGTGTGTACTGTGGGCGGGCATTCCTTATTTCCGGTTTACGGTAATTCTTTCTAGCCCAGCTGATTGGCCATCCTTCCTTTTTAACCTCCCTGGTTTCAAAGCCCAATACATCCCCTGACGAAGGGCGCCCACGTCCGAAACGCGCGTCGGGGTCAGCTGCACATCCCTTCTCCTATATCCCACTAGCAGGTATGATGTTCATGTTTCTCTTACATATATATTTTTTTGCTGCTACATTAATTATGCACCACATATGATTCCAGTACTAATTATACAGTATAATGAATGATACATTGACCTGGTTCCTATCATATGTTTTTGGTGTTTTCTGCTTTTTTGCTGTCTGTATTGATACTTTCTAGGTGATTAGTAAAACCATGTATTGACTTTTTTGATAGCAGCAATAGGCTTCATTCATATTTGCTAGTGGAGTAATAATATGTTTACCATAGTCATTTTTGATTTATATCGTTTGGTGATACTATTTTAGGGATGGCGACTCTCCATGTGTTTGTCACACCACTATTTTGACCATTTTCTTTAATAAAGGTCTTTTATAAATATATTGAATCATGTTCTTTATTCTGGACTAGACATTCGGTAGTTCTCCTTCCTTTTTGGTTTCAACCGAATGGTCTGCCATTCATTGTCCACACATTATATACAATCTATTTCTGGTGGGGGAGTCACATTGACCTGAGTGTCTCTAAATGACTCATTTCCCACAGTGTGGATGTTCCTAAGTGTATTTACTGTCCAGAAATGTGTCAGAATCACTCTTACGTTGTACTCAGCTTGCAATCACTTTGTAGTGAGAGCAGAGCGGGGTCTCATTACATCTCACACAGGAGTAGCCCAGAACAGACTGCTCCTGTGTGACAGCCTGATCTCACTGCACAGCCATTACAAGTTGCTTGAGCACAGCAGACATAAATGTGATACTGACACTCTCAATAATCAGGAGAGTCGATAAAGGGCTTGTAATGTGACACAGCGATACTCGGCTGTGCTGCCCCTACCTCCTCAATGACTCATGCAGGAGGTTAGACCAGGATATAAGGGCTGTAACATTACATCTCACACACTGAGAAACCTGCTCTGAGCAATGCTGAGGGCTTGTTCTTCTTTCCTTTGAGTGTTGCTACCTGCTTATTATTTGTCAGCATCGTTCAGGGAAAAAAAGTACATGTTCCTAGTGAAAACTGTCAGATAACTTTTATAAGTCCAAGTGGGTGTTAACGCATTAGGTGCAAAATACTTTGGTAATATCTCAGCAACTGTGAGATTAAATAAAAAAAAAAATCTTCTGCTCTACAGCCATGATTACATCAAGTGTCCAGTTCAAAATTAAAAACTTGGTGAAAGGTCGTCTTTAATCTTAGGATGTCTGTAGAAATAATGCAGTACCCTGCTGTTTAATCTATGATTGGCAATTCAGAATAGGGGAACAAAGTAAACAATTTACACAAACATATATAACTAAAACAGACTGCAACTTTTTATTAAAAATTAAACAAAAAAAATAAAAATTTGCAAAATAAAATGATTTAAGGCAGCAATATAAAGCTACCTACTCTGTTTTAGCTATTTCTAGGAGACAAGTTGCTTTTACCCACGCAGTGATGGCTCTAATTTTGCGAATGTCGGCATGTATCATATCCCTGTACAACACGTGGAAATTGATAGTTCCTGTACAATGACTTCTATGGGTTAATGCTCAGAGGATTATATGGTCTAGCTATCACAAACTGATTAAGTGTACTTGTGTAGAGCCTATAGTCTGATTTCACTGTGCACAATAGTGCCTTGCTTTATTTCAAGATCTAGTTTCTCTCCTCGGCAGTACACAAGATCACTTTATTAATTCCTGGGGTGTGAAGTGTTTGTTTTTAAGCACAGATTTGTATCCATCAGAGCAAACCTTTAAATGTTCCTTTCCACTCTTGGAGGCCATTGCTTAGAAAAAAAAAACTAAATCAGGACATTGAAAACAAGGCCTAGGGTCCTAGAGACCAGAAAAACCAATAAAGCAAATGAATACAAGCAGTCAAGCAGTAACTCTGTTATCTATTAGCCACAGTCATTTTATCTTACTCTTCAATGGGCACATTTCAACAGGAGATAAGAAAAGAGAAGTTTTCTTTTACGAAGACTTTTTTTTTAAGGAAATGTAAAACCTTATTTAACAGTGTTGCTGTTAAAAAGTATTTGCCTGCCTATTATTGATTATTGTAAGGCAGTACAGTTTTTGATTTTTCAGTTGAATTTAGCATCAGACAAAGAAAGATTAAGTGATTTTTAACACTGCAATAAATGAAATTATTCAACACTCTTATCAGCCTTGTAAAAAGTAAAGGTCCTACACAGACTGGAAGGCATCTTGAAATGACCGACAATCGGTAAACTTTTACCGATTGGCGGTCGTTTGAATACCTATTCACAAAGGCAGACCAAAGTAAATGATGCGCACTGAGTGATCTATGCTAGATGGCTCAGTGCACATAGGCTGCCATAGATCTTGGCAGTGTAAGTCCCGATTGCACCAGATGATGCATCACGAGAACTATAATGTTTTATGATGCACAAAAGATCATTTTCCCCGATTTTGCTCGTTCATCGCATGATCGGCAGCCTATTTTCATGGCAGGATAATAGTGAATCAAGCATTTTTAGCAACACTTGTTGATGTTTATACTGCAATGTAACTGCCCCTTGACTCTTTGGTCAAAGTTGGCCCCAGGCAAAGAAAGTATTTCACAGTAAAGGCCCCTAAAAAAAATTAGACAATTATCAGCCAAACCCGCTTATTTCGACTGGTTCAGAATACAGTTTAATGTGTATGAGGACCCTGACAGATGATGTTGGGGGGAATTTGTGACTGACAATTCTTTTGTTCTCCTAGAAATAAACCACCACCACCAAAGATGTCTGGCAATCGCTCTGTCATAGGAAACACAGGAGCACTCCTAGAATGAGTCGAGTGAGATAGATCTCCCATCCTATGGAATTCTGTGCCTCAACACGTCCGATTAGCCTCCACATTTGGATCCTTAAGACAAAACCTGAAAACCCATCTCTTCAAACAAGCCTACAGCCTGCCATGACCTTGCTTGCTGCCACCTCAACAACACCGGAGCTACTGCAACTCCCCCAACCTACTGTCTCCTTCCCCGTTCCTGTAGAATGTAAGCCCGCAAGGGCAGGGTCCTCTTCCCTCTGTACCAGTCTATCATTGTTAGTTTGTTTACTGTAAGTGATATCTGTATTTGGTATGTATCCCCTTCTTATGTACAGCGCCATGGAATCAATGGCGCTATATAAATAAATATATAATAATAATAATAATAATAATAATAGATGCCGGCTGGACAATTGGCTGGAACATTGTTGATAGATATCTAAAGTATGTAAGAACCTTAAGAGCACCATAGCAATGGATTTTGCTTAGTATACTTAACCTATACCCAGTGCCATGGCAGTGGCTTCCATTTCATTACACTGTGAGATACTGGTGACCAATGTTCAAGTGGACCAAAAAGACTGTTTTTAGAAAAAAAATGTTACTAATATTCATTGTTTATAAGTATTCGCTAAAAAAAAAACATGAAAAGGTAAATAGTTCTGCATAGATCACCCTCCAGAGGATCATTCAGTGTGGCAGTGTCTAAATTTTCAGCATATGGCACACGGGTGGTTTGTTAAACTCCAAGTACTAAGTAATAGAAATGACAAAATGCTTAGAAAATAATTGAATTTGCCACAAATTTTACAAACAATTCAGGTTCTTCTGTAACCGAAAATTTATTGTAATTTTCTTCATACAAATTTGTAGATGAGAGGGGCAAAGGTTAAAAAACCTCCCTGATAACTTGTCCTATCACCCCAGTCTTCTCATCTGATCCTCTGAGTGGCTCATTCCTGCATCTCCTTACCTTTAGCAGCACATAGAACTTCTTCTTCCTGAATCTGCATGCTGACTAGAGATGAGCGGTGTTCGACTCGAACTGTTCGTCAATCTCAAATTCGAGCTGTTTTGGGCGGTGTTCGAGCCGTTTGGCGAACACGAACAATTTGAAAAAAATTCGGCTGTTCGAGGTTATGTTCGATAACTGTTCGTGCACTAAAATCATAACTGGATTTTTTCTCAGTAATGCTGAAAATTAATGTTAATACGCAGTTTGAGTGTACAGCGGGGCGGGGGGAGGCGCAGGGGATGGATCTCTGCATAAATAATGAAGATCTCCATTTTTTTTTCTCTTTCCCGCATTTACAGTGGGGAGGTGCAATCTGTCAGCCTATCAGCAGCGCACACACGGAGCGAACTGCTTTTTTTCACACAAGCAAGGGCATGTATCATTGGCAGTGTATGTCACATGTCCTTGCCCTATAAGACCCAGCCATTTTCCATGCAGCCACCATTTTCTCACTGCCGCAGCTGCGTGTTAGACGGCACCGCTGTTGCTGTGTGCGCTAGACTTTGAGTGTTAATTTCAACCCAATTTTCGCACAAATCTACAGATAGCTTGGGAGTAGGGAATAGTTGAGATTGCAGTCCTTTTGAGGACTAGGTTACATCATTTCCTACGACTTTTATCAGGCAGGTCTGTGCTCTTAAATAGATAGGTTGGAAGTAAAGACTAATTGTAATTGCAGTCCTTTTGAGGGCTAGGATACATCAGTTCCTATCACTTTCTGCCAGGCAGGTCTGTGCCAGTGCTGTGCAAGTTTTTTTTCACAGCATTTGGCTAAATCTAGCAAAGCAAATCCTTTTTGGCCTCTTGCAGTGAGTGTTAGTCAGTGGAGTAGCCTATCTGTGTTGCAAGCTACACCACCTGTGTATAGAATGCAATTTTTTTACTGCACCTAGTGAAGTAAAACCTTTTGGGCATAGCATCATTCTATTAGTCCATCTATACTAACTTCCACCAGGTTGCAAATTCAAAATAATTTTCATCTGCATCTAGCTCTGAAAAAATATTTGGGCTTGTAGCAGTGTGTGGTACTTGTTCTATTAGTCCATCTATACTAACCTCCACCAGGTTGCAAATTCAAAATAATTTTTATCTGCATCTAGCTCTGAAAAAATATTTGGGCTTGTAGCAGTATGTGGGACTTGTTCTATTAGTCCATCTATACTAACCTCCACCAGGTTGAAAATTCAAAATAATTTTTATCTGCATCTAGCTCTGAAAAAATATTTTTGCTTGTAGCAGTGTGTGGGACTTGTTCTATTAGTCCATCTATACTAACCTCCACCAGGTTGAAAATTCAAAATAATTTTTATCTGCATCTAGCTCTGAAAAAATATTTGGGCTTGTAGCAGTGTGTGGGACTTGTTCTATTAGTCCATCTATACAAACCTCCACCAGGTTGCAAATTCAATATAATTTTTATCTGCATCTAGCTCTGAAAAAATATTTCAGCTTGTAGCAGTGTGTGGGACTTGTTCTATTAGTCCATCTATACTAACCTCCACCAGGTTGCAAATTCAAAATAATTTTTATCTGCATCTAGCTCTGAAAAAATATTTGGACTTGTAGCAGTGTGTGGTACTCATTGAATTAGGCCATCTATACCAAGCTCCACCAGCTTTGAAATTAATAATAATTTTTAGCTGTATCTTGCCTGTAAAATAATTTTGGGCATATTAGCAGTGTGTGGTACTCATTGTATTAGGCCATCTATACCAAGCTCCACCAGCTTTGAAATTAATAATAATTTTTAGCTGCATCTTGCCTGTAAAATAATTTTGGGCATAGTAGCAGTGTGTGGTACTCATTGTATTAGGCCATCTATACCAAGCTCCACCAGCTTTGAAATTAATAATAATTTTTAGCTGCATCTAGCCCGGAAAATAATTTTTCTTCCCAATAGTGGTAGCAATAGAAATATGGAGCGCACTCCTGGCTAGCAAAAATATACGCTTCATAACAAAAAGCACCAGCCTAGCGCACAGCATTAATAAGATGGCATCATCGTCTCTCCCAGTGCTAGGCCTACTACGCCGGCTAGCATTCCTGTGCCTAAAACACAATGTATGGGTCCGCGCTAGCCACGATGCTGAGGGGTCTAAAGCTGCTGCTAACGCTTTATCACAATTCAATTGGCAGATTTTCACAGAGCTCCTCCCCAACGCCCACCCATCGGGCAACAGTTGCCCACCCTCCCTATGGGATCTAGTGGCCAATAGTTGATGCCATTAATCAGAGCGTCAGTTGCCCAGTCGACGTGTCAAGCATACGGTAAGGCATGGGAAGAGTGGACACGACTAGTAGCAGGCAGACGGGTTGACCAATGTGAACAAGCCAGATTACAAGTCACCATAGAATTTCTCCACCAGCTAATGATGAGGGGCATATCAGGGGCTCAGCGCAGCGGTGTCTGACCGGAGTAGCATTTCACTTCCAACTACTGAATTGGGGAGATGTGACAAAGAGATTCATCATCAGACAATCTATAAAAGGGTGGAAAAAGGGGTCAGCCAAGTCAGGAGTGTAGATGTCCCGTCCCGTGTCACTAAAACTGATTTCTCACATCATATCCCTAACACCATTAACATGACACTCACAATTTGAAACAACACTACTGTCTACTTCGGGGCATTATGCATAAGCGAATTAGTCCCTCAATCCAAAATTACCACCAGTGGAGGCTTATTACACCAGGAAGTAGTCATAGCCAATAATGCAATACGTCTACGCATACGCCAATCGAAAATGGTTCCAGCGGGCAGGGGCACTTGGGTACTTCTACAACCCACAAACGGTACACTGAGTCGGGTAACAATAGTAAAAACATATATAACCATCAGATCACAAAGTAATTTCTTCCTATCACACATTGATGGAACGCCATTATCAAGATACCAGTTCCAAGCTATATTTAATAAATGCATAACATCGGGAGGGAACCACCCCAAAGATTATGGGACACACTCATTCCGCATAGGCGCGGCCACGGAAGCAGCAAGAGCAGGACTGTTAGAAACGGAAGTTCAGAGGATAGGGAGATGGCGATCCACGTGTTTGGCGAGATACATAAGACCGGACTTGTTATCCTAACGTGGTTTGTTTCTGTTACAGGTGACGCTAAGCCAACAGTGTGGGTGATAGGCCACTCGTATATATATTGGGCAGAAAAAAGGGCGAAAGTCGAAATTCGAGCTTCATAACACATATTTCAACTTGAGAGATATTAGAGGCCTGCTATGGCCACAGATACTAATGGAGGTAATCAAGGTAGGGAGAGAGGCAAGAGGTCCGGTCATCTTAGTTATAGAGGCCAGGGGAAACGACCTAGGTCATCACAATAGCGCATAACTAATGGCAATAATGAAACTAGACACTGAGCGCTTCAGAGAATTTTTCACAAAACTAACTATAGTATGGTCAGAGATTGTGCCGATAGCGGTATGGCAAGGTGCGCGAGACATCACGGCCATCGAACGGACAAGGCGGGTAATAATGGCAAAATTTAGAAGAGACAGAGGCGGTGTAGTGATACAACACCGACAACTGGAAGGAGATAAAGCAGGCCTCATACGGCCCGACGGTGTTCACTTAATGGATATTGGACTGGACATATTCCTGTCAGGACTCCAGGACGGAGTGGAACAAGCTTTAAGAGTGATGGATGGGGGTCAGAGTCCTGCATACGAGTACGCAGGATCCTCCGTGGCCTGGAAATAGAAAGGACATGTTGGAGAGTTACACTTGTTGGCCAACTTGCCGGTGTGGAGACCCAGGGAATGCTGCAACAAGCTGAATTATTTTAGAAATAAAATGCCTTTCTAATGGAGTGAGTATAAAGAGTTAATAAAGCTGTGACCGATCCTCACCCATCCAGTTGTAAGAGTTACATTATTGTATTGTCAAGGAAACTGGGGCGGTAGGGGGGCTGAGCGTCTGGGTTTGGTTGGGGGTCCCCACAGTCTGCCTAGGCTAGATGCATTTAAAAATTCTTCTTAGATACACAGGCGGTGCAGCTTGCTGCGCAGCTGGGCTACTACGCCCAAAGTATTGCCTAGGCTAGATGCAGTTAAAAATTCTACGCTGACTAGCAGACACTGAAGCTTTGGAGCAGACCTCTGAGTAAACAGCTCTTCAGACTCAACGATCTGTGTTACCCCAAGCCATAGTGTATGTAGTTTCTTACAGTTAAAAGGGGGGGGAGCGACCCAACCCACCTGGAATTGACCATGCCAACGTCACGTAAAACACAGCAAGGGGACTCCAAAAAGAGTCTCCATTTTTTCCAAAAATTGTGGCACAGACACCACTTAAGTGGCATCAATTGCCCCAGAGTTGCTTAAAATGGTTGGTGAGGTGATTTTACCAAATCCTCAAGCTTTTAGTCTCCCCAGTATGACACAGGGGTAGAAAAGTCCTTGTGGATCCATGATTTGTTCATCTTTATGAACGTGAGTCTGTCTACATTCTCAGTGGACAGCCGCGTGTGCTTATCTGTCAGCACACCACCAGCAGCACTGAACACATATTCAGAGAGAACGCTGGCTGCAGGGCATGACAAGATCTCCAAGGCGTGAGTGGCGAGCTCCGGCCACTTTTCCAGATTGGAAGCCCAAAATGAGCAAGGGTCCAGTGACACAGTCATAGCTTCGATGTTCACTTAGAGATACTCCTGTACCATCCTCTCTAGGCGTTGACTATGTGTCAGACTTCTTGTCTCCTGTGGCCTTGCAAAGGATGGTCTAAAAAAGTGGTGAATCGATTCCACAAAATTGCTGTTACCAGCAGATACTGTGTTACTGTTACGGTTTGAGTGATGAAGACTCAACAGTCCCACGGTTTGCAAGTTAGAACTGTGAGATTCACTACATGCACCACTGGTGTTTTGTGGAAAAGCACATGTAAGATTCTGCAACAGCCTCTGCTGATACTCCTGCATGCGTGAATCCCTTTCTATGGCAGGAATTATTTCGGCAAATTTACTTTTGTACGGGGGATCTAAGAGTGTGGCACTGGCAACCCAGTAGTCGGGATTACTTCGAATTCTGACAATCCAAGGGTCATGTTGCAGGTAGTGCAGCAAGAAGGCACTCATGTGTCTTGCGCATCCAGGAGGACCAAGTCCTTGTTGTGTTGGAAGCGAGGTAAGAATCATGCTTCCTTCATCTGCCCTCTCCCCCCAACCTCACACAACAGAAATGTGATCAAGGTCTCCCTCATCTGATGAGTCTTACATGCCCATCGCCAGTTCATCCTCCACTTCTTCCTCGGCTCCTGCACCCTCCTCATCAGTTTGGCAGCTACCATGCGCCATGGTTAATCCCTCTCCCCCACCCTCCCATGCCTGCCGCCTTGGTGCTGCCGACAGTCTGGACCTTGGAGATGTTATCCCTTCCGCATACGACTCCTCCTCTACTTCCTCCACCTCCTTTTGTCCCACCACCTGACTCTGAATTCTGTTTAACTTGTGCTCCAGCATGTAAATCACTGGAATAGTCATGCTGATAATGGCATCGTCAGCACTAAATATCTTCGTTGCCATTTCAAAACTGTGCAGAAGGGTGTGTGGCGCCCCTGAGGGTTCAGTCGCCACAGAGGTACTGCATCTCACCCAGAGGTGTGGTATCTCACCCTCAGGTAAGGAAGGAGTATGGCTCGGGACCCTAACACCTGCATCCAACACATGCCCGCAGTGGGGGTAGGGCGAGATTGCTCCTAAGGGAGAGCACAGTCCCAGGTCCCTAGCTGGCAGGAGGGTCCTATGCAGTGGGTGTGGGTGGAGAAAGCAGCTTAGGGGAGCAAATGACAGGGAGAGTATAAATAGGAAGCCATCTTAGAAAGAGCAAGCCAGTCAGAGGAGGAGAAGTGACAGGAGCAGAGGCTCTGCATGATCTCTGCTCCAGAGGTGGACCTAGCCTGGGAGGCCCAGGACTGAAGGAGAGAAGAGAGGAGTGGGAGCAGGAAGGATCCAGGAACCGAAGGGACCCTAGGGGTACGGGCCGTGCAGAAGGCCACCCGTACGCCCGCTGCTACCAGGAGGTAGAGGGGTCAGGCCAGATAAGGGGAACCGATCCCTCAACTAGTGGAGAAACAGCAAGGCTCAACTAGAAACCGGAGGCTGCAGCATTTTATGTACTGCAGGCCAAAGTCCACACCAGTCTCACTAAGAAGGTAGCCACATAGGACCCAGGGGACGGAACACACGTCGCCCGCCAAGGCCCGAGGATACCGGATAGAAGTGTCACTGGGTGTGAGGTGCAGGGAGAAGGCCAGAGAAAGGACACACAGAAGGGGGTCCTGATAAGTACTCCAGAGCTATCTGGGGGTGGACTGAGCCCCTCACTGAGTACGCACAGCACGACGGGGGAGATTGCTCTGGTACCTGTAATCTGGACTGCAACAACTGTGAGTAGAGAGCTTGGGACTGCATCACACGGGCTCTGTGTTCATTATTGACTCCCTGCACTACAACCACCATCATCCACCCACACTGCCCTGAAGCTACACTCTTCCTGTGGGGAGTAATAATACCATTGCTGCAAAACCACCAGCTTCAGAGGACTGTTCCGCAGCGGCGGCCCCTTTGGCCGCACTCCACAGGTGGCGTAGTCGGACATTATAAAACCCATATATACAAATTACCCTTGGATTGACCGCCCTGGGTGACGGACCGGGTCGCCGCCACAGTTACTACAACCCCCAGCGTCTACCGGCCCAGCTCCGGGTACCCCACGGCCCAGGGGGCGCGTCAACTTCATAGGTCCCTGATCTGAGACCACTCCTGCAGCGTGATTTGCGCCACCTCTGGATCTCGTTGGCCCAGGCTATACGTCAGAACGTATTGCACCAGGGCTTGTCGGTGCTGCCACAGTCGCTGCAACATGTGCAGAGTTGAATTCCACCGTGTCGGCACATCGCATTTCAGCCGGTGAACTGGCAGGCCCAACGACTTCTGTAGAGATGTAAGTCGTTGAGCTGCGGGATGCGAACGGCGGAAGTGAGCACACAGCGACCGTGCCCTCTGCAGAAGGCCATCTAGTCCGGGATAGTGGGCTAAAAATTGCTGGACAACCAGGTTCAACACGTGAGCCATACAAGGCACGTGTGTGACATTGCCCCGGCTAAGGGCCGCACCCAGGTTTGCAGCATTGTCGCACACGGCCTTCCCTGGTTGCAGGTCCAGTGGAGACAACCATTTATGAAACTGGGTCTCCAGAGCTGACCACAACTCTTCAGCTGTGTGACTCACATTTCCCAGACATTTCAAAGTAAAAACCGCCTGATGCCGTTGCGCCCTGCTGCCAGCATAGTAAGGAGGTGTGCAGGATTCCTTCTGCGCAGTTAGAAAGCGGGTGGCATTACCAGACAGGCTTTGGGTGCAGGTGGAGGACCGAGAGGAGGTTGAGGAGGCAGAAGCAGTGGAGGAACTTCTAGATAAAGAGGATTGACATACAACTCGTGGGGACGGCAAGACTTGGACAGCAGCCCCTAGTCCTGCTGTCACCATAGTTAGCCAGTGCCCAGTCAGTGACATGTAACGCCCCTGTCCATGCCTACTCGCCCAAGTGTCTGTGGTGAAATGCACCCTGTCACACACAAAGTTTCTCAAAGAAGCGGTGATGTTGTGTGCGACATGCTGGTGGAGTGCAGGCACACCTTTCTTTGAGAAGTAGTGCCGACTGGGCATCTGGTACTGGGGCACTGCGATGGACATAAGGTCTCGAAAATCCTCTGTGTCCACCAGGCGGAAAGGCAGCATTTCTGTAGCCAACAGATTGCAGATGGTGAAATTCAACCTCTTAGCTTTGTCATGGCTAGGAGGAAATGGTCTTTTACTTGTCCACATCTTAGGGACCGAGGGCTGGCTGTTGTGCTTAGACGGGGTTGAGTAGGGTGTCCCTGGCAAACTTGCCTGTCTGTGAGGAAGATGCAGGCGGAAAAGTTAGGTTACCTTGATCCAAAGGTGGTGCTCTCGATGTCGGATAGCGCTCAACACCAGCTGGTGTTTCCACTTCCAAATTAAATGATGACCTGCCAATCACACTGGCTGTTGCGGGTAAAGAGATGGCAGGTCTGCGTCCAAAAACATGTGTGACTGCTGTCCCCCCAGTCACAGAGGATGAAGAGGCCGCGGATGCACAAGATGGGCAGACGGTGGTTGGCCTGGCCCGCTAGGCCGCATTGTAGCACAGTGAGCTTCCCACTGCAACCTATGCTTCATATCCATGTGACGGTTCATGCATGAAGTACTCAAACTATGGATTTTTTGGCCTCTACTTAGCTTTTGGTGACAAATATTACAGATAACACAAGTTGGGTCATCCTTATTGATCTGAAAAAATGCCCAGGCTATGCAAGGCTTAGAGCCCATGCGACCTGAAGAGCCACTACGACTTGTTGTCAGAGGCAGAGTTGTGGTTGAGGATGCAGTTGTTGACGTGCTTCCAGTACTCCGTCTCTGTCCAGGAAGGTGCAACCTAACCTCGTCGTCAATAGCATCTGTGACGCCCAGCTGAAATTGGTATCACAGATCCTAGAAGAGTGCATTGATGGAATACTCCACAAGAGGCCCCCATAAACATTCACACATCTCCACCTTCCACCTCAGACCAGCAGAGGGAGCCCGTTAGGGATATAAATAGGGAAGGTGGAGCTAGGCAGTTCAGTTCCTCTGAAGAGTTCCTGCAGTAGAGAAGCCTAAGAGAGGTCAGTCAGCAGGGGAGCTCAATCTAGTCTAGAGAACTCAGTTAATAGTACAGCAGTGGAGCACGAGGCTCCTGTTAGCTAGATTCAAGGAGCCCAGTTAGAGCTTAAGGTGTGCCAGCGCCATAAGATCGGTGAAGAGCGGCAAGCTGCTGTTAGTGTATATAGCCTAGTGAGGGCCCGAGTAGGCCGAAGGCGAGTGGAGAGTTAGTACATAGGGGGCAGAGGAGCTTAACCAGCTCACCCCGAAGCGTTTACCGGACACCGGATCCGAGCTTACCGGGATCTCTATGACCCAGTAAGGCATAACCGGAATCCCTGGAGAACTACAAGTCCCAGGATCGCTAAGGTGCTGATACGTAACAGAGCCAGGAGACGCTTAGGCCCCGCATACTGGGAGCGTGAACTCCAAGACAAGGCCCTACCACAAGGTCAGCCAGCGCAGGACAGAGACAAAGTTAGGCCTAGCTCCAGACAGGTCAGAAACTTACTACACAGAGGCAAGAAACAGGAGGCCCTACACCCGCTCACTGGGGAGGATCCTGATATGCACCCTTCACCCTACAGTGCTCCGGATGTGCCTGAATTTCCACCAGTAAAAGGTACTGAAGTGACTACCGTGTCCGTTCCCGTTCTTGCTCCGACTCAGCTGGGTCTTGCCTGTCCTGCATTCCCCCTGCATACGCTTTTCTGAGGCCTAGCTCCACCTGTGGGGAGCTATACCATCGAGCTGCCTTATCACCGGCCTCAGTGGACTGCTGCAGCGCTGGTGCTTCTCACCAGGTACCACAGGTGGCGTCACGAACTCTTATAAAATTAACAATTATCCACCCTTTTAAAGAGTGACCCCAGGGTACGGGCAAGGGAGCTGACCACCGCGACATCCCAAAGGCCAGGCAAAGGCCCGGGTACCGAGTCATCCCCATCTCCTGGGCTAGTCACATCCTCCTCCACCTCCTTTGCTGACCTCATCGACTGGCTGACTGTGGGTTAACAGTAAGTGGGATCTCCAACCTCGTCATCATCACCCTGTGTGTTCTCACACCCGTCGGCCTCAGAGTCAACCTCTTCCTGCTCTGACCGAAAACTCAAGTTGTCGCTCCAATCAGGTATTTGAGTCTCATTATCGTCTTCATCATTGTCTCCACCAACAGGAGTTACAGTTTGGGAACGAGGGTCTACATTATGCTCAGAACCTTCTTCATCTGGTCCTGGATCCGACTCATAAAGATTCTGGGCATCAGTGCAGATCATTTCCTCATCTGGATTAACAGAAGCTCTGGAGCAGACCTCCGTTTCCCAGGCTATAGTATGAGTAAACAGCTGTGCAGACTCAACCATCTGTGTTACCCCATACTCAGACGGGCAGCTGGAGACTTGGGAGATGTGAGGAAGCAAGTGCAATTGGGGTGACACCTCTGAGGACTGGAGTATTTGTGATGTTGAAGTTGAGGTGGAGGAGAGCCCACTTGAAGGAGCACTTAATATCCGTTGAAGCACTTGCTGTTTTTGTGCCTCATCTGGAATTTGTAGTGATGGGCGTGTCCGTAAGAAAGGGATCGTATCACATTGTCCATGAAAAGAAGTAGACATCTTAGTTTGGCTGGAAGATGGTCTTTCTTCTGCAGATGTTACTCCCCCCCACCGCGGGGGGGGGGCTCGACCCACCAGCGGACAGGCACCAGTATTGGGAGAGGGTGGCTGGCCATCAGGGTCCACCGCGGCTCTGGCACAAACACAGAGGTCGCACGGACAGGAACGGACTGGCCGTGTCAGCTTTGCACTCCAGCGTAGTCCCTCTGCCCGCTCGCGCCCGTAACCTCAAAGGGATGCGCAAGCGGCTTTTCTTCCCAGGGCTGTTCCCGGCCCAGCAAGAACGTGGGGGAGCTCAGGTCGGCCTTCCACTGTACTCCCTTACCTCCCTCGCCCTCTTTCCTTCTTCCGTTCTCCATCTAACCCCTCGGCTCCGTGGTGTCCGCTCTCCCTCCAGCTCTCTCCTTCTCACAGGTGGACTACCGCGTGAATTCACACTGTGGCGAATCTTTTGGGCCCAGGCATAAGAAGTTGTCAAGGTAATGGATAATATGTGCCCCCTTAGAAACGTCCATTACAACCCATTCGAGGAAGCAACTAAACGCCTCAAATAGTGAGCAGGATCTGGAGCACCCCATGGGCAAACAGCGATCTATATAGTGTGCTCCTTCCCAGAAGCAGCCCAATAGGTGGACACTATTCGGAGGCACAGGTAGTAAGTAACCGGAACTCCGCATCAATGTCTGTTTTGGCCATTAGGGTGACCCTTCCCAACTTCTTGATCCACCTGATTGCCTTGTCAAAGGATGTACAGTATATACTACTGTACTTGGTTCCGTGTCGATGTTGTCGTTTACGGACCTGCCCCTTGGATATGACAAATGGTGGATTAGTCCGAATGTATTGGGTTCCGTTTTTGGCACAACTCACAACGGGGATACCACTACGTCTTGTAAGGAAAGTGTTCTGAATGGAACCGCCATTCTATCTAAAGATATTTCTTTTTTTAATTTTCTTGTCACGACGTCTGGGTGTTGGTAGGCTGTTTTTAGATTTTTACTCCAGCCTTTCTTGATTTTAGAAGGGCATGACATGCCTATATCTGTGTCTCCCCTCCTTTTACTCCTCCACCTCTTTTCTTTTTGCATGACTATATGTACTTGTCACTTTTCCATGTGTTAGTTGTGTCTTCTGAGCAGTTTGTCAGCTTTTGGACACCTTTGAAGTGTTTTCTATGTGTTTTCTATGTGTTTCTATGTGTCTTTGTTTGCCTGCAATTGGTTTTAACGGTGTTCAAAGGTGTTCGACGAACAGTTCGACGAACAGTTCGGCGAACATACGGGTGTTCGACGAACCGAACTCGAACACTACGGGGGTGGCTCAACACTAATGCTGACGTACAACCACTAAAGTCTAATCAGTAACTCAGGAGACGCACATCGTGATGTCACAATTGGTCATAACATCAGAGACCTTCTCCACTCCAGAAGACCAGGTGCAAATTGGCGATGCAGGATGATGACGGCACATGCAATGCCAAAGGAAAGAAGAGGACAGAGGGAGATGTGTGGCGCATCAGACATGGTTGCTGTTGTATGATGGCAAGGGGGTGAATATTATATTTTCCTTTTCACCCTAAGTTTATTTTGCTTGGGGTCTAAATTTGAATTGAATCTCCTTGCTAAAATCCAACGAACTGCCAAATATGAATTGGTAAAATCCAAAAATTGATTGAAAAGTCCAGCACAAGGGGGCTTAAAATTCATAATCTTTCATAAAAGCCTTGAGAGCGGCATTCTGCTACTCCATAGTGTAGATTATGCATATTAAGTCGTTCTAGCTCTTGGTCATACCTGGATAAACAATAATGCTAAATATTAGAAAACAAAGCAAAACTAAAATATATACTAAATATAAAAACAGGACCTGGTTGGTCACATACTATATTGGCCAATTGTCTGGAAATAGTATGGACTTAAAGAGTAACCGTTGTTTTAATTTTTATTTCATAAATGAAAAAGTACACATGAAAAAAGGAAACTTTATAATATATTTTATCGGAGAGATCTGTTTCTTTTTCCACCTGGACTGATCATTCATTCTCAAAATTCTTAATTCACAGGTAAAATCTCTATTCAGTGAATACAGATTGTTACATTACTGAGATAGGAGATGACAGTTGCTACTGATGAGATACTGTATAGAGGTGAGGAGAGAGGAGCTTGAGGCAGAGCTCCTCCATCCACCCCCCTCCAGTCTACATAAAATCTCATCCGTAGTGACCCTCATCTCCTATCTCAGTAATGTAACAATCTGTCTTCACTGAATACAGATTTTACCCTGGAATAGAGAATTTTGAACTTGAATGATCAGTTCTGGTGGAGAAAAAAGGAAATTTCTCTGGTAAGATATATTACAAAGTTGCTTATTTTCATGGCTGGTATAGATTTATGAAATAAAAATGTAAATGACAGTTACTCTTTAATGAATAGTGTTGTAAAATTACCCACATACAGTGGCTTGTGAAAGTTGTCACCCCCCTTGGCTTTTTATCTAATTTGTGACATTACAACCTGTGTTTAAATAATTTTGTAATCTGATTTCTGTGTGATGCATCAGCATTAAATAGTCAGAGTTGGTGAAGTGAAATGAGAAAAAATATAGGCATAAATTAAATTTATGGGATCAAATAAGTAAAAATTGGCATGTGCATATGTATTCACATGTTTTTCTATGAAGCCGATACAAATATCTGGTGCAAGCAACTACCGTCATAAGTCACATGCTTAGTGAAAGGAAGTCCACCTGTGTGCAATCTAAGTGTCACATGGTCTGTCACTTTACCTTTACTGAAAGGCCACAGAGGCAGCAACACCATTAAGCAAGAGGCACTACTAACCAAACACCATGAAGACCAAGGAGAGACTCAAACAAGTCAGGGGCAAAGGTGTTGAGAAGTACAAGTCAGGGTTGGGTTATAAAATAATATCCCAATCTCTGAAGATCCCCCGCAGCACAATCAAATCCATCATAGTCAAATGGAAAGAACATGGTACCACAACAAATCTGCCAAGAGAGGGCCTCCCACCAAAACTCTCAGCCCGGGAAAGGAGAGCATTAATCAGAGAGGCAGCACAGAGACCAAAGGTAACCCTGAAGGAGCTGCAGAGTTGCCAAGCAGAGACTGAAGTATTTGTCCATACGACCACAATAATCCATACACTCCATAGAGGTGGCCTTTAGGGAAGAGTGGGCAGGAAAAAGTCTTTATTTACACAAAAATTGTAAGGCTCGTTATGAGTTTGCCAAAATACACGTGGGAGACTCCCCAAATGTATGGCGGAAGATGCTGTGGTCAGATGAGACCAAAATTCAACTTTTTGGCCACCAAGATAAATGCTATGTCTGGCTCCAAACCAACACAGTTCATCACCCCAATAACACCATCCCCACAGTGAAACGTGGTGGTGGCAACATCATGCTGTGGGGATGTTTTTCGGCAGCAAGAACAGGGAAAATGGTCTGAGTTCAGGGGAAGATGAATGGTGCAAAATACTGGGATATTCTTGAGCAAAACTTGTTTCAGTCTGTCAGTGATTTGAGACTGGGACAGAGGTTAACCTTCCAACAAGAAAATGACCCAAAGCATACTACTAAAGCAACACTCAAGTGGTTTAAGGGGAAATGTGTATATGTTTTGGAGTGGCCTAGTCAAAGCTCAGACCTTAATCCAATGGAGAATCTGTGGTCAGACTTGAAGATTGTTGTTCACCAGAGGAAACCATCTAACTTGAAGGGTATAGAGCTAGGTTTGCCTTGAGGAATGGGCAAAAGTCACAGTGGCAAGATGTGAAAAGTTCATAGAGACTTATTCAAAGCGACTTGCAGCTGTAATTGCCACAAAAGGAGGCTCTAGAAAGAACTGACTTTAGGGGGTGAATAGTTATGCACACTGAAGCTTTCAGATTTTTGTCCTATTTGTCATTTGCTTCACAGTAAAAATAAAACTAAATGTATACAGTAGTAAGCATGTTCTTTACATGAACTGATGCAAACGTTCAAAAAAATTGTGAAATTCCAGGTTGTGGGGTAGGAAAACACGAAAAATGCCATGGGTGTGAATACTTTTGCAAGCCACTGTAAGAAGTATGAATAGGCAAGGATATATACCAAAAGTCTTTTAAGATATTTTAAGATATCCCATGAAGTCAGGACATTAAAAGAAACCAATCAAATGAAAAGTAGATGTGTATATAAAAATAAAGGTGTCACAAAAAATTCTAGTATAATAAATGAGGACAGTTGAGCGACAATATCATGTACTATGTACAATAATGACTCAATTAAAAAATCAAATGTGCAATGACAGAGGGGAAAATAATTTACTGTCAAACATGTGCTATATTTAAAAAATTTAATTTCCGATGCTACAATTTTGCTAAAACCTCTAAAGAACAAATCATCCCAAATAGGCTTAAAACAGCACACACAAGATTGTGATGAAAAAAATGTCACAAATAGCATAGCAAAATTTACTAAAATGTGATCCAATAATATGAGTTAAAGTCATTACTCACCTGGCTATGAATAAGAGCCAGAACTCTTCAAAATGTGCAAGCAGAAGCATAGAGTACTGACATTATGTTTTCTAAACCTCCTAAAAGTTTATGGATATTAACTCCCTTGGTGCTGTTGTTTTCAAGCAATTCCTGGATATGTGAACCTCTTGCTTGATCAGAGATTGAATGTCCTTTCTAAGAGCACCAACAAGCCATCTTCTTAGTGCAGACCACTCTTTGCTTCTCTGGGATTTATATAGTGCTCAATATAAATGAGTACACCCACTTTGGAAAGTAAGATATTAATCAATAACTCACTATATGCAAAAACAATTTCCAAAATTTTGACAAGATTGAGTTTCATAGCACATTTTTTAACGCATAAAATAAAAGTGAGGTTAATAATATAACTTAGATTACAAAATCTTCAGTTTTGCTCAAATTAGTTGATGCAAAAAATGAGTACATCCCACATCAAAACAACTACATCTAGTATTTTGTTTGACCTCCATGAATTTTAAGGAGAGCGCGAAGTCTTCTTGGCATGAAATGTATAAGTTGGCGACCTATTACAACATCTATCTCTTTCCACTTATTTTATGTTGGATGGAGAGTGATGCTCAACTTGTCTCTCCAGAATTCCCCATAGGTGTTCGATTGGGTTCAGATCAGGAGACATTCTTGGCCACATTCACTTTGTTCTTCTTCAGAAATGCAACTGTGGCCTTAGATGTGTGTTTTTGGATCAGGAGACATTCTTTGCCACATTTACTTTGTTCTTCTTCAGAAATGCAACTGTGGCCTTAGATGTGTGTTTTGGATCATTGTCATGTTGGAAAATTGCATGTTGGAAAAGTGCGTCTACCAAGGGCATGAAGTGATGGGAGCATCTTCTCTTTCAATATAGAACAGTACATCTGTGAATTCATGACACTATCAATGAAATGTAGCTCCAGACACCGGCAGCACTCATACAACCCCACATAAGGACAATGCCACACCATGTCTCACTGTAGCCACCATGCATTCTTCTTTGTACTCCTCACCGTTGCGACGCCATACAGCTTTGAAGCCATCAGTTCAGTTCCAAAAACATTTATCTTAGTCTCATCACTCCAGAGTATAGAGTTTCAGTAGTCTTCATATTTTTCAGCATGTGCCCTGACCAATTGTAGGTGGGATTTGTTGTGCATGGGCTTTAGGAAAGGCTTCCTTCGTGGACGACACCCATGCATGCCATTCCTCTGCAGTGTACGCCATATTGTGTCATGGGAAACACTCACACTAATTCAGCTTTCTACTCCTTTAGCTAACTGCCGTGAACTTGCATATCACTTTTCTTCAGTCCTTCTCATCAGAAGACGTTTGTGTTTAGATGTTAACTTCCGTGGTCGGCCTGGTTGTCTCTGATAGATGGTTGCAGTTCCAACTTTTTTGAATTTTTGTATCACTTTTGCTGCAGCATTCTGACTGATAAATATTGATTTGTTGATCTTCCTGTAGCCTTCAACTTTCTTGTGTAAAGAAATTATTTTCTTTCTCAGGTCTTGTGACATTTGTATTTTATGTGGTGCCATTGCTGACAGCATGAAATGGGAAGCAGTTTCCTTTGGTAAAGAGGTTGTCCACTACTTTATCATTCATAACCTATCCTTAGGACAGGTCATCAAAGTCTGATTGGTCAGGGTCCAACATCTGGCAGCCCCACCAATCAGCCGTTCTCAGTGGCGGCGATGGCCGCAGGCCAGACATTCTCAATTGCGTAGCTGCTCTTTCTTCTGATAGTGGCCGAGGCAGGGTACTGCAGATCAGCTTCCTATTGATTTGAATATGGGGTGGATGTGCGGTATCCTGCCGTGGCCCCTATCAAAAGATGGAGCAGCTCAGCATTTGAGCATTTCTGGCTGGCGGCCGCCGACACCGAAAACAGCTGATCAACGAGGGTGCCGGGTGTCGGACCCAGACCAAGCAGACATTGATGACCTATGCTAAGGATAGGCAATCAATGTAAAAGTTGTGGATAACCTCTACGTAACAAGCTTCATAGTCAACTCTCTGTTGGACACATGTTTAATGAATAATTATACTTACCTGTGGTTGAAATCTTGTTAATCATTTTGTAGTGGAAACTTTAGCTTTGCTCCTAAAACTTTCATTGAGGTGTACTCATTTTTGTAATATGGTCTTGAATGAATTTGTTAGGAAAATTACTTTTTTAGAGTGCAAAATAACCAAGCTTGATTGCAATCAATAGCCCACATTTGTGGAATTATTTTATACTACGGTATCCAATAGAAAATGTTGATTCTGAAAAGAAACTAAAGGTTTTCTGACAAATCTGTTGGGGTATACTCAGCTATGCTGAGCACTATAAATTATGATTTAAAGGGAATCTGTCACCACATTTGACCTATCTAAACTTTTAATATGGGCATACAGGTTATAAACTGCAGAGAAAAGTGACCCCTGTATGTTTCATATCAGATGTCTTGTTATTGAGAAATTGTAACGGGTCCAGGAGGCGGAACCTCTGAGCTACTATACAAGGGGGCGGCCCTTGTAAGGGAGCGGGTGGCAGTCTCTGGGTGAACGGACAGGGAGTTACGGCAAGTGATCAGGGCAGTCTCTGGGTAAGGGGTAGGTACGACCTGTGATGGCAGAGCCTCCGGGTAGGCTAGCAGGCAGATGGTAGATGTGTGCTCCCAGGTGAGCAAGCGAGAGTCTCTGGAATAGCAGGTGGTCACGGCACGTGACGGCGGAACCTCCGGGCTGGCAGGCAGGAAGGTAACGGAGAAGCGCTCCCAGGTGAGCGGGCAAGAGTCTCTGGAATAGCTGGTGGTCACCGCACGTGACAACGGGACCTCCGGGCTGGCAAGCAGGCAGGTAACGGAGATGCGCTCCCAGGTGAGCGGGCAAGAGTCTCTGAGATAGCTGGTGGTCACAGCACGTGACAACGGAGCCTCCGGGCTGGCAAGCAGGCAGGTAGCGGAGAAGCGCTCCCAGGTGAGCGGGCAAGCTGGTCCATAGACAGACTGACCGGAGTTGTAAGGCAGACCGTCGGACCTCAGGCAAGCAGGCAGGTAGCTGATGTGCGCTCCCAGGTGAGCGGACAAGTTGGTCCTTAGACAGACTGACCGGAGTTGTAAGGCAGACCGTCGGACCTCAGGCAGGCAGGCAGGTAACAAGTATTCAGGCAGGAATCAGGCAGGTAACTAGCAGGAAACTGGCAGGAAACTGGCAGGTAACTGGCAGGTAACTGGCAGGTAACTGGCAACGGGACCTGAGGGCTGAAGCACAGGTGAGACACAGGTGCAAACAACATTGCTCGGGCACCTCCATTTTGGAGGAGGTGCCTTTTATATGATGAAGTCCTCCGGCCATTGGCCGGGGACTCTTTAGGGCGGCGCGCGCGGCCCCTTTAAGAGGAGGGGAGCGCGCGCGCGCGCGCCCTAAGCACAGGGGCCGGGAAGGAGCGCGCGCCGAGAGCAGAGCAGGAGGAGGACGCCGGGACGGAGCGCGCGCTGACAGCAGAGCGGGGAGAGGACGCCGGGCAGGAGCGCGCGCTGACAGCAGAGCGGGGAGAGGACGCCGGGCACGGAGCAGAGCGGTGAGGGGAGCAGCGTCCCTGCCTAGCAGAGGGCAGGGACGCCAGCGCTACAGTACCCCCCCCTTTAGGCCCCCCCTTTTTTAGGCCAGACAGAAATTTAGCTAGGATGAGAGGGGCATGGATGTTCTCCCGGGGCTCCCACGTTCTCTCCTCAGGACCAAACCCCCTCCAATCTACCAGAAAAAAGGTCTTTCCTCTTACCCTTTTGCTGGCAAGAATGTTCTCTACCTCAAACTTGTCCTCAGCAGAAACCAGAGCAGGAGGCGTACCTGTAGACTTAGAAAAAGAGTTAAGTACCACAGGTTTGAGGAGAGATACATGGAAGGAGTTAGGGATCCGTAAGTTGGCCGGGAGTTTCAATTTATAGGCTACCGGGTTGATCTGACCGATGACCACCAGTGGGCCGATGAACCGAGACCCTAACTTATAGGAAGGGATCTTGAGTCGGACATATTTGGACGAGAGCCAGACTTTATCCCCAGGACGGAATTGAGGAGGGTCCATCGCTAAATGCTGCCAGGGGGCAGCAGGTACTGGCAGAGGAAGAAGGCGGCCGGCCGACAGGTGTCTCGGAACTTTGTTGCGGGCGCAGGACACACAGGCAGAAACAAAGTCCATAACATCCTTGTGCAGGTTAGGCCACCAGTAGTGTCGGGTAATAAGCTGGAGGGTCTTTTTCCGACCGGCGTGGTCAGCTAGTTTAGATGAATGACCCCAGTGTAGGATTCTCTCCCGATCAGGTACCGATACGAACGTCTTACCAGGAGGGAGACAATTTAGACTCACGGGAGCCACCTGCATTACTCTGGCGGGATCGATGGGGCAGTCACATGGTCTATGAGGTGGTGATGTCTCTGCCTCCTCCTTAACAAAGACATCAGCACTAGACCAATAAGGAATCGGAAGTCCAGGTAGATTAGCTGGGATAGGAGAGGGACGGACGGAATGGACGGGAACCAGGCAGGTTTTATGACAGGCCTGTCCCCAGTGAAGGACTTCTCCGGTTTGCCAGTCAAGCACGGGTGCATGTCTCTGGAGCCAAGGCAGACCTAGCAAGAGGGCGTGAGGGAGACCAGGCAGAACGTGAAAGGAGATACTCTCTGAATGCAGCATTCCCACCTGCAGAGTAATGGATTCGGTGATGAATTGGATGGGGCGAGGTAAGAGGCCCCCATCCACGGCAACAACAGACAAGGGTACAGCCAGAGGTTTGGTGGGGATGCGGAATTTCTCCACCAGGGACTGTGAAATAAGATTTCCGGCTGCTCCAGAGTCAAGTTGGGCTAGTTCGGAATAACGATTCTCCCCGCAGATGATTGAGACTGACAACAGCAGGGATGGAGAGGATTTATTTTTGTCTAGATTGACCCCTCTGAGTGAACCTAGATACAGGCGTTCTCCCGACCTCTCCGGGCAGGCACGGATCAGATGCTCCTTACTGCCACAGTAGAAGCAGCTCCCCTCGGCACGGCGGAAATCCTGACGGGATTTGACCATCTTGGTCTGGTCGACCTGCATAGGCTCAGGAGAGTGTACCTGTGGAGAAACGGAAGGAATGACGGGTTCCTGGAAAGTAGGAGCTAGACGTGGAATCCTTCTCTCACGGGTGACCTCTTTGGCACGCTCCTGGAACCGTAGGTCAATCCGGGTGGCAAGGGTTATTAGATCATCGAGAGTGGTAGGAATGTCCCGACCAGCAAGTTCATCTTTAATACGGCCGGACAGACCCTCCCAGAAGACGGATACCAGGGCTTCGTTATCCCAGGCCAGCTCCGAGGCAAGGGTACGGAACCGTATGGCATATTGGCCCACGGTGAGGCTTCCCTGACGGAGGCGAAGCAGAGAAGATGCGGATGAGGTCCTCCGTCCGGGTTCGTCGAAGGCTTTCCGGAAAGCCATGAGAAAGGCAGGCAAGTCGGACACCAGGGGATCTCCTCTCTCCCATAGAGGATTTAGCCAGGCCAGGGCCTCCCCGGTGAGATGGGACATGATAAAGGCAATTTTGGCTCGGTCGGAGTTAAACTGGTGGGATAATAGTTCAAAATGCAGGGTGCACTGATTTATGAAGCCCCGAGCCAGGACGGAGTCGCCTCCGAAGCGAGGAGGTGCAGAGAGCCGGGGTCCGGAAAAGGATACCATGGTACTGGCGGAGGTTGTTGGTGGATCAGACAGAGTGTTCAGGCGAGTATTAACATTCCGCAGGTGACCCAGGATGGTCTCCTGTTGGGACCTCTGACGGGACAGTTCAAGACAGAGGTCCGAGAGCGAGGGAGCTTGGGTGCCACCGGGTTCCATGGCCCGAGCAAACTGTAACGGGTCCAGGAGGCGGAACCTCTGAGCTACTATACAAGGGGGCGGCCCTTGTAAGGGAGCGGGTGGCAGTCTCTGGGTGAACGGACAGGGAGTTACGGCAAGTGATCAGGGCAGTCTCTGGGTAAGGGGTAGGTACGACCTGTGATGGCAGAGCCTCCGGGTAGGCTAGCAGGCAGATGGTAGATGTGTGCTCCCAGGTGAGCAAGCGAGAGTCTCTGGAATAGCAGGTGGTCACGGCACGTGACGGCGGAACCTCCGGGCTGGCAGGCAGGAAGGTAACGGAGAAGCGCTCCCAGGTGAGCGGGCAAGAGTCTCTGGAATAGCTGGTGGTCACCGCACGTGACAACGGGACCTCCGGGCTGGCAAGCAGGCAGGTAACGGAGATGCGCTCCCAGGTGAGCGGGCAAGAGTCTCTGAGATAGCTGGTGGTCACAGCACGTGACAACGGAGCCTCCGGGCTGGCAAGCAGGCAGGTAGCGGAGAAGCGCTCCCAGGTGAGCGGGCAAGCTGGTCCATAGACAGACTGACCGGAGTTGTAAGGCAGACCGTCGGACCTCAGGCAAGCAGGCAGGTAGCTGATGTGCGCTCCCAGGTGAGCGGACAAGTTGGTCCTTAGACAGACTGACCGGAGTTGTAAGGCAGACCGTCGGACCTCAGGCAGGCAGGCAGGTAACAAGTATTCAGGCAGGAATCAGGCAGGTAACTAGCAGGAAACTGGCAGGAAACTGGCAGGTAACTGGCAGGTAACTGGCAGGTAACTGGCAACGGGACCTGAGGGCTGAAGCACAGGTGAGACACAGGTGCAAACAACATTGCTCGGGCACCTCCATTTTGGAGGAGGTGCCTTTTATATGATGAAGTCCTCCGGCCATTGGCCGGGGACTCTTTAGGGCGGCGCGCGCGGCCCCTTTAAGAGGAGGGGAGCGCGCGCGCGCCCTAAGCACAGGGGCCGGGAAGGAGCGCGCGCCGAGAGCAGAGCAGGAGGAGGACGCCGGGACGGAGCGCGCGCTGACAGCAGAGCGGGGAGAGGACGCCGGGCAGGAGCGCGCGCTGACAGCAGAGCGGGGAGAGGACGCCGGGCACGGAGCAGAGCGGTGAGGGGAGCAGCGTCCCTGCCTAGCAGAGGGCAGGGACGCCAGCGCTACAGAAATCATCTTTTATCACTTTATGTAAATGACCTCTTCCAGGCTATGGGCAGATGTTGCCTGGCAGATAACTCTGCCTCGAGAGCTTGTTTTACACGAAGGGGTGTTACCAGTGGAATGGCCGCTCTCTGCTCTTCTGATCTCACTGCAGAGCTGTGTGTGATTATACCTGACACATCTGTAGGTTCCTCTCACTGCAGCTCTGTGTGTGATTATACCTGACACATCTACAGGCTCCTCTCACTGCAGAGCTGTGTGTGATTATACCTGACACATCTGCAGGTTCCTCTCACTGCAGAGCTGTGTGTGATTATACCTGACACATCTGCAGGTTCCTCTCAGCTTCAGCTTTCATCTCACTGGCAGACAGGGTTACAATATTGTTACAATACAGCAGAGATCAGAGAGATGCAAAAAAAATTGTTTGCAAGAAGACAAATTTAATTTCTCCTGTTATATGTTAGTTACTTGTCTCACACTGGTAACTTCCCCTTTAATTTAAAATAAGCTCTGGAGCCACAGTAATCTTCCAGGCAACATCCTCACCATTGCTGTGAAGAACTCATTTACATGTAAGAAAATCATGGATATCTCTGGAATAAAACATCAGATCGCAGATATCAAATTATCATTTTATATAATTTTATTAGGACGAACCACAATTTACGTAGTTTTAGGCGCTCCCTAAAACACACACCTGTTTAGGGCAGCCTATCACGTTCCCTAATCGAAATCCTTTTATCTTCTTATAGCCCATCCCTTATTTCTCCAAACATAAGTCTCCACCGAACCCAAAAGCACTACAGATACTGGTTGGTGATGAGCTCATGCAGCCTTTATCTATCCCTCATCCCCTCAAGATGGCTGAACCATCACTATAAATAAGCCCCTGTACTTTGTGTCACCCCCATCTCATTGTAGATTGTAAGCTCTTACGAGCAGGGTCATCATTATTTTTGCTTTAATTATTGTATTATCTTTAGCTATGTTACTTATGACTGTTGAATATGAACCTCTTAATTGTAAAGCGCTGCGGAATATGTTGGTGCTATATAAATAAAGATTATTATTATTTATTCATCTTCCTATGACCTACATGCCCATAGGAGGGTTGATCCTACTGACAGGTTCCCTTTAAGACACATTTCTATGACCACTAGACCAAGAGAAGTAATTGGTTTTTCTTGGTAATTTCTTACAGTGGTGGCAACACCAGTCTTCATTAATTTCGGTCTTAATGCGGCAGATTATACTTCAGATTTTTATCTTGTAGTAAGAAATATCCCTGTCTCTGACTACAAGGTAAAAATCTGAAGGATAATCTGAAGGACTAAATCTGAAGGGCTTAATCAAGAGTGACATTTTGCATGCCAGTCTTACTGAGCTGTATACTAGAGTAAAATGCACCAAATCCATTAAGGGGCATGCACCGCTTCATAAATTTGGTGCTTCTTTAAGCTGCCATGTGTCACTATGAGAAAATTGCTCTATTTGGAGACTGAAGTACATTTTTGTTGTCATTTACACCACTTAGTAACATAAATAATGATGAATTTACCAATCGTGTTTAGCCATGCGCCTCTTGACCGTGCATCACCCACTTTTGAAAGAGTTGTCGCAGCTAGCCAGGGCTGGAGTAACAATTTCAAAAGTCCATCAATTTTGCACAACAGTGAGTTTCACAAAAATTGTATTGACATTTCAAGCAGTTTTACACCATAAAACTAATATAAATTGCTTTATGACTTGGCCCCATATTGAAGTTCAGCTATTCCGTGGTCATCATTGTACAACAAACAACTAAAGTATTTTGTACAGTTTTAACACATGGATTTAAAAACTGATTGTTCATAAGTAAATCAAGAATTAAAGGGTGTTTTCTGGCCTTAGGGTACAAGTCTGCAGTCACTCTATGTGACTGCAGATTTGTGAATCCTTCAAACACGCACACTGCACTCTGTGAGGATTCACATGTCTGTAGTCACATAGAAAGACTGCAGACTAGCAACCTAAGGCCGGACATCCTTTGTAAGTAATTAATGGCTTCATATTATTTGGCTTTAGGATAAATATTCATCATAAAAGATTTTGCTTATAAAACAAAAAAAATCAAACACTTTATGGAACCTACAATTATACAAAAATTCTACCTGTTACATACAGTATTAACCTGATACTTGTATATCCTAACATTATATCATATATACATATTTATATATATATATATATATATAAAGTACAGACCAAAAGTTTGGGCACACCTTCTCATTTAAAGATTTCTCTGTATTTTCATGACTATGAAAATTGTACATTCACACTGAAGGCATCAAAACTATGAATTAACACATGTGGAATTATATACTTAACAAAAATGTGTTGAACAACTGAAAATATGTCTTATTCTAGGTTCTTCAAAGTAGCCACCTTTTGCTTTGATGACTGCTTTGCACACTCTTGGCATTCTCTTGATGAGCTTCAAGAGGTAGTCACCGGAAATGGTCTTCCAACAATCTTGAAGGAGTTCCCAGAGATGCTTAGCACTTGTTGGCCCTTTTGCCTTTACTCTGCGGTCCAGCTCACCCCAAACCATCTCGATTGGGTTCAGATCTGGTGACTGTGGAGGCCAGGTCATCTGGCGTAGCACCCAATCACTCTCTCTCTTGGTCAAATAGCCCTTACACAGCCTGGAGGTGTGTTTGGGGTCATTGTCCTGTTGAAAAATAAATGATGGTCCAACTAAACGCAAACCGAATGGAATAACATGGCGCTCCAAGATGCTGTGGTAGCCTTGCTGGTTCAGTATGCCTTCAATTTTGAATAAATCCCCAACAGTGTCACCAGCAAAGCACCCCCACACCATCACACCTCCTCCTCCTTGCTTTATGGTAGGAACCAGGCATGTAGAGTCCATCCGTTCACCTTTTCTGCGTCGCACAAAGACATGGTGGTTGGAACCAAAGATCTCAAATGTCCATTCCTTGTGTTCTTTAGCCCAAACAAGTCTCTTCTGCTTGTGGCCTGTCCTTAGCAGTGGTTTCCTAGCAGCTATTTTACCATGAAGGCCTGCTGCACAAAGTCTCCTCTTAACAGTTGTTGAAGAGATGTGTCTGCTGCTAGAACTCTGTGTGGCATTGACCTGGTCTCTAATCTGAGCTGCTGTTAACCTGCGATTTCTGAGGCTGGTGACTCGGATAAACTTATCCTCAGAAGCAGATGTGACTCTTGGTCTTCCTTTCCTGGGGCGGTCCTCATGTGAGCCAGTTTCTTTGTAGCGCTTGATGGTTTTTGCAACTGCACTTGAGGACACTTTCAAAGTTGGCTCATTTTTCAGACTGACTGACCTTCATTTCTTAAAGTAATGATGGCCACTCATTTTTATTTACTTAGCTGCTTTTTTCTTGCCTTAATACAAATTCTAACAGTCTATTCAGTAGGACTATCAGCTGTGTATCCACCAGACTTCTGCACAACACAACTGATGGTCCCAACCCCATTTATAAGGAAAGAAATTCCACTTATTAAACCTGACAGTGTTATGATAGGCTACAAGCACTAAGGAAAGACAGGAGATCTGTCCCTACAATAGAATTAAGCTAGATCCCTGCGATGTAACGGGGAACCTGATCCTGCGATCAGACCCGCTAAAGTCCTCAGCTAGTCTGAACGAAGACCTATAGATGTGAGGGAGGGATCCCTAAAAGAACTAGGGACTGGGAGAAAGATTGACACCTCCTAGCAGAAATTGTAGCAGTAAAAAGACAAACACACAACATAGAACATAAAGGTCAAAAGACCTAGCTAAACTGACTAAGAAAGCACCTGGCTAGCTTAAGAGTAGAAATTACAATGAAGTCCAGCATGGCCAGAAGGGTGGAGCAGGATTAAATAGGCAAAAAGGTCATGTGACCAGCAAAATAGAAAAAACCTAACAGGAGAGTTCTAACAGTACCCCCTCTTCTAAGAGGATCCTCCGGATCCCCTAGGCCCAGGCTTATCCAGAAACCTCTTGTGAAACGCTCTGACAAGTCTGGAAGCAGAAACATCATCCGCCCTCACCCATGAGTTATCCTCGGGACCGAAACCCTTCCAAGCGACGAGATACTGCAAACTCCCCCTATACCGTCTAGAATTAAGGATGCGGGAAATTTCATATTCCCCGTCCTCCACCACCGGAGGAACAGTGGCCGTGGCGTCTCTATCTGATACATCAGCTTTTTTCAATAGAGAAACATGAAACACCGGATTAATCTTCCAGGAGGTAGGAACCTCCAACCTAACAGCAGATTGGTTAACTACCTGAAGCACCTTAAAGGGCCCTACAAACTTGGGACCCAATTTTTTAGAAGGAATCCTCAACCACAGATTCTTAGAGGACAACCAAACCATGTCACCAACCGTAAACAAAACCTCTTGACGTTTCCTGTCAAAGTACCTCTTAGATTTTTTGTTAGCCTCCATAAGATTACCACGCACATCCGTCCAAACTCTGTCCAAATCACCGGAAAAACTCTCCTCCTCAGGCACAGCCGATACCAATTTGGAGAATGACCCAAAAGACGGATGTCTCCCAGAACAACAAAAAAAAGGCGAACACCCAGCAGAAGAGGATGTATGGTTGTTAAGAGCAAATTCAGCAAGCGGCAGAAACTCAGACCACCCCTCTGGATTGTCTGCCACAAAACAACGCAAGAACTGCTCAACATCCTGATTCTTCCTTTCTGTCTGGCCATTAGACTCAGGATGATATACAGATGAAAACGACAAATGAACTCCCAACCTGTCACAAAAGGCACAACAAAAACGAGCCACGAACTGAGGTCCCTATCAGAAACAATGTCAGTAGGAACACCATGGAGTCTGACAATTTCCTTGACAAAGGCCTTAGTGAGTGTCTTAGCGCAGGGCAGTTTGATGAAGGGAACCAAGTGACACATCTTGCTAAAACGGTCCACGACCACCCAGATGACCGTGAAACCCTCAGAGGAGGGAAGGTCAGTAATAAAGTCCATAGCCAGATGTGTCCAAGGTGCACTAGGAACCTCCAGAGGGCAAAGCAACCCCGCAGCAGGAGTATGAGAAGACTTAGATCTAGCACACACAGTACATTGACGCACCCACTTAATGACTTCCTTCTGCCATCCAGGCCACCAAAAACTGCGACCCACAAGTCTCTTGGTCTCAGAAATTCCTGGATGATCTGCCAACCGAGACTCATGACATTCAACAAAAAAATCTCTCCTAAAGGTCCTAGGCACAAACAACCTCCCATGGGGAGTGTTAGAAGGGGCATTCTCCTGTGCTTTAAGAATCTCATCTTCCAAAACGGAGTCCAATGCAGCAATCACAACACCTTCTTGTAAAATGCTCTCCTCCTCCTCAGCACCGACCATGGGAGAAAAGCTGCGAGACAACGCATCAGCTTTAACATTCTTGTTACCCGGGATGTAAGTAACGGAAAAATTAAACCGCGGAAAAAAAAGTGCCCACCTAGCCTGACGGGCATTCAAGCGCTTGGCAGCATCAAGATAGATCAGATTTTTATGATCAGTGAAAACCAGAATGGGAAATTCAGCACCTTCCAAGAGATGATGCCAGTGTTCAAATGCGAGTTTAATAGCCAGCAATTCCCGATTACCAATATCGTAATTAAGTTCAGTCTCAGAAATTTTTTTTGAAAAAAAGGCACAGTGATGTACTCCATCCTTGTTTTCCTGAGACAACACCGCACCGACCCCCACAGAAGAAGCATCAACCTCAACCAAAAACGGCTTAGTCACATCAGGCTGCATAAGGATGGGGGCAGAGCTGAACCTCTCCTTTAGAAACACAAACGCTTCAATGGCCTCAGTAGTCCACTGAACCGTATTAGCACCTTTCCTGGTGAGATCGGTCAGTGGTTTAACAATAATAGAAAATTTTTTAATGAATTTTCTGTAATAATTGGCGAAACCCAAAAACCTCTGTATCGATTTCAAACCAATAGGCCTAGGCCATTCCTGCACAGCTTGAACTTTCACCGGGTCCATCTCAAAGCCCTCGCTGGAGATAATGTAGCCCAAAAACCTAATTCTCTGGACAGCGAACTCACATTTCTCTATCTTAGCAAAAAGCGAATTGTCAATTAATAACTGTAATACCTCACATACGCTCCGCCAATGAGACTCCAGATCAGACGAATAAATCAAAATGTCATCCAAATACACAACCACATTTTTGCCGATCAAAGGTCTAAGGATGTCATTAATAAGATTCTGAAAAAATGCTGGTGCATTGGTAAGACCAAAAGGCATAACCAGATTCTCAAAATGACCCACAGGAGTGTTAAAAGCAGTCTTCCATTCATCACCCTCCTTCATGCGCAACAAATTGTATGCCCCCCGGAGATCAATTTTAGAGAACCACTTGGCCCCCACTAACTGGTTAAACAAATCAGGAATCAATGGCAGTGGGTAGGGATTAAGTACAGTAATTTTATTAATCTCGCGAAAGTCCAGACAAGGACGTAAACCGCCATCTTTTTTTTTTACAAAAAAAAATCCAACAGCCACAGGAGACTTAGAGGGTCTGATATGACCGGCGGCCAAGCTCGTCTGTATGTATTCCTCCAAAGCCTTTCTCTCAGGAATAGTAAGATTAAATAAACGACTTTTAGGAAGAGTCGCTCCAGGGACAAATTCAATGGTACAATCATTGTCTCTATGGGGAGGCAAAATTTGCGACTCCTCCTCAGAAAAAAACTTTTCAAAAATCCTGAATAGGTACAGGTAATTCCCCTTTATCCACAGCAGCAATGCGCCCATTACAACACTTGTCATAACACTTCGGGCTCCAGGACTTAATTTCATTAGTAGACCAATCCAGTACAGGATTGTGCAATTTTAACCAGGGTAATCCCAAAATTACTGGAGAAGGCAAATTATTTAATACTACCAAATCCAAATTTTCTTGGTGAATACCAATAATAGTGAGGGGAAATTCATAAACCTTGTGAGTAACACATTTCAAGGGAGAGCCATCGACAGAAACCACGGCAATAGGGGATGACAAAGGTTTGGGTTTTAATTTAAGTTTTTCCAAGAATCCCCCATCAATCACATTCAGAGTAGAACCACAATCCACAAATACCCGAAATTCAATTAATTCTTCCTGAGCTGCAGTAGTAGCAGAAAGAAATACCCCCTTAGTGTTTAAACAGGCTATACGGGCGTAACTGACCTTTTTTTTTTTTTTCTTTGTTCATGCGAAGCACACAGTTCTTAATGAAATGGTCAGATTTTCCGCAATAAAAGCACAAACCTTCAGAAAACCTGCGGTCTTTTTCCTGAGAGCGGGGTGACATCGCCCCAATCTCCATCTGCTCTCCAATGTCAGTACAGACCCTCTCAAGACTAGGAGTTGACATGGCAAAGGATTTACTCTCATTAACCCTTGCACGCAGTCTCCTGTCCACCCGTATAGCTAATTGCATTGTCTCCTGCAAGTTTCCAGGTGTAGGATAAGCAATAAGCAGATCCTTAACCCTTTCACCTAGCCCAGCAAGAAACAAACTTTTCAGAGCTGAATCGTTCCACCCCACCTGAGCAGACCACCGATGGAAGTGAGTACAATAATTTTCCACATTACCTGATCCCTGTCTCAAAAGTCTCAATTCCGTCTCAGCTGATGAGACACGATCAGGATCATCATACAACAACCCCAAAGCAGAAAAAAAAGTATCCACTGATCTAAAGCACGGATCATCACTAGGTTGGAGAGAAAAGGCCCATCCCTGAGGTTCTTTGCGCAAAAGTGACATTATGAACCCTATGCGCTGTGATTCATCACCAGAGGATCTGGGTCTCAAACGAAAATACAATAAACAAGCATTTTTAAAGGAAAAAAAATCTTGTTGTTCACCAAAAAATAGATCAGGCAGACGTACCTTTGGCTCTACAAAATGTGCTCCAGAACAGCTACTCACGTGTTGTTGGAGCTCGGCCACCTCCAGAGAGAGTCTCTGCAGGCGTTGAGCCAAATCCTGAACCGACACCATGATGAAAACTGGAGGTCTTTCCTTAGAGATATTTTTGGGCTGGACTTACTGTTATGATAGGCTACAAGCACTAAGAAAAGACAGGAGATCTGTCCCTACAATAGAACTAAGCTAGATCCCTACGATGTAACGGGGAACCTGATCCTGCGATCAGACCCGCTAAAGTCCTCAGCTAGTCTGAACGAAGACCTATAGATCATCAAAGCAAAAGGTGGCTACTTTGAAGAACCTAGAATATAAAACATATATTTTCAGTTGTTTCACACTTTTTTGTTAAGTATATAATTCCACATGTGTTAATTCATAGTTTTGATGCCTTCAGTGTGAATGTACAATTTTCATAGTCATGAAGATACAGAAAAATCTTTAAATGAGAAGGTGTGTCCAAACTTTTGGTCTGTACTGTATACATATACACTGCTCAAAAAAATGAAGGGAACACTCAAATAACACATCCTAGATCTGAATGAATGAAATATTCTCATTGAATACTTTGTTCTGTACAAAGTTGAATGTGCTGAAAACAAAATCACACAAAAATCATCAATGGAAATCAAATTTATTAACCAATGAAGGCCTGGATTTGGAGTCACCCCCAAAATTAAAGTGGAAAAACACACTACAGGCTGATCCAACTTTGATGTAATGTCCTTAAAACAAGTCAAAATGAGGCTCAGTATTGTGTGTGGCCTCCATGTGCCTGTATGACCTCCCTACAACGCCTGGGCATGCTCCTGATGAGGATGAAGTGACCGCGGGCAAGGCCGCGCGTTGGTATCTATGATTTGGCCCAGCAAGATCCCCACACACAGACTCTATCTTGATAACCGTATCTTTACTCTGGTGGGTTCCCTTATGAAGTCCACACTCCAGTAGCAGGGAGTGTAACAGCTGAATCCTTCAGCAGTGCAGGAGCTGGGGAAGGCTCCGAGGATATGGTGTTAGATAGAAGAAATCACGTTGAGAGTCTATCCTGCGCCACACACGAGGGCCTGCACACCGTCCTGGCTCTTTTCACAGACCACAGCAGACTCTACGCGCGCTTTTTCCTGCTTCCCACTTTGGTCACGTGACTCTCTAGGGCGGGACACAGGAGGCTCAGTCTTTTTCTCTGTCATCACACCCTGCGCAGGTGCAACCTCTGGCCACAAGGTGGCAACATCATCCTGTGTAATCACTTCTGTAACAGGCTCTATATCAATTATCACAGAACAGCCAGAGCCGGCCAGCTCACTACAAGGTTGCGGTTTGTTTCCTGTGGAATCTCCTCCCAGACCTGGACTAAAGCATCCGCCAACTCCTGGACAGTCTGTGGTGCAACGTGACATTGGTGGATGGAGCGAGACATGATGTCCCAGATGTGCTCAATCGGATTCAGGTCTGGGGAATGGGAGGGCCAGACCATAGCTTCAATACCTTCATCTTGCAGGAACTGCTGACACACTCCAGCCACATGAGGTCTGGCATTGTCCTGCATTAGGAAGAACCCAGGGCCAACCGCACCAGCATATGGTCTCACAAGGGGTCTGAGGATCTCATCTCGGTACCTAATGGCAGTCAGGCTACCTCTGGCGAGCACATGGAGGGCTTTGCGGCCCTCCAAAGAAATGCCACCCCACACCATTACTGATCCACTGCCAAACCGGTCATGCTAAAGGATGTTGCAGGCAGCAGATCGCTCACCACAGCGTCTCCAGACTCTGTCACGTCTGTCAGATGTGCTCAGTGTGAACCTGTTTTCATCTGTGAAGAGCATAGGGTGCCAGTGTCGACTTTGCCAATCCTGGTGTTGTTTGGCAAATGCCAAGCTTCCTATACGGTGTTGGGCTGTGAGCACAATCCCCATCTGTGTACGTCGGGCCCTCATACCACCCTCATGAGTCGGTTTCTAACCGTTTGTGCAGACACATGCACATTTGTGGCCTGCTGGAGGTCATTTTGCAGGGCTCTGGCAGTGCTCCTCCTGTTCCTCCTTGCACAAAGGCGGAGGTAGCGGTCCTGCTGCTGGGTTGTTGCCCTCCTACGGCCCCCTTCACGTCTCCTGGTGTACTGGCCTGTCTCCTGGTAGTGCCTCCAGCCTCTGGACACTATGCTGACAAACACAGCAAACCTTCTTGCCACAACTCGCATTGATGTGCCATCCTGAATGAGCTGCACTACCTGAGCAACTTCTGTGGGTTGTAGAGTCCATCTCATGCTACCACGAGTGTGAAAGCACAACCAACATTCAAAAGTGACTAAAACATCAGCCAGAAAGCATTGGTACTGAGATGTGGTCTGTGGTCCCCACCTGCAGACCACTCTTTTATTGAGGGTGTCTTGATAATTGCCAATAATTTCCATCTATTGTCTATTCCATTTGCACAACAGCATGTGAAATTGATTGTCAATCAGTGTTGCTTCCTAAGTGGACAGTTTGATTTCACAGAACTTTGATTTACTTGGAGTTATATTCTGTTGTTTAAGTGTTCCCTTTATTTTTTTGAGCAGTATATATATATATATATATATATATATATATATATGTATACACACACAAACTAAATGGCATTGGTGGCTGAATGCTGTAAATATGAAATAATATCTTGTCACTTGGAATCTGGTGTCTAAATTTTGTAAATTCCTCTTAACAACAAACTAACTGATTTTTTAATGATTTAAAAAATGTCATTCGCCCACTGTGGAGAAAGGTTCATTGCATGTTTTAAAGATCAGATGAATTAAAGCTCATTTTTTACATTAAAAATGAGTAATATGCCATCTTATCTAACAGTACAATAACACTAAAGGCAAGCTTCATGGTCATGTTTCCCCTGACTGCTTCCTTTAACATTTTCAAAAGGGTTAAGGGCAATAAGTTTTCTTGCTGGTAGTCATTCTGACATGTTTGGCAGTAACTTCCAAATACTACTTTCCTATGGGAGCTGTATAACAGAAGCAGTAATCTGTGACACACCCTACTCTGGCATGAACAGGTGGCACAGCGGGCAACATCTTTTTCTTTTTATGTCCCCATTAGTGTTTAATATACTCCATAAGTATTAAACTCTGCTATACGTTACTATGCTATACAAAGGTAATATATTCTAAGTCACTTACTATTTTGGAAATGTTGAAAGCAGCCATTTTAGACATTTGATCTGCCATGCTTGGATTTTTGTCATTTCTTGTGGCATTTTGTCATTGGAAATTTTTTTTTTTGCAAAAAACAATAGTAATACAGACTAACTTACAGATCAAAGCAAATATTAATTGAACTTCCCGTCCAAAATATTCAGAAAACAGCCATCTTAAATCAGTAGTCTATGGCCAGCTCCAAGTCAAATGGTACTGTACTATGTACCGATATGTCCACCCTTACCATCGATTTCCTTAAGGCGCTAGAAAAAATATACAGTATATTTGTGTGTTAGCCAGTAAATAGAAAAATATTCACATATTGAGAGTTCTCAGTAGTCTGAAGTCATCTGAGTTGTCTCGAAAGCTTACTATTTGTCATCATCTTTTTAGTTAGCCTTTGAAAGGTATCAACCACTGAGGACTCTCAGTTAAGACACTACAATTTCCCACCATACAGATTTAACACACCATCATGACATAACAACAAAATGCTCAATAGGTTGAAACTCACATAACCACAAGCTGGCCACAAAAAGACACCTATAACAGAAATAAATTCCAGCTGAACATTGTAAAATAAAGTTTTCATTTATAATTTTTTTTCCATTTTTGTAGTGTAGCACCCTGAGGATTCGGCTGCTACAGGGGTATTGCACCTCAACCCAGAGGTGTGATATTCCACTCCCGGGTAAGGATGGAGTGTGGAACTGAGCTCAGTTAGCTGCATGCACTACACACATCCCATTTCCGAGGAACAGACCAACGGTACTCCCACTTAGAAATGTGCAGGTACGACAGTGTCTGTTCCTGGCTGGACTGGGAGGGGGGTGGAATATCCCAGTAGTGTAGGGGCAGATAGGGGGAGCAGTCTGGGTAAAGCTAGGAGCTCATTGGGTGCTGGTCACCTGAGTTCACACATAGAGGGAGTATAAAAGGTGGGAACCATCTAAGATCAGGGTCAGTCAGCCACAGTCAGTCAGTCTGTGAGAAGACAGTCAGTAAGCCTTTGCAGAGGAGTGGAAGAGAGCAGAGGAGCAGAGCAGCCCCAGAGCAAGAGTGAGAGAGGAGAAAGAAAGACCCAGAGGGGGAGAAAGAAGGAACTCTGAGAGCCCAAATACAATCACAGGGTGAAGAGTTGGCAACAGGGTACCGGATCCCAAACTGGTGGGGGCTACAGCATACCTCAGCCAGAGACCGGAGGCCGTGGGCAGCATCTGCCACGGCCACCCACCATATCCACCCGGAAGGCAGACCACGCAAAGGGTCAGGGAACCCAGAGTCGGGTTTTACCAACAGAAGGCCCGAGGGAGCGGGATTTAGGTGGATCCCTGGTGGGGAAGGCCAGAGACGAGGACAGGACAGAACGGGAGCTCAGAACCACGCTCCAGAACTACTTGGGGGTTGGCCGAGTCCAGGACCTGGTGGACGCAGCACGGCTCGGGTGGTCACTCAAGGCCGGAGTGACCGGAACATCTGCAGTAAGTAAAGAACCCTGAACTGCACAACCCGACTCTGACTCTCATTACCATCATCCCTGCACTTCCACAACCACCATCCTCTGCACCTGACCCCCTGAGGCTATACCCCTCCCGTTGGGGGTTATACTACCTAAGCTGCACAAACACCATCAGCCTCAGCGGACCCTGCTGCAGCGGCGGCCGTAGTGACCGCAATTCAACGGGTGGCGTAGTCGACATAAAGAACTTTAGTAACATCAGTAAGGACTGCCACACACTGAGCTTGACACCCTGGGCACGGACCGGGTCACAGCCACTCGGAGACTACAACCCCCATCTGATCCGGCTCCGGGTATTCCCCTAAAGAATATGGCCCAGGGGGCGCGTCAACTTTGGCGTAGTCGGCAGGATACCGTGCCCGCAACAACCGGGTACTGCGTGCCTGAAGAAAAGTACATCGTTACCTTAAAAAGAAGTCTCCTGCCGGTTCCGGAGGGTCCCCGCCATCGGGCCCCATCACAGGTCGTTTCCCGCCGGTTGTCCGCCATTTGCAGCTTTTTCCCGCCATCCATGGAGTTTCCCGCCACTGGGAGACGATTCCCGCCATTTCCAAAGGTTTCCCGCCTTGTCAGAGCGGACGCCATTATGGGCGTACCAGAGGATGGCAAGAGGCCGCCTCCCATCGTGGGCCAGGACCGAAAATGGCGCCAAAAGTGGAAACCGCCCCCACCAACAGAGACTGTGATGCTAGAGGTGTCTGTCAGCGTGAAAGAACTGCCCCTGGAGCTGACAATCACCAAGTGGCCCCGGGACCGCCCTCGAAGTGGGAGGACTGAGAACAAGAGAGCAAAGATGGGTGTCGCCTGGAGCAGTCTGGAGAGAGCGCACCCGGAGACAAGAAGCCTGGAGCAGAGTCCAGAAAGAGCCTACCCGGAGATGGAGGGAGAGCCAGGCAGCACCGACCCAGTGGTCAGGAGCCTGATGCGGGCCGCCACTCCAGGCAGCACCGACCCAGTGGTCAGGAGCCTGTTGCCGGTCGCCACTCCAGAAGGCCTGCTGGAGACAACGGGAGGAGAGCAGAGCAGCACCGACCCGTTGGTCAGGAGCCTGCTAGAAGCAACGACCCCACTAGGCTTAGTGGAGGTCTTGGCACAGCTCCCCCGAGATCGGGAGTGTGCACAGACCGCGCTGGAGGGCCTCGCACGGAGGATGGCCCGGGTGCAGCGAGAGACGTTAGCAGAATGGAGCCGTGAGATGGCCCAGCAGACAAGAACCCATCAGCGGAGCACGCCACCCGAGACGAGGAGACAGACCGCCTCTGAGGATGGCGCAGGAGGACTGAAGGCCGGAGACGGCGCCGAGAAGGGAGCCGAACGAAAGGAGGCAGGTAAAGGGGACGTCTCTACCCCAAACCGGGAAACCGCGTACCTGCCCCAGCTCCCCGTCGCAGAGCCCGAAGTATCCCCTGCCGTGCCCGTCGCTGCAACGTCACCGCCGCAGACTAGGCCTCAAACGGGAGCCGCGACCCCTGTGACGTCACACGCCTCGACCCCGAGCGTGACCAAGCAGGAAGTACCACCGGCCTGGTCGCAAGGCCTAGTACCCCCGGGCGCCGCAATACCAACAGCGCCCCCTACCTCCGCGGAGCCCCCGGCCTGGTCGCAGGGCCAAGTAACACAGGGCGCTGCCGTTCTTACGGTGCCCTTTACTTTCAAGGTGCCCCAGGCCTGGTCGCAAGGCCTGGTTAACCCGGGCGCCGCTACCACCACGGCGCCCATAACACCTAAAGTACCGCACCTGGGTGAGGACCTGTTCGCCCAGCATACGTGCCCGGATGGGCAGCCCTTCGTATGGCCCCAGGAATACATCCAGCTGGAGCTGCAAAAAGCAAGGGCCATGTGCGAACCCCTGATCCCGGCTCCAAAGCCCATAAAGAGGATCTCGCCCCCGCTAGAAGAGACCCAGTTTGAGTGGGATCCCACCGGAGAAGACCTCATGGGGTTCACTCAGGAGACTCGGGCAGCTGCAGCGGAGCGTGCAGAGTGCTGCCGGCAGCAGCTTGAGGTCTTTGAGAGGGAGCGGAGAGAGAGGCGGGTCCGGGAACAGCAAGCCCAAGTAAGGAGCGCGGAGCAGAAGAGCCGGACCAGGAGAAACCCCCGTGCAGCGCATGGTCCCCGTACCATCGGGACTGTGAAAAAGTTCAATCTGCAGCATGGGTGGGGTTTCATCAGGGATCACCGCACCCCAGGCGACGTCTTCGTGACCAGGAGAGACGTTGAGTCCCACCTACCGGAGGGACACAGAGGTCGTGACCTGTATTTAGGGGACGAGGTCACCTTCACCCGGCACAAGTGTGCCAAAGGACCCTACGCCCTCCATGTACATCGCCTGACGGAGGAGGAGCTGCGGTGTGAGGAGGAGCAAGAGGACCCGGACGGGTCTGAACCAGAACCTGGAACCAATCACAAAGAAAGAGCAGGAGGACGCCGTCGTTGAGTACGGTAGTATAGAGACTGTATATAGTTGCCCGTCGGGGCACAGTGAACCGTTGCTGCTAATATAGTCCCCGTTGGGACCAGAGAACTGAACTGTTAACCCGTGTGTCCCTTAACCCCACTGACCGAGGACTGAGAGCGGTCATCCCTTTCCTAATACCTGGCCGAGGACTGAGAGCGGCCATATCCCCTTGTATATAGTTGCGCTTCCTAAAGCGCCCCCTACCGGTTTTATAGGAAACCATGTTTCTTCAAGAGACTGTCGCACTTTACCCGGTCACAAGTTGCACCGTGACCGGAGGAACCAGAAGACAAGAATGTTTTAATGAAAAGTTTTTATGAAAAGTTTTATATGATAGTTTATTATGTTGTTTATGCAAAAATTGTATGTTTTGGTGTTTTTTATATCTTACAGCCCGAGGACGTGCTGTGATTTACCAGGGGGGAATGTAGCACCCTGAGGATTCGGCTGCTACAGGGGTATTGCACCTCAACCCAGAGGTGTGATATTCCACTCCCGGGTAAGGATGGAGTGTGGAACTGAGCTCAGTTAGCTGCATGCACTACACACATCCCATTTCCGAGGAACAGACCAACGGTACTCCCACTTAGAAATGTGCAGGTACGACAGTGTCTGTTCCTGGCTGGAGTGGGAGGGGGGTGGAATATCCCAGTAGTGTAGGGGCAGATAGGGGGAGCAGTCTGGGTAAAGCTAGGAGCTCATTGGGTGCTGGTCACCTGAGCTCACACATAGAGGGAGTATAAAAGGTGGGAACCATCTAAGATCAGGGTCAGTCAGCCACAGTCAGTCAGTCTGTGAGAAGACAGTCAGTAAGCCTTTGCAGAGGAGTGGAAGAGAGCAGAGGAGCAGAGCAGCCCCAGAGCAAGAGTGAGAGAGGAGAAAGAAAGACCCAGAGGGGGAGAAAGAAGGAACTCTGAGAGCCCAAATACAATCACAGGGTGAAGAGTTGGCAACAGGGTACCGGATCCCAAACTGGTGGGGGCTACAGCATACCTCAGCCAGAGACCGGAGGCCGTGGGCAGCATCTGCCACGGCCACCCACCATATCCACCCGGAAGGCAGACCACGCAAAGGGTCAGGGAACCCAGAGTCGGGTTTTACCAACAGAAGGCCCGAGGGAGCCGGACTTAGGTGGATCCCTGGTGGGGAAGGCCAGAGACGAGGACAGGACAGAACGGGAGCTCAGAACCACGCTCCAGAACTACTTGGGGGTTGGCCGAGTCCAGGACCTGGTGGACGCAGCACGGCTCGGGTGGTCACTCAAGGCCGGAGTGACCGGAACATCTGCAGTAAGTAAAGAACCCTGAACTGCACAACCCGACTCTGACTCTCATTACCATCATCCCTGCACTTCCACAACCACCATCCTCTGCACCTGACCCCCTGAGGCTATACCCCTCCCGTTGGGGGTTATACTACCTAAGCTGCACAAACACCATCAGCCTCAGCGGACCCTGCTGCAGCGGCGGCCGTAGTGACCGCAATTCAACGGGTGGCGTAGTCGACATAAAGAACTTTAGTAACATCAGTAAGGACTGCCACACACTGAGCTTGACACCCTGGGCACGGACCGGGTCACAGCCACTCGGAGACTACAACCCCCATCTGATCCGGCTCCGGGTATTCCCCTAAAGAATATGGCCCAGGGGGCGCGTCAGTAGCATGTGATGTGGGGAGCCAAGAAAAATTTGAAGAAAGATATATTTAAGAGTTAAAAGGAACCTGTCACCTAAAAAAACCTCTATTTACCTGCAGATATAGTGGTAATCTGTGGGCAAATAGCATTTAAACCATTTCTGGCTGGTTTACTGAATCAGCGGCTAAAGGGAGAAAATTAAGTTTTATTCTCCCTGCAGCCACTAACTTCCAGTCAGTGGGGAGGTATCGGGGGCAGTGAACAGTCTCCGCCCGTTCACTACACTGTCACCATACTGTGATCACTGCCCCTGGACTTAGACTGACAGCCTGCTCTGCAGTGTGTGTGCAGGGAGAATATCATTTCATTTTCTCCCTGTAGCTGCTCTTCCAGTAACCCTTCTATAATGTGATTTACATGTTCTATATCTGCAGATTACAACTATATTTGCAGGTTAATGGCATTTTTTTAGGTGACAGATCCCCTTTCATAACAACAGCCCGTATCCTGCGATTTATGGTAAACTAGATACTGCCTATGGACTTGCAGATATTACCTTTAGGATGGCTATCTGTCTGTGGATGGGCTTAGAGAATGTGCACCAAACTAAAATTCTCATAGTTTACCCTGCCAATCATTGGATTTTTCGCAACACTAAAAGAAATTATCCTACTAACAAAAAAAGTATATAATAGCAATTTTTCTTGATATAAGGTTGTGCTGTAAAGTTAAACCTGTATTATTCACCCTGACTCATTTCAATAGACACCACAAATTTGAGACAGAAGGACTATGGATGTGATATTACTACTTGTAGCTATTTTAATGGGCAATTCTACCTCCATTGCCTTTGCCCCCATTCATTAAACAAGTCTTGTGTATGCAAACAGCAATTCATCCTTATGACCAAAGCTGTGTTACATCAACAGGATGGATGCAAATGCTCTCCCATTAAAGTATTCTACCTAAAGTCCATTACACCACTAACTGTAAGTAATGAACATCTAATTTGCAGGCAATTAGTTTAGGAAGCACATTATTGCATGCTCTGAAATAACCAAGGAATAGTTATTATCTCAATTTACTCAAACACTGAAATTAATACAACCTCTGCAATAATTAATACATATTCTGCACAATTTGTTTTCTGCTTGTATTTTTACCATACAATCTTTGACAGAATGTGCATATAGGCATCTTTCCATTTGCTCTTGTATATCTGTGATCACCGACTATTGATTTTACAGCTGAGACTGTTAACTATAGACTTTGTGATGTTCAACTCATTTATCTTCATTAAAATGTAACACATAATTTTCTTTTGTGTTTTACTCATTTCTGCAAATGTTTCCCATTCATCAGTCTATCGACTGTTTTCTTGGGAGATATTGATGTTGCTATTCTGCATTTATAATATTCTTTCTTTATATTATCAAGAATTATTTTTATTTTATCATGAACACGGAATACGGACATTTAGAACTTATAGATACAGACTAAGGGATGCATCAAAGTGTTTTCGCCAGTTTTCTAGTATAAATCACTTCAAAAAGTCACAATATTTTTTGCACAAAAATGTTACTACTTTTGGCATTTAAATGCCAGACATGGTCAGCTCTGACAAAATGGGCAGTGTTGGGGAGGGACAGCGGCATGTCTATGACATTACCAGCGTGGCGTAACTTATGTTAGAAATCTTAATTCAATCCTTAACTACAGTAAGATTTCTGGTTTACGCGCATGCCACTCATAGGATGCACTTGATTCTTGCATCTTAATGGGTTCTTCTTACTCCATCATGCTCCAATGAATAGGTGCCTTAGACTCAACCTATCAACATCTTAGAAGGGTATATCTTACAAATCTTGAATATCATCATGAGATTCCTCATACTAGGTATGGGTCTAACCTCACCGATCACCCCATCTTACACATGACTGACTCCATTAGAGTCTTTGAGAGTTACAGAAAGAACTGCTTCTATTTGAGATCCATAAATATCAAGGAGATCTTTACAGAGCAGCTGTTAGTAAGGTGCAGGTTCTGCACAGGCTCATTTCTTTGATGTAGGTATCAAAGACACTCTATTTTTGTATTTGTATTCTTACCAGGGCATCAGAGCTGTGTATGGTTGATGGACTGGCTCAATTGATTGTCAAAGCCAATCTCTTCCTTTGTCACAGGTGTGTCAGGTGTGACTGACAGTCTCTCTGAATCCGGCTGTAGAAGGTCACTGCGCTTGGCATTGACGCCTTCTTGATCCTCTCATCTCTGCAGTATAGTTATATCCTTCTTCCTTTAGGACTCAGCAGCGACCTCCACCTTCTGCTGCTGATTGACACACCCTTGCTTGGTAGTTAAAAACTCTCAGTTTCTCCAGAGAGTCACGGGTGATAGTTCTATGTACCTCTGTGCAGGCTTGGAGTACTGGCAGTCGGCTAGTCTCATCTTTGGTGCCCTTGGAGGACAGTTGGCGTTATCTCTCTGGTGTCTGCTCAAGCTAAGTATTTGTTTACCTTGTTGTCTTTAGTTTGCAGTGGGACCTGACTAGTGCTCACCCCATCCGCTCCCTATCTAGGGTCTAGTTCTAGGGACATTTAGGTTTAGGTTCCTGCTCGGCGATAGGTGCAGAACCTATATAGGGATGATAGGGTAAGCTGGTTAGATCTGCCTAGGAGTCTCCACTCCCCCTTTCCCTAGTTGTTGGGCTCCCTTCCCCCTCTTCCCATTGTTGTACACTTATTCCTTCCCTCACATTGCGTGACATTATCACTGGCCATGCATAAAAAAAAGGAGAAAAAAAACTGACAAGTGGTTTTTTTGGGTGTGTTTTTTTTTTTCCTTTTCCCTTGGTTCATGGATCCCTTTGCAATGCTGGCAGAGCAGCTGCATAAGCTGTCTCTAGAGGAGACTGACCTCCACTCTGAGGTTCAGCAGCAGCGGCTGCAGGTCCCTAATGTTGTGGTCTCTGCGGGGAGGCCGGTCCAGCTTGAACCCAAAATTGCCCTCCCGGACAGGTTTTCAGGAGGTAGGGACAAGTTTTTTGTGTTCAAGGAAGCTTGCAAGTTATATTTTAAACTTCGTCCTTACTCCTCTGGAGATGAGGAGCAGCAAGTGGGGATTGTGATCTCACTGCTGCAAGGAGATCCTCAAATCTGGGCTTTCTCTTTGCCGCAGGTTTCAGTTTGTCTCCAGTCAGTGGAGGGAAATTTCTGGGCTCTAGTCCTCATCTATGATGATCCTGACCATATCTCCTTGGCTGAGTCCAGGCTGCATCGCCTTCAGCAGGGAAATTGGTCAGAGGAGACCTACAGCTCTGAATTCTGCAGATGGGAATGACACGGCTCTTAGAAGTCAATTTTGTCAGGGCCTTACTGAAAGGTTGAAAGATGACTTGGTGGTGTATGAAACCGCGGAGTCCTTGGAGGCTGCCATGTCATTGGTTATACGTGTTGATAGACGCCTGCGGGATAGGTGGGTGAGAGCACCTTCTCCGGAGCCCTCTTTTCGGGGTAATGCCCCTTTGCCGGGGATGCAGGCTGGTGGTGAACCAGTACTGGTGGAGGTGGAAGAACCCATACAGTTAAGGGGTGCCTCTGCATCATATGTTTCCCCTCAGATCTGCAAAAAGAAGGGCATGTGTTTTTTTTATTGGGGCCTGTCCCTCCATTACTAAGTAAAATGAAGCTCTATTAACCCTTGGTAGTCTGGAGTTGGATAATCAGGGGGTGTGTTTGTCGCCAACCTGCAGTTCTCGGTTTGTCCTGACAGAAGAGGTGGTGCTAGAGAGCAGGACTAAGAAAATTTCTGTGTTTGTAGACAGTGGAGCTGGAGTCAGCATGGTTGATACTAAGTTTGTGAGAACTCATGGTCTTGCTTGCTGTACTTTAGCTAAGCCCATTCCTATTTTTACCATTGACTCGGTGCCACTTGCACAGAAAGCTCTGACTCAGATTGTACATAATGTTAGACTGAGGTTGGGGTCTGTTCTTTGTGAAATAATTCCTTGCTATGTCAAGGACAGCCTTCCCACTCCAATTGTCCTTGGTCTACCATGGTTGATGAAACATTATCCGATAGTGGATTGGCAATCTAGAGAGATTATTGAATGGGGAGATTTTTTATTTATTTATTTATGGGCAGCACTTGAGAACTGTTTAAACATTTCCCTTTATGCAGTTTCTAAAGAGACCTTACCTGCATTTTTGTCTGGTTTTGAGGACGTTTTTCCTGAGAAGAGGTGTGTCACACAAGGTATGGGAAAGACTTAGTGCAACACAAAGGGAAGAGGGAAAGGGAGCCCAGACTCTAGGGAAAGGGGGGAAGTGGAGACCTCCTAAGTTGATCTAGCGTCACCTTGTCTCCCCTAATGTCCCTGTATTGGCTCTTCACCAATCGCCACATGCGTGCCTCACCCTGTCTTTCCCTGTCGTATGGCTAAGGCTAGGGAAGGGAGGAGATGAGCACTAGTCGATCTCCACCAAACACTATAAACAACAAGGGTACACAAACAGGGGAAAATTGCTTAGCTTTAGACGACTCCAGAGAAATGCGCACGCGTCCTCAAGCTCCAGAGAGGAAGTAGTACTGCTCTTGCTAAAGCCTTCACAAGTAGTAATGAATATCGCCGGCACCTCCCTCTGAAACACAGCAGGTATTTATACACCCTGGCAGGATGTTAATTAGCCAGAGGAAGGTAGCCTCTGGGTCCTAGAGACAGTCTCTAAGAAGATGTCTGTAATGCCAAACGTAGAGATCTCCGGCAACCAACTGTAGGGTGACTGTCTGTCCCTTCTGACACACCCGTGACAGGTTGTCAGGATTTGCCTCCTCATCGTGCATATGACTGTCCTATTAAACTGACCCCCGGAGGTAAACTACCAAAGTCCAGACTGTATAATCTTTCTGACCCTGAGAGACAAGCCATGAAGGATTTCATTGCTGAAAGTTTAGAGAAGGGATATATCAGACCCTCATCTTTGCCCGTGGCGGCAGGGTTCTTCTTTGTGAAGAAGAAAGATGGTGGTCTCCGTCCCTGTTTAGATTTCCTAGAATTGAATCAAATTACCATCCGAGATCCATACCCTCTTCCTCTGATTCCAGATTTGTTCAGCCAGGTTGTGAGAGCTAAGGTGTTCTCCAAGTTGGATTTAAGGGGAACCTACAATCTGGTTAGAATCAGAGAAGGGAATGAATTGAAGACAGCATTCAATACCCCTGAGGGGCATTTTGAGAGTTTGGTTATGCCTTTTGGTCTGACCAATGCACCTGCGGTGTTCCAGCATTTCATAAATGATATTTTCCATCATTTGGTGGGCAGGTTTGTGGTGGTCTTTCTGGATGATATTTTGGTTTACTCTACTGATTTTGAGACACATCGGGGGCATGTTAAACAGGTGTTTTAGATACTAAGGGATAACAGACTATATGCCAAAGTAGAAAAATGTGTTTTCACCGTCAAGGAGGTGCAGTTTTCGTTGTAACTGTAGTCATCTTCAGGTTTTCAGAGAGATCCAGAGAAGATCCGTGCTGTCCTTGATTGGGACCGTACCAATAACCTGAAAGCTTTACAGTGTTTTCTGGGCTTTACTAATTTTTACCGGAAATTCATTCAAAATTATTCAGTAATTGTGAAACCCCTCACTGACATGACAAGGAAGGGGTGTGATTTTTATAAATGGCCGAATGCCGTCCTGCAGGCTTTTTTGTCCCTAAAGAGTTGCTTTGCCACAGCACCTATACTCTGTCAACCTGATGTTTCTCAATCTTTTATCATTAAAGTTGATGTGTCGGAGGTGGGGGTTGGGACTGTGTTGTCTCAGGGTCCGTCCCCTGGTAAATGGCGTCCATGCGCTTTCTTTTCCAAGAAATTATCTTTGGCTAAGAGAAATTATGACGTGGGTAATAGGGAGCTTTTGGTGATTAAATTGTCATTCGAAGAATGGTGACATTGGTTGGAGGGGGCAGTCCATCCTATTACTGTTATCACGGACCATAAGAACCTGTCATATCTTCAATCGGCTAAACGTCTCAACCCTAGGCAAGCTAGATGGTCCCTATTTTTTACTATGTTCAATTTTGCTGTCACTTTCCATCCAGGGGTCCAAAACGTCAAAGCTGATGCTTTCTCCCGAAGCTTCCCTCATGGTGGTGACCATGAGAACCCTGCCCCGATTTTGCAGAAGGGGGTAGTCATTTCGGCATTGTACCCTGAAGTCGAGGGTGAGGTGTTGGAGACTCAGGGGAACACCCTGCCTCCTGCCATTCGGGGGAGGTTATTTGTAGCATCTAATGTGCGCCACAAAGTAATTAGGGAACATCACAACTCTGTGCTTGCTGGTCATCTAGGTGGTAAGGCAACTGCGGACCTCCTTTCTTGTCGATTTTGGTGGCCAGGGTTACATCGGGATGTGGTTGAAGATATGTCTGCTTGTAGTATTTGCGTGCATTCTAAAGTATTGCATACCCATTCGTCTGGTACTCTTCTTGCACTACCTATTCCTAGCAGGCCATGGACACACTTGTCCATGGATTTTATTACTGACCTACCGGTTTCTGCAGGCAAAACGGCGGTTTTGGTGGTTGTAAATGGTTCACTTTGTCGCATTACCTCCAAATGCCAAGAAACTTGCTCAGGTGTTCATAAATGAGATTGTGAAGCTTCACGGGGTTCCCTCCGATGTGGTGTCAGATTGGGGGACCCAGTTTGTTTCCAAGTTCTGGAAGGCATTCTGTTCTCGACTGGGGGGTGCAGCTGTCCTTTCCCTCTGCCTGTCATCCTCAGTTGAATGGACAGACCGAGCTTGTGAATCAGAATTTGGAGACCTACCTCAGGTGTTTCATCTCTGAAAATTAGGAGGATTGGGCATCCTACTTACCGTTGTGAGAATTTGCTATTAATAATCATCGCCAAGAATCTAACTGTTAGAACTCTCCTGTTAGGTTTTTTCTAGTTTGCTGGTCACATGACCATTTTTGCCTATTTAATCCGGCTCCGCCCTCCTGGCTTTGCTGGACTTCATTGTATTTTCTACTCTTGAGCTAGCTTGGTACTCTGTTACCTTTCTCTGTTAGTTTTGCTAGGTCTTCTGACCTCTATGTTCTATGTTGTGTGTTTGTCTTTTACTGCTACAATTTATGCTAGGAGGTGTCCAACTTTATCCCAGTCCCTAGTTCTTGTAGGGATCCCTCCCTTGCATCTATAGGTCTTCGTACAGACTAGCCGAGGATTTTAGCGGGTCTGATCGCAGGATCAGGTTCCCCGTTACATCGTAGGGATCCAGTTTAGTTCTATTGTAGGGACAGATCTCCTGTCTTTCCTTAGTGCGTGTAGCAGATCATAACACTAACAGCAGGTCACCGTTCTTTGGTGCATACGGTTTCCATCCATAGTTTGGTACTTTTAGTGGGGTAAGGGCTTCGGGAGTTCCTGAGGAGGAACGTTTTGCTTCGTCACTCTCCTCTGTGTGGCGGGGGGTTCTGAATAATTTGAAGATCATGGGAGACATGTTATGATCTGCTACAAGAACTAAGGAAAGATAGGAAAAATGTCCCTACAATAGGACTAAGCTGATTCCCTACGATGCAGCGGGCAACCTGTTCCTTGTGAACAGACCCGCCTTCGTCCTCAGCTAGTCTGAATGCAGACCTATAGATATAAGGGAGGGGACCCTAAAAGTACTAAGGACTGGGACAAAATTGGACACCTCCTAGCAGAAGTTGTAGCAGAGCAAAAAGACAAACAGACGAAAATACTTAGAGGTCCAAGGACCAAGCAAACTATAGAGATAGGTACAAAGCACCTGGCTAGATTAAGAGTCAAAGTAACACTGAAGTCCAGCAAAGCCAGAAGAGCGGAGCTGGAATAAATAGGCAGCAGGTCACGTGACCACAAAATAGAAAAAAACTAACAGGAGGGTTCTAACAGTACCCCCTCTTCTATGAGGATCCTCCGGATCCTCCAGGCCCAGGCCTATCAGGAAACCTCCTGTGAAACGCTCTGATAAGTCTAGGAGCAGAGACATCATCTGCCCTTTCCCAGGAGTTATCCTCAGGACCGAAACCTTTCCAAGCGACGAGATACTGCAATCTCCCTCTATGCCTTCTGGAATTCAGGATACGAGAAATTTCATATTCACCGTCTTCCACCACCGGAGGAACTGTGACACTGGTGTCCCTATCCGAAATATCAGCTTTTTTCAACAAGGAAACATGAAACACCGGATTAATCTACCAGGAGGAGGGAACCTCCAACCTAACAGCAGACTGGTTAACCACCTGAAGCACCTTAAATGGTCCCACAAACTTCAGACCCAAATTCTTCGAAGGAATCCTCAACCGCAGATTCTTTGAGGACAACCAAACCATGTCACCAACAGTAATCAAAACCTCTTGACTTTTCCTTTTAAAATACTTCTTAGACTTTTTGTTAGCCTCTTGAAGGTTACAACGTACAGTACATCAGTCCAAACTCTCTCCAAATCACCGGAAAAATTCTCCTCCTCCGGCACAGCCGACACCAATTTGGTGAACGAACCAAACGACGGATGTCTCCCAGTACAACAAAAAAACGGAGAACACCCAGCAGAAGAGGATGTATGGTTGTTAAGAGCAAATTCAGCAAGTGGCAGAAACTCAGACCACCCCTCTTGATCAGGGGTGGATTAAGAGTAGCCAGGGCCCCGGGCAGTTTAGAAGGCACGGGGCCCCCCCCCCCCCAGGTACCCGATGTATCATGTGACCTGTCACGCGATCCCCTTTAATACAGTGCAGTTTGAAAGTATTTGGCCCCCTTGAACTTTTCTACCTTTTGCCACATTTCTGTCTTCAAACATAAAGATATAAAATTCTAATTTGTTTGGGAAGAATCAACAAGTGGGACACAATCGTGAAGTGGAACGAAATTTTTGGGATATTTTAAACTTTTTTAACAGATTAAAAACTGAAAAGTGGGGCGTGCAATATTATTCAGCCCCTTTACTTTCACTCCAGAAGTTCAGCGAGGATCTCTGAATGATCCAATGTTCTCCTAAATGACTGGTAATGATAAATAGGATCCACCTGTGTGTAATCAAGTCTCCATATAAATGCACCTGCTCTGTGATAGCCTCAGGGTTCTGTTTCAAGTGCAGAGAGCATCATGAAGACCAAGGAACACACCAGGCAGGTCCGAGATACTGTTGTGGCAAAGTTTAAAGCCGGATTTGGATACAAAGAGATTTCCCAAGTTTTAAACTTGTCAAGGAGCACTGTGCAAGCGATCATATTGAATGGAAGGAGTATCAGACGACTGCAAATCTACCAAGACCCGGCCGTCCCTCTAAACTTTCATCTCGAACAAGGAGAAGACTGATCAGAGATGCAGCCAAAAGGCCCATGATCACTCAAGATATCCATAAAAAGTCTTGTTTGAATTTGCCACAAGCCACCTGGGAGACACACCAAACATGTGGAATAAGGTGCTCTGATCAGATGAAACCAAAATCAAACGTTTTGGCCGCAATGCAAAACGATATGTTTGGCGTAAAAGCAACACAGCTCATCACCCTCAAAACACCATCCCCACTGTCAAACTTGGTAGTAGCATCATGGTTTGGGCCTGCTTTTCTTCAGCAGGGACAGGGAAGATGGTTAAAATTGATAAGAAGATGGATGGAGCCAAATACAGGACCATTCTGGAAGAAAACCTGTCGGAGTCTGCAAAAGACCTGAGACTGGGACGGAGATTTATCTTCCAACAAGACAATGATCCCAAACATAAAGCAAAATCTACAATGGAATGGTTCAAAAATAAACGTATCCAGGTGTTAGAATGGCCAAGTCAAAGTCCAGACCTGAATCCAATCGAGAATCTGTGGAAAGAGCTGAAAACTGCTGTTCACAAACGCTCTCCATCCAACCTCAATGAGCTCGAGCTGTTTTGCAAGGAAGAATGGGCAAGAATTTCAGCCTCTCGATGTGCAAAACTGATAGAGACATACCCCAAGCGACTTGCAGCTGTAATCGCAGCAAAAGGTGGCGCTGCAAAGTATTAACTCAAGGGGGCAGAATAATATTGCACGCCCCACTTTTCAGTTTTTAATTTGTTAAAAAAGTTTAAAATATCCAATAAATTTCATTCCACTTCAAGATTGTGTCCCACTGGTTGTTGATTCTTCCCAAAAAAAATAGAATTTTATATCTTTATGTTTGAAGCCAGAAATGTGACAAAAGGTAGAAAAGTTCAAGGGGGCCAAATACTTTCACAATGCACTGTAGGTCATGTGAGTAATACACAGGTGATCTTGTACACCTTGTGTACAGCACTATACATAATAGAGTGGGGAATAGATTAATTTTCCCAAGGGGCCACATGAGACCGTGACTGTTGTGGTGGCCGAACCAATAGGCCGAAATTAATTCTGCTCAATATTAATATTCATGAGAGGTTGGAAGGATCCGGCTTTCGATCCAAGTATATTGGCAAAAAGTTAGAAATATTTTACAAAAAGATGAAGAAATGCATACCAACAATCTAAGATGTGAGGGGGGAACTTGGGGGTCTCATCACCAGACATGTTTGAGCGCTACCTGCACTCTTAGACTTGGTTTGAACAAAACATGTACAGGAGAAGTGGTACTGTGCAGTGTATATATACAGGACAGGAGAAGTGGTACTGTGCAGTGTATATATACAGGACAGGAGAAGTGGTACTGTGCAGTGTATATATACAGGACAGGAGAAGTGGTACTGTGCAGTGTATATATACAGGACAGGAGAAGTGGTACTGTGCAGTGTATATATATAGGACAGGAGAAGTGGTACTCGGAGCAGAACCAAATCTTCAGCAGTGGACTCTATTAGTTAGCCCATGTGACGAAATTTCAGTTCCATAACAGAGAAATGTTCTGTTGTGGATCCGAAACATTATCACATGGGCTAATAAGGAGTCCTCCACTTTTTTGACAATTAATCGGAGTGCTTATATATCTACATATATAAGAGCAGATACTAAGAATTACCCCAAGTATACAGGACAGGAGAAGTATACACAGCTCCACAGTATATACTACAATCAGTTATATACATATAAATATATACTGTACAAAAGAATATAGAGTGGAGCTGTGTGTATACTACATCGTATATAGTGTAGAGATGTGCCAGTATATATAGTGGGGATTCCACACTATATACTATAGTATATACACAGCATCATACTATATAAACTTCTCTACACTATATATATATATATATATATATATATATACAGTATATATATACACACACACACACACAACTCTACGTTATAATTAAGACCGCATTATACTATATACTATACATCACGTAGGAGACACCACGACTGCTAAATATATATCACAGAGACTGCTGCATATATATTATATAGGTGATACTGCAGCTATACACAGTTGCAGTATCACTTATATATTGTGTGTATATATAGCAGTCGAAGTATCACCAATATAATGTATATACTGTTGTATATACATTATATAGGTGACACTGTGACTGCTGTGTATACACTGTATATACTGCAGTCTCATTATCACCTATATAATATATAAGTGATACTGTGTTTGCTGTGTATAATTGCAGCATCACCTTTGTGACATATATACAGCAGTATCACGTATATAATGTATACACAGCAGTCACATTATCACCTATATATTGTATACAGACTGCTGTATATACATTATGTATGTGATAGTGCTACTGCTGTGAATACATTATACACGTGATATTGCAATTATTCACAGGAATCACAGTATCAGCTATGTAACATATATACAGTATCAACTACGTAATATATATACAGCAATCACAGTATCACCAATATAATGTATATAGACTGCTGTACATACAATATACAGGTGATACTGTGATTATATACAGCCATTGTAATATCACATACATAATATATATTAAGCAGTATCATCTATATATTGAATATACAACAACTGTATATACACATTTAAAAAGTTTCCATGTTGGCACTCACTCACCAGATCCCTGAGATGGAGGAGGATGAAGAGCTCCAGGTGTGCATTAGTGGATCCCTGGGATTGGTCAGGACTCAGGTGAGTAGAGTTTAATGCAAGGCCCGCCACAGCGCTGCAGACATGGCCTTCCGCCACCCGGGACACAGCGCTGCAGACAGGGCCCTCCGCCACCCGGGACCCAGCGTTGCAGACAGGGCCCTCCGCCGCCGCTCAGGACACAGCGCTGCAGACAGGGCACTCCGCTGCCCGTGACACAGCGCCGTAGACAGGGCCCTCCGTCGCCCGCCACAGCGCCACAGACAGGGCCCTCCGCTGGGACACAGTGCCGTAGATAGGGACCTCCGCCGTCCGCCACAGCGCCACAGATAGGGCCCTCCGCCACCGCCGGGACACAGTGCCACAGACAGGGCCATCCGCCACCTTGAACACAGCGCCGCAGACAGGTCCCACCGACGCCCGCCACAGCGCCGCAGACAGGACCCTTCTTTGGATCTCCCACGCTCTGTGTCATGAAGGCTGACGGCTGCGCATAGCGTGGTGCATGACGTAGCCGCGACTGCTATGCAGTGATGCCGCCGCCGGGGCACAGCAGCACGCAAGAGCACAGTGCCGGCCGGCGGCTGCTAAGACTGCAGACCCCTCAACAGCTGATCGGGGACCAGCGCAGGAGATCCGGGGCTGAGGCGCGACACCACTTGCACCAACAATGATGGCGCACAAAACATTATAGTGAGGGCAATCTGGCCGTGGGCTCCCCTAGGGCCTCGGGCCCCGGGCGGTAGCCCAGATTGCCCTCATTATAATCCGCCTATGCTCTTGATTGTCTGCCACAAAACAACGCAAAACAGGTCAACATCCTGGTTCTTTCTTTCTGTCTGTCCATTAGACTCAGGATGATACCCAGATGAAAATGACAAATGGACTCCCAACCAATCACAAAAGGCACGCCAAAAACGAGCCACAAACTGAGGTCCCCTATCAGAAACAATGTCGGTGGGAACGCCATGGAGTCTGACAATTTCCTTGACAAAAGCCTTAGCGAGTGTCTTAGCGCAGGGCAGTTTAATGAAAGGAACCAAGTGACACATCTTGCTAAAACGGTCCACAACCACCCAGATGACAGTGAAACCCTCGGACACAGGAAGGTCAGTAATAAAATCCATTGCAAGATGCGTCCAAGGTGCACTAGGAACCTCCAGAGGGCAAAGCAACCCCGCAGCAGGAGCATGTGAAGCCTTTGATCTAGCACACACCGTACATTGACGCAACAATTTAATGATTTCCTTCTGCCACCCAGGCCACCAAAAACTGCGACCTACCAGTCTCTTAGTCTCAGAAAATCCTGGATGACCTGCCAACCGAGACTCATGATACTCCACAAACAACTCTATCCTAAAGGTTCTAGGTACAAACAACCTCCCATGGGGAGTGTTAGATGGGGCATTCTCCTGGGCTTTCAGAATCCCATCTTCCAAAACGGAGTCCAATGCTGCTATCACAACTCCTTCCTGTAAAATGCTCTCCTCCTCCTCGGTACCAACCATGGGAGAAAAGCTGCGAGATAAAGCATCAGCTTTAACATTCTTAGTACCCGGGATGTAAGTAACAGAAAAATTAAACCGCGAAAAAAAAAGTGCCCACCTAGCCTGACGGGCATTCAAGCGCTTGGCAGCATCTAAATAGATCAGATTGTTATGATCAGTGAAAACCTGAATGGGAAATTTAGCACCTTCCAAGAAATGACGCCAAAGTTCAAATGCGAGTTTGATAGCCAGCAATTCCCGATTACCAACATTGTAATTAAGTTCGGTTTCAGAAAAATTTTCGAAAAAAAAGCACAGGGATGAACCCCATCCTTGTTCTCCTGAGACAAAACCGCACCGACCCCCACCGAAGAAGCATCAACCTCGACCAAAAAAGGCTTGGTCTCATCAGGCTGCATAAGGATGGGGGCAGAACTGAACCTCTCCTTGAGATACACAAAAGCTTCAATGGCCTCAGTAGTCCACTGGACCGTATTAGCACCTTTGCTGGTGAGATCGGTCAGTGGCTTAACAATTATAGAAAAATTCTTAATGAATTTTCTGTAATAATTAGCAAAACCCAAAAATCTCTGTATTGATTTTAAACCAATAGGCCTAGGCCATTCCTGCACAGCCTGAACCTTCACCGGGTCCATCTCAAAGCCCTCGCTGGAGATAATGTAGCCCAAAAAACTAATTCTCTGCACAGCGAACTCGCATTTCTCCAGCTTAGCAAAAAGTGAATTGTCACTTAATAACTGCAAAACCTCACGTACGCTCTGCCAATGAGACTCCAGATCTGGCGAATAAATCAAAATGTTATTCAAATACACCACCACATTCTTACCAATCAAAGGTCTCACGATGTCATTAATAAGGTTCTGAAAAAACGCTGGTGCATTGGTAAGACCAAAAGGCATAACCAGATTCTCAAAATGACCCACCGGAGTGTTAAAAGCAGTCTTCCATTCATCACCCTCCTTCATTCGCAACAAATTGTATGCCCCCCGGAGATCAATTTTAGAGAACCACTTGGCCCCCACTAACTGGTTAAACAAGTCAGGAATTAACGGCAGTGGGTAGGAATTGCGTACGGTAATTTTATTAATTTCGCGAAAGTCCAGACATGGACGTAAACCGCCGTCTTTTTTTTTTTACAAAAAAAAATTCAACAGCCACAGGTGACTTAGAAGGTCCAATGTGACCAGCAGCCAAGCTCGTCTGTATGTATTCCTCCAAGGCTTTTCTTTCAGGGATAGTAAGATTAAATAAGCGACTCTTGGGAAGAGTAGCTCCAGGAACAAACTCAATGGTGCAATCATAGTCCCTATGAGGAGGCAGATTCTGCGACTCCTCCTCTGAAAAAACCTTCCAAAATTCCTGAATAGGTACAGGTAATTCCCCTCTTTCCACAGCAGCAATACGACTGTTATAACATTTATCATAACACTTAGGACTCCAAGATTTAATCTCACTAGTAGACCAGTCCAGTAAAGGATTGTGCAGTTTTAACCAAGGCAAACCTAACACTATTGGAGAAGGTAAATTATTTAATACCACTAAATCCAAATTCTCTTGGTGAATACCATGAATAGTGAGGGGAAATTCAAAAACCTTGTGAGTAACACATTTCAAAGGAGTGTTATCAACAGCAACCACAGAAATAGGAAATGACAAAGGTTTAGGTTCCAATTTAAGTTTTTCCAAAAATCCCTTATCAATCACATTCAGTGTAGAACCACAAATACCTAAAATTCAATCAACTCCTCCTGCAATGAGGTACTCCCTGAAAGAAATACTCCCTTAGAGTTTAAACAAGCAATACGGGCGAAACTGACCTTTCTTTTTTCTTTGTTTAACAGAAGCTCACAGTTCTTAACAAAATGGTCAGATTTACCACAGTAAAAACACAATCCCTTGGAAAACCTGCGGTCTTTTTCCTGAGAGCGGAGTGGCATCGCCCCAATCTCCATCGGTTCTCCGTCGTCCGAGCCGACCCTCTGATGACTAGGAGCTGCCATAGCAGGAGTTTTCTCCTCATTAACCCTGGCACGCAGTCTCCTGTCCACCTGTATAGCTAATAGCATGGCTTCTTGCAAGTTTCCAGGTGCAGGGAAAGCAATCAGCATATCCTTAACCCTTTCACTTAGACCAGCAAGAAACAAACATTTTAACGCCGAATCATTCCATCTCACTTCAGAAGACCACCTTCTGAAGTGTGTACAATAATTTTCAACATCACCTGACCGCTGCTTTAAACGTCTCAGTTGTGTCTCAGCAGAAGAGACTCGATCAGGATCGTCATACAACAACCCCATAGCAGATAAAAAATCTTCCACTGATCTAAAACACGGATCATTAGGTTGGAGAGAAAAGGCCCATCCCTGTGGTTCCTTGCGCAAAAGTGACATGATAAACCCAATGCGCTGTGATTCATTCCCAGAGGACCTGGGTCTCAAACAAAAATATAATAAACAAGCCTTTTTAAAGGAAAAAAAATCTTGTTGTTTACCATAAAAAAAATCAGGCAGCCCTACCTTCGGTTCAACAAAATGCGCTCCAGGACAGCTACTCACGTGTTTCTGGAGCTCGGCCACCTCAAGAGACAATCCCTGTAGGCATTGAGCCAATTCCTGAACAGACACCATGCTGATCTCCGGATCTTGTTCCTTTTTTTTTTTTTTTTATTTTGGGCTAGACTTATTGTTATGATCTGTTACAAGAACTAAGGAAATATAGGAAAACTGTCCCTACAATAGGACTAAGCTGATTCCCTACGATGCAGCGGGTAACCTCTTCCTTGTGAACAGACCCGCCTTCGTCCTCAGCTAGTCTGAATGCAGACCTATAGATATAAGGGAGGGGTCCCTAAAAGTACTAAGGACTGGGACAAAATTGGACACCTCCTAGCAGAAGTTGTAGCGGAGCAAAAAGACAAACAGAAGAAAATACTTAGAGGTCCAAGGACCAAGCAAACTATAGAGATAGGTACAAAGCACCTGGCTAGATTAAGAGTCAAAGTAACACTGAAGTCCAGCAAAGCCAGAAGAGCGGAGCTGGAATAAATAGGCAGCAGGTCACGTGACCACAAAATAGAAAAAAACTAACAGGAGGGTTCTAACAAGACAGGTACAAACGTATGGCTGACAGAAAAGGTTTGCCAGGACCTGAATGTGAATGACTTTGTGTGGTGGTCTACCAGGAATATAAGATTTAAAGTTCCTTCTTGGAAGCTGGGACCTAGGTTTATTGGTCCCTATAAAATAACTGCCGTCATTAACCCAGCAGCGTTTAGTCTTGAGCTTCCTCAGGCCCTTAAGGACCAAAATGTTTTCCACAGGTCCTTACTCATGAAATATGTGGAACCTCTTGAGCCCTCACCCCTACCGCCGCCCCCAGTAATGGTTGATGGTAATCTTGAGTTTCAGATTTCGAGGATTGTAGATTCTCATCTCCAACGTCGTTCAGTACAAAACTTGGTGCACTGGAAAGGTTATGGTCCAGAAGAGAGGATGTGGGTTTCAGCATCAGAGGTGAATGCTCCCAGGTTGGTTCGCTCCCAGGTTGGTTCATTTCACGCCTCTTAACCTGAGAAACCTGGTCCTGAGTGTCTGGAGGCCACTCGTAGAGGGGGGGTACTGTCACGGGTGTGTCAGAAGTGACAGACAGTCTCCATGCAGTTGGTTGCAGAAGATCTCTTCGTTTGGCATTACAGACAACTTCTTAGCAGTCTCACTCTGGCTGGGTGTTTAAATGCTGGCTGGTGCCAGAGGGAGGTGCCGGTAATATTCACATGTGACCCCTTGTGAAGGCTTTGAGCTGTTGAAGTATGCTTACTTCCTCCTGGAGCTGAGAGGACGTGTTGCAATTTCTACTCGACTCAAGCTAAGCTACTTCCCCCGTGCCTGTCTCCCCTAGCTGTCGTTATTGTTTAGTGGGGACTTACTAGCGCTCATACCCCCTTCCCTATATAGGGCCAAGCACTAGGGAAATACAGGGTTTAGGTTTGCGTGCGGCGATTGGTGAGGAACCAATGTAGGGACATTAGTGGAGACAGGGTGATTCAGATCAGTCTAGGAGGTCTCTACTTCCCCCTTTCCCCATTGTCTGGGCTCCCTTTCCCCCTTCCCTTCGTGTTGCACTCAGTCTTTCCTACACCTTGCATGACATGCAGTACTAGCAGTCAGCTAGTTTTGTCTTTGGTGTCCTTGGAGGACAGTTGGCATTTTCTCTCTGGTGTCTGCTCAGGCTAAGTATATCCCCTTTGTTTGTTTACCTTGTTGTTTTTAGTTTGTAGCGTGGCCTGACTAGTGCTCACCCTGTCCCCTCCCTATCTAGGGTCTAGCTCTAGGGACATTCAGGGCTCAGGTTCCTGCTCGGCAATAGGTGCAGAACCTATATAGGGATGATAGGGTAGGCAGGGTGATATTAGATCTGTCTAGGGGTCTCCACTCCCCCTTTCCCTAGTTGTTGGGCTCCCTTACCCCTCTTCCCATTGATGCACACTTATTCCTTCCCTCACCTTGCGTGACAGCTGAATTTAGCAGATGTTGTTGAAGCAAGAGAGAGAAAGATCTGAGTCAAATATAACCATAAGACAGCAAGCATGCTACCTGTGTGTTCTGGTAGTACCTCACATGGAAATCAAAATAGTAAGTTTAGCTGGCTAGTAAAGTGAGGAAGTTCAGTTTTGGAAAAACTTCAGATGAAGGGAGGACATAATTTTAGAGATAGTGGACAGACAATCACTGGTATTTTATATAGAAAAGAGAACTAGTTGGAGTTTAAAGGTTAAAATGGCAATTTTATTTGTTACAAAAATGTATTAATAAATAGAAGGAGGTTTGTACAAAAGACAAACAGACAGATAACAAACACTGGTGAATTCAATGTATCCAGATGTATAGTACCATACTATTAGGCATAGGTGAGGTTCCAAGGTAAATGACACAGTGGTCCACAAGTGTATAACACAAAAATGTGGTCAGGTTTAAGGGACCAAACACCTTACCCATTGTTGAGGTCACACAGTTCTGCTACCAGAGAAAAGAAGGTCCCCAACGCACGTTTCGCTATTTCAAGTCATCTAGCTTTCTCAAGGGGAGTTGGCAGCAGTAATACCTTCCAGGAACTTTAAGTATCCATAGTAGAGGTCACATGACAGCAATCACGCGACCCGCCCTTGCCAATGAGATTGAGAGAGCGGCGCATGCGCCCCCCAGAACACCGCCCGGCCGTCAAGTCACCACTGCGCATGTCAGGGAGCGCAGCCAGAGCTGGGAATCCCAGACATGAGCAGAGCAACATAAAGTCGCCAAGAGGCGTCCGGGAACACCAGAAAGTGAAGAACACATGCGCACATCGATCTCAAGGGGAGACAATATGAAAGTACAAAGTATGCCAAATTATGAGAATATAACATGCAAAACAGCCAATATAGTAGCGGATACACCACAAGTGGTAGTTCATTAAACATATCTTTAAGGTACATCCAATGATAATGGCATCCATGATCTGTGGAGTTTCAACCTCATAATCAGAGATGCATAGCGTCTTTTCAGGTGAAGGAATAAGAACGAGAGAGGTGTCCAGGTAGGAACACTAATAATCAGTAAACTACAAACACACAAAAAAGGCACAATTAGACAATAAAAAAATGAATAAAAATCAGTGATTAAAAATGGAGGGTAGTGTGGTTAGTCATACATAAACGATGCCATATATTCCTTAATTACAAAAAGGAAGCGAAGCTCAAGGATTCATTTCACCCTGCTGGAGTCATAGTACCCAACGTTGTAATCCACCTAGTCTCACACTGAGAGAGGAGTTTTTTAACATTTCCCCCCTAGCGCCAGTGTGAATTACAGCAATACTAGTGATGAGCTAAGTAGGGTGCTGTGTCCAATGAACTCAGCTCACCTCATGCTCGTCACTGACAGCGTGGGAGAATTCTCCTGCGCATGCGGTGCTGGCAAATGACGTCACCGCTTGAGCAGGAGAATTCTCCCACGCTGGGATGGCATTGAGATGACAGGCTGGATCGCAGCAGAGCGCTGCCATCCAGCTTGTCATCCTTCAGAGACATTGCAGAGCACAGGCATGCTTGCGCTCTGCAGTGTCTCTGAAGCGCTACCAGCAGTGTCTCTAAAGTGCTGGATCGCAGCAGAGCGCTACCATCCAGCTTGTCATCCTTAAGAGGCACAGGTCAAGTGGTGACGTCATTTGTCGGCACCGCATGCGCAGGAGAATTCTCCCACGCTGTCAGTGACGTGCATGAGGTGAGCTGAGTTCATTGGACATGAACTCGGCTCATCTGAATGCCATCACAGCCAGACAGTGATAAGCTTCACTGAGGAGCTTCTCAGTGTCTGCGGCATGGCAAGCTGGATGGCAGCGTTCTGCTGCGCTCCAGCCTGTCATGTCAATGTAGCAGAGCTGAAGCTGTCCTGGGAACCATGGAAAGGTAAGGATGAGGTTGGTTTATTATTTTATTTTTATTGCAGGAGATCGTTGGCTTCAGCTGGAATGGGCGATACGGTAAGTAGGGTTTAATTTAGATCATTAAAGGAATGTGTCTTTATTTCAATTAAAGGACTTTATTCTGGGTGTTTGTGTTTTTTTTAACTTTGACTATGGGGTTAGTAATGGGGATGTCTTATAGACGCCTCTCCATTATTAACCTGGGCTTGATGTCAGCTGGCATTATAAGCTGACATCAACCCCAACCCTATTACCCCACTGCCACCGCTACAGGGCAGTGGGAAGAGCGAGGCTAAGTGCCAGAATTGGCACATCCTATGGATGCGCCATTTCTGGGGCAGCTGACGGCTAGTGTTTCTAGCCTGGGAGGGGGCCAATATTCATGGCACCCTTCCTGGGCTATTAATATCAGCCCCCAGCTGTCTGCCTAGCCTTTGCTAGCTATTAAAATAGGGGGGACCCCACATCTTTTTTTTGGGGGTCCCCCATTTTAATAGCTAGTAAAGGCTAGGTATTCAGCTGTGGGATGCTATTAGTAGCCTGGGAAGCTCCGTGGGTATTACCCCCTTCCCAGGCTTCAAACATCTGCCCCAGCCGTCTGCTTAACCTCCGCTAGAGACTAAAATTACGGGGAACCCCATTCCAATTTTTTTTTTAATAAATCCTTTATTTTAACACTAAATGACAAGTACAGGAACCAACACTGTCACTGTACTTATTATATATGTGACTAACATGTTTCTAGCTATCTAATCTATGTGTGATGCTCTATCTTTCTGTTCTAAATTATTGGGTACCGATGATGAATTGCCGGCCGGCTTTTTTAAAGAGACGGGTGCATGAAAACACTATTATTTTTTTTAATAAATCCTTTATTTTAACACTAAATGACAAGTACAGTAACCAACACTGTCGCTGTACTTATTATATATGTGACTGACATGTTTCTATCTATCTAATCTATGTGTGATGCTCTATTCTTTCTGTTCTAAATTGTCAGGTACCGGTGTATGCCGCTGATGAATTGCCAGCTTTTCATGTTTCACTGTGAGCACTGTTCCCAACGATTTGGGCAACCACTGTAATACCACAACCACCATGGCTGCGGCATTACAGTGAGTGGCAGACAATCCCTGCATGATTGGTGCTCTAAATAGCGCCAGACATGCAGAACGGGGACCCGAGCTCCCGCCCGAGCATCTCGAAAGTACTCGGCGAGCTCCAAGCATCTCGAGTACTGAGATGCTCGGGCGAGTACCGAGCAGTGGCGAGCATGCTCGCTCATCACTAATCAATACCTCTCACTTTGAATGATTTAGAATCGCTGTTATGAAAAATTTGAAAGTGACAAGGGATTGTCTTTAACTCAGAAATGTCGGCCATTGTCTTGGCGGTGTCAATGTCCCTCACATGTTCGCGCACCCTGACTCTCAATTCTCTTGATGTGAGTCCCACATATATCAAGGGACAGCCACAGGTGCCATAATAAATTACATTCGTCGTACCACAAGAAATGTGATGATTCATGTGAAATTGTTTTGTCCCATCAGCCGAGTCAAAGGTGGTTGTTCGAAGGACATTGGTGCAGGTAAGACAGTGGCCGCATGGGTAACAGCCCAGAACTGGCCCTCCTGAATCAAAAATATTTGATTTTTTAGGAACATAATGACTCCTTACAATTATGTCTCTGAGATTCCTGGAGCGTCTAGGCATCATGAGGGGTGACTCAGTAAGGAAAGGGCCCAAGGAGGGTTCAGTTTTGAGCATCTGTCAATGTTTGGACAAAATGGCTCGCTTATTGTATTTGTCCATTCATGGTTGAACATAGAAATGAACTGTATAGTATCATTTTGTTCTTTTTTATGATTCTGTTGGTGCAGCAGTTGGCTTCAGAAGGTGGACTTGGCTCTCTTGTATCTGTTTTTTATTCATCTATGGCTGTACCCCCTTTGTTAGAATCTCGTCTTAAGATCTTCCGCTTCTACCTCAAATTTATTCTCAGAAGAACAGATCCGCCTCATCCTGAGGAATTGCCACATTGGGACAGCCCTGATGGTAGCATTATGATGGGCGGATGTCGCATGTATTAGAGAATTGACCGATGTTGCTTTTCTATAAACATCAGTCTGTATTGAAAAGTCAGAGTCTATTTGAAGACTGATGTCCAAAAAGTCAATTCTCCTGACATCATGTTTGTATGTCAATTTTATATTCAAAGATTTAGCATTCAGCTAACTCATGAATAAATCAAGCTGCAGCACTGTCCCCCGACCAAAAAATAAGCACATCATTGATGTACCTTAGGAAGCACAGCACATGGTAAATAGCAAGCTTCCCCTCACCGCCAAATATGGTCCTCTCCCAGGATCCCAGAAATCAACTGACATACCAGGGAGCGCAGGCTGCGCCTTTGTTAATAAAAAGAATCTTTAAAAATGAAAAAATTATGGGGGAGGACAAAGTGTAGCAGCTCGAGGATGAGATCACAAAGATGACTGTCCCGGTTGTAAGTCCCCAGTAAGAGGCGGACCGCCTCCATTCCATCATGATGGTTAATACAAGTATAGAGGGATTCAACATCTGCTTTAACCAATATAATATCGGCTTCCATAAAGATCCCGTCAACCCTGGTGAGGACGTCCATTGTGTCCTTGACATAAGACGGTAATGTCTCCACGAGGGGTTTGAGGTAGAAATCAATAAATCTAAATACTGGATCACACAATCCGTCAATGCCGGACACGATCAGACGCCCAGGAAGGTCGAAGGGATCTGTGTGGGCCTTGGGGAGGAGGTACAATGTAGCAGTTTTTGGAAATCTGACGGTGAGGCCGTCAAGTACTTTCTTATCAATAATACTTTCTTCAAAAGCCCTAATCAGGACAGGCTGTAATTTGTCCAAAAAAGAGGTTACCGGGTTGAAGGACAACTTAGTGTATGTATCTGTATCTCTTAATTATCAATATACTTGTGGTTCGTACTTGACGGTTGGCCAAACAACAATGTTTCCCCCCTTATCCTCTGCCTTAAATATTACATCATCAAAAGACTGTAGCTCACGTAGAGCCACTCTCTGTCAATGATTCAAATTATCATGTCTCTGTTGCGTGGATAAAAGTTGAAATCATCAAGAACCAATTTGGGAAATATTTCCACTGCTGTACATAAGGACAAAGGGGGAAACCTTGTTGATTTTGGTAGTATCGAATGCGAGAACCTATCTTGAGTACTTGGGGTCTGTTCCCTAAGCATGTCCTCCAAGGCTAGCAAAGCCTCTCTTTCAGCCGGACTCCGGAAGTCACTCAGTGAGGGATTCTTATAATGTAGCTTTTTCAGAATGAGCTTCCGGGAGAATTTATGAAAGTCCTTTAGGGCTGTGAAGTAATTAAAACCATTAGTAGGAGAGAAAGTCAAGCTCTTGCCCAAAACCTCAAGCCGTACCTTAGTTACCACATGTGATGACAGATTGATTACCTGTAATTCCCCCCTTGCTGCTTCACTGATAATCCCTTATTCCTAGATGTTTGCCTGGTCTTCACTCCCTGTGTTAGTTTGGAGCCCCAATTCACCCAATCCCGAGTGTTCTTATTTAAGGGTTGGAGGTCTTCACATGAAGTGAATGATTTGATATAGGCGGATCTGGAGTGAGAAATTGACTTGGCTCTGAAAAAAGGATGTGAGCAATCATTAGTATTCCTCCACTTATACATCCTATTGGATTGTTTATCGTTCAAGCCTCTTTGAAATTTTTTTGATTTTACTATTTGAATTTCAGACGCCCATTTCTGGAGCTCGTGATCTAGCTTGTCATTGAATTTCTTCAGGGCCTCACCAAACATCTCTCTTCAAAGTAGATTGTAAATACTCAATCTCATTCCCCATTTCGCCTAGGGTTTTCTTATTAAGATCCCTTAATAATCCATATATCCATTGGAGCATACACTGGATAGTTCTTCCCATCGTGACTTGAATACGTCATCATCAATGACGTCATCATCAACCTGAACCCTCAGACCTATAGGAATCAGTCCCCTTTGTAGGTATCTCTCAAAAAAGCATGATTCCACCAAATCTTTGTTCTTTTCTTTAACAATTCTTTACATTTGGTGATTGTTTCTTTCTCCAAGTAGTTCTCTTTTCTATATAAGATGTTTTGGAGTGGTGCATACTATTTATGTGGACTAATTTCTTGACCACAATCTGTGTCAGTGTCTACATCTATCATGTTTTGGGGTATTTGCATATATCTAATCACTGGTATTTTGTAGTAGTGTGCGTATAATGTCAGGAGATGATTGTCAGGATAATTGGGTGACATCTGCTTATATATGGTAATTTAAACCAATTCTGCAGACAGTTTGTCCAGTAGGGGTGGTGTATAGAGAAAAAAGGAAGGGACCTAACACTAAAGCCCGACGAACACTGACAGTAAAGGAATAGGAAGAGGATCTAGTAGTCAACATGGTCAGTGAAAGAGTGATCAGAGGTAGGAGAACAAAGAGAGGGCAGTGGAACATAGTCAGCAGGAGTTGTTGATCTACGATGTCAAACGATATATACAGTGGGTACGGAAAGTATTCAGACCCCTTTAAATATTTCACTCTTTGTTTCATTGCCGCCATTTGGAAAATTCTAAAAAGTTCATTTTTGTTCTCATTAAAGTTCACTCTGCACCCAATCTTGACTGAAAAAAAAACAGAAATATAGAAATTTTTGCAAATGTATTAAAAAAGAAAAACTGAAATATCACATGGTCATAAGTATTCAGACCCTTTGCTCAGACACTCATATATAAGTCACATGCTGTCCATTTCCTCGTGATCCTCCTTGAGATGGTTCTACTCCTTCATCGGAGTCCAGCTGTGTTTAATTAAACTGATAGGACTTGATTTGGAAAGGCACACACCTGTCTGTTATGATCTGCTACAAGCACTAAGGAAAGAAAGGAGATCTGTCCCTACAATAGAACTAAGATAGATCCCTACGATGTAACGGGGAACCTGATCCTGCGATCAGACCCGCTAAAGTCCTCGGCTAGTCTGTACGAAGACCTATAGATGCAATGGAGGGATCCCTACAAGAACTAGGGACTGGGATAAAGTTGGACACCTCCTAGCAGAAATTGTAGCAGTAAAAGGCAAACACACAACATAGAACATAAAGGTCCGAAGACCAAGCTAAACAGACTGAGAAAGGTAACTAAGCACCAGGCTAACTTAAGAGTAGAAATTACAATGAAGTCCAGCAAGGCCAGGAGGGCGGAGCAGGATTAAAAAGGCAAACAAGGTCATGTGACCAGCAAGATAGAAAAAACCTAACAGGAGAGTTCTAACACTGTCTATATATGACCTCACAGCTAACAGTGCATGTCAGGCTAAATGGGAATCATGAGCTCAAATGAACTCTTCCACGGAGCTCAGAGGCAGAATTGTGGCAAGGCACAGATCTGGCCAAGGTTACAAAAGCATTTCTGCATTACTCAAGGTTCCTAAGAGCACAGTGGCCTCCATAGTCCTTAAATGGAAGAAGTTTGGGACCACCAAAAGTCTTCCTAGACCTGGCCGTCCAGCCAAACTGAGCAATCATGGGAGAAGAGCCTTGGCGAGAGAGGTAAAGAAGAACCCCAAGATCACTGTGGCTGAGCTCCAGAGATGCAGTAGGGAGATTGGAGAAAGTTCCACAAAGTCAACTATCTCTGCAGCCCTCCACCAGTCGGGCCTTTATGGCAGAGTGGCCCGACGGAAGCCTCTCCTCAGTGCAAGACATATGAAAGCCTGCATAGAGTTTGCTCAAAAACACATGAAGGACTCCCAGACTATGAGAAATAAGATTCTCTGGTCTGATGAAATGAAGATAGAACTTTTTGGTGATATTTCTAAGCGGTATGTGTGGAGAAATCCAGGCACTGCTCTCACCTGCCCAATACAATCCCAACAGTGAAACATGGTGGTGGCAGCATCATGCTATAGGGTTGTTTTTCAGCTGCAAGGACAGGATGACTGGTTGCAATTGAAGGAAACATGAATGCGGCCAAGTACAGAGATATCCTGGATGAAAACCTCTTCCAGAGTGCTCTGGACCTCAGACTTGGCCGAAGATTCACCTTCCAACAAGACAATGACCCTAAGCACACAGCTAAAATAACAAAGGAGTGGCTTCAGAACAACTCTGTGACCATTCTTTACTGGCCCTGCCAGAGACCTGACCTAAACCCAATTGAGCATCTCTGGAGAGACCTGAAAATGGCTGTCCTCCAACGTTCACCATCCAACCTGACGGTACTGGAGAAGATCTGCAAAGAAGAATGGCAGATGATCCCCAAATCCAGGTGTGAAAAACTTGTTGCATCATTCCCAAGAAGACTCATGGCTGTACTAGCTCAAAAGGGTGCTTCTACTCAATACTAAGCAAAGGGTCTGAATACTTATGACAATGTGATATTTCTGTTTTTCTTTTTTAATAAATTTGCAAAAAATTTCTACATTTCTGTTTTTTTTTTCAGTCAAGATGCGGTGCAGAGTGTACTTTAATGAGAAAAAAATAAACTTTTTAGAATTTACCAAATGGCTGCAATGAAACAAAGAGTGAAAAATGTAAAGGGGTCTGAATACTTTCCTTACCCACTGTTTGAGTAAACTGAACAGCTATTTTAACCTCCTTAAAGGTAGTCTGTCAGCCTAGACTGCAAGTATCAACTAAGTACAGTGTCTTGTAGGGGACATAGTAAAAATTGCACCTTTAGTGTTTTAATTGCTGCCTCTATTTTTATAGAAACTGAAGTTTAAATAAATATGCTAATTACAGTGTTTGGTGCACTCTTGGTGTAGCCAATAAGCTCAGTGTACTGTTCCACCCACTGGTTTTACATGTCTCCCTCACTGGCCATCCCAAGGGTGCACCAATCACCCTAATTAACACATTAGGTTAAAGAGAACCTGTCATCAGTGTTATACATGTTAAACTAAAGGCATTGCCATAATGGCGCTGGTATACTGATTTAATACATACTTACAATGAAGAAATCCATAGGCTTGTTTTTATAAAATCATCATTAGAAGTTTTGGTCTCTGTGCGTTGGAGAGGGCCTATGGGAAGGGACTGTGGGTAGGGGGTCTTTGACTCTCTCATGGCCCCTCTGGTGTCTATCTTCTTCCTTATTTAAATTCAGCGCCGGCGCCGTCCTAGCCACAGGTGCCGCTTGTGCAGATTGATATCTTGATGGGATTCAATAAAATGGCGACAGTAACGGCGCATTTGCAGAGATCTCAATCTGCGCATGCACCACCACCGGCACCATTTTATTAAGGCCCATCGAGAGAAGAGATCTACCTGTGCAAGCACATTTTCTAAAAACCAGGCTATGGATTTCTTCACTGAACTATATTAAATCAGTATACCAGCGCCATTATGGCAATGACTTTAATTTAAATTGTATAACACTGATGACGGGTTCTCTTTAAGCTTCAGTCTCTGCATGTATATTAGTATAATCTACACAAAGATTGGTGTTTTTTTTAATCTTGTACTGATGTTAAATTACAGCCTGTATAATATCCTAGACTTGTTTTTAGAGACAGTAAGTTTTTTGACAGATACAGTGTGTCACTAACTGCTTGGCTGAGCTTATCTAATGCATTGGGACTATTAGGTTTTCCTACATATGATGACAATGCAGTGCCTGGTGTAAAGAATACACTTTAAGAATGTAAATCATGGGCACAAGTTCTGTGCAGTTTCTGAGCCAGCACGGAATGCTGACAGATTTCAGCTCTGAAGCCTACACAACCAACCAACATAACATGAATGTAAAATGTGGTTCAAATATAAAATATGGTTTGATGAGCTCTACTGCTGTGACATACAAGGTGCTTCAAAGCATTCCCTCAGGAATTTCAGACATCACTCATGTTATCCAGTCCTCTGATAAGCTTTCTTGCAGTGTGTGTGAACAGTCATATGGGAAGTAATATAAACAGAAAGGATTGGTCTATCAGATCTCACATTTTAACCATTCAGTATATTTCGCTATACCTGTCCTGTTTGTGGAAAATATAAGCAATTTTGCAACCATTATTATATTGAATCAATTCATTAAAATATACCATGAATTGATTGGTCTGCATAATTACAAACTACAAAGAAAACCTGCATAGTCTGGTCAAGCAGTCATCGGTTACTCTCTTCTACCTGTCTCTTTTTCTTAATATATCTTTACAATGTCTATGTTTTTGTTGTCTGATACAGAGATACAAAGTAGCTGGAAGTCAATGCAAGTAAGACAGAGCGAATAGAGATCTCATCAGAAGAGCCATGACAGTAAGAAGGATTCTGGTCAAGGAGGTCAGGAGCAGAAAGTACTTGTGAATGACATATTGATTATAGAAGATCAGGCCAGAATACCAGTGAAGAGGGTCAAGGCAAGAAGTCAAGGTAAGAGCAATACTGAGATACACACAAAACAAAAAAAAAACATAAAAGGCTGGCACATTGCAGCCACCACTAGAAAGAATTCAGAAGTTTGCTGTATACTGAGATTAGTTGATGGTGGAAGGGTCCTTAAGACTGGTCTGGCAAGGTATTAGCTAAAGAAGCAAGATTTTGGTGATCTTTGGTACTTTATGGCAACAGGAGAGAGATTGCTCTAAAGGTTATGGCAGAAAGCAGGTAATCAGGCAGGAAGACAAGAAGCAGAGAGCAGTAGTAAACTAAATGTTCCCGACAGAAGACCAAACCTGGAGATCGGTGGAGATAAGTAGGGCATTGGATGGAGGAATGAGCAGTGCAGCGGGCATTACACACACAAAAAAATAATTCTAGCAGGGCAGAAGCTTATTGCATACTTGTAATGTCATGTACTTAACTGTAGATGATGTGGAACCACTGGTTTGCTACAGAGTTGGTTTAGAGATTTCTGGAATTTATTCTTTACCACCTATACATGGATCTAGTCAGGAAATTCTCAGTCACTACCTGAAGAATAGTGTAGCACCCTGAGGGCACGGTTGCTACAGAGGTATTGCATCTCATCCAGATGTGCGATATCTCACTTCCAGGTAAGGATGGAGTGTGAATCAGGACCCCGACACCTGCATGCATTACACCACATTTCCGGGGGACAGGGTGACCGATATGCTCCAAGTAGAGCACGACAGTCCCTGTCCGTGGCTGGAGTGGGTGGGGGGGGGACACCGAGGAAGGGGGGAACCCTGTAGTGCATAGGAGGGAGAGGGCAGTTCCTGGGTGCACCTAGAGGGAGGTATAAAAGGTGGGCACCATCTTAGTTCTGTGTTCAGTCTGAGAGAAGAAGTGACAGAGCAGGGCTCTTTGGAGCTCTGCTCCAGGAGGCGGGCCTAGCCTGTGAGGCCCCAGACTGGGGAGAAGTTCAGTTGAGTCAGAGGAGAAGACAGGGAGCAGAGGCTCAGACCGAGCTCTGCTCTGCAGGCAGGCCTGAGAGAACGGCCGGGGCCTGGAGGAAGGAAAAGGAAGGAAGAGGAGCGGAGGAGGCTCCAGGAACAAGGAACGAAGGGACCCTAGGGGTGTGGACCGGCGAGTCGCCACCGCACGCCCGAATCTACCTGCGTAGAAGGGTCAGGCCAAAGGGGGAGACCGGTCCCCGAAACTAGTGGAGGCGGGGAACTACCCTCAGCTAGAAACCGGAGGCTGTGACATTTTATATGGCGCAGCCCCTCGCTACACCCGCTAGGAAGGCACCACATAGGGTCAGGGAAACTGGCGCCAAGTTTTACCAGAGAAGGCCCGAGGCAGCCGGACAGAAGCGAGGTCACTGGCGGGGTATGACAGGCCAGAGAAAGGACACACAAAGGGGGTCCTGTGAAACAATCCAAAGTTATCTGGGAGTAGGCCGAGCCCCTCACCTGGTGAGCACGCGGGAAGTTACAGCCGGCCGGAGTAACGTGGAGTAACGAACTGTGAGTAAAGATCCTGGACTGCATTACAGAGACTCTGAGTCATTATTCCCGCGCACCATCCCCCCCAACTTCCACACTTGCTGCCCTGAGGCTACACTCCTCCAGTGGGGAGTTGTACTATCCTCTGCTGCATTTACAACACCAGCCTCAGCGGTCTGCCCTGCAGCGGCGGTTCATTCTGACCGCAATCCACGGGTGGCGTAGTCGGACATTTAACTGCCACTGGTTTGACCGCCCTGAGCCACGGGACCGGGCCGCCGCCACGGAGACTACAACCCCCAGCCTCCACAAGAGGTCCGGTTCTGGGTATCCCCACACACACGCGGCCCAGGGGGCGCGTCAATAGCCTATGTTAGTAATAGCTGACATGAAACTGAGTTTGAAACCAAGGCATGCCAGACTCGTAGCATGATGTGCAGGGGTCAAAGCTGGCAAAGTACATACAAAATGAGCTGGCTGTCAGTTAATGCTGGGGCGTGGTAACCAGGGCTGTGGAATCGGTAAGCCAAACCAACGACTCTGACTCCTCAATTTCCCTGACTTCCGACTCCAACTCTTACTCCACAGCACGGCATCGCTACTGAGCATGTACATAAAGTGCAGCACAGATTTATCTCAACTAAACGCCTAAATCCTTAGATCAGAAATGGAAGATATTTATAGGACATTTCATAACTTTCCCAAATTCTTCTGAAAACATTAACAGCAAATTATGCATTGTACTAATGAACACAATTTATTATATATTTTAGGAGTCGGTGTCCATTTTGGTGGAGTCGGAATAAAATGGACATCGACTCCACAGCTCCGACTCCACAGTCCTGGTGGTAATAGACTTCACTCACTATGCACTGAGTGGTAACTGAAGCCACGTCAGCGCCACCCCTACGACTGAAAGCCTGAGTCTGTAGGTAGGAATAAGGTTCATTTCCTCTCGGCAGAGGGCTTTCAGTGCTAGCGCCAGGCAGGTTCAGAATGCTATTATCTGCAGATGAACCCCACATCAGCAGGTTAATAGCATTTTTTTTACATGACAGCTTCTCTTTAAGAGCACTTTAACACAGTGTTTTAACACATTCTCCTTAGAATAGGCCATCAATGTCTGATCAATGGAGGTGTGTCTGCCAGCACCATCTATCAGCTTTTCCTGGTGACAGCAGCGGCCAGTTGTGGAGCTGCACAGCTCCATCAACGGAATACTAACCATGACAGGGTACTGCACATCTGCCACCTATTGATTGAAATAGGATAATCAGTGCCTAGCTGCGGCCACTATGCAGTTGACAGAACTGTGTTGTGCAGTTCCGCAACTGAGCAGCTTGGCCGCCGCCAGTACCAATAGCAGCTGATATGTTTGGATGATGGGTGTTGGACCCCCACTGATTAGACACTGATAACTTGTCATAAGGATAGGCCATCAATGTTAAAGTCCCAGACAAACCCTTTAAAACATTTTACTAAAACAACTCTGCCAAAAATAGTAAAATGAGCTCTGATTATGCATATTTATGTCCATATATAATTAAATTTGCTCACTGAAAATCTTCAGCCATGACCATTGCCCCCTAGCTAATTGGTAATTATTAGTGATGAGTGAGCGTGTTCTGTTAACCCTTTCGGCGAGCATGCTTGAATGCCATGTTTGAGTCACTCCGTGTGTATGTTTTGCGACTGTTTGACAGCTTTAATACATGTGAGTAGTGATGAGTGAGCACTAAAATGCTCGGGTACTCGTTGCTCGGGTCGAGCAAATTGGAATACTCGGGTGCTCGACCCGAGCAACGAGTCCAATGTAAGTCTATGAGAAACTCGAGCATTTTTAAAGGCGGCTCCCCCCGGCGGTCTGCAGAGGGCCTAAAAATTGCCCAAATCGATGGGAACAGTGCTCAAATGACATGGGAACATCATGGGGAAGACATCTGGAAGCATTTCTGACTACCAGGTAACTGCCTAAAAGTGTGCCCATCATAAGTGATCCTTGGCGCATGCGAAGATGCCTCCCGCCATGCACCTGTCGTTGCAGACTTGCAACAATCACCGTCCACGTCCTTGTCCCAGTGCAGCATTCAGTTGTCCCTACCCCATTCCTTGGAATGCAAGCGCAAATATGCAGGCAGCCACCCACCCACAGGCTGCAATACTATACTGCCAAATTTTGGACAACTGCTTGCACTTGAAATGTGGCCTTTTAGGCTAGTGGAGGCGGAAACTTTTCATAACCTCATGCCGGCGGCAGCCGGGTGTCCATACTCGATCCCCATCCGCCACTGTTTCTCCCGGTGTCGTCTCCACCTTCCACAAGCACGGGTCACACAACATTACCCGTGCCCTCCCCAGTGCACTTACTGGGAAGGACCGCCTAACCACAAACACGTGGACAGGTGAATGTGGCCAGGGACGGTACGGAGCCAGTCCACAGCTTTTTTTGCTGAGTTGTATTTCACCACAGCCATATTCTTTAGCTTGGTGAAAGGACTTGGGAAACCATATCTACCCAGCTGTTATTTCTCCCAGGAAGTCCTCTAAAGCTGCTTTCACGTGAAATGTGGCCTTTTAGGCTCGTGGAGGCGGAAATTTTTCATAACCTCATGCCAGCGGAGGCTGGGTGTCCATATTTGGTCCCCAGCCGCCACTATTTCTCCCGGTATCGTCTCCGCCTTCCACAAGCACGGGTCCCACAACATTTCCCGTGCCCTCCCCAGTGCACTTACTGGGAAGGACCGCCTACCCACAAACACGTAGACAGGTGAATGTGGCCAGGGACGGTACAGAGCCAGTCCACAGCTTTTTTTGCTGAGAGTTGTATTTAGCTCGGTGAAAGGACTGGCATAGAGGGAAACCGTATCTACTCCGGCTGTCATTTCTCCGTCACCAGGTTCCGCCCATTGTCACACACGACCATGCCTGGCTGTATGTTCAGCGGTGAGAGCCACAGATCAGGCTGCTGTGTTACAGCTTTCAACAACTCTGCAGCGCTCAGCGGTTTGTCAATTAAGGATTAAGCATGTTATCTTCAGCACAGCCTGTGGCCGCTTGGCCAAGGCAGTGCAGCAGTGCTGTCAGCTTGTGAGTGATGTGGTCATTTCGGAGACGGAGGAGGAGGTGCAGGAGCTGAACAATGTGATTACATTGAGGTTAAATTGGTGACGCTGTTTTTTATACTAAAGAAAGAACCTATTGTTTTGTTTTTTTTACGTTATTTTTAAGACAAATACATTCACCGGGAAATATCATTTTAACATTTTACAACCTTATCTGGCAATGTGGTGTGTGACACATCATCAGACACATCCTGTTTTATTTATGATGGAGGGACTTTGAAAGTCATGAAGCCTATTTTTATTAGGACATCAGACAGCCCTTACTATTCTTAAAAGGCCAGCAGTCTGCCCTCGCTATTAGTGTTGAGCCACCCCCGTAGTGTTCGAGTTCGGTTCGGTTCGTCGAACACCCGTGTGTTCGCCGAACTGTTCGTCGAACTGTTCGTCGAACACCTTCGAACACCGTTAAAACCAATGGCAGGCAAACAAAAACACATAGAAACACATAGAAAACACCTTCAAAGGTGTCCAAAAGCTGACAAACTGCTCAGAAGACACAACTAACACATGGAAAAGTGACAAGTACATATAGTCATGCGAAAATAAAAGAGGTGGAGGAGTAAAAGGAGGGGGAGACACAGATATAGGCATGTCATGCCCTTCTAAAATCCAAAAAGTGAGAAGCCGACACGGCCAGTCCGCTCCTGCCCGTGCCACCTCCGTGTCGCCGGGTTTGTGCCAGAGCCGCGGTGAACCCTGATGGCCAGCCCCCCTCTCCCAATACTGGTGCCTGTCCGCTGGTGGGTCGAGCGAGCCCCCCTGTGGTGGAGGCAGCTCTAAGCTTTTTAATTTAAATTGTCTCTCTAATTTGAATGAATACACTTTAAATCCATTTACAAGGATCTATTGGAGGGCAAGTCTCATGCCAGCAGCCGCGTAATTCCAGCTCCAGTAGCGTCCACTAAAGCTGCTGCAGTTAAAAAGCTTTTATAAGGATCGAGCTCGGCTGTCCACCGCAAGGCATCCTACTGCCAGTCCCAGCCCCTATGCCTTGGGGTGCCTCCTGATGCTCTTCACTGAGTATCCCATGGTCCCGAAGCATTTCCTTTGAAAAAATTAAGTGTCTAAACTACAGGTGGTGTAGCTTGCTTAACAGCCGGGATAATCCGCTGACTAGCAGACACTGCTACTAGGCACAAAGTATTTCCTGGGCTAGATGCAGTTAAAAATTTGTAATTAGATACTCTCGTTGGATGCTGAGAAAGCATTCCATAGAGTCTCCTGGCACGCCATATATGATTCTCTTAAAAAGCTTGGGGTAGGGGTCTAGGGGACCCTTTTATAGCCAAAATCACGGCCCTGTATCGCAATACGTCACCTAGGCTGAACATAAATGGAACTGTAGCACCCTGAGGGCTCGGTTGCTACAGACGTATTGCACCTCACTCAGAGGTGTGATATCTCACTCTCAGGTAAGGATGGAGTGTGGATCAGGACCCGACACCTGCATGCATTACACCACATTGCCGTGGGGCAGGGCGACCAATATGCCCCTGAGATGGGCACGACAGTCCCTGTCCCTGGCTGGAGTGGGGGGAGGGAACACTGAGGAAGGGGAACCCTGTAGTGCAGGAGCAGGGAGGAAGCAGTTCCTGGGTGCATTGAGAAGGGAGTATAAAAGGTGGGCACCATCTTAGTTCAGTGCAGAGAAGTCTGAGCAGAAGTGGCAGGGAGCAGGGGCTCTGCATGAGCTCTGCTCCGGAGGCGGGCCTAGTAACAGAGGCCCAGGCCTGGAAGAGGGAGAAGGAAGGAAGAGGAGCGGAGAAGGCTCCAGGAACGAGGAATGAAGGGATCCCAGGGGTGCGGACGGGCGAGTCGCCACCGCACGCCCGAATCCACCTGCGTGGAGGGGTCAGGCCAAAGGGGGAGACCGGTCCCCGAACTAGTGGAGGCAGGAAACGACCCTCAGCTAGAAACCGGAGGCTCTGACATTTTATGTGGCGCAGCCCCTCGCTACACCCGCTAGGAAGACACCACATAGGGTCAGGGAAACTGGCGCCAAGTTTACCAAGAGGAGGCCCGAGGCAGCCGGACAGAAGTGTTGGTAAGAACGGCCAGACAAAGGACACACAAAGGGGGTCCTGTGAAGTGCTCCAAAGTTATCTGGGAGTTGTCTGAGCCCCTCACCTGGTGAGCACAGTACGACGTGGGCAGCCGTTACCTGCAGACGTGGTCTGGATAATAAGAACTGTGAGTAAAGGCCCTGGACTGCATCACTGACTCCATGTCGTTACTGCTGCTGCCCTGCACCATCACCCCCATCCTCCGCATACACTGCCCTGAGGCTATACTCCTCCCGTGGGGAGTTATGCTACGCTCTGCTGCACCCACAACACCAGCCTCAGCGGTCTGCCCTGTAGCGGCGGTTCACTCTGACCGCAATCCACGGGTGGCGTAGTCGGACATTTAAACATCAAAACCACATAAATAGTTCCGCCACTGGTTTGACCGCCCTGAGCCACGGAACCGGGTCGCCGCCACGAAGACTACAACCACCAGCATCCACCAAAAAGGGTCCGGCTCCGGGTGTCCCAAGGCCCAGGGGGTGCGTCAGAACATTTTCATCACCTTTCACAATCACCAATGGGACAAGGCAGGGATGTCCTCTGTCCCCTCTCTTATACATCCTAGTGACGGAGCACCTGCTCTCATCAATTCGCCATAACCCCAATATTAGGTGGATTGAGGTGGGAGGCACCGAGTACAAGTGCTCTCTATTTGCTGATAATGTCCTAGTATATATCACTCAATCACATATATCCATCCCTGCTGTTATGGCTGAAATAGATCACTTTGTTACATGGTAAAATTTTAAAATCAATGCAGCGAAGTCTGAGGCCCTCGATGTCTCCCTCCCCAAATCCATATAGGATTCCATCCAGTCCAACTTTCCCTTTGCCTGGCCCTCACAGGGTATCAAATACTTAGGAATTCCTATTCATAGAGACCTCTCCCATCTATGTTATCTTAATTTTGGGCCCTTTATTGAACAATTCCATACAGACCACGGTTGGCAAGTTAGAACTGTAAGATTCACTACGTGAACCGCTGGTGTTTTGTGGAAAAGCACATGTACACCGCGTTCCAAATTATTATGCAAAAAGTGTTTAGGAGTGATAAGGGAAGAATTTGTTTGTTTGTCAGTTAAACTCATTGATGGTGATGTGTGTCAGGGCTCTTTATATCACTGTAAGCAATTGCAGACACCTGTGCTAATTAGTTTGGCAGGTGTGTCCAATGAAAGGCAAGACTACTTAAGAAGGCTCTCTCACATTATTAAGCAGCCTACATTTTCTGCCAAAATGGGAAAGGAAAAGGATGTGTTGGCTGCTGAGAAGCAACAAATTGTGGAGTGTTTAGGTCAAGGCATGACTACAATCAGCATTGTGCGATGATCAGGATGAAGTGTCTTGGCAATAAAGAAGTATGTAGCTGATTCACAGTACACACGTGTGCGTGCTGATAAGGGCAAATTGAGGACTCTTTCCTACAGGCAATTACGTCAGGTTGAAAGAGCAGCGGCAAAAAAGCCTTGTCATAGCAGCAGACAAGTTTTTGAAGCTGCTTGTGCCTCCAACGTCCCCCGAACAACAAGATGCAGGGTCCTTCAGAGGTTTGCAGCTGTGCATACGCCATCCTGTCAACCTCCTCTATCCACTTCACACAAGCAGAAACGGCTCCAGTGGGCCAAACATTACATGAAGACTGATTTCAAAACTGTTTTGTTCACGGATGAGTGCCGTGCAGCGCTCGATGGTCCAGATGGATGGAGTGGAGGATGGCTGGTTGATGGACACCCCACGCAAACACGGCTACAGCGCCAACAAGGAGGAGGTGGAGTAATGTTTTGGGCTGGAATCATGGGGAGAGAGATTGTCGGCCCCTTTAGGATCCCTGAAGGCGCTAAAGATGAACTCCATAATGTATGTGGATTTTCTCAAACAGCACTTCCTGCCATGGTTCAAGAAGAAGAACCGTGTATTTCACAGCAAGATCATTTTTCTGCATGATAATGCACCATCTCATGCTGCACATAAAACATCTGCATCTCTGGCTGATATGGGCATAAAAGGGGACAAACTTATGGTGTGACCCCCATGCTCCCCTGACCTCTACCCCATTCAGAACCTTTGGAGCATCATTAAAAGGAGTGTCTATGATGGCGGGAGGCAGTTCACATGTAAGCAACAGCTCTGGGAGGGTATTCTGTCCTCATGCAAAACAATTGAAGCAGAAACCATCCAAAACCTGACAAATTCAATGGACGAGAGAGTTCAGAAGCTCCTTTCGAACAAGGGGTCCTATGTGAAAATGTAACATCACCTAGAATAAAGTTTTGAGTTGAAAACTGTTTGATTTCAGTTTCTAACAACCTGCTAATGCTTATAATTTCAAAAATGACCATTTTTTTGGTCTTTATTAAAATGAAAAGGTTGATCGAAAAGTTTGGGGGATCTAAGAGTGTGGCAACCCAGTAGTCATGATTACTTCGAATTCTGACAATATGAGGGTCATGCTGCAGGTAGTGCAGCAAGAAGGCACTTATGTGTCTTGCGCATCTCGGAGCCCCAAAATTATTTTCCGGGCTAGATGCAGCTAAAAATTATTTTTAATTTTAAATCTGGTGGAGCTTATTATAGATGGCCTAATAGGATCAGTGCTGCACACTGCTACAAAGCCCAAATTATTTTCCAGTCAAGATACAGATAAACATGATTAGTAATTTGAAAGCTTAAAACGTTTGGTAGGGTGATTTTAACCAATCATCAAGCTTTTACTCTCCCCAGGATGACACAGGGGTAGAAAAGTCGTTTCGGATCCATGATTTGTTCATCTTTATGAACGTAAGTCTGTCTACATTATCAGTGGAGAGCCGCGTGCGCTTATCTGTCAGCACACCACCAGCAGCGCTGAACACACGTTCAGACAGAACGCTGGCTGCGGGGCATGACAAGATCTCCAAGGCGTAAGTGGCTAGCTCCGGCCATTTATCCAGATTGGAAGCCCAAAAAGAGCAAGGGTCCAGTGACACAGTCGTGGCTTCAATGTTTACTTGGAGATACTCCTGTACCATCGTCTCTAGGCATTGACTATGTGTCAGACTTCTTGTCTCCTGTGGCCTTGCAAAGGATGGGCTAAAAAAGTGGTGAAATGATTCCGCAAAATTGATGTTACCAGCAGATACTGTGGTTCTGTTACGGTTTGAGTGCTGAACACTTGACGGTCCCATGGTTGACAAGTTGGAACTGTGAGATTCACTACGTGCACCACTGGTATTTTGTGGAAAAGCACATGTAAGATTCTGCAACAGTCTCTGCTGATACTCCTGCATGCGTGCATCCCTTTCTATGGCAGGAATAATTTCTGCAAATTTACTTTTGTACCGGGGATCTAACAGTGTGGCAACCCAGTAGTCAGGATTATTTCTAATTCTCACAATTCGAGGGTCATGTTGCAGGTAGTGCAGCAAGAAGGCACTCATGTGTGTTGCGCATCCAGGAGCACCAAGTCCCTGTTGTGTTGGTGGCGAGGTAACAATCATGCTTCCTTCCTCTGTCCTCTCCCCCCAACCTCGCACAACAGAAATGTGATCAAGGTCTCCCTCATCTGATGAGTCTTCCATCAGTTCGTCCTCCACTTCTTCCTGGGCTCCTGCACCTTCCTCACTAGTTTGGCTGCTACCATGCGCCCTGGTAAAACCATCTCCCCCACCCTCACATGCCTGCCGCCTTGGTGCTGCCGACCTTCTGGACCTTGCAGATGTTAGCCCTTCCGCATACAACTCCTCCTCCTCTACTTCCTCCACCTCCTCTTGTGCCACCACCTGACTCCGAATTCTGTTTAACATGTGCTCCAGCATGTAAATCACCGGAATAGTCATGCTGATAATGGCATCGTCAGCACTAAACATCTTCGTCGCCATTTCAAAACTGTGCAGAAGGGTGCATAGGTCCCTGATCTGAGACCACTCCTCCAGCGTGATTTGCCCCACCTCTGAATCTCGTTGGCCCAGGCTATACGTCAGAACGTATTGCACCAGGGCTTGTCGGTGCTGCCACAGTCGCTGCAACATGTGCAGAGTTGAATTCCACCGGGTAGGCACAGCGCATTTTAGCCGGTGAAGTGGCAGGCCCAACGACTTCTGTAGAGATGTAAGTCGCTGAGCTGCGGGATGCGAACGGCGGAAGTGAGCACACAGCGACCGTGCCCTCTGCAGAAGGCCATCTAGTCTGGGATAGTGGGCTAAAAATTGCTGAACAACCAGGTTCAACACGTGAGCCATACAAGGCACGTGTGTGACATTGCCCCGGCGAAGGGCCGCACCCAGGTTTGCAGCATTGTCGCACACGGCCTTCCCTGGTTTCAGGTCCAGTGGAGACAACCATTCATGAAATTGGTTCTCCAGAGCTGACCACAACTCCTCAGCTGTGTGACTCACATTTCCCAGACATTTCAATGTAAAAACCGCCTGATGACGTTGAGCCCTACTGCCAGCATAGTAAGGAGGTGTGCAGGATCCCTTCTGCGCAGTTAGAAAGCTTGTGGCATGACCAGACAGGCTTTGGGTGCAGGTGGAAGACCGAGAGGAGGTTGAGGAGGCAGAAGCAGTGGAGGAACTTTGACATAAAGAGGATTGACGCACAACTCGTGGGGACGGCAAGACTTGGACAGCAGCCCCTTGTCCTGCTGTCACCATAGTTACCCAGTGCCCAGTCAGCGACATGTAACGCCCCTGTCCATGCCTACTCGTCCAAGTGTCTGTGGTGAAATGCACCCTGTCACACACAGAGTTTCTCAAAGAAGCGGTGATGTTGTGTGCGACATGCTGGTGGAGCGCAGGCACACCTTTCTTTGAGAAGTAGTGCCGACTGGGCATCTGGTACTGGGGCACTGCGACGGACATAAGGTCTCGAAAATCCTCTGTGTCCACCAGGCGGAAAGGCAGCATTTCTGTAGCCAAGAGCTTGCAGATGGTGAAATTCAACCTCCTAGCTTTCTCATGGCTAGGAGGAAATGGTCTTTTACTTGTCCACATCTGAGGGACCGGGGGCTGGCTATTGTGCTTAGACGGGGTTGATAAGGGTGTCCCCGGCAAACTGCCGGTCTGTGAGGAAGATGCAGGCGGACATGTTAGGTTGCCTTCATCCAAAGGTGGTGCCATCGATGTCGGACAGCGCTCAAGACCAGCTGGTGTTACCACCTCCAAAGAAAATGATGACCTGCCAATCACGCTGGCTGTTGCGGGTAAAGAGGTGGCAGGTCTGCGCCCCAAAACAGGTGTGACTGCTGTCCCCCCAGTCACAGAGGATGAAGAGGCCGCGGATGCACAAGATATGGCAGACGGTGGTTGGCCCGGCCGGCTAGGCCGCATTGTAGCACACTGAGCTTCCCACTGCAACTTATGCTTCATGTCCATGTGCCGGTTCATGCATGAAGTACTCAAACTATATATTTTTTGGCCTCTACTTAGCTTTTGCTGACAAATGTTACAGATAACACGAGTTGGGTCATCTTTATCGATCTGAAAAAATGCCCAGGCAATGCAAGGCTTAGCACCCATGCGACCTGAAGAGCCACCACGACTTGTGGTGAGAGGCAGAGTTGTGTTTGAGGATGCAGTTGTTGACGTGCTTCCAGTACTACGTCTCTATCCAGGAAGGCGCAACCTGACCTCGTCGTCACTAGCATCTTCCTCCACCTCCTCTGCTGACCTCATCTCTTGGCTGACTGTGGGTTGACAGTAAGTGGGATCTCCGACTTCATCATCATCACCCTGTGCGTTATCACACCCGTCGTCCTCAGAGCCAACCTGTTCCTGCCCTGACAAAAAACTAAAGTTGTCGCTCCAATCAGGTATTTGAGTCTTATCATCGTCTTCCTCATTGTCTCCACCAACAGGAGTTACAGTTTGGGAATGAGGGTCTACATTATGGTCAGAACCTTCTGCGTCTGGTCCTGGATCCGACTCACAAAGATTCTGGGCATCAGTGCAGATCATTTCCTCATCTGGATTCACAGAAGCGCTGGAGTCGACCTCTGATTCCCAGGCTATAGTATGAGTAAACAGCTCTGCAGACTCAACCATCTGTTCTACCTCATACTCAGACGGGCAGCTGGAGATTTGGGAGCTGTGAGGAAGCAAGTGCGATTTGGGTGACACCTTTGAGGACTGGAGTATTTGTGATGTTGAAGTTGATGTGGAGGAGAGCCCACTTAAAGGAGCACTTGATATCCGTTGAAGCACCTGCTGTTTTTGTGCCTCATCTGGAATTTGTAGCGATTGGCGTGGCCGTAAGAAAGGGATCTTATCACATTGTCCGCTAAAAGAAGTAGACATTTTAGTTTGGCTGGAAGATGGTCTTTCTTCTGCAGATGTTACTGTTGCTTTAACACCTACCCCACGGACACAACCTTTTTCCCCCTTCCCAACACGCCTATTCCCCTTTCCACCAGCAGCAGGCCTTTTTCCACTCATTTTGGTGGTTAACTAATTCACAACTCTGGAGTTGTTTGCACAAAAAAACAATGGATGGTAACCGAGCAGAGCTGAGTGGCCAAACTGTGGTATTAGGCCAAAACTATTGGCTGGGTTAGATGCAGAAAAAAATTATTTTGAATTTGCAACCTGATGGAGGTCAGTATAGATGGATTAATAGAACAAGACCCACACACAGCTAGAAGCCCAATATTTTTTCAGAGGTAGATGCAGAAAAAAATATATTCAGTTTGCAACGTGATGGAGGTCAGTATAGATGGACTAATAGAACAAGTCCCACACACTGCTAGAAGCCCAAATATTTTTTCAGAGGTACTGTAGATGCAGATAAAAAATAGTTTTAATTTGCAACCTGATGGAGGTCAGTATAGATGGACTAATAGAGAAAGTCCGACACACTACTACAAGGCCAAATATTTTTTCAGAGCTAGATGCAGAAAAAAATTATATTCAGTTTGCAACCTGATGGAGGTCAGTATAGATGGACTAATAGAGAAAGTCCGACACACTACTAGAAGGCCAAATATTTTTTCAGAGGTAGATGCAGAAAAAAATATATTCAGTTTGCAACCTGATGGAGGTCAGTATAGATGGATTAATAGAACAAGACCCACACACAGCTAGAAGCCCAATATTTTTTCAGAGGTAGATGCAGAAAAAACTATATTCAGTTTGCAACCTGATGGAGGTCAGTATAGATGGACTAATAGAACAAGTCCCACACACTGCTAGAAGCCCAAATATTTTTTCAGAGGTACTGTAGATGCAGATAAAAATTAGTTTTAATTTGCAACCTGATGGAGGTCAGTATAGATGGACTAATAGAGAAAGTCCGACACACTACTAGAAGGCCAAATATTTTTTCAGAGCTAGATGCAGAAAAAAATTATATTCAGTTTGCAACCTGATGGAGGTCAGTATAGATGGACTAATAGAGAAAGTCCGACACACTACTAGAAGGCCAAATATTTTTTCAGAGGTAGATGCAGAAAAAAATATATTCAGTTTGCAACCTGATGGAGGTCAGTATAGATGGATTAATAGAACAAGACCCACACACAGCTAGAAGCCCAATATTTTTTCAGAGGTAGATGCAGAAAAAACTATATTCAGTTTTCAACCTGATGGAGGTCAGTATAGATGGACTAATAGAACAAGTCCCACACACTGCTAGAAGCCCAAATATTTTTTCAGAGGTACTGTAGATGCAGATAAAAATTAGTTTTAATTTGCAACCTGATGGAGGTCAGTATAGATGGACTAATAGAGAAAGTCCGACACACTACTAGAAGGCCAAATATTTTTTCAGAGGTAGATGCAGAAAAAAATATATTCAGTTTGCAACCTGATGGAGGTCAGTATAGATGGATTAATAGAACAAGACCCACACACAGCTAGAAGCCCAATATTTTTTCAGAGGTAGATGCAGAAAAAAATATATTCAGTTTGCAACCTGATGGAGGTCAGTATAGATGGACTAATAGAACAAGTCCCACACACTGCTAGAAGCCCAAATATTTTTTCAGAGGTACTGTAGATGCAGATAAAAATTCGTTTTAATTTGCAACCTGATGGAGGTCAGTATAGATGGACTAATAGAGAAAGTCTGACACACTACTAGAAGGCCAAATATTTTTTCAGAGCTAGATGCAGAAAAAAATATATTCAGTTTGCAACCTGATGGAGGTCAGTATAGATGGATTAATAGAACAAGACCCACACACAGCTAGAAGCCCAATATTTTTTCAGAGGTAGATGCAGAAAAAACTATATTCAGTTTGCAACCTGATGGAGGTCAGTATAGATGGACTAATAGAACAAGTCCCACACACTGCTAGAAGCCTAAATATTTTTTCAGAGGTACTGTAGATGCAGATAAAAATTAGTTTTAATTTGCAACCTGATGGAGGTCAGTATAGATGGACTAATAGAGAAAGTCCGACACACTACTAGAAGGCCAAATATTTTTTCAGAGCTAGATGCAGAAAAAAATTATATTCAGTTTGCAACCTGATGGAGGTCAGTATAGATGGATTAATAGAACAAGACCCACACACAGCTAGAAGCCCAATATTTTTTCAGAGGTAGATGCAGAAAAAAATATATTCAGTTTGCAACCTGATGGAGGTCAGTATAGATGGACTAATAGAACAAGTCCCACACACTGCTAGAAGCCCAAATATTTTTTCAGAGGTACTGTAGATGCAGATAAAAATTAGTTTTAATTTGCAACCTGATGGAGGTCAGTATAGATGGACTAATAGAATGATGCTATGCCCAAAAGATTTTACTTCACTAGGTGCAGTAAAAAAATTGGTATTCTATACACAGGTGGTATATCTTGCAACACAGATAGGCTACTCCACTGACTAACACACTCTGCAATAGGCCAAAAAGGATTAGCTTTGCTAGATTCAGCCAAATGCTGTGAAAAAAACTTGCACAGCACTGGCACAGACCTGCCTGGCAAAAACTGATAGGAACTCATGTAACCTAGTCCTGAAAAGGACTGCAATTACAATTAGTCTTTACTCCCACAACCGATCTATTTAAGAGCACAGACCTCCCTGATAAAAGTCGTAGGAAATGCTGTAACCTAGTCCTTAAAAGGAATGCAATCACAACTATTCCCTACTCCCAAGCTATCTGTATATTTGTGCGAAAATTGGCTTGAAATTAACAAGGTATAGCGCACACAGCAACAGCGGTGCCGTCTAACACGCAGCTGCAGCAGTGAGAAAATGGTGGCGACGGGGAAAATGGCTTGGTCTTATAGGGCAAGGACATGTGACATACACTGCCAATGACACATGCCCTTGCTTGTGTGAAAAAAAGCACTTCGCTCCGTGTGTGCGCTGCTGATAGGCTGACAGATTGCACCTCCCCACTGTAAATGCGAGATCTTCATTGTTCCTGCAGAGATCCATCCCCTGCCCCTCCCCCCACCCCGCTGTACACTCAAACTGCGTATTAACATTAATTTTCATCATTACTGAGAAAAAATCCAGTTATGATTTTGGTGCACGAACAGTTATCGAACATAACCTCGAACAGCCGAATTTTTCTCAAATTGTTCGTGTTCGCCGAACGGCTCGAACACCGCCCAAAACAGCTCGAATTTGAGATTGGCGAACAGTTCGAGTAGAACAACGCTCATCTCTACTCGCTATTGTTAGAGAGCCATCAGCCGGCTATGCTTTGTTGTTCCCATTATTAACAAGTGGGTCTCCCATACTGTTATTGCGTATCCAGTGACTGCAAGGGCTGCCAAAAATTTGGACGCAACCCAATACCCCTTTGAAGAGACATAGATGAGGGTCTCGGTAAAAAAAATGTTCCTATTATAAAGGAGCGGGTCTCCTATAGTGGTAATGCCCATGCTGTGACTGCAAGGGCTGCCAAAATTTGGGAAAAACCCCACTAGGAATTTAAAAACACATAGCGCAGGACTACAGTAACGACAAATTCCATTTAGAAAGGAGAGAGTCTGCTATACAGTTTTAGGGTATGCAGTGAGTCCAACAGCTGACCAATTTTAGGAAAAACCCCACTAAGAATTTAAAGACACACAGAGCAGGGCCACAGTAACAAGGTACAACATGTTCCCATTAGAAAGGAGAGGGTCTGCTATACAGTTATAGGGTATGCAGTGAGTCCAACGGCTGACCAAATGTAGGAAAAACCCCACTAAGAAATTAAAGACACATAGAGCAGGGCCACAGTAACGACAAATTCCCATTAGAAAGAAGAGAGTCTGCTATACAGTTATAGGGTATGCAGTGAGTCCAACGGCTGACCAATTTTAGGAAAAACCCCACTAATAATTTAAAGACACATAGAGCAGGGCCACAGTAATGACAAATTCCATTTGGAAAGGAGAGAGCCTGCTATACAGTTATAGGGTATGCAGTGAGTCCAACGGCTGACCAATTTTAGGAAAAACCCACTAAGAATTTAAAGACACACAGAGCAGGGCCACAGTAACAAGGTACGACATGTTCCCATTAGAAAGGAGAGGGTCTGCTATACAGTTATAGGGTATGCAGTGAGTCCAACGGCTGACCAAATTTAGGAAAAACCCCACTAAGAAATTAAAGACACATAGAGCAGGGCCACAGTAACGACAAATTCCCATTAGAAAGGAGAGAGTCTCCCATAGTGTTGGCCTATGCAGTGAATGCAAGGGCGGTAAAAAATTTGGAGGCACTTCAATGCCCCTTGGAAGAGACGTGGAGGAGGGCCTCATAAAAAAATGTTCCCATTAGAAAGGAGCGGGCCTCCTATAATTGTAATGCCCATGCACTAAGTGTATGGGCTGACAAACATTTACCCCTGGGGGGTATACATGAACATACTGTACAAAAAATTTTTTTGCGGGTATCATAAACACCCTTTAAAAAAATTATGTGGGTGTTGCATCACAGACCACGGTCACCCTAGTGATATGGTGGTGGAGGATGAGGAGAAGGAGGAGGACAAGAGCAAATAGCCAAAATCAGGAAGCGAATACCCATGTGTGGGTGTGAAAAGGTGCAAGGAAATACACCTCCCAAGAAAAGACACTGGATTTGAGTTTATGTTACGCTGCTATCATTCGGTGGTGTTGAGAAGTCTGGCCCAATCCAGCCCTTGTTCATTTTTATAAGAGTCAGCCTGTCAGCATTTTCAGTTGACAGGCAGATGTGCTTATCAGCTATAATTCCACCAGCGGCACTAAAAACCCGCTCTAATAAAATGCTGGTGGCAGGGCAGGCCAGGACCTCCAAGGCATAGAGAGCCAGCTCATTCCACGTATCCAGCTTGGATATCCAATAATTATAAGGCACAGAGGAATCACGGAGGACGTTGCTACAGTTGGCAAGGTACTCCCTCAGCATCTTCCAAAACTTTGCACTCCTTGTGAGAGTACCCCACGCCTCAGGGAAATGGGAGGGACTGACAAAACTCTCCCAGAACTTTGACAGTGTTCCCCTGCCTCTGCTGGATTGAAGTTGTGTCTCTCTCGCCTGTACTCCTTGGTTGTCCAACGAAGTGTGCCCTCTGCTGCCAGCGTTTTCAGATGGGAATTTTTTTAATAGTTCCACAACAAGGGCCTTCTGGTACAACCCCATTTTTGTAGACCTGTCCGCCTCAGGAATAAGAGATATAAAGTTCTCCTTGTAGCGTGGGTCTAGAAGTGTCACCAACTAGTAATGATTGTCACCCAAAATTTTGAAAACGCGAGGGTCATGTGAAAGGCAGCGTAACATAAACTCAGCCATGCGTGCCAGACTACTAACAGGCAAGACTTCCATGTCCTCACCAAGAGGATGACTTACCATGCTCTCCTCCCCCTCCTCCTCTCTGTTCTCTGGCCATCCACGCTGAACAGACGGCATGACAGCTGTGCAGGTAGTACCGTCTATAGTGCATGACTCCTGTCCTTCCTCCACCTCCTCTTCCTCATTGTCACCCAATCCACGTTGGGATGAGATGAGGCTTCTCTGTGTGTAGTCGGGTGCTTTGCTGCCATGTGCCTGATCATGCTGGTGGTGGTCAGGCTGGTCGTTTTGCCACCCCTGCTGATGTTGGCCAGGCAGGTGGTGCAAATGGCCTTCTTGGGGTTATCGGCAGATTCTTTTAAAAACAACCAGACTCGGGAAAACCTAACAGTTGTACCGGCAACTTCCATCATGTTGGTGTTACGGGGAATGGTTGAGTGTCTTCTGTCTGCGGCCACCACACTGTTTCTTCCTGCCTGTTGGGGTGCTCTGCCTCCCTCCCCCTGTGTGCTGCTGTCCTTGCTCTGCATGTCCTCCTGCCAGGTTGAGTCAGTTACTATATCATCCACCACCTCGTCTTCCACTGACGCACCCTGGTCCTCCTCCTGACTTTCTGGCAATAGTGTCTCATTATCGTTCACCTCTTGTGACACTTTCCCACCGTCGCCTTCGTGTGACCGTGGCTGCTCAAATATTTGGGCATCGCTACACAAGATCTTCTCTTGCCCCACTTCAAGTGGACAGGGCGAGAGGCCCGAATCTATAAATGGAAAAGTGAACAGCTCTTCAGAGTGTCCAAATGTGGGATCATTTGTCTCCGGGCACTCGGCATGGTGGGAGGAAGAAGGATCAGGGTGAGGAATATGCGGTCCAGACTCACGGCTACTGAGACTTTACCATGTGGAAGACAGGGTGGTGGTGGTGGTGGTGGCTAAGTGACTGGAAGCATTATCCGCTATCCAACCAAAAAACTTTTGACACTGCCCTGGGTTCAATAGTGGTGTGCTGCAGTTCCCTAGGAATTGGGACAGGAAGGTCAGGCAAGAAGATGTGGGTGTTTGTTGTGGCACAATTTCAGCTTGCCCACGGCCTTGTCCTCGGCCTCTGCATGCACCATCACCATCACGTCCAGTTCCCCGTCGCTTGCCACGTGCCTTGCCCATTTTAAATGAAGGACAGTATTTCCACACTCACTACAAATGACTGAGTTTGGAGCGAACTTATATGTGATCCGTGTGACAGAGAAAACAGAATTTTAAATACCTGGCCTGTAGGTAAGTAGTTTGACCAGCAAACTGGTGTGAATTGATTCACTGACACACTAAAGGAAATTTTTAATGGAGGCCAGAAATGGCAGTATTTTCTGACAACGTATATGTGATCCGTGTGACGGAGAAAACAGACTTTTAAATGCCTGGCCTGTAGGTAAGTAGTTTGAACAGTAAACTGGTGTGAATTGCTTCACTGACACACTGAAAGAAATTTTTAATGGAGGCCAGAAATGGCAGTATTTTCTGACAACATATATGTGATTCGTGTGACGGAGAAAACAGAGTTTTAAATACCTGGCCTGTAGGTAACTATTTTGAACAGCAATCTGGTGTCAATTGCTTCACTGACACATTGAAACACATTTTTAATGGAGGCCAGAAATGGTAGTATTTTCTGACAATGTATATGTGATCCGTGTGACGGAGAAAACAAAGTTTTGAATACCTGGCCTGTAGGTAACTATTTTGAACAGCAATCTGGTGTCAATTGCTTCACTGACACATTGAAACACATTTTTAATGGAGGCCAGAAATGGTAGTATTTTCTGACAACGTATATGTGATCCGTGTGACGGAGAAAACAGAGTTTTAAATACCTGGCCTGTAGGTAACTAGTTTGAACATCAAACTGGTGTGAATTGCTTCACTGACACACTAAAGGAAATTTTTAATGGAGGCCAGAAATGGCAGTATTTTCTGACAACGTATATGTGCTCCGTGTGACGGAGAAAACAGAGTTTTAAATACCTGGCCTGTAGGTAAGTAGATTGAACAGCAAACTGGTGTGAATTGCTTCACTGACACACTGAAAGAAATTTTTAATGGAGGCCAGAAATGACAGTATTTTCTGACAACGTATATGTGATCCGTGTGACGGAGAAAACAGAGTTTTGAATACCTGGCCTGTAGGTAACTATTTTGAACAGCAATCTGGTGTTAATTGCTTCACTGACACACTGAAACACATTTTTAATGGAGGTCAGAAATGGCAGTATTTCTTGACAACGTATATGTGATCCGTGTGACGGAGAAACCAGAGTTTTGAATACCTGGCCTGTAGGTAACTATTTTGAACAGCAATCTTGTGTCAATTGCTTCACTGACACACTGAAACACATTTTTAATGGAGGTCAGAAATGGCAGTATTTTTTGACAACATATATGTGATCCGTGTGACGGAGAAAACAGAGTTATAAATACCTGGCCTGTAGATAACTATTTTGAACAGCAATCTGCTGTGAATTGCTTCACTGACACACTGAAAGAAATTTTTAGTAGAGGCCAGAAATGGCAGTATTTTCTGACAACGTATATGTGATCCGTTTGACGGAGAAAACACAGTTTTAAATAGCTGGATTTCTAGCGCTGTAATATGGAAAGGACCTGGCTGTATTCTGCAGTGCCAACAAGCAAATGGCGCAGAAAAACGGTGTTCTCTGGATTGCTTTTTAAGCAAATAATCAGGATTAAGATCCAAATAAGAGTATTCCTGGCCCCTGAGACCTGGGCCTTTGTATAGAAATATCAAACAGCAGCAGAAGGCAGAATTGGAATGAAGCCTCTTGCGCTATATAAACTGCAGTCTGCTATATACCCTGCCTGCCTATATACACTGCCTGCCTGATATTTCTGCAGATGGATTAGTTGGTCCTCAAAAGGACTGTTTGTTAAGATGGATATGTGTAATGTATGGTTTTTCTCCCTACACTACCTAATACACAAGCAAATCTCTCCCTGACACAGCAGCACCTCTCTTTACACTGTCTGATTCCGGAGTGACTGTGACGAGCATGGCGGCGCCAGGTCTGATATAGACCTGATGACACTGTGCGGCCAGCCAGTCACTGTAATGCCACAACCAACATGGCTAAGGCATTACAGTGAGTGGCAGGCAATCCCTGCATGTTGATTGGCACTCTAAAGAGCGCCAAACATGCAGGGAGGGGACCCGAGCTCCCACTGAGCAACCCCGGAAATACTCGGCGAGCGCTGAGCATCTGGAGCAGTGAGATGCTCAGGCGAGCACCGAACAGTAGCGAGCATGCTTGCTCATTACTACATGTGAGGAATGCCTAACAAACAAGCATTCCTCACATGTATTAAAGCTGTCAAACAGTAGCAAATCATGCACATGGAGTGACTCAATCATAACATTCGAGCACCCTGAAAATGCTCGGAAAACACCCGAGCATACTCGTAAATGTCGAGTAACAAGCATGCTCGCTCATTACTAGTAATTATCAAAAGCAGAACATCTACTTCCTGTAATCGCGAAAAGTGTGAAAAAGACACAATAAATTATTACATTTCAGGCTATGGGGAGTATATACTGTTAAGCTGCTTTAGCTGTTATAAGACAATGTATTTGTCACGGGGCACTGCATGGATGTCACAGTTCCTCCGCTCAGTGTGTCTTGAACAAAGTGACTGACTGCTCAGTCGTCCAATCTTGTGCAGGGGTGTTCTGAGCTGTTGTTATTTTGATTGACAGCTCAGCCATCCAATCTGAGACTGGGAGGTGCTATCTTCCTTCAGGTGTTCCCTGTTCCAAATGACTTGCAGCTACTTAACTAAGTTGTCAGTCCCAGATCTCTGCCAGATGTAGCATTTGCTTGATAGTTTGCCTTGTATTCATGTGCTCTATTTGTTGATCTATTGCTGTTTGACCTTGAACCTCATTCTGACCACTTATCGTTTGCCTAGCCGCTTTGCTCTGATCCACTATCTTCTTGGTATTCTGACCTCAGACTGTGACCTGACTACACCTTTGACTTTCTCCTTTAGTTTACTACGTGCTCTCTTGGTATCTGACCCCAAAATATTTGACTACCCTGCCTCACAGCTTGTCCTTGAGTAGTGACTAGCATCACAATGGACATCTGAAACCTCTGAATAGGGCTTCCACAGACAAGCTTTGCGCTTGCTATACCCGGCTGCCAAGTCCCAGGGGAGCCCTGTATTTCACCCTTTAATCCCTCTACAGGAATCTGTACTTAACTGGTTTGAGTGCCCAGTGCTGATAACCAATGGAGCAGCCTCACAGGAAAATCAAGTCAATGGGCCACAAACCTGAGTTCAGGGACAAGAACAAAATCATCAGACAGAAGAGTTGTAAAAATATAATCCAAGGTCAAACAAGATGAATCAAATGGGCTGGTCAAAAGCTCATAAAACAGGACTAAACCAGAGCAAGTCAAAACTATAACTGGGAGTCAGGGAATGACTGCTGAAGGTTTAAATAGGAAGGAGCCCCACCAATGGCACCATTAGAGCACTAATTACATCTGAATAAAAATCTCACTGAAGAGACACAGGTAAACTGTCTGGAAGGACAGAAGTCCCAGAGATGCAAACGTTTGATGGGACCATGCTTGGGTTGTCCAGCAGCAACTACAGTATTAACCCCTTTACCCCTGAAGGCTGTTTGCACCTTAATGACCAGGCCAATTTTTACAATTCTGACCACAGTCACTTTACGTGATAATAACTATGGAATGCTTCAACGGATCCCACTAATTCAGAGATTGTTTTTTCGGGACATATTGTGCTTCATGAGAGTGGTAAAATTTCTACGATATGACTTACTTTTATTTGTGAAAAAAAACAGAAATTTAGTGAAAATTTTGAAAATGTTGCAATTTACAAACTTTGAATTCTTATGGCCTTAAATCAGAGAGATATGTCACACAAAATAGTTAATAAATAACATTTCCCACATGTCTACTTTACATCAGCACAATTTTTGAAAAAAACTTTTTTTTTTTAGGAAGTTATAAGGGTTAAAAGCTGACCAGCGATTTCTCATTTTTACAATAAAACTTACAAAACTATTTTTTAGGTACCACATCACAGTGACTTTGAGGGGTCTATACGACAGAAAATACCCACAAGTGACACCATTCTAAAAACTGCACCACATTCAAGAAGTTTTTTAACCCTTCAGGTGCTTCACATTAATTTTTGGAATGTGGAAGAAAAAAATGAACATTTAACTTTTTTTCACAAAATTTTTTACTTTAGACCCAAATTTTTTTATTTTCGCAAGTGTACCAGGAAAAAAATGTTCCGCAAAATTTATTGTGCTATTTCTCCTGACCATACCAATACCCCATATGTGGGCGAAAACTGTTTGGGCGCACGGCAGGGTTCGGAAGTGACGGAGCGCCATTTGACTTTTTGAATGTAAAATTTGCTGGAATAATTAGTGGATGCCATGTTGCATTTGGAGAGCCCTGATGTGCCTAAACAGTGGCAACCCTCCACAAGTGACATTATTTTGGAAACTAGACCCCTCAATAAACTTATCTAGATGTGTGGTGAGCATCTTGAACTTCCAGGTGCTTGACAGATGTTTATAACCTTGAGCCGTGAAAATAAAAATTTTTCCCACAAAAATATTTTTTAGCTCCAAATTTTGTATTTTCATAAGGGTAACAGCTGAAATTGCACCAAACAATTTGTTGTGCAATTTCTCCTGAGTACGCTGATACCCAATATGTGAAGGAAAACTACTGTTTGGGCACATAGCAGGACTCAGATTTTTTTATTTATTATTATTATTATTATATTTTGTGATTTTAAAAAATATATATATGTATTTTTACAACTTTTTTTTTCACTTTTTTACTTTGTCCCACTATGGGACTTTCACTTTTAGCACTCTGATCACAATTATAAGGTATAGCAGTGTAAGATCACTGCTATACCTTATAACATGTCAGTGCTGCAGACTCAAGTTAGCTAAATCATGCACTGCGCATGATCTAACTAACTTGCTAGTGCTTGGTGATCCGGATGTCGCCATGATGACATCGGTCACCATGGCAATGATCAGGATCCCGCGATGACGTTGCGAGGTCGCCGATCCAAGAGCAGAGGGGCTCCTGTCCCTCTGCTCGCTCACTAAATGCTGCATTTAGGGGGTTAAAGTGCTTGGAGTGGTGCGGGCACCGCTCCTGGCGCTGAGTGCCGGGTGTCAGCTGTAAGAATCAGCTGACACCCGACGATCGCACGTGCACAAGTTCTGTGAGTGTAAAATCGCCTGGACATATCCATACGTCCCTGGTCAATAAGTACCAGGCCACAGGGACGTATGGATATGTCTAATGTCAGAAACGGGTTAATGCAGAGCTGCCTAGTGACAGGGGCAGAGGTTGTAAGAGCATGTTCAGGCATGGATGTTAGAGTATTCATAAGCTGATTTATGTATCCTAATTTTCCTTTTACAAGTCATCGTCAGGACAGCGAGAAGCAGCCACGATCTCACATAACCGTGCCAATAGTTAGCTATTAACAACTGCTGTTTGCTTTCATGCCATAAAATTATCTGCCAATTCTACTCATATGAGATCTTAGAGTTACACTGAAGTCAACGGCATTGATGCCATGCACACATCTATTCGTGTCTTAAGGTCTAAGGAAAAAATCAATTCCCCAGGTCTTTAAGTGAATTAGATTTATCTTTTACAATTAAATATACAAGCAAATTCAGCTGGCTGTAACAGTAAGTCACAAAGCAAGCCCTGAACCAAGGCATGATGCAGAAACAAATTGATTGCAATGACATTGCCCCTTAACACCAACTGAGCAAGTAATATATGTTTGTTACAAACACAACCATTAATATGTCCAAGGTCACTGTTACTTCCCAGGAACAGGTGAAAGTGTCGCCGTCACAGACATATTGCATTCTTTTACCAAGAGACCTAAAAGAATTATCTGCAATAAAGAAATTAGTTTCGTAACTTACATTCATTTTATTCATTTTTTTACTTGTTTTAGTATTTGAAATAAATTAATAAAGGACACTTAACTTAAAAAAGAAAATTGTACTATATCATTGTTTAATACCAGTACATACTATACCATTACCAACATTAAAACAAATATACAAATTCTAAAAGTATAAGAAATTACCAATGAGTTTAATATCCCCAAAAAGCATAATCGGGAGCCATTATAAAGACCAGCAATCTCAACAAAATCATAATCTTCATAATAGTTTGTACTTGTCTAATAAGGTACTATATATTGAGAATGAAGTAGTTCAACACAGAGAAAATGCAGTTTTTAAAATTCCTTAGGGATCACCAATACATCTTTGGCACTGACCTGAGATATAAGGGAATAGCACCCCCGATGGGTGAAAATGCAACAGCTGTCACCTATACACTATAGCTAACCATTTCCTCCATCAATCACGATCGATGTTGGCACCGACCATGGCCGTTTAGCCCCTTAGATGCTGCTGTCAATAGTGACTATGGCATCTACATGGTTAACAGAGTGTGGGGGGGCCCTCTCTTTTACCCCATCATCATTGTGTGGTCTGATGATTGCCATGGAAATTCATGGCCAAATAACGGCCATAGAGTCTGTCGGCTATAATAATGGTCTGTTCAGAAGTTAGCAATATTTAGGTGGAAAAATAATTATTTTCTTTTCTGTCAGTCCACTTTGCATTAATTCCTGAAAAGCACCCAAAGAGTTAATAAACTACCTGACAGCAGTTTGGAATATGTTAAGGGTTGCTGTTTTCAATACTGTATCACTTTTGGGGGTTTTCCAATATATAGGTCCCCCAAAGTCACTTCAAAACCGAATAGGTCCCTAAAAAAATAAGTTTTGTAAATTTCCTTGAAAAAATGAAAAATTGCTGCTACATTTATAAACCTTCTGCCATCCTAACAAAATAAAAGAACATTTTACAGATGAGCAGACATGAGGGGAATGATATTTATTAACTAGTTTGTGTTGTATGACTAACTGGATAAAAGGGAGAAACATTCAAAGTTTGAAAATTGCTGTTTCTTTGACATTGTTCTCAAATTTCTGATATTTTATATAAATAAATGAAAAACTTATAGACCTAATTTTACCATTAACATAAAGTATAATGTGTTACAAAAAAAACAAGTTCAAAATCACTGTGGTATGTTGAAACATTCTAGGGTTATTGCCACATAAATTACACGACAGATTTCAAAAATTTGGCCTGGTCACATTAAAGTGCATTTGTGCCACATCAGATGACATTGCCTACTTTTTGCTTTAACCTGAATAGAGTCACTTATCCAACTTTCTACACACATTACATCACAAATTTTTATTTAATGTCGTTTGGCATTAGTAATAGTATTGTTTTAATACAACTTGAGTTTAAGAGTGGTTCAGAATAGTATCACTGATTACCTTGGATCATGAAAGGGGTCAAAATTGATACTCAACATTCATGGTGATTTAGGATAATTATAGGTTGATATCTAATATTCCTGGAGGTTTATGGTGATTTACTGGAAATTGTGATTTGTTGAAATTGTGGTAAAAAAAACACTTTGCAAAAATTGCACTTAAAAATGCAGAACACCACAATGTATGCACCTGATCTAATAGAATATTAATATCATGATCACTCGACATGACACTGTACAAGAGACATGATGGCCCCGATTCATCAAGCCCAGCAATTTTCTTGGAGCATTTGTTGTAGTCAGACATTTCTGATTCATGAAGAGGTTCATGCTTCTTAATGAATCACGAGCATCTGACGACTGGCATGCGCTTCCGTTTGCCACACCAAAAATCTTATTCCAGTCTTGACTGTAGTAAGATTTCAAGCATAAAGAAAACTACAGCTCATTGTGAATTAGACAAGCTGGGGAATTTTACCCCTGTCCCACCTCAGGTATGCCTATTTTGGGGGAACTGGGAGAAACTGGTGTGAAAATGGCAAAAGGCGCAAAAAACATTGTCACTTTTCAAAGCAATTTATGCCAGAATTCTGGCAAAATTGCTTTGATGAATTGAGGTCGATGACATGTGCCCTCTGCCAAAAAAGCCAGTGATCATTTGGGAAACCTTGAAAGAGGTGTGATTTGGGTCTAGTGATTCATACTGAATTGAGTTTAGGAATGCCAATAGACTACCTTGATTTACCTGCAGATATAGCGGTAAAGTGGTTTCACCCCCAACATGGTTCCTCCCAGTGAAATAATAACACTTATACTCACATCCGGTGTCTGCGCCGTTTCAGTGGTGTCAGTACTGGCTCTCGCGTGACATAGCACTTCCGTAGCTCTCACTTTCTCTTGATGTCTGATTCGTCCAAAGGCGAGAAGAGTGAAGCCATCGTTGATTGGCCTCAGGGATCACATGACATAATGTCACACAATCCAAGCACCGTGCCTCATGACAAAGTGGACCGAGCAGGCTGACCCAGGTGAGCTGAAATATTTTTTCTACATTACTGTCACACGAAAGGTGTAGGCACCGGAGGTGAGTATAAGTGTTATTATTTTACTGGGAGAAACATGCTGATTGAGAAGGGTTTGGGTTGTAGGCAGCGCCTTTAACCTGCAGGTAAAGAGCGTTAAAACCCTGTGTAACTGGCTGACATGAAGTGGTGCTACATTGAGAAAATTAAGTTTTAATTATACAATTATACAATCACAGTGTAACGGCTCTCTATGAGTCACCCCGGCAGTGCAGGGGAGTGATTACATCACTGCTCAGTATACTGGGAGTGCAGCTATAATCACTCACCGGTACTTTGAGTACAATTCGCGCGGCACACAAATGCTGCAGGCAGGCTGTTTAAACCAATATCTGCAGGTAAATAGCATTTTTGGTGATGTCAAGTTCCCTTTAACATTGTTTTACAGTATTACACAAAATTTGGAGGGAACATTATATACATGTAAAAGCAAAGATATCTTTATTTTTTATCTGGAGTCATTCAAGATTTTACAAAAGTTGGCCAAGACTAGGAAAAAATGTTTTACCCATTCAATAAACCACTACCTTAGTGTTGCGGGTCTGATGTTCTCTGTTGGTCCGGCAGGCGACAGTCATGTGAGGCATGGTTCTTGAGGGACAAGTTGCATTTCTCAGTGGAATCATTTTGATGTACGTATATTTAACATTTTAACTAACTTTTATTAACTCTTTATGGGAGGAATATATATATTATTTTTTATTTAAAATTTATACCCTAATCACTGTGCTACAAAAAACTGTGCAGCATCTCCGAGCAGAATAAAGCAAGTGTGAACAGGTGCAAACTGCCATATCTGTATAATATACAAATAGGAAAATACAGCAGAATCTGTAAGCGCTAAGCTGTATGCAAACATTGAATATATGAAATTTGAACTGCATTACAGCTATATAGAATATATTTATAAAAATGAAGGTACTTAGCGCTTAAATTGTCCAGATACCATCAACCACAAGGAAGCCTTTCTTTGATGGGACCCTAAACCTAATATTTATCAAATGTGGCTCTCCCGAGCTATAAGCCTACAAATTTAAAGGGCAGGGAGGACCCAGCACTAATTTAAATGTTTGCATACATCTTAGCGCTTACAGAGTGCTTCTGTATTTTCTTGTTTCTATATTTTACAGTCATAGTAGCTGGCACCTGTTCATACTTGCTATATTTTGTTCGGAGGTGCTGGTCAGTTTTTTTGTAGTTTACAATTAGAGGTTGTGAGTGCCTCCTTATCTGACTGAGCTCCTCCTTCCATCAGCCTAAGGCAGTTTTTATTTAATTCTGGATCCTACCTGCCCTTTAAATTTGTAATATTTTAGCCCAGGAGAGGCATGTTTGATAAATATTAGGATTAGGGTCCCTTCAAAGAAAGGTCACCTTTCTGTGGTTGATGGGCTCACATGAATTGGCCAATTTATGCACTAAGTACCTATTAATTCTGCTGCACAAACAAAGTTATTTTATAGGTCAGTACGAAGACGATGATACCACTTTTATATAGTTTTATGTACAGTATGTTTAATTATTTTGCACAATAAATACACATTTAGTGAAACAAATCACTGTAGCGTTGGCGTCCCTGCCCTCTGCTAGGCAGGGACGCTGTTCCCCTCACCTCTCTGCTCCGAGCCCGGCGTCCTCCTCCCGCTCTGCTGGCAGCGCGCGCTCCTTCCCGGCCACTGTGCTTAGGGCGCGCGCGCTTCCTCCCTCTTAAAGGGGCCGCGCGCGCCGTCCTAAGGAGTCCCCGGCCAATGGCCGGAGGACTTCACCATATATAAGGCACCTCCTCCAAAATGGAGGTGCCCGAGCAATGTTGTTGCACTGTTCACTACTCTGCTTCAGCCCTCAGGTCCCGTTGCCAGTTACCTGCCTGATTCCTGCCAGAGTCCTGCCAGTTTGCTGTCTGTTTCCTGCCTGATATTCCTGCTACCTGCCTGCTAGCCTGAGGTCCGACGGTCTGCCTTCCAACTCTTGTCAGTCTGTTTATGGACCAGCTTGCCCGCTCACCTGGGAGCGCACATCTGCTACCTGCCTGCTAGCCTACCTGGAGGCTCTGCCGTCACATGCTGTGACCACCTGCCTGTCCAGTGACTCCTGCCCGCTCACCTGGGAGCGCTCATCTGCTGCCTGTCTGCTAGCCTACCTGGAGGCTCTGCCGTCACGTGCTGTGACCACCCGCCTGTCCAGAGACTTCTGCCCGCTCACCTAGGAGCGCTCATCTGCCGCCTGTCTGTTGGTCTTCCTGGAGGCTCCGCCGTCACATGCTGTGACCACCCGTTTATCCAGAGACTCTCGCCTGCTCACCTGGGAGCTCACGTCTACCATCAGCCGCCACAGGTCGTACCAACCCTTTACCCAGAGACTGCCCCGGTCACTTGCCGTGACCTCCTGCCCGTTCATCCAGAGACTGCCCCGGTCACTTGCCGTGACCTCCTGCCCGTTCATCCAGAGACTGCCCCGGTCACTTGCCGTGACCTCCTGCCCGTTCATCCAGAGACTGCCCCGGTCACTTGCCGTGACCTCCTGCCCGTTCATCCAGAGACTGCCCCGGTCACTTGCCGTGACCTCCTGTCCGTTCATCCAGAGACTGCCCCGGTCACTTGCCTTGACCTCCTGTCCGTTCATTCAGAGACTGTCCCAGTCACCTGCTGTGACTGCCTGCCCGTCTACCCTGGTCGCCACCCGCTCCCTTACAAGGACCGCCCCCTTGTATAGTAGCTCAGAGGTTCCGCCTCCCAGACCCGTTACAATCACTAGTATTTGTGTTGCCATATACTGAGAGCTATAAGTTTTACAATTTTACATCTGTGGAGTTATATGAGAGTCTATTTTTTTCTCGACAAACTAGTTTTTATTGGTACCATTTTGTGGTACACGTAACGTTTTGAGCATTTTTTGTTACAATATTTGGGAGGCAAGATGAACAAAAAAAACTTTAGTTGTGAATTTATTTTTTTATTAAAACACTGTTCACCATTAGGTATACAGTAATCGTCATGTTAATTTTATTTTTCAGGTTGATGCGATCAAGAAAATACAAAATGTAAATATTTTTTTTTAGGTTTTGCTACTTTTGCTTAAAAAATATTTGTTTAAAGGGAACCTGTTAGGTCTAATAATGCTATTAACCTATAGACATAAAGGTAATCTGCAAATTAATAGCTTTATGAATGTGCCCGCCGCAGTACTGAAAGTGCAGCACCAGAGAGAAAATTAACTTTACGCCTCCTTGGAGCTGCAATAACCACACCCTGACACTTTGAATGACTGCCAGATCCACAGTGCAGCAGTGCAGAGTCGGCTGTCAAAGTGCCGGGTCGTGCTTACAGCCGCTAACACTGCTGTGAGTGGTGACTAAAGCCGCTCCGGCACGCCTACAGGACTTAAAACTGATGGCTTCCAGGAGAAATAAAGTTTATTTTCTCCTGAGTATCACACTTTTAGTGCGGTGGCCGAGCATATTCATAACCCTATTAACCTGCAGATTAACCCTAGATGTGCAGGTTAATAACATTATCCTACCTGACAGGTTCCCTTTAAAGAAAAAAATCATATTGTTTGGGGTCACCCCATTCTGATACCCACAATTTCTTTATTTTTCAGTAGACAAAGTTGTATGGGTCTTGATTTTGGATGAGTTCTGTTTTCCTCTGATACTTTTTTTTGGGTAGATATGACTTTTTCATTACTTTAGAATAATTTTTTGGTAAGTGGCATGAAGAAAAAATAGAGAATCTAAAATTGTTTTTAATTTTATAATTTATGGAGTTCATGCTGTATAATTGACATGTTAACTTAATTCTGCATGTCAATATGATTATGGTGATAGGCAATTTATATTGTTTTACTACTTTTGCACAAGAAAATCACTTCCTGAAAAAAATTTTGTTTGGTTGTCATATTGGGAGAGCAATAATTTTTAAAATCTTCTGAGTACAGAGCTTGATTTTTATGGAACAAGTTGCATTTTTTATTGATACCATGTTGGAATATCCAAGATTTTTTAAAATTATTTTTTATTTGAATTTTTGTGAAGCAAGATGAACAAAAGCAGCAATTCTGGCATAGTTTTTCAAGATTTTTTTTTAAGGCTTTCACAATGCACAACAAAAGAAAAGATAGTTTTATAGTACGGGTCATTACAAATGTGACAATACCAAATACAGTATGTGTTATTTTGGTGTGTTTTTTTGCAATTAAACAATTTTTCATTATTAAAACTAGCATTTTTTTATATTTATATTTTTTATATTTGAAAACATTTTTTTTTAACAATATGCAATACTTACTGGTACCAAGAGGAAAGGACTTGAACATGCGATCCTTTTATCTCATTGATAATACATTGTACAACTTACTGTATATTGTACAGTAACATTTTCCAACCTGTCAGTATTTGACTGACTGCCTATCAGACCCAAACCCAGAGGCATCTGATTGGCTGAGACTTACGGCAGACGCAGAGGCCATTGTTAGGCCCCTTTGTTGCCATAGCAACCATCAGTACCCCAGTGATCTTGCACCAAGAAAGGAAGTGATCTCTTTTTGTCAAATTCCTCACTTGCCGCTGTCTCTACTGACGGCACAATCTGAAGGGCTAAAGTACTGGGGTCGGAGCTTTGTCCAGTTTCAGCACATACAGCAGGTGCTCAGCTTTGCGGGTGGCATGGGTACAGCTTTTCAAGGATGAGCCATCCCTCTGACGTAACTGTACGTCGGATTGTGGGAAATCACCTGCAATCTAAATATACTGTGACGTCGTTTTGCACGAAGGATTTGAAGGGGTTGTCTCAAGTTCATAAATGGGAAAAATTTACCCCTTTTTGCAAATTCTCTCCATTCTCAAGGAAGGAGGGATTTTTCATTTTATGGTGTACAGCTTGTTGCCTAGGTTACCAACTACCCCACAGTAGTATGCTTTGCAGTCAGTTCACGCCGCACTGAAGCCGGCTGGATCGATGTATCTGGACAGTTTATGTCGCCCTGCTGTAAAGAAAAGGAAGGTAAATGCAGCACTGGGTCCTCATAAAAAATTCTTCTTTATTGCAAATCCATAAAAACTCCAGACATAGAGTAATCGCATATGCGTTTCAGACGGTTACATCCTTAGTCATTGCATACATACTCTAAACTAAAACTAGACAAACTATATACAGGTCTGAAATGCATATGCGATTACTCTATGTCTGGAGTTTTTATGGATTTGCAATAAAGAAGAACCTACCTTCCTTTTCTCTTCATTGTTCATTGCTATACTACAAGACCGTCTGTGCAGAGGAGATCCTTGGTCCATGGGTGAGCTGAATACCAGGTTACTGCAAGGTTTCCTATGACTTTCATAAGAAGACTGTTGTTACGGTCCAAATACGGCGCCTCTCTTCACTATTAGCACTTGGCACTTTATACCTTTTCTGGTGGCTGCACACACTACAGATATGCAGCACCATTCTATGTATACTTGGCACCAGGAATTAAGTACTTATTGCATTTTGTCCTCTTTTACCTCCCCCTTCTTACTTTTATGGGGAATATTGCTGGTCTAATTGAATACTGTGCATATGTATGAATTTTATACACATTGCTCATGTGACTGCCTCTTTGTTTGTGTTATTGCCCACCTGTCCATATTTATCTACACTGTTTAGTATATATACTTTATTACCAAAACTTGTTTTTAGAAGGTTCTAAATAAAATCATGTTTTTCAGTCAAAACAAGTTTCTCTGACTTAATTGATTTTGTTGGGGTTTTTTGCTCCTTTTGTTTCTGATTGGATAAGTGTTCTTCCATTCAGTAGAGTCAAAACGGTCTCTGTTGGCAGCATGTGAGAGCTTTCAGTTCAGACCAGCAAGGTGATCATGCCGCTGGTCTGTATTGTCAATCTTAAAAAGCGCACCTTCCCAACAAAGCAGGAAGTTGACGACTAACAGCGGTGCGATCCTGAAGCTACTACTTGAGAAAACTCCTTTAAAATGTGTTTGTTGGCTTGAAACATACTAGAGCCACTATGGAAACAGACTGATGTGGAGGATGCAAATATAAGTCAGCGCGGTGATTGCTGGTGGTAGAAGACTTAGAGCATGTTCCCATGGTGCCAGATGCTAGAAATAAAACCCTGAAGGGGTTCACTATTTTACTATAATCACACAAATTAACAATTATGGTTCAGCATCCTGATACTGAGGCTGGAGCACAAAATTGCCATAGGGAATAGTAAAAGTTCCTTGAGATCAGAATGTGACATAATTTGCCATTTTCATAATTTCCTGTTGTGGTAGGTCGACTCACTCAGCTGCTTCCGGACGTAAACTCAGGAATCGGATTTTCTCTGCAGGCTTTATTGTATGGCATAAAGCCCTGCAACTCCAGCAAAAGTAAACCCGGCTTTACTGGCAAAACAACAAAATAAAAGATAAACGATAGCACAGTCCATATGTGTGTGTGTCCATCTTTCAGCTCCTCTCTGAGCTATGGCTGTCCAGTCTGGAGACCTTGCCTCTCTAACACAACACAGAGAAAAAAAAACAGGACTGAACATTTAAAGCTTGCTCAGCCACACCCTGAGGTGGAGGTATGGGGAATGACTTCCCTCCCATCTCTAAGTCATTTCAATAAAACCACACCCTTTAAAAGAGGTAACCCCCAGCATATGACATGCTGGCAGAAATTCAGTAGGTCTCAGTTCACACAGGAGAGCATCCTGAGTAACACATACCTCCCCTCGCATATAATACCAGTGACTCTGTCACACTGTGTAAATTGTCTCTTCAGAGAGGAAGAGGACTAGAACTCTAGCACCACCTATTGGAAGCAGCAATTCTAAAAGTCAATAACGACTCTTTAATGAGCCTTGCAGTATGACTTAGGATAAAAGCCAAACCACAATCTCATTTTGCAGACACATTGTTCAGGGTATTGCTCCTCATCAAGAAAAAACAGAAAAATATTCACCAAACTAAATTGGTGATAGGGTATATATATTTACCAGAGAACCATAGACAGAAAAAATACCCAATAAAAATTAACTTTTAATAATTATCCTTAAAAGTGTACTCTATAGTATAAGTGAGAAAAAACTACACATATATCTCAAAAACAGGATACCATGTAAGGAGAATATAATATGAAATTAGCAATTAATTCAGACAAACTTACCCTGGATAGCACCTAATAAGATTGCTCTCCCTACCTAACAGCGGAGTGTTTTTCACCCTAAGGTTCAGATGGTGTCCCCGCTCCTCGGAGGCTGTCCCTCTCCTTTCCTTAGGTATCCCTACACAGTCAAAAGATGCCACACACATACATATAAATGGACCAATTGTAGACTATTCATGTCATAATTGACATGCTCAATATAAAAAATTACAACAATACCATATCAGTGGGGAGTGGGCAAAAATAGATATAGTTGCACAAATAGAAGGTTTTTGATTTACAGTAGCCCACTAATATAAATAGATAGAAATGTGTACCAGTCAGAGCGAGTCCGAAAAAAAATATTAAGAATATTTTCATCCCCAATCAAACTACGATTCAAGCAATGCCATAAATGATATCAATTAGTTGGCCTTTAGTACAATGACTAAATGTAGTCAATCCACAATACAAAATTTCCCAAAGCTATAATAGCAATATTCCAGACATCAATATTATAAGATTCCTCAGACTGGTGTAAAGTCATCCGCAAATAAGGTTATAATTAATCCATTTGTCCCAACCCACTGGAATAGGTAAAAATGTGTACTAGTCAGACCAAATAAGAAATAGTAATACACTTATCTTAATCTCTAGTCCATCTGAGATTCACACAGTGCCTTGAGTGGTGTCCATTAGATGTCCTTTTTTATATATACATAACTGAATATAGTCAATCCACAATTCAGAACTCCCCAAAATAGTAACAGCACTCCAGGCATCAATTTTCAAGGTCCCTCAGACTGGTGTAAAATCATCAGCAATAAAGTTATTCCTTAGGATTAGTCCCTTCGTCCCTACGCGTTTCACCCCCTCCTCAATGTGGGGCTCATCAGGGGACCGCATAATAGCTCCTTGTATACCGGATGCGGTTGGACTCCGGTATACAAGGAGCTATTATGCGGGCATCTATTATGGCTCATCTCCTCTAATATTTCTTGTCCCCTGATGAGCCCCACATTGAGGAGGGGGTGAAACGCGTAGGGACGAAGGGACTAATCCTAAGGAATAACTTTATTGCTGATGATTTTACACCAGTCTGAGGGACCTTGAAAATGGATGCCTGGAGTGCTGTTACTATTTGTCAGAGAGTAAGAGGACAAGAACACTAGAGCCACCTATTGGAATCAGCGATCCTAAAAGTCAGTATTGACTCTTAATGAGCCTTCCCAGAGGAGCATGCATGGCTTATAAGTCTCCTCACTCAGACATGCCAGGCTTGGCTTGTCACTCCCAACAAGGAAAAATGTTACCCCTTAGACATCACTTAGACATCACTTTCTGTGAAAATTCTTCATAAAACAGAATTATTTTTACTGTGTTAAGTCAACTTGTGTATACAAGTGGTCCCTGGTGTCCCTTCTGTTCCATCCACGTCTTTCCATCTAATCCTTCTTCACATTGTACAGTGGTGTCATTTAAATTAGAAATATGTCTCTTTATGCAGAGACTGTGCAGAGAGGGGCGAGGTGGGAACCTTTCACCCACACACAAAATTCTGTCTGGAAAGATAACAAAATAAATGCTTCATATTAGATGATTCACCGATGGAACAGAAAGCCTTTTTGTACAGATTTAGCATAAATATACTGTATGTCTCTTTATAAAACCATTAGAGGAATTACGTATGAAAACTTAAAAATATTAATAAAAGTGCTTTTAATGCTTGTATAAAAAAGTACACATGAAAAGGAGCAACTTTGTAATATATTTTATCAGAGAAATCAGCTTGTTTCAGCTCCTGGATTGATCTTTCACACCTAATTCAGGAGTAAAATTTGTATTCATTGAAGATAGACTTTTATATTACAGAAATAGGAAATGACAGTTGGTGTTTTTAAAATTCTACGGAGAGGGGAGAGGTGAGGACAAAGACACATTTTGCTTCACGTTTTCTTGAAAGAACAATTACAGTTTTCCATAAAATTTATGAGCATCAACTGCCATCTCTTATCTCAAAATCTGTATTCACTGAAGACACATTTTACAGTCTAGGAGGAAAAATAAGCAGATTCTTAAAGGGAAAGGGTAAAAACACATGGGGGAATCTACTAAGACTGGTATCTCGTAAACTAGTTTTAAAGGTTTTTTTGGGCTGAAAATTAAAGTCATGATAGTGTGCAATGTGCACACTGTCCTAGCATTTGCAGGGGATGTTCATGCGACTCCACCTATGTGATTTGCATACTTACAATCATGTGCCACCTAGGCTCACTTGGCTTCTCTTCATGTTCTATTGAAAGAAGTAGATTACATTCTGACTTTGCCAGCCTGGTCAAGATTTTTCAAAAGGGGCATAGTTATGTAAAATAGTTTTGGGGCACTCTTAGGCTCAGTTTGGGCATATTCCTGGGTGTGACTGGAGGTGGATCTTAATCCATATTATACCAAGAAAACTGCATATATTACTAAAGAGATCTCTTAGCCCTGATATAAATGTATTTACTTTGAGAACCAATGTCAGAGTGGCTGTATAATCCTTTAGTAATGTTTATCACACTCTGTGCCACCTAGTCTGATTTACAGATTCCCCAGTGCCTCTCCTCCCCGTTGAGGTCTCACACTGCACAGTACAAGTCGCAGCTGTCATAAGTAGTGTTGAGCCACCCCCGTAGTGTTCGAGTTCGGTTCGGTTCGTCGAGCACCCGTGTGTTCGCCGAACTGTTCGTCGAACTGTTCGTCGAACACCTTCGAACACCGTTAAAACCAATGGCAGGCAAACAGAAACACATAGAAACACATAGAAAACACCTTCAAAGGTGTCCAAAAGCTGACAAACTGCTCAGAAGACACAACTAACACATGGAAAAGTGACAAGTACATATAGTCATGCGAAAAGAAAAGAGGTGGAGGAGTAAAAGGAGGGGGAGACACAGATATAGGCATGTCATGCCCTTCTAAAATCCAAAAAGTGAGAAGCCGAGACGGCCAGTCCGCTCCTGCCCGTGCCACCTCCGTGTCGCCGGGTTTGTGCCAGAGCCGCGGTGAACCCTGACGGCCAGCCCCCCTCTCCCAATACTGGTGCCTGTCCGCTGGTGGGTCGAGAGAGCCCCCCTGTGGTGGAGGCAGCTCTAAGCTTTTTAATTTAAATTGTCCCTCTAATTTGAATGAATACACTTTAAATCCATTTACAAGGATCTATTGGAGGGCAAGTCTCATGCCAGCAGCCGCGTAATTCCAGCTCCAGTAGCGTCCACTAAAGCTGCTGCAGTTAAAAAGCTTTTATAAGGATCGAGCTCGGCTGTCCACCGCAAGGCATCCTAGTGCCAGTCCCAGCCCCTATGCCTTGGGGTGCCTCCTGATGCTCTTCACTAAGTATCCCGTGGTCCCGAAGCATTTCCTTTGAAAAAATTAAGTGTCCAAACTACAGGTGGTGTAGCTTGCTTAACAGCCGGGATAATCCGCTGACTAGCAGACACTGCTACTAGGCACAAAGTATTTCCTGGGCTAGATGCAGTTAAAAATTTGTAAGTAGATACTCTCGTTGGATGCTGAGAAAGCATTCCATAGAGTCTCCTGGCACGCCATATATGATTCTCTTAAAAAGCTTGGGGTAGGGGTCTAGGGGACCCTTTTATAGCCAAAATCACGGCCCTGTATCACAATACGTCACCTAGGCTGAAGATAAATGGAACTGTAGCACCGAGGGCTCGGTTGCTACAGACGTATTGCACCTCACCCAGAGGTGTGATATCTCACTCTCAGATAAGGATGGAGTGTGGATCAGGACCCGACACCTGCATGCATTACACCACATTGCCGTGGGGCAGGGCGACCAATATGCCCCTGAGATGGGCACGACAGTCCCTGTCCCTGGCTGGAGTGGGGGGAGGGAACACTGAGGAAGGGGAACCCTGCAGTGCAGGAGCAGGGAGGAAGCAGTTCCTGGGTGCATTGAGAAGGGAGTATAAAAGGTGGGCACCATCTTAGTTCAGTGCAGAGAAGTCTGAGCAGAAGTGGCAGGGAGCAGGGGCTCTGCATGAGCTCTGCTCCGGAGGCGGGCCTAGTAACAGAGGCCCAGGCCTGCAAGAGGGAGAAGGAAGGAAGAGGAGCGGAGAAGGCTCCAGGAACGAGGAATGAAGGGATCCCAGGGGTGCGGACGGGCGAGTCGCCACCCCACGCCCGAATCCACCTGCGTGGAGGGGTCAGGCCAAAGGGGGAGACCGGTCCCCGAACTAGTGGAGGCAGGAAACGACCCTCAGCTAGAAACCGGAGGCTCTGACATTTTATGTGGCGCAGCCCCTTGCTCCACCCGCTAGGAAGGCACCACATAGGGTCAGGGAAACTGGCGCCAAGTTTACCAAGAGGAGGCCCGAGGCAGCCGGACAGAAGTGTTGGTAAGAAAGGCCAGACAAAGGACACACAAAGGGGGTCCTGTGAAGCGCTCCAAAGTTATCTGGGAGTTGTCTGAGCCCCTCACCTGGTGAGCACAGTACGACGTGGGCAGCCGTTACCTGCAGACGTGGTCTGGATAATAAGAACTGTGAGTAAAGGCCCTGAACTGCATCACTGACTCCGTGTCGTTACTGCTGCTGCCCTGCACCATCACCCCCATCCTCCGCATACACTGCCCTGAGGCTATACTCCTCCCGTGGGGAGTTATGCTACGCTCTGCTGCACCCACAACACCAGCCTTAGCGGTCTGCCCTGTAGCGGCGGTTCACTCTGACCGCAATCCACGGGTGGCGTAGTCGGACATTTAAACATCAAAACCACATAAATAGTTCCGCCACTGGTTTGACCGCCCTGAGCCACGGAACCGGATCGCCGCCACGAAGACTACAACCACCAGCATCCACCAAAAAGGGTCCGGCTCCGGGTGTCCCAAGGCCCAGGGGGTGCGTCAGAACATTTTCATCACCTTTCACAATCACCAATGGGACAAGGCAGGGATGTCCTCTGTCCCCTCTCTTATACATCCTAGTGACGGAGCACCTGCTCTCATCAATTCGCCATAACCCCAATATTAGGTGGATTGAGGTGGGAGGCACCGAGTACAAGTGCTCTCTATTTGCTGATGATGTCCTAGTATATATCACTCAATCACATATATCCATCCCTGCTGTTATGGCTGAAATAGATCACTTTGTTACATGGTAAAATTTTAAAATCAATGCAGCGAAGTCTGAGGCCCTCGATGTCTCCCTCCCTAAATCCATATAGGATTCCATCCAGTCCAACTTTCCCTTTGCCTGGCCCTCACAGGGTATCAAATACTTAGGAATTCCTATTCATAGAGACCTCTCCCATCTATGTTATCTTAATTTTGGGCCCTTTATTGAACAATTCCATACAGACCACGGTTGGCAAGTTAGAACTGTAAGATTCACTACGTGAACCACTGGTGTTTTGTGGAAAAGCACATGTACACCGCGTTCCAAATTATTATGCAAAAAGTGTTTAGGAGTGATAAGGGAAGAATTTGTTTGTTTGTCAGTTAAACTCATTGATGGTGATGTGTGTCAGGGCTCTTTATATCACTGTAAGCAATTGCAGACACCTGTGCTAATTAGTTTGGCAGGTGTGTCCAATGAAAGGCAAGACTACTTAAGAAGGCTCTCTCACATTATTAAGCAGCCTACATTTTCTGCCAAAATGGGAAAGAAAAAGGATGTGTCGGCTGCTGAGAAGCAACAAATTGTGGAGTGTTTAGGTCAAGGCATGACTACAATCAACATTGTGCGATGATCAGGATGAAGTGTCTTGGCAATCAAGAAGTATGTAGCTGATTCACAGTACACACGTGTGCGTGCTGATAAGGGCAAATTGAGGACTCTTTCCTACAGGCAATTACGTCAGGTTGAAAGAGCAGCGGCAAAAAAGCCTTGTCATAGCAGCAGACAAGTTTTTGAAGCTGCTTGTGCCTCCAACGTCCCCCGAACAACAAGATGCAGGGTCCTTCAGAGGTTTGCAGCTGTGCATACGCCATCCTGTCGACCTCCTCTATCCACTTCACACAAGCAGAAACGGCTCCAGTGGGCCAAACATTACATGAAGACTGATTTCAAAACTGTTTTGTTCACGGATGAGTGCCGTGCAGCGCTCGATGGTCCAGATGAATGGAGTGGAGGATGGCTGGTTGATGGACACCCCACGCAAACACGGCTACAGCGCCAACAAGAAGGAGGTGGAGTAATGTTTTGGGCTGGAATCATGGGGAGAGAGATTGTCGGCCCCTTTAGGATCCCTGAAGGCGCTAAAGATGAACTCCATAATGTATGTGGATTTTCTCAAACAGCACTTCCTGCCATGGTTCAAGAAGAAGAACCGTGTATTTCACAGCAAGATCATTTTTCTGCATGATAATGCACCATCTCATGCTGCACATAAAACATCTGCATCTCTGGCTGATATGGGCATAAAAGGGGACAAACTTATGGTGTGACCCCCATGCTCCCCTGACCTCTACCCCATTCAGAACCTTTGGAGCATCATTAAAAGGAGTGTCTATGATGGCGGGAGGCAGTTCACATCTAAGCAACAGCTCTGGGAGGGTATTCTGTCCTCATGCAAAACAATTGAAGCAGAAACCATCCAAAACCTGACAAATTCAATGGACGAGAGAGTTCAGAAGCTCCTTTCGAACAAGGGGTCCTATGTGAAAATGTAACATCACCTAGAATAAAGTTTTGAGTTGAAAACTGTTTGATTTCAGTTTCTAACAACCTGCTAATGCTTATAATTTCAAAAATGACCATTTTTTTGGTCTTTATTAAAATGAAAAGGTTGATCGAAAAGTTTGGGGGATCTAAGAGTGTGGCAACCCAGTAGTCATGATTACTTCGAATTCTGACAATATGAGGGTCATGCTGCAGGTAGTGCAGCAAGAAGGCACTTATGTGACTTGCGCATCTCGGAGCCCCAAAATTATTTTCCGGGCTAGATGCAGCTAAAAATTATTTTTAATTTTAAATCTGGTGAAGCTTATTATAGATGGCCTAATAGGATCAGTGCTGCACACTGCTACAAAGCCCAAATTATTTTCCAGTCAAGATACAGATAAACATGATTAGTAATTTGAAAGCTTAAAACGGTTGGTAGGGTGATTTTAACCAATCATCAAGCTTTTACTCTCCCCAGGATGACACAGGGGTAGAAAAGTCGTTTCGGATCCATGATTTGTTCATCTTTATGAACGTGAGTCTGTCTACATTATCAGTGGAGAGCCGCGTGCGCTTATCTGTCAGCACACCACCAGCAGCACTGAACACACGTTCAGACAGAACGCTGGCTGCGGGGCATGACAAGATCTCCAAGGCGTAAGTGGCTAGCTCCGGCCATTTATCCAGATTGGAAGCCCAAAAAGAGCAAGGGTCCAGTGACACAGTCGTGGCTTCAATGTTTACTTGGAGATACTCCTGTACCATCGTCTCTAGGCGTTGACTATGTGTCAGACTTCTTGTCTCCTGTGGCCTTGCAAAGGATGGGCTAAAAAAGTGGTGAAATGATTCCGCAAAATTGATGTTACCAGCAGATACTGTGGTTCTGTTACGGTTTGAGTGCTGAACACTTGACGGTCCCACGGTTGGCAAGTTGGAACTGTGAGATTCACTACGTGCACCACTGGTATTTTGTGGAAAAGCACATGTAAGATTCTGCAACAGTCTCTGCTGATACTCCTGCATGCGTGCATCCCTTTCTATGGCAGGAATAATTTCTGCAAATTTACTTTTGTACCGGGGATCTAACAGTGTGGCAACCCAGTAGTCAGGATTATTTCTAATTCTCACAATTCGAGGGTCATGTTGCAGGTAGTGCAGCAAGAAGGCACTCATGTGTGTTGCGCATCCAGGAGCACCAAGTCCCTGTTGTGTTGGTGGCGAGGTAACAATCATGCTTCCTTCCTCTGTCCTCTCCCCCCAACCTCGCACAACAGAAATGTGATCAAGGTCTCCCTCATCTGATGAGTCTTCCATCAGTTCGTCCTCCACTTCTTCCTGGGCTCCTGCACCTTCCTCACTAGTTTGGCTGCTACCATGCGCCCTGGTAAAATCATCTCCCCCACCCTCACATGCCTGCCGCCCTGGTGCTGCCGACCGTCTGGACCTTGCAGATTTTAGCCCTTCCGCATACAACTCCTCCTCCTCTACTTCCTCCACCTCCTCTTGTGCCACCACCTGACTCCGAATTCTGTTTAACATGTGCTCCAGCATGTAAATCACCGGAATAGTCATGCTGATAATGGCATCGTCAGCACTAAACATCTTCGTCGCCATTTCAAAACTGTGCAGAAGGGTGCATAGGTCCCTGATCTGAGACCACTCCTCCAGCGTGATTTGCCCCACCTCTGAATCTCGTTGGCCCAGGCTATACGTCAGAACGTATTGCACCAGGGCTTGTCGGTGCTGCCACAGTCGCTGCAACATGTGCAGAGTTGAATTCCACCGGGTAGGCACATCGCATTTTAGCCGGTGAAGTGGCAGGCCCAACGACTTCTGTAGAGATGTAAGTCGCTGAGCTGCGGGATGCGAACGGCGGAAGTGAGCACACAGCGACCGTGCCCTCTGCAGAAGGCCATCTAGTCTGGGATAGTGGGCTAAAAATTGCTGGACAACCAGGTTCAACACGTGAGCCATACAAGGCACGTGTGTGACATTGCCCCGGCGAAGGGCCGCACCCAGGTTTGCAGCATTGTCGCACACGGCCTTCCCTGGTTTCAGGTCCAGTGGAGACAACCATTCATGAAATTGGTTCTCCAGAGCTGACCACAACTCCTCAGCTGTGTGACTCACATTTCCCAGACATTTCAATGTAAAAACCGCCTGATGACGTTGAGCCCTACTGCCAGCATAGTAAGGAGGTGTGCAGGATCCCTTCTGCGCAGTTAGAAAGCTTGTGGCATGACCAGACAGGCTTTGGGTGCAGGTGGAAGACCGAGAGGAGGTTGAGGAGGCAGAAGCAGTGGAGGAAAAATGACATAAAGAGGATTGACGCACAACTCATGGGGACGGCAAGACTTGGACAGCAGCCCCTTGTCCTGCTGTCACCATAGTTACCCAGTGCCCAGTCAGCGACATGTAACGCCCCTGTCCATGCCTACTCGTCCAAGTGTCTGTGGTGAAATGCACCCTGTCACACACAGAGTTTCTCAAAGAAGCGGTGATGTTGTGTGCGACATGCTGGTGGAGCGCAGGCACACCTTTCTTTGAGAAGTAGTGCCGACTGGGCATCTGGTACTGGGGCACTGCGACGGACATAAGGTCTCGAAAATCCTCTGTGTCCACCAGGCGGAAAGGCAGCATTTCTGTAGCCAAGAGCTTGCAGATGGTGAAATTCAACCTCTTAGCTTTCTCATGGCTAGGAGGAAATGGTCTTTTACTTGTCCACATCTGAGGGACCGAGGGCTGGCTATTGTGCTTAGACGGGGTTGATAAGGGTGTCCCCGGCAAACTGCCGGTCTGTGAGGAAGATGCAGGCGGACATGTTAGGTTGCCTTGATCCAAAGGTGGTGCTATCGATGTCGGACAGCGCTCAAGACCAGCTGGTGTTACCACCTCCAAAGAAAATGATGACCTGCCAATCACGCTGGCTGTTGCGGGTAAAGAGGTGGCAGGTCTGCGCCCCAAAACAGGTGTGACTGCTGTCCCCCCAGTCACAGAGGATGAAGAGGCCGCGGATGCACAAGATATGGCAGACGGTGGTTGGCCCGGCCGGCTAGACCGCATTGTAGCACACTGAGCTTCCCACTGCAACTTATGCTTCATGTCCATGTGCCGGTTCATGCATGAAGTACTCAAACTATGTATTTTTTGGCCTCTACTTAGCTTTTGCTGACAAATGTTACAGATAACACGAGTTGGGTCATCTTTATCGATCTGAAAAAATGCCCAGGCTATGCAAGGCTTAGCACCCATGCGACCTGAAGAGCCACCACGACTTGTGGTGAGAGGCAGAGTTGTGTTTGAGGATGCAGTTGTTGACGTGCTTCCAGTACTACGTCTCTGTCCAGGAAGGCGCAACCTGACCTCGTCGTCACTAGCATCTTCCTCCACCTCCTCTGCTGACCTCATCTCTTGGCTGACTGTGGGTTGACAGTAAGTGGGATCTCCGACCTCATCATCATCACCCTGTGCGTTATCACACCCGTCGTCCTCAGAGCCAACCTGTTCCTGCCCTGACAAAAAACTAAAGTTGTCGCTCCAATCAGGTATTTGAGTCTTATCATCGTCTTCCTCATTGTCTCCACCAACAGGAGTTACAGTTTGGGAATGAGGGTCTACATTATGGTCAGAACCTTCTGCGTCTGGTCCTGGATCCGACTCATAAAGATTCTGGGCATCAGTGCAGATCATTTCCTCGTCTGGATTCACAGAAGCGCTGGAGTCGACCTCTGATTCCCAGGCTATAGTATGAGTAAACAGCTCTGCAGACTCAACCATCTGTTCTACCTCATACTCAGACGGGCAGCTGGAGATTTGGGAGCTGTGAGGAAGCAAGTGCGATTTGGGTGACACCTTTGAGGACTGGAGTATTTGTGATGTTGAAGTTGATGTGGAGGAGAGCCCACTTAAAGGAGCACTTGATATCCGTTGAAGCACCTGCTGTTTTTGTGCCTCATCTGGAATTTGTAGCGATTGGCGTGGCCGTAAGAAAGGGATCTTATCACATTGTCCGCTAAAAGAAGTAGACATTTTAGTTTGGCTGGAAGATGGTCTTTCTTCTGCACCTACCCCACGGACACAACCTTTTTTCCCCTTCCCAACACGCCTATTCCCCTTTCCACCAGCAGCAGGCCTTTTTCCACTCATTTTGGTGGTTAACTAATTCACAACTCTGGAGTTGTTTGCACAAAAAAACAATGGATGGTAACCGAGCAGAGCTGAGTGGCCAAACTGTGGTATTAGGCCAAAACTATTGGCTGGGTTAGATGCAGAAAAAAATTATTTTTCATTTGCAACCTGATGGAGGTCAGTATAGATGGACTAATAGACCAAGTCCCACACACTGCTAGAAGCCCAAATATTTTTTCAGAGCTAGATGCAGAAATTTTTTTTATTCAATTTGCAACCTGATGGAGGTCAGTATAGATGGACTAATAGACCAAGTCCCACACACTGCTAGAAGCCCAAATATTTTTTCAGAGCTAGATGCAGAAAAAAATTATTTTTAATTTGCAACCTGATGGAGGTCAGTATAGATGGACTAATAGACCAAGTCCCACACACCGCTAGAAGCCCAAATATTTTTTCAGAGCTAGATGCAGAAAAAAATCATTTTTAATTTGCAACCTGATGGAGGTCAGTATAGATGGACTAATAGACCAAGTCCCACACACCGCTAGAAGCCCAAATATTTTTTCAGAGCTAGATGCAGAAAAAAATTATATTCAATTTGCAACCTGCTGGAGGTCAGCATAGAAGGACTAATAGAACAAGTCCCACACACTGCTAGAAGCCCAAATATTTTTTCAGAGCTAAATGAAGAAAAAAATTATTTTTAATTTGCAACCTGATGGAGGTCAGTATAGATGGACTAATAGACCAAGTCCCACACACTGCTAGAAGCCCAAAAATTTTTTCAGAGCTAGATGCAGAAAAAAATTATTTTTAATTTGCAACCTGATGGAGGTCAGTATAGATGGACTAATAGACCAAGTCCCACACACTGCTAGAAGCCCAAATATTTTTTCAGAGCTAGATGCAGAAAAAAATTATTTTTAATTTGCAACCTGATGGAGGTCAGTATAGATGGACTAATAGACCAAGTCCCACACACCGCTAGAAGCCCAAATATTTTTTCAGAGCTAGATGCAGAAAAAAATTATATTCAATTTGCAACCTGCTGGACGTCAGTATAGAAGGACTAATAGAACAAGTCCCACACACTGCTAGAAGCCCAAATATTTTTTCAGAGCTAAATGAAGAAAAAAATTATTTTTAATTTGCAACCTGATGGAGGTCAGTATAGATGGACTAATAGACCAAGTCCCACACACTGCTAGAAGCCCAAATATTTTTTCAGAGCTAGATGCAGAAAAAAATTATATTCAGTTTGCAACCTGATGGAGGTCAGTATAGATGGACTAATAGAATGATGCTATGCCCAAAAGATTTTACTTCACTAGGTGCAGTAAAAAAATTGGTATTCTATACACAGGTGGTATATCTTGCAACACAGATAGGCTACTCCACTGACTAACACACTCTGCAATAGGCCAAAAAGGATTAGCTTTGCTAGATTCAGCCAAATGCTGTGAAAAAAACTTGCACAGCACTGGCACAGACCTGCCTGGCAAAAACTGATAGGAACTGATGTAACCTAGTCCTGAAAAGGACTCCAATTACAATTAGTCTTTACTCCCACAATCTATCTATTTAAGAGCACAGACCTGCCTGATAAAAGTCGTAGGAAATGCTGTAACTTAGTCCTTAAAAGGACTGCAATCACAACTATTCCCTACTCCCAAGCTATCTGTATATTTGTGCAAAAATTGGCTTGAAATTAACAAGGTATAGCGCACACAGCAACAGCGGTGCCGTCTAACACGCAGCTGCAGCAGTGAGAAAATGGTGGCGACGGGGAAAATGGCTTGGTCTTATAGGGCAAGGACATGTGACATACACTGCCAATCACACATGTCCTTGCTTGTGTGAAAAAAAGCACTTCGCTCCGTGTGTGCGCTGCTGATAGGCTGACAGATTGCACCTCCCCACTGCAAATGCGGGAAAGAGAAAAAAAAATGGAGATCTTCATTGTTCCTGCAGAGATCCATCCCCTGCCCCTCCCCCCGCCCCGCTGTACACTCAAACTGCGTATTAACATTAATTTTCATCATTACTGAGAAAAAATCCAGTTATGATTTTGGTGCACGAACAGTTATCGAACATAACCTCGAACAGCTGAATTTTTCTCAAATTGTTCGTGTTCGCCGACCGGCTCGAACACCGCCCAAAACAGCTCGAATTTGAGATTGGCGAACAGTTCGAGTAGAACAACGCTCATCTCTAGTCATAAGCGGCAAGGTGGAAGGAAACTTAGCTCACTTGTACTAATCAACTATTTCTTTATGTAGCTGAACTCATGAAATGTCATCATCTTATTATCAAGATTATACAGCCATTCAGAAATTGATTTTACAAGTGAATATACCAGCTTCATCAAGTGTAAGAAACCCATGTAATAATTTATACAGTTTGTATTGTGAAATCTGGTGACAGTTCTGCTTTCACCATCCTAATTGGTTACCATTGGTTATAACTATTAATTTTCCTCTAACTAAGCTATATTTATCATTATTTACCAATATTTTATTTTTAACAAGCTCACTCTGTGAAACTCAGTGCCTCCATAAAGTGGTCTTAGGGTTTCTTACCTGCTTCCATTACCTGCAATGTCTACTTTGGTGTACACTTCGCAACCTTCATTGAACCCATTATGTTTTATATTAAAATGAAAAAAAAACAACTTTTGCTTATTTGCCAACTTGATAATTTTCCAAATTTCAATTCAGTAATATTTATAGACAATATCAAATAAATGAGTGCACTCTCAATCCTGCAGAATTAAAGAGGTGAAAAAGTCATCAGTAATATTGTTACCAGCCAAGGAGAAGAGTTGTTTCAAGAGGTAAATGGTCAAATTATAGGATCCCTGTGCAAGGAAAATTTATGTTTGCATACTTAGCATTACAGAGTGCTACTTTATTTGTTGGTTGCATATGGAGATGGCTACTCTTAGTAAGCACCTGTACACATCAGTATTCTGTTTTGGAAGTGACGGTCAGTCTTTTGATATTTGTATGCATAGGCTCTCTGAATGAGCACTCCATCCCTAAGCCTCTGGCGGATTTAATTATAGCAGGATTCTACCTACCCATATAAATGTAGGCTATCAGTCCAAGAGAGGATTCACATTAGGACAGGTTCCTAGCAACGAGAATCGCCTTATTGCGGGAGCTTGGTATGAATTGGCCAATTTATGCCTGAAGTATTCTCAATGTTTCCTATTTTCTAGAGGAGTAATGCAATTCAAATTTCATGTTTGCATACTATAGCGCTACAAAGTGCTACATTATTTGTTAGTTATATATGGAGATGGCTACTCTTAGTAAGCACCTGTACACACCTGTTTTCTGTTTGGAAGTGACAGTCAGTCTTTTGTTATATGAGATAGCTGTAAGGCATTATGGAGAAGCGTATAAGATTGATGTGTCACATGACCCTCTTCCCATTGAAGAAAATAAAGTTTAATCCAAAATGGCTGACTTCAAAAGAGCCGCCATTGTCACTACCCATTTGGAAAAGTTTTCCCCCTCCCATATAATAATGTGCCACAAACAGGAAGTTGATATCACCAACCATTCCCATTTTATTGGGTGTATCCATACAGTTGGCCCACCCTGCATATATATATATATATATATATATATGCAGTACAGACCAAAAGTTTGGACACACCCTCTCATTTAAAGATTTTTCTGTATTTTCATGACTATGAAAATTGTACATTCACACTGAAGGCATCAAAACTATGAATTAACACATGTGGAATTATATACTTGACAAAAAAGTGTGAAACCACTGAAAATATGTCTTATATTCTAGGTTCTTCAAAGTAGCCACCTTTTGCTTTGATGACTGCTTTGCACACTCTTGGCATTCTCTTGATGAGCTTCAAGAGGTAGTCACCGGAAATGGTCTTCCAACAATCTTGAAGGAGTTCCCAGAGATGCTTAGCACTTGTTGGCCTTTTTGCCTTCACTCTGTGGTCCAGCTCACCCCAAACCATCTCGATTGGGTTCAGGTCTGGTGACTGTGGAGGCCAGGTCATCTGGCGTAGCACCCCATCACTCTCCTTCTTGGTAAAATAGCCCTTACCCAGCCTGGAGGTGTGTTTGGGGTCATTGTCCTGTTGAAAAATAAATGATGGTCCAACTAAACGCAAACCGGATGGAATAGCATGCCGCTGCAAGATGCTGTGGTAGCCATGCTGGTTCAGTATGCCTTCAATTTTGAATAAATCCCCAACAGTGTCACCAGCAAAGCACCCCCACACCATCACACCTCCTCCTCCATGCTTCACGGAGGGAACCAGGCATGTAGAGTCCATCCGTTCACCTTTTCTGCGTCGCACAAAGACACGGTGGTTGGAACCAAAGATCTCAAATTTGGACTCATCAGACCAAAGCACAGATTTCCACTGGTCTAAAGTCCATTCCTTGTGTTCTTTAGCCCAAACAAGTCTCTTCTGCTTGTTGCTTGTCCTTAGCAGTGCTTTCCTAGCAGCTATTTTACCATGAAGGCCTGCTGCACAAAGTCTCCTCTTAACAGTTGTTGTAGAGATGTGTCTGCTGCTAGAACTCTGTGTGGCATTGACCTGGTCTCTAATCTGAGCTGCTGTTAACCTGCGATTTCTGAGGCCGGTGACTCGGATAAACTTATTCTCAGAAGCAGAGGTGACTCTTGGTCTTCCTTTTCTGGGGCGGTCCTCATATGAGCCAGTTTCTTTGTAGCACTTGATGGTTTTTGCAACTGCACTTGGGGACACTTTCAAAGTTTTCCCAATTTTTCGGACTGACTGACCTTCATTTCCTAAAGTAATGATGGCCACTCGTTTTTCTTTACTTAGCTGCTTTTTTCTTGCCATAATCCAGATTCTAACAGTCTATTCAGTAGGACTATCCGCTGTGTATCCACCATACTTCTACAAAACACAACTGATGGTCCCAACCACATTTTTAAGGCAAGAAATCCCACTTATTAAACCAGACAGGGTACACCTGTGAAGTGAAAACCATTTGCGGTGACTACCTCTTGAAGCTCATCAAGAGAATGCCAAGAGTGTGCAAAGCAGTCATCAAAGCAAAAGGTGACTACTTTGAAGAACCTAGAATATAAAACATTTTTTCAGTTGTTTCACACTTTTTTGTTAAGTATATAATTCCACATGTGTTAGTTCATAGTTTTGATGCCTTCAGTGTGGATGTACAATTTTCATAGTCATGAAAATACAGAAAAATCTTTAAATGAGAAGGTGAGTCCAAACTTTTGGTCTGTACTATATATATATATATATATATATATATATATATATATATATATATATATATATACAGTGGGGGAAATAAGTATTTGATCCCTTGCTGTTTTTGTAAGTTTGCCCACTGACAAAGACATGAACAGTAGTGTTGAGCCACCCCCGTAGTGTTCGAGTTCGGTTCGGTTCGTTGAACACCCGTATGTTCGCCCAACTGTTCGTCGAACTGTTCGTCGAACACCTTCAAACACCGTTAAAACCAATGGCAGGCAAACAAAACACATAGAAACACATAGAAAACACATAGAAAACACTTCAAAGGTGTCCAAAAGCTGACAAACTGCTCAGAAGACACAACTAACACATGGAAAAGTGACAAGTACATATAGTCATGCAAAAATAAAAGAGGTGGAGGAGTAAAAGGAGGGGGAGACACAGATATAGGCATGTCATGCCCTTCTAAAACCAAAAAAGTGCGAAGCCGACACGGCCAGTCCGTTCCTGCCCGTGCGACCTCCGTGTTGCCGGGTTTGTGCCAGAGCCGCGGTGGACCCTGACGGCCAGCCCCCTTCTCCCAATACTGGTGCCTCTCAGCTGGTGGGTCGAGCGAGCCCCCCTGCGGTGGAGGCAGGTCTAATCTTTTTAATTTAAATTGTCTCTCTAATTTGAATGAGTACACTTTAAATCCTTTTACAAGGATCTATTGAAGGGCAAGTCTCATGCCAGCAGCCGCGGTAATTCCAGCTCCAGCAGAGTCCACTAAAGCTGCAGTTAAAAAGCTTTTATAAGGATCGAGCTTGGCAGTTCACCGCAAGGCGTCCTACCACCAGTCCCGGCCCCTGTGCCTTGGGGTGCCTCCCCGATACTCTTCATTGAGTGTCCCGAGGTCCCGAACCATTTCCTTTGAAAAAATTAAGTGTCCAAACTACAGGTGGTGTAGCTTGCTTAACAGCTGGGATAATCCGCTGACTAGCAGACACTGCTACTAGGCACAAAGTATTTCCTGGGCTAGATGCAGTTAAAAATATGTAATTAGATACTCTCGTTGGATGCTGAGAAAGCATTCCATAGAGTCTCCTGTCACGCCATATATTAATCTCTTAAAAAGCTTGGGGTAGGGGTCTAGGGGACCCTTTTATAGGCAAAATCACGGCCCTGTATCGCAATACGTCACCTAGGCAGAAGATAAATGGAACATTTTCATCACCTTTCATAATCACCAATGGGACAAGGCAGGGATGTCCTCTGTCCCCTCTCTTATACATCCTAGTGATGGAGCACCTGCTCTCATCAATTCGCCATAACCCCAATATTAGGTGGATTGAGGTGGGAGGCACCGAGTACAAGTGCTCTGCATTTGCTGATGATGTCCTAGTATATACCACTCAATCACATATATCCATCCCTGCTGTTATGGCTGAAATAGATCACTTTTTACATGGTCAAATTTTAAAATCAATGCAGCGAAGTCTGAGGCCCTCGATGTCTCCCTCGCCAAATCCATACAGGATTCCATCCAGTCCAACTTTCCCTTTGCCTGGCCCTCACAGGGTATCAAATACTTAGGAATTCGTATTCATAGAGACCTCTCCCGTCTATGTTATCTTAATTTTGGGCCCTTTATTGAACAACTCCATACAGACCACGGTTGGCAAGTTAGAACTGTAAGATTCACTACGTGAACCACTGGTGTTTTGTGGAAAAGCACATGTGTTCCAAATTATTATGCAAAAAGTGTTTAGGAGTGATAAGGTAAGAATTTTTTTGTTTGTCAGTTAAACTCATTGATGGTGATGTGTGTCAGGGCTCTTTATATCACTGTAAGCAATTGCAGATACCTGTGCTAATTAGTTTGGCAGGTGTGTCCAATGAAAGGCAAGACTACTTAAGAAGGCTGTCCCACATTATTAAGCAATCTACATTTTCTGCCCAAATGGGAAAGAAAAAGCATGTGTTGGCTGCGGAGAAGCAACAAATTGTGGAGTGTTTAGGTCAAGGCATGACTACAATCAACATTGCCAAGACACTTCATCCTGATCATCGCACAATCAAGAAGTATGTAGCTGATTCACTGTACACACGTGTGCGTGCTGATAAGGGAAAATTGAGGACTCTTTCCTACAGGCAATTACGTCAGGTTAAAAGAGCAGCGGCAAAAAAGACTTGTCATAGCAGCAGACAAGTTTTTGAAGCGGCTGGTGCCTCCAACGCCCCCCGAACAACAAGATGCAGGGTCCTTCAGAGGTTTGCAGCTGTGCGTAAGCCATCCTGTCGACCTCCCCTATCCACTGTACACAAGCAGAAACGGCTCCAGTGGGCCAAACAATAAATGAAGACTGACTTCAAAACTGTTTTGTTCACCGATGAGTGCCGTGCAACGCTCGATGGTCCAGATGGATGGAGTGGAGGATGGCTGGTTGATGGACACCCCATGCAAACACGGCTACGGCGCCAACAAGGAGGAGGTGGAGTAATGTTTTGGGCTGGAATCATGGGGAGAGAGATTGTCGGCCCCTTTAGGATCCCTGAAGGGGTAAAGATGAACTCCATAATGTATGTGGAGTTTCTCAAACAGCACTTCCTGCCATGGTTCAAGAAGAAGAACCGTATATTCCGCAGCAAGATCATTTTCAAGCATGATAATGCACCGTCTCATGCTGCACATAACACATCTGCATCTCTGGCTGATATGGGCATAAAAGGGGACAAACTTATGGTGTGACCCCCATGCTCCCCTGACTTCAACCCCATTGAGAACCTCTGGAGCATCATCAAAAGGAGTGTCTATGATTGCGGGAGGCAGTTCACATCTAAGCAACAGCTCTGGGAGGGTATTCTGTCCTCATGCAAAACAATTGAAGCAGAAACCATCCAAAACCTGACAAATTCAATGGACGAGAGAGTTCAGAAGCTCCTTTCGAACAAGGGGTCCTATGTGCAAATGTAACATCACCTAGAATAAAGTTTTGAGTTGAAAACTGTTTGATTTCAGTTTCTAATAACCTGCTAATGCTTATAATTTCAAAAATGACCATTTTTTTGTTCTTTATTAAAATGAAAAGGTTGATCGAAGAGTGTGGGGGATCTAAGAGTGTGGCAACCCAGTAGTCAGGATTATTTCGAATTCTGACAATCTGAGGGTCATGCTGCAGGTAGTGCAGCAAGAAGGCACTCATGTGTCTTGTGCATCTAGGAGCCCCAAAATTATTTTCCGGGCTAGATGCAGCTAAAAATTATTATTAATTTGAAAGCTGGTGGAGCTTAGTATAGATGGCCTAATAGAATCAGTACTGCAAACTGCTACAAGGCCCAAATTATTTTCCAGCCAAGATACAGATAAACATAATAAGTAATTTTAAATCTGGTGGAGTTTAGTATAGATGGCCTAATAGAATAAGTACTGTAAACTGCTACAAGGACCAAATTATTTTCCAGCCAAGATACAGATAAACATGATTAGTAATTTGAAAGCTTAAAACGGTTGGTGAGGTGATTTTAACAAATCATCAAGCTTTTACTCTCCCCAGGATGACGCAGGGGTAGAAAAGTCCTTTCGGATCCATGATTTGTTCATCTTTATGAACGTGAGTCTGTCTACATTATCAGTGGAGAGCCGCGTGCGCTTATCTGTCAGCACACCACCAGCAGCGCTGAACACACGTTCAGACAGAACGCTGGCTGCGGGGCATGACAAGATCTCCACGGCGTAAGTGGCGAGCTCCGGCCATTTATCCAGATTGGAAGCCCAAAAAGAGCAAGGCTCCAGTGACACAGTCATGGCTTCAATGTTTACTTGGAGATACTCCTGTACCATCGTCTCTAGGCGTTGACTATGTGTCAGACTTCTTGTCTCCTGTGGCCTTGCAAAAGGTGGGCTAAAAAAGTGGTGAAATGATTGCGCAAAATTGATGTTACCAGCAGATACTGTGTTTCTGTTACGTTTTGAGTGCTGAACACTCGACGGCCCCACGGTTAGCAAGTTGGAACTGTGAGATTCACTACGTGCACCACTGGTGTTTTGTGGAAAAGCACATGTAAGATTCTGCAACAGTCTCTGCTGATACTCCTGCATGCGTGCATCCCTTTCATTTCTGCAAATTTACTTTTGTACCGGGGATCTAACAGTGTGGCAACCCAGTAGTCAGGATTATTTCTAATTCTTACAATTCGAGGGTCATGTTGCAGGTAGTGCAGCAAGAAGGCACTCATGTGTCTTGCGCATCCAGGAGCACCAAATCCATGTTGTGTTGGTGGCGAGGTAACAATCATGCTTCCTTCCTCTGCCCTCTCCCCCCAACCTCGCACAATAGAAATGTGATCAAGGTCTCCCTCATCTGATGAGTCTTCCATCAGTTCGTCCTCCACTTCTTCCTGGGCTCCTGCACCTTCCTCACTAGTTTGGCTGCTACCATGCGCCCTGGTAAAACCATCTCACCCACCCTCACATGCCTGCCACCTTGGTGCTGCCGACCGTCTGGACCTTGCAGATGTTAGCCCTTCCGCATACAACTCCTCCTCCTCTACTTCCTCCACCTCCTCTTGTGCCACCACCTGACTCCGAATTCTGTTAAACATGTGCTCCAGCATGTAAATCACCAGAATAGTCATGCTGATAATGGCATCGTCAGCACTAAACATCTTCGTCGCCATTTCAAAACTGTGCAGAAGGGTGCATAGGTCCCTGATCTGAGACCACTCCTCCAGCGTGATTTGCCCCACCTCTGGATCTCGTTGGACCAGGCTATACGTCAGAACATATTGCACCAGGGCTTGTCGGTGCTGCTACAGTTGCTGCAACATGTGCAGAGTTGAATTCCACCGGGTAGACACATCGCATTGTAGCTGGTGAAGTGGCAGGCCCAACGACTTCTGTAGAGATGTAAGTCGCTGAGCTGCGGGATGCGAACGGCGGAAGTGAGCACACAGCGACCATGCCCTCTGCAGAAGGCCATCTAGTCCGGGATAGTGGGCTAAAAATTGCTGGACAACCAGGTTCAACACATGAGCCATACAAGGCACGTGTGTGACATTGCCCCGGCGAAGGGCCGCACCCAGGTTTGCAGCATTGTCGCACACGGCCTTCCCTGGTTTCAGGTCCATTGGAGACAACCATTCATGAAACTGGTTCTCCAGAGCTGACTACAACTCCTCAGCTGTGTGACTCACATTTCCCAGACATATCAAAGTAAAAAACGCCTGATGACGTTGAGCCCTGCTGCCAGCATAGTAAGGAGGTGTGCAGGATCCCTTCTGCGCAGTTAGAAAGCTTGTGGCATGACCAGACAGGCTTTAGGTGCAGGTGGAGGACCGAGAGGAGGTTGAGGAGGCAGAAGCAGTGGAGGAACTTAGAGATAAAGAGGATTGACGCACAACTCGTGGGGACGGCAAGACTTGGACAGCAGCCCCTTGTCCTGCTGTCACCATAGTTACCCAGTGCCCAGTCAGCGACATGTAACGCCCCTGTCCATGCCTACTCGTCCAAGTGCTGGGGTGAAATGCACCCTGTCACACACAGAGTTTCTCGAAGAAGCGGTGATGTTGTGTGCGACATGCTGGTGGAGCGCAGGCACACCTTTCTTTGAGAAGTAGTGCTGACTGGGCATCTGGTACTGGGGCACTGCGACGGACATAAGGTCTCAAAAATCCTCTGTGTCCACCAGGTGGAAAGGCAGCATTTCTGTAGCCAAGAGCTTGCAGATGGTGAAATTCAACCTCTTAGTGTTCTCATGGCTAGGAGGAAATGGTCTTTTATTTGTCCACATCTGAGGGACCGAAGGCTGGCTGTTGTGCTTAGACGGGGTTGAGAAGGGTGTCCCCGGCAAACTGCCGGTCTGTGAGGAAGATGCAGGCGGACATCTTAGGTTGCCTTGATCCAAAGGTGGTGCTATCGATGTCGGACAGCGCTGAACACCAGCTGGTGTTTCCACCTCCAAAGAAAATGATGACCTGCCAATCACGCTGGCAGTTGCGGGTAAAGAGGTGGCAGGTCTGCATCCCAAAACAGGTGTGACTGCTGTCCCCCCAGTCACAGAGGATGAAGATGCCGTGGATGCACAAGATGTGGCAGACGGTGGTTGGCCCGGCCGGCTAGGCCGCATTGTAGCACAGTGAGCTTCCCACTGCAACTTATGCTTCATATCCATGTGCCGGTTCATGCAGGAAGTACTCAAACTATGTATTTTTTGGCCTCTACTTAGCTTTTGCTGACAAATGTTACAGATAACACGAGTTGGGTCATCCTTATCGATCTGAAAAAATGCCCAGGCTATGCAAGGCTTAGCACCCATGCGACCTGAAGAGCCACCACGACTTGTAGTCAGAGGCAGAGTTGTGTTTGAGGATGCAGTTCTTGACGTGCTTCCAGTACAACGTCTCTGTCCAGGAAGGCGCAACCTGACCTCGTCGTCACTAGCATCCTCCTCCACCTCCTCTGCTGACCTCATCGACTGGCTGACTGTGGGTCGACAGTAAGTGGGATCTCCAACCTCGTGATCATCACCCTGGGTGTTATCACACCCGTCGTCCTCAGAGCCAACCTCTTCCTGCCCTGACAAAAAACTCAAGTTGTCGCTCCAATCAGGTATTTGAGTCTCATCATCGTCTTCCTCATTGTCTCCTCCAACAGTAGCTACAGTTTGGGAACGAGGGTCTACATTATGGTCAGAACCTTCTGCGTCTGGTCCTGGATCCGACTCATAAAGATTCTGGGCATCAGTGCAGATCATTTCCTCGTCTGGATTCACAGAAGCTCTGGAGCCGACCTCTGATTCCCAGGCTATAGTATGAGTGAACAGCTCTGCAGACTCAACCATCTGTTCTACCCCATACTCAGACGGGCAGCTGGAGACTTGGGGGCTGTGAGGAAGCAAGTGCGATTGGGGTGACACCTCTGAGGACTGGAGTATTTGTGATGTTGAAGTTGAGGAGAGCCCACTTAAAGGAGAACTTGATATCCATTGAAGCACCTGCTGTTTTTGTGCCTCATCTGGAATTTGTAGCGATTGGCGTGGCCGTAAGAAAGGGATCTTATCACATTGTCCGCTAAAAGAAGTAGACATCTTAGTTTGGCTGGAAGATGGTCTTTCTTCTGCAGATGTTACTGTTGCTTTAACACCTACCCCACGGACACAACCTTTTTTCCCTTCCCAACATGCCTATTCCCCTTTCCACCAGCAGCAGGCCTTTTTCCACTCATTTTGGTGGTTTACTAATTGACAACTCTGGAGTTGTTTGCACAAAAAACAATGGATGGGAACCGAGCAGAGCTGAGTGGCCAAACTGTGGTATTAGCCCAAAAGTATTGGCTGGGTTAGATGCAGTAAAACTATTTTATTACATACACAGGTGGTGGAGGTTAGTATAGATGGACTAATAGAACAAGTCCCACACACTGCTACAAGCCCAAATATTTTTTCAGAGCTAGATGCAGATAAAAATGATTTTGAATTTGCAACCTGGTGGAGGTTAGTATAGATGGACTAATAGAACAAGTCCCACACACTGCTACAAGCCCAAATATTTTTTCAGAGCTAGATGCAGATAAAAATGATTTTGAATTTGCAACCTGGTGGAGGTTAGTATAGATGGACTAATAGAACAAGTCCCACACACTGCTAAAAGCCCAAATATTTTTTCAGAGCTAGATGCAGATAAAAATGATTTTGAATTTGAAACCTGGTGGAGGTTAGTATAGATGGACTAATAGAACAAGTCTCACACCCTGCTACAAGCCAAAATATTTTTTCAGAGCCAGATGCAGATAAAAATTATTTTGAATTTGCAACCTGGTGGAGGTTAGTATAGATGGACTAATAGAACAAGTCCCACACACTGCTACAAGCCCAAATATTTTTTCAGAGCTAGATGCAGATAAAAATTATTTTGAATTTGCAACCTGGTGAAGGTTAGTATAGATGGACTAATAGAACAAATCCCACACACTGCTACAAGCCCAAATATTTTTTCAGAGCTAGATGCAGATAAAAATTATTTTGAATTTGCAACCTGGTGGAGGTTATTATAGATGGACTAATAGAATGATGCTATGCCAAAAGGTTTTACTTGGCTAGGTGCAGTAAAAAAAATTGTATTCTATACACAGGTGGTATAGCTTGCAACACAGATAGGCTACTCCACTGACTAACACACACTGCAAGAGTCCAAAAAGGATTTGCTTAGCTAGATTTAGCCAAATGCTGTGAAAAAAACTTGCACAGCACTGGCACAGACCTGCCTGGCAAAAAGTGATAGGAACTGATGTAACCTAGCCCTCAAAAGGACTGCAATTACAATTAGTCCCTATTCCCAACCTATCTATTTAAGAGCACAGACCTGCCTGATAAAAGTCGTAGGAAATGATGTAACCTAGTCCTCAAAAGGACTGCAATCACAACTATTCCCTACTCCCAAGCTATCTGTAGATTTGTGCGAAAATTGGCTTGAAATTAACACTCAAAGTATAGCGCACACAGCAACAGTGATGACGTCTAACACGCAGCTGCAGCAGTGAGAAAATGGTGGCTACGTGGAAAATGACTGGGTCTTATAGGGCAAGGACATGTGACATACACTGCCAATGACACATGCCCTTGCTTGTGTGAAAAAAAGTAGTTTGCTCCGTGTGTGCGCTGCTGATAGGCTGACAGATTGCACCTCCCCAATGTAAATGGGGGAAAGAGAAAAAAAATGGAGATCTTCATTATTTATGCAGAGATCCATCCCCTGCCCCTCCCCCCGCCCCGCTGTACACTCAAACTGCGTATTAACATTAATTTTCAGCATTACTGAGAAAAAATCCAGTTATGATTTTGGTGCACGAACAGTTATCGAACATAACCTCTAACAGCCGGATTTTTTTCAAATCGTTCGGGTTCGTCGAACGGCTCGAACACCGCCCAAAACAGCTCGAATTTGAGATTGGCGAACAGGTCGAGTCAAACACCGCTCATCTCTAATGAACAGTCTATAATTTTAAGGGTAGGTTAATTTTAACACTGAGAGATAGAATATCCAAAAACAAATCAAGAAAATCACATTGTATAAATTAGATAAATTTATTTGCATTTTGCAGTGAGAAATAAGTATTTGATCCCTTACAAACCATTATGAGTTCTGGCTCCTATAGGCCAGTTAGACGGTCCTAATCAACTTGTTACCTGCATTAAAGACAGGTGTCTTACATAGTCAACTGTATAAGAGTCTCCTTTCCACAGACTCAATTAATCAGTCAGACTCTAACCTCTACAACATGGGCAAGACCAAAGAGCTTTCTAAGGATGTCAGGGACGAAGATCATAGACCTGCACAAAGCTGGAATGGGCTACAAAACCATAAGTAAGACGCTGGGTGAGAAAGAGACAACTGTTGGTGCAATAGAAAGAAAATGGAAGAAATACAAAATGACTGTCAATCGACAACGATCTGGGGCACCAAGCAAAATCTCACCTCGTGGAGTATCCTTGATCATGAGGAAGGTGAGAGATCAGCCTAAAACTACACGGGAGGAACTTGTTAATGATCTCAAGGCAGCTGGGACCACAGTCACCAAGAAAACCATTGGTAGTACATTACGCCTTAAAGGTTTAAAATCCTGTAGTATCCGCAAGGTCCCCCTGCTCAAGAAGGCACATGTGCAGGCCCATCTGAAGTTTGCCAATGAACACCTGGATGATTCTGTGAGTTATTGGGAGAAGGTGCTGTGGTCAGATGAGACAAAAATTGAGCTCTTTGGCATTAACTCAACTCGCCGTTGTCAGGGACGGCACCGGCAGGATCACACAATATCCCACCGCTGCCACCAATTTGTCAGGGAATACCACACAGTCAGGACGACACCGGGGAGATCACACAATATCTCACCGTGCCGTCACGCTGTCCGTATTTCATCCGGAGTTGCGAGCACGCGATCCAGACTACTCTCTACGTAGGTATCGGTAAGCGACCAGTGAGCGTATGGCTCAACACCCTGGGTTCCACAGCCTGGAATCCATGTTTAACGCCTTCCGTACGGTCACTGTCAGCTTCACGATAGCCCAATTATTAATACTCTCTGCCACCACCGGCCGAGTTTGAAATATAATACAGGCCTGGCCGGGCGCCTGCGTTTTGGTAGCGTATATGGCTTCGGGGGAGGGAACGATTACAGAACAAAATAAACAGAACTATTACATTTTATATTTAATCCAAAAGGGAGGCAGTGTTTAGGAAAAATATATACAAGGATGTTACAAAGGGGACATTACAATACATGGGCAGTTACATAAAATAAAACAGGATAAAAAAGTGAAACTTCCACTATAAGGTTCGCTGCGACGACTCAATATAGGTGGAGGAGGGGCGCTCCGGTTGGAATATGCTGTTATTGAACAGGACCCGTTGCTTATAATTCTTATTCCCCCCTGGCAATGAGTGCTCCTGTCTTCTCCATGGGTTCTTTTAAACCTAAGGGAGATCTGGCCACACGCCCCTTGTGGTGACATCATGTGGGCCGGTCTCCAGCCTGTACAGGGACAAGATGCTTACTTTCTAATGAAGTTATAACACTCCTTGGCTGGTCGTATTTGCATAAACTATTTACCAGGCGTGGGTTAATTGGGGCTTTTGTGCTGAGCAGAAGGGGAATAAGGGAGGGGGGTGATCATCTATGTCAGGCAGATATGGAAGAACATTTTCCTGATATTAATATTTTGTTTGGAGGAAGAAGAAGGATGAGTACAACCCTAAGAACATCGTCCCAACCGTGAAGCATGGTGGGGGAAACATTATGCTTTGGAGGTGCTTTTCTGCAAAGAGGGCAAAATGTTGTTTTCTGCAAAATGACGACTGCACCATACTGAAGGGAAGATGGATGGGGTCATGTATCGCGAGATTTTGGCCAACAACCTCCTTACCTCAGTAAGAGCATTGAAGATGGGTCATGGCTGGGTCTTCCAGCAAGACAATGACCCAAAACATACAGCCAAGGCAACAAAGGAGTGGCTCAAAAAGAAGCACATTAAGGTCATGGAGTGGCCTAGCCAGTCTCCAGACCTTAATCCCATAGAAAACTTATGGAGGGAGTTGAAGCTATGAGTTGCCAAGTAACAGCTTCAAAATCTTGATGATTTAGAGATGATCTGCAAAGAGGAGTGGACCAAAATTCCTCCTGACATGAGCGCAACCCTCATCATCAACTATAATAAACGTCTGACTGTTGTGCTTGCCAACAAAGGTTTTGCCACCAAGTATTAAGTGTTGTTTGCCAGAGGAATCAAATACTTATTTCTCACTGAAAAATGCAAAACAATTTATCTAATTTATACAATGTGATTTTCTTGATTTTTTTTTGTATATTCTATCTTTCAATGTTAAAATTAACCTACCCTTAAAATTATAGACTGTTCATGTTTTTGTCAGTGGGCAAACTTACAAAAACAGCAAGGGATCAAATACTTATTTCCCCCACTGTATATATACAGGTTCCACAAAATGGCAAAAAAATAATCAAAATTCAGAATTGCTTTCCCTGAAATGGGAAAAGAAATAACTTAAAACAGCACGGTGGCTGAGTGGTTAGCACTGTTGCTTGCAGCACTGGGGTCCTGGGTTCAAATCCCACCAAGGACAACATCTACAAGGAGTTTGTATGTTCTCACCATGTTTTGTGGGTTTCCTCTGGTTTTCTCCCACACTCCAAAAGACATCCTAATAGGGAATCTAGATTGTGAGCCCCAATGGGGACAGTGATGATAATGTCTGTAAATGTTGAGGAATATGATGGCGCTATACAAGTGAGTAAAATAATAATGTGTCGGAATGTGTGCACAGCAATTTCGTTTTCAATGTTCACTTTATGGGGTGATTTTTGGAAGCCCCGAAATGGTTAATAGAAGTGACATGCTCATTATTTGGGTGGCTTCCGCTCTCTATACTTGAAGCATAGAGTGAAAGCTGCTGGCAAAGTCGTTTCAGGGAAGACGACTGCTGGTGTTTTCCTGAAGCGGCTTCACCTGCGACAACTCGGTGGCTGCGCCGGAGCTTAAGTGATGCCGTGTGCACATGCTCTAAAAGGGAAACTGTGTTTGCTGCCCAAAGTAACTAATCACAGAGCAGCTTTCATTTTTCCAGAACAGATTACGAAAATAAAGCTGAGCTGTGATTGGTTGTTATCAGCAGCAAAGTATTTTTTTCCAGTCATATTAAGTTAATGTAAAAGGGCTTAACCGGGATGAATATACATATATTTTTTCTTATAGGCCTAAGGACTAACAGGCAGGTAGATCAATATCTATTTATGATTGCTGTTTTTTATGCAATTCTGTATGATCTTTGATTTATATTGCTTGTGTTTGCTATGAAATATTTTTTTCTAAGTATGTGCTTACAGGATTATTCTTGCGGAATGTGGCGTGTTATATCTACTGTGCATTATTATTCTAGTATTGATTATTTAGAATACTGTGCAATATTTATTATAATATTGTATAATATCTCTCTAGGATTCATTACTTACAGAATTGTAATTATATTACTGGTGATTGCTTATTTTCCTGTTTTGTTTGCTGTTTTTCATCTATACTTTGTAATATGTGTGTACGGATATACTGCATGCCATGTGACAATTGCTATATACAGAAAACCCAAAGGGATATGATTAGAGATGAGCGAACCCCAACTGTAAAGTTCGGGGTGCGTACCAGACGCTTAGGTGCTGAACTCCGAACACGGACTTCTTCTGGGAGTCCGTTTGACAGCTCAGGAGTCCAGGGAGGAGAGAGAGAGAAGTTCGGGGTTTGTACCAGACACTTAGTGTCTGCACCAAAGTAAGGGTTACCATTGATTTCTATGGGGTTCAGGTCCAGGTACAGTTCTTGTACCCGAACTGAACTTTGGACTAAACCCAATGAACCCGGACATCCAGGGGTCGGCTCATCCCCAAATATGACGCATGCTTGAAAAAGTGAACTGCCCCCGAAGTGTTGTAACAGGTTGCGTGATGGCCACCCATTCCCTATCCATGAGGTCTCCATGAAAGGCTGGTTGTATCTACAGCTGATGCAGCTTACTCCAAAAATTTTCTTGGGATCGTCTCACAGGACTCACTGGTGATTCCAGATCTGAAGGCTATTTAATGCAGCAAGTATTTGTTTTGTATCCGTGAAGTATTTTTTCTTGTACTTATACTATCTCGTTGGACTGCTTACTACAAATAAATAATATCAGCTCTGATAACTAATCGGACTTGTGTCCTTTTCACTATATCTTGCTATGCGTTTTTTTGAGTATAAGGTAGTTGCTAAGTACCTGCCTGGTGTTCCCGCCGCCGATCTCTGCTGGCTCACAGTGGTCATGGACCTCTCTTAGCAGAAATTCTGTGACATCACATCGACAGAGCAGCTGCTTCTCTTCCCCTCAGTTCTGTTGACAGGGCGTGGGTGCTGACATCATGCTGATTGACTGCTCCTCACTGCATAATTACAGGGGGCCGGCTGTCAATCAGCATGACGTCGGCGGTGATGCCCTGAACAGCTGATCTGTTGATGTGAAGCAGCAGAATCGCCAGCAGGAGCGGGCTGTGATCGCGCTGGGCAGAACAGACAGGTAGCTGCAGGTCAGTTCTTAACTCCATAAGAAAAAAAAAAAAAAACTCCCAGATAACCCCTCTAAGTGGTTATGAGAACCCGTCACTTTAAGGAAAAAATTACGCTTGAAGAGAAGTTGTCACCATGAATATGTCCAATCTACTGGCAGCAAGTTATAGGCCAAGAGGAGCTCAGCAGATTTATAGTAAATATTGTTATAGTAAATATTTACTGGCTCGTTTTGTATCAATGTCAAGTTCTGGCATTCCTGGATTAGGAGTCCAGTGGGCGGTGTTAGTCAGTGACTGACAGATGTATGTATTGAGTAAACAGGCTGCAGATTATACCAACTATTTTCCCACAATCCTACTTGTTCAAATACAGAGGATCCCTTTAATGGCAAATTCACTAAAACTAAAAAACTATTTTGTTACGTTTCTAAGTTCTGTAGGTTTTTGAGAAAGTTGGATTGCAACCAATTTGGGCAAAATCAAAACCCCTGTGGTTGCTATAATGATGGCCATTGTAACATAGTGTGCTTGGAAACAGATATAATTAAGAAATAGCTGAAAAGAATTTGTAATAAAAAGGATTTTTTTTCTATTTTGGGATGAAACGCTGTTCAGACAGCCTGTTATCATGCTGTATAAATATCGAGCATACAACAGACTCCCACAGAGCAGATGAATACATGGATGTGAAAGCTGCACGGCTTCTCAGATAAGGGGTCCTCAGCTGCACTGTCACCCTGTGCCCCCTGTGCCTAAGAGCGGCTGATCCAACAGAGGTGGAGCACTACAGATCCCAGCCCTGATAGCTGGCTGCTGCCTCCTGTCATCTCCTGTCACATCCTACTTAATGTTACAGTTATGACACCACACAGCACATGTACACTTCTTTATATTGGCAGGAATGCTTAGACTTTTAGTCCCACAAGTAATAACTGTCATAGTTAAGTGATTTTCATTGTATTCTATGTTGTCTACTGCCTCATCTAGACCCAAAATATTCCGCATCAATACTGCCCTAGTAATTACAGCCCAATTTATACATGTGCCTTTGTTAATCCAGATTAGGCCACTTTTTGGTTGAGTAATACAGCAGCACTCTTGTGGCTGATCTCCTTAAAGTGAACCTGACATCTGATACATGCTGCCTAATCCACGGGCAGCATGTATCCGGCGCTGGCTGTACGAGCTCAGCCTGGTATGTTTCACTTTGAAATGCTGCGGTGTTTCAGAGAAAAACATACTTTCTAGTTGCCGGGACTGACACGGCGCTATAGACCAGTTGGACAGGTGGGTCCCCAGCAGTCTCTCCCTGTCTGCTGCCAGAGACTGACAGGTCTATGACTTTATGGGCAGGTAGGCAGAGTCCTGTCGATCCAGGGCAGGGGGCTGGGGGAAGCCACAGGGGACCCCCTGTTCGCCTATGGGCCTGATCCTGGCAATAGGCAACATCCACAGATTGTAGTAAAGGGAAGAAAGTTCTTTAATTGACCTATATCATTACATTACCAAGGTATTCATAGGGGTTAATAAAAAAACTTCTTTTCTCTGCAATTCTTGGCGTGCTGCCTATTTCTTTGTTTTACTATTGATTGAAGGGTTAATGGTCGGTACCCTGAAGCTTACACCCATTTTTTCCACTTTGCTGCTTTTTCTTATTCGGTTTAGATACTAGAAGTGTGTATATATATATATATATATATATATATATATATATATATATATATATAGATAGATATAGATAACACTGATAATAAATACAGTACAGACCAAAAGTTTGGACACACCTTCTTATTTAAAGATTTTTCTGTATTTTCATGACTATGAAAATTGTACATTCACACTGAAGGCATCAAAACTATGAATTAACACATGTGGAATTATATACTTAACAAAAAAGTGTGAAACAACTGAAAATATGTCTTATATTCTTGGTTCTTCAAAGTAGCCTCCTTTTGCTTTGATGACTGCTTTGCACACTCTTGGCATTCACTTGATGAGCTTCAAGAGGTAGTCACCGGAAATGGTTTTCACTTCACAGGTGTGCCCTGTCAGGTTTAATAAGTTTGATTTCATGCCTTATAAATGGGGATTGGACTATCAGTTGTGTTGTGCAGAAGTCAGGTGGATACACAGCTGATAGTCCTACTGAATAGACTGTTAGAATTTGCATTATGGCAAGAAAAAAGCAGCTAAGTAAAGAAAAACGAGTGGCCATCATTACTTTAAGAAATGAAGGTCAGTCAGTCAGAAAAATTGGGCAAACTTTGAAAGTGTCCCCAAGTGCAGTTGCAAAAACCATCAAGCGCTACAAAGCTCACATGAGGACCGCCCCAGGAAAGGAAGACCAAGAATCACCTCTACTTCTTAGGATAAGTTTATCCGAGTCACCAGCCTCAGAAATCGCAGGTTAACAGCAGCTCAGATTAGAGACCAGGTCAATGCCACACAGAGTTCTAGCAGCAGACACATCTCTTCAACAACTGTTAAGAGGAGACTTTGTGCAGCAGGCCTTCATGGTAAAATAGCTGCTAGGAAACCACTGCTAAGGACTGGCAACAAGCAGAATAGACTTGTTTGGGCCAAAGAACACAAGGAATGGACATTAGACCAGTGGAAATCTGTGCTTTGGTCTGAGGAGTCCAAATTTGAGATTTTTGGTTCCAACCACCGTGTCTTTGTGCGATGCAGAAAAGGTGAACGGATGGACTCTACATGCCTGGTTCCCAACGTGAAGCATGGAGGAGGAGGTGTGATGGTGTGGGGGTGCTTTGCTGGTGACACTGTTGGGGATTTATTTAAAATTGAAAGCATACTGAACCAGCATGGCTACCACAGCATCTTGCAGCTGTGGCACCCCTGAGGGTTCGACCGCCACAGGGATGCTGCACCTCTTTAATGGGGTGTAGTGTTCCTCCTTTGAGGTAAGAACAGTGCGATGGTCAGGACCCTACCTCCACATCCAACACCACACTTCTCCCACCAGAGGGGGCTAGTAGGCACTAGGTGCTGCCCCTGCTGGAAGTTGGGAGACTGGGGAACCAAGAGATAGGGGAACCAACTAGTGGGTGAGGGTGGAGGATTCACATTTCAGTGACAATTTAAATTTCATATTTAATACACATCCATTTTGGTTCTGGGTTCTTTGATCGTGACCTCCCTCCCTGAGCGTGGATCCTGTGTGTACCTGCAGAGGATGGGGACACAGCCCTCGTACCCTGGCCTTGGGTCGAGGGGCAGGTTGCAGATAATGTATGTCTCAGCCCGGTCAAGGACCATGACCAAGAAGGCCTGGAGCTTAGGAGTGTAGCTCCACCGCAAATGGATCCCAGGGGGATGCAGACGGAGCGGTATACGCCACCTGTCCTCGCCAACCTGATCTATTCAGAGGGATTCCGGCTGCAAGAGGGGTACCGGCCCCCGACACCTGACCTTGCCACTCTACGTCCTGGTCAGGGAAGTCCGGTAGGCCCTGAGAATCCCACCGGGTAATGGAAGGAGCGGAGCTGCCACCCGTACCCTTTTTCTATCTACACACACACAGACAGGAAAGGACCCGGTCTGAAGTCTAGGAACACTCTGGTGCGGGGTCCTGATTTAACACTGGACTTACTCGGAGGTTGTCGGACCCCCCCGTCTCTGGTGACCGCAGAACTCCGCGAGGAGCAGGGAGAAGCCGTTCAACTGCAATCTCCACCGTGAGTAAAAGCCCTGGAAGTTAACCCCTATGGCCTCCAGACTCTTTATTCTGCACTACGCTGCACCACGCAGCACCAGAACTCCTATACTACTACCCCCTCCATTCTGTCTCTCTGCCCTGAGGCCCTGCTCCGCCTGTGGGGAGTAGTAACAACGACGGCTGCCATAACACCCTGCCTCAGCGGACTGCAGCAGCGCTGGTGGCCTTCACGAGGTGCCACAGGTGGCATAGTCGAGATCAGCCACTTAACCCGGATAAGCCCATACCACCCTTTTTAATGTGACGGCCCTGGGCACGGAGCGGGTCCGGGCCACGGCTGCACCCCATCGACAACACAGGACCCGGTTCCGAGTCCCCCATCTCCCAGGGTAGGGCTTCCAGCGTCACACACAGCGGCATGCTATTTCATCCGGTTTGCATTTAGCTGGACCATCATTTATTTTTCAACAGGACAATGACCCCAAACACACCTCCAGGCTGTGTAAGGGCTATTTGACCAAGAAGGAGAGTGATGGGGTGCTACGCCAGATGACCTGGCCTCCACAGTCACCAGACCTGAACCCAATCGAGATGGTTTGGGGTGAGCTGGACCGCAGAGTGAAGGCAAAAGGGCCAACAAGTGCTAAGCATCTCTGGGAACTCCTTCAAGGATTGTTGGAAGAACATTTCCGGTGACTACCTCTTGAAGCTCATCAAGAGAATGCTAAGAGTGTGCAAAGCAGTCATCAAAGCAAAAGGTGGCTACTTTGAAGAACCTAGAATATAAGACATATTTTCAGTTGTTTCACACTTTTTTGTTAAGTATATAATTCCACAAGTGTTAATTCATAGTTTTGATGCCTTCAGTGTGAATGTACAATTTTCATAGTCATGAAAATACAGAAAAATCTTTAAATGAGACGGTGTGTCCAAACTTTTGGTCTGTACTGTATATGAGTTAAAATATAGATAGATATTAAATGTGTATGTATATAGTTGGGGAGCACGGTGGCTCAGTGGTTAGCATTGCAGCACTGGGGTCCTAGGTTCAAATCCCACTAAGGACAACATCTGCAAGGAGTTTGTATGTTCTCCCCATGTTTGCGTGGGTTTCCTCCAGGCTCTCCGGTTTCCTCCAACACTTTAAAGACATACTGATAGGGAATCTAGATTGGGGACAGTGATGATGGTGATGTCTGTAAATCGCTGTGGAATTAATGGCGCTATATAAGTGAGTAAAATAAATATAGATAACACTGATAAATATATGAGTAGATAGATGGATGACTTTTTGTCTCCCACTGCCTCTTGTCGGAGTTTTTCTTCCCTTCTTCCTCTCCCCTGGCTGTGCGGCTGGTAGCAGCCAGCAGAGGGCGCTCCTCCGTGCAGCTGGCAGAATGGCTGCTGCTCTCTCGCTCCCCTCCTCCCGTGTCTCTCACTTGCTCTGTCTCTCTCGCAGTGTGATGCTGCTGCCTCCTCCAGCCACAGCCGAGCAGCCGGAGCCCAGCGCAGAGCTCCCCGGGGCGGACACTGCCACCTCCTGCCCCCGGTGCCTGATCCCGGCCACCTCCGCTCCCCCCTGCAGGACGCAGCGCTGCCTCCTCTGCTATTATGGATCTATTCGACTTTTTCCGAGACTGGGAGCTGGAGCAGCAGTGGTGGGTATTCTCCTCGCTCTTCTCTGCTGTGCAGCTGTTACCTTTGTTAAGGTGTGTGTGCCCCCGGTGCCAGGGCTGCCGCCCCGTGTGCCCGGGACTTTCCGTCAGTCAGGTGCTGGCAGAGATTTGTGTGCGCTTTTCTTCCCTCTCCTGTGCTGATCTGCCGGGGAAGCTGCGGATTGGGAGCGCTGGACGGGCTAAGTTTCCAGATGCCACCACGTCAGATGCTCTCATGTAGCCCACCTGACCGGCAGCAGCGGTAGCGACGGCTCACACAGGAGATGCGACTTGTTACAGCTGTTGTGGATACAATGTATCACTTGTGTCATGGTGCCCTGTGTGCAGGGAGGGGGTCCCTGTACATGGAGGGGGTCCCTGTAGTCCTGGATAGCCAGTGGCATGACATCAGAGGAGCCTGACATTATCTCCTGTCACATCCGTCACACAAGGGGTTAATAAGTGACTAGATGGAAAGATGACAGATGCATAGCTATATATTACATGGTGACACAGAGATTGCTAGGTATATTGTGTGTCTATATATATATATGTGTGTGTACATTATTGTTTTCTATTACTTTGTTAGGTATGCACACATATATGCACACACCGGTACTTTTTTAGATTTATATATATGTATTTGCATCCATACTTTATTAGGATCATACAGTATATGTATATATATATATATATATATATTATATACATGTATATGTACACACATTGTTAGGTATGTGTATCTGATCTGTATCCATCTAATATATATCTATGAATATGTTATTAATTAGCTATATATATATATATATATATATATATATATATATATATATAGATATGTGTGTATATCTATCTATATATATATCTATCTATATATATATCTATATATATATATTTTTTTTTACCTAGCGCTTACTCCATTCCTATTTTGGCACATTGATGTTCTCCTTAGATTTCGTAGATTTGAACCAATGTCTTCAATTTTGTCAAGGAAGTGTTATTGACCTACAAGATGTTTTCACTGTACTACACTATAGCATATGTTGGTGCTATACTACTACTGGAATTTAGACCCACCTATTCCTTTTAATGGTAGGGCATTTTTGGTGCATTCTTTGTAAATTTCATTCTTTTGCTCTATGGGAATTTGTGGCTGAAAAGTTGTGGTGAACTATAGACATTTCCTCTTTGAAGGCTTCCATGACAGGTTGTGGAAATGTTTGAGATGCCAGCGCTGTGCTGTCAGGTAAATGGATGACCTCGAGCTGTGATTTCTTTTTTTTTTTTTTTAAACCTCGTTCTGGTTTTAATTAGAGAGAATCATTTATTAGGAAACATACAAATGTCAGAAGGGGGCAGTTGTGGGATGAATGTGTACGGTGGATGGGGATAAATGGATTTTACACTTGTAAGGTTTGTAATGTATTGTTCAGTCAGTCTGTAATAATATTTGGTGTTTCGTGTAAATGCGGATGTAGCAGAGCTGATTGTGTTTGAAGCTGTTTGTGGCAGCCCTTGGCACGTTGATGACCTGCATTCCTATGCTAAACCAGATAAAAGATCATTATGACGGCATCAATTACGCCAAATGACAAACGCATCTGCTAAGCTCAGCTCTGCTTCATGGGTAACATTTCGTGTTCTTTTTATGGTTTTATTCAAATGCAGCTGTCATTAGGATGTGACAAATATCCTTTTTTCATGTTTCTGACTCCGATCCATAATGTTACCCGTGCGCACACAGCACCAGGTCCAGAAGTGGACACTTTACTCCATTTTCACAACGTCCCTTATCCTTGTGCTATAAAAAGCTTTATTGTTTTCTGCTGGAATGAATTATATTATGTGAGGCTTATATTAAAGCGTTTTATTTGAGTGGTTTGAATACAATGAAAAGTGATATCATTGGGGTTGTGAGGCTTTGACATCACTTTGCTTTCTTGCCCATTAGCTAATACTGATCTAAAGAGAAGTGGGGGTTTTCTTGTGCCTGCTTTTGGCTAAGAGTGGTGTCTCCTTTAGCCAATAACTAGCGCCCTTTCAAAATAATGGACACCCACCAGTGACGTACATAGAAAACTGGGGTCCCCATAGTATACATTAAAATACGCCTCCTAATCTAGTGGCATGTCACCTAGGACAGAAGGGCCAGGTGCTGGTTACCCCTCACTCATTTTATGGCTCTTGGACAGTTTTCAGTATCCTTTGTTTGCGAGCAATGCCGCTCCCCCGTTAGAGTAGGTTCACACGAGCGCGTGTAAAATCGGTCAGAGTTTCATCCAGGAAACTCATTTTTTCTCACTTGTCATCTGTGTACAATCCGTTTTTTTTTACAGCAGCTATTAATCATTTTCAAGACCATTTACAGTTTCCTATGTTGCAGAATTTCCACGTATCCCTAATAAACGGATGCTCTTCTTCTGTCGTTCCCTCCGGCATCCAATTTTTATTTTGTGCACTGATAGATTTGAGTGGGTGAATCTCATCCGATTTACGGAAGAAACTAGTGCATGCTGCGATTTTTTTTTTTTCACTCGCAGATTTGGTCCGTGAAAAAAACACTCATCTTCACTGCCCCATTGAATAATATTGGTCTGACACTCAGCACTCAGACTGAAAATATGGCTGTGTGAACGAGCCCTAATAGGGAGCCCTGCATACATTCAATACACAGGTTCTATCTCTTAACAGCCAGAGTAGAAACAACCCAAGTGTTACCCTCTTGCTAAGGGCTCGCTCATACGAGCGTATAATTCGGACGAGTGCTGTCAGATGTTTTATCAGATAGCACCCAGCCCAGGGTTATACTATGGGGCAGCGCAGATATGCTGTTTTTTTTTCTCATGCTGATTCGACATGAAAAAAAGTGCATCCGATAATCGTACCATGCATATCCATTCAAGTCTATGGGTGCGTGTAAAACATCGGACTGCACTCGGATGTTATCCGAGTGCAGTCAGATTTACTTGGACACACTATGGAGAAGATGGAGAAATCAAGTTCTCCTTCTTCTCCACACCTGTGCTGTGATTCTCTCATGCGAGAGAATTGGATCACACCAAACTGACATTCTGCTCAAACTCTGATCAGAGTTGGAGCAGAGTCTCATTAGCATAATTAGCCCAATTCTGTCACAAGAGAGAATCTACGCCAGTGTGAACAAACCCTAAGGCTATGTGCCCACGATGCAGAAATGCTCAGGATTTTTTCCTGAGCGTTTCTGCATCTCCCTGGCAGAAAAAAACGCATGCGGATTGTACATGTGGATTGTACATGCGTTTTCCTGCCAGGGACATGCGGAAATGGAGCGTTATTCACTGACATTTTCGCATGTGGATTGGCAAGTGCTTTCCAAGAGATTAGCATCACTTGGAAAGTGCTTGTCAACTTGGTCACACTTTATAAATCCATGCAAACAGCATGGATTTATATACTGTGACCCGAGAGAATGTAAAAATAAAAAAATAAATCTATACTTACCCTCCGATGGCCCGCGCTGTCTTGTTTCGCTCGGTCCCGGCTGCCGGCAGCAGTGAATTGAAAGACCTGCCGACGTCAGCGTCGCGTGACCCGTCACATGACTCTGACCTCAGCGCAGGTCCTTCAATTCACTGCACAGTGCCGGGAAGCAAGCAGGAGCGCAGCGCGGGCCGACAGAAGATAAGTATACATTTATTTTTTATTTATTCTTTTTTTACAGATTTTTTAATGGTACCTGGGTGTGGATGAGACTCTCCTCTCCTCTACACCTGGGTACTATCCGCACATTAGAACGCTTGGATTACGCATCTACATATACAGTGATGCGTAATCCATGCGGTCTAATGCAAGTCAATGGCGGCGAAGACGCAGCACTTCCGCAAAATAATTGGTAGCTGCGTTTTTTCAGCACATGCGGATTATCATTGGGGAACATTGCTGCCCTTCTACCATGCATTTTTAATGCGTTTTTAATGCGTTTCCGCAGCTGCAAAAACGCTGCGGAAACGCATTAAAAACGCATCGTGGGCACACAGCCTAAAGGTTACATAAACCTTTGACTCCCGACTGATTAAACAATGGTGTGCAAATACGTAGCCGTTCCCCACTGCTTATTTTAGGGGGCATGCAACAGAAGGAAACCTCTGCTTTCAACCTTACCATAAAAATCTGTCATAGCAAAGTGATTTTCCAAACTAGAAAACTTTTAAGGCTATGTGCACACGATTCGGATTTGGTGCGTTTTTTGTGCGTTTTTTTCTGTGCGGAAATGCAACAGAAACGCATTGCACATCTTATCCCATGACGTCCTATGACATTTTGCAAGTTCTGTGCACATGGTCAGGATTTTTTCTGCGTGGATTTTAGTTGCGGAAGAAAATGCAGCATAACCATTTCTTGTGCATTTTCGCATGCGGATTTGCCTATACAATGCATTGGAAAAACGCATGGCAAATCTTCAAGTAAAATCTCTTAAAAAACTCTTAAAGCTATGTGCCCACGATGCAGAAATGCTCCAGATTTTTTCCTGAGCATTTCTGCATCTTCCTGGCAGAAAAAACGCATGCGGATTGTACATGCGGATTGTACATGCGTTTTTCCTGCCAGGGACATGCGGATGTGAAGCGTTCTTCACATGCATTTCCGCATGCGGGTTGACAAGCGCTTTCCAAGCGATTTTAGCATCACTTAGAAAGTGCTTGACAACTTGGTCACACTATATAAATCCATGCAACCGGCATGGATTTATATAGTGTGACCCCAAAGAATGGTTAAAAATAAATATCATACTTACCTTCTGATGGCCCCCGGTGTCTTTATTCGATGCGTCTCCACTTGCCGGCAGCTCGCGGTACACTGAAAGGACTTGCCGACGTCAGCGGTTGCGTGACCCGTCACATGACTAAATGACATCACCGCAGGTCCTTGAGTCCACCGCGATCTGCCGGTAAGCCGAGACAAGGACACCAGGGCCATCAGAAGGTAAGTATATATTTATTTTTTATTTTATTCTTTTTTTACAGGTTCTATGGTACCCGGGTCTGGAGGATAGTCTCCTCTTCTCCAAACCCGGGTACTATCCGCACATTGAAACGCATGGGTTCCGCATGTGCAAGATGCAGTGATGCGGATTACATGCGTTCCAATGCAAGTCAATGGCGGCGAAAACGCAGCGCTTCCGCAAAATAATTGGTAGTGCTGCGTTTTTTTCCGCAATGATATTCCGCAGTGGAAATTTCCGCAGCATGTGCACAGCACGTGCGGATTATCATTGGGGAACATGGCAGGCCTTCTACCAAGCGTTTTTTTAAGCGTTTCTGCAGCGGAATTGCCACTGCGGAATCGCTTAAAAAACGCATCGTGGGCACACAGCCTAAAAAACGCTTCAAAAACGCATCTAAAATCCGCATGCGTTTTTTTCTGCCACGAACATGCAGAAGTGGTCCGGAAAATTTCTGCTTCATTTCTGCATCGTGAGCACATAGCCTTAATGTAAGATGTGACTTAACGACGACAAGCATTCATATTCTTACTACATGCTGGTATTATTCTATGGCTGGCACGTTACCACTCTGCATTCTTCTGCTCACTGGCAGGATTAGATGTTTTATGGTCCACGTCTGCTGTCATTGTTTTATTGTGTTGACTTAGTGACTGCAGCAGGAAATCTGCTCCTGGAATCACTGCTGGTGAAGATAACAAATAACCATTGAGACTAGTGAAATCACTATATCTCCATTGCAGTAATGCTTGTCTGATGCCTATGAGTGGTGTTTACTTGTGAGCATACCCAACTTGTCTCTGCCTGAACGATTTGGCTCCATTTAACCCTTTAACAGGTGGGGCTCTACAGTACGCCCATCGGATTGCTGGTGCGGAAGGTGCCTCTGGATTATTGCTGATTTTCTTTACAAGATGTGTTGTTTTCAGAACCCTTGTGTGACCTTCACTTACTGCATTGTAAAGTTTTAAGGCCGCTTTAACTGCTTACTAAAAACAAACCGTAAACTTATTTTGTGCCCCATGTAATACTCACAATGAAATGTAATATGAGGATGGAGTCATTAGGGGTCTTTATTAGGCATGGGCTCGGTTGTAATTTTCTGCTGTGGGATTCATTTCATGTGAAGGGCTGTTTGGTATTTTGTGTTAACATATATAATTGCAGGAATATTAATTATAACAATAATATTTACATTTCCTCTGTAACATTGTAACAAACATTTTGAATGGATTTTTAAATATTTCCCTTGTCTAAGCCTACATTCCCACAATCAGCTTTAATTGCGTTTTTGACGCTGCGTCAAAAACGCAGCGTCTTACAGTTCCAGCAAAGTGGATGGGATTTATAAAAATCTCCTGCTCACTGGGATTCTTATTTATTCAGCGTAAACTGACCGGCGGTGCGTGTATCAAATTCGCAGCATGTCAATTTTTCTTGTGGGTATTCAGAGTTTTCCGTGTGGATTTTCCCCATAGACTTGCATTAGGTGTGGAAAATCCACATGCGTTTTTAATGAGTTTGCCATGGCAGAAACGCATTAAAAATGTCTAAATTACTAATTGCTTTAAGGTGGAAACAAAAGGCTATTCACAAAATTTCAGATATCGTAGAGAGAATTTCTTCTCATAGTTTTTGAACTCTCGCTTGCTTTAAGAGAGAACAAATTTATAAGGTATACCAAGAGATGGAAGCTTTGGAATTACGTTCCTTACCCTTAGCTGGATGTATAGATATATGTTGATTAACCTAGAACAAGACAAGTCAAGTTTCATCATCCTTGACAAACTCAACTATTAAAGGACTTTTTCAGAATCTAAGTTCAGTATACCAATTGGACATATGATCCCTAATGATACAGATAAGTAATAGGTGCAAAAATTCTGCAACATCAAAAGCTCATTATGGGAATTTAGCCTAATACATAATAGCCGTGGGATATAAGACACGTAGGGTTTTAGTGAACAGGTAGTGAAGGTGTATATTAAGGCTTCATGTGTGTAGTGCACAGTCTGTGCAGAGGGACAAGGAGTCCTATTGAGTGTAGATGCATATGGTGTATTATGCATTGCTGTAATATGTAGATATTCTCCCGTAGAAGCTGTGCCTCTAAGGGAAAATACATCTGTAAGACAGCATTTAATAGAGCAGGACAACAATTTTTTTTTCTTTCAGATTCATGCAGCATTCGACAGCAAAAAACTGTGTATGAAGTTGAAGGCATAGGAAGGTACAGTATGGGCCTATTGACTTGTATGCAGGGCTGTAGCCAGGTTTTCCTTCATCAACCCCCAGAGACTGAGGCAGAGGTTAAGTCACAGAGCTAACCTTCTATGTAAATACCCTAACAGGCAAAGTGACTGTCTGGGGCAACTATGACAGCCCCTAGGGGCCTTTGTAGCCCATTTTGCCATATCTACACCATTGTGTCATATTTACAGGGGTTGTCCAGAGAAAACAAGTTATCACCTACCTACCAGGTATCTGTGGGTATCCCACCACTTAAACCCACTCAGATTGGGGAATTTTTATCTCCTTTTCAAAATGTGGGGGCAAGTCGTCTGACCACTGCTTCTCTATGGTGCTGTTAGAAAAAGCCGTCACTGATCAGCCCCATAGGGAATGAATGGATCGCGGGTCGAGCGTGCGCACTGCTGCTACATTGTAATGGGGATAAAAGTTTCCCATCCTGCTCAGTGCTGGAAACCCACTGATCATCACTATCCTGTGGATAGAAGATAACTTGTTTTCCCCTGACACCCCCTTTCCGTTCATATGGCTTAAAGGGGTTGTCCACTTCTAGGACAACCCCTTTTTGAACTAAATATATGGACCCGATAAAATAAAAAAACCTATACTCGCCCCCCATGCTGGCGCCATTCCCATGGTATCGGCACTCACTCTCCCCGGGGCTCCCGTGCGGTTGTTGTGACACGTGATGCCCGGCGCCCAATCAGCGCTGCCGTCACTGTCTCCGCATGAAATTGAACATGAAGAGGAAGTCAGAGATCAGCTGCAGCCTGGACTTACTCTTCATGTTCGATTTGACAGAAGGCGGAGACGGTGATGCCAGCTCTGATTGGGTGCCGGGCACCTTGTGTCATTTCACCGTATCACAGCCCTGGGACCGCGAGTGCCGACACCCCTGGAACACTGTCAGCACAGTAGGTGAGTATAGGTTTTTTTATTTTATTGGGGCCAAACATTTTGTTCAAGAAGGGGTTGTCCTAGTAGTGGACAACCCCTTTAAGCTCACCATACATATTAGATTCCCCCCCAATTCACAGGGACATTTATATGGGTCTAGTGTTCCTATGTCCTCTGCAAAAGCTGCTGTCAGAATCATCTGGCAGTGATTTATCTAACTTCTGAAAAAAAGGACTGTGTGATTGGATCCCAACCGCCTTATCTTATGCTCCCTGCATAATCTGTCGGGATAGTCAGGAAGCCCCCCATACACATTAAATGGTCGGCCAATCCTGCATAAAATCGCTGAGTTCAGCCAGCTGTTTATATGACATGTATTGGGGCACTTACTGTCTTTTACAGAGTTTTTTTTTTAGCCCAGTTCAAGCTTCTGTGGGAAGATTAGAAGCAAGGATTTGTTTTCTGCACGAAGATCAATAAATATCATGCTCATGTAATTTTTACCTACATCCTAGTTTACTTACATTTTTGTTGTTACTTACAATCTATTGCTCACTGTTATCAGCCGTTTAGGCTGGCTACTTTATAATACAATTATTAGAAGTCCCCCTAAAAAAAAAAAAAAAACCCTGCCCTCATGGTTTGTACCTATCTCGCATATCTTCAGCTCTGAAAACCTCCAGGAACATATCCATACGTGATAAGTGGCTCAATGCAGCATTAAGGAGCATTTACACCGAGTGATTATTGCTGTAATGTGAACCCTAATCAGCTCCTGTACAGGAGATAAAATGTGGCTTGTTTGCAAAATTACTGTGTTCACTCAGTCTTTGGGCTAAAATCATCATAACGTTACTATACAGAGAAATAGAATACATGTGATTATCAATTTAATGACTATTTACCATTGGAGGGAAAATATTGAATAGAGTATGTATTCTCTGTATACCTCCATCTGTGCGTTCTGTCTGATTATCTTTCTTTTTTTTTTTTTTAATGTGCGGACCTCCTCTCACCCACTATGTGATTATCTTCACCTGTGATGTCATACTATAAACTATAATTAAGATTTCATAGTGCACGTAACGATTGCCAGAGAAATGGAAGTGTTCTGCGCTTACTGGAGGGATGAGATCCACAATCGGATGTAATATGATGGTTTATTGTCAACGCGTTTCGAGTCACACCGACTCCTTCTTCAGGACAACCACACATAAGAGCACGTGTTATATCATGTGTGTATCTTTATGGTGCCAGTGACACACAGTAGTATTTGTCTTCTTAAATACTATTCTTACAAAGGGCTGTTATAATCCTCAGGTTCATAATGTAAATGGTTCCATGTGAGATTAGAATGAGATATGGTAGTGCTAATCTTTCTTAATCTGGATCATATGTACATAAAGTCAATATAAACACATTCCAGAATATCTTGATACTTATAAGCAGAAGCTTTACTTTATGATTGTAGTGATACTGTGATATATTGGCGTCACTCCATGTAAAATAATGCGCTGTTAGGCTATGTTCCCACGATGAGTTTTTGATGTTGCAGATTTTCTGCACCATTTTTGCACCCATTAAGTAATATAGGTTACTTGCATTTTTTCAAAAATACGCAGCATAACATCTCATAAGAAAACTCAACGTAGCCTTAGACGCACATTATTAATGTATTACTCGTGTGGTGATAGGGTTTATGGGGTCCAGGCATCTATATTGACCCAACAAAATTATGTGGAAACTAAGGCTATGTTCCCAGGATGAGCTTTTAATGTTGCAGGTTTTCTACACACATTAAAGAGAACCTGACAGAAAAAACTGCCCGGCACTTCGAAAACAAGAAATAGGTGTGAACAGGTGCTTACTAGGAACAGCTACCTCCATACAACTAACAAACAAAGTAACACTCTGTAACCCTAAGTATGCGAACATGAAATATATGAAATTTGAATAGCATTACTGCTGTAGAAAATAGAAATCGTAGCGCATAAATTGGCCAATTCATGTGTAACTGGTAGCCACGTTAAGGCATTTCTCATTATATCAGGACCCTACCAATGTGAACTCCTCTCTAAGAGACATAAATCTGCTTGTGTAAGGGAAAGCAAGATCCTGCTGCAATTAAAAAAGCCTGTGGCTTAGAGGCGGAGTGCTCAGTCAAAGCCTATACATATAAACAGAAAAAACTGACCTGCACATCCAAAACTAGAAATAGGTGTGTACAGGTGCTTACTAGGAGCAGCTACCTCCATACAACTAACAAAGTAGCACTCTGTAACCCTAAGTATGCAAACATGAAATATATGAAATTTGAATAGCATTACTGCTGTAAAAAATAGAAATCTTAGCGCATAAATTGGCCAATTCATGCGACCCTGGTAGCCATGATAAGGCGTTTCTCATCATACCAGGAACCTGCCAATGTGAACTTCAGTCAAAGAGAAAAAAGTCTGTATGTGTATGGGAAAGCAAGATCCTTGCCTTATCGTGGCTACCAGGTACACATGAATTGGTCAATTTATGCGCTAAGATTTCTCATTTATTTCTATTTTCTTCAGCAGTAATGCTATTCAAATTTCATATATTTCATGTTCGCATACTTAGTGTTGCAGAGTTCTACTTTGTTAAAGAGAGCATTTTACTAAATAAAGTACAGACAGGGCCATATGGGCACTGTCATACTGATTAAGATGAAACCTCAGGTGAAGAAATACATTTTGTAGATTTTCTTTAATCCTTGTTTGAAGATTCCTTGTATTCATATCTTCGTGCATCGGGGCTGGACAGTGGGTAGGGTCTTCAGCTTTGTGCCGTCCTCTCCGCTGTGTCTGGATGTCCCTCCTCTTTATTTAAAATTCTAGCTGCTGGTGGCGCTTGAGCTGATTGGGCTCTTGGAAGTGTTCAGGAAAATGGTGCTGGCGGCTGCACATGGGTAGATTGCTCAATGCCACCGGCGTCATTTTACAGAAACCCACCAATTCCATCAATCTACAAAATGTATTTCTTCACCTGAGGTATCATTTTAATAAGTATGACAGCGCCAATATGGCCCTTTGTGTACTTTAGTAAAATGTTGCTGACAGGTTCTCTTTAAGTAAAATAGGTTACTTGCATTTTTTGAAATATGTGCAGCGTATAAAAACTCATGAAAAACTCATTGTGGGAACATAGCCTAAGATTTTAGTAACTTCAAAAAGATAAGTAGTGAGATAATGGAAATCTCTGGTCTGTGTGTGGAGTGGACACACTGCTAAGGAGGTACTTTCTTTTGGAAACTGTACCCCAAAGTGCTGTTTCAAAAATTGTTCATAGTATTAGATGAGATAGATACAGTTGAGCAAAATGATTCACTGGACCAATGCCCTATGCTATTCCTTCTATCTGCTGCTATCACCAATGCCTCTTCTGGTTAGTTGTCCCTCAAGAACGGGATTTCACTATGGCGCCAGAAATGTCGCAGGTAGGAGTTGATTTGCAGGGCTCTAGTCCCGCGATTATGGACCACCAACATGGCCACTGACCCGGGGTCCTTTGAATCTTTTTGATCCGCTCAAAGGGCTCAATCAGACGAGTGTATACATTGTTTCTGTGCTGTTTGATTTTTGATCTTATAGTACATGGACAGCACCATGTTATTCAATATGGTTGTTTAGATGAACAATTTTTCTCTCGGTCCAACTGTCCGTGGGAAAAAAAATATCGCTGCATGTGCAACTTTCTTCCGAGTCTCAGGTGAGACTCACCCATTCAAGTCTATGGGTGCGTAAAAAAAAAAAGCAGATCCCACACAGATCATCTGAGTGTAGAGATGAGTGAACCCGAACTGTTCGGGGTTGGTACTGGACACCTAGTATCTGATGCTGAACTCCGAACACTGACTTCTCCCGGAAGTCCATTTTAGTGTTATTAGTTTGGATGCAGAGAGAAAGAGAGCCTCATTGGGGTTACTCTGAAAACAGCCTCTGTGGGGGTGCTCTGCCTTCTTTGGCAGCCCCCTAGCCCTTACTATGATCATTTTATATCCCTTTTACCACACCAAAGTTCAGGTCCCCATTGACTTCTATGGGGTTCGGGTTGAAGTTCGGGTAGAGTTCTGGTACTCGACCCGAACCTTGGACTAACGTTTGGACGAATCCGAATATCCAGGGGTCCACTCATCCCTATCCGAGTGGTATCTAAATTTTATGGATCCATTTCTATTATAAACCCAGGAAACTGTATTTCATCATGTACATATTTTTAATGTAGCTGTATAAAAATGGATCTCACATGGATGTGAAAAACGGACACACGGTCATCACACATCAAAATTGGATGGAAAATGTCTGAGTTTTCTCCATGAAACTCAGACGATTTTTGTACGCTCGTCTGCAGCCGCCTAAAACATAGGAATGGCATAGATAGACAAGACAGTTAGAAATGAAAGTGACAGATAGATAGATCAGGAGTTAAAGCAGAACATGCATATGATCCACTCAAGTGTACGTCTACAATCACCAAACCACTGGCTCCAATATGTAGAATCCTAAAAATAGACAGCACCCCAGACAATATTTCCAAAAATAGTAGACTTTATTAGCCGTAGAAAAATGAGCCTGAGACTTGAGAGAGGCTAATTTTTTATTTTAGCCCTTACGTCACCACTAGAGATGAGCAAACCTGAACATACAAGTTTGGGGTTCGGCGTTCCTCGGGAAGTCCGCTGCAATGTTCGCAGTTCCTCGGGAAGCCTGCTGCAATGTTCGGCGTTCCTCGGGAAGCCCGCTGCAATGTTTAGCAGTTCCTCGGGAAGGCCGCTGCAATGTTTAGCAGTTCCTCGGGAAGCCCGCTGCAATGTTTAGCAGTTCCTCAGGAAGTCCGCTGCAATGTTCGCAGTTCCTCGGGAAGCCTGCTGCAATGTTCGGCGTTCCTCGGGAAGCCCGCTGCAATGTTTAGCAGTTCCTCGGGAAGTCCGCTGCAATGTTTAGCAGTTCCTCGGGAAGTCCGCTGCAATGTTTAGCAGTTCCTCAGGAAGTCCGCTGCAATGTTCGCAGTTCCTCGGGAAGCCCGCTGCAATGTTTAGCAGTTCCTCGGGAAGCCCACTGCAATGTTTAGCAGTTCCTTGGGAAGCCCGCTGCAATGTTTAGCAGTTCCTCGGGAAGTCCGCTGCAATGTTTAGCAGTTCCTCGGGAAGCTCTCTGCAATGTTTAGCAGTTCCTCGGGAAGTCCGCTGCAATGTTTAGCAGTTCCTCGGGAAGCTCTCTGCAATGTTTAGCAGTTCCTCGGGAAGTCCGCTGCAATGTTTAGCAGTTCCTCGGGAAGCCCGCTACAATGTTTAGCAGTTCCTCAGGAAGTCCGCTGCAATGTTCGCAGTTCCTCGGGAAGCCTGCTGCAATGTTCGGCGTTCCTCGGGAAGCCCGCTGCAATGTTTAGCAGTTCCTCGGGAAGTCCGCTGCAATGTTTAGCAGTTCCTCGGGAAGTCCGCTGCAATGTTTAGCAGTTCCTCAGGAAGTCCGCTGCAATGTTCGCAGTTCCTCGGGAAGCCCGCTGCAATGTTTAGCAGTTCCTCGGGAAGCCCGCTGCAATGTTTAGCAGTTCCTTGGGAAGCCCGCTGCAATGTTTAGCAGTTCCTCGGGAAGTCCGCTGCAATGTTTAGCAGTTCCTCGGGAAGCTCTCTGCAATGTTTAGCAGTTCCTCGGGAAGTCCGCTGCAATGTTTAGCAGTTCCTCGGGAAGCTCGCTGCAATGTTTAGCAGTTCCTCGGGAAGTCCTCTGCAAAGAGAGAGAATTTTTTTCTAGCTCCAGAGTTTGGGTCTCCCTTGTTTCCAATGGGGTTCGGGTACAGTTGTAGTACCCGAACCAAACTTTAGATGAAAGTTTGGGTCAGGTACCAGAACCCGAACATCCACGGATCTGCTCATCCCTAGTCGCCACATATAGGCTAGTGAAGTCCTTTGGAAATATTTTCTGGAGGTCTTTCTAGTCTTTTGGAGTCTATATAGGCAGACAGACAGACAGGCATAGTGATGGGCACAGAAGATGTAATATCTCTGCATTTCGCTGGCTGGGGATGACAGACGAGCTGTAGTACGGTGATGGCGCAGGGTGTATAATGGCAGAGTTTAGTACTTGTACTGTACTTCTGCTTTATTATCACAGACTTCTTTTATGTCACACACTCCCAATAATGTGACCTTAACCTGAACGATAAAATCTTAACCATATTTTATGACTTCTGCAGTGGGAGACTCAGAGATTAGCACAGGGTGAGACGTCATGGCTGCCTCACTGCTGCTTAAATGAGAGGAAAGATTTTATCAGTTGACTGTATTAGTATATAATGCCTCACAAGTGGCCTAATTACAGCAAAGCTGGCACACTGGCAGTTATGCAGGAAGAGACACCAACCCTCCGAAGGGTATATAAATAGAAAGTTCAGAGGTCTCTGTGTGGCTGCCGGAGAGCAGAGGCAGCCATCTGCAGGCCAGGTTTCTCTGCTGTATGTGTGGAAAAACATAGTACATGCCACAGCAACATATTTCCTCCTCCTAGAGGGGATGATCCTGCGCTCCAGACAAAGGTGGACTGTTCCCCTCCAGCCGGTGCCACATACCATGTGTTTCTATAGAATAACCCACAGTCACTTTTACTAAAATCCCTGGAATAGCAGATCCCTGGAATGGCTGGGTAACCAAAATGTATTTTTATCACTAAAGGGGCAGTGTTCTACCAAATGAGTAAAATTAAATAAAAGGATGTATAGTACAAGGCAGACGTCAGTATTAATATTCTGGACTATTGGATGTCTATGCTCACAATTCTACAATGGAGGCTTGTGCCGTCCTGGAGGCATGGTGCGTCTCCGACCTCATGGTATTACATATCCATAAGAAATATTATTGAACAGGAAAGAATCGATGTTACTTTTTTTGAGATTTTAAAACGACCTCCTGTCTGAGAAAAAATAATTGAAAGGCATATATGCAGTTATAATAAAAAACAGTGCCATACTCACCGGCTAGTGCCCGTCAGATCTAGTGCCCCTCAGATCCAGCTCAGGAGGTCTGTGCCAATTTCAGAATTTCAGACTCTGTTCTATTCCAGTGATTGGCTGCAGCGGTTAGGTGTCTAAAAGAGGTATCAGGTATTTCTAATTCTGCTGCATCGGTCCTCTGACGTCTGAATGGAGCAGGCATCGCTTTCAGAGCTGGATCCGCGAAGAACTAGAAGGGGAGTAAGCCACCATTTTTATTTTAAGCACATCCGTGCCTTAAACAAAAAGTTCCTATATCAGATGTGCATGTAATTCATAGAAATTACTCTTATTATTAAAGGGGAACATATTTTCTTTCTCAATAATTAAATGCATGTTTTTTTGGCTAAAAAATTTTTTTTGCAATTGGGTTTCATTAAAAAAAAATTTCACTGCCTTCTATTGCCTAGTTGTTGCATTGTCTACGGCAGGCAGCAGAATGAGTTAACTGAGAATCTGTCAGTCAACCCATTCTGACAGAGAGTTTGTGACTAGAGATGAGCGAACCTGAACTTAAAAGTTCGGAGTTCATACCGAACAGTAAGTGTCTGGTGCTAAACGCCGAACATTGACTTTCCCCGGAAGTCCTTTGCAATGTTCAGAGTTCCGGGGGGAAGTCTGTTTGAGAGAGAGAGAGTTTTTTTCTCTTACCCAGATGCAAAGTTTGGGTCCCCGTGTTTTTCAATGGGATTTGGGTTCTGGTTCAAGTTCGGGGACAATTCTGGTACCCAAACCAAACTTTGCAATAAAGTTTAGGTCGGGTACCAGAACCCGAACTTCAACGGGTCCGCTCATCCCTATTTGTGACTCTTTTATCTATCATTTTCTGAGCTCCGTTCTATTGATTTATGCAAACAGACCCCATCAAAGTTTTGTGGTTATAAATCCACTAAGAGAAGCTCCAAAAAGACTGAAAAAAGAGTTACAAATCAGAACAAGCTTACTGAAGGATTTTCAGTCAACTCCTTCTACAGCCAGCAATGTGTAAATCTAGAAAAACAAACTGAAAAAGCAAAACAGAAAAAATGTCTCCAGAGGTGTCCTTTTCCTTAAACTGTGCCAAACTCACTATTCTCGCTGCTTTTTGTGTCTGTTAGGTTTTCACAGTAGTTAAGCCCATGGTGTATACTCACAACCTCACTTTATAAACCCGTTATTTTTTTTACAAATATATGCATTACTGGAAAAGCCATAAAAAATAATAATAAATGAGCAATTCGTGTGTTTAATGACATCTCGGTGTATATTCCCAAAACTTGGTCCATAAGAACATTCTAGAAAATGAGACGGGTACAGGAAAGAAGATGAAACAGATTTTTGTATACGCTCATGTGAACCTGGCCTTAGGGTATGTTCACACTGTGTCTTTTTCCGTCATTTTTTGATCAGGTCCAATAAAATGATGGACTAAACGATCAAAACAACGCTCTTCTTAATTTGCATGGAAAACGACTTTCTGTTCATATGTTCAAGATTAAGAACGTCTTTTTATCTCTTCAGGCTGTCAAAGATGCCAAGTGGTTAAAAGAAGTAACATGTCCATTATTCCGGTGTTTTCTGCTAGGAAGACGCTCATTACTTTACAATAGAAGTCAATGTGAAGGCTACAAAGACACCCGGAAGACCCCAAGCGTCTTTTTGAGCGTTTTGTTAGCATTTAGCATTTTTTTCATTATTTATTGAATTTAGGAATATTGGCCAGTAAAAATATGCCCAAAAAATATATATTAAAATAAACAAGAAAAATAGGCTGGCAAAAAGAACAAAGAAAAAACACTTAGAAAATTGCTGAAAAATACGCTTCAGTTTTACAAAACTCCAAAGAAAAGACGACTGGAAAAACACTGTGTGAACATACTCTTAGGCTAAGTGCCCACGATGCAGAAATGCTGCGGAGCGTTTCTGCATCTCCCTGGCAGAAAAAACGCATGGAGATTTTACTTGCGTTTTTTTCTGCCAGGTAGAAGCGTTTGTGAAGCGTTCTTCACATGCGATTTCGCATGCGGGCTGTCAACCACTTTCCAAGCGATTTTAGCATCACTTGGAAAGTGCTTGTCAACTTGGTCACACTATATAAATCCATGCAACCGGCATGGATTTATGTTGTGTGACCAAGTTACGATGCTGCAAATGCAACATTAATAGTAAAAAAAAAATAGAATAAAAATGTTGAAAAATAAAAAAAAACATTATGCGACCTTCCGATGGCCCCCTGTCTCCTTATCCGATGCGTCCGGTCTCCCCGGTGTCTCGAGGTGCTCTAAAAAGGACTTTCCATTACGTAATTTAGTCATTTGACAGGTCACGCGACCGCCGACGCCAGCGGTCGCGTGACCTGTCACATGACTAAATTACGTGATGGAAGGTCCTTTTACACCACCGCGAGCAGCCGAAGAGCCAGCAGTGCCGCCGGGAGCAGACAGGGGGCCATCAGAAGGTAAGTATATGTTTATTTTTAATTTTAATTCTTTTTTAACTACAGGTCCTATGGTACCCGGTTCTGGAGGAGAGTCTCCTCTTTTCCAGACCCGGGTACCATCCGCGCATTGAATCGCATAACATCCGCATGCATACTTGTATGCATGCGGATGTTATGCAGTTCAATGCAAGTCAATGGCGGCGATTTCGCCGCGATTCCGGAAAATGAATGGCTGTGCTGCGTATTTTTCCGCAATGATAATCTGCAGGGGAAATTTCCGCAGCATTTGCACAGCACCTGCGGATTATCATTGGGAAACATGACAGACAACTTAACATGCGTTTTCACGGCGGAAATGCAGCCACGGAAACGCATTAAATCTGCATTGTGGGCACGCAGCCTTAGGCACAGATATCTATTTTGGCAGAGTTGCTTGAAACTTGCATGAAAATGCCAGAAGTTGCACATTTTTTCCAAGTTTTCTTGTATAAACACTTTGATGAATTGGGACCAATCTATTGTTAGGTAATTTAAACATTAGTTATATTTTCCTGGAAGTCCCCTTAAACTCATCAATGATGGGGAAAAGGGGAAAAATTATAGGAAAAAAATTTGAAATTGATAGTTGAGGGAACTGAGAGGATAGAGAAAGAGGAAATATTCATGGATGAAGGTTCTCAAAAGGTTACAATGGAGTACGAGCAGTGAAAATATTTGAGAGATGTGGCTTATTTAGATGAAGGGCAAATGAATGTTTGGCCCAGGAGAGATAAGGAGCTGTCATTATCAGGTAATTTGATATGGGAGGGCCATCTACATCAGCAGTTACCAGTGAATTAGAAGGAGACATTGAAGATTCTGCCTCGTCAGTGACTTCAAAAGGAAAATATCGAGAAAGCAAAAAAGTTTTGATTTCAGAGAAAATGTATTTGAGGAGAAACGGTAAACCCAAAGAGACTGTAAAAAAATAAAAGAAATTGTTGATTGGTGTGCCCTGATGAGTTTTGAGGTGAATGAAACTGAAATAACAATAGGGTTTTATCCGAGTAACAGTGGGGAGACCAGTGGCAATGGTGCTCACCTGGTATGGTCGTGCAACCACAACCACTAATAGGCTTAGGCTGCTGCAGTCCCACAGATCGATATAAAGAACAAGTGGGAAGAAAGGGTTAATTTTGCACCGCCAGCGGATCAAGGATGAAAGGTAATAGGTCTCCAAAAATGCGATTTATTGGTCCACGCGTTTCGAAGCTCAAAACTTCTTCATCAAGACAAATCACAATGACATTGCAGTTGGTCCTGATGAAGAAGTTTTGAACTTTGAAACGCGTTGACAAATAAACCGCATTTCTGGATACCCATGACCTCTCATCGTTGATCCACTGGTGCACAATTAACCCTTTCTTTCCATTTGTTGTTTATATCGTGATGAGTTTTTGAAGCTGCGTATTTTTGCTGTGTCGAAAGCGCAGCATCTTACAGTTCCAGCAAAGAGGATGGGAGTTATAGAAATCTGCCCACTGGGATTCTTATTTACTCATGGTAAACTGACCTGCGGTGCATGTTTCAAATCCACAACGTGTCAATTTCTCTTGCGGGTAAGCTGAGTTTTACTTGTAGATTTTTCCCATAAACTTGCATTAGACTTGGAAAATCCGCAGGTAAAAAATGCATATTAGTAAAGTAAGTAAACCAGCTCACCTAAACGGCTCATGGCGTGAAGAAGCTGGGAAAACGTGTAGCCACCACGTAGAGAGTCCAGAGAAAAAGGATAAATCCCAGCTTCATAAAATCCAAAAATTTATTTGACAAAAGCCGATTGCATAAATCCATGGTGTGATCTAAGAGCAACGCTTTTCAAGCGCTCTTCTTCGTTCTTTCCCATAGCTGACCTTTCAGAAAGAACGGCAAAGAGCGTTTGAAACGTGTTGTTGTTAGATCACACCATGGATTTTTGCAATCTGCTTTTACATTTTGTCAAATAAATTTTTGGATTTTATGAAGCTGGAATTTGTTTTTTTCTCTAAAAAATACATATACATTTTTAGTGCGGAAGTGTGTGTGACCCACAAATGACTATATCAATAAAGTTTTCTCGAAGCCGAATACCAGGAAGTATCAAAAACAAATCAGCTTTATTTAAAACATGACATACCAACAAGGTAAAAATGCAGTGCAAAAACACAAGTAACCTAATTTGCTTAATAGGTGCAGAAATAGTACAGAAAATCTGCAACTTCAAAAGCTCATCGTAGCCGAATAGCGACCCGATAATGACCCCTGACCTCATATCAGATAAATATGAGTTGGTTGCTATGGCCATGATGGAGGAATAGTAAACTATTCCTCTGCTGCACAGCGACACCTCGGACCCCGGTTGTACAGGGAACCAGAGCACAAATTCTACTAAATGCGCTGTGTCCCCTTCTTTCTCAGGCTATTGCACCCCCATCATTCTTATCTGAACAAAACGTCATAATTTTATGAAATGGGAAGAAGCGTTTAAAACAGATACGTCTATTGTTAATATTGCGTTAATAAAAACACATGAATTCCTATTTGGAACATAAGGCCTTTTGAATGAGGCATCTGCTGGCAACGATTAAGCTTCATTATCCTACAGGAAATCCCCACCAAATATTGATTTTTCATAATTGGTTTAAATTTCGATATTTCTCATATACTTAACCTGCAATCGACAGTAGTCAGTACAATCACTCGGAAAGCCAAGTGAACTGCTTCCAAGAGCACTGAGTGGGAAAAAAAACATTACCATTGCTTCATACACGTACAGTATATATTAAAGCTATAGATATCATAGCTAACTTTTATGTTCTAGTAGACTTGTTACCGAGGTAACAGATATATAGCATATATAGCATATGTAGGACGACATACTGACTGTGGTAGACATTGAGGCCTTTTGTCTGATTCTGTAGGCTTGATAATGAGCTTTCCTGTATTCCGAACGATTTCCTTTTTAACTTTGTCTAGATCAACAATTAACTATACCAACCCTCAGATTACTGCTTAAGCCCACCATAAACATTAGATGGCTGATGGACGAACAAAGCTTGAGCCGATTGCTCAGCTGGCAACCATCTCGACCGTCTCTCCCATATACTGGGTTGTAGTAAAGATGCGCACTCAATAAAGATAGCGGTGCTGGCCGGACTGGAGTTACTTCCAAATACTCAGGCATACAATATACAGCCGTACTCGCAGGAGTTTTGTAAAATGCGTTCGTTTTGTATTTACAAGATGGTTCACAACAACAACCAATGATATTTAGAGTGACTTTCATAAGCGACTCTCTTTAACGTTTCAACCCAAGCCTGGGTCTTTTTCAAAATCGCAAAAATAGGTTGTCATCAAGTGTGGCTGTTATATGTTCCGGGTAATCCGGTATCTCATACAGGGCGCGTAGCTTCAAAGGGATAGAATGTAAGAGCATTGTGTTGGTGGTGGTTGATTTGGTTGTCAGGATAATAGGTTGCCTGGTAGCACCAACGGGGCATTTGTCATCAGGCCTTGAGGGTGGCATATGTAGCGCGCAGCCTGCGCTGTCTGTGGTGGGTCCCACACACCAGGCGACTTATTATATTATATTATATTTTTATATTATATTATTCTCACAGATGGTGTGGCCCGGTCCCATGGGCATCTGTGATCTTGATCTAGCACCTCCTCTCTTCTTACAATCGCCGTCCTCCTTCCCTGCTTCGTGTGGATGACAGCGTCCTCTATCACGCTTCTGCACAGTCGCACTTCTCTCTGTCCTTACGAGAGCAGAGCAAACTACTGCAGTGCGCATGTGCCGGCTTTACCTTCAGGTCATGGGCGCTCCTTGGCCTTTTTCCACATATGCGTACTACAGTACTTTGCTCTGCCCTCTGCAGGGCAGAGTGGAGTGTGGCTGCTCAGGAGTGCGATGGAGGACACCATGGATGATGAAGGACACGTCATCCACACGAAGCAGGGAAGGAGAAAGGCGATCGCATGAAGAGCGGAGGCACCGGATCAAGACCAGACACGCCCATCGGACCGGACCACGCTGTCTGAGGTCTTTTTTGTGCCTTTGCATAGGGGATTGGGGACATATATACAGCATTCTACTATGCTGTAACAGAAAGCTTACAAGTGCTGGCTGTAATTTTTTATGGGGAAAACTTGGCGACCGGTTCCCTTTAATGGCATGCTGATCGGCTTGCATGTAGCTTTTCGGCGGTTTTTCACTTGCCGCTTTCGGCAAATGTAAATGCAGCCATACTGTTACTAAAGAGATGAATTTATGAACTATCAGGCATTACAATGGTTGTGAAAGGAACAAGTAAAATATTCTGCCTTACATAACATGCATTAGATAATTAAACTGTAATTGCTGACTGTACATTTAGCATCTAAGGTCCTGTCTTTTTTTGTAAATGAACCCGTGTCTACAGTAAGTTGCTATGTGATTTCGACTTACACAGAGGTTCTGATCTGCTCAGATTGAGCCTGAACGTAGGTCATTGCATTATTGTAATTAGAGTGAAATTGAGATTGGCTTTAATAATCACAGCGAGGACCGTTCTTACACCTGCAACCTCTATGGTTCAGCTTCTTATAGATAGTGAATGCATTTTCATGGTTTTCGAAAGTGCAGCTGTAAGTCCTGAGGTTTCATTCACAAGCTGCTGTCATTAGGCAATTGACATACCGTTAAAGGGGAATTCCACTTAGATATCTTCTGATGTGTCATGTGGTATATTTCCTGCATTATGCTGATCATTCATTGAGGGGCTTTCTATCAATATTTTATTTCTTTAGCAATACAATAGTTGGGTGAGGGCATGGATTTTCTTTTTGTACATGTTCTCTACTAATACACCCTTTCATTGTACCCCAGTTGTACTGCATATATACATGACTCCTTTTCAGACCTTTTAAAGTGATCTTTTTTTCTGTGTTTCCTAAGTAAATTGTGTGTTCTCAGCTAACATGATTGGTAAGCCACATCATGGTCTGTGGAGGCCTCTGAGCAAAGATTGTCAAGTGCTTCTTCGTTCATTAGCAGCCATTTAAAAAATTCATGCCAACATTCCCAATTTTGCCAGAACAAGAGCGAAAGGGTTGTGGCTTTTGCAAACACCACCTAAAATTGGACATAGGGCATGTTCTATTCCTCAGATAAAACTTAGCAAGATGGCATACAGACAGGGGCCAGAGTACCATTAGTGCAACCTTTGCAGCTATACATGGGTCTAAGGTTAATGGGCCCACCTTCATCTCCAAAGCAGCAATTGGCCTCTGTCACAGACATATATGGATACATTGTGATGAGATATTGGACTGTAGGATACCTATATACAGATCTTGCACAGGGGCCCTCTTCTGTCTGTGTCCGCCCCCGCATACAGATATAAATAAACCCTACTTTTATGATCAAAGATGATATAAAATATGAATTTCTGTGCTCAGTGTACCCCTTCAACAATACAAAAAGTTAATAGATGAAGGGATTGTACAAGTCCATGATTTAAAAAAGAAAACAACTTACAATGGTATATACATATAACAAGGGAAGAAATATTCGCCTTACCAATCCTGACGCTTTCTCGGTTCCTTGTTGGTCTCTGTCCACCGATCTCCATTGAGGATTTGTTAACATGTCATGAGAAGGCAGCTGCCAATCACTGGCCACAGAAGTCATCTCAGTGGTCTTGAAATGTCACTTCAATCATTATTTGGCTGCAATCATCACATGCTGAAGTGCCACATTATATTGGGACCCTAGTAAACAGAGACCTGGAAGGACAGAAGTGGTGGCATCAGTGCATCAGGGAATTTTTTTCCAACAACTTTTTAATAAACTAATTTTATGTTTATTATCTGGTGAACAACTAAGTAGGTGCGAATTTATTTGCACATCCTATTTCATTGGCCATGACAGTAGACTATGACTTTTGAATTAGGAGAGGAAATATCACCTCTTATCTGCGGACGTCCTCGGCTCTTCTGTTGATTAGCCGGATTGCCATGATATCATCATTGTGACGTGACACTCGCGATGTCACGCCAGGCCAACTAATCAAAAGAAGAGCTGCGGATGCCGTCAGATAAGGACTACTCCCTCTCCCACTCCAGCAGCCACAGACCCTGTCGCTACTGATGGATTGGGACTCGCGAATTGATTCACACCAGCTCTATGAATAACTCTTCTCCCTTTAGCACACCAGGTTTTTTTTACCAGTAGCATTATGGGATAATTGCCTTTGTACCATACTAGTGACGCGCCCCTGGGCCTACTTGGTGTAGCGTTGCGCACGCGGGGACTACCCGGAGCCGGGCCTGTTGGGGGTAGTAGTCTCGTGGCGGTGACCCGGTCCGTGCCCAGGGAGTCAAACTGTGTGGCTTAGTATTAGCAGTAGATGTTGGACGACTACGCCACCCGTTGAATGCAGCTATGGAGCTGCCGCTGCAGGGCAGACCGCTGAGGCCGGTGGTACGATTGTGCAGCGTAGATGGTATAACCCCCAACGGGAGGGGTATGGCCTCAGGGCAGCCGACGTGGATGATGGGGGTAGCAGGAACCACTCAGAGACGATGCGGTGTAGTTCAGGGTCTTTACTGGTGATAAAGATAGACCCTCCCGGAGTACTGGCTAGCGATCGGGGCCTGGTCAGTCTTTGAGCAGATGGGATTTCCCCTGGCCAGGCGGAGTTGTAGGCCTCCCCAACTAATTGTACTCTTCTGGCTACCTTGCTAGAGGCGGGTAAAAGTAGCCCACGTCCCTGAGTGTACCGTGTGGTGCTCACCCGTATGGCCGGTGACTCGGGGCCTTCTAGTGGCTTCCGCTCCACGACGGCGGTGCTGGTCCCACGCGTGTGACCGTGCCTTCGGGTTTCTTGGCCAGAGGACCTGAAATCCCCTGCCGGTGGTCGGTTTCTGCTGCTGGGTAAGGAATAGTCCCCACAGCCTCGGACTCCGGGTCCGGTGGTAACTCTTCAATCAGGGCGAGCTCTACAGCTGCCAGCCCGATTCCTTTTAGCACGACTTCCCCAGAGCTCCTGATCTCTCGTTCCTATAGCTGCTTCTCCTCTTCTCTCTCTACTCTTTCTCTCTAACCCTGCCTCAGCCCCAGTTTTATATAGGGGAAGTTCTTCCCCTCCCAGGACTGGGCAGGAGGTGTGGCATGCATAGGATTCCTGACCAAGAGACCTCCCACCTGCTCTCAGACATAATATGGCTATTACTGTGGAAACCAGACCCCTGGGGTGCCACATTCCCCCCTAGTGAAATTTAGTACTCCGGGACTAAACATACTTTTGTAAACATAACAAGGTATAAACAATAACGTTCTGGTAGAAACAACACATAAGGTGGTCACGGCGTGTCCGCAACCGGTTGTAACTTTTGAGGAAAACAAAGGTGTCCATTTCACCAAAACAGGGAGACGTAACCAGGTAGGGGTCTGTCCTGCCCCGAGTCCTTATCAGTCTTTTAGTCCGTCCTGGGTTACGCTCCAACTATATGCACAAAGGATTCCCGGTAAATCCACCAAAGACTCCTACAAATAACTAGAAACACAAAATTATACACAAGCAACAATAAACAGGTAAACATTAATAAAATAGCTTGAACATTTAGATCCTCCACCGTATGGGCAACTGGCCTCTAGTGACCCTAGTGGACCTACGGAGCTGGCTGACTGGTCCTGAGCTACAGGGTATAGGAGCTGTCAAGGGTAAACTGGGCAGCCGTCTACGGACTCTTTGGCTCACTAGGGGTATGGCAGGCTCACTATAAGCAGAGGGTTGATTCTCCTGGTCTGCTTGTGTGGGGTCTTCTGCCTCCTGGACCGGCTGTTCTTCCAGCTCTACCTGTGTCTCCGTAGGCACTTGGGATGCTGGTTGGAGGAACGTGAGGACGGGTACCACAACAGCACCATTGACTTGAGTCCAAGACCGAGGGAAGTCTCCGAGCACAGTACTAACCATATCTTCCCTTTCCTCTACGGGTCGAGGGTCTTCTTGTTCCTCTTCAGGGTTCCGTAGCTGTTCAGGACACTTCTTCAGGTGATCCCGGGATACAATGGCTGTGGTTTCCCCTCCGTCTTTACTGATTGTACAGACCTTTGGGTTGTCGTGGCTTGAGGGCAGTACGGTGTACGGGTCCTTCTCCCACTGGTCGTCCAACTTGTGGAGCCGTCTTTTCCTCTTCAAGACCTGCTCTCCGGGCACCAGGGGAACAGCGGGAGCATACTGGTTGTAAGTTTTCTCTTGTCTTTCCCTAGCTTGACAGAGACTTCGCTCCACGCTTTCCGGTACTGCTGCTGCCTCTCTGTGTCCCAGTCTGCTTCTGGTGAAGTGTCCTCGGGTGTCAGGACTCCCATCTCCAGATCAACAGGAAGCTTACCAGGTCTTGCCCTCATTAGGTAAGCCGGGGTACAGTTGGTGGAACCTACAGGGATGTGGTTGTATAGGTCCACCAGGTCGGGCAGCTTTTCAGGCCACAGACTACGTTCTTCCAGGGGCAATGTTTTCAGAAGATCTATCACCACCTGGTTCATTTTCTCACAAAGTCCATTAGTTTGCGGGTGATAGGGTGTTGTTCTAATCTTCCGGCAGCCATACAGGGTGCAGAACTCCTGGAAGACTTCCGCTTCAAAGGCAGGCCCCTGGTCTGTCAGCACCTGCTCCGGGTATCCGTGCGGACGGCAGAAGTGCTGCTGGAAGGCTCTAGCTGCTGTTTGAGCCGTTAAGTCCTTGACGGGGACGACAACCAAGAACCGGGAGTAGTGATCCACGATGGTTAACGCGTAGACGTAGCCACTTCTGCTTGGGGTCAGTTTTACATGATCCAAGGCTACCAGTTCCAACGGCTGTCTGGTGATGATGGACTGCAGGGGAGTCTTCTGGCTGGCACGGTCCCTCCTTCTTAGGTTGCATGGGCCACAGTCTCTGCACCACCTCTCGATGGTTCCTCTCATGCCTACCCAATGGAACCGCCCGCGCAGCAGGAACTCCAGCTTCTTCCATCCGAAGTGCCCAGCTCCGTCGTGGTATGCCTCCATCACCATAGCTGCGTCTCTTCTTGGCACCACTACTTGCCAGATTAGTTCATGCGTCCGGGAGTTAACCATTCTGCGGCACAACTTCCCCTTGTAAAGGAACAGTCGACTCTTCTCAGCCCACAGTTGCTTGGCTTCCTCCGGAGCGTCTGGGTCAAGGCGTGCATCTGGCCGAGTCAGCATCTCCTTTACCAGTCGGACGGCAGGGTCACTGTCTTGCGTCTCCGCCCAGTTGTAATGAGGTAATGGGTTGAACGTAGCGGATTGCTTACTCCTTACACGGTGGGAATACTGGATAGTCCCATGACGGTGGAACGCGGGGAGTTCAACTTCTTCCAGTTCCTCTGAATCTTCCCCTACGTCCGGTAGGTTCGGCATCCTGGACAGGGCGTCCGCGTTGGTATTGGAGCGTCCTGTCCGGTATTTGATTGTAAACTCATAGTTGGACAAGCGGGCCATCCATCTCTGCTCTAGGGCACCGAGTCTTGCAGTGTCCAGGTGTGTCAACGGGTTGTTATCCGTGTACACGGTGAACCGGGAAGCAGCGAGGTAGTGCTTAAAACGTTCGGTGACTGCCCACACCACTGCCAGGAACTCTAGTTTAAATGAGCTGTAATTCTCAGGGTTCCTTTCGGTGGGTCGCAGTTTTCGGCTGGCGTAAGCAATTACCCGTTCCTTCCCCTGCTGGATCTGGGACAGTACGGCTCCTAGCCCGATGTTACTGGCGTCGGTGTAGAGGATAAAGGGCTGGCTATAATCAGGGTACGCCAGGATTTCATCCCCCGTGAGGGCCATCTTCAGCTGGCGGAAGGACTCTTCTTCCAGCTTCTCCCATCTGAAGGGTGGCTTCTGGTTCTTGGCCTTCCTGGACTGGCCTATCAGGAGGTCCTGCATAGGAGCTGCCTTTTTGGTGAAACCGGGAATGAACCTTCGGTAGTAGCCTACCAACCCGAGGAACTGCCTCACTTCCTTTACGCTGGAGGGGCTTGGCCATTCCTTAATTGCGGTGATCTTATCAGGGTCGGGAGCCACTCCGTCAGCACTCACCACGTGTCCCAGGTACTGCACCTTTGGCTTCAGGAGGTGACACTTGGAGGGTTTCACCTTTAGGCCGTAACTTGCCAGAGCTTCGAACACTTCCGCCAGGTGTTTCAGGTGGTCCTCGTAGGTCTTGGAATAGACGATGACATCGTCCAGGTATAACAGGACCGTCTCAAAGTTTCGGTGTCCCAGACAGCATTCCATCAATCGCTGGAAGGTTCCTGGTGCGTTGCAGAGTCCGAACGGCATGCAGGTAAACTCGCTAAGTCCCATCGGGGTGGTGAATGCGGTCTTCTCCCGGTCCGCCTCTGCTACAGGAACCTGCCAGTACCCGCTAGTGAGATCCAAGGTGGAGAAGAAGTTAGCAGATTTTAAAGAAGCCAAAGTCTCCTCTATTCTTGGTAAGGGGTACGCATCTTTGTGTGTGATACGGTTAATTTTCCGGTAATCTACACACATTCTCATGGTGTTGTCTTTCTTTTTGACCAAGACTAGTGGAGCTGCCCAGGGGCTACAGCTATCCCTGATTACCCCAGCCTCCTTCATGTCTCTAAGCATCCCCTTGGCGTGTTGGTAGTTTGCAGGGGGTACGGGTCGATACCTCTCTTTTATGGGAGGATGGTCTCCCGTGGGGATGTGGTGTTCTACCCCCTTGACTCGCCCGAAGTCTAACGGGTGTTTACTAAACACTCTCTCGTACTCTCGAACCACCCGGTAGACTCCCTGTTTCTGGTGGGAGGGAGTGGAGTCAGTACCCAAATGTAGTTGCTGACACCAATCCTCCATTATTTTCGTAGAGCCGTTACCTTCCTCCGGGTGAGATGGAGGCAAGGGATCCACAGACTGTATAGAATTTTGGTTGATAGTATATAATTTGGCTAGCGTAGCATACCGGGGCAGGTATACTTCCCTTTTCCCGATATTTATTATACGAACGGGCACCCTCCCATGGCGTACATCAACTACCCCCCGTGCTGTCAAAATGGTGGGCCTACTGTCTGAGTAGACTGGTTCTACCATGGCCTGGTAATCTCTACCTCTCAGACCAATAGCTGCCCGGCACCAAATCATCATTTCACTTTTCGGGGGCATGGCAATAGGGAAAGGGTCACACATTCTTACGCTACCAATCTCACCACCGGAGAGTTCCACCTGTTGCCGTCGCATCAGTGCCCGGATCTCTTTCTGGAGCACTCGCTGCTGGCCGGAGCTGGCGTTCTTGGCAACCTGCTGTAAAATGAAAATCACCTCTGCAAGACAATTTTCAATCACATTAGTTCCTAGAGTTATCTTTGGGTGACTCTCGCGCTTGTCAATGTCTACAATGATCAGTCCCTGTGCTGCCAGTTCGACTCTACCGATTTTAATGGTCATTTCTTTAAATCCGATCTGTGGCACGGGCTGACCATTACTGGCGATGATGCTCAAGTCGTCGTCTGGATAGCGGGTTATATCCGAGTCATTCCAGTACTGCTTGAAGAGCACGTACGGGATGGTGGTGACCTGTGACCCGGTGTCCAGTAGGGCACTCATAGGGATGCCATCCAGTACCACAGGCAAGACTGGACGTCCTCCCACATATTTGTCGCGCCAGTTCGATGGGCCTGGTGATCTTTTTCCTGGGGGTTGGCCCTCTACCCCAGGTTGTGCCAGTTTAAAGGACAGTACCTTGCCATATGTCCGGGTTGATTGCAGCGGCGGCAGATAGGTTGTCCGTCCTCGTTGTACCGGTCGCTGGGTCTTCCTCTGGCCGGTGGGGTCCTCCTTGGTCGACGCCACGGGATGTCCTCCGGTCCGGATGCCAGCTGGATCTTCCCTGGAGTGGAAACCTGTAAAGACTGCACAGTTCGGGTTAGCGCAGCAACGCTTTTAGCTAGCTCTTGGACCTGATGGTGCAGGTCCGGAGCCGGGTCATTGTTCAAAGCCTGCGCATCAGCCCCCACAGGCCCTGCCGACAAGGGCTCCGCCTCCTGGTGGTAAGTGATAGCTGGGCGCCTGTGGGTCACAACGCCACCCGGTGTCGGTTCTCGGAGCACCCGGATGGCTCTGTCCTTGAACTGTGCAAAGTCCAGATGAGGATCCTGTAAGGCTATGGCCCGCAACTGGGTTCGGTGGACATTGCAATATAGTCCCTCTATAAATTGCTCGGTCAACAGCCTGTCCTCGTTTCCCACGCTGTCAGGGTCGGTCTGCTTAATGGCTCTCAGGGCCTCTTGTAGGTTTAGTGCATAGTCCCTTATTCTCTCATGTGCTCGCTGCTTGCACCCATAGAATCTAAGCTTAATCTCGGCTGAGGTGCGGGTATCAAAGGTGTCCCTCAGCCGGGTTAGTATCCCTGCGACAGTCCTCCTCCCAGGTGGCCAGGACTTTACCTCCCTTTGGGCTGCCCCGGTTAGTTGGGCCACCAGGATGCTCACTTTTTGCTCTTCTGTGAGGGGGTACACCTGGAAGAGGCTATCCAGCTTTTCTTTAAAGTCATTCAGGGTATGTGACTCCCCTGAGTACTGGGGTAGCCAGGCTGCTCCCGGGATATAGGGCATGGTGAAAGGCATGACTGCAGCAGCGGTGGCGCTGGCGGGGGTTGAGGCAGTGAAGCTCTCCTCCGTATCCGACATCTTTCTCCCCCCCTAGTGGACCGTGGCCTACCTTGCGATGATCCTCTTCCGTAGGCCGCGGCTCCGCAGTGGATCGTCAGGGTTGAGGACCTTCCGTCGCGCTCCTGTGACGTCGGCGTCTGCTGGGCTCCTTCCAGGACCTTACGCAACGTCCTGACGTGAGGCGGGGCTTCAGTTCTCGCGCGCTTTCAGAGTCCACGCCCCTCTTCTTCCCGCGCGGCATCTTCAAGATGGCGTCCAACGGCGGGAAAACTCCACGGATGGCGGGAAGAAGGCAGAAGATGGCGCCGGATGGCGGGAAAACTTCGCGGATGGCGGGAAGAAGGTAGAAGATGGCGTCGGATGGCGGGAATCTTCACCACTGGTAAGTTTGAACAGTCTTTTTCAGGCACGCAGTACCCGGTGGTTGCGGGCACGAAATCCTGCCGACTACGCCAAAAGATGACGCGCCCCTGGGCCTACTTGGTGTAGCGTTGCGCACGCGGGGACTACCCGGAGCCGGGTCTGTTGGGGGTAGTAGTCTCGTGGCGGTGACCCGGTCCGTGCCCAGGGAGTCAAACTGTGTGGCTTAGTATTAGCAGTAGATGTTGGACGACTACGCCACCCGTTGAATGCAGCTATGGAGCTGCCGCTGCAGGGCAGACCGCTGAGGCCGGTGGTACGATTGTGCAGCGTAGATGGTATAACCCCCAACGGGAGGGGTATGGCCTCAGGGCAGCCGACGTGGATGATGGGGGTAGCAGGAACCACTCAGAGACGATGCGGTGTAGTTCAGGGTCTTTACTGGTGATAAAGATAGACCCTCCCGGAGTACTGGCTAGCGATCGGGGCCTGGTCAGTCTTTGAGCAGATGGGATTTCCCCTGGCCAGGCGGAGTTGTAGGCCTCCCCAACTAATTGTACTCTTCTGGCTACCTTGCTAGAGGCGGGTAAAAGTAGCCCACGTCCCTGAGTGTACCGTGTGGTGCTCACCCGTATGGCCGGTGACTCGGGGCCTTCTAGTGGCTTCCGCTCCACGACGGCGGTGCTGGTCCCACGCGTGTGACCGTGCCTTCGGGTTTCTTGGCCAGAGGACCTGAAATCCCCTGCCGGTCGGTTTCTGCTGCTGGGTAAGGATTAGTCCCCACAGCCTCGGACTCCGGGTCCGGTGGTAACTCTTCAATCAGGGCGAGCTCTACAGCTGCCAGCCCCTGATTCCTTTTAGCACGACTTCCCCAGAGCTCCTGATCTCTCATTCCTATAGCTGCTTCTCCTCTTCTCTCTCTACTCTTTCTCTCTAACCCTGCCTCAGCCCCAGTTTTATATAGGGGAAGTTCTTCCCCTCCCAGGACTGGGCAGGAGGTGTGGCATGCATAGGATTCCTGACCAAGAGACCTCCCACCTGATCTCAGACATAATATGGCTGTTACTGTGGAAACCAGACCCCTGGGGTGCCACACTAGTAGTTGGAATAATTTGCCACCTGTCACACGAAGTCTAATGTGGTAAAACCACCCAATAAGAGATGGGTGACATCTTTAATTTTTATGTATATTTTTATTATTTTAAGTATTTTATTTTGTACTCATTACCGAAAATCTGAAATCTAATATTCCAAGTTTTGTTGTTTTTTTTACGACACCCCTTGACAGAAGAATAAACCATGATGAAATCTTCAGGATACAAAGGCCGAATTAAAAAAAAAAAATCACAAAAGAGTATGGAATCTTGACAGATGTCTGTTGGGTGTTTCACCACCTAATTAATTGAAATAATGTGAAAGTGAGATGGTTCTGTTATTATAACCACCTGCCAAGCATTTGCCTCCAATTCAATTTAGTTAATGATGAAATGAACAATGCATCTTTAGTATTGTATTTACATAAGCCAGGTGCACCCATTGAAAACAGGAAGACCACAACATTTCACTATTGATCATCAACTTCTGGCAATTCTAATCACATTAAATGTGAATTTTTATTTAATGTGAATTTTTTTAGATTATATTTTGTTTATTTTATTTTTTGTCATATTTAAATCCAGGACCCCAATTCTGCAAGGCAACAGACCTAAGTACTGAGCCACCCTGCTTCCCCCAGTATGTTTTTTTTACCAAGTTTGGCATTATGCATAGTGTCCTGTTAGGTTTTTAAGTGGATGTGTTGAGGCTGTGTGCAGATGGTGTGTTTTGAGTCTTTTTTTTTAGAACAGATCTGCTCCCCCTCACCCCCCCCCCAAAAAAATAACCACCATAAATATCACCTAAAAAATGCTAGAAAGACTTATCCTATTACCGTAATTTCAGTGTTAATCCTTTATGCTGATCAGACTTTTAGTTTTTTTTATTGTTTTTTTCCCACTTCAGGTTTTGAAAAATGCTTAGTGTAAAAAAAAAAAAAAAAGTACAAGTCTATTCTTTCAGTTATCTTAATGGAATCAGTTATGAAGTAGGTACTGTCCAATTGAAAGGCTGCAAGAAAAAATGTAAGAAAAAAATTCTTCCAAAACTTTTAAAAACCGCTTCAGAAGAAAAACTCCTCCAAAAACTCCTTAAAGCCCCCTTCACACAATCGTGTGTCCGGTACATGTAACATCTGTTTTCACACATGCCAGAGACACGTACACAAACATGCCCATTATAATCTATGGTGCAGTGCACATTTCCGTGTTTTCCCTTGGACTGTGTGTCTTTTTGACCCACACATAGACATGTATGTTTTTTTTTTCCGGCAGCACTGATCAAACAGACCCATACAAGTTTATGGGTCCGTGTAAATCACGAATGAAATCCATGTGCCGTCCATGTGACACGTACCACAATAGAATGCTGAATAGAAATTACAGATTTTTAAGTGATGAAAAGTGCAAAGATGATCGATATATCTATATATATAATCGTCTTATCCCGTCTGTCTGTCTGTCTGTCCTGGAAATCCCGCGTCGCTCATTGGTCCGGCAGCGGCCAATCAGCGCCGCGGGATTTCTGAAAAAAGATGGCGGCCGTTAGCGGCTCATCTGCGGGACGGAGCTCAGCGGCGATGCAGCCGGGAGATGACCGGCGCGAGGCGCTCATCTCCCGGCCGGTACCAGCAGAAGGACCTCGACCGCCGGACCCATCTGCGGGACGGAGATGCAGCCCGGAGATGAGCGGCGCGAGGCGCTCATCTCTCGGCCGGTAGCAGCGGAAGGACCGCCGGCGTCGCTGACCTCCATGCGGAAGGGAGGACCGGGGAGCGGCGCTGCGGGTCGGGATACTTCTGCTGCGAGCGCCCTCTCATGTCCCGGGTTCTCGCAGCGGAAGTACCCGCACAGGCAGCGCCGCTCCCCGGTCCTCACCAAGACGATTCGATGATTGGTTGCGGTCTTCGGACCCGACCAATCACTGATCTTACCGCAAAAGTTAAACACCACTGTGCTGATTGGTCGCCGACGCCGGGCGCGACCCATCACCGATTTTGGCGCCACATTTAAATAGCGTCCGCGACCAATCAACACAGCGGTGTTTAAATGTGGAGCCAAGATCGGTGATTGGTCACGGACGATATTTAAATTTGGCGCCCAAATCGGTGATTGGTCGCGGGCAGCGTCCGCGACCAATCAGCACAGTAGTGTTTAAATTTTTGCGGCAAGATGAGTGATTGGTCGCGGGCCAAGACCGCGACCAATCACCGATTTGTGCGGCACATTTAAATAGCGGCCGCGACCAATTGGATGTCAGCGCCGCTCCCCGGTCCTCCCTTCACACCCTAGGCGCATGGATGTCAGCGGCGCTGCCTGTGCGGATACTTCCGCTGCGAGAACCCGGGACATGAGCGGGCGCTCGCAGCAGAAGTATCCCGACCCGCAGCGCCGCTCCCCGGTCCTCCCTTGGCACGCTAACCGCTGATGTCCCCACAGTATCCGCATGGTGTTACATAGGTCCAGACATTTGTGTTAAAAATCGCTGATTGGTCGCTGGCACTGCCCGCGACCAATCACCGATTTGGCCGCCACATTTAAACACCGCTGTGCTGATTGGTCATGGACGCTATTTAAATGTTGCGCCCAAATCGGTGATTGGTCGCGGTCTTGGCCCGCGACCAATCACTGATCTTGCCGCAAAAGTTAAACACTGCTGTGCTGATTGGTCGCGGACGCTATTTAAATGTGGCGCCAAAATCGGTGATTGGTCGCGTCCGATATTTAAATTTGGCACCCAAATCGGTGATTGGTCGCGGGCAGCGCCAGCGACCAATCAGCGATTTTTAACACAAATGTCCGGACCTTTGTAACACCATGCGGATACTGTGGGGACATCAGCGGCTAGTGTGTCGAGGGAGGACCGGGGAGCGGCGCTGCGGGTTGGGATACTTCTGCTGCGAGCAGTCGCTCATGTGCCGGCTTATCGCAGCGGAAGTATCCGCACAGGCAGCGGCGCTCCCCGATCCTCACCGATACGATTCCGCTCCCCGGTCCTCACCAATATGATTCGCTGATTGGTCGCGCTCTTCGCCCGCGACCAATCAGTGATCTTGGCGCTAAAGTTAAACACCGCTCTGCTGATTGGTCACGGCCGCTGCCCGCTACCAATCACTGATTTGGGCGCCACATTTAAATAGCGGCCGCGACCAATCACCGACCTTGCCGCCACATTTAAACACTGCTGTGCTGATTGGTCGCGGACGCCAGCCACGACCAATCAGCGAGCTTGGCGCCAAATTTAAACAACGCTCTGCTGATTGGTCGCGGATGACAGCCGACCGCGACCAATCAGCGAGATTGGCGCCTAATTTAAACAGCGCTATGATCTCCCGACGGCAAGTGTGAACGGAGGACCGAGGAGCGGCGCCGCCGGTCGGGATGCTTCTGCTGCGAGCAGCCGCTCATCTCCCAGCTGCTCGCAGCGGAAGTACCCGCACAGGCAGCGCCGCTACCCGGTCCTCACTAATACGACGCTGATTGGTTGCGGCCGCTGGCCCCGACCAATCATCGATATGGGCGGCAAATTTAAACCCCGCTCTGCTAATTGGTCGCGGTGGCCGGCCCCGACCAATAAGCGATTTTGGTGGCAAATTGAAACACCGCTCTGCTGATTGGTCGCGGCTGGCGGTAGCGACCAATCAGCGATTTTATCGCCAACTTTAAACAATGCTCTGCTCATTGGTCGCGGTTACCGGTCACGAATAACCAGCATTATTGGCGACAAATTTAAACACCGCTCTGCTGATTGGTCTCGTCCGTGACCAATCACCATTATTTGCACCAAATTTAAATAGCGCTCTGCTGAATGGTCGCGACCGCCGGCCGCAAACAATCAGCATTATTGGCGCCAAATTTAAACCCCGCTCTGCTGATTAGTTGCGACCGCCGGCTGTGACCAATCTGCGATATAGGTGCCAAATTTTAACACCGCTTTGCTGATTGGTCGCGGTTGCCGGCCTCGACCAATTAGCGATTTTGGCGCCAAATGTAAACACCGCTCTGCTGCTTGCGCCCGGTCGGCCGCATACCTATTCTAGAATACCCGATGCGTTAGAATCGGGCCACCATCTAGTAGATAGATAACTTGATGGTTAGATAACTTGTAGTGCTTTCTATAAATCCACATAACAAAATAAATAATTAAATGATAGTTAAATAATTAAATTAAATAAAAAAATGAAAAAAATATTAAATAATTATATGAAAAAAAAAGAAAAAATTATTAAATAATTAAATGAAAAAAATATTAAATAATTAAATGAAAAAAACTATGTGGGGTCCTCCCTATTTTTTTGAAACCAGCAAAGGTAAAGCAGACAGTTGATATCAGACTGGGAAGGTTCCTGGTTATTGGGCCCTTCCCAGCCTAAAAATACAAGAACGTAGCCGCCCCAGAAGTGGAGTATCACATGAGATGCTCCATATCTGGCGCTTCGCCTTGGATCTTCCCGATTGCCCTGGTGCTTTGGCAATCGGAGTAATGATTTTTGGGATTGATGTCAGCTGTGAATTGTCTAAAAACACAGCTGGGATCAAGCCATGGTGTTAGTAATGGAGAGGTGTCTAACAGACATTCCCTCTACTAACCCAGCTATCAAAAAAAAACAAAAAACACACGCACTCAAAAAAAAGTGGTTTACACTGTGTTCCAAATTATTATGCAAATAATATTTTCTCAGATTTTCCCAAATTACCTATATGAATTGCAGTCATTGTAATTTTCCAGTCAAATAACTATTAGAGTACAATTGAAAGGTTTTTGTACAAACTGCCTATGATAACAGTATATTTTTAAAAAAATAAAACACTCAAACTGCACTCAAAATGCATGTTCCAAATTATTATGCACAGCAGAGTTTTCAACCTTTTCATTTTAACAAAGAACAAAAAATGGTCATTTTTGAAGTTATAAGCATTAGCAGGTTATTACAAACTGAAATCAAACAGTTTTCAACTCAAAACTTTATTCTAGGTGATGTTACATTTGCACATAGGACCCCTTGTTCGAAAGGAGCTTCTGAACTCTCTCGTCATTGTATTTGTTAGATTTTGGATGGTTTCTGCTTCAATTGTTTTGCATGAGGACAGAATACCCTCCCAGAGCTGTTGCTTAGATGTGAACTGCCTCCCGCCATCATAGACACTCCTTTTGATGATGCTCCAGAGGTTCTCAATGGGGTTGAGGTCACCAACCATAAGTTTGTCCCCTTTTATGCCCACAGCAGCCAGAGATGCAGATGTGTTATGTGCAGCATGTAACATCACCTAGAATAAAGTTTTGAGTTGAAAACTCTGCTGTGCATAATAATTTGGAACATGCATTTTGAGTGCAGTTTGAGTTTTTTATTTTTTTAAAAATATACTGTTATCATAGGCAGTTTGTACAAAAACCTTTCAATTGTACTCTAATAGTTATTTGACTGGAAAATTACAATGACTGCAATTCATATAGGGAATTTGGGAAAATCTGAGAAAATATTATTTGCATAATAATTTGGAACACAGTGTAATGAAATAAATACTCCCCCACACTTTCCCTTATTCACCACTTTATTGAAAAGGAAAAAATTCCTGTAGTCCACCGAATCTGACGTAGTTCAGCGAGTCTGACGAACAAAGGCTATGGAGCCTCGTTCTGCCGCTCCACAGACTACAGTTACTTTCAGGTCCCGCTGTGCAGTGCGAGTCCCAGCAACTCTGAACAGTGGTGACGTCAGTAACATTACCGCTCTTCACAGTCACCGGGTCATTCAGAAGGCAGCGCGAGACCCGAAAAGTCTGAAGAGCGGTATAGAAGGAGTGAATGAAGGAGTGGCAGTGCACATGATCGACCACTGCTCCATTCACACAGGGCTTTTCAGAGCCGTGGTTTTCGGAATCAATGGCAGTCCCAGTTGTAGGACCATCAGTGATCTTGAAGTTATCATCTATTTTATGGATAGGGGACAGTTTACAAACTTGAGAATACGCCTTTAACACAGGGCACCTTCTGTATTTCTAAAAGTTGTTTTTATAACAACAACAAAAACTTTAATTTCTAGCTGTAAATTTAATTCCACTCTGAAGTTCACTAACCTTAGTTCTGTGAAATAATCTAATATTTTGTAGAACAATAAAAATGGGAATGATGATGATGGCAGACTCTTGTGATGCACAGTGCTGACATCAGTAGTTTATAATGAACCAAATTCTAATTAATGTAATAAAATTTGTTCCAGCCAACAGAAAATGGCCACCTCTACAACGGGCACTTGACAAGAGCACTTGTAGTGTTTTAATTGATTGCTAAGGGGATTTAGAATCTGTCTAAACAATGTCCAAGGAAAGACAGGAATGCTTTGTCTGAGATTATTTAGGTTCTCACTAGTATAAAGAGATTCTCACCAAAGTAAGAAATCATGAATTGTTAAGACAAGAATGAAGTTAAGTATTAATCCCTTTACTGCCAGAAAGGGCCTGTAACAAATCCAAATCCATAGCCTGGGTATAAACCTGTGTTTGTGTAGCTTATATACAATTTACTGCTCTGAACATATTGATTTCAGTGGGTTAGAAAAAGGAATCCCCCAGCGTTTCTGTAAATGAGCGCCACTCGGGATAACGGTAATGAAGCATATGATTATTACAGGATGAAGTAAAGAAAAATTTTAAAATAATAGAATGTTAAAAATATATTTTTGCAGCACAGATCTCCAACAGTCTACAGTGTTGCATATTAACCCATTTTCACAGACAATATTTTTCTGGTGTGTATTTGAAATGTTCAAACCCCCATTCACACATTCCTGAAGCTTGGTGTACACATCGTCCTGCAGAGGTAGTAGTGGAGTGGATAAAAAACATAACACTGTAAAGAAAAAAACTAATTGTAACTACACCTAGAAATCCTTGTGTGTGTGTGTGTGTGCATGATTGTAATTATTATTATTACTTTATTTGCATGTAATTATTATTTTTGTTATTTTGTTACCCACTGGAGTCAAAGTGCAATACATCAAAAATATATTTATACACCAGATGGGCTAATAAAGTTCTCTTTTTTTTCACTAATTTTTTGGAGTGCTGATTGCTTTTCTTTTAAATTATCTATCTATCTATCTATCTATCTATCTATCTATCTATCTATCTATCTATCTATCTATCGCTCTCTATTTGTATATCCATCCATGTGTGTCTGTAAAGCTCTGCACAATATGATAGTGCTGTATAAGCAAAGCAAAATAAAATAAATATCACATATCTATCCAACTCTATCTATCTTATCTGTTATTTATCTATGTATCGATCTATCATCTTCTCTATCAATTTCATAACTATACATCCATACATATCTTGTCTGTCATCTACTGTGTCTATCTATCATCTATCTATCTATCTATCTATAACACTTAAAAACGAAAGGGTTCTTTAAAAAGAGCTAAAAAACATCTTTATTATGAATCATTGAAATTTATTATATAGAGAAAATATCACAGAGAATCAGCACAAATTGGGGAAACAGATGCAGAAAAGAAAAAGTGGGTACACCTGGGTAATATAATGTATGGCACACTGTATATTCCATATGGGGTCAATTACATAATGTGCATCATGCAGAAAATAAAGACATAATGTCAAACCTCTTATGATGAGGATAGCAAATCAAATGTGAAATCGAAAACAGTAATATATAATACTGAATAGTATGGCAGTAAATCACAACAGCATCTATATGACATAAACCAAAATATAGAAACATCACACATATGGAATCAAAGAATAGAGGTAAAGTTACCTGAAGCGTACAAGACCAGGGACCCACCACACCCGACGCACGTTTCACTACGAAATGCTTTATCCAGGGGTTACATATATGTGGTGTTTCTATATTTTGGTTTATGTCATGTAGGTGTTGCTTGAGAAAGGTTGTATGAACTGAAACGTTGCCATTTGGGCTTAATAAAGTCAACTTTTTTCAAACTTTTTTTGGTATTGGAGTGCTGCCTTCTTTTTATAATATTTATCATTCTATAGATCTATGTTATCTACTCTATCGTTTAACTATGTATTTATCAATTTCATAAGTATACATCATCCATATTTATCTAATAGCTATCATCTATCTCTATCATATCTTCTATCTATCTATCTGCCTGTCTGTCTATATATCTGCCTATCCTTATATCTTTCCATCCTTCCAGATTTCTTATCTGTCATCTGCTGCAACTCTCTTTATATCTATCAATTTCATAACTATTCATCCATCCATAGCTATCATGTATCTCTCTCTATCATATCTATCTATATCTATACTATTCTTTATATTTTGCCCACAATCATGTGTAGTTAGTTGAAAAATCCATAGAACTCCCTTTATTCTTACAAGATAAGCACATGAAAAATCTTAATAAAATTATCTTTGAAAGAAAACATTCAGAATTTGCATAAATAAAATAGAAAAGTTCTTCCAGAAAACCAATGTGTTCTTATCCTAAGACTTGTATCAATATCTGATACAAATCTCCTAGAAATGAGCAATTAGTGTAAGAGTCTTGCCGCGAAGTCGTTTCTGCTTCTTTGTACAGAAGAGTCGCGTTGAATAAATGTTTACTTTGTAAGAGAACACAATTTTTAAAACATTTGTTTTGCGACAATAAATCTGTCTTCAGTTACAGACTGCACAATTTCAAGTAAGTTGGATAAATAATGAGTACTCAAGATACCTATTACTTTTCTGACATTGTGGCAGAGTGCCATTAACAGAACTCGATATTCTCAAACTCCTAAATGTATTTTCAATGCCTGATTTATTTCCCTGCAGAAAAAAATATGATCCTTTAGCACAAGCGTGCAGTCTTCCTCCATGTAACTTCCCAGACAAAAAAGCCAAACCCTTTATTTTTTTCCCCCCAGTTAGGATATTTTATCTGTTCGATGAATGAAAACACAAGGCGGCTTCAAGGGCATCTTTACCTCAATGGAACACAAATGGTTTTATTTTTATTTTTTTATCCAAAGTGCATGTTGCATCGGTGCCTGGTAATCAGATGTTGAAACCGAGTCCCTCTCTATCTCTTTCCCATGACTCTTTGACCCTGTATTAACTGTTAGTAATTTGGTAGTCAGAGTTGGGGGGGGGGGGTGTAAAACAGAAGGCTGTGAAGCTTAAAGGAGTATGCTTAAAAAAAAAAAAACAATGCCGTAAATGTATTTATTTTATTTATGAATACAATATCATAGTTATGATGGCATTTCTGATTGGAACTAACCATGTCATATACTATGTGCTCCTGCCCAACAAAGTATCCGTTATTAAGTGAAAATATTTATTTATTGTATTTATAAAAAAAAAAATATATGAAAATTTGAAATTGTACAAATTGGTTAAATATTACCAGATCACATAGTTTAAAGATTGAATTAAGTGTATATAATTTAATGAGAAAAATATTAGATAATATATATAATTTTTTTTTTACATATTCTGCACAACACTGTTTGTATACTTAAAGGGGTTGTCCAGTCTTGTTGGGAAAGTCTGCAGTCACTGTATGTGATTGCTGACTTCTGAATGCTCACAGCACGCTCACTGTCAGGATTCTCCGATGTCTGCAGCTAGGCTGAGAGGTCATGTTATTGCAAGAATTAATTTTACTCACTTATATAGCGCCATTAATTCCACAGCGCTTTACATACATTATCATCGCTGTCCCCAATAGGGCTCACAATCTAGAGTCCCTAGCCGTATGTCTTTGCCTGGGTTTCCTCCCACACTGCAAACACGGGGAGAACTTACAAACTCCTTGTAGATGTTGTCCTTGGTGGAATTTTAACAGTGCTAACCACAGAGCCGCCTTGCTGCGATTTGCATACTTCCAGCCACATTCCAACTAGACTTGGGGCGGCCTCGCTCACTTCACTAGAGGTCCCTTTATTCTGCAAAATTATCAAGAATGAGCCTTCCTAAGAATGCTTGTTTCCTGATAAACTTGCAGTCTAAGGCTATGTGCACATGGTGTGTTTTTCAGGAGGATTACACCTGGAATCTGCCTAAAAATACGCCACAAAAGAACCTCATAAAATGAACAATAACGTCAAAGCGACATTGCTGTGCACATTATCCGTTGTGTGTCCGTTTGGCAGCTTCAGGGTTCGGAAACCTGGAAGAGTGTTAAAGAAGTGTCATGCTCATTCCAAGTAGAAGCTGCCCGCTCTCTATACTTGAAAGTATAGAGCAAAAGATGCCGGTGGAAGAGCCGCCGAGAGAACGATGGCAGGACAGCCAGTTAAGCCACTTCAGGAAAACGACTACCAGGCATTGTCTTGAAGCAGCTTCACCTGGGAAAACTCGGTGACTGTGGTGGCATCTAAATGATACCATGTGCAGATAGCCTAAACATACTGGTGATCACCCGCCGAATGAGAGAAATGGCAGTTTGACGGGTGAAATAATCTTTTATGCTGCACAAAAGATCGTCTTTCTCGGCAGTGGATAGTCCCGTGTAAACATGATGCCGCCAGGAACAATGGCAGCCTATGCACAATGAATGATCTATCACTTATCGTTCACTGACGAGCGGTCTGCCTGTGTAAACAGGGTATTAAATAACCACCAATTAAAGAAGGAGGATGACAAGCTGCAGCCGGGGGAGAGATGGAGAGGCCCAAAACCTTGCCCATCGGACCAGACCTACCCAATTACCATGCAGCGCGAGAGAATTTAAAAGGTTTTTGGGGGGTCTACAGGGGAAGTCAGGGGGTTATATAAGCATTTATAGAGTGGAGCACAGGCGCTGCATAAGGTGATAATTTTAGTTCATATAGGACAAAACTGGTGACAGGTTCCCTTTAATGCCAGATAGTTTAGTTGATTGAATTAAAGGGTCCATCGCTATGCCAGACCTGAGCTTTACATGGCCGATCACGGCTTAGGAGCACTAGTATATCCAGTGGCTAGATGGCCAGGAGTTCTCCTTTTTCCATTTTTAACAGTTGTGTGTACATTTAAAGTAATGTTTGTTTCCGAGAATGTAGATTGCGACTGATATGAGTGACATTATAACTCCCGTAAAGGGTGATACATTGTTTTCTTCGAGTACTGGATGGCAAATTGGTTTAATTATGGAGCAATATATCCCCACTATTCCAATTAAAGGGTCTCGGAGAGCTGGGTGATCACCCCTTAAATAGCTGTAATGTTCATATGTCTACACATTATGAGGAAGGGATGACAGCATTATTATGTTCTTGGTCTGACATTTGCACCTCGTATAATAGACTTTTTTTTCATATCACATAAACATTGTGTTACTATACTATAATATCCTCATTAATCAGCGGCAGTAAACCATCCGGGTCCCCCGTAGCTGATATAATCCTCATGGTTACAAATGCTCAGGTTACATCCTTCAGTTGTATAATTATTATTTAATGAATCTGATCTGTCAGGATTTAATCTACGCCGCTGAACAGATTAACAGGAGAACCGTCAGATTTTGGCTACTGGTGACCCGCTTTGTGGAGAGGCTGTCACTTGTACGTGGTTTATTCCCATTTAATTAAGAGACTTTGGATCTGTGAAGGAAATGAAGCTTTGTTTGGCCCAGACCTATTTATTTATTCTAAAGGGAGCTGCTGCATAAGGATAGTCGCTAATTGGCAAACACTGACATCAAGCCTTTTTTACCGTGAAGACAATTTATCAAAGTGATCACCTATCTGCTGTGCTATGCATAAGGATATCCTCATACACAGAATGAGTCTGCTCCTTTGGGGAAGACGCCTATCATGGATTCTAATTACTTACAGTACTTCATCCAGTTCTCAATACATATTAATTGCCTCCTTAGTATATTATAGAACAGTATAGTTACATTTAGTGACCACATTTTAAACATACTACACTAGGGTATGATCATGGATGGGAAGGGGCAAAGATTACTTCTTTATAATGCTTCTCTAAAATGTTATCCTATGCACAACACCATATTCATACTCTGTATCATTCATGGTGTGCATCCCTCCATGGTCAACATCCCTCCATGATTTTCATCCCTCCATGGTCTGCATCCTTCCATGGTCTGCATCATCCATGGTCTGCATCCTTCCATGGTCTGCATCCTTCCATGGTCTGCATCCTTCCATGGTCTGCATCCTTCCTTGGTCTGCATCCTTCCATGGTCTGCATCCTTCCATGGTCTGCATCCTTCCATGGTCTGCATCCTTCCATGGTCTGCATCCTTCCATAGTCTGCATCCTTCCATGGTCCGCATCCTTCCATGGTCCGCATCCTTCCATGGTCTGCATCCTTCCATGGTCCGCATCCTTCCATGGTCTGCATCCTTCCATGGTCTGCATCCTTCCATGGTCTGCATGCTTCCATGGTCTGTATCCTTCCATGGTCTGTATCCTTCCATAGTCTGCATCCTTCCATGGTTTGCATCCTTCCATGGTCTGCATCCTTCCATGGTCTGCATCCTTCCATGGTATACATCCTTCCATGGTCTGCATCCTTCCATGGTCTGCATCTCCCTTTTTTGTCCCTCCTCCTCCCCCCCAGCAGCATCACCTTCTAGAAGCACTTCATTATGGTGCACAAAGGTCCTAAGGGTCTCTAATGTGAGCCAGTAGGATTTAATGCTCCACTCTACATGTTTATGCTCATGACATTGTCTTTTATATGAGGCAATCGGCATTTTTCATACACCGCATATAGCAAAGGTTTGCAGAGAGACTAGTAACTTTTCACAAAATGCTGTTACGTGTGCGTTCATGAGTCATAACACCATGGCCATTATATCACTTGTTTTTGGCATAGTTCACCATTTTTTTCCCATTTTTAATTTTCAGTTCTCTCTGAGCTGGGTGGAAACTAGGTGCCATGATGTCTCTCATACATAGTACAAACAGAGAGATGGATTCCTGCTCTTTACTCAGCAGTATGCAGACAGAAGTAGCCGCATGGAAGACATTATAGAGCAGTATAGAGCTGTTTTTTTCCCACAATGGATAATTAGACAGGTGAAAGGGTAAGGGAAAGGCTGAAAGGGGTTGTCCACTACTCGGATAACCCTTCGTTAGTTACTATAGTCTCCCATGTGAAATAAAAACAGCCTGTACTCACTTTCAGTGCCTGCACTATTCCAGCAATGTCAGCACCAGGTCTCCCATGGTTAGCATGACATTGCTATGTCACATGAGCCCTGCAGCAAATCAGCGGCCGCTAATGGTCTACTTCACTCTCACATGCTTCAAACGAAACTGACATTCGGAAGAAGTGAGAACAGATTCTGCACTCTCATTTTCTCCACAGGTCAATTTAGTCCAAAAGAAGTGAGAGAGAAGCCGCCCATTAGTGACCGCTGATTGGCTGCAGGGCTCATGTTACATAACAATGTCACGTAAGATCCAGTGCCGATATTGCTTGAATGGCGCCAGCATCGGAGGTGAGTACAGGCTGTTTCTATTTTACATGTCGGAATATAGTGTGAGACAGTGAGGGGAACCATATGCGAAGGCCGTTATGTATCCCCCAGAATGTGTTTAGAAGCAAACTGAACTGCTGGAGCGCATTGTAATCACAGGCACAGCTGTGGTAATCATGCAAAACAAAAGTGTGGACTGGGTCAAGTTATTTGACCAAGTCAGTTTAGGAAAACATGTATTGGGCTTTATTTTTTGGAGAGATCTATAGGATGGTGGTGGGACAGATCTATCCCTCCAGTCTGGGTCTTAAAAGTGGCCCATGGCCATGGTTTTCATTTAAACCTGCAGTTAAGGTTTGGGTGTGTCAGTTTTGTGTTTGGATTTCACATGTAGCAAAGCTGAAGGCTCTGTGGAAGTATGCCTGGCTGTGTGAAGCTAACACAGACCAGAGCCATTGACGTGGGCAACCATGATAGCACCCGAGAACCTTAGGGGGTGCAAGTGCCAGCGGCACTGGACTTTATTTTCGTATTCCCAGAAATGAGCAATTTCCTGTGTGCAGGATTTGGACAATTAAAGACGTTTTATTTACCTTGTCTGGGTCACTTTCTCACATTCACTGGCGGGAACGCTGCTGCCGTACAACAGTAATTGAGATGGGGGTAATCTGAGTAGTGGAGAAGAACACAGATTTATCTGATTAGATATATTACCAATATTTTTTTATGATTGATTTATGCAAGATTTTGTTGAAATGACAGTGACCATTAAATGCTTCTTTGCAAGTTAAAACCAAAGGTTTTCCAATACATGTATATTCTGCCTGTGCTAAAAACTCAAATTAAACTGGTGATCTGATCTACACAAACTATCCCCTATTCTCGTGATAGGTAATTGCCTTCCATCTGCACAGATTTGCAGGATATGATGGGATGTCTTGTTCCGCTGACATGTTCTGGCCACAGTTTGTCCATCATCAGGGGTGGACATACCAAATGTGCCATCGGTGAAGCTGCAGAGACCCGTCAGGTACGGGGACCCTCAGCTTACAGGATCCAGTTGGCTATTAGATTGTATATAAGGGACTAAGCTGATGTTCCATCCACATTTATACTGTCCTTGCACAAGAACCCTTTGCTGTCTGTGTCCATCCCTGTCTAGTGTAGATGATGCACTCTGTTAGAAATAATTTGTTTCCAGCATTTGAGACAAATAATCACTTTACAAACTATAACAATATTATTACTGCAAGTTTAAATGGCTTGTACTGGCAACGCAGCCAGTGACCTGGGTGAACTATTGAGCAGACTGTAATACCATTTTTATGCATTTTGCTTTACACTGGAAGGTTCCAAGTTCCTCTTGATTTTTTTCCCTCTATGCCTGTTTTTGATTAATTGAAGCAGTTAACGATTCAGTTTTGCTTTCCACTTTGCATAGGTTTTGATACAGGAAATGACTGAAAGCAGCAGTTACAGCTGCACCAGAACCACCAGGGGAGAGAGAGACATTTGAACTCGGCTATATATTTCCTGCATCTTACAAAGTGTCTAGGCCTCATTGATGTGATTACCTAAAACTGGTTTTATTTGCTAAATCCCACCGGGTCCTGCAATATGCTGTTTCTTACACATGGTATATTTTTAATTTGCCGTTATGATATATTTATTACCTCTTGGACTACAGTCTTGCATGATGCATTATCAAACATAATTGGAATCATACAGGTTCTCTATTTAACACGAACACCCCAATATCATCTAACAGACATCTGGAAAACACATCCCTCCTGGATGAGAATGGTCATAAGGAGAAGAGATTGAAAACTTGGAATAAGGCATTTACAAATAAAAGGGTATTAGATGCAAAACTCAATATTAGTTCATATACAAATGAAAAAGGAGACTGTTCTATAATAGGATGTTAAAGGGAAGCTCTTGAAACTACTTTAAAGGGGTTGGTACGTGGTTAGAAATAGTCAGCTTTTTCATGTAGAAACAGCGCCACTCTTGACCATGGGTTGTGTCTGGTATTGCAAGTCATCCCTGTTCAAGTAGACTGCGTCTGAGTGTTCACCTCCAGTAGGTGTGCATGTTCGAATATGATGTATGACAGCGCACGATCCCTTTGCAGGCACCATTATAGCCTATAGCCCCGTCTGTGCATTCATGTAGAAACAGCGCCACTCTTGTCCATGGGTTATGTTTGGTATTGCAAGTCATCCCTGTTCAAGTAGACTGCGTCTGAGTGTCTGTCTCCAGTAGGTGAACATGCTCAAAAATGATGCAAAGCAGAGCGCACAATCCCTTTGCCGGCATCATTATAGCCTATGGCTCCGTAGGCAAATGTGTCCAATTCCCATTTTGCGGAAGGTGGTGATGGGTGTGGGGGGGTTTGGACTATTTTCTAATTTCATAGGATTCCTTTAAATGAATATATTCAGATCTTAGTCCACAGAAGGTAATAAAATGCCACCTCACTCATCTTTTAAATTGTTTTGAAAGGGGTTGATCGGGAACAACCAATATCCTAACTTAAAGCTCGTGAGACCCAATGCAAAATCTCTAACACTGTCCCCAAAAATCATGGGACTTTAATTGTACCCGTCTTCTCATATGGGCCAAAGGGATCTTTTGGGTCCTCCTAGACTCCAGTTTCTGGATGCAACTGAAACTCCTGTACCTTCTATAATTACACCCCTGGGCATAACCCATATGAAGACAATTGGGCATCATAAAAAAGTTAACCCTGTTGGAACTTCCCTCTATCTGACGGAACAGCGAGTCACTAGAAAGAGCTCCTATGACTAAAGGACTAAGCATTGCATTGTATTATGTGGTGGCCTATTGATTTCAAGAAAGTTATTTAACATTACATTTCCTATTGGAAAAAAGAGTACACGTGGAGTTCTAAAATTCATAGGGATCTTCAGGGAAGTTGTTTAAAGGGGTTGTTCGGAGACAACAAGTTATCATGCATCTACAGAATAGGTGATAACTTACTGATCAGTGGACGTCTGACTGCTGGCACCGGCACTGATCGGCAGAACTCTGAGTTTATACCCAACAGGACAGTTTTATTTTAATTACAAAAGTAAGCGGCTCTTTGGATGCCCAACCACTGCTTCATTCATTCTCTATGGGTCTGCCAGAAAAAGCTGAGCGCAGCGCTCAGCAACCCCTATCAGCGGTGATCGAGCATGTGCACTGCCACTAAATTCTAACCGGGATAAAAGTGCTTCGTTCTGCCGATTGGTGCAGGTCTCAGAATTCAGACCCACACCAGTAAATAAGTTATCACCTGACAACCTGTTTAAGCAAAGCAGGTTGTTTTGAGGGGTAACTAAACCTCTTTAAGTGGCTCTAAAGATGGATCTTCTATCATATATCATAAGGACTCAGCTGCTGTTCTATTTCTGACTAGTTTTGGACGAGTTCAAATCAAGAAGGTATAGAGGCGCTGGTAGGCCGGTCAATATGACCTACTGCAAATTTGAGACAATTACCACATAGTGTCGTAAAACTATATGCGCATAAAAATATATAATTTGCGCTGGTCAGTGGACCGAAAAGAAGGAAGTGGAGTATACGGTAGTTAAAATATTTAGTTTTTATTAAATATTAAATTTTTTTAACATTTTTTTAAAAAAGGGGACAATTTCATAAAAGGGTACAATATAATAGAACAGGGAACCCGGGATCCTGGGGTCTGTCTCAGGTAAGATGTAGATGAGAGTGATGTTCCTGTTTAAGAAGGGGGAAGTAAAATTAGCGATATTTTGCCTGGTATAATAAAATATTTGTGGTGATTTAAAAAGTAATATTTACCTGAGGTAGGTAGGGGTTATAACGAGTCCTGGGCAGGGCCTCACTAGGTCTTAATCGGAGTAGCTGCATGCTATGTCACAGTATAATAGATGGGTATAAACAGTTAAGGATAAAGGCTAATGCACTCTGAATATGAGGCAAATAAGGGAAAGTCACCTGTGAGTGCTAATCAGGGTATGATTTTGATAATGGAGATTCTTGATGCTGGATCCTGCGGAGGACCGGAGATGTCCTAGAGTAGATACGAACTGAAAATAATATAGGGTAGATAGTTTTTTTTAGGTACTTTATCAGTATTTTAGTGTAAAGGTGCAATGGGGAAGCAGGTACCTGAGTGTGTATATAGTTGGTACAGACCGCCTGTTGTGTTACCAACTGGTCTGTAAATATCCAGAGGGGCTAGTGAAGGCCTGTATATCAATCACTGGTTTAACTCTGGGTTTTGGAAGTTAAACCCGACATGCTGGTTGCTTAGGATGAAGAGGAGCTAGGATGCAGTAGAGGGGTACTGGTCTGATTTAGCTGCGGGTAGACCCTTGTATAGGGTTCCACTACCGTTGGTAGAAAGATGAGTCTCCTGTGCCTCAAGATGCCTTATTGTACCGATTCAGCATAAGTTCAGGACCGTTTTCACTGACCTTAGATCCACAGGGATCTGGTGATGCAGAGGTAAGTTCTGAGTGGAGCACAGGATGAATGACACTGGATTTGTCGTCTTCAAATGGCGCCGCTGGTGTGCGGAGATTGCTCGTTATGTCCAGGGGTGATTGCAGGTATTGACTTACTTGTAACGGAGGCGAGTGCAGAGTTCCGGCCGGTGATGTCCGCTGCTCGTGGTCTCCGGCGGTGCGCGTCCAGTCCTCTGCAGGATCCAGCATCAAGAATCCCCACTATCAAAATCATACCCTGATTAGCACTCACAGGTGACTTTCCCTTATTTGCCACCTATTCAGAGTGCATTAGCCTTTATCCTTAACTGTTTATACCCATCTATTACACCGTGACATAGCATCCAGCTACTCCGATTAGGATCCAGTGAGGTCCTGCCCAGAACTCGTTATAACCTCTTCAGAACCCCTACCTACCTCAGGTAAATATTACTTTTTAAATCACCGCAAATATTTTATTATACCAGGCAAAATATCACTAATTTTACTCCCCCCTTCTTTAACAGGAACATCACTCTCATCTACATCTTACCTGAGACAGACCCCAGGATCCCGGGTTCCCTGTTCTATTATATTGTACCCTTTATTGAAATTGTCGCCTTTTTAAAAACATTTAAAAAAAATTAATATTTAATAAAAACTAAATATTTTAACTACCTTATACTCCACTTCCTTCTTTTCGGTCCACTGACCAGCGCAAATTATATATTTTTATGCATATATAGTTTTGGAAGAGGTGGTTGCAACTACTTGCCAGTGACCATAATATGGTTTGTGCCAGAATAATATATTTTGTAGGATGTATAAAATTTATCTCCTTATTTGTTGGATTCCTTGTACGCGATGTTAGATGATTGTTGCAAGACTAAGCAATTTCCTGCTGAATTGTGGCAACAATTATCAAGTCTATTACAGATAATTTTAGCAAGCCTAATATATTGTCTAGCCTGGATAGATTTTTCTGACTTCTAGCTCTTGCTTCCTCATCAGTTAACATTGTTTGTCCTCCCTTGTCCCTTATGAACAAATACATGCTTACTTTACCAATCCCAACATTTTTTTTCTAAAATATATGCATAGGGTGGTCTTTGACCCCCACACTGTGTCTGTAGACGGATGTTTGAAATTTCCAGCATTCCTACATGATATATTAGGGAGACTTATACATTTAAAAGGAATTGTTCCAGGCAAACCAAGTCCATTCACTTTTGTATCTTACATGGGTTGTGATTTATTGCATGGCTGCCATGTAATAAAAACATTTTTCCAGCTGCGGTTAAAGGAAAATATGACTTTTTCCAGGGATAATAGTTGATTGCAGAGCTTTCTGAAGCCTGACCCACAAGGATCAGTTTATCTACTCTAGTGGCTTCATTTATAGAAAGACAACCCCTTTGGGTGAGTAATTCTAATAAGGCCGGATTCACATGTCTGATTTTCTCATGTTCTTTTCCTGTTTTTCACAAGCTATAGTGGGTATGAGTCCTATCAGGCTATTCCGAGATGCTATTTTTTCAAACCAAGAATCTGCAAACTCCTTCTCCCCCGAAAAAAACAGGTCCAATTCTGAGCCTTGGATCAAAATGACTCCTTCAAGTCTATGGATCAATGACATCTCACAGTACACTAAGGGCATCCTAGCTGTATCCTATTGTTGTCCGCTTTCATTGACTGTTTGATAGGAGTATCTAAAAATTTTTTTTAGCACACTAGATAAATTGATGAATAGATATGATCAGATTAATTCAATGCAAATCGAATTTGTGTCGAATTTTAGGAAATTCACTGAAACCTGTAAATTTTAACAATTTGCAATATGATTTGTGCAAATCCCCATAAAATTGCCCAATGCCAGTTTACACAAAGCAGAAGATTGCATTAGCCAGAGAAGAGTCACATGACCACAGGTACAGTCTCCCATAATGCTTTATAGTTATCACATCGCTTGGTATAGCACAGTCAATCAGGAGGGACTTATCATAGTCAGCCAGTGTAAAAGCAGGGAATGCTGAAGCCATTTTGTAGCGAATCTGGAAAGTGAGTAGATGTCACAGCTCACAATTTAGTAATAGAGATAGGGAGAGAAAGCACAAAATACTGAATAAACATTACAGATTGTGTGTGACAAGAAAGCAGTGAAAAACTGCTACCATCCGCTTACCTATAGCTATATATGTTGAGGTCATCTTGACATGACTAAGGCCGTGTTTGCTTGAAAAAGCCTTCTATCCAGTCCTAAGCGACCTCAGAGTGCTACACAGGTTTTTTTCAGGGCAGTTGGAGGGTTTTCAGTACTAGTGATTCTTGGACAATCTAAACCAAATTTTTTGGAAAAATTTTATTGAGGCTGGCGAGCTTGAATCTCAGAAGATTCGATTATCTCTATTGATGAACACTAATCGTAAAAACTGTCATTCTGACCAAACACTGCATAAATGAATATCTGATCCAAAACGATGATACTTGGTTTCCCACGTTGTATGCAAACAAAATCCAACATAAATTAATGTATGAAACCGACTTTATTGAGAATTGACATTTATGCCTTTGTCTATTATATACAGGTGGCAGCTCACTTTGACAAATTGGTAAAGGAACTTGAGTTTATGTCTCTATATGGGTAATAGCATAACATTTTCTATTTCATAGATGCAGGCTATGAAGTGATTACCTGCTTTGTGTCTTATCAGATTAGCTCTCATGTAATACCAATACATTAGTATTGATATTATGTCTGAAACAGTGAACTCCATCATGCATTTCTGATGTCAGCAGAGCTCACGGCACGCATCAGTGATAGAATATAATCCCGGATACATCTGGGAAGTTGGCAGGTTTTAGACTACAGTCATTCTGCTTATTTTTTATTAGCGCTGTAAATAAGATGTGGGATATAAAGCGCAGAAAGTTATAGTAAAGGGGATTGTGCTAAATCTCAGAAGAGTACACTACACTTGCAAACATTACATAGTTGGACATGCATTTGATTAAGAGTTACACATTCATATTAAAACAAGAGCAGGTAATAAAGTCACTCATATAAATATATTTCCTATCTCATAAATCCATAGCACCATTGAAAACACATCATTAAAACTCTTGGATAAAGGCGAGTCAAAAATAGTGTCTGGTGAAGGAGAGAATGTGTGTGCAGCTTATATATAGGTAGAAAGCAGTTACTTTTTGTGCTACTTTTATGTACTCTTTGGTTGCAATGAAAAATTCTGTTTATTCTCATGATCATTGACATTCTATAGAAGCAGAATTTATAGGTTTTATACTTTCAATAAATGAAGGTAATTTCAAAAAGTCAGAAAATCAGCAAAGTCTGAACAGTATGGATCTCAGCGCTAGGAAACTAGATCAGGACATTGAGTTCCTGACCCATAAAAATACAGAAGAATAAAAAAAAAATTGTCAGTTTAGAAAAGAACTAGGCATGACTTAAATTAAGACTAAATATACCGTACTTTCCCACTGTTTTCCAGGCTGCAAGATTTTTTTTTACATTTTACTGAAACCAAAAACTTGCAGAGAATTTGGGGTTATTTTGTTGCTTATCTGCTCTATTTTCCTTGGGGATCAGTAGAGATGGTGAAGCTTAGCCAATAAGGCGTAATGTAACGATCTTTTTGACCTATTGCAGACAAGGCTAACATTGAGAATCCTGCTGGAGTTAGTTGTCTAACAGCCAGAAACAGGATTAAGAGGAGTAGAAGGGGTAATGAACATGCCATCTCTTGAGCTTATTCACCTTGTTATTGGAGGGACCTCTCGGTCCTTGAGATGTTGCACATGTTTGTTACTAAACTTCTCTATTCTTCCCAATTTTGTAGTTTTTAGGTCCTTTTTCACCTAATGCATGTGAAGTGAGGGCGCTATGAGCAGATGTCTTTCTCATTTATATATGGTAAAGGTACATATGGAAAAGAGTTGATCTAAATTAATCCGATCTTGATATCCAACAAAGCAGAGAAGTTAAAGGAGTTGTATGGGATATAAAACTTATCACCAGAGCATAGTGCACTTAATTACATATCTATTAAAGATATTTAATGTACTATTCTGTATTTTATGAAGTCTTATTGCGTTGTGTTAGCTTTGTCACTTCACTTATTCTGACACATTTTTTCTGCAGGCTTTTCGAAGCCCCAATATTATGCTCCCATCTACATTTCCAACAAATCCTGGGCAGTATTGTTATTACCCAGCCCACCCTTTCTGTCCAAGCACTTACTGTACAGAACCCAAAACCTTTGCAGCGCTCTGCATATACATGGTCTTTATTATCTCTATTAGGCTTATGTTCACACGTTGTGTTTTTGCTGCAGTTTTTTTCGGCAGGCAAAACCTGCCCTCTTGGCAGTAAAGAAGCAGCGTTAAAAAAGCAGGATTTGCCGAGTTTTTGGCAGGTTACATTTGTCTCTTGTGCATTCTGATAAAGTTTAGAAAGTTTAGTGCAAAAAAAAAAAAAAAAAAGCATGATTCAACTTCCTCAGCGTTTTTGCACTGCCTATTGCTTTTAATTGGGTGAAAACCGCTGAAAGAAGTGACATGCTGCATTTTGCAAAAACGCAGCAGTGTGCCAAATCGGGCAGGAAAAAAACAAAACAAGATGTACATGAGATTTCTGAAATCTCATAGACTTTGCTGATACTGTAAAACGCAGCTTAAAATTTGCATAAAAAACTGCAAAAAAAAAAACGCAACGTGTGAACATAGCCTTAGCAGTGCATGTAATGAGGGGTCACGATATCACAGACAACTCATGTATGTGTTGTCATCATCGATTACGTGTCCATTGGGGATGGATCACATATTACAGTAAATGTACAACTATTCTTCTTAATAAAGTTATCACATACGCCATAGTACTATTGGCCGAAACACATTATCGGTAGGAATTTTTTAATCGGGATAAATTGCAAAACTCTTTAGCATAATATTCAGTCCAGGAGTCCGCTAATAAAAATTATAAAAGATGTACTTTCTCGCAAAGGAGGAGCAAACCTAAGCTACATTTGAGCAGGTATATGGGGAATAACATTTTCCATAGTTTGCTTTGGAGCCTATTAACATTCTATAGACTTATAGTTACAGTGGCTACAGCTTTCCTATGGCTTTAGCCTGTCATAAAAAGTCGGTAGCCTTTTCATGGGCTGCAAGGTAGTCATTGGAAAAATATTCCTCTGCTTCCAGTAGAGATTAATATGGAATTATGGATAATGCAATTTCCCAATTTATAAGTCTATAAGCCTGGGTACCTCTAAACCAGAGGAGCTCTAAGCCAGTTGAGATTAGCCATGCCTTATAAATAGCGGATTTAAGTAATTATTGTCTATGGGCTGAAAAAATCTTGACAAATCCCTAAAAGAAGCAACCGGTTACATAAAAGAAAAATTATGAAGTGCTTACAGGGACAGACCAAGGAAAGCTAGTGCAGTGTGTTTTGACAGTCTTCAAGGGGTGGGGGACACACAACACCCTTGTGTCATGTACCACCTCCGAGGTTCCAGCATTAGGTATAACAGTGAATTAGATTAGCCAGAAATGTTCCTTTAAAGTAAAGGCTCACCTTCATCTCAGTTTTCTATAAAATGTCAAAGGAGAGATAGAAGTGTCTGCTGTAATGTGCACGTGTGTGTGATGTGTAGATCATAATTTATTGCCATAAAATATAAGTTTGCGTAGTTTACACAATTTAATTTATACTCTTTATAAAATGTACAATTCTTCAATGACAACATATTGAGGCATGCGATTTTACTTCCAAGCCTGATTCAAAAGTCACAAGGGAAAACCATCGTAAAAGCTCTGTATTCGAAGCATTTTCCCTTCCGTCTGGAGCGTGGAGAATTGATGAACCTGTTCCAAAGGGTTTGAAAAGTTTAAGTGAATTTAAAATGTAGATTAGTTACAAAAAATGATGACAGCTTGGCCAGCGTTACCTCAGCTGATTAATTTATAAGCATTCTGGTCAATGATTGTAACCAACAAGTATGCTTGGTGGAAGTCTAATGGGATCCATCTTTCAAGATTATATGAAGAACATCATTTGATTTATTTCATTGTTTTCCAAAACGGCATTTAAGCTTAATCCAAATAGAGCATTAGTCATTCCGAATGAATCGGCACACTAAAACTGTGAGTTTATCGGCCCTTGTTAATTTCATTCTGTAAAGAACTGAATCTTTTTTTTTACTAGCTTCTGCCTGTCATAAAACAATTGTATGAGGAATAAAACACAATCTATTCATTTATATTGTGTAAGTAAAAGCTCCGGAATATATCTGTTTCCTTTGTGCGGGTCATATCAATGTTACTTTCTGCTTGATGTATATTATCTATATATCTGTTAGGTAAAATGTGAAGTAATGTTACTTTCATTAATTCTTATATCATCCTATGTTCACCTGCAGGCAGCAGGCTAGACGTAAGCAAATATGTCTGTCACACACTGGTAACCAGCAGGAGCTGTCGTCTTACATTTACCGTTGAGAGAAATGCAAGCCACTGCCTTATACATCAGAGACACCACGGTTTGCAAAGTCGTGGAGTGCGACAACCCTACAGTGTCGCGCAACCATTATAGTCAGGGCTCATTCAAACGTCAGTTTTTCTTGTACAAGTTCTATACGTGTTTTTCACACATAACACTAATATCTATTGTAGGGTATGGACTAGTCCACATGTCCAATCTTTAACTTCAACCAAGTGGTCCACATGAATATACGGAGACTTGCCCGATATTGATCCGAATGTGCGATAAAACTCGCCAATGCAAGTCTATTGATCCATGAAAAAAGTTGGACAGCACTTGAATGCGATCCATGCGCCGTCCATTTTTCATTGACTGATCAGCGAGAACCCTCCATCAGTTTAATTTTTTTTTTTTATCCAAGAAACTCTGATGTTAGAAACCGACACACTGACTGAGTCTGACACTTTATCAAAAGCACAAATGAAATTCGGACCGTTTGTTATGTACGAGGAAAAATCACTGACTCATGAAGGAACCTTCGTTGAGATACAGGGAAAATATATATTTTTGTACCGTGTTAGCCAGTGGATAGAAAAATATTTAGATTTGAGAGTCCTCAGTGGTTGATACCTTTTTCATGACTAACTGAAAAGATGGTAACAAGTAGCAAGCTTTCGAGACTACTCAGACCTCTTCATCATCAGGCATAGTATAACACAAAATCTGAAGAGTCACATATTTTTACACAATAGGACTATCTCTCCCACAGTAATAGCTCTGCTTTCCGTCACCTGTCTAATCTATTGCATTATTTCTGTGTCCTATTGTGTATAAATATGTGATTCTTCAGATTTTGTGTTATACTGTGCCTGATGAAGAGACCTGAGTAGTCTCGAAAGCTTGCAACTTGTTACCATCTTTTCAGTTAGCCATTAAGAGGTATAAACCACTGAGGACTCTCAAATCTAAATATTTTTCCTTCATTGAGAGAAATTCACTGGCATAACATATTTACTAAAACTGTCTTAAATTTGGACAGTTTAGAATCAGATTAGACCTGTCAAATTTGTCATGGTGGTTCATGCCAAATGAAAAATTTGGTGCAGTTTTAGTCTCTCTAGTCTACCACCTCTTGGTTGGCTTACTTTAGACACATATGATCAGTTTTTCACCAAAATTTTGGCACAATTTAAAGTTTCACATGCCACATTGCCCTTACCCTCTAAGCCATGCCCAATTGTTGAAAGAGGCGCTCCTGTTTATGGGAGTGATGACTGTTGGACAAACGATCGGCTTAAGCATCATTGAGCTGACAACCATCTAATCTGTATGGCCAACCTTACGCTAACCTTTCACAATTTGGAATCCTGCGGCTGCTTATAAATATTGCAACTTCAGGTTCTCTTTAAGTTACGTGTCTGCCTTAAATACTTGGTTGCTATCTACGTGTTTTCTCCAATGTGTTATGTATAGTTGGACTGACGTAGATAGGAGGCGGAAAAGTCACAATTTTAACAGTTGCTCATCGTTACTTACATTACACCAGCAGAGCATTATGAGGTTTTTGGGTCAACTATTTTAGATAAAAAATTATCAGTAAGTTTAGTTTTATTGTAATAAACTGAGTACAAGTACAATTGTGAGATTGAAAATGTTGGTTACGGAAAGAAGAAAACTCACCACTGACTAAGATCCGTAACCGGATGTCTAGAGATACCTCCACCATACAAAACATTTTATGTAATCTTTGTAAATATACTGTAAAAAGTGATCTAACATTTCTGCTCTTTTTATATTAGCAGTTGTATTACATTTTATTTAACTTGGCGGTGGATGTATTTATTAAAAGGGTGAGGTACTCCAGATCTACAATGCTGACTGCATAAGTTAACAATTATGTTTTCTGCTTAAGAGCCTGTCAAGAAATATTTTAGAAGCAGTATGTAGACTTAAAGACAAGTTTAATACAAAACAAGTTGAATTTTTTTTTTCTTGCGAACCTGGAACTTCAAATTCACTGTCAGTGACCTGCAAAGTGTCTGCAGGCTGCAGGTTTTGTTTGCTTACGTGTAATCCCTAGACATGGGGATATAAAGACCTTTGCATGAATTGCTCAGTCTTGAAGGAGAAATGAGTAAAAGCAAACATGGCAGCTTGTAGCAATGGCACGGAAGGTGTAAGTAAATTATGAAACGTCATCACCCTACCCCCAATGTTATAAAAGACAGTAAGTTACAGTTTTAATTGCATTAATTCAAATATCTTAACTATTGAGACTTTAGATCATGTATCACATGATATTACCACCAGACTTTTTAATGATTAAAGCACAAGTATTAAACTGAAAATTAAAGTGGTTGTCCACTACTGGTCACACCTGTTAGGTTCACCTGGTGAGGTGGTTCCTCCAAGGTTCGGTTGGGCACATGGGCCATGGTCGTCAATGCAGCAGACAGGTGAGGCACGCAGGAAACAGGTCGCAGAGATACTGGAGACAGTAGGCAGATAGAATACCGAGAACAGGTAGCAGAGGTCCTGGAGACTGCAGGCGGACAGGAGACTGGGAACAGGTAGCAGAGGTCCTCGAGACTGCAGGCGGACAGGAGACTGGGAACAGGTAGCAGAGGTCCTGGAGACTGCAGGCAGACAGGAGACGGAACAGGTAGCAGAGGTCGTGGAGACTGCAGGCTGACAGGAGACTGGGAGCAGGTAGCAGAGGTCCTGGAGACTGCAGGCGGACAGGAGACTGGGAACAGGTAGCAGCGGTCCTGGAGACTGCAGGCGGACAGGAGACTGGGAACAGGTAGCAGAGGTCCTGGAGACTGCAGGCGGACAGGAGACTGGGAACAGGTAGCAGAGGTCCTGGAGACTGCAGGCGGACAGGAGACTGGGAACAGGTAGCAGAGGTCCTGGAGACTGCAGGCGGACAGGAGACTGGGAACAGGTAGCAGACGTCCTTGAGTCCACATGCGGATGGGAGACTGAGAACAGGTATCAGAGGTCCTGAAGACCGCAAGTTGACAGGAGACTGGAAACAGGTAGCAGACGTCCTCGAGTCTGCAGGCAGAAGGGAGACCGGAAACAGGTAGCAGAGGTTCTGAAGACCGCAGGTGGACAGGAGACCGGGAACAGGTAGCAGAGGTCCTGGAGTCCGTAGGCAGACAGGAGACCGGTAACAGGTAGCAGAGGTCCTGAAGACCAAAGTTGGCAGGAGACTGGGAACAGGTAGCAGAGGTCTTGGAGTGCGCAGGTGGACAGGAGACTGGGACCAGGTAGCAGAGGTCCTGGAGTCCGCAGGTAGACAGGAGACTGGGACCAGGTAGCAGAGGTCCTGGAGTCCGCAGGCTGACAGGTACCGGGAACAGATAGCAGAAGTCTTAGTGGCTGCTGGGAGATAGGACTCAAGAGCAACTAAAAAGTCTTAATACTAAGACCAAGGTGTGTGTCTTGGTGAGCCTTATATAGGCACAGGAAGATGATCACATGGGATCACAAAGGGCCATTTGCAAAGCTCAAAGTGGAAGTTTTATTTAATCAAAAACATGACGTGCCACAAAAAGGATTAAAAAGATTTAAAAGGCACAAAAACAGCTATGATACAACAAAAAACAACCTAGTCTATATAAGACCTAGGTCCACCTATCCTGTGGTTCCCAACCAACAGTCTATTATTATATGTATATGACACTACACAGGAAATGTCAGCAGATTATAACGTAATAAAGTGCACTAGATTTTTATGAAGTGCAGTGTGCAAATATCACTTCATATATATCTGTCTCAGCACATACCCTCCAGAAACTCAGCGTCGACATTCCTGTAACAGCACTGGTGTTGTTGAGTATGTGTTTTTTTTTATTTAATCTCGGGCAATTTAGCATTAAAAAGAGGTTGTCCAATCCCTTTAATCTAAATATGCCATTTGTCAAGCCAGATTATAAATCTGATAGGGTAATTAGATCACAATTTAAGTCAACAAAAATGACAGGTATGCTTTATCAGAATAAGCTGTTTTTGTGTGTACAGAATTTTCACTATTTTGGCCAATGTTAGACTTAATGACTTTGTTCACCACCTTTGACCTCTGCCGGCTCCATATTCCTGAGCTCAGTTCCAAAATGCCCGGAGAGCAGCTGCTAGAATGTTACCTATATACTGCAAAGATAGAGAAGGGGAGATTCTGTTCTCCTGTCTCTGTGTAGCACACACTCAGAAGCAGCAGCAAAGAGGATATTATTCTGCAGTACTGAGCAGTGTAGCTGTGAACTTAGCACTGAAGTAAGATAAAACACTTGCTAGACAGAATAATTTCTATGCATCTTTCTGCCTTTATTTTTCTCGGCAGATTAATTTTCCACCCTCATCCTCCTTCCCTCTCATCTGTCTAAAGATTTCTATGGGAAGCATGTAACCTGATCCCTAAGTGAGCTGAAAGTCCATTTCATACCTCAAGACAGATTTTAGCAATTTTTAATACAAATTGTCTGACAAATGGAGAGACATTTTTGTTAATAAGATGCAATACAAAATTCCTTAAATTTGCTTGTTGTATTGACTTATGTAAAGTTTGATGAAACAACAGTGCCTATTTAAAAGGTTGCACGGGGTATATGACAGTCCAGTTTTTCAGTCACTGCTAAGGTCAATGAGTGTTGTAATAAAATGGAATAAGAGTCGATCAAAACATCATATCTACCCCAAAATAGCATCAGTAAAAACGCCGACTAAGGCTACAGTTATATGAAAAAGTTTGGGCACCCCTATTAATCTTAAGCTATTTCATTTGACAGTTGTTTTGAGGAGCCCATGATGCCACTCTTCAGAGGAGATTCAAACAGGAGAATAACTTGCAAGTGGCCACTTTAAGTAGCTTTTCTCATGATTGCATACACCTGGCTATGAAGTTCAAAGCTCAATGAGGTTACAAAACCAAAAAAAGTGCTTTAGTAAGTCCGTAAAAAGTAGGTAGGAGTATTTAAAACAAGAAAATGATAAGGGTGCCCATACTTATGCACCTGTCAAATTTTGTTTGAATGCAGATTGCACATTTTCTGTTAGTACAATAAACCTCATTTCAAGGCAGAAACATTACTGTGTCCAACAGTTATTACATATATCAAACTGAAATAGCTGTTGCAAAAACACCAATTTTTATAAAACAATAAGCTTAAGATTAATAGGGGTGCCCAAACTTTTTCATATAACTGTATGTGCCCACGATGCAGAAATGCTCCGGATTTTTCCTGAGCGTTTCTGCATCTCCCTGGCAGAAAAAAACGCATGCAGATTGTACATGCGGATTGTACATGCAGATTGTACATGCGTTTTTCCTGCCAGGGACAAGTGGATGTGAAGCGTTCTTCACATGCATTTCCGCATACGGGTTGACAAGCCCTTTCCAAGCTTTTAGCATCACTTGGAAAGTGCTTGACAACTTGGTCACACTATATAAATCCATGCAACTGGCATGGATTTATATAGTGTGACCCGAGAGAATGTAAAAAAAATAAAAAATAAATCTATACTTACCTTCCGATGGCCCCCGCTGTCTTGCTTCACTCGGTGCTGACTGCTGGCAGATCGCGGTAGACTGAAGGACCTGCCAACATCAGCGTCGCGTGAACCGTCACATGACTATGACATCAGCGCAGGTCCTTCAGATTTGCCAGCATGGAAGGACGAGCGCACCGGGGGCCGTCAGAAGGTAAGTATAATATTTATTTTTTATTTTATTCTTTTTTTTTTTTTTTTTTACAGTTTCTATGGTACCCGGGTCCGGAGGAGAGTCTCCTCATTGGAACGCATGGAATGCGCATCTACATATACAGTGATGCGTAATCCATGCGGTCTAATGCAAGTCAATGGCGGCGAAAACGCAGCACTTCCGCAAAATAATTGGTAGTGCTGCGTTTTTTTCCCGCAATGATAATCCGCAGCGGAAATTTCCGCAGCATGTGCACAGCACATGTGGATTATCATTGGGGAACATGGCAGACCTTCTACCATGCGTTTTTCAAGCATTTCTGCTGCGTTTTTGCCGCTGCGGAAACGCTTAAAAAACGCATCGTGGGCACACAGCCTAAGGGTACAGAAAATAAGTCCCTCACACAGCCCCATATCCCAAAAATTGAAAGTGCTACGGGTCTTGGATAATGGCGACACAAGTAACATTTTTTTGTTTTTTTTAATAAATTTCCGAATTTTTTTCCATCACTTAAATAGCAAAAAACTATGCATGTTTGATATCTGTGTAATCGTACTGACCTGGAGATTTGTATTGCCAGGTCAGTTTTACAGTGTAGTGAACATTGTAAATAAAATACTCAAAAAGAAATTGTGAAATTGCAATTTTTTGCAATTTTAATGCATTTGGAATTTTTTTCCAACTTTTCAGTGCATCACATGATAAAATGAATGGTGTCATTCAAAAGTACAACTCGTCCTGCAAAAAAGAAACCTTCATACTTTTATGTGGACAGAAAAATTAAAAGTTATGGCTCTTGGAAGAAGAGGAGGAAAAAACGAGGATGAAAATACAGATATTGGCTGCGGCGTGAATGGAAAAGGACTGGGTGCTTTTCTCACAACAAATGGCATATTATGGGTTATAAATAGTCTAGCGATAGACAATGTATAACTGGAGAAGGGTTGAACTTGATGGACCCAAGTCTTTTTCCAACCTATATATAGAAGGCAATTCATACAGAAGAACTTCAAATAGTATTTTTTGTATACCCTTCATGAATTACTTGTGAAAAATCATGGATTTCGACATAGCTATGTAGAAAGTAGAACGATTTTTCCATTGAAAGACTACAAGATGATTAACACAGCTAAGTATACTTATATCTAGTCATGTGTCTTCAGGTGCTCCCATGGGTGATAGATTAGTCACATTGCAACAGAAATGTCTAAAGTAGAGGCTCAAAGTTTAGATCCGATCAACTGTTCAGTGTCAGATAAGCGATTTCATATTAATTTGCATTCAGAAAAATTAGAAATAAAATTCCCTTGGTGTTGCTCCACATTAATTGCTAGAAATTACACTGCCGAAAGAAATGTTCAAGCTGATTTTGAAGAACAGCGCTGGTAGAGAAATAATTATTGTTAGTACCGGGGTTATTTAAAGGACAGAAGGGAAACTGTCTACTTAAAGTAAAACACTCGCCAGCATCTTCCTTCTTGGGTGACGTTGCTCCAGGCTAAATTTTATTTCTAGTGATTGGGGGATATTGTTGGGACCTGGGAGAAGTTGAGAACTATTATGACAATACAGAAGAAACCTTTGTCTTACAGCGATAGCGTTCTTTTTTTTGTTAAGGTTATTCCCCCAGTTTTTTTCACACTTGACACATTCATTCTGCTATGATGAGTTCGAAACAGTGTACTTAAAGGGAACCTGTTAAGCAGTTTGTGCTGCCTAAACCGCGTGCAGCATGATTCGCAACCTGGCTTTTTGATTGCAACCAGGTATAATATTCTCTGAAGTACCCTGGCGTTTCAGAGGGAACGTACTTTAAAGATCTGAAGACCAGACTTGTCCAGCTTCTCCCCTGGCCGGCTCTTCCCAGCGCTACTGCAGCTGATTGACAGGTCTCTTGCTGTGAACATGCAAGGGAATAGCAGTCAATCACTAGCTGTGGCACTGGGAGAAGCAGGCCTAGGGCAGAGCAGGACTAGTCTGGTCTCCGGCCAGATCTTTAAAGTATATTTTCTGAAACATCAGAGCATTTGGGCAGCATGAATCCCTCAGATCTCTCAACAGATTTTACAAGGCTAACTGAATACATTATTGAATAGATTTCCTAGAACTGATTAGGCTGATGTACTAACCTGAAAATTCATGCAAGAATGGCTGTATAATCATTTTTGAAAGTTTTGCCCTGTCTTCTATTAAAATAATAATTTTATGAGTTCTGCTGCAGCTGGACTAAAAAAAAAATTCTAATTTTTAATTAAGAATTATCCTTGCGGAGAGTGACATGTTAAGCATGTCAAAGTGAGGAGACTTTTAAGTCGCAATGCTCCTCTGGGAAATATGCAAATTGTCTCTTCAGAGAGGAAGAGAACTAGAACTCTAGTGCCACCTATTGGAAGTAGCGATCCTAAAAGTCAATATCGACTCTCTAACGAGCCTTATCATATGACTTAGGATAAAAGCCAAAACCAAAATCTCAATTTGCAGACACTGTGTTTTGGGGTACTTCCCCTCGTCAGTGCAAGGTGTGAGATCTGGTTTGGCTGGGTGAGAGGCATGTGACCAGTATCCAAGGGGTAACGTTTCTCCTTTCGAAGAGTAACATGTTAAGCAAATTGAGATTTGGGTTTTGGCTATTATCCTAAGTCATGTGACAAGGCTCATTAGAGAGTCGATATTGACTTTTAGGATTTTGACTTCCTATAGGTGGCGCTAGAGTTCTAGTCCTCTTCCTCTCTGAAGAGACAATTTGCATAATTAAGTATTATAAATTTTCAAAGCTAAATTTTCATTAGGTCTGAGATTTTTTTTTTAATAACTTATTCAGTTTGTATTGTGAAATCTAGTGACACATTGACTAAACTATAGGTGGTCAGCTAAAAACGAAGAAATCTTTGTTTTTATATTGATTTTGTGTTTGCGTCTCTGGGAAGGAAGTTATTTTTTTAGTCATATCTATTTATATCTGAAGGATTCTGAGAAGCCATGCATTTAATTGAGTTGGGTGTTTTCTAAAAACCAAAGAATACTTCAAGAAGGTGAGGATTTGATATATTTTGACACTTGGGAAAAAATACTTAACCCTTTAAGAACCAGGGAATTTTTCATTTTTGTGATTTTGCTTTTTTCTTTACCATTTTCCAAGAGCCATAACTTTTTTATTTTTCTGTACACACAGACGTATGATGGCTTGTTTTTCACTGGACAAGTTGTAGTTTTGAATGGCACCATTTATTTTATCACATATTATACTGAAAAATAGATAAAAAATTCAGTGTGTGATAAAATGGTGAAAAAAATGCAATTCTGGAATTTTTTTTTTATTTTTTTTTAAGTTATACATTGTATGATAAAATTGACCTGGAAATGTAATTGTTAATTTGATTTACGGTGATACCAAAAAATGCATACATTTTTCTATATTTAAGTGGTGGAAAATATTTTTACTGATATCAATTTCATATACATACAGTGCTTTGATTGCTTCTTACTTTTTTTAGGGAGGTGAGGTGACCCTGCAATTCTGGCATTTTGATTTCACTTCTCTTTACGGCATGTACCGATTGGGTTAATTAATTTTATAGTTCAATATATATGACTTCTACGAACATATTTTTCTTTTTTTTATATTTAATGGGGGAAATGGAGGTAATTTGAATGTTTGCTTTTTTTTGCCTTTTTTTAAAAAGCTGCTTTTTCATATTTTTTTTACATTATTTTTTAGTCCCCTTAGGGAACTTTAACCTGCGATCGTATTGTAGTATATAGTGAAAATCTCTGTCTCCTTTGAAGCTCAGCCTATGGTGGTCTTCAGTAGACCCCTGGCTGTCATAGTAACCTATAGTAACCGATTGGTCCCCCCGCAATTGTGTTGCGGGGGGCTAATGGAAGCCAGTGTATGTAGACACTGGTGTTCTTCCATTTCAGTGCCACTATCAGAAATTGCATGTCAAAAGATAGTTCCACATGATTAAAAATAGGACATCTTGGGACAATCTATAACACCATCCTACACATTTCAGGGTATGAATAAGAACCGTTCACATACCTCAGCTTGAAACGTGTAGGATAGTGTTATGATTTTCCCAGGATTTCCTGTTTTTAGAATGAATTAATAAAAAACTACCTTTTTAAAAAATCTTTCAATGGCGAGAGCTGCATGACATTCATATACGTTGTAGACATGAATGCTTTGCATTGACTTCTTTAGCTATCGATTTAATTTAAGGGCATGTGTCCACAATATCTTTTCTACAGCGGGAATGGGAATACATTCTCATAAACAAATCATAAATTTATAATGTATAAAAAAAAACATAGCAATAATGTTGGTTAAAATATTCAGCTTCACCAGAGCTCAGCGTTAAGGTGGCCGCCTGATGAAGACAACCTTGGCCCATATGACTTGTTGAGGAGCATATGGACTTCATAGAGGGTGGTCGCCCACACTGGACTTTTCTATGATCCAGAACAGAGTGACCTCTTTTTCTGGAGGACTTCAGTCATTCATTTGAATATTTGCGGTATAATACAATTATTTGTATTAAAACCTGTGAGATCCCCCACACCACCCTATATGATTTCTCTATGACTCCCATTCTTGCAGATTCCAGTTTTTGCATTTAATGGATGAACATCTATCTGAATGAAGGCCATATTACTCTTGTAGCGGTTACCTAGCTGGCCGTATCTTCCCCAGCAAAAATCATCTGTTTCCTAGGGGTGTTGGGAACAAGTCCCAGACTGATTGCTGTGCTGCTTTATGAAATAAGACATTAAGTGAAGCATTCAATTTAGCGATAAAGCTCGAATTTTCATTCTTTGTGACATAATCATTTGTCTATGGACTACTAGACCACCAACTTAAAGAGCATCTTTATGGTCAAAAGCGGCCTGTTTTTTTTTTTTTTTTTTTCTAATCCGCCATACAGTTCCAGAGATATGGAACTTTTTATATTGTGCTAGCTGTCATGGTTTTTACCAATGGGGTGTGGCTCAGAGAATCCTTTTGGGTTGTATCTTTAGGCTGCTCTGCATTATTACACTGTGAGCCGTGCCCCCTTGTAAAGACCATAAAAAATAGTACTAAAAAAGGCCTGTATGTCTGGAACCATATATGAAAAAAGGATTTGTCATGAGAATAGAAAGAATAAAATAAGAGCAACTTCTGACCACTTTTGATCTTCTAGATGGTCCTCATCAAATAGTGAAATTCTGAATAAACAGTAGTAGCAACGCACAGGATTTGGAGGGGAGATATTGTGCAGGGATGGAAGTGATAAGCACACATTCTGGAAATGCTCTGCACTGATGGCCATTGTTAATATTGTCCTGGGGTGGCTGTCTGTTTAAAGAAAACACAATCTAAGAAAGATTGAGATGCTTGTAAATGTTTCCTACAAGTCATGTTTGTAGCCACCTGCGGAGCAGCTGGCATTCATTAGGCTTGTCAACCAAAACTTACTTCAAAAACTTGTAGATGGGCTTCCTGTTAGAAATCCTTCTGTAGAGCTCGGCTCGCCGAGTGTTGACTATGTTTTTGTGCTCAAAGCTTGCGGTGCAAACAGTGTAAACTCTGAGCGTGCACGTTGCAATCTGTTTAGAGTTCATTTGAGATGGTGTGTCATGTTAAAATCCGCCCCAGGAAATTCTAGCCTTAAGTTGATTTTTACAACTCTCCATTCTTCCCTAAGAAAAAAACAAAACAAAAACTAAAATCTGAAAAAAAAAAAAAGCATCTTTGCCAGAATGTGGAATAAATGAGGCGGCCAGCTCCTTCATTTTTCACTCGCACAGAGGATGTCTGGTCTTCTATGATTTACAAAGCCTTTAGAATCACTAGTGAGCATACGACATAAATTAAATGCGCCACCACATCGATGATATATGCCCAGTGTCTGAAGGTCAAGAATGTGTGCGGAAAGGGTTAATCTGGGGCTGTTGAAGCTGAAGCAGACAATGCCGGGCTGGAAGCAGACACGCAAATCACAATAAGGACTAATTATATGTAAAATGGTCACTTTCATCATTTTAATTTGCCTCTTTCTTGGATTTACAAGCTAAAGCGCACAGTTACTATTTATCTCGCCTTTTATATTTGCAATCATTTGTGAAATTAGAGGTACATGAAATACGGTAATAAAGACTGAGTGGGATGTGTTTTTTAAACAAAGAAAAGCATAAAATCCTATTGTACGATACACAGGGTACTGTAATAAAATCTGAGCGGTGAAATCTCTGAATTATGCATAGTACATTTCTTTCTTTGTCATGCACACTGGCTGATCGTTACAATATATTTTCTGCCCGCGCCAGTTGCCGCAGCACTAATCTAATTCATTAAATAGAGGCATACAGGAAACTTTATTTAGGATAGCAACAATATTTTCAGGGCTTTGCTGTAATTGGAAGAAGTGCGCAATTGCTTTTTAGTAGAGATTTCTGTTATTCAGGACTGTTATAATTAACGGGGGTTGGACAGACCTATTCAGATTTTTTTTTACCGGGTTTTTAGTTGGTTGGATGTGAAATGGGTTTTATAAGTGTGAAGCTATTTCTGCGTTAAATTTGGTTTTATTCTTCAGATTGAATATAGAATTGTGATGGTGACCATAATTTTTATATGTAATGATAGGCTAAGCCAAGTATGGTCAGACAGAAGAACAACGTGAACATGTTTAAGTGGCCAAAAAATTGTGTAGAACGGCCACAATCAGTGGACATTGTGTCCCAACGGAGGAGTTTTTCTTGTCCAGAGAATCATTGTTTCCAGGTTTAGTACTTTAGTGCAGTTTGAAAACTAAAATCTAATTCACTGCTACTTGTTACAAGGTTTCCATGGGCCAGTGTTGCAAGGAGGCAATAAGAAGTTATTTTCTTTACTCCTATAGGGGTCGTCTAGGTTTGGGATGAAAGTCTGCACTCACTTTTTGTGACTGTAAACCTTTGAATCCTCACAGCGTGCGCACCACATGCTGTCAGGATTCTGTGGTGTTGGCGTCAAGATGGGCAGTTATGTGACGTGACTGAAAGTATGCGATTTGCATACATGTTGTCATGTCCTGACTAGACGTGCTCGGCCTCGTTCAGTTCACTTGTACTAAGTGAGGCTGTGTACAACTAGTCAAAATGTGGCCAGTAATATGCTTAACACATACATGCAATCACGTGACCACCTGTGACATACAGACTTTGTCCCAGACGTGGACTACACCTTTAAAGAAACAAATGGGAATAGGATGATCACAAAGCGGTGAGAAGCATAAATATGGGGTGTAATGGAATAAAGCCCTCCATACAAAATATAGCAAAGTTGGCTCAATCCAATGATATCAGCAAGATTGGCCAGTCTAATGTGTTATAGGGCATCCCAACTCTCCCCCAACAGTTGACCTTTGAGAAGAGAAGGATCTGACATTTTGGATTTTTAATGGCCAATTCTTTTGTTCTCCAGGAAATAAGCTTCTACCAAAGGGGTCTGAGAGCAGCTCTCTAATAGAGTGCACAGGAGCACTTGGCCAAGCTGAGCATTCCTATGCAGCAGCTCTCTAATAGAGTGCACAGGAGCACTTGACTGATCCAAGCATTCCTGTGTATGGGGGAGTGGGGAGAGATAGTTGTCAACTATCTATTGTTTAAGGGCGATCAACCTTGCCCTGACCTGACTGCATTACGCCTGTACGCCAACACATGAAGTCCATATGATTCTGTATTACAAATTTTTAAGAACTTTGTGGGTCATTGTATGGTACCTTTTGTGAGGCACTGTAGGCATCCTTAGAAGCAAAGCTTCATCAATGTAATAACATATGCCATGGAATATGCCACCATTTTTTTTTCTCCCGGATTCCATGTGAATTAACTTACAGGAAATCGACTCAATGATTTCTATGAGTCCTAGACTACAAATTGGTACAACATGATGATATCCTGTATATGAGACCTGGAAGAAAACTTGATTCAGATTTTTATCTCATGCCGAAATAATAATTTCTAGAAAGTCTGGAGTACTGCGGACATTATTGGACCTTATAGCGGTTAATAATGCATGAAGACCGAGGGAGCTAAGACTAAAATATGAGGATAGCGATTACACAGACAGATGATCTACTCTTTGTGAATGCTAATCGATGATTTAACAAGGTGATTATTTGCTTTCACTTCCACGGAGCAATCATTGTCAGTATATGCAAACAAATGGTCGTATGTGCGATCATTTGTCACCATACAAGCGAATGTGCTGCCGAGGGCAGTGATTTTTTATTTCAGCATAAAAGAGGCATTTAACTGAGCATTTGCCCATTTTTCATTTGATCAGCGAGCATGTATGCACAGGGCACTGATGGAGAATGGATGATCTGTACTGAGCGCTCTCCATTGATGCTAGTAGAGGCAACTTTGCCTTTGTAGCCAGAGAGGAGTGTTGGCGCACCGGAGCTGGTCGGATCCAGTGATCTAGCCTGCTTCAGAGCAGTGCTTGCAAGCGTTAAAGAAAAGAGCTTACAAGAATGCATTCCTTCCCTAGGAAACCGACCACCTTTAACACAAGATAATGAAGGCAACGAGCAGTAAACTATAGACTTAAAAATCCCTGTGTTCTTGAGAGCAGAGAGGATTTTTATTACGAATCAAATCGCAAAGTTCCTTGTTTTTTACAATTTTACCCATTTATGTTCATGAGAAAACCCATTTAAATTCTACATTATTGGCGAGGGTTTAAGTTTAAGAATTTTTTTTAAATTAAACTTTAGTAAATATCCCCACTATTATGTGTTTTTTTAATTTGCCAATGACCTTGACTACATAAGTTTTTGGGTATCCAATTAAATAACTGCTCTTACCATACAAAGAGTAACTGTAAGCAGACTTATGATACCCCCCGGATAGTTTATATGTAGTTTAGAATTTTATTTACTTATTTTTTATAAGTGGTTAAAGCGAAAAGCATTCTTCTACCATGTCTCAAGCAACTCTGGCAAGCCGACTGGAAAGAAAGATGAATCTTTTAAGTGATAGTTGTCTCACGGCATGCCCTAGTCACAAAAAAACTACAGAGGGTCAGTTTCACGGAAAGAATCAAAACATTATAGTTGTCAAGGATCAAGTTCAGCTTCTAGTCAGAATTGTTTTCTTCCCTTTTTTTTTTATTTCTTCCTGAGAATAGATCTGACCAATAGCAGAGCAGCGCAATTAATTCAGAACATAATAAATGGATTCATTCCCACTTTTTGATATAGAGATGTCAGTTTGGTTACAGGAATGGGCCTAATCTGTTTTTTTTTTTTTTTTAAAAAAAAAAAAACATCATATAATGGTTACAAAATCCATGAAAATGAGCCGCCAGGAAATACTCAATGGTTTTGGTGTTGCACGCCATGCCAAGATGTATGTATCAATAATGGGATTTTGAATTGGTCAGATTAAAGTTAATAAATTTATTAACTCCTCTTGAATGATTGCTATGAACTAAAGGCCATTGGGTTTTAGATTAAGAGTAGAGTTGAATGGATAACTTCGCTCAGCCATGGTCCAGGTCCATGCTTTCTGGCTGTGAACAGGATCTATGCAAATTTTCTTACCCTCTGAGATCTCAGGCTTGGCTTATGATTAGCAGGGCTAGCGAGATATTACCTGTTTGCTGCAGAGATGACGTCATGCCAGGCCAGCGTATCAGACACTGCGCCGGGGATCCTGGAAAATCAGGAATTTCATGCAACTCCTGTTCACTAACCTGGACCATGGAGCAGAGTTGCGCAAAAGTCATCCGCTCATATTAAGTTATGCCTTTAATTTTCCCACATGCCCATTTTTCTTTTACCAGTTGAAAAGTTTAAATAGTCAAATAAGCAAAAAGATTGGGTGGCAAAGCAATAAACTCTTAAGTAAGTTGGTGCAAAGCGATTTGTAGGAACCAGTCAAGTGTCACACTAGTAATCTGTGGCCTCTGCACAGGAGTCCAGGGAAACACTTCTTAACTGATGGCATACACAGCTCCTCTTTTAAGTAGCCAGCATTGCACAACAGCAAAATGGCGGCGGGACGCTTATGTGACAGCACACTAGGCTAGCTTGTAGCGCAAGGTGTGAGAAAGACTAAGTGCAACACGAAGGGAAGAGGGGGAGGAAGCCCAAGCACTAGGGAAAGGGGGAGTGGAGACCTCTAGGCAGAAGTAATATCACCCTGCCTACACTACCGTCCCTATATAGATTCCACACCTATCGCCGAGCAGGACCCTAAACCCTGCATGACCCTAGAGCTAGGCCCTAGATAGTGAGGGGGAGAGGTGAGCACTGGTCAGGCCCCACTACAAACTAAAGACAACAAAATAGACAAACAAAGGAGATTAACTTAGCTTGAGCAGACACCAGAGGAGTAACACCAACTGTCCTCCAAGGGCACCAGAGAAGACGCTAGCCGTCTGCTGGTGCTCCAAGCCTGTAACTAGACTGCCTGAAGCAAACTGAAGGTTTTTAACTCCCATGCAAGGGTGTGTTAATTAGCAGAAGGAGGGAGGTCGCCACTGGGTCTTAAAGGAAGTAGGATTAAGAAGGCGTCTGCAATGCCAAGCGCAGTGACCTTCTACAGCCAGATCCAGAGCGACTATTACACCTGACACACCCGTGACATAGCTAATCAAAAGAGCTGTAGATGCTTAAATGTAGGAGGCAGTTCAATGAGCTCCAGTACATAATACTGACGTGGCCGCTGGACCAGGTCCTACAAATCAGTTTGCACCAACTTTAGTTAGTTTATTGCTTTTGCACCCAATGTTTTTAGTTTTTATACTATGTCAACATTTCACCAGAAATCAAGAATTGGTAAAAGAAGGGGCATATGGGACAAATTGGAGGCTAAAAGAATAATAAGCTTTTCAAATAATAAGCTTTTCAAATTTGGTGGCTGCTATCATTGGCCATACAGACTATTGCATTCCCTTGGAATTTTTATATTGGATATAGTTTCACTTAAGAAAAAGAAAAAAATTAGTCCATAACTTATGCCATTGAAAAACTGTAGGGATTTCTCTGTATTCATTATCAGCATGACAATAACCAGAAAATCAACAATGAACTGATTATGTGAAATTATTTGAATAATATTTATTACATTTGTATCACCACCCCTACCCTTTTCCTAATTTAACAATTAAAGAAGTAAAAAATATATATACTTATTTGATATTGCTGCTTCTGTAAAAGTCCAATTTATCAAAATATAAAATGAATTAAGCCGTGCACGAAACACTGTGAAGAGAAAAAAAAAGTCACACCAGAATGGTTTTCTTTTTTTTGGGCCACCATAGCTCCCTAGAAAAAATGTTGTACCCCAAAATGGTATCAATAAAAATGTCAGTTCACCTGGCCAAAAAAGAAATCTCTCTCACAGCTCCATCACTGGAAAAATAAAGTTACTAGTCTCAAAAAATGGCCATTTTTTTTTCATACAAATTATTCACTTTTTTTTTTTACCACTTAAAAAAAAAACAATATGAGTTTGGTATCACCATAATCACACTGACTCGGAGACTTGGGAAATGATGCTGCACAGTGAACACGTAGAAACAAAACCCAGAGAACAATCGCAGAATTGCGTTATTTTCACCATTTCAAAACACTATGGGATTTTTTTTCCCTTTTTCAGTACATAATGTGATAAAATAAATAGTGGCAATCATAACTATAACTCGTTCCCAAAATACACAGCTATGTCGAAGGAAAAATAAAAAAGTTGTGACTCGGAAGAAAGGCAGGAAAAATTGGTCACTGCAGGAAGGAAAAATTGGTCACTGCAGGAAGGGGTTACTGTTGGCATTTTTGGGGATCTGGGTTCCTTTGTGTTACAGTACAGAGAGGTGGTATATTCTCCTATAAGACAATACATATAGTATGTTCATTATTTGGCATGCAGTATAATTATGTTGGGTACTGTGTATGTGTAGCACTGGGTGGTAAGAACGCAGACATGGACTAATGTGCGTAAAGTATAATATATGTGTAATTATAATCTTAATGAGAGCGAGCATGAAGTGTAATTTACAAATCTGGATTACGGGTTCAGCGACGAGGCCTGTGGATGTGACATATCCATATTGTAAACAGTAGTGAGGTGGTTCCTGCTGACAGTCACTGACAGTAATTATAATAGGTTTGGTTTTTGCAGCATTAATGTTGCTGTCAGGCAGCACATCTTGGGCTTACACGCAATTTACAACCTGCTGCTTTGGTGTACTGTAAATGTGCAACTCTGCTCATTATCATTGTGCTCTTAATTAAACATGTAACTAACATCACATTACCATGTTATAACTAGGAAACCTGCTGCAAATCTTATGTCTGCCGTACTGGAGGAACCTTCCGAGAACGCGGCTGGTTCAGGACGAGCGCATGTAACACATAATATGCTCTGACATTGCTGATTTGTTTTATGGAAGAGTCTGTTAGAGGGAAATTGGATGTAGATTATAATAAAAACGGGTTCCCCAACCTCAGACTTTTATGACAATTTTGACATGTGTTAACGTTGATGGGGTCTCTGGCTTTTGGGAATCCAAGCTGTGATGGTGTTGGTATTGGGGATCTCAGTGCATTTATGGTGATCTCTATACTAAACTGTTACATTACATAGTCATTCCTGATTTAGCAGGACCACTGATTTAAAGTATGACATCTCAACTAGTTCCCCTTAGTTATGACATCATAGGCTTTATGTAATAAAAATATTTATACTCCAATACCACAAAATGTAATAGCTGGGGTGTGAATGCCCCCTCTACAACCCTTATTTCTGCAAAATAATCAAGAAGGAACCTTGCTAAAAATGCTCATTTCACAATTATTTTGCCATATAAACAAGCTGCCCATCACACGGTGAACGAAAAAAATGCTTGTTGATTTGAAATGATCTTTTATGCAGCATAAAATATCATCATCATTCTCGTTGGTGCATAATCTTGTGTAAACAGGACTCTCGCTGCCGAGAACAATGGCTGCCTGTGCGCACTGAGCGATCTAGTGTAGATTGTTCAGTGCTCATCCTTTACTTTGGTCTGCCTGTGTAAATAGGACTTGCACTGCCGAGAACAATGGCAGCCTGTGCGCACTGAGTGATCTAGTGTAGATTTCTCTGTGGTCATCCTTTACTTTCGTCTGCCCTTGTAAACAGGACTCGCACTGCCGAGAACAATGGCAGCCTGTGCGCACTTAGCGATCTAGTGTAGATTTCTCTGTGCTCATCCTTTAATTTTGTCTGCCTGTATAAACAGGACTCGTGCTGCCGAGGACAATGATAGCCTATGCGCACTGAGCGATCTAGTATAGATTTCTCTGTGCTCATCGTTTACTTTGGTCTGCCCTTGTAAACAGGACTCGCACTGCCGAGAACAATGGCAGCCTGTGTGCACTGAGTGATCTAGTGTAGATTGTTCAGTGCTCATCATTTACTTTGGTCTGCCTGTGTAAACAGGACTCGCACATCCGGGAACAATGGCAGCCTGTGTGCACTGAGTGATCTAGTATAGATTGTTGAGTGCTCATCATTTACTTTGGTCTGCCTGTGTAAACAGGACTCGCGCTTCCGGGAACAATGGCAGCCTGTGCGAACTGAGTGATCTAGTATAGATTGTTCAGTGCTCATCATTTACTTTGGTCTGCCTGTGTAAACAGGACTTGCGCTTCCGGGAACAATGGCAGCCTGTGCGCACTGAGCGATCTAGTGTAGATTGTTCAGTGCTCATCATTTACTTTGGTCTGCCTGTGTAAACAGGACTCGCGCTTCCGGGAACAATGGCAGCCTGTGCGCACTGAGCGATCTAGTGTAGATTGTTCAGTGCTCATCATTTACTTTGGTCTGCCTGTGTAAACAGGACTCGCGCTTCCGGGAACAATGGCAGCCTGTGCGCACTGAGTGATCTAGTATAGATTGTTCAGTGCTCATCATTTACTTTGGTCTGCCCTTGTAAACAGGCATTCAAACAACTGCTGATCAGTAAAGGTTTACCGATCGGTGGTTGTATCATGCCGCCGGTCGGTTTGTGTAAACAGACCCCTAGTGTACCTCTGCAACTGTTATTGGAGCAGTGAAAAGCTCTTTCTCTAAGCCCATCCTTAATGTATTACCTGAATGTGTATGTAGTAGGTGAAAATAACCTGAAACGCTAAAAATGGTTGACCCTTTTATCTTACCATCTGGGTCCACTGAATATTTTGCTTGAATTTGCAATATCGTGTCATTTAGAACTGATGGCAAATGTACAAACTGTCCTTTTGTTTGATAAAACAGCGGGCGGCCAGGTTACCTGAATTGTGTTCAAGTATCTTATTGTTATATGACAATGACTGATGTCTCATTGTGGGATGCTCCTCACCAAATGTATGGTTTTTAATGAAGCCATTAGCTCAGCGGTGGCAAGTGAAAAATACAAAATCACCATTATTTCAAAGCCATTAAGTTGTAATCTGCCAGGTTTTAACTTTATTCAAAACGACACCTTGTTTTTAGAAGCTTTTGTGGCTGCCTTTTGAAGATATATTAGTTCATTAATGCTGCGGTGACAACGGAGGCAACACTTTTGAAATTTTAATCAGAGGTATGCATCATAATTTTATGTCGCCTGATGTTCCACAGCGGAAACTGTTCTGTATTTATGTGGAATGAGTCTTGCTTCGGTGATCCATTCGGATGTGTAAACGCTATTGTCAAAGCTGATGTGTGTTTTGTTCTAAATGATATGTGTGTATACCAAAAGTGGAACTATAGTAACACGGCATCCAATAATCCAGAAATGCTGCTAATATAATACTTGTTACAGCACAATCTGAGCACCCAAAAAACCCAATAAACTATTAAGAGATTTTATTGATTAAAGTGACTATTGCAGATTTTATTGTAGCATTTAATTTTTTATTATTAAATTTTTTTTATATATATACTTTCATATAACCTTCTGATAATCCAGTATCGTATAGTATTTAGTATATGTATTTGATATTGATATTTTTATGCTAAAACAAGGATTGATCTGGTATATACTGTATATCAGTCTAGTAAGCATTTTGCCCCACATCCCAAAAACTTCAGACTATCCAATTTAGTATCCCATTTATTACTTTGGACCAATTACATTAATTAATAACAAAATTGAATTGTTCAATGCAGTAGCTTCATATAAATCATTTTTAACATATAGTGTTTTGTTAAAGGGATTGTCTCACAAGAGACATTTATGGCACATGCATAGGACATAGGTCCCCCCAATCCCCAGTCCTAGCTGGAATGCAACCACCAGTGAGTAGACAGCAAGCGGCACTTGCTCCACTTCTCTCCATTCGTTGCTTTAGTAGTTCTGAATACCTTCAAGCAAATACTATCAGATATATTTGAAACTCCCATAACAATGAATGGAGAGAGTCAGGTCAGGCGCCGCTAATTCTCTACTCACTGATGGGACCCCCATTCCGGAGATAGGTGCACATCTCATAGGAGGGACTCGCGTCTATGAGACACTTAAGGCATATGTTGTGGATATACCATATATATGTATTGAGAGACAACCAGTTTTATATGATATTATATGGTGAACAAAAGCAATAAATAACAACCAAAGCAATAGTGAACCAAAGCAATAATACAGCATACTCAATACATGCCGTGAAAGTCAAATTGGTTAGTATCCCTATGGTCAGCCAACAACTCTCCCAGGAATGAATGTCTGCCATCACTCTCTTTTTTCATATTACCAGTAGGAATAATGAACAGTCACTTCTCTGTGGCTAATGGGCATCAGGGCATTGTTTGGGTCACACACACACACACTGCCCACCAATCCGACTTTTCTAAACATAGCCAGTGTCTCCGGAGATCCACCACTGTCTGTTTGCAAGCGGCTCCTATAGGCTGCCCCCTCAGGCCTGGGCTAGTCGTTATAGTGACCCTGTAAGGAAGCAACCTATGTATGAGTAGAGAATAGTTTTCTGTACTTATACCAGGTTGGATTATGATAAAGCTACCTGGAACCTGGGTGCTGTAGCGACTGCAGTAGCAGCCTTCAAGCATTACTTAGGTAATTAACTTTTGTGAATAAAGTGGGTGTTTCTACTTTGACCAGAATCTGAATTTACAGCCTTTTTTTTCTAGATTTTCACCCTAGAGGGGCTGTCTAGGATTTTTTATTGATGGTCTGTCCATAGGATAGGTCATCAATATCTGATTAGTCGGGGTGCAATACTTGGTACCCCCTCCGAACAGCTGGTGCCGATGTGCTCAGGCGTGGAGCGTAACTGCACAGCTCTGTCAACTGCATAGAGGGCGCGGCCGGGTACTGCACGTCTGCCCCCTATTGATTAGAATATAAGATGGATGTGCAGTACACAGACGCTGTCAATCTGACATCGGGCTACCGCAGGTATCAGGTACAGCTGATTGGCATTGGTGCCGGATGTTGCACCCCAACAGATCACATATTGATGAACTATATGGGCAGCACAATGGCTCAGTGGTTAGCACTGTTGCTTGCAGCACTGGAGTCCTGGGTTCAAATCCCACCAAGGAAAACATCTGGAAGGAGTTTGTATGTTCTCCCCGTGTTTGTGTGGGTTTCCTCCGGGTTCTCCAGTTTCCTCCCGCACTCCAAAGACATACTGATAGGGAATTCAGATTGTGAGCCCCAATGGGGACAGCGATGATAAGGACTGTAATGGCGCTATGAGTAAGTAAAATAAATGAGCTATCCTAAGCATAGGCAACCCTTTTAATCATCTCTGATACATTTTCTCACCAATACATCAGATGTTGGCTACTTGCATTGAGCTACAATATATTCACTGATGACCAGTACTAACACTACGCATTGGTTGTAATTGATCAAATAATGACTTGCGACTATGATTACAGACTATCCAGTCACAGCCATTGAAGTGAGTGGGATATACCTTACTTAGTAATCTCACTTCAATAGCTACACTTAGCAGAACAATATAAAATGCATTACATCCTTCCATAAAACCATTTACTTTTTCTTTTTTTTTTATATACTCTTTTATTTTGTGTCACATTGCAGATAGCTCGTTGTGCAGGAATGCTCCGTGATTCTCTATCACCATACATCTGAGATATCTGTAGTGATTTAATCAATAATACAATGGAGAGATATAAATAACCACTCCAGTGAGGATAAAACCTAGCAAAAGGTAACAAGATCAATTTCATTGATGATATTAAGATTATATTAGCAATGCAACCTAAGGAAATATTACATACTAAACATTGATTCGGAATCATTACATTTCCATTATTTCTCAGTTCCGACACTGAACATGACCATCGGGCTATGACAGTAGAGAGCCCCCAGTCATATCTGCTTTGTGTGTTTGCTTAGTCTTTGGTGTAGGCTTGTTTGCATTGTAGCTGTACATATCAGGCCGGTCTGCAGGCAGCGGTGCCATCAACTCTAAACGGAAATCAATACTTCTGTAAATATTTGATTTACGTTTTCTAACATTTTATCCTGGTTTTATGAGTTTTCTCTGGAATTTTTAGTTTGTGCACTTTAATATCGTGCTGTAATATTTTATGCAAGTTCTTCTATGAGTCATATATATTTGCAAAAGATAAGGCATCGACGACTGTCATAGTCCGCCAGTCACAGAAGATGAGACATTACATGAAAGTTCTTGTATATTGTGTCATGTATCTCAGGGTAGCATAAAATCCCATCTTCCAAAAGGTTTTTACCAGTAAGTTTAGTACAGTCTGTTCACAATTTATGCTGAATTCACTGTTTATACATTTATTCCTTAATAATGTACAACTGATCTTATTTTACTTAAAGGGTTTGGCCAAGATTTTTACGTTGATGGCTAAGTCATTAATATCTGATCGGTGGGGGTGCAATATCCGGTACTTCCGCCAATCAGATGTTGGGGAGCTGCATTGAACAGCTCCGTCATTGGTGTAGTGGCCGCGGTCGGGTACTGCACATATGCCCCTTATTGATTCATATAGGGGGCAGATGTGAAGTACCCAGCTGTGGACACTATGGAGTTGAAGAAGCTGTGCTGTGCAGCTCCGCAACCGGTGACATCGGAAACAGCTAGACAATGGACGTTCCAGTTGTCGCACACCCACTGATCAGATATCGATGACCAATCATAAGGGCTTAGTCAGGCGGTCGTATTAATTGAACCAAGATTGAACGATGGCCAGTCTGTGTCCTGTGGTTCGATCTCGGTCCAATATATACGGCCATCTGTCTGTGCCCTAAGAATAGACTATTAGGTAAAAGTTCTGGACAACCTCTTTAAGTAGAAAATGTTGCCTGTAGTGATGAGCGAGCATGCTCGTTACTCGAGATTTACGAGCATGCTCGGGTGCTCGCCGAGTATCTTCATCGAGCTCGGGTGTGATGTTTTAGTCACTCCATGCTCATGATTTGCGACTGTTTGACAGCTTTAATACATGTGAGGAATGCTTGTTTCTTAGGCATTCCTCACATGTATTAAAGCTGTCAAACAGTTGCAAATCATGAGCATGGAGTGACTCAAACATAAAACCCGAGCATGCTGAAGATACTCGGTGAGCACCCGAGCATGCTCGCCGAAAGGGTTAACAGAAAATGCTTGATCATCACTAGTTGCCTGTGCTTGAAGCAGATTAGTGTAGGGAAGATTAAAAATGTTAAATTTGCATCTCCTTAATATCGTTTATCATTTTTGTTTATTTTTTTTTAGTTTTTTCTTTGATTTAAGGGATAATCCTGAAAGGAGTTTGTCTACTTTTTAGGTTGCATGTAGCCTCAATCTCTATAGTGAGTTTTTTTATACACACATAGAAGTGTGACTATTTTTAGGCAGGGCCATAAGAACTTTTGTTACCACGTGTCAGTATTGAAAGTATTGTCTCTGGTTTTTGGACACAGTAGTAATATGCAAATACATGCGAAACTTGAGTTTTTTTTAAAGTGTAACGATACCCAAGCTTTTAAAAATGCTAGAAGAAAACAGAAAAAGACAACCTGCTCCACAATGCAGAGATCTGAAACTGGTTTGGAGTAGAAATAGCCTAAGATTAGAGGTAATGTGCTGACATTGTTAGGATTAGTAATATTCGGCACACTCCTGTGTTCATGTGTTTGGGCACAGATAGCCGCTGCTGTTTCCTTACCGTAAGGGCAGGTGCAGACGACTGATTTTTCTCCATTTGAGAAAATCGGTCCGATTATGTTAATCCGACTCTGATCAGAGTGGAAACTGATTTTCTCAGAGGTAGAGAGAAAAAAAGTTTCTCCACCTTCTTCCATTCTGTCTGTACATGAAAATCGGACTGCACTCGAATGCTATCCAAGTGCGATTTTTTTTTTTTCATGGAAGCAAAGACTTCCATGCACAATTTACACAATTTGCCTCTGAATAACGGAAGAGTGTCATCCGTTATTCAGAGGCAAATTGTGCATGCTGTGATTTTTTTCCATGGACCACTTGGTCCAAGGAACAAAATCGGACATGTGCACAGCCCTATAGATTAAAATGGGAAAGAATGCTACTATTAGTCAAAACCATGGAGAGCACTGGTCCAATTAATATGATCATATGCATGAGCCCTAATAAAGATAAACCAAAGCAGAAAATATAAAAAAGTGATCATTTTGCTGGTGTAACTATCAGGGTTGTGGAGTCGGAGCCCATTTTGGTGGAATCGGAGTCAGTATAAAATGGACTAAGTCCGACTCCTAAAATGTATGATAAATTGGGTACAGTAATTCAATGCAGTTCGTGGGGAATATTTTTTCATAAGAATTTGGGAAAGTTATGTAATGTCCTATAAATGTCTGTCCTATTCCTGATCTAAGGGTCTAGACTTTTAGCTGAGATGAATCTGTGCTACAGTAAATTTATCACTTAAACATGAGCCATGTATGAAGGAGTCGCAGTCATGGAAGTTGAGGAGTCGGAGTTGGAGGTTTGGCTTACTGACTCCACAGCCCTGGTAACCATACACAGCTTAGTTAATATTGGCTAGTACAGCCATGTTAATGTGATCAGGGCCTTACCAGCTCTCTTTGCTGCTCCATGCATCCTGCGTGATGTCCACTGCTTTCTACAAAGCACTTTGTATAATTTCCAGAACTCGGATTGAAATAAATAAGGAGAGGCATCGACATCGGTGCATGACACATGTAAGTCCCATATATTAGTGCTTACAATAAGACTTCCCCATGATAGAAATTACTGTAATTTTTAAGGGAAATTCACAATTTTCTGCTTTTACTATTTGTTTGCATAAAACAGAGCACATTGAATTTTGTCTTTTCCTGCTGTAATACTTCTGTTTCGGTGACAATTTCCCATCACCTGCCGTCTTTGCACATTGTTCTATTTTGTCAACATCATTACCATCTTGCACTTTTCTTATGAGCCGCGCACAGTGGAGTCCGCACATCAAGGGGCGGCATTATTGGTCTATGTTGAAATGAGTTTTAACCTGAAGGGATTAAAGATGCCTATTGCACTGAAATGAATACGCCACATGGGGTGAATTTTCATATAACCTATTTCCAACCCGGTGTTTTCAGGGTATAATTTAGACATCACACTGGAGGTTTATGGCCATATAAAGTGTAGGTGTGTAGGTGGGAAGCTAGATAGATGTGCCAGTAAATAGCTAACCTGGACGACAAAGTATGCTCTCCAGCCGTGCATATTTCAGCTCACAGTTTCCCATCCCTCCTAGGACATTAGACACCGCTAATTCTCTAAAACCTGAAGATGGTTTCTTTTCCTGTCGAATGCTGTGTAGCGGTAGTTTATTCGAAGCTTACAAAGTTATGTTTGCACGCTTGTCAGTTCCTTCATTGATCTTCAAACTATTTACTTAAAGATGGATAGTTGGTGGAGACAGTTATCTACATCCCTAGGGATAGTACGGAGACATAATGCAATTTACCCCCAAAGCATATCAAGTGGAAGTAGACCGAGGATGGGTAGACCCCACCTTTCTGTTGTCACTAGGTGGCCTGACTTTGTAGGTCAGATCTATTTCATTCACTTTGTTTCGGTAAGTCTCAGCAGTAAAATAAAATGGCTATTAGACATGGGTCACGTTCATTCAGTAGATAGGTCGTTTTCAGATAGCAGCGGTCAGTCAACCTAATGTTAGTTCTTCTAACATCAGAGCTTGGTCATTTTTTTTCTCTTTTTTTGGTCTGCCAAGTGATACTGAGTGTTCAGTCACGTTTTAATATGATATACGTATGTTCAGATAGAAAATGAATGCGACTGCATCACCCATTATTTGTTTTCAATGTGTTCTAAAAGATCCCTCGTGGCATAGTTTCCAGAAATGATTAGAGCCATAAAATTCATTCTTGTCATAGTCCTCCGTATGTGTTCTAACGCTGGCCGCAATGTGATATTTGTTGGATCGGCACACAATAGTTTCACGCTATAACCAAAAATTCAAAGCAAGACTATTCATTGTAACGAAGCAACTAAAATACGAGCAGAATGTTCCCTATTCCGAACTGTGAGATATCCTTCAGGGATCTATAGGTTGCCCAATAAATGTCATGAGTTCATGGTTATTATCAATGTTCAATATCCATTATTAGAAATTCCATCATTCTCTTACAGATTCGTAGGGTTTCATCAATCATTTCCAATTTTTATGGTCCCATATACATAAAGTTTATTTTACAAGGACTCATATATGATCAAATTGTTTAAAAGTTTTTTTATATCCTTACAGTGGCGTAACGTGAAGCTTGTGGACCTCAAAGCAAGATCTCCAATAGGGCCCCCAAATATTACATATTTCATATGGGCCAAATGGACCTCTTTGGGCTCCAAGGTCTGGGTGCCATTGCAACCCCTGCACCTATTCTAGTTACACCCCTTGTGTCCTTGTCTTTTATAGAGTTGACTAATATAATTTTATATGCTTAAAACCTTGGAGATGTGGACATTTTTTTGTTTATATCACTTTAGTTTTTTCCTTGTTCTCTACCAAGAGCCATATCTTTGTTTTTCCACCAATTTAGCCATACAAAAGTTTGTTTTCTGTTGTACTTTTCAGTGACCACATTAATTTTAACATGTACTCTACTGAAAAATAGGAATAAAATTCCAGGCAGAGTGGAATTGAATAAAAATCAGCAATTCCGTTCCTGTATTTTGGATAAAAATGACCTGCTAACTCTGTTCTACAGGTTTGTGTGGTTATAGTGATACCAAATTATTGTAAATGTTGTAACCAGCAGGTGTTAGTGTTTTCACTGGAAAACTCATGTCTGAGGAGTAGTTCAAATGCATGGGTGTCTAGGATAAATAGGATATTCGCTTATCCTTGAGAGTCTAAGGTTTATTATGACACCTTTGCAAGAAAGGTGTCATAGAGTAGTCATGTGATCTCTCTCATCCTGTTAACTTGAGTGATGGGCTTAATACTATAAATGATATATTAACACATTTATGTGTGTTTATGTGGCATATATACTGTATATTTATTATTTGTCATTTATTTACGATATTCTCATCAAAATCATGCTCCCGCTTAAAGGTGGTGTGTGCAATCTCTTTAATTTAGGGGATTATTGTGAGTATTTTTGTTATTTTTAGTGTAATTATTTGTGTCACGACTGTGACGGATATCTCGGGGTCAGGGGCTCCTTCTCTGTTCCTAGCTCTAGGGGCACCCTAGCTATCCCTGCTCCCCGGATTACTTCTCATGGTGAAGACGCCAGGGCCACATACCTTGCTGAGCTCCTGAATCCTCCCTTATTCTGTTCTCTCACTCATCAAGGGAAGTAGGGAGTAGTAGTGTATGTAAATACACAAACCAGACCAACAAGGGAATAGATGCAGGGATAAAGGAAAGTACCAATCACACAAATATGCACTCACAAACAACAGAGCGGAACACGAGGGAGTGAAGGAAGGAAAAAGCAAACAAATAGAAAACAAAGGCAAATAGTAATAATAATTACTATTCATAAAATAAAACTATAGCAAGTGCATCTGTTACTCGGTAATCTTGGAAATGTACTGCCCTAGAATTTGTAAAATTTCAATAGCTAAGACTATTAGTATGAAAGTTTGCAATGTACTAAAGGCCCTAGTGTGACCATCTCTCAATAGACACCAGAGCCAGGGGAGGGAAGAATAATTGGGACTTGTCCAATAGCAATATTGTAAGCCATGACATTTAATTAAAGTGTATAATTTAATATATAAAGTTAATCTTGGCTGCTCCATGGAGGTGTGTAAATAGCCAGCATTTGAAGATATTAACTTGTAACAAGCTTGTGATGCCATCTACCTCCAGTCATTGTTGTGATGGTGAGTCCATAGAACAACCACTTTAATTGCTTTATGGATATTTTATATCCAGAGGCATACATGAATTCCCGAAGGGCAATGTCAGCTTAGGCTGCCAAGGGGGTGCATGGATTCAGGTGTTCAGCTCAAATTGATTCTATTCTCTTTAGCCATATTAACCTTGAACGAGGCTTCCTTTCTATTCAGGCACCACAGCTAGTGGGAAAAAATGTCCAATGTCAAATTGGCCTTCACCTTGAGAAGGTGAGGGGAACCACAAGTGATACAAGTGATAAATCCTCTTGTCCATGATAATGGGGGGCAAGATGATGTGTTGGTGTGAATTGGCTCTCCCTTTTTCTGTGTAATTTTTGGTTGATGCCTCTTAGTATTAAAGTCCAGAGCTACATACATAATTCTGCTCAGTTTCTTCCTAAAGCTTCTTTTTTGATTTGCATTTTGTATTTACACCAAAGTCTAGAGAGTATATTGAAATAGAATAATAATAATAATAAAAAAAAAAACTGCCCCCTGATATCTAAAAGATCAGCTAAACTTGTAGGTGGGTAGCTGACAATGTACTGACGGCCACCAAGATTGTGAAGGTAACTTTGACCTGTAATATAGGCTGTAAATCGGGATCACTATAGGATGGATAATGTGTAGTTAAATACGCACGGAACTATTTCTGTAAATTAATGAAACCTGTAGAATGTATAAACTGTAAAAGGTGAATATATGCTCTAAACACATTCAGAGCTATCATTCAGGGAGAAGTGTCCTCATAATGATGCACAAGGCGTAAAGCAATGAATGGCGCCTCTGATAATAGTTGGTGCATACAGTACGGCGCTCATTTGACTTAAAACTCAATATGCACAATTATTCTGAGTGTTCTTTACAATATTCCCTCTTTCTCCCAGTGACTCAGGCATTAATTAACTCTTTGCACTCTAATTGAATCGCCCTAATATAGCGCTTTTAAAGTGCTAAGTGTCTGCGACCGCCACTTTGCAGTTTTTTATTCACTCGGTGCCCTTGGTGCCGCATTTTCCCAGTCCGGTCCACTGTTACTACATCAATGAACACAACTGCTGCACATTCATTGAATCTACTCTCAATGAAAAATCCTATACTGAAAGGCGGAGGCAGAAAACCACTTGCCATAGGCAGCAAAAGCTTACAAGATTTATATCCCCTCCTGTAGCAGTATATCATAGCGGCAAGAATTCCTTGCCCAAGGACAGCTCTGAAAAGCCACTATTGGAGGTTTCCTACTCTCCGCTAGCTTTTTTATGCTGCTTCAATAATTAAAAGGCGAGGAGAAAGGAAAATAATGCTGTCTTCTAGTGCATGCTGGGAACTATTTGATTTTATTGGGTGGATATTTTCCATAGCTATACATTACGTTTACTGTAAGGTGTATCATGTCTGGCTGAGACGTTTGTAGAATTATTTTTTAAAGTATGGAAAGCACAATGAAACACAATGAAATGATTGTGGAACAGTTGGCCACGAGAGGTGGTGAGTTCTCCTTCAATGGAAGTCTACACACAGAGGCTGGACAGGCGTCTGTCCGAGATGGTTTAGTGAATCCTGCATTGAGCAGGGGGTTGGATACGATGACCCCGGAGGTCCCTTACAACTCTAACAGGATGATTCTATGATTCTTAATCTGAACATTGGATTTTTATCCAATAAGTTCAAAGTGAGAACTTTTAGGAACATTATTATAACATAAAATGTTTTCGCCTAAATTTACCACCTACAGAATAATTTCCTTTCATTCGATGCTAGCATGGTCCAAGATGGATTTTTCTCTGTTTAAAGTCTATCTGCCAGGATCTTTTATCTCTTATCTAGGAAAAGAAATGAAAAAGGCTGATTGTCCAGAATTAATAATACATTGCAGCCTTCTTCCAAAACCAGTGTCCTCCTGACTAAAGGTTGTGTGTGCTATTACAGTTCTGTGCCATAAAGAGGTTGTAATGTTTTTGAAGACGGCCTTTTTTTTCGAATCATGAACAGACTCTTTACTTTGCTTGTTCTTCACTGGTCTGGGCAATTTTTGCCATTGCACACTATGGGATACTTAGAAAACCTTGGTCCAAATTTTGAATCATAGTCTAGTTGCGTCCATGCAAAATCTTACATGCTTTAGTGATTACCTCTGTTTGCAATGGGACTTGTTGAGAAGAGAGGCCCCAGCTAAAGGTTTGTAGCTTTCCATTCTCCATATGAGACCCTATGCAATGCTTACCTTCTGTGCAGACAGAAATACAAAAGCAAAAAAAGGGAAACTCTGTGGGGACCCATGGCTGAAATGAGGGCTAAAAAAAGTATAGCTATACCTTAAACATTTGGGGCACAATTTAATGGCTAAAGTAGAAACATACTTTACTCTATGAGATATCAAGAAGGCTACCAGAAGGTGACTCCCAGAAGAGTTGACAAGCCTTCCGGCTGCTGCCAAAACCTTCCATAAATCCGTAAGGCTTCTTGTCCTTAATGTGAAATGCTCAGCTGATAGAAGTATGGGGAGATAAGTTGAAGAGTTGTGAGTGCATGGGTTGAAGAAGGAGAATATGGTTATTGGTAACAATTTCTATCTCTCTAAAAGTTGCAAAGTAAAAATAGAAAAAAGCAAACCACAATGGGGTACTCCCTTGAACAGTAAGTCTGTACTAAAAAATGAATCGTAGTCAAAAAGGCAACTAACCACTCTATAGATGAGCACTGCGGAGCATTAAACGCCTCCAAGCTGGCTTGTTGTTCATCACCTTTTGCTTGAGGTTTAGGAAGAAACCCAAACTTAACCGAAGGTTTAGTAACAAACTGCTTGAAATCAGGTGCTGCTCAAAGGAAGAACATCATGGAGGAGCCTGTATACATGCATGGTGACTTTATTAAAGAAACAGAACGTGTTTTAGCGCCTTCTTCAGGCTTTGTTCTGTCTCTTTGATAAAGTCGCCATGTGTATATAGAGGCTCCTTAGTGCCATTCTTCCTTTGGGAAGCGCGTAATTTCGGCAAGTTTGATATTAAATGGGTTGTCCACTACTAGGTCAACCCTATCTCAATCTGAATGTTTGCCCTGGTTAAAATAAAAACACTTATACTCACCTCCCGTGCCAGCACCATTCCATGGGTGTGCAGCGCTAGCATCACAGTCCCCTCCTTCAGACGTATAAGTAATCAAGAAGGGGTGAGCGACCAGCCGCAGCTCTCACTTCCTCTTTATTGTTTATACATCTGAAGGCGGGGACAGTGACACCAGCGCTGATTGGTTGCAGGGCTCACGTGACGTAACAACCTCACCTGAGCCCCTGAAATGCGATTGCCGACACCGCTGGAACGACGCCGGCACGGGAGGTGAGTATAGGTGTTTTTATTTTAAAGATGCAGATTTAGAAGGGGTTGTCCTAGTAGTGGACAACTCTTTTAAGTCTTTGGTTAAAAAAGTATAAGCTAAAATGATTGAACCCTACGGGTAAATATAGATGTTGCATGTACATATAGCATAACTACAGACATTAGCCGAGCAGGGCACATGTATTATGACTCAAGTCTATTAACATAATCATTGTCTGCCCTATAGCTAATTTGCTAAACTTCAGGAACCATTCGGGGGCACATTATGGAACTCTTGTCTTAGGCATCAAGAGAGCTGGTCCCATTTCTGTCGGGGTCATACTGTTTTTCTCTCTTATGAGAAATGGGAAGCTGGATTTGAATAGTACGGAAATCTTTTAGCATTATAAAGTGCCCTATTTCAGAAGCAAACATAGAAGACATGGGGTCAATCAGAAAAAATACAAAGACAATATGGCAACCTATTAACATTGCTATGCTTGATAATGGTGTTAGGTTACAGGTTGGTAGTAGGGATGAGCGAGTAGTGAAATAATCGGACTCGCTATACTCGTAACGAGTAGGTCCCAATACTCGGGTACTCGTTACGAGTAGCGAGTACAATGTAAGTCAATGGGAAATGCGAGTAAGCCGCATGATTGTTTAAAAGCCAGCGGTAAAAAGCCACCGGCTTTTAAACAATCACTCAGCCCCATACTGCTTCCCCGCAGCCTCCCATCCCGATCCTGCGCTCCCCCCGCCGCCTCCCATTCCGATCCTAAGTTAGGACCAGGCGGGGAGCGCAGCACCAGGGAGCGGGGAAAGAAGGCCCCGGGCGGGGAAGCCGGCAGTGAAAAGACTTCACCGCCGGCTTTCCCGTTCGGTGCTGCGCTCCCTGCTCCCTGATGTGCTCTCCACGCTCCCTGGTGCTTCGCTCCCCGCCCGGTCCTAACTTCCCAGGCTTCAAACATCTGCCCCAGCCGTCTGCTTAACCTCCGCTAGAGACTAAAATTATGGGGGATCCCACGCCATTTTTTTTTAATAAATCCTTTATTTTAACACTAAATGACACTTGAGGGGTTAATAAAGATGCAGTCCCTAAATTATTATTTTTGTTTACATTTTTTAATTAATTTTTCCCAAAAACTTTGACGTGGGCTTCGCCATATTTTTGTATGCCAGCCAGGTACAGCATCCAGGAACGGGCTGCCCCCAACCCCCAGCTGCCTATTTGTACCTGGCCGGACACAACAATATAGGGAAGCCCTTTTTTTTATTATTATTTCATGAATTTCATGAAATAATTAAAAAAAAAAATACTTTGGGCTTCGCCCTATTTTTGTGTCCAGCCAGGTATAACTAAGCAACTGGGGGCTAGAATCCGCAACGCAGGGTGGCCCAAGCTTTCTGAGCCCCCCCCCCTCTGCGAACTGCTGTCCGCAGCCACCCCGGAAAATGGCGCGTTCATAGAAGCGCCATTTTCTGGCTCTGTACCCAACTCATCCAGGGCCCTGGTGCGGTGGCTCACTGGGTAATAAAGGGGTTAGGGCCAGCTTTGTATTATCCGCTGGCCCTAAGCCCGAAATTCATGGGGTCACGCCAGTATTAGACATGACCGCCATGAATTTCTAGTAAAGTATTTAAAAAAAAACACAACACAGAAAAAAATATTTTATTAGAAATAAAACAAAAAAACACTTAGAGACTCCATCTTTATTAAAAAAATTATCTTCAGTCCGAGATAGTCCGAGAGATTCTCTACCAGAGGTGTAGCTGAGCTGTGCATCCGTGGGAAAGTTGATGTGAATTCATGCAGTCAAGCATGAACTCACATGAACCCTCTGAGGGCACCACAGCTACTTCAAATGAACAGCTGATCAGCATCAGCTGATACCTCAGCTGTTCATTTGAAATAACCGGCGTGAAAGCCGGCAGTGAAAAGACTTCACCGCCGGCTTTCCCGTTTGGTGCTGCGCTCCCCGCTCCCCCGCCACCTCCCATCCTGATCCTAAGTTAGGACCGGGCAGGGAGCGAAGCACCAGGGAGCAGGGAGCGTACATCAGGGAGCGGGGAGCGCAGCACCTATCAGGAAAGCCGGCGGTGAAGTCTTTTCACTGCCGGCTTCCCCGCCGGGGCCTTCGCTCCCCGCTCACTGGTGCTGCGCTCCCCGCCCGGTCCTAACTTGGGATCGGGATGGGAAGCGGCAGGGGGAGTGGAGGATCGGGATGGGAGGCTGCGGGGAAGCAGTATGGCGCTGAGTGATTGTTTAAAAGCCCGGCGGCTTTTTACCGCTGGCTTTTAAACAATCAAGCGGCTTACTCGCATTTCCCATTGACTTACATTATACTCGTTACTCCTAGCGAGTAATCACAAGGAAACTCGCGGAGTAACGAGTAGCCCGAGTACCGTACTATTCGGCGAGTATCGAATAGTAGCGAGTATACTCACTCATCCCTAGTTGGTAGGTCATTTATCAGTCATTATTGGTGATTTAAGTATGGGACCCATTACATCAGCACATGGCTCGTTTTTACTTTAGAAGCAGAATCCAGTATCTAGCACAAGGAAACAAAGTACTAATGCCTTAATTGTTTACTCAGTGTCTCCATTAAACACGTAGAGCCCTGACAAGTGAAATTACAATAAGCACAATGCTAATAATCACCGTAGGTATATAACCATAAATCTACCGTTATGAGTACAGTTTGTCCTACTGTTTATTGTATTCATAGTTAAAATGGAATTATGTGTAATATATTTTCATATGGCTGCAATGTGCTTGAAGAATTGGATGAAGGAAGCCGTATCATTGTACGCTTTTAAATAGAGCTGAGAAAAAAAAAAGCATTTGGAAATTGATTATTGATATTATATTAAAGTGGACTGGATTAAAGTTATGAGGCTCGACTGGTAAATTATTTTTCACTGGCAATATTAATAATAATTTAATGAATCACAACTCATTGTAATTGGCTACTGATTCATTTTTATGGATTTCTAAGAAAATTGTGATGTCGTCACTGGCGGCGGTAAGTTGGAAGTGAGTAATGTGTGTGTAATTGTGCTCACTGAGAGCTGTGCTGCTGTTATTATTTCTCAATGCAAGAAATATATTTATATTTTGATGTGTTTTGTTATGCTGTACACTATTAAAAATTTGGTTGTATTTTATTTTCTATCACACCCTTATGAGCCTTATGCAAGAGTTTTAAAAAGTCCCATACACCATTTATAATAGTGTCTTCATATGTGGCAAGGGGACTATTGGGCCCCATAGTTAGACTGGTTTATCTTCACGTCCTAGAACTATGCCCATGTCTGATGTCCCAGAATATTAAAGGGGTTACCCCAACATCTTTCTTCAGGAGCGCACTGCTCCCTAGCCTCATGACTTCCTGATTGTTGGGGGGTCGGTGTTCCTTTTTGCAGATAGTTTAGGCCAGCAGCATTGCTATGAATTCTGTGTGTGTCCTCCGATGCCCCTATATGAGGCTGCCTTTCCTGCCTCTGCAGCATCAGAAGTGCTGGGATCGTGACTACCTTCTTTGTAAGCATGGTTCCAAGATCCTCCTTGTAGCAAGCACTGAGAGCACAGTAAAAGCCCTGACAATCGGCTGGGGTCATTGTTGGCTGCTCCAAGGTGTTTTGGGGTTGGGAAGCACTGTTAAAAAAGCCCTCACAAGAGATCAGCACAATCAGCTGGGTGAAAATGTAAGATGAGCAGTAACCTTACAGGAAGAGATCTGTAGATCTTCTGGGCTTCTGCACAAGAACAGTTCTATAGAAACTAGATGGTGGCCCGATTCTAACGCATCGGGTATTCTAGAATATGTATGCGGCCGACCGGGCACAATCAGCAGAGTGGTGTTTTAATTTGGCGCCAATCTTGCTGTCCGGCGGCCGCGACCAATCAGCGAACCGTGTTAGTGAGTACTGGAGAGCGAGTTTAAATTTGGCGCCCAAATCGCTGATTGGACGCGGGCGGCGGCTGCGACCAATCAGCGTCGTATTAGCGAGGACCGGGGAGCCGCGCTGCTTGTGAGGGTACTTCCGCTGCGAGCAGCCGGGAGATGAGCGGCTGCGAGCAGCAGAAGCATCCCGACCGGAGGCGCCGCACCCCGGTCCTCCATTCACACTTGCCGTCGGGAGATCAGCGGGCCAAGCCGCTGATCTCCCGACGTTAGCCGCATGCAGGTCAGCGGCGCCGCCGGTCAGGGTAGTTCTGCTGCTAGCGCCGCTCATCTCCCGGCTGCATCGCCGCTGACCTCTGTCCGGCAGATATGCCGCTAACGGCCGCCATCTTTTTTCTGACATCCCGTGTCGCTGATTGGCCGCGGCCAGACCAATGAGCGACGCGGGATTTCCTGGACAGACAGACGGGATAAGACAATTATATATATAGATGAATATGCAGGAAATTGGTGGTCAGGATCTGGAGCTAGCACTCCTGAGATCCCAGCCAGCCTGTTTGCTAGCTACTGCTCTCCTGAGATCCCAGCCGTCTGTTTGTTTGTTATTGATAGCAAACAGTTCGGCATCAATGGTTGCCAGTCTCCTTGGGAACGAGTTGTAACAATAAAATTGAGAAGATCAGGTAGCAAGAAAATAGAGAAAGATGTAAAAAACAAGTTAATTGCAAACTTGATTATTTTTAGCACTGTCTATCTGCATTTGCCTATTTTGTAACATTGTTAAGTTGTGCTAGAGTTGGCACTACTCTATAGATGAGCACTTCGGAGGATTCAAGTTGGCTTGTTCATCACTTTTTGCTTGATCTTTGCAAAGAAATCCAAACTTAACCGAAGGCTTAGTATCAAACTGATGGAAATCAGGTGCTGCTCAAAGGAAGAACATTATGAAGGAGCCTATATACACTGCTCAAAAAAATAAAGGGAACACTCAAATAACACATTTTAGATCTGAATGAATGAAATATTCTCATTGAATACTTTGTTCTGTACAAAGTTGAATGTGCTGACAACAAAATCACACAAAAAATCATCAATGGAAATCAAATTTATTAACCAATGGAGGCCTGGAAAATTGAAGTGGAAAAACACACTACAGGCTGATCCAACTTTATTGTAATGTCCTTAAAACAAGTCAAAATGAGGCTCAGTATTGTGTGTGGCCTCCACGTGCCTGTATGACCTCCCTACAACGCCTGGGCATGCTCCTGATGAGGTTGCGGATGGTCTCCTGTGGGATCTCCTCCCAGACCTGGACTAAAGCATCCGCCAATTCCTGGACAGTCTGTGGTGCAATGTGACGTTGGTGGATGAAGCGAGACATGATGTCCCAGATGTGCTCAATCGGATTCAGGTCTGGGGAACAGGCGGGCCAGTCCATAGCTTCAATGCCTTCATCTTGCAGGAACTGCTGACACACTCCAGCCACATGAGGTCTGGCATTGTCCTGCATTAGGAGGAACCCAGGGCCAACCGCACCAGCATATGGTCTCACAAGGGGTCTGAGGATCTCATCTTGGTACCTAATGGCAGTCAGGCTACCAGTCAGTGTATATGCATTGCGACTTTATTGAAGAAACAGAACAAAGCATTTTAGCACCTTCTTCAGGCTTTGTTCTGTTTCTTTGATAAAGTCGCCAAGTGTACGTAGAGGCTCCTTAGTGCCGTTCTTCCTTTGGGAAGCGCGTAATTTCGAGCAGTTTGATATTAAATGGGTTGTCCACTACTAGGTCAACCCCATCTCAATCTGAATGTTTGCCCCAGTTAAAATGAAAACACTTATACTCACCTCCCGTGCCGGCGTCGTTCCAGCGGTGTCCAGCGCTGGCATCACAGTCCTCTCTTTCAGACTTATAAATAATGAAGAGGAAGTGAGTGGTCAGCCACAGCTCTCACTTCCTCTTGTAATTAAGTCAATAATTTGTAATAATTCTTCTATATTCTCCTCAATTCTTGTGGGGTGCGTATTAAAAAGTGAGTAAGAGACTTATATTAATTAATTGTTGTCTGATGCTATTGAACATTGAATAACAATAATAGCCATAAAATATAAAGAACAATAACCGTTATTAGCGGCAGTAGATCTTTTCATTTTGGTGATGATTTATTTAGAGGAGTTGCTTGAAAATAGACATTTCTGACATGTCAATCAGATATGACCTAAAACAGTGGTGTCACTAGAGGAATGGAAAGGGTGCATGTGCTGCTTTCCAGGAGGCCCATGAGATTTGCCAAATGTTTTTTGGGGAATCCAAAAGTTTGCTTTTTCTGATAACATCTGGGAGAGTTGGAAAGTATGCTTTAACAATAATAATCTTTTTATTTATATAGCGCCAAAATATTCCAGAGCGCTTTACAATTCGCAGACATCATCATCAGTGTCCCCATTGGGGCTCCGAATCTAGATTCCCTATCAGTATGTCTTTGGAGTGTGGGAGGAAACCAGAGAACCTGGAGGAAACCCACGCAAACACGGGGAGAACATACAAACTCTTTACAGAGGTTGTCCTTGGTGGGATTTGAACCCAGGACCCCACTGCTGCAAGGCTGCAGTGCTAACCACTGAACCACCATTCTGCCCTAAGCTTTAATGCATATCTGTCACAGGTGTGTCGCCACGAAGATCGTCACGATTATACAGCCTGACTTCTCGCAGCTGACTTTTTGGTGCTTTGTGTTTTTCGGCAGTGAGGGAGTTAATTCTCTCTCTCTCTGTGCTAGACGAGGTTCAGCCTCGCCCAGCTGCAATCAATGCTGCTGTAGTGAGACTCCTTCAAATGCCTGCTGGTCTGTTAGGGAAGTGTCGGTGAAAGCATTTCATGCAGACTAACAGAGCGGATTGTGGTATTTGGAGTTTAAGAGCTAAGTGTATTTGGAGCGTTTTTTCCCTTCCTCGCTTTATCATTTATCTCCTTTCCCGTTGGTGTTCCCTCTGTTGTAGTTGTGTAGTTTTTATATGCAAGGTGGTTTTTGGTTTTTCCCTTGTACTGTCTCGTTCGTCTAAGTACTGTGTGTGGGCATATTATTACTTGTCCCCTTTTGTTGTGATCGGGGTCCTTCTCAGGACTAGATTACTTAGGTGCAGGGATCCTCAGGAGGTAGGGGTTACGCTGGCGGCCTGGACCTCTGTACCTTTAACAGTACCTCCAGGTTGAGGGATTAGTCAGGGCCCCAGCTTAGGGTCAGCTTAGGCCCCCTACCTCCAGTATACAGAGACAGCGTGACAATATCTGTCACCATTACATCATAATATACACAACATACATTAGTTCAGGAATCATAAAATGCTCAATTTAATGTTAGGATTATACAGCCATTTCGAGATATATTTTCATAGTAAGTACACTGGCCTCATCTGGACTAATTCAATACTGTATGCGGTTTGTATGGTAAAATCTGGGGACAGATCTGTTTTAAGGCCAATTTCTAGACTACAGGCTTCTGTAATCTGCTATTGTCGTGTGAGGGGAAGCTTTATTGTAAGAAATAATACTTTTTTTTGTAGAAGGAGTGATACTAGGTAACTGCTTATATTGCAATTCCTCTGCGTATTTAAAGTGAATTCTTTAATTTTACATTAAAGACTAAAGTCACCCGATTAGGTGATTTAAATACAGCAAAAGGGGAAATAAGGTGGCCAGATAAGGCAGAGCTTCGATGTGAATCCTAACCTAAAATGACCTTTAGTGGATCCGCTGACCACTGGAAATTGTCAATGTCGTGATGCTTAAAATGACATCCATATCACTCGTCAGGCTGATTGCTTTCTGAAAATTGCATAAAGTGATGGCATAAATGCAGAAGCCAGATAGCTGGAGATGTTTTGTAGTGCATAGAAAAAAAGCTTGAGGGGAAAATGAGGAAAGTGGACTGCGATCCTTTCTTGTTTCTATAGAAACCAGGAGTGATCAGCGTGAGAAGGAATTTCTTTCTAGTGTTCGTTTGAGAGAGCGGCTTGGTTCATATCAGGGCTAATGTAGAAACCCTTAGTAGCTGGATATTGTGTGTTCATGCCTGCATGATACCAGTTTAGTAAGAGGATAACATAGAGCTGGGAGAAGCTGCTTCCTTCTGCACTGGGTGACAAGGGGTTTTGTCTGTAGAGCAACTACCTCCTGCAGAGATGAACCCTCCGGGGGAGACACAATCACTGAAATCGGCCATCCGACTGTAAGATGAGTGGCATGGATCAAGTCTTTAACTAGCAAGAAAGACAAACAGATCAAACGCAATGGAGATGGATGTCACAATGACTTTGAATATGATAATTAATAGTGGGCAGCGTGCCTGAATATCATTATCCGTTTCTACAGCCCTGCAGAACATGTTGGTGCCATATACCGTATGTAGAAATAATTGGGGATAACGTGGCATAGACATGTTTAAATGAGATGTCTGGTCGCATGATATTGATTACCGATCCTTAGGATCAAGCTTGGACTGGCCCACAGGAGAACAGGGGAGTCCTCCGGTGGGCCACCACCCTCTTATATGAGCACTACTTGGCACAATATACTTGAATAACTATGTACAGACAAAGGCAGCATCTTATTCACTTAACAATCTACCCAGTTCATTGTTATATAAATTTGTGATTGAGGATAATGTCACATTTACATGAAGCTGAAAAGTGGGGCCCTGGAGATGGTTACTGGTGGGCCACTGGCACCCCAATCTCACACTGCCTAGGATAGGTCATCAATATCAAATCTGTGGGTTTCTTACCACCGATCTGCTGTTATTAGCCCAGGCGCCGCTGGATTTAACCATTGAATGAAAGTGTTCTCAGCAGCTCTAAAAAGCCCCCTGTACACTTGATACTAATGTCGGCTAAAACCGCCAATAACAATGTATTTGATTGTCGAGGGGGTTAATGATCCGGCACGTCCGATTTTGAACTGTTAATCTTTTTTCTTCTTCCCTTAAATAAGCCACCGCCGGTGAAGTCTGGCAGCAGCTCTCTCATAGAGAACACAAGAGCACTTGGCCGAGCGAGCGTTCCCGTGTGTAGGAGAGTCAGCCAAGATAGCTGCCAGCCGAACTGTCTAATTTGTATTGGGGGCTTTACTGTGTTGCGCCCGCTGCCGGGTTCTGCAGATCAGTTCCTATATTTTTGTTTTTAAATAGAAACTTATATGCTGTACGCCGCTGAATCGAATGGAGCTCCACACCCCAGCCGACATGATATTGATAACTTATAATCAGGAGAGGTCATGAATATCATATGCCCGGAGATCCCCTTTACCAATAAAAAGAACTTGTCAGCAAAAATGTTATTAAACTAAGGGCAGGATGCCATGGGGTTTATAAAAAAAAAAAAGGCCACCTTCCATGTCAGCATGTCCATTTTGCCTTGATTGACGTTCCATCCGGCCCTTGAAGTCAGCAGTAGCTCTGCTCATCGGGACTTCTGTCAAGGCGGAGTTGTCATGCTAAAAGCATCGTGACCCTGACTAGTCCCGACTCTGTTAACTTTCTGTAGTGTCATATGGCTGCTGCAGCCAATCATTGGTAGTAGTGGTCATGTACTGCACATACATCATGACAGCGATCGTGATTTGCTACAATGGTTGCATATTGGTGCATTGTAATTGCAGTGAAATGAGCAGAGTCTGAGTGGGGATCACAAAACCCATGATATTGGAGGTTCGGTGGATTTGAAAGACAAGTATAGTTTATGTATAATTTGTTATAAAATATAATATAATGAAAACCCATTTAAAAATCTCTCAAATTACTACTTTATGATTATATAAAAATAAAAAATAAATTTTTTTTTGGATTATTTCAATTCCCTCAAACACTTTTGTTTTATAAAGATTGGATAATAAATACTTGCTTTTATTTATATTTTGTATTATTTGTTTTTCTACTATTACTTCTTACTTTTTTTTTTCTGCTATTATTTATTACCAGCATTTCTAGGAAAACATTTTCTACTAAAACAATACACAGCTTCATCACATAAGGACACAATCTGCCAAAGTAAATTTGTAATTTGTTTTACTGATCTATTCTGTTGTCAGACTGATAGATGAAAATTCAAGTTAGCTATTTGTAGCAGTAAATCTAGCAATGGTTGGCAATCCGGGGACGCAGTCATAAAAATCTTATGCTCGTTTCATCAATTATTCTCAATAGGTGATTTCATGCCTCTTTGACTACTGAATATTGATTTTTTTTGCCAGGCTTGTGTAATCCTTAATATTGCATTTTTCAGATAATTCCCATTTCTTCTCACATCCTGCGAGCCGTAACATAGGTCAGTGCTTATTGCAGACAAGCAGGGCAGGCACTTTGCAAGGACATCATCGTGTTCAAGAAACAGAATGAATTGGATATTGCAAGATTATTTTTTTTTTTCCTCTCCCAGCCGATGTGTAAGTTCATTGCACCACAAATGCACAAAATTGAATAATTCTCTAGAGGACTCCTTTTATTTATTTCCTATACTATCATCTACTGAAGTGTGAATATGTTACTAAATACATTGTGTTCGCTCATTAACCCGCAATGTAGCCAAGCAGTGTGGCGTACTGTAAATACAATGGTAAAATATTCACTCATTCTCCATTTAATAAGACATGATTTTTTCTGACAGTAAATCTGTGGCAGATACAATAAATCACGAGGTTAAAAGCTCTTGCTTATGTATTTGTAATATATTATTCTAGCGTTGTTTCGCTGATTTACAACATGAGGCATATTGGAAAAAAATAAATAATTTCCATTCGCGCGGAGCCGAATGTGGTTCAAGACATTAAACATTTATAGATGAATCAGGCATACGTCCTGCTATGGAACGTAAAGGTGATTTTCACATAATTACTGACATCAGATGCGGATTCTTATTCATTGTGGCAGAAAGTGGCTATTGTGTTACTTTGTTGCAACAACGCCGCAGCTGAGCTTTGCAAATGAGCGGAAGCCATTAGTATGGTGGATTTCTACTGCGATGGTTATTATTCAAAAGAGGAGTACAAATGGCAGATAAAAGGAAATTATAGAGCATTTCACCCTACACTTAATCCTGCTACTTCTGTCCCACGTCACTAGCCGTGTGTCAGTCTGCACTGCAGTTATGGAGGGTCAGGTCCAGCAATATTATACAGCAATTATAATAAAAATTCCTTTATCCAGATATATCAGAATATCAGATAGATAATTCATTTTATGTTGAGTTTTCTATGACTATTTTTGCTCAGTTGTATGCTTCAGGTCTTGTAAAATGCAGGATATTACAACATGTAATCACCCCATAATTTTCTTTAAAATTTCAGGAATTCCTTGACTATAGAACAAAGGTTGGGCTCAGCTGATCATGTGAAAATTGTCCATATTTCATCCAGAAAAAGAGGAGGATTTTTCATCTGTATTTCCCTGTCTTTTTACAAATACCGTTACCTATATTAATAATTGCAATGGATCCACTATTATCATATGCAATGTGTATGGCGTCTGTATGGCATTCTTTATTTTGCGCACCCATTGAGATAATGAACGAGTATGACCTGGGAAATGGATCAGAGTAGTGCATCCTGCAACTTTAGGCCACGTTCGCATGTTCAGTATTTGGTGAGTATTTTCCATCAGTATTTATAAGCCAAAACCAGGAGTGGGTGATAAATACAGAAGTGGTGACGTGTTTCTATTATACTTTTCCTCTGATTGTTCCATTCCTGATTTTGGCTTACAAATACTGATGTGAAATACTCACCAAATACTGAACGTGTGAACGTGGTCTTATACACGAAGACCATTGGTCCATTTGGTGCTGAGGCTGAAAAATGATCTAATCTGAGCCCAAATTCAGTGTTTTTCCATAGAAAAAAAGTTGAAAGCAATTGTGTTATGTCGACCCTGACATATGAAAGTTGCAACACAGGAAACCAACCTTTTTGTAGCTGCCGTCTGTAGGCACATGCACACATAGTGGATTTGATGCAGATGTTATGCAGCTTTTCTGCAGCACTTCAGCTATATATCCACATTGTACAATGATTTTGATGTCGATTATTTCTCATTATGTAGTGCAGAGGGGGGAAATCCACAATGGAAATCCACTGAAATAGTTGACATGCTGCAGATTTCCAAATCCATATCATGGATCAATTTATGGCCAGAAGATTCTTAACATTTCATCTTCATGCCTTGTGCTGTATTGTGTTGTGGATGTTGTGCACACAAATCCATGCAAAAAAATCTGCACCAAATCTGCACTGTGTGTATTTATCTTTTCTTTCAGAGATTATCGTTTTTTTTGCATTGTGGGCTACCTGCTTCTAAATAAGGAGATCACGTAAATACCGTGCAAGTAAATAGTTAGCACCTTCTGTACAGCAATAGACTTTTGGTAATTACTATAGATGATCCGACCTGCAAAGTATCAAGTTTGGCAAATCAAATAGATTTTACAGGAAAATTCAGTTTACAACAAAGATATTCAATGCAAATTGAATGTTCCTTATTATTCTCAGTGCTCGCTCCAGACGCCAAAGCAGAATAAATGTAGGATGTAAAAAAATAATAATACCTCCCCGCTCACAGCTCCCCTGTCCCTCAGTCCCCCATTCCTCTTCTTTTCCCCCTCCTCCGTCACGTGCATTCTTTTTGGTCGATACACTTTTTGGCTTTCATCACTGACTAGGCCTCGACTATCACTGCACTAAGCCTCAGGCGATGCGTGTCATAACGGCCTGACGTAACAACGTGCGCCGAGGCGGCACATGCAGTGACATCAGAGGCCCAGTGAGCGACGGAAGCCATGGAATAAAGTGGCTGACGAGAATACATGTGATCGGGGAAGGGGAAAAAAAGAGCCGCGGAGGACCAAACAGTATGCTACGGGACAGGTGAGCGGAGAGGTAAGTATTATTTTTATTATTATCATCAATATATCTTTTAACTGCCTCGCCCTCTACGATCCCGCAAAATGGCGTCCGCGTCTGGCTGGCATTTTGCAGAATTCGCATGGGCCGAATTGAAAGCAATCCGTATTTTGGAGAATACCAAGTTTTGGAAAAATTCGAGGAGAATTCAATTCCACTAAAATAAATTCTCTCATTTCCAGTAATTACCAGCGTAGTGCAATGTGATTTCACAATGTCTGAAGGGTGTCTTCACACAGATTTTTTTTGTTGTGTTTTTTCTCTCATTTCTTTGGCATTCAGGTGCTGGCCTGGAGTCAGTAGGGGAATAGGAAACTGATATGTATGCACTGGGGTGTGTTTTTTGTACTTTATTGTGTGTTTTTTATCACCTCATGCTCTAGGTATTGGCATTTTTTCAGGCCGTTTGTGGCATTTTCCTCCCATTGTCCTCTATTTTCTCTGCACTTGTTAATGTGTGGTGTATTTTTAGCTATGTTTTTTATTGCATATATAGCCATACAAATCATGTGATTCTAAGATTAAAAAACAAACTTATAATCGTATACAAAAAAAACGTATTAATAAAATTGGGTAGTCTTATTAAGACTGTCTTTGTCTCCCATCACAACCAATCACAGTACAGCTTTCATTTTATAAGAGCAGTTATAACAATGAAAGCTACACTGTGATTGGTTGCCATGGGAGACAAAGACAGCTTTCTTTTGGACAATTTTGATGGATGAAGCTGAATGAAGCAGCTGTAACTGTCTAGATTGAGAAAAGTGTCTTGGTTACCCATAGCAACTATTCAATGAGCTGTTTTCATTTTTCAGGAGCGGAAAACAAAATGAATGGTGTGCTGTGATTGGCTGCTGTAAGCAACTGAGGCACTTTTTCTTTTAGACTGTTTCTGAAACCTGCTGTATTTTATTACCTGCGGTTCTTGATTGTTGTTTTTTTTCTGTGTGTTATTCATAAATTTTTCCTTGTGGAGAGTGACAAGCCAGGCCTGGCATGTCAGAGTGAGGAGACTGATACGCCATGCATGCTCCTCTGGAAAATTAAATTTGCAAATTGTCTCTTCAGAGAGAAAGAGAACTCGAGCTCTAGCGCCACCTATTGGAAGCAATTATCCTAAAAGTCAATATCGACCCTTTAACGAACCTTGCCATATGACTTAGGATAAAAGTCAAATCAGAATCTCTATTTGCAGACACGCTGTTTCTGGGTATTACTCATATTTTACTTTACACTGACGAGGGCCAACAGCCCGAAACACCGTGTCTTCAAATAGAGATTCTGGTTTGGCTTTTATCCTAAGTCATGTGATAAGGCTCGTTGAAGGGTCGATATTGACGTTTAGGATCGCTGCTTCCAATAGGTGGCGCTAGAGTTCAAGTCCTCTTCCTCTCTGAAGAGACGGTTTGCATATTTTATTTCCCAGAGGACAATGCATTGTATATAAGTCTCCTCACTCTGATATGCTAGGCCTGGCTTGTCACTCTTCACAAGGAGAAACATTACCCCTTAGATCCCAGTCTTAAGCCTCTCACCCAGTCAAATCAGATCTCATACTTTGCACTGATGTGGGGCAGTACCCCGAAACACTGTCTGCAAATTGAGAATCTGGTTTGGCTTTTATCCTAAGTCATGTGACAAAGCTCGTTAAAGGGCTGATATTGACTTTTAGGATTGCTACTTCCAATAGATGGCGTTAGAGTTCTAGTCCTCTTCCTCTCTGAAGAGACAATTTGCATGTTCATAAATTTATCTCATAAACACACCGAAAACAGCTACAAAAATGTCTCAAAAAATGCATATAAAAACGCCTGTAAAAAATGCTGTGAAAAATGTCGGTGAAGATAACCTTGGGCTAGGTTCACACATTCCATACTTGGTGCAGATTTTATACCCGTATTTTTAAACTGAAACCCATACATATGTTTAGCACTTATTCATGTGTTGCGAACATGCACCAAAAAATGTGACCAAACAATGCAGTGCCAGCTTTTACCAGCAGCGCCATAGAGAATGAATGGAGCCGCATTTGGTCTTCCGACTTGCTCCTTTTAAATGGGGATAAAAGTACCTCGCCTGGGGATAAGAATTCCCCATTTTACCGATAGGGGCAGATCTTATTGCAGATCATCAAATTATCACCTTTTTTATGGATAGCTGATCTCTTATTTTCACTGAACAATCCCTTTAAGTAGTAAACTTAGATCTGTTACAGCTGTAGTGTATGTAGGGGTGTGCTAACTCCCTACTACGCCTGAGCAAATCTTGTTCGGTCAGGCGTAGTTCACTTTAAGGAAGTGAATATTGTAAAGCACTGGGTAATACTCTACCCCACATATTAATATCGGTTGTGCTCCTTCTCAGTAGCTCTATCCGGATCTCATTTCCTAGTTATTTCTTTGTGGAAGGAAATCAGTATCCCTCACCATGCTTGTAATTTTTCTACTGTCTCAACAAAGTCTCTGTTGATTTGCTTTATGATTGATACCGCATTTTATTTGTCAGTGCAGAAAACATTTTGTGATTGAAGTGCAGACTGATGATGTATTTACTGGCCCCTAAAAGTGTTATAGGAGAAAATAAATTAATAAAACATTACTAGCGCGGCGCTGTCCTCCAGCCTGAGCTTTCCCATCTATCTGCCAAGCTGGAAAGCAAACATACAATAAACATATCCCTCTTCTCCTTATTACTGCAGGCTTTCTCATTCATGTAATTAGATGTTTTCTTCATAATGCCGCGGTTGTACTGTTATACTTATGGCATCAATTACTCCTGATAATGCTAATCATAAGCTACTAACAATATGGTTAATAATAATTGCAATATATTAATGCTAATGGTGTTTTTTTTTTTGCATTTTTCCATAAAGCGTACAGCTAGACGGAGTAGTCAGTTGCCCGGGGCATTAATGAGAGGGGAAATACAATTTATATAAAAAAAAAGCAGATACTTGGACAATAAAGATGACCCGTCAATTGTCATTAATGTGCATTTTTTTTTAACTGTTGTAAAAGCCTCCTGAATCTATCGTTTTTCTTTTATTCCTGTGACTTTCCATTCTGTAGGTTTAACTCCCTCTTCTCTGTATGTAAATCTAGTCATTTTAGCCAACTGGGTGTGGTCACTAGAAGATGATCGGAGAAGAGTTGAAAATCATGACCAACTGGGGAAAAAAGATTATGGCCCATATTCATTAAGCTTTGTAAAACGCATTAAGAATTCACAATATTTTTACGCAACTTGGAAGTTGCTGAAAAATATGACTACTTTTGGCATTTACATGCCAGCCCCCACCAGCTATGGCAATGTAAGCGGGTTATGGGTGGGTCGTGGTTGGACCAACCCGTCAAATTTATGAACAGTTATGCTGCTGAGTGAAGTACATTTCTCGCGGCGGTGCACACCAGGTAATAGAAGTGCCTAACTCATTAACTGGCATATCATACTCCAGCAAGCCCATTCATTAAGACTGGCATGCATAATGCCAGTCTTAATGAATTGGCACCTATATTTAAATACAGTTAGGTAGGTGGCATATCTCCAGAATAGGGAGGCATAGCAATAAAGAAACAAAAAACTTGATGGACCAACCACCCCAGACAAAGCAGTTGCGAAACACTTCAGGTGTGATTGGTGGGTGAGCTATTGTTCCATGCTACTTGTGAGGCAGTGACTGGGATCATATACGAGGGACGTTATATATCCCCCAGAATGTGTACAGAGACCTATTAAACCCGTTGGAGTGCATTACAGTCACAGACAGAGCTGCTACTGCAATGCAGGAATGAAGGTGAGCACTGACCTGGTCAGGCTATCTAGCTAAGGCAGATTAAGTAAAACCCGTCAGGGCCTTCATTTCTTGGAGGAAGCTACAGGAAGGCAGTGGGGCGGCCTCCTCCCTCCAACCCGGGTTTTCCAGTGGCTCTTGCCACAGGTCCTTTAAAAACCCTGCTGTAAGGGTTAGTGGTATTCAGTGTTAGGAGCTGCTAGGAACATAGCAGGAAAGCTCTACGGGCCTTTGAGCAGCTGAACCCACGCCTGGGAAGGCTCCGCACCCATCAGACTCTGAGCGGCCCGGCGCAGCCTTTGCCCCCGCAACCATTGTTATGGACTTGTGTTAACCCGGCTGCGAACCGGAGGACTTTCTGTTTACCCATGAGTCTGCTGAATAAAAGCTGCTTATGTTGGAGTTACTTGGGTCACTGCCTCAGTTACTGCACGGTGTGAACACCGCCGCCCTACATACTATAGCAGAAATCCATGTTGTCCCTTTCCTTTTAGGGCATTAGTTGTTTCACCTTGGCACTCCTCTTTGAGATTTACCTTTTTTATGTGCCTGTTACCTCTCTGTATTCCTTGTGCAGTTTTTCTACATTTGTATGGGGCTTATGCCATATATTTTTATTGTATAGGTCACTTTGCTGCCTTATCAACCAATTTAGGTTTGTGGCTATTGTGTTGGTATTTTGCATGTCTTTTCATATTTAATAAAAAGTATATTATATATTCATGTAGTGAATACTTTGATCCTGCACGCTTTCTTATTTTGGTTGTTCATTTGTTCATGTTGGATTCCTTAATTTTCCTTGGTCACTGCTTTTTGCTTTGCAATCTTTGATATAACCAACAAATTTACTTTCCTTTTTATTTGTTACTATATGATAATAAAACTTTCTCTTTTTGACCTAGTATGCCAAATCAATCCTGGGCGTTTTTTAAAAATGGCTATCTTTCCTGTTCTAATCATTGACTGATTATTGAATAATGTATAGTCATGAATGGGACATAGGTTTATGTATCGGGATATACAGCTTGCGACCCATGAGGATTTCATACCATTTTCAGATGAATAGAGGAAGCAGTCATTCTCGGAGTACATGCCATCATGCGAGTGATGCTTAGAGCTTGGCATCCAAATTTCATCGTTTAAGTTTTAGTCACCTTGTAACTACAAATTATGGTTTTCGCTTTTATCTATAAATTTCTTGAGGTGGCCTTGTCATAACTAATTAGCACTTACTAATTCAAAAACAACATAGTCTACTGATGATCAGATTATTTTCTTACATAATTTATCCTTTAATTTATCCCTATTGCTATAAACTGGACTCAAAGGAGACTTATCTCACATAGGCAAGCCCTGCCCATGTCCAATATTTGGTCAAATAGTCCTCCTAGAAGGGGATGCCCTGCTCAAAATCCTCTCTGAGCCATTTTTATTAAAGGGGTTGCCTAACTAACTATACTCAAGTTTTGAAAGGGGTTTGAATTCTGTGACCCAAACAGTGGCACTATGAAAGGACCATGCAACTTTGGCTCCTTTCAGCTCCATTCAATTATTTTAGGTGGCTGCAATATTGGCCCATTACACTTAACTATATGGCCTCCAGAAGAGGACAATCAGAACCAACATGGTACTTTGGTTTCCTACTATTACTGTCCCTTTGGTCATAGAAGGTTTTGTGCCACTGACTGAGTCATACCGTATCTCTATGAATATATTCCAGCCCTTAGTATATAGTATATGGCTTATACGGAACCTACCTCCTTTCAGTAGTCCTATATTTCCAGTGAATTCATGGTTCACATCAGGGGTGGGAAACCTCAGGCCTATGGGCCATTTACAGCCCTCGGTTAACTTTTATCCGTCCCCTGGGACCACAGTGCTTGGGCCGGCAGCTGTATTTTGGTGGCTGCTGGCCCATTAATTTCTTCTTGCTCTGTGAGCATGCGCACGCAGTGCTCACTACTGAACGCTGAGGCGCATGCAATGAAAGATTTCGTCCTGACACCAATGCCAGCATCAGGATGTACTTTGTGGGTGGAGTTAGCTCGCAATTTGTACGGCCCCCGAAGAATAGTATAAATTTCCAAAAAGCCCTTGGCAGAAACAAGGTTCCTCACCCTTGGTTGACATATTTGTCTAATAAGAACTGACCATAAATACTCTTAGACATCCCATTGTAACAACTACTGAAGTGGTAATCTATGAAAAGCCGATTTAGACATTTGTGCGAAGTGATTGTCAACACTGATATGACTTTTTGCCAAATGTAGTATTTCCTACCAGGGAATATCCTATATGTAAAACTGTTTATAGCCCAGAATTTGCCCATAGTGATCCAATGCTTGATTTAATTGAACATTTTCTTGTAATATGAACTTATGACATAAGAAGCATTGGATACATTGTAACAAGTGGTGGAAATTAAAAGTTCCTTTGATTTTGCTGGATTGGAGATGATTCTGGTGAACATCAATGTTGGTTGCGATCCTTAAAATAACATTTTTCTGCATTTTATCATATAAAGTGTTATGTATGTATTAAACCCTTGCTTGAGAAATAAGGGCCGTACATGCACACAGTATAATATAAAACTGCAGGTTTTGCCCTTATTACGGAATGTTTAGGTTGAATGACTCCGAAAATCCTGATTTGCTCATTGTGACAGTAACTTGGTAAATCCAGACTGTACAGTATCTGTGCCGTTATCTTTACATGCAGATGGCAAATGTTAAATGCCTCAGGCTTCAAAACTGTCAACAGCTAATGAATGGGTTGATGGTATTTCAGGATTATTTTTCAGGAAACCATTACAGCATAAAATCCCAGTTATGGCCATCCGCTCACTTATATATGCTACAGACACACTGAATTGCTCACTTAGTGATTCATCGTAGGTCCACTGGTAGATATTAAAATACTAGCACTGCAATTTGTAACATGGGAGATGGTCATATGAGGGGGACGTATAGGCTCTTACGGCTCTATATGTTCAGTATTGCATTATATGAAGATTCATTGTACTTTTAATATAGAACAATATTTATTTGATTATGCCCTGTTTACTATGCTGACATGTATATTTGGTATTTCATATAAAATATCTATTTTGGAGTATATTTTCTTAGTGTTGTGCTATTCCTCTGTTACTCCTCCTCTATTATAGACAACTGGGTGTTACCAGTTTGGGGTGCGTCTCTAAATAATCTGACACTGTCCAATCAGTTCTGAGATTAAATGAATAAAATTGACTTTTTTTTACTGTTTTATCAAAGTGGCGTGTGCTTGTCGAGTTTGTCACTGTTGGTATTAATTGGACAGTGTCAAAGTTTGTTGGGAAATATTCTCCATAAATTCCTAAGAGGAATAACAGAGGAACGGCACAACACAAAATCCAATGAAGAAGAACGTCCAGAATTGTAAAATCACAGGTACGACAGATTTTTACCAAATAGACATGTAAGAAGAGCTGACAGGTCCTTTTTCAGTCCGCTTAACTGATTGAGGCAAGGATGAGACACCAAAGATTTTGTTTCTGATGAATCGAAGAAAAATCAGATCTCATTGATTTTGCCATGTTCCCTCATTTTTCCACTTTATTCTATTAGGTAGAATAACGCAGCACAATATTCTGAGAAAACCAATAGAATGGAGACTAATGAAGCTAACATATGCCATTAAGAGAAAGTAAATATTAACGGGGTTGTCCAGGACTTCTACATTGATGGCCTATCCTTAGGATAGCTCATCAATTTCTGATCAATGGGGGTGAGACATATGACACCACTAGCCGATCCTCTGTTCCTGTTGCCATTCGAGGCCGGAGGCGCTCAGCTGCTGTGCAGCTCCATCAAGTATCTAGCGGTCACAGCCGAGTAATGCGCATCCGTCCCTTATTCGCATGAGTGTGCAGTAGCCAGCTTCCACCACTATACAGTTTACAGTTGGCGGATCTATGCAGCACCACAACGGAATACTTCTGGACTCTGGGAACCGCTAATAGTGGGTGTCACTCCCCTACTGATCAGATATTAATGACCTATCTGAAGGATAGGCCATAATTGTAAAAGTCCCGGACAAGCCCTTTAAAGGGTTGAATGAAATTATTTCTTTACAGACCCTTTTTGCTTAAGGGCTGAATTAGGTATTACAGCTAAGACATATTTAAGTGAATATTTGTTTCATTTTTCTTTCAATTGTATGCCATGTTTCCAAAGTGGAAAAGTTTATATAGCTAGCATATAGGCTGCATCTTTGGTGTCATTCCAGCAGATATTAGAGGGGAGGGGGCGATAAGGATGGCAGAGATTAAAGCCACTGATACTGTATCATACCGTAAGGTGTGTTTACACCTAACAGGCGGCACTAAATAACCGCCAATCTGCAACCTGTTTGCTGATCACCAGTCGTTTAATTGCCTGTATCGTTCTCCCTGTGCACATTGAATGATCTGTAATAAATTGTTCAGTGCACATAGGCTGCCATTGTTTTCAATGGCGCAGGTCCTGTTTACACAGGACGATGCTCTGCTGAGATCGAGGATGTGTTGTGCAGCATGTAAGAATAAATCACTCTTTGAACAGCAGACTGTTTAAAATATAAAATTATTGTGAAACTAACGTTCCTGGGAACAATTATTCACAATACGCTTACACCAAACATTGCCTATCATGTAAAAAGGCTGAGGTAGCCGACAAGAGCCGCTGAGCTTAATAGGGTGGTCTGGAACTAACATTTATCATTTAATTCTAAATGTCTGTCTATTTAATGTCATAATCTAATCTTTTTTCTAATATACATACATTAAAAATTCCTTTTTGCTCCCTCACTATGCTATCTAACTTCTTTATTTCTTTTTTTATCGTCTTCCTGTTTGTTTGAGAATCCCCAGTGCATGCTGGGATACTCAAACAAGTAGTGATCAGGTGGGCAGAGGCTGTAGTCACTGCCCCTGCCTGTGCCCCCTTCCTGAAATGAAGCATCATCAGTGACCTTCCTTTCAGGGGCTGGGCTAGTACCTGCTCTACTGAGCATGCGTCGATTGTAAATTCTGACTTATGCTCAATAGGTTTTTGTCACTGTGCAATATGCACAGTGACAGTGCGCTTGCTCGCCAGCTCTGAAGAGAAGTGTTGAGTTGGTAAGAGTGCACTGTCAGTGCGCTTTAAAAGGAGAAAACTCGGCGTACAGGAAAAGCAGACACCAGCCCCGTTCCTGAAAGTAATGTAAAATGACAGTTTTGTGAATCTAGATATTTTTCAATGATGCATTGTGTTAAGTTAAAACTACTTCTGTATATAAATAAAAATTAGTGAAAAAAATAGGTGTATAATTTACATAATGTTATGTGCACATACCCATATCTAGAAATAGATAAGGATGCATACATTATTCATGGATCTCAAGCATAATAAATCCGTTTGCTCACTTCTATTAGACACATATTAGCTGATGCCTCCTATACTGTATTGACTTCAGTTGCAGTGATCAGTTTCATTACTTACCTGAATTTAAATGTAAAGAAACAAGAGGAGACACAGTAACACGCCTGGATATTGCACAAAATGTCACATATTTCTTCTACATATTCAAATCGGATACCTTAGAATAATGTCTGCTGTTCAATAAATAGCTGCAAATAACAAGCTCTATTAGATTAGTGCAAGTTAATTTTTAATGACAAGTTCAAGTTAAGGACAATGCCTTGTGAATGAGAGGAAAGAGCATTTCAAGCAGTTGGTAATGTTTTACAGGTAGCGGAGGATCATAACGTTTTATTCAGAATGGTGGAAATAACATTTCTAAAGTTAAACTATGGTTTACTATAATTAAAACAAATAATCACTTAAGAGTAAAATGACAATACAAAGTCAAGTAAACCCTGTGAGATAAGAGTTACATGATTGCCGTCACCAGTTAGAACTTTCGTGTCACTTTTATTGTTTGAGTGTAATGACTATCTATGACAATTAATGTGTTATAATCATGATACTCAACCACATTTTCCATTGGTTTAAAAAATGATTAATATAATCAGCACTCACATTGCTTTCCTGTGGACAGAACTGGATTGTCCCTCCAGTGTACTGGGAGATCCTCCAGTGAGCCCATGCTTTGCACAATAATTGGTTTGATAGGTCCAGCAGAAGTCAACCCCATTTTAGGTGACTTTCTAGCCAAACACTTTCTTCTAGGGTCGTTTTTTAAGCATTGACTAATAAATAAGCAACAGACCTAACTGATGATATGGCTTGTCTGTAAGAAGGAAAACTTATCATGCAAAAAAATGGATGTGCACATGATCTGTGGAGAGTGGGCATTCAGAATTATTTTGTCGGATCACTCTGAGCCTTGGCAATCCCATAATAATCCATAAACTGTCATGTGTGAGAAGTTACCTTTGGTCTACGAGCTAGAAAATGAAATCAGGGAGCAAAAATCAGCAGAGATCCAAAATTTGAAACTTTTTAGAGGTTTCCATCATTGAAAATCTCTGACATAATAGATCTCATAATAGAGATACCAGATATTTCAGTGGTGGAAATATTAGATTCTCATTTCAACCACTTCTGGTGTATGGACCACCATGATTATGTGGCATGTAATAAAGAGAGGTTGACTATGTTTAATCTCTTCACATTGTGTATATATATGGCAGAAGACAGAACAAGTTCTATAAAGTGGACCGAGCCCACTCCATACGTCATATGTGCTGGCTGTGTTATACAGCTGACACCTGCCTGAAACTGCCTCAATGAGAGCTAGTACCAATCATGGCTCTTTAACATCTCTATCACCCCTTCAAGGGGATTTTGTGGTTGTTGTTGCATTAAAGGTAGGAATATGTGTCAAGGACTATCTGGTTACAGTGGCGGTCATAATGCTAGAAGAATGTACAGAATAGATTCAGCTTCTTAATTAGTCACATTTTAAATCAATTAGCTGTGGAGATAAATTGACATATGTAACATTCTGCTTATTCATTTATTGAATATAACTTTTATCACAAGTAATACGCTTTTCAGCGCTGGTGGTGGTTGTTTGTAGTACTCTTGGTATGGTTCAGCTTTGAAATTCTTCATTTCCTTTGTCTTTTATTAATTACTAGGTCACATAAAATAATAACACATAACTTATGAGTTCTACTGATAGTCCATGTTAATGCTGCATTCGACACATATGGTGCTCTCAGTCTCACTTTCTTTGCAAGCCATCTGTTGTGTTCCCATATTAAAGGTGTCACAATCATTCATTATTGCGTTGTTTTACTGAAGATCCTAGGTAAATGTGATTTTAATATTTTTTGTTTTAAAAACAAAATACTTAACTTGGGTCTATTTGCCTCTTCTATCCCTTCAATGATTCCATGGTCTTAACCTGTATCCATTTATGAATGATCAAGTTGCATACAAGCTTGTCGTATGTGAAGTGGAGAAATCACCCAAATTACGGTTATCTTACTATGAAAGGAGATGCAGCTGAGAAATTTGGAGACACCATGGATCTGTCGTTTTATATTTTGCAGATTGTATTTTCTCATTCTAGCTACAATTGTTGGTATTAGAACCTGTAGGTGGTCTATCACATATCTTTATATCTGGCCTCTGAGGAGAGTAGAAAACGGTTGCATCTCTTGTTGAGAAAGGAAGCGAAACCATGGATCTCTGCCACCTATCTTCATGGAGAATGGCCAATTGAGGACGGCAGGGAAGAAGGAAAATACTTGACACATACCTGGCTCAGCAGGATCCACTCCCAGAATGACAAGGCAATCATCTTGATAGACTCAGATGTCTTATTTTTTCACAAGCTAATAGAGAATATATATATATATATACATATGTACGATTATATGTATTTGCGTGTGTGTGTGTGTATATATATATATATATATATATATATATATATATATATATACAGTACAGACCAAAAGTTTGGACACACCTTCTCATTTAAAGATTTTTCTGTATTTTCATGACTTTGAAAATTGTACATTCACACTGAAGGCATCAAAACTATGAATTAACACATGTGGAATCATATACTTAACAAAAAAGTGTGAAACAACTGAAAATATGTCTTATATTCTAGGTTCTTCAAAGTAGCCTCCATTTGCTTTGATGACTGCTTTGCACAATCTTGGCATTCTCTTGATGAGCTTCAAGAGGTAGTCACCGGAAATGGTTTTCACTTCACAGGTGTGCCCTGTCAGGTTTAATAAGTGGGATTTCTTGCCTTATAAATGGGGTTGGGACCATCAGTTGTGTTGTGCAGAAGTCAGGTGGATACACAGCTGATAGTCCTACTGAGTAGACTGTTAGAATTTGTATTATGGCAAGAAAAAAGCAGCTAAGTAAAGAAAAACGAGTGGCCATCATTACTTTAAGAAATGAAGGTCAGTCAGTGCGAAAAATTGGGCAAACTTTGAATGTATCCCCAAGTGCAGTTGCAAAACCCATCAAGCGCTACAAAGAAACTGGCTCACATGAGGACCGCCCCATGAAAGGAAGACCAAGAGTCACCTATGCTTCTGAGGATAAGTTTATCCGAGTTACCAGCCTCAGAAATCGCAGGTTAACAGCAGCTCAGATTAGAGACCAGGTCAATGGCACACAGAGGTCTAGCAGCAGACACATCTCTACAACAACTACTAAGAGGAGACTTTGTGCAGCAGGCCTTCATGGTAAAATAGCTGCTAGGAAACCACTGCTAAGGACAGGCAACAAGTAGAAGAGACTTGTTTGGGCTAAAGAACACAAAGAATGGACATTAGACCAGTGGAAATCTGTGCTTTGGTCTGATGAGTCCAAATTTGAGATCTTTGGTTCCAACCACCGTGTCTTTGTGCGACACAGAAAAGGTGAACGGATGGACTCCACATGCCTGGTTCCCACCGTGAAGCATGGAGGAGGAGGTGTGATGGTGTGGGGGTGCTTTGCTGGTGACACTGTTCGGGATTTATTCAAAATTGAAGGCATACTGAACCAGCATGGCTACCACAGCATCTTGCAGCGGCATGCTATTCCAACCGGTTTGCGTTTAGTTGGACCATCATTTATTTTTCAACAGGACAATGACCCCAAACACACCTCCAGGCTGTGTAAGGGCTATTTGACCAAGATGGAGAGTGATGGGGTGCTACGCCAGATGACCTGGCCTCCACAGTCACCAGACCTGAACCCAATCGAGATGGTTTGGGGTGAGCTGGACCGCAGAGTGAAGGCAAAAGGGCCAACAAGTGCTATGCATCTCTGGGAACTCCTTCAAGATTGTTGGAAGACCATTTCCGGTGACTACCTCTTGAAGCTCATCAAGAGAATGCCAAGAGTGTGCAAAGCAGTCATCAAAGCAAAAGGTGGCTACTTTGAAGAACCTAGAATATAAGACATTTTCAGTTGTTTCACACTTTTTTGCTAAGTATATAATTCCACACGTGTTAATTCATAGTTTTGAAGCCTGCAATGTGAATGCACGATTTTCATAGTCATGAAAATACAGAAAATCTTTAAATGAGAAGGTGTGTCCAAACTTTTGGTCTGTACTGTATATATATATATATATATATATATATATATATATATATATATATATATATATTCATGCAGTCCTCAACATTGAAATTGCAAATCCGAGAAGTAAGTCGTGGAATTCCGCAAATAATAAAAAATGAAACAAAATTTTCAAAACATCAAGATTTATTCAGTATCGAGTATGAGAACCACTCAAAGAAATATACCCACTTACACACCTTGGCATGGGGTTCTGGCTGCTGGCAGTTCATTTTGCAATTGCAAATCAATGATGCCCCTGCTGTGCTCCGTGAGAGACAAATCTGGAGACATTGCAGGCACGCTTTGGTCATACAAGCTGCTCACAACCGCACAAGCAACATGCAGCCTGGCGTTGCCCTGCTGAAAAATGCCTCTACAGTCATTTTGGCAAAGCGGCTATGCCACTGGGTCCACAAACAAATCAGTGTAACATTGAACTGTTAGTGTACCTGGGTAAAAGCCCACACACCATAATACTGATGGCCTCTTCATGACGTTGTCCACTTGGTCTTATCATTTGAAGAATGGCATGTAGTGGTCTATTCTGTAGTGCAAGTGAAATTAAAAATAATATACAAAACCTAAACTGTTAAACAGTGTCTACACAAACATCAGAAGGCACTGACACAACATTACGCTAACAGCCGGATGTCCAACTGCAGATCTTATATTGACCTCATGCCAATGCTTTCAAAGGCTGACTTGGTGCAGAGCAAGATGGCAATGGAGGCTGGAGTGGAGGTCTGTTCTCCAGCAATAAGTACCATTTTCGTCTTGGGTACAATGATAGCCAGAGATTGGTCTGGAGATCACATGAGCAATGCTATGAAACGGCCTTCATGAGGGAACATTAAAATGTCTCATGAGCCGTATTTCAACTTGACAACACCAGGCCACATTTTGCTTGTGATACAGTGAACAGACTGGAAGGTCTAACTGTTCTACCATGGTGTGTAGATAGAAATGATTGGATAATTGTGTGTCGCCTCGGTCCAGGTCAGTGCTCACTGGCCGTGGACAGGAGCTGTGTGAATTTCCTGACCTTCCATTTTCTTTGATGTGGCATTTGATTCGCCTGCCTGGTATAACATAATTTGTGCATCATGTGGTGCTCAGGTGTTGACACACCAGCACAGCAAATCATAAGACAAACCTGGAACCCTGGAAGGCCAGCAAATTTACACAGCTCCTAGCCAAACCATAGAGCAGTGACCTGAACTTGGGATTGCATTGAGTGATCTGCTCATCCTCTACCTGTAGCCTCTCCGGACTTGTCTCCCATTAAACACATGTGGGACGTCAGTGGTGAGCCATTTCAGAGGGAGCTGCCAGCAGAGGATCTTTATGATTTACATGCACAGTTTCATTTAGAGTGGCAAGATATTCCCCAGACAACCAGCCTGATTGATCGCATCCAATGCACGTAATTTCATGCATTTCTACACGTGGTGCACATAAATGATTCTAAATAAATCAAAATGTTTTGAAAATTTTGTTTCTGTATTTTCATCATTTACATATCATTAATATGTCTGTCGATCCTATGATACCATCAGGGAGGCATCTGATTGGCTCCAAATTTCTTCAGCTGCAAGACAACGACCCCAAACTGGCAACCAATGTCAATAAGTATAAAGAAGAACAAGAAGCCATGGAAGTGGTGATACGTCCCCTAAAGAGCCCTGATCTCAACATCATCTAGTCTGTCTGGGATTACATGAAGAGACAGAAGGATTTGCGCAATCCTACATCCACAGATCTGTGGTTATTTCTCAAGATGTTTGAAACAACCTCCCTGCTGGGTTCCTTCAAAAAGAGTGTGCAAGTGTACCTAGAAAAATTGATTCTGCCCTGAAGGCAAAGAGCGGTCACCAAATATTGATTTGATTTAGATTTTTCTTTCGTTTATTCACTTTGCCTTTTGTTAATTGTTAAAAATTAATATTTTTATTTTTTAAGGCTATGTGCCCACGATGCAGAAATGCTCTGGATTTTTCCTGAGCGTTTCTGCATCTCCCCTGGCAGAAAAAACGCATGCGGATTGTACATGCGGATTGTACATGCGTTTTTCCTGCCAGGGACATGTGGATGTGAAGCGTTCTTCACATGAATTTCCGCATGCGGGTTGACAAGCGCTTTCCAAGCGATTTTAGCATCACTTGGAAAGTGCTTGACAACTTGGTCACACTATATAAATCCATGCAAACGGCATGGATTTATATAGTGTGACCGAAAGAATGTTTAAAAATAAAAAAATAAATCTATACTTACCTTCTGATGGCCCCCGGAGTCTTGCTTCGCTCCGTCCTGGCTGCCGGCAGATTGCGGTACACTGAAGGACCTGCCGACGTCAGCATCGCGTGACCCGTCACATGACTATGACGTCAGCGCAGGTCCTTCAGTCCACCGCGATCTGCCGGCATGGGAGGACGAGCGCAGCGGGGGCCGTCTGAAGGTAAATATAACATTTATTTTTTATTTTATTCTTTTTTTTACAGGTTCTATGGTACCCGGGTCCGGAGGAGAGTCTGGTACACCCTGGTACCATCCGCACATTGGAACGTGGCACTTCCGCAAAATAATTGGTAGTGCTGCGTTTTTTTCCGCAATGATAATCTGCAGCGGAAATTTCCACAGCATGTGCACAGCACATGCGGATTATCATTGGGGAACATGGCAGACCTTCTACCATGCGTTTTTTAAGCGTTTCTGCAGCGTTTTTGCTGCTGCGGAAACGCTTAAAAAATGCATCGTGGGCACACAGCCTAAATCATTCTTACTTTACATTTTTTTTTCTACACCTGCCTAACACACCTTTTGCAAAGTGCTATAGATGTAACATAATAACAACCAGATTTAAACAGTAGGTCATTTTCTACTGACCTATTTCCCTTTAAACTTTATTGGAGTTATATGTATATATATATATATATATATATATATATATATATATATATATATATATATATATATAGTAAATAATTGTAACTAATTGGACCACACTCTATATAAAGCCATGCTCTGGAAATCTGTTGCTGTAGACTTATTTACTAAAAATATAAAATATAATTATCTGAAAATGTTTAAAATGTAAAATAACATCCTAACCTACCAAGAAAATACTCTCTGCAGGGTAGTTTACCTTCTTTTAGGCTAAGTTCACACGTTGCGTTTTTGCTGCGTTTTTTTTCTGCAGGCAAAACCTGCTCTCCTAGCAGTAAAGCTGTTGCTTAAAAAAAACAGGTTTTGATGCGACTTTTGCTGCGTTTTTGCCACGTTTTTCATGAGGATACTGTTTAGCGCCTGTCGTTCCTGACTTTTATGCACCAAAAACGCAGCTCATTGCTTTCTATGGGTGAAAAAACGCTGCAAAAATGCTAAAAGAAGTGACACACTGCAGTTTAAAAAAAAAATGCAGTAGTTTTCCGAATCAGTCAGGAAAAAAAAAAACAATGTGTGTGCATGAGATTTCTGAAATCTCATTGCTTTTGCTGGTAATGTAAAATGCAGCTTTTAGTTTACATAGAAAAAAACGCAACGTGTGAACATAGCCTTATTGTACTCTAAACTGAAATGCAAAATATAATTATTATTATTAATAATAATGATAATAATAATGATTACAGAATAGCGTCTTCATGTCATGATTATTTAAATTGCATTTCCAGGTCACAAAACCAAGCAATGTGAACTGAGGTCTAAGATGGTAGACATGCAAGAATTAGAAGCATGTTCACACTAGCAAAAAGAAGCAAAACCTGCAAAAGACAAAAGACAAAAGACAAAAATATATCTCATACCCTACCATCATTATATATAAATGTAAAGCAAAGTTGCATAATAAATATAGGGTACTTAGTGAACTATTTTTGATCAAAAAAAGTATACAAGCCGTCCCACCAGCGGCAAGGTGACCCTAAATTGGGACGGTACCTATACTGCCTATATTAAAAACCTTACTGTATATCAAAGTTGAAGCAATGCATATAAAAGGGTAGACAAATAGGACCGGGTCCCAACTCCAGACCACCCAGGCCCGTGGTAAGCTACATATATACCAGTCAGCTCAACAAAAGGGAATGCCACACCCTTAAATTGCACAGAATGCAAACAAGATAAAAAACCAAGCAATGTGAACTGAGGTCTAAGATGGTAGACATGCAAGAATTAGAAGCATGTTCACACTAGCAAAAAGAAGCAAAACCTGCAAAAGACAAAAGACAAAAATATATCTCATACCCTACCATCATTATATATAAATGTAAAGCAAAGTTGCATAATAAATATAGGGTACTTAGTGAACTATTTTTGATCAAAAAAAGTATACAAGCCGTCCCACCAGCGGCAAGGTGACCCTAAATTGGGACGGTACCTATACTGCCTATATTAAAAACCTTACTGTATATCAAAGTTGAAGCAATGCATATAAAAGGGTAGACAAATAGGACCGGGTCCCAACTCCAGACCACCCAGGCCCGTGGTAAGCTACATATATACCAGTCAGCTCAACAAAAGGGAATGCCACACCCTTAAATTGCACAGAATGCAAACAAGATAAAAAACCAAGCAATGTGAACTGAGGTCTAAGATGGTAGACATGCAAGAATTAGAAGCATGTTCACACTAGCAAAAAGAAGCAAAACCTGCAAAAGACAAAAGACAAAAATATATCTCATACCCTACCATCATTATATATAAATGTAAAGCAAAGTTGCATAATAAATATAGGGTACTTAGTGAACTATTTTTGATCAAAAAAAGTATACAAGCCGTCCCACCAGCGGCAAGGTGACCCTAAATTGGGACGGTACCTATACTGCCTATATTAAAAACCTTTTAGTTTACATAGAAAAAAAAACGCAACGTGTGAACATAGCCTTATTGTACTCTAAACTGAAATGCAAAATATAATTATTATTATTAATAATAATGATAATAATAATGATTACAGAATAGCGTCTTCATGTCATGATTATTTAAATTGCATTTCCAGGTCACAGTATGAACTCTGTTCTGATTAATAGACGGAAAATAAGGTTCTGTTTTCTCGCTCCTAGCCTTGTTCCTGCGGAGGGTTCAGTAAATCTGGATACTGTTGCTAGTTGGCCATGTTCTGTCACTGATGTACATTCTGACAGTGTTAATTATGAGACATTAAAATGCAGCAAAGAACAGATTGTACCTTTCTCACTCGAGAGCATCTACAGCTCCAGCATGGGGGAATTTTTTTCATTAAAACACCTCCCGAAAGGGCTGTTGCACACAGCTCTCTGAATATAATTTATAAACTCACGGGGACCCTGCAGGAATCACGGGAGATAGAATTCAGACGAGATTGACTGTGTTACTTTCGCTGCCTGGGTAAAATGATGTTGGCTGGTAGGAAATCACAGGGCTTGTGACATTTGGAAAGCTGGATTTATTAATTTGCATGTAGTCATGTTACGAGCTTTGAAATATGGGTTTAAATACATTACGTCCAGATATTGCTCTGTCAGTGTCCTGTTTGTCATCCTATAATACATGGTGCTGTAAACATGTAGCATAGATTAAATATTGTAATTGCATTGCATTTTTTATTTCCAGCAGCTGCAGGGCATACAGGACATTTCAGCCGTTGCTTATGCTGCTTTTTCTTTGCTCGGGTAGATTTTTTTTTGTTTGTTTTATCCTTGAGAATGAACAAAGCAAAAAGCATAGGGGATCGAAGAGGTTAAAGCGATTAACTTAAATAATTGTTGAAATAAGGAGGAATGGATCCTGTCTGTGGAATTACCTGCCGCATTTCGGAGAGCAGGATATGCAGCGAGCGGCGGATAGCTAATGGTGCTTGCAAAGAGTAAAATTAGCTTCTACAATTGTCACTTTGTACATGGTACATTGAATTTGCAATAAAGTGTGGCTGCTCACCCATGGCACACCTTTTCACTAATGCTGACATCTGTTTTAACCTCTTTTGCTTGGGCTCAATAGCTCACTTCCAGATCACTCCATAGTAAATGTCATTGATTATTGCTTTCTCTGACAGTTTGATTAAAAGGAAATGTGCATTATTGTAAGTAGTGTTTATGTTATGCTTCACAGTTAGCGCCAACATAATACATGGCTTCCATGGGTTTATATTAGGGGGGCTGCAATTTTGTTTTGTCCAACTAGGTAATAAGTATCTACTATTAGTAGCAATACAGCGCCACCTTATGGCCTTATTATCCATGCAATTTTTTTTTTTCATTTTTTTTTTTAATTTGTATATTGGTAGAGGTAAAATAAAGGCAAGCACATAATGAATATAAAAACCTAAAGTAATACAGACTTCACCAGAAATAGACTCGTTACTATATATACTGTAATAAAGGCAGTTTATCAGGAGTGGAACCAGGCAGAAGAGGGCCCCTGGGCGAGAACCATTTATGAGCCCCTTGCAGCCCAATAGCTCATAATAATGCACAATTGCACCTGCTTTGGAGGGGGATTTGGGCCCCTGTACCTTTTGGCTCCCTGGGGTTGCACCAATGATATGTCCTCCTCAGGAGCCCATATCCCCCCCTTTTAATGTGTAACTACCGAGAAGTGCAGTAGGATTCTTTACCTTTATATCTTTGTGGAAGTCTAATATTTTTACTGATTTTAAGTTTTTCTGCTTCAAGTAACAAGTCTTATGTGTTTAGAACTTTAAGATTTACCGTAAGTCCGTCATCTTCTCACATAACTTGGATGTTGAAAAATTAAGTAATTCTTGTGTATATAACTCAACGCTGCTGATATCAACGGGGATATAATCTGGCATGAGCGGGTATGAAATGGACTAGGCCATAATATACCCAAGGTATAATCAAGCCTAGGCTGCTTTAACCCCAGGTATAGTCTGGACTTGGGGTATACTATTGTCTGTTACACCGGTTTAGTTTTTCTATGGAGTTTTTCCTTTTTTTTTCCTCTTTAAGTAATGGATAATATTAGTATTTGTGCACTTTCCTCTCTATAGAGCTATTGACCATTATGGTTGATGATCAATATAAAAGCAAAACTAAAACACAATGAACTTATATCTTCCTAGGAACAGCTGTAGTCAGTAATTTAGGTGCAATTTTCCCATTGATCGTGTCTTGTTTGATGTGGGAAGTAGAAAGGTGCGACTATAAGACCTCATGGAAGGATAATGATTCAATTCATTTCTCCCATCACGCTCCTCATCAGTCATGTTACATTTATTACTGTATTATATACATGGTTACCTGCATATTCTTATATTTCTGAAAACAGCGCCAGATTATATTTAGACATACTTAAAATTATCCATTGCCAGAAAAATAAGTGTCGTTATACAGATATAAAACCAAAAGACTAAATTACCGTATGTGTGTCAGCAGAAAATATATTTAAAGGGAACCTGACAGCTGATACGGACTGCCCGATCCACAGGCAGCATGCATTAGGTGCTTGCTGCACAATTTCAGCAAGTTATATTCGACTCTTAAATGCTGCCCTGATTTAGAGAAAAACATACTTTAAAAGCCACTGTGGATTGAGCCGTTTGGGAGACAAGTCGGACAGGCGGTTCCCTTTCGGCTTCTCCCAACGTGCATCTGGTGACTGCCAGGTCTTTCCCTATAAATACATGCAGGGAGAGAGACGTGTCACTCAAAGGGGTTTTCCCATGAACAAAAGTTCAGTTTAATCAATAGATCTTGGAATAATAACTTCCACAATTGGATGTGATTAAATAAAATGTTGCTGTGCTGAGATAATCTTATAAATGTGCCCCTGCTGTGTGCTGTGTAATGGCTGTGTCTGACCGTACAGGAACATGGTCTGATTATACCACAGCTCCTGGGCAGGGGAGGATGCAAAAGAGTGTACAGATATTACAGCAGGGGATCGCAGCTGATCCTTTCTTTGAAGTAAAACATTGTTTAAAAACAGGCAGGAAATGTTTTACTTCACAAAAACAGTCAGCTGTGCTCCCCTGCTGTAATGTCTGTATACTCTTTTGCTTCCCCCTCTGCCCAGGAGCTGTGGTATGATCAGACCATGTTCCTGTACACGGTCAGACACATCCATTACACAGTACACAGCAGGGGCACATTTATAAGATTATCTCAGCACAGGAACTTTTTATTTAAACATCCAATTGTGGAAGTTATTATCATTCCAAGATCTATTGATTAAAATTGACTTTCGTTCATGGGAAAACCCCTTTAAGAGGAGCTGGCAGGGAGAAGCCAACGAGGACTCTCCTTTTGAATTAGCCTCCCAAATGGCTCAGTTCCTGATTGCTTTTAAAGTATTCAGCATTTCAGAGTCAAACATACCTGGCTAAAATTGTATAGTCAATGCCTTATACATACTGCTCGTGGATCGGACAGCATGTCAGCTGTCTGGTTCCCTTTAAAGCCTCAGTCACGGTTGTGAATTAAAATTTGGAGCATATTTATCAATGTAATAATAGTAGAAATTGCATTAACATATATGGCGCCCATGTTCTGTCTCATATTAATAAGGGCTCATTCTGTCTGTTATATTTAGAAGGTCTCAGTGATTTTTCTTGCACATAAAAAACTGTCCACATTTCAGCAGTGCTTTGGATCAGATTTTTATCAGTATTTGGTCAGAGTGTCCGTTTTTGCCATTTCATAAGTTTTTCTCACACAAAAATATAAAAAACGGGCATCAACTTGATGGCATCCAAATGCTTTTTTCAAAGCCCTATAGACTTACATAGATGTGTTTGATCCTTGGCGTGGATCAAAATCTGACATGTCTATGTGGTTTTGTGTGGATCACTCGGTCTGGAAAAATACATGTGACGCGCCCCCTGGGCCATATTCTTTAGGGGGAATATCCGGAGCCGGATCAGATGGGAGTTGTAGTCTTCCGAGTGGCTGTGACCCGGTCCGTGCCCAGGGTGTCAAACTCAGTTGTATGTGGCAGTCCTACAGATGTTATAAAGTTCTTTATTGTCGACTACGCCACCCGTTGTATTGCGGTCACTATGGCCGCCGCTGCAGCAGGGTCCGCTGAGGCTGATGGTGTAGGTGCAGCTTTTGATGGTATAACCCCCAACGGGTGGGGTATAGCCTCAGGGGGTAAGATGCAGAGGATGGGGGTTGTGGTGGTGCAGCATAGATGTTAAAGGAAGACAGAGTCGGGTTGTGCAGTTTAGGGTATTTACTCACTGCTGATGTTCCGGTCACTCCAGCTTCAAGTGACCTCCCGAGCCGTGCTGCGTCCACCAGGTCCTGGATCCAGCCAACCACCAAGCGAGTCCGGAGCGTGACCCTGAGCTCTCCTTCTGTCCTTTCTCTGGCCGTCCCCACTATTGATCCACCCAGGTCCAGCTCCCTCGGGCCTTCTGTTGGGACACCCTTGGCCTTGGGTTCCCTGACCCTCCTCGTGGTATGCCTTCGTGGTGGATGTAGTGGGTGACCGTGGCAAACGCTGCCCACGGTCTCCGGTCTCTGGCTGGGGAATGTTTTTACCCCCACCAGCTTGGGTTCCGGTACCCTGATGCCAACTCTTCACCCGCAGCTTGAATTTGGGTTCTCAGAGTCCTCTCTTTGTCCCCTCTCTGGGTCTTTCCTTCTTTCTCCTCTCTCTCTCTGGGACTGCTCTGCTCCTCTTACTCCTCTGACTTCTCTCTGCAAAAAGGCTGACAGACTGACCCTGTTCTCTGATGGTGCCCACCTTATATACACCCTCTATGTGTGAGCTCAGGTGACCAGCACCCAATGAGCTCCTATCTTTACCCAGGCTGCTCCCCCTATCTGCCCCTACACTACTTGGGATGTTCCACCCCCCTCCCACTCCAGCCAGGAACAGACTCGGTCGTACCTGCACATTTCTAAGTGGGAGTACCGTCGGTCTGCTCCTCGGAAATGGGATGTGTGTAGTGCATGCAGCCTACCGAGCTCAGATCCACACTCCTTCCTTACCCGGGAGTGGAATATCACACCTCTGGGTTGAGGTGCAATACCCCTGTAGCAGCCGAATCCTCAGGGTGCTACATTCCCCCCTGGTAAATCACAGCACGTCCTCGGGCTGTAAGATAAAAACAACACCAAACATACATTTTTTTTTTTTTTAAACATATAAAACATATTAAACAACATATCTTAGCAGATAAAACATTCTCGTCGCCTCAGGCTCCTCCTCCGGTCACTATGCAACGTGTGACCGGGTAAAGTGCGACAGTCCCTCTGGAAAACTGGTTTTCCCTATAAAACCGGTAGGGGGCGCTTTAGGACGCGCAACTATATACAGGGGTAGTGGCCGCTCTCAGTCCTCGGCCAGGTATTGGGGAGGAATGACCGCTCTCAGTCCTCGGTCAGTGGGATTTAGGGGTTAAACGGGTAACAGTTCACACATGCTGGTCCCAACGGGGACTATATTTAGCAACAGTAACAGTTTCAGTTTCAGTTCACTGTGCCCCGACGGGCAGCTATATACAGCTCTTGCTTCGCTGTACTTAGCGACGGCGTCCTCCTGCTCTTTCTTTATTGTTACCTTTGGCTCTAGTTTCAGACCCGTCCGGGTCCTCTTGTTCTTCCTCCTCACACCGCAGCTCTTCCTCCGTCAGACGATGCACATGGAGGGCGTAGGGTCCTTTGGCACACTTGTGCCGGGTGAAGGTGACCTCGTCCCCGATGTAAAGGTCACGACCTCTGTGTCCCTCCGGTAGGTGGGACTCAACGTCTCTCCTCGTCACGAAGACGTCGCCTAGGGTGCGGTGGTCTCGGATGAAGCCCCACCCATGCTGCATATTAAACTTTATCACAGTCCCGGTGGTGCGGGGACTATGCGCTGCACGGGGGTCTCTCCTGGCCCGGCTCTTCTGCTCCGCGCTCCTTACTTGAGCTTGCTGTTCCCGGACCCGCCTCTCTCTCCGCTCCCTCTCAAAGTCCTCGAGCTGTTGGCGGCAACACTCAGCACGCTCCGCTGCAGCTGCCCGAGTCTCTTGAGTGAACCCCATGAGATCTTCTCCGGTGGGGTCCCACTCGAACTGCGCTTCTGCTAGCGGGGGCGAGATCCTCTTTACGGGCTTTGGAGCCGGGATCAGGGGTTCATCCAGGGGTCTCTCTCTCCGGAGTCGGGGATGGTGGAACTCCGGTGGCCATATAAATGGCTGCCCATCCGGGCACGTATGCTGGGCGTACAGGTCCTCTCCCAGATGCGGCACTTTAGGTCTTATGGGCGCGGTGGTGTTAGTGCCCGGGTTGCCCGGGCCTTGCGGCCAGGCCTGGGGTATCTGGAAGGTAAAGGGCACCGTAAGGACGGCGGCGCCCTGGGCTACTTGGCCCTGCGACCAGGCCGGTGGCTCCGCGGAGGTAGGGGGCGCTGTTGGTATTGCGGCGCACGGGGGTACTAGGCCTTGCGACCAGGCTGGTGGTACTTCCTGCTTGGTCACGCTCGGGGTCGAGGCGTGTGACGTCACAGGGGTCGCGGCTCCCATTTGAGGCCTAGTCTGCGGCGGTGACGTTGCAGCGACGGGCACGGCAGGATAGACTTCGGGCTCTGCGACGGGGAGCTGGGGCAGGTACGCGGTTTCCCGGTTTGGGGTATAGACGTCCCTTTTACCTGCCTCCACTCGTTCGGCTCCCTTCTCGGCGCCGTCTCCGGCCTTCAGTCCTCCCGCGCCATCCTCAGAGGCGGTCGGTCTCCTCGTCTTGGGTGGCGTGCTCCGCTGACAGGTCTCGGTCTGCTGGGCCATCTCTCGGCTCCACTCTGCCAACGTCTCTCGCTGCACCCGGGCCATCCTCCTTGCGAGGCTCTCCAGAGCGGTCTGCGCACACTCCCGATCTCAGGGGAGCTGTGCTAGGACCTCCACTAGGCCTAGTGGGGTCGTTGTTTCCAGCAGGCTCCTGACCAACGGGTCGGTGCTGCTCTGCTCTCCTTCAGTTGTCTCCAGCAGGCTCCTGGCCAGCGGGCCGGTGCTGCTCTGCTCCCCCTCTTCTGTTTCTAGCAGGCTCCTGGCCAACGGGCCGGTGCTGCTCTGCTTTCTCGCCATCTCCGGGTAAGCTCCTCCGATCTTCTTCTCCAGGCTTCTTGCCTCCGGGTGCGCTCGCTCCAGACTGCTCCAAGCGACACCCATCTTTGTTCTCTCCTTTCGTCTCCTCCCACCTCGAGGGCGGTCCCGGGGCCACTTGGTGACTGTCAGCTCCAGGGGCTGTTCTTTCACGCTGACAGACACCTCTAGCATCACAGTCTCTGTTGGTGGGGGCGGTTTCCACTTTTGGCGCCATTTTCGGTCCTGGCCCACGATGGGAGGTGGCCTCTCGCCACCCTCTGGCACGCCCATAATGGCGTCCGCTCTTCCAAGGCGGGAAACCATTGGAAATGGCGGGAATCGTCTCCCAGTGGCGGGAAACTCTGCAGATGGCGGGAAAAAGCTGTTAATGGCGGACAACCGGCGGGAATCGACTGGTGATGGGGTCCGATGGCGGGGACCCTCCGGAACCGGCAGGAGACTTCTTTTTGAGGTAAACTTGCACTTTTCTTCAGGCACGCAGTACCCGGTTGTTGTGGGCACGTAATCCTGCCGACTACGCCAAAGTTGACGCGCCCCCTGGGCCATATTCTTTAGGGGGAATATCCGGAGCCGGATCAGATGGGAGTTGTAGTCTTCCGAGTGGCTGTGACCCGGTCCGTGCCCAGGATGTCAAACTCAGTTGTATGTGGCAGTCCTACAGATGTTATAAAGTTCTTTATTGTCGACTACGCCACCCGTTGTATTGCGGTCACTATGGCCGCCGCTGCAGCAGGGTCCGCTGAGGCTGATGGTGTAGGTGCAGCTTTTGATGGTATAACCCCCAACGGGTGGGGTATAGCCTCAGGGGGTCAGATGCAGAGGATGGGGGTTGTGGTGGTGCAGCATAGATGTTAAAGGAAGACAGAGTCGGGTTGTGCAGTTTAGGGTATTTACTCACTGCTGATGTTCCGGTCACTCCAGCTTCAAGTGACCTCCCGAGCCGTGCTGCGTCCACCAGGTCCTGGATCCAGCCAACCCCCAAGCGAGTCCGGAGCGTGACCCTGAGCTCTCCTTCTGTCCTTTCTCTGGCCGTCCCCACTATTGATCCACCCAGGTCCAGCTCCCTCGGGCCTTCTGTTGGGACACCCTTGGCCTTGGGTTCCCTGACCCTCCTCGTGGTATGCCTTCGTGGTGGATGTAGTGGGTGACCGTGGCAAACGCTGCCCACGGTCTCCGGTCTCTGGCTGGGGAATGTTTTTACCCCCACCAGCTTGGGTTCCGGTACCCTGATGCCAACTCTTCACCCGCAGCTTGAATTTGGGTTCTCAGAGTCCTCTCTTTGTCCCCTCTCTGGGTCTTTCCTTCTTTCTCCTCTCTCTCTCTGGGACTGCTCTGCTCCTCTTACTCCTCTGACTTCTCTCTGCAAAAAGGCTGACAGACTGACCCTGTTCTCTGATGGTGCCCACCTTATATACACCCTCTATGTGTGAGCTCAGGTGACCAGCACCCAATGAGCTCCTATCTTTACCCAGGCTGCTCCCCCTATCTGCCCCTACACTACTTGGGATGTTCCACCCCCCTCCCACTCCAGCCAGGAACAGACTCGGTCGTACCTGCACATTTCTAAGTGGGAGTACCGTCGGTCTGCTCCTCGGAAATGGGATGTGTGTAGTGCATGCAGCCTACCGAGCTCAGATCCACACTCCTTCCTTACCCGGGAGTGGAATATCACACCTCTGGGTTGAGGTGCAATACCCCTGTAGCAGCCGAATCCTCAGGGTGCTACACATGGACAGGTGAACAACTGCATAGACTATGATAAAACCAAAGAAGAACTGGTACCAGAAAAACTGATGTGTGAATGAGCCTTTAAGCTGCCTTTACATGATTTACATGATTTGCATAGCTCTGTAGTGTCTAATTGGCATGTGTTGTGTTGATAATGGGGCATTTGAAGAGGCGTACCTAGAAATACTGGGCAAAATTCAGAAATGCCCCTTCCTACATCAGATTTATTTGCTGATGTTTTTAGCTACAAGGGATGACAGGACTCGGTAGTTGGGTCCGGAGTTACAGAAGGGAGAGGTTCGGGCCATTGGCACTGAGTCCCCCACTAACTAATGGACCCCATAGAGCTCATGTGGTCTTATTTCACTGTGCATTCTACACTAAAATTACATGAAAATTACTGTAGCATTAGAACATTTTGCCTGTACATTGTATATGCTTTCCGGAAAAAAAAGTTATAAACGTCTATACAAACTTCACTTTTTGGATGTTCTGTGGCATATATTGGTCAATACGGTTTATTATGGTGTATTGCAATAAGTCTTGTGTTCATCCTTATTTTTATGAAACACATTTATTAGTGATAAATTATTTTCCTGTCCAATTGTATTAATGGAGTATTCCCCAGCATGCTCGACAATTTTCGAAACTCTCGTGAAAGTGAAGACAGCCCTGCATGCAAGGCCACCTCTCCATTTCGAGCTATGTGAGACTTCATGTGACTGCAAACTTTTGAATCCTAAGAGTATATGGTGTGCACGCTGTCAGTATGCTCTGGTATAACCGGGGTGAGCGGGCGGTCACGTGGCCGCAGGTATGCCCTGACTGCACTTCTACTGAAAGAGGATGAGCATGTCAAGTCAGCACATGACCGCAAGTGTACAATCGCATAGCTGCGGTCACACTGGCAATACCGGAGAGTCATGACAGTGTGTGCTCCGCTTGCTTTCAGGATTCAGAAGCCTGTAGTCACAATGTGATGATTTTCATCCCAAGCTTGAACAACCCCTTTAAGTTCATATAGCACGCATTAGTTTTTATAACATGATGGCTTCACTTTCCCTTTATTCTGTCTCCACTCTGCAGTGCAGTGTCTGACTTGTTAGCGTGCATTCAGAGATAAGATTATCACATACGTGAACCTTCTTCGGCTTTCTGAGGACAAGTTAATACACAGGGCAACGATAAGTGAAAGAAAAGACACAGATAAAATAAAGTTGCAATACACAGCAGAGGTTTTCAATCCCAGCATAATGGTTCAAAAAAAAAAAAATTGTAATCGTATTTGTATTTTAAAAGTGAGATATTTGAGTCGGCTTTCCATAGTGTACTCTTGGCAAGATATCATTCTCCAGGGCTTCTACCTTGAGGTTCTCAGCATTCAACACTTTCAAGGAATGGAACACACACTGTGAAATGTACAGTTATTAACCCATACATGTGGGTCACACATACACCAGCATATAGAAAACATGACTTTACTGAATAGCTGCTGCAAGCTTTGCCTTCAATAGATTGTTGTAATGATGAAAAGGTATAAAGTGTTAGCGCATAACTGTTCTATAATAAACCGGAGCCTTTTTATACATATTGTATTGTTACACTTTGTCTCTAGGCAGAAAATCACATTTCAGCCTGTGGTCAGACTTGAGCTCTACTTTACCATTAAATAGCATGTACCTGAATTGGTCCAATCTTTTCTAATGCTACGTTAGTGTTAGAATAGATCTCCATAACTTACTGGGTTGCAGCTCGAGTCCCACCTGCATTGAAGACCTGCTGATCTCAAAGACCTGCTTTAGATACCATCGGTAGACTATCTAGTATTTGTTCTTCTAATCTGGCATGAGGTAGAATTTTTTTTTTTGGAGTTCCAGATCAACCGAACAATACCACAGCCATGGTGTGTTTGGTTTAAAAAGTATTAACCCCCCCCCGATGATCACACAACCCATTTTCTTGTGGTGGTTAAGTCCTGCCACTTGATACAAACTCGGTACCATCTAAAGACATGAATTGCTTAGAAAACATGGTTTAACATTAATTTTGGCCCACCACAACTGGATAACTCTATCAGCTTACAATGTATATGACATAGACCGTGCGATAAGTTGCCAGGGGTGCCATATTGAATTAAGTCCGTACACTGCAATACTATATACTCTAATGTACTACAATTTAGACTCTGTAATCCTGTACACTATTGTAGGGTTGGTACACCAGGTGCCCCTTAGACTTGACTCATGTGTTAACAGTGAATTTGTCAGTAGTCTCGATTTCAAGTACACAATGATCGGTGGGAATTAGTATAAGCCCTTTGGCTCCACTACCCCAGAGGACCTGTAGGCTGCTACTGCCCTTCTGGTTGTCCTCTTCTGTCTTTTTATTTTCCTTTAGCTCAAGTTACACTGCTGTCTTTCTTTCAGACCTTGTACCACAAAATATTCTTCTTTGGCATTCAGCACCACCTACTATTATGCTTTCCCCTGCACTCACACTTTGAGAGCCAATTTTTGCCTCCCAGATCTTATTCCCCTGCCAGCTCCTTTTCTTCTGTTCCCCCTTCTACAAGTTACAATGCCGGTGCAGGGTCCCCCCCCCCTTTTTTATAATCAGCCAAGCTAAAGCAGATAGCTGGGGGCTGGTATTCTCAGCCTGGGAAGGAGCATGGATATTTGGCCCTCCCCAGCCTAAAAATAGCAGCCCACAGCTGCCCCAGAAAAGGGACATCCATGAGATGCGCTAATTCTAGTGCTTTGCCTGGCTCTTCCCGCTTGTCCTGGTGCTTTGGCAAGCGGGGTAATATTTTTGGGTTGATGTCCGCTGACATCAACCCCAGGAGTTAGTAATGGAGAGGTGTCTATCAGACACCCCCATTACTAACTCGTAATCAAAAGTAATAAAGACACACGCAGAGAAAAGTTCTATTGAAAAAAATCACTCCCCGATAGTTCCCCTCGTTTACCCATTTATTAACCTAAAAATCAAAAATAAAAGCAATCTTCACCTGGCCACCGATGATCCATAATGCTGATGTCCCAAGACGATCCCCAAAGAATGCAACCATTCTTATGTGAGTGCCAGAGTCCAACCAACTGCAGCTTCAGTTTCTCGGGATTGCTGTTGAACCCTCAGCGATCAGGAAGATATCCATGGATAAGGAATATCTTCCAGACTTTAGAATATCTTTTTAAGAAAATGAAGATAATGTAACATTATACTATTGTTGAGTTAGGTGTCAAATACATTTGTTTTATGCTGTGATATTCCAGTGTTGTATTATCTTTGTCAAGGTAACCTTTGCTAGATATCTGTCAATATGCTATTAATTAACAGTTTAACAAGTGTATCTCATGCATCAATTGAAGCATAGACTTGAGCAAAAAGATTCAAAAGACCCTGGTGCAGCATCCATATTGGCACTCCATGGCAGCCAGACCATGGCAGGGTTAACTTCCTTGGCCGGCACTCGAATGCCTCTTGTGATTACTAGGCCCCCACGACTTTAAGGCATCATTTTATGGTGCAGTCTTTTTCTATAATTCTAATAATGCAACAATTCATAGCACTTTTAATGTGTGATAAAGCATAACTGATCTTCATCGAGGATCCTTGACATTACATTATTACCAGTATAAATGCAGTAAAATGTCAAGGAAATGCCTTTTCACAATAACCCTACAAAGATTTATAAACGTATGCATTCATTTTATGTTTTACTCTATATTATGTGGTTCTCAGCAATATTGGACCATGCCAGATTGTCTATTCATAGTACAAAACGCCCATGTGATTAGCCGACACATTGTTAGAAGGAAGCAATAGAAAAATTACAAGGTTGTCTGGATATCTATGAATCAGTTCATCAAACCTCTCCAAGGATGTAGGCATGGCAGGACGGCAGTAAAGCTACTTACACAGATTGTCTTCAACTGTTTTTTACGCAATCATAAGATATATTAATAGATTTATATATTGACGCTGTCATTGAGATAACACTCAAGGTTATCCCAGGCTTAATCCAAATACACTAAGCCCTATCTTGCAGACTCTTGTGTCCATTCTTTCATACACCACATGGAAATTGGTGGAGATCCAATCCATTGGTCAATCAACAGAATGGATCACTGTGCCTCCTCATTGCGTACACAGATGCGGCAATACATATGCATGTAACTGGAGTTGCAACTCACTTTTATTTAAGTAAAAGGGACTATGTAGTGGAGGCAGGCATGGCCACACTGGTATATCGTCTCTGTGCTTACATATACAGTTAAGGGGCCATGGTGCTGGTCTTGCAGGGACATATGTACATGAAACATTTATGGCTAAAGCTGAGATTGGCTTTAATTTGTCTTTAAAAAAACAACTTTAAAATATTCTTACTTATATGCAATTAGTCATTTGATAAACTATTTTTGGACAATGTGTGCTATGTCAGGCACATACTGTAGATCGGGGAGGCAATGGCGTTAAGACCCCTTACACATTGACAAGATTGTCCAATACTCTAATGTACATGACGTCCCCGGACAATTGATTGTTGGGGGAGATGCCCGATTGCGGACACCCGATCCTTTTGTTCTCACGGAAATAAGCTGCCCGTCTGACGGTGGCCCTTGTAGAGAACACAAGAAGAAAACACAGGAGCACTCGGCCGAATGAATGCTGTTGTGTATGGGAGAGGCGGCCAAGATAACTGCTGGCTGAACGATCGTCTGAACCATCATTCAGCTAACTGCCATCTAATGTGTATGGCGGCTTTATGGTCCAGCCAATGAGTTCACCTTGTTACTGGTAGATGACTTTTCCATTCTTGATCTGCACCTTAATCTAATACCATAGGGGTGCTGGCCGTGTCTTAAGTCTTTCTGCGTTGTGATAATAGTAGAGTGAACCTAAAAACAAATCGGCACTGTATAGCGTCAGATTAATTTTTAAGACTTTACAGAATACATTTTGTAACTGTACTTTTATGTATTTCTGTGCTCTGATATCCTAATGTATCGGTCTGATACCTGTATCTACATTTCCAGAGTATTCTTTTTATGTTATTTAATTGGATCTCGCAAAGTCGATGTGGCATTTATACATGGATTCGAGTCTCTTGTTAAGTAGTTATGCACTTTGAAATATAACGACTCTTCAATAATACAAAAAAATGCTCTTTGTTGGGTACTTTACCAATAACAAGGGCACAAAATAATTAAATACTAATTCTCTTTGCAGTGATGTCCTCATTACACAGTCTTCAATGACTGCATGTGACTTTGCATACTAAGCTCTAATGATTATTTCCCTGCAAAAAAAAAACAACCCAGAAGGATGGATAACATCTTGCATAGTTTCATTTAGTGCTGGCATATCTTAGCTTGTTATTTCAATAATATGCACATGTAGTAGTCTGGAGCAGAAACATTTTCATCTACAATACAGATCATTTCCAACTTCTTACTGTCTGAGGAGAATGCTAACGCTTCTACGTTTGCTCATTAGCTCTTGGTAAGACGGAGTCCTGTGTCACAGCTGATAGAGCCCTTATGAGCTTTTTAGCCGAATGACTGATGCATCTCTCGTTATGTCAGATCTAAGGGCATTACTGGCATCTCCCTTTATTCGCTGTCTAACACCATCAATCGAGCAGCTGCCATGCACCCATGATCAGGCTGATTATTAAAATGTGCTCAGGAGCCTGCCGACACCAATTTTCTCTCATCTGAAAAGGCCAATATAAACTGGCTCAAGTCAAGTTGACTGCGACGTTCAAGGAATATTTACTATGAGGCACAGCAGGTGAGGCGAAAGAGGAGGTTTGATATCAGTCTGATATGAGGGCTCTACATCAAGCATGCAGATATACTGTGGAGAAACCCAATTGTTGTGATGGACAATCTCTCCGCAGTCAGCCACATGCTTGCATCTCATGTTCTACCTATGTGGCACAGTAAATAATAGGGAATATTCTCACTATGCCATTTTTCTGAGCCAGTAAAGACCCTCATACACATTAGTCTAATATTAGCCACATTCCTTGATATTGACAGGTTCAGACGACAGTCTAATGTGTATGGGGGGGCCATCCAACTGATTGTCAAGGAAGATGTCGATCGGGCATGTCCAAATTCGAACTTTGTTTTTCCAGAGATAAGCCGCCGTTAAAGGTGTCGGTCGGTGGCTTTCTCACAGATAAAAAAGGAACGCTCAGCCGAATGAACTGTGTATGGGAGAGCTGGCCAAGAGGGCTGTCGGTCGAAGCATCATTCAGCCGAAGCATTGCTCCACCGATGGCCGTCCAATATATGTTTGAGGCTTAAGACCTTGTACTCATCTTGTTTTTCCTCTGGTGAACGCCATGCGTTGGAGACTGTATAGCTAAAATGAAGTGAAAACAGTGTACTTTTGGTCTGATTACAGTCACTATATGTCAGTATAAGGGTATGTGCACATTTAGATGCTGTGGCAACAGCCAAATACTCCCAGTCGAAGCTGCTTCGAAAGAACGCCGACAGTCATGTTCCTGAGGCAGCTTTACTACCGTCTTCGCCTTTGTTCTTGCGCCAGCTTCGCTGCAGGCAACTTTCTCGCCATACTGCTAAGTATAGAGAGCAGGTGACTTCCGAGCACAGCAATGCCTTTTTGACATTGCTGTGCACTGTGTTCATTTTATGGGGCGTTTTTGGGGCACTTTTTCAGGTCATCTGACACCTTTTGCCTGAAGAGGATGCCAGGAGATCAGTAGAGCACCAGCAGAAGTACAGAGGAGGGGTAGTTTTTTTTTTTTTATATTAGGACCACCATGTGCCAATTTGAAAAATAATGACATGTAGATGATTACTAGACAATAGATATTACGGATAATTTCAATTAATCAAATTCAGAGCCAATCTAGGTGTCACAATAATCTGTAATGTATTTGCTTTGTCCTTCATAGACATTGTACTATCACTTTAACAACCCTAGAAGCCAGCATCGGATAAAGCTTTATTGCTAATTGTTAACATGGCAAGCATGGAGGGAAAATCTCAACAAGGCAGATGGAAAGATCTGCTTGAAGAGAGGATCAAAGAAGGCATTGCTATTCAGCTGGCCTAAATCCGTTAATCTGATGTTATTATTAGTGATAAGGCAAAGCAACCAAGATAAAATTGTTCTATGTGTAAATGTCATTTAAATAGGACTCTTAAATTTCCAGTCAAGTAGACGAGCTCTATTCCAAATCAAGAGATCTTTATTTGCACATTCAAGAGGAGGCGAAGAATTATCGCATCTCGAGTCTTCCTTGTCAGCATTGTAGTATTGATTCCATTGTCAGCATTGTTTGCACCTTCTGTATTAAGTGGCCAATCTCTTCATTGAGGCATTATCCACCGAAGAGGGATGTTTTTGGTCAGCTTATCTGTGACACCAAACCATTTTCCTGATAGACTTTAAAATGACTCTCGTGGGAATTGCAACATTATATATGTAGGAATGCAATATTGTTCATGCGGGAACTGAATGGCCATTTTGTACTTTTTTTTTCTTTCTATCTGTAAAACTTTTTAAGGTTCTAATGTCAAGCAATTAAGATGGCAAAGCAAAAAAGGAAATGTATTTAAACAGTTTAATGAGCATAAAGATCTTGACTACCTTTAAGAGATATACTATTTATCCAGGCCACAGAATTCTTTAATGGATTCTTCTTCTCCAGTATTGACTCTGTAATCAGGGAAGACCTCCATTAAAAACTGACTATATTGAGTCTTAATGTGCATTTTGACAAATTGGGGCCCCTTTGGTCTACAGAGTATTTATGCTAAGCGTATGTTCACACTGAGTTTTTTCTAAGTGGATTTTGAAGCAGATACGTTTCAAAATCCACATCAAAAACTGCTTTACATACTCTTTGAATATGCATTGATATGGATTTTTAAGTGGATCGCTTCAAAATCCACATAAAAAACTCCACGTGAGAATACCTTAAGGCCCCTATTCATCAAGACCGCCAATGTTCACACTGATCTTGATGTGGGGGCGAGGATCCTGATTCAGTAAGAGATGCACGACTCATAATGAATCAGATAAGAAGTGATGTGCACATTACAAAAAAATCCTACTCCAGTCACAGACTGGAGTAAGATTTGAGGCGTAGCAAACAATGCATCTCATCATGTATTTTTTTATGTGTGGGGGTTACCATGCCTCGTCCCTCTCATTTTTTTTCTTTATTTTTTCTTTCTTTTCTTCTTTATCCAGAGCTGGGTAAAAATGGTGTGAAAATGCCAAAGTTGCAATTTTTTGCGCAAGAAATTTGCAGCTTTTCAAAGCTTTTTATGCCAGAATTCTGGCCAAAAGCTTTGATGAATCGAGGCCAGTAACTACAAAAAGAGCAGGTTGAGTAGTTAAAAGAAGTTAAAGTTGTCCAATATCAGATCTTACCACTGGTCACTCAATGGGATATATATATATATATATATATATATAAGACTACGGCTATACGGCAACATGTGTTCTGCGACAGCAATTCTCAGTCAAGTCGCACAACCAAAAACATCTGTGCAACCTGACTGCGTCTTGCTGCCACATGACTATTTTAGAGCTATAATTTTGCTATAAAAATGGCCAAATTTTAGATCAAATTTTACCCTTGTTGTATGTTTAAAGGGAATCTGTCAGCAGTTTTTTGCTATGTAATCTGAGGGCAGCATGAGGTAGGTACTGAGACCCCTATTTCAGTGATGTGTCACTTACTAGGCTCTGTGCTGTAGTTTCAATACTATCAGTGTTTTATCAGCAGGAGATTATTATTTCTGGACTAGCTGCCTCCTGTCTCCTGGTCCAACCACACCCCCAGCACTGATTAGCTTACTGTCAACTTACAATATGCATAGAAAGCTGCTAATCAGGGGTGTTAGCAGGGTTAGCTGTCTGAGCGCTGCCACATCTACAGCAGAAAAAACACTGATTACATCACAACTGCTGCACCCAGTAAACTAAGTGATACATCACTGGCATCAGGGTCTATTTTCTTACATTATGCTGCTCTCAGATAAAGTAGTAAAAACCTGGTGACAGATTCCCTTTAAATAATGGATAAGTACAATTAGTAATTTTTCGACTGCATTTGATATCCTGCCAGATAATGAGCCGCTTGATTTTGATTGTTAAGCAAAAGGGTTATTTTTTTCTGCTTATAAGCATTGTTAAATTGTGCCAATACCCAAATATCAAAGTGAATATTACAGTGTCTACATACATTACATGAATAGCTAATTGTCTTATACTTTTAATTATTATATTCTTTCCATTGTGCAGGATGAAAGAAGACCTTTGGTCTCTTTTAACTCCCCTTTGAGCAAATATGAAATGGCAACTCCCGGGAAGTGCTATAATTTCTCCTATTCATTAGACCTATCCGGCATCTTTGTTAGGAGAAATGCACAAGCTTCATTAACTCTGACTACTTATCCATATAAGCTCCCGGCCGCTGGACAGCTAGGAGCTCATACTGTATCCTGGCATCTTGGGAGCCCACCTTGCAATGTTTCATGACAAAGCAGTGTTCTTAGGAAATGCTCTTAGTTGGCAAAAGAGTAATTCCTAAATATTATGGGTCATATAGTTTATTAGACTCAGTGCTATTATCATCTGGAAGTTCAAAAGTTAACAATTTATGGTATGTTTCAAAAAGGCAGAATGACATGGTTGTCTGTTAGCTCCAAAATAGAATGATCAGACTTTTTTGAATGGTCGGAATCCACACAAAATATTGTGCATGTTTTCTAAAACATTGACATCAAATAAGTAACCATTGTTCATGCTTTTGGTTTTTAATTTTACTTGATTTCTACAATTATGTGTCAACTCCACCTGTGATCAGCTAATCACACACCGTGGTTAGTGCCAGGTAAATATAGTATGGCAGGGAACAAGAGAAGAGTTCCTGCGGGAACTGAACTGATGGAGTATATTCCTTCACCCACAAGCCTTATCTGTGTGCAATAAGTTTCCAACTTTATCTTGATGTCCAGCAATATAGCAGAGCTGTCGATAATGCATCCACCTTCTAACATTAGTGAGATGGCTCTGCTTATGCACACCCAGTCTATACAGCAAAGTTGACAAGTGAGCTACAAAAAACAAAGTGTCAGTGCAACTGAAAGCTGGACAGTCCCTTTATAATAGCTCCAATATGCTGCACAAAATGAAAAAAAAAACTGCACAGGCACTTCTCCACCGATCTTCTAGCTGTGTCTTCCTGTGGTCACATGACATAAATAATGTTATATGACCGCTGCAGCCAATCAGTGTCTGCTGATAAGCTGCAGTTTTCTATATTTTTTCAGACTGGAAGGCCATGTATATCAGGTGACCACCATGAAAAACGGTAGGTAAATTGGAGGAGCAACGTTGGTCTCTTAGAGATTGGAAGAGTAATGTAAGCAGTTAGAGATAAGAGAATTTATTTGAGTGAAACTGCGCTCAATACAAATTTTACAATCAATACAAATTTTACAAAAATCTGCATTTGCCGAAATGCAGATTTTGTTGTGATTTAATTTTGCACAGAATTAGCTAAATGATGATCGGCTGTCCGTCATTTTTTTAAACCGTAAAGGGCCATTAAAAGGTTAAGAACAAAAAAACAATACTTAGAAAATACATAGAAAAGTTATTCTTTGTAAATTTAGTGTCTCTTACTATGGTCTGGGGTCTCTCCAGACCCCAAAGCATAATAAACATAAGATGTAAAAAAAAAAAAAAAAATGTCCTTACAGTAAATTCACTTTACCGCTCACCTCTCTTGGCCCTTTGCTCCTCATCATCCGCTCTCTGGTCCTCGCCACATCTTTTTATTGTTGCTGCAAGCTCTGAAATCCCAGGCCTCTTAATGCTAGGTCGGGACTTCAACGTCTGATGAGGCTCGGGACGGATCTGCGCGTGCGCTCGTAAGTTCACAACGCCATGACGTTGGCCGTGACCTGACGCGCGCATGCGCACAACTGTCCTGGCCTCATCAGAGCCAGAAGTCCCAGCCTAGTGTGAAGATGCCCGGGATTTCAGTGGCAGTAATAAGAAGATGCGATGATGACCGGATGTGCAGCAGAGTAGGCGGAGAGGTGAGGGGAGTGTAAGCATTTTTTTTTATTTAGAATAATGGGAATTCAATTTGCTGAGAGTAACTTCGATGCAAATCGAATTTCCTGGGAAAATCCACGTGATCTTGCGAATTAGAATTTTTCCAGATCCGCTCATCTCTACATGCAGTTTTTTTTTATTTTATTTAGTGCTACAGTTGGAAGGTATTAAGAAGGGGTGGCACAGAAGAGGACAACCCTTTTAAATAGAAAAATGAGGCACGAAGATAAAGATAAAATAAAATATAATAAAAAAGGCACTTAAAATGTTTACTAAAAATGTCTATGGCAAAAACCTGTTTTAAATAACATGCCATTATGTGACGATACATTCCTTTTATATCTGGCCCATGCCCTGCTTTTATAATTTATGCCATTAACTATATAAAAAATATTAAAGTAACTCAATTTAATATGAAAAATATCGGCCTATGTGTTTATGTATCTATCTACAGTATATAATTTCCTGATAATCCTATCATTGCCTAATAGAGATAAAGAGGATAAACATTCAAGCCCTAATTGCATCGGAGTATGGGTAAAGCTGTAATTTCTTTACCGCACAACATTGCTCATTTATTGGCTTTAGGGAAGTATAATTTCCTTTTAAAGTAGTTACTTGTTAATATGCAAGTTAGCAGAAAAACACATTTTTCCAGTCTCCTAAATATCATATATGCAAAATCATTCCGTCTAGGAAGTTAATCTGAAATTATTTTACAGTCTTTTTTTTTCTACATGAGCTTTCATCAAACCCACCTTAAAATCATCACTCTGTGAAATATGAGTTTCTCTGTTTAAATAAAAGGCTGTGGAAGAGCCGCGGCAGACGAGAGCGTCATTAGAATACTAAGTGCGACTTACCACATATTGTGAACTCTCTATGACCCCTTTTGAAATAAGTATTTTGAGTCGGCTTGCGCGGATAAGTAATCAAAATTATTTTTAAAATTAAACATGAAAGCATTGAAAACATGATAACTTGGGAAAAGGCCATGTTCTCCATCCTCTCTGTAGATGAGAAAGCTTAATATTTGCCCGGAGGCTTTTCTTCTCATGTGCGGCACCAATATACAAGGATGGATTATTGACAGAATATTTATGGGTTATTATGTATTAGTGATATTACACATTTGGCCAGGGCTTGTTCTCAGTGATTTTAGGAGTTTCATCAGGAGCATACGCCAGTTATATCCAAATCCCACTTGCCATATATTAACAGTTAATGCTAGTGTTTTATATAAGTGGCAGCATGAGGGATTTCCTGTCAATGTCTGTGGATATGTCAAGTTATGGTGGCAGGTTAGCTTGTGAAATGGTAATATTTTGGTAATATTTTATAAAACAGATCCAAGCCAAAGGGAGGATCCAACCACAGATTTATTATGGTGTCCCAGACTACCAATAATATGGTGGATTGGAAAGCATACATCAATAAGACGTTGAATCTCCAGTCGTTGCTAATAGGGCATAACCTGGGTTGAGGAGTTGGAATCGGTGTCCATTTTGGTGGAGTCAATATAACATAGACTGACTCCCGACTCCTAAAATATATAATAAATTGGGTTCATTAGTCGCAGCATGTGCTGTAAATGTTTTCATAAAAATTTGGAAAAGTTGTGAAATGTCCTATAAATGTCTGCTCTATTCCTGATCTAAGGATGTAGGCTTTTACTTGAGATGAGTGTGTGCTGCACTTTATGTACATGCTTGGTAGTGAGGCAGTGCCGTGGAGTCGGAGTTGGAGTCGGTGGTTTGGCTTACATACTCCACAGCCCTGGGCATAACGTTGCACCTTTCTTGTTTTCTATACTAATCTTGTTCTATTGGTGACGTGTCTTAAAGGGTTTGTCCAGTACTATTGATAAATGGCCAATGTATTTATATGTTGAAAAGAAGTTTCTTTGTAAATACCTTGTAAGCGGCCAGCGATAGCGCCACTCACAGGGAGTAACAGCAGCGCAAGGTATTTACGAAGAAACTTCTTTTCAACATAAAAATACATTAGCCAATTATCAATAGTACTGGACAATCCCTTTAAAGAGTACTAGAGATGAGCAGTTCAGGAAAAAATTAAAACTTGCCTGTTCCACATGGATTTTCCTGGGAAATTCTATTTGCAGAGAAGTTATTCTCTGAAAATGTAATGTCACTTGTTGTGGTCTGGGGTCTCTCCAGACCAAAAAGAACAATAAAAGTGAGATACAAAAAAATCCTTATACTCGCCTCACTGCTCACCTCTCCGGCCTCTCTGCTTCTCACAATGACCTGTTCCATTCTTGCCGCATCTTCTGATCACCACCACCCCCACTGCAATCCTCAATCCCAAGGCCTCTTACACTGAGCTGGGAATACTGGCTCTGTTGAGGCCCGGGAGGGTTATGTGCAAACATGCAGGAGGTCTTGACATAATGACATTCAGATGTGTGCCTTGACCTTATGCACACATGCATAAAACCATCCCGGGCCTCATCAGAGCCAGAAGTCACAGCCTAGTTTGAGTTTCCCAGGGGTTTCAGCGCGAGTGGCGGTGATCAGATGATGTTGTAAGGTCTGGACAGATAATGGTGAGGAGTGTAGGAACCAGAGAGGTGAGTATAATAAGTATTTTCTTTTTTTGCACATTTTGATGGCTCTTTCAGAGGAATGCAAAGAGTACCTATCACCATTCTGGGGCTGCCCTTTTAATTTAAGAAAAAAGTGGTCTGCCTCATACTGAATAATTTCTAAATAACATCTATTATCAAAAGAGGTCCCAAGTGTCCCATAACGGACCCAACTTTCTAGCAAAAGTTGAGTCCGAACTTCCAGGTTGTCAGTTCACGGGATGCAGAGTGAGAAAACACGGCTCTCTACGGCACCCCCCATAGTGAAAGAACGAGATCTTGTCCTTTTGCTCTGCTACATACTTTACTAAGCAGTTACCAAACAGTAACCTCTCTAATGATGTTATAATTTGGTAATAGCTTAGTAAAGTATGCAGCAGCGCTGGGTTAGTTGGAAGAGTGATCTCTCTCAAGATCTTTCTCTCTCACAGTGAGTGAGGCCATGGAGGATTGGAATATCCTGATCTAGATGCTGGGGGTCCTGCAACCTGGAAGTTTTTATAAAAAGTCAGGTCTTTTAAGGGTTCATTGTAGACACTTGGGATCTCTTTTGTTAGTGGTAGTGTGTTTAGAAAATTAACCAGCGTAAGACTAATCTCTGAAGATTTTCGTCCTTGGATTCCCACTGATGCCTAAAACATGCCCAACAAAAAGATTGGCCAAGAGTGTAGCCAAGCCTATTAAAATCTCTTTGTTTTACATATTAGCAGGGTCCCAGCTGTCGGCCCAACTCCTACGAGACATTGATATAAGAAAGAACAGTTCATAACATTAGGAAAATTATTTGGAGAGAAATCTGCTAAAATGCATTATACCACCCAGTTCTACCAAACAATGGATCTCTTCCATAAAACAAGGGTTTATTTAGAACTAGAAGGCCTGTCCTCATACTGAAAACTTATTGTAGTTGATTGCTGCTTTTGTTAATAAGGGCTATCCCCCTTGTGTTTATCTTAGCACTGCTCACTTTAGACTGTCTGCTGCCAACCTAAAAAAAATCTGAGCATCATTTTCTGTCATGTAAAGCACATTACCGGAGCCGAATGGAATTGAGTCCTCACCAGGGATAGGCACAGATGTGAGCAAATTCAGTGGCAGGTTGGCAGACTCATGATATTAATTTTACTTATGGCAAAACACTTTAAAGTCATTACATCTCTTGCAGATATGGTATTATTTGATGAACATAGCTGCACTGTATTATTATTGCTGTATTCATATGAATTGCCTAAAATCTTCTGGACATATTTTAAGATGGTCTAATCTTACAGCATGCTTTCATCACACATAACCTAATCCTAAACCTTGTTATCTTATACTTAAAGCAGTTGTCTGGTTTAGACATCTCATTTTCAATGGTCTATTCGAGAAATCTGATACAAGAAAGGAGGTAAAATGTTCTTAAAATGCACCAATGAGTTGGAGCACAGGACCACTAAAGAGATAACTGGAAGACCCTGTATATCCGTCAATTTTTATGGGCAGTTGAATGATTTCAACAGGCACAATGTAATGCTTAATTTCCCTTGCAATGGCACTGTAACAAAATCTTGCTACTTGTTCACTGTAGGTCTTATCAGTGATACTTTCCCAACAAAAGAGGACAACCTAAAGGCCCACCTATTTATTAGACACAGTTCAGATTCCACTCTGGGAAGGAAAGGATCAACCTGCTGAATTTCAGTGGACAATCCTTTTTTTTTTCCTCAAGGAGATATACCTCTGCCACAGTAGTCTGGCAGTGGCTCTTTCATACAGAACATAGTGGTTCTCAGTGTTCCAGAGTATGAGGGAGGCAGTAGAGGTAGCTGTCAGCCAAATGATCAATGACTGCTGTCTAATGTGTAAGGGAGCCTTAAAGGGAATCTTTCAGCTGATACATGTTATCCAAATCGTGGGCAGCATGTATCAGCCTCTTGCTCTACGATCACAGCCATGTATGTGTGTCTCTGAAACACTGCTGTGTTTCAGAGAAAAACATACTTTTAATAGCTGCCAGGGACCCGTCGGAATGACTAGTCAATAGCACGGCTCAGTTCCCGATGGCTATTAAAAGTATGTGTTTCTATGAGACGCTGCAGCATTTCAGAGACAAACATACATGGCTGTGATCGTACATTTAGTGGCCTACGGTTTGGGCCGCCTGTATCAGCTGACAGGTACACTTTAAGACTGTTTTTTTAACCTGTCAATAGCAATTGGGAAATGGCTCACAAAAATTCCCCAATGTCAAGAGATTACACAAGTATAAAAACTAAATTCTAATATTTGTCTAGATCCTTTTCCCCTTTGAGCAGTAAAATTTGCCGTGTGAAAATATTTAAGAAAACCGATCACCAGGAAAGACTCCCTTTAATCTAAGACTACTTTACAAGCCATACTATTGGCTACACTAACACTCAGATAGTGAACCCAAGGTTACAGAAAAAATCCATTTACATTTCTCAAATTTATCAGAAGAAATCCTTGGACCATCAAGAACTCATTTCCAGTTTTCTAGTGCCAATAGCGTGTAATGAACTTTCTATGAAAAGGCACCTAAGCCCCTTTTAACACTTTCAATACATTGTGTGCAGAATTATTAGGCAAATGAGTATTTTGATCACATGATACTTTTTATACATGTTGTCCTACTCCAAGCTGCATAGGCTTGAGAGCCAACTACCAATTAAGTAAATCTGGTGATGTGCATCTCTGTAATGAGGAGGGGTGTTGACTAATGACATCAACACCCTATATAAGGTGTGCTTAATTATTAGGCAACTTCCTTTCCTTTGGCAAAATGGGTCAGAAGAGAGATTTGACGGGCTCTGAAAAGTCCAAAATTGTGAGATGTCTTGCAGAGGGATGCAGCAGTCTTGAAATTTCCAAACTTTTGAAGTGTGATCACCGAACAATCAAGCGTTTCATGGCAAATAGCCAACAGGGTCGCAAGAAGCGTGTTGGCCAAAAAAGGTGCAAAATAACTGCCCATGAATTGAGGAAAATCAAGCGTGAAGCTGCCAAGATGCCATTCGCCACCAGTTTTGCCATATTTCAGAGCTGCAACGTTACTGGAGTATCAAAAAGCACAAGGTGTGCGATACTCAGGGACATGGCCAAGGTAAGGAAAGCTGAAAAACGACCACCTTTGAACAAGAAACATAAGATAAAACGTCAAGAATGGGCCAAGAAATATCTTAAGACTGATTTTTCAAAGGTTTTATGGACTGATGAAATGAGAGTAACTCTTGATGGGCAAGATGTATGGGCCAGAGGCTGGATCAGTAAAGGGCAGAAAGCTCCATTCCGACTCAGACGCCAGCAAGGTGGAGGTGGGGTACTGGTATAGGCCCGTATCATCAAAGATGAACTTGTAGGACCTTTTCGGGTTGAGGATGGAGTGAAACTCAACTCCCAGACCTACTGCCAGTTTCTGGAAGACAACTTCTTCAAGCAGTGGTACAGGAAGAAGTCGGTATCGTTCAAGAAAAACATGATTTTCATGCAGGACAATGCTCAATCACATGCATCCAACTACTCCACAGCGTGGCTGGCCAGTAAAGGTGTAAAAGAAGAAAAAATAATGACATGGCCCCCTTGTTCACCTGATCTGAACCCCATAGAGAACCTGTGGTCCATCATAAAATGTGAGATCTACAGGGAGGGAAAACAGTACACCTCTCGGAACAGTGTCTGGGAGGCTGTGGTGGCTGCTGCACGCAATGTTGATCGAAAACAGATCAAGCAACTGACAGAATCTATGGATGGAAGGCTGTTGAGTGTCATCATAAAGAAAGGTGGCTATATTGATCACTAATTTTTTTGTTTTTGCATGTCAGAAATGTTTATTTCTAAATTTTGTGCACTGATATTGGTTTACCTGGTGAAAATAAACAAGTGAGATGGGATTATATTTGTTTTTTATTAAGTTGCGTAATAATTCTGCACAGTAATAGTTACCTGCACAAACAGATATCCTCCTAAGATAGCCAAATATAAAAAAAAAACACTCCAACTTCCAAAAATATTAAGCTTGGATATTTGGGTTGATTGAGAACATAGTTGTTGATCAATAATAAAAATAATGCTCTAAAATACAACTTGCCTAATAATTCTGCACACAGTGTATATTTAGCATTATAACTTCCCCTGCAGAGAGTCTCATTGTCTCACTGGTCATACAGTAATCTATCCTCATCTATGATGATGCTGAAAAACTTCTTTCTTGTACATGTAGTGGATGCTCCTTGTTATTATGACAGTTATGGGTACATATAGACCATGAGACAATTCTCTATAATGATCTTGAAATAGTTAGAACAATTTTTAGAAGTTATCACCTATTCACAAGAAAGGTGACAACTTTCTGATCGATGGGTTTCCGTCTACTGAGACCATTAATCCTGAGTATGGGGCTCTGAAATGCCCCACATGAATAGAGCGTTGGTCGTGCTTGAGCACAACTGCTGCATTTATTCTCTGTAGGAGTGCTGGAGATAGTACTTAGCTTTTTTGGAAGTCCCATGGAGAGTGAAATAAAGTAGAGTGCATGCTTAGGTCCATAGTTTGCATGCTCCATTCTCTGGATCAGCGGTTGGACCCAAAACGATCAGCAAGTTATCACCTATCTAATCAATAGAGAGAGAACTCCAGTCGGCTCTTGAAAACTTCATGTGCGCACATCTAAGAATGTCATCCCATTTCGCAATGAACAATGATAACCGGCACTCACTTCTTCAGAGCAATGAACAATGATGATCGTCACTCACTTCTTCAAAGCAATGAACAATGATGACTGGCACTCACTTCTTCAAAGCAATGAACAATGATGACCGGCACTCACTTCTTCAAAGCAATGAACAATGATGATCGTCACTCACTTCTTCAAAGCAATGAACAATGATAACCGGCACTCACTTCTGCAGAGCAATGAACAATGATGACCGGCACTCACTTCTTCAAAGCAATGAACAATGATGATCGTCACTCACTTCTTCAAAGCAATGAACAATGATAACCGGCACTCACTTCTGCAGAGCAATGAACAATGATGACCGGCACTCACTTCTTCAAAGCAATGAACAATGATGATCGTCACTCACTTCTTCAAAGCAATGAACAATGATGATCGTCACTCACTTCTTCAAAGCAATGAACAATGATGACCGGCACTCACTTCTTCAAAGATAATTTGTATTTAATTCAAGTGAAATCATCATATATGGGACACGTTTCGACTCACACTGAGCCCTTTTTAACTGTGAATGTGACTTAAAATGTGTCACATATATGATGCTTTCATTTTAATAACATACAAATAATCTTTGAAGAAGTGAGAGCCGGTCCTCATTGTACATTACTATCCAGCAGACAGGTGATAATTTTTAAAGGTGGGAAAAATAAATTTAGGCATAGCTATTTGGTCACCCCTTTCTATTTCTAAATTGCATAAACTAAATTTTGAAAATATATCTCTGTAATATAATTAATTCACCTATTCAATTAATGACTTTTAATCACATTAACGTTTCGATAAAAATAAAAATACCATTTGCTCTGAATATATTAGAAATCCTCAATCAAACTTTTCTAAAAGAAGACAGATGGTGCAAAACTTGGGACTGACATCTGAATGAATTCCAAAAAAAAAATAAAATAAATAGAAGTGTCGAGAAACGAGAGAGGCGAAATCTAGCTTTCTTCATAAGCGACTGACGATGTCCTTTCAAAGTCAGATCCTAAAATAACTCCATAATTCATACTTATCTTGTTATCTTTGTATTGTTCATTCTCCCGATTAATTCACGAATTTGAATTCCAACGATGCTTTGTATTTGATACAAACAATCCTTTATGTTTACTATCAATAATTTGACTTTTCCTGTCAGTCATATTCAGATTCAGGACTCTATTTTCAAAGTGGCAGATACAAAATCTCATGAACAAACCGCAATAGTTTGAATTATATAACATAAATCTTGCTCAGCTCTGACAACCTTGTAAATAAATATGGCTGGCTTTGTGTAGGGCTCTGTCTAAATATGTTGATTTATTGTAGCAATAGCATTCTGCCTATGAGGCTTATTTATTTATATCCCAGTGTTGGAAAAATTCCTTGCTCGTGCCGGCTTCGAGACTAAAAACTGAAAGGCCATCTGCATACATTTGTATATTGAAGTGATTTGGCATTTAAAGGTGCTGCCATACTTACGTTTCATAATGAAATTTTAAAGTATAAAGGGCTAGCTCAGCTGAAGTGTGATCGGATGGGAAGGGGAAGAGCTCAAATGAAAGGACTTTAGAGGCTTCTGTTGTCTGCAGCTCAAAAATAGAAAAGAATAGTTCTCATTATCGATTAGAAGCCCTGGATCAAAGTAGTTATTAGTTTACATGGTAATAAAATAAAAGCTAAATTAAAGGGGTTGACTGGACATTGATGGCCTATCCTTAGAATCTCAGCCGATCAGCTTTTTCCAGTGTCGGCGGCGGCTGGAACTGCTCCGTTATTGAGCTGCACAACACAGCTCATCAACGGAATAGTAGTTGAAGCCGGCTACTGCACATCCGCCCCCTATTGACTAGAATAGGGGGTGGAGGTGCAGTACCCGGCCGCAGCCACTGTATAGTTGATGGAGCGGTACTGTGCAACTCCGGAACTGAGCAATTCTGGCCCCCGCCGACACCTGGAATAGCTGATCAGCGGAGGTGCTGGATGCCCCACCCCTACCGATGACACAGTCATGGCCTATTGTAAGAGTAAGCTATCAATGTTAAAGTCCCAGTCAACCCCTTTAAAGGAGCTTTATGGTTTACTGAATTAAATAAGACCCAACAGAAGGGCACATATAGTGGACCCATTTTCTTACTTACAATTTATAACTCAGACTTACTATTTTTGGAAGCACAGTACAGAGAGCAACATGAAGATGTTTTTTTCAGCAGATATTTTATAAAAATAGTTAAAATTTGTATATTAATATGGACAGCTATGGACCATTTCCTTACATAAAGAAAATCAGGGTTGCATTTATGGAGTTTTTCTACTAAGAAACTGTCACTTACTGTATAGGATAACGTTTTTTGAAGACCATTTGATGAAGCTCAAAGCTTATTATTGAGTTTTGTAAATCCTTAAAATTAGCTCCCTCTTGTGATGGCTGCAGACAAACTGAATTTTATCATTAGATGATTGCGTAAAGGGAATCAATGGATGTGAAATGGTGTATCAGAAAAACAGGTCTTCAACCCCTACAAAGAATTTTGCTTATTTAGATAAAATGCAAAGAACTTATTTTTTGCCCATGACTTCTGTTACTAACCCCTTCATTATCCTACATCTAATAATGATCCTAAAAAATATTATTAAACAATCTTAAATGTTAGCCAGTAATTTCAGGCATTCAGAGATGTTTAAGATTAACCCATAAATACCATAGATCAGGGCTCGACAAACCCAGGCGCCTGGTCGCCAGTGGCGCCTAGAAAATGTTGTCTGGCGCCTAGAAAATGTTGCCTGGTGCTTGAGGAGTTGAGGAGTTGAGAAGAAAAAAAAATACTCTCAATCCAATCCCACCTCCTGCACGGAGTCATCCAATCGGAGGAAGCAGGGACAGTATCGCTCAGGCCGCCTTCTCCACTTTGCTCCGCCCCCCTTATGCTCCGGGACTGGACAGGGAGAGTTGGGTTACGGGGGAAGCAGGGCCGGCGTCAGCACCCGGCGTACCCGGGCAAGTGCCGGGGCCCTGGAAAATCAGAGGGGCCCAGCCGCCCACTCACTGTCGGGGCCCGGGCCCACACACCCACCCGCCCACTCACTGTCGGGGCCGGGCCCACACACTGTCGGGGCCGGGCCCACACACCCACCCGCCCACTCACTGTCGGGACCGGGCCCACACACCCACCCGCCCACTCACCGTCGGGGCCGGGCCCACACACCCACCCGCCCACTCACTGTCGGGGCCGGGCCCACACACCCACCCGCCCACTCACTGTCGGGGCCCTGGCCGCTTCCTCGGCACCTGTTCAGGGACGCAGGCGCTGCTTGATTGCCGGCACTTCCCGCAGACATGGCCGCGCGCTGTCCGGCTGTGTCTGCTAGTAATGACACGGCAGGGTCGACGGCACTGCACCTTTAATTGTGCTTGTGTGTCGCTCCTGCCGCGTCATTACTAGCAGACACAGCCGCACAGCGCGCGGCCATGTCTGGGGGAGTGCCGGCAATCAAACACCGTCGGAGCGGAGGTCCTGCACAGATGGGCGGGAGGGGCCCGGACCCGACCGCAAGTGGGCCCCTCTGATGTTCCAGGGCCATGAAGTCTGTGACATGCCGGGGGCCCTGCACTGCCCCATACCCGAGGAGCTGCTGGACAGGACACTGGACCGGGGACAGGTGAGTGAGGCTTCCCCAATCCCCATATTAAAAATATTAGTAATGGGTCTGTGTGAGTGCATGTATGTGAATGTCAGTGTATATGACTGTGTATATATATTTGTCTGTTTTATCTATGTGTATGTCTGTATGTGTACATATGTCTGCGTACCGTGTGTGCGCACGCATATGTCTGCGTACCGTGTGTGCGCGCGCATATATCTGCGTACCGTGTGTGCGCACGCATATGTCTGCGTACCGTGTGTGCGTGCATATGTCTGCGTACCGTGTGCGCGCGCGCATATGTCTGCTTGCCGTGTGTGCGCACGCATATGTCTGCGTACCGTGTGTGCGTGCATATGTCTGCGTACCGTGTGTGCGCGCGCATATGTCTGCGTACCGTGTGTGCGCTCGCATATGTCTGCGTACCGTGTGTGCGCACGCATATGTCTGCGTACCGTGTGTGTGCGTGCATATGTCTGCGTACCGTGTGTGCGCGAGCATATGTCTGCGTACCGTGTGTGCGCGCGCATGTCTGCGTACCGTGTGTGCGCACGCATATGTCTGCGTACCGTGTGTGCGCGCGCATATGTCTGCGTACCGTGTGTGCGCGCGCATATGTCTGCGTACCGTGTGTGCGCACGCATATGTCTGCGTACCATGTGTGTGCGTGCATATGTCTGCGTACCGTGTGTGCGCGCGCATATGTCTGCGTACCGTGTGTGCGCGCGCATGTCTGCGTACCGTGTGTGCGCACGCATATGTCTGCGTACCGTGTGTGCGTGCATATGTCTGCGTACCGTGTGTGCGTGTGCATATGTCTGCGTATGTGAAGGATGAGGGGGCAGGCTGGGCCATGTGTAATAAATATATATATATATATATATATATTTATTTCTCCGCCGTATCTGTGCATCATGAATCGTGTATGTGTTAAAAGGGCCCACTGAGACTCTTTCGCCCGGGGCCCAGAAAAACCTGGAGCCGGCCCTGGGGGGAAGGATCGCTGTGGCCGGGGGCCCGTTCTCATCTCCCGCTACCTGTGTAAGTACATACAAAGGCCGTGCTCCCCGGGGAGACGCCGTGTGTGAGGGGGTCTATATGTACAGTTTGTCAACAAAAAAAATTCTGGCTCCTAAATTTTTTGGCTGGCTCCTAGATTCTGAACAACTTTGTCGACCCCTGCCATAGATAATGGATATAAATAATATATGTCCATAACCTCAGTGAGACACTTAGTTTAATGAACATATATTAATCTTGGAATAAGCTTATTTGAGCAGGAGAAGAACACGTAAACACTATGCAGATGTTATTCAAATGTGTAGTTTAATCATACCTCAACAACTTAAATACAGGGTGGTCCAAAAGTAGGTGGAGAGAAAGTGTAATAAGGTTATGAAGGGGGAGATTTATCAAACACTAAATTGCAGCCGCCTGTCTGGATCATCCTCCAATAATCATAATAATAATAATAATATTTTTTATTTATATAGCGCCAACATATTCCACAGCACTTTACAATTAAGCGGGGACATGTACAAACAATAAATTCAATACAAGCTGAGACAGTTTAACAGTTACATCAGGAATGAGGTTCCTGCTCGCAAGCTTACAATCTACAAGGAAATGGGGGGACACAATAGGTGAAAAGTGCTTGTTATTTCAGGTCAGGCAATTATAATAAGTCGGGATTATCATATAAAGCTGTATGATCCAGTCATCAGCCTGTATGTTCGAGTGCAATACTCAATTACCGAGTGCAGTTATCGTGTGCATGGAGGGTGTAGAGACAGATGAACAGTAGGGGGCAGATTCTGAATAGTATTTAGGAGGGAACAGGGGAAAGTTAGTTTCCTGGGTATTTGAGGTGGTAGGCTTGTTTAAAGAGATGGGTTTTTAAAGCGCGCTTGAAGACATCGGGGCTAGGCATCAATCGGATCGTCTGGGGTACAGCATTCCAGAGAACTGGCACAGCACGAGAGTAGTCTTGGAGACGGAGGTGCGAGGTTCGGATTATGGGGGATGTTAGTCTTAAGTAATTTGTGGAACGGAGGGCACGTGTATGACTGAGATGAGAGAGGAGATATAAGGTGGGGCAGAACTGTGGAGAGCTTTGTGGGTGAGAGCGATGAGTTTATATTGAACCCTGTAGCGAATGGGTAACCAGTGTAATGACTGGCACAAGGTGGAGGCATCGGTGAAGCGGCTGGACAGAAATACGACCCTGGCTGCCGCATTCAGGACAGATTGGAGAGGGGAAATTTTGGTAAGAAGGAGACCGATCATAAGAGAGTTCCAGTAGTCCAGACGAGAGTGAATAAGAGCGACAGTAAGACTTTTAGCAGTTTCAAAAGTGAGAAAAGATCGGATTCTGGAGATGTTTTTAAGATGCAGGTGACAAGAGCGAGTGAGTGATTTGATACAGGGAGTAAAGGAAAGGTTAGTGTCGAATATGACCCCAAGGCAGCGGGCGTGCTGCTTGGGAGTTATGGTTGAACCCTCCAAGGTAAATAATCCATGAATTAGACGTGGACGATAACCTTTCCACCCAATAGAACTTCAGGATTCGCATGATAGAAGCTCGTGAAATTCCCAATTCCAAAGAGACTCTTCTGGTGGACTTTTTTGGACTCTGAACAAATGTTTCAGCAACAAGATGTTTATTATCGTCTGTACAGACTGTTTTGGGTCAACCAGTTTTTGGAGCATTAATGATTGAGCCAATGGCATTGAATTTGTCATGAACGCGGTGAATGGTTTGTCTCTTTGGGGCTTGAGTACCAAATGTTTCAACCCAATTTGCTCTAACGGTTTCAGCATTTTGAGATTTCCAATACTCTGTTAAAATCCATTTTCTTTGATCTCTATTTAAATTATTTGCCATTATGTGTTATCTGAATTATCTGAAAAGAAAACAGATTTAGGGGAGATCTATCTGTGAAAACTAGATCTGTGAAACTGGCTCAGATGCCCCTAGCAACCGATCAGATTCCACCTTTCATTTTACAAAGAGTCTGTGAGGAATGAAAAGTGGAATCTGATTGGTTGCTAAGGGCAACTGAGCCAGTTTCACTTTACACCATGTTTGATAAATCTCCCCCTTCTTAACCTTATTACACTTTCTGTCCACCTACTTTTGGACCACCTTGTATATATGGACATGTAGGTCTAAGGCTATGTGCCCACTAGGCAGAAATGCTCCGGATTTTTCCTGAGCGTTTCTGCATCTCCCTGGCAGAATGCGGATTGTACATGTATTTTTTCTGCCAGGAACATGCGGATGTGAAGCTTTCTTCACATTCATTTCCGCATGCAGGTTGTCAAGCATTTTCCAAGCGATTTTAGCATCACTTGGAAAAGTGCTTGACAACTTGGTCCATGCAACAGGCATGGATTTATATAGTGTGGACGAAAGAATGATAAAAAATAAATATTATACTTACCTTCTGATGGCCCCCGGTGTCCTCGTCTTGGCTTGCCGGCAGCTCGCGGTAGACTAAAGGACCTGCCGACGTCAGCGTTCGCCTTTACTCTACCGCGAGCTGCCGGCAAGCCGAGAAAAGGACACCGGGGGCCATCAGAAGGTAAGTATAATATTTATTTTTTATTTTATTCTTTTTTTTTACAAGGAATATGGTACCCTTGTCCAGAGGAGAGTCTCCTCTTCTCCAAACCCGGGTACCATCCGCACATTCAAACGCATGGAATGGTAGTGCTGCGGATTTTTCCGCAATGATAATCCGCAGCGGAAATTTCCGCAGCATGTGCACAGCACATGCGGATTGTCATTGGGGAACATGGCAGACCTTCTACCAAGTGTTTTTTAAGCGTTTCTGCAGCGGAACTGCCGCTGCAGAAACACTTAAAAAAAGCATAGTGGGCACACAGCCGTAGAAAGTTTGAATAACATTATACCTTAATATCTTCAAGCCAATGTCTTATTCCAGAGAGGTCCACATTTTTCTTAATGAACTGTTAAGATCTATGGACCAAAGATAGATCTCCCCGAGAATCTGCCTCCAGAGCTTATTTTAATTAAAAGGGGGCATTACTAGTTTGAGACCTGTAGATCAGGAGAGAAGACTGTCAGTTATTATAAGTCTCACGCTGGTAATGTCCCCTTTCATTTAAAATATGTCCTGGAGGAAAACTCTCAGGGAGATTTATGTTCTTCCCATAGATTTTAACATCTAATTTACAGTACAGACCAAAAGTTTGGACACACCTTCTCATTTAAAGATTTTTCTGTATTTTCATGACTTTGAAAATTGTACATTCACACTGAAGGCATCAAAACTATGAATTAACACATGTGGAATTATATACTTAACAAAAATGTGTGAAACAACTGAAAATATGTCTTATATTGTAGGTTCTTCAAAGTAGCCACCTTTTGCTTTGATGACTGCTTTACACACTCTTGGCATTCTCTTGATGAGCTTCAAGAGGTAGTCACCGGAAATGGTCTTCCAACAATCTTGAAGGAGTTCCCAGAGATGCTTAGCACTTGTTGGCCCTTTTGCCTTCACTCTGCAGTCCAGCTCACTCCAAACCATCTCGATTAGGTTCAGGTCTGGTGACTGTGGAGGCCAGGTCATCTTGCGTAGCACCCCATCACTCTCCTTCTTGGTCAAATAGCCCTTACACAGCCTGGAGGTGTGTTTGGGGTCATTGTCCTGTTGAAAAATAAATGATGGTCCAACTAAACGCAAACCGGATGGAATAGCATGCCGCTGCAAGATGCTGTGGTAGCCATGCTGGTTCAGTATGCCTTCAATTTTGAATAAGTCCTCAACAGTGTCACCAGCAAAGCACCTCCACACCATCACACCTCCTCCTCCATGCTTCACGGTGGGAACCAGGCATGTAGAGTCCATCCGTTCACCTTTTCTGCGTCGTACAAAGACACGGTGGTTGGAACCAAAGATCTCAAATTTAGACTCATCAGACCAAATCACAGATTTCCACTGGTCTAATGTCCATTCCTTGTGTTCTTTAGCCCAAACAAGTCTCTTCTGCTTGTTGTCTGACCTTAGCAGTGGTTTCCTAGCAGCTTTTTTACCATGAAGGCCTGCTGCACAAAGTCTCCTCTTAACAGTTGTTGAAGAGATGTGTCTTCTGCTGGAACTCTGTGTGACATTGTCCTGGTCTCTAATCTGAGCTGCTGTTAACCTGCGATTTCTGAGGCTGGTGACTCGGATAAACTTATCCTCAGAAGCAGAGGTGACTCTTGGTCTTCGTTTCCTGGGGCGGTCCTCATGCGAGCCAGTTTTTTGTAGCGCTTGATTGTTTTTGCAACTACACTTGGGGACACTTTCAAAGTTTTCCCAATTTTTCGCACTGACTGACCTTCATTTCTTAAAGTAATGATGGCCACTCGTTTTTCTTTACTCAGCTGCTTTTTTCTTGCCATAATACAAATTCTATGTTACGGATCCGGGTGGTGGAACCTCTGTGCTGCGATGCAAGGAGGGACCAGAGGGGCGTAGCTAGGTATCAACTCAGACCGACCAAGGTCGTACGGCGGCTCAATTGACTCCGTGACCAGGGAGGGACCGAGCAGAGGGACCAGATGCTACTCTGGCACAAGGCCAGGGAAGCTGCGTGCACCAGCAGCAGCTGCAGAGGGGCCAGAAGACGCTGGAGCAGGACCGCAGCAGTAAGGGGGACGGCGTCTCTGCCGGGCAGGAGGCAGAGATGTCTATGCTAAATTCTAACAGTCTATTCAGTAGGACTATCTGCTGTGTATCCACCAGACTTCTGCACAACACAACTGATGGTCCCAACCCCATTTATAAGGCAAGAAATCCCACTTATTAAACTGACAGGGCACACCTGTGAAGTGAAAACCATTTCCGGTGACTACCTCTGGAAGCTCATCAAGAGTATGCCAAGAGTGCGCAAAGCAGTCATCAAAGCAAAAGGTGGCTACTTTGAAGAACCTAGAATATAAGACATATTTTCAGTTGTTTCACACTTTTTTGTTAAGTATATAATTCCACATGTGTTAATTCATAGTTTTGATGCCTTCAGTGTGAATGTACAATTTTCATAGTCATGAAAATACAGAAAAATCTTTAAATGAGAAGGTGTGTCCAAACTTTTGGTCTGTACTGTACATATTTAAAAAAATGAGTATTTTGCAAATATCAAGGTGTCATTATATTTACCTTTCTATGACCTACATGCCCATCTAGACCGCTTAGGAGTCGGGATGAGCGAACCCCTGGATATTTGGGTTCATCGGGTTTGACTGAACTTTTGTCCAAAGTTTGGTTCGGGTATCAGAACTCTACCCGAACTTGAACCCAAACCCCAAAGAAGTCAATGGGGACCCGAATTTTGGTGTTAAAATGGTCATAGCAAGTGCTAGGGGCTCTCTCTCTTCTCCTGTAACTCCAAACACTAAAACAGAGTTGTGGGAGAAGTCCGTTTCAGAGTTCAGCACCGGACACTAGTCGGTACGAACCCCGAACTTTATAGACCAGGTTCTCTCATCTCTACTTAGGAGGCTTCATCCTACTGACAGATTCCCTTTAAAGTAACCTTCCAACCAAAGGGACAGTCCATACTGCATACCTGAGTTAGCAGTTCCAGAAAATATTCCCAAGAAATAGGTGGTAGGAATGGACTTATGACTGCACTACTCACCATTACTGTTACTATTAGTGGTTAGGTTTTCTGTGAATATACGGCCTAATAATATTTGTACAATCCTGCAAAAACCCATGTATTTTCCTTTCAGCAGTAATAATGACTAGAGTTACAGTGAGACTTATAAATAACTCAGTGAGGCTACAGCTCAAAGAATGACATCCCGGAGACTGCCTAGAATATTCTTTTTATAGAGAAGCAAAGGCGAAGGGAGTGCGTATCATTAGGTCAGCCGTTCTCTCTGTTCTGCATAGTTTCTCTACTTTCTGTCCAGCTTCTAGCTTGTCTTGTCATTATTTATTTATTTTGCAAAAAATGTAACTCACATGTAAACTTTTATTTAAAGAGATTCAAAGAGTTACTTTATAGCCTAGGTGGAATATTGAGCTAACAGTTAGTGGACTGCATGCTGTCAGTGTACGATCAATAATGGATGGTGCGGGGATGTATAATTTTTAGTGTTGTCATGATAATTATGGAACAAACTTGAAAATAGCTCTACTATACCTTTTACAAGTTAGTAGGTTGTCAAAGTCTAGGTCATCAATATGAGACCAGTGGGGTTCTGACAAGCCCACCGATCAGCTGATATCTGCTCCTGCAGTCACCAGATGTTAGCAATCTGCAGAGTGGATCACTGTAGTTCTGTACATTGTGTAGTGGCCGCTGCAGAGTGCTGCAGTTTATCTCACAATCACTCCCATGTATATATTTTTTAATTAAATGTGTGTACATGCATGTAATGTAGTGTGAATGTATTAATATACCCACCCACAACTGCTCTTTCCGGGATCCAGCGTCTTTCTTCTCTTCTCAGTGACATCACCGCTCTGTAGACTTACCGGCTTGGCTTTTACAATGTAAGCCTCTGGAACATCAGAACGACGCTCTGTAGACTTACCGGCTTGGCTTTTAGAATGTAAGCCTCTGGAACATCAGAACGAATCTCCATAGGCTTTCATTGTAACAGAGACTTTCAGCTCACGCATGGAAAATAGAGTGAGCCGGCCAGTTGCAATTGCGGTTACGTCACTCAGAAGTAAAGCAGAACGGTGGCGCTAAACTCTGGAGAGAGCAGCGGTGGGTGAGTATATTAACACACTTACACTACATTACATGCACAAATACACATTTAATAAAAAAAAGTATACATGGGAGTGCTTCTTTAAATAAAGGGATTGTAACTCTAGTTAGATGATTTGTCTCTTCTACAGTTTTTCCTTATATCAGAACTTTTGTAGTGCCATTTTCTTGATTGCTTATAGTGCCCTGTGCAGCCCGTGAATGGGGAACACTTTGCTGGCAAAAAGCCAAAAGGACTTTGATGTATTGCATTTTTTTCATTTGTACGGGGCTAATAATAATGTTTTGGCATAGCCTAGTAATATTGTGCCACTATCCCTTTAGGTAATTATATACCACTAATAAATACTAATAAAATGTGTCTCCAAGGTGGAAATAATTTCAGATTTATTTTCTGTTCACAAATAGCTCACTCTTCTGTTACCCTTTTATGTTACGTTTGTAACATCCATAATCCATCCAGAAGTTACCCAATAGATTTGCCATTTGTTGGCCGCTGGGGGTGGAGCTATCAGGTCTTTTGAATGTTATTTGCATAGGTGGTGTGGTTTGTAGTGTGGTCCTAAATGATGGGTAGGGCCAATATATTCTAAGCCTAGAGTAGATGTCAATCCAGTATTACAGGAAGTGTAACAAAAGACATTCTGATCCGACTGTTCGGAAAATAGAATATTTATGTATTTTATAACTTACCTAATAATAACTGAAGCATCACAGCATTATACATCGGAAATGAACATGGAGACGCCTGCATGCAGAGAAGCCGGTTCACGCTCTCAGTGCTTGTGTCAACAGCTACACTTCATTGAAAAAAGCTGAAATCTGCTCTGGCAGATCCATTGTCAGGACTGGATATCTAGATTCAGCGACGGTGATAAAAGGTCAGGTTTACTTCAATAGTATGTGAACTCATTGTTGTGCTATGAAATATAATATAAGTGTGTGTGGAGAATATACTCTTACAGGAATATTTTTTCTAGACATTTAATACATTAAAATATCAAAATCAAACATTTTTTGTTCTGAATTTTTTTTTTTTATTATTATTATTATTATTATTACTCTTTAAATGGGAAATATGTCTAAAACTGTTCTTCTGACATATGGTAAATCTGTGTCAGAAGATGGTACTAATATAGTCCATGAGCTCCTACCAGGACCAATTTTCAGTGACTGATTCCCAGTGGGTTTTAATGTCCTGAAGCCTATTTAACACCATCCATGGATCATACGGTTACCGTGTGCTATTGGGTGCACGGAGGATGTGGAGACAGATGAATAGTCAGGAGCAGATTAAGATTAACATTTAGGAGGGAACAGGGGAGAGTTAGGTTGGTGAGTTGGGGTGATATTCTTTTCTAAATAGATGTGTTTTTAAAGCACAAATAAAAACATGGGGGCTAGATACAAGTCGAATTGTTTTGGTAGTGCATTCAAGAAAACTAGCGCAGCACGAGAGAAGTCTTGGAGACATTTCTCTGATCTTGACTGTGTTTCTTCTTTAAGGAGGACCTGTCAGCAGGTCAAAAGGGACCAGTTGTTGCACCTTTTTTATTATTGTTGCTCCACTAATATTCTGCTTTTTTTTTAATCTGACATACAGTTCCAGAGATATGGACTTTCTTTGTAATGCTAACATTTATCATCTTTACCAAGGGGTTATGACTCACATGATCCTCAGGAAAGGGTGTGTTTAGGCTACTGTACATAATTGCTACCATGTAAGCCATGCCCCCTTTATAAAGATCATAAACTTACTACTAAATAAAAGGAGATGGCTGCTCTTAGTAAGCACCTGTACACACCATCAGTCTTTAGATATTACTAAATAAAAGGACCCACATCTCTAGAACAATATAGTGAATTTCAAAAAATCAGGGAATAGAGGAAATAAAATAAGAGAAAAAAACTTGACACTTGTCTCCTGGTGACAAGTCCTCTTTAAGCTTTATGTTCTATCATGGCTTTTTGAGCAGGAATATTATGTCCATTCGAATATGAAAGGTGTGTTGCATTTTATTGACCACAACACCCTAATTATAATAATCTTGTGATTAAACTGTGGGTATAATTGTCTAGTATTCTCACTTTTTATGTGTGTCCCTTTTGACCATTCCTGGCATGAATGAACTCTTATAATGGCTTAATTTTTATAAGGGATTGTAGAACAACTGTTTTCTAATTCTAAAACAATTTGAAGACACAAATTCTGCATTTAAAGTTAAAAAACTTACAAATGTGAAATATTATATAATCTCCCCCTGCTTGTCTGACGACTGTCCCGCCACATGGAATTAAGGACATAATTTTATAACAAGGTATGGTGAGTGCTGTTCTTTTTTTCTTCAGCACATATACGGATTCTTTTGTTGATTCATTGCACCACCATTAACCTTTTAGCGTTGGTACTGGTTCACTTAACAGGTGAATGCAATCACTATCCAATGGTTGGTGCCGATTTTCTATATAATAAATAATAATAGGAGATCAAGTTCCTGCACCCTATCCAGAAGCTATAACCTGGGCATGACCTAGGGTTTGCTATGTTGTCTGTCAGTTGCTACATATGGCATTTTTTGGATGTTTTCATCACATCTAACAGCTTCACTTGACTTGGTCTTACATTGAAGCTTAGGGAATGTGAAAACTAAAGACCTATTTGTAATATGTATATTATTAAAGAAGTTGTCCACTACTTTTACATTGATGCCCTATCCTACCGGCATTTTACATTGATCCTGTATGATCGGCCAGGGTCCAGCACGCGGCACACCTGCCGATCAGTTGTTATCAGTGCCAGCGGCAGCTGCCGGCCGGAAGTGCTCACCTGCCGGGCTCCGCCGTCAAGTGGTAGTGGCCGCCGCGGCGTACTGCACATCCGCCTCCTATTCAATTGAATGGGAGTCGGATTTGCAGTACACCGCGGCGGCCACTACAGATGGCCAAGCCCCCGCAGGTGAGCACTTCCGGCTGGCGGCCGCCAGCTCCTATGGATAGGGCATCAATGTAAAAGTAGTGGACAACCCCTTTAAGTGTACAACATACACCTCATGAAAACTTGTGCGGCTCAGCCCTTTGGTATAATAAAACATGGAAACATGTTTTGTTTTTAATCTAATGATGTATAAATAGTTAGGACAACCAATTATCTTGTATTGCCAAGGAACATCCTGTTTATATCTTGCTATCGAGAGGGCATAGTAAATTCTTCTGCACCCAGTATATTCTATGTCATTACTACTAAGTAAAACTGATTGACTGTCGTATTTTTTTCCAGCTCGTCTCCTTAGTTTCAAGTCTAAGTTTACTCACCCTTGGCAGAACTCACTGTGTTGTAATTAAGTGGGGAGGATGCAGTGTCAGGCTGTGATCTTAAGTGTTGGAGTAACACAGTGTGATTATTTGAGCAACCATCAAACATTACGAGTGATGAAATAAACTGGCAGTGGATCAGCACTTTGCCATTTGAGATTTAAAAAAAATCACCCTGTAGTATTGATTGTTTGCACAGTTACATCCATTGTAAATCAATGACACAAGAGACCAATTGTCCTTTGAGTCTCCATGTCATGCTGCACGGTGATTACAGCTGTTCCTGAAGAGCCTGAGATGCATCAGAATACTTGATCAATGGTTGCAACATTCACAGTAGAACTTAGGAAGGAGAACAAACTGTTTTCTCTCTGCAACAAGTGTAAAGACACAAATGCCTTGCATGCCATATACTGTCCTTTCCTTTACATGATATAAATTACAACCATTGACTAGCGATAAAACCTATTCAAATATAAATTAAAAAGAAGTTTCCCTTGTTATTTCTACTTTTTTTAAAAGGGAATCTGATTCAAACGACGAAAACAATCTGCAGCTGGGGATATCTGGACGCCTCCGCGGGTATAAGTAGGCTAGGCTCACCACATGGCTGCGATAATTTTATTAAATTAAGGGAAGGTAAAAGGCACTATGTGTTTTGAAGCCCTACCAGGTTTTTGTTGTATATCTGAGGAAGAAGCCAGCATGGTTTCGAAACGCGTCATGTCATTTTACCGTCACTTAATTTAATAAAATTGCCGCAGCCATGTGGTGAGCCTAGCCTCTTACTACCAGCGGAGCATCAAGATATCCCCAGCTGCAGCGCCCCTAGCAGATCGTTTTTTGTTGTTTGACTCTTTGGTTTCTCAAGGATTGCTCTCCTCCATAAGGACCTTTCGGCAGCAGCCTCTGTTTACTTTGCCTGTTAAGTTCTTCCAGTTGTTGTGCATTCAGTACATCACTACAAATTTAGTTGAACACCAGTTATACAGGATTTTTTGTTTTGTTATACAGTATATTGGACGATTCCCTTCTTTTTTACTGTTTATAAATCTGTCAACACAAAATGACTGTTCAAACCAAGCTCACGTGCTTGGTGCACCCTTGTCATGGCCAATCAGTTCAGTGCACCTTTCCACCTACTAGTTTTTCATCTATCTCCACACTTTTTTTCATGGACAGCTCTGACTTTACAGGAGGCAGAGGTGGGTGGAGGTACATAGAAAACAAGTGGCTGGGAAGGTGCAATGAATTGATCCACCATGCCAAGGGTGCATTATGTGTATGTGCTTGGTTTGAACAGTCATTTTGTGCTGACAGCCACCTTTTAATTTTCAGAGGACAAAGACTTTTAAATAACGATCATTGATAGGGAGCTGGGGTGTTGGTGATTTTGCTATTATAAATAGTAATCACTCGAACATTGACAATCAAGGCTCATACTGATTTTGAGCAAAACGCAAAACATAAACAATGGTCAGGTAAATTAGGGATTGTGTTTTAGCTTTCTTAAGGTCAGAAATATGTATTTCCAACTTCTTTGACATTAGTTTTAAGACAAAATGATGAGTGATTATTTATTTGTTATGGTTGAGATGTGGACTATTACCCTCAGTTTGTGTATTATATATGTTTTTGTCCCAACCTTCTCACCTATCCATATGTGCTCTATTCATTGTTTGTAGGACTACCAAAGTACAGTACTTAGCTTTCTCTGGTGGCCCATTGACCATTTATGGAGAAGAGGTTGAGCCTAAACACTTCCTCTCCATTCATTATGGCCACTTTTGTGGGTTCCAGAGCACCATTCTTGGACCTCCAGTGATCAGTAAACTATCCCTTTAGGATATGGGATCATTTACAATTTTAGAAATGGCTTTTTAAGTTGGCAAGTCCATTCCTATTAGGTTTATTTGAATATTTGCACATTTTTTTTTATATAGAAAGTAATTTTATCATGTTGTCCTGTTATTGGTACTCATTGGTCTGGTGTGTGTGTGTGTGTTTTCTATAGGTGATGTGTTTTGTTTCTGTTAATTGGAACATTATTCACCTAAAGGAAATTTAATTGGTTTTATATGCTTTAATAGACACGTCACCTAAGGTCAAATTCTCATTTTTACGAGGCAAAATAAAACTAAAGTGTATCTACTAAAGTATATCACTTATGTGAAAATCCCAAGCTGCCCCTTCACCCCTCATTGATCTCTCCTTTAAAATGGTGTTTCATATATCTAAACGGTACGTATTTTACAATAAATGCCAAGAATAAACTGCTCTGGATAAAGTAATACAATACTGTAATGGGAAGTCACATGATGCACAATTTACTACAGATGTGAAAGTTTGTCCTTAAACAAAAGGAAAGGTTATTTTTGGAAAAGATCCAACATCTAATCCGCCACTAATGGCTTATGTATTGGATTTTTTTTTTTTTTTTTTTTTTAGAAATTGTACATTAATCAGCAGTAAAGAAACCAAATCTAAATTTGTAGAATGTAAAAAGATGACATTGTGCAAGATAAAAAAGATTTTCTATTTATTACTATAAATGTATCATAAATTTGGGAATTGGCGGATTTAACGTTAACAGAAAGAAATGTAAGCATTGGAATGCAATGTACGGAAACATCGGAGAAAAATCAAAGCCGCCAGCTCTTTCAGAGACCACAAGTGACAAGTCTTTCTTTGTTCTCTTTTCTGTGTGTGATATTGTATCTTGTCAAAGGATCAAATGTGGAAGTTTTGAGACCATTAGAGGGGCATTGGAAATGTATATTATGTCTTATTGAGACAGAAGGTGCCGCTAATAGGATTCCGACATTGTTAGAATCTTGCAAAGAGTTTATGTGTGCCGCATTGAATATAGTTGTCATTAAAGCTGATAATGTCAGGGGGAAAAAGTCTGATCTATAAAGATGGAGCATAGTTCACAGAGATTATGAGAAAACTTCCTTCCATTAAAGATCAAGACTTGATGATAGCTTATTTTTATGGAGGGATGGCTACCAGGTTCGGATAGTTTAGTTCTTGCTGTTAAAAGATTATCATGATAATAAGATAGGTATAGTAGAGTGTAAATGGCTCAACATATCCAGAGATTAGTGAGGCTAGATAGCCAGCTTTAAAAAAAAAAAAAAAAAAAAAATGATTTTGTCTTCGTTTGTTGGGAGTTACAGTATTTATACAATACTAGCAGCCCAAGTACTGAAACAAATAAGTTTCAGAAGCTAGAAAAGTGTGCTCTACGTAATCTACATAATAAAAACTAACTCAAATTAACCATGTCTATCCACTTTCAGCCTTTTTACACGATAAACAACTAAGTTGTCATAATTAATAAATTAGTACCCTATATACTCGTATAAGCCAACTCGAGTATAAGCCCAGGCACCTAATTTTACCACAAAAAAACTGGGAAAACTTATTGACTCAAGTATAAACCTAGGGTGGGAAATGCAGCGGCTACTGGTAAATTTCCCCATCTTGGTAAGCATTGCCCACTCATCCCCAATCCTGGCATGCATGGCCCCCTCATCCCCAATCCTGGTATGCATGGTCTCCTCATCCCCAATCCTGGTATGCATGGTCTCCTCATCCCCAATCCTGGTATGCATGGCCTCCTCATCTCCAATCCTGGTATGCATGGCACCCCTCATCCCAATCCTGGTATGCATGGCCCCATCATTCCCAATCCTGGTATGCATGGTCTCCTCATCCCCAATCCTGGTATGCATGGTCTCCTCGTCCCCAATCCTGGTATGCATGGCCTCCTCATCTCCAATCCTGGTATGCATGGCACCCCTCATCCCAATCCTGGTATGCATGGCCCCATCATTCCCAATCCTGGTATACATGGCACCCCTCATCCCAATCCTGGTATACATGGCCCCATCATCCCCAATCCTGGTATGCTTGGCACCCCTCATCCCAATCCTGGTATACATGGCCCCATCATCCCCAATCCTGGTATGCTTGGCACCCCTCATCCTAATCCTGGTATACATGGCCCCATCATCCCCAATCCTGGTATGTATGGCACCCCTCATCCCAATCCTGGTATACATGGCCCCATCAACCCCAATCCTGGTATGCTTGGCACCCCTCATCCCAATCCTGATATGCATGGCCCCCTCATCCCAAACCTGGTATGCAGTGGCACCCCTCATCCCCAATCCTGGTACATATGGCACCCCTCATCCCCCAATCCTGGTATGTATGGCACCCCTCATCCCCAATCCTGGTACATATGGTACCCCTCATCCCCCAATCCTGGTATGTATGGCACCCCTCATCCCCAATCCTGGTATGCATGGCACCACTCATCCCAATCCTGGTATGCATGGCACCCCTCATCCCAATCCTGGTATACATGGCCCCCTATCCTGGTATGCATAGCCCCCTCATCCCCAATCCTAGTATGCATGGCTCCCCTATCCTGGTATTCATGGCCCCCCATCACTGCACACATGAAAAAAAGAAACACTTCTACTCACTTTTCTTCCCTCTACTACAGCGCTGCATCCTGTCTGCCAGCCACTCACCTCCGCATCTGAGCAGCGCATGACGTCCATGGGAATGGAGAAAGGTGAATATTCATTTACCTTTAGCAGCGGGCACACGTGCTAGCTGCAGCAGTGGCTACTGCGTGCGCCCCGCTCCTCCCCCACCGCCGGAATGTATATACTATATAAAGTATATACCTGAGTATAAGCCAAGGGGGCTTTTTCAGCCTAAAAAATGTGCTTAAAAAGTCGGCTTATACTCGAGTATATACGGTAAATGGCATTACAGGAAGCAAAAATTTAATTTAGACTATTACAGAGACGTTCGCCAACTCAAAAAGTAAATTATGCAGGGCAGATCGCGTGGAAATGTCTCTGTATGCTGCCCCTCTGGCCTACTGAAGTAATTGCAGCTGATGTTTTTCTCAGACTCACCTCAACATTAAGCTCTTTATGTAGTAAGATGTGTCTGAGTGACCACCCAGTGGTTGCGATGTTTATTGAAGCTTGAAAATGTTTTTGCTGGCTTTGGAAGAGATCAGCAAAATTTGGAAAATGGAAAGGCTGGTCACAGCTGCAGATAAAAAAATGTATGCATTAAAACGAATAGACATTGATATGAAAGAGATAGATAAATTGATAAAAAAAAGCTAGAAAAGGTAGGCAGCGTTAAGTAGCAAATTCCATGCTAAAAACTGGTGTTTTTATTGGCCCATGTGAACAAGTGGCAACGTTTCGGCTCAAGAGCAAGTGAGTCTTTATCACTTGTCCTTGTGCCGATACATTGAGACATGTTCATATGGGCCATAAGAGTCACCAGTTTTTGCATGGAATTTGCTATTGAATGCTGCCCAATTTTTTTGCTTTTTTATCTATTATATGTTGTTGAGTTGCAACCTGTGGGATGCCACATAGATGCACACCGATTGAAAAGTAGAAAAAAAAAGTTTTAATATGCCCATAATGGTGACGCTTCGGTTCAAGATAAGAACCTCTTTCAAGGTTTTGGCTTGAAAAAGGTTCTCATCTTGAAGTGAAACGTCACAATTTTGGGCTATTAAAACCACAAGTTTTTTTTCTACTTTTCAGTGTGCTGCCTCCATTTTTTATCTTCATATTGGAGGAACGGTGTTTGTCAGGGAGGCTTGGCACCCCTGTTTTGCTCTTGCTGGTGCTGCTTTTTTTCTTTTCTAGATAGATAGATAGATCATTTGCATTACCATGACCTACTCAAGACTCTTCATGTCTGGCTAAACATGGCCATCTTTAATATTAGCCTCCGGACATTTATTGAAGGACTGTAAAATCAATATGGAGATTTCTGATTTCCTCTGTGAAATACAAAATAATTAATCTCGGCAAGTGACCTTAATTCAAATATATTATTTACCTAACCCCGCGTCGTAGTCTAATGGTTTGGCTGCTTGTTTCAATCAATACAAGTTCTAGACATACAGGTTTTTGTGTGTTTCTTCTGGAGCCTGATGAATGAAATATTGAATAATCATATTAAACTGCTAATTCAATTGTTTTTTGTTGGATTGTAGTACTTAGCAAATTTATGGGGCAGGCACTCTAGTCTCCAATAATAAAAGTAGGTGACGTGTGTTAGTGTGATGTATGGAATTTACTTTACTTTGATTTTTAATATGTTTGGATATTTAATGTGTGCAAGGGATTATTTAATATATGATGATACCAGTTTGAAAACATCAGAAATGGCTTTCATGATGATATTATAATACACCTTTTGAGATTTTGACATATAACCATGGGATTATCTGACTTAATATTGGACATTTTTTGCATTAGGTTGTGAATTGCGCAATAGCTGATCTGCAATCCTAGGTACATACAGTTCTTCCTACAATCCATAACTGTCTCTTTAAAATAGTTTTCAACTACAGAAAGTGACAGTATTTAGCTAAGATAAGCCATCTCTTTTATTGGGCGATCTGTCTACTAGGATCCCCAATAGTCCTGAAAATTATAACTGGCACTGTGATTCAGTATTCTACGGAGCTGGAAGGCAATTTTCACACTTTTCAGCAAAAAAACGCTTTGAAGGAACTTTAGTGTTCAGCCATTACTTTTTTTATTATAGAAATTTGGACTCAATATTGATCCAGAACAAGGGCTGTGGAGTCGCGGAGTCGAAGTTGGTGTCCATTTTGGTGGAGTCAGTATAAAATGGACCGATTCCAACTCCTAAAATATATAATAAATTGGGTACAGTAGTTCAATGCAGTTTGTGGGGAATATTTTTTCATAAGAATTTGGGAAAGTTATGAAATGTCCAATAAATGTCTGTCCTATTCCTGATCTAAGGGTCTAGACTTTTAGCTGAGATGAATCTGTGCTACAGTAAATTTATCACTTAAACATGAGCCGTGTATGAGGGAGTCGGAGTCGTGGAAATTGAGGAGTTGGAGTCGGAGGTTTGGCTTACTGACTACACAGCCCTCTACAGAACGAAATTTGCAATATATGCTCTGATCCCTTGCCGATGTTCACATTCTTCCCTGCCACACCTTTTTGTCCTTTGTATACACTGTTGGGACGACAGTAGTAGTTTTGCAATAGGTGTCTCATGGCCAAGTGCTGGCTCCATCAGTGACATCATTATGAATCAAAGTCATGTTTTCACTATAGAAAGCTTGCATCGAGCAGGTAGGGTACCTGCAATGGCGGATTAGGGCACAATGGGTAAATTAAAAGGTTTTTTTTTCTTCTACTAGGCAACCCCTTATTAATGTGTACAAGAAGGTGGAAAAAAAATTGACACTCCCCTTCCAGACTGGTGCCACTCCTCTTACTCCACCTCCAGTTTGCTGGGAGCAACATCTGACAGGGGCATTACATGAGAACTGCAGCCAATCAATCAGCCTGGAGCTGATCCCAGTAGACCGGTGGTTGATGGAGCATTTTTTTAACCTCTCTGTATCCATTAATAACGGGAGTTGGCAACTGCTTTAAAGTGTAATCGTCAATACAACACATGAAAATGAGGTACTTTGTAATATATCTTATCAGAAAAATCTACTTTCTCCGTCAAGACTTTCATTCTCAAAATTCTCAATTCACGGCCAAAATCTGTCTTCAGTGAACAGAGATTGTTACATTACTCAGAATCTTATGAGTATCAACTGTCATCTCCTATGTAAAGGAAAGATAGGAGGATAGGAGGAGCCAGAAGTAGAGGTCCTTCCTCTTCCTCTTTCCATCTGCATAGAATCTTATCAGTAGCGCCTGTCATCTCCTATCTCAGTAATGTAAAAATCTGTCTTCACTGAATACAGATTTTACCCAGGAATTGAGAATTGTGAAAATGACTGATCAGTCCTGGCAGAGAAAGAAGCAGATTTCTCTGATAAGATAAATATAATAAAAAGTTGTTTATCTTCATGTGAACTATTGATTTATGAAATAAAAATTAAAACGATGCTTACGCATTAAAGGGAACCTGTCACCATAAATAACGCTATTAACCTGCAGATACGTGGTTAATCTGCAGGTTAACAGCATTACTATGCTGCCCGGTGGCTGCATGCAGCCGAATGCAGCGAATAGAAAATAAACTTTATTCTCCCCGCCAGCATTCAGTTTCAGTCATGGAGGCGAGGGCGGAGTGTGTTAAGCCATTGCTCTGAGAATACAGGCTGTAACCGTGCTCCCTGCCCTGACTGGCACTCCCTCTGCATTGGGGCTCATTTGTCAGTCAGGGCCGAGGGCACGGTTACAGCCTGTTTTCTCAAAGTTATTCCTGAACCCGCGCCGCCCCTGCCTCCATGACTGAAACTAAATAATGGCAGGGAGAATAAAGTTTATTTTCTACCCGCTGCATTCGGCTACGTGCAGGTGCCGGGCAGCATAATAACGTTGTTAATCTGCAGATTAACCACATATCTGCAGGCTAATAGCGTTATTTATGGTGATACGTTCCCTTTAAGCACATTGCAGAGTATGTTTTTATTATTATTATCATTACTTATTTTTTTTAGCGCCCAAACTAATCATCTTTGAAAATTCTTGAAAATTCTCTGTAACAACCTAGTGGTCGTGATGTGTATTGCAATTTGCAAATATTTTTGTTAGCATTGTAAGAAATCAGAATCTTAGCAAAATGTTCAAATTGGTAGGGGTGGTAACAGCTGTAGATATAAGGTGGATAAATTAAAAGAAATTTAGATCGCTATGAAATAGATCCCTTGTTAGATGGTTCTTGGTATAGTAAATGGAACAAGCCCGCATTCATGATGTGTAATGGCTGATTGCAGCCCATTTAGCGATCACTTTTCCTATCTAGGAGAGTTTTCGAAGTATCTTACTGTCATTTTTCCCGACTCCATCCAGTACGCGCGCCTCGTCCTCCTGGAGCTGTTTGCTTTATGCTATTTATTCCTGCTTTAGGGCCATTAGGAGAACAAAAATGGTGTCTATCTTTGCTTTAATTTGATGCACAGTTACGCCAGAATCGTCTCCCTGTTTACTCTTGTCATGCCGCATTTTTCAGTCATTATCTTCCTGCTCTCCGTACGGCAAATGCGACATGACAAGGGGATTATAATAGTGATTTAAATGCACCTTGAAAACACATTGTTAACCAAATTACAATCATTGATGTCATTTACATGTGTCTGCTTTCAGAAGATGAATACATTCTTTTCATGCACTTCCTTAACATCTATAATAATGTCCCTAAGCATTTTAATAAAACAAAAAAAAAAAGAGCGACAAGCGACTCATTGCAGACCAAATAAGTGAATGTTGGGATCTAACGGAGGCTTGTAAATATTTCTGACAGCATCCGGCTATTGAAAGAGAAAATTGTGTAAATTGCCAGTTATTATCATTTTTTTTTTTTTTTTTAATAAATAAGCCTCATCTTTGTTCGTTGTCCCCATTGATGGCTGTCCTCTCTGTAGTGGGGTATCTGAAGCTTATTTTCATAGGGACCATTTCTATTACAGAGTAATTCGGCGCTGATTTACACATCAATTACCTATCCTCATAGAGATTTTCATGCTCCCCTGCCCGACATCAATAAAGCATTACAGCGTAAACGCTTTATTTTGCATCATTTTTTGTAAGGAAAACAGATAACTAATCACACGGAGCAACATTACCCTATGATACACAAAACAAGAAATGTTCTGTTTGAAACCGCATCTCATTTATCCCCCATTTTCATCAGCTTATCTTCCAGGCCCATTCTGTCCCATAAGGTCTTAGAATTAATCATTCGTATTGTGTGTTACTGAGTGGCTCAGTTTCAAAATAAAGATTTATTTTTTTGTACAGTTCATTGAAATGATTCTGTATGAATATAAAATGTGTGAAATTTTATTTTCTGGCTAAAATAGCATTGCAATATTTTTTTTGCCACTTAACTGAACATTGGGTTTAATTCTAGATAATAGAACGAAATGGAAAATATTTCTTACACATTGCTCAAATCAAAAAATGTAGCAAAATTAGAATTACTATAGAACCAATGTGAATTTAATATAAAGCTTAATTTTTCAGTTTTTTTTATTTTATCATTGGTTAGATATCAGTAATCTACAGGGTGGGCCATTTATTTGGATACACCTAAATTAAATGGGAATGGTTGGTGATATCAACTTCCTGTTTGTGGCACATTAGTATATGGGAGGGGGAAAACTTTTCCAGATGGGTGGTGACCATGGCGGCCATTTTGAAGTAGGCCATTTTGGATCCAACTTTATTTTTTTCAATGGGAAGAGGGTCATGTGACACATCAAACTTATTGAGAATTTCATAAGAAAAACAATGGTGTGCTTGGTGTTAACGTAACTTTATTCTTTCATGAGTTTTTTACAAGTTTATGACCACTTATAAAATGTGTTCAAAATGCTGCCCATTGTGTTGGATTGTCAATAAAACCCTCTTCTCCCACTCTTGACACACTGATAGCAACACTGCAGAAGAAATGCTAGCACAGGCTTCCAGTATCCTTTGTTTCAGATGCTGCACATCTCGTATCTTGATGGTATGGTGTGGTATATGGGGTACAAAGATAGTGGGGCCTTTCTTCATCAATGGAAACCTTAATGCCACTGGATATCTGAAATTGCTACATGATGATGTGTTGCCCTCTTTATGCACTGAAGATGGCACGTTCCCTGAGTTTTTCCAACAAGATGGTGCACCACCACATTATGGATGTCAGGTCCGAGCATTCCTACATGAACAGTTTCCTGGAAAGTGGATTGGTCGTCGTGGGCCAGTTGAATGGCCACCAAGGTCTCCCGATCTGACCCCCTTAGACTTTTATCTTTGTGGTCATCTGAAGGCAATTGTCTATGCTGTGAAGATACGAGATGTGCAGCATCTGAAACAAGGGATACTGGAAGCCTGTGCTAGCATTTCTTCTGCGGTGTTGCTATCAGTGTGTCAAGAGTGGGAGAAGAGGGTTTCATTGACAATTCAACACAATGGGCAGCACTTTGAACACATTTTATAAGTGGTCATAAACTTGTAAAAAACTTATGAGAGAATAAAGTTACGTTAAAACCAAGCACACCATTGTTTTTCTCAATTCTCAATAAGTTTGATGTGTCGCATGACTCTCTTCTCATTGAAAAAAATAAAGTTGGACCCAAAATGGCCGACTTCAAAATGGTCACCACCCATCTGGAAAAGTTTTCCCCCTCCCATATACTAATGTGCCACAAGCAGGAAGTAGATATCACCAACCATTCCCATGTAATTTAGGTGTATCCATATAAATGGCCCACCCTGTATATTCCATGTGTAGTATTAAATACCTGCTAGTTGCTGTATTCTCATTATAAGGCCACATTCACACTATCATTATTTGGTCAGTATTTTATATCAGTATTTGTAGGCAAAAACCAGGAGTGGGTGATAAATACAGAAGTGGTGATGTGTTTCTATTGTACTTTTCCTCTGATTGTTCCTCTCCTGATTTTGGCTTACAAATACTGATGTAAAATACTGACCAAATACTGAAGGTGTGAACGTGGCCTAAGTCTATGAGTCTCAAAGTGAGGCACTCGTAGGCTTGCATAAAAGGGAATCTGTCACCAGATTTTTTGCCACTTCATCTGAGAGCAGCATAGCGTAGGAAAAGAATCCACCCACTCTACAACTTTCTGTGAACATTGTCTATTAACAGCAAGTGTGGTTGGACCAGGGCTAACGTGAGCTATAGTCCAGGTAGTGATAACCTCCTGGTGATAAAACATTCATTGTATTGAAACAACAGCACACAGCTTAATAAGTGACGCATCCCAGAAATCTGTGTCTCAGCCCATACCTGATTCTGTCCTCAGATTACATAGCAAAAACCTGCTGACAGATTCCCTTTAAGAGAGGAAGTAACTGTTAGGCGTCGGGCGTTTGCTGGATCTGAAATGGGTTCAGAACCATCAGTGGATTCTGTGATCTCCCTTTCTGGTCCAGCCGGGGCAGATGCTGCTCAGCATCATCATCAGTCCCAACGCCTAGCTGGTGCACGAGATGTACAGGTTGTCTCTCGGGTCTTTGTTCCTAGCAACATGAAGCGTAGGTTGCGGAGGGAAACAGGGCTGCTACAGCCTAAGTCCAGGATTCACTGCACTGAGTATGCCCGTGACATGGCGGACCGTGATTGGTGGTTTGGCAGCCAGCTGATCCGGTGACCTGGCACCGCCTGATTGGTCGCAGGTGACGTCACCAACAATGCGACGGTGGGCAGGGCTTAATCTTTAAATAGCCCGCCCACAAACATGGCGGCGCGCTCTGATCATTGAGCTATGATAGTGTTGTTGTGTGGACGCTTGGCCGTTTGGGCTCCACGTGTGCTAATGCTGTTATAGCTTCTGACAGGCAGGTTTAGCGGAAGATAGGCAGCCTTAGATGGAGGGAGGCTGGTAGCTTCGTCTGACAGTCTGGCTCCGACAAGGGGGTCGCTGTACACCCCTAGCAGACTGCAGACCCTGTATTCCCGGCACCGCCTGTTAGCCACGTGGAGAGTTACTCCTCAGTCCGGTAGCACGCTGACTGGGAGCACGTACACGCCGGTGTGAATCACACACGCCTCCTAGCGCCTGCTGCGTAGTCCCTGTGCAGTTAACAGGGCTACGGATACATTATTTGTCGCACATGTCTCGTGCAGTTAACGGAGATAGTGCGAATCCCTATTCCCGTTCCGGTGTGCAGTAACACGGAAGGGATTGTTATTTCAGTTGGTTGTTTTACCTTCTTACCCGGAAGGTGTTCGGCCGCAGTCCTCCAGGCTGCATCGCGGACCCCGGGTTCGGTTGCTTTCCATTATTAATAAAGTTGTTTGCAACCGTCCCCTTAACAGAAACAGTACACCGTGTGAGCTGCTGTCAAAAGATATCTGAGAGTGACTAGAGCAGCACTTGAAAAACAGCAGAAGACAGCATTCTTTAAGAACTTTACCATACACAAAGAACATACATTACTGATAATAAGCTGATGGTGAAATAGTACATTTTTGCTATGTAATCTGAGACCAGCATAATGTAAGGGCAGAGACCCTGATTCCAACCATGTGTCACTTACTGAGCTGTGTTTTGTCTCAAATAAATCAGTGTATTATCAGCAGGAGATTTTTACTACTGTACAAGCTTCCTTGCGCCTCCTGAATAAAAGGGTATTCCCAACTCTAAAATCCTATCCCAATATGTAGGTTTAATAATAATAATAATAATAATAATAATAATAATAATAATAATAACAAATACCTACAATTATAAATATAGTCTAGTTCTTCTTATTCACTGTGTCACTTACCCCGTGTGCAGGGCATTCCAGTATCTTAGATATCCATTGTTATGAGCACCTAACTAACTGTCACTATATGAGTGGTCGTAACCATGGATACCTAAGCTACTGCCATGCCCTGTACATGGGATAAGCGAAATAGCGAATTAAAAGAACTATACTACATTTCTAATTTGATGTTTTTGCTAATATTATTATTATTATTATTAATATTACACTTGCTACATATTGGGATAGGATCTTGGAGATGGGAATACTCCTTTAACTTCCTCTGTGCAACTACGCCCCCATCACTGACTGCCAATCAGTGGTGTGGGTGGGGTTATGCACAGCTCAGCTTTCTGAGCAATGCTAAACCTCCAAACTGATTGTATCACAATTGCTGCACCCAATAAACTTAGTGATACATTGATGGAACCAGAGTTTATGTCCCTACATCATTCTGCTGTCAGATTACACAGCAAAAACCTGATGAAAGATTCCCTTTACAGTTTGGAATAGGTGTACCTAACTTTATATGATTTATGATAATGAAATACTGAGAGAGTACATCGACTTTTGTAGCCATCTTTATACCTCCAGTGGAAAATGATGAGAATTTGAGAATAATCCAGAACTATTTTCATTCTTGTCTTTATCTCCTATACAGACCAGTGTGTCCATAGTAACAGACTACAAGCGATCCTTGTGTAGTCAGATCCCGGAATCCTGCTGCCTCTTATTTTCATATTTTTCTTTGTGACGTTACAGAAGCATAATTGGGAAAATGCTTTCGGCCATCCAATGTTTTCCTTTTTTAATGAACAAAACAAATAACTAATTAAGCGAAGCAGTGTTATATAACGACACACAAAACCATAAATGTTTTGTCTGCGACTGTGTCTCATTTACCCTCGGTCTCATCAGCTTATCTTCTAGACCCATTCCTTCCCATGAGAGCTGGAATTAACCATTCAAATTGGGATTAACAGAGTGGCTGCGTTTTTCTTTCAGTCAAAAGTTTCGGATGCATATAAAATGTATTCTGTGGCAGAAAATAGCGCTGCAGTATTTTTGTGCACGTCACACAGTGGTACTTGGATGAACATCAGATGTACGTTCCTGAGGTTACAGTACATGCTAAATAACTTCTAAATTGCACAGAGGTCTCTGAGGGACCGTACTGTGTAGATAATTTCATCTCATGTGTTTTTGGCATAGTGAGAAGTACAAGTTATTTCTAGAACTGGTAGAAAAGAGGCTTTATTGAAATATACTTACTTAGAGTCAGTAGTAAAGAGATTCTTATTGCCAGGGGTGCAGGTTTCATCTTTATGGCTGAGAGTGTGAAAGACATTGTGGAGGAGTGTATAAGATATTTGTATCCAGCTCTCTTTTTTTTTTATCATTTTACTAAAGATTTGTTGGCTAGCTCATCAGATGTGGTTATGTCTAAAAAATATTATTTTTTCCACTATTATGTCTGCTATGTATAAGATAACACAGCACTCACATTATGCGTAAGGTCCATTATGCTTAGTGCGCTGAGCTCCATTGACATTATGTAAAATACCATAAATGGCAGCCTGCATTCTGCAAATGAGTTTTCACGGTGACCCTTAAAAGGAACCTCTCAAATCCCCTTACTGTTCCTGATCCTGACTGTAGGTGTATAGATTCTGATTTCTTTAATTTTGTGTTGGTTTATGTGATTACTGACTCTTGATCAATGAACTTTTATCCTGCAGTCTCGTATATGATCATAACGCAGGACTATTTGGGCAGAGCGTCTCTTTGCCCAGACTATCCCTGACTCTTATAAAGGCAATCTGAGGTTTTTGCTACCTCATTTGAGAGCAGCATAATGTAGGAAAAGAGACCCTGAATTCATAGATGTGTCACTTAGTTTACTGGGTGCAGAGGTTCTGACACAGTTCTTAGATGTATCATGAGTTAGGTGAGTTCTTAGATGTATCATGAAGCAGAGCTGAGGAAGCTAACCCCGCCCACACAAGACTCTATGTACATAGTATATAGACAGTGAGCTACTTATCACAGGAGGGGGTGGAGTCAGACTAGCAGGCACGTGAGACCTAGTCCCACCTATGATAATCGCCTTGTGATAAAACCTTAATTGTAAGTAAATAACAGCACACCGCTTGATAAGTGACACATCGCTGACTTCTGTGTTTTAATCCCTACTTCATGCTGTCCTCAGATTACATAGCAAAAACCTGTTGACAGATTCACTTTTATCAAGCCTGCATAAAGGTGTACAATAACCAGGAATGAATGCAGGCTGTCAGTTATGCCCACAGAAGCATGATTAGAAGATTCGAGGCAGGGCTAGACGGGAGAAACGACTTTTGGCCGGACTAGTCCTGCCTCGCTAGGACATCCATGATCCGTTCCTTATGGCGTTGCTGTCTCTCTTCAAAAGAGGCTGTCACATATGAAGACACATTTCTGGCTTTCAGAGTGGTTGATTCCACACTAAAGGGAGAAAGTCCATTTCTTCACATATAGGGAGTATCATTGTTTTATTGAATGTATAATTAAAAAGTATAAAATCTATTTTCAGACTTTGGGTGGTCTCTGCTGTGAGTTATCAGCAAAAACATGTAAAAAAGTAATTCTGAAAAATGACTACATTGCAGATTCCTTCTGTATTATATTTTTCTTGTAAAAGCGGAGGTCAGCTTGATGGATATTAGTATAGCTAGATGGTGGCCCGATTCTAACGCATCGGGTATTCTAGCATATGTCTCCCGACTCTCCTTTATAATGCCCCATGCAGGAAATCACATCCCCCGTATATAATACCCCATGCAGGATGTCACATCCCCCGCATATAATGCCTCATGCAGGAAGTCACATCCCCCGTATATAATACCCCATGCAGGAAGTCACATCCCCCGTATATAATACCCCATGCAGGAAGTCACATCCCCCGTATATAATGCCCCATGTAGGATGTCACCTCTCCCCCATATAATGCCCCATGTAGGATGTCACCTCTCCCCCCATATAATGCCCCATGCAGGATGTCACCTCTCCCCCCATATAATGCCCCATGTAGGATGTCACCTCTCCCCCCCATATAATGCCCCATGCAGGAAGTCATATCCCCTGTATATCCATCCCCCCATAGTGCCCCATGCAGGTCCCCATGCAGGAAGTCATATCCCCTGTATATCCATCCCCCCATAGTGCCCCATTCAGGTCCCCTATGGCCCCATACGAAAAAAAAAATCCAATACTCACCTCCCTTCTCAGCTGCTTCTATGGACCCCAGCGTAGCCGGCATGTTCACGCTGTGCTCTGTGACCGGTCAGGAGAGAGCGCGGTGTAAAGACGTCACCGCGCCCTCTGACCTGAGATGTCACAGAGCTGCAGCAGAAGACACAGGAGCTGCTGCGGAGGTACGGGGAGGGGTAAGTATGACGCCGGTGCCGGGGTCCTCATCGAGCGGGGGGGGGGATGAGAGGAGAGGAGAGGGGAGGGGAGAGGTAAGTATGACGCCGGTGCCGGGGTCCTCATCGAGCGGGGGGTGTTATGTTCTGCTACCAGAGCTAAGGAAAGAGAGGAGATCTGTCCCTACGATAGAACTCAGCTTAATCCCTACGATGTAACAGGGAACCTGATCCTGCGATCAGACCTGCTAAAGTCCTAAGCTAGTCTGTACGGAGACCTATAGATGTGGGGAAGGAATCCCTACAAGTACTAAGGACTGGGAGGAATATGGGACACCTCCTAACAGAAATAGTAGCAGACAGACGAACAAACAAAATATATAGAACATAGAGGTCAGTAGACCAAGCAAACTAACAGAGCAAGACACAGAGCACAGGCTAGCTAGAAAGTAGATATACAATGAAGTCCAGCAAAGCCAGAAGGGCGGAGCAGGATTAAATAGGCCAACAAGGTCATGTGACCAGCAAAGGAAAAAAAACCTAAGAGCAAGGTTCTAACAGTACCCCCCCTTCTAAGAGGATCCTCCGGATCCCCTAGGACCAGGCTTATCAGGAAATCTCCTGTGAAACGCTCTGATAAGTCTGGACGCGGAAACATAATCCGACCTCACCCAAGAGTTATCCTCGGGACCGAAACCTTTCCAGGCCACAAGATACTGCAAACTACCTCTATTCCGTCTAGAGTTAAGGATGCGAGAAATTTCATATTCCCCGTCCTCCACCACCGGAGGAACAGAGGCAGAGGCGTCACAATCCGATACAACAGCTTTTTTCAACAGAGAGACATGAAATACCGGATTAATTCTCCAGGAGGTAGGAACCTCCAACCTAACAGCAGATTGGTTGACAACCTGAAGCACCTTAAAGGGCCCTACAAACTTGGGACCCAATTTCTTAGAAGGAATCCTCAACCGCAGATTCCTAGAGGACAACCAAACCATGTCACCAACAGCGAACAAAACCTCCTGTCGTTTCCTATCAAAGTAGTCTTTAGATTTTCTGTTGGCCTCCTGAAGATTACCACGCACATCCGTCCAAACTCTCTCCAAATCACCGGAAAAATTCTCCTCCTCAGGCACGGCAGATCCCAACTTGGAGAACGACCCAAACGACGGATGTCTCCCAGAACAACAAAAAAAAGGCGAACAACCAGCAGAAGAAGATGTATGATTGTTCAAAGCAAATTCAGCAAGTGGCAGAAACTCAGACCACCCCTCTGGATTGTCTGCCACAAAACAACGCAAGAACTGCTCAACATCCTGGTTTTTCCTTTCTGTCTGGCCATTAGATTCAGGATGATATCCGGACGAGAACGACAAATGAACTCCCAACCTATCACAAAAGGCACGCCAAAAACGAGCCACGAACTGAGGACCCCTATCAGAAACAATGTCAGTAGGAACGCCATGAAGTCTGACAATTTCCTTGACAAAGGCCTTAGCAAGAGTTTTAGCGCAGGGCAATTTGACGAAAGTAACCAAGTGACACATCTTGCTAAAACGGTCCACGACCACCCAGATGACAGTAAAACCCTCAGAGGGGGGAAGGTCAGTTATAAAGTCCATAGCCAAATGTGTCCAAGGAGCACTGGGAACCTCCAAAGGACAAAGCAACCCCGCAGCAGGAGTATGTGAGGACTTAGATCTAGCACATATAGTACATTGACGCACCCACTTAATGACTTCCTTCTGCCATCCAGGCCACCAAAAACTGCGATCCACCAGTCTCTTGGTCTCAGAGATTCCGGGATGACCTGCCAACCGAGATTCGTGACACTCAACAAACAAATCTCTCCTAAAGGTCCCAGGCACAAACAACCTCCCATGAGGAGTGTTAGAAGGGGCATTCTCCTGTGCTTTAAGAATCTCATTTTCCAAAACGGAGTCCAAAGCAGCTATCACAACACCTTCTTGTAAAATGTTCTCCTCTTTCTCAGCACCGACTATGGGAGAAAAACTGCGAGACAAGGCATCCGCCTTAACATTCTTAGTACCAGGGATGTAAGTAACGGAGAAATTAAACCGCGAGAAAAACAGTGCCCACCTAGCCTGACGGGCATTCAGGCGCTTGGCAGCATCAAGATATATCAGATTTTTATGATCCGTAAGAACCTGAACGGGAAATTCCGCACCTTCCAAGAAGTGGCGCCAGTGTTCAAATGTGAGTTTAATAGCCAATAATTCCCGATTACCAATATCGTAATTCAGTTCAGTCTCCGAAAATTTTTTTGAAAAAAAGGCACAGGGATGTAATCCATCCCCGTTATCCTGAGACAATACTGCGCCAACCCCCACAGAGGAAGCATCAACCTCAACCAAAAACGGCCTAGTCACATCAGGCTGCATAAGGATGGGAGCAGAGGTGAACCTCTCCTTGAGATACACAAAAGCTTCAATGGCCTCAGAAGACCACTGAACCGCATCAGCACCTTTCCTGGTGAGATCAGTCAGAGGTTTGACAATACTAGAAACATTTTTTATGAATTTTCTGTAGTAATTGGCGAAACCCAAAAACCTCTGTATCGATTTCAAACCAATAGGCCTAGGCTATTCCTGCACAGCCTGAACCTTAACCGGATCCATCTCAAAACCTTTGCTGGAGATAATGTAGCCCAAAAAACTAATTCTCTGTACAGCGAACTCACATTTCTCCAGCTTAGCAAAAAGCGAATTGTCCATTAATAACTGTAATACCTCACGCACGCTCCGCCAATGAGACTCCAGATCTGGCGAATAAATCAAAATGTCATCCAAATACACAACCACATTTTTGCCGATCAAAGGTCTAAGGATGTCATTAATCAGATTCTGAAAAAATGCAGGAGCATTAGTAAGACCAAAAGGCATAACCAGATTCTCAAAATGACCCACAGGAGTGTTAAAAGCAGTCTTCCATTCGTCACCCTCCTTCATGCGCAACAGATTGTATGCCCCCTTAAGGTCAATTTTAGAGAACCACTTGGCCCCCATTAACTGGTTAAACAGATCAGGAATCAATGGCAGTGGGTAAGGATTGCGTACAGTAATTTTGTTAATCTCACGAAAATCCAGACAAGGACGTAAACCGCCGTCCTTTTTTTTTACAAAAAAAAATCCAACCGCCACAGGAGACTTAGAGGGCCTAATGTGACCGGCGGCCAAACTTGTCTGTATGTATTCCTCCAAAGCCTTCCTCTCAGGAATAGTAAGGTTAAATAAACGACTTTTAGGAAGAGTCGCTCCAGGGACAAATTCAATAGAACAATTATAGTCTCTATGGGGAGGCAAAACCTGCGATTCCTTCTCAGAAAAAACTCTCCAAAAATCCTGAATAGGAACAGGCAATTCTCCCCTATCCAAAGCTGCAATACGCCCATTACAACACTTGTCATAACATTTATGGCTCCAGGATTTAATTTCACTGGTAGACCAATCCAGTACAGGATTGTGAAATTTTAACCAGGGCAATCCCAATATTACTGGAGAAGGCAAGTTATTCAACACTACCAAATCCAATTTCTCATGGTGAACACCATTAATAGTGAGAGGAAATTCACAGACCTTGAGAGTAATATTCTTCAAAGGGGAACCATCCACAGAAACCACAGCAATGGGGGATGATAAGGGTTCAGGTTCTAAATTGAGTTTTTCCACGAATCCCCCATCAATTACATTCAGAGTAGACCCGCAATCAACAAACACCCGAAATTCCATTAATTTTTCCTGAGCAATCGTGGAAGCAGCTAAAAATACACCCTTGGAATTTAAACAGGCAATACGAGCGTGACTGACCATTTTTTTTTCTTTCTTCATACGAAGCTCACAGCCTTTAATCAAATGACCAGATTTTCCGCAATAGAAACACAAGCCTTCAGAAAATCGACGGTCTTTTTCTTGAGAGCGAGGTGCCACCGATCCAATCTCCATTGGTTCACCACTGTTAGTACACACATTCTCATAACCAGAAACTGACATAGCAGAGGATTTGCTCTCATTAACCCTAGCACGCAGTCTCCTATCCACCCGTATAGCTAATTGCATAGCCTGTTGCAAATCTTCAGGTGTAGGATAAGCAATTAGCAGGTCTTTAACCCTTTCACTGAGCCCAGCAAGAAATAGACTTTTCAGAGCAGAATCGTTCCACCCTGTTTGAGTAGACCAACGACGGAAATGAGTACAATATTTTTCCACATTACCTGATCCCTGTTTTAAACGTCTCAACTCAGTCTCAGCTGATGCGACACGGTCAGGATCATCATATAATAGTCCCAAAGCAGAAAAAAAAATATCCACTCATCTGAAGCATGTATCACTAGGTTGCAAAGAAAAGGCCCACTCCTGAGGCTCTTTGCGCAAAAGTGACATTATGAACCCTACGCGCTGGGATTCATCCCCAGAGGACTTAGGTCTCAAACGAAAATACAATAAGCAAGCATTTTTGAATGAAAAAATTTCTCGGTGTTCACCAAAAAATAAATCCGGCAAACATACCTTAGGCTCCAAGAAATGTGCTCCAGGACAGTTACTCACGTGCTGACGGAGCTCGGCCACCTCCAGAGAGAGTCCCTGCAGGCGATGAACCAAATCCTGAACCGACACCATGATGGAACAGAAAAATCTTTCCTTAGAGAATTTGCTGGCTGGACTTACTGTTATGTTCTGCTACCAGAGCTAAGGAAAGAGAGGAGATCTGTCCCTACGATAGAACTCAGCTTAATCCCTACGATGTAACAGGGAACCTGATCCTGCGATCAGACCTGCTAAAGTCCTAAGCTAGTCTGTACGGAGACCTATAGATGTGGGGAAGGAATCCCTACAAGTACTAAGGACTGGGAGGAATATGGGACACCTCCTAACAGAAATAGTAGCAGACAGACGAACAAACAAAATATATAGAACATAGAGGTCAGTAGACCAAGCAAACTAACAGAGCAAGACACAGAGCACAGGCTAGCTAGAAAGTAGATATACAATGAAGTCCAGCAAAGCCAGAAGGGCGGAGCAGGATTAAATAGGCCAACAAGGTCATGTGACCAGCAAAGGAAAAAAAAACTAAGAGCAAGGTTCTAACAGGGGGAGGGACGGGAGGAGAGGGGAGGGGAGAGGAGGGGAAGGGTAAGTATGACCTGATCGAGCGGGGGGAGGGACGGGAGGAGAGGGGAGAGGAGAGGAGAGGAGGGGAGGGGCGTCACACTTGTCCTCGGGAGATAAGCTGCCGTAGCCGCTGATCTCCCGACGATAGCCGCATGTAGGTCAGCAGCGCCTGCGGTCCGGGGACTTATGCTGCGAGTAGCCAGCTGCATCTCCCAGCTGCACCGCCGCTGACCTCCGTGCCGCACATGAGCCGCTAACGGCCGCCATGTTTTTCAGAAATGCCGCATCGCTGATTGGCCGTGGCCAGACCAATCAGCGACCCGGGATTTCCAGGACAGACAGACAGACAGACGGGATAAGACAATTATATAATAGATGACGACAGAACAACTACTTAGTAAACTTTTAATTGTGAGACATAAGAAGCTAGAAGTCTAGATAAGCCTGATCTAGATGGCGATAATGGGAATAAATCTAAATATCTTTGACAAGAACAGCATGCATTTACAAATTTATGCCTAAAGAATGGACATATGAACCATAGAGGTCAATATGGATATGCCCTGTAACACTAAGCTACCCATAGAAGCATAGAAACCAAAGTTTTTTTAAATCTGAAACGGGCTGTCCGGTTTAGAAATATACCGTTAGAGCTTCCTGCGTTAATAGAGAGTGCCGATCAATTAAGAAATCGTCTGTCTCTCCCATTCTACCGAGCGCTCCTGTTTTCTAAATGAGAGAGCCGCTGCCAGACATCTCTGGCGGCAGCTTATCTCTAGAGATTAAAAGGATCGGCAGTCTGAAATAGGGCATGCCAGATCCTTATCTCCACCAAGAGCCTTCTGACTGGGGACCCTTGAGACGTTAGACTGTTAGCTGAACTCATCGATATTGGTGGGGTCAGTCGTAGTTAGTTAGTCTAATGTGTATGGGGCTTTTACAAGTAGCGATTGTCCGAAACGGAGAACCTCATTAAGGGCTTCTAAATTTCTACTAATTTTTTCACTTATACCGACAGCAGGAATTGAAGAGGGGAAATGTTCCTTTGATTAAGCTGCCCTAATTTCTTGTAGCGGGGCTGAAGTACATATGGGAATTAGTCAGGGCTGTGGAGTCGGTAAGACAAACCACTGACTCCGACTCCTCAGTTTCCCTGACTTCCGACTCCAACTCCGACTCCACAGCCCTGCCTCACTACTGAGCGTGTACATAAAGTGCAGCACAGATTCATCTCAACTAAAAGCCGAGATCCTTAGATCAGGAACAGAACACATTTATAGGACATATCATAACTTTCCCAAATTCTTATCAAAAAATTTACAGCACATCCTGCATTGTACTACTGTACCCAATTTCTTGTATATTCTAGGAGTTGGAGTCGGTCCATTTTATACCGACTCCAACACTGACTCCGACTCCACCAAAATGGACACCAACTCAGACTCCACAGCCTTGGAATGAGTAGTGGAGGATAAACTTTGATTTTTGTTATATAGCCCTCACTTCCTATGTGACATATACCATAATCAATGTATATGTTTTAACTGTATTGGTACTTGTTATTAACGTTAACTATGATAGCTAAGTATTAAACAAACCGATTAGCTTTTTAACGTAAAGGTCTTGATGAAGTTGTGTTTGATCTGATTAGCTGTTGTGATTTGTTTGGTGGTTTCATTAAAGCTCAGTAACACAGTGCAGCACAGAGTGCTAATCAGTCTATCATTAAAAAGAGGATAAAACTCTGGCTAATGAGAGTATTAGTAATTAACATGATGATATGTGTGAGGTAGAACGCAAGAAATTACCATAACATATTAATTTTTAAATACACCCAATAATAGTATAGTAAAAATCTCACATTTTTCTAGACTACAGAAACCTACTGCCGTACAATTAGACTGCACATAGCGGTTACTGATGTCCAACAGCGCTCAGTCTTTCTATTTGCACGTGTAATCAATATAGTTGAATTATATGTACAAATGACTTTGTTCCATATGAGCAGCATTTCCTATTGATTTAAAAGCACTTTCCAAGTCTACTTTTCCTTATGTGGTGTTTAGACGTTATAGATGTTGTAAGCTTTGTGCAAGATAAATGCATTTTGTGCAGTTTTATAGTGCACTCGTGACATAAATATGTGTTGGCCACAGTCAGTTTTTGAGAAAGAGCAATTATCGAAGCATTTGAATGACTTAGAAACTGAGAGATCCGTCATCACCAAAGCAGAACAGAAAGGGATCACACAAGATGCTCGTCTCTGACTGTAAACCTTACAGTGAATATCCACTCCACTATTAAAAAAAAGAATTTGTTTTTAATCTAAATAGCTACAAAATTGTACACTGGTTAATATTTTGAATATATATCTTTTAAGAAACCATAACTTGGTTTCTCCAAATCTCTCGTATAGAGTTAAAGTGGTTGTCCAGTACTTTATATTACCCCCCCTAATGTATCCCCCCGGCATGCTCACAGGCGTCACGTGACCCCCGGCTGCAGCCGGCTCTGACATCCGCTGACGTCACGACAAGTGCTGGCAGCAGCCGGGGGTCTCTGTCTTCTGTGTTCCACGGTAGATGCCAGGCTATGGGCGGGGTTACCCCCCTCCCCCGCGTCACACTCGGCATTCACCGCGCACTCTGCCTCTCCCCATTCATTGGGAAAGCGCTCGGTGGATGCTGGGTGTGACGTGGGAGGTTACCCCGCCCACAACCCAGCAGCCACCGTGGGGACCCCAGCACTGAGTCACGCCTCACTTATCGTGATGTCAGCGCGGGGTCATGTGCTGCCTGTGAGTGGCCAAGGATAGCGCCACTCACAGGCAGTATCTGCAACGTAAGCTAATTACAAAAATCCTTATGGGCCCCGGGGGGATACATGGGGGGGAGGAATCTAAAGTACTGGACAAATTCTTTAAAGGTAAATGATAAAATTCTGGCTTACCATAGTTACCACTAGAGGGAGCTCAGGAGTTTACTGCATGCTACTTATACAATGAACTCAGTAAAAGCAGTATACAGTTAGCTCTTTAACCCCCCCTGTTGATGGATAGAACACTGTCATTTACTGTACCTTTATGTTGTGATTCTTTAAAGTATTTTTGGCAGAAAACTGGCTTAAAACTCTTTTAAAACCTTGTGGCTTTTGGCATTTTCACACCAGTTTTAAACAGCTCCACCAAAATGAGTGAATCTGGGGAGGTGCCGGGGTAGAACAGGGTATAGCTATGGACGCCCGACATTAATTGAAAATGGCAAAATACATTATGCCAGAAATGTTACTCCAGACCATTTCTGGTGAGGCGCACAGTGGCGGACACTACTAATATGTGTGCCTTTTAATGTGTATGGCATTTGTTATCCTTGCATGCCCCTCGGTAAGACTGGTGTACAAAACACCAAGACAGGTCACAGTCCAATCCTCCAATATGTTGTGGGGCAAAGGAGTTGAAGCAGCCAAGAGCATGGTGCCAATGGCAAAGAGCCTCTAGTAGGAGATCATAGCCATGAGATGACAGAGTGAGAACAAACTTGTGGAGAAGCTGAGATGACCATTCTGAGGAAGACACCCATAAGAAAAGACCCATTGTAACAAGACCAGGACCCTGTATTGTCCACTGATATTTTAGGCCAGAATCAAAGTAGCCAGCAATTCCAATGGAACCTGAGAGCATTGATTAGACACATAGTTTACTGAAGAGACCATTAATAGAAAGACTGTGTTATCCCAAAATAGGCCACTGTTTATCAGATTAGTGGGTTTGTGTTTGGCACCCGGCTCAGCTGTTTGCAAACTCCTCTGCGGCCAGACGTAATCAGTGTGCAGAGCTGGAACAGCACAGCTTTATCTCTTGTGTTGTAGCCGTTCTTGGGTGCTCTATCTCCGCTTACATTCAGTGCACTAAGGCTGAACAGCAGTACCCAAGAATGGCCACTATACAGTGTATGGAGCTGCTCCACTGCTGTGTGGAAGTTGGTAGTGGCTGATTGGTGGGGTTACTGGGTGTTAGACCCCTACTGATCTGATACTTATTACCTACAGTATCTGAGGATACATCATCAATACATAAGATCTTGGTAGTCTCTTAAACAAAGGCTTTTAGTTCCATTTAAAGAAGTTGCCACCATTTGCGTTCAGAGACTGTTTCATCTTTATTATTTGCCATTGTTTTGCCAGACTGTGTTTTCTGAAGTGCGTGCTCATTGTGAGCTTACTATTAGGCTGGGTAAGTGGACGTTTGCCACTACGTTCAGTGGCTCCATCGGGGCTTACGTCCAAGCCCCTGCAAAATAGGATTCGGGCGCATGAATTGACAGGGTCATTGACTATAATGATGCAGACGGAGACACAGTGTGCACTATCATGCATTCTTTTCAAAGATACAGTGGGGAAAATAAGTATTTGATACTTAAAGAAAATTTTCCCACCTACAAGAAATGGAGGGGTCTGTAATTTTTATCATAGGTACACTTCAACTATGAGAGACAGAATCCAAAATTTAAAAAAAAAACAGAAAATTGTATGATTTTTAAATAACTAAATTGCATTTTATTGCATGAAATAAGCATTTGATCAGCTACCAACCAGCAAGAATTCTGGCTCTCACAGACCTGTTAGTTTTTCTTTAAGAAGCCCTCCTACTCAACACTCATTATTTGTGATTGATTGCATCTGTTTGAACTCGTTACTTGTATAAAATACACCTGTCCACACACTCAATCACACTCCAACCTCTCCACCATGGCCAAAACCAAAGAGCTGTCTAAGGCTATGTGCCCACGTTGCATTTATGAAGCAGAAAATTTCTGCTTCATTTCTGCAAGTCCTCTCCCGGAAAAACGCATGCGGAATTCCGCACGCGTTTATCGCGCATTTTTCGCGCGTTTATCACGCGTTTTCCACATGCGGAATTGCCTTGCGTTTTTTATGCATTGGACAAAGGCAATTCTGCATGCGGAAACGCAAAATTAAATGACATGCTGCGGATTTTTGAACGCAGCATAAACGCTGCGGAAAAATCCGCAGCATGGGCATTGACATTGCGGAATGCCATTGGGGACCATGGGGTGCGGATATACATGCGTTTTTCAAGCGTTTACGCTGCGGAAATTCCTCAGCATATACGCTTGAAAAATGCTACGTGGGCACACAGCCTAAGAGTTCTGTTTTTCTTTTGTATCAAATACTTATTTCATGCAATAGAATGCAAATCAGTTATCTAAAAATCATACAATGTGATTTTCTGGATTTTTTTTAGATTCTGTGTCTCAGAGGTGAAGTGTACCTACAATAAAAATTACAGACCTCTCCATTCTTTGTAGGTGGGAAAACTTGCAAAATCGGCAGTGTATCAAATAATTATTTTCCCCACTGGATGTGCCTATTAGAGGCGGGAAGCAAGACATGCTACGTCAGCTACATCTTACTGCACACCTCAACTAAGCGTTGAAAATGATATACAACAGAGCACACTGCGACTCCGTCTGCATTATTGTAGTGAATAGCCCCCCTGGTGCATACACCTGAATCCCATTTTGCGGGGGGTTCGGACGCAAGCCCTGATGAAGCCACTGAAAGTAGTGGCAAACGAATTGAGAACCCTGCGTTAAATAAAATAAAGTGCTCAGAGTTTACATTACGCCAGGCTTGTCATTAAACCCTTGTGATTTTGCAACATATAAGTTATGTACAATGTTATAGCTAATAGTTAACACGTGGTATTAATGTCACTTGTTAATTTTCTTGGTGGAGATGTTCCAAGGCAAAGAACAAGCACTCCAGAAGTGTTAGCAAGAGCCATAGGACAAAGTGGCACTTGTGTCAGCTGCATAATTAAATGTAATCAGTTTTCAATGGGGAATTTCAGTTCTTTACAGTTTTGTTTTAGTACTCTAGCTGATGGAGACCGCAATGGGAGCATGTTGGCTACTAGGTCCAACGTCATTTAATGGCTTTAATTGGCTGTAGTGATGTTTCCTCTCTCTGTTTGTAAGACATTTAAAGTAAAGTTCTTCAGCAGTACTTTTCTCCTTGTTACTGTAAAGTGTTGGAAATCATTTTCACATATTACTACAACATATGAATTCACAGGAGAATCTGCTGATGATGAAGTATTACCCAGAACAGCTTCAACAGTTATCTGAGAAGCACGAATGCTTGTGCCTTTGGCCTTCTTTTGGGGAATTTGGGTCTCCGATTTTATGTTTTTCTAAAAACACAGATTCAAAACTGCATAAAATATACAAAATATTTTTGAAGAGCAAAAAATAAAACTTTCGAACCAAACTTTAAATTGATTGGCGTTTTTTTCTTAAAAATGTGCCCCAGGCATATAAAATTGCATATAAATGTCATATATAGGAAGAAATATTCTGTTACAATTTAAACTGTAAAAAGTAAATATGTAACATTTTTTATAGAAAACACATAAAAGATGACCGAAAAGATCACTTCCCATCTAGATCAAATTTATCACCGATAGCCAACTGTCCTGATTTATATAGGACAGGAGACCCGGCGCTGCCATCGCTGGAGTGGCGCCAGTACATGAAGGGAGTATAGGGTATTTTTGTTTTACAAGGGGAATAGATTATTTAAGAATGGATTATCCAGGTAGTGGACAACCACTTTAAGTGATAATGTTTAGGACCCAAGCTCAGTTTTATATTAAGGGGCTATCTTATGAGAACTATTTTTTTTTTTAAAGAAAACAAGTCACTTAATACCATAGGTGTGCATATCTGTGACCACATATCCAGAGGTAGCAGCCACAAACCTGTCATCTGCAATGTGCACCTTGTTAGGTATACAACTGCTGCTAGCTTATGCTAGGAGGCAATTATGTTGAGCAGACAGAACATGGCCCTGTGCTAGTTGTTAGTCTGCATTGTATGAAATCTCTGGTTTGCTTTGTGTTCGTTCTTCCATGTTAAGTTTTAGATAGCGGTTGTTGTATGTCCATCTCCCACAGTTCATTCTCCCATAATGTCTGAGAGCTGATGATTCTGCTGAAAGCTGAAATCTTAGACACACCTATGCTATTAACAAAACTTCTATGCATAAGGCTTTGCTTGGCTCCTGTGGTATTTTATTGCTATTTTTTATGCACATGTGTAGTAAGAAGCAGTGATATCTTTGAAGAGACTTTGCAAGATGTGACATTAATGAGGAAAGACTGTCATCTGCTGGTTAGGCGAAATCAAGTGGAACTGAATAGTGCTGGAAGATTTTCAGGGGGACTGTCTTTGTGTGCTGGACCTGGTCAGGTGACCCACACCTTGATATAAAAGCCCTGGGAGCCAAACCGCAAGCAAACTTGGCACCAGAGAAGAGAGTGGAGCAGACGTGCTTCAGAGACGCCACTGAGACCAGTGTAACAGGCCTCAGCGGGAAGTCTGCACCACCCATGGTGCCAGTCACTGCCTGGCAACATCCTGATTCCCCGCAGGAGAACTCCACGTTCCGCCTACACTGGTGAGGACAAGGATCCACGCCCCACGCTGGAAAAGCATCTGAGACCTGACGTTGCCTGTCAAGAGCCCGAGGCCTAGTCCTCTCCGCCCCAAGCCTAAAAGACTTCCGCCGATGGTCAAGCCAAGAAGAGCCATGAGGAGGCTGTGACAGGAGTGGCACGCCTATGATTGCGGAGGAACAGCATGAGTGAGCAGATCTGTCACTTGCAGCTATCACCTACGGTATCGGGGTTGGGTGGGAATAGGATTACAGGTTGGGAGGGGACCGATTGGTGCGTGGGAGGTGCAATGGGCTTTGATAGACTACATCAGAGAGAGACTTGTGGCTTAGCAGGAAAATGAGTGACCCCCACTAGGTCCAGAGCTTCAGAGAGAACTTATGTAGTGACTCCCATGGACTGGGTGCACCACCTTTGTGAAGAGAACATTAATGTTAAATAGTGAAAGACTTTCTTTGCTATTCCAATCTTAATGTTATACGTTCTACTGTTGATTTATCTTTTTTTTACTAATACTGATTTTTTAAAGTTACTGCTATATATAATTAGAATTATATCAATCCCTGACTGTTCTCACCTCGTGTTCTCTGGGCGTTGCATCTAGACACCTGCATTACACACTTATGTTAATTCATTGTAGTATGAATCCGCCAATTTTGGCAGGAACAGTTAACAGTCGTAAATACGTGGATGAGACTTTTGGCAAGGGAAAGAAAGATTAGGAACTTGGATTTCAGCATGTATTATCTTTGAGTTCCCAGGGGAGACACGCCACTGTCAGAAAGCTCTGGAAGCTGTTTTCTCCCCTCTCCCCATTCAGAACACATGCACATGGAGTTTCAGGAAGGATAGCTGCCTGCTAGAACAGTCATTGGTTGACAGCTTTCTTAAAGAGAACCTGTCATCAGTGTTTTATATCTCAAAACTTATGGGATGTTTGTCATGGCACTTTAATGCTGATTAAATTCTTACTGTGCCAAGATCTCTTGCCTGCGTCATTAGCATCTGGGTCAGTGCATGCGAAGCAAGGTCCTGAAGACCCAATGTACTGATCTGCACATGTGCCATCAAGGGCCTTGACAGTGCTAATGAGAGATCTCAGTAGGGAAGGCAGGTCACTGAGACAAGAGTGACCTGTCGGTTAAAGACAGGAGGCAGGCCGTGGGCGGGGAATATGGAGAGAAGCAGGAGAGCTGCAAGTGCATTGTTCTATCCAGCTGCACTTGCAGCTCATTAGCATACAGTTTCAACGCTGGATTTCTCTGAAATGGGAAAATGGATTTCTACAAGCAAGATAAGGTTTTAATCATCAGTAAAGTGCCTTTACATACATACCATTAGTTTAGGGTATAAAATCCTGATGACAGATTCCCTTTAATTGTATGGCTACCTTTATAGATGAAAGTAATGTAAACACACACACAATACTAAAGCTATAGCAGTTACAAGGCACAGGCACCTAAGCCATTAAATGTTACATTACATTAATTCCCTCTGCTCGGCACGTTTACAGGATCAAATACAGGTTTTCTGAATCATAAGAACTTTAATTGAGTAGATAAAGAGGTCCTCATAATTATAAACTGCAGTAGGTATAACAAGAGGCTAAATACATAGCTGTGGTTTTAATTAGCTGGTGCTTCAAATTAGTAATTGTGGTTTCAGTCAGAAATCAGTGACTTTATACACAGTTAAAGACTCGGCAATGAACAGTTCATTCCTCATTATATCTCTCCATGTGAAGATTTCAGGAGCACGCCATGCTGAGCTTGAAGGGAATAGTCATGTATTCCACACTGGTTATCTTCCAACAGCAGTGGAGCTCTATGGAGATTAAATATATTATCGCTCAAGATATGAGTATTAACTGTTCTTTGTAAAATCCTGTCGCTAAAAAAAAATAGAAAAAAATAGAAAACGGAGAATGAGAGCATTTTGACTGTGAGAACGCTTGTTTACAGCCTTTGACTGCCAACGTATTTGCCACCTTAGAGCAAATGCCAGACATGGGGTACATGTAAAATATGGTAAATCTTTATTGAAAAATCGTTTAAACAGACATGGGATAAAATATAAAACCAAACAAAAAATATAAAAAATAAAATAAAAGGTGGTTAGGATGCAAATAATGGCTAAAATGATCTTGGTCTATAAATACCTATACAATAATAAGGCACGTGACTTCACCAAATTGATCTAAAGTAAAGTGCAAGTGCAGCACAAGAATATGTATCAATCCCTAAAAATTAGACACATAATATATACAGAGACAGTACCAATCAATTTTCAGACAGATGGGGTTAGTCATGAGTACACATGACATGGGGAAGGAGTCTGCAGCACTGAGGAGATGCAAGGTGATGCAGGCGAATATAGTTTTAGAGGTAAGTATAGGACTGCCCATTCAGCATTATGAAGCTATTTAAAAAGGTTATTGCCGGTCACAGGTAGCAGCAAGAGCAGGCAAATAAGCGTATTCATCAGCTGGCACCTGTGCAATAAATACCGTATATACTCAAGTATAAGCCGACTTTTTCAGCACATTTTTTATGCTGAAAAACCCCCCCTCGGGTATATACTTTATATATACTTACGTATGCAGTATATACCAGTGGGGGGGGGATTGCGGCGGAGGAGCAGGCACAGGTAGTAGCCGGCAGCTGCAGCTACCATGTGTGCCCGCTGCTGAAGGAAATGAATATTCACTTTTCTCCACACCCATGGGAGTGCAGAGGGGTGAATATTCATTTTCTTTAATAGCGCAGTGTGAGTTGCAGCCGCCAGTTTCTGCTGCTACTCGGCGATCCTTGAGCTGCTGCAGGAAGTGCGGCTGTGACTCACACTGCGCTAGTAAGGAAAAATGACTTTTCACTTCTCTCCACGCCCATAGTCCCAGCATGGAGAGGAATGAATACCCCGGCACCTCACCTCTGCATCTTAGGGCATATGGTAGTGACTTCATGCGCTGCTCAGATGCGGAGGTGAGATGCTGGTTGAACAGGGCGCTGCGCTGGAGCACAGGGGTGGAAGGTGATTAGAAGTGTTTATTTTTTCCATGTGTGCAGTGATGGGGGGCCATGTATACCAGGATTGGGGATAAAGGGGCCATGTATACCAGCATTGGGGATGAGGGATGCCATGCATACCAGGATTGGAGATGAGGGGGCCATACATACCAGGATTGGGGATGAGGAGTGCCATGCATACCAGGATTGGGGATGAGGGGGCCATGCATACCAGGATTGAGGATTAAGGGGCCATACATACCAGGATTGGGGATGATGGGGCCATGCATACCAGGATTGAGGATGAGGGGGCCATGCATACCAGGATTGGGGATGAGGGGGCGTTCTTACCAGGATGGGGAAATTCACCAGTAGCTGCGGCATTTCCCACCCTAGGCTTATACTCAGTTTTTTGTGGTAAAATTAGGTGCCTTGGCTTATATTCGGGTTGGCTTATACTTGAGTATATACGGTAAATACATATTAAAAAATATGGCGTGGGTTCTTCTCTATTTTTTATAACCAGCACAGGTAAAGCTGACATCTGTGGGCCGCAACCCCCAGGTGTTAGCTTTATATTGGCTGGTTATCAAAAATAGTGGGGTCCCCATGGCGTATTTTTTAATTATTTAGATAAATAATTTAAAGAAAAAGGTGTGGAGTCCCCCCATTTCTGACAACCAGCCAAGCTAAAACAGACCGCTGGGGGCTGGTATTCTCAGACTGGGAAGGGGCCATTGATATTGGCCCTCCCTAGCCTAAATATAGCAGTCCGCAGCCGCCCCAGTGCGTGCGCTCGGGGGATTCAAAAGTCTGCTATCACACAGAGTGACAACCCATTCAAGGACATCATATCTCTATATGTGGATTGTGTAACCCCTGTATCTAGGATTCATTTTTGTTCCTCAATTCAGAAGTGATAAGAGAGTGCTTTAGAAATATATACAATAATATATGTCTTATAGACGTTTGCCTAATCTTTTTATGGAATATACACTGATGAAGATGTTTTTAGCAATTTTGGAATAAACATTGATTTTATCTACTCACGTGTGCTGGATCCCTTAATACAATATGACAGTATATGTATATTGTGTCCATTTATGTATATTTTCATTTTCTTATTGGGTCACTGCAATTCAGATCTAACAAAGGTTATCTTGACTCAGAAAACATTGCACTTAAAGGGGTATTCCCATCTCCAATATCCTATCCCAATATGTAGTAGGTATAATAATAATAATATTAGCAAATACTTCCAATTAGAAATGTAGTATAGTTTTTCTGATTCGCTGTCTTTCTTACCTCATGTGCAGGCATTGCAGGACCTTAGGTATCCATGGTTACGACCACTAGCAGCTAGCTAACTAACTGTGACTTTATCAGTGGACATAACCATGGATACCTTAGGTCCTGCGATGCCTTCACCTGAGGTAAGAGAGATAGCGAATCAAAAATACTATACTACATTTCTAATTGGAGATATTTGTTAATATTACTATTATTACACCTACTACATATTGGGATGGGATCTTGGAGATGGGAATACCCGTTTAACTATCATGGCACCAAAAACAGTAACTTGGCACCTACTTAGCTTGTGTAATGTTGACTACCATTTACCTGACTGGCCTTTATGACCTAGCAGACTGCTATAATCACCACCGATTGCCAGGATGGGGTACTTTTATATCATTATAATGAAGTGTCACAGCCGCTGCTCCATTCATTTACTGTGAGACTGTCAGAAGAACTAAGCTTGGCTTTCTTTGGCATCCGTATAGAGAATGCGTGTAGCTACGGTCGCACGTGTAGTTGCACCTATGGGATAAAAGTGCCCCATTTGGTCGATCTGCTCTGGTCTGACTGTTGGGACCTCCACAGATCAGCAGAACAGATAACTGAATATAGGAGATAACTTCTGTCTACCGGAATACTTATTCAAGGATTCTTCTCATTCTTCTACAAGGGTTCTTCTACTTCTTCAATGGTACTTCTATCTACCAGAATACTTCTTCAAGGGTTCTTCTCTTTCTTCTACAAGGGTTCTTCTACTTCTTCAAGGGTACTTCTATCTACCAGAATACTTCTTCAAAGGATCAGTGGGGTGTTAGATGATCTACTTGTGGGAAAATCTTCTGGAAGTACGCCAACCATAGACATTAGATATCTGTTTGCCAAATCTTATTTATTCATCAGTTATGTTTCTTGCTCACCCATAAACATGCATGATCTCAGTGGCCATTTATTGCAATAATTTTATGGAAGTTACTTATCCTTCTGCGGTATTAGAATTGGATATCATGAAATCTAGAATTCCCGATTCTTTTTTCCTCCAACGTCTACCAACGAGGAACTATTGGGTTTGCCCAAAACATATTAGGTCGTAGGATGACACTGACAAATTTATCAGGGTCCGACGATGTTGATATGTGTGTAATGCTAGCTAAAAAACGGCAGTAAGTGATTTCCATATAGAGCAAGCGAGTGAGTGGGACAATGTGTATGTAACTGTGGGTGTAACATTTGTGTGAACTCTTTGTAGCATTTGGAAATCATCATGTTTATTCTTTCCTCCATCTAAACCTGGTTGTTTCTTCTCATCAAGCTTATCTTTTAGTCCATTCTAAATATATAAATTCATAGGGTTAAGCATGGGCAGTACAAGAATAAATACAATTCGATGGTATATCCTGCATTGAGCAGAGGGTTGGACATGATGACCCTGGAGGTCCCTTCCAACTCTAACATTTTATGATTCTATGATAGTGAGGGCTGACAGTGCCATGTCAGGGCATACAATATGAGTGATATGTTAGAAATATTTTGCATAATTTTTCTTCTCTTGTCTTTACCAGTCACTATGAACAAGACCGAAATGCCCTCAAGAGAAAGGAATGGGAACGAAGAAATCAAGAAGTCCAGCAGGATGAAGACCTTTTTGCCTCTGGATTTAATCTTTTTGGCGAGCCATACAAAGTAAGGCTGATTGATTAGATTGGAATGATTCTTATTCTGGTATTAGGCTTATTCTTATAGTTACCATTAAATTATGTTTTTTTTAGCTGCTCTGTCCCATTATGCTTCACTTTATTGTACTAACAGAAGCAGATACAGAGACAAATATGTGACAAGCAGAGCAATTGCCTCCTCCCATCTCACAGAAAAAGAGACAATGGCCATTGAAGGATTCTTCCAACACATAAAAATACAATTCTTGATCAGCTTTCATTCTTCGGGTCTTAACGTAGGGAGCCCTACAATGGAAGACCCCATGTAATCTAATATTAGTTATCATCACACAAGCGACCTGTTCTCTCCATAAGTCTATATAAAATACAGTAACAGCTGTGTTTCCCACAAAAGCCCAAGCTCATTATAAGGAAGTGGTAACGCATGTTTTATAAACACTGGGAGATTTCAGCTCTGAAGCCTGTACAATTGTGAATTCAGCTTGTGAGTACAATAGCAATTGAATCTAATTCCAAGACAAGTGATATAAACAATGGGGGAGATTTATCAAGTTAAATAAACGAGAATTCTGGCTTAATTTGTGCAAAACAAATTGTCTTTCCTGACTTCTACCATATTTATTGTATATTCTAAACAACATTTTTTACCTTGAGAGCCACATTCAGCTCTGAGAGAGGGTCGCGAGCCACATCCAGAGCCCTCCCCCGAGTAGTGACATCTAGCTCCCGCCTCTCTTACAGAAATGACATCCAGATCACTCATAGATATGACATCCGAAGCTTCCCCACAGAAGTAAAACTAAGGCAGAATACTTGCATTCAATGGTTGCCACGTTACCCTCATTCGATATTCTTACATCAAACAGTCCCACCACACTATCGCCAGGGTCGGTGTTAGGGGGAGGTTTGGGCAATTGCCCACAGCCACCACACCCTTGGGGGCTCCCATCCTCTACAGCAGGAGATATACTGATAATAGCATTAAAACAATTACAAAAAATAAAAAAATACACGTATTTGGTATCACTGCTTTCATAAGAGTCTGATTAATGAGAAACAAATGAAAAACCCAGAATTACGTTTTTTTGGCTTCCACAACATTGCAATAAAATGCAATAAGAGGAGATCAAAACATCATATCTACCCCAAAATGGTATCAATAAAAACATCAGCTCAGTGAACAAAAATAAGCCATCACACAGCCCCAAATCCCAAAAATGAAAACATTACGCGTCTTGGAAAATGGCCACAAAAGCAAAAATTTTTTTTTTTTTTTACAAATTTCAGAATTTTTTTTCATATACATGTTTGGTATCTGCGTACTGGTACTGACCTGGATTATTATATTACTTGGTCAGTTTTACCATATAGTGAACATGGTAAGTAAAAAACACAATTGTGGAATTGCACTTTTTTCCAATTTCAACGCACTTGGAATTTTTTCTCCCTTTTTCCAGTACACTATGTGGTATAATGAATTGTGTCATTCAAAAGTACAACTCGTCCTGCAAAAAACAAGCCCTCATATGGCTACATTGACGAAAAAATAAAAAAGTTATGGCTCTTGGTAAAGGTGAGGAAAGAAAAATAAAAATTAGAAAATCGCCAGGGAGTGGAGGGGTTAAAATCCTTGTAATAGCCATATAATAGTTGCACGAGTGCACCCTACAGGCTTCATTCTTCAGATTTTCATGATGGGTTTACTAACAAACTAAAAAAATAATCATGTCTATAAAATGTAAGTAGGGTTGGGGTACCTCCTAAATGTGTACACACTTATCAGGCAGAACTTACAGGGCATTAAGGTCAACATTTCCACTAATAAGCACCCTAGTGACTCCATAACAACACAAGACCGAAAGGGTTGGCATAAGGATTTTGTAACACCAGGATGGTGTTTAATAATTTACATTTAACTTAATTTAAATAGATGATACTATGACGACGTTCTTCCTACTGACTCTCCAGTTCTGTAAAACCTATTTTATTCAACATTTTTAGGTAATTCTTAATTAATATAAGGAGTCCTGTGTTCCGAATCTCCATCTTTTGGGCACGGTCTAAGTCAGGGGTCTCAAACTCGGCTGGGTATATGGGCCGCACATGGAAAAAATTTGAATTTGGGGGGCCGCATTCTTTGTTCAATGTGACATTTTTAGTGATACCATTTTTTTTGTATACACCTTTTGAACATTTTTTCCGTGTTTATTTTTTTATAGCTTGGGTCGATATGGATGTGGTGATAATAAATGTGCACTTTTTTGTGTTTACTTTAGTTTACATATAAAACAGCATTTTTAGTGCCCAATATTTTTTCATGCTTTATTTTTATTTTTTTGATTTTTACAATTTTGTTTCCCCCAATTGGCCACATTCAGTAATATTGTCTTACAATTAGCATCATATAGTAATAATGGCAAACATCTTGTAGTAATGTTCCCCATCCAAGTCCCCATCTTGTACTAATGTGCCCCATCCAGGTCCCCATCCTGTGGCTATGTGCCCCATCCCGGTCCCCATCCTGTGGCTATGTGCCCCATCCAGGTCCCCATCTTGTGGCTATGTGCCCCATCCAGGTCCCCTCTTGTGGCTATGTGCCCCATCCAGGTCCCCTCTTGTGGCTATGTTCCCCATCCAGGTCCCCTCTTGTGGCTATGTGCCCCATCCAGGTCCCCATCCTGTGGCTATGTGCCCCATCCAGGTCCCCATCTTGTGGCTATGTGCCCCATCCAGGTCCCCTCTTGTGGCTATGTGCCCCATCCAGGTCCCCTCTTGTGGCTATGTGCCCCATCCAGGTCCCCATCCTGTGGCTATGTGCCCCATCCAGGTCCCCTCTTGTGGCTATGTGCCCCATACAGGTCCCCTCTTGTGGCTATGTGCCCCATCCAGGTCCCCTCTTGTGGCTATGTGCCCCATCCAGGTCCCCTCTTGTGGCTATGTGCCCCATCCAGGTCCCCATCCTGTGGCTATGTGCCCCATCCAGGTCCCCATCTTGTGGCTATGTGCCCCATCCAGGTCCCCATCTTGTGGCTATGTGCCCCATCCAGGTCCCCTCTTGTGGCTATGTGCCCCATCCAGGTCCCCTCTTGTGGCTATGTGCCCCCTGTTCTTCACACACATAAAATAGAAGAAAAAAATGATTCTCACCTGTCCTCCGTTCCCTAGGCGGCCTTCCTGCAGATGTGGCCCGCAGGTACCACAGAGTCAGACCCCTTGACGATCCCGACCTGGTCCAGGAGGAGCTGTCGACAGCAGCGCTGCTTTGCCGCACAGAGACTGTCTCCCAGCACTGCATTTTCAATGTCAGCCGCCGGCCAATCAGAGGCCAGCAGCTGATAGCTGCGTATGGCAATGACGTCATACTCGCTGCGCCGACACGCAGATATCAGCTGCTGGCCTCTGATTGGCCGGCGGCTGGCATTGGAAATGCAGTGCTGGGAAACAGTCTCTGTGCGGCAATGCAGCGCTGCTGTCGGCGGCTTCTCCTGGACCAGGTCGGGATCATCAAGGGGTCTGTGCCTGCGGGCCGCATAAAGTAGCCTCAGGGGCCGCATGCGGCCCGCGGGCCGCGTGTTTGAGACCCCTGGTCTAAGTGGTTACAAAGTGCGTCTCTCTCTGTATGACAGAGGCAGCCCAATAATGTGAATGGACATGTTTGTGAGTCTGTGTCTCTGTGTATGTGGTTTAGCCTAGAATGTATGGATTCTTGGTGATATATAGTGATGAGCAAGCACTAAAATGCTCGGGTGCTCGAAGCTCGGGTCGAACACATTGGAATACTCGGGTGCTCGACCCGAGCAACGAGCCCAATGTAAGTCTATGGGAAACTCGAGCATTTTTCTGGTGGTCCCCCCCGGCGGTCTGCAAAAGGTCAAAAATTGCCCAAATCGATGGGAACGGTGCTCAATTAAACGTCAGGCAGGCAGAATATACAGGCAGACAGGCAGGCAGGGTATATAGAAGGGTGCATGAAAAACATAGCAGGGCACTTGGAACACACTAGTGCCCTCCGATTTTCATGCAGCTGTCTCTTTAAAAAAGCCAGCAATTCATCAGCGGCATACACCTGTACCCGACAATTTAGAACAGAAAGAATAGAGCATCACACATAGATTAGATAGATAGAAACATGTCAGTCACATATATAATAAGTACAGTGACAGTGTTGATTACTGTACTTGTCATTTAGTGTTAAAATAAAGGATTTATTAAAAAAAAAATTGGCGTGGGGTTCCCCTTAATTTTAGTCTCTAGCGGAGGTTAAGCAGACGGCTGGGGCAGATGTTTGAAGCCTGGGAAGGGGGTAATACCCAAGGAGCTTCCCAGGCTACTAATATCAGCCCCCAGCTGAATACCTAGCCTTCACTAGCTATTAAAATGGGGGACCCAAAAAAAATGACGGACGGTCCCCCCAATTTTAATAGCTAGCAAAGGCTAGGCAGACAGCTGGGGGCTGATATTAATAGCCCAGGAAGGGTGCCATGAATATTGGCCCCCTCCCAGGCTAGAAACACCAGCCGTCAGCCGCCCCAGAAATGGCGCATCCATGGGATGCGCCAATTCTGGCACTTAGCCTCGCTCTTCCCACTGCCCTGTAGCGGTGGCAGTGGGGTAATAGGGCTGGGGTTGATGTCAGCTTATAATGCCAGCTGACATCAAGCCCAGGTTAATAATGGAGAGGCGTCTATAAGACACCCCCATTACTAACCCCATAGTCAAAGTTAAAAAAAAACACAAACACCCAGAATAAAGTCCTTTAATTTAAATAAACACACAATTCTTTAATGCTCTAAATTAAACCATGCTTACCATCACGCCCATTCCAGCTGAAGCCAACGATCTCCTGCAATAGAAATAAAATAATAAACCAACCCCATCCTTGCCTTTCCATGGTTCCCAGGACGGCTCCAGCTCTACTACATTCAAATGACAGGCTGGATCGCAGCCGAAAGCTGCCATCCAGCTTGCCATGCCGCAGACACTGAGAAGCGCAGGCATGTTTGCGCTCCTCAGTGTCTGGCTGTGACGGCATCCAGATGAGCCGAGTTCATGTCCAATGAACTCAGCTCACCTCATGCATGTCACTGACAGCGTGGGAAAATTCTCCTGCGCTTGCAGTGAGCGCAGGAGAATTCTCTCACGCTCACCGCAAGCGCAGGAGAATTCTTCCATGCTGTCAGTAACGTGCATGAGGTGAGCTGAGTTCATTGGACATGAACTCGGCTCATCTGGATGCCGTCACAGCCAGACACTGAGGAGCGCAGGCATGCCTGCGCTTCTCAGTGTCTGCGGCATGGCAAGCTGGATGGCAGCTTTCGGCTGCGATCCAGCCTGTCATGTGAATGTAGCATAGCTGAAGCTGTCCTGGGAACCATGGAAAGGTAAGGATGAGGTTGGTTTATTATTTTATTTTTATTGCAGGAGATCGTTGGCTTCAGCTGGAATGGGCGTGATGGTAAGTATGGTTTAATTTAGAACAATAAAGAATTGTGTGTTTATTTCAATTAAAGGACTTTATTCTGGGTGTTTGTGTTTTTTTTTAACTTTGACTATGGGGTTAGTCATGGGAGTGTCTTATAGACGCCTCTCCATTACTAACCTGGGCTTGATGTCAGCTGGCATTATAATCTGACATCAACCCCAGCACTATTACCCCACTGCCACCGCTACAGGGCAGTGGGAAGAGCGAGGCTAAGTGCCAGAATTGGCGCATCCTATGGATGCGCCATTTCTGGGGCGGCTGACGGCTGGTGTTTCTAGCCTGGGAGGGGGCCAATATTCATGGCACCCTTCCTGGGCTATTAATATCAGCCCCCAGCTGTCTGCCTAGCCCTTGCTAGCTATTAAAATAGTGGTGACCCCTCTTCATTTTTTTTTTGGGTCCCCCATTTTAATAACTAGTAAAGGCTAGGTATTCAGCTGGGGGCTGATATTAGTAGCCTGGGAAGCTCCATGGGTATTACCCCCTTCCCAGGCTTCAAACATCTGCCCCAGCCGTCTGCTTAACTTCCGCTAGAGACTAAAATTACGGGGAACCCCACGCCATTTTTTTTTTTTAATAAATCCTTTATTTTAACACTAAATGACAAGTACAGTAATCAACACTGTCACTGTACTTATTATATATGTGACTGACATGTTTCTATCTATCTAATCTATGTGTGATGCTCTATTTTTTCTGTTCTAAATTGTCGGGTACCGATGTATGCTGCTGATGAATTGCCGGCCGGCTTTTTTAAAGAGACGGGTGCATGAAAACACTATTATTATTTTTTTAATAAATCCTTTATTTTAACACTAAATAACAAGTACAGTAACCAACACTGTCACTGTACTTATTATATATGTGACTGACATGTTTCTATCTGTCTAATCTATGTGTGATGCTCTATTCTTTCTGTTCTAAATTGTCGGGTACCGGTGTATGCCGCTGCTGAATTGCCGGCTTTTCATGTTTCACTGTGAGTACTGTTCCCATCGATTTGGGCAACCACTGTAATGCCACAACCACCATGGCTGCGGCATTACAGTGAGTGGCAGACAATCCGTGCATGATTGGTGCTCTAAAGAGCGCCAAACATGCAGGACGGGGACCCGAGCTCCCGCCCGAGCATCTCGAAAGTACTCTGCGAGCTCCTAGCATCTCGAGTACTGAGATGCTCTGGCGAGTACCGAGCAGTGGCGAGCATGCTCGCTCACCACTAGTGGTATGTATATATATATATATATATATATATATATATATATGTATATACATATATATATATATATATATGTGACGACATATATATGTATGTATCTGCTCTGTATACATGTGTGTATGTGCTCTGTGTATACATGCATGTGTGCTATGTATGTGTATACATATGTGTGTGTTCTCGGTGAATACATGCGCGTGTACTATGTATGTATACATGCTTGTGTGCTATGTGTGTATACAAGCTTGTGTGCTATGTGCATATACATATGTGTGTGTCACATGTGGTGTCTATATAGCATCCACATTTATAAATCCCGGCAGCGCAGACAAAAGTTCATAGGTGTGAACATGTCAGCAATCACTCAACAAACGACCAAAATGCTGCTCATTCATTGGGTGATTGGATTGTTTATGCCGGAACATAAATAATTTTTCTCAGCAGCACATCGCTGGTGTAACCGCAGATATACTGCTGTTAACATGATACTGTATGGGGACATATTGTTAACCTAGAGATGGTTCTGTGCCCATTATTTTTTGTCAGCCGATGTAAAGAGTCCGGGAAACCAGCGCTGAACACCGTAAATATTGTCAATCGGGCGAACAAAGTAGTTTAAGGTTTAAAAATAAAAACATGTAAATCCCTTGAGAAAGCCCTGCACATTGCACTCGAAACGTGCGTTGGGAAGCGAGATATGCTCACTACCACCATCCTTTTGGGGCGTTTACTTGATTCCGGGTAAACAGTATTGATATTGATGTGGATATTGGGGCTGGCTACTGGTGGTTAATGAGGTGTACCACTAGGTTTATGTATTTATTGACCTCTTACCCCTATGCTTGGCCCCTTCTTTTCCTGGGTGGTACTTTTCACTCATGATCCAGTTATCAGTATGCCCCATTTACTTCTGTACCTTTGCATCTTTGCACATATCTGACATTTTAAATGTATATGTATTTATTATTCTATATGTACTTAATAAAGATTTACATGTTTTTATTTTTAAACCTTAAACTCCTCTGTTCATCTGTTTTCTATATTATCTGGAGTGGTTTATTTGCAGTGACACATACACGCCCTTTTTGGTGGGGGTGTTCACAAGCATTGTATTCTTTGGGAATTTTTCGAGTAAATATTGTCAATCGGTCTGAACTCTGCGCAAATAAATGCAACCAAAATGTTTGGGTGTGATGGTGCAATATGTGAGCATTTAGCGTCCTACTTTAAACTTTTGCCCAAGGCCCCACTTTGTGTAAAATCGGCCCTGACTATCGCATCCATCTTGAAGCACCACCTCTATGTGACGGTATCATCCTATGTCCAGCTTAGCACTTACTGAATTTATTTCTCCACCTGCAAGGTCAGTATATGGACATTCAGATCTGTGTGGGACTACTCACAAAAGTTACCATCTGGAGACCTGCGGTTCACAGCTGTTTGCCAGATCTGGTGATAATGTACCAAGTTGACAGACAGCTGCAAGCCACACTTCATGGTCCTACAAGTCACAGTTTGGGGATCCGCCCCTTAGCTTAAATTGGGCATGGGCACAGGAAATATGGGTGCTGCTTATCTGTAAAGGGACTTGACCTAACACGTGATACAATGCACCAAAAAATGTGCCAGAATTGTGGCAAATATTTGTGTCACAAAGTAAACAAACTTTAGCGCCTCCTATTGGAAGTAGCGATCCTTTAAGTCAATATCGACTCTTTAACGAGCTTTGCAATATGACCTAGGATAAAAGCCAAACCAGAATCTCAATTTGCAGACACGGTGTTTCACGTCATTGCCCCTCTTCAGTGCAAAGTATGAGATCTGATTTGGCTAGGTGAGAGGCTCTGGATTGGTGTCTTAGGAGTAACCTTTCTCGTTGTGGAGAGTGACAAGGCAAGCCTGGCATTTAAGAGTGAGGTGAAATATAAGCTATGCATGTTCCTCTAGGAAATTAAATATGCAAATTGTCTCTTCAGAGAGGAAGAGGGCTAGAACTATAGCCCCACCTATTGAAAGCAGCAATCCTAATAGTCAATATCGACTCTTTAACCACCCTTTCAATGTGACTTAGGATTAGAGCCAAACCAGAATCTCAATTCTGCAAATTTGCAAATTGAGATTCTAGTTTGGCTTTTGGCAGCTGCTTCCAATAGATGGCGCTAGAGTTGTAGTCCTTTTCCTCTCTGAAGATACAATTTGCATATTTAATTCCAATCTCATACTTTGCACTGATGAGGGGCAACACCCTGAAACACTGTGTTTGCAAATTGAGATTCTTGTTTGGCTTACATCCTAAGTAATGTTGCATATTGCATTAAAGAGTCAATATTGACTTTTAGGATCGCTGCTTCCAATAGGTGGCGCTAGAGTTCTAGTCCTCTTCCTCTCTGAAGAGACAATTTGCATATTTAATTTCCCAGAGGAGAATGCATGGCTTATAAGTCTCCTCACTTCCACATGCCAGGCTTGGCATGTCACTCTCCACAAGGAGAATTTTCTGCACAAGAATTAGACAGTTCTGATAAATTTACCCCATTATATACAATGTATTTGCAAGGTTACTCAACCTTTTTCATCTAGATTTGTTTCTATGTGGTTTGTAAAATTTAGGTGAATATAAACTTGAATTTTGATTTTGGAGTGGACTAAAAGAAAATACGTTTGCCTTGCAGATGTTTTTGTCGTAAAGATGTGGCACAGAGCTGCACCATTATTGCACCTTGGCAAGGTTACAACATTTTTTTTTTATAGTTTTACTACAACTTGCTTTATTTTCACGGTATTTTATTGCACCGCGGCTTTTCGTCACCCCATTGACCACACCATGGGACCCTGAATCTAAATATTTAGCCACCGGGTTTCTCACCTATGTCTCTTTCTATACAAATAGTAGTTTACACCCGCACATTAGATATCTGTAATGCAGTAAACAAAACGTACCGTTTTCATAGCCGAGCTCAGGTGCAATATAGTAAACTACTACAAAAAGGCACTTGAAATATTTATTCACCATAACACTTAGCAGAGAGCTAACCAGCTAGAGTCTCTATTGATGGTTGTTTTTCTTTGTGATAATGAGTTAAACTGTGTTCGAAGGGAACCGAACAAATAAGCATGTGTTTAAAAAGTGCATCATAAGTCCTCTCGCTATGTTCCCGGCACAATAGTATCCTCTTGTTTTCAGTGTGGAGGTTGAATAGAGAGAGCCTATGTTTGGCTGTTTCCCAAATGGTACATTGTGCAACTCTGTTGAAGGAGACGGCTTATAAACAAAGAGCGTATTCTTGGCTTAGCTAAATGTAATTTCTGCCACTAAAAATGACAAAACCTGGGGACTGTTAGTAAGTAACAGTGATTTCTTGCCCTTGTTCTCTCAACTGTAAGTTGTAAATATGCCGCTCTCTTTTAATGTTGGGTCGATCTACAGAGATTATATAATTGCACAAAATCACAACCATAAGCCAATGCGAGCAAAGAAAGAGCATTGTAATGACATCAACTATGGTTTGCTTGGAAGGTCTGTATATTGATTAATGATTATTATACTAATGCACATGGCAGTAAAAATAAGCTGCCACCATCCAGCTCAAGAAAAAAATAGTAAAATATATGATGTGCAAATTGCTTCTTTAGAGAGGAAGAGGCCTGGAACTCTATAGCGCCACCTGTTGGAAGCAGGCCTCTTCCTCTCCGAAGAGGCATTTTGCATATTAAATTTCCCAGAGCAGCATTGCACGGCGAATAAGCCTCCCTACCTTGGCATGCCAGAGCCGGCATGTCACTCTCCACAAGGAGAAACGTTACCCCTTAGACCTCAGTCCAGAGCCTTTCATCTAGCCAAATCAGTTCTCATACTTTGCACTGATGAGGGGCAATACCCCGAAACACTGTGTCTGCAAATTGAGATTCTGGTTTGGCTTTTATCCTAAGTCATACTGCAAGTCTTGTTAAAGAGTCGATAGTGACTTGTAGGAATGATGCTTCAACTGGTGGCACAATAGAGTTCAATTCCTCTTCTTCTGTGAAGAGGCAATTTGCATATTAAATTTCCCAGAGGAGCATTGCACGGCGAATAAGCCTCCTTACCTTGACATGCCAGAGCCAGTATGTCACTCTCCACAAGGAGAAACGTTACCCCTTAAAATATATGAAACATGTAATATAAGTTTTTGTATCGTACAATTGGATTATTCCATATCTCTATACGTATTACCAGCAGCCCATCAATCCTCCATAAACTAAAATAAAGCTTTGATTTGATCGGCAAGAACGTACAAGATTGCTTTATTTATTGACTGATGGTGCATTATCAAAAAAGCTGACAATGTAAAGTTATAAAGTGTTTTTCTCTGAAACATTGTGGCTTTTCTTACAGTTCTGTCAATATCTATTCTTTCAAGACTAGGAAGTATTTACTAAAATTAATACCTGAGTGGTAGAGATGAGCGGATCATCTGCAGAGGATTGAGTTCAAAGTCAAGTTTTCTGAAATTTGCGGTTTCATGATAATTTTTCAAACACTTTAAGGTTCAATTCATGGGTCACAAAAAAAAAATGCCCTGCACTATTTCCCACACTGCTGAAGCAGGGAGAGCGAGCTGATAACTTTTTGCTTTGCCGCATGAGGTTCCCCATAATGCCATACAGCTATGAGCTATGACCTCTAGCAGATTATCCTTCCTTGTACAGTGGTGGTCTGTACCTGGTCCATCACAGATCAGAGGTTCCCTGTGGAGCACAATTTGTGCAGCAGATTCATTTTTCAACTCCAGAGTAGTTGGGTAAGTCTCTCTCTTTTGTAGAGTGTAAGCTCTTGTGGTCAGCAGGGTCCTCTCTCTCTCCCAGCAATGTGTCACTTAGTCTACTGTGTGGTGCAGTTTTGATAGAATCCCTGTTTTCTCTTCTGTAGATACAGCAATGATCAGAATGCTGAACTGTGTATAACCCCGCCCACACCGCTGATTGGAAGCTTCCTGTGTACATTGTCATCAAACTGCCAATCAGTGGTGTGGGCGGAGCTTTATAGATTAGCCTGACTGGCTTGCACCTGACGTCTAGTCCTGTAGTGATAATCTACTACTGATAAAACATTGATTGTATTGAAAGCTGCTAAGCAAGTGACACATCCCTGGAATCAGGTTTTCTGCCTCTACATTATGCTTCTCTTAGATTACATAGCAACAACATGCTCATAGATTCCCTTTAAAGGTTTAGGTTTCAATATAAAAAGTAAAGTAGTAAAAAATAAACAAAATAAGGCAACATACAAATATTCAAAACAGTTTTAAAATATAAAAGGAGAAATAACAGCAGAAAATTCCTAATTTGTTCAATCTTTTGTAGCTCTTCTGTTTACCTGACGGTAAGAGATCGATGAAGCAAACTAAGACCTGTCTGACCCCCAGCATGTGAACACCTTTCAATTGTTCAAACAATCTTTTTATATCCCCAGTTTTGAGCTCAGGTTTCCAGGACAGCCCGTCCATTTCCTAGGGACATTTCAGATCTTTACCTGGCCAGTGAGCTAGTAAGGTTTCAGATTCAATGAATAATATAGTTAATTTTGCTGTATACCGCTTACTAAAGGGGATGTTGGATTTCCAGTTGAGATAACATATGTCCATCTTTCTCCCTGTTCACCCCAGGTCCCAGCCTGCAATAAAAGTTGCAATAAAAGTTCCAACTTTGTTTCTATGGTCCATTGTACAAAATTAACCATATGGATGCCAGACTTATAGTCTATTATATTTTTACCTACAGGTTTTCATTAAAATTTCTGGACAGTTTAGCTTTTCATAGGCTCTATGCTTACTATCACATAGTTGGATTCATATTGCATAGCAGGCTGTAGAATATCAGATAATCAGTCCGTGAACTGATTCTGAAGGCAGTTTAAAAGCCCTATCAATCTTCTCCTTAAAGAGATTTTTCCAAGAACGAAAGTTCTTTTTAATCAATAGATCTTGGAATGATAATAACTTCCACAATTGGATGTGTTTAAATAAAATGTTCCTGTGCTGAGATAATCTTATAATTGTGCCCCTGCTGTGTACTGTGTAATGGCTGTGTCTGACCGTACAGGGACATGGTCTGATCATACCACAGCTCCTGGGCAGGGGAGGAAGGAAAAGAGTATACAGACATTACAGCAGGGGATCACAGCTGATTCTTTTTGTGAGGCAAAACATTGTTTAAAAACAGGCAGGAAATGTTTTACCTCACAGAAAGTATCAGCTGTGATCCCCTGCTGTAATGTCTGTATACTCTTTTGCATCCTCCCCTGCCCAGGAGCTGTGGTATGATCAGACCATGTTCCAGCACAGTCAGACACATCCATTACACAGTACACAGCAGGGGCACAATTATAAGATTATCTCAGCACAGGAACATTTTATTTAAACACATCCAATTGTGGAAGTTATTATCATTCCAAGATCTATTGATTAAAAAGAACTTTTGTTCGTGGGACAACACCTTTAATTCCATTGAAGAGGTTGGCCACTATTTTTTTATTGATAGCCTATTCTCAGGATATCAGACAGTATCTGATCTCTAGTACCCCATCACTGCCAGTATAGAAATGATGGAGCTGCTGTGTGTCAGTTGCATCCAAGAACTTCTGACCTGCGCCGGTAATAGCTGATCAACAGAGGTGCCGGGTGTCACACCCACACCGATCAGATATTGATGGCCATCAATAAAAAAGTAGTGGCCAACCCATTTAAGCTCATATACGACTACATCAAAGTTTAGCTCAACTTTGATTTGGTTATAAATCAACATACAAGATTTAAAGGAGTTGTCCTAGACTTTAACATTGATGGCCTATCCTCTTGGGTGTTTGCAACCGAGTGTGCTCTTCAACTGAGCAGCTCCGGCAGCCGTCGACTCCGAGAACAGTTGGTCGGCGGGGGTGTAGAGTGTATAACCCCCACCAATCAGACATTGATCATCTATCCTAAGGATAAGCCATCAATGGTAAAGTCGTAGACAACCCCTTTAAGGAGAAGACAGATACTGTAAGAGTTGCAAACCAGGTTCTCCGTTAACCCTTTCACTCAGTCTGCAACCCATTAGGGAAATTCAAACATAGGAACCCAATATCAAAAATTATTTTTAAAACAAAATACAAGAGATTAAGTAAAAACAAATGCCCCCAAAAATGATTTATGTTCTATAAAATTCAGATTTTTCATTTGAGTAACTGTATAATACAAGAAGTTAAAGCATATTTTTGAATCAAAAACTGCTACATGATAACATTTTTTTACACCTTGACACACTCGTGATCTTAGCATATTATTTTGTTACATATGAATAAATTTGTTGTCCCAGTTTACAGATATGTCATAACAATGCTATATCCGTAGGCATCATGGTCATTCAGTTTTCTGTCTACTGCTCTAATGTCGGTTTTCTATGCTTTATAAGTGTGTTGTTGTAGCTTTACATTACATATGTTAAATAACTTAGATATATAGAAAATGACAAGTGTATTCTTTATTTTTTTTAAATGCAGACAAGTAAAGGAGATGCTCTTGCTAACCGTCTCCAGAACACACTGGGAAACTATGATGAAATGAAAGATTTGCTAACAAATCACTCCAACCAGAGTCATCTTGTAGGAATTCCCAAGAATTCTGTTCCTCAAACTCCTGTTGAAAAAAGTGACCAGAACTTTTTCCCAGAACAAAGAAATAGGGTGGCGCAGTGCCACCAACCTAGTAGCCATTCTTCCTCCTTAATGCCTCCTCCTTCGGGCCTGGGACCAATTTCTACTCTTGGGCATGAAGGAACCAGAAAATCAAGAACAGACTGGCCTCCTGGTGGGCATAATCCCACTTGTACTCAAGCTAGTCAGGCCAACAGTCAACCAAGTCGGCCCAAACACAGTATTTCACATGATTTGTCACAGATAAGATATGAAGATCTGTACAACTGTCAAAATGACCAGCATAAAAGTGTGAGTGTTGATGAACCAGCTCCAGCAACGTCCTCTGCTCACTCAAGAAGACATAATCACTCAAAGACGTTAAGCGGAGAACACTCTTACAAGGAAAATAGTCATTCAAAGTCACCAGTTGATTTAGACTTCTCTGTGCATGGCTCAGTGTCTCCCCTCCCATCCACATCACTCTTACTGGCAGGCAATGGCCTTTCTTCTCAAAACTTTCCTCCGGGACTTCACAGTAAGACGAATATGCTTCAACAAAAGCCTACTGCGTATGTAAGACCAATGGATGGTCAGGACCAAGTCCCAAACGATTCTCCTGAATTAAAGCCACCGACAGAAATTGAAGATGGATATAACAGCCAACCATTTGGAGCCATATTGGATGGGAAGGTCAACGTACCAGTCAGCAAGAACAAATTGCCAAAGCTTAGTATCCCGCAAACGAATGAAGTAAGTGCTGATCCTAATCATATCTGATTTTGTATTGCTCAAACTCTGGTTTGGTGTCCAAAGCCTTATTGTGTGATATAATGTGGTTATTGGTAAAATGTGACTTAAATTTAACAGCCAAAAAAAGAATGAGATATTATCAGTTCTAAGTGATTGTGAACAGTTCAAATTACATGCGAGAATTTGACTGTACATCAGTATTTTCACATTGATAAAAGCCAAGAACTGACTAAATCTTTTTAGTTAAAAGCTGTAAGATACAATGTTAAATGTAAAGTTGGCATCAGGACAGTAAACTGGCAGAGAAAATGTAAGTTATTGAATTTTAGAACCTAAGCCAAACAAAGCAAACCCAACATAAATGCTACGAAAAGTATCCTCATCTGACGTCAGTGCTAGCTTTACCAAACAGAATGTCAATCAGGGTATCATTAGTACGCCAATGCCCAGGGTCCTACGACTCCTCATCACACCAGCACCACCCAGATGACTCTTAGGGTATGTCCACACGTTAAGTATTTGGTGCAGAAATTTCTACACCATTTCTGCATCTCCTGGCAGGAAAAACGTAGCTGCAACAACACGCTTTTTTGCTACATTTTTTACTTGATTTTTCCCCGCTCATTAGAATGGGTGAAATCTGCAGCAAAAATGCTGAAAGAATTGACATGCTGCAGAATTAAATCTGCAATGTCCATGAGACTTTAGGATTCTCATTCACTTCACAGGCATCAGGAAACCCTTCAGGTTTTGTGACAAATCTGCACCCAAAAAAGCGCAGCAAAAATGCAACATGTGCACACAGCCTTAATGATCAATATACATATAGGTGTGTGCTGTTGCAAATTTTTAATGCAGCATACAGGTGTATTTAAATAAGCAAAAAAAATAAGCATAAAATCGTGGCATTGGTTTACTCTCTAGAAATTGTGTGTAAATTCACTTTAAGGGATTGTACAGGTAATAAACTGTACCAATTTTGCTCATGAGCTTTGTCTGGTATTGCAGCTAAGCCCCACTTAACAGAAATGGAATAATTAGTAATACTGAACACTGACCACTGGCAAGAAAATAAAAATCTATCATCGGACAACCTGTTTAAAGAGGACCTGTCATCTCCGGATATGTATACTTTAGTACCATAAAATAACTCTATAGCATTTTGCTATTTCTTTGTTATTCCTTCTTAAAATGGCTAAATATACAAGTTAAGGGTGTGTCCTTGCCTATGTGAATTGTCCAATCATTGCTGACAGTGTGCTGACACCCCCCCTTGACAAGTGTAATATAGTAACACCCACTTGTCTATGTATTCATACATCTCTAGGAGGAATAACAAAGTTTAGATTCAACACAGAGCTCTTAAAGACTCTCCAAAATTGATATTTTATGAAGAATACAAGTGTTTATTGATTGGCACATCTACCCATCTATATAGATATATTAATTCTTATCCGAGATCTCCAAAGACAGCAAGGAGCTTTTTTTTACGTAATTCGCTGAGGTTATTACTGTTTTATGATGCAAATGGTTCTTCATTTCTCATGGTGTCAATGGTACCAAATGCTTTTATCCACAGAATCCCTGCTGCCGTGTGCAAGGACATTAGTGATAACAGTTGTCTCACTACAGACATTGATAACATCTCTTCAATTTCTGATTGTTGGGAGTGCAATTTCTAGAGCTCACATTGTCTATCAAAAGTCAATGTGATTGAAAAAGAAGCCTCCAAAAACGAGGAATTTGGTCTCTAATTCCACCCGTACCAGTAAAGCTCTGATGAAATATTCCAGTAATATTCTATAAGGGTGTAATTAGACGTCTTGTTTAAAAGCTAAGGACACCTTCGACATGGAAAGAAGATTTTTACATGATGGTTTACCTTTAAGTTAACAAAATTATTCTAAGTTTAGATCTGCAATATTCTTTCCTTCACTCATTTTTATGCCCTCTGATATGCAGCTTGCATCCTTGTCCAAGATTCAGATTTTTCCCCGATGAGAGCATCTCTCCCTGTAAAATAGGCTGGATATGAGTTCTGTGTGTATCCAGACTGCTGCGGTCTTCATATGCTTTCATGTATAAGCACAACTCCATTTCTTTATTTTTCTCTCCGTTTGCTTTTCTTCTTCTCTATAGAGCTTTTTTTCTGTGCACCCCAAAATACTTTCTCCCCTTTCACTGCAGATGTTTGTACAAAACCCCTTTCCACTTCCTTCTGCTATCACTAACACTGAGCGAAGGGAGGGAGATTATAGAGTTGTCAGGATGAATTTGTATGGAAACTCTTCAGCAGCAAAACAGTAGAACATTTTTTTGATTAAAACCATTTGAAATGCTTCTTAAGTTTACATTTTAGGAAGCTAGCAAAGAATAAAAACCACTTTGTGAAGGTGTACATAGCCTTTTATAAGTCATTTTCTTGCTTACAGGCAATAGCAGCAGTCATTTTTGTGAATAAAACCTACACAAGTGATACTGTGAGGAAGCCCTGTGCTTGCCTGGTGCCGGTGCCACTTTGTTTTAGTGAGCGGCTAGGCTCACAGCAGTCAGACCTCCACCGATTGGACATTTACAGCATAAACCATTAATAATCCAAAAGTTTATGAAAGTAAATTTATCAACTTGCTATTTCACAAACATACAAATAAAAGAAAATACAAAGTGCTACAGTTTAACAAGTTCCTGTTCACAAATCTATTTCCTGAGTGTCCAGAACTTATATTTGCCTTCACAATAAACGATGAGGAATGGTTCGGGCTTTTTCAGCCTAGATCAGATTTTCCTTCTTCTGCAGTAATACAGCATAAATAATATGTTGGTCTGTTTTAAAACTCCATGTATTTATTAGCATTCCAGAGTGCAACAAAGACTGATGTGTTTCGCAGTAAGACTTGAAATGACTTCTGAAGACTTTTATGAAAACTGTGATTTCTTGGTATTCCCATCAAGTAAACAGTAAAGGCCACTGTCAGATGGACTTTGCTGGACGTAATGTGCATTTTCTAACGCCTGTAGCCCCTCTTAGGATGTTTATGGGTACAGTTATGGTGATGTATTTGTACAGTCCATAATAAGCTTTTAGCAGGAAACAGTAAATTCATGGATGTTTTCAATGTTATGATTTTTTTTTCTTCTGGTACTATATCAGCTTTGCAGTCTGCTTTCATATGTTTGGACATTCTGATTGCTTTCGTGATGGTAAATGGAGGGTCGCATGATTTTGAAAAATGGCATGTAGTAAAATGGTTACTAATTTTAGTTGTAGCAACTAGACATAATTAGAAAAAATGTAGTAGATTACTTGAAGGTAGATTTTCAGCAGACGTCCATACTTGGATGTGAATTAGTCACGTCAAGCCTCATGCATAGCAGGGCTGTGGAGTCAGTAAGCCAAACCTCCGACTCCGACTCCTCAATTTCCATGACTCCGACTCCAACTCCACAACTCCGACTCCCTCATACACGGCTCATGTTTAAGTGATAAATTTACTGTAGCACAGATTCATCTCAGCTAAAAGTCTAGACCCTTAGATCAGGAATAGGACAGACATTTATAGGACATTTCATAACTTTCCCAAATTCTTATGAAAAAATATTCCCCACAAACTGCATTGAACTACTGTACCCAATTTATTATATATTTTAGGAGTCGTAGTCAGTCTATTTTATTCCGACTCCAACAAATTGGGCTCCGACTCCACAACTCCGACTCCACAGCCCTGATACATAGGGTAGTTAGAGCCTGTAAGGTGGCACACAGCGCTTCATATACTATATAGTGCCTTCATATGACACCATTTGGTGGAAATGCGTTTCCCTAGAAGGCTTTTTCTGTCCTTTTATCCAGTCAAACATGCCAGTTTTATGCCTCAAAATATGTAGTAGTAAATCAGATGCTCAGAGGCATATCAAGGTATAGCATAGGACAGATATGTATGGGTGCCATAAAATCATACGCTCATAAGGCCATATATATCATAAAATTTGTACATATAAAAGAGTTGAAACGTATCGCAGTCATAAATGACTTTAAAAGTGACTGCAGACAGGTTGCCATATCATTTGTGTTGAAAATTTACTCTTTATAAAAGTAGAGCTCGCAGTCTAGAAGAAAGCTTAAAGGGAGCTTCAGAGGAGGGCCAAAATGTCAGGAATGGGAGCTTTCAGACGGCCCCCAGCTGCCATGGTAACCCATCAGTTTCCAACGATCACGTTGCGGGGAGTCAATAGAAGCCGGTACGCATGAGCACAGTCTATTTAAATGCCACTGTCAGAAATTGATAGCAGCTTTTTAATTGGTTAACATCATAGTCATAAATGTCTCTAAAAGTGACTGTAGACAGATTACCATATCATTTATGTTGAAAATTTACTCTTTATAAGTGTAAAAATCCGAATCTAGAAGGAAGCTTAAAGGGAATCTGTCAACAGGGTTTTGCCACCTAATCTAAGAGCAGCATAATGTAGGGCAGAGACCCTGATTACAACGATGTGCTACTTACTGGGCTACTTTCTGTAGTTTTGATAAAGTCACTGTTTTATCAGTAGTAGATAATCACTATAGGACTAGTAAACCTGCTGCCAGGTAGCCCTCCATATTCATAAGCTCTGTATAACCCGTCCCCACCACTAATTGGCAGCTTTCTGTGTACACTATACAGAGATGTGGGCGGGGTTATACCATGGTCAACATTCTAAGAACTGCTAGATCTGCAGGAGATAAAGCTTTGATTTTATCAATCTAACAGCAAGCAGTTGAGTAAGTGACACATCCCTGGAATCAGGGTGTCTACCCCTATATTATGCTGCTCTCCGATGAGGTAACAAAAACCTGGTGACAGATTCCCTTTAATGGGATCTTCAGAGAAGGACCTAGATGGCAGTGGCTGTTTGGCACAGATGCTGGCTATTTAATTTAGCCGATGTTGGCCGTGTGTGGAGCGCGTTAGTTCCTGAGCTCGCTCTACACACTTTGACCCACTCTGACTGATTTATCTGTCATTGGGCATTAAGAGATTAAAGAGGATATGTCACCAGAATTTACAACACAAACGTTATACATTATTGAATATATCGCTTGGACCTAATGCAGCTGGTGTGCTCACTGTCAAAATCCATGTCAGAATGACTGTATAAACTTGATTTTAAAATGAGCATCTTAGGAGTCCAGTAAAGAGTAAGAGAGCTCATGAGTACAAATGTATTCAGACTCCACCCTCCCAGGCTGCTGAACCTCTGCAGCTTGTACTGAGCAGTGTGAGATCTCAGCAGCAGGGAGGAGGGACCCAGAGGAGCTGTGGTGGGTGGAGATTCAGAAGCAGGAAGTAGGGATACTGAGAGGGTCAATCAGGCAGAGTGGGCGGAGATTGAGGACAAACTTATAAAAAGGATCATGCAGCCTTTTGAATTTTTCTAAATAATTTCAGCAGCCTTCACAGGTTTAGGAGATTTATTTATTAATGTATTCAGTTTGGATTGTAAACTCTGCATTAATCTACATTAACAAATGCGGTTGTATTAAAACAAAGAATAGCGTGGCTCAGTCATAAAACACATTAATAAGGCGATTGTTATTCTGAGCTTTTTGTAAATGAATGTAATCATGGAAAGAAGATGAAATCAATATGACACCACGCTGGAATTCTAAAGACATTTATTGATATTTTCTGGAGTCTTCTGGAATAGTGCCGGTTTCCCATAATGTACTAAACAGTAGTTATCACGCGTTTCACAAAGAAAACCCCTGATCTGGGGTAACAAATCAATTTTCCTTTTGTCATCGCCACTTAAGTGTAGAAATTCAGAGAACTTGCATTTCCCATCTCTGCTCGGATATATTTGATGGCTGTAATATTCGGCAAACGAGAAGCTTTGTTGTATGTTTCACATCATGCGGCTATTACTGTGTCTATTGATCAGCTTTGTCGCTCTCAGCCTAGAAGGACAGACGTTCTAATTCTCCATTAAAGATATCCAGAAATTGACAAAAAAAATGGCTACATTGATTTAGTCCAGACAGTTAATGTGTGTGGCTCGAGCAGTTATATATATTTATTTTTCTTAATGAAAAAATGGAAACTAATCCTGTCACCGCCTATGTGAAGAGCATTTCTTTTTTTTTTTTCTTGTGCAGTAAGAAAACCTTTTCTTATTGGAAATTACATAGTTGTAACATGTTTCTGATATTTCAACCTGAATCAAAACAAATTCAAAGAGAATGTAGTCTTCTCAGTAATATAATACAAGTGTGAATGGACACAAGTGTAAATATTGAACTGTTTTGCAATTTCAAGGTTTTTTCCATACTAAACATGTTCATTAGAAGTAACCTTCAAATTTGCCCACTTTCAATATCTGTGCTTTCTGTCGATATAATGCACAGTAAATGTTACAGGACTAGATCAGGATGCTTTATTTAAGCACTGATAATGAGAAGAATGATTCCACGTACAGATCTTAAACAGCTTAAGGAATTGGTGCAGAATATTCCTTAAAGTAGGTTATAAATAAAAGAGAGAACCGTTTCCCTTTGATGTTAGTTATTACTGCTGGCATTAAAGGGTTAATCCTCAAATAGCAAGCTTTTGCCGATCAACATGATAGGGGGTTACTTGCTGATCACTAGGGGTCTAAACACTGGTACCCCCAGCGATTTCAAGGTATGGGGACTCTGGAACCCCTAGATTCAAGCTTTGTAGCCCCATTTGAGTATAGAAATGGTGCAAGCTCAGACTCCTCCACATTCATTGTCTATGGGATTGCTAAAAATGGCCAACTGCTAGTTCTCTGACTGTTCCATAGACAAAGAATGGACATAGGGTGGAGCATGCGCACCTCCGCTTCATCAAAGAGAGCGCTGCACAACCCCATTATTGACATGGCTACAGAGTCCCTAATAGTTGGACTCTCTGCAATCTGCAGGGAATTCTCTATTCTGTGGATAGGAGATAACTAGTGTTGAGCGAACATGCTCGACACTGCTCGGTACTCGCCCGAGCATCACGCTACTCGGGATGTTCGGCGAGCACCGAGCATTTCCGGGTTACTCGGGCGGGAGCTCGGGTCTCCGCCCTGCACGTTGGGCGCTCTTTACAGAGCCAATGAACATGCAGGGATTGCCAGCCAGTCACTGTAATGCCGCAGCCATGTTGTTTGTGGGCATTACAGTGATTGGCTGGCCGCACAGCGTCACCCCGAGTATTTAAAACCGGGCGCCGCCATCTTGGACACAGTCGCTCCGGATCAGACAGTGTAGGGACAGCGCTGCTGATTTAGGGAGAGATATATCCTGCAAAATAGTTAGTGTAGGGTCTGTAAAGGCTGCCAGATCAAACAAACAGTCCTTCTCAGGACTAATATCCATCCCAGGTATATCAGGCAGGCAGGCAGGCAGGCTGTATAGGAGACGCAGTGGTTATACCAGCAAACGCTGCATTACAGTCCTGTGTGCTGCTCCTGTTGCTGAAATTGCTGGACTTAGCTCCAGGTCCCGGGGGCCAGGAAAAATCCTTTTTTTTATCTAAATCCTCTTTTTTTTTCCCTCCTTCACAATGTACAAATACCCATCTTATTAACCTTTTGGTGCCCCCCCCCCCAAAAAAAAAAGTGTGCCTCTGATTTTTCAGACACAAATATATCTGTTGAAAATAGTCTGGTGTAGGCCAGAGAAATAGAAGTGTGGTTTTGCAGTTCTATGGGCCATTTGTATCTAAAAAAAAACAGTTTGAGTGTGTCGCTCACTGTTCAGCCGCAAATATATATATATTTTAAAAAGCCTGGTATACACCAGTAAATTATTACTGTGGTTTTGATGTTCCACGGTAAAACATCTCTATTATCCTGCTTTTTGCATTTTTTGCTGTAAAAAAAAAAAAATAGTGTCTCCCTGATTTTTCAGACACAAATATATCTGTTGAAAATAGTCTGGTGTAGGCCCGAGAAATACAAGTGTGGTTTTGCAGTTCCACGGTACAAACCTCTGTATTATCCACTTTTGGGCCATTTGTATCTAAAAAAACAGTTTGAGTGTGTCGCTCACTGTTCAGCCGCAAATATATATATATTTTAAAAAGCCTGGTATACACCAGTAAATTATAACTGTGGTTTTGCTGTTCCACGGTAAAAAATCTCTATTATTCAGGTTTTGGTAGTTTTTTCCGTAAAGAAAAACAGTAGTGTCTCCTGACTGTTGTGACACAAAAATATATCTGTTGAAAATAGTCTTGTGTAGGCCCGACATCCCAGTGTGGTTTCGCAGTTCCACGGGTCAAATCGCTGTACTATCCAGTTTTGGGCCTTTGGTATCTAAAAAAAAAGCAGCTTGAGTGTGTCGCTCACTGTTCAGCCGCAAATATCTCTATTTAAAAAAGTGTGGTATACCCCAGTAAACAATAACTGTGGTTTTCCTCTTCCACGGTTCTAATCTACTCTTTATTACCCTTTTTCCATTGATAGTGCAAGTGTAAGCTATTTTACTTCATTTACAATGGGCAAGGCGCGTGGCAAGGGACGTGGAAGTGGACGTTCTGGTGATGGTTCGTGCAGAGGACGGGGCCGTGGCCAAGGTGAAAATGTGCCACAACCAACAGCCACATCTTCTCGCTCCCACTTCTTGACCGAATTACTAGGGAAGCACAGAACAAAACCAGTATTGAGAACTGATCAGTGTGAACAGGTTATTAATTGGATAGCAGACAATACTTCCAGTTACCTGGGCACCACCACCTCCGGTCTGTCTTCCACACGGTCAACTCTTAGTAGCCGTGAGTCTCGACCGCATACTCCTCCTCACCCTGATGCTCCTTCCTCCCACCATGCCGAGTGTCGTCAGACAGCAAGTGATCCCACACTTGGACACTCTGAAGAGCTGTTCACTGGTCCATTTCCATATTTGGGCCCCTCGCCTGATACGCTTGAAGTGGTGGAAGAGGAGATCCCATGTTGCGATGCCCAAATATTTGAACAGCCACGGCCACAGGAAGTCGATGTTGGCAATCTGTCACAAAAGGTGGACGATGACGAGACACAATTGCCAGAAAGTGAGGAGGAGGATCGTGGTGCGCAAGTGGAAGAGGAGGAGGTGGTGGATGATCTAGTAACTGACCCAACGTGGAAGGAGGACATGCAGAGTGAGGCCAGCAGCACACAGGGGGAGGGAGGCAGAGTACCCCAACAGGCAGGAAGAAGCAGTGTGGTGGCCGCAGACAGAAGGCAGGCAACCTTTCCCCGTAACACCAACACGAGGGACGTTGCCAGTACAAGCGGTAGGTCTTCCAGAGTCTGGAATTTTTTTAAAGACTCTGCTGATAACCCCAAAAAGGCCATATGTTCCACCTGCCATGCCAGCATCAGCAGGGGTGACAAAACTACCAGCCTGACCACCACCAGCATGATCAGGCACATGTCAGCAAAGCACCCGACTTTGTGGGGCGAAACCCAGGGTCCACGACCAGTGTCAGCGGGTGTCACCACTGCTTCTTCCACTGTTGTGCGTGCAATAGAGCCCACTGTTGTGTGTGCAAGGCAATCCCCTGTCCATACTGCATGTAAAGATGCCCCCTCCTCTCAGTCTTCACTTGTTATGGCAGTTTCTCAAGAAACAGCATCAACGTCCACGTCCCACCGCAGCGTTCATTTGTCCATATCCCAGACCTTTGAACGAAAGCGGAAATTCGCAGCTAACGCCCCACAGGCCAGAGTCCTAAATTTGCACATTTCACGACTGCTTGCTTTGGAAATGCTGCCTTTTAGGCTGGTGGAGACGGAATCCTTCCGCAATCTTATGGCTTTGGCCGTCCCTCGGTACTCGGTCCCCAGCCGACACTATTTTGCCCGGTGTGCCATCCCCGCACTACACAAGCACGTGTCCCAAAGCATCTGCCGTGCCCTCAACAATGCAGTTACTGGGAGAGTCCACCTGACAACGGACACGTGGACAAGTGCTTGTGGCCAGGGACGGTACATCTCTCTGACGGCACACTGGGTAAACATAGTGGAAGCCGGGACCCAGTCGGACCTTGGGACGGAACACATCCTCCCCACACCAAGGATTGCGGGCCCTATGTCAGTCAGAGTTGCCCCCACAGTATACAGCTCCTGCGCATCCTCCTCCTCCTCATGTTCAGCCTCCATCTCAGATATCACCACATCAGTTACAAGCTGGAAGCATTGCAGTACTGCCTCCGCCAAGCGGCAACAGGCTGTGCTGAAACTCATAAGCTTAGGTGATAAACCTCACACTGCTTGTGAGTTGTGGACAGCTGTGAAGGAGCAGGCTGATCTGTGGCTGAGACCTCTGAACCTACATCCCGGCATGGTCGTGTGTGACAATGGCCGTAACCTGGTGGCGGCTCTGAGGCGAGGTGAGATCACACACGTACCATGCCTGGCTCATGTGCTTAACCTCGTGGTTCAGCGGTTTCTTAAATCGTACCCCGAGTTGCCAGATCTGCTCGTGAAAGTACGCCGCCTGTCAGCTCATTTTCGCAAGTCGGCTACAGCTTCCGCCGCCCTTGCTGTGTTGCAGCAGCGTTTGCAGCTTCCGGCACACCGACTGGTGTGTGATGTCCCCACACGTTGGAACTCTACCCTCCACATGTTGCAAAGGATTTGTGAGCAGAAGAGAGCAGTTGTGGAGTACCAGCTGCAACAAGGCCATCGATATTCAGGTCAGACTCCACATATAAGACCTCAGGAGTGGACCTGGATGTCTGACATATGTACCATCCTGACAAACTTTGAGGAGGCCACCAAGATGGTGAGTGGCGATGACGCCATCATTAGTATCAGAATCCCACTTGTCTGTCTTTTGCAACGCTCTCTGCAGAGAATTAAAGAGGAGGCATTGCAGCCAGAGTATGATGAGATGGATCAAGAAGCCATAGCGGGCGATTACACACAGCCCAGCCTCATCTCATCCCAACGTGCATTGGGGGACAATGAGGGAGAGGAGGAGGAGGAGGAGGAGGAAGAACAGGAGCTGCTATCATGCGTTGTAGACGGTAGTACCTATACAAGTGTCATACCGTCGGTTCAGCGTGGGTGGCCTGAGGACAGGTGGGAGGAGGAAGAGGAGGAGGAGGAGGAGGAGGAGAGCATGGTCAGTCGTCATCTTGGTGAGGACACGGAAATCTTGCCCGTTACCAGTCTGGCACGCATGGCTGACTTTATGTTGCGCTGCCTTAACCGTGACCCTCGCGTTGTCAAAATGTTGGGTGACAGTCATTACTGGTTGGTGACACTTGTAGACCCCCGCTACAAGGAGAACTTTCACTCTCTTATTCCTGAGGTGGAGAGGTCTACAAAAATGGGGCAATACCAGAAGGCCCTTGCTGCAGAACTCTTAAAAAAATTCCCATCTGAACACGCTAGCGGCAGAAGTCACAGTTCGTTGCCCAACCAAGGCGTACAGGCGAGAGAGATGCAACTCCAATCCAGCAGAGGCAGGGGAACACTGTCAACGTTCTGGGACAATTTTCTGACACCCGCCCAGCTTACAGGCCCTGAGGCGCGGGGTACTCTCACAAGGAGTGGAAAGTTTCAAAAGATGGTGAGGGAGTACCTTGCCAATCGTACCAGCGTCCTCCGTGATTCCTCTGTGCCTTTTAATTATTGGGTATCCAAGCTGGACACTTGGAATGCACTCGCTCTGTACGCCTTGGAGGTCTTGGCCTGCCCTGCCGCTAGCGTGTTATCGGAGCGTGTTTTTAGTGCCGCTGGGGGAATTATAACTGATAAGCGCACTCGCCTGTCAACTGACAATGCTGACAAGCTGACCCTTATCAAAATGAACAAGGGCTGGATTGGGCCAGACTTCTCATCACCACCAAATGACAGCAGAGTAACATAAAGTCAAATCCACTGTGTTATTTCGGGAGGTGTATTCACATGCACCGCTTCACACCCACACATGGGTATACGCTTCCTCGTTTCGGCTGTTTAATCTTCTTCTCCTTATCCTCAGCCTCCACCACCACTATACCACCAGGGTGCCAGCATTGCAAGTTCCTCCGTCCTAATTTTTGGCAGCTTTTGCTGGGAAAGCATAAGCAAATACTATGGGAGACCCACTCCCCAATAATGGGACTTATGTTTGTAATATGCTGTACTGCATGGCTCTTGTAAGGGGCATTGCAAGTTGCTCCATCCTAATTTTTGGCAGCTTTTGCTGGGAAAGCATAAGCAAATACTATGGGAGACCCACTCCCCAATAATGGGACTTATGTTTGTAATATGCTGTACTGCATGGCTCTTGTAAGGGGCATTGCAAGTTGCTCCGTCCTAATTTTTGGCAGCTTTTGCTGGGAAAGCATAAGCAAATACTTTGGGAGACCCACTCCCCAATAATGGGACTTATGTTTGTAATATGCGGTACTGCATGTGACTCGCCTCCTGGGCCATGTGTACACGTGTGTGGGATACCCGGTGCCGGGTCTCTGGGGTCTGTAGTCTCCATGGCGGTGACCCGGTCCCGTGGCTCAGGCTGGTCAAACCAGTGGCAGTCTTTCTTAGGTTTTGAGGTTAATTGTCCGACTGCGCCACCCGTGGATTGCGGTCAGGGAGTACCACCGCTGCGAGGCAGACCGCTGAGGCTGGTGTTGTGTGCGCAGCATAGAATGGGATAACTCCCCTCGGGAGGAGTATAGCCTCAGGGCAGTGAGTGTGGATGATGGGGGTGATGGTGCACGAGCGCAGCAGGAACGACTCAGAGTCTTTGCAGTGCAGTTCAGGGTCTTTACTGATGATTATATGGTAGACCCTCCCGGGAGTACTGGCTAGCATAAGAGGCCTGGTCAGTCTGTGAGCAAGCAGGAGTTCCCCTGGCCAGGTGGAGTTGTAGGCCTCCCCGTCTGTCTGCACTCTTCCTGGCTACCTTGCTGTAAGCGGGTAGAAGTAGCCCACGTCCCTGAGTGTACCGTGTAGTGCTCACCCGTATGGCTGGTGACTTGGGGCCTTCTGTTAGCCTCCGCTCCACGACGGCGGTGCTGGTCCCTTGCTTGTGACTGAGCCTCCGGGCTTCTATGGCCAGAGGACCTGAAATCCCCTGCCGGCTGGTTTCTGCTGCTGGATATATAAGTCCTCACAGCTTCGGACTCCTGTGTCCGGTTCCTATTGTCTTCTGCCAGGGCGAGCTCTGCTCAGCTTCCAGCCCCTGGTCTTTAGCTCCTAGCTCCTACAGAGCTCCTTGCTGTTACTTTCCCTTGCTCTCACTCTGACTCTGACTGTTCTCTGACTCACTCAACCCCACCCCAGATCCAGTTTATAAGGGCAGAATTCTCCCCTCCCAGGACTGGGGCAGGAGGATGTTGCATGTTTAAGGGATCCTGACCAGGAAACCTCCCACTTGCTCTCCGACGTAATATCTCTATTACTGTGGTGACCAGACCCCTGGGGTGCCACACATGGCTCTTGTAAGGGGCATTGCAGTTCCTCATAATTTTTGGAAAGCCTTCCATTCACTGCTTAGGCCAACAGTGCACAGGAGACCCAGTTGCTATAAATCGAAAAAAAAGGTTTAGTTAACGCCCTCTGACCTCCATGTCATTTCCAAGGGGCATTGGAGTGGCTCGAAATTTTTGGTAGGCATTGCACTCACTGTATGCCCTATAACTGTGTAGCCGAACCGCTCCTTTTGTTACAGAAACATATCCTACAAGACATATCTGGTTGACTGGCCTGATATTGATGTGAATGGTCCCTGTTCCTCCTGCTCTTTCTCCTTTGCCACCACCTCATCCATCATTTATCACCTGAAGCTTTGTTTTAACGGGAGTCATAGAACTGGGATAGTAGCAGGAAAACATCCAGCAATCCTCGGAGGAGGTAGGATATGCGCCAAAACGCGGACCACCTCAGGCCTAGCCGCTACTACATACATGCGCTTGTGTAGCACCCTGAGGATTCGGCTGCTACAGGAGTATTGCACCTCAACCCAGAGGTGTGATATTCCACTCCCGGGTAAGGATGGAGTGTGGAACTGAGCTCAGATAGACTGCATGCACTACATACATCCCATTCCAGAGGAGCAGGCCGACGGCACTCCCACTTAGAAATGTGCAGGTGCGACCGAGCCTGTTCCTGGCTGGAGTGGGAGGGGGGAGGAACATCCCATGTAGTGTAGGGGCAGATAGGGGGAGCAGTCTGGGTAGTGGTAGGAGCTCATTGGGTGCTGGTCACCTGAGCTCACACATAGAGGGATATATAAGGAGGGCACCAACTTAGAATCAGGGTCAGTCAGCTGCAGAGGACAAGTCAGATGCAGAGAGCAGGAAACAGCAGCCCTGGAGAGAGAGAGAGTGGAGTGAAGAAAGACCCAGAGGGGGACAAAGAAGGGACCCAAGAACCCAAATAAGAACACCGGGTGAGGAGTCAGCAAGAGGGTACCGGAACCCAAGCTGGTGGGGGCAAAGACATTCCCCAGCCAGAGACCGGAGACCGTGGGCAGTGTCTGTCACGGTCACCCACTACATTCACCCTGAAGGCACACCACAGGAAGGGTCAGGGAACCTTAGGCCAAAGGTTGCCCAACAGAAGGCCCGAGGGAGCTGGACTTAGGTGAATCACTGGTGGGGACGGCTGAAGTAAGGACAGAGGGAGAGCTCAGGGCCACGCTCCGGACTTGTTTGGGGGTTGGCCGGATCCAGGACCTGGTGGACGCAGCACGGCTCGGGAGGTCACTTGGAGCTAGAGTGACCAGGAACATCTGCAGTAAGTAAAGACCCTTAACTGCACAACCCGAGTCTGTGATCATTACCGGCTGCACCGCACCACCACAACCCCCATCCTCTGCGCCTGTCCCCTCTGAGGCTATACCCCTCCCGTTGGGGGTTATCCCACCAAGCTGCGCATCCACCATCAGCCTCAGCGGACCCTGCCGCAGCGGCGGTCACAGTGACCGCATCACAACGGGTGGCGTAGTCGACACAACGAACTTTAATAACATCAGTAAAGACTGCCACATAACACTGAGCTTGACGCCCTGGGCACGGGACCGGGTCACAGCCGCTCGGAGACTACAACCCCCCATCTGATCCGGTGCCGGGTATTCCCCTCAAAAAGGAATATGTCCCAGGGGGCGCGTCAACTTTGGCGTAGTCGGCAGGATTACGTGCCCGCAACACCCGGGTACTGCGTGCCTGAAGAAAAGTGCAAGTTTACCTCAGAAAGAAGACTCCTGCCGGTTCCGGAGGGTCCACGCCATCGGACTCCATCACCAGTCGTTTCCCGCCGATTGTCCGCCATTTCCAGCTTGTTCCCGCCATCTGCAGAGTTTCCCGCCACTGGGCGACGCTTCCCGCCAAAACCGCAGATTTCCCGCCTTGGAAGAGCAGCGGACGCCATTATGGGCGTGCCAAAGGAGGGCAAGAGGCCACCTCCCATCGTGGGCCAGGACAGAAAATGGCGCCAAAAGTGGAAACCGCCCCCACCAACAGAGACTGTGATGCTGGAGGTGTCTGTCAGCGTGAAAGAACTACCCCTGGAGCTGACAGTCACCGAGTTGCCCCGGGACCGCCCTCGGAGGGGGAGGAGACGAAAGAAGAGAGAAAAGATGGGTGTCGCTTGGAGCAGTCTAGAGCGAGCGCACCCGGAGGCAGGAAGCCTAGAAAGGAGCAGCAGAAAAGCTCACCCGGAGATGGAAAGAGAGCAGAACAGCACCGGCCCGCTGGCCAGGAGTCTGCTAGAGACCAAGGAAGGAGGGCAGAGCAGCACCGGCCCGCTGGCCAGGAGCCTGCCGGAAGCCGAGCAGAGCAGCACCGACCCGATGGTCAGGAGCCTGCTAGAGTCCACAACCCCGCTAGGTCTAGCGGAGATCCTAGCGCAGCTCCCCCGAGACCGGGAGTGTGCACAAACTGCCCTGGAGGGCCTCGCAAGGAGGATGGCCCGGGTACAGCGTGAGATACTGGCGGAGTGGAGCCGGGAGATGGCTCAGCACGCAGAGACCAGTCAGCGGAGCACGCTACCCTGGAAGAGGAAGCAGACCGCCTCTGAGGATGGCGCAGGAGGACCCAAGGCCGGAGACGGCGCCGAGGAGGGAGCCGAACGCATGGAGGCAGGTAAAGGGGACGCCTATACCCCAAGCCGTGACACCGCTTACCTGCCCCAGCTCCCCGTCGCAGAGCCCGAAAGTCCCCCTGCTGTGCCCGTAGCCGCCAGGTCACCGCCATGGACTAGGCCCCGACCGGAAGCCGCCGCAGCGACCCCTGTGACGTCACGCGCCCCGACCCGGAGCGTGACAAAGCAGGAAGTACCACCAGCCTGGTCGCAAGGCCTAGTACCTCCGGGCGCCGCACCACCAACAGCGCCCCCTACCTCCGCGGAGCCTCCGGCCTGGCCGCAAGGCCAGGTAGCCCAGGGCGCCGCCGTCCTAACGGTGCCCTTCACCTTCCAGGTGCCCCAGGCCTGGCCGCAAGGCCTGGGCAACCCGGGCGTCACCACCACCGCGCCCGCGCCCGCAATACCTAGGGTGCCACACCTGGGGGAGGACCTCTTCGGCCAGCTCACATGGCCGGACGGGCGGCCCTTCATCTGGCCCGAAGGGTACCCTGAGCTGGAGCGGCAGCAAAGACTAGGGCCCTTGTGTGAGCCCCTAATCCCGACTCCGAAGCCCGTGGCTCGGGTCTCGCCTCCTCTAGCAGAAGCCCAATTCGTGTGGGACCCCACGGGAGAAGATTTGATGGGGTTCACCGGAGAAACTCGGGCAGCCGCAGCTGAACGTACAGAGTGTTGCCGTCAACAGCTGGCAGAGTTTAAGAGAGAACGGGAGGAGAGGCGGGTCAGAGAACAACAGGCCCAAATCCAGAGCGCGGAGCAGAAGAGCCGGACTAGGAGGAACCCCCGTGCAGCGCATTGTCCCCGCACCATCGGGACAGTGATAAAGTTCAACCCGCAGCATGGGTGGGGCTTTATTCGGGACCGTAACAACCGCGGTGACGTTTTTGTGACTCGCAGAGACGTCGAGTCCCACCTGCCGGAAGGTCACAAAGGCCGTGACCTCTATGTCGGACACGAAGTCACTTTCACCCGGCACAAGTGTGCCAAAGGACCTTACGCCCTCCACGTACACCGCCTGACGGAGGAGGAGTTGCGGTGCGAGGAGGAGGAGCAAGAGGACCCGGACGGGTCTGAAGTAACAACCAGCCATAAGCAAAGAGCAGGAGGAAGACGCCGTTGAGTGCGGCAGAGCAGGTGTTGTAAATAGTTACCCAATCAGGGTATAAAGGAACTGGAACTGTTGTTGCTGCTAAAATAGTCCCCGTTGGGACCAGTGAACTGTTTTACCCGTTAACCCCTTCATCCTACAGGCTGAGGACTGTGAGCAGCCATCCCTTTCCCTTTACTTGGCCGGGGACTGAGAACGGCCAAATTTCCCTGTACATAGTTGCGCTTTCTAAGGCGCCCCCTACTGGTTTTATGAGAAACTGCTTATCAAAAGACTGTCGCACTTTACCTGGTCACGAGTTGCACGGTGACCAGAGGAGGAAGAAAGAACGAGACGACGAGAATGTTATAATGATGTTTATATGAAAAAGTTTATATATATAATATTTTATATGTTTTATATGTTTATAAAAATTTGTATGTTTTGGTGTTTTTGTCTTTGCAGCCCGAGGACGTGCTGTGATTTACCAGGGGGGAATGTAGCACCCTGAGGATTCGGCTGCTACAGGAGTATTGCACCTCAACCCAGAGGTGTGATATTCCACTCCCGGGTAAGGATGGAGTGTGGAACTGAGCTCAGATAGACTGCATGCACTACATACATCCCATTCCAGAGGAGCAGGCCGACGGCACTCCCACTTAGAAATGTGCAGGTGCGACCGAGCCTGTTCCTGGCTGGAGTGGGAGGGGGGAGGAACATCCCATGTAGTGTAGGGGCAGATAGGGGGAGCAGTCTGGGTAGTGGTAGGAGCTCATTGGGTGCTGGTCACCTGAGCTCACACATAGAGGGATATATAAGGAGGGCACCAACTTAGAATCAGGGTCAGTCAGCTGCAGAGGACAAGTCAGATGCAGAGAGCAGGAAACAGCAGCCCTGGAGAGAGAGAGAGTGGAGTGAAGAAAGACCCAGAGGGGGACAAAGAAGGGACCCAAGAACCCAAATAAGAACACCGGGTGAGGAGTCAGCAAGAGGGTACCGGAACCCAAGCTGGTGGGGGCAAAGACATTCCCCAGCCAGAGACCGGAGACCGTGGGCAGTGTCTGTCACGGTCACCCACTACATTCACCCTGAAGGCACACCACAGGAAGGGTCAGGGAACCTTAGGCCAAAGGTTGCCCAACAGAAGGCCCGAGGGAGCTGGACTTAGGTGAATCACTGGTGGGGACGGCTGAAGTAAGGACAGAGGGAGAGCTCAGGGCCACGCTCCGGACTTGTTTGGGGGTTGGCCGGATCCAGGACCTGGTGGACGCAGCACGGCTCGGGAGGTCACTTGGAGCTAGAGTGACCAGGAACATCTGCAGTAAGTAAAGACCCTTAACTGCACAACCCGAGTCTGTGATCATTACCGGCTGCACCGCACCACCACAACCCCCATCCTCTGCGCCTGTCCCCTCTGAGGCTATACCCCTCCCGTTGGGGGTTATCCCACCAAGCTGCGCATCCACCATCAGCCTCAGCGGACCCTGCCGCAGCGGCGGTCACAGTGACCGCATCACAACGGGTGGCGTAGTCGACACAACGAACTTTAATAACATCAGTAAAGACTGCCACATAACACTGAGCTTGACGCCCTGGGCACGGGACCGGGTCACAGCCGCTCGGAGACTACAACCCCCCATCTGATCCGGTGCCGGGTATTCCCCTCAAAAAGGAATATGTCCCAGGGGGCGCGTCACTTGCATTCCAAGAAAACAAAGCAGATGCTAACTTCTATCATCATCATCATGCTCCTCACCTAGGCACTTTCAACTCACCTGATGGAGAAGCCAGGGCCCACTGGAGGAGTCTGGTTCTCTGGTGGGCTTGCCCTATGCTGCCCTAAAGCAGGCCAGGCTAAGAAAAGTGTGGGGGAAGGTGACAGGAGAAATCAGGGCGGCTGGGGACCGAGTATCGACACCTGGCCGCCACCTGGTGGCTGGGGACCGAGCGTGGACACCCGGCCACCGGGCAGCTGGGGACAGAGTGTGGATACCTCGCTGCCGAAGCGGCCATGAGGTAGTGGCCAGCTTCGGCCTCCTTCAAACTAAAAGGCCCCATTTCAAGTGAAAGCTAGCAGTATGGTATTGCAGCCTGCGGGTGGGTGGGTGGTTGGCTGCATATTTTCGCTTGCATTGCAAGGAATGGGGGAGGTACAATTGAACACTGCCCTGGGACAAGGACTTGCACGGGGATAGTTGCAAGTCTGCATCTTCTGATGCGGCAAGGATCACTTCTGATGGGCACACTTTTAGACAGTGACCTGGGGGTCAGAGATGCTTCCAGGGGTCTTCCCCATGCTGATTCCTTGTCTTTTCAGCACTGTATGCATGTGTCACACAGCACATGGCCAGATAAGGTTGTAAAATGTTAAAATGACATTTCCCGGTGAACGCATTTGTCACGGTTGAAAGCAATACAAAAGAGCAAAAACGCATGAAAAATGCTACTTGTGAACATAGCCCAAAGGTGTGGAGGAGTATTTTTGTTTTTGGTTATTTATTTTACCTTATACACAAGTTTTTACCCTGGAAAGGAAATTCCTTAACATATTTCACAGGAAAACCGTTTCAGTTTCGTTTTTGAACGTTTTATTGTGAGCCCGCAAAAGTGGCTTAATACCTCTGCCACGTTGTTGACAGCAGTGACCTGGGGGTCAGAAATGCTTCCAGGGGCGATCCCCATGCTGCCCCCATGTCTTTTGAGCACTGTCACTATCGTTTTGGGCACTTTTTAGGCTTTCTACATACTGCCGGGGGTGCTGCCGCAAAAATGCTCTGGTCTCTCATAGACTAACATTGGGCTCGTTGCTCGGGTCGAGCACCCGAGTATCACGGTAAGCTCGGCCCGAGCTTCGAGCACCCGAGCATTTTAGTGATCGCTCAACACTATCAGTCGTCATCTTGGTGAGGACACGGAGGTCACAGTTCGCTGCCCAACTAAGGCATACAGGCGAGAGAGACGCAACTCCAATCCAGCAGAGGCAGGGGAACACTGTCAACGTTCTAGGACAGTTTTCTGAGACCTGCCCAGCTTACAGGCCCTGAGGCGCAGGGTACTCTCACAAGGAGTGGAAAGTTTCAAAAGATGGTGAGGGAGTACCAGCGTCCTCCGTGATTCCTCTGTGCCTTTTAATTATTGGGTATCCAAGCTGGACACTTGGAATGAACTCACTCTGTATGCCTTGGAGGTCCTGGCCTGCCCTGCCGCTAGCGTGTTATCGGAGCGTGTTTTTTGTGCCGCTGGGGGAATTATAACTGATAAGCGCACTCGCCTGTCAACTGACAATGCTGACAAGCTGACCCTTATCAAAATGAACAAGGGCTGGATTGGGCCAGACTTCTCATCACCACCAAATGACAGCAGAGTAACATAAAGTCAAATCCACTGTGTTATTTCGGGAGGTGTATTCCCATGCATCGCTTCACACCCACACATGGGTATACGCTTCCTCATTTTGGCTGTTTTTTGCTCTTCTCCTTATCCTCAGCCTCCACGACCACTATACCACCAGGGTGACCGTGGTCCATGTTGCCAGCATTGCAAGTTCCCCCTTCCTAATTTTTGGCAGCTTTTGCTTGGAAGGCATAGGCAAAGACTATGGGAGACCCACTCCCCAATAATGGGAATAATGTTTTTAATATGCTGTACTGCATGGCTCTTGTAAGGGGCATTAAAATCGTCTTGTTAAGCTACTGTGACCTCCACTTCTCTTCCAAGGGTCGTTAATATTGTCTTTTTATTCCACTGCGACCTCCACCACTCTTCCAAGAGGCATTAAAAGCGTCTTGTTAAGCTGCTGTGCCTCCACGTCTCTTCCACAGGGCGTTGATATTGTCTTTTTATTCCACTGTAACCTCCACCACTCTTCCAAGGGGCATTGATATTGTCTTTTTGTTCCACTGCGACCTCCACCACTCTTCCAAGGGGCATTAAAACTGTCTTGTTAAGCTACTGTGACCTCCACGTCCCTTCCACGGGGCATTGATATTGTCTTTTTATTCCACTGTAACCTCCACCACTCTTCCAAGGGGCATTAAAACTGTCTTGTTAAACCACTCTGAACTCCACGTCTCTTCCAAGGGGCATTAAAACCATCTTGTTAAGCTACTGTGACCTCCACATCTCTTCCAAGGGGCATTAAAACTGTCTTGTTAAACCACTCTGAACTCCACGTCTCTTCTAAGGGGCATTAAAACCGTGTTTTTAAACCACTCTGAACTCCACAGCTCTTCCAAGGGGCATTGACATGTTGTTTTTAATTACCTCTAACCTCCACGACTCTTGCAACGGGCATTGCATTTCCTCCTAATTTTTGTCAGCTTTTGCTTTTCAATGCATAGGCGAACACTAAGGGAGACCCACTCCCCAATAATGGGTAGAAGGTTTTTAATACGCTGTAATCCACGTCTGTTTCAAGGGGCATTGCAGTGCCTAATAATTTTTGGAATGCCTTCCATTCCCTGCTTAGGCCAACAGTGTACAGGAGACCCAGTTGCTATAAATGGAAAAAACAGTTTAGTTAAGGCCCTCTGACCTCCATGTCACTTCCAAGGGGCATTGGAGTGCCTCGAAATTTTTGGTAGGCATTGCATTCACTGTATGCCTTATAACTGTGTAGCTGAACCGCTCCTTAAGGTACAGAAACATATCCTACAAGACATGTGTGGTTGGCTGGCCTGATATTGATGTGAATGGTCCCTGTTCCTCCTGCTCTTTCTCCTTTGCCACCACCTCATCCATCATTCATCACCTGAAGCTTTGTTTTAACGGGAGTCATAGAACTGGGATAGTAGCAGGAAAACATCCAGCAATCCTCGAAGGAGGTAGAATATGCGCCAAAACGCTGACCACCTCAGGCCTAGCTGCTACTACATACATGCGCTTGCATTCCAAGGAACAGAAAGCTAAGGAGGTGGATGGCCTCATGATCATGAATAATTTACTCGTTGTGTAGGAGGCCGACCACTGCTGCTGTCTACATTCTGAACTTTGTGTTGAAGCCTGATTGACCCAGGACCCGCAATCCTCTATGTCTGGAGGACGTGTTGCATCCCATTGTCCAACTGTATCCCGGCTTGCACAATATTAACCCAGTGTGAAGGCGTCAGTGAGATGGACCATTCCTGGCCACATTCACTTGTCCACGTGTTTGTGGTTAGGCTGTCCTTCCCACTAAATGCACTGGGGAGGGCACAGGTAATGTTTTGGTATGCGCGCTTGTGTATAAGGCGTACCGGGACAAATAGGGGCGGCTGGGGACCGTTTATGGACACCCGGCCACCCCCACGCGGCTGGGGACTGTGTGTGGGCACCCGGCCGCGGGGCGGCTGGGGACTGAGTATGGACACCCGGCCGCCCCCTGGCGGCTGGGGACCAAGCGTGGACACCCGGCCGCCGGGCGGCTGAGGACTAAGTATGAATACCAGGCTACCGACGCAGCCATGACGTGGTGGCCAGATTCCACCTCCACATGCCTAAAAGGCCCAGTTTCAAGTGCAAGCAAGCTAGCAGTATGGTATTGCAGCCTGGGGGTGGGTGGGTGGCAGGCTGCATACTTGCGCTTGTATTGCAAGTTATGGGGGAGGTACAATTGAACACTGCCCTGGGACAAGAAATTGCACGGGGATAGTTGCAAGTCTGCATCTTCTGATGCGGCAAGGATCACTTCTGATGGGCACACTTTTAGGCAGTGACCTGGGTGTCAGAGATGCTTCCAGGGGTCTTCCCCATGCTGTTCCTATGTCTTTTTAGCACTGTATGCATGTGTCACATAGCACATGGCCAGATAAGGTTGTAAAATGTTAAAATGACATTTCCCGGTGAATGCATTTGTCATGGTTGAAAGCAATAGAAAAGTGCAAAAACGCATAAAAAATGCTACTTGTGAACATAGCCCAAGGTGTGGAGGAGTATTTTTGTTTTTGGTTATTTATTTTACCTTATACACAAGTCTTTACCCTGGAAAGGATGTTCCTTAACCCCTTTCCGACCTGGTCAGTAATAGTACGCACCAGGTCGGGAAGGCCGGTTCAGCGGGGGCTCCGGCGGTGAGCCCGCACTGAAGCGAGCACATGTCAGCTGATTATTGGAATCGCAATCCACCCGCGGCTGTTAACATGTTAAATCTCTGACAGTGGCATTTAACTCGCGCTTCCGGGAGTCCTAAGCCCCGCCCATCAGTGACCCCGTCACGTGATCGCGGGTCACCAATGGGTGGGCATGACAACTCAGGGTCTGCAGCAGACGCCTGTGGTTGTCATGTCTCAATTGCTATGAGCGCCACCTAGTGGTCAGCGCTCATAGCAAGTGAGCATTTCTCCTGCATACAAGCGATCTGCTCATCGCTTGTATGCAGTAGAAGCAATCAGACAACTGCTGCTTCTAGTCTCCTCTGGAGACTATAGAAGCAAGCAGAAAGTGTAAAAAAAAAGTTTTTAAAAAAATAAAAAAAATAAAAAATCTATAAAAGTTTAAGTCACCCCCCTTTCGCCCCATTCAAAATAAAATATATATATTTTAAAAAAAAACCACATACACATATTTGGTATCGCCGCGTTCAGAATCGCCCGATCTATCAATATAAAAGAAGAATTAATACAATCAGTAAACGGCGTAACGAGAAAAAAATTTTAAACGCCAGAATTAAGTTTTTTTGGTCGCTACAACTTTGCAATAAAATGCAATAACGGGCGATTAAAACATCGGATCTACCCCAAAATGGTATCAATAAAAACGTCAGCCCGGCACGCAAAAAATAAGCTCTCACCTGGCCCCAGATCCCGAAAAATGGAGAAGCTAAGGGTCTCGGAAAATGGCATTTTTTTTTTGTTTTTTTAGCAAGCTTTGGATTTTTTTTCACCACTTAAATAAAAAAGAACCTATACATGTTTGGTGTCTATGAACTCGTAACGACCTGGAAAATAATGATGGCAGGTCAGTTTTAGCAATCTGTGAACGTGGTAAAAAAAAGACCCAAAAAACAACTGTGGAATTGCATTTTTTTTGCAGTTTCACTGCACTTGGAATTTTTTTCCCATTTTCCAGCACACGATATGGTAAAACCAGTGATGGTGTTTAAAAGTACAACTCGTCCTGCAAAAAATAAGCCCTCACATGGCCATATTGAACGAAAATTAAAAAAGTTCTGGCTCTGGGAAGAAGGGGAGCAAAAAAGGAAAACAAAAACAGAAAGACCCATGGTCGTTAAGGGGTTAACATATTTCACAGGAAAGCACTTTCACTTTCGTTTTTGAACGTTTTATTGTGAGCCTGTAAAAGTGGCTTAATACCTCTGACCACGTTGTTGACAGCAGTGACCTGGGGGTCAGAAATGCTTCCAGGGGCGATCCCCATGCTGTCCCCATGTCATTTGAGCACTGTCACTATCGTTTTGGGCACTTTTTAGGCTTTCCACAGACTGCCGGGGGAGCCGCCGCAAAAATGTTCGGGTCTCCCATAGACTAACATTGGGCTCGTTACTCGGGTCGAGCACCCGAGTATCACAGTGAGCTCGGCCCGAGCTTCGAGCACCCGAGCATTTTAGTGCTCGCTCAACACTAGAGATAACTTATTTTGGGAATAACCTTTTAAAGGTGTTTTTCCATTCTTTAACTGATGGCATATGAACCATCATGGGGGGGAATCACCATTGGGACCGCCACGTACCTGAGAATGTAGGTGTTCTATGTTAGTGCAGCGCCACTTTAATTCTCAGATTCATCTATATCCCAAAAGATTTGACTTCCATTTATCACATAGTCATGGTATATAAGTGATACGCCTTCATTTTAAATAAACCGTGCAGACCTTCATTCTCAATATACTACATGCTAGAACAGGGGTCTCAAACTCGGCTGGGTATATGGGCCGCACATGGAAAAAATTTGAATTTGGGGGGCCGCATTCTTTGTTCAATGTGACATTTTTAGTGATACCATTTTTTTTGTATACACCTTTTGAACATTTTTGCCGTGTTTATTTTTTTATGGCTTGGGTCGTTATGGATGTGGCGATAATAAACGTGCACTTTTTTTGTGTTTACTTTAGTTTACATATAAAACAGCATTTTTAGTGCCCAATATTTTTTCATGCTTTATTTTATTTTTTATTTTTTTTACAATTTTATTTCCCCCAATTGGCCACATACAGTAATATTGTCTTACAATTAGCATCATATAGTAATAATGGAAAACATCTTGTAGTAATGTGCCCCATCCAGGTCCCCATCCTGTGGCAACGTTCCCCATCCTGGCGCCCATCTTGTACTAATGTGCCTCATCCAGGTCCCCATCCTGTGGCTATGTGCCCCATCCAGGTCCCCATCCTGTGGCAATGTTCCCCATCCAGGTCCCCATCTTGTGGCTCTGGTCCCCATCTTGTGGCTCTGTGCCCCATCCAGGTCCCCATCTTGTGGCTCTGTGCCCCATCCAGGTCCCCATCCTGTGGCAACGTTCCCCATCCTGGCGCCCATCTTGTACTAATGTGCCTCATCCAGGTCCCCATCCTGTGGCAATGTTCCCCATCCAGGTCCCCATCTTGTGGCTATGTGCCCCATCCAGGTCCCCATCTTGTGGCTATGTGCCCCATCCAGGTCCCCATCTTGTGGCTATGTGCCCCATCCAGGTCCCCATCTTGTGGCTCTGGTCCCCATCTTGTGGCTCTGTGCCCCATCCAGGTCCCCATCTTGAGGCTATGTGCCCCATCCAGGTCCACATCTTGAGGCTCTGTGCCCCATCCAGGTCCCCGTCCTGTGGCTATGTGCCCCATCCAGGTCCCCGTCCTGTGGCTATGTGCCCCATCCAGGTCCCCGTCCTGTGGCTATGTGCCCCATCCAGGTCCCTTCTTGTGGCTATGTGCCTCATCCAGGTCCCCATCTTGTGGCTATGTGCCCTATCCAGGTCCCCTCTTGTGGCTATGTGCCCCATCCAGGTCCCCGTCCTGTGGCTATGTGCCCCATCCAGGTCCCCTCTTGTGGCTATGTGCCCCATCCAGGTCCCCGTCCTGTGGCTATGTGCCCCATCCAGGTCCCCGTCCTGTGGCTATGTGCCCCATCCAGGTCCCCGTCCTGTGGCTATGTGCCCCATCCAGGTCCCCTCTTGTGGCTATGTGCCCCATCCAGGTCCCCGTCCTGTGGCTATGTGCCCCATCCAGGTCCCCTCTTGTGGCTATGTGCCCCATCCAGGTCCCCGTCCTGTGGCTATGTGCCCCATCCAGGTCCCCTCTTGTGTCTATGTGCCCCATCCAGGTCCCCGTCCTGTGGCTATGTGCCCCATCCAGGTCCCCGTCCTGTGGCTATGTGCCTCATCCAGGTCCCCATCCTGTGGCTATGTGCCCCATCCAGGTCCCCATCCTGTGGCTATGTGCCCCATCCAGGTCCCCGTCCTGTGGCTATGTGCCTCATCCAGGTCCCCGTCCTGTGGCTATGTGCCCCATCCAGGTCCCCGTCCTGTGGCTATGTGCCCCATCCAGGTCCCCATCCTGTGGCTATGTGCCCCATCCAGGTCCCCTCTTGTGGCTATGTGCCCCCTGTGCTGTTCTTCACACACATAAAAAAAAAAAAAGATGATTCTCACCTGTCCTCCGTTCCCTCGGCGGCCTTCCTGCAGATGTGGCCCGCAGGCACAGACCCCTTGACGATCCCGACCTGGTCCAGGAGGAGCCGCCGACAGCAGCGCTGCATTGCCGCACAGAGACCGTCTCCCAGCACTGCATTTCCAATGTCAGCCGCCGGCCAATCAGAGGCCAGCAGCTGACATCTGCATATGGCAATGACGTCATACTCGCTGCGCCGACACGCAGATGTCAGCTGCTGGCCTCTGATTGGCCGGCGGCTGACATTGGAAATGCAGTGCTGGGAAACAGTCTCTGTGCGGCAATTCAGCGCTGCTGTCGGCGGCTCCTCCTGGACCAGGTCGGGATCGTCAAGGGGTCTGTGCCTGCGGGCTGCATAAAGCAGCCTCAGGGGCCGCATGCGGCCCGCGGGCCGCGTGTTTGAGACCCCTGTGCTAGAATATGCCATTACTTTATCATTGGTGGTGGTCCAATATCTGGGCCCCCACTAATCTTGAGAATATGTGGTGTTCAGAGCTAATTCAGTGCTACAGTCTCTACACTGTTTTTTCATCAGGGCTTCCTACTTGAAGGATTTGCTGCCTGCCCCATTCAATGAACCATAATGTATCCTCTCCAGTCTCCTAATTAGTGAAGGGGCCCAGAGGTTAGATCTGATAATTCCATCACTTTATAACCTTAAAATACATATTTAGATCAAATCAAAACAATATCTCAATCTGTTAGTTTCTCCAACTGCTTAGTAAAGTATCAAATCACAATGTCATATTGTTTGTCCTCCACTGTAATTGTATTGAAGTCTACACTTCACAGCTATCTGGAGTACACAACAAATGGCGCTATTTTAACTGTAAAAGTTTGTTTATATGTGTAGTAATTTCTCTCAACTGTAGTGTGTGACCTCTCAGGTTTCGTTTTTCAAGCGTTTATGCTGCGGAATTTCCGCAGCATAAACGCTTGTGAAACGCTAGGTAATCCGCACCCCATGGTCCCCAAGGGGATTCCGCATGTTCTATGCACATGCTGCGGATTTTTCGGATCACGATGCAGAAATGAAGCAGAAAATTTCTGCAGCATTTCTGCATCTCCCTGGCAGAAAAAAACGCATGCAGATTGTGCATGCGTTTTTCCTGCAGAATACATGCGGATCCACATGCGGATTCACATGCGTTTCCGCATGCAGATTGACAAGCGCTTTCCAGGCGATAGCATCACTTGGAAAGTGCTTGACAACTAGGTCACACTGTATAAATCCATGCAAACAGCATGGATTTATACAGTGTGAACCGTAAAAATTAAAACGAATAAAGCTATACTCACCCCCGAGGCCCCGGCGTGGCTGCAGAGCTCGTTCCTGTCTGGTTCCCGGCTGCCGGCATATCGCGAGACAGAGCGGTGAAGGGCCTGCGGTCACATGACTGTGACGTCACCGAAGGTCCTTCAGCGCTGCTGGCATTCAGAGAGAAGCCGCCGGACAGGTGAGTATAAACTTTATTTGTTATTTTATTCTTTTTTTACAGGTATGTGACACCCCAGGGGTCTGGTTGCCACAGTAATAGAGATATTATGTCTGAGAGCAAGTGGGAGGTTTCTCTGGTCAGGATCCCTAAGCATGCAACACGGTCCGCCCAGACCTGGGAGGGGAGGAATCTGCCCTTATAAACTGGGTCTGGGGCGGGATTAGAGCAGTCAGAGCCTGGAGTGAAGTTCCAGACACAGGGAAAGCAAGATCAGGAGCTCTGGAGGAGCAGTAGCTGAAGTCCAGGGGCTGGAGCTGAGCAGAGCTCGCCCTGGACGAAGATACTAAAACCGGACACAGGAGTCCGAGGCTGTGGGGACTGATATACCCAGCAGCAGAAACCAGCCGGCAGGGGATTCCAGGTCCTCTGGCCATAGAAGCCCGGAGGCTCAGTCACAAAGAAGGGACCAGCGCCGCCATCCAGGAGCGGAGGCTAACAGAAGGCCCCAAGTCACCAGCCATACGGGTGAGCACCACACGTTATACTCAGGGACGTGGGCTGCTTGTAACCGCTGACAGCAAGGTAGCCAGGAAGAGTGCAGATTAACAGGGAGGCCTACAACTCCACCTGGCCAGGGGGACTCCTGCTTGCTCGCAGACTGACCAGGCCCCTTATACTAGCCAGTACTCCCGGGAGGGTCTGCCTTGTACCATCAGTAAAGACCCTGGACTGCACCTCACGTCTCTGTGATTCCTTGCCGCTCCAGTACCATTAGCACTGGGACACTCACACCATCACTCCCATCATCTCTCACATTAGCTGCCCTGAGGCAATACTCCTCCCGTGGGGAGTTATCCCATACTCAGCTGCGCAACCAACATCAGCCTCAGCGGTCGGCAGCGCAGCGGCGGTCCCCACTGACCGCAATCCACGGGTGGCGTAGTCGGACACTTATTACAACATTTAGACTGCCACTGGTTTGACCACCCTGGGCACGGACCGGGTCACCGCCACACGGAGACTACAACCCCCAGCATCCTACAACAGGCCCGGTTCCGGGTTCCCCTGCACAGCACAGGCCCAGGGGGCGCGTCAACTTTGGCGTAGTCGGCAGGATTTCGTGCCCACAACCACCGGGTACTGCGTGCCTGAAAAAGAGACTTTTATACTTACCTGTGGTGAAGTTTCCCGCCGTCCGGAGTCGTTTCCCGCCATCCGGAGCCGATTCCCGCCATCAGACGCCATCTTGGACCGTTTCCCGCCGTCTTCTGCCTTCTTCCCGCCATCCGCAGCTGCTTCCCGCCTTCGGACGCCATCTTCGGGAAGCCGCACGGGAAGAAGAGGGGCGTGGACGCCGAAAGCGCGCGAGATCCGAAGCTCCGCCCCACGCTCTGACGCTGCGCAAGGTCCTGGAAGGGAGGAAGAGCGACGCTGACGTCATCGGAGCGCGACGCCAGGTCCTCAACCCCGACGATCGACTGCGGAGCCGCGGCCTACGGAAGAAGAGCATCACAAGGTAGGCCACGGTCCACTAGGGGGGAGGAGGATGCCGGATACCGAGGGGAGCTCCACTGCCACAGCCACTGCCAGCGCAACCGCTGCAGCAGTCATGCCATTCACCATGCCCTATATCCCGGGGGCAACCTGGCTACCCCAGTACTCAGGGGAGTCACATACTCTAAATGACTTTAGAGAAAGACTGGATAGCCTCTTCCAGGTGTACCCCCTCACAGAAGAGCAAAAAGTGAGCATCCTGGTGGCCCAATTAATCGGGGCAGCCCAAAGGGAGGTAAAATCCTGGCCACCTGGGAGGAAGAGGACTGTCAGAGACATACTAACCCGGCTGAAAGACACATTTGACACCCGCACCTCAGCCGAAATAAAACTAAGATTTTATGGGTGCAAACAACGGGCACATGAGAGTATAAGAGACTATGCTCTAAACCTACAAGAGGCCCTGAGAGCCATTAAGCAGGCAGACCCTGACAGCGTGGGAAATGAAGATAAGCTGTTGACTGAACAATTTATTGAGGGTCTACTGTGCAATGCCCACCGAACCCAGTTGCGGGCAATGGCCTTACAGGACCCTGACCTGGACTTTGCACAGTTCAAGGACAGAGCCATCCGGGTGCTCCGAGAACCGGCACCAGGTGGCGCTGTGACCCACAGGCGCCCTGCTATCACTTACCACCAGGAGACGGCGCCCTTGTCTGCAGGGCCTGTGGGAGCTGATGCGCAGGCTTTAAACAGTGACCCGGCTACAGACCTGCACCATCAGGTCCAAGAGCTGACTAAGAGCGTTGCCTCGCTAACCAGAACTGTGCAGTCTTTACAGGTCTCTTCTCCAGGAAAGATCCAGCTGGCATCCGGACCGGAGGACGTCCCGTGGCGCTGACTGAGGAGGACCCCACCGGCCAGAGGAAGACCCAGCGACAGATACAACGAGGACGGACGACCCATCTGCCGCCGATGCAATCAACCCGGACATGTAGCAAGGTACTGTCATTTAAACGGGCACAACCTGGGGTAGAGGGCCAACCCCCAGGCATAAGACCATCAGGCCCATCAACTGGCGTGATAAATACGTAGGGGGACGTCCAATCTTGCCTGTGGTACTGGATGGCATTCCTATGAGTGCCCTACTAGACACCGGGTCACAGGTCACCACCATCCCATACGTGCTCTTCAAGCAGTACTGGAATGACTCGGACATAACCCGCTACCCAGATGACGACCTGAGTATCATCGCCAGCAATGGTCAGCCCGTGCCGCAGGTGGGATTCAAAGAGGTGACCATTAAGATCGGTAAAGTCGAACTGGCGGCACAAGGACTGATAATAGTGGACATAGACCGTCATGAGAGTCACCCTAGAATAACCTTGGGAACTAATGTGATTGAAAATTGTCTTGCAGAGGTGATTCTCATTTTACAGCAGGTTGCCAAGAACGCCAGTTCCGGCCAGCAGCGTGTGCTCCAAAAAGAGATCCGGGCACTGATGAAGCGGCAACAGGTGGAACTATCTGGTGGTGAGATAGGTAGCGTGAGAATGTGTGACCCGTTCCCTATTGCCATGCCCCCAAAAAGTGAGATGATGATTTGGTGCCGGGCAGCTATTGGTCTAAGAGGTAGAGACTACCAAGCAATGGTAGAACCCGTCTACTCAGACAGTAGGCCCACCATTTTGACAGCACGGGGGGTGGTCGATGTACGCCATGGGAGGGTGCCCGTTCGCATCATAAATATCGGGGAGAGAGAAGTACACCTGCCCCGGTATGCCACGCTAGCCAAATTGTTCACCATCAACCAGAGCTCGGTACAGGCCGTGGAACCCTTGCCTCCATCTCAACCAGAGGAAGGTAACGGCTCTAAGAAACCAATGGAGGACTGGTGTCAGCAACTGCATTTGGGTACTGACTCCACTCCCTCACACCAGAAACAGGGAGTCTATCGGGTGGTTCGAGAGTACGAGAGAGTGTTTAGTAAACACCCGCTAGACTTCAGGCGAGTAAAGGGGGTAGAACACCACATCCCCACGGGAGACCATCCTCCCATAAAGGAGAGATACCGACCCGTACCCCCGGCACACTACCAACACGCCAAGGGGATGCTTAGAGACATGAAGGAGGCTGGGGTAATCAGGGACAGCTGTAGCCCCTGGGCAGCTCCACTAGTCTTAGTGAAAAAGAAAAACAACACCATGAGAATGTGTGTAGACTACAGGAAGGTCAACCGTATCACACACAAAGATGCGTACCCGTTACCAAGGATAGAAGAGTCCTTAGCTGCATTAAAATCTGCTAACTTCTTCTCTACTTTGGATCTCACTAGCGGGTACTGGCAGGTTCCTGTAGCAGAGGCGGACCGGGAGAAGACCGCATTCACCACCCCGATGGGTCTCAGTGAATTTAACTGTATGCCGTTCGGGCTCTGCAACGCACCAGGAACCTTCCAACGGTTGATGGAATGCTGTCTGGGACACCGGAACTTCGAGACGGTCCTGTTATACCTGGACGATGTCATTGTCTATTCCAAGACCTACGAGGACCACCTGAAACACCTGGCAGAAGTGTTCGAAGCTCTGGCAAACTACGGCCTAAAGGTGAAACCCTCCAAGTGTCACCTCCTGAAACCAAAGGTGCAGTACCTGGGACACGTGGTGAGTGCTGACGGAGTGGCTCCCGACCCTGATAAGATCACTGTGATTAAGGACTGGCCAAGACCCTCCAGCATAAAGGAAGTGCGGCAGTTCCTCGGGTTGGTAGGCTACTACCGAAGATTCATTCCCGGTTTCACCAAAATGGCAGCCCCTATGCAGGACCTCCTGATAGGTCAATCTCGGAAAGCCAAAAACCAGAAGCCGCCCTTCAGGTGGGAAAAGCTGGAAGAGGAGTCCTTCTGCCAGCTGAAGATGGCCCTCACGGGGGATGAAATCCTGGCATATCCAGACTACAGCCAGCCCTTTATCCTCCACACGGACGCAAGCAACATCGGGCTAGGAGCGGTACTGTCCCAGATCCAGCAGGGGAAAGAACGGGTATTCGCTTACGCCAGCCGAAAGCTACGGCCCACGGAGAGGAACCCTGAGAATTATAGCTCATTGAAGCTGGAGTTCCTGGCAGTAGTGTGGGCAGTGACCGAACGTTTCAAGCATTACCTTGCCTCCTCCAAATTCACCGTGTACACGGATAACAACCCGTTGACACACCTGGACACTGCAAGGCTCGGTGCCCTGGAACAGAGATGGATGGCCCGCCTGTCCAACTTTGAATTCACCATCAAATACCGGGCAGGACGCTCAAATGCCAATGCGGATGCCCTGTCTAGAATGCCGAACTTGCCGGACGTAGGGGAAGATCCAGAAGATCTGGAAGAAGTTGAGCTCCCTGCGTTCCACCGTCATGGGATTACCCTGTATTCCCACCGTGTGAAGGACAGGCGCTCCGTGACGTTCAATCCCTTGCCCCACTACAACTGGGCGGAGACGCAAGACAGTGATCCCGCAGTCCATTTGGTGAAGGAAATGCTGACCCAGGCCGATGCCCGTCTTGACCCAGACGTTCCGGAGGAGACCAAGCAACTGTGGAAGGAGAAAAGTAAGCTGTTCCTCTACAGGGAGAATCTGTGCCGGAGAATGGTTAACTCTCGAACACATGAGTTGACCTGGCAGGTAGTGGTCCCAAGACGAGACGCGGCTATGGTTCTGGAAGCATACCACAACGGAGCAGGACACTTCGGATGGAAGAAGCTGGAGTTCTTGTTGCGTGAACGGTTCTACTGGGTAGGCATGAGAGGAGCCATCGAGAGGTGGTGCAGAGACTGTGGCCCGTGCCACCTGAGAAGAAAAGACCATGCCAGCCAGAAGACTCCCCTGCAGCCCATCATCACCAGACAGCCACTGGAACTGGTAGCCCTGGACCATGTGAAACTGGCTCCAAGCAGATCTGGGTATGTCTACGCCCTCACAATCGTAGATCATTACTCCTGGTTCCTGGTGGTGGTCCCGGTCAAGGACTTAATGGCTCAAACAGCAGCTAGAGCCTTCCAGCAGCACTTCTGCTGTCCATACGGGTACCCGGACCAAGTGTTGACAGACCAAGGACCAGCCTTCGAAGCGGAGGTCTTCCAGGAGTTCTGCAACCTGTATGGCTGCAAGAAGATAAGAACAACGCCCTATCACCCTCAAACCAATGGACTCTGCGAGAAGATGAACCAGGTGGTGATAGATCTGCTAAAAACATTGCCCCTGGAAGAACGCAGTCTGTGGCCTGAGAAACTGCCCGATCTGGTGGACCTGTATAACCACATCCCTGTAGGTTCCACCAACTGTACCCCGGCTTACCTAATGAGAGCAAGACCTGGTAAGCTGCCTATTGACCTGGATATGGGAGTCCTGACGCCTGAGGACACCTCGCCAGAGGCAGACTGGGATACAGAACGGCAGCAGCAGTATCGGAAAGTACAGGAGAGCGTCGAGCGAAGTCTGTCTCAAGCTAGAGAAAGGCAAGAGAAGGCTTATAACCAGTATGCTCCCGCTGTTCCCCTGGTACCTGGAGAGCAGGTCTTGAAGAGGAAGAGGCGGCTCCACAAGTTGGACGACCAGTGGGAGAAGGACCCGTACACCGTACTGCCATCAAGCCATGAGAACCCAAAAATCTGCGTAATCAGTAAGGATGGAGGAGAAACCACAGCCATTGTCTCCAGAGACCATCTGAAGAAGTGTCCCGAGCAGCTGCAAAGCCCTGAAGAAGATCAAGAAAACCCTCAACCCGCAGAGGAAAGGGAAGAAATGATCAGTACCATACTCGGAGACTTCCCCCGGTCTTGGACACAAGTAAACGGCGCTGTCGTGGTACCCGTCCTCACCTTTCTCCAGCCAGCCCCGCAAGTGCCTACAGAGGAACCGGTAGAGCTGGAAGAGCAGCCGGCCCAAGAGGCAGAAGAGTCCACACCAGCAGTACAGGAGGATCAACCCTCTGCTAGTAGTGAGCCTGCTGTGCCCCTAGTGAGCCAAAGAGTGCGCAGAAAGCTGCCCAGCTTGCCCATAACACCTCCTACACCCTGTAGTGCAGAACCAGTTAGTGAGCTCCGTAGGTCCACTAGAGTCACTAGAGGTCAGATGCCCGCTTGCTGGAGAATCTAAACCAATGCACTGTAAAGTTGACTGTTTATTGAAAAATGTTTATGGTTTATGTGTGTTGCCTGTTACTAATTATGTTTCTCAGTTACCCTGCAGATTTATTTGGACTAACAGGTTATGGACACTGGATAACCGGAACAGTTTTGTAGATAGTTGCACCTTGGTGCCTCTTGTGAAGACGGTCGCAGAAGAGAAAACCTGTCTGGCGTGGCCTACTTGCAGTCCAAAGTAGTTAGCTCTACCCTTGCAGCCACGCCCAAGGGCAACGCAAGGGGTTTGCTTTGGACAGGTCCCCTATTCTGTGCCAAGACTTCGCCTTGTTGGGTGACATGGACACCCCCCTTTGTTTCATAAACTTCACCTTGGGTGATATGGACACCCGGTCACGGAAACGCCGTGACCTCTACAGACTAAAGCTTCTTGTAAATATGTTGTCTTGTTATTGTTATACCTTGTATTTATGTTTCTTCAAAAATGTATTTAGTCCCGGAGTACTAAAATTTACTAGGGGGGAATGTGACACCCCAGGGGTCTGGTTGCCACAGTAATAGAGATATTATGTCTGAGAGCAAGTGGGAGGTTTCTCTGGTCAGGATCCCTAAGCATGCAACACGGTCCGCCCAGACCTGGGAGGGGAGTAATCTGCCCTTATAAACTGGGTCTGGGGCAGGATTAGAGCAGTCAGAGCCTGGAGTGAAGTTCCAGACACAGGGAAAGCAAGATCAGGAGCTCTGGAGGAGCAGTAGCTGAAGTCCAGGGGCTGGAGCTGAGCAGAGCTCGCCCTGGACGAAGATACTAAAACCGGACACAGGAGTCCGAGGCTGTGGGGACTGATATACCCAGCAGCAGAAACCAGCCGGCAGGGGATTCCAGGTCCTCTGGCCATAGAAGCCCGGAGGCTCAGTCACAAAGAAGGGACCAGCCCCGCCATCCAGGAACGGAGGCTAACAGAAGGCCCCAAGTCACCAGCCATACGGGTGAGCACCACACGGTATACTCAGGGACGTGGGCTGCTTGTAACCGCTGACAGCAAGGTAGCCAGGAAGAGTGCAGATTAACGGGGAGGCCTACAACTCCACCTGGCCAGGGGGACTCCTGCTTGCTCGCAGACTGACCAGGCCCCTTATACTAGCCAGTACTCCCGGGAGGGTCTGCCTTGTACCATCAGTAAAGACCCTGGACTGCACCTCACGTCTCTGTGATTCCTTGCCGCTCCAGTACCATTAGCACTGGGACACTCACACCATCACTCCCATCATCTCTCACATTAGCTGCCCTGAGGCAATACTCCTCCCGTGGGGAGTTATCCCATACTCAGCTGCGCAACCAACATCAGCCTCAGCGGTCGGCAGCACAGCGGCGGTCCCCACTGACTGCAATCCACGGGTGGCGTAGTAGGACACTTATTACAACATTTAGACTGCCACTGGTTTGACCACCCTGGGCACGGACCGGGTCACCGCCACACGGAGACTACAACCCCCAGCATCCTACAACAGGCCCGGTTCCGGGTTCCCCTGCACAGCACAGGCCCAGGGGGCGCGTCAGGTACAATGGTACCCAGGTCTGGATGAGAGTCTCCTCTCCTCCAGAACTGGGTACCATCCGCACATAGAGACGCATAGAAGCCGCTTGTAAAAATGTACAGTCGCGGTTTCTGTGCGTCTCAATGCAAGTCAATGGCGGGAGTTCCGCTGCACTTCCGCAAAATTAAATGACATGCTGCGGATTTTTGTACGCAGCATAAACGCTGCGGAAAAATCCGCAGCATGTGCATAGAACATGCGGAATCCGCTTGGGGACCATGGGGTGCGGATTACCTAGCGTTTCACAAGCGTTTCCGCTGCGGAAATTCCGCAGCATAGACGCTTGAAAAACGCTACGTGGGCACACAGCCTGACTGTATGCCCCAAGTAAAACAATTTATTCTGTTACAATATCTGAGTGCTAATGATTCTGCTGAAAGCTGTAATTTGCAACAAAATGCATGATGCAAGGGAATAGTCAACCCTTCCTCTATGAATGGATGTAATTGTAAGGGCTCACATTGCTGTGTGCAAGGAAGCTTGATGGCAGCACACAGAGTTCCTACCTGTCCATTTTACATCATATTCTTGTTAAAGGTAGCTTGCCAACTGAAAAATACTACCTGATTCTTGTCAGTATGATGTATGTATAATTTCAATATGTTTAACTCTTAAATGCTGTGTTTCATAGAATACCATAGTTTTATAGCCATTGGTGGCCAAATCGCACTCGAGACTAGTTGGACAGGCAGGGACCCGGCAGCTTCTTCCTGTCCGCTGCCCTGGAGTGATAGGTCTTTTCCTACACACAGACACAGGGAGGGACCTCTCACTTCAAGGCATGGGGCGGGGAGAAGCTGCTGGGGATCCACCTGTCCGACTAGTCCTCGTGTGTTCTGGTCCCCAGCGACTCTTAAACTATGTTTTTCTCGCAAATGCCGCAGCATTTCAGAGTTAAACATATGTGGCTGAAATCACGCAGCCAGTATCTGATACATGCTGCCTGTGGATCGGTCATCATGTATCAGCTTTCAGGTTCCCCGTAAATAACAACAGCAGTAGCTATGGTGGAGGGAGAAGACTGTTATCTGTACGGTTTGTTGCTACAGTTAAACATATGTGGCTGAAATCACACAGCCGGTATCTGATACATGCTGCCTGTGGATCAGTCAGCATGTATCAGCTTTCAGGTTCCCTGTAAATAGCAACAGCTGCAGCTATGGTGGAGGGAGAAGACTCTGTTATCTGTACGGTTTGTTGCTAGAGTTAAACATATGTGGCTGAAATCACACAGCCAGTATCAGATACATGCTGCCTGTGGATCGGTCAGCATGTATCAGCTTTCAGGTTCCCTGTAAATAGCAACAGCTGCAGCTATGGTGGAGGGAGAAGACTCTGTTATCTGTACGGTTTGTTGCTATGTGTATTGTTTTCTCAAGACTGCATTGTATGACTTCTCTAGTTTGTTTGATTGCGCTCACTTCCTGTAATCCTCCATGTTGAAGAAGATAAATTCCCATGTAAAAGAGTTCATTTTCCCATAAGTGCAAGTGATTCCTCTGAAATCTGCAACAATTTTCTCTTAGAAGCAATGCTTCTAGGAAAGAAAATCTTTATAATAGAGGTCCAATCTCCCATGTAAGCAGCCAGCAAAACATCTGGTAACACAAGCCATTGGTGTGTAGCATTGAGATAATTTCGGAATTAAAAATAGTGCATATTTATGGTTAAATTAAAATGAAAATTCCACAGTTGAGGATATTGATAAATGTAACGTGAGCACAGCTCTCTGAAGGCGCAGCCGGCACATCACATATGCTACAGCGCTGGGCTGGCTTTTAAATTATATTAATCAAATAACCCAAGTTAAAACATTTCCATGTGCTAATGAGAAATGTTTTAGAGCATTAATACTCCTATTAGCTTGGGAATAAATTAGCCGGGAAACACTTCATCAAGTCTGTAAAATGCAATTTTAGAATATTTCAGCTCTTGGGCAAGTGGATATAATTGTGTGAAATTAAACAACACTTTTTATTATTGTAATTCCAAGTGGAGTCATTTGTTTTCTTTTACATTTAGTTTATTAGCAGGGCCTGATATATTTTGAATGAAATATTGCGCATATAATACTCAATATGGGGCAATGAGTATTCTAATGCTGATAAATGGAGCAGCTGGTTTATAATGTATTTATATGCTGCAGTAGTATGCATGGGAAACATATTAAAATGCTCCTTCTCTCTGTATACCCAGTGGGGCCATGGATACCAGAGTTGATGCACATTATATTCAATGCATTTAAAGTATGCCCACAGTCTACTTTTACATGACAACCACTGTTGGCTAATATATTCTGAAGATGTAAAAAAAGAAATAAAGACTGATCATTTCTTTAAGGCTCCTATTAAGTGCTTATAAATATTGAGATCATTAAATAATGTTGGTGCAGGTTAATGCACTCTTGAAATTTAAAATATTTTTCCAATTTTGTCACAATCCGTACAGTTATACATTGATATGTTATGCTACATGAATCAATAGGAAGTTTTCACTGTATCCATAATTCATTTATTCGAACAAGGACAATTTTTCCCAAAATTTTATGCAGTTATTGTAAATTTTGTCAACTATGATATTGCAATATATTAGTGACAGCAAAAATTCTTCCAAAGTGTGACGCGGAGTCACTTCTCACAGACAAGCCGTGAGTCGGGATAGTCATGAACTCCGAGGTCAAAAGCCAGGAAGGTACGTCATAAACAGAAGGAAGAGACAAAAGGATAGTCAGGTAACGGTCCGAGGTCAAAATACCAGGAAGATAGCAGATCGCAAAAAAGGGGTTAAACAGACAGATGGTCAGAATGAGGTCCAAGGTCAGGCAACGAAAGATTATCAAGCAAAACACAAGGCACAGTGAAACAAACCACGGAGAGCTGAATGTTTGTCTGGCAGAGGTCTGGGACTAACAGCCCAGTTAAGTAGCAGAGCAATCACCTGGGACAATTAACACCTGGAGACAGCCAGCACCTCCCAGTCTCAGACTGGATGGCCGAGCTGACAATCAAAACACTGATAGCTCAGCATGCCCCTGCCCCAGACTGGACACTAAGCTGTCAATCACTGCACAGACAGCTCAGCACGCCACTGCACTAGACTGGACCAATGAGCTGTCAATCACAGTACTGACAGCTTCAGCACGCCCCTGTACCAGATTGGACAGCTGATCCATCAGTAACTGCATCCCAGGCACACTGAGGGGTGGTATAGTGACACAAAGCTTGTGTTTAAATAAGCAAAAAAATTTTCCAAAATTAACTTTGGGCAGAATCACTCAATTCAACCACCAGATAAATTTCAGTGCAAATAAAATCGGTCCAATTCTAAAATACCCTGAAAAGACTTATTTTATGCCCTATGGTCTCGTCAGAACCAAACATATAATAAATGGAGGGGAGGGATGCGGTTAAAAATAATAAACGTTATATATATCTGTCCTCCTCGGTCCTTCATGTTGGACTGCAGTTCTTCTGGTGCTTCATTCTGATGCTGAGGTCATTTGGACGGTTTAACTCACGCCATTCAGCTTTGGGGACCTACGGTATCACAAGGAAGGTAAAGGCAGACCTAGGATGATCTAGTATATCATTTTTACCACCTTTCTTCATTCTGTTTGCCAGTTAGTTGGATTCTTTTGGATCAAATATGAAAATTTTTGCATTTGCCAGAATCCAATATTTTGGAGAAATCTGTAAATAATTAGATTTTTTTACAAATCAATTTGCTCATCTCTAGTCAAAATATATATTGGATGAAGGAGTAATTTGTGATGTTTTCACCATCATCCTGAAGTGCGCCCTTGGAGTCAGCCATCTACATGGGGATGAAAGAAATCTATTTCCCACTTCACTTTGAGCTTAAATCTTGCCAAATGGCCAGACATCTCGTTCAATTCACACTAAAATGTTTTGGAAATATGTTGTAACTTCTCTATCTGGATCATATACCGTATCAGAGTTTTGAGAAGCTGAAGGATTGTTCTAGAAAATATGATGTTAAAACCTGGAGATATTAGGAAGAATATACTGTTCACAAAGACATTCTTAATGCAGCTTTTTGGATGGAGTATTTAATTAAGCTTTTTTACTTTAATTTCCAGCGTAAGGAAGAGCAGAAACATACATCTTTTTTTCTACGCACCTCCAGTGCTGAAGATACCATATACCAGCGAGCAGGCTGGAAGTTTGCACTTTTTAGCCTCTTATCTCGCTGTATTGTTACAGATGAAAGCCCACAATGGCATAGTCCAGGAGACTCAGCACTTTCATTTCCATTCTTAAACCAAGATACTGACCGGGATTTTCAAACGCTGTTGGAAACCTCAAAGGGATTTAAAAAAAACATTATCACATTTAAAAGCTCAATTTTCTTTGACCAGAACCGACAGTTCAGTTCACTTCCCAAAATGAATATATATCTAATTATATTCTCTTGTAAGAAAATCTGGGAGTTAAGAGATAGTAAAGTTCATTATGTAACAGAGGTATGGAATTTGAAAATCTTCACTGCTTTTTCTGTGCATTTACAGATGTGTTCTTCCTTACCTTTCCTTTTTGGCTCAACATATCTAGAGATGAGTTGAGCCAGATGACTTGCTTGGGAGAAAGAAAAAAAAAACATTTTGGCCAACTCTATCATTTTGAGAAATGTAAAAGATATTTTTAGCCCCAGAAAGTGGTCATTCTGTGCCACTCCTCTGAAAGCTAAAGACAAGAGATGAGCAGATCACTTTGTGCAGCTGCAATTCTTGGTCCAGGTCAGTGCTCTCTGGCCATGGAGAGGAGCTGTGCAGATTTTTCGGTCACTTCATTGAGGGACACAGGAGCCATAGGTTAATATGCTGCTACCTGGAGGCTGACACTAAGAATAGGCCTCATTCAGACGTCCGTGTTGCTTGTACGTGTTGTATCCTTTTTTTTCTCACGGCTTCAACATGTGCCCATTATAATCTATCAAGCTGTTCAAATGTCTGTGTTTTTCACGGACCGTGTTTCCTTGCAAAACACACGGAGACATGTCCATTTTTTTCAGGCAGCATGGATGAAAAGGGCCAATACAAGTCTATGGGTCAATGAAAAACACATTGCATCTATGTGCCATCCATGTGCTGTCCGTGTTTAATATTGCAGAGCATGCAAGAGAAGCTTTGTAACTTATTTATTTCTTTATCCATCCGTGAAAAACACTGATAATACACTGATGGTAGAAATGGAGACACGGATGACACACTGATGGTAGAAATGGACACACGGATGACACACTGATGGTAGAAATGGACACACGGATGACACACTGATGGTAGAAATGGACACACGGATGACACACTGATGGTAGAAATGGACGCACGGATGACACACTGATGGTAGAAATGGACACACGGATGACACACTGTTGGTAGAAATGGACACACGGATGACACACTGATGGTAGAAATGGACACACGGATGACACACTGATGGTAGAAATGGACGCACTGATGACACACTGATGGTAGAAATGGACGCACGGATGACACACTGATGGTAGAAATGGACGCACGGATGACACACTGATGGTAGAGATGGACGCACGGATGACACACTGATGGTAGAGATAGACGCACGGATGACACTGATGGTAGAAATGGAGACACGGATGACACACTGTCGGTAGAAATGGAGACACGGATGACACACTGATGGTAGAAATGGATGCACGGATGACACACTAATGGTAGAAATGGAGACACGGATGACACACTGATAGTAGAAATGGAGACACGGATGACACACTGATGGTAGAAATGGAGACATGGATGACACACTGATGGTAGAAATGGACACACGGATGACACACTGTTGGTAGAAATGGACACACGGATGACACACTGATGGTAGAAATGGACACACGGATGACACATTGATGTACAACACTGATGAAACTGGTACCATTTTTTGATGGACATGTTATGAATAGTGTTGAGCATTCCGATACTGAAATATCGGGTATCGGCCGATATTCGCGGTATCGGAATTCCGATACTTAATTCCGATACTTTTACAATATCGAATACCGGAATCGGAAGTTCCCATAATGCCTGCGCTCTGCAGTGTCTCTGAAGTATGACAAGCTGGATGGCAGCGCTCAGCTGAGATCCAGCCTGTCATCAGAATGCCATCCCAGCGTGGGAGAATTCTCCTGATCGTTTAAAAGCCGGCGGGCGGTAATAAGCCGCCGGCTTTTAAACAATCACACAGCCCCATACTGCTTCCCCGCAGCCTCCCACCCCGATCCTCCGCTCCCCTCGCCACCTCCCATCCCAATCGTAAGTTAGGACCGGGCGGGGAGCGCAGCACCAAGGAGCGGGGAGCGAAAGACCCGGGCGGGGAAGCCGGCAGTGAAAAGACTTCACCGCCGGCTTTCCCGTTCTGTGCTGCGCTTTCCCGCCGGTTATTTCAAATGAACAGCTGAGGTATCAGGTGATGCTGATCAGCAGTTCATTTGAAGTAGCCGCGGTGCCCTCAGAGGGTTCACGTGAGTTCATGCTTGACTGCATTGCATGAACTCACATGAACTTTCCCACGGCCGCACAGGTCAGCCACACCTCGCAGACCATCAAACCGGCCATGATTGGTGTGTGTGGGTGTCTGTGCGCGTGTCTGCGAGTGTGTGCGGGGTGTCTGTGCGTGTGTCTGCGAGTGTGTGCGGGGTGTCTGTGCGATGTCTGCGGGTGTGTGCGGTGTCTGTGCGATGTGTGTGGGTGTGTGCGGGTGTGCGCGGTGTCTGTGCGATGTCTGCGGTGTCTGTGCAATGTCTGCGAGTGTGTCGGTGTCTGTGCGATGTCTGCGAGTGTGTGCGGTGTCTGTGCGATGTCTGCGGGTGTGTGCGTGCAGGCAGACATAGGCCGATGTGACACTGCTACTCCCATCGGCCTATGTCTGTCCCCCGTCCACTCGTGCCAGCAGGATCAGCTCGATGGGAGCAGTAGTTCCCATCAGCCTGATCCTGCTATTTAAATTGCCCTACTGTGTCCCCAATAAATTTTAAATACATGTCATTGGTGGCCAGTGGTTGCCTACAATAAATTAGTTCATACATTACCTGTCCCCGCCGATCGCCACCTAAAATAAAGTAAAAAATAAAAAACTACACCTATACTCACCTAGACACCTAATTCCCAGAAGCCATCGATCTCCTGCAATAAAATATAAAATAATAAACCACAACCTTATCCTTACCCCTCCATAGTAGTCCACGAGTGTCCCACGATGATCTCCAGTTTAGAGCAGCCACATAGAATGTGACCGCTCTGAACCGCTGCCGCCGCTAGAATGATGGGGCTGTAAAGCAGCCCCGTCATTGCATAAGCGGGTTCGCCGGAGTTCAGGCAGCGCTGCTCCGGTTAGCTCCTTTACGGCCCTGCTGTATCGTGAGAAATTCCCACGGTACAGCAGTGCCGTAAAGGAGGTCTCCGGAGCTGCGCTGCCTGAATGCACTCCGGTGACCTCAGTCAGTGGCTCCCGCTGCCGGGAGCGGACGTGTTCCCGGCAGTATGAGCTTACAGCAGCCATGCACAGCTGTCACCATCTCCAGATGTGACAGCTGTGCATGGGAGATCAGCGCAGGAATGTGGACAGGTAACTATTTTTTTTTAGTAAACTAAGAATTAAATAAAATTGTGTGTTTTATTTCAAATAAATTATTTTTTTCTGGGTGTAGTGTGTTTTTTCTTTTTAACACTTTGTAGGTTAGTAATGGGGGTGTCTTATAGACGCCCATCATTACTAACCTGGGCTTCATGGCAGCTGGCGCTGACATGAACACCAACCCCATTACCCCCTGCCACCGCACCAGGGCAGCGTGGAAGAGTGAGGCTAAGTGCCAGAGTTGGCGCATCCTATGGATGCGCCATTTCTGGGACGGCTGACGGCTGGAGTTTCTATCCTGGGAGGGGGCCAATATTCATGGCACCCTTCCTGGGCTATTAATATCAGCCCCCAGCTGTCTGCCTAGCCTTTGCTAGCTATAAAATAGGGGGTACCCCACGTCATTTTTTGGGGGGGGTCCCCCATTTTAATAGCTAGTAAAGGCTAGGTATTCAGCTGGGGGCTGATATTAGTAGCCTGGGAAGCTCCGTGGGTATTACCCACTTCCCAGGCTTCAAACATCTGCCCCAGCCGTCTGCTTAACCTCCGCTAGAGACTAAAATTACGGGGAACCCCACGCCAATTTTTTTTAAAATAAATCCTTTATTTTAACACTAAATGACAAGTACTTCATATATATGTGACTGACATGTTTCTATCTATCTAATCTATGTGTGAAGCTCTATTCTGTCTGTTATAAATTGTCGGGTACCGATGCTGAATTGCCGGCCGGCTTTTTTAAAGAGACAGTGCATGAAAACACAATTATTTTTTTAAATAAATCCTTTACACTAAATGACAAGTACAGTAAGCAACACTGTCACTGTACTTCATATATATGTGACTGACATGTTTCTATCTATCTAATCTATGTGTGAAGCTCTATTCTTTCTGTTGTAAATTGTCGGGTACCGGTGTATGCCGCTGATGAATTGCCGGCTTTTCGCGTAATACATTCTACATTATTCTTAGTTGTTTTACTTCATGTAGAATTAACCTACAAGGAAAGAAAGGGTTTATTTTCATTCCGATATTTGTGTCCCATTGACTTGCATTGGTTTCCGGTATCGGAATCGGCGATATCCGATACTTTTTGGGTATCGGTCCGATCCAATCCGATACGATATTTCCTGATATCGGAAGGTATCGCTCAACACTAGTTATGAAGTCTTAGGCTATGTGCACATGGTCGGTATTGGCAACGCTTTGAGCGCAGCATACTGTTAGAACCCTCCTGTTTGTTTTTTCCATCTTGGGTTTTGCGGTCACGTGACCATCTGCCTTTATATTCCAGCTCCGCCTTTTTGGCTGTGCTGGACTTCAGTGTTGTTTGACTTTTTTGCTAGCCAGGTGCTTCTGTACCTATCTCTGTCAGTTCGCTTGGTCCTTTTGGGACCTCTAGTACCTTTTGTCAGTTTATCTTTTTGTGTTCTGCAACAACTTTCTCGGTTCAGGAGGTGTCCCATTTTTTGTTCCAGTCCCTAGTTCTTTTAGGGACCCCTTCCCTTTATTCCATAGGTCTTCGTTCAGACTAGCCTAGGACTAAGGCGGGTCCATTCGCTAGGAACAGATAGCCCGCTACATCGTAGGGATTCAGCTTAGTCTAACTGTAGGGAAATCTTTCCTTAGTACTTGTTGCAGATCATAACACATACTTTATTCTTCGTTGAAAGCACTGCACGTAGGTGAATCCGCATGTGTTCATTGAACCATGCGAATTCACCGCATCCTTTACATTGCACTGATATTTCTCTTGCGGAGACTAGCATCTCCGCAAGAGAAATTGACATGCTGCGGTCTGTAAGGACGTGCCGCATGTCTGTGTCCACGGGTGATCCACAGGTGCACGGAGATGCATAGTGGACATGGGATTTCTACAAATCCCATCCACTATGCTGTAACATCTGGCCACTGCGGATCGCACGCGGTGCAAGTGCGCTGCGTCCAATCTGCAGCCATTACTGATCGTGTGCACGTACCCTTAGAAAAAAAAAGCTGACTCCTGCCCACCAGGCTACACCTGGGCAGCTGACACCCAGTTATTCAGTAGTTCAGGTGGTAACTGAGGGATTGCTATTCTTTCTTTTGCAGTACTGGTATTAGTTTCCCCACCTCAGGTACAGCTTTACGAAGTCCCTTGGTTCTTGTGTCCCCCAATGAAGTGACCAAGAAATAAAGATTTTTTGGTACTCGCCATAAAATCTTTCTTGTAGCAATCAATGTGGGACACCCTGTTTTGTTTGAGGGTGGGTTGGATCTTTGGTGTTGCTCTTCCCACTACTTTTGCACTAACTGAATAACTGGGTGTTGGCTGCCCAAATGTAGCGTGGTGGGGATGAGTCGGCTTTTTTTCTAAGGCCACGGCCCCACTATCAGTATTTGGTCAGTATTTGGTGAGTATTTTTTCTCAGGAGTGGGTGATAAATGCAGAATTGGTGACTTGTTTCTATTATAACGTTTCTCTGATTGTTCCTCACCTGGCTTTGGCTCCTACTCCTGAGTAAAAATACTGACCAAATACTGATAGTGGGAGCGTTGGCTAAGATATATTCTCAGTGTCAGCCTCCAGGTGGGTGGCAACATATTTACCCATGGCTCTTGTATCCCCCATTGAAGGCTACAAGAAAAAGATTGTATAGTCAGTACCAAAAATCTTTATTTCCTTACCCCCCAGGATCCCATGCTCAGTTTACGATATGCCAGGCTGTTGTTTGTTGACTCCTCTGCACCACACACTGCACAGATTACATCACACCAGGGCGGTGAATCAAACATCAAGCTGGGGAGTTTGAATGTCTGAGGTGGAAAATGTCACTGGAGTGGTAATCCAGTGGGAACCTCATAATTGCTTAGGGATGGTAATTCCACTTGACTTGATGGTTTGCTTACACAAAAATTCATTTTTTAATACTTCTGAAGGAATACTCCTATTTTGCTTAGCCTGCTAGCTAACTTGAATATGTGGAATATTTGACACGCCAGCCTCTTAGATTTTTCAGGCTCTAGTATTCTTAAATATATCCTAAATCTAGATTTGGGATGTGTGTGTGTTTGTGGCCATTAGGTTTCTCATGCTTGTGAAACTCTGCTCCATATTATGAGGAAACCAGAATTTTTGACTTATGGCTTCTGGTGGACATTGAGATGGCGACTCAAAGGCTTGGATCAAGATGAGCTTTGTTGAAGGAAGGCTATCAATACCCAATATTTGCATGGCCTTCTGGTTCATGGAATTGTGAAGAGGTTTACTTGGGACCTCCCTCTTGTGGAAAGGGCTTTTAATATACTACATCCTTGTGGACATCTTTGTGTCATGAGACAATACCCGTGTAAACTATTTAGTGAAAACATGTTTGTCCAACCTCCAATCCTAGATGTGCATTACAGATTAGCAGATTGATACACTGAGGATGGAATTTGAGTAAGATTTTCTTGAAATTTGTGATTTCTTGCGAATTCAAACATTCGATTCTCGGTTAAAAAAAAAAATCCAAGATCAGTGGTTCCCAGTGGAGCAAAGTTTGTATGGCAGAGTCAATGGGTAAGTCTCTCTCTCCTTTACAGTATAAGATTTTATGGTGAGCGGGGTCTTCTCTCTCCTATAGAATGTAAGCTCTATGGTCAGCATTCTCTCTACTCTTCCCATGTGTAGTATTTTCTTAGCAATTACAAGCTTTCCCTTATTGAGATTCGTGCAAATTTTTGGGCTGCAAATCAAATGTTTGGGAAAAATTCATCGAAGCTTTGTGAATTCAAATTTGAAAAGATCCACTCCTCTTTGATATGCATCTCGGCTTAGTCTGGTCAAGGTAGAATATAAGGAGCCATAGCATCTATAAAATTACTATTAGTTATATTATAATCAATGACATTTATTACATTTTTAGTTTAAATGCATAGTTTATTTTGCGTCAGTAATAAAGTAACAGGGAATGTAAATGAACATGCCAAGAATAGCACATAATAAACCAGGGAGATCTATAATGGTACGACTGAGTAACTACTCCGCTGTCACTACTCTCTCCATTGTCACAGGGGCAGGAGTGCAAGTGGATGGCTTTTTGCTGTATTGTGTATTGATTTAGGATGGTTTATAGTTATATATAACCGTATCTCTTTCTGTACCTGCATAACAAATCCCTTAAGGAAGATAATAGGATCTCAGTGTTTCTGCCTTATGATGACAGTATCGATCCATGTGTGTTGTCTCAGACATCATGTTGGGTACTGAGGAATCTCTGAATATTTACAGAACAAAGAGGAGCCTGGAAATTGTGTACAAATCACAGATTTGTATATAAGCCCCTGTGTTTGACTTCCTAGACACAGAATTTTATCAATATTACTTTAAACTGTCTTTTCAATTTTTATCACAGCTCTTCAAATCTGACATTTCATTTGCCGCCGACATATATTTATCTACACCTACCTACTGTGAAAGATATTGTGCTTAGTTCATACAGCTATCCAATAAAAAAAAAATATGTTAAACTTACACACTTTATTAACATAGGAGCCTAAGTGTGACGGATGGTCAACGGGTGGCATCTGTTAATGCATCAGTCTAACACGTAACATCTTGTGCCATACATCTCTGGAACAGTCGAGTTTGGAGACAAATTAAGGACACATCTGTACGTTTTATGGTGGTCTATGGGTATGTTACAGACAAATTATAGTCGGCTTTTGTCTAGGGCAAGATAACTAAAGGAACAGATAAATACTGTAGTATATTTTATTCTTTTTGTCCTCTACTCCAAATCATACTGTTCATCTAGGGCAAAATTATTAATAGTTTTGCAAGTTTCTCATGTCTGTGTCCTGACCCAAACTCATATATGCCTATTGTGTTTGAACCAGGAGACCCTTGGTGGATCTTGACATTGTGGTCCATGTCGGAATCATGAATGTTGAACTTATGAAACTATCATTAGAGGAAAGATGTTTATTAGTGCAGTACAACATGTTGATACTACATACAATTCTATAGAGACATATCCGGCATTTGCTGTGCGAAGAATCTCCATATTCTATTGGCCTTGTCAGTCTAACTCAGGGTTCCCCAACTCTGGTCTTCAAGAGCCACCAACTGGTCATGTTTTCAGGAATTTTTACAATTCCAAAACCTGTGCGATATTAAGGAAATCCTGAAAACATGACCTGTTGGTGGCTCTTGAGGACTGGAGTTGGGGAACACTGATCTAAATAATGAGTAGTGATCAAACATAGTAACTCCCCACCTCCATAGGTACTCCTCTATTAAGTAACATTGGTCTGGACGTTATGGTGCCCTATTCTATGTAAAAAAAAGTGAAAATAATTTGAGGGTAAACACATTTCTGTGTTGTTACTATAGTACTGTTCAAAAGTTTTACGCAGATGTGGAAAAAAATCTGCAAAGTCCAAAATAGATGTATGTATAGTTTAATTTTATCAAATAGCAAAAAAAAAACTAAATAAATGAACAAATTAAAAATCAGAATAAAATTATTAATTGGTGTGATCACCCTTTGCCGTCAAAATAGTATCAATGTCATGTGTATGAGTAACCAGTTATGCCAAACAGATAATAATGATCATCATTTTCATATGTAGTTTGGAACACATTATTTAACTGAAAGAGAAACAGTTTAGTAAAAGGCTTATAACTGGCTGAGGAGCAGTCAAACTCTGCTACAAAGGTGAAGTTGTAGAAGACTTTTTCATGTCACAGGTCATACACTGTGGCAAGGGATTTCAGCAACAAGACACAAGGTAGTTATACTGCATCAGCAAGGTCTTTCTCAAGAAAAGATTTCAAGACAGACTGCTATTTCAGGATGTGCTGTTCAAGCTCTTTTGAAGAAGCACCAAGAAATGGGTAACACAGGTCGGCCAAGGAAATTTAGTACAGTACATGAAAGACATATCATGCATATTTCCCTTCAAAATCAGAAGATGTCCAAAAGTATCATTAGCTCAGATCTGACATCAACTAGTGAGACCTAGCTACACCCATGTACTGGTCTGAGAAGTCTGGACTAATTTCATGAAATAATTTAAAAAAAAGTGACGTGGGGCTTCGCCCTATTTTTGTGTCCAGCCAGGTACAACTAAGAAGCTGGGGGCTGGAATCCGCAGCGTAGGGCGACACAAGCTTTCTGGGCCCCCCCCCCCCGCTGCAAATTGCTGTCCGCAGCCACCCCAGAAAATGGCGCGTTCATAGAAGCGCCACCTTCTGGCGCTGTACCCAACTCATCCAGGGCCCTGGTGCAGTGGCTCACTGGGTAATAAAGGGGTTAGGGCCAGCTTGGTATTATCAGCTGGCCCTAAGCCCGAAATTCATGGGGTCACGCCAATATTAGACATGACCGCCATGAATTTCTAGTAAAGTATTTAAAAAAACACAACACCCAGAATAAAGTCCTTTAATTGAAATAAACACACATTCCTTTAATGTTCTAAATTAAACTCTACTTACAGTATCGCCCATTCCAGCTGAAGCCAATGTCTTCTGCAATAAAAGTAAAACAATAAACCAACCTCATCCTTACCTTTCCATGGTTCTCAGGACGGCTTCAGCTCTGCTACATTGACATGACAGGCTGGATCGCAGCAGAAAGCTGCCATCCAGCTTGTCATGCCGCAGACACTGAGAAGCGCAGGCATGCTTGCGCTCCTCAGTGTCTCGCTGTGACGGCATCCAGATGAGCTGAGTTCATGTCCAATGAACTCAGCTCACCTCATGCGCGTCACTAACAGAGTGGGAGAATTCTCCTGCGCATGTGGTGCCGGCAAATGACATCACCGCTTGAGCAGGAGAATTCTCCCACGCTGGGATGGCATTGAGATGGCAGGCTGGATGGTAGCAGAACGCTGCCATCCAGCTTGTCATCCTTCAGAGACATTGCCTGTGCTCCACAGTGACTCTGAAAGATGGCATGCTGGATGGCAGTGTTCTGCTACCATCCAGCCTGTCATCTCAATGCCGTCCCAGCGTGGGAAAATTCTCCTGCTCAAGCGGTGACGTCATTTGCAGGCACCGCATGCACAGGAGAATTCTCCCACGCTGTCAGTGACGTGCATGAGGTGAGCTGAGTTCATTGGACATGAACTCGAGCTTCACTGAGGAGCTTCTCAGTGTCTGGGGCATGGCAAGCTGGATGGCAGCGTTCTGCTGCGATCCAGCCTGTCATGTCAATGTAGCAGAGATAAAGCCGTCCTGGGAACCATGGAAAGGTAAGGATGAGGTTGGTTTATTATTTTACTTTTATTGCAGGAGATCGTTGGCTTCCACTGGAATGGGCGTGATGGTAAGTAGAGTTTAATTTAGAACATTAAAGAATTGTGTCTTTATTTCAATTAAAGGACTTTATTCTGGGTGTTTGTGTTTTTTTTAACTTTCACTATGGGGTTAGTAATGGGGGCGTCTTATAGACGCCTCTCCATTACTAACCTGGGCTTGATGTCAGCTGGCATTAAGCTGACATCAACCCCAGCCCTATTACCCCTCTGCCACCGCTACAGGGCAGTGGGAAGAGTGAGGCTAAGTGCCAGAATTGGCGCATCCTATGGATGCGCCATTTCTGGGAGGCTGACGGCTGGTGTTTCTAGCCTGGGAGGGGGCGAATATTCATGGCACCCTTCCTGGGCTATTAATATCAGCCCCCATCTGTCTGCCTAGCCTTTGCTAGCTATTAAATAGGGGGGACCTCACGTCATTTTTTTTGGGTCCCCCATTTTAATAGCTAGTAAAGGCTAGGTATTCAGCAGGGAGCTGATATTAGTACCCTGGGAAGCTCCGTGGGTATTACCCCCTTCCAAGGCTTCAAACATCTGCCTCAGCCGTCTGCTTAACCTCCGCTAGAGACTAAAATTACGGGGAACCCCACGCCAATTTTTTTTTTAATAAATCCTTTATTTTAACACTAAATGACAAGAACAGTAACCAACACTCACTGTACTTATTGTATATGTGACTGACATGCTTCTATCTATCTAATCTATGTGTGATGCTCTATTCTTTCTGTTCTAAATTGTTGGGTACCGATGTATGCCGCTGATGAATTGCCAGCCGGCTCTTTTAAAGAGACGGGTGCATGAAAACACTATTATTATTTTTTTTTTTAATAAATCCTTTATTTTAACACTAAATGACAAGTACAGTAACCAACACTGTCACTGTACTTATTATATATGTGACTGACATGTTTCTATCTATCTAATCTATGTGTGATGCTCTATTCTTTCTGTTCTTAATTGTCGGGTACCGGTGTATGCCGCTAATGAATTGCCGGCCGGCTTTTTTAAAGAGACGGGTGCATGAAAATCGGAGGCCACTAGTGTGTTCCAAGTGCCCTGCTATGTTTATCATGCACCCTCCTATATACCCTGCCTGTCTGCCTATATATTGTGCCTGCCTGCCTGACGTTTAATTGAGCACTGTTCCCATCGATTTGGGCAATTTTTGAGCTTCTGCAGACCGCCGGGGGGGCGGGGACCGCCAGAAAAATGCTCGAGTTTCCCATAGACTTACATTGGGCTTGTTGCTCGGGTCGAGCACCCGAGTATTCCAATGTGCTCGACCCGAGCTTCGAGCACCTGAGCATTTTAGTGCTCGCTCATCACTAGTAGTTAGTTCTCCAAGATGTTTGGAGCAACCTCCCTACTGAGTTCCTTCAAAAACTGTGTGCAAGTACAAGTGTACCTAGGAGAATAGATGTTGGTGTTATGCTTTTTTTTTTTTTGTGTAAATAATTTTTATTAAGGGGATTTTTTTTTACATAAAAGGGGTGGAGGGGGGAAGACAGTATAAATATGAATATAGATATTGCAGTAAACAACATAGAAAAAAGAAAAATTACGACAAATGAGTATAAAGCAGAAACATATATTTCTTCCCTAATAACCTAAAAAAGAAGAAGAAAATTATCAAGGAAAGTCTGAAGGAGAACTTGTAGAGAAAAGGGATAGGGGAAAAGGAGAGGAGGAGGAATGGGGAAGGAAAGGCCTGAAATACCGGTAAGAAAAGGAGAAAAAAGGTAGGAAATGGGGGATAGGAAAGGGAAGGGAGAAAGGAAAAAGGTAGGGTTGAACACCTGTAAAAAGAAGTGGAGAGACCAGTATATAGATATATGTAAACTTTTAAATATTGTATTCTACTTTATATTAAATGTCAATAATCTTTTAATAATAATCTGCATTGTAGAAAAAAGGGACAAAGAAGAAGTGGTTAGCAAAATGGTACCATAAGTTATTAATGTAAAAGTGTCTAGAATGCTGTTTTTAAGACAAAGGTCGGTGACACCAAATGATTGATTTAGATTTCTCTTTTGCTCATTTACTTAGCTTTTTGCCCTTTGGTTAATTGATAAAATTTATCTATTAACACTTCTGTTTTTAAAAGCATTCTTACTTTGTAGCATTTTTTACGCAAATGTCTAAAACTTTTGCACAGTACTGAATACACTGAAGTTTGGGTTTTGACATTTCAGTGATTGATAATATAATACCCTTTAATTATTTATCTACAGTTTCCCTGATGCTTTGTTCCCTGTTCTTTCAACTTGATCGTACCCATGTTACATCTTGTACTGTCGTTTCTCGCGTAGATAGGGGTGATTGACTCTACCTTCATCTCTTATTCTCCTAAATATAATGTTTTCATTGGCTACAGGTCATTTTGTTGAAGCCAATTCAATAAGGTTACATACAAGCAATTAGATACAAAGCATATTAAAAAAAGGCTCAGCGAAACGTACAAGGATAGGACATATGGCACATTTCAATGTTTTACATGATCTGATACAACTCTCCATTGAAACCCAATGTCTGTGCATGTGTACAGACAAAACATATACATAGGTGGTCATAACGCTGAAATGAATTCTGACAGCTAGAAAACAAACCCCTAAAGAACTAGGTCAGAGGAGACACGGAAGTCTTTATGCTGGCGTGTATGATTGGCGACAATCATCAACCTTTGCTTCAAATCATCTCCAAAATAATTGCCGTTCATTAGTGCAACTAAACTGCTGAGAATCATTAATGCAAGGGACCCAAAGTAATAAAGCAATATAGATAAGATCATAAGCTCAGTGTACTATAGCAAAACTGTTTTTGTAGATTTATAGGCAGTATTATAAAATGTTATCCCAAGAGCTGACATGAAGAATAACATTTACAATTCCTTCTTTTCAATGTACAAAGAAAATAGAAATTAGGAGGTAATGACAAGTAGTCACACTTTGATGTTTGATGTTCTGAAGTAGAGGCGTTTGGGTCAGTTCTAAGTATACTACCAACCAGTTATCACTAGCATTATGATTGGTGTGGTCCTACCTGAAAATGAAGGTATCAAAGATCCCTAGGGAACTTCCCTGCCCAGGAGCATTACCAGCTACAGGGTCTACAGTGTTCAGTGTAACTACATGGTGCTGTTCTGTGGTTCTCTGCAACATATGTGGCCATAGGTGTCACTATGCAAGGAAATATGGTGAAACTGCCCCAGTCATTATGAAGAAGATTTTTAGGAATCTCGGCACTTGAATCTTCACCAACCAGAAAGAAATGGCATATCCTAGTCATATATTATTTTTCTAAGTGTAAAACCTCTTTAAATCCTTCTTTAGAGGGAACCTGTCACCATTTTTTTAGTGTGTGAACCAATGCCACCACCGTTCTGAGTGCCTGTACCGCATTACTTAAATGTGTCTATCATCCCCTAACTCCTCCTGTATACCACCAAAAATACCTTCTTTTTTTTTTCCTCCTCTTTACCTCCTCTTTGCCCCAAAACCCGTCCTCCAGCTTTCATGTGGATGGCGTGTCCAGCTTTATCCACATAGCCGAAGAGATCTCGCGCCTGCGCATTAGTATCATCAACTAGCAAAGGGCAGGCAGAGGACAAATCATTACTTCACATGTGCCCAGGAAACATAATTTTGGCTCCTTTTTACCAGAATCAATTAGCCAGAATAAAGTTTACTGGGTGCATGCGCAGGTTTGTTTTGTGCTGTGCCCGCAGTACAGCAGAGCAAAGTGCGCCTGCGCTAGCCGGTGATGCTAATGCGCAGCCGTAAGATCTCTTGATGAGCTTTGGCACTTCTTATGTCAGAAGTCTTCCTCCAGTGCCTGACTGGAGTAAGGTTTGAGGCAATACATACAGAGATGCACTCCTCTTGTTAGACGCTCTTAATTCACTAAGAGGAATATACTGTGTGTCTTTTTGTGCAAATTTTCTCCATAGTCTTGTATGGGGAGCCTAAGAAAACATATGGAACTAATACAGTTGCGCTTTTAAGTTCTGAACCCATTTCTACACTAATAGCCGCATAAGAAAGCACTTCTTCAAACCTGCACGAAAAAAACATAAAAAAGGGGGAAAACGCAATACAAACGTATCACAAAAAGAATAATTCGACAGATTGCTATTGCATATTTTGGTGAGATGAGGTAGCAAAAACCTGCTGGCAGATTCCCTTTAACACAAGCCCCCTCGCTGGTTGTATGGCATTTAGTTGTAGCATATTTCCTACCCCACTGATCTGATTGCACAGTATTGTCATAATATTTATTTCAGACATGCTGCTGATTTACTTTTGTTTAATTGTTCCATTTTTTTAAGTTTTATTTCTCAATAAACATTTGATTCATTTATAACCATCATTCTCTGATCCCATAAATTTCTAAATGTTTGTCATTTTTGGGAGCAAAGGTATGCCTTTGCCTCTTTTTTTGGTCATAAATGTAAACTTTTTTGAATGTTGGTGGAATGAGAATTAAAATGACTCCTTGTTGAACTGTGTCAATATATATAATGCAGCAGTAGTAAGTAACATATAGTTCACCACCGCATAAAAGCTGTGGTAGACGTTCAGCCACATGTGTGGAGGCACCTGTTCTGTTTATCTGATATGGTGACAAGTGACGAGCCACCGGGATTTACAGCTTTTACTGCTCATTTTCACTATGTGCTTCTACAATACATGTTATTCCACACCAAGGGTGTTAAATTTTAGATCATGCCACTCAGAGTGTGGGATTTCATCCATGTGGGTCCAGTCACTTTAATAATCCGGTTACTGTAGCTGCTGTTTATCTGTGTTTTCAATGCCTCATAGGAGAAACTCCTTCCATAATATGACACCCTACATGGGATTAAGCTGCAAAAAATACAGTTTTACAATGGACATAATAGTATGATGTAATATGTGGCAAAAAAACATAGTTATCTGAAGGAGGACTAATACCAACCAGGGCTATGGAGTCGGAGTCGGTGTCCATTTTGGTGGAGTTGGAATCAGAGTCGGTATAAAATGGACCGACTCCAACTCCTAAAATATATAATAAGTTGGGTACAGTAATTCAATGCAGTTTGTGGGGGATATTTTTTCATAAAAATTTGGGAAAGTTCTGAAATGTCCTATAAATGTCTGTCCTATTCCTGATCTAAGGGTCTAGACTTTTAGCTGAGATGAATCTGTGCTACAGTAAATTTATCACTTAAACATGAGCCATGTATGAGGGAGTCGGAGTCGTGGAGTTGGAGTTGGTGTCATGGAAATTGAGGAGTCGGAGTTGGAGGTTTGGCTTACTGACTCCACAGCCCTGATACCAACCCCTTCTGAAATATACTCCGTCTCTTATCCAAAATGCCAGAGCTCTGGTAAAGGTTGCGCTCCTCATACTGCAAAGCCATTTAAAAAGTGAAAACATGGTGCATTCCACTTCCTCTAAGATAATTTTCAGGACCTCCATAGATAAGGTGTTCTTTGTAAACCTTCACTGCTACCTTGACATGAAATTAAAAACACTATAAAATTAAACTAGGGTCTGAATCTTTGATTACTTTTATGTGCTGGTTAATTTAGCTCTTTTTGCTGAGCCTGAAAACTGTTTATTTTTACTGTACAGCTTTCTGGATCCAGAAGGAAGGAAAAGTATAAAGCAAGGATTGAGACTTCTCTTCCCTACCTGTCTTATTCTTGCCTTGGGCTTATTAAAGGGAACCTGTCCCCAGGTTTTCCCAATATAAAGTGCAGCCACCATCTATGAGCCCTCTTTTGCGACATTCTAGTACGCAGTGTATATGTCCTCAATCCTCTACGTAGCACAAAAAAGAGCTTTTATTATAGCCACAGATGGCGCAGTCCGGTCCGATGGGCATCTCTGGTCTTGATCTGGCGCTTCCTCCCTCCCCACAATCACCGTCCTCCTTTGCTGCTTCGTGTGGATGGCGAGTCCTACGTCATCCACACAGTGTCCCCCATCATGCTCCTTCTTAGGCATACTTCTTTCTTCCTTGCTGAGCACAGAGTAGTGTAGTGCGCATGCGCCAGCTTTACTTCCGAGACATTGGTGCTTTTTGGCATACACACTACAGTATTTTGCTATGCCCTCGGCTGCATAGAGAAAAGTGCACATGCTCAGAAACGGGATTGGGGGACACGGTGTGGATGATTTTAAGATGTTTCATCCACATGAAATAGGGCAGAAGGGTGGCCATTAGGGAAGAGAGGAGGCCCCAGATCAAAACCAGAGACTCCAAAACCACGCCGTATGTAGATATAATGAAAGGATTTATATATATACAGCTTACTAGAATGCTGTAAAAGAGGCCTTAGAGGTGGTGGTTATACTTTATATTGACGACCAATACCCTTTAAAGGATGTTGATTTATTGCCCAGCTCTGTATCCTGCAAGGATTTACGAGTATTATTCTAATATTTTAATTTTCTTCATACAAAAATAGTAATTGTCTAGGAATCATCTTTGTCCATGCCCTAAAACTATTTTTCATGATTCCACCTATAGTCTCTATGCCACCTGCATTCTTTGTCAGAGTCCATGCAACCAAAATGACGAATGTATCAAGAGGTAAAGAGCTTTGTTCAGACCCTTATACACTTTAGATACATGTTGGCTGAACTACTGTTTAGCTGGCAGCTTTCTCTTCCCTCTCCCACATACACAGGGATGCTCCTGTGTTCTCCATAAGAGTGGTGCCACTGGCATTCTTGTCTTTTTATCAGGATTTTCTTGCATTTACACTGGCTAGTTATCATGAGTCGGAATTCTTGGAAACGCTCAATTCCCAGTGATCGGCCAGTGTAAACAGGCTACCCAACAAAAAAATAAAATGCTTGCTCGTGGGGTGAAATGATGTGTTGAGTTAACTTAAAAATCATCGCTCTCGGCAGCACATCATCCTGTGAAAGCAGTACACGTGCTGCCGAGAACAGTGACAGCCTATGTGCACAGAACAATCTATTAGCAACCATTCTTTGCACATCAGAAGCACTGTCAACCTGTCTAAGTAGACTATTAAACAACCGCCGATGGGATTCGATATACATTTTTTATGGCTGATTGACTAGTGTAAATGAGCCCTTAGTTGAGAAGATATAATGTAGAAACTTGGCACTCATAAATATGCTTTAATAGATTTTTTAATTGTATTTGCAGTCACACAAGTAGAGCTATAAAGTAGACGTTTCGGTTATAAACTGTGACACAGGAACAAACGGTGGATACTATGTTCATTGATACCATCATACCTTTTTTCTCTCCAGGACTGGGAGCAATGTTCTTTTGGAGTCCTTCTATCTCTTCCCCCTTTTTCACCTGTGCAGTCGGAGTACACTGATGAAGGTCCTGATTGTGACCGAAACATCTACTTTGTTTCTCGACTTGTGTGACTGCAAATACAATTAAAAAATCTATGAAGCATATTTACGAGTGCCAAGTTTCTACATGATATATTATTGGTTTTGGACCTTACTTTTTCACCTACTCCAGGAGTGCCATGATCCATATTTACTAAGTTGAGAAGATAACAGGAAATATGTTTTTATTATTATTAATATTCACTTAATTCACTTTGAATTTTATTCATTTTTGAGTTACATCAAAAGGTTTGCTTTATTTTTTTGGCCGCACACAATTCCATTTTTCATACCCTGTAAATTTCAATGTTAATGCTTACCTTTTATGTGGGCAGCTGTCAGTGGTTTCTACAAATACTTTTTTAACCAGGCGCAGAGATTTTCCTCAAACATTGACAGAACCTTTGGCCTGTAGTAGAAATCTATTGACTTAGGTCTGACAGGCATGAATTAAATGCATAATACAGCGTGCCATGTCATGAGTTTTAGCTGACACATATTGCAACTGTTTATCTTTATTTTCTTGCCAGTCGCATGCAGTCATTTCAAGACTACCTAGATATACAGTACTTAAAATGAAGTGAGTCGTGACTTCTAGATCCTACGTATGATCAGGGTGACCCTTATGGCCCTGCTACAATCCACTCTCCGCACTAAAAACAGTTACAGATAGAACCATATTTTTAGCTTTAAAGATTTACACATTACATTTCTCTTATGTGACTAATTCTTGCGTTTAACATGGAGAATACTTTTCTGAAAAGCTATTTTATACGATACTAGTCTTGTCACAATGCTGTTGTCAGACAAGTCGGGACCAGGGGCAACTACCCTATCTCTAACACTAGGGGCGCCCTAACTGTCCCTGCTCTCAAGGTCACTTCTGATGGTGAAGATGCTGGGGCCACGTACCTTGCTGTACTCTTGAAACAGCCCTTATCTGTCCCCTTCCCCACTCAGGGAATTGGAGAGGAATTGTGTATGTTAATATACCAACCAGACAAACACAGAAAATATGCACTCACAGACAACAGAGGGAAACACCGAAGGGATTTGGAAGGTAAACAAAAATAGAGGAGAAAGGGACTATGCACACAACCAAAACACCAAGCAACAGTCACAGAACTCCTCTCCTTAAACGCCTCTATCTTCCCCACCCGCATAGCAGCACAAGGGGTTCACACTTTAACCCCATAATAGCACAAGTGGGTCACACTTTAACCCACTAGCAGCACAACTGGGTCACATTTTAACCCCATAGCAGCACAAGGGGTCACACTTTTCCTCATAGTAGCATAAGGAGGTCACACTTTAACCCCATAATAGCACAAAGAGCTCAAACTTTAACTCCATAATAACACAAGTGGGTCAGACTTTAAACTCATAGCAACACAAGTGGGTCACACTTTAACCCCATAACAGCACAAGGGGTCACTCTTTAACCCCATAATAACACAAGGGGGTTACACATTAACCACAGATCAGCACAAGGAGGTCACACTTTGCAAAGTTTAGTTAGCAAAGTGTCATCATCATTGTCATGATCCACACCCAGTCTGTTCCCTTCCCCCACCCAGGGAAGAGGGGAGTAGTAGTGTATGGCAGTACTCCAACCAGACTAACAAGGTAATACAAACAAGGCTAAAGGAAAATACCAATCATACAAATATATGCACACACACAACAGAGGTTAACAATGGGGAGTGGAGGATGGGGAACAAACCAAAATAGGAGAATAGGATTAACACACAACCTAAACAAGCAAGGGTGTGTCAATTAGCTGCAGAAGGTGCAGGTCGCTGCTGGGTCCTAAAGGAAGACAGATATCACTGCACTACAGAGATGAGAGGATCAAGAAGGCGTCTGCAATACCAAGCGCAGTGACTTTCTACAGCCGGATCCAGAGCGAGTGTCTGTCACACTTGATACACCAGTGACTGCAGCATGAAACTAGCTCTGGCAATGACAGCATGCTAAAGCCCAGAATATATTGGAGCGGGGAGTGGCTAACCGTGAACAGCTGAAAGCCTAAATGAAAGTAAACTTCCAGGAGCTCACAACAGAGCAGATTAACCCCTGCACTGCTAAAAGAAACCTACACCGGTTAATATGAAGGTGAAAGTCTTCTAATGAGTGCAGGAGTGGGAGGAATCAGATGCTGCTGTCTTCTGGCTCCCCTCTGTTGCGGTAAACTCGTGACAACATTCTTATACTCATACCAATTACTCTCATCATGTTCATTCTATCTATTTAAAGATGGCTTCTTGGGTTTTCCTTCTCCAGGGATGACTTTGGGTATTCTTTTTCCCAGATCTTAAAATTTAAGTTTACTACCTTTTTATTAACTTTGTATTCCTACTATACTTAACCTTCAAAATACACTCCGTTACATTAGAACTTGGCAGTGTGACATTACAACCAGTCATAGATTTGTCCTACAGTTTGTGGTGCCATTGTGGTTAACGGCATCGCTGGCAAGACTCCCAGCATGCATACCACAATTCACTCCCAGCATGTTCTAGCTCTGATTGTTTTACCCGTAGCTAAGATGTCAATTGGGTAGTTGTTGTTTTTTTTTTTTAACAATTTCTAGTTTTTACTTCAAAATGACAGATTTTATTTTGTTATCAGACTACTGATAGTCAAACAAATCATTCTACCAGACAAATTAATAAGCAGCTCCACCTGGAGGACAAATTATAGTGAAAATAATTTCTCAAACGCGTAAAAAATGCGATTTACGGAAACACAATTTCTCATTTATTTTCTTAACACCGTGCAACATTCATTCCAATAAATCATCTCAGATATTATTGTACATTTGTTTAATTCAATATTGCACACCATGTAAAACACATGATTTAACATACCAGGTGAAATTAAGGAAAAAATTGTAAAACGCATCCCCGAAGATTTAATAACTTTTCTTGAACAACTGTCGGTTGTTTGGACAATGTTTTGTTTATTGACTCGCAATGTAGAATAGCCCCGGGCACTTCACAGCGATGAAACGCGGCTTCGAAAATTGGTCTTTTATCCATTTTAATTTATTTTCAGTGCAGCATGCAATTTCAGAATATCTTTTGTGATTTGTAATAAAATAGCCTGAGTGCAAATTTTACCTGCATGTCAATTGTAGCTTGGTCTGTGTTAATTTGCTGGTAAGGTGTGAATGTTTAATATTTGATATCGGCAGAGAGGATTATGGCAGCGCGCCCATCAATGAATACACAATATAAAGGTGATCAGACCTAAATAAATGAGGTCTATGAATAATCTGAATACTTTGCACAAGTGGGAAAGAGACAAAACCTAATTATAGAGGAATTGTTGGCTCTGAATGGCGAGAATTACATATCGCACTCCGCTGAATTATGTGTGTAACAATATTTATTCAGAATTGTGATCCGAGAAAAAAAATAAATCTGGGTAATTCAGGGAATAGCAGTAATGCGAGAAGAAAAGATTTAGAGCCTCCCGTGTTTCTTTTTCTTCCTTGGCCTGTGTGTTTGATGTACGTTGCCTGCATATTGCATAATGATGTTGTCAATTAGCCGTATGTTTATGGCATCGGAGAGTTTTACAGCCATGTGTAAATATCTGAAATTCCATTTTCCGTGTGCAGCCATATTGTACGAAAGCAAATATTTGTAACCCTAAATGAAACCTCATTGTGTTGTATAATACAGCTTGCCAAGCTATTAAATCCATTTCTACCCAGAATTGTTCTTGAAAGTGAATGTTCATCTTAGGCCACGGCCCGATCCCCTACACTGTTCATTGACAGCACTGGCTTGCCTGGAGTGAGTGCTGTCTACAGAAAGAGCTAAGGTGAACCAATTCTATTAATGACATATGCAAAACCAAGATGACTAATTAACATATTCGATTAAACTGCAGAGCTAATAGAACACTAAGGCCCCAATTCATCAAAGTGTTTATGCCAGAAATTTGGTGAGGTTGCACAAAACTTTGGCTTTTTCTTGCTAGTTTTGGCATACTCTGCCAAAATGGGCGGAGCAGAGGCAGGATGGGGGTGACATGGGGGCTGGATGAGGGCAATATGGGACAGCATGGTGACGCCCCATCATCTATTTCATGTATTTCATGACGAACTGTGGCATAACTTACGCTACAAACCTTACCACCATTCCTGACCGGAGGAAGATTTGTGGTGAGGCGCACCAAGGTGCATGCCACTTTTAAGATGCAACTGAATCATTAAGAAACGTGTCCCTATTAATGAGTCAGGTGCCTCTTACTCCATCATGCCTCTTCATCAAAACTGGTATGATCACTCTGGGCTTAAAGGTGTAATTTGTAGAAAGGCTATGGCATCAATTATGTAAGAAGTTGTCACCCCCCCCTTCCCCAACGTACAGTAAGTTTATTAGGACCACATGTACTAATAGTCTACTTTTACTGTCAAATGAGCAGTAATTCACAGATATGCAATATATGCAATATAAATACAAGTAAATGTCATTTTCTGAAGTAGTCATCATCCAATGTTGGATTGACCATATAGGCAAGCATTTTTTTTCTATTATATCTTTAACTCGCTGCGGTTTGTTTTTCTGATACAACGTCACAAATTCCCTGCATGGACATAAATTAAAAAGATAACATGTTGACTGCCTTTACTTTTGGAGATTTCTACCTACTATTTATACATTGAAGTAATGCCACAGTATGCGATAAGCTACGTAGCTCCCCCTAGTGGAGGCTGCTGGCTGTCAGCATGTTATCTTTTAAATCTACATCTATGCGATGGATTTAAAAAAAAAACAAAAAAAAAAAACATCAATTACTGCTGGCGGGTTTGGATATGTATGGTATGGCTTTTCAGGCAGAATATGTTCAGCAAGCAGTCTAAGTTGAATGAGTTAATCAGATCAAAGATAAACTAATCCTTGGAGAATAGGATAAAGCATCAAATGTATTCAGTATTCGAGCCTTGTTATTTTCTTGTTTTTATAAATTAGATTTTGTCAACCAAAAGTGGAGAACCTCTTGTTTTCCTAAAATTTTGGAAATGAGGATTAGATGATTTAATATGAGGACAGGTCGAATATACTTTTCATGCTAACCTTCTCTACTTTTAATGTGTTGGTTTTAGTTCAGAAAATTATATAAGCCTTATTTTGCCTTCATTGCTCCTTTTCTTTTTCCTCTGTATATGGAATTTTCCACATAACGTTATGTAACCAACAAAGTTTTTTTCTAACTTGAAGAGGAAAAATAATATCTATAAAAGTTTAAAAATTAGAAATCTTTTCATCAATCCCGTCTTAAAGCATTGCCTCACCCAGTATTAATCATCAGAGAACAACAATCCAAAAACAGGAAACTCAAGCTTAGAAAATATTACCTCTGCTACATTTTTCATGTGAAGTTTGTTATTTCAAGGCCGTGGAATGATATTGTTGGCTCATTCGAGACTTGAAGTGTATGTTAAGAGCAGGTCATTTTTTTTTATCTGGTCGGATCAGTCATCTGCTACTTAAAGAAAAAAGAAACATATTATTGCATACTGTCATGATCATTATTAAACATCTGTGTTTATGTGTCTAATTCCACTATATATATATATATATATATATATATATATATATATATACATACAGTACAGACCAAAAGTTTGGACACACCTTCTCATTTAAAGATTTTTCTGTATTTTCATGACTGAAAATTGTACATTCACACTCAAGGCATCAAAACTATGAATTAACACATGTGGAATTATATACTTAACAAAAAAGTGTGAAACAACTGAACATATGTCTTATATTCTAGGTTCTTCAAAGTAGCCACCTTTTGCTTTGATGACTGCTTTGCACACTCTTGGCATTCTCTTGATGAGCTTCAAGAGGTAGTCACCGGAAATGGTCTTCCAACAATCTTGAAGGAGTTCTCAGAGATGCTTAGCACTTGTTGACCCTTTTGCCTTCACTCTGCGGTGCAGCTCACCCCAAACTATCTCGATTGGGTTCAGGTCTGGTGACTGTGGAGTCCAGGTCATCTGGCGTAGCACCCCATCAATCTCCTTCTTGGTCAAATAGCCCTTACACAGCCTGGAGGTGTGTTTGGGGTCATTGTCCTGTTGAAAAATAAATGATGGTCCACCTAAACGCAAACCGGATGGAATAGCATGCCGCTGCAAGATGCTGTGGTAGCCATGCTGGTTCAGTATGCCTTCAATTTTGAAAAAATCCCCAACAATGTCACCAGCAAAGCACCCCCACACCATCACACCTCCTCCTCCATGCTTCACGGTGGGAACCAGGCACGTAGAGTCCATCCGTTCACCTTTTCTGCGTCACACAAAGACACGGTGGTTGGAACCAAAGATCTCAAATTTGGACTCATCAGACCAAAGCACAGATTTCCACTGGTCTAATGTCCATTCCTTGTGTTCTTTAGCCCAAACAAGTCTCTTCTGCTCGTTGCTTGTCCTTAGCAGTGGTTTCCTAGCAGCTATTTTACCATGAAGGCCTGCTGCACAAAGTCTCCTCTTAACAGTTGTTGAAGAGATGTGTCTGCTGCTAGAACTCTGTGTGGTATTGACCTGGTCTCTAATCTGAGCTGCTGTTAACCTGCTATTTCTGAGGCTGGTGACTCGGATAAACTTATCCTCAGAAGCAGAGGTGACTCTTGGTCTTCCTTTCCTGGGGCGGTCCTCATGTGTGCCAGTTTCTTTGTAGCGCTTGATCGTTTTTGCAACTGCACTTGGGGACACTTTCAAAGTTTTCCCAATTTTTCGGACTGACTGACCTTCATTTCTTAAAGTAATGATGGCCACTCGTTTTTCCTTACTTAGCTGCTTTTTTCTTGCCATAATACAAATTCTAACAGTCTATTCAGTAGGACTATCAGCTGTGTATCCACCAGACTTCTGCACAACACAACTGATGGTCCCAACCCCATTTATAAGGCAAGAAATCCCACTTATTAAACCTGACAGGGCACACCTGTGAAGTGAAAACCATTTCCGGTGACTACCTCTTGAAGCTCATCAAGAGAATGCCAAGAGTGTGCAAAGCAGTCATCAAAGCAAAAGGTGGCTACTTTGAAGAACCTAGAATACAAGACATATTTTCAGTTGTTTCACACTTTTTTGTTAAGTATATAATTCCACATTAATTCATAGTTTTGATGCCTTCAGGGTGAATGTACAATTTTCATAGTCATGAAAATACAGGAAAATCTTTAAATGAGAAGGTGTGTCCAAACTTTTGGTCTGTACTGTATATAAATACATATATACTGTGTGTATATATATATATATATATATATATATATATATATATATATATATATAGATATATATAAATAAATACACTGTGTCCCAACAAAAGAATGGTAAAAAGGTGGGGTGCTTTATTTATCCAGTTCTGTGTAGCATTTCAAAACTTTCAGCCATGACTTTAAAATAAATGACCAGAGAATTGGCTAACCTTGATTATCTAGATTCAATGGCACCTGTCAAGGGATGGTATATATTAGAAAACAGGTTGTCAGTTCTTGTAGTTAATATATTGGATACAGAAAAAAAAAAGAGAAATCATAAGGATCTAAATTACTTTGGCAATGGTCAAGTTGTGTTGGCTAGATGACTCGGTCACAATCTATCCAGGGTGTTAGCTTTTGTTGTGAATGTTCCTGATATACAATGGTTAATACCTATGTTTTTTTAATCTAACATTATTGAGACTTAATAATTTTTAAATTATTAACTTATAACTTCTTAAACTTCTTATTAAAGGGAACCTGGCATGTGAAAAAATTCTATTAACCTGCAGGTATAAAGTTCATTTGCAGGTTAATAGCATTTGAACCTGCCCAGCGCCTGCACTTAGCCAAACGCTGCCATTCGGCTTTCAGTCACCACTCAGAGTATAGAGAGTGGTCACCACATCCCCGGCACTCAGTGACAGGAGCACAGCATTAGGGCCGTCTGTCGGTCAGTGCTGGGGGCACGATTACAGCCGCCACTCTCTATGCAGTGAGTGGTGACTTAAAACGTGCCTGCGCCACCCCTGTGACTGAACGCCAAACGCTCCCGGAAGGGATAAAGTCCATTTTCTCTCTGCAGCATTGCTCAAAGGGCGGGCACCGGGCAGGATCAGAACACTATTAACCCGCTTATTAACCCCATATCTGCAGGTTAATAGCGTTTTTTTCACGTGACAGGTTCCCTTTAAATGTCTTAAAATAACTTCTTAAAATCTAACTAATTCAGAGCAACACATTTCAAAAAAGTTTGGACACGGCGAAGAAAAGGCTGAAAAAGTAAGTGGTACTGATGAAAAACAGCTGAAAGGTCAATTTTCAACTAAGTCAAATGAGGGTGTTTAGAAAGAGCATGTTAGAGAGGCAGAGTCTCTCAGAAACAATGATGGTTAGAAGTGACTAATCTGTGATCTAAAAAATTGTGGTATAATTTCAGAAAAATTTTCCTCAGCGTAAAATTGCAAAGACTTTGAATATCCCACTATCTGCAATACATAATATCAAAAGATTCAGAGATTCTGGAGAAATGCACTGGACAAGGCTGACTGTTATTAGATGCTTGCGATCTACGGGCCTTCAAGCGGCACTGCGTTAAAAACAGGCATGAATCAATTGTCCAAACCACTGCATGGGCTCATGAATACTTCCAGAAATCATTGGCTGTGAACACACTGCGCCATGCGATTCATAAATGCAAGTTAAAGCTCTATCATGTAAAAAAGGAAGCCATTTATCAATGCAATCCAGAACTGCTGCCCTCTTTTCTGGGCCACAGCTCATTTAAAATGGACTGAGGCAAAATGGAAAACTATTGAGTGGTCAGATGATTGAAAATGTGAAATCTTTATGGAAACCACGGATGCCATGTCTTGCGGACTCCGGAGGAGAGGGACCATCCAGCTTGTTATTGTTGTTTTGAGAAATATTGCTGCCATCAGTTTGCAAATTATTAAATTTTTTTCAAATTATATGAAAAAATGTCTAACTTTTAATTTCTGGTATGTGATCAATGTCCTGTTATATATGTATGCGTATTATGTATGTACACACTTATGATGCAAGTAACGTGTGCCTACAGTGATGCCATGTGGCATATATGGCACATGCCCACTGAGGTCATTGATTTGCTACAATTGTCTCATAAATAATTTGACACATGACCATATGGAAGACAGAACAGGACCACCAGAGCTCTCAAATGGCAAGAGATTGGAAAGGTGATTTACTTATCACTAGTGTTGAGCGATACCTTCCGATATCAGGAAATATCGTATCGGATTGGATCGGGCCGATACCCAAAAAGTATCGGATATCGCCGATTCCGATACCGGAAACCAATGCAAGTCAATGGGACACAAATATCGGAATGAAAATAAACCCTTTCTTTCCTTGTAGGTTAATTCTACATGAAGTAAAACAACTAAGAATAATGTAGAATGACATGAAAAGCCGGCAATTCATCAGCGGCATACACCGGTACCCGACAATTTACAACAGAAAGAATAGAGCATCACACATAGATTAGATAGATAGAAACATGTCAGTCACATATATATGAAGTACAGTGACAGTGTTGCTTACTGTACTTGTCATTTAGTGTAAAGGATTTATTAAAAAAAATATTAGTGTTTTCGTGCACCGTCTCTTTAAAAAAGCCGGCCGGCAATTCAGCAGCGGTACCCGACAATTTATAACAGAAAGAATAGAGCTTCACACATAGATTAGATAGATAGAAACATGTCAGTCACATATATATGAAGTACAGTGACAGTGTTGCTTACTGTACTTGTCATTTAGTGTAAAGGATTTATTTAAAAAAATAATAGTGTTTTCATGCACCGTCACTTTAAGAAAGCCGGCCGGCAATTCAGCATCTGTACCCGACAATTTAGAACAGAAAGAATAGAGAATCACACATAGATTAGATAGATAGAAACATGTCAGTCACATATATATGAAGTACAGTGACAGTGTTGATTACTGTACTTGTCATTTAGTGTTAAAATAAAGGATTTATTTAAAAAAAAAATTGGCGTGGGGTTCCCCTTAATTTTAGGCTCTAGCGGAGGTTAAGCAGACAGCTGGGGCAAATGTTTGAAGCCTGGGAAGGGGGTAATACCCACGGAGCTTCCCAGGCTACTAATATCAGCCCCCAGCTGAATACCTAGCCTTTACTAGCTATTAAAATGGGGGAACCCCCCCAAAAAAATAACGTGGGGTCCCCCCTAATTTAATAGCTAGCACAGGCTAGGCAGACAGCTGGGGGCTGATATTAATAGCCCAGGAAGGGTGCCATGAATATTGGCCCCCTCCCAGGCTAGAAACACCAGCCGTCAGCCGCCCCAGAAATGGCGCATCCATAGGATGCGCCAATTCTGGCACTTAGCCTCGCTCTTCCACGCTGCCCTGGTGCGGTGGCAGTGGGGTAATAGGGTTGGGGTTGATGTCAGTTTATAATGCCAGCTGACATCAAGCCCAGGTTAGTAATGGAGAGGCGTCTATAAGACACCCCCATTACTAACCCCATAGTCAAAGTTAAAAGAAAACACAAACACCCAGAGTAAAGTCCTTTAATTGAAATAAAGACACAATTCTTTATTGTTCTAAATTAAACCATACTTACCATCACGCCCATTCCAGCTGAAGCCAACGATCTCCTGCAATAAAAGAAAAATAATAAAGCAACCTCATCCTTACCTTTCGATGGTTCCCAGGACAGCTCCAGCTCTGCTACATCGAGATGACAGGATGGACCGCAGCAGAAAGCTGCCATCCAGCCTGTCATCCCGCAGACACTGAGAAGGCAGGCATGCTTGCGCTCCTCAGTGTCTCTCTGTGACGTCATCCAGATGAGCCGAGTTCATGTCCAATGAACTCAGCTCACCTCATGCACGTCACTGACAGCGTGGGAAAGTTCTCCTGCACTCAGCGCTTCAGCGTGAGAATTCTCCCACGCTGTCAGTGACATACATGAGGTGAGGTCATGTCCAATGAACTCAGCTCACCTCATGCACGTCACTGACAGTGTGGGAAAATTCTCACGCTGAAGTGCTGAGTGCAGGAGAATTTTCCCATGCTGTCAGTGACGTACATGAAGTGAGCGGAGTTCATTGGACATGACCTCGGCTCATCTTTATGCCGTCACAGCCAGACATTGAGGAGCACAAGCATGCCTGTGCTTCTCAGTGTCTGCGGGATGACAGGATGGATGGCAGCGTTCTGCTGCGGTCCAGCCTGTCATCTCGATGTAGCAGAGCTGAAGCTGTCGTGGGAGCCATGGAAAGGTAAGGATGAGGTTGCTTTATTATTTTACTTTTATTGCAGGAGATCGTTGGCTTCAGCTGGAATGGGCGTGATGGTAAGTATGGTTTAATTTAGAACAATAAAGAATTGTGTGTTTATTTCAATTAAAGGACTTTTTTCTGGGTGTTGTGTTTTTTTAAATACTTTACTAGAAATTCATGGTGGTCATGTCTAATATTGGCGTGACCCCATGAATTTTGGGCTTAGGGCCAGCTGATAATACCAAGCTGGCCTTAACCCCTTTATTACCCAGTGAGCCACCGCACCAGGGCCCTGGATGAGTTGGGTACAGCGCCAGAAGATGGCGCTTCAATGAACGCGCCATTTTCTGGGGCGGCTGCGGACTGCAATTTGCAGCGGGGGTGGCCCAGAAAGCTTGGGTCTCCCTGCGCTGCGGATTCCAGCCCCCAGCTGCATAGTTGTATCTGGCTGGACACAAAAATAGGGCGAAGCTCCACGTATTTTTTTTTTTTAATTATTTCATGAAATTCATGAAATAATTAAGAAAAAAAGGGCTTCCCTATATTGTTGTGTCCAACCAGGTACAAATAGGCAGCTGGTGGTTGGGGGCAGCCCGTTCCTGCCTGCTGTACCTGGCTGGACACAAATATAGTGCGAAGCCCCACGTCAATTTTTTTTAAATCATTTCAGGAAATTCATGAAATAATTAAAAAAAATTGATGTGGGGCTTCGCCCTATATTTGTGTCCAGTCAGGTACAGCAGGCAGGAACGGGCTGCCCCCAACCACCAGCTGCCTATTTGTACCTGGTTGGACACAACAATATAGGGAAGCCCTTTTTTTCTTAATTATTCCATGAATTTCATGAAATAATTAAAAAAAAAAAATGCGTGGGGCTTCGCCCTATTTTTGTGTCCAGCCAGGTACAACAAGGCAGCTGGGGGCTGGAATCCGCAGCGCAGGGAGGCCCAAGCTTTCTGGGCCCCACCCGCTGCAAATTGCAGTCCGCAGCCGCCCCGGAAAATGGCGCGTTCATAGAAGCGCCATCTTCTGGCGCTGTACCCAACTCATCCAGGGCCCTGGTGCGGTGGCTCACTGGGTAATAAAGGGGTTAAGGCCAGCTTGGCATTATCAGCTGGCCCTAAGCCCGAAATTCATGGGGTCACGCCAATATTAGACATGACCGCCATGAATTTCTAGTAAAGTATTTAAAAAAAACACAAACACCCAGAAAAAAGTCCTTTAATTGAAATAAAGACACAATTCTTTATTGTTCTAAATTAAACCATACTTACCGTCACGCCCATTCCAGCTGAAGCCAACGATCTCCTGCAATAAAAGAAAAATAATAAAGCAACCTCATCCTTACCTTTCCATGGCTCCCACGACAGCTTCAGCTCTGCTTCATCGAGATGACAGGCTGGACCGCAGCAGAAAGTTGCCATCCAGCCTGTCATCCCGCAGACACTGAGAAGCGCAGGCATGCTTGCGCTCCTCAGTGTCAGGCTGTGACGGCATCCCGATAAGCCGAGTCTCTCACGCTCACCGCATGCGCAGGAGAATTTTCCCACGCTGTCAGTGACGTGCATGAGGTGAGCTGAGTTCATTGGACATGACCTCGGCTCATCTGGATGCCGTCACAGCCAGACACTGAGGAGCGCAAGCATGCCTGCGCTTCTCAGTGTCTGCGGGATGATAGGCTGGATGGCAGCGTTCTGCTGCGGTCCAGCCTGTCATCTCGATGTAGCAGAGCTGGAGCCGTCGTGGGAACCATGGAAAGGTAAGGATGAGGTTGCTTTATTATTTTTCTTTTATTGCAGGAGATCGTTGGCTTCAGCTGGAATGGGCGTGATGGTAAGTATGGTTTAATTTAGAACAATAAAGAATTGTGTGTTTATTTCAATTAAAGGACTTTTTTCTGGGTGTTTGTGTTTTTTTTAAATACTTTACTAGAAATTCATGGTGGTCATGTCTAATATTGGCGTGACCCCATGAATTTCGGGCTTAGGGCCAGCTGATAATGCCAAGCTGGCCTTAACCCCTTTATTACCCAGTGAGCCACCGCACCAGGGCCCTGGATGAGTTGGGTACAGCGCCAGAAGATGGCGCTTCTATGAACGCGCCATTTTCCGGGGCGGCTGCGGACTGCAATTTGCAGCGGGTGGGGCCCAGAAAGCTTGGGCCTCCCTGCGCTGCGGATTCCAGCCCCCAGCTGCCTTGTTGTACCTGGCTGGACACAAAAATAGGGCGAAGCCCCACGCATTTTTTTTTTTTAATTATTTCATGAAATTCATGGAATAATTAAGAAAAAAAGGGCTTCCCTATATTGTTGTGTCCGGCTAGGTACAAATAGGCAGCTGGTGGTTGGGGGCAGCCCGTTCCTGCCTGCTGTACCTGGCTGGACACAAATATAGAGCGAAGCCCCACGTCAATTTTTTTTTAATTATTTCATGAATTTCCTGAAATAATTAAAAAAAATTGACGTGGGGCTTTGCACTATATTTGTGTCCAGCCAGGTACAGCAGGCAGGAACGGGCTGCCCCCAACCACCAGCTGCCTATTTGTACCTAGCCGGACACAACAATATAGGGAAGCCCTTTTTTTCTTAATTATTCCATGAATTTCATGAAATAATGAAAAAAAAAAAAAACGTGGAGCTTCTCCCTATTTTTGTGTCCAGCCAGGTACAACTAGGCAGCTGGGGGCTGGAATCCGCAGCGCAGGGAGGCCCAAGCTTTCTGCCCCCCTCCCCCCCCCCGCTGAAAATTGCAGTCTGCAGCCGCCCCGGAAAATGGCGCGTTCATAGAAGCTGGATGCTGTACCTGGCTGGCATACAAAAATATGGCGAAGCCCACGTCAAAAGTTTTGGGAAAAATTAATTAAAAAATAAATAATAATTTAGGGACTGCATCTTTATTAACTCCTCAAATGTCATTTAGTGTTAAAATAAAGGATTTATTTAAAAAAAAAATGGCGTGGGATCCCCCATAATTTTAGTCTCTAGCGGAGGTTAAGCAGACGGCTGGGGCAGATGTTTGAAGCCTGGGAAGGGGGTAAAACCCACGGAGCTTCCCAGGCTACTAATATCAGCCCCCAGCTGAATACCTAGCCTTTACTAGCTATTAAAATGGGGGACCCCCCCCAAAAAAATGACGTGGGGTCCCCCCTATTTTAATAGCTAGCAAAGGCTAGGCAGACAGCTGGGGGCTGATATTAATAGCCCAGGAAGGGTGCCATGAATAATGGCCCCCTCCCAGGCTAGAAACACCAGCCGTCAGCCGCCCCAGAAATGGCGCATCCGTAGGATGCGCCAATTCTGGCACTTAGCCTCGCTCTTCCACGCTGCCCTGGTGCGGTGGCAGGGGGTAATAGTGGTGGGGTTCATGTCAGCGCCAGCTGCCATGAAGCCCAGGTTAGTAATGATGGGCGTCTATAAGACACCCCCATTACTAACCTACAAAGTGTTAAAAAGAAAAAACACACTACACCCAGAAAAAAATAATTTATTTGAAATAAAACACACCATTTTATTTAATTCTTAGTTCACTAAAAATAATAGTTACCTGTCCACGTTCCTGTGCTGATCTCCCATGCACAGCTGTCACATCTGGAGATGGTGACAGCTGTGCATGGCTGCTGTAAGCTCACACTGCCGGGAACACGTCCGCTCCCGGCAGCGGGAGCCACTGACTGAGGTCACCGGAGTGCATTCAGGCAGCGCAGCTCCGGAGACCTCCTTTACGGCAGTGCTGTACCGTGGGAATTTCTCACGATACAGCAGGGCCGTAAAGCAGCTAACCGGAGCAGCGCTGCCTGAACTCCGGTGAACCCGCTTATGCAATGACGGGGCTGCTTTACGGCCCCGTCATTCTAGCGGCGGCAGCGGTTCAGAGCGGTCACATTCTATGTGGCTGCTCTGAACTGGAGATCTTCGTGGGACACTCGTGGACTACTCCGGAGGGGTAAGGATAAGGTTGTGGTTTATTATTTTATATTTTATTACAGGAGATCGATGGCTTCGGGGAATTAGGTGTCTAGGTGAGTATAGGTGTAGTTTTTTATTTTTTACTTTATTTTAGGTGGCGATCGGCGGGGACAGGTAATGTATAAACTAATTTATTGTAGGTAACCACTGGCCACCAATGACATGTATTTAACATTTATTGGGGCACAGTAGGGCAATTTAAATAGCAGGATCAGACTGATGGGAACTACTGCTCCCATCGAGCTGATCCTGCTGGCACGAGTGGACGGGGGACAGACATAGGCCGATGGGAGTAGTAGTGTCACATCGGCCTATGTCTGCCTGCACGCACAGACACCCGCACAGACACCCGCACAAACATCGCACAGACACCCCGCACACAGACACCCCGCACACAGACACCCCGCACACAGACACCCCGCACACACACTAATCATGACCGGTCTGATGGTCTGTGAGGTGTGGCTGACCTGTGCGGCCGTGGGAAAGTTCATGTGAGTTCATGCAGTCAAGCATGAACTCACATGAACCCTCTGAGGGCACCGCGGCTACTTCAAATGAACAGCTGATCGGCATCACCTGATACCTCAGCTGTTCATTTGAAATAACCGGCGGGAAAGCGCAGCACAGAACGGGAAAGCCGGCGGTGAAGTCTTTTCACTGCCGGCTTCCCCGCCCGGGTCCTTCGCTCCTTGGTGCTGCGCTCCCCGCCCGGTCCTAACTTACGATCGGGATGGGAGGTGGCGAGGGGAGCGGAGGATCGGGGTGGGAGGCTGCGGGGAAGCAGTATGGGGCTGTGTGATTGTTTAAAAGCCGGCGGCTTTTTACCGCGCGCCGGCTTTTAAACAATCAGGAGAATTCTCCCCCGCTGGGATGGCATTCTGATGACAGGCTGGATCGCGCTGCCATCCAGCTTGTCATCCTTCACAGACACTGCAGAGCGCAGGCATTATGGGAACTTCCGATTCCGGTATTCGATATTGTAAAAGTATCGGAATTAAGTATCGGAATTCCGATACTGCGAATATCGGCCGATACCCGATATTACAGTATCGGAATGCTCAACACTACTTATCACATTACTAACTGTTAATTGGCATTAAGGCTGTGTTCACACATTATGTTTTTTTCAGTGTTTTTTTATGCAAATTTTCAGCTGCTTTTTACAGTACCAGCAAAGTCTGTGAGATTCCAGAAATCTCATGCACACATCATGTTTTTTTTTGTTCAAGATTTTGTGCTTTGTATGTTTTTTTTGCAAAATAGAGTATGTCATTTATTTTAGCGTTTTGTCAGCATTTTTTCGCCCATTGGAAGTAATGGGTGGTGAAAAAAACGCTGAAAAATACACCAAAAAAGTTGGTGTCGGGTTTTCAGCTTTTTTTGTGCCAAAACCAGAATGTGATTTTTTTTTCACTGAACTTTATGTACGTGCATATAAGAGACAAAAGGACAGTGAAAAAAACGCTGAAAAAATGCACCAAAAAACAAGAAAAATCCTGAACAAACCTTCTGGCAAGAGATCAAGTTTTGCTGCAGACAAAAAATGCTGAAAAAAACATGATGTGTGAACATAGCCTTACACTTTAAGATAATCATAAAGGAGCTTTGTTATAAACCCTCGTTTCTGTAATCGGACCCTTAAACAAATTTCATTCAGCATTTTATTCACTTTTATTTGAGCCTTTTTTTTAATGAGAGTATTGAACCTATTGAATTTATACTTATCGAGTAATTGCACATGGTAATTTTTAGTTGCTTTCCCAATCTTGTTTGTGCTTGTTATAGTTTTAGTTAACTTTTTCTGTTTGTTTCAAAAGTGTTTTAACGCTTAATATGAGTGCAGCCTAACAAACTGGAAGAAGAAACTTTGATTCTGTAGATAAAGTCTCTACTTTAGGAGGCTCTTGAGACTTCTCTAGCATAAGTTTCCCCGGTAGACCTTAGAGTGGTCATAACCTGCACTAAACAATTCCTTAGAGAGCTGTTTGTAGCAGCTCTGTGTTATTATACTCATATTATTAGCTACAGTCTAAAAGCATTTTTTTCACCATATTTCCTATATTATGTCCCAGGATGAGTTGAAAATTAGTAAGTAGAAACTTCTCAAAAAAACAAAACAAACTATGATCTTATTTAAAAATTAGTACTCAGATATTTCCCTTCAGGTATAAGATGTCACCAAGTCATTCATCATGTCTCATTCTAATGAAAAGTTGTACAGACGCTTTTCAATGTGTTTAATGAATGTTTTGTAGAGATCCATTGGTTTGTCCTCTCTGTCACTGTAGTTTTGATTATTGGATTATCAATAAATATTTCACATTATTTTGAAGGCAAGGGCGAATACTGAGAAGGCCCACATTCATGGTCAAAATGAGGCCTTCTTGTGATGCTGGTTCATGTCCCCACACTACCTTCTGAGAAATGGTGACATCACCAGTAATTAAGATTAAATTAATGGGTATTTTAACCACTCCTTTAAAATTTATCTAAAGTCTTTTTCAGTTTTAGGATAGCCGGGCCAGTATTTATTCATTTACTTCTTTCCTGCATAGGAGGACAGCATGATGTAGACTTATTGATAAACTTTTGTCCCGGTTTTCTTTCTCTCGGTTTAAAGAAAAGCTGAACCATGATGAAATGAATGGGGCACAGGTCACACAGGCACCTGGCTATTTTCATATGTGCCATTGAATTTGCATGCAGCGGCAAGGTGCATCCATCCGGTCTTCCCTTCAGCTTCTCCAAGCCATGGCCTTGTGACCATATTTAGACATACACCAATCTAACAATGTTCATCTATCCAGTGGATAGGTAATAATTTGTGTAGATGCGAATACCCCTTTAACTACATCAGTTTTCATTGAAAACAATAGTTTAGCTGTCTTATAGACAGAAGTGTATGAGAAAAAAGTTATATTTGTTTTTTGATATTCTTCACTATTGCTAACATATAAGTATCCCGAACAGTGTCGGCCATCTTTGTATTAACTCAAAATGTTTCCAACATAGTTCTTAAATAAACAGTCATTTACTTTCAGAAGTTCTTTGGATAAAAATATATACAATTTTGTTTTCTTTTGAAAATTACTTGGAATTCACATTTTTAGTTTTTCAAACTTATTACGCCATAATATTATGTTTTGTATGTTCATCTTGCTCTTAAATTGTTATGTAAGGAGCCACACTCTACTTTTTCTCAGTTTTTTTTCTCTTACTCTGCTTTTCATCACCTGTCTCATCTATTGCATTATTTCTGTGTCCTATTGTGTATAAACGTGACTCTTCAGATTTTGTGTTATACTAGCCTGATGAAGAGGCCTGAGTAGTCTCAAAAGCTTGCAACCTGTTACCATCTTTTCAGTTAGCCATTAAAAGGTATCAACCACTGAGGACTCACAAATGTAAATATTTTTCTCTTACTCTTAAGTGATATTACTAGTCTGTAGTCCTTCAATTCTTCAGAACTAAATGCAGCTGTCATATTCACATAGTTCTGCTGATTCATAGACTGTAACTGTTGTTATTTTTTCGTCTTGCCCTTATAAACCCTGCCCTGGAACCAAGGCAAGTAACCTAAGCCATCAGATTTCAAAGATATTATTGTCCATAAAATAAAGACATTTCTGTCTTGACACTACTTCCCAAATAATTACTAATATTAAATATGTATCGAAAGTGAAGTAGTTGTGACTTTTTGGCTTAATTTCAGTAATAGTATTTATATTGTTCACAGTGTTAAAAAGATATCAGATACAGTATACACAAAACGATTATCTTTACAGTGGATGTGGAATAACAAAATAAAAAGAAATTATTTCTTGACCCTGAGAAGTTTTGCAAAACACTTGGAGAAATTTAATGAGGATATAAAATATAAAGTACACTGAAATAAAATGGACTTCTTTAATTAAGAGACGAATGACTATGAATAAATAGGGCTTATCGCTAGCCCTTCCTGTGACCGAGAGGCAAATCTATGCCAGTCTCGAGCTTGTGTATATTTGCATTAGAATTGTTAGATGCAGTGTCCGTTTCTTAGGTAAATTATAGTAAATTAGTTGTCCCTTGTGCCCGCATTCTCCCTTAACTGCCATTCTCTAAAGGTTGATGGGACTGTCAGAAAAAAACAAGACGTTACAAGTTATAGCACAGAAATAAACATAATGTGCCACTTTTTGGCTGCCAGATAACAGGTGTAAAGCTATTGATAATTTTTTTCTGTGTATATGTGTATAAATGTGTGTCTATGTGTGTGTATATATATATACAGTACAGACCAAAAGTTTGGACACACCTCATTTAAAGATTTTTCTGTATTTTCATGACTATGAAAATTGTACATTCACACTGAAGGCATCAAAACTATGAATTAACACATGTGGAATTATATACTTAACAAAAAAGTGTGAAACAACTGAAAATATGTCTTATATTCTAGGTTCTTCAAAGTAGCCACCTTTTGCTTTGATGACTACTTTTCACACTCTTGGCATTCTCTTGATGAGCTTCAAGAGGTAGTCACCGGAAATGGTTTTCACTTCACAGGTGTGCCCTGTCAGGTTTAATAAGTGGGATTTCTTGCCTTATAAATGGGGTTGGGACCATCAGTTGTGTTGTGCAGAAGTCTGGTGGATACACAGCTGATAGTCCTACTGAATAGACTGTTAGAATTTGTATTATGGCAAGAAAAAAGCAGCAAAGTAAAGAAAAATGAGTGGCCATCATTACTTTAAGAAATGAAGGTCAGTCAGTCCGAAAAATTGGGAAAACTTTGAAAGTGTCCCCAAGCGCAGTTGCAAAAACCATCAAGCGCTACAAAGAAACTAGCTCACATGAGGACCTCCCCAGGAAAGGAAGACCAAGAGTCACCTCTGCTTCTGAGGATAAGTTTATCCGAGTCACCAGCCTCAGAAATCGCAGGTTAACAGCAGCTCAGATTAGAGACCAGGTCAATGCCACACAGAGTTCTAGCAGCAGACACATATCTACAACAACTGTTAAGAGGAGACTTTGTGCAGCAGGCCTTCATGGTAAAATAGCTGCTAGGAAACCACTGCTAAGGACAGGCAACAAGCAGAAGAGACTTGTTTGGGCTAAAGAACACAAGGAATGGACATTAGACCAGTGGAAATCTGTGCTTTGGTCTGATGAGTCCAAATTTGAGATCTTTGGTTCCAACCACCGTGTCTTTGTGCGGCGGAGAAAAGGTGAACGGATGGACTCTACATGCCTGGTTCCCACCATGAAGCATGGAGGAGGAGGTGTGATGGTGTGGGGGTGCTTTGCTGGTGACACTGTTGGGGATTTATTCAAAATTGAAGGCATACTGAACCAGCATGGCTACCACAGCATCTTGCAGCGGCATGCTATTCCATCCGGTTTGCGTTTAGTTGGACCATCATTTATTTTTCAACAGGACAATGACCCCAAACACACCTCCAGACTGTGTAAGGGCTATTTGACCAAGAAGGAGAGTGATGGTGTGCTACGCCAGATGACCTGGCCTCTACAGTCACCAGACCTGAACCCAATCGAGATGATTTGGGGTGAGCTGGACCGCAGAGTGAAGGCAAAAGGGCCAACAAGTGCTAAGCATCTCTGGGAACTCCTTCAAGATTGTTGGAAGACCATTTCCGGTGACTTCCTCTTGAAGCTCATCAAGAGAATGCCAAGAGTGTGCAAAGCAGTCATTAAAGCAAAAGGTGGCTTCTTTGAATAACCTAGAATATAAGACATATTTTCAGTTGTTTCACACTTTTTTGTTAAGCATATAATTCCACATGTGTTAATTCATAGTTTTGATGCCTTCAGTGTGAATGTACAATTTTCAAAGTCATGAAAATACAGAAAAATCTTTAAATGAGAAGGTGTGTCCAAACTTTTGGTCTGTACTGTATATATATAATATACAATTCAAACCAGAAGTTTACATACACTATTTCCAAAGACACATATGCATGTTTTTCTCAATATCTGACATGAAATCAGAATAAACCTTTCCCGTTTTAGGTCAATTAGGATTACCATAATATTTAATATTTGCCAAATTCCAGAATAATGAGAGCGAGAGAATGTTTTAAGGAATTCTTATTACTTACTGAAAAATCAAAAGTTTACATACATTTTATTAGTATTTGGTACCATTGCCCTTAAACTGAATGGTTTGGGTCAAACGTTTGGGATATCCTTCCACAAACTTCTCACAATAGTTGGTCGGAATTTTATCCCATTCCTCCTGACAAAACTAGTGTAACTGATCCAGGTTTGTAGGTCGCCTTGGTCGCACCTGCCTTTTCAGCTTTGCCCATAAATTTTCAATAGGACTGAGATCAGGGCTTTGTGATGGTCACTCCAAAACATTAACATTGTTATCCTTAAGCCACTTTGTTACCATTTTGGCAGCATGCTTTGGGTCATTGTCCATTTGGAAGACCCATTTCCGCCAAAGCTTTAACTTCCTGGCTGATGTCTTCAGATGTTGCTTCAGTATTGCCACATTGTCTTCTTTTCTCATGATGCCATCTATTTTGTGAAGTGCACCAGTCCCTCCTGCAGCAAAACAACCCCACAACATGATGCTGCCAACCCCCGTGTTTCACAGTTGGGATGGTGTTTTTAGGCTTCAAGCTTCTCCTTTTTTCCTCCAAACGTAACAATGATCATTATGCCCAAAAAGTTAAATTCTAGTTTCCTCAGACCACATGACATGGCTCCAAAAATTAAGGTATTTTTTCCTGTGTGCATTTGCAAACATTAATCTGTTTTTTTTTATGTTCTTTTGGAGTAATGGCTTCTTTCTGGCAGAGTGACCTTTCAGCCCATGTTAATACAGTACTCGTTTCACTGTGGATATTGACACAATCTTACCAGCTTCCGCTATTATCTTTGCAAGGTCTTTTGCTTTTGTCCTTGGATTGATATGCACATGTCGGACCAAAGCACGTTCATTTCTGGGAAACAGAACCCGTCTCCTTCCTGAGCGGTATGATGACTGGACATTCCCATCTTGTTTGTACTTGTGTACAATTATTTGTACAGATGAACGAGGCACCTTCAGGTATCTTGAAATTGTACCCAAGGATGATCCAGACTTATGCAAGTTCACAATTCTCTTCCTAATATCTTGGCTGATTTCTTTAGACTTTCTCATGATGCTATACAAAGAAGCAGTGTGTTTCAGGTGTGCATTAAAGTACATCCACAGGTGTGTCTCTAACTCACATGTTGCCAAAAAAAACTATCAGAAGCTTCCAAACACATGACATCATCATATGGGCAGTCCAGAATTGTTTAAAGGCATAGTAATCTTAGTGTATGTAAACTTTTTACTTTGTAGTAAGTAATAAAAATGCCTTAAAACATTCTCTCTCATTATTCTGGCATTTGGCAAATATTGAAAGTTATGGTAATCCTAATTGACCTAAAATGGGAAAGGTTTATTCTGATTTCATGTCAGATATTGGGAAAAACATGCATATGTGTCTTTTTATATAGTGTATGTAAACTTCTGGTTTCAACTGTATGTGTGTATGTACACATACAGTATATAAACAGTCATGGCCAAAAGTGTTGGCACCCTTGAAATTGATTGTTCCAGAAAATACAGTAGTAGTTCTCCCAGAAAATTTTTGCAATTAAACATGTTTTGTTATACACATGTTTATTTTCTTTGTGTGTATTGGAACAACACAAGAAAATGGAGAAAAAAAGACAAATTGGACATAATGTTCCATTGTCCATCTTGCGCAACATAATCAGGAAGTCTACAACCCATGGCACTGTAGCTAATCTCCCTGGACATGGACAGTAGAGAAAAAAATTATGAAAGGTTGCAACATGGGATAGTCTGGATGGTGGATAAGCAACCCCAGACTCAGGGTGCATCAGTGTCAGCGTGGACTATCCATCGACATTCAGATAAAATGAAACGCTAAGGCAGAAGACCCAGGAGGACCCCAATGCTGACACAGAGACATAAAAAAGCTAGACTGCAGTTTGCCAAAATGGACATGGGTAAGCCAAAATTCTTCTGGGAAAGCGTCATGTGGACAGATGAGACAAAGATGGAGCTTTTTTTTCTAATGTTGACCGAAAATGGAATGAGGCCTACAAAGAAAAATACACAGTACCTACAGTCAAATATGATGGAGGTTCAATGATGTTTTGGGGTTGTTTTGCTGCCTCTGGCAATGGGTTCCTTGACTCTGTGCAAGGCATCATGAAATCTGAAGATCACCAAAGGATTTTGGGTCATAATGTAGTGTCCAGTGTCAGAAAGCTGGGTTTGCATCCTAGGTCATGGGTCTTCCAGCAGGATAATGACCCCAAACATACTTCAAGAAACACTCAGAAATGGATGTAAATAAAGCGATGGAGAATTCTGAAGTGGGCAGCAATGAGTCCGGATCTAAATCCCATTGAACCCCTGTGGAGAGATCTTAAATTTGCTGTTGGGAGAAGGCACCCTTCAAATTTGAGAGACCTGAAGCAGTTTGCAAAATTCCAGTTAAGAGGTGTAAGGAGCTTGTTGATGGTTATCAGGATTGCAGTTATTTGTTTTAAAGGCTGTGCATCCAAATATTATGTTGAGGGTGTCAATAATTTTATCCAGCCCATTTTTGGGGTTTTGTATGAATTTATGTCCAATTTGCCTTTTTTTCTCTGTTTTTTTTTGTGTTGCTCCAATGCACACAAAGGAAATAAACATGTGTATAACAAAACATGTATAATTGCAATAATTCTATATAAAATGGATATGGCCCACTATGGTTATAGTGTAATTATGCTATTAATGTAGTGTGACGGCCATCCCTTTCCCTGCTGAGATATACATATACAAGTGCGGCACTGTCTACCCCTTTAAATACAATTTGTTCAGAATTTATTTGAAAGACATGTAAAATTTCTCTACTATTAGCTTAATGAGATGTTTTAATTCAGTGCTAAAAGTTCAGGACCTTTAAAAGAATTTTACTGTATACTAATTCTGCCATTTTCCCCTAGCACCTGGTATTTTACTGCACAGGCTGTAGAGGACATATTGGTTTTTACCTTGAAATAAACGTCAGAAGTAAATGTGTGGAAACAATGTTTTAATAATGTTTGTACTGAAGGCTGTCAGTAAGATGAATAAATGAGACAGGCCCGAAAAGTGCATATAGTACACAAAGGACTACGTCTTTTTTTTTCATAGGTTCCAGATTTTATTAAAAAGGTCAGTAATGAAACTTTGTGATTATATGAACAAAGCTTCAGTGGCCTCTTAATACTGGTTCTTTAATGATCTTCATACCGTTCCCCGGAGGAAAATCACTTTGATAGTGACAGGAAGCCAATATTATGTGTACCAATATTTGTCAAGCTGGAAATGCTAGTACAATTAAAGATTTTACAAAGATGAAGACTTTTGAATGAATTTCTTAAATGCCTAAATAGTATTTATCAACTATATGTAACCTTAACATGGCAAACCCAACATTTCATGTCAATACTTCAATGTCACCTTCAAAATGTTTTCTTTAACTCCCTTCTGGCTTACGCCGATTTTCTTTTTTGTGCTTTATTTTTTTCCTGCGTTTCTTCTAAGACTCCTAATGTATCCATATTGTGGCTTTTTTTACGAGGAGAGTCGTAGTTTTGAATGACACCATTCCCTTTACCACATAATGTATTGAATAACCGAAAGAAAAAATTCCAAGTGCAATGACATTTTTTTTTGTTTTATGGTTTTTATTGTGTAGTGAAAATGACCTAATATGATTTTTTCAAGTTTGTATGATTATAGCAATACCAGATTTGTACAGTTTTTTTTCTATTTAAGTGTTGAAAAATAATTCTAAAAATGTGTAAAAATCTTATGCTTCGCCATTTTCTGAAACTCTGAACATTTTTGCTTTTCTGTGAGAGCTTCTTTGATAGTTTTTTGCTTGGAAATTTAGCTGATGTTTCATTAGGGTATTTACATCAGAATTCTGGTGTAAGACACCCTAATAAAGCACATTATTTTTGCACAAAATTTGCGACAATATTTTTAGCCAGCTATGTCAATATGAGCATGTGTGGGATGGAGCATGACTACTGATAGGTTGGTCATCTATATCAGATTGGAGGGTTCCAACACTAGGAACCCCACCGATCAGCTATATTCAGAGCTGGCGACTTCTGGTTGCTAGCAGCTGTGGAGCTGAACAGCACAGCTCCATAAACTGTATAGCAGTTCCTGTGGGTTACTACAGATCCACCACTATTCAAATGAATAGGAGTGGATCTGCAGTACCTGTCAGCGACAGCTACACAGCTGGCGGGGCTGCATTGTTAAGCTTCAGAAATGCTAATCTACAGCTGCCACCGGTACTGAGAACAGCCAATATATTAGGATGCCGGGTGTCAGATCCCCAATGATTTGATAATGACGGCCCAGCCTTGGGAGAAGTCATCAATTTAAAATAGTGGAGCAACCCTTTAAGTACTATATATATGTATATATAACTGTATATGTGTGTGTATATACAGTGGTTATGGAAAGTATTTAGACCCCTTTAAAATATTTCACTCTTTGTTTCATTGCAACTATTTGGTAAATTCTAAAAAGTTAATTTTTTTTCTCATTAATGTACACTCTGCACCCCATCTTGACTGAAAAAAACAAATGTAGAAACGTTTGAAAATTTATTAAAAAAGAAAAACTGAAATTTCACATGGTCATAAGTATTCAGACCCTTTGATCAGACTCATATTTAAGTCACATGCTGTCCATTTCCTTGTGATCCTCCTTGAGATGGTTCTACTCCTTAATTGGAGTCAAGCTGTGTTTAATTAAACTGATAGGACTTGATTTGGAAAGGCACACACCGGTCTACATAAGACCTCACAGATCACAGTGCATGTCAGACCAAATGAGAATCATGAGCTCAAAGGAACTGCCCAAGGAGCTCAGAGACAGAATTGTGACAAGGCAGAGATCTGGCTAAGGTTACAAAAGAATTTCTGCAGTATTCAAGATTCCTAAGAGCACAGTGGCCTCCATAATCCTTAAATGGAAGAAGTTTGGACCACCAGAAGTCTTCCTAGACCTGGCCGTCCAGCCAAACTGAACTGTCGTGGGAGAAGAGCCTTGGTGAGAGAGGTAAAGAAGAACCCCAAGATCACTGTGTCTGAGCTCCAGAGATGCAGTAGGGAGATGGAAAAAAGTTCCACAAAGTCAGCTATCACTGCAGCCCTCCATCAGTCGGGCTTTTATGGCAGAGTGGCCCGACGGCAACCTCTCCTCAGTGCAAGACATATGAAAGCATAGATAGAGTTTGCTCAAAATCACATGAAGGACTGCCAGACTATGAGAAATAAGATTCTCTGGTCTGATGAGACGAAGATAGAACTTTTTGGTGATAATTCTAAGCAGTATATGTGGAGAAAGCCAGGCACTGCTCATCACCTGCCCAATACAATCCCAACAGTGAAACATGGTGGTGGCAGCATCATGCTATGGGGGTGTTTTTCAGCTGCAGGGACAGGACGACTGGTTGAATTGAAGGAAACATGAATGCGGCGAAGTACAGAGATATATCCTGGATGAAAACCTCTTCCAGAGTGCTCTGGACCTCAGACTTGGCCAAAGGTTCACCTTCAAACAAAACAATGACCCTAAGCACACAGCTAAAATAACAAAGCTGTGGCTTCAGAACAACTCTGTGACCATCCTTGACTGGCCCAGCCAGAGCCCTGACCTAAACCCAATTGACCATCTCTGGAGAGACCTGAAAATGGCTGTCCACCAACGTTCACCATCCAACCTGACGGAACTGGAGAGGATCTGCAAGGAAGAATGTCAGAGGGTCCCCAAATCCAGGTGTGAAAAACTTGTTGCATCATTCCCAAGGAGACTCATGGCTATACTAGCTCAAAAGGGTGCTTCTACTCAATACTGAGCAAAGGGTCTGAATACTTATGACCATGTGATATTTCAGTTTTTCTTTTTTAATAAATTTTCCAAAATTTCTACATTTCTGTTTTTTCAGTCAAGATGGGGTGCAGAGTGTTCTTTAATGAGAAAAAAATGAACCTTTTCATAATTTACCAAATGGCTGCAATGAAACAGAGTGAAAAATGTAAAGGGGTCTGAATACTTTCCGCACCTACTGTATATACTGCATATATATATATGTATATATGTATGTGTGTGTGTGTGTATGTATGTGTGTATATATATATATATATATATATCTCAACTGATCTTCACTGTCCTTTTAGAGGAATAGAGGAATCCAAGTTATCTGTAAACAGAAAGATTGTGAGGGAATATTTAGCTAACATAAATGAGTTCAAGTCTCCAGGTCCAGATGAATTACACCCCAGAGTACTGAAGGAGATCATAGAAGAAATTTTAGAACCACTCTCCATAATCTTTGAAAATTCTTGGAGAACAGGAGAAGTCCCAGAAGACTGGAGAAGAGCAAATGTTGTTCCTATCTTCAAAAAGGGGAAGAAGGTGGACCCAGGGAACTATAGGCCGGTGAGTCTGACTTCTATACCAGGAAAGATCTTTGAACAAATTATTAAACAACATGTATGTAAGTACATGGATAAGAATGAAGTGATTAACCAGAGTCAGCATGGGTTTGTAACTAACAAGTCATGTCAGACTAACTTAATTTCCTTCTATGACAGAATCACTGACTGGGTGGATCAGGGAAATGCTGTAGATATAGTATATCTTGACTTCAGCAAAGCATTTGACAAAGTATCTCACACCATCCTTATTGAAAAAATGACCAAGTATGCAATGGACCAGGCAACTGTTAGGTGGATTCATAACTGGCTTAGTGATCGGACTCAAAGGGTGGTTGTAAATGGCTTCACATCCAGCTGGATGAATGTCTCAAGTGGGGTACCACAGGGCTCCGTCCTGGGACCTGTATTGTTCAACATCTTTATCAATGATTTAGATGAAGGAATTGAGGGTAAACTGATTAAATTTGCTGATGACACAAAGCTAGGAGGGATAGCTAATACTAGAGAAGAGAGAGAGAGGATTCAAAAAGACCTAAATAAACTGGAGCAGTGGGCAGCAACCAACAGAATGGTTTTTAACAGGGAAAAATGCAAAGTACTACATCTGGGCAATAAAAATGAAAAAAGCATATACAGAATGGGAGGAATAGAGCTAAGCAACAGTACATGTGAAAAAGACTTAGGTATACTAATAGATCATAGACTGAACATGAGTCAACAGTGTGATGCAGCAGCAAAAAAGGCAAATACAATTCTGGGATGTATTAACAGAAGCATACAGTCTAGATCACGTGAAGTCATTATCGGTCTTTACTCCTCTTTGGTCAGACCTCATCTGGAATACTGTGTACAGTTTTGGGCACCACATTTTAAAAAAGACATAGACAAACTGGAGCAAGTTCAGAGAAGAGCGACCAGAATGGTGACTGGTCTGCAAACCATGTCCTATGAGGAACGGTTGCAGGATTTGGGAATGTTTAGCTTGCAAAAAAGAAGACTGAGAGGAGACTTAATAGCTGTCTACAAATATGTCAAGGGCTGTCACATTGTAGAAGGATCATCTTTATTCTCATTTGCACAAGGAAAGACTAGAAGCAATGGGATGAAACTAAATGGGAGGAGACACAGATTAGATATTAGAAAAAACTTTTTGACAGTTAGGGTGATTAATGAGTGGAACAGGCTGCCACGAGAGGTGGTGAGTTCCCCTTCAATGGACGTCTTCAAACAGAGGCTGGACAGACATCTGTCTGAGATGATTTAGTGAATCCTGCTTTGAGCAGGGGGTTGGACCAGATGACCCAGGAGGTCCCTTCCAACTCTACCATTCTATGATTCTATGATATATATATATATATATATATATATATATATAGTACAGACCAAAAGTTTGGACACACCTTTTCATTTAAAGATTTTTCTGTATTTTTATGACTTTGAAAATTGTACATTCACACTGAAGGCATCAAAGCTATGAATTAACACATGTGGAATTATATACTTAACAAAAAAGTGTGAAACAACTGAAAATATGTCTTATATTCTAGGTTCTTCAAAGTAGCCACCTTTTGCTTTGATGACTGCTTTGCAGACTCTTGGCATTCTCTTGATGAGCTTCAAGAGGTAGTCACCGGAAATGGTTTTCACTTCACAAGTGTGCCCTGTCAGGTTTAATAAGTGGGATTTCTTGCCTTATAAATGGGGTTGGGACCATCAGTTGTGTTGTGCAGAAGTCAGGTGGATACACAGCTGATAGTCCAACTGAATAGACTGTTAGAATTTGTATTATGGCAAGAAAAAAGCTGCTAAGTAAAGAAAAACGAGTGGCCATCATTACTTTAAGAAATGAAGGTCAGTCAGTCCGAAAAATTGGGCAAACTTAAAATGTGTCCCCAAGTGAAGTTGCAAAAATCATCAAGTGCTACAAAGAAACTCACATGAGGACCGCCCCAGGAAAGGAAGACCAAGAGTCACCTCTGCTTCTGAGGATAAGTTTATCCGAGTCACCAGCCTCAGAAATCACAGGTTAACAGCAGCTCAGATTAGAGACCAGGTCAATGCCACACAGGGTTCTAGCAGCAGACACATCTCTTTAACAACTGTTAAGAGGAGACTTTGCGCAACAGGCCTTCATGGTAAAATAGCTGCTAGGAAACCACTGCAAAGGACGGGCAACAAGCAGAAGAGACTTGTTTGGGCTAAAGAACACAAGGAATGGACATTAGACCAGTGGAAATCTGTGCTTTGGTCTGATGAGTCCAAATTTGAGATCTTTGGTTCCAACCACCGTGTCTTTGTGCGACGCAGAAAAGGTGAATGGATGGACTCTACATGCCTGGTTCCCACCGTGAAGCATGATGTAGGAGGTGTGATGGTGTGGGGGTGCTTTGCTGGTGACACTGTTGGGGATTTATTCAAAATTGAAGGCATACTGAACCAGCATGGCTAGCACAGCATCTTGCAGCGGCATGCTATTCCATCCAGTTTGCGTTTAGTTGGACCATCATTTATTTTTCAACAGGACAGTGACCCCAAACACACCTCCAGGCTGTGTAAGGGCTATTTGACCAAGAAAGAGAGTGATGGAGTGCTACGCCAGATGACCTGGCCTCCACAGTCACCAGACCTAAACCCAATCGAGATGGCTTGGGGTGAGCTGAACCGCAGAGTGAAGGCAAAAGGGCCAACAAGTGCTAAGCATCTCTGGGAACTCCTTCAAGATTGTTGGAAGACCATTTCCGGTGACTACCTCTTGAAGCTCATCAAGAGAATGCCAAGAGTGTGCAAAGCAGTCATCAAAGCAAAAGGTGGCTACATTAAAGAACCTAGAATATAAGACATATTTTCAGTTGTTTCACACTTTTTTGTTAAGTATATAATTCCACATGTGTTAATTCATAGTTTTGATGCCTTCAGTGTGAATGTACAATTTTCATAGTCATGAAAACACAGAAAAATCTTTAAATGAGAAGGTGTGTCCAAACTTTTGGTCTGTACTGTATATATTTACATATATATATATATATATATATATATATATATATATACACTGCTCAAAAAATAAAGGGAACACTCAAATAACACATCCTAGATCTGAATGAATGAAATATTCTCATGGAATACTTTGTTCTGTACAAAGTTGAATGTGCTGACAACAAAATCACACAAAAATCATCAACGGAAATCAAATTTATTAACCAATGGAGGTCTGGATTTGGAATCACCCCCAAAATTAAAGAGGAAAAACACACTACAGGGTGATCCAACTTTGATGTAATTTCCTTAAAACAAGTCAAAATGAGGCTCAGTATTGTGTGTGGCCTCCACGTGCCTGTATGACCTCCCTACAATGCCTGGGCATGTTCCTGATGAGGTTGCGGATTGTCTCCTGTGGGATCTCCTCCGAGACCTGGACTAAAGCATCCGCCAACTCCTGGACAGTCTGGTGCAACGTGACCTTGGTGGATGGAGCGAGGCATGATGTCCCAGATGTGCTCAATCGGATTCAGGTCTGGGGAACGGGCGGTCCAGTCCATAGCTTCAATCAACTCATCTTGCAGGAACTGCTGACACACTCCAGCCACATGAGGTCTGGCATTGTCCTGCATTAGGAGGAACCCAGAGCCAACCGCACCAGCATATGGTCTCACAAGGAGTCTGAGGATCTCATCTTGATACCTAATAGCAGTCAGGCTACCTCTGGCGAGCACATGGAGGGCTGTGCGGCTCTTCAAAGAAATGCCACCCCACACCATTACTGACCCACTGCCAAACCGGTCATGCTGAAGGTTGTTGCAGGCAGCAGATGGTTCTCCACGGCGTCTCCAGACTCTGTCATGTCTGTCACATGTGCTCAGTGTGAACCTGCTTTCATATGTGAAGAGCACAGGGCGCCAGTGGTGATTTTGCCAATCCTGGTGTTCTGTGGCAAATGCCAAGCGTCCTGCAAGGTGTTGGGCCTTGAGCACAACCCCCATCTGTGGACGTCGGGCCCTCATACCACCCTCTTGGATTTGGTTTCTAACCATTTGCGCAGACACATTCACATTTGTGGCCTGCTGGAGGTCATTTTGCAGGGCTCTGCCAGTGCTCCTCCTGTTCCTCCTTGCACAAAGGCGGAGGTATCAGTTCTGCTGTTCGGTTGTGGCCCTCCTACGGCCCCCTCCACGTCTCCTGGTGTACTGGCCTGTCTCCTGGTAGCGCCTCTAGCTTCTGGACACTACGCTGACAGACACAGCAAACCTTCTTGCCACAGCTCTCTTTGATGTGCCATTCTGGATGAGCTGCACTACCTGAGCAACTTCTGTGGGTCGTAGAGTCTGTTTCATACTACCACGATTGTGAAAGCACAACCAACATTCAAAAGTGACCAAAACATCAGCCAGAAAGCATTGGTACTGAGATGTGGTCTGTGGTCCCCACCTGCCGAACCACTCCTTTATTGAGGGTGTCTTGATAATTGCCAATAATTTCCATCTATTGTCTATTCCATTTGCACAACAGCATGTGAAATTGATTGTCAATCAGTGTTGCTTCCTAAGTGGACAGTTTGATTTCACAGAAGTTTGATTTACTTGGAGTTATATTCTGTTTAAGTGTTCCCTTTATTTTTTTGAGTAGTGTGTATGTGTATATATTTATATATATATATATATATATATATATATATAAAACTTAATAACTCCTTTAATTGAACAATGGCCAATCCAAACTAACATTTTGAAAACTTGAATTACCGTATATACTCGAGTATAAGACTACCCGAGTATAAGCCGAGGTGCCTAATTTTACCACAAAAACCTAGGAAAACGTATTGACTCGAGTATAGGCCTAGGGTGGGACATGCAGCAGCTACTGGTAAATTTCCCCATCCTGGTACGCATTACTCTCTCATCCCCAATCCTGGTATTCATGGCCCCCTCATTCCCAATCTTGGTATGTATGGCCCCCTCATCCCGAATCCTGGTATGTATGGCACCCTCCACTCTAAATCTGGTATGTATTGCACCCTCCACTCCAATCCTGGTATGTATGGCACCCTCATCTCCAATCCTGGTATGTATGGCTCCCTCATCCCCAATCCTGGAATGCATGATCCCCATCATCACCAATCCTAGTATGTATGGCCACCTCATTACCAATCCTTGTATGCATGGCTTCCCTCATCCCCATTCCTGGTGTGCATGGCCTGCTCATCCCACATTCCTGGTATGTATGGCCCCCTCATCACCCAATCCTGGTATGCATGCCGCCTCATCCCCAATCCTGGTATGTATGGCCCCCTCATCCCCCAATCCTAGTATGCATTGTCCCCCTCATCCCCAATCCTGGTATACATGTATGCCCCCCCATCCTCAATCCTGGTATGCATGGCATCCAAATACCCAATCCTTGTGTGCATAGCCTCCTCATTCACCAATCCTGGTATGTGTGGCACCCCTCATCCACCAATCCTGGTATGTATGGCCCCATCACTGCACACATAAAAAAATGAACACTTATACTCACCTTCCTTCCTCACCAGTGCTCCAGCGCTGCTTCATATTCTGCTTCAGCAGCTCATGTCACCATCTGAGCAGCGCATGGCATCACTGCCATGCACTCCCAGACACTGATGTGAGCTGCCGGCATATTCACTCCTCTCCACGCGGGGACTATGGGCGTGGAGAAGAGTGAATATGCATTCTCTTTAGTAGCAGGCACTGTCAGCAGGAGCTGCGGCTCAGCACTCCTCTGTGCCCGCTACTAAAGAGAATAAATATTCATTCTCCATTCCACTACCGGAATTTCTATATATTCGAGTATATACCCGAGGATAAGCCGACGGGAGCTTTTTCAGCACAACAAATGTGCTGAAAATCTCAGCTTATACTCGAGTATATAAGGTAAATAATCAAGTGGCCCAAATGTTATAAAACCACATTGGATGGCTTGAGATGAATCATAAAGGATGATTGGGGAGATGGATATCCTAAATGCTCTTGAAGACTTGGTAATATAATATTCTAATCTCACACATGTAATGGACTTTAGTAAGAACTAGCTGGTCCTGGACAATATTAGAGGTTTTATAATTAGCTTTGATTACTATAATATGTTATCCTTATTTCAAGAGATTGTTAGAGCTCTAGTTTATTTGTTCCCTTGATATTCTATAAAGCTGAATGAATCCTTTCTTGAGGCATCATATTGGTGGATATTTCTTGATCAAGCCAGTATGTAAGCGCTTGGGCTACACAAGTAATAATTTGTACTGATCTATTCAGCATTCTTCTTTGATTGTTGTATTTTTAATAAGGTTTTAGGATTTGTGATTGATTTTAAGAAATCTTTGATGTGAAACATTTTTTCCTTGGCTGCTGTTAGTCCTTCTGAATTATGATTTGTGCTTTGGTATTCAGCTGTAATTCTAAATATCAGCATTTTATAATGCTTAGGGATGTAGGTTGATGGTAGTTTTGACATTTGCCCCACCTATAAGTTGTAATTGAGAAAAAATCCCCATTAATATAACATCTCTTTAAAATAGATCTGTCCCGCTTCGATCAGATTCCAATTTTGCAAGTTTTTACTGTACAGAAGAATAGTATTTTTTTCTTTCATTTACTTATTATAGACCATATATGTGTTATAAAACACAAATAGAAGAAAATCTGATGACTTTTCCAGGTACACATTCTTTACATGTGGAATTTGTGATTTATTTGAAGGAAACTTGACCTCTTCTCATGTTACATTTCCTTAGGCCATTATGAACCGATCTGCGAGAACACATTTACCCAGTTATTGCAAACATTACTGATATTTGTTCATGCTTTTCTAATAGTTTTAAGGCACGATGGATAGATCTTGCTTTAACATTCCCCTTTCATGACAGAAATATCTGGCATTTGTCATTAAACACTTAACTACATCATAATACTTGGCAAAATGAAGTCCAGGAGAATTAACACATTCATAAAAAGATTGGGTTGTCTGGTTTTAAAGAAATTAAATGTTATTACATGGCTAAGTATAAAACTTTGAGGAAATTATAAATACTGTATAAGTCTGCAGCCAACAAATGACTGTGCAATTATTTCTTCTGGTTTAGATGACTTCGTTGATATAATTTTATATTTTTATTGAATTCAATGTGTTTTAATGTGATCTTGTAATTTAGAATTTTTGTAATAAAAATATAATGTATACTTTAAAAGAAAAACTTTTACATTTGGGACTGGGATCGAAGGAGTAACGTTTCTCCTTGAGGAGAGTGACATGCCAAGCCTGGCATGCCAATGTGAGGAGACTTTTAAGCTATGCAATGCTCCTCTCGGAAATTAAGTATGCAAATTGTCTTTTCAGAGCGAGGAAGAGGAGTAGAACTCTAGTGCCACCTATTGGAAGTAGCATTCCTAAAAGTCAATATTGACCCTTTAACGAGCCTTGTCACATGACATAGGATAAAAGCCAAATTGAGATTCTGGTTTGGCTTTTATCCTATGTCATGTGGCAAGGGTCGATATTGACTTTTAGGATTGCTACTTCCAATAGAATTCAACTCCTCTTCCTCTTTGAAAAGGCAATTTGCACATTTGGGACTAAAAGGGTCACTGAAAGTCATATTGAAATCATTGTAAACTGTTCCCTATGTGAAAATAAAACGGTAAAAAAGTTAATTTGTGTCAGAGATTTTGTAGTGGTGACAATATTGCTTGGTGAATTGAAGTTGACATGGTCTTACTGCTGTGATATATTTTCCACATTGAAGACAACCAAAGCACAACTGATAGAGCATGCTGGTGTTTCAGCAAAAAAAACACTGAAAATTGTGCAAAATTTTGTCAAAATTGAGGAGCTCTGTTCATTGCCGTTCATCAGCCTTTCCTCAGTGCCATATTCGATGTATTCATCTCCAGTCTCAGAAGCTGGTACTGACTACACACTGAGCAAAACTTACTGATACCCGCTCCTTCACCCCATAGTGTACATATAATATCATCATACTGTGCAAAAGTAAATGTCCAAATTACAATCCAAGACAGTTGCTTAGCATCAAAATAGCAAATGAACTAGAGACTAATGCTTGCATTGTGGTTGATTTTTGATTGGTTCGAGCACTAATTATGTGCTACCCTAAAGGGTATCTGTCAGCAGGTTTTGCTATGCAATCCAAGAGGCGCATGATGTGTGGGGCAGAGACACTGATATCAGTGATGTGTCACTTACTGGGCTGCATGCTATTATTTTGATAAAATCACTGTTCTATCAGCAGGAGATTATCACTAGAGGGGAGTAAACCAGCATAATATAGTGGAAGAGAACCTAATTCCAGCGATGTGTCACTTACTGAGCCGCTTGCTGTCATTTTGCTAAAATCCAAGTTTTATCTACTGCAGATCTAGCAGTTCTCTGAATGCTGAGATCTATATAACCCTGTCCACACCACTGATTGGCAGATTTCTGCCCATTCATAGTGTACACAGAAAGCTGCCATTCAGTGGTGTGGATGGGGTTATACAGAGCTTAACATTCAGAGAACTGGTAGATCTGCATCAGATGAATCAATAATTTTATGAAAACTGCAGCAAATAGCCCAGAAAGTGATACATTGCTGAAATCAGGGTTTTTGTCCCTTCATCTTGCTGCTCTCAGATCAAGTAGCAAAAACTGATGACAGATTCACTTTAAGGTGACCAGATCAAACCCACAACAAAATGATAGGAGATGCTCCTTGAGTGATCCCATGTAAGTCTGGTTTGTGGCATGTTTAAAAAGAATATATCAATAGGTTTTTGCTAAGTAATCTAAAAACACCATAATGTAGGAGTAAAGACCCTGTTTCCAGTGATCTGTTACTTACTGTGCTGTGTTTTGCTGTTTTAGCACAATCTGTGTTTTATTAGCACAAGATTCACTATAGGACAACTGGCCTCATGCCTCTTAGTCCAACCACGTCCCCAACCACTGATTAGCAGATTTCTGTCAGTATACAGTGTGCATAGAAAGCTGAGATGAGGGTGGGGTGATACACAGCTCAACAATTGAGCTCTGCTAGATCTGTAGCAGATAAAACTGTGATTCCTTCACAACTTCTGCACCCAGTAAACTAAGTGATACATCGCTGGAATCAGGGTCTCTGTTCTTTCATCTTGCTGCTGTCCAATTAGTAGCAAAAACCTGGTGACAGATTCCCTTTCAATAAACGGAGTGGACTTAAAACAACATCAAAATACCAAATAATAATATAGATAAATATATACTTCTGTGATTTTAAATATTTCTCTATGCAAATTGCCTCTTCAGAGAAAAAGAGGACTTGACCTCTATAGCGCCACCTATTGGAAGTAGCAATCCTACAAGTCACAATCAACCCTTTAACGAGTTGTGCAATATTTCTTAGGATAAAAGCCAAATCAGAATCTCAATTTGCAGACACGGTGTCTCTACAATGTGACATCTGATCATCATAGAAAATTACATTAATGGCGAAATCACAGAAAAATTGTGCAGGTAAATATATTCTTTGCATCTAAAAATGGACATTTAAATAACAGACCCCGTATTCGGTTATAGTACAATAGATTACTTAAAAAAATGAAATGAAAGAAGAGGTTCAGTTGTGTGTTCCAGTGCATTCAATAATCCATATACTTCGTAGGAGTTTAAACAAGCATCAAGAAGGTAACTGCTTGTAAAGCTCATTCTGAGCTGAAGGATATAAAACAGGAACACTTGGTCCTGGTGCAGTTCAGACAAGTACATACAAGCAAATCAATGCAAGTTCATCCTTCAGTGTCAGCTGGCTGAATTTGGGCACAGTGATCAATGTCTTGAGTGTTAAGATGAAATGCAGAGGTGCCAAGCAGAGGTCTTTTGGCTACAGCTGGTGCCAATTACTGCCAGTAAAGGCTTTCCAGCTGGGAGTCCAAGACGCTTGATTTGTGGTTACAAAAAAAAAAAAGTAAAACAGTTTTTCAACCGGGCCTCCCGCCTACCCTGACGAATATAACTAAGCCAAGCTTTATGCTTTTCACTTATTTAAATATTTGTTTTGATAGTCTCTTAGTTTCATTCACTCCTGCCAAGGAAGTTACAAGTTTCTGTGCACACTCACATGGTGTATGAATGAACCAGCCTTCTTCTTCCAGTTTATTAACCTCAGCCCTTTTTCTGATTTATGTAGTAAATATAAAGTTGACTGCTCCCAGAAAACACATTTAAAGTGTAGATTAACCTCGGATGAACCTTTCTGAGTAAATTGGAAAATTGTTTCATTAACAATTTTTTAATACAATGGACTGAAATCCCTTTGTTGAGCTAAAATCCAACAATACGCAATTTGGGCTGTAGGGCATTGCTAATATATTCAAGTATGTACACCGGGGGTATACATTTTGAGAAGAAAATGTTATTTTAGTCAGCTCAGAGATTTTTCTTTTAGATTTATTTTATAGAGGCATGTTAGGTGGGAAACCTGGGACGTCATTGTATGATTTTTATGTTTTGCCAGGGTTTATTACAATTTATTTAAATTGTTTCCTAGATACTACATTATTATTTTAATACTGGTGTAACATATGGAGAATAAAAAAATAAATAATTAAAAACTACCTATCCTTTAAAAAAATGACATTACTTTTTACGAACAAGAAGGGAATGCTATAAAAAATACAAAAACAAAAAATAACATTACTCAACTGTTAATATCCCCATTGATCCAGTACTACCACTTTAATTGTCGTACTAGTCTTTATTTTCTTTGCTGCCTTGATCACTTTGCATACATCTACATGACCACTGCAGCCAATTGCTGGCTTCAGCTGTCATCTGCCATGTACAGGCACTACTGTTGAGGCCAGAAAATGGTTGATGTAGGGCCATGGATGTAAATCCTGTGACTGCTGCAGCAAAATAAGCAGAGACAAACAGGGACTACCAGAAAGGTTGTACTGGAGCAGCAGGGTAATTAACAGGAGAGACTTTGTTCTTATTGTATCGCATTCCTTGCCATAAGGATTTTTTTGCAATTTCGGGCAAGCCCTCTAATGTAAAACTGTTTATCTAACATTAATATTTTCTGGATTATTCTAAAACTATGTTGAGTGGATGGGTTCTTATTAGGGAAGAGTCAGACGGCCGTGTAACTCGGACTAGGATCGCAACGCAGTGCTCAGACTGGCCGTCGGGTCTCCTGATAGATGGATAGAAATACATGCTGCCAAACTCAGATTGGGAGAGAAGACAGGCAGTCTGAGCATTATCCTCGTCCGAGTTATACAGCCATCTGACTCTTCCCTCAAAGATGGTAAGTATCAATTTTCAGAACTTAGTCCAGCAGCTATGTCCGTAATCTATGGCTGCTGAAAAGAAGCCCAGACAGGCATCCCTGACTCCTTTTTTGATTACTTTGGTGCGACATCATCGTTGTGGCACAATGTGCATGTGACGTTGCCCCAGACCATCTGATAAAAAGAAAAGTTACTGCAGGCTGGCATGTAGGAGGGGATCTGCATGACCCCATCTGACGGCCACAGATTACTTGTGTATTTTCTGGACTGGGCTCTGCTAATCTATTTGGTAGTAAAAAACAGCTCTTCCAATAGAATTAACCTTAAAGACCAAATATGGTAAATGTTCTATTCAAAAAGAGTACATTTCCCTAAAAAATTACAATTACACATGCACTAGATAATTAGATAAACCAATATATTAGAATGTACAGGCTAGAAAGTAGACAATAGTATTTGAAATTACAATGGACTTTGTCCTCTTTTTGAGTAGTACATTTACCATATTTGGTCTTTAAGGTTAATTCTATTGGAAGAGCTGTTCTTTACGACCTTGAGTTTTGTAGCATTTTTTGCATAGTTTTCCCCTATTTTAATTGTTATTATTTTGTATATTTTCTGTACTAAATAAAGAGTTATTTGATCAAATTTAATTGGGATTCCCTTCTTCATAAGTCATTATGTGGACATAAAGTCTTTTTGCTGAGTTTTCGGAGCAGAAACTCCAAGCTTTTGAGCAGTTTTAGAATTAGGAGTAGGGTTTGGAGTGTCTCCGCTCAATTTCTGTTCCAAAAGCTCCTTCAAAAAACCTCTGTGCTTACATAGCCTTAGTGTATGCAAACTCGTCTTTTTCTGGTGGATTACACCTGGAACCCACCAAAAAAAGCTCAGCAAAACCACCACAAAAAAATAACCTAATGCACAGCAATGTAGAAATTACATCATCACCCACTTGACTTAAATCACCATAATGAGTGTGGATTTTAATAAATTTAAGACAAGTCATACTGAATATTTTCCATCAACTCATATATCAATCTGTTCAGCTCCTCCCGCTCTATAACATGTCTGCAGAATAGACTGCATTTTCAATATGACAGATTCCTTTTGACTTACTTTATTGATAGATACACATTGAAGTAATCATTATAAGAGATTTTTGCCTTCGCTGTATAATTGGAGTGCTGCAATAAGGCATATTACATTTCTTTCATACCATGACACCTGTTCGATAATCAATAATATAGTTAGAGGCGGTATTATTTACGACCGTAACATGCTGTGTAATGGACTAACATAATCCTAAATGACCTCCTTATTTCATAGCCAAGAGACCAATTTGCTTTAGAAATCTCACATTACATGTCACGTGGTTAGCTTACTATTGTAATCTATATGCCGTGTCGGATAAGCTGACGGGACGCTGCACATTGACTGTAACATTCGGATATGTATAATTAAGCTGTCAGTTCCGCAGCCATTGTAAAGTAACCAATGAATATCAGTTGCCACTTTCTATGTCAGCCAGAGAGGATTTAGTGTCGGAGGAAGGAAGTATTTTGTCACATTCATTGATGACAATTTTCAGGTAAACCACTTTTTATCTCCTGTAAAGGGGATAATGTTGGCCGCCACAATAGAAGGTCTGAATAATTACGCCGCATCCTTGTTGTAAAACATCTACATAATTAAAAATATCCCTTTGCCGTTCATGGTATGACTGAGTTCTCACATTACTCATTGGTTTTATTATACAGGGGCATAGCTCGGAATGCATTTTGAGTGCCAACTGGTGTGCCAAAAAGCCACATTGTTTTGGCCAGAGTACTTAGTTATAGGATAAGGGCAGTAAACGTAACTGTGGTTAAAAAATAAAGATGAGCAAATTGACTGTAAACAAGGTGAATTTGCTACTAATTTCCCCCCCAAATTCCAATTCTAACAAATCTGAATTTTTGACCATTCAATGTGTCTGAATCCAGTAAAATAACTGCCAACCAACTGATAATTTTCTGCATTCTGAGGGCCAAGAAGGGGCTAAAAAACATATACATTCTTAGATCTACCTTTTTTTTGTCTTTAAACATACCTTCCCTTCCACTGAATTTTTCTCCTTTTGGTTCCTCTCTGTTTTTTTCCTTCTTCCAGGCTCCCCAGTGGGGGCTGACGCCACTTGGTCATGTGAGGCATGAATACCGGTCAATAACCCCCTCGCCTCTAATTAAGTGGGAAATTCTCTCAAATAAATATGACTCGCCCCCTGGGCCAATGCTGTAGTGCGGCGCGCGTGCGCGCGGGGGATACCCGGAGCCGGATCCGATGGGGGTAGTAGTCTTCGTGTGGCGGTGACCCGGTCTGCGCCCAGGGTGGTCAAACTAAGTGGCAGTTATTGGTATGATGGTATTAGTGTCCGACTACGCCACCCGTTGAATGCGGCTATGAAGCCGCCGCTGCAGGGCAGTCCGCTGAGGCCGGTGGTACGGATGTGCAGCGTGGATGGTATAACCCCCAACGGGAGGGGTATAGCCTCAGGGCAGCTGATGAAGCAGGAAAAGATGATAGTGGTAGTGGTGGTGTGACAAGGAAGCTCAGAGACGTGCAATTGCAGTTTTCACAGCTTTACTCACAGTTCAGTTCTTTATCAGGTCCCTTGTGTACAGCTAGGACCACCCGAGCCGTGCTGCGTCCACCAGGTGCGGGACTCGGCCAACTCCCAGGCAGTTCCAGAGCGTGGTCCTGAGCTCCCCTCTCTTCCTTTCTACTGGCCGTCCCCACCAGGGATCCACCTTTGTCCAGCTCCCTCGGGCCTTCTGGTGGTGAAACCTCTCCCGGTTTCCCTGACCCTATATGGTATGCCTTCCTGGTAGATATGGCGAGGGGTCGCGCCAAAACTTGTCCACGACCTCCGGTTCCTGGCTAAGGATAATTGGCCTTCACCAGCTTGGGATCCGGCACCCTGTTCTGCCAACCCTTCACCCGTTATTTCGTGGGATCTCAGGGTTCCCTCTCTTCTTGCGTCTCTGGGCCTTTCTTGGTGTTCCTGTTTCTCCTTCTCCTTCTTTCTCTCTCTCAGGCCTGGCTCTGGAGCCGGGCCCAGACCGAGCCACAGCTCCCTGTCAGCCCTCTCTGGCTGAGCTCCTCTCTAGACTGACCACTGATCCAAGATGGTGCCCCCCTTATATACTCCCTTCTGACACCCGAGCCCAGGTGACTAGCACCCAATGGGCTCCTACCTATGCCCAGAGTCCCTCCCCTCTCTGCTCCTACACCACTGGGATGTTCCTCCCCCCTCCCCACTCCAGCCAGGGACAGAAGCTGTCGTACCTGCACATCTATCTGGTGGAAGTACCGTTGGTCTGTCCCCCGGAAATGGGGTGAGTGTAGTGTATGCAGCCTACTGAGCCCAGTTCCACGCTCCATTCTTACCCGGGAGTGGAATACCACACCTCTGGTTCGAGGTGCAATACCCCTGTAGCAGCCGAGTCCTCGGGGTGCTACAAATACTTCTGTGGATTATCGTTTTTTACTGTAAATTAGAAATGTGTATTTATTATATAATCTGAATATTAATTCTAATTAATTACATCCTCATACACAAAGATCGTATAATAAAATAATTCATAGAAGTTGCTTTTTACTTAATTTTTTTGCAATACGTCTTGTAAGTTTTCTACTAACACAATGGTGTACTCAACATGCATGAATAAGGACCGAGTCGCAGTCTGATACAGTTAGGAAAGTTGAATATTACTTTTGGATGTTCCTGAAGATGTCACTTTTTCAATCTTGCTAGAATAAAGTTCATCATTTTAATTTGAATCATGGCTGGAAGATTTTCTTACTTAGACTCACGTGGTGCGACGTTAGGCGGGAGTGGCTTTTACAATGCCGAGAATCGTGTTGGCCATATTTGAGGTGAGCTGGTTTCATTCTATGTTTTACTCAACATATTATGCCCTAATATATAGTACAGTGCAAAAGTTTTAGGCAGGTGTGGAAAACATGCAGCAAAGTAAAAACGAAGCTTCCATAGAAGATCTGTGGTTAGTTCTCCATCATTTTTCAATCATCTCACGCAATAGAGTTGGATGTGTTCAATATTTTTATGCCATTTCCTGGTAATAAGAATATAAATAAAAATCTAACTTGTAGATTCCCCAAGAATGATTCTAATTGTATACTATTCCAACAAAACCAAATCTAACTATGAACAAAAAAAAATCCGTCAAATGCAGAGGGGCAAAAAAATGTAAAAATTCTCACTCTGTCCTGAAGCGGTTAAATAAGATAACATATTTCACAACAATGAGGAATGTACTTTTAATGACTTGGAATATTTTGGAGGAAAGTAAGTAAAAGTTTTCATTGCCTTATTTTGTAATATAATATTCACTGCAGTGCGGCCATTATCATTTTTGAAGCATGAAATGCAAATCTGTTCATTTTCTCATGGATTTTAATTTGTTGACCACTGCTTTCTAAATGCTAATTATTGACCGGATTTCAGAATGACTTTATTTTTTTTTATTTTTTATTACACTCCGAAGCCGTTTTGATTGCTACTTGAAATCAAACATTTAACGTGTTTGGGATTTTTTCGAACAATAGCAGTAAATCAGGAGACAAATGGTATTATAAATGAAACCTTTGAGCAGCTGTATGTGGAGTGGGCCAAACTACCTTCAGGGAACTGGCTGAGATCTCCGAGCTAGAAGCAAAATGAGTTTAGTTGATAAGCACTTAGTTGTCAGTAGTCCACATCATAAAACTGCAATGTAACTTGGACAAATTAGTTGTCAATGATCCAAATGACCCTGAATGCTAATTCACTTTCAAACAGCTTAAAACAGCAGCCTAAATCAATCACATTCATTTTGGGCTAATAAAAAATCCATGATTTACAAAGCCATGCTATACAATAGTAAAATCCTGAAATTATAATAGTGTACAATCAAATGTAACATTAACACTGGCGTTAAAGAAAACAAAAGCTAAACTCAATGACTTTAATTTGGTGTTTAAGGTGATTTTGCTTCATGCGAATTTCATTTAGGCTACTTATCACAGCTAGTACTTTATGACTATGTTTAGTTTCACCACTCTGTCCTTAAAGAAAAACCTCTGGCAAGGGAAGTAGTCGAGTAAATTAATGAATACAATTAGGCCAGATTTCTGCCGTAGTTACATAAGAAAGATCGGCACTTATACCAAAAACAATATGGAAGAAGGTCTGGCATTACTTTTACCAATTCAAATAAGTTTTTTTTTTTGTTTATTTTAAGAAAAAGAAGCATGAATTTAAAAAAAAACCAGGGAAATGAAAGAAAACATAAATGAATAGATAGATAAATAGCCAACTAAACGTAAAAAAACAATTACCGATTTGCCCTAGAGATGAGTGAATAGATTTCATGTGATTCAAATTCATGTAAAATTTTAAGAAATTTGCTGAACCCTAAGAAATCAAACAAATTTGTTATTTAATTTGCATGAATGACCCCCCAAAAAATCTCAACCGCCTTTTTGCACAAAGCAGGAGATTGCAAGAGTCAAAGAGGGCTTACATGACCTCACACACAGCCACATGGGATTCCTTGAAATGCCTGGCAGCTGTCACATCCCCTGTTATAGCATAGCTCATCAGGAGGGTCTATCATAACTTGTATAAAAGCAAGGGCACGGAATTCAGCTGCCATTTTGTAGTGAATCTATATAGTGAGGGGACATCAAAGCTTAGCTATAGAGATAAGGAAAGTTTCTAAACAATGAATAAACATTACAGATAGTGTGTGTGATGTGTGGCTTGTCCTTCATTACCTCTTTTCTTGGCTGAACACATGTTGAGATGAGTAGCATGAGATGACCACGTTAGTAAAAAAACTTGATAAGAGCGGCATCACTGAAATCTGAGTTTTAATCCCTACAGCATGCTGTCTTCAGATTACATAGCAAAAACTCTGCTGACAGATTGACTTTTAACTGCTCATTTTACTGCTCCCCTTAATTCTGGTAATTGGAAGCATAGTAATAAATATTATTGTATTCAATTAATGTATATCTGCTTCAGCATTCTTGAAAATTGTCTTCAAAAGGGGGGTGTATTTTCTTACTGGAAACCAAATACCATATCAACAAAACACTGAATGCCAAGAAACCCTGGTTATTAAATATTCAATCACTATGTAAAGTCACAGGATCGGACTGATTTTATGAGACTGACATGGAATCCTCCACTAAGACCAACCGTGCCTCAATGGATACAGAACTAGGCCTTTGGCTCAGTTAATACTGAGATCTTTTAGGAGTTCAAAATGCACAAGTTTTCAAGCATAGACCTCTTCAGGAAACTCCCTTTTTTCAGGAGGTTTTGGAGCAGTTTTTGTCTTTTCAAAGCATTTACTGAAGCAGTTTTGAAAAGTTTGAGAATAATTTTTCCTGAAGAGTTTTTTTTTGTAGCCTTTTGATTAGACAGTGGTTAATTTGGGGAGATTACTTTTAGGATCTGCTTTAAAGTATTAACATGCACATTTACAATTATTTGAAAGAGTTTACCAATATTTTTTGAAGCAGTTTTTAGGAAGATTTTGGAGAGTTTCCACCCAAAAACTTCTGAAAAAAACTCAGTGTGAACATATACTTAAAGGTCCAAAAGAAAATAATCCCCTTTTGAGTCACTTAGCCACTAGGGTGTATACTTTTAGGTAGGTTGACAAATTTCCTATTTGACATTTCTGAGTATATGATCTATGTGTGTGATAACAAGATTACAATTAAAGCTAAATTGGATGTATACATGTTCTGTATAAATGGTTGTTGGACCCCAGAAATGCCGGTCTGATGCTCGGAGAAACCCTTTCCAATTCAATATATTACAGTTCACTAACTGTTCTTTTCCATTTTTCTTGTGTTATTGATAGATACGTTTTTCTAAAACTATGAAAGTCGTGTTCACGGTCAGTCTTGCCATAGATTGAGCCAACACATCTCACCAGCTATATTTTCTTTGAAATTGTCTCACAGTTATATTGATATTATGTTACAGCTCAGGAAAAGAACTTAAACCAAGAGGGACATAGCAGCCCAGACTATAATATGATACAGCCACTGGATCCTTCCAATGTGTTTTCCTGTTCTGCCTGTGGATTTCACATAGATTATTTTATTTTGTGGCAAAATCCGCACCCTTATATGTGTTTATTATTTCTTTACGGTGGTCTCTGCTCACCTCTGATGTTTTTATCTACTTTTTTTTTCCCCTTTCTTCATCCATTCTTATTTTATGGTTAATATAAACCAATGTACAAACTGTTAAATATTCCCAAAATGTATTAGGACAGGTATATATTAAAACATATTTAATGGAATCAAGCCAAATGTTAATAGAAACTGTTTAATTAAAATATTAATAATAAAGGATTTTTTTCCAGGATTAGAAAAACATGGCTGCTTCCTTTCAGAAAAAGAGCCGCCCATAACAATAGGATGTGTCAGGTATTGCAACTCGGTCCCATTGAAGTAAATAGATCTGCAATACCACAAACAACCTATGGAGGGCATTGTTTCTGAGAAAAAGCAATCATGTTTTTTTTTTCTAATCCTGGTAACCCTTTAAAATCAATAATACAGCAACGAGAAAATGATTAATTAGAATAGTAGGATGTACAGTAGGTTGTATTCTGTTCATTAATTTTTAATTGAACATTAACCCTTTTTAGCCTCATTTTTAAATCAATCTGCTTGAAATTCCATGCATGTTAATTTATTCATATTTCTTTTGAACAGTCCAAATCACCTGTACTGAGCACAGATAAACAATACAATTCTGTCTATCTGCTTCCACCAGTAGAGGGAGCTTTTGAGCTTACTGTGTAGTCTTTATACATTCAACTGAATAATAATTCAGCATACACCAAGTGCGTCATAGTGGTGGCTGCAGACAGAATTTTATCATTTTCTGCTGTGGATTTGGAGCTTTCAAACAGAAAAAGAAAACAGAAGCTCTAACTGCTAGAATGATTTTTCAGGAGATTAATCAGCACCGAATATTAGACCTCAACAGTTACATATTGAAAGGCTGATGTTAACTCTAAACTAAATATTGGGATCACTATTACTTTGAATAAAAATATCATCTAAAATAATTAGATTTTACTATTATATTTTAAAATTGTAACAATATTTGTTTTTATAATATTATTTTTCCCCTAAAAATAATAGTTTATAGATGAACCAAAAATGTTTTTAACTAGAGTGTCTTGGGATTCTGGTAAATGAAAGTGCAGGTTTCATTTTGTGTGCAGTTATTTCTTGGGAATCATGCCAAACAGGTATATACAGTAATAACGAAGCCAATGCCAATGGCAACACAATACAGAGCTCATGAAATCAAACAATTTTCTCATTTACAGTATATACAGAAATGCAGACAGAACTCACTCGAGACCCGGACTAATGTATTAGGTCGCTTGTGAAGTATATCAGCATGTATGGCATAAGGTCAACATTGCTACATGCCCCTTATGCCCACATGTCCCTGAGTAACAATAATATTTAAATGCCCACGTACAATATGTTTTCATTACTTCTGAAAATTTTAATTGAAAGTAGACGAAAGAGTCTTTGTTTTCTCAAAAATCAGCACAAATGAAAGACTTTTCATTGAATTCTTGATACTTGCTGTAAACCTGACTTCTAAAGCATTAGCCATCTACAGATATGTCCAACCTTACCTTTCTGCAAATGTAAAATTTAATAAGGAACTGGACTTTCAACAACTTTGCATAAATCAAAAGTACAAGAAGCTTTGTAATATATCTTATAAATAAGCTTCCTTCTCCACTTATCAGACACATCTTGCCCCTGCCTCCTAAACTTGTCATCCATTCTGGAAAAAAAGCTCACATTTGTTTTTCTCAGACAAGACAGTCTGTAGATGGCATGTGACACTCCCCATTACATACAATAAACCAGACAATGTGAACTGAGGTCTAAGATGGCAGACATACAAGAAACAGAGGCATGTTCACACTAGCAAAAAAGAAGCAAGACAAAAATATATCTCATACCCTACCATAATTATATATAAATGTAAAGCAAAATTGCATAATAAATATAGGGTACTTAGTGAACTATTTTTGATCAAAAAAAGTATACAAGCCGTCCCACCAGCGGCAAGGTGACCCTAAATTGGGACGGTACCTATACTGCCTATATTAAAAACCTTACTGTATATCAGAGTTGAAGTAATGCATATAAAAGGGTAGACAAATAGGACCGGGTCCCAACTCCAGACCACCTAGGCCCGTGGTAAGCTACATATATACCAATCAGCTCAACAAAGGGCATGCCACACCCTTAAATTGCACAGAATGCAAACAAGTCAAAAAACCAGACAATGTGAACTGAGGTCTAAGATGGCAGACATACAAGAAACAGAGGCATGTTCACACTAGCAAAAAAGAAGCAAGACAAAAATATATCTCATACCCTACCATAATTATATATAAATGTAAAGCAAAATTGCATAATAAATATAGGGTACTTAGTGAACTATTTTTGATCAAAAAAAGTATACAAGCCGTCCCACCAGCGGCAAGGTGACCCTAAATTGGGACGGTACCTACACTGCCTATATTAAAAACCTTACTGTATATCAGAGTTGAAGTAATGCATATAAAAGGGTAGACAAATAGGACCGGGTCCCAACTCCAGACCACCTAGGCCCGTGGTAAGCTACATATATACCAATCAGCTCAACAAAGGGCATGCCACACCCTTAAATTGCACAGAATGCAAACAAGTCAAAAAACCAGACAATGTGAACTGAGGTCTAAGATGGCAGACATACAAGAAACAGAGGCATGTTCACACTAGCAAAAAAGAAGCAAGACAAAAATATATCTCATACCCTACCATAATTATATATAAATGTAAAGCAAAATTGCATAATAAATATAGGGTACTTAGTGAACTATTTTTGATCAAAAAAAGTATACAAGCCGTCCCACCAGCGGCAAGGTGACCCTAAATTGGGACGGTACCTATACTGCCTATATTAAAAACCTTACTGTATATCAGAGTTGAAGTAATGCATATAAAAGGGTAGACAAATAGGACCGGGTCCCAACTCCAGACCACCTAGGCCCGTGGTAAGCTACATATATACCAATCAGCTCAACAAAGGGCATGCCACACCCTTAAATTGCACAGAATGCAAACAAGTCAAAAAACCAGACAATGTGAACTGAGGTCTAAGATGGCAGACATACAAGAAACAGAGGCATGTTCACACTAGCAAAAAAGAAGCAAGACAAAAATATATCTCATACCCTACCATAATTATATATAAATGTAAAGCAAAATTGCATAATAAATATAGGGTACTTAGTGAACTATTTTTGATCAAAAAAAGTATACAAGCCGTCCCACCAGCGGCAAGGTGACCCTAAATTGGGACGGTACCTATACTGCCTATATTAAAAACCTTACTGTATATCAGAGTTGAAGTAATGCATATAAAAGGGTAGACAAATAGGACCGGGTCCCAACTCCAGACCACCTAGGCCCGTGGTAAGCTACATATATACCAATCAGCTCAACAAAGGGCATGCCACACCCTTAAATTGCACAGAATGCAAACAAGTCAAAAAACCAGACAATGTGAACTGAGGTCTAAGATGGCAGACATACAAGAAACAGAGGCATGTTCACACTAGCAAAAAAGAAGCAAGACAAAAATATATCTCATACCCTACCATAATTATATATAAATGTAAAGCAAAATTGCATAATAAATATAGGGTACTTAGTGAACTATTTTTGATCAAAAAAAGTATACAAGCCGTCCCACCAGCGGCAAGGTGACCCTAAATTGGGACGGTACCTATACTGCCTATATTAAAAACCTTACTGTATATCAGAGTTGAAGTAATGCATATAAAAGGGTAGACAAATAGGACCGGGTCCCAACTCCAGACCACCTAGGCCCGTGGTAAGCTACATATATACCAATCAGCTCAACAAAGGGCATGCCACACCCTTAAATTGCACAGAATGCAAACAAGTCAAAAAACCAGACAATGTGAACTGAGGTCTAAGATGGCAGACATACAAGAAACAGAGGCATGTTCACACTAGCAAAAAAGAAGCAAGACAAAAATATATCTCATACCCTACCATAATTATATATAAATGTAAAGCAAAATTGCATAATAAATATAGGGTACTTAGTGAACTATTTTTGATCAAAAAAAGTATACAAGCCGTCCCACCAGCGGCAAGGTGACCCTAAATTGGGACGGTACTTATACTGCCTATATTAAAAACCTTACTGTATATCAGAGTTGAAGTAATGCATATAAAAGGGTAGACAAATAGGACCGGGTCCCAACTCCAGACCACCTAGGCCCGTGGTAAGCTACATATATACCAATCAGCTCAACAAAGGGCATGCCACACCCTTAAATTGCACAGAATGCAAACAAGTCAAAAAACCAGACAATGTGAACTGAGGTCTAAGATGGCAGACATACAAGAAACAGAGGCATGTTCACACTAGCAAAAAAGAAGCAAGACAAAAATATATCTCATACCCTACCATAATTATATATAAATGTAAAGCAAAATTGCATAATAAATATAGGGTACTTAGTGAACTATTTTTGATCAAAAAAAGTATACAAGCCGTCCCACCAGCGGCAAGGTGACCCTAAATTGGGACGGTACCTATACTGCCTATATTAAAAACCTTACTGTATATCAGAGTTGAAGTAATGCATATAAAAGGGTAGACAAATAGGACCGGGTCCCAACTCCAGACCACCTAGGCCCGTGGTAAGCTACATATATACCAATCAGCTCAACAAAGGGCATGCCACACCCTTAAATTGCACAGAATGCAAACAAGTCAAAAAACCAGACAATGTGAACTGAGGTCTAAGATGGCAGACATACAAGAAACAGAGGCATGTTCACACTAGCAAAAAAGAAGCAAGACAAAAATATATCTCATACCCTACCATAATTATATATAAATGTAAAGCAAAATTGCATAATAAATATAGGGTACTTAGTGAACTATTTTTGATCAAAAAAAGTATACAAGCCGTCCCACCAGCGGCAAGGTGACCCTAAATTGGGACGGTACCTATACTGCCTATATTAAAAACCTTACTGTATATCAGAGTTGAAGTAATGCATATAAAAGGGTAGACAAATAGGACCGGGTCCCAACTCCAGACCACCTAGGCCCGTGGTAAGCTACATATATACCAATCAGCTCAACAAAGGGCATGCCACACCCTTAAATTGCACAGAATGCAAACATGCCTCTGTTTCTTGTATGTCTGCCATCTTAGACCTCAGTTCACATTGTCTGGTTTTTTGACTTGTTTGCATTCTGTGCAATTTAAGGGTGTGGCATGCCCTTTGTTGAGCCTTTGTTACCCTTTTATATGCATTACTTCAACTCTGATATACAGTAAGGTTTTTAATATAGGGTTCACTAAGTACCCTATATTTATTATGCAATTTTGCTTTACATTTATATATAATTATGGTAGGGTATGAGATATATTTTTGTCTTGCTTCTTTTTTGCTAGTGTGAACATGCCTCTGTTTCTTGTATGTCTGCCATCTTAGACCTCAGTTCACATTGTCTGGTTTTTTGACTTGTTTGCATTCTGTGCAATTTAAGGGTGTGGCATGCCCTTTGTTGAGCTGATTGGTATATATGTAGCTTACCACGGGCCTAGGTGGTCTGGAGTTGGGACCCGGTCCTATTTGTCTACCCTTTTATATGCATTACTTCAACTCTGATATACAGTAAGGTTTTTAATATAGGCAGTATAGGTACCGTCCCAATTTAGGGTCACCTTGCCGCTGGTGGGACGGCTTGTATACTTTTTTTGATCAAAAATAGTTCACTAAGTACCCTATATTTATTATGCAATTTTGCTTTACATTTATATATAATTATGGTAGGGTATGAGATATATTTTTGTCTTGCTTCTTTTTTGCCATTACATACAATGGAGAGGAGAAGGGAAGGAGTGAGGAGCAGGGAGAGGAAACAGGCAGTGGAAGAAATAGAAACAGCATGGTGAACTTTAGAACAACTCTTTCATCTCATTCTACAGCTTATTGACGTCTAGACCACTCAGCTCTGCTGTATAATATCCTCCATGTGGCTGTGGTTTGTCTTTGTATGCTAAAAAATTAATGAAGAGCAGGAATCCCTCTCTTCATGCTGTACTGTATATGTGAGAGATCACAGCATCTAGTCTATTCCCCCAGCTCCCAGTGGATAGCAGATTAAAAATGCAGAGGGGAAAACTGGTGAAAATGTAGGAAACAATTCATACAATGGCAAGGTATAGTGCTATTTTTGGCAAGAGCTGTTGGCTGGGATTTCCGGGTGTCATATCCCCACCGATCTAATGTTGATGACATATCCTACGTAGACCATCAATAAATTCTGAATGAACAAGCTGTTTAAAAGTTACAACCACTAGTCGTTAGAGTATAAGGACTTTCATAATTCTTGCATGCCAGGATGGATGCCGAGCTGCACTAGTTCTCTTTGACCCTTTGAATAAAGTAGTTTTCAATTTTAAAAGATGTTTCTTCAATACCTAATTTTTTTCACGTTCCTTATCAAATCAAGGATTTTGTTTTGTTTCTTACATTTAGCGTTTAAAAATAAATGGAAAGGTAAATTCCCTACATAAGATATTTTCTTGTATGATGATGAATTTCAGGTTTATAGCCACCGGAGACATATCTAAATACAAAGCATAATTGCATCATATATGATTCATAGATTCAAACTTTTTCCTTGATGACCTATTTATTCTATGCAACAAGTCCAAATCTGGAGTCCCGTTCAATTATGCCTTGTAGTAATTAATAGAGCCATTGTCCATATTGGACAATACTTGATAATATTGCTTGAACTCTTACCGATCAGTAATCTAGGAGCAAGAATTTAATTCTTCAATAGCACCTCTACAGGTGATAAAGAGAATTACACAGATCTCTTTATGCGTGAACATGATGTGTCCTTCAGGGTAATGTAGTGCTCTTTGCTTTGTAGAGCAGATCAGGAAGCTCTATTCTACTAAGTAAAAACTCCCCAATAGGGTATTTGAAATAGCTTTGTAAAGCAGACAGACCACCATCATTTTTTTCATAAATCAATAGCACACATTAAAATAAGAAACTTTGTAGCATATCTTATTAGATAAATTTGCTTCTTTAAACCTGAGCTGATCATTCGTTTACAAAATTCTTAATTCACAGATAAAATCTGTCTATGGAAAACTGTAACTGTCATTTCAGGAGAACTAGCAATAGAATGTCCATGTCTTCCTCTAGCTCCTCCCCCTCCATAGAATTCTACCAGCACCAACTGTCATCTCCTATATCAGTAATTTCAAAGTCTGTCTTCACTGAATATGGATTTTACCCGTGTATTGGGAATGTAAGATCAATCTAGGAGAAAAGGTTGATAAGGTTGCATATTTCCTTGATAAGGTTGCATATTTTTATGTGACCTATTGATTTATGAAATTCAAATTAAAGAAAAGGTTTCTTTGTAATTTAATATTGTTTTGATGATACATTATTTTACACATGAAGGGGGACAAAAAGTCTCACTTAGTCCATAATGATTTTCATGATGACCTTCTCCATAACAACTAGGTGTAAAATAAATTGAGAATTCTAGTTGTGTGATGTCTGCACATTACCATATGTCTTATAAATATGTTGAGTTCTCCATGGTATAAACCATGGAAATCCCACTTACTTTAGGATTTTTGACATTTAGAAATAAAGGAGTCAATGGTGGAGTTCTGCTCTATGGTATAGCCCTGCCCTTGTCCCTCTCTTCCCGGTGAGAAACACTCTACCCTTATTTTACTTTTCACAACAAGGCATTTATAATGAAATGTTACATTTGTCCTTTACCCTCACATACTGTCCGCTTCCTGACTGTTCACAGAAAAAGGATTAAACTGGAGAAAATCATAGCACATGGGGCCTTAATTGTAAAGCTTTATGAGGTGTCGATACTGTGTTTTATGTAGCATTAAACCTGGGGAGATACTTAACCACTATGTCCCAGCATAGCATGCCTAAACTTGGCAGAAAGCTGATTGTTACTGTTCCTTTCGGTCTGGATTGCTGCCAATCTGGTTTCTATGTTCTCTTTTTTTTGTAAATTTCACTTGGCAGTATTTGGAAAACTTTTGCTCAGTAATAAAAAAAATGCAACTTTTTATTGGAACCCAATTTTATATATAAAGTCTCCATTTTAATAGCTATGGTGCCATGCTTCAAAGGATATGGCATATTTGAATATTATGCAATGTTATAGACATGTATGTATAAACTTACTATTTCCCAATTAACTGTAGTTAAATTGTAATTACAGCTGTTTTCATTGAACCAAAACATAATACAATAGTTAGTTCATATTCCCTGTAAAATATCGTTGTATAAAAGTAAAATTCTGGTGAGTTACAGAAAAGTTGTGCCAGGGCTCTGAGTATAGAAGGAAACTTTTAAGTCTCTTGAAACTTTTGCTTTTCTTACATGGACTCTTCTCTGGGAAAAGTCTATCATATGGACCATCTTTCCTGAAAGCCAACTTTGTGTAAATGGGAACCACTAGTGGTTAGGGAATTTGTGTCATCCCAGATCACCAACAGCTGGGCAATGATATTGCAATTATTGCAGGCTAGAATTATAAGCAAAGCCAAGAGTCAGGATCAAGTAAACTAAAAACAGTACCGGAGGCTATGGTGGGATCACAGCCAGGAGATGAAGCCAAGAGCAGCAGAAGTACACATCAACATTTACAATTCCAAGACATGGACAGAAGGTCAAAACTAGTCAAGCTGGCCAGGTGGCTAGGGGGACTAATTATTTAGCACATTAAAGTTATGTTAATGGAAAACACAGTGGAGCTTTACGAATAGCGTCATAACGCGCATAAATTTATGAGTAAAATTTGAATAAATTTGTTTTTTCCTTACTGCACATCTTTTCTGCCTTATTTACACCAATATTCTGTGCAAACATTTGACCAAAAGGAATGTTGTAACTCCTATTAGCCATGCCCCATTTTCCAGGCACTTTTTGAAACTGTTTAAAAGCAAGCCTAAAACTTGTCAAAACCACCTAAAGCCTTACACCTCGCTAGATGAGAAGCACCTTTAGCTTAATATTTCCCCCCAAAATGTGCCTCTTATCCCTTCTTCACCCACTTAAAAATTGTTGTAAGGTATAAAACTGCCAATTCTTAAAATAAATAAAACTTTGGCTGCAAGAGAATTCCCAAACTATTCCAGAAGAAATTTGCATATGGTCATTAAACAAGTAAAGGACTTTCTTCCATTGTTCTACCTACTTAGCCCAAGCATGAGAAGGAACGCACTCTGCAGCATACTTTATAATGTCCAACGTGAGACATTCTTTAACTTCTTAATGGGGTTGTTCGAAACCTAACTGAATTTAACACGATTAGCTATGTAATGTAAAAAAAAGTGTTGTGTTTGAGTCTTCCAGCAAGCACTGCCTCTCTTATCTTAGTCGAGTGCGATTCTCAGTCATTCTATTGATCAAGTCAGTTCTATTCTTCTTTCAGTTTGCAAACGGTCATTCCCATGTCGCTCTTGATGGCGTCGATCCAGCTGGTTCTTGGCCGTCCTCTTCTGCCACTGACCGATCCAAGCATGATGTCTTTCTCCAATGACTGACTCCACATATTGTGGCCAAAATAACCACTGGGCATACTTAAATGAGACGACATCAGGGGGCCAGAGCTATGGTGACTATCGCAGCTGCTGTACCCACACTGAAAAAGATTGTCATCAGGGACAACACTTTCAGGGGCTTGGTGATTCCCTGCTATACTGAACTGGTTGCCAATACTGATGCATGCTCAGTATGCCGTCCCTGCTTGCCACTTTTACTGTCATTGCATGTGCTCTCTCACCGGCTCTAAAAAGAAGCGACAAGCTGGCAGGAGAGCACTCTCTTGACAGCAAGTAACCAACAGTGTGCTCTGCTCCCTTGCCAGCTATAAAGAGAAGTGATAAGCTGGCAGGAGAGCTCTCTCCTACCGGCTTGTCAATGCCGTTTAGAGCTGGTGAAGGAGCACACTCAATGAAAGTAATGTCGGCAAGCAGGGACATCATACTGAGCATGTCTCACTATTGATGATCAGTTAATACTCAAGAATAGCAGAAAATAGTGAAGCCTCTGAGGAAGTCCTCTCCGATGACTATCCATTTCAGGGTGGGGACAGCAGTTGCAGTAGTGACCACAGACCTAGAAACCTGATAACTTCTTGTTTGAAAATACCCAGTGCATAATGGGAAACTCAAACAAAATGCCATTGGATTTAAGTATATTACAAAAGTGCTTATTTTTTAAAGTTAGATAGAAAATAATATTAAATTCACTTAGGTTTCGGACAGCCCATCTAAAGACAATTTTATTGTTTTTTCATAACTTCCAAGAACAACAACTTTTTTTTACTTTTTCTGTCAATATGGTTGTATTTTGGAACCATTTGGGGTATTTATAATTGATTAGTTAACTTTTATTAGCTCTCTCTGAGGACAAATGAAGACAAACATTTTTTTCAGCTGCTTACCATGGGAAAATAACTAATAATAATTATTCTTTTATTCTCCAGGGGGTTCGATGCGAATGGGGAAATAACCAATATTTAGAGCAATATATTTTCTTAGTAATTTTATACAATTAAACATGTTTTATGGAAAAATTCAATTTCACCTGTGGTGTCGCTGTAGGAGGATTAAGTGTTTGCAGTCAGGTTCCACCAGAGATTACCGCTGAGCTCTGAGAGTGTTCAGCAGCAGGATATCAAGTGATTCGCTTATTTTAGGTGGGCAACCTTTTTACTATTCTCAAATCCAAGTAACTTCTCACAAGCAATGTATCTTTTTTTATACAATAAAGAAAAATGATTTTCATGGTTTTACTTGGCACCTAAGTGGAAAGCTAACGGGCTTTGTTTCCCATTTTTTCAGCTAACAACCCGAAATAAATGAGAAATTTTGTATTACTTTTGTAATTTGTACGGAAATAAATTTGCACATAAGCAAATGTGAATATATTCATAAACTGTGATTATTTCTTCTGCTACAGTGTAGGGTTTTAGCTTTTTTGGCTGCTGGTACTTTTGGAAGTCTGCCATATTTTTAATGTATCAGTATGTGTGCACACCCCAGCAGTGGATATAATTAATGCAGAATAACCACGGCTTTTATTCTACCAAGCACAAAAAAAAATGTTTTAATTTGACAGCATGGATGACAAAATGCTAATTTGTTTTGCGAATAAATAAAAAGACCCAGATACTTTGGCATGCATGTTTTAGCTTCAACCTCATAAATAAAAAGATGCTCACTGATTTTCTGTATTTAAGTTCACATAAATATATTTAGCCTCTTGCAGAAAGTAGGGGAGGCACACTGCTTTGATTTCCAGGTACAGAGATTTAGGAATAAATAAGGTAGCGGTCTGTCACAAAATATTATAAAGATCAGCCTTGTGGTTAACAATATAACTTTTTAAAGAATGTAGGGGTTAATCATCCCCATCCTGCCACATTTTTTATACATACAGTACAGACCAAAAGTTTGGACACACCTTCTCATTTAAAGATTTTCTGTATTTTCATGACTATGAAAATTGTGCATTCACATTGCAGGCTTCAAAACTATGAATTAACACGTGTGGAATTATATACTTAACAAAAAAAGTGTGAAACAACTGAAAATATGTCTTATATTCTAGGTTCTTCAAAGTAGCCACCTTTTGCTTTGATGACTGCTTTGCACACTCTTGGCATTCTCTTGATGAGCTTCAAGAGGTAGTCACCGGAAATGGTCTTCCAACAATCTTGAAGGAGTTCCCAGAGATGCTTAGCACTTGTTGGCCCTTTTGCCTTCACTCTGCGGTCCAGCTCACCCCAAACCATCTCGATTGGGTTCAGGTCTGGTGACTGTGGAGGCCAGGTCATCTGGCGTAGCACCCCATCACTCTCCATCTTGGTCAAATAGCCCTTACACAGCCTGGAGGTGTGTTTGGGGTCATTGTCCTGTTGAAAAATAAATGATGGTCCAACTGAACGCAAACCGGATGGAATAGCATGCCGCTGCCAGATGCTGTGGTAGCCATGCTGGTTCAGTATGCCTTCAATTTTGAATAAATCCCGAACAGTGTCACCAGCAAAGCCCCCCACACCATCACACCTCCTCCTCCATGCTTCACGGTGGGAACCAGGCATGTAGAGTCCATCCGTTCACCTTTTCTGCGTCGCACAAAGACACGGTGGTTGGAACCAAAGATCTCAAATTTGAACTCATCAGACCAAGGCACAGATTTCCACTGGTCTAATGTCCATTGCTTGTGTTCTTTAGCCCAAACAAGTCTCTTCTGCTTGTTGCCTGTCCTTAGCAGTGGTTTCCTAGCAGCTATTTTACCATGAGGGTCTGCTGCACAAAGTCTCCTCTTAACAGTTGTAAAGATGTGTCTGCTGCTAGAACTCTGTGTGGCGTTGACCTGGTCTCTAATCTGAGCTGCTGTTACCTGCGATTTCTGAGGCTGGTGACTCGGATAAACTTATCCTCAGAAGCAGAGGTGACTCTTGATATTCCTTTCCTGGGGCGGTCCTCATGTGAGCTAGTTTCTTTGTAGCGCTTGATGGTTTTTGCAACTGCACTTGGGGACACATTCAAAGTTTGCCCAATTTTTCGGACTGACTGACCTTCATTTCTTAAAATAATGATGGCCACTCGTTTTTCTTTACTTAGCTGCTTCTTTCTTGCCATAATACAAATTCTAACAGTCTATTCAGTAGGACTATCAGCTGTGTATCCACCAGACTTCTGCACAACACAACTGATGGTCCCAACGCCATTTATAAGGCAAGAAATCCCACTTATTAAACCTGACAGGGCACACCTGTGAAGTGAAAACCATTTCTGGTGACTACCTCTTGAAGCTCATCAAGAGAATGTCAAGAGTGTGCAAAGCAATCATCAAAGCAAAAGGTGGCTACTTTGAAGAACCTAGAATATAAGACATATTTTCAGTTGTTTCACACTTTTTTGTTAAGTATATAATTCCACATGTGTTAATTCATAGTTTTGATGCCTTCAGTGTGAATGTACAATTTTCAAAGTCATGAAAATACAGAAAAATCTTTAAATGAGAAGGTGTGTCCAAACTTTTGGTCTGTACTGTATGTACCAACTCTCCTTTCTCCCCACAGACTTTCCCTCTACGAATATCAATTAAACACTGAATTGTAACAAAAAAGTGTAAAATAATGATGAACAAATCTGCCAAAATTTAAATTCGACATTTCAATCGAATTTAGCCAGGAAATTAAATTTGTATTACATTTATTCAATGCAAATTAAATGTTCAACTTTATTCTATGAAGTCTCTCTAGAGCCCAAAGCATAATAAATGTAGGGTAAAAAAAATATATAATACTTGCCTCGCTACCCACCTCTCCTGCCACCACAGCCCCATCTAATCATCCACGCTGCTCCGTCTGGTTTCTACTTTACTGCTCCACTGGGCGCTAAGCCCTCTTCCTTCGTCTTCATTCTGCAGGGGTGATTCTGGCGTAAAGTAGGCTTCAAACATCGCCATCTTGTCAGTGCCCAGGACGATGCACTTTGTGACATCATGACCTTACAACATGTTTCACGCTGAGATGCCTACTTAACACTGCAAGCCCAAGTGCAGAGGGGAAATAGAGGAATGGGATGTAGATTCTAGTGGAGCAGTGAAGACGAGGCTAAAAGGTGCTTTGTGGAAGACTGGATGGGTGGATGTGACGGCACAGAAAAGTGATGAATTGAGCATTATTTTTTTTCACCCCTTTTCTGATCCTCTACAAATCAATTTTTATGAACTCATACAAAGCAAGCCAGAAAAAAATTCAGATTCAGGATAATCCACATTTTTTGTAAAATTTGAGGAAAATTCACCTTGAACCGATTCGCTCATCTCTAGTATAAAGCAAATATTCAAATATATCTTGTTTCAGGATTTTACTTAAATTATATATTTTTATGCTCTCCATGACATAATGTTAGGCGGTTACAGAGCGCAAAATAAACATGAATAACTTGTTACATTTTGATGCACTTGACTATTGTTATGTGGTTTGCTGCTTGTGTTACTGCATTTTACAAAACTTTTGGAGAAATGCTGCAAATCATAAATTCAATGGGACAGAAGCAGTCAGCTGCTCTCTTTGGAATAGTCTTTGAGTCTGACTTCAGTCACAGAGTACAATTAACTTTTTCATTTATCATTTAAAATGTTTTTATATATATTGTAAGGTGGCAGCTGAACAGTTCCTGGATGGGAGATATGTGTCACCAAGGTGGTTAGCCTCAGTGATGTAAAGACCAGAAAAGCAGGTTCCTGCACCGTTAGTGCTGAGAGGGTTTTTTGATGGGTCCGGGTTTTAGGATTAGTCAGAAGAGCTGGGTGGGACTGGCTGTTCCAATACTCCACTTACAGGCTTTGAACGGCTTATTTAAGGCAGTTGAGCCTCCCCATGGGTGTCTGTGAGTGAGAGGTGAAAGACCGCTTGGTTCTGTTCTCCTTGACAGGAGTTGAGAGAGAGAGATGGACATTTAAACGGTATTGTTTTTCTTTATCCTAATATGTATGCCAAGGAAAGGCTGTTTGCTTTCTGATTGTGTTGGAGATTTATGGACTGTAATAAATCTGCCTGTTTTGCACCAAGCAAACTCATGCCTGTGCCTACCTCAACTGCTGCCAGAGAGCGTGCACCTCTATAATATATACATAATCTTAAGTATTATTCTATATTACATGTGAATTATTCTGCCAATCAGTGTGGGTTTCAGCAGTCAGATACCCATAGGTGAAGATAGATTCCTCCAACAGAATTGGCCACTTTAAGGGGCTGTGGCCAAAATTTTATATTTCCTAATCTCTATTTTTGAGTTGACTGCCAGATACCAAAGAAAATCAGAGCAATCCAACCCTCCCCCCCCTCCAACTGTTTACATGGTCGTGTTGCTCTCTGAACGATAATGTCATCCACGCCTTTACTTTATTTTAATAGCTATCACCTGTCTGTAGAATGATGCTATTTAACAGTGACATATGATCACCTTCCTTGCTTCAGACTATTGAATGCAGGATGGCTTGACTCACAAATGAGTGTGAAATGTACAAGTAAACACATGCAAAATAATAATCATCTGGGAGCTCCCAGGCCATTTATCATTGCATAAATAACCCAATGCAGGCTAATAACGTTCTCTCTGCAGCTTTATGTTGCTTGGCTTCTGCTTTTTCCGGTAATCAAGCAGCTGTAGTTGTAAACAAAACATGGTCATTTTAACAGCCAGTTTATGAACTGATAAAACATAAAGCAACCATTTTATTTCAGCAGCAGAAAGCAATAGAAGGGCGCTTTCTGAGTATCTGCCCTGCTTCTGTTATGCAGTAAAATTAGCCAAAATTATAAGTTGCACGCTCATATTTTATGCTTCATACACAAGGTTCCTTACATGTTTCATGCAGTAAACAAACATTAATTAGGTTAATAGGAATTTCAGGTCTGGTAATAATAATGATTTACGCACTATGTTTGCCTTGATTAGAGCAATAATGTGTTGGTGCATTGTTGAGAAAGTAGATCTGACAAAATTCGTTTTCACCAAATCGAGTAGATTTTCTTGGGAAATTAGTTTTGCGGAGTAGTGAAAATTATTTTTTCATTATTATCCACTGGAGTCTTTTAAAACAAAGAGCATAAAAAATGTAGGGTGTAAAAAGCAAAAAATAATAATACCCCACTACTCACATATCTGGCCGCCCCTGCTGTTCACTGCCTGCCATTCGACCCTTCATGTCTCTACCTCCCGTGATTGTATGCCACATCTTCGGTGTCTTTACTTTATACCATCCAGCCACGACTAAGCCTCGGACAACTCTGCATGCTGATCCGGCTCATGTCGTGAAGTTGTGATGTACTTTGCGACCTTACGTTGTTCAGTGATCTCTGGGTCCTGTATCTGGCTGGAAGTCCTGGCATAAAGTGAAGGCACCAGAAATGCTGCACTTGACTGTGGAACGGGCGGTCAGCTGTGAGCAGCAAGGGCTGCCAGATAGGTCAATAGTAATGTGAATATTAGCTTTTTGTTTCTTTTTTTTTTACTTTTTGCGGCCCCTTTAAGCAAAATGTTGGCCAGCCTTTCTGGAGAGTATGGATTTTTGTATAATTCTAGTAGAATTGAATTCCACCCTAATGAATTCCACCATCTCTAGTGCATTATACGTGTAGTGATAAGTCCTTTGTTACCCCAACATTTTATGGATAGTAGCCTTCTGCCTACCTACTTCATAAAAACTTTGCTCAGGAGTTGAGTGCATTTTCCATCTACAATTCAATTAATAATTCTCTATCAATGTTTATTTTAGAATCCTTCCAGGAGCCTAAGACGACCCTATGGGGAGACATTAGCACTTACTTCAAACTTGAATCTAATTGCAACCACCAAGAGGTGTATGTCAGACATCGTATACACAAGATCTTTGGTAGCTTCCATTGAAAATGGTGGAAATAAACCATACAAATCAAGAGTGCCTATGAATGCCTTAACAAATTTACCGATTTCTGACCAATTTCTGTCCAGTCACACCAATATCTATCTAAACTGGTGTGCGCATAGGTCAATCAGTTTGAGACAAATGTGCCTCGTCCACCTGAAAATTTTAGGGTATGTTGAACCTCATGAGTGCTAAGAAGGAAAACTGGATGGCTAGATGAGAGGCCTTTGAAAGGAGGTATAATGAGCAAAGTTCCTCCTTGTAGAGAGTGACAATTTGGCGTATTGAGATTTATAGACCATGCCTTGCTCCCATGGAAAAGGCGTAAGTGAGTGTATTGCTGCATATACATTACATGGAATCAAACTAGCGATAACAAAACAGGAGAAGGACTTTGGAATTCTGGTTACAATTAAACAAAGGAGCAGTGCTCAGTGTCAAGTAGCAGCTTTGAAAGCAATTACAATTTTATATTTTGTAAAAAGAAATAAAAACTTGTGATTCCAGAGTAATATTAGCCCACTAATCCTTGTAGTATCTTGACTATAGGATTCAGTTTTGCGCTTCATATTCAAAAAGGAATATTTCAAAGGTCTCCCTTGTAATGAGATAATATGAAAATCTGTCCCTTGTTTCACTTAGAAAAAAGATACCTCAGATGATCTCATTTATGTGTATAAATACAGTGGGGGAAATAATTATTTGATCCCCTGGTGTCCTCTAATGAACAGTCTATAATTTTAAGGGTAGGTTAATTTTAACATTGAGAGATACCCCAAAAAAATCAAGAAAATCACATTGTATAAATTAGATATTTTTTTTTGCATTTTGCATGACAATGCAGCAAGACAATGACCCAAAACATACATCCAAGGCAACAAAGAAGTGGCTCAAAAAGAAGCCCAGTAAGGTCATGGAGTGGCCTAGCCAGTCTCCAGACCTTAATCCCATAGAAAACTTATGGAGGGAGTTGAAGCTCCGAGTTGCCAAGCGACCGCTTCAACATCTGAATGATTTAAAGATGATCTGCAAAGAGGAGTGGACCAAAATTCCTCCTGAAATGTGCGCAACCATCATCAACTACAAAAAACGTCTGACTGCTGTGCTTGCCAACAAGGGTTTTGCCACCAAGTATTAAGTGTTATTTGCCAGAGGGATCAAATACTTATTTATCACTGCAAAATGCAAAAAAAAAAAATCTAATTTATACAATGAGATTTTCTTGATTTTTTTTGGATATTCTATCTCTCAATGTTAAAATTAACCTACCCTTAAAATTATAGACGGTTCATGTCTTTGTCAGTGGGCAAACTTACAAAAACAGCAAGGGATCAAATAATTATTTCCTTCACTGTACATGTGCAATCAATAAAAATGAGCGAGGAACTTTCATTCAGTACTAAAGCATTGAAATTGAATAATCTATAGCAATTATTTGTACAAGTAAAAATGTCTGTCACCTCCATATTTAAGGTTGAAGATAGATTTGTTATGTCTTAGCCCAAGTTTAGATATCTTCTAACGTGTTATTTTTTTATTTTATCACACAGACATATCACTTATTCCTGTTTGTCTACAAAGTAAACAACGGGATTTTTTGTATGGATTTTACCGACAACATAAAAAGCCCCTTAGATGGTGTACATCTCTCTATAGAACCTTTGAGATGGACAATGAAGCTTTGTGAAGGTGGAGATCATTTGTAGGAACGCTGTTTGTATATGTGTTTATGCTCTAGGTTACATGTTGCTTTATTTCCTTTTAAATGCCGTTTCTATAAAACATCACCCTGCGGGCTAATAAAATAAATCAGTTAATGCTATACATACAGCACACTAGTATTTTACATATCTAAAAGAAAAGGAAATACTACCAGGAGCAAGAAATGATAAACTGCCATATGAATGATATGTTTTCCTTCTCTATAGCACTATTTGTCAAGCAGATGTTGTTATTCAATTTTGAGTGATAGAGACGATTCTGTACCTTTCAAAACCATCCATGGTAGATGAAAAGAGGAAAATGATTTAATGGCAGTATAAAAGCTAAAGATATGTTTTGATCAGGATCCGTGCTTCCTGCAGATGTTAGAGATGACTGAAAGCTCTATTCAGCTGTAAATTTCCTAAGGATTTTCTAGATGTTAACGCCGTGTCAGAGACATCGTTATGAAAATCCCGTAACGAGACGCTTCTCCCAATTATAGCAAAGAGGAAAACATTGAACTGCTAAAGAAGAAATATCTAGTGGTTAAAGCAAATCAAATCATTATAAATATTGTGCTTGCTGAATGCTAATTTCGTCTCATCCTGTACATTAGTTTTATATTATTTGAAAATAAATGTTCGTAGAACAAGATAACACTGAGGAATACAAGCGAGGAAATTTCTTATGCAACACCTCTTGTGAATTAAGATGTATGAACACTGGATTATTAATTCAAACCCAATTAGATATGGTTATTTCACTTATTCGATTTGATGGTTGGAATATCCCCAAGCTTCTGAGTAGGCAAGTAAGAGCCCTCAAGCATAACTCCAATTTTTGATGATTATACCCTTGTAGAATGTCAAATATGATAGGGCTTTATATTGTAGACTTGGAATTTATAAATATCTTCTTCATATGCTTTTATTCAGAAGCATGATGCCTACTTGTGGTAAACATTTGGCAATGCTTAGATGGAACATGATTGTGCCTTCGAATAGAAACCTATTTGGGTTTAAGAAAAGTGACAAAGGCTTTACACATTTTCAGCTCTGATAAACGATTGTCAGTCACTTCTCTAAGGCTTGTGACAGCTGGCCAATCACACAAATGCCAATGAGCCAACGTCTTGCAGTTTCACCATCATCACAGACAGCATTCGTTACTAATGAGCATTGAAATGCTCATCCAAACATTGTTGTGATGGCCGATTTATTGAATACGTTCAAAAAGAGGCTGGATACCTTTCTTGAAAAATATGTTATAGTTTATGGTTACCCGAGTTTTGTGTGATGGATTGTTGATCCATGGATTATTCTGACTGCTATCTTTAGAATCAGGAAGGAATTTTTCCCAATATCATCTGCCTTATGGGAATTTTGCCTTCTTTTGGATCGATATGCTAGAATTAAAGATGGAACTTGATAGACTGGAGTCTTTTTTTCAATCATAATTATGAAAACAAGTAATATTTCTTTGCCTATTTATACCAAAACAAGCAAATGACTATTTAAAAGAATTTGAATCCTATATAAAAAAACAATGTTTTGAAGACAACCTTGAAGTTATGAATGATTTGGTTAAGGTTCAAGTTTGGCAGGGAAATTCCATTTGCATTGGAATTAGTTAATGTCTATAGAATGCTCCTTTTATGCTCTGGGGTCTTTCCAGTGCACAGTGCCTAATAAACATAGGGTGTAAAAAAAAATGAATACCCAATTTTCTGTTCACCTGTCCCACAGCCACAGCAGCTTACTGTCCTGTTCTCAACTGCATCCGGCCTCTTTATCCCTCTTGTGTGCACTATCCTTGGTCATGACATGTGCAAAGACGTCAAAGGCCTACTCTGTGATGGAGGACCAGCACAGAATGAAGATGCCCCCATTTGATGTGACATGCCTGTGGAAAGAAGAGGCTAAACAGAGCAGAGTACTAGACAGTGGTCTGTGGCAGGACAGGCCCATAGCGGGATCAGAATTAATTTTTTTAGCGCCTTTCCAGATCCTCTACAATCCGAAAAATGACAGCCAGGAGGCCATCATAATGCTGAATCTTTTTGAAACAAATCGCAGAAAATTAGTATCCAGGAGACTCTGACTTTTTTTGCAAAATTTGAGGAAAACTCAATTTGCTTTGAATAAATTATCACATTTCTATGAAACTTACCTTTTTGAGAATTTTGTTAATGTCTCCAAATTATCAGGATACAGATTAAATACTTTATTCCAACATGTTAGCAATCTATCAACATGTATAGATACATAAAGCATAAACATCTCTCAACAGAATTACATGAAATCATGTATTATATCACTAGTCATCTCACTTTTGAATATGTTGAGCCAAGAGGAAAGATAAGAAAAGACATCTGAGTATCTCAGCCAGAATATAGGACTGTACATGAATTATAGCATGCAATTCCCTTTCTTAAAGATAGTTATAACAATAGGGGCTCCCTACGTGTAGAAAAAAATGTCAAATATTTTTCACAGTTAAGACTGGGAATCAATATACTAAATGACCATTCCAGTTGTGAATACTAAATCACTTTTCCATAAATCTCTATTATTACCTCAAGTACTTTTCTGCATAAAGATCTTGCCATAGCCATCTTATCTTAAAAAAAAATAACCCCACTTTTTTTTAGCACTGTAATCCAAATTTTAATTTGCGGTAATTACTAGGTTTACATCTCTCCATGGGTAATGTCTGCATGGCATTAGTGTGCTTTCCCAATGTTTTTCCCCTTATATGCAGGCTACTAGGGAAGGTGAAGATGGTACATAAATTCTTTAACTATAATTAATTATGTAATTAAATATTTGAATCTAAAACAAAAGTAACAAAGTCTAAATCTGAGAACCTGGTTGAAGAGAAACTTTCACAAATGTAGCCCAGCCTAAAGCTAGATATGGATGAAAAGTTTTTACCTTGTTCCAAGTAAAGAGCAAATATTTTTCTTTAATTATTGGAATAGTTTCCTTAAAATGTAAGATCAGTTTATAAAAACATTTTTTTCATTATTGAAGTTGTTCTAAAAGCTGTTTTCTACCATAAAAAGAATTGTAGGACTTCTAAAAATATAAGGTTAAAGTCTAGCAGTGCCATAACCATTTTTAAAGATGTTCCTGAAAGATGAAGGTGGGGCCCTTTAGACATTGGCAGCAGCAAGGATCAGAATTTCATGACTATGTATTTTGGAAACATGATTCCATGCTGAAACATGTACCAATAGAGTTATTGATGACATTGCTTTTCCAGCAGGCAGAACCTGTGGTCCCCTAGACTTGACACCACCCAATCAGTGGAGAACAGTCCTCACTGTCTACTATTTGCATCAATATTATAATTCTTAATGGGAGTTTGTCAGTACAAAATGACTGTTGAAACCAAGCATAGGTGGAAAGTGAACCCTTGACGTGGCCATACAGTTCAATGCATCTTCCCACCTGCTTGTTTTGTAACTATCTCTGCCTTTCCCTTCTTCCTTGATTGACAGCACTGGCTTTACGGGAGCTAGAGATGGACAGAGATAGATGAGAAAACAATTAGGTGGGAAAGTGCACCGATCAGTTTGGTCATGCCAATGGTGCACCTAGAACCAATTGAGGAGCTTTCATCAGTTGATAACTAAGAGACTATACAGTCAGGTTAATAACCCATCCTGGCATGATGCCAAATGCATGTAAGCACTATGTAGGTGCATGTTACCAAACTAAGTGCAGCGCACCTAAAGGTCACTTAGATGGAACGCAGTATGAACTGTTTATATGACGCTATAAAGTATGCACATCTGGAGCAACTCATTGAGAAATTAGAATAAATACAATATAACTGCTCGTAAAATAAAGGTGTTTGAGTCAAGTTCAGTGTCTTGTGTGGCTTTTGGCAATGTCTTACACCATGCTGTAACCAGCAGGTTGTTCAGCTGCAGATTGTCTGCATTAGGATTCAAGCCAGTCTTGTCGGCTTTGGTCCCAAATGAACACAGGTGTTTCTTTCATTAGCGCAGGTGATCCCATCAAAATGACTCTCTCATTGATTGATTCATCTCATGTGAATACATTCTGCAGAGAATCACTGCTTTAATAGACACATTGATTAATATGATATGATAGATATTAAGGCAGAGACATCTGTACTGCGGCACCAAAGCATACCCATCCATTTGTAGTTCATTTTGCTTGGCAAAGATATCTGGAATGGGAAGTACTGTGTAAGAAGTTTATGATAGAACTTTGTAAGATTTCACAAGTTTAACCCTTTTTTACTATATTGGCTTATTGGAGACATCGGATACAAATAAGGTTGCAAACTATGGCAAAGAGCAGGCAGCGCTCTTCCCTGCCATTCTGTGTAATATGCATCGGCAGGTATAGCACAAAAGCCCAGTGTGAACAACGCCATGACATCACTAGGAGCAGTCACATGTCTACCCATGAGACCACCCCGATCTTATTTTGCATTGGCTTTTTATTGTAATGAGAGTTGATCTACTATCTAATTTAAAGTCTTACTTGGAAAAGAACAATTGAGTTTAAGGGATTAATTAATTGTTTTGGGGGTACTAGGTGAAAGTAAAGTCTAATATATATACGATTTTTGGGCATTATATGTGCAGCACATACATACATATTATATTTATAATATGTGCAGCACATACATACATATTATATATATAATATGTGCAGCACATACTGTATATACATATATATTTTTATTGATGAAGAATTACAGGACCCGTAAAGGGATTGTCCAGTCTCAACATATTGATGACCTATCAATAAGATAGGTCATCAATATCAGATCGGTTGGGATCTGATACCTCAATGAACATTTGTTATTTGCTCCGGGGGCATCTGGATGTGAACACTTTGAATAGAACTGCAAAGCACAGTTCCATTCATTGTGTAATAGCCGCTGCCGGGTGCTGCAGAACATCTCCTATTCTCTGTCTACCTATAGAAAAAATGAAGCAGCTCTAGTAGTATATTACCTTCAAAGAACGACCAAAGACCCCATAAATAACTAATAAAAACCTATTCACAATAAATATAGCTCAAAATAAATCTTTATTGAAAATCTTACAAATAAATTTTAAGGGAATTTAAAAAGGCACAGTGAGCAAACACTAAGGCGACAAAAACAGCAGGAGGAGATGCAATGTAACCGTTTATGACCTGTACATGCCCCCACTTGGTGTTTTTTATTGGTCTGGATGTACAGTGCATTGTGAAAGTATTTGGCCTCCTTGAACTTTTCTACCTTTTGCCACATTTCTGGCTTCAAACATAAAGATATAAAATTCTAATTTTTTGGGGAAGAATCCACAAGTGGGACACAGTTGTGAAGTGAAACAAAATTTATTAGATATTTTAAACTTTTTTAACAATTTAAAAACTGAAAAGTGGGGCGTGCAATATTATTCGGCTCCCTTAAGTTAATACTTTCTAGCGCCACCGTTTGCTGCGATTACAGCTGCAAGTCGCTTAAAGTATGTCTCTATCAGTTTTGCACATTGAGAGGCTGAAATTCTTGCCCATTCTTCCTTGCAAAACAGCTGAAGCTCATTGAGGTTGGATGGAGGGCGTTTGTGAACAGCAGTTTTCAGCTCTTTCCACAGATTCTCGATTGGATTCAGGTCTGGACTTTGACTTGGCCATTCTAACATCTGGATACGTTTATTTTTGCACCATTCCATTGTAGATTTTGCTTTATGTTTGGGATCATTGTCTTGTTGGAAGATAAATCTCCATCCCAGTCTCAGGTCTTTTGCAGACTCCAACAGGTTTTCTTCCAGAATAGTCCTGTGTTTGGCTCCGTCCATCTTCCCATCAATTTTAACCATCTTCCCTGTCCCTGCTGAAGAAAATCAGGCCCAAACCATGATGCTGCCACCACCATGTTTGACAGTAGGGATGGTGTTTTGAGGGTGATGAGCTGTGTTGCTTTTACGCCAAACATATCGTTTTGCATTGTGGCCAAAAAGTTTGATTTTGGTTTCATCTGACCAGAGCACCTTATTCCACATGTTTGGTGTGTCTCCCAGGTGGCTTGTGGCAAACTTCAAACGAGACTTTTTATGGATATCTTTGAGAAATGGCTTTCTTCTTGCCACTCTTCCATAAAGGCCAGATTTGTGCAGTGTATGACTGATTGTTGTCCTATGGACAGACTCTCCCACCTCAGCTGTAGATCTCTGCAGTTCATTCAGAGTGATCATGAGCCTTTTGGCTGCATCTCTGATCAGTCTTCTCCTTGTTCGAGATGAAAGTTTAGAGGGACGGCTGGGTCTTGGTAGATTTGCAGTGGTCTGATACTCCTTCCATTTCAATATGATCGCTTGCACAGTGCTCCTTGAGATGTTTAAAACTTGGGAAATCTTTTTATATCCAAATCCGGCTTTAGACTTCGTCACAACAGTATCTTGGACCTGCCTGGTGTGTCCCTTGGTCTTCATGATGCTCTCTGCACTTGAAAGAGAACCCTGAGACTATCACAGAGCAGGTGCATTTATACGGAGACCTGATTACACACAGGTGGATTCTATTTATTATTACCAGTCATTTAGGACAACATTGGATCATTCAGAGATCCTCACTGAACTTCTGGAGTGAGTTTGCTGCACTGAAAGTAAAGGGGCGAATAAGATTGCACGCCCCACTTTTAAGTTTTTAATTTGTTAAAAAAGTTTAAAATATCCAATAAATTTCGTTCCACTTCATGATTGTGTCTCACTTGTTGTTGATTCTTCCCAAAAAAATTTGAATTTTATATCTTTATATTTGAAGCCAGAAATGTGGCAAAAGGTAGAAAAGTTCAAGGGGGCCAAATACTTTCATAATGCACTGTATATATAATGTGCCTCCTTCTGGTCTGATGCTACGCCCCTGACGAAGGCTAGATGCCGAAACACGTGTTGGGACCTGGTGCCATTCCAGCAGGAGGAGATGACCACCACAGGTACTTATAAAACTTATTAGAGACACATCTTTTCTGGCATTCTATGTTTTGTATTTAATCACTTTGTGCAGATTATAACTGTTTTACCTGCATCCACATGAGCATTTATAATTCTATGTAGTTGCCACAGTATATGTTTCTACATCTCTTGATACCTATGTTTTATTGCATTTCCGTCTGCTGTTTTTCTCGTCTTAGTGTTTGCCTTTTTAAATTTCCTTAAAATGTATTTGTAATATTTTCAATACAGATTTATTTGTAACTATATTTATTGTGAATAGGATTATTATTTTACTTGCTTATAGCGCCATATCTATGTAATGCTATTTAAGTGCTTCTAACCTTTTGTTGGTAACCAGTAATAGCACAATTGTTGTTGGTTAATTGGGTAATAATAAAAAAAGGATGGCAGCACGCCAATATTAATGTGCAAAAAAATACAGACTCCTTATTAGTCCATAAAGTGCAATGCAACGGTTCGGGTAATAGACATTGAGCCTTTCTCAAGCCATTTTTTATCTATCTATCTATCTATCTATCTATCTATCTATCTATCTATCTATTCATCTATGATGTGAAATGATTTTATTATCTTGTAAAAAAAGAAACTATTTAATAACAAATTCAGCTTTGCTTCACATAAAACCTTTAAAGCCAAGTTATTATTTAACTTGCAATTAACCTCCATCTGAATCATCAGGCTGATACCCTTGTAGTTGCTCATTGAGCAGACATTACACATTCAAAACAGGACCTAATGTTTCAGAGATTCATATTCTCCTATAATTATATGGTTCAATGCAAGTGATTATATCTCTTCTTCAGAATCGGCCTGCAGAGTTTTGGTTTGCTGGCTTCTCATAATTTACTGCCTTGGCATAATAGGCCAGTCTTGCAAGGGAAAAAAGATGATAAATGACACTGGCTAGGATTCATAGATTTATTAAATTTCTATCAAACAGTGCAACAAAAAATCTGCTTAAGTTAGAAATGGGCTAGAATTTTTTAATCAAAATTCATGAGTCCCGATGCTTGGTTCAGTAGGTCCACGGAAGGCTTGAATTGAAGACTGATTAAAGAAAATAAAAGCCTTATTTGAAGTAATTTTTCAATGACGGCTTTTAATTGGATGTTAAATCAAACTCTTATCTGCCTCTCTGCAGATAGCACATTATATAAAATACAGTTGGTGGCACCACCAGTGTAACCGATACACTGAATAACAATTGACTTTTTACATTTCACCCAGAGGATCAAGGAACTACAGTTGTCACCCTGTCAGAAATTAACGATGGAAATGAATGCTTAAGTATGAGAGTGTGATGTGCAGACGTTTTAGATCACGGCAGGATATATTTTTCTCCTTCAAGGTTAACAATTGCTTACTTACCTTTAGATAAGAGCTTTGTTAGCGCAGACGGTGCAGAGAATATCCATCTTTTTCCAACTAGAAATGGCAATAAAGCCGTGATTGCAGTCTTAAGGAGCGCCCACTGTCTCCTCACAATGGAGGTAGACATTTAAAAGGCAAAATACTCATCCTTCATAATGCTACTCTTTATACTCTGTTCACACAGCAGCAAACATTTGCTATTACTGGTCTTTTCAGACTTAGAGTGGTTTGTGCCAAATTTATTAAAAGGCACATAAAAACAATTTTGCATATTTTTACTTGTTTTACAAGTAAATTTGCTTCTTCCAAGCATCACTTTTATCCAAGTGCTTTGTCCTGCTCTTGAACTATATCTCCTTTAGAGATTATTGTTTAAAAAAAATCCCTCAATATTAGGTTTTAAATAGCACTTCATTATTGATGCATTGTATTAAAAAAACTGATTTTATTTTATTAAGTTTAAGGATTTCTCTTAGGGGAAAACACTTAAAAACTGCTCTTTACACCAGAGATGAAATGATGTCACTAGTTGAAATGTGTCCACCTACAGCATTCTGTGAATTAAGTTATAAAAATGCAATACATTATTGCAACATGCAAGAAAATCCACATCACAACCACCTGGTGACCATATATAGACACTTAGAGCATAAACATCCCCTGACAGAGTATTCAGAAATCATGTTTTTTTTTTACATTTTTCAAAGCTGGCCATCTTACTTCACTTTGTCAAGCCATGAGTTAGGCCTGTTTCACACATCCATGAAATAAGGAACATTCTCACATCCGAATACCTGACCTGACTTCCAGGTCTCCCAAATTGAGCTAACTGTTGCATATATTCCTATGATGCAGGTAGCTCAGGTTGTTAGACCGGGCGGTCAGGTGAAGTCTTCTGTTGCGAGAACGGTCCATGTTTCATAAATGTGTGAATCTGTCCTTTAGGTAAGAAAGGAAAATGGATAATTAAAGCAGATCTTCTATCCTACCCTTTATATTGTATAATAGAACAGGATAGAGCAATACATGCTAGTCTGGGAGATATACTGTGGAAAAACCTTGTAAGAAGGGATGTTTATTTGAGTGGAATTGAAATGTACTCGACTTCTACAAAATTCCATACTCTTCAGAAAAGTTTTTTGTTTTTTTGGAGAATTCTCTCTTTACTAGCTCACCACCATTTTGCTGGTCTATGGAAAGGCAACAAAAGGTGAAAAAAAAATAGCAACCTAATTCCTCATTCTGGTCACTTGGGTCGCTGCTGCTCACTGCTTTCCATATGTTCCTCTGTGCCTCTTCTTTCTGCCTGTGCATTCTTCATCTCCTGCCTTTTCACTCTAAACCAGGACTTCTGGGTGTCACCAGGCCTCTGACGTCACTGTGCATATTAAGGTCGCAATGTATACCATGGGCCACGTTGGCTTAGCACGCAGAGATGTCCAAGGCCTGGTCATACCCAAAAGTCCTGGCCAGTGATGGGAAGCATGAAGAGACCAGTAATGTGGAGTGTGATGGTTTAAATAAGAGATGCAGAGGACCAAACATTGGGCAAGGAGCAGCGGCACAGGTGAGTGGTGAGGTGATTATTAGTTTTTATTTATATCTTACATTTATTATGTTCTGGGGTCTGGAGTTACCCCAGAGCATTATACTGACCATTCCGTTAGCAGAGAATAACTGAATTTCCTGGTAAAATGCACTCTTTCACAAATTAGAATCTTGTAAGATCCACTCATCTCTAGTTGTAAGGCTTGCTACCTTTGTCCACATGTAGTAATTGACAGTTTTTCTTGTATGCTAAATTAATTTAATTTCATCACATCCCAGCAGTCAATGCCAGCATTACATTGATCAAAGACATGTAGTTGTAGATGACCAGCAGGGCAGTAGTGGGGAGTTCTACAGAGCTTGGAAGTTTCTTATATTTAAAGGGAATCTGTCACCAGGTTTTGCTACCTCATTTGAGAGCAGTATAATGTAGGCAAAGAGACCTTAAATCCAACAATCTATCACTTAGTTTGCTGGGCTCAGCAGTTCTGAAACAGATGTAGAATGCAGCAGAGCTGAGAAAGCTAACCCCGCCCACACCAGTCTTTGTATGTACATTCTATGTAGACAGTGAGCTACTTATCACAGGAGGGGGAGGAGCCTAACTATCAAGCATGCGCTGCTGTAGTCCGGTCAATGATAGTCACCAGGCGATAAAACCTTCATTGTAACTAAACCACTGCACACAGCCTGACATGTGACACATCATTTAAATCTGTATTTTAACCCCTACCTCGTGCTGTCCACAGATTATGTAGCAAAAACTTGATGACAGATTCCCTTTAAATCTGGACTTGATATAGAACTAATTGGATTTTCAATATAATACATTTTTTGAAATTAATTTTTAGCTATAATACTTGCACTATTTGAGCCTTACTTTTATTTGAGAACTTTAGTAAATTTCACCTAGTGTTGACTGCTGAATCAAAGTGGAAGTGCAGTTTTATGATTCCTCCAATATGAATAATTTCCAGGAAAGCTATATTTATCTTCATGACTCCATACATATTAAATAATAAAACATGAACAGTCCCTTTCCAAAAAATACAAAAATACTAAATTTGAGGTTGTGTCTATAGTTAAATATCGCACCAGGATGTCACATTTCGTTTCATGGATTCTGAAAATAAGACGTTTTCTCATTGATTGCATATTTTATGTGGCTGAATAAAAGAAAATATAATGTTACTTAGTCAGATATGTTTCTAATTATAGCTGTTGAATTATACAGTTTTAATTGTCTACTAAAATGTAGAGTTTGACATCCTGCCAAGGAGCTTTTAGTGAGCTCCTTATTGAAAAACGGCATTGTACTATGCTAGAGTTTCCAGAGGAATTAGAAGATATTCATATAGTTCATTAATTAAAATTGGGCCATTTTATTGTGCTTTAACATGTACAAATTGTACGTGACATAATCTATATCAGTAGAGACAGTGCTGCTTTCATAATATTGATTGCTTCAATTCTTCTCCATTCTCTTCTACATATGAAGCTATACAAACAAATACGAGACAGCTCTTTATAGATCCTAAGCCCTCACGCAACACAATTGAATTTCTGCTCTTGGCATGTCCTTAGTATAACTCTTTGTTACGGGTCCAGGTGATGGAACCTCTGTTCTTCGGTGCAAGGAGGGACCAGAGGGGTGTGACTAAGTGCCTACTCGGCCTGACCAAGGTCACACGGCGGCTTAGTCAACTCCGTGAACCAGGGAGGAACCGGGCAGGTGGACCAGGCGCCACTGTGGGACCGACCTTGTGTGAGAGCAGGTGACTCCCACGGGTCAGATGGCAGGAACTGACCGCTCCAGCGGATGAGCACGGCAGGAAGGCTGATGGGTGGACTGGGTAGATAAGCAGGCTGGTTCGGCAGATAGCCGGACGGTTGCTCCGGGTAGGCGAGCAGGCGGGCATGGCAGGTAACTGGCAGGTGCTCCGGGTAGGCTAGCTGGCGGGCATGGCAGGTTACTGGCAGGTGCTCCAGGTAGGCTGGCTGGTGGGCACGACAGTTATCAGTCAGGTGCTCTAGGTAGGCAGACTGGCGGACACGGCAGGTTACAGGCAGGTGCTCCAGGTAAGCAGGCTGGCGGGCTCAACTGTAGACAGACTGGAGAACAGAACTGTTAGACAGGCTGGCGGGCTGGACTGACAGACAGACAGGCAGGACTGACAGGCAGCGGGACCTGAGGGCTGAAGCAAGTGTTTAGCACACGGAACAACAACCTTGCACAAGCACCTCCATATTGGATGAGGTGCTTTAAATAAGGGAAGTCCTCCAGCCATTGGCCGGGAACTTTTTAGGACGGCACGCGCAGCCCCTTTAAGAGGGAGGGAGCGCGCGCCCTAAGCATAGTGCCCGGGAAGCTGCGTGCAGTGCGCACCACAGTAGCAGCAGGACGGGAGCCGGAAGACGCCGGATCTGAGAGCGGAACTGCATCTCTGCCCAGCAGGAGGCCAAGACGCCGATGCTACACTCTTGTTGGCTATCGACTCTTCAATGGCAACAACCAGTCATGTAGCTCTGGGTACATTTCTTGACTATGGCTGTACTTTATTCTTTCGGTGCACGAGGTGCTAAATCCTACAAATTTATTAATTGGCTCCTAATAAAATTGACCCTAATGTGTAGTTGTGTATGAAATTAGATCATAAACTCCAAACAGTTCAGGCACTGATGTGACAGAAGACAATTCCTGGTGAAGGAAAGGAAAAAAAGGTGGATTCCAGGCAGTGAGCATGAAAGATTCACAATTTATTCATGCAACGCATTTTGGAGTAGGTGCTGCTTCTTCCCCAGTTTATACCTGCAGAAAGAGTAGTATCTACTCCGAAACATGTGTGCGTGTTTGGATGGTTAAAAACGGTGAAATGGTTTCTCAATCTTGAAGATAATCTCTTAGCGATTAGTAGCGGAGTAATCTATGGAGTTTGACATCAGTCTCAATCTTTTGATCTGTTAGGACATGATGCACAAGTCCACTTGTTTGTTGAACTGGCAACTCTATTTAATCCATTAAAGAACTCTTTGGACGGCAGCAAATCCTCAAAAAAAATAAAAATGAGTAAGCTGGCTTTCTGATTCCTCTTCAAATGGGAGATTTAGAAGTATACTGGCACCGATCCCACAAGCTCAAGTGATATTCTCAATATCAGCAGTTACTTACGATCTTTTACGGTGGTGCATAAGCTATAGTTCAAGACAGACATGTTTTCCTGGATTGTCCATATATGATGGAATAAAGGACTTTTAAGCCAAGAAAGATCTGGTGAGTGCTGCTTTCCACATTTCTTCATATCGATTTTTGATTCCTCTGCTTTGTGACTTTTCACTCTTGCTCAGGATGCAGCTCAAGGCAAACTTTCATCCAACGCATTACAAAGCAGAATCAACTTTTATTTCTTCAGTTATATCCTATTTTGAAACGTATCAGATGAAAGTTTCCCTTGTTCTAAAACCCGTAGAAGAGTGAGACGTTGTGAAACAGTGGGATTGTAATTCCATCAAGAGCTTATCCTCAAGACTGGCGAATCATTATGCTATTTATAACCATTCAGACACACAAGAGGATCGATCTAAAATCTATTTTTACTTGTACTCAAATATGTTTTTATTTGCTTATAGTAGAGTATATTTGCTTCCAGTATAATATATTTGGGATTTGCAGATTCTCTCAATTTATTTGCTGCAGCGCATAGGGCTCTTCTATTGAGTATAGGAGCGCCATGTAGTATTTCACTTAAGATACCACTTATCTGATTATACGCTACTCAAAAAAATAAAGGGAACACTCAAATAACACATCCTAGTTCTGAATGAATGAAATATTCTCATTGAATACTTTGTTCTGTACAAAGTTGAATGTGCTGACAACAAAATCGCACAAAAATTATCAATGGAAATCAAATTTATTAACCAATGGAGGCCTGGATTTGGAGTAACCCCCAAAATTAAAGTGGAAAAACACACTACAGGCTGATCCAACTTTGATGTAATGTTCTTAAAACAAGTCAAAATGAGGCTCAGTATTGGGTGTGGTCTCCACGTGCCTGTATGACCTCCCTACAACGCCTGGGCATGCTCCTGATGAGGTTGCGGATGGTCTCCTGTGGGATCTCCTCCCACACCTGGACTAAAGCGTCCGCCAACTCCTGGACAGTCTGTGGTGCAACGTGACGTTGGTGGATGGAGCGAGACATGATGTCCCAGATGTGCTCAATCGGATTCAGGTCTGAGGAACGGGCGAGCCAGTCCATAGCTTCAATGCATTCATCTTGCAGGAACACACTCCAGCCACATGGCGTCTGGCATTGTCCTGCATTAGGAAGAACCCAGGGCAAACCGCACCAGCATATGGTCTCACAAGGGGTCTGAGGATCTCATCTCGGTACCTAATGGCAGTCAGGCTACCTCTGGCGAGCACATGGAGGGCTGTGCGGCCCTCCAAAGAAATGCCACCCCACACCATTACTGACCCACTGCCAAACCAGTCATGCTGGAGGATGTTGCAGGCAGCAGATCGCTCTCCACGGCGTCTCCAGACTCTGTCACGTCTGTCACATGTGCTCATTGTGAACCTGCTTTCATCTGTGAAGAGCACAGGGCGCCAGTGGCGACTTTGCCAATCCTGGTGTTCTGTGGCAAATGCCAAGCGTCCTGCACGGTGTTGGGCTGTGAGCACAGCCCCCATCTGTGGAGATCGGGCCCTCATACCACCCTCATGGAGTCGGTTTCTAACCGTTTGTGCAGACACATGCACATTTGTGGCCTGCTGAAGGTGATTTTGCAGGGCTCTGGCAGTGCTTTTCCGGTTCGTCCTTGCACAAAGGCGGAGGTAGCAGTCCTGCTGCTGGGTTGTTGCCCCCCTACGGCCCCCTCCACGTCTCCTGGTGTACTGGCCTGTCTCCTGGTAGCACCTCCAGGCTCTGGACACTACGCGGACAGACACAGCAAACCTTCTTGCCACAGCTCGCATTGATGTGCCATCCTGGATGAGCTGCACTAACTGAGCAACTTCTGTGGGTTGTAGAGTCCGTCTCATGCTACCACGAGTGTGAAAGCACAACCAACATTCAAAAGTGAACAAAACATCAGCCAGAAAGCATTGGTACTGAGATGTGGTCTGAGGTCTCCACCTGCAGAACCACTCCTTTATTGAGGGTGTCTTGATAATTGCCAATAATTTCCATCTATTGTCTATTCCATTTGCACAACAGCATTTGAAATTGATTGTCAATCAGTGTTGCTTCCTAAGTGGACAGTTTGATTTCTCAGAAGTTTGATTTACTTGGAGTTATATTCTGTTGTTTAAGTGTTCCCTTTATTTTTTTGAGCAGTGTATTTAATGGGGTTGTCTGGTCTAAAGTGAAAAGTCTGCAGTCACACATAGTGACGGGAGACTATTCATTGTATACCTGACAACCCCTTTAAATAATATAATCAGATAAGTGGTATCTTAAGGGAAATACCACATGACACTCCTATGTCCAAGTACATGTATTTGTTGTGCCCCTTTAGAAGTTTTTTGCCACCAATCTGCTGATTTATGAACCCCTCTTCTTTAAAAGAAGAGTGCCAGGTACAAGCATAGATTATTTTACAGCTACTGTTACATTTTTATGTAAAACCATATGGTCACTTTACAAATTACTTATATTAATTCTGAGCAACGTTCTAAATAATTACATTACTGATTATGATGAGTTTATACCTATAAACTATATATAAACTCAGATGCTTTGACTTTACCCAGAATTACATAGTTTTTGTTTTAGAAATGGTCTCTTTGATAAGCAATTCAATGTTAATGTTATATAAATTCTAAACTTTTAGTAAATTTGAATATTTTAGTCAACATATTCTACAAACTGCTTCACATCTACTGCTATCATATTTTTGAAAAAAGAAAACAAGAACCTTGTCTAGCTTTCACCCAAACTCTCCCGATTTATATTATCCACAAGTACATCATGCATCATGACGCCCAAATAAAGACTGCTTTATTTTGCCCAAATTCCATCCCCAGTCTCATTTTTCCATTCTTGGATAGCCAAATGTAATAACTATAAAATCCAAGTAGACCTCTTATACTAGAGATTTTTACTTTAAAATTATCCCATGGGATATATATCTCTTCCTGATGTTCCACTAGTGAAGTACAGAGTCTCTGGTGACCTAATAGTGTAGCGTTTTACCTCTGTCCTGATCTATAGAGAGAAAACATTTAGGAATAAACTGAATTACAATATTTATATTCTGTATATTTTTAGGACATTGATTATTTGGTCATGAAATTTTTGTGTGTCTTTGATGCCTTGTGATCTTATATTTAAAAATAAAGGTCAATAAGCTTAAGGATCGGATTGGAGTAAAATTTCCTGAAATTTGCAATTCCACGTGAATTTCAACACTTAGAGGTTCAATTCGCGAAAGAAAACTTGCCAAGCACCATTTGCCATACTGCCGAAGAATCGTTGAGCGTGCCAATCTCATTTTGTATGGCCACACTAGCTTTCTCATAACAACCTTCAGTTGTGACATCTATCGGATTCTCATACCTTGTACATTGATGGTCAGTCAGAGATCGGCATTCCCAGTGGTGCACAGTCTGTCACAGGACTTTCAGTAAGTAAGATGAATATGCATGTCATAGTGAACGTCATCGAAAATCTTTGTCTCTCTTTCTTTTGTATTGAGATTTGTTCATATTCACCGCAAAGAAAACTTTTTGAAAATTTGACGAAGCCGAATTTCAAATCATCTGCTTAAGTCTAATAATAACCAATTAAGACATTATGGAGAATTAAATTTACAACATTTTTAATTTTTTAAAAACGCAGGAGAAAAATGAGATCTTCTGTCGAATAAACCAGTCAACCAAAGCTGAAGAAGTTCATAGCAGGGAATTATTGTTTTTTTTTACCTGATACAATGTTGATCTTTTGCTTTCAAATATATATTTCCTTCACTCTGAATTCTGTACTGTGAAAGTATTAGCAGTATCCATCTCACTATTTTGTAAGAAAATTGTAGGTCTATAAAACCAACATTTTCCATGATGAAAACTTCTATTTTTTTACTACTTCTTTTTATAGTGTGCAGGAAACTTAATTTCACCAACCACAGTTTCTAAAATACATTCCTTTGGAAAGGAAGATTAATTTACTGGTGTGTCCATAAAATCACAAATGAAAGTTTCTTTTGTGAAGCTGCCTTGATGTGAACCTTTGACCTGGCGCTTCAATTATTCACTAAGGCAATCCAAAGAATACTGACTGGGTATCATACTCTTTATGTTAGGCTACAAACTGCAAATCACTTTATGATCATAAGCTGACAATGGATTATGGTAAATGTAGAATAATAAAGAAAAAGTGTTTGATTTCACTGATTCCTCAGACTTTTAACAGATGCACCAGACCATTGGGCCACACATATTCAATAGCCATAGGTCAGATCTGTTTTATTCTGAATTTCTAAAGAACCGAATTATAAATGTTTGCAAACTGGTGAATGTGGGTAATGTGTTATATCTGCAGTTTGCTTTCGTCTGCTGCCATGTAAGCATTTCAGATTTTACTAGTCATTAAACAACCTATTTTGAAGGTATCTCATTCACTTGTATGGGAGAACTTGCTGAACCATTTATGGCCACTACACAATATAGGCAGCCTTACCATTTAGAGCAAGGATGTCAAACTCAAATACACAGTGGTCCAAAATTAAAAACTTGGACAAAGTCACGGGTCAACCTTCATATTTATAACATTAACGCGACAGAAAAAAAGGGGAGTGGGGAGGGGGAAAATAGATTGGGCTAATCTGATTTGGATAGGGAGAACCCCAATACTGCAGGAAAATTTATGGTTGTGGGTATGGTAGTTAGCAGTATACAGGAGAATGTAAAGGGTGTGGTGACTCTCAAATAGAAGGAAATATGGGAAAGTAGAGAACATCAGAAGTAGAAAAACAGCACTGAATCAATAATATTCGCAGAGTTAAGATGGTAGGGAGTGAACAAAATGGGTAAGATCTCAATATATAGGGAAAGGATAACAATGTACGAAGATACTAAATGGGAATACGTAACCTAGAGCAATAAAATAAATCATGGCATGAATGCACCAGCCTAATGGCCAGCTGTGCCCAGTTTGTGGGGGAGACAGGTTAGTAGATGCTGTGCGCACTGAGATGTATGGGAGAGCACAAGGGGAGTGTGCGCTGATGTAGGGAGAAGAGGACAAAACTTCAACTTAGGTGAATGCTGGTCAGGAAGTGCGTCATATCTGGGGAGCGCGTTACTACGGGGTGAGTTGTAAACAGCCTTGTAGTAAACAGGGAGCGTGCCAGATGGGAACGTGGGACTTTTTGTATTAGCGATGTATGTACTGTCTACCGGCGGGCCAGCTCTAGTAGACATCTGGTATTTTCTTGCAGGTCATATATAATTATTCTGCGAGCCAGATTTAGCCCATGTTGCTGTGTTTGACATCTATGATTTAGAGGGTGCCTTAGCCCCTTCAAAAAGCTGATCGAAAGAAATGCATGAAGTTAGACTACTTCCAATCTAATATTGATGATTTACTGTAACTTAAGAAAAGCCTTCTGTGCCCTGTTTGCTCTGACAGAAACCACCAATTTATGTAAGGAATTTTAAAAGTTAGATAATACTCTCGGGGCATTTCACTGCTGCTGATGTTAATCTGAAGATGTGACGAGGACCTGACGGGTGCCAGTGAATATCGGAGGGGCTGGAGAGGTAATCAGAGAGATGAGTATAATGATTTTTTTTATTTTTTTTTTTACATATTATTATTATTTTGCTCTGGGGCCTGGATAGTCCGATAATAAGGGAAATTATTGTCGTGGAGTATAAGTTCTCCACAAATCGAATCTTTTCAAATGTTGCCTGATCCACTCATCTCCAGAAATGAGATCTCTTCCAAAAGTTGGCCCTAGATAGGCAATTTTCTTTCTTCTGGTAGAGAGCTAAATTGCATTATCGGCAAGGGAGAAATAATCTTTTTATTTTATATGGAGAAAAACTTGTCACAAAAACGTCTGGCCCTTGGAAAATTTGATTTTTCTAATATGGACTTTGCTTGATTTTGTATATAATAGGGTCTCTATTTGGATTACTAATGTATATACTCAGTGTAGGCTTATGATGTTAGCGACATATTTTGTCTTAGATTTCGATCACGCAGTGCTTGCACTGTCATGGCATTTAGAATCATTGTTCTAGTCTTTGTCAAGCAGAGGAAACGGATATCAGAAATAGAGACTACTCAGCAGTGGTTAAGTGCCAACCAGATAGTTCAGTTGTGTTAGAACTTAGAATTTAAGATGACGCTTGGCAATGATCTAGATAGGAGCTTAAATGTCAGTGAGTGGTAAGTGTCTGTGTCTTGATTTCTCAGGTCATTGGGTTGTTTATATGAGCTCCCTCGGGGAGTCAGAAATGTCATTCGGAAATTGTTTGAAGAGCGTTAGCACGGGCATGTACTGTAGATAATTGTCTACTTTGTAGAACTGAACTTCACAGTGATGCCAATCTGCCAACTTGTTATACTTCAGTTACAGTAGGAAATAATTTATAACATAAAGTCAAAGTCAGAAGACCATACAAGGTTTGCAATAATTGTAAGGAGAAGGGGCCTATTTTTGTTAATATCAATTATCTAGAAGCCGTTCTTGAGATGACATCTTCAAACCCGACATTTGTGCTGTCCATCACTTTTGAGGTGCAGAATCAGCAAGGAACATTTCACCTGTTTAATGAGTGAAATGTTCTCTTGTCAAACCGAGCGTCACTCATGCCTTCCTCAGGGGAAAGTACTGTGATTGAAGTCATTGGAGAAGCAACTGTCAAAGAAGTTATTGTTACATTGTCAATGTGATTAATCTACATGGAAATAAAGATTCTCATTTTTTTTTTTTACTTGGTCTCATAAAGGTGTACCTATCTTTTCTAAGCTATATACATACCAAGCCTACCTCCTAGCTTAGCACTCAATTGTCAACTGGGTTTTTGCTGTTTGATATTTTATAACTATAAATAATGTTGAAAATTGAAGTCCTGGGTAATAATAAACAGGCAGCTTTTTAACATGTATTTTATTCCCTCTGAATGGCTAAGTAAAGAGATTGAATTAGGAAATGTTTGTGCTTTGTAAATAGAACATAATAATCAGATATTACCGAGGATAAATATTGGCCTGGTCTATGATTTATAGCTATTAACGGAAACACTTTCCTCCCGCTTGTGTACCATTAGTTGAAGATGATAAGTGATGGGAACACATATAATAGCTATCACTTCATGTAGAATAAATCTATATGAAAGACCCACAGAATGCATTCAGCTTATTTATTTGAAAGTGGCATTCGGCACTAGCTATGGCATTAAGGAAAACAAGAAAATCTCTTTAAAATATTAACCCTCAGTATTTTGTAAGTGCTATGCAGCATATACTCTATACTCCAGCGTTAAAGTAAACCTTTCAGGAATTTTGATGTTACCAAACTTTATAGTACGTTGCTGGGTAGGACATTAAAAAGACAAGCTGAAACATACAGTCCTGGCTGCAAATGGATAATCCATTACTGGGAAAAGCAAATATTAAAGGGATTGTCCACTACTCGAACAGACCCTTTTCAATTACTATATTCCCCCATGTAAAATAAAAAGAGCCTGTACTCTCTACCGGTGCCAGTGTCCTTCTAGTAATGTCAGCCCCGGGTCTCCCAGGGCCTGCTAGACATTATGACATAACACTGTCACGCGAGCCATGCAGCCAATCCGCAACCACTAATGGGCCGCTTCACTCTCACTTCCTTTGGACAGAACTGACATCCACAGGAAGGGAGAACTCATGCTCCTCTCTCACTTCCTCTGGATGTCAGTTTCATCCAAATGAAGTGAGAGTGAAGCAGACCATTAGCTCTCGCTGACTAGCTGAAGGGCTCACATGACATAACAATGTCACCTGAGCCCCAGCTTCAGTGTTGCTGGAACGGCTCCAGCACAGAAGATGAGTAGGGGCTATTTTTATTTAAGGGGAAATATATTACTTGAGAAGTTATTTGTCCAATACTTGGCCGACCCCTTTAAATCTTCATGTAAATGAGGTTGGAAGTGCATTAAAGAGAACCTGTCAGCATGATTTTGTAATGTAAAGGAATGACATGCCTGTTCATGGTGCTGTAATACAGATTAAATTGATATTTTTGTTGAAAAAAAAAGCTTTGTGTTTCTTCTTTAATCACCATTTGAAGTTTTATGCTAATTAGATTTCAGTGCAGAGGGGCCGGTATGTGCCCTGGGTTTTCTCCTCCCTGTCTGTGATTCCCTGGCTCCTTCACCTGACTCAGAAAAGTATCAATGAAGCACAAAGCGATGGCGTTACGGGGGGAATTATAAATGAATGCACTAGCCTGGAATCAACCCGTCCGTTATGCACATTCAGCCTATCTTTACATAAAGATTTAAAGGGAACCTGTCACCCCATTTTTAGCTATTATACTGGCCACAGTTTGCTATTAGTGTGCAATGTGCATCACTAACATGTTTTTGCCAAAGAAAAGCTCCCAGTATTAGGTTTAAAAAAACACTTTATATAATTTGGGGACCCCCTCACATACCTTTTCATTTAGTCATAGGGGTGGCGACTTCATCTTTTCAGTCACAGACTTTTGAAATTAGGCACGCCCACAGCATTGCATTTGATTGCCGTGACTGGCCCGACGTCATGGCAACCATGTAGTACATCCTGCGTGTGCGCGCTGCCCATCTGCTCCCCGGGCGCCGGTGCGCAGAGTGATGGAGGATCACAGTGACGCGCACAGCATGCACGCTGACACGTCATGTAGCCACCGACTCAGAGTGGCTCCGACGCATGCGCACATCTGACATGAACCTGGGGCTGTACACCCAGAGTCAGTGCGCATGCCCGGGCAGCGGATGGGCAGTGCGCACGTGCGGGGTGTACTACATGGTTACCATGACATCGGGCCAGTCACGGCAATCAAATGCAATGCTGTGGGCATGCTTAATTTCAAAAGTCTGTGACTGAAAAGATAAAGTTGCCACCCCTATGACTTAAAGAAAAGGTATGTGAGGGGGTCCCATAATGATATAAAGTGTTTTTAAACCTAATACTGGGAGCTTTTCTTTGGCAAAAACTTGCTAGTGATGCACATTGCATACTAACAGCACACTGGGGCCAGAATAATGGCTAAAAATGAGGTGACAGGTTCCTTTTAAAGGAGTTGTACAGTTTCTAAAATCAGTTCCCTACTATTTCAGGTGATGCAAAGATAGTATATCAAAAAAACGCAGCACATTCATATGATACAGCACATAACGCATCTGAAACTTTGCAACATTACATTGAACACACCCGAATGTATGTTTAATCCAATCGGCTTTCTGAATTTTCCAGGGAGTGTTTTCTTGACTACCATACAAATAAATAGATGTGTATTATTGTTGCTGTGTGGCTAAGAAAGATTATCTGCAGTGCTCCTCAACCTGGTCATGACTGTCCTTGATGGTGCTAAGTTGTCTTATAGGCTCACTCCTATACTGTACTGTATATGGAATTGTATGGGTGCAATGGTGAAGTATGTATTCATCAAATATGATTCAATACCGTTTAAAGTAAAATTGTTAATTTCTTAAAATTCGTGTAATTTACAATCTAGTCCATGCAACTTTTTATTTATGCAAAACTGGGTGGTATTAAGTTATTGTGAAATGTTTTAATCTGGTTGATCTAGTCACATCTCCTTTAGTCTGTGTTAACACATAATGATTGAAAAGATCCTGCATTCAGCAGCTCTTAGTAGTACTGCTTACATATCTAAGACCAAATAATCCACACCAACCTCTACAGTTTCTGAATTTCCAACAATGGCCAAAATTCCACTACAATATTCCTGAAGACCCTCCCCTGAGGAGTCTTCTAATGTCAAATGAAAAGTATTTAGAAAAATAGGGACTGGCAAACATTTTTTAAAAGATTAACTTGCAACTTTGCAGTCGTTTTTTTGTGTCTTTTGGTTTTAAGCTGGAATTGCTATAAATCTCAAAAGTCGGATAATGTAAATTAAATACATATCAATCATGACTCAATCCTAATACTTTCAATAGTTTGTATATGCACTTTTTTACTCCAGGCAGAGATTAGATATGTCTGCTAACTATTTGCAATGAACATATTTGTTTTCAATGTTTGTACACTTGTATGTCTGGTCTGGTAACCCTACCACCCAATTATGTGCTAAAAACAGGCCGCAGTGTAAAGTTTTGACATGTTTAACTAAACTATAGTAATCAAGGTCAGGATAGGAACTAGCCAACATCTGCTCTGCCGACTGCTTGTCATACTTTTCTGCTTTCATAATCCAAACTCTGCACTTCTCAAATATCAAATATTCACACTTATGTCTTGAAGATCTTACATCTTCAGAGGGGATTTAGTTTATACATTACTTCAACTGATTTCTATGAAATGTTGTATTCAATCTAAAATAAGAGATATGGCCAGCTGGGATGGAATATAGATTTATTTGTTTAGAAATTTTTGATTGGACCCTGTTAACTTCACTTTTATAGAGATTAGATGACTTTGGCTTGAATCTAAGCAGTTTAGTAACCAAGCTTAATGCAGATGTCAGGTATAGAAAATATGTTTTCAAATGGCAAATTCTGAGATAGTACAGAGGGTTTCCTATGGACGACTCTCATGTTTTAGCAAGTGCGCAGAGTTTCTACAGAAGACATCTCTCACTTCCTAGCACTACTATATAGTCAGTTCAGTGAGAATTATGTAAAAATTAATTTTCCATATTGTGGTGCTGAAAGAATACTGAATACTTAACTGATAAAAGTAACCAGCTGACCAGATCAGTTGTCTAGTATATTTTAGGTATTGAGAAGCATAGCGTATAGTGAGAATAACTTTAACATTCACTTAAACTGAAGTGGTCAGACCAGAAACGTCTTATGTGATATGACTGCGTATAATATTCTTAATCATAGCTATGATTATTGATCAGACTACTGCTGATTTCTGAGGGACCCAAAAGCGAGACACGTCATAATTAGATTTTTGTTTGAGGACGCCGCAAAATGACAACCGCTTTAAAAAGTATGCCCACTAGAGATGAGCAATCAGGTCTGTGTTGCCTTAATCCGGCATCCAGTGTTGGTTCTTCATGCCAACCATTTTGTACTCCTGCGCCCATCCTTCTTGGACTCAAAGTGGCCATTATCAATATATAGGGCCAGAGGGTCTTAAGGTGCCCAGCACGCCTGAGGGTCTCGAGCATCCCAGTATCAGTTAGACCATCTGCCATTAAGAACCAGTGCAATGAAAATCAATTTGCTCATCTCTAGTGCCCTGAAATTAGACAGGTTAACCACACTTGTATGTGCGCAGAACAATCATTAATACTATAGTTCTGTGTGCATAGAACTAAATGTTCTGATCAGCACAGGTCCTTCTGCTACAGAGAATGGTGATTTTTTTTAAGCGTACTTAAAATGCATCTTTGCAGACAACTGAGTTTTTTTCTTGTTTGTCGGGTGATCACAGGCCAATAATTGGAGAATAAGTGTCCATAGGAACATTAGTTCCCAATTATTGGCTTGTCTAAATGAGCTTTGAAAACACAGTACTTTCGTACTTCTCAACCAAGCCCTTAACTCAAGAAAAGCAAACACCACAGTGTCAAGAAAGGTTTGGATTATTATGTAATACAGTAATGTTATACAACGGTACTGCCACACTGGATAGAAATAACATGTATAATTGCAACAATAAGATTTTAACTCTGATTTTTATCTGGCAGGAGCATTTACATCACCGAGTGCAAAGTCATAGCCAGAACTGAAATTAGAAACAGATAATTATGATAAGAGAGGACACTTATGCTGATTTTCCGCATGTGTAATTGGAATGTGTACAATGTGCATTGCTTGTTCCAATTAGAGTAAGGAAATGTTTTATTTCTTCATTGCGGCAGTAATAACATGCCCGTCAATAGTTTTATCAATACAATGGAGGCATTATTTTGACAAATAAAGATATCAAAGAAATGAAGATCATCTGAAAGATGTAAAGTAATTGGAAACATTGGATGGGGGCTGAAGTGACATAATTATAAGTATTGTTTCTCATATGTAGTTATCTAGTATGAGCAGAGATTGCAGGAGTTTAAACCTGGTTTTGTTTCCATAAATTGCAAAAATAGAAGCTGAAACAATATAATAAACCGGTACAGCTGACCAATCAGAGCATAGTAGGATCCTCTCGTGGTCAAGGTTCTAAAGACCACCATTCATAGTAAATTAAAATGTTTTTACTAACTCTTCGCAGGATGTATGTGGGACTTCCCAACTCCCCCAACAGATTATCTAAGGGGAGAGAAGGATTAGGCAGTTGGAATTTCTGGTATCTAGTACCAGCTGAAGTCATTGAAAACACAATAATGTTTGTTTGAGCTGAGTGCCAATTGGAGTCGGGAGAGACATGTATGGCCAGCTTAATGCAACATTAGAGCCAGGGTCCACAAAGCAGGGCTGTGGAGTCAGAGTCGTGGAGTCTGTGTCCATTTTGGTGGAGTCGGTGTCAGCATCCACCGCGCACTTTCCCAATGAATGGGGAGAGGCAGAGTGCGCGTTGGATGCCGGGAGTGATGCAGGGAGGGTAACCCTGCCCACAGCCTGGCATCCACCGTGGATCGCAGAAGACAGAGACCCCCGGCTGCTTCCAGCACTTGTCGTGATGTCAGTGGATCTCAGAGCCGGCTGCAGCCGGGGGTCACGTAATGCCTGTGAGCGGCCAGTGATAGCGCCACTCACAGGCAGTATCTGCAACGTAAGGTAATTACAAAAATCCTTAGGGGCCCTGGAGGGATACATTGGAGGGGGTAATATAAAGTACTGGCCAACCCCTTTAAACATGAGCCATGTATGAGGGAGTCAGAGTCATGGAGTCGGTGTCATGGAAATTGAGGAGTTGGAGGTTTGGCTTACCGACTCCATAGCCCTGCCACAAAGTCAGTACATGCTGCTGCTGGTTGCAGATGTATTCTTCCATGCCTTTCTTGTTGGATCAAAGTATCCCAAAATGCAAAGAGGAAAAAAAGTTTGCCAGAGGTACGCAAATAGTTTTAATTTTTTTTAAATAGGGCGGGTCATGTTGAACAGCTCATCTCAGGATGTCTTGAAACAGAAATATATTCTGAAATAAAATCTTTGGACTTTGATACAGAATTGAGACTGAAATAAAGGAGCAAAAATACAGCTAGCCTAAGTCACCAAACTGTAGTCCTCTAGTGGAAGCAAAACCTAATTTTAGTCAACACGATGACAGTAAATTGCAGTTGTTTAATTTTCCAAAAATGAATAAAATTAAACATTATTACTAATTTGTTAAGCCCTTTCATAATATCCATTTTGATCCCATTTTTAACACTTAGTAAGACTTTAAACTGCATTCATCTGTGTTCCATCCATCCGTGAAATATTTGTTTTGTTGTAAGATTTGATTTATTTATTATGTTGCCGAACACTCTCACCTCTGTTATGATCATGAAGGTTACTTACTCCCTCAGGAATAATGGCTAACACAGCACCTGATATGTCTAACAAATTAAAGCGGTTAAGTGGGCAATTTATCTCCACATATCCCTCTGCAACGATTTCGTTCTTCGGAACTGCTCAGTACTTAAAACCTCATTGTGTTTTGGGAGATTTTCTTATAATTCCACTGAAAAAGCTTAATGGTCAAACATTTCATAAAAAGCAAGATCCCTTTAAACTTTCTTTTCACTGTGTAGAAGGATCCCTATTAACCCTTCAGACATAAAGAATTTGCCAGCTGCCATGCAAGAGCAGTTAGAATGATGGCATCTGTTACAATCAGCTTTCTCTTTGCTGATGACAGGCTTTTTTTTGTTGTTGTTGTTCTAAAGAGCATGGCAAGATTGCATGAGCAGCAGAAGACAGTCTTCATGGCGAGAAGGCCCATGGGTAATTATTAGGAATAAGAATATTGTGTAGACTACAGTGATTTCCTGATGTTTAAGCTAACCAACTGTGTACAGGACTTTATTGTAAGGCTTTACCAAGTTGGCTTCATCCTTAGAGATTTTCTCAGCACATATTAGTTAAGTCGTGCCACTTTTGTCAATTAGTGTCACGCACAGTGTAGGAAAGACAAATTGCAAAGGGATGAGGGGAAGGGAGCCCAGACACTAGGGAAAGGAGGAGTGTAGACCTCCTAGGCTGATCTAATATCACCCTGTCTCCCCTACCGTCCCTATATTGGTTCCTCACCAATCACTGAACAGGAAACCTAAGCTCTGTAAATCCCTAGAGCTAGTCCCTGGATAGGGAAGGGAGGGATGAGCACTGGTCAGTCCCCACTAACAACTAAAGACAACAAGGGAGACAAACACAGGGGGAAGCAACTTAGTTTGAGCCGACTTCAGCGAGATTACACCGAACGTCCAAGCACCAGAGAGGAAGTAAGCTGACTGCAATAGCTCCAAGCCTTCACAAGGGAACACGTGAATATCACTGGCCCCTCCCTGCAGCAAACAGAAAGTATTTAAACACCCAAGCCAGGGTGTCAATCAGCGCAGGAGGGAGGTAACCGCTGGGTCCTAAAGTAAGACAGATTTAAGAAGGCGTCTGTAATGCCAAATGAAGTGACCTTCTGCAGCAAGTTGTCTGCTACATCTGACACACCCGTGACAATTAGTTAATTCATTTCCATATGATTTTGATTTTTCTTCCAGGCCATTTTTTTAAATTCTGCCCTTTTGTTTGTTTGTTTTCTTGAGGAAAGTAATATCTGATGACTGGAATACAAAATGTGTTACAGAGGGGTTTTCAGCCTTTCTTGCTCCTGTAGGACTTTTACTCAGTTTCTTGCACCTGTATTATGACGCACTATGTGATCCGGTTTTGATAAATTTTAAAGTGAGAGTGTATAAGAGAGTGAACAGAATTTATATGCAATCATAGAGCTATTTTTGTTTTATACATTGGGGCGAAGTGTAGTTTGGTGTTCATACAAAAAAAAATAAAAGGCTTTGCAGTACTTGCTGGTAGCATGCAAGTAATAATCACTTATGGACTAGCATCAAATTTGACTTATGAAGAGGGACTTCTGCTTTTACTAAATTACCATAAATACACTTGCAAATGCGTTGGGAGCAACTTTATTATATTGATAAACTAAAATAAAGGTCTGCTTTCCACTGAGCTAAAAGTACTGATAGATTTTTTGTTCTTAAAGAAGTTGTTCATTTGAAAAAAAATATCTTTAACTGTGTTTAAAATATAGAGATGATGTTAATATATATATATATATATATATATATATATATATATATATATATATATATATATACAGTGCCTACAAGTAGTATTCAACCCCCTGCAGATTTAGCTGGTTTGATAAGATGCAAATAAGTTAGAGCCTTCAAACTGCAAGTGAGAGTAGGTTTTATGAACAGAAGCATAAATCTTACAAACCAAAAAGTTATGTTGCTCAGTTGAATTTTATTAAATTTTAAGCATAAAAGTGTGGGTCAATTATTATTCAACCCCTATGTTTAATATTTTGTGGAATAACCCTTGTTTGCAATTACAGCTAATAATCGTCTTTTATAAGACCTCATCAGGCCGTCACAGGTCTGTGGAGTTATCTTGGCCCACTCCTCCATGCAGATCTTCTCCAAGTTATCTAGGTTCTTTGGGTGTCTCATGTGGACTTTATTCTTGAGCTCCTTCCACAAGTTTTCAATTGGGTTAAGGTCAGGACACTGACTAGGCCACTCCAACACCTTGACTTTTTCCCTCTTGAACCAGGCCTTGGTTTTCTTGGCTGTGTGCTTTGGGTCGTTGTCTTGTTGGAAGATGAAATTACGACCCATCTTAAGATCCTTGATGGAGGAGCGGAGGTTCTTGGCCAAAATATCCAGGTAGGCCGTGCTATCCATCTTCCCATGGATGCGGACCAGATGGCCAGGCCCCTTGGCTGAGAAACAGCCCCACAGCATGATGCTGCCACCACCATGCTTGACTGTAGGGATGGTATTCTTGGGGTCGTATGCAGTGCCATTCAGTCTCCAAACGTCACGTGTGTGGTTGGCACCAAAGATCTCGATCTTGGTCTCATCAGACCATAGAACCTTGAACCAGTCTGTCTCAGAGTCCTCCAAGTGATCATGAGCAAACTGTAGACGAGCCTTGACATGACGCTTTGAAAGTAAAGGTACCTTACAGGCTCGTCTGGAATGGAGACCATTGCGGTGGAGTACGTTACTTATGGTATTGACTGAAACCAATGTCCCCACTGCCATGAGATCTTCCCGGAGCTCCTTCCTTGTTGTCCTTGGGTTAGCCTTGACTCTTCGGACAAGCCTGGCCTCGGCACGGGAGGACACTTTCAAAGGCTGTCCAGGCCGTGGAAGGCTAACAGTAGTTCCATAAGCCTTCCACTTACGGATGATGCTCCCAACAGTGGAGACAGGTAGGCCCAACTCCTTGGAAAGGGTTTTGTACCCCTTGCCAGCCTTGTGACCCTCCACGATCTTGTCTCTGATGGCCTTGTAATGCTCATTTGTCTTTCCCATGTTGACCATGTCTGAGTGCTGTTCACAAGTTTGGGGAGGGTCTTAAATAGTCAGAAAAGGCTGGCAAAAGAGATCTTTAATCCACACATGTGAAGCTCATTATTCTTGGTGCCTGAACTACTTCTTAATACTTTAGGGGGACCAAACAGAATTCTTGTGGTTTGAGGGGTTGAATAATAAATGACACTCTGAATTAACTTTTAACGTTTTAAAAAAAAAACAAAAAAAAAAACAAAAACAAAATTTGCTGCAGAGCATTTCCCACTTCCAGGCTGATCTACAGTACAAATGTCACAATGCCAAGTTAATTCCGCATGTGTCAACCAGCTAAATCTGCAGGGGGTTGAATACTACTTGTAGGCACTGTACAGTATATACGGGTTCTCTCCATTTCTAGCTTGTTTTTGACACAAGAGAATGCTTTCTGTGTTGCCACATCATCAGAAATGTATATGAAAGAGGCTGGCTGACTAATAGTTTAGCCAGCACCCTCTCAGCTGCCTGTTCTGCTTGGTTGCGATCTCTGCTGGCTCAGAATGGTTATGAACAGTTCTTATCGGCAAAACTGCTGCTTCATTTGACCTCTTGTCAACAAAGGAGCTTCTTCTCTTCTGCTCTGCTCTGTTGACGGGGCATCCCTACTGACACAAGGTTGATTGGCAGTTGGCTCCCCGCAGTTCGGCAGCAGGGAGCAAGCTTTGAATCAGCATGATATTGGCAGAGATCCCCCTTCAACAGAGCAGAGCTGAAAAGAAGAATCTGCTCTGTTGATGTGACATGGCCAGAAGAAGTAGGAGTGGTCCATGACCGCTCTGAGCTGGCAGAAATCAGTGCCACGGCAGGATCGTCAGGTATTAAGCAACTACATGCCTGTAAGTTCTTAGCCCCATAGCAAAAAAATAAACAAATATCCCCTTTATATAACAATTTATTCTACTGCATATACAATTGTAATATTGATTTTATGTAGTAATTGGCATTTCCAATTACTATGGACTTGAGAGTATTTCTATACAAACTGTACATAAAATAAGATGTCATCCTGAAATATAAAGCATTGGTGTTACTTTAATCCATTATACGGTGTACATTAATTCAAGGCATCAAGATGAGCCATTAAAACTTGTTAATTATACACAATAAATACAATAGAGATCAAAGTCAGCAACTAATTTTCCTGGCAGTTAATTAACATAGTAAAGGTCAGAGTAGGAACATGAACCATGATGTCTTCCTATTCTGGCAATGACATTTTTTTCTTATACAACACTGATGTATAGAGTGTTTAAAGGGGAGAAATACCAGTAATTAATATACATATGAAATAAATAAAATGGTGGGCATGATTATCTTTAGATGATCATTAAAATGATATTAAATGAATGAATGGGAAGCCCACCATAAAAAATGTATTAATATGTAGGAGATAGGGTCCTGTTTTCCTAATACGGAGCTTTGATTGCTTACTTCGCGCAGGAAGTTCACTTAACGAAACACTCCGTGTTATATTTAGTTCAGAGCCCTTGGGGATCGTGTTTAATTCGAGGATGTGTTCCAAACTTGGGAACAGTTCACCATCTAACGTGTGTTGGAGTCTCCAAAATCTCCACTGATGGCTCTATAAAACCTAGAAAAAGAAAAAGTGGTGCTCCTATAAGATAGTATGTCCGTAGTGACATATAGGAGATCCCAATACATCTTTAGGTTCTCTGCCTACCTTACTCAGTTCCCTAAGATATAGCCATAACTCTACTTTGGTCATGTGGACAATCAAGTAGCTCTTGAGGCAGAACTAGAGAGTCACCTGGACTCCTCGCAGGTCTTGAGAAAATGGCAAAAGGTAAAGATGAGGGGAAATAGTGCTAGAGATTCTCCTAGTATGTAAATTTTATTGGATTTTGTGTTTCTACAGCTGACCCTTTTCTTTAATCGGGTCTTAACATACAATCTGGATGAAAAAAAAAACATTTTCATTTTTTTTGTCTGGATTAAATGTCATGACCTGATGAAGGGAACGATTAGCTCTGAAAATAGTGTTGTCTAATAAAAATTGACCTAGTATAGACGAACCCAAGACGCTACTTTCTTCATCTTTTCTTTTGCCATTCCATGAATACTGATGGCAGATGGGTCTGGCATTGCTTGTCTTCCAACCCCTCCCCATTGAGAACATGTGCATGTGTTTAGGGGGGTCAGGAGGTATAGCTGTTGACTGAACCAGAATTTGCCCAAAAACTACCTAAAGGGCATGGCCAGCTTTAATCCTTGCCACTTACAGGACCAGCCAATGAAAGTCATTTTTTTCACATATGTCACTGTTGTAAAGTGGCTAATGGTCGCTTAGTCGATGGGCAGTATGTATCACAGAGATGGCTGGTCTCTGTGATGTAGCCCGGAGTGTTTCTCTAGTGTACATAAGCACTAAGAGGATCATTTGGTGCACCTGGGAGCCGGGTTACGGGTAGCTAGGAGAGAATGGGCGGGTCCAGCTACCCACATACCTCACCTCTGGGTGTGGTTAACAGCCTATATAATGGGGGTTGTTGTTTGGCACATGGTCTGTGTGTTTGGAGGGAGAAGGCCTCCTGTGTATGTTTGTCTTCAGACCAAGCCAGGACACTGGACGCTACCCCAGCCTGTGTGCTAAGCAGGCCTGAGTGAGCAGAGACCTGCAAAGGACATTTTCTTGTTTTTGACCGTCCTAACGGCATTTTTCTTTTGAACGGTTTATGAAACCAATAAACCGTCGTGGATATTTAAAGGAACATGCCTCCTGTTTGTCTATCATCGCACCTGAGTGAGTACAATCACTACAATGTTTAGAACTGACTTTCAATTAGAAACAATATATTCAGTAATATATACCTTCATAACATGTGATGTGCACATGTCCTTATCGTGCACACCTCAATTTTTTTTATAATTATAAATCTGTGTGAAAAATGTCCAATTTCCATTTAAATTCTGGAAAATCTTGAGGTCCACCATGGGCACTTGGAATGCTATGGGCGCCACTTATGCACAAATCTTTTAATGCTGCCAATAAGCCAAAATAAGTAAATAAATATTCAAGAAATTCTGTATTATTTAGCCTCAGAATTTTTTGGAAGAGTTTGGAAATTGAGATTTGAACCTCAAATTAGATCTGTGGAGATCATGTGCAATGCAATAAAGGGGACTTTGTCTGGGTCTATACAGGTCAGAATAGTGAGGAAGAATGTGGTTGTGAAAAATAGAAGAAGGCCTCATGTAGCTATCAGAAAACTAAGTAAATAGATCAGCCCATAATGGACAAAGGAATATTTACATACCATTAATGAGACTTAATGAGATCTTTTTGGTCATTAGTTAGACAATGTCAGCAGTTTATTTGTCCAGCACTTCATAATTCAATGAGTTCATGTTCATTAATACAGTATGTAAGTGTATCATTGGAGTAAACTCTAAACCCTATCAGAAATTTGTTACCCTGTATTATTGAAACTTGGACGATTGTTTTTCAATCTTCAGCCTACTAATTAAATATATAATTACTCTGTGAATTAATAATTTTATCCAACATCATTTTCAGAAATAACTCAATAGCCAGAAGGGTTCTGGAGGTTATAATTTGATGCTTCACATGTCTCTTCCTGTTATACTTTATGACTTGAACCACATTGTCTATTTTGCAAAAATTAATTGATGATTATTGTATCCATTACTGAAAGACTCATTAAGCAAAACAAAATTATATTAAAGCTATAGTTCATGCCAAACGGATATTTAGATTAAATCATAAAAATAAATGACGGCAATTAGTTTTTGTAATAGACAACTTCCATTTTATAAAACAGGGAAATGAGAATTTTAGTATTTAAAGGGTAACTACGCTTTTTTTCATTATCCTTTAGGCATTACAAAGTTAAGAATTTTCGTAGTATATTTTATTACCTTATTTTACTTCTTTATCTCCCAAGCACTATGCTGCAGTGCGGCTTCACTGTCCAGCTCAGGCTCCTTTTAGAAGCTGCTTTCATCTGCTGCTTAGAAACATCCAGAAACTATATTCAAACAACCTCTGTACATAATTACCTTTCTAAATAGGGGGATTTTGGATCAGAGAGGCTCAGACATGGAAAGTGCCATACACAGACTTCTTGAATATAGTGTATTGATATTGCTAAGCAGCAGTTGAAAGCAACTTCTAAAGAATCAGAAGCTTTGCATTGAAACAGAATATGCAACTTTTTATGCTATAAAGACACCAAAAAGTTTAAAGACCAAAAAAGCATTTTTTTTTATTCTGTGCATAATAAATAAACTTTCTGCACCATTTTAAAGAATTTGGCACAAAAACATCAAAATAATACAAGCAAAAAAATTAAGTGGCTTAAACCCCCCACAAATGATGAGCCAGGCCTTTTTTAATTGATACAACTCTATCCACTATTTATACTGGATTTAAAGTGATAAACTATTTGATTATCATCAAAGATAAATTGTATTTTCTTCACATGTGACTAAGATGTCTCTGACAAGCATGTTTGAATGACACCATGGCCTTTTTATGTTAATTAAAAAATATAATACAAATATAATTAACATTTTAATTCTTTTTTTTTGATCGAGTCATCGCTGAATACTTTGCAGATTGCACAAGTATTAGTTCGCTTACTGTCAGTAATATATTTAGCATAAAGCGTATTAGTGACATGCCCTTTAATTCAGCCTGTCTAATTGGCTCTAATTTAGTTAGATTGCTTTAAATTACCACCTTTAATATATCTATGTGTAGGTCAGAACATGGGCTTCATCTAGACAGGCAATTTTCTTCACTATTACAGATTCCAAGTTGCTCTGATGGGTTAAAGATTAACAATGGCTTTGTAAAATGTGAATAAATATAGAGTGATTAATATTGATACGTCGGGTTTCCTATCATTATACTCTTTATATGTCGCTTTGACAATCGTATCCAAATGGTTTTGTATCTGAAACCTCCTGGTCTGTCTGCTGTATGTACATTTGCCAGCATAATCTTTTAGTAATTACATGAGTCCACAGTTAACTTTTGCAAACATGTAAAAATTCCTGTTTTTAACGTATAAATACTGATGTAATATACTGAATGTGCGAATGAGCCTTAAAGGGGTTGTCCGGTCCAAATCGATAAGTCTGCAGCCACTCTGTGTGACTGCAGACTTATGATTCCCCTACAGCAGGCACTGTGCACTGTGGGAAATCCCCAGTTTCTGACCCGGGACCGGAGGCTATGTATGAGTTATACATACTCTGGACCAGGGCCCGTCTAGTGGGCTTGACCTCATTCCATACACTTGTATTGAGCGAGGCCATGACGCGGCTGTGCAGTGGGCGTGGCCGACTAGTGGGCACAGCTTCTCGCTCAATACAAGTGTATGGAAGTAAGGCCACGCCCACTGGCCGGGCCCTGCCCTGGAGTATGTACAACTCATACATACCCTCCTGTCCCCACTCAGAAACCGGCGAATCCTCGCAGCACACAGTTCGTGCGTTGGGGTGATTCATAAGTCTGCAGTCACACCGGGTCACTGCAGACTTATTGATTTGGACCGTACAACCCCTTGAAGGTAAATAATCAAGTCACTAAATTTCATAGGGCGATTGAAAAATGACAGGTGGAACTTGATTGGTTACTGCATGCAACATTTTTTTTCCATGAATATTTTTTGATCTATTCGGATAGGAAGGCTTTTTTTCTGAGCATAAATAAAGCTCTAAATAACCTCGGTATGATTGTCCAAATTATTTGCAGTGGATATATTTATATAATTTGGGAGGGAATGTGAAGTCAATGCATATTACTCGTTTGCCACCAATGTTTTATATGGTACACCAATATTAGATATACATACTAATAGTTCAGTTTGTTGCACACAATTTACATTATAATCTGTAACTATTTGAAATACTCATAAAATGCCACATTGAACATTTGTAATGTTCTACATCAAAACGCGTGTTGGTAGGCATTCATTGGCAAATATAGTTGGCAGCTTTTTGTGTACATTGTATATTGACAGAAAGCTTTTAGTCAGTGGTGAGGGCGGGGTTACACAGAGCAGTAGACTAGGAGTCACCAGACACCTAGTCCTGTAGTGATAATCTCCTACTGATTTGACTGAAACCACAACACACAGCCTGGTAAGTGACACATTGCTGGAATCAGGGTCTCGGAACCTACATCATGCTTCTCTCAGATTATATCACAAAATCCTGCTGACAGATTCCCTTTAACCCCTCCACCCCCGAGTCTGCTTTCACCTTTCTGATCAGGTCAAGTTTACAATTCTAAACAATGGAATTTTATGAGGCAATAACCCTGGAACGCTTCAAAGTATCCAGGTGATTCTGAAAGTGTTTTTTCGTGACACATTGTTCTTTATGGTGGTGCTAAATTTAGGTCATTTGTTTTGTTTAGTTGTGAAAATATTGGAATTTTGGCAAAAATTTAGACTATTTCACAAGTTTAAAATTTTAATTTTTATGTTCTTGCATCAGATAGTTATCACACAAAATAGTTAATAAATAACATTTGCCATGTGTCTACTTTATATCAGCATCATTTTTGAAAAATAATTTTGCTTTAGCCCCCAAATTTTCTGTGACAGATGACAAACCTGAGTGGGGATTTGCTTTTTTGCGGATTGAGTTGAAGCTTTTATTAAGAATATTTTGCTTAACATTTGGGATCACAATTATCCTGCTCTCTACGCTGAGCACTTACATCGGCGTTTTCATCTAAATCTCTGAACGACGTGATTCAGATGAAACCCCTCAGGGATCTATTCACTATAATGAGACTGTAGAATTACTCTGAACTCAGTTTGGCCTCTGTTCAGCGGTGTCCTTCTTTTCAGAGGTGCACAAAACTGTGGTCGACCGTGCTTTTATGCACGCTTAAAAAGACAGACACCACCATATCATAGGCAAAACGACATCCACAGTGCCTCCATCTGCCTCATTATAGGGAATCTTCTGACGGAGGTTTTGTCTGAATCACATACTTGAGAGATTTACATGAAAACCCTGGTGTAAGTGCTCAGCGTAGAGCGCAGGATAAATGTGAGTCAAGCCTTACTGCAACTTCTGGGAGGCAGAATGAACAAATGAACAGCAATTCAAGAATTTGTTCTGTTTATTTTTTACGCTGTTCCTTGTGCGGTATAAGGGATTAGATGACTTTATTCTCCAGGTCGGTGCGATTACAGCGATACCAGATTTAGATTTCTTTTCTATTTGGCTGCTATCACACACTAAAAGACGTTTTTTTTGCATGACCATATTTTGAGAGCTATAATTTTTCTATATTTTTGCCAACAGTCATGTGAGGGCTTGTTTTTATGTGGGATGAGTTGAATTCAGCAATATTTTTTTTTATGCCTTTCATCATGTGGTAAAATTGACAAGACAACTTTGTTCTGTGGGTCAGTACGATTACAGTGATACCACATTTATATAATTTATGTTTTGCCTCTTTTACACAGTAAAAACTATTTTATGGAAAAAAAAAATTGTTTTTGCATCACTGTATTCTGAGAGCTATAGCCTTTATATTTTTTGCGGCATGTGGGGTTTAAACAGGCATGGGCGGTACGGGCACTGTTCCTGGCTGTGAGGGCTGGTGCTCCGCTATCATGTAAGCCGAGCTCCTGGCGGCGATAACGCGGGCACAGCTCCTGTGCCGCGCATGGTCGCCATGATGTACCTATACGTTATCAGTCAGAAACCCCTATCCAACCATGACGTAAAGGGACATCAAAGGTCGTGAAGCAGTTAAAGTGGTATTCTCAGAATGGCAACTTTTCACCTGTCTTCTGAATAGTGATGTGTTTGATTGCTGTGCGTCCTTCATTGCTTTTCTTACAGTTTAGAATAATTCATCTCCATTTGAGTCTATGAGGCCTGTCAAGGTTTGGGCTAGTCCATTTGAAAACAGATGCATCCTACAGCTGTTGTAGCTCAGTTAATAAGCTGTGTAAACAGAGCCCAAGTTGAGAGTAAAATGCACATTGGCATCAAAGTGTTATCTCACATATTTGATTGGCTTAAGTCCCATTTAAATGGGTCAATAATCGGGAATGAGCCTTCATCTACATCGGTTAGCCAAGACCGGAAAAATGAGCAAGGCTTGCTTAAAAATCGTTATCTCCAGCACATCGTCCTGTGTAAACAGAACATGTTCTTCTGATAACATGATGTTTTGTGCATACAGAAAGTTTGTAGTAATGATCGTTCTGCATGCATACAGTTGTGGTCTTTCAGTCTAAACCAAGTTATTGACCAGCTTGTTTATAGTCTGTAGGCAGTTGTTTAACGGCCAGCATCAAGCAGTGTTAATGGGCTCTTACTGTGCCCATTCTTTGGGCTGATAATGTATACAGTATGATGATGTTCTTACATGTTGATGGATTTGTGTTCCTTGTTTGTATTATTTCATATTTTTGCCTCCATATTGTACTTTTTCACTCCTCTTTACCCTTAAAAGTCAACTTCAAGCTGTTTAGGAACTGTCCTTATCTTGATACTTTCCAAGATATTGAGAAGCAGAAGTAATTTCCTTCCAATTCCACTTGGGTTTGTTTGTTTCTTAGCATATTTTTTATTTTATAGCTTCAATTTTAATACAGTTGAGGTTCCAGCGAGAAATGTTATTCTTCTCATCCATATCTATGAATGCCATCTTCAGATCTGTTTCTGAATGTAAATTAGCTCAGTAAATTAACATTTTGATTGTGTATATCTGGAAAAAATGCGTAAACCTTGATGGAAAGCTGTGTGGGAATATCTGTATATATACGCTTGGTGCCTGAAGATTTGTATTTTGCTCCTTGTTAACCTGCTTCTTGCAAATAAAGAATGATGACAGTATGGGTCAACTTGGGTGCCCTGCAATTTAATGTAAGACTTCCTCAAAGACTCCTAAAATAAGTGCCATTTAGTGTATTAATTTAACCATTGTAAGATATTTTCCCTGCCTTAAGTTTAACCCACATTGTACAATTTAGAATGCATTGGTCATTTTTTTATTTTTTACTACTATTGCTTTTTAGGATAGAAATTGGTTGGCGGTATTCAGGTTTTATATTTGGTATCATTTCTTCTATCTGGAGTCGCTACATACAGGGTGCATATTAAAGGGAACTTGTCACGTGAAAAAACACAATTAACCTGCTGATATGTGGTTTATTTGCAGGTTAATAGAGTTCTGAACCTGCCGAACACCGGTACTTAGACCGGAAATAACCTTTATTCCTCCTGGTAGCATCCTGGTTTCAGGGTGGCGCCGGCACGGGTTGAGTCACTGCTCCATATATAGAGCGTGGTGGCTGTAGCCACATCTTTGGCTCTTACTGACAACAGCTCAGCATTTGGGCCGACTGTCAGTCAGTGCTGGGGGCGCGACTACAGCCACTGCTCTCTATACACAGAGCAATAACTGAACCTGCACTGCTGCCTCCCCTATGACTGAAGCCGGAATACTACCAGGAGGAATAAAGGTCATTTCCTCCCGGCGGCAAGGGTCTACGTGCCGGCAGGCTACCAGGAGGAATAAGGGCCATTTCCTCCCGGCAGCGAGGGTCTATGTGCCAGAATGCTACTGGGAAGTAATAAGGGCTATTTCCTCCCGGCAGCAAGGGTCTATGTGCCAGAATGCTATTGGGAAGTAATAAGGGTCATTTCTTCCCGGCAGCGAGGGTGTACGTGCTGGAAAGCTACCGGGAGCAATAAGGGTCATTTCCTCCTGGCAGCGAGGGTCTACGTGCTGGAAAGCTACCGGGAAGAATACGGGTCATTTCCTCCCGGCAGCGAGGGTCTATGGGTAGGCACCGGGTAGGTTCAGAACACTATTAACCTGCAGATTAAGCCCATATATACAAGTTGATAGTGTTTTTCCCGTGACTGGTTCCCTTTAAAGTTTCGACTTTTCTGGATGAGAATGGGACTGATTTTTTTTATACGCAAGTGTAAGCGAACCCGAAAAGTGAATTGGTAGACACAGAATGAGACTAGTTGGTACTTAAGTGCAGGTATGCAAATCACATAAATGATCCATTTGCTTGGGGCATAAGAGGGAATCTTGAGAGTGTGCGCATCACACGCTATGAAGGCTTAGTATTCTGCAGTCCCATAGAGTGACCTCAGAGGTTTAGTTTCAACCACTTTATAATAATTCTTCCTAAACTTCAATGCGAAATTCTGACTTGTTTTCATACATGATTCACAAACCAGTTCTGGTGCCAGATGGAATCAGTAGCCACCATTTCCTGGGAATTTTGTGGTTAAGTCCACTACAATTTTTCTTCTTGTTGTGGAAAATGCACTAAAATGTTCTGTTTGTCTTGACTTGTTCTTGGGGAATTGGCAGAAGCATAAGTGAGTAGATTAAAAGATTAACAGAAACAAAATTTGTGTGAAGTGATGAATGATATGTTGAATTTTTGTCAAGTTCTGTAATCAGAAAATTATGTTTTTGTGTTATAAATTGACTTTATTGAAATAAAGTTATTGGAAAAGTTACATCAGTGTTTATAAAAAAAAACAAATAAGAAATGCTGAAAAAATGTTTCTAGCATTCTACTGGGCAGAGAATGTAAGAAAACATAATGAGCTGGTATAAATACAAACTAAACTGTAATTGTGACTTACAAATGTAAATAACAAGTTGTTTTAACTTCCATATTCTCCACTAACAGAACAAAGAACTCTAATGTTCAATGGGGCGGGGTAAGGGCTCATTTGGACATTTGTTTTTTGCATATGAGTTCTATCTGTGTCTTTCACGGATAGTACTAACACCTAGTATAGTCTATGAAACTTTTTTTTTTTACTGACCAAGTGGTTTTCACAAAATCGAGGAAACTTGGCCAATATTGATCCAAGTGTCGAAGCAAAATCAGCAATGCAAGTTGTATGGGTCGCTGAAAAAATTGAACAGCACTCGGAAACAATCTAAGTGCTGTCTGTTTTTAAACGACAGCTAGATAAGAGAAGGTAGAGAAACTGTGCTAGTTTTTTTTTCACATCTGAGAAAAACTAATGAAACTTGGACCAAACTCTGATGTAAATCTGGACAAAATCACTGATGATCACTTTCTTTTCCTCTCTCTCATTTCTCATTTCTTTCTTTCAATTTTGTAATTTTTTTCATTTTTTTCCCACTTTTTTCTTACTTTTTAATTTTCTTAATTTTTTCTTGTTTTTCATTTTTTTCCTTTTCTAGTCTTTTTATCTTCTTTCCCATTTTCTTCTCCCCTTTTTTTGCCCCCATTTTTTGTCCCTGATTTTTCCTTTCCTCTGTCCTCATCTTCCAGTTTTCCCTTTTCCTATATCTTTACACTGACATTTGGCTCACTATTTGAGGCCAGAATATTCAGTATTATCACTGCAATCTTTACTTACCTTATATCTATTGTTTCTTGGAGACCATCTAGTGACTTCCTACCTGACCCGCGTATAAGCCTTAATACTTACCGTGCTTCCTTTTTGTCATACGATATTCTATTTACTTTTGTATAAATCACTTTCAACATGTAAACGTGAATTATGATTGATACACTCTGATCATGTCTGTACATTATTGGATACATGGTTAATCTGTTTTAATGGGCACACAGATAAACCTTGACAAAGGCCAGTGAGGTCGAAAAGTTGGGAATTGATCTATTCCAATGGTCAGAGACTAATAAACATCACTTGAGCAATCAACCTTTCTTGGATTTCTTCAGTGACTCTTCTACGTCTTGACCTAAGGTCATTCCTTTGGGCACGAACCATTTGCAGTTGAGCAGACCATTTCTTTCCCTACAAAATCACTGATGAACCTAGGATCATTTCTCTCTTACGTGAAAATAGACAAATGTCTAAATGGCCTTAAGGGGTCTGGTTTCTCACGCTTTACCCATCAATACTGAGTTAATACAGTGTGTTTAAGTAGCATTTATTACTTACATTTTTTTCTTTGCAGACCCCACACTAAAAATGGACTTGTCACTACTTCTGAAATGTCTCTCCATGAAATAATTCTGGGAAATCTTTGTGTTGTGCTGTTCCTCCTAAAAATTTCTAAGAAAATCGACAACTGGGTGTTACAAGTTGGGGTCATGTCCTTACTGATTGTACTGACCCCGAGTATGTAGGGACACGCCCACAAATGGTAGCATCAAGTTGTCAGTTCAGACATAAGTTTCTAGGATGAATAAAAAAAGAAAAAAAAATATAGAGGTCTCAAAAAAGCTCAAAAAAAGTTATTGTTCTTGGAAAATTATAATTGTTTGCTAAAACTGTTATATCAGGAATCTTAGTATGTATGGAAACATTTACTACTCCAGGCGACATACCTAAAGCTAAACTACACTGTGTGCAGAATTATTAGGCAAGTTGTATTTTAGAGGATTATTTTTATTATTGATCAACAACTATGTTCTCAATCAACCCAAAAGACTCATAAATATTCAAGCTTAATATTTTTGGAAGTTGGAGTGTTTTTTTTTTTAGATTTGGCTATCTTAGGAGGATATCTGTTTGTACAGGTAACTATTACTGTGCAGAATTATTAGGCAACTTAATAAAAACCAAATATAATCCCATCTCACTTGTTTATTTTCACCAGGTAAACCAATATCAGTGCACAAAATTTAGAAATAAACATTTCTGACATGCAAAACCAAAACCCAAAAAAATTAGTGATCAATATAGCTACCTTTCTTTATGATGACACTCAACAGCCTTCCATAGATTCTGTCAGTTGCTTGATCTGTTTTTCGATCAACATTGCGTGCTGCAGCCACCACAGCCTCCCAGACACTGTTCCGAGAGGTGTACTGTTTTCCCTCCCTATAGATCCCACATTTTATGATGGACCACAGGTTCTCTATGGGGTTCAGATCAGGTGAACAAGGGGGCCATGTCATTTTTTCTTCTTTTAGAGCTTTACTGGCCAGCCACGCTGTGGAGTAGTTGGATGAATGTGATGGAGCATTGTCCTGCATGAAAATCATGTTTTTCTTGAACGATACCAACTTCTTCCTGTACAACTGCTTGAAGAAGTTGTCTTTCAGAAACTGGCAGTAGGTCTGGGAGTTGAGCTTCACTCCATCCTCAACCCAAAAAGGTCCCACAAGTTCATCTTTGATGATACCAGCCCATACAAGTATCCCACCTCCACCTTACTGGCGTCTGATTCGGAGTGGAGCTCTCTGCCCTTTACTGATCCAGCCTCTGGCCCATCCATCTGGCCCATCAAGAGTCACTCTCATTTCATCAGTCCATAAAACCTTTGAAAAATCAGTCTTAAGATATTTCTTGGCCCATTCTTGACGTTTTATCTTATGTTTCTTGTTCAAAGGTGGTCGTTTTTCAGCCTTCCTTACCTTGGCCATGTCCCTGAGTATTGCACACCTTGTGGTTTTTGATACTCCAGTAACGTTGCAGCTCTGAAATATGGCAAAACTGGTGGCGAATGGCATCTTGGCAGCTTCACGCTTGATTTTCTTCAATTCATGGACAGTTATTTTGCGCCTTTCTTGGCCAACACGCTTCTTGCGACCCTGTTGGCTATTTGCCATGAAACACTTGATTGTTCGGTGATCACGCTTCAAAAGTTTGGCATTTTCAAGACTGCTGCATCCCTCTGCAAGACATCTCACAATTTTGGACTTTTCAGAGCCCATCAAATCTCTCTTCTGACCCATTTTTCCAAAGAAAAGGAAGTTGCCTAATAATTAAACACACCTTATATAGGGTGTTGATGTCATTAGTCAACACCCCTCCTCATTACAGAGATGCACATCACCAGATTTACTTAATTGGTAGTTGGCTCTCAAGCCTTTGCAGCTTGGAGTAGGACAACATGTATAAAAAGTATCAAAGTGATCAAAATACTCATTTGCCTAATAATTTGGCACACAGTGTATATATTGTATGTGTATAATCCGCACTGGTATTCCTAGAAGTAATCCAGTACCCGGAATCAATTGGCAAGACATTAAATCCAATCTGTTCTGTGTCCGGATAGAACGTACATACCTGTCTTTGGCTTAGAGGAATCTAGAGACAAACTGGAGAGGTAACACAAAGACACGACTCACCAATGTATTACAGTCGATCACAACTCAAGGCTCCTTTTTTAGCCTATTTTCCAACCTTAAGGTTTTTTTTCAGTATCGAGCGACCTCTTATTAATGGGCGCAGAAAGGTGAGAAAAAAAATGATACTTTATCAATTTATGAAGTTAAATGCACCAGAATTATGTCGGAATTTTCTCCAAAATTGGTCTTTAGTGATTTACACCATATTTATAATGTGAATTAGTCACTTTTTTTCAACTTGTCCAACTAGCGGGCAGGGCCTGGTTTATTAGAAAGGAGCATAGTTTAACAGGCAACATGATGCGCTAAAATTGTGGTTCACACTTCTGGCACAAAATAAGCTAACAGGTGGTGTAAACGTAGACCAGACAGTGCTAAAATGAAACAGATATAGCAAACGGATTGTCTCACTTTGATAAATTTGGCACATATTAAGACTGTCTTAGTTTAAAAGTTAGACAGTTTTGATAAATATTCTCCACAATGTTTTTTTCTGTTTAGAGAATAAGTGCATGCTGCAGCCAATCAGAGGCTGCTGATTGGCTGCAGCGCTCACGTCCACACCCTCCCCCTTCATGTTGTACCCAGCAGACTGCAGTGTTGAGTAGAGAGGAGTAGTGCTGGTCCAGAAGGGGAGTATAATTTTTTTAAACTTTTTTTCACCTTTCTGAGCCCATTAATAAAGGGTTTTTCAGTAATGGACAACCCCTTTAACCACAGGAGTGGCTACAAATAGTGAAAAGGCTGTAGTTGGAACCAAGCACTGCAGCTTTAATGGGCTCAGACGATCTCTCTACCCCATATGAGGAGACCAATACAACACAAGACGTGTGACATTGAGGGGCCCTGGTACAGAACTTGCAATGGAGCCCAATTTATGCATCTAAATCAAATTTTTTGATGTATTACCTACGGGACAATGCAGGAGTAATGCAGGACATAAACCTTACAATCCAGTAAGTTTAATTAGTGCAAGATAGCATTAATAATTTACATTACAATGTAAGTGATTGTGCGCACGCCTGGTTGGCCCCTCAAAAATATCCCCATCCAGTACATTCAGCGTGCCCATCAGTGATTAATTATTCACGACTTGTCAGATTTGCAAATAAATGCCACAATTACACATCTAAGATTCATCTAATTAATTTAATTAATCACGATTTTGAAACACGTCTAATAAATTTCCTTAATGATTCTGAAGATTTCTGTTGATTGTATTCAATCATGTTCGCATTGTGGATTCAAGAATTTCCATTACAAGAGCTCATCAACCGATGTGTTGCATGGAAAATGTCGCACTTTGTATATTCATCTTATTGGCTTCTTATGTGCTGCTTTTTACATTGTAGATTAGACAGACGTAGAATATGAAGAATAAGGGATGCCGCAGATATGTATTCAGTGTCATTGGTGCTACATGACTCATAGGATTACATGATAGGAGAAATCGTATAGCGCAAGCTCCTTTACATAGAACGGCGGTGTGTACTTCATAGATGATATTTTTTACAGTTTACCATTAAGATGTTTGACGTAAGAATTGAATAGTTATGGATGCATCTTTTTCCATTGCCCTTCAGATTTATATTCTTAATAAAATGGGAATATTTGTAGAGTCATAATCGCTGAAGACTATGGGAGGTTCTGGTGATGAAATAATAGATCCCCACCTTCGATCTTATGAGCATTAGATTTTGGATCTGAAATAAATTTTTGTGTATTTATTAGCCATTTTATACATCGGAACAATTGGGGTAATAGATCAGGACAGCTGTGGAGAATTCTTTTTTTAAGAAACTCTCATACAGGCTGCTAATAACATTTGTAGAGTGGGTTGCCAGATGCTAAGGCAAGGAAAGTATTGCTCTCCTTAATCCAGTTATAATGTTCCCTTATAACCCCCTAAAACAAGCAAAAAACAATGTCCCCTAGAGGGCTCCCTCCAAAAGTAACAATGCATCATTTTTGCCATGCCTCCACCCCCAACAAAATAAAGTTTATATATGCCTAATCTGTGTCCTTTTCACCCCTGTGCACAGACCGGATCGGCACAGGCAGCTCAATGCAGTGAAGTCATTGTGTCGCCTGTGCAACACCTGCCGGTAGAAAGCTATATAAACTAAAAGCACAGCCCAAAAAAGGGAGAGCTGCACCCCTGCTTTCCAAGGGCAGGTGTTTAAACAGACCTGGGTCCTGCACTGCCCATATCTATTGATGGTGACTGTGACATAGAGGGGTTTAACTTTAGAGATAGGACCATTCTGAGTGGGTCACCTTGTCGGGGTTGGATGGCTTATATGCTTTTTTTGATCAAAACAGTGTAAACTAAGTACCCTATTTAATTTACATGTACTATTACTATTTTCTTATTTACTTAATGCAGGGTATTTATTCATTTTGTTTTTATCGTAGTTTATGCTTGTAAATTGTAGGTCTACACCAACCTACAGGATTGAGAAAAGTGGGGGAAGAGAGTCTGTAGCTCCTTACTCTACAGCAGGAACCAACTGTATTGGCATCGAGTTCGATGGCAGCACAGTTTAAAATGATGTTCACCCCAAGATATTACTCATCTGGCCAGAAGTCTGGGCATGTCCACTGCTCTGAATCTTTATTCACTAGCAACGCCAATGCTACTTTGCTTTTTTTCTTTTTGGAATTTTGCTCCTCTAAGAATGTTACATCTAGGGCAATAGCCCCGTGCCCTTTTTTCCAGGCCTGTGGAGTCGGCAAGCCAAACCACCGACTCGGACTCCAACTCCTCAATTTCCCTTACTTCCGACTCAGACTACGACTCCGACTCCACAGCACTGCCTTACAAGTACATCAGATTTATCTCAACTAAAAGCTTAAATCCTTAGATCTGGAATACAACAGACATTTAAAGGACATTTCATAACTTTCCCAAATTCTTATGAAAACATTTACAGCACATCCTGCATTGTACTACTGTACCAATTTATTATATATTTTAGTAGTCTGAGTTGGTCCATTTTATACCAACTTCAACTCCAACTTCACCAAAATGGACTCCGACTCCATGACTCCGACTCCACAGCCCTACTTTTTTCCCCACTATGTCACTGATTAGAAGTATATTAGTATTTTGGGAATTGAGACAATTGGAACACATTGTCTCTTTGTTTTCACATATTGTGTATGCAGCTACATGATACCTCTATACAGTACTGTATTACTGACAAAGTAACTACTAATGAATTATAACCTCTCGAAATATCTGATGGATCATACCACGCATGAGTTATTCTGAAATCTTAGCTAGATTTACTTACGGGCCCATAGATTGTATTGCTGTTCTGAACATACTCTTTAATCCCTTTTTATACTTGTTTATAACACGACAATCAGTACAATGCAGTATATTATTATGGAATTCTGTATAAACCAAGGAACAACTAATATACTTAATTTTATAGGGGAATCCTGAGATTGTCACTAGGGTGTGCTTATTATACATTGGTTCTGTTTGCAAATAATTAGAATACTCCCCTTCCTTCCAGCTTCCTCACTGTTGTCCTCATTCTTTTTTTTATGCTTGGGTGGTCATATTGTAAAATGTCTCAAAGACAGGCTTTCCATACAGCCACGTTTCTCATCACATCTGAAGGATGTTGTGCTTTGCATGGTAATTAGGTCGTCTTTGTTTTATCCGCTGCTCCGCTCTCACTTACTTCTTTCAGCATATTAACCTCTGATGGCTGAAATTAAATTGAACACTGGGGTTAGTTTGTTAAGAGTAAATTGTTTACTACAGTGTATGACTTTCTTTCCCAAGGTTTTTTTAAGTATCTATCTATCTATCTATCTATCTATCTATCCATCCATCTTCTATTCATCATCTATCTAATCATCTATCTACAATATCTGTCTATTTGTCTATCATGTTTATTACAAAAACTGAGAAAACATAATGACAGAGAAGATTCAATAATAACTCTAGACCTTTCATGGTGACTCTAGGCCTTCTACATGCTCACTTTATATCTGGAAAACAACCATGTAATCTGATTACATCCTTGAATAATTGTAAGTAAGTAAGTAAGGATTATTTGGAAATTTACAGGGTGTTTGGGTCGATGTCTCAGATCATTGTGTTTGCACAGCAGCGTCTGCCATACAATGCAAGGCGTAAGAAGGTCGGGTAACTCAAGTTCACAACACTGGCTTGAGTTTTCTGGAGTTGATTACTCTTACAAGTCAATATAAATGTAGTAAGTCTAACATAGGCTCGTTGCGGTTAAGTGAAATTTACATTTACGTCTGTTGGATTGAGTTTCTTTTATGCTGTAAAAAAGTTGCAGTAAACTGCCCCAGTTGGGATCCATTGAATCATGGCTATGTTGCATTGTACAACTTGTGTGACCTACAGGATGTGATCTACAGAGGAGCTTTGGATGACTAAAATTACTATACAGGATGGTGGCTCAGTGGTTAGCATCATTGCTTTACAATGCTGTGGTCCTGGATCGAATCCGACCAAGAACAACATGTTCAAGGAGTGTGTATGTTCTTTCTGTGTTTGTGTGGGTTTCTTTTGGGTTATCCAGTTTCTTCTCACACTCCAAATACATACTGATAGGGGATGTAGATTGTGAGCCCAATTGGGGACTGTGATGATTATGTCTGAATATGATGGCGCTATATAAGTATATAAAATAAAATATAGCCGAGAACTATAAATGATAGTACTTTCTTTTCCTCGATAAGTAATGGCTTTTGCCCATGCTAGAGCTTCTATCAGCCAGATATGGCCTTCCAGCCTCCTACACGTGGCTATCCAGCCAATGGAAGCTCTTCATACAGTTGGGCCTTAGTGGGACAAGTGGTGTGATAGCATTTCTGAGCTTTCGCAAAGGATTTAATTAAAAGGCTAGATCATCCAAACTTTTCTTGTTTTACTACTGAGTGTCGCTCTACACCACTGGCAAACACAGACAGAAAAAGGCAAGAACAATACATGGGCCCTTTGCAGTCCAAGAGATCATCATAATGCAAAATTCCACATGTTTTGGAAGTTGAAATGGCCCCCCTTAGCTCTTGGACCCCCATGCGACTGCACAGGTTGCACCAATGGTATGACACCATGAGCCATATTTTAAAGTGTAATGCATGGTAGCTAAGGTTAGGAGCCTCTGGTCAAGGTGGTGGACTATTCTTACATAATATTAGATCATATTTATTTGCTATTATAAATCTGAAGATGTCTTTGTTAGTTTTTTTCCTTGTTTTCTTTTTTCTTCATGCTCCCATTTTTATCATTTTTCTCCTTGTCAAATACATTCAGTGTACAGTTTGGTTTATAGACCTTTTCTTGTTTACTGAATATGATTGCAATAAATGGGTTTTCCACCAATTTGCCTTTCTCCAGTTTTGAATCAATTTTCTTATCTTTTCTTTCTGACATCTGTGGTTCTATTTTCCCGTAGTAACAAGAAAGACCATAAATACATGGAAAGTGGAAGACTTTCTATTACCATTCGTTTTCCAACCTCTTCAATACTACTTAATGGCAAACGTTAATGGGCCAGTAACTAAACTAGACCATAAATGCAGCACGCTGTGCTTGTTTTGTAACTGCCAAATGAGAAGGAAGCAATGGACCTGAGGACGATGGTTGCCAAGTTTGAGATGAACACACTATTTGGAAATCCCAGTAACTTGCATTGGCTTCAGGATGCATTGTCTGTAGAAGTGTTTTGTTCTTAAAAACACATTTAACCATTCTAAACAAAATGCAGACTTAAATTTTAAACCGAATATTCACCTTTTAAATCTGTTCAACAGCTCTGTCTTTTTTCACTTTTCTCCTTGGCTTGACTTATTTTGTCTTGAGTTGAGTGTCACAAAATGAGCTGTTTTGAAAAAAATGTAAAAACATGATTTTATGCTAGTCTGTTAGGAAACATTTATAGTATATGGGTCTATTGTGATCTCCTAGTGGTTGTGATTGGAATTGCAGCCTTTCGAGGATTTTGCCAGCAAGTCAAAACATTGAATTAAACTTGTATCGTGAGAAACAACAGTCCTCAACAAATTTGTGGAAAAATAACGATGGGCACATCTTTACATCCAATATTCTGTGCTGTTTATTTTTTCACTCTATCGCAGAGTTATTCAGATAACAATAAAAATGGTGTTCAATGGAGTACATTCACTTTAAGGAAATGTTACTTTATAAGGCTAGCTGCATACTGTGTTCATAAAGAAGGATTTATGATGTGTTGAGTGTGCCTGTGGTTTACTAGCCCCTGAAATGGACCAAGCACAGATAAACCAGCAAAGTATCAACCTATAAAGATAAAGGAAGATTATTCCACTTTGTTTTCCCACTCGCTATGACATGTGAGACATAAATTTTGCTGTGGCTTTCTCTTCTCTTGTAGTGATACCATTAATGATCCTTTGCCATTCCGAAACAAAGGATACAAACACTTGTGTATTTAATTGACTTCCTTTTCAAAAGCAATTGTACATTTCTAGCAACCCTATTCGTAAAGTATTAAATTAGAGAGTTATCTCCCAATTATAGACTCCATTCATCACAGGAAGGAGTTTAAGACCGACTGTCAGGAGGAATCCGTGGCCTTTTTCTGCCAGCGGAGAAAATGTTCCTCAAGATTAATAAGCGCACAATAAAAGCTAATTGCTGTCATATTGTCCTGATTTACTGTAATTTACTTCCGTTCAAAACCAACACTAAGATTACGACTTTATAATAAATTAAAAAAATAACAAAATGCCACATTAACTGGTTAAACAGCAAGAGGTAATATTTATCCATGTGTACTCATGTTGGACATAAAGCTTGATAATAATTATCTCTTATCATTTTATAGTGGATGTTTAATATCTGCACGGCCGTTCAGCGTAGTCTACCGGGATGGTCTTATCTCTTTTATGACATTTTTGTGTTTGTGAAGGATTAAATGGTAAAATTAAATGTTGGTTTATGCAGAAATTTCATAGTATAGCTTTAAATAATCATATTGAATGTGACATAAAATTATCAGCACCTTCTTTGTTATCTGCTACATAGTTTTCTTTAGTCACTTTATGCAATTTAATCGCTATCCAGAGAAAATTTCTGTTTTAAATTAAAGAGAATTTTCACAATGGTGCCGTTTTATCTTAACATTGTAGATTGAAATATGAGCAATTTATTTTTGGTGTGGATTATAAATTAAATCTCAATTCATGGCCCCTGTGTAAATGCAGCAATAGCATTAATAAAATAATACAAGACTAAATACTTTCTTATAATCCCAAAATCACTACTTGAATTAGGGAAGGTGACATCATCCCCGTGTGGGGAAGGGAAGTGACATCATCCCCATGTGGGGAAGGGAAGTGACATCATTCCCATCTGGGTAAGGGAAGTGACATCATTCCCATGTGGGAAAAGTAAGTAACATCATTCCCATGCAGGGAAGTGACATTATTTACATGTGGGAAAGGGAAGTAACATCATTCCCATGTAGGGAAGGGAAGTGACATTATATCCATGTGGGAAAGGGAAGTGACATCACTCCTATGTGTGAAAAGGAAATGACATCATTTTCATGTGGGTAAGGAAAGTCACATCATTCCCTTGTGGAAAAAGGAAGTAACATCATTCCTGTGCGAGAAGGGGAAGTGAAATCATCCTTATATGGGAAAGAGAAGAGAAATCATTCCATTTGGTAAAGGGATATGACATCATTTTCATTTGCTAAAAGGAAGTGATATCATTCCCTCATGGGGAAGGGAAGGGACATCATTCTCACATGGTAAAGGGAAGTGACATTAATCTCATGTGGGAAATTGAAGTGACGTCATTCCCATTTAAGGAAAGGAAGTGACATCATTTCACCCAATGTTGGAAAAAGGAGTGACATCATTTCCAGATGAGAAAGGGAAATGACAGCTCTTCTTGGCATCAAAATGAAAAACTACTTTTTTTCTCTCTCTCTGTTGTTTCCATTTGAAATAACACCCTGGACAAATCTTTACATTTTGTTATACGTGAAGCAGATCCTGAATAGACATGGCTTGAAGATTCAAACCTCACCAAAGAGAGAGACCCTGTTTCAATGTCCCCACAGGCCCATGAGGTATAACACAGTGTATAAGATTTGCCTTGAAAAATGACATGTCACCTTATGGTATCTTCTTGGTCCTTTTTTGTATAAAAATAATTAAAATGAAATAACACTAGAATATATACCATATAATTTACAATCCAGCACTGTTTCGGCCTGCATTTTTATTTCCTGGCAATTAGAGCAGGAAACTTTTTTATATTATGTCAACATGGTGGGTGTAGTGGAACTGGTGAATGTTGAATCTAAGTTTAAAATAGACTAGCTGCATATGATTTTATCTATGTGAACATTTTCAGTCATTTAGCAGAGTCTTATACCTACAGTTGACTAGGGTCTATTTTTCTTTTAGATGGTTAAATGGACAAAATCCAATTCATTTGGTTGACACTTTATGGGCCCATTTACTGGGTGCAGTTGTGTCTTCTCGTTCAACTTTAATGAGACAATATATGCAAATGGTTCCAACTTCCCTTTAATGAATTTTGTAAAGAACTCCTGTTTCTCACAATATGACTTTAAAACATTTTTGTGGCATGCAGGTAAAACCCTCAACAGACTAAAACTCACATCACAACTACTGCATGATCACTTATAGATACAAATAGCATAATGGCCTCCCAACAGAATTTTGTGAAATAATTTTCTTTTACAAAACTGGTAATCCCAGAATTGACACATCTGTAATTGCCAAAATCTAAAGGAAGTCTGTCCGATGAGTGGCTCCCTTTAAGACTGTCTGTCTACTCCTATTGCACATTGTGTAGTGTTTATTACCAAATTAGCCGGAATTGCTTTTTAAAATTACATAATGGATGACTTAAAGGAAAAAAATGACTGTGCCTGAAAGTGGTTACAGATAAAATATTAATCTGCTCCAAGAAGAGTACATTTGCTTTTCCAGTGTATAATGTGCCGTCGAGTGCTTCTGATCTCTGAATATAGAATTTTATCTTCCTGGTGTCATATAAAGAAATACTGTAAAAGTCTAAACATCTTCAGTTGAAAAGATGCCAAGCCTCGACCTGCGGAGAATGGCAGCCCCACAAAGTAAATGAGTGAATGCTATTTAGCATCAACAGAGCTCTTTAGCCATAAAGAATTGTCTCTGCCAACATTTCAAACCATTGCAATTGATTTCAGCTGGAAACCAGAATATGACTTTGTGCCCTGGGCTGCCAAAAGAACTTTGGAGGAAAATGCTAAAGTAAGTTGAACTTTGAATTATGATTTCAAGGACTGTGTAGCGATACGGATTAATGCTTTAGCGCTGAATTTCAGAGGCTTTCTGATGCATCTACAGAGATAAAATATGTCTAGTCTGACAGCTCCAAAGGTCAATGGTAAAGGGAAATCAGGTGTCTATGCTATGAAAGAGCTGTGGTAGCAAGGAAAACTATTCATCTGTGTATGTGTGTACAGTAAAAATAAATATACAGTATATATAATGTGTATATGTCCATCCTTTTGGGGAAATTAAAATTTTATATTAAAGAAATGCACATAAAGCACTAACTATGTCCGTTATCAGGATCAGTCTTCTAATGAGCAATTACGAAATAAGTGGAAGAGAATGAAGAAAGAAAATTTCTTGCAGCCGCTCAACACAACCATATGACAAGTAGACTAGAATACTTGCGGGTCAATGTTTCTGCTCACAAAGGGAAACATTATGACAATAGATTTTTTAGGAAATGATTTTCATGCTATCCCATAATATACACATATACAGAAAGTTCACAAAAGGAGAATATGGTTCTTAGACATGGTATGGAAACTGTTCAATTCTAGAATTGCAAAATTTCCATGCAGGCAGGAGCGAACCGATAGTGATCTATGCCATTGAGATCCAAAGATCAGTAAGGGCTATTGCAAACTACTAGACCATTGATACACTTGATTTTGCAATTTTTGTTCAAGCCCCATTACCTTATAAACTTTTAAGAACCAAATTAAAAGGGTTAGCATTTATAGTATATTGAAGGACCCACATCTATTAGAAGAACTGCATATTCACTGTCAGGGATAGAAACATGGTAGTTCATATGAGACTTTCTCCATCCACAGCATGACCCCATTTTAAGCTAGATGTATCTATCTATTGGCCATTTTTAACATCATAAACTACTGAAACACTTAAAACTATAAAATTCAATATGAATTGTTGTATCCCTCCTTCACACACCTTCACTCCTTCACTTTAGCTATATTTTAAAAGACTTTTAAAAGATATCATGTATTTTTTTGTGTCATTTTTTTAATTTTAACAATGTTTTGGGGCATTGATACCCAGACAAAGTTCTTCCAGAGTTTTTTTTTAAGTCCTGCAATAAATCTCAAAGTCCTACATTAAATAAAATAGCAGACATTTTGAGGTTTATACCCCAAAGCTACAAGAACATAAAAAAGCTTTGCATGTGGATATTTTAATATCTTATTATAGTTGATCCAAAGATATGGGAAAAAAAAAACAGCTGGAAATATACTGCAAACGTGTAGAAATCAAAATGCAATGCAAGTAAATATTATCTGATCACAGAATGTTCTGTCTTAGGTATCATAGCAAAAAAGTATAATCATAAATGTCCATTTATTGGGAATGTTTTTGTGCAGTAAAAATAGTTTTTTTATACTGTTTGAACTATTTGGTTGATTTACAGTATTTGAGTCCAGATATGTAACTTAAAGCTCTTAGCCACAATTCAAAGTCTGTTACACTGCCCTCACCTACCATGTGTCTCACCTGACATGACATGAAATTCAAATTCACCTGGTTTGGCAAAATTGAAAAAAAAAAAAAAGATTATTTGTAGTCTAATCAATCTGAAAACACGTGTTTAACCGTCTGAGGTCTCCTAGGACTGTATTAAACCCATTTCAATGTACTTAAAACAAACACAGCCATAGAAATGTCATTGTTACCTTCACATAAAAAACAGAGGATAACCTGATAGTATCCAACAGCCCATTAAATAATGTGCTTTGACAGACTTTTCGTGTTTATTTAAAAAAAGGTCCAAAAATTATCCTTTAGTCATTCATAATAAAATCAGCAGACCATTTTGTGCAAAACACTGATTCAAACTGACGGTGTCGCTGCCAGAGGTAACAATATTCGACTTTGACTGAGACTACTGATGTGCCATATATTCCATAACTTCTTCTACACCAATACGTTTGCCGGAGACAAACGAGGCCAATTTGTCCTGTGTTTGGTAATACTAATGCTCAGACAGCTGGTACCAGTGGTGGTGGTGATGCTTCTGCTATTTCTTCTGATACTGCTAGCAGCTTACACATCCTTAGCCGTGATATTTTTTTCTTTTTCATCTGTCCATTGCCATTGCCATTTTCTTTTACCATACATTTTGTACAACACTGTAATTGACTTTTGAGAATCTTTTCAACCCAATTATTCAACCCTTTCCAAAAAGAACATTATAAGAATATATATGGATATAAATTCAGACAGAAACATTTGGAAGCATGCCATAGTATAGATGTGATGTTTATGGTTGTCAAATTGGACTAGTAGAACAGGTGTGCAAAAAGGGCATGCACACGCACGGGCATGCAGTGTGAGCAAGGCGACCTACAAACCTGGATCAGTTACACTAGTTTTGTCAGAAGGAATGGGCCCAAATTTCCACCAACTATTGTAAGATGCTTGTGGAAGGATATCCCAAACGTTTGACCCAAGTCATTCAGTTTAAGGGCAATGGTACCAAATACTAATGAAATGTATGTAAACTTTTGACTTTGCAGTAAGTAATAAAAATGCCTTAAAACATTCTCTCTCTCTCATTATTCTGGCATTTGGCAAATATTAAAAATTATGGTAATCCTAATTATTCTGATTTCATGTCAGATATTGAGAAAAACATATGTGTCTTTTTATATAGTGTTTGTAAACTTCTGATTTCAACTGTATCTGTAATTTAATAGCTCTGTTCCTCTTGCTCTGTAAACCGCACCCCTGAAGCAATATGCTACCTGTAACGGGTGTCCAGTCGGCCTGTTTAAACGATTGGTGGTGGCAGCTAGTAGTGGTTCTTTTTTTGTGTTATTATGGAGCTGATAGTGACCGTACAGGGGTGGGTATATATATATATATATATATATATATATATATATATATACATATATATATATACATATATATATATATATATATATATACATATGTATACAATGCTCAAAAAAATAAAAGGAACACTCAAATAACACATCCTAGATCTGAATGAATGAAATATTCTCATTGAATACTTTGTTCTATACAAAGTTGAATGTGCTGACAACAAAATCATCAACGGAAATCAAATTTATTAACCGATGGAGGCCTGGATTTGGAGTCACCCCCAAAATTAAAGTGGAAAAACACACTACAGGCTGATCCAACTTTGATGTAATGTCCTTAAAACAAGTCAAAATGCGGCTCAGTATTGTGTGTGGCCTCCACGTGCCTGTATGACCTCCCTACAACGCCTGGGCATGCTCCTGATGAGGTTGCGGATGGTCTCCTGTGGGATCTCCTCCCAGACTTGGACTAAAGCATCTGCCAACTCCTAGACAGTCTATGGTGTAACGTGACGTTGGTGGATGGAGCGAGGCATGATGTCCCAGATGTGCTCAATCGGATTCAGGTCTGGGGAACGTGCGGGCCAGTCCATAGCTTCAATGCCTTCATCTTGCAGGAACTGCTGACACACTCCAGCCACATGAGGTCTGGCATTGTCCTGCATTAGGAGGAACCCAGGGCCAACCGCACCAGTATATGGTCTCACAAGGGGTCTGAGGATCTCATCTCGGTACCAAATGGCAGTCAGGCTACCTCTGGTGAGCACATGGAGGGCTGTGCGGCCCTCCAAAGAAATGCCACCCCACACCATTACTGACCCACTGCCAAACCAGTCATGCTGAAGGATGTTGCAGGCAGCAGATCGCTCTTCACGGCGTCTGTCACGTCTGTCACATGTGCTCAGTGTGAACCTGCTTTCATCTGTGAAGAGCACAGGGCGCCAGTGGTGACTTTGCCAATCCTGGTGTTCTGTGGCAAATGCCAAGCGTCCTGCACTGTGTTGGGCTGTGAGCACAACCCCCATCTGTGGACGTCGGGCCCTCATACCACCCTCATGGAGTCGGTTTCTAACCGTTTGTGCAGACACATGAACATTTGTGGCCTGCTGGAGGTCATTTTGCAGGGCTCTGGCAGTGCTCCTCCTGTTCCTCCTTGCACAAAGGTGGAGGTAGCAGTCCTGCTGCTGGGGTGTTGCCCTCCTACGGCCCCCTCAATGTCTCCTGGTGTTCTGGCCTGTCTCCTGGTAGCGCCTCCAGCCTCTGGACACTACGCTGACAGACACAGCAAACCTTCTTGCCACAGCTCGCATTGATGTGCCATCCTGGATGAGCTGCACTACCTGAGCAACTTCTGTGGGTTGTAGAGTCCGTCTCATGCTACCACGAGTGTGAAAGCACAACCAACATTCAGAAGTGACCAAAACATCAGCCAGAAAGCATTGGTACTGAGATGTGGTCTGTGGTCCCCACCTGCGGAACCACTCCTTTATTGAGGGTGTCTTGATAATTGCCAATAATTTCCATCTATTGTCTATTCCATTTACACAACAGCATGTGAAATTGATTGTCAATCAGTGTTGCTTCCTAAGTGGACAGTTAGATTTCACAGAAGTTTGATTCACTTGGAGTTATATTCTGTTGTTTAAGTGTTCCCTTTATTTTTTTGAGCAGTGTATATATACATATGTATATATATATATATATATATATATATATATACTGTATATACATATACATATGTATATATATCATGCATTGTAATCAGTGATGTATATACTATACGCTCACTGTGAATTCTTCAATAACCTAGTAGTGGAAACAGCCGCGGCCTTGTCCATCACTCGTCAACGTATTGAGTATTGTGCTGGCAATTGGAGGCAGCGGAGTTGCGTTCCCCTGACAAACTGGTGACAGCGGTGGGATCTGTGCCCCTCGGCTGTTATCCCTGACACTATCTATTTTGCTAAGTTGTGAGCTCTCATTATCCTAAAATCACCCTAAAACTACTGTTGCTTTCCCTGCCTTGGCTTTTATACAGGGTATTATAATCCCTCCTTATTGGCTTTGCTATACCATGAGATGTGATAGCTGCAAAGCACTATGGGGTAGCCATACCATATACTACCATGTATAAAATGGAGGCAGGCATATTATGGGCGAATCATGCAATTCAAATCTCAAATTGTTCAAATTCGCCAGGACCTGCAAATTTCATAAAATTCTTTTCGAATTTGATTTCTCATGAGGAGAACATAATTTTACCTCTATACAAGTCATTAGTGCGACCACACTTAGAATACTGTGTACAGTTCTGGTTTCCGGTGTTCAAGAAAGACATAGCTGAACTAGAGCGGGTGCAGAGAAGAGCGACCAAGGTTATTAGAGGACTGGGGGGTCTGCTATACCAAGACAGGTTATTACACTTGGGGTTATTTCCTGTGGAAACAGGAAGGCTTAGGGGTGATCTTATTACTATGTACAAGTATATGAGGGGACAGTACAAAGACCTGTCTACTGATCTTTTTACTCTGAGGCCAGAGACGGAGACATGGGGGGCATCTTCTACGTCTGGAGGAAAGAAGGTTTAATCATAATCACAGACGCGGATTCTTTACTGTAAGAGCGGTGAGACTATGGAGCTCTCTGCCGCATGATGTTGTATTGAGTGATTCACTACTAACATTTAAGAAGGGCATGGATACCTTTCTTGAAAAGTATAATATTACAGGTTATATATACTAGATTCCTTGATAGGGTGTTGATCCAGGGAACTAGTCTGATTGTCGTATGGAGTCGGGAAGGAATTTTTTTCCCCAATGTGGAGCTTAGTGTTTGCAACATGGGTTTTTTTTTTGCCTTCTTCTGGATCAACATGTTAGGCTTTGAGTTGAACTAGATGGACTTAGTCTTCCTTCAGCCTTAAAAACTATGTTACAAATCCATCATCTCTAGTCTTTATGATACTGGTGTTGGCTTATTACAAAGGAGTCTTAGTGCCCCCTTTGGCACCAGGGTCCAGGGGTGAATGCTGCCTTTGCTTCCTCTATAGATAAGCCCCTTGGTGAGTCAATTGCCATTTTGATCTTCTTTTATGAGGATCTGTTGCTTTAACCTAATTTGCATACAAATATGATTAAAATAAACCTTTTTATCCTCTTGTCTTCATTCCCAGTAAAAAATTCACTGTGATCACATCGCAGGGCTTTACATGACGCCACATGCTGTGTAGTGTAAAGATTAATTGCCATTTGGTTCGGCATCATAAACCACAGCGCTCTGCATGTTATCCTCAATTTTCCATTTACAATGCAATATAAGTAGGGTTTACTTACTTTGAGGGCACATACTGAAAACATGTTTTATGCACTACCCTATGTTCAGCCCTGTTAGCTTTTGTGTTTGAAAACCTTAATGCAGAGCCTAAAGTTTCCTTGCATCAGTTCTGCCAAGTATTTCAAGATTTGTGGTTTTCTCTTGAGCTTCTTTTGGTTGTTGTAGGAATTTGGTTACTTTAATGATTTGACATTGAATTATAGATTTTTTTTTATTATTATTTTGAGGAATGCATAGCCAGGAAACAATGTCTCTCCTGTTGCATCTCACTGTGTTAAAAAAAAATTACTAGTCTAACTAACTTCGACACTAGGGATTTTTGCTATTCTACTGCTAAAATAAGGCACATTTCATTAACGTAGAGCACTTCTCTTATGGTTAAGTACACCATCTGGGTTTTTTTTTGCCACCACTGCAATGTCAATCTGTAAAAAGCCGTATATAGCTTCTGATAATTCAATATGATCTGGGTGTGGTCTGTTTCTAATCTTTTAACTAGTACAATAAATTTTGTGAACCAAAAAGCTGTGACTTTGGGTTGGTAGCACTTATCCAGAACACTGGTCTTCAGGTGCACATGTATCACCTATCCACAGAATAGATAATAACTGTCAGATTGCTGGAGGCTTCATGGCTTGGACCACCACTGCTCACTAGAACAAGGCTCCCGAGCCTCCTGTTCCTCCACACTACACGATGAGGCTAGAATCACAGGACCGTTTTCTCTCCATCCGAGAAAAATGATCTGATTAAGCCAAACATTCTCTGATCAGAAATTGATTAGAGTGAGGTCCGATTTTCTCGGAGGTGGAGAGAAAAGGATGTGAAAAAAGTTTCTCCACTTTCTCCATTATGTTATCGGAGTGCAATCCAACTTTTTTCACAGACCCATAGACTTAAATGGGCAAGTACCAACCAATCCTTGGAGGCAAATCGTGCTTGCATCCATGATTTGCCCCATAGAATAACATGGGTACGAGTGTTATCCGTCAAAACCATAGAAAGCACTCATCCAATATAAATAGTCTTCTGCACGAGGCCACACAGTGAGGAGCTTGAGTGGATTAGTAGTCGATCACTGCTGAAGTCCATGGAGCTGACAGTCAAGCCCTGTTTGTGACTATCACTTGGGTACCCTGTTTTAGTAATAGTAGAGGTCACTAATAGTCGCCTATTTTGTGTATGTAGGTGTTGAAAAAAAAAAAATTTTTAATATTGGGCTTCACTAAAATTTTTACACCATTTGTCTTCTATGGCTTTTGCTTTCCGCTGCTAGTTGCAGAATGATTTAACTAAAAATCCATCGGTGAGCTTGCTCTGGAAGAGAGTTGCATCTTGTTTTATCTGTCTTTATCTGAGCTTCTCTCAGCGGATTTATGATCATATGAAAGTTTATGTCTCCTATGATATGATCCGTGGTCAAAAATCAGTGCAGAGAAGGTCAGTAAGAAACAGTTACAAACTTCCCATCAGGCTGAACACACTGATAGATTCTTAGTTAGGCCGGTATCAGATAAGCATTAAAAATAGTTACATTTTCACCCAGAATACATAATCGGTGTGCAATTCATGTGCCTGTTTTTTACACCTCTGTGACATCAGTATGGCAGATGTATTTATGAATCAACAGTTTAAAATGTATATTATCAAGTACAGTTTGCTATTATAAAAATGGTAATGTATGCGTAAAAATTCGGATACAATACGGATGATGCGTATGGGATCAGATGTTTTTTTTGTACACTGATACACTTGAATAGACACTGGTGCATACTGCGATTTTTTTAATAAACTTGGTCTGTGTGAAAAACTTGCCATCTGAACAGTCCTATTGAATTACATTGGTCAGTGTGCTAGCCGATGTTAACTTGAACAGCGCACACCCATGTAATTCTGTAACTGGTATCCAATAAAGTATTCTGATTGGGAAAATTGAACACTCACAGCGAATTTATGTCTTCCAGAATGAAGACAGAGACCCAAACTTTCATTTTTAATAGCTCAATGCTATGCCCACATATCTCCCCTTGATGAGCTCACACGGGGGCTAGTTGTGGGATGTGCTAGGTCCTTCAGAATTCCATGAGATGCCCAACTTACAGGAGGTCCCAGGCGGTAGATATCGTCATGTTTCCTACTGTGATTTTATCTTGTGTGAAGAAGCTGTAAATCACATTCTGCATCCAGCAATGAGCAGGGAAACAAAAAGTAGCTTAACAGTGCTGACATTTATTTATGACCCGCTAGCTTAGGATGAGCGGCGTTATTGATCATAAAAGTGCCGATGATTGGGAAACCAAAAATGATACATTTATAAGTATTTGTGTTAAGTAAAGCATGAGTATTAGCAGTTATTAACCCCTATCTATGACCGCAACCTAGGGGATCCTTCCGTAATAGCTTTGTTCCCGTGTCGTATCTATACCCTATCCTACCTAACTTTAGATGCATCTTAATACATTTCCTGTTAGCTACTTTGGAGCATTAGGGAAATGGCAAAACTCGAAGAAGAGAAAAACATTAGCAGTGAGCTGGTCTTGTAAGTTATAATATGTAAATGTATGTTCTCTCTAGATCAATTATTTCAGATATTCACAATGAATATTTTGCGATGTAAATTCTCTTCCTTCATTCATGGCTCTTCTGTTAACCCACGAGAAATGTGGTTGGTGTGTCTTGTAAAGAATGGACAGCAGCAGGTGGAATGACTTGATAAGAGCAGTCAGATTTGTAGTAAGACATAAGCTCCCTCCCCTGAATACCACTCTTTATCAAACTTGGACCGGAAGCCCCATTTTAACCAATGTAAATGACTATAATTCTTCGATATTCGATACCCTTGTTGAAATTACAACTCTATGCAGGAAAGTTAGTAGTAACTCAACATTCAAATGGTGTCACATACTTTTAATACAATGGGCTGTGATCCTCAGCAATAGTCCAGTCTGTAACCTAAAGGTTCTACATTGGCCAGTAAGCTTTATACACTTCTATGCAATGTGATAATTCACGTTACTTGATAAGTTGCCAAGTATCTGCTTCCATTACTGCAATATTTTTTGTATATTTAGGTTTTTTTAAGATGTTGAATTATTTATCACGCTGATTTTAATTTATGACCTTTCTGATAACCAACAACATTTCACTGTGGGAATATTTAAGGGGAACCTGTGATGTCAAAAAAAGGTTATCTATCTGCGGGTAAATAGCGTTAAATCCTTCCTGGCTGCCTTAGGCCCGGGGTCACACAACCATTTTTCTCTCATCCGAGAAAATCGGTCTGATTATTCTAATCACATTTTGATCAGAGTGGGATACTATTTTCTAGGAAGTGGAAAATAAAAAAAAAAGTTTCTATACCTTCTTCATTCTGTCAGTCTGTGAAAAGCAGACCGCACTAGGATGTCATCCGAGTATGGTCTGATTTATTTTCACGGACTCATAGACTTGAATGGCCGAATGTGTTCCAATTATCGTAGGCACATCTTGTATGCTGTGATTTTTTTTCCTCTCGGTTCATGGAAAAAAATTAGACCTGTGCATGGCCTCATTGACTAACATGGTGACGAGTGCTCTCGGTCAAAACCGTAGATAGCACTTGTCCAATTTTTACAGTTATGTGCATGAGCCATTACTGAAAGAGCAGCTACAGGGAGAAAATTGACATATTTTCATTGTAGCCACTCACTTCCAGGCCGTGCAGGGAGCTGCACCAGTCACTGCTTACTATACAATGAGCATGCTGCAGTCTTCCACAGCACTTTAATTGACAGCCTGCGCAGCACACACTCTGCACACACACTGCAGAGCAGGCTGTCAATTAAAGTGCCTTGGGAATGATTACAGCGCACTCACTGTATGGTAAGAGGTTACTAAAAAAGGAGTTTCCCAGGACTAAAAGTTTAGTGTACTGTTCTTAGGATAGGCTGTAGTAGTTTTGACATTGGGGTGTTGAATCCCCCGGACTCCAATGATTATCAGAACAAATGAGGGCCTAACTGTGACTCATAACTCAGTTTTATAAATACTGGAAAACCTAAAGTTATACCCCCACTAACTAAACATTGATAAAATATCCTAAGAGGACAGTCAAACATTCATATAAATCGGACCCGGATCGATCGGACTGCAATGCCCGGACTGGCCGGCGGCGCTACCGACCTGAGCGTGACAGCTTCACATATTCCACGCTTCGATCGGGAGAGTCGCCGGCCAGTCCGAGCATTGAGATCTGATCTCGTTCTGACTGCGCCCTTAGGATTAGCTGTCATTGTTTTGTCAATGAATACTTTTTTAAGACTATGTTCATAGAGTTTTTTGAGGTGTTCAATATTGAAAAAAAGTTTTTTCTAGTGGAAACAGTTTCAGGAAATGCTCTTTTTTCCTGAAATGTGTCTTGCAGCATTTTGATTTGACATTGACTTGTTTCGAGTGGATTCCAGACTTGTTTTGAGCCGATTCCATCAGGATCCACTACAAATAAGTGTCACACTTTTTTTTCCGCCATCATGAATTCTTCAATAAACATTTTTTTAGTAGGAAAGTGGATTTCCCAAGGAAATGAGTAGAAGGACATTTTAAAGTGTTCATGAAGCATTTTTTGAACCGGATTTTGAAATAAATCTGCTTCAAAAAACTCTTCATAAAACTCAGTGTGAACATAGCCTAAGAGTATGTGCACACATCTGAATTCTGATGGTGGAGACGCTGAGATTTTTTACCTTGCTGGCAGTTTTTCTGTAGCTTTTTCCTTATACTTTCAGTATAGCCGCCCTAAGAATGAAGAGATTACTTCTTTTAACCATTTCACAATTTCTGAACCCTGAAGCCATTAAAAGAGGTAACAAAAGACTGAACATGTGCACAGCAATGTTGTTTATACATTGCTGTGTATTCTGTTCATTTCTTGCTTTTTCAGGCACAAAGTGCTTAAAAAAAGATGTGTGCACCTACCTCAAGGTTGCCCACACACACTCATAAAATCTTCCATTTTTTTTGCTTGTTGGAACGTTAATAGGTGAATACAAAGTACAAAACAAGGAATGAGAATTATTTTGTGCTCATATAGTGTATTTTTTTTAGGTCCTTGTCATTTTTTTTAAATCTAGAATACTCTTGGTTTGCTCTTTTTTCAGCCCTTTTCCATAGGCTCTTCTTATATAAAAAAGGGCCTTGAAAATAAACAAAGACAAAATAGCAATAATAGTCTATTAGTTGTCCTCCTGTGTAAAGACGTTGGGCTGCTGTCTCATGCTTACAATGGTTTTCATTGTAATAAGCTTTCTGAAAAATGTTTTGTTTTACTTTTTTTTACTTTTGTTAACAATCTTTTGTCCTTTTTTCTTCTCTTGTTCTACCTGTATAACTATTATTGTAACTGTAGTTATGTCATTCTGGTAATGAACCAGGAAGTTCTGGATGAGCAGTTTTTTTTATTAAATAGGACAGCATGTGAAATTGTGTTTCAGAGTTGTAGGAAATGTTATATGGTAAGATGACAGAATTTTTAAAATGCTTCGCTGCAGTCTATGGGAGCAGCTCCTCACTATAATTACTCGCGTAAACTCGTAACGATATCCCTTTGTGCTCATGTCATGCTATTTAGTAGGTGGTTTTATTTGTATAACTTTCTTGCGGTATAATTCATTATGATAATTTAAGAAAGAAGCAATGACTCTTGTTAAATATAATAACAGAGTTAAAAAAAAAAAAACTTGAATTTATGGACGGTTTGTGCTTTGGTATTACTGCTCATTAATTTAGACCTTACACATTACTTATGAGTTTCAATTTTAGTATTTTAACTAGTTTCATTTTATTTCTCATTAGCTGCTGGATTTAGCTCTAGCGGAGATGCACAATTAATTAATAAAGCTTTGAAAGCCAAAGAAAATGAGCTACTTTCAACAATCATTTCTTTTCAGAAATGAGATACTTTAAGACTATAAAGAATGTACGGCTAAGATATCCTTTGATTTAATGAAATAAAATAACCAGACTTGAAACAAATGTCCTCTACTTGGCAAATTAGCATTCATTTATAAACTGTATGGGAGTTTAAATGGGTATTTTCAGGCTGAGACTTGAGTAGCTCACAGTTCTGCAGTCTCCTTACTTCCTGGTTGCTGGAGGGAGCGGTCACTCCTCCTTGAAGAACAGTTCTGGTCATTAGCTTTTCTGGCTACTGTACCACATTATTGGTCTGTCATTGTTCTGAAGTGTACACTGTTATCAGTATATTTACATAGAGATAACAGTGGCTATAAACAAGCACACAGCTCAGTAAGGTGAGCTCATGATTAGAAAAACTGCTGATGGTGGGACCTTGGGAATTTTGATTACACAGGACTGCTGAGAATAGATTGGCCAGGAACTAACAGGGAGGGGGGAGTAAATGAAGTGAGCACATAACTGCTGTATAGATATTAATGATCTGGAGGGAAGTGGCTGGCATCTTAGGAGTTAACTCTTTAGCCTTGCATATGACTACTGCACACATTCGGCCAGGCTTTGATTGTTGTTCTCCTTGGAAACAAGCTATACACTGTGTAAGATAAAAGCTCTTGCAACAGGAAAATGAAACCAGATAGAAAACGCAAGCTTGTTTAAATTCATGCTGTCTAACTAATTAAAGCAATTTCTTAACATAAAAATACATCAAGTTCAACCTATAGCCCAATATGTTGATCCAGAAAAAGGCAAAAATCCCATAGGGCAGATACTAATAGCTCAGTATTAGAGAAAAAAATTCTTCCAGATTCCAAGTCCAACTATCAGAATAAGAGTCGTGCACCTCTTCATGAATCAGGAGCGTCTGACTCCGCAATGCTTCCTCATCAAGACTGGCAAGAAAATTGCTGGTCTTGATGAATCAGGGCCTAAGTATCTAGGGTTAGTAACACAACATTTTTACTATAAAACAATATAAACATAGTATACAAAATTTTAACAATATTATTACAGTTTCTAGTCAACATTCATGACATATTACAAGAGATGAGGTGAGGAGGTTTTCCATTTTGAAATCGGCAGCAAAATTCACATGATTGTCACTATAGATTCTCTTGTGGATTTGCTGCCAATTATTTTTTTACAGCAAACCCACTACATGAGGATATATCCTTTTTATTTCTTGTTTTACAAGGAGATGTGTATGTGTGTCCATAGGTGGCAGAAGAAAGACTATTGGTCTCCAACACAGCCATACAATACTTTTACACGATCTACTGTATACCGTATTTTCCGGACTATAAGACGCACCGGACCATAACATGCACCTAGATTTTAGATGAGGAAAATAGGAAAAAAAAATGTCCCCCAATTCTGTTAATATCCTCCATCCTGGTATATATGGCCCCTCCTTCCTGGTATACGTGGCCCCCATCCCATCCTGGTATACGTGGCCCCCATCCCATCCTGGTATACGTGGCCCTCATCCCCATCCTGGTATGCATGGTACCCCTTGATCCCACATCCTGGTATTCATGGCACCCCTTGATCCCCCATCCTGGTATGCATGGCACCCCTTGATACCCCATTCTGGTATGCATGGCACCCCTTGATCCCCCATCCTGGTATTCATGGCACCCCTTGATCCCCCATCCTGGTATGCATGGCACCCCTTGATCCCCCTTCCTGGTATTCATGGCACCCCATGGGCCCTAACACAGTGTGAGATGCTGTGCTCCCCATGAGATCCCTGCTCCCCATGGGCGTGGGGAGCAGGGAATATTCATTTTCTTTAGTAGCTTGCACAGCGTAGGCTGCAGCAGGTGGCTGCTGCCTCCTGTGCCCCTCTCATCCCCCGCTGCCGCTCCCCCACACCCACCATAGTATATACACATAATACAGTATTCTGACTATAAGACGCACCCCCCACTTTCCTCCAAAATTTTGGAGGAAAAAAAGTGCGTCTTATAGTCCGAAAAATACGGTATATTATTGTACTCTCTGTATAGAAAAGTTCTGTTTTATAAAGGAGATATTTTTTTATATTGCAATTTGTAACTGGACCTTACAGAATAGATGTCAATCCCATTGTATGAGTCCTTCTTCCTTTCATATCCTTACATTGAATACATTTAGGCTAGGGTGAGATGGCCTTAGACTCTCATCGGAGAGAATCGGGCCGCTTATGCTAATCACACTCTTATCAGAGCTTGACCTGAGTGTGATCATAGTGTGATCCGATTCTCTCAGATGAGGAGAAGACGAAGAACCAGATTTTTCCATTTTCTTCATTGTCTCAATGCGTGGAAATTGGACTCAACTCAGATGTCATCCGAGTACAGTCTGATGATTTCCGCACACTCATTGACTTTCATGGCCGAGCGTGATGAGAATATTAGATCATCCTCAGACAGGCAGTAACTGTCCAAGGAAAAAATTGGACATGTTCATGGCCCCATAGAATAACATTGGTCTGAGTACGATCTGATATTTTGTCGGATCACACACAGACAAATAATACGGCCGTCTGCATGAGCCCTTAGCCAGTACATTTGTATGCTAACTTTGATAGTTTTTTTTATTTTATTTTAAAATGAATAAAGTAAATTTATCACTTTTGTATTGCTGGTAAGTCTGGTTTGGGTATTGATCTTTTATAGACTATTACAATGTTACATTTGTTTAATCTGAAAAAAACTTGATTTTTTGTTTGATATTTTCTCTTCAGAAGTTACAAACTATTTTATATTATTATTTTATTATTTTTAGTATTGATTGTACTTATGTTATATAAGCTCTATAGTTCTGCTTATATTGTTTTATTGTACTTTTTCAACTTTTCTTCCCATCAATAATACAAATCTTTCTTTACGCAGGTTGGTCTTCCAAACGATCCCAGTTGTGTTGAAGAAATCTTACGGGTAAGTTTTAAAGTTTGCCATAAATCATAACTTTGTGAAGGGTTCTTTAAACTACTTTAATTGTGGGACAGACCAGTACAGTGATAATTTACAGTGTTTATAGTGATTTTTAATAGTTCATAAAACATGTCACCATAACAGGAGCAGCACTTGTAATATGTCTCAGAATTCAATAAATCAAGAAAAAAGTGGCTATAACCTGAATAATTGTTTCTGACTCTGTATTCCTACTTGTTACTTCAAGGTTTCTTGTCACGGACTTTGGTGTCAGCCGGGAATGTGCTCGTCTGAGCAATGGGATTTTCTAAATATAATAAAACTTGTGTGTCGGGAACAAGTTTCTGCTGAAAGCACTTTCTTCATGTCTTTCATGCTCATTTCAAGTGGCCAAAGACACACACTTGTAATTGATGTCAAGGAATTCCTGTTTTTGTCTGTATTCTGCTGTCCTTAGACCTCCTATAAGTAAAGACATAAATCATTGTGACATGCAGGATACAATACAGAATTGAAATAGATCTATTTATTAAAGAATTCCTAAGACTAAAGAAGAACAAATGTATTTGCCAGGTTCGAGCCTTGATAAATTGTAGATTGATTTCAGATTTGTTTCATTGACACTTCGAGTGAATCGATTGTAGTAATGGGCAAAATGTAAAGGTCAATTGACACATTTTTACTGATCGCCATGAAAACACAGAGGAAGACCAGAAGATTGCAATAGACAATTGGTTAATTAATCTTTAAAAAAGTTCAGAAATAATTGATCATGTGCTCAATGTGTGAAAGCGGACTTTAAAGAAGCACTCCTCCCATCAAAGTATTTATCCCCTTAATATATTGCAATCATCTATAATATAACCGGGGATGCATCCCTCTGTCTGAAGCCTCGATAGACTGCGCAAGCGCGACCCGCATTCTGCCTCCAGACAGAGGAACGCATGGAGCCGTTACAGGTAAGAGGAGTGTATGGCGCCGGAGCTCGCTGTATGCGTAGACACTGAACGCATACCGCGATCTCCGGCGCCATACTTACATACTTACCTGACCAGGAGGAGCGTTGCCGCGGTGCCTCTCTTCGCCGGAGCCCGGGGCAGGAGTGAGGCGTCGGATCGGCGCATGCACATAGCGCTATCTGGTGCCATTTTACTGAAGACACATTTGCAGTGTCTTCAGCAAAATGGCGCCGGACAGCGCGGTGTTCTGGCGCCGCACTCCTCCCCCCGGCCTCCGGCAGAACAGGATGCAGCAGCGCTGGAGCACAGAGAAGAAAGGTGAGTATAAGTGTTTATTTTTGGGGCGGGGGTGAGGGAGCTCCGGACTGGCGCCTTTCTCACAGTATAAAAACCAAGTGGCGCTTGTTTTTCATACCTTGAGAAAGGAGCCGGTCTGGCACAGAAACGCGTTGGTATTAATAAAAACTGTTTTGGATCCCAAGGCTCTTCATTCCCGCAGTACTGCCCGCCTAAACGTGCCAGATTCTATTTTTGCCATTATACCTCTGGAAGTAGCTTTCCTCCAGCCATGGAGCAGCAGCAGCAGCTTTCCATGCCTTTATAGGTGTTGTGCCTGCACTCAACTCCTGTAGGTGAGTGCTACCATCGCTTATACCTATCCCTTACCAGACGGTATCGCCCTATTTTGTGTGCGCTTCTGTCTCTCTCCAGAGCTTCTCTAGTTTTGCAGTAGAAATATCTAATTTCTCAACAATTACAGGAAAGAAAAGGTGTCCGATTATCGGAATATTTATATCGTTGAATGGAAATTTAAGAGTCAAAATGCTGAAAATAATGAATTTGATAGATTCCAGTTTGTAGCACATGCCGTTACCAGGTAGCAAATAAAGTTTGCACATAAAACATCACTCCAAGGGGTTGTGATTGTGGTCATATTATGGCTCCATGAATGAACCAAATATGGAATCCTGTCCTGTGAGATGAGGAAGGTCTTTTCTGATCTCTCAGGATGAGATCTGAAACCATACTTAGCACTATATACTCTATATGGCTCCAGGTCAGGGGCAGCCGCACAGAACCCAAGAGGTAAGGAGGCCCATATCAACCTCCAAAGCAGGTGGAATTGTGCATTATGAGATGCTGTTGGGCTGTAGAGTGCCTCTATATTGTTTTTGTTCAGGGCCCTTTTTCTGTCTGTGTTCGCCAGTGCTCCAGATGTTACTCAAATCTTATAGTCTCCAGTGCAAAATCTGTACCAGGGCTCCGCTATCCTACGCCATTTATCACTTTCAATCGATTTACACCTTTTTCAGAGAAACCACTACATGAGATTTCCTCCAATCCTGCTAACCAGCCCAATGGGCTTTATGGTCGGCAGCAAGAAAAGTGAACATTAAAAGCAAAGTGCTTGCCCGGGTGTCCCTCCATGTGCATTAAATCACCTGTATAGTCTATGAATATATGAAGTAGGGAGCAATGTGCAGTACAGACCAAAAGTTTGGACACACCTTCTCATTTAAAGATTTCTCTGTATTTTCATGACTATGAAAATTTTACATTCACACTGAAGACATCGAAACTATGAATTAACACATGTGGAATTATATACTTAACAAAAAAGTGTGAAACAACTGAAAATATGTCTTATATTCTAGGTTCTTCAAAGTAGCCACCTTTTGCTTTGATGACTGCTTTACACACTCTTGGCATTCTCTTGATGAGCTTCAAGAGGTAGTCACCGGAAATGGTTTTCACTTCACAGGTGTGCCCTGTCAGGTTTAATAAGTGGGATTTCTTGCCTTATAAATGGGGTTGGGACCATCAGTTGTGTTTTGCAGAAGTCTGGTGGATACACAGCTGATAGTCCTATTGAATAGACTGTTAGAATTTGTATTATGGCAAGAAAAAAGCAGCTAAGTAAAGAAAAACGAGTGGCCATCATTACTTTAAGAAATGAAGGTCAGTTAGTGAGAAAAATTGGGCAAACTTTGAAAGTGCCCTCAAATGCAGTTGCAAAAAACATCAAGTACTTCAAAGAAACTGGCTCACGTGAGGACCGCCCCAGGAAAGGAAGACCAAGAGTCACCTCTGCTTCTGAGGATAAGTTTATCTGAGTCACCAGCCTCAGAAATCGCAGGTTAACAGCAGCTCAGATTAGAGACCAGGTCAATGCCACACAGAGTTCTAGCAGCAGACACATCTCTTCAACAACTGTTAAGAGGAGACTTTGTGCAGCAGGCCATCATGGTAAAATAGCTGCTTGGAACCCACTGCTAAGGACAGGCAACGAGCAGAAGAGACTTGTTTGGACTAAAGAACACAAGGAATGGACAATAGACCAGTGGAAATCTGTGCTTTGGTCTGATGAGTCCAAATTTGAGATCTTTGGTTCCAACCACCGTGTCTTTGTGTGACGCAGAAAAGGTGAAAGGATGGAATCTACATGCCTGGTTCCCACTGTGAAGCATGGAGGAGGAGGTGTGATGGTGTGCGGGTGCTTTGCTGGTAACACTGTTGGGGATTTATTTAAAAATGAAGGCATACCGAAACAACATGGCTACCACAGCATCTTTCAGCGGCATGCTATTCCATCCGGTTTGCATTTAGTTGGACCATCATTTATTTTTCAACAGGACAATGACCCCAAGCACACCTCCATGCTGTGTAAGGGCTATTTGACCAAGATGGAGAGTGATGGGGTGCTACACCAGATGACCTGACCTCCACAGTCACTAGACCTGAACCCAATCGAGATGGTTTGGGGTGAGCTGGACCGCAGAGTGAAGACAAAAGGGCCAACAAGTGCTAAGCATCTCTGGGAACTCCTTCAAGATTATTGGAAGACCATTTCCGGTGACTACCTCTTGAAGCTCATCAAGAGAATGCCAAGAGTGTGCAAAGCAGTCATCAAAGCAAAAGGTGGCTACTTTGAAAAACCTAGAATATAAGACATATTTTCAGTTGTTTCACACTTTTTTGTTAAGTATATAATTCCACATGTGTTAATTCATAGTTTTGATGCCTTCAGTGTGAATGTACAATTTTCATAGTCATGAAAATACAGAAAAATCTTTAAATGAGAAGGTGTGTCCAAACTTTTGGTCTGTACTGTATCTTCTTGAACTTTCCCTTATAAAATATAACATTTTTTTTTCTTTTCACTTTTTTTTTTATTTCTATTCCTCCAACCAATGAGCATGCTCAGGGCAGCCATGCATTTGTAGTATCTCTGAAAGGGTTATTATATCACCGGGGAAGGTGGGGGGGAGCAGTTCTTTAAATTAAAGTTTCAATTAACTGTGTGATCAGAGTCATCTTTTCTCGTGTCCTGCCAACTAGCTGCAATAACCCTGCACTCTATAAATATATATCACCGGCCAAAAATGCCCTTGACAGTCAAAATTGCATGTGCAATTTCCATTTTTTGTGTGCTGTTTAAAGTGCTAATGGATTTAATCAGCCCCATCTCTATTTGATGTGACTGTTTCATGTAACACAATTAGCAGGTAGAGACCTTTATTTGCTCTTCCATCATTTTCCCGGTAAAATAGAAACTGACATTAAGAAAGATGCTAAAATTTTTTTCTAGTAAGTGTAATGTAAAAGGTAAGCTGTCCGCAGAGGTTACACATTCGCGGAGTAGCTAAAAAGGCTTTAAAATATTTTCGTATGGATGCTAAAGGGAGGAAGGTGAGGATGGCATGGTGGGATAGGAAAGCTAGAAAGTGGCCGTCATGATGTGAATTTACAATGATAATCCAGACGTCACTGGGAAAGTGAGTAACAAGCTAAAAAGCCTAGTGAATCATGCGGACCTGTCAAATGGAAGAACACGGAAAGCGATGATGTCAAACAATCGTAACTTAGCAACCTGGCATTAGGCTGTCGAGAGACTTCGTGAGTGAAGGCACTTTTAAATAGCCTGGTAAATAAATGAACTTTAGATATTTTAGGAATACGACGGAACAAAGAAACGACCAAGAGAAATATTGGGTTTGTTCTCAAAACGGTGTTATTTACCGTTGGAAAATATGGCCTTTTTCTAGCTGGCATCGCTTGCCCACTTGTGCACTCTTCTGTCAGCAATCCATTGATTGCCTGGCATGAAGTATTGGCCATGGTGAAAGATACCTATAGTTTATCTGAAATCTGTTAGCATTTAGATTTCTTGTCTGCAAACACATATTCGAACCACAATAGCATTTTATTGTTGGAACAGTCTTTGTTACTAAGCCGTTCGTCAATAATCTTAATAACACAGAAGCCGTAGCTGAGAAAAATGGCTGCCACTCACATGTCAGAGTCTGGAGAACGCCAGCTATTAAGTGTTAGAAGACAATTTAACAGACAAGGTGATGGTCGCTTTTATTTAGACCGCAAACATTTCAGATGTCCTTTCATATATTTTACACAGTGTCGGTGGTTTAACCAGTAGAGTACATGTCTATTGTTGAAGCCCTAATCACATAGTGGGAAAATTGCCACGCGTTTTATGATCTGCTTCTTCATATATGGCAGAGAAAAGAAAGAAGAAAATTGGAAAAACTTAAAAGAAAGACATTCTATGTTTTAAAAGAAAGAGTATGAAAAATAAGATGTATACTTTTTTTTTCATTTGCTAGAAAATGTGAATTTAGCTTTTTGTAAATTAACTCCAGTAATAGCAAATAGGTCTCTACTAACCTTTTAGTTGATCCACCCGCTGCTGTTAACATGTTAAATGCCGCTGTCAATCTCTGACATTTAACATGCCCGCGCCGGAAGTGCGTCATAAGACCCGCCCCGGAAGTGCGTCATAAGACCCGCCCATTGGCACCCCTGTTACATGATCATGGGACGCTGATCGGTTGGCATAACAACCTGGGGTCTGCTCGAGACCCCTGTGGTTGTCATTGCCGATCTGCTATGAGCGCCGCCCAGTGGCCGGCGTTCAAAGCAGATCAGCATTTCTGCTACGCATAGCAAGGCTGGAGCCCTGCTATGTGTAGTAATCAGATGATTGCAGCTTCAACTCTCCTATGGAAACTATTGAATCATGTAAAAAAAATGTTTTTAAAAATATTAAGCAAATTTTAAAAATATAAAAGTTCAAATCACCCTTCTTTTGCCCCATTCAAAATAAAAGAATTTAAAAAAATACTCATTTGATATCGCTGCATTCAGAAACACCTGATCTATCAAAATATAAAAAGAATTAATCCAAACAGTAAACGGTCTAACAAGAAAAAAAATCAAAATGCCAGAATTATGTTTTTTTTGTCACCGCAACATTGCAATAAAATGCAAGAGATCAAAACATCTTATCCTTCCAAAATGGTATCAATAAAAACATCAGCTCCGTTCACAAAAAATAAGTCCTCACCCGGCCGCAGATCACGAAAATGGAGACGCTATGGCTTTTGAAAAATCGCACTTTTTACATTTTTTTTTTTTTTTTTACAAATATTGGATTTTTTCCACTTAAAAAGAACCTATACATGTTTGGTATCTACGAACTCGTAATGACCTGGAGACTCATAATGGAAGGTCAGTTTTAGCATTTAATGAACATGGTAAAAAAAAATAAAAATAAACAATTGTGGAATTATAGTTTTTTTGCAATTTCACAACACTTAGAATTTTTTTCCTGTTTTGCAGTACATTATATGATAAAATCAATGGTGTCATTCAAAAGTACAACTCGTCCCACAAAAAAACATGCCCTCACATGGCCATATTGACTGAAAAATAAAAAAGTTATGGCTCTGGGAAGAAGGGGAGCAAAAAACGAAAACGCAAAAATAGAAAATCCCAAGGTGGTGAAGGGGTTGAAGCTGGAAACACACATTCAGTTTTTGTGCAAAAGGCAGGAAGGTTAAATCCCCATTTTTTTTATTCCTTTTCAATTCTCTAATAGTTTTGGTGAAAAAAACTACATCAAAACTGTTCTTGATCCCGCATAAAATTTAAGCATGTGTTATTCCAGCCTTAGGGATCTTTCAAGACTATTTTTTTTTTCCACTTAACATATCCAAGCCCTACAATGTAGACAGAGCATGCCAGTCTTGATGAATCAGCCCCAATATCTGTCATTTTTACTTTTCAGACCACTTGACATTTTTGCTGCATTTGGCACCAAATCATTTTTATTTTGAGCTTGTCAAAAGAGGTGATCACTGGGTGTGCGACCAATCGGACTCCCATCGATCCTAAGAATGAAGATCTGAAATGCTCCATTGTAATTCAGTGGGACTGTCACAGATGAGGAGACCAGTCCCACCATAAAGTTCTTCAAAGGTATGTCATTTAGCCATCCAAAACCTGTTGGGCAACGGCTGTAATTGTCTTTCTCCGGCAGTTCCATAGACAATGAATGGAGTGGTCCTGTGCATGTGCAGCCACTCATCTATTCCAAGGGGGCATTTAAAGCACCACTCCAGCATTTTTTTTATTGCACCACTGGAGTCGTGCTTTAAAAGTATTCCCCCTGCCCTCTATCTCATACCCACCTGCCTCCACCTCCATAGTTTTCCAGCATCGTACCCATCGGTCTCTGGCGAAAAGTGACCTGTCCGCATCTCCAGTTTTTTATAGAGCGAGCTAGAGGTCACTTTTCAATACATCTCTATGAAAGCCTTGTTCTGGCTCATAGACTCTCATTGAGCTCTTGTGACGTAACTTCTAACATCCGGCCAGTCAGACTTTACGGGCGACAAGATGGCCTCGGTAAAAGGTGAAGCTGCCGGAGGGTGAGTATATGGCCAGGGGCTTACATTTAAAACGTTACTCTAGCACTGAAAAAAAAACAAAATGCTGGAGTAGTGCTCTAAGAGCTTTCTCAGGATTAGTGGGGGTCCGAGCAGTTGGACCCTTATTGATCACAAAGGTTTTTCCTGTCCTTTGGATGGGGGTTAGTTTTTAAAGTTGGTAATAACCCTTTAAAGGCTTACTTGCAAGACAAATCTGAAGTTGGAACCCTTTCTCACCATTTTGACCATTACTCATTCTATCAGCTGTTTGTTTCATACTTTTCACTTTACTCATCTACTAGGTCAGAGCATGCAATATTCATCTTTTGTGCTTCTAGTTTCTATAATCATTATTCATTTTTTGGATGTTCTCGTCAACCACATTTCTGTCTGCCGTTTTCATAGTTCTGTTATTCATTTTCCTTGAATGTAGCAATAACATTTCTGGATTAGACATTGTTTTGTAATGAGGTAAATAGATTAATTATCTTTGCATCTGCCTTTCATAAAACTAGAGCTGAACTTTTACACAATAGTCACTGGCTTCATAACAGCAAACAAATAGACGCTTGGAAGTATTTAGAGAAAAGAAGTGTTTTAGTAGCTTCAATGGATTTATAATTTATGTTTATGTCTGTTATCTGAATTTATGTTCATTTGTAAAGCAGGTAAAATCATGTTGATTCATTTTAGATTCAGATTATTTTTTTTCATCCTTATTTACATTAAGAAAAAATAAAACTCATCCTTTAGGCTACGTGCACATGAAGCGTTTTTGATGAGTTTTCGCTGCAGTTTTCTCGCCACGGAAACGCTGCAAAAGCGCTTGTTAATAGGTCTGCCAGCTGTAGCAATGGTAATCCTGATGTGCTGTGCACATGATGTGGAAATTTCCGCTCAGGATTACCATGGCGGAAAAAAACGCAGCATGGCCATTGTTCGGGCGTTTCCGCCACAAACTCGCGCCCATTGACTTGCATTGAAACGCAACAAACCCGCAGGTATAATATCTATACCTGTAGATTTGCTGCTTTTCAATTAAAGCCAATGGGCGTGAATTTGCGCCGGAAACGCAAGGCGGGTGGTACCCAGGTCGGGAGAGGAGGACTACTGCTCCTCTCATCTGACCGTTGCTCCCGCCGATAACAGCGAGAGCGGCGCTGCTGAAGGGAGCAGTAGTTCTCCTTAGCCGAGCCGGCATGTCCGCTGTTAAACAAAAAAAACAAAAAATTATACTCACCTATCCAGCACCTCCCTGTGTCCTCCTGGTCCCCAGTGGCCAGCAGTACACTGCCGTGACGTCAGCGATCAGCTGATCGGTCATGTGACTTCACCATGGGAACATTCTGAAGAATTATCCCATGGTGGTAAGTTCATCGGGGCTGATCAGCTGATCTTCAGCTGATCAGCCCCAGTGACCTCACTCCAGCAGCATGTACACTGACAGAAGTGATTTTACACCCCTGTCAGTATACATTGCTGGCTTTTACAGCAGTGACATCAGTGATTTCTGATGTCAGTGCTGTAGAAGTGACTCAGATCACCGTGGGACACTCGTTGGCGGTGATCGTGGACTACATCGTTGACGGCGGACAGGTGAGGGATATGGTTGTTTGTTATTTTATGTTTTTTTCAGGAGATCAAGGGATTCGGGGACTGAGAGGGTAATAAAAAATTTGTAGAACCGAGTGTTTTTTATTTCATTAAAATACTTTATTCTGGCCGTGTCTTTTATTGAAAAAGCGGCGACCATTTTGCTACGCGGTTAGTAATGGGGGCGTATTATAGACACCCTCCATTACTAACCTGGGCTTCACATCAGCCACCAATACAACCCCAACCCCATTACCCCACTCGCCATTGCTACAGGGCAGTGGGAAGAGCAGAGGCTAAGCGCCAGATTTGGTGCATCTTATGGATGCGCCATTTCTGGGACTGCTGAGGGGTGATATTAATAACCGTGGAGGGGGCTAGTATTCATGGCCCCTTCCCTGGCTATTAATATCAGCCTGCAGCTGTCTGTTTAGCCTTTGCTGGTTAGATTTTATAGGGGAACCCCACTTCAATTTTTTTCTTGGGTCCCACTGTAACCTAGCCAGTAAAGGCTAAACAAACAGCTGTGGGCCGATATTAATAACCAGGGAACAATGTTGGCTAATGGCCCCTTACGCGGCTACTAATATCAGCCCCCAGCGGTCGGCTTTCCCTCTGCTGGTCATAAAAATGACGCTGGAGCCCACGCCATTTTTTTAAAATTATTTTAGGCTCTGTGCCCACGATCCGGACGTAGCAGCGCCTTGGACTCATATTTTTTGCTGCGTCCAAAACGTTGCATTCTACACAGGTATAGCCACATGTGTTCACTGAACCATGCAGATTTACCACATTCAATACATTCTAGTGCTCAAATTTCTGTTGCAGAGACTAGCGACTCAGCAAGAGAATTTGACATGCTGCAGTCCTGAAAGATGCATTGCCTGTCAGTGTTCACGGGTGATCCGCAGCCTCATATGCACGCATAGTGGACATGTGATTTCTAGAGATCCCATCCACTGTGCTGTAACATCTGGATGCTGCAGGTTTGACACTGTATAAACATGCAGCGTCAAACCTGCAGCGGCTCCTGACCTTGGCCACGTACCCAAACTCACCCGTAGCATGTCAATTTCTGTAGTGTACATGCTACTCTCCGCTGCAGATTTTGACCGATTGAAGTGTCGTCATATGCGGTGGATTCACATGTACCGACAACAAAAGTGCGGCATTAAAACATCACATTTTGGATGCAACAAAAATATGCTGCGTCCAAAGCGCTGCTGAGTGCTGATTGGTGGGGGACGTAGCGGCTAATGTAACAGCTGTGAGCTGTTAAGGGCCAGGGACCATGTTTGCAAATGGCACCTTCCCAGGCTAAAAATATCAGCTCATAGCTGCCACATAAATTATGTGAATAGAAATGCTAATGAAGATTGGGTGAATGGGACTAGCTGACACCTAGCTCTTTTGTTTGGTGATGACAAGGTGTCAATCAGTCCTTTTCATGACCAAACCTAATTAAAGTGTTAAATACACACACAGACATAGAGTAAACACTTCATTTGAAATACAACAGACACATTCTTTAATCATTTAAATTATATACTCACCCCAGTTCTGATGGTAATCCAAGGGTTTAGGCTATGTCCCACCAAATAATTTTATTTAGCTCCAAAAAGCATTCATTGATGTACAAAAACGCTTCAAAAAATGCTTGAAAAAAACGCATCAAAATCACAGCAAAGCTGTGCGCTTTTTCTGCAGTGTTTTCCCTGCCAAGGAGATGCAGAAACGCTCAGGAAATTTCTGTTTCAAATCCTGATCGTGTGCACATAGCCTTAGGATTTCCTAGATTTCTTCTTTTAAGCAAGAGGAAAGCAAAACCCACCTATCTGGGTGATTGTAGGGAAAAAGAAAATCCTTCCTGACATCAAAATTTCAGTCAAATAATTTCCTTGGATCACTTAAAACATAATTTTCCTATTCAATTTTTAAAAATCCTTGGTTGGGCTATTCCAATGTTTGACTTAGCGTCAGCTACATTTCTATACTATAGGGCCTCTAATTCTGTCCAAACCACATTGTGTAATGGCAAATATTTAACTATTCTATTAAATTGACAGATTAATGCCGTATTTGGCTTTGACTTACAGTATTTGCTTGTTAACTATTATGTCAACGGATCTACACCATCTGCAGAAGCCAAATCTGAATTGTGGAAAAATACCAGTCAAAAATGTAAATACAATTGGCAGTATGCTGTATTGCTTCACCTTCTTGTACTTGTGTATGTTAAATCCTTGCCAGGACTAGCTGAATAGCGAGAAGCACTCAGATATACTTCAAGGTTAGAGAAGCTATTGAATGGACTTGAATATCTTTGTGTTAAACACACAGCAGTAATTCCCAATTCGGTTACATACTAATATTGTTTTTTTTCCGAAGTAGTTAAAGATTGCTGTATTTATCCAGTGCAAAAAAAACACAATATTTTCAGTTGTTAGTTGATATTGTATTAATTTATTTAGAGTCTAGCGGGCTCTTGAAATTAATTTCTGTCAGATTCACCCAATGAGGTTTTGAATGCATTAAGTGCGGAGTAAATCTCTTTGGTACTCCCCCATATCTTCTCCCCATCGCTGCTGTACCTCTTCTTTATTCTTATCAGCTCTTCTTCTTTCCTCTTTCACTCCTATGGGCTGCTGCTAACTAAGCCCCTCGCAGTCATGTGCACCATGCCATGTGCGTAATGTCCTGCGTGACCACGTATCAATGATATGTGTCGCGCCCCTCATGATTGTGAGGGGCCTAAGATTTGAGGTAGAAAAAGACAGATGAAGAGCCAATCTAAAGAAGGAAAAGAAGCAGCGGCCTTAGAGGGAAAAGTATGTGGATGATTGAGAAAAGGAGTTTATTATTTTTATTACCATTTTTGGGGCCAAAATTTTGCTGTATTTTATTCATATACACATACATATATAGAATATATATACTACTCTATCTATCTATCTATCTATCTATCTATCTATCTATATATATATATATATATATATATAAAGAGAGAAAGAAGCAAATTTATTTGAGTGGGATTGAATTCTTCTCAAATTTTACAAATTTTTGAATTCCAAACATCTTGGAGAACTAACCACAAATCTTCTGTGGATGTCTGCTTGTGGAAATTCTTCTGTCTCTTTCTGTAATCCCACACACACTTGCTGTTGGGATCAGGGCTTTATGAGGGCCATATCATAAAATCCAGGACTCTTTATTCTTTTTTATTCTAAAGATAGCTCTTAATGACTTTGGCTGTATGTTTAGGGTAATTCTCCTCATGTAGAACAAATCTGAACACAATCCGATGACTCCCTGATGGTATTGCATGAGGGATAAATATCTGCCTGTATTTCTCAGCATTAAGTACAACATTAATCCTGACCAAATCCTCACCTCAATTCCCTGAAATTCAACCTCAAACTTGCAAGAAACCTCCACCATGCTTCACTGTTACCTGCAGACACTCATTATTGTACCGCTCTCCAGCTTTTTGACAAACAAACTGCCTTCTATTACAGCCAAATATATCACATTTTCAGTCATCGATCCAGAACATCTACTGACATCTTTCTGCACCTCATTTCCTGATTTTTCATGTCTGGTTGAGTTGCTTGGCCTTATCTCCATGTTGAATATCTGTCTATAAATAGATATTTATTTTACTCATATAGCACCATTACAGCGTTTACACAGCGTTTTACCGGTTTTACCGACATCATCATCATTGTACCCATTGGGGCTCGCAATCTAAATTCCCTATCCGTATGTCTTTGGAGTGTGGAGGAAACTCATGCAAACATGGAGAGAACATACAAACTCCTTGGTGGGATATAAATATATTCATAGAACCTACCGAAATTCACCACAATTTTAAGACTGTGATGTTTAGGTTTGTACAATCTTTCCCGGTTTCCAAGCCAATGTCCTACACCCTAAAATATCACTTACATGAGAGCCCATTGGGTGGTAATCCCAACAAATCCCTCTGCCTGCTTTAAATAGCTTATGACAAGTTCTGCACAGAGTAAAGCCTTATTCACACATTTTTCACGGCAACAAAAAATGCGATTGATTTTCATGTGGAAAAAAATTGAATGAGGTTTCCCAAACTTTTCTAAGCAACCAGTTAGTGTAAAGTAGTCAGGATGTAGATGCCATCCAAGTGTTGTCTGTTTATCCTTTTTCACTTACTTATTCACTTGAATGTGCAAGCAGCACAATACGCAAAAAAATGGATGTGTTAAAAGAACTGTAAGCTATAATATATTGGTGTTCTATCCTTTGTACAATTGATTAGCACCTATTTGACAAAAAACGTATGTGTGAATGTGGCCTAATGTCATGAACCGTTCACTATTATTAAAAAAAAATGTTCCTTGCTGGGTCTTGTACTAGTCATTTGGGTGTTAAAGGGGTGGATCCTAGGACCACTCCTCATGGCTATAAATAAGTGTTGTGAGGAGAAAGTGGTCACCTTAGGTGTCTTCTTCAGTATTAAAATGGTAAATGAATTGATATTACATAGTTATTCCTAATTTTTAACTGTTACAAAAAAGCAACATTACTTCCAATCTTTGAGTCTCTTTCGTTTGTTTTCCCTTTGTGAATAGACACATCTTAGGACAGATGAGACTTATTGTACAATACATGTATTTGTAGAAGTTTGATAAGGACGATGAAATAAAAATTGTAATCTCTGTTATCGGATATGTCATTTGATGTGATTCCATTTGTTACACTGAATCCTATGATAGCCATCAACTGTACAAACGTATGAGCATTTTATTCCCAGAAGACAAGTACACCCACTATGTGAAGACTTCATCAGAAGAGAGATTGAATTAAACCCACATATCTAGAAAAAGGCTGATCTTTCACTGGAATTACTTTAGAAATTATTTCCTTGTTGTTCTATTTGACTGCTACAATATCTTGTTCTGTGCAACATTAGATTTCCCCAAGGGATAATGGATGGAGAAAGTAAAGTCTACTAAAATTAAATACTGGGTAAAGTGAAGTAAATCTGTGACTTGGTTGCAGACTAAAATATATACCTTGATTACAATTTAATAACAATTAATGTAAGTTAAATAGTTTTTTTACACTTATGAAGTAAATGCAGCTTTGTGGAAGCCTGTATGTGACTATTCAACTTTAATATCCATAGAAAGATAGATATCCATAAAAATAGGAATAGCCGCATCGTGGAATTTTGTATACTTTAATTGGAGTGCTGCCTGCCTTCTTTATATTTTAGATACACAGATAGATAAATAGACAGACAGATTCAGAATAATGTGAATATCCGAACAAGGAATTGACAGATGATCGAATATAAAGTCATGTGATCACAGCAGCATCGGCACTAATTGAGGCAAACTTTGAAAAGAGAAATGTGAGCTAGCTGCTTGCAGAAAAAGACTGGTGACTGGACGATAACTCCAGTGTTTTGTAAAATACAGGTGCATCTCACTAAATTAGAATATGATCAAAAAGTTAATTTATTTCAGTTCTTCAATACAAAAAGTGAAACTCATAGATTATATAGAGTCATTACAAACAGAGTGATCTATTTCAAGTGTTTATTTCTGTTAATGTTGATGATTATGGCTTACAGCCAATGAAAACACAAACGTCATTATCTCAGTAAATTAGAATACTTTATAACAACAGCTTGAAAAATGTTTTTAAAATCCGAAAAGTATGTTCAGTAAATGCCCTCAATACTTGGTCAGAGCTCCTTTTGCATCAATTACTGCATCAATGCGGCGTGGCATGGAGGCAATCAGCCTGTGGCACTGCTGTGGTGTTATGGAAGCCCAGGTTGCTTTGATAGCACCTTTCAGCTCGTCTGCATTGTTGGGTCTGGTGTCTCTCATCTTCCTCTTGACAATACCCCATAGATTCTCTATAAGGTTAAGGTCAGGCGAGTTTGCTGGCCAATCAAGTTCAGTGATACTGTTGTTTGTAAACCAGGTATTGGTATTTTTGGCAGTGTGGACAGGTGCCAAGTCCTGCTGGAGAATGACATTTCCATCTCCAAAAAGCTTGTCGGCAGAGGGAAGCATGAAGTGCTCTAACATTTCCTGGTAGACGGCTGCGCTGACTTTGGTCTTGATAAAACACAGTGGACCTACTCCAGCAGATGACATGGCTCCCCAAACCATCACTGATCGTGGAAACTTCACACTAGACCTCAAGCAGCTTGGATTGTGGCCTCTCCACTCTTCCTCCAGACTCTGGGACCTTGATTTCCAAATGAAAATTGGAACTCTGGGACCTTGTGGAGTGTGTCAGTGACTGCCTTCTGGACATCTGTCAAGTCAACAGTCTTCCCCAAGATTGTGGAGCCTACTGAAACAGACTAGCGGACCTTTTTAAACGCTTAGGAAGCCTTTGCTGGTGTTTTTTGTTAATTATTTTAATTTACTGAGATAATGACTGTTGTGTATTCATTGGCTGTAAGCCATAATCTTCAACATTAACATAAATAATCAATTGAAATAGATAATTCTGTTTGTAATGACTCTATATAATATATGAGTTTCACTTTTTGTATTGAAGAACTGAAATAAATTAACTTTTTGATGATATTCTAATTTAGTGAGATGCACCTGTATCAATAATGATAACTAACTGTTAGTGACCATCAGTCCATTTACACTACAAGATTATCATAAACAAGCATTTTCAAGAACGTTCGTTTATGGTGTCGATCAGTCGAAGAACAAGCAAAACACTCATTCGTAGTGTGAAATGATTTTTTGGTTTTCACAATAGATCATCGTTCTTCGCAGCTCATCGTCCTGTGTAAACAGGTCTTGAGCTGCCGAGAAACATTTTAGATTATTCATTGCACCTCTCTAAGTGCGGTCTGCCTGTGTAGGACGGTTATGAAACAACCAGTGTTAAACAACCGTCGATCTATAGTTAACGCTGCCAAATTAGGTATTGGAACCCCATCTCTAGAATGAAGGAGAGGTCTGCAGCATAGAAAGTTAAGTTTTAAATTGACAAGCTTCACAAAGGTGTGGAACATGAGGCTTTAAGAGCAGTGTGAATTTTCAGTTTTCAATGTACCTTTCCAAGAGAAAGCACTAGATATTCTGACCAGTCTTTTTAGTAAATACTTGTGTTACCCTTTTAAGTACAATCCTGGAGCCTCTTTTTTTGTAGCGCTCTTAATTGTGCTGTTCTTAGGAATGTGCAAATAAATTGAGATTGGAATCTTAGGCCATGTTCACACTATCAGTATTTGGTCAGTATTATACATCAGTAGTTGTAATCCAAAACCAGGAGTGGGTGATAAATCCAGAAGTGGCGACGTGTTTCTATTATACTTTTCCTCTGACTATTCCACTCCTGATTTTGACTTACTAATACTGATGTAAAATACTGACCAAAAAGTGAACATGTGAACGTGACCTTACCGTTCTCCTCGTCAGATAGGCATTTCACTGTACTGTTAGATTGTGTATAGGCACAACTCCAACACCCATTTGTCACTTTATTCATAAATAGTGTAACAATACAATGTAGAGCTCTAAAAAAAACAACCTGTTGTATTACAGGAGATACATTTATTTACTATAAGAAATATGTCAGGAAAGGTGAACGGTTCTCGTTAGGCTAACAGGCTGGTAATAATAAAAATGATTGTTGTTGTTATGATTAATAATGTTATTATCATTATTATTTAATTGATCCCCAAATTCTTAGTTGCCCTTTGTTATATAGAAGTAAATTATATTTTCAAACAGCTTTTTCAGTAACCGTAAGGAATTGAACTGTTACAGAGGCATCATTAGTTGGAATTGTAAAACTAAACAAGGCTTTCCTTTTTATAATACACACTTTGCTAGCAAATGTCATGTTCCACTTGTCATATGCCAGTGATTAATTTGTACTTCTATCTCTGTGAACAAACAATTCTGTGTGTTCTATGAAGCTCTGTCTTAGTAACGTCTACAAACTCAGCCCATCTCCCCAAGGACAAGGGGAAAAAAAACCTCTTGTGGTTATAGAAAAACCACATAAATTGCAAACTTCCAAAGACGGAATTCTTTGTACCATTGGGTCTTGGCAAACATTTAAATATCTCTGTTCCTGACACTGGATGCACATAGAACATTATTGCAGCCGCTGAATGTTAGACATTCATAAAGCCGTGTTTTGGAAAGACTTTTCAAAAAACTACAATCATAAATCAAAGAGCCGGGTTCACTCCAGTGTCTAGGCTGCTTTGGTAATGGCTATCTTTGTAACATGAACAGAACTACATTAATTTGCGAAAAGCATTCATCACTATTGGTAAGGTGAGATCCAAAGAGCATATTCCAGTTCTTGCAGACTTTAATAAGATTCAAAGTGTGCACATTATAATAATCTCTATTTGTCATATTCCGGTCAATAGAAATCTACTACATGTGCCTAGTAGTGTTGAGCGAGCACTAAAATGCTCGGGTGCTCGAAGCTCGGGCCGAGCTCACTGTGATACTCGGGTGCTCGACCCGAGCAACGAGCCCAATGTTAGTCTATGGGAGACCCGAACATTTTTGCGGCAGCTCCCCCGGCAGTCTGTAGAAAGCCTAAAAAGTGCCCAAAACGATAGTGACAGTGCTCAAATGACATGGGGACAGCATGGGGATCGCCCCTGGAAGCATTTCTGACTCCCAGGTCACTGCTGTCAACAACGTGGTCAGAGGTATTAAGCCACTTTTACAGGCTCACAATAAAACGTTCAAAAACGAAAGTGAAAGTGCTTTCCTGTGAAATATGTTAACCCCTTAACGACCATGGGTCTTTCTGTTTTTGTGTTTTCCTTTTTTGCTCCCCTTCTTCCCAGAGCCAGAACTTTTTTAATTTTCGTTCAATATGGCCATGTGAGGGCTTATTTTTTGCGGGACGAGTTGTACTTTTAAACACCATCACTGGTTTTACCATATCATGTGCTGGAAAATGGGAAAAAAAATCCAAGTGCAGTGAAACTGCAAAAAAAATGCAATTCCACAGTTGTTTTTTGGGTCCTTTTTTTACCACGTTCACAGATTGCTAAAACTGACCTGCCATCATTATTTTCCAGGTTGTTACGAGTTCATAGACACCAAACATGTATAGGTTCTTTTTTATTTAAGTGGTGAAAAAAAAATCCAAAGCTTGCTAAAAAAACAAAAAAAAATGACGCCATTTTCCGAGACCCTTAGCTTCTCCATTTTTCGGGATCTGGGGCCAGGTGAGGGCTTATTTTTTGCGTGCCGGGCTGACGTTTTTATTGATACCATTTTGGGGTAGATCCGATGTTTTGATCGCCCGTTATTGCATTTTATTGCAAAGTTGTAGCGACCAAAAAAACTTAATTCTGGCGTTTAAAATTTTTTTCTCGTTACGCCGTTTACTGATTGTATTAATTCTTCTTTTATATTGATAGATCGGGCGATTCTGAACGCGGCGATACCAAATATGTGTATGTGTTTTTTTTTTTATATATATATATTTTATTTTGAATGGGGCAAAAGGGGGGTGACTTAAACCTTTATATATTTTTTATTTTTTTTATTTTTTTAAAAACTTTTTTTTTACACTTTCTGCTTGCTTCTATAGTCTCCAGAGGAGACTAGAAGCAGCAGTTGTCTGATTGCTTCTACTGCATACAAGCGATGAGCAGATCGCTTGTATGCAGGAGAAATGCTCACTTGCTATGAGCGCTGACCACTAGGTGGCGCTCATAGCAATTGAGACATGACAACCACAGGCGTCTGCTGCAGACCCTGAGTTGTCATGCCCACCCATTGGTGACCCGCGATCACGTGACGGGGTCACTGATGGGCGGGGCTTAGGACTCCCGGAAGCGCGAGTTAAATGCCACTGTCAGAGATTTAACATGTTAACAGCCGCGGGTGGATTGCGATTCCAATAATCAGCTGACATGTGCTCGCTTCAGTGCGGGCTCACCGCCGGAGCCCCCGCTGAACCGGCCTTCCCGACCTGGTGCGTACTATTACTGACCAGGTCGGAAAGGGGTTAAGGAACATCCTTTCCAGGGTAAAGACTTGTGTATAAGGTAAAATAAATAACCAAAAACAAAAATACTCCTATTCACAAGTAGCATTTTTTATGCGTTTTTGCACGTTTGTATCGCTTTCAATCGTGACAAATGCATTCACCGGGAAATGTCATTTTAACATTTTACAACCTTATCTGGCCATGTGCTGTGTAACACATGCATACAGTGCTAAAAAGACAATGGAACAGCATGGGGAAGACCCCTCGAAGCATCTCTGACACCCAGGTCACTGCCTAAAAGTGTGCCCATCAGAAGTGATCCTTGCCGCATCAGAAGATGCAGACTTGCAACTATCCCCGTGCAAGACCTTGTCCCAGGGCAGTGTTCAATTGTACCTCCCCCATAACTTGCAATACAAGCGCAAGTATGCAGCCTGCCACCCACCCACCCCCAGGCTGCAATACCATACTGCTAGCTTGCTTGCACTTGAAATTGGGCCTTTTAGGCATGTGGAGGTGGAATCTGGCCACCACGTCATGGCTGCGTCGGTAGCCTGGTATTCATACTCAGTCCCCAGCCGCCCGGCGGCCGGGTGTCCACGCTTGGTCCCCAGCCGCCAGGGGGTGGCCGGGTGTCCATACTCAGTCCCCAGCCGCCCCGCGGCCGGGTGCCCACACACAGTCCCCAGCCGCATGGGGGTGGCCGGGTGTCCATAAACGGTCCCCAGCCGCCCCTATTTGTCCCGGTGCGCCTTATACAAGCGCGCATACCAAAACATTACCTGTGCCCTCCCCAGTGCATTTAGTGGGAAGGACTGCCTAACCACAAACACGTGGACAAGTGAATGTGGCCAGGAATGGTCCATCTCACTGACGCCTTCACACTGGGTTAATATTGTGGAAGCCGGGACACAGTTGGACACTGGGATGCAACACGTTCCCCAGACATAGAGGATTGCGGGTCCTGGGTCAATCAGGCTTCAACACAAAGTTCAGAAGGTAGCAGCAGTGATCGGCCTCCTACACAACGAGTAAATTATTCATGATCATGAGGCCATCCACCTCCTTAGCTTTCTGTTCCTTGGAATGCAAGCGCATGTATGTAGTAGCAGCTAGGCCTGAGGTGGTCAGCGTTTTGGCGCATATTCTACCTCCTTCGAGGATTGCTGGATTTTTTCCTGCTACTATCCCAGTTCTATGACTCCCGTTAAAACAAAGCTTCAGGTGATGAATGATGGATGAGGTGGTGGCAAAGGAGAAAGAGCAGGAGGAACAGGGACCATTCACATCAATATCAGGCCAGCCAACCACACATGTGTTTTAGGATATGTTTCTGTACCAAAAGGAGCGGTTCAGCTACACAGTTATAAGGCATACAGTGAATGCAATGCCTACCAAAAATTTCGAGGCACTCCAATGCCCCTTGGAAGTGACATGGAGGTCAGAGGGCCTTAACTAAACCGTTTTTTCCATTTATAGCAACTGGGTCTCCTGTACACTGTTGGCCTAAGCAGGGAATGGAAGGCTTTCCCAAAATTATTAGGCACTGCAATGCCCCTTGAAACAGACGTGGATTACAGCATATTAAAAACCTTCTACCCATTATTGGGGAGTGGGTCTCCCTTAGTGTTCGCCTATGCATTGAAAAGCAAAAGCTGACAAAAATTAGGAGGAAATGCAATGCCCGTTGCAAGAGTCGTGGAGGTCAGAGGTAATTAAAAACAACATGTCAATGCCCCTTGGAAGAGCTGTGGAGTTCAGAGTGGTTGAACAAGATGGTTTTAATGCCCCTTTGAAGAGACGTGGCGTTCAGAGTGGTTTAACAAGACAGTTTTAATGCCCCTTGGAAGAGATGTGGAGGTCACAGTAGCTTAACAAGATGGTTTTAATGCCCCTTGGAAGAGACGTGGAGTTCAGAGTGGTTTAACAAGACAGTTTTAATGCCCCTTGGAAGAGTGGTGGAGGTTACAGTGGAATAAAAAGACAATATCAATGCCCCGTGGAAGAGACGTGGAGGTCACAGTAGCTTAACAAGACGGTTTTAATGCCCCTTGGAAGAGTGGTGGAGGTCGCAGTGGAATAAAAAGACAATATCAATGCCCCTTGGAAGAGTGGTGGAGGTTACAGTGGAATAAAAAGACAATATCAACGCCCTGTGGAAGAGACGTGGAGGTCACAGTAGCTTAACAAGACGCTTTTAATGCCCCTTGGAAGAGTGGTGGAGGTCGCAGTGGAATAAAAAGACAATATTAACGACCCTTGGAAGAGACGTGGAGGTCACAGTAGCTTAACAAGACGGTTTTAATGCCCCTTGGAAGAGTGGTGGAGGTCGTAGTGGAATAAAAAGACAATATCAATGCCCCTTGGAAGAGTGGTGGAGGTTACAGTGGAATAAAAAGACAATATCAACGCCCTGTGGAAGAGACGTGGAGGTCACAGTAGCTTAACAAGACGCTTTTAATGCCCCTTGGAAGAGTGGTGGAGGTCGCAGTGGAATAAAAAGACAATATTAACGACCCTTGGAAGAGACGTGGAGGTCAAAGTAGCTTAACAAGACGATTTTAATGCCCCTTACAAGAGCCATGCAGTACAGCATATTAAAAACATTATTCCCATTATTGGAGAGTGGGTCTCCCATAGTCTTTGCCTATGCCTTCCAAGCAAAAGCTGTCAAAAATTAGGAAGGGGGAACTTGCAATGTCCCTTACAAGAGCCATGCAGTACAGCATATTAAAAACATTATTCCCATTATTGGGGAGTGGGTCTCCCATAGTCTTTGCCTATGCCTTCCAAGCAAAAGCTGCCAAAAATTAGGACAGAGGAACTTGCAATGCTGGCAACATGGACCACGGTCACCCTGGTGGTATAGTGGTCGTGGAGGCTGAGGATAAGGAGAAGAGCAAAAAACAGCCGAAATGAGGAAGCGTATACCCATGTGTGGGTGTGAAGCGATGCATGGGAATACACCTCCCGAAATAACACAGTGGATTTGACTTTATGTTACTCTGCTGTCATTTGGTGGTGATGAGAAGTCTGGCCCAATCCAGCCCTTGTTCATTTTGATAAGGGTCAGCTTGTCAGCATTGTCAGTTGACAGGCGAGTGCGCTTATCAGTTATAATTCCCCCAGCGGCACTAAAAACACGCTCCGATAACACGCTAGCGGCAGGGCCAGCCAGGACCTCCAAGGCATACAGAGTGAGTTCATTCCAAGTGTCCAGCTTGGATACCCAATAATTAAAAGGCACAGAGGAATCACGGAGGATGCTGGTACTCCCTCACCATCTTTTGAAACTTTCCACTCCTTGTGAGAGTACCCTGCGCCTCAGGGCCTGTAAGCTGGGCAGGTCTCAGAAAACTGTCCTAGAACATTGACAGTGTTCCCCTGCCTCTGCTGGATTGGAGTTGCGTCTCTCTCACCTGTATGCCTTAGTTGGGCAGCGAACTGTGACCTCTGCCGCTACCGTGTTCAGATGGGAATTTTTTTAATAGTTCTGCAGCAAGGGCCTTCTGGTACTGCCCCATTTTTGTAGACCTCTCCAACTCAGGAATAAGAAAGTGAAAGTTCTCCTTGTAGAGGGGGTCTAAAAGTGTCATCAACCAGTAATGACTGTCACCCAACATTTTGACAATGCGAGGGTCACGGTTAAGGCAGCGTAACATAAAGTCAGCCATGGGTGCCAGACTGGTAACGGGCAAGACTTCCGTGTCCTCACCAAGATGACGACTGATAGTGTTGAGCGATCACTAAAATGCTCGGGTGCTCGAAGCTCGGGCCGAGCTTACCGTGATACTCGGGTGCTCGACCCGAGCAACGAGCCCAATGTTAGTCTATGAGAGACCCGAGCATTTTTGCGGCAGCACCCCTGGCAGTCTGTAGAAAGCCTAAAAAGTGCCCAAAACGATAGTGACAGTGCTCAAAAGACATGGGGGCAGCATGGGGATCGCCCCTGGAAGCATTTCTGACCCCCAGGTCACTGCTGTCAACAACGTGGTCAGAGGTATTAAGCCACTTTTGCGGGCTCACAATAAAACATTCAGAAACAAAACTGAAACGGTTTTCCTGTGAAATATGTTAAGGAATTTCCTTTCCAGGGTAAAAACTTGTGTATAAGGTAAAATAAATAACCAAAAACAGAAATACTCCTCCACACCTTGGGCTATGTTCACAAGTAGCATTTTTCATGCGTTTTTGCACTTTTGTATTGCTTTCAACCGTGACAAATGCGTTCACCGGGAAATGTCATTTTAACATTTTACAACCTTATCTGGCCATGTGCTGTGTGACACATGCATACAGTGCTGAAAAGACAAGGGATCAGCATGGGGAAGACCCCTGGAAGCATCTCTGACCCCCAGGTCACTGTCTAAAAGTGTGCCCATCAGAAGTGATCCTTGCCGCATCAGAAGATGCAGACTTGCAACTATCCCCGTGCAAGTCCTTGTCCCAGGGCAGTGTTCAATTGTACCTCCCCCATTCCTTGCAATGCAAGCGAAAATATGCAGCCAACCACCCACCCACCCGAAGGCTGCAATACCATTCTGCTAGCTTTCACTTGAAATGGGGCCTTTTAGTTTGGAGGAGGCCGAAGCTGGCCACTACCTCATGGCCGCTTCGGCAGCGAGGTATCCATACTCTGTCCCCAGCCACCCGGCGGCCGGGTGTCCACGCTCGGTCCCCAGCCGCCAGGTGGCGGCCAGGTGTCCATACTCGGTCCCCAGGCGCCCTGATTTCTCCTGTCACCTTCCCCCACACTTTTCTTAGCTTGGCCTCCTTTAGGGCAGCATTGGACGAGCCCACCAGAGAACCAGACTCCTCCGGTGGGCCCTGGCTTCTCCATCAGGGGAGTTGAGAGTGCCTAGGTGAGGAGCATGATGATGATGATAGAAGTTAGCATCTGCTTTGTTTTCTTGGAATGCAAGCGCATGTATGTAGTAGCGGCTAGGCCTGAAGTGGTCCGCGTTTTGGCGCATATCCTACCTCCTCCGAGGATTGCTGGATGTTTTCCTGCTACTATCCCAGTTCTATGACTCCCGTTAAAACAAAGCTTCAGGTGATAAATGATGGATGAGATGGTGGCAAAGGAGAAAGAGCAGGAGGAACAGGGACCATTCACATCAATATCAGGCAGTCAACCAGATATGTCTTGTAGGATATGTTTCTGTAACAAAAAGAGCGGTCCGGCTACACAGTTATAGGGCATACAGTGAGTGCAATGCCTACCAAAAATTTTGAGGCACTCCAATGCCCCTTGGAAATGACATGGAGGTCAGAGGGCGTTAACTAAACCTTTTTTTTCGATTTATAGCAACTGGGTCTCCTGTGCACTGTTGGCCTAAGCAGTGAATGGAAGGCTTTCCAAAAATTATGAGGAACTGCAATGCCCCTTACAAGAGCCATGTGTGGCACCCCAGGGGTCTGGTCACCACAGTAATAGAGATATTACGTCGGATAGCAAGTGGGAGGTTTCCTGGTCAGGATCCCTTAAACATGCAACATCCTCCTGCCCAGTCCTGGGAGGGGAGAATTCTGCCCTTATAAACTGGATCTGGGGCGGGGTTGAGTGAGTCAGAGAACAGTCAGAGTCAGAGTGAGAGCAAGGGAAAGTAACAGCAAGGAGCTCTGTAGGAGCTAGGAGCTAAAGACCAGGGGCTGGAAGCTGAGCAGAGCTCGCCCTGGCAGAAAACAATAGGAACCGGACACAGGAGTCCGAAGCTGTGAGGGCTTATATATCCAGCAGCAGAAACCAGCCGGCAGGGGATTTCAGGTCCTCTGGCCATAGAAGCCCGGAGGCTCAGTCACAAGCAAGGGACCAGCACCGCCGTCGTGGAGCGGAGGCTAACAGAGGCCCCAAGTCACCAGCCATACGGGTGAGCACTACACGGTACACTCAGGGACGTGGGCTACTTCTACCCGCTTACAGCAAGGTAGCCAGGAAGAGTGCAGACAGACGGGGAGGCCTACAACTCCACCTGGCCAGGGGAACTCCTGCTTGCTCACAGACTGACCAGGCCTCTTATGCTAGCCAGTACTCCCGGGAGGGTCTATCTTATAATCATCAGTAAAGACCCTGAACTGCACTGCAAAGACTCTGAGTCGTTCCTGCTGTGCTCGTGCACCATCACCCCCATCATTCACACTCACTGCCCTGAGGCTATACTCCTCCCGAGGGGAGTTATCCCATTCTATGCTGCGCACACAACACCAGCCTCAGCGGTCTGCCTCGCAGCGGTGGTACTCCCTGACCGCAATCCACGGGTGGTGCAGTCGGACAATTAACCTCAAAACCTAAGAAAGACTGCCACTGGTTTGACCAGCCTGAGCCACGGGACTGGGTCACCGCCACGGAGACTACAGACCCCAGAGACCCGGCACAGGGTATCCCGCACACGTGTACACACGGCCCAGGGGGCGCGTCACATGCAGTACAGCATATTACAAACATAAGTCCCATTATTGGGGAGTGGGTGTCCCATAGTATTTGCTTATGCCTTGCAAGCAAAAGCTGCCAAATATTAGGATGGAGCAACTTGCAATGCCCCTTACAAGAGCCATGCAGTACAGCATATTACAAACATAAGTCCCATTATTGGGGAGTGGGTCTCCCATAGTATTTGCTTATGCTTTCCCAGCAAAAGCTGCCAAAAATTAGGAGGGTGCAACTTGCAATACCCCTTACAAGAGCCATGCAGTACAGCATATTATAAACATAAGTCCCATTATTGGGGAGTGGGTGTCCCATGGTATTTGCTTATGCTTTACCAGCAAAAGCTGCCAAAAATTTGAACGGAGGAACTTGCAATGCTGGCACCCTGGTGGTATAGTGGTGGTGGAGGCTGAGGATAAGGAGAAGAAGATTAAACAACCGAAACGAGGAAGCGTATACCCATGTGTGGGTGTGAAGCGGTGCATGTGAATACACCTCCCGGAATAACACAGTGGATTTGACTTTATGTTACTCTGCTGTCATTTGGTGGTGATGAGAAGTCTGGCCCAATCCAGCCCTTGTTCATTTTGATAAGGGTCAGCTTGTCAGTTGACAGGCGAGTGCGCTTATCAGTTATAATTCCCCCAGCGGCACGAAAAACACGCTACGATAACACGCTAGCGGCAGGGCAGGCCAGGACCTCCAAGGCGTACAGAGCGAGTTCATTCCAAGTGTCCAGCTTGGATACCCAATAATTAAAAGGCACAGAGGAATCACGGAGGACGCTGGTACGATCGGCAAGGTACTCCCTCACCATCTTTTGAAACTTTCCACTCCTTGTGAGAGTACCCTGCGCCTCAGGGCCTGTAAGCTGGGCGGGTGTCAGAAAACTGTCCCAGAACATTGACAGTGTTCCCCTGCCTCTGATGGATTGGAGTTGCATCTCTCTCGCCTGTAAGCCTTGGTTGGGCAACGACCTCTGCCGCTAGCGTGTTCAGATGGGAATTTTTTTAAGAGTTCTGCAGCAACGGCCTTCTGGTATTGCCCCATTTTTGTAGACCTCTCCACCTCAGGAATAAGAGAGTGAAAGTTCTCCTTGTAGCGGGGGTCTATAAGTGTCACCAACCAGTAATGACTGTCACCCAACATTTTGACAACGCGAGGGTCACGGTTAAGGCAGCGTAACATAAAGTCAGCCATGCGTGCCAGACTGGTAACGGGCAAGATTTCCGTGTCCTCACCAAGATGACGACTGACCATGCTCTCCTCCTCTTCCTCCTCCCCCCTGTCCTCAGGCCACCCACGCTGAACCGACGGTATGACACTTGTACAGGTACTACCGTCTACAACGCATGATAGCAGCTCCTGTTCTTCCTCCTCCTCCTCCTCCTCTCCCTCATTGTCCCCCAATGCTTGTTGGGATGAGATGAGGCTGGGCTGTGTGTAATCGCCCGCTACGGCTTCTTGATCCATCTCATCATACTCTGGCTTCAATGCCTCCTCTTTAATTCTCTGCAGAGAGCGTTGCAAAAGACAGACAAGTGGTGGGATGCTGACACTAATGATGGCGTCATCGCCACTCACCATCTTGGTGGCCTCCTCAAAGTTTGTCAGGATGGTACATATGTCAGACATCCAGATCCACTCCTGAGGTCTTATGTGTGGAGTCTGACCTGAATATCGACGGCCTTGTTGCAGCTTGTACTCCACAACTGGTCTCTTCTGCTTACAAATCCTTTGCAACATGCGGGGAGGGTAGAGTTCCAACGTGTGGGGACATCACACACTAGTCGGTGTGCCGGAAGCTGCAAACGTTGCTGCTACACAGCAAGGGCGGCGGAATCTGTAGCCGACTTCTGAAAAAGAGCTGACAGGCAGCGTACTTTGACGAGCAGATCTGGCAACTCGGGGTACGATTTAAGAAACCGCTGAACCACGAGGTTAAGCACATGAGACAGGCATGGTACGTGTGTGATCTCGCCTCGCCTCAGAACAGGTTACGGCCATTGTCACACACAACCATGCCTGGATGTAGGTTCAGCGGTCTCAGCCACAGATCTGCCTGCTCTTTCACAGCTGTCCACAACTCACAAGCAGTGTGAGGTTTATCACCTAAGCTTATGACTTTCAGCACAGCCTGTTGCCGCTTGGCGGAGGCAGTACTGCAATGCTTCCAGCTTGTAACTGATGTGGTGATATCTGAGATGGAGGCTGAACATGAGGAGGAGGAGGAGGATGCGCAGGAGCTGTACACTGTGGGGGCAACTCTGACTGACATAGGGCCCGCAATCCTCGGTGTGGGGAGGATGTGTTCCGTCCCAAGGTCCGACTGGGTCCCGGCTTCCACTATGTTTACCCAGTCAGAGAGATGTACCGTCCCTGGCCACAAGCACTTGTCCACGTGTCCGTTGTCAGGTGGACTCTCCCAGTAACTGCGTTGTTGAGGGCACGGCAGATGCTTTGGGACACGTGCTTGTGTAGTGCGGGGATGGCACACCGGGCAAAATAGTGTCGGCTGGGGACCGAGTACCGAGGGACGGCCACCGCCATAAGATTGCAGAAGGATTCCGTCTCCACCAGCCTAAAAGGCAGCATTTCCAATGCAAGCAGTCGTGAAATGTGCGAATTTAGGACTGTGGCCTGTGGGGCGTTAGCTGCGAATTTCCGCTTTCTTTCAAAGGTCTGGGATATGGACAATTGAACGCTGCGGTGGGACGTGGACGTGGACATTGATGCTGTTTCTTGAGAAACTGCCATTGCAAGTGAAGACTGAGAGGAGGGGGCATCTTTACATGCAGTATGGACAGGGGATTGCCTTGCACACACAACAGGGGGTTCTATTGCACGCACAACAGTGGAAGAAGCAGTGCTGACACTGGTCGTGGACCCTGGGTTTCGCCACACAAAGTCGGGTGCTTTGCTGCCATGTGCCTGATCATGCTGGTGGTGGTCAGGCTGGTAGTTTTGTCACCCCTGCTGATGCTGGCATGGCAGGTGGAACATATGGCCTTTTTTGGGGTTATCAGCAGAGTCTTTAAAAAAATTCCAGACTCTGGAAGACCTACCGCTTGTACTGGCAACGTCCCTCGTGTTGGTGTTACGGGGAACGGTTGCCTGCCTTCTGTCTGCAGCCACCACACTGCTTCTTCCTGCCTGTTGGGGTACTCTGCCTCCCTCCCCCTGTGTGCTGCTGGCCTCACTCTGCATGTCCTCCTTCCACGTTGGGTCAGTTACTAGATCATCCACCACCTCCTCCTCTTCCACTTGAGCTCCACGATCCTCCTCCTCACTTCCTGGCAATTGTGTCTCGTCATCGTCCACCTCTTGTGACAGATTGCCAACGTCGACTTCGTGTGGCCGTGGTTGTTCAAATATTTGGGCATCGCAACATGGGATCTCCTCTTCCACCACTTCAGGCGTATCAGGCGAGGGGCCCAAATATGGAAATGGACCAGTGAGCAGCTCTTCAGAGTGTCCAAGTGTGGGATCACTTGCTGTCTGACGACACTCGGCATGGTGGGAGGAAGCAGCATCAGGGTGAGGAGGAGTATGCGGTCGAGACTCACGGCTACTAAGAGTTGACCGTGTGGAAGACAGACCGGAGGTGGTGGTGCCCAGGTAACTGAAAGTATTGTCTGCTATCCAATTAATAACCTGTTCACACTGATCAGTTCTCAATACTGGTGTTGTTCTGTGCTTCCCTAGTAATTTGGTCAAGAAGTGGGAGCGAGAAGATGTGGCTGTTGGTTGTGGCACATTTTCACCTTGGCCACGGCCCCGTCCTCTGCACGAACCATCACCAGAACGTCCACTTCCACGTCCCTTGCCACGCGCCTTGCCCATTGTAAATGAAGTAAAATAGCTTACACTTGCACTATCAATGGAAAAAGGATAATAAAGAGTAGATTAGAACCGTGGAAGAGGAAAACCACAGTTATTGTTTACTGGGGTATACCACACTTTTTTAAATAGAGATATTTGCGGCTGAACAGTGAGCGACACACTCAAACTGCTTTTTTTTTAGATACCAAGGGCCCAAAACTGGATAGTACAGCGATTTGACCCGTGGAACTGCGAAACCACACTGGGATGTCGGGCCTACACAAGACTATTTTCAACAGATATATTTTTGTGTCACAACAGTCAGGAGACACTACTGTTTTTCTTTACGGAAAAAACTACCAAAACGTGAATAATAGAGATTTTTTACCGTGGAACAGCAAAACCACAGTTATAATTTACTGGTGTATACCAGGCTTTTTAAAATATATATATATTTGCGGCTGAACAGTGAGCGACACACTAAAACTGTTTTTTTTAGATACAAATGGCCCAAAAGTGGATAATACAGAGGTTTGTACCGTGGAACTGCAAAACCACACTTGTATTTCTCGGGCTTACACCAGACTATTTTCAACAGATATATTTGTGTCTGAAAAATCAGGGAGACACTATTTTTTTTTTTTTTTTACAGCAAAAAATGCAAAAAGCAGGATAATAGAGATTTTTTACCGTGGAACAGCAAAAGCACACTTCTGTCTCTCTGGCCTACACCAGACTATTTTCAACAGATATATTTGTGTCTGAAAAATCAGGGAGACACTATTATTATTTTTATACAGCAAGAAATGCCAAAAACAGGATAATAGAGATGTTTTACCGTGGAACATCAAAACCACAGTAATAATTGACTGGTGTATATCAGGCTTTTTAAAATATATATATATTTGCGGCTGAACAGTGAGCGACACACTCAAACTGTTTTTTTTAGATACAAATGGCCCAAAAGTGGATAATACAGAGGTTTGTACCGTGGAACTGCAAAACCACACTTGTATTTCTCGGGCCTACACCAGACTATTTTCAACAGATATATTTGTGTCTGAAAAATCAGGGAGACACTATTTTTTTTTTTTTACAGCAAAAAATGCAAAAAGCAGGATAATAGAGATTTTTTACCGTGGAACAGCAAAAGCACACTTCTGTCTCTCTGGCCTACACCAGACTATTTTCAACAGATATATTTGTGTCTGAAAAGTCAGGGAGACACTTATTATTTTTATACAGCAAAAAATGCCAAAAACAGGATAATAGAGATGTTTTACCGTGGAACATCAAAACCACAGTAATAATTTACTGGTGTATACCAGGCTTTTTAAAATATATATATATTTGCGGCTGAACAGTGAGCGACACACTCAAACTGTTTTTTTTAGATACAAATGGCACATAGAACTGCAAAACCACACTTCTATTTCTCTGGCCTACACCAGACTATTTTCAACAGATATATTTGTGTCTGAAGAATCAGAGGCACGCTTTTTTTTTTTTTGGGGGGGGGGGGCACCAAAAGGTTAATAAGATAGGTATTTGTACATTGTGAAGGAGGAAAAAAAGAAGAGGATTTAGATAAAAAAAAAGGATTTTTCCTGGGACCGGGAGCTAGGTCCAGCAATTTCAGCAACAGGAGCAGCACACAGGACTGTAATGCAGCGTTTGCTGGTATAACCACTGCGTCTCCTATACAGCCTGCCTGCCTGCCTGATATACCTGGGATGGTATATCAGGCAGGCAGTAACCCGAGTAACCCGGAAATGCTCGGTGCTCGCCGAACATCCCGCGTAGTGTGATGCTCGGGCGAGTACCGAGCAGTGTCGAGCATGTTCGCTCAACACTAGTGCCTAGATATCAAAAATATTCACAAACTTAAAATAAAAAAAAGGGGCTAATATTTGTCATATACATTTTGTATGGTTTTACAATTCACTACAGTTTTGTCCCATTCAAGTGAACTGAGCGTTAATATTAGACACAGATGCTAATAAAAATACAACCCTACATCTGATAAATGATGAAGGGGACACGGTGCTCATCAAATGCTACTAGCCCCTGTAATCAGCTGGTTGAGGAGGCGTAGTTCATACACCTACCAATCAAAGGGTAGGCCATAGATTTTAAAACCCTGAATATCTCCTTTAAATTATCTTGTTTGCATCCAAAAGTTGAAAATCAATTGAAACCAAGTTATGAAAACAACTGCATACCATATAAACCATTATCAACTAACTAAACAACCATTACTGAAGAATGATATATAGTAACTACACTGAGAAATTGGATTCTAAACTTAAAATAGGAAAGAGATTTTTGCTTTTAATACATTTAGTTAGAGCCGTTGTCCAGTATGTTTATGTTGACGGCGTATCCTTACGATAGGTCATCCATATTAGATCAGTGAGGGTCTTGACACCTGGTACCCCCACCGATCAGCTGTTCCCATTGCCGGAGGTGCCACAGCTCCACCAACTGTATAGTGGCTGCGGCCGGGTTCCGTACATCGGTCCCTATTCTAATGCAGCCACTATATAGTTGACAGGGCTGTGCTGGTCTACTGCGCATCTGATCACGTCCAGCCGCTGATGGTATCAGGAATATCTGATCAGTGAGGGTGCCAGAGGGTCACGCCCTCCCCAATTTGATATTGATGACCTATCCGATGGATAGGCTATCAATATAAATGTACTGGACAACCACTTTAATAGAGAACTAGATCCAAATGAAGCCTACGGTGTGATGTAAAAAGTATTTTTTCAGTCTCTGGTCGTAAATATGAATGATCCCATTCACTGGCAACAAAGATTGGAGAGCGCCCATTTCGGACCAGATCACCTGCACTCCACTGATGCTGCAGAGGAAAAGCTGCTTCTGCAAGCTTCATCGGAGAGCACACTGTTCAGGCCAGCAGCTCAGTTATTCCTCCAGCTTGAACTGTTAATCATCAGGAGCACATTACCCTCCGCTAAAACTCACAGTATGAGTGGGAAATTGTCTCTTCAGAGAGGAAGAGGACTAGAACTGTAGTGCCACCTATAGGAAGCAGCAATCCAAAAAGTCAATATCAACTCTCTAACAAGCCTTGTCACATGACTTGGGATTAAAGCCAAAACCAAAATCTCAATTTGCAGACAATGTATTTTGGGGTACTGCCCCTCATCATTTCAAAGTGTGAGTTCAGGTTTGGCTGGGTGAGATTCATCTGACCGGGATCCAAAGGGTATGTTTCTACTTGCGGAGAGTGACATGTCAAGCTTGACATGCTGAGACGAGGAGACTTTTAAACCACAATGCTCCTCTGGGAAATATGCAAATTATCTCTTCAGAGAGGAAGAGGACTAGAACTCCAGTGACACCTGTAGGAAGTAGAAATCCTAAAAGTCAATATTGACTCTCTAATAAGCTTTGTCACACGAGTTAGGATTAAAGCCAAAACCAAAATCTTCTGGGACAGACATTGTGATTTTTGTCAAAATCAGTAGTGAATTGGGTCTCACTGAAATAGCAAAGTCTATCCTAGTGAAAGCTCCTTCATTTTTGGAATCTTTGTGGTTCATCACGAGTTGATCACATTCGGACTGAGTATTTTAGAGTGTTAAGCTGTCATTACCACTGCTTAGACCACGGCCCCACTATCAGTATTTGGTCTGTATTTTTTCTCAGGAGTGGGAGCCAAATCCAGGTGATGGACAATCAGAGAAAATGTATAATAGAAACAAGTCACCAATTCTTCATTTATCACCCACTCCTGGTTTTGGCTCCCACTCCTGAGCGAATACTGACCAAATATCAATAGTGGGGCTGTGGCCTTAGGCTATGTGCACACTGTGCATTTTTTGTGTATTTTCACAGCATTTTTTCCACGTGGAAATGCACCAAAAGCGCTAGGTAATCAGTCTGCCAGCTAATGCAATGACAATCCTGATGTGCTGTTCACATGATCCATAATTTTCCGCTCAGGATTGTCATTGCGTTTAAATCCACAGCATGTTCATTCTTTGTAGTATTTCTGCAGCGTTTCCCGCCCATTGAGGTCAATTGAATCACAGCAAACCCGCAGGTATAAATATATCTGCGTATTTGCTGCGGTTGTTTGCTGTGTATTTGACAGACTCAGTTCAAGTCACTGAGTCAAATACACCGCAAAAACACACAAAAGAATGGTACCCGAGCCGGGGAAGAAGATTACTCCTCCCATCATCCGACCGCCGCTGCCACTGATAACAGCGAGATCGGCGCGGCTGAGGGAGAAGTAGTTTCCTCAGCCGAGGCGGCGTTTGTGCGCGGTGTTAAAATAAAAAAAAGTAAAAATCTACATTAAAATAACAAACACCGTATTCTCACCTGTCCAGAGTCCTCCCGATGTCCCCTGGCGACCCGATCACCCGGCGGCCGGCGGTACACTGACGGGAGTGTGCTCGCTTCTAGCAGTGTACATCGCTGCTGCGGGAACTGAGTTCACCAGCTGGAGATTAGCTGAGAGCTACCGGACCTCACTTTACGGCACCGTTGCTGTGTGGAAATATTCCCACGCAACACTGATGCAGTAAATGAGGTCACTAGGGCTTATCAGCTGATATTCAGCAGATCAACTCAGGTGAACTCAGCCTGCAGCAGCGATGTACACTGACAGGAGTGATTACACTCCTTTCAATGTATACAGTGCTGTCTTCTACAGCAGTCACATCAGTGATTGATGTGGCTGCAGTAGAAGTGACCCGGATCGCCGTGGGACACTCGGATTACATCATGACGGCGAACAGGTGAGGGATTTGGTTGTTTTTTATTCTGTTTAGCGACTCCGCAAGAGAAATTGAAATGTTGCAGTCCTGAAAGACACACCGCATGTCATTGTCCGCAGGTGATCCGCAACCTCAGATGCACGCATAGTGGACATGTGATTTCTAGAAATCCCATCCACTGTGCTGTAACATCTGGATGCCGCGGGTTCAATGCTGTATAAACATGCAGCTTCAAACCTGAAGCGGCTCCTGATCGTAGCCACGTACCCAAACTCACCAGCAATATGACAATTTCTGTAATGGAGACGCTAGTCTCTGCTGCAGATTTTGACTGATTGAAGTGCCATTACAGGTGTTGGATCCCCAAGTATTGACTACAAAAGTGCGGTATTAGAACACAGCGTTTTGGACACTGGATGCTGATCGTGGGAATGTAGCGGCTAAACAAACAACTGTGAGCTGTTATTAATAGCCAGGGAACATGTTTGCCTAATGTTTACCTTCCTAGTCTAAAAATAGCAGCTGTCAATTGCCCCAGAAATGACATGAATGGGAATGCCAAAGAGATTGGGCTTAGCTGACACCTAGCCCTTTTGTTTAGTCATGACAAGCTGTCAATCAGACCCTTTCATTACTAAACCTAATTAAAGTAAAGAGTTAAATAAACACACACAGAGTAAAACACTTTATTTGGAATACAACAGACACATTCTTTAATCATTTAAATTTACTAATATACTCACCCCAGGTCTGATGGTAATCCAAGGGTTAAAGCGATGTCACACATTTCTTTTTTCGATTATCTTTATTTAGTTCCAAAAAGCATTCATTCATGTACAAAAATGCATTAAAAAATGCAGCAAAAATCGCAGCAAAACATTCATTTCTTCTGCAGCGTTTTTCCTGCCAAGAGATGCAGAAACGCTGCTGAAATTTCTGCAATCAAATTCTGAACGTGCGCACATAGCCTTAGACTGTTATCTGTAATCGAGGACCCTAATTGCAAGTTTTCTGCTCCGCGGTTTAACCTGCTCCATAGTGAATTTTAAGTAGGCTTTAGATATTATTTTCATTAATTGTTGCCTTATCTTAATTTTTTATGTTTATTGTTTTTTCGTACCTTTGTATACTGATTTAGAAAAGTCTCCTTTCTCTAGTTATTTGTTCCTTAACAGATTTATCAAAACTGTTTAAAAGAAAATCTCTCATTGTTGTCCAAAGAAACCAATTGCAACACAGATTTCATTTCTTAACCTGCTTTAGTGAAATGAAAGCTGCTCTGCGATTGGCGAAAAAAAGAATATTTTAGTTTTAATAAATCTGCCACAATATGTTCTAAGGGGTGACATTTCTCCTTGTCCAGAGTGACAAGCCAGGCCTGGCATGTCAGAGTGAGGAGACTTTTAAGCCATGGATTCTCCTCTGGAAAATTAAATATACAAATTTTATCTTAAGAGAGGAAGAAGACTTGAACTCTACCTTCCAATAGGTGGGCTAGAGTTCTAGTCCTCTTCATCTCTCTGAAGAGTCTATTTTCATCCCCAATATGTTCAAAACACTTCATGCCTATGGTCTATGATCCTCTAGATGGTTTACACTTCATTTTAACATTTAAAAAGTTTGGCACCATTAGATCCCAGTCTGTTCTTTTTGTGGCATATAAAATATACATTTTAGGATTGTACTGTGCTTCAATTAATTTCATTTTAAGTTTGTTTTATAACATCATGCACTCTTTTTCCTACAAGATGTGAATACATAAATGTGCTTGAAGTCTTTGCTTGTTTTAATATGTACCTAAGAGTTTCTAAAAATTATACATTACCCTTTTTAACAAGCAAAAAGAGCGTGACCGACTGCGACAACTGCAACATATGCAACTTATTATGATGCTTTTGAACATAATGCGAAGAAAGAGATGCCTATATTACTTCATCTGAAAACTTTGTTAACATGGGAGCCAATAAATCGGTGGATTTCAAGTATTTGTTTAATCTTAAATGATAAAAAAAAAAGCTTTTCTGCCACGCAAATCCAAATATCTTGTGCATCAGTTAACATGATTTTAGAATTATGTAAAGTTCAAATAATGTGGGAATAAATCAAGGATGGCTTTTTACTGCCTTTTGACATTCACCCAATCTTACTTTAAATCATTACACATGTTACATCGCGTTCAGCTTACTTCACATTTCACTTTAAGATTCTGGCCAAAAAAAGAGAAGTATGATAGTTATCTCGCATGAAGCATGCTAGAGTCAAAACATAAATAAAATTGAAAATAATATTATAACCAGACCACAAAAATGAAGGATTATGTTGTCACATGGCCAGGCCAACTGAATCTGCTGGGACTTGGCCCCTAGGAATGGTCTGACAGCCTATTAGCAATAAGTCAACTTGCATTCATTATAATTTTCCCGTTAGTGATACAGCTGCATTGGTGCAATAAAACACTGTCCAATGCATTGACAGTAAATAGCTAGAGATGGGCTACAATATTCGCAAATCGATCCAAACTTATACATATAGCTAGCTTTAGCTCTTCAGTATTTATGCTTCTGTACATTCTATGCTTCTGACATAAGAGCCACAAGCTTCTTCAGCCACACTTTTTGTCTCAAGAAGTGTGGACCATTCATATGGGTTAGTATGTCTAGTTCTGGCACCAACCAGTGTTAATGGTGTTGAGCAGCTAATAAACTGCGGAGCTGGGCTGTCCCGGCTCCATTCACTGTTTACACCTGGTCACGCCTGTGCTGTTAACAGCTGCCAAGTGTTGGATCCTCTCCAATCTGACACTGATGACCTATTCTTAAGTTCCGCATACACATTAGACTTAATGTCGACTGTATCCATTTCTATCGATCAGTTTGGCCAGCACTCTTATGTGTATGGGGCGCCGGCCAACTGATTTTTGGGGCAGATGTTGATTGGGCATGTCAGATTTTGGATTGCCAATCGCTCCTGAAGACAAGTCACCAGCAGAAGTGTCTGTGGTTGGCTTTCTCATAGAGGACACAGAAGTGCTCAGTCAAACGAGCCCTCTTATTTATGTTAGAGATGGCAGAAATGGCATTGCAACACAATGGATAAGATTTTAGCAATTCTCATTGATACACTGTGAAAAAACATTGGCATACAAATTGATATAATTTAAGTATGCGGCATTCAACTCTTTCAGTTGATTTCACCTATGACATTACCCAGTGTATGGGACTTTTTTTGGTCCCTTGTGGATGTACCATAAATCTCTGCTTTCAAATGATACAAAAAGTACACCAAATAAATTATCTGCTTGTGTGACATAATCAATAAAAAAGGAAAACTGTAATAAAATAAAATAATTAAATACAACAAAAATTACTCTTTAACTAAACCAAAAATACGCTCGTCAGCACCTGCTCTTAGACAAAAACATTTATTTTTGCTCTGTTTTTTTAAGTGACTAGTACTCTGTTACTCTCTGGCCTGGATGTACAACCAGGCTATATGTTGATAGCCCACCAAGTTATATTTTTAGAATGTTTTGAATGGTCTCATGTTGAGAGACAATGCTCAGGGGAGTGACGGGGCAAATGCTGTAGCTGTAAGAATCCACTCTTCCTTTACCATGGTATTTGTATACTCTGATGGGGCCACAATCTGTGGCTTCTGAAATCGGCTTTAACTCAGTAGAGACAAGGCTCAATTCATAAATGGTTTTATCTGAAGATGTTCCATTGTTTGTACTGTTCATTTTAAAAAATAAATAGAATAGGAAAAAGAAAGGAAGAAAGTTGTGAGCTGTGTGTTTCTTTGAAAGTCCATTCATTAAGTTCCATAAATTAATTTCACAACGAACTAATAATGTAAAACCTGAAAATTCAGAGAGGTTTTTAGCATCTGCTTATTAGAAACATTATTGCAACCACTCCTGTTAAGGTCATGTTCTATATTAGTTACTGTTTCCCTGCAATTTACAGATCATTTTTCCAAGCATAGCGCCTGACAATTTCTGCATATTACCTTATCAAAAGCAATGACACAACTGACACTAAAATGAGAGAACACTTTGTACATGTCTGAAAGAACTGGAAAATGCTTCTCGTGGAATTTGGAGTTATAATAAAATGTGTTTATAGAACTTATACAGAACATCTGAGCTAATCAATAGACTTGGATGATGATGGACAAGAAGAGTGATATATGTGAGAAAGAAAAAAGGAAATAATAGAAATTCAGTAAAATGTGTATTATTACTATCAGCTCGTACACTGGAGAACATCTGCAGGTTAACAAATGTAACGTGAGGATCTTGAATCCCAGAGCAAAATTTTTAACATTGCCCTCAACAATCACCTATAGCATTGGTGTTCTGAAATGTGTAAGAGGGATCTTATGGGACTCCTCAGGTTCTAGGGTGTAGTTGATCACCTTGATGGCAAAAAATTGGGAACACGTGTGATCGTATCCATGTACGTTATTGGTCAAATGCCGGCATTTCTGTTCTGTAAAATGAAGGAATTGCAGAAATATCTGATGTGCTGTGGTTTCTTTGAAGATCTATTTTCAATTTTAATTGGGATATACTGGGAAAACTTTAATCATTTCGCATGAAATGGTTACAATAACTTTAATAAATCTCCAGGGCAATAAAGGTTTGTGTAATAGCCATTTTCTTCTGGGAACCATTCATGTCTGTCTCTCAGGGATTAACAAAGAGAAAACTAGATGTTATACTTATTAATATCTTCATTCAATTAATGATAGAGTCTTCGATGAGAAATGTATGAACTGTAGCTATCATAAATACTTCAAAAATTTAGGACAACCGTTTTAAGGATTAATTTTCTGTTTGCGTGGTTGAGATGCTTAGGTCAAACCCATCACTTTATGCTAAACTTGTGTCACTCTCTTCTGCAGGAAATGACTCATTTGTGGCCCCCTCCTCTAACTGGAATCCACACCCCATGTAAAGCAGAGCAGTCCAAATTCCCAATTCCTAGCAAGGTAAGCCCCAACTGGTCTAAATAATCTATGGTAAATTCTGTCCAATATAATCCTTTTACATATTCTGATCTGAAGGTCTCCAAGATAAAAGTCCAAAGAATAAACTCCCCTAAGGTTCTAACGATTAGTGAACTTCCTAACACATGAACTTTTACTATAAGAATCTTCTATGTCCTAACAATGAGTCAAAGCATGTCTAATCTGAGTTTTGTCAAGTTTGAGAAGATACAGATTGTTCAGTTTCTAAGTAATCAAAATCTTTAAAAGCTACACGTCAAAAAGTGACCACCATTGTGGACTACTACTTGTTGAGGTTGATTCTACTTCCTCTCTACATAAGTAAATTAGATTGCAATGAATTGAGGGAAGTATTTTTTCTCCAACCTGTATTCATATATGGGCTTTAGTAGCATTATTTTTATAGCATATGAAAGTGATTCTTTTGTAACATTTCCATTGTGAACATTTAAGAAATGAACTGTGGAATTCAAGTTAGAATTACTATCACTGTTTCAAGACTATTTATGCGTCTATTACAAAAAATACTCCATGTGATTTGGTTTGGCGTTGCCTAACAAAATTTGGTACATAAAGCAAAAAAAATCCAGGATACTTTTATTTTTTAAAATTTGCTAAATGGTATTTCATAAAAAAAAACTTTACCTAAAGGAGACAGAAATTCTGTCCAATTTCTAGCTCTTTTAGGTAAAGGTTTTTTCTATGAAATAAAATTTAGCAAATTTTGAAGTATAAAAGTATCTTGGATACTGAGCCCAGTGAAGATAATCACAAGTGCTAATAGTGCATTTTTACCATTTTATATAATAACGTCCCTTTACTGTATATTTTATTTGTCCTTAGTGTTTAATCCCCATTCCAGTCTTATGAATTTTAGATAAGGTTAAATATGTGATTGATAGAGAGAGATAATACACAAGCCTCTGGCTATGTGACCTAAATCTTTATATCTAGATGATATGTGGATTACTGTTTGATTTATTTATGTTTATTTTTACAGGACTCTCAACATCTGACCTCAGGATACAACATACAAAGTATGTATTTTCTTCAACTACATAATCATATTGTAATGTGCACAATGGGTTTTCTACAAGATTCTTATTTTTGAACCATGAACTATTATGAGCTAAATTTGCTTCTATTATTATTATTATTTCCTCTTCTCTTCTTACCTCTCTACTCCTCTTTCTCTTTCCCTCTCTCAATATAAAAGCATATATATGTATCTACAGTGGTGTGAAAAAGTGTTTGCCCCCTTCATGATTTCTTATTCTTTGACATGTTTGTCACACTTAAATGTTTCAGATCACAAAATAAATTTAAATATTAGATAAGGATAACACAAGTAAACACAAAATGCAGTTTTTAAATGAAGGTCTTTATTGTAAAGGGGAAAAGAAAGCCAAACCTACAGGGCCCAGTGTGAAACAATGATTGCCCCCTAAACCTAATAACTGGTTGGGCCACACTTAGCAACAACAACTACAATCAAGCGTTTGCGATAACTGGCAATGAGTCTTTTACAACGCTCTGGAGGAATTTTGACCCATCTTTGCAAAACTGATGTAATTCAGCTACATTGGAGGCTTTCCGAGCATGAACCGCCTTTTTAAGGTCATGCCACAGCATCTTAATCAGATTAAGGTCAGGAGTTTCACTAGGCCACTCCAAAGTCTTAATTTTGTTTTTTCTTAAGCCATTCAGAGGTGGCCTTGCTGGTATGTTTTTGATCATTGTCCTGCAGCATAACCCAAGTATGCTTCAGCTTGAGGTCACGAACAGATGGCCGGACATTCTCCTTCGGTATTTTTTGGTAGACATCAGAATTCATGGTTCCATTTACCACAGCAAGTCTTCCAGGTCCTGAAGCATCAAAACAGCCCCAGACCATCACACTATCACCACCATATTTTACTATTGGTATGATGTTCCTTTTCTGAAATGCTGTGTTACTTCTACGCCAAATGTAATGGGACATACACCTTCCAAAAAGTTCAACTTTTATCTTGTCAGTCCAGAGTATTCTTCCAAAAGTCTTGGCGATAATCAATATGTTTTCTGGCAAAACTGAGATGAGCCTTTATGTTCTTTTTGCTCAGCAGTGGTTTTCATTTTGGAACTCTGCCATGCATGCCAATTTTGCCCAGTCTCTTTCTTATGGTGGAGTCATGAACACTGACCTTAACTGAGGCAAGTGAGGCCTGCAGTTGTTTGGATGTTGTTGTGGGGTCTTTTGTAACCTCTTGGATGCTGCACTCGTGGGGTAATTTTGGTCGGCCGGTCACTCCTGGGAAGGTTCACCACTGTTCCATGTTTTCGCCATTTGTGGATAATGGCTTTCACTGTGGTTCGCTGGAGTCCCAAAGCTATAGAAATGGCTTCAGAACCTTTTCCAGACTGATAGATCTCAATTACTTTGTTTCTCATTTGTTTCTGAATTTCTTTGGATTGCAACACGATGTCTATCTTTTGAGGATCTTTTGATCTACTTCACTTTGTCCAGCAGGTTCAATTTAAGTGATTTCTTGATGGAGAACAGGTGTGGCAGTAATCAGGTCTGTGTGTGGCTCGGGAAATTGAACTCAACTTCCCAAAGATGTGATAAACCACAGTTAATTTATGTATTAAGGGGGGCAATCACTTTTTCACACAGGGCCCTCCCTATAGGTTTGGATTTCTTTTTCCCTTAATAATAAAGACCTTCATTTAAAACTGCATTTTGTGTTTTCTTGTGTTTTCTTTGTGTAATATTTAAATTTGTTTTATGATCTGAAACATTTTAATTGTGACAAACATGCAAAAGAATAAGAAATCAGGAAGGGGGCAAACACTTTTTCACACCACTGTATATAAATATATATATGGATAGATAGATCCAAAAAACTGATTAGCACCTCCGAACAGAATAAAGCAAGTGTGAACAGGTGCAAGCTGCTATGACTGCATAATACACAAACATATATATATATATATATATATATATATATATATATATATATATATATATATATACACAGTGCCTACAAGTAGTATTCAACCCCCTGCAGATTTAGCTGGTTGACACATGCGGAATTAACTTGGCATTGTGACATTTGTACTGTAGATCAGCCTGGAAGTGGGAAATGCACTGCAGCAAATTTTTTTTTTTTTTTTTTTTAAAAAAAACGTTAAAAGTTAATTCAGAGTGTCATTTATTATTCAACCCCTCAAACCACAAGAATTCTGTTTGGTCCCCCAAAAGTATTAAGAGGTAGTTCAGGCACCAAGAATAATGAGCTTCACATGTGTGGATTAAAGATCTCTTTTGCCAGCCTTTTCTGACTATTTAAGACCCTCCCCAAACTTGTGAACAGCACTCAGATATGGTCAACATGGGAAAGACAAAGGAGCATTCCAAGGCCATCAGAGACAAGATCGTGGAGGGTCACAAGGCTGGCAAGGGGTACAAAACCCTTTCCAAGGCGTTGGGCCTACCTGTCTCCACTGTTGGGAGCATTATCCGTAAGTGGAAGGCTTATGGAACTACTGTTAGCCTTCCACGGCCAGGACAGCCTTTGAAAGTGTCCTCCCGTGCCGAGGCCAGGCTTGTCCGAAGAGTCAAGGCTAACCCAAGGACAACAAGGAAGGAGCTCCGGGAAGATCTCATGGCAGTGGGGACATTGATTTCAGTCAATACCATAATTAACGTACTCCACCGCAATGGTCTCCGTTCCAGACGAGCCCGTAAGGTACCTTTACTTTCAAAGCGTCATGTCAAGGCTCGTCTACAGTTTGCTCATGATCACTTGGAGCACTCTGAGACAGACTGGTTCAAGGTTCTATGGTCTGATGAGACCAAGATCGAGATCTTTAGTGCCAACCACACACGTGACGTTTGGAGACTGGATGGCACTGCATACGACCCCAAGAATACCATCCCTACAGTCAAGCATGGTGGTGGCAGCATCATGCTGTGGGGCTGTTTCTCTGCCAAGGGGCCTGGCCATCTGGTCCGCATCCATGGGAAGATGGATAGCACGGCCTACCTGGAGATTTTGGCCAAGAACCTCCGCTCCTCCATCAAGGATCTTAAGATGGGTCGTAATTTCATCTTCCAACAAGACAACAATCCCAAAGCACACAGCCAAGAAAACCAAGGCCTGGTTCAAGAGGGAAAAAGTCAAGGTGTTGGAGTGGCCTAGTCAGTCTCCTGACCTTAACCCAATTGAAAACTTGTGGAAGGAGCTCAAGAATAAAGTCCACATGAGACACCCAAAGAACCTAGATAACTTGGAGAAGATCTGCATGGAGGAGTGGGCCAAGATAACTCCACCGACCTTTGCCGGCCTGATCAGGTCTTATAAAAGACGATTATTAGCTGTAATTGCAAACAAGGGTTATTCCACAAAATATTAAACATAGGGGTTGCATAATAATTGACCCACACTTTTATGTTTAAAATTTATTGAGTATAATAAAAATTTGGCCACATATATATTAAAGACATAGCTCTTAACCCCGAATACAAAAGCTCTAAACCTATCTCTCTGACCCCTACACAGTAGCTATGCCACACGTTGCAATGAAGCATGTGCATCATGAAACAATACTATTTATCCATGACTCCAACTGAGATTAGCCACACGGAGCAGGAGAACATACCCTGTACGAGCCCAGAGTCTAAAAGGCCCTATTGATTGTTGCATTGATTTACTCTTGGCAAGTCAGGATGACGTTAAGTGTGACCTGGTAGCCTGATAAAGTTCTACAATGGAGTTTATAATCTGTTTACGGAATCACAAGGCAGAACTAAGGCATTTGATGTCCCTACGCTTTACGCTTGTCATACACTGAGATCATTTCTGTTTGTGAAGATTATATATAAAGTATTTGGCAATTATGAATTTTCCTATATTAAGAAAAATTGCTGTTTCTGCATTGCCACATATACATGAAGTGTTGGGAAATCTAGATATCTAGATATTTATAATAATATGTTTTTTTTCTCTTTTTTTTTCCATAGAACGATGTGAAGTCGCTAACAAACCTGCTGTGAAATCTGTCCCACAAAAGTCGTAAGTTACTTACTTGATTATCATAGTAAATGTTGGTTCATGCAAAAGAGTTGTCGCTTTTTTTTCTGGCAAGGTGGAATTTGATCCAAGAGTTTTATTAATATGTCTGTTTTCTTATGGACCACATTTCCAAAATAACAAAATATGTTGACAATAATACATTCCAGAGAAAGAAAATCAACGACGGTACAGTAAATGTAACCGACCTATATGGAACCTCTCAGTAGGAGCAATAGGATTCAGCAAGGAGAGAATATACTACATTAAAATATTACTTTTAATTATATCATGTAAATCCAACCTGGAATATAAAGCCAACTGATGACCAGCAAATAGCAAAACAGTGTAATAAAGTGCTAGTGCTCAGTATAACCAGTGCTCAAAATAAAAATTGGTTTGATCTCACCAATGTTCAAGGTTATTCTATGACCGCAGGCTTGTAAAGCAGGAGCAGAGAAAAAACATGAAAGGGGGGGGGGGTTGTTTTCCTCTATCATCCCCTATCGTTTCCCTGCATTGCTCCCCAAGCATAGACCTGCTAGATGTTACCCACAAATAAATATGTATCCTTCCTACGTGTTTCCCCCTTGCAGTGGCAAGGAGATCAGTGTTGGGTTTGACAGGTTTTGTCAGCACCCATATAAGAGAATTGGGGAGGCTACATATTTATTTGTGGGTAACGTCTAACAGGTCTACACTCAGGACAGGAGCAATGCAGGGGCATGACAGGGGAAGATAGAGGAAAACAACCCCACCCCTTCCCCATTTTCTCCCCCTTATCATGTTTTTTCTCTGCTCTTAGTTTTCAAGCCTGCGGTGGATTGAATAACCTTGAACATTGGTGAGATCAAACAAATTTTTATCCTGAGCACTGGTTATACTGAGCACTAGCACTTTATTACGCTGTTTTGTTATTTATTGGTCATCAGTTGGCTTTATACTCCAGGTTGGTTTTATATGATGCAATTCAAAATTATACTTCAATGTAGTATATTCTCTCCTTGCTGAATCCAATAATACATCCCACCCCTTCTAAATCACAATTGAGAAAAAAGGGCTTTTGTGAATAATTGTACTAGAAATATTGTAACTATTGTAACGAAATAATGCACACATTTATAAACATGTTTCTTTTATTTTTTACTGATCTTAAGGCCAGGTTCATGCAGCTGTTTGAAAATTTGCCAATTTTCATTCAGAAAAATGGGCGATTGTCATCTGTGTGGCATCTGTGTCATCTGTGTGTCCATTTATTAATATCCATATTGTATCTGTTTTAATACATCAGCAGTTTAAAATATACATGACCAAATACAGTTTGCTATGTATATAATTGCAATGTATCCGTAAGATCTGATGCAATACGGATGATTCATATGGACTTAGATTTTTTTGCTCACCCATAGACTTGAATAGGTGAGTCTCATCTGAAATACGGAAGATAGCAGTGCAAGCTGCAATTTTTTTCATGAACACTCGGTCATTGTGAAAAAATGTCATCTGAATATCCCTATTGAATTATATTCGTCAATGCACTGTCCTTATGTTATCTGAATTTAACACAAACAACACATGTTCTATATAATTTACTCATCTGATCTAGCACTTAAAGTTTAATAAAGATGAGCCTTTCCCCCCCAAAAGACATAAATTGCATCAAACTTAAAGCACTGGCATACATATATACCAGCCTTGAGGTGAAGAGGCATATCTGACATGTCTAGCAAGTTCCATCAAATTTACTATGAAATATCGGTGTAAATTTTGTGAAAAATATGCCAAATTTTTTTTTAGTCTTTGTTGTCAATTTTTTTTGTACTATTTTTGTATACTTTTCCGGGCGTGAGTTTCTTAGCCATAGAAGGTATACATGCGGAATGAATAGACTGTGTAATAGGATGTGACCACTAGCCGAATAATCTCTAATCCTTGGAAACACACGTTGTGGTTCCAGATAATTACCAACTGATATATCTAGTCTGCTAATCTTAATTATTAAGAGGGAGCAGAGATACGCCACAGCTGATTACAGTATCATTTGCAGAGTCTTGTCATTTATTCCTGCTGTTTTATGCACTTTATTTCTACATGTGTAGAATTTGTGAGATTTTCATTATGCCAAGTGCTGATATTGTATATTTCTGCTCTGTGCTGTCACATATTTTCTTCCTTTACATATTCCTTTAAAATTAAGCTAAAATAAGTAGCAAAATTGTCAGTCACAGCAAAACAGAGAGTGAAAGGTCTTGTCCTAAGTGGACCACCCTAACTACTCTTGACACAGCCCCATTGATTAGCTGATCGCCAATGGTCCCATTACTCTTACCCTTCATATTTATTTTACCTTCTTCTCTGCCCATCTTCTGCATACATTCTGTTCTAGAGATGAGCGAATACATTTGAAAGTAATTGAGTTCTACTTAAATTTTACAAAAATCTGCATTTGACAAAATGTGTATTTTTGGTAATTTGCTTCCATGAGGATTCAGCAAGTGGCTGTCACTTTTCTGAATCATAAAGGGCCACCAAAAGGTAAAAAAAAATCTTTATACTCACTATCCCGCTCACCTCTCCGGCACCCCTTGTTTTCACCATCACCTGTCCATTCCTCTTCACATCTTCGGATCCTCGGCACTCGCTCTGAAATCCGGTTCTGCGCGAGTGGGTGTAAGGTCACTGTGCACGCCGTGATGTCATAAGGTTTCACCAGCTTATGCCAAAACTTTCCGGGCCTCATGAGAACTGTAAGTCCCGGCTCACTGTGAGAGGCTCAGGAATTTCCGCATGAGTGGCAGGTATAAGAAGATGCAACGTGTACCGAAGAGGTGACAGTGAGGAGCCAAAGAAATGAGTGGTGGGGTGAGTATGAGGATTTTTTTTTACTTTTTATATATTATGTTTATTATACTCCGGGGTCTGAAAAATTTCTCAGCAAATCTAATTTCCCGGAAAAAAAACATGGAAATAGACTCATTCAAATTTTGGGTGATTTGCTCAATTCTTCTCAGTACATCATACTGTTGATGCTAGGATCTCTGAAATGTAGCAGATAGCTTTTGCAAGGAGTCTGTGCGTCACAGCGTCATACAACTATTGGACAGTTATGCAGAAAAGGGGGCTTTTTTGGCCAACTTCTCCTGTATAGTCTATCAACATGCGGCCAGTTTGCTATTTTCTCTGGTGTTTGAAGCCTGTAGCATACAAAATACATTGGAAGGTTGCAGTTGAGAAACCACAGTGAAAGAATTGGGGACCTTCTCATTTCTAACATTTATTTCATATCCACAGATCATGCTATATTTGATAGATTTGGTGTCTATCTCTTACACCCGCACGTATCAGGCTTGCCATCTATCCAGAAATTCCAGGACAGTCCGTAAAATTAGGGCACTTTTTTGCCCTGTCCGTAAAAAAATGTAAAGCGTCCATGATTTTTTTGAGCTGAACTCATACAGATTATTTTGACTGTAATTATCATCATTTGACAATTCACAATAAATACAGCTGATGTCTTCATATCAAAATTATGGGCTGTAGACCTGTATCGCTGATAATCCTAATGATTTATTATGGTTTTCCAATGCATTTGTAAAAAATATTGTCTGTCTAAGATTTTTTGATAAGCTGTCCAGAAAAAAATAAAAAGTTAAGTTGGCAACCCTGGCTCCTATTTGGAGAATAAGGACCTGTCTCACACCGATGTCGCTGGGCATGAGAAAATCCCTCGAATGACTGTTATAGGAATTCCAAGAGTAACAGAGCAGACTAGCTTGGCTATTTTGGGAATTTTCATAGAAGAGAATGGAGAGATCAGCGCGTGTACTGTCACCTCTTCATTCTAGGAGGCACAAGCTGGGTCATGTTCTCATAATAGATGCTGGTTCCAAGGATGGGGACCATATCTGTTAGACATTTAGGACATATCCTGTGGATGAGATGGGACAAGAACCTTAAAGGTAGTTGCTAACTATGTAAACGTAGATAGAAAAAATAGCTGAATATAATATTTCCTGTCTTGCTTGACACTGGATGAAAATTATGTATGTACAAAGGAGTGTATATTTTCCCTATTCTTGGCTAGAAAATATGAAACCCTTGTGTGTGTCTGCACAGTATTATCCACTACATGAAGTTCTACCTGATTGCAGCATTATCAGATCTCTGGTCAAATGACAAGTCCTCTCGTAATGGGTGATGATGATAGATTTCACACATGAAAAATCCCAGCAACAATGAAGTGAATTTTATTGGCTGGGAAATGATGATCTGTTGTATTACAGCTTCACAGACAAGAAAATATATAACAATTCCTGCACACTGCCTATGTAAATCAAATAGAACGTGAAGGCAAATAATACCACAAAGAATTGTATCTGAATACTGCATGGTTGGATGAAAATACTGCGGATGAAGATGATGATGATTGTAGAAAGTATTACATGTGGCTGCACTGTATACTTTACAGCTCCTCTGTACAATAATGCAGGTTTATGGCGAATCTTTAAAGCGTACCTGTTGTTTCAGGTTAAGTTTTAGAATAAGCTGTCCTGTGTGTATGCATGAGGAATAACAGTATTTCTGGCCATTATATGAATATTGTTCATGTTTTCCCCTCTGCAGTCTCCAATTTTTAGTTGTCACCAACCTGGTGGTAAGAAACTAGCTGCTATGATGCTTCCTATATGCAGCTGTCACGTAAGGTGTGTGAAAGACTAAGTGCAACACAAAGGGAAGGGGGAAAGGGAGCCCAGACTCTAGGGAAAGGGGGGAATTGGAGACCTCTTAGGCTGATCTGATATCACCGTGTCTCTACTAACGTCCCTATATTGGTTCCTCACCAATCACCGCACGCAAACCTAAACCCTGTATTTCCCTTGCGCTTGGCCCTGGATAGGGAAGGGGGGATGAGCACTAGTCAATCCCCACTAACAACTAAAGACAACAAGGGAGACAAACACAGGGGAAAGTAGCTTAGCTTTTCCCGACTTCAGAGAGATAACTCCAAGTGTCCTCCCAGCACTACAGAGGAAGATAGCAGTCTGAGAGCTCCAAGCACTCACAAGGAAACATGTGAGTATCACCGTCACCTTCCTGCTGCAAAGTGAAACTATTTAAATACCCAAGTCAGGGTGTCAATTAGCAGGAAGGAGGTAGCCACTGGGTCCTAGAGTGAAACAGCTAAGAAGGTGTCTGTAATGCCAAACGAAGGGATCTTCTGCAACCAACTGCAGGGCGACTGTCTGTCACATCTGACACATCCGTGACAGCAGCACAGCACAGACAGAGGGGGATCCCTGATTTTTGTTCTCTACAGCACACAGACAGAAGCAGCAGCAAGAAGGATGTTATACAGTAGTACTGAGCTGTGTGTATGTGAATCCAGAACTGAAGCAAAATACATTTCCTAAAAGCTGCAGCTTCATTTACCTGTTTCTTCCTATTCTCTCGCTGTGCTGAGTACTCCTCATTCCTTCTCCTCCTCTCCATAAACTACAATATACTCTGTAAATTGAAACTTCACTATGCTGAATGTCCATTTTACTTTGACCAAAATGGATTTAATTTATTTTTTCAAAGTGGATAATGAGTTCAGAAGGTAGGGAGGAGATATGGTACTTACATAGTATCTTATATATGCAAAGTTTGCTGAAATGACAGTAACCATATAAAGTAGTTAGCTCATTAATACATAATAACTTCAGCCATTCTCACCCTTCCCCCTCTCCACAACAGTATATATCCTATACTAGCCAGAGAGATGCAGCATATAGTATCTGCCTCACTGGTGGATTCAAGGCAAACATATGTAACATGGCTGACCTTTCACTTGCAAAGGTGTTGTACTGTCTCTTACCTGATATGTCACTGCAGGGAAAATGTTTTTATGGCATTCATTCAACGGTAAAAATTACCTAGCAATGGGATTGCCCAAGTAAATACAATTAAGTCAATACCAAACTTATAAGATTTTTTCATATATATTTTCATGGTTAAAAAAAATCAAAACCTCGTAAAAAAAAAAATTGCTTCACCATTTTCTGTGATTCTTCTTTTTTTTCTGTCCATGGAGCTGGGTGAGGGTTTGTTTTTTGGGCGCCAACGTTTTTTTGATACTATTTTGGGGTACATAAGACATTTTGATCACATTTTATTGTTTTGGGCAAGTCAGGGAAATGAAAAATGGCTTTTTGATTTTTCTCAATTCAACTTGTGTGCCAGATATGGAATAAATTTGGCCAAAAACTACTGCAGATGTAAACATTTGTGCCATATTTCTGCAAAGAAAATTGTCTCATTTTCCGGCAAAGTCAAGGCGCACAGAGAATAATAAATTTGCCCAATTATGTGTAGACAGAACATGTATTTTATTTTCATTTTGCTCTATCATAGATGTCTGTTTTCAGATTTTGCCTAAGGAGCAGTCTTCCAGTGTTGGATTGAATTGCAGCCTGTCGGAAGTGCCTGTTTACCTATAAAGCGTCATTCTTAGCCCATTAAAGCACAATAATCCCGGTTTCTTAAACTTTGCCTTATAGAATCTCTTCTGCCTGTTTTCTTTTAAAATGTTCATTTTCACATACTCCGCTGAGCATACGCAGCTTATTATGCAAACTAGAGACTTTTTTTAACCTTAGGATGTTCCCAAGACCCTTCTTTGGTACTTCTTGTGAAGTCTCCAAGGGAAGAGCTTTATGTGTTCACATTCTAATTATGCAAAGTGGGCAATGGTGTTTCATGAGGACTTTTGAAAGTGTATCTCATTCAGAGAGGCTGAGACCAGGTTAAATCTTAAAGGTTTTTTTAAGACATCAACACCCATTAAGTCCATCCTTATGACATGACTACATTTCCTCCTACTAATTTCTGTAGTTCTAAACGTATTGTTATATGCTTCCGATTTGGGGCTTTTGATGCATATTTTGGAATTTCATAAAATACAGGTGATTAGAGTTGAGCTAAAAAAAAAAAATGGCAACACTGATCCAGCGTCCACATCAATACTCTATGGCAGGGGTGGACACGCGGTTCCTGTGTGAGCTCCTGGACAGCCCAGCATCTGGCCCAGGTATTCTATGTCCACATGGTGGTTTAATAATGTGATTACATGGCCGTTCATATTGTGTCCCACTGGCATAGCCCCCTATTTGTGTAACTCTAGGACCACATGGTGATCTCTTTTGTGTCACCATATGGATGATTCATGATTTGCTATATGTGTGTTTCCCTTTTTTCATATGTATTTCTCTGTTGGGGGAACTATGCCATAAATACCTAGGAACCATTCACATGAATAGCTATCGGAAGGTTTGACTATTTTGAGCTGTGCTGTCTTGGACTCTATACTTAGTGGACCGTATCGTCCCTTCAGTGAGATGAATCTCTTTTTAGTCATATGTGTTTTCCTGCACTTGTTCACTGCCAGATACTGTTTGTCCTATGTATTTTAATATATACAATAAAAGCTATATTTTATGATGTTATACTTTGGTTGTTGTGGTCGTGGTTTTCCTTCATTATATTTCTATGATTAGCGATTCAGCCTATAAGTCATTTCAGTAGGTGCTTATTACTACATACTACTTTGCCCCTATAGATATGCACCAATTGAGAAACTTCCTATTGAATACTCTATGGCAGCCAGACTAGGGCTGTGAAGACTTCCTTTGACCGCACTTGAATGCCGGCATGCTCTGACCTCTTCTGACTAGGGCCGGTGATATAATGATATCATGGCACAACACACAACTTTTTTTTTTTTCACTTGATAAAGACGCCAGTACGGCTTTGAAATGCGTTGTGAATAAAAAAAAAAACTTTTCTCATCATCATTTCTGAAGAATTGATTTACTCCAGCAGCTGAGCCTTCCTACGTGTTCATCCAACTGGATCAAATATCTCCTGGAGGATTTATCCACCAGCCATGGGGCAGCAGCTTTTTTCTTTATGCCTACTTAGGAGCTGTGCCTGTCACAACTCCACCAGATGAGCGTAACCAGCACTCTCCTACTCTCCCTCCATAGGGTATCACGCTATTGTGTGCTCTGCCTCCCACTTCTAGATTTACACAACACACATCATGACATCCCTAGTCTGGTCCATGGTCTACCTCTCGAGCCGGACGAGGGTCCAGTGAATTTTTTGCTCCACTGTCATATATTTCTACCCTATACAGTTCTCCTCTGTTTAAAATAAAATGATTCCAAAATTACCTAAAACTTACACGGTCATACCTAAGGGTACATCAAAAAAGCCCAACCTATGATTACGTCAGTGCCCAGGTGATCCACCCTGTTGCCAAACAGCTTTTAATAACTAAGCATGTGAATTACATTGAGATAGTGGCCACAACCTTCTGTAACAGGGCATGACTCACACCCACACAGGTCCCTTAAAAGCACAGTATATCTTGACATCCATATTAATTCAATTCCATTTAAGGAACATGTAGGAAATGATTTATTGCAAAACCTAAGCACAAAGCTTGCTTTATCCTCTGGAGCTGGCTGTCGGCCGAGAGAGCTGCTGCCAAACTCCTCTGGCATTGACTTATTGGTGGTGGCTTATTATTGACATCCTAATGGCTGAGCTATTCTTTCCCCTCACTCATTTGTTGGGGAAGAAGCAGAAGACCCCCATACACATTAATCTGTTGGCCAATTCCACCGATATCGTCTAATGTATATGGGAGCTTTTATAGGAGCATAGTTCTTCTTTCGTATTAATTTGCTTATGTGCCCAAGTCCTAAAGGAGTGGATTTAATAAAAAATGATGATCTCTGGGACAACCAAGTCACCACACAAAGTCTCAGGGTACGTGTCCGTGATACAAATTTATTTTTTAGAAATTTTGTATGACTCAATAAACATTAACCTTTTGCACCATAAAATCAGACATAACGAGCCTATAGCAGTGTGTATAAGATCTCTGGTCAGTAGCCAATTGGCCACAATAAATAATAAATCTATAAGCCTGATTTTCTAGTGCCAATCATTACCTAAATATCACAGAGCTCTTGATTTTATATGTTACTTTATTTTACTTTATTCTTTCACATGATTAGTTACAACACAAAGTTTTGTAATTCATTGTAGGAAACTGTTGTATGTCAAAGTATTCTGAAAATAAATTAATTTTAAATGGAATAGACAGGTTTAGGTTGTATTTTTTCCACTCTTTAAGTGACCACGGCACAGTACAGTAATTGGAACTTGGAAAATGAAGTTCTCATTGAAGCTTTATGAAATGTAACACGGTCCGCAGCGGTGAACTCCTCGGTGAGGTCAGTCAGTGAACAGTGCCTAATTGAAAAAGTGTGTGTTAAGTTAAACATCTTTACCTATCATTTCACTAAATGTAACTGAACACTTTGTTTTATCGGCGTGATGGGATTTGATATCCGAACCATAATAAGTATTGATTTTAACCATTTGTACAGATAAAATGTAAAAAAAAAATTCAAAGGTTGCAAAAACTGCTTATTCATTTTCTCCTGAGATGGGGCCTCCAAACCCTCCAAAACCCAACTTGTCAACACATGAGGTGGATGTTTTGGTCTTATTGATGTTATCATTGACTTTCCAATCAGTCATCGCTATAAAAAATATAATCAGGGTAGGTCTATGGCTTTTACCGCAGTGTTAATTAACAGTTTCAATAACCAGTGATATGATTTTGACCCTAGTAGACAGATGAGAAATGATTCTGAATGTGTCTTAGGATGGTTATATCAGCATCTCTAAGACTAGACTGAATAAGTGATCGCATATAATTTGACATTATAACACATTAATAGATTACATTAATAGACTACATTATCATAAACTTGACAGTCAAAAAGTCAAACTTTTGAAGCAGTTGTACATTGACCATGGTGCAAAACAGTAATAATGCTCGGGGCATGGATTATTGTCATTTTCCACATAAGCCACATCAGTAAATCGAAAGTCTCTAGTAAAAAAACAGACAGAACATTGCCACTACACAAAGACAATAGTGCGACACGTAACAAATTCAGGCTGGATATAGCTTTGCAGATAGAATGTAAATGGTAAAGTGGATGCTAACTTGGATATTGGCAAGGCTGACAGAGTACATTGCACGGCATCTATATACAGAATAATAGAATAATTAAGAATATTAATAGAATAAGTAATAATTACTATATATAATATAAATAATATAAGATATCAGAATATAATCTAAATAATAATTAACTGAATAAGTCATAGAATAAGCATAATAGAATAATTGGCATATTTTTTTTCCCATAAACTAAAGATATTTCCAATGAAACTTGTAGGAGTTTGTTGCTTTAAAAGTTCTGCTATAATATAATAGTCAAGTATCGTGTTAGTGTAATGTTACAAAATCGGTATCACTAAGTCTAAGGAACTGGAAATAAATATATTTTTATGTTTAAATGTAATAAAGAAAATGTTATAACACAGTGCGACGATCTGATTAATATGACAAGCTGCTTTAGCCAGGGGCATCACTTCTTATTGCAGCAGGTAGGAGTATTTACCCAGATGCCATAGTCTGTATCTGAAAAAAGGATTAATAGCACACTCCTATGTAACTTAATGGGAATCTGTCAGCAGGTTTTTGCTATGTAACCTGAGGACAGCATGAGGTAGGGGTTAAAACACATATTTCGATGATGTGTCACATGTCAGACTGTGTGCTGTTGTTTACTTATCGCCTGGTGATTATCATTGCCTGGACTACAGCAGCTACAGCAGTGCATGCATGCTTGTCTGACTCCGCCCCCTCCTGTGATAAGCCGCTTACTGTCTATAGACAATGTACATACAGAGCCTGGTGTGGGCGGGGGCAGCTTTCTCAGTTCTGATGCATCTAAGAACTCTGTGTCAGAACTGCTGTACCCAGTAATCTAAGTGGTGCATCACTGGAATGAGGATATCTGCCCCTACATTATGCTGCTCTCAGATGAGGTTACAAAAACCTGGTGACAGATTCCCTTTAACCAAGAGAGTTACATCAATGTGGTATTATTCCATTACCTGCTCAGTAATTAGAAAGTATAAGGGCTACTGAAAATGCTTGGATCTGCATTACTGGAATATCTGTACTATATATAAATAAATATATTAAATAGATATATAGCAATGATGGAAAGTGCCCATATAACTACCATAGAGTGCCATCTTACCAGGAGTAGCAGCCGTACCAGACTGTCTTCGGCAATTTGCTAGTAATTGATAGGGAGAATCTCGGTCACTGCAGCATGTTAGCACTTTGTGAGAACAGAGTCTTCCGGGGTCCAGTCCCAGTTTACCACCATAAAGTTTGAGATCTGGATCCATTATGTCTTTTACCCATATATTCCAACTTAATAAAGTCCCTCATATCTGTGTGTAAATTAGTCATCAATGTTTTCTGCTGAGTTTGTACCAGATTTAACATGGTCTTTATTTCCTAGTGCTCTGAGCTCAGAGACAGGCGCTTGTATATAGAAGTCTATAAAATAGACCCTTACTCATTGAGGTCTGTACAGGATAGGGCAAAAAAATGAAGATTTTGCTCTTTCCCAGTCTCCAATTTGCTATCAATGGTGTTGGTAGATTAAGCTGTCTGATTCATGAGCCATATAGCTATAAGCTGCCCATATACAGGACATAATTGTGGCTGAAACATAATACTATCAACAGATAATGTTACAAATATAATTTGTCATGTTAACTCTCTATTATCTTTACTTGCTTTAATCTGAACTTTATGTTAGGCATAACCAATTTGTGTTCTGCTGGATGTTAAAGATTGATCTTTGCATTTAATCAGGGGTATAAAATGGATTTCCATAAGGCAAGTAAGGCCTCCTAACCCATGGACTGTTAATACTCCCTGAATCCCTTCCATCAGTCCAGTATTGAACCCCTTATCCCCCAAGCACATTTATTGTATTTTAAAAAAGACAGTGATATAATTATAGTTTGCCTTGTGGCCATCTAGCTTTATAATCTGTTTGCTGAAATCAAACATAAAAGTTTAAAAACAAAGTTATACATTACTATAATTTTTTTTTGCGTTTAATTTAATTTTTTTTATTTGTTTGTATTATTTATGTAACAAATTAATTTTCCTAGCGATAGACCTAACCCTAGCCCTAACCTTAGCCCTAACCCTTATCCTAATACCAATCAAGAGTTGGAAAAGAGTGTATAGAAGCATAATATTTATTATAATGTTAGTCTTTTTTTGTTAGTTTGTTTGTACAGAGGACATTTTTTTTAATTTGGAACAGCTGTTTCAGCAGTTATTTGTCCGTCTGTCCGCTAACAAAATTACAAATGAGAAGAGAGATGCAGAAGCACGCAGTGCAGCATTTGTTCAATCACATGAGTTATTAGCTGCTCAGCTTCTTTTATCTGGATCAGTGTCTATGCAGAGAGCAGCAGCAGATATGAGTTCCTCATTGGATGCTGCACGCTTCATTATACTAAGAGCTTTGTCATCTTTGTCACCTATGCAGAGTGCAGAAGCTTATGAAAAACTCATCTCGACTACTGCTCTCTATATTGGAACCGACAGACAAAGCAGCTTTGGCACCTCTGTATTACTCCAAGATTAATTAAAATTGGGGGCAAGAGAGGGGCTAAATTTTGTGCCACCATAAAATTTATGCTTGGGTCAACCACACTTGAGGCTTTCCCATGCTCCATCACTGCATTCAACTATGTCCATTTTTGCATAGTCTGATGTAATTGCTAATGAACTTATCTTATGTGGCAGACTAAGGCCTATTTTGTATTGATCAATTTATTTTACTTGCTTATATAGAGCCCTAAATTCCACAGCACTTTACAGACATCATCATCAGTGTCCACATTGGGGCTCACAATCTAATCAATATCTATCAATCTGTCTTTAGAGTGTGGGAGGATTCCGGAGTGCCAGGAGTTAACCCACACAAACATTAGGAGAACATACAAATTCCTTGCAGATGTTGTCCTTGGTGGAATTTGAACCTAGCACTCTAGCACTGCAAGACTCCACTGTTAACCACTGAGCCAACCTACTGCCCTCTTTAAATACCTTAAGAATAATTTTGAGTGTGAATTTTGTGCTGTCATAAAATAAGGAAATGAGGGTGGACAGCCAGGACCAACTCCTGATCGTTCTGTTACACAGAACCACAAATTCCTATAGTGTAGTAAGTTTGGTTAACTAGAATTGCAGGGGGTCAAGCTCTTAAATTTGGAATAGGGCATGTTCAACTTTTTAAAATGCTAGTGAGTAGTGGACCTTATGACAGATGGCAGATGATTAAGATGTCAGTTGCTCATGTGAGTGAAATCTCTTTGTTTGCTTCGGACTAATGAAGTGAGTTAGGATTGACTCATTTACTCAACCAAATTTTTTTTTTTTTTACTTCATGAGAGTAATTATTTTTGTTTCGTTGACCAGAATTATTCTTGGAAATTTTTTTGTTGACCAGAATTACTTCTTTGTGTTTTTTTTCCAAAGGATTTCTTTGAAATAAGAATTTACACATAGATGTGTGGTTGTAATTGTTCTGTGATTATTTGGTTTACACTGAATTTGCACCATTAAAGAAAACCTGGTCATCAGGATTTTATACACCAAACGAATGAAACGTACTATGTGTAAAGGCGCGTTAATAATGATTAAATGCTTTGATAAAGCTCTGATAAAAAACGCAGGTTGGAGCGTTCGAAACGCGTTGCTAATCCTGTTATAACTACGGAATCTGATTTTATGGAATAAAGAATTGTCTGCTGCATTTAAAGAAGCTGGAATTTCTTTCCTTTTTTACATGCATTCATACAACGAGTGGTTCCTCGTTATTTCCGTGCTTTGGGACACCTGAGTTAGGGTGAGCCGGTGTATTTTCTTTTTGTTTGTGATTAAATCCTTACCTTGCCTGTAGAAATCTGTTTTGCTATTTTAGAGAAATCCATAGTTAAAATGTTATGTTAATGAGCTGCAAGTGCAGTGGGGCAGACACTGCACTGACAGCTCTCCTGCCTCTCTCCCTTTTCTCTGCTTGCTGTCTGTCTCCTTCCTCTGGCTGATAGGTCACTGAAACATTAGTGACCTGTCAGTCAGATATAGGAGGCAGGCAATGGGTGGGGAATAGGCTGAGAAAAGGAGAGCTGGAAGTGCAGTGCCTGCCCCACTGCACTTGCAGCTAATTACCATATAATTTCAACTATGGATTTCTATAACTCAGCAAAACAGATTTCTTTAAGCCAGGTAAGGATTTCTTCAGCATTAAAGCGCCTTTACATACATGTAACTCATTTTGGGTATAAAGTACTGATGACGGGTTCTCTTTAAGTGAAACAAACATGGTCCCTAGGCTTGTCCTTGTAATGAATAGAAGTATCTTGTCCTCCAGAGGAAAAAAATATGCTCTTTTTATAACCTCACTAGACTTGGTAACTATTAGAAGTCATGATTGAGTGACACTTTATTACTTCAGGTTGCTCTATTAGAGTATTAGGAAATATTTTTTGTAAGCCACTCAACCCCTTTAAGTGTAATTTAGAGAATGCTTATGGCATTATGTATGACTTTGTTTTATTTCAGACTGAAAAAAATTCTGGAGGCATAATCGGCCAGTATATGTTAAAATAACATTCTTGTGTCATTCATTGGGTGCATAGGCCCTTATTAATATATTCGACATATGCACTAGAAGCTTATCTAACACATAGCTATGTGAACAGAACCTAAAGTTTAGTTGGAGAGGGAATTGGATCCAGTGAGGGTGATACAGGATTTCCTAAACATTACAATTAATTCTAACCAAATCAGGACAGATTTTCAGCCTCTCGATGTTAAAACTATATGATAAAAAAATAAGTGACAGCAAGCAGAGATCTTAAATGGAACCTGTCACGTGAAAAAAACGCTATTAACCTGCAGATATGTGGTTAATCCGTAGGTTAATGGCGTTCTGAACCTGCCCGGCGCCTGCACTTTAGAGCCCCACTGCCTGGAGGAAATGAACTTTATTCCTCCCGTCACTGTTTGCCTTCCAGTCATAGGGGTGGTGCCAGCACAGGTTCAATCACCGCTCAGTGTCTGTAGAGCAGCAGCTGTAACCACACTCCCCACACTGACTAACAGCTTGCTCAGCATTATGGCCTTAGGGCCTGCTGTCAGTCAGTGCCTGGGGCGTGGTTACAGCAGCCGCTCTGTACACACTGAGTGGTGACTGAAACCATGCCGGCGCCACCCCTATGACTGGAAGCCAAACGTTACCGGCAGGAATAATGTCAATTTCCTCCTGGTAGCAGGGCTCTAAGTGTAGGCGTCGGGCAGGTTAAGAACACTATTAACCCAAAGATTAACTCTATATCTGCAGGTTAATAACTTTTTTCATGTGACAGGTTTCCTTTAAAAGTAGTTAGAAGGCACACAGTCTATTAGAAACTTTGATAACTTTCCATTTTGTTTTGGTTGAGATTTATTTACATAAGACTGGACAATTCCTTTAATTTAGCGGATAGAGCTATTGATGCCACTCATTAAGCCAGTAATTAAAGGAAAAAACAACTATATAGTATGTTAGGAAAAATATACCCTCATATATAATAATTCTCCCAAATTGTAGTGCTTTATTTGTGTGTTTGTTCTCCGCTGTTGCATGCATTTTCCTGGCACCATTAATTATAGTAATTTCCAGATCCGTGACCTTTTCACAAGAACTAGTGACTAAGTCACAGTCTTTTTGAAATCATGCTCCGTTAAAGCTCGCTCCTAATTAGGAAATCGTATTTCAAGTAGCAATCATTCAAATCTACCCATAATCTTCTGTTGCCGAAGGGCTGGCATCTTTTTTTTTTATCTTCTTTTAAAACCATAAAAAAAATGCATCACGTTCACCACAAACTTAATTGATTAAATTTTCCCGTTTGAGATTAAAACAGAGGTTAAGTCTAAATTTCTAATTTGAAAGTAGTGAGGAAATTACACCAATCAGCCATTTACATTGTTAATGTCCTTCTCAGATTCTGGATCTCGTGATTATGATCTGAATTTTCTTCCAGTTTTGATGATGTGTTCTGCACAGAAAATAAAGACTACTCTTTTTTTTTGTACTAGTTAACAAATCACAAATTAAATTAAAAGAATATAGAAAGCTGATGAGATTGTGTTCTTGTGCTGTGCTAATTCATTCATTATAGAAACAAAAGAGTAGGTTACAGTAATCTCTATGGGAAAGGTAAAGCTCAGTAATGGAACGTAATGTTCTTTGTGAAATAAGTTTACTTAATCTTTTGTATTTGGGATTTGCATAAATATCAGCAACTGGCCATCATTTTCCCTTCATTCATGCTGGTTGAATTATCAAACAATTCATATTCTGGAGAATACAATTTTTTCTACAACAAAGTTATTACAACATACTTTGTTGTATGGATGAGCACATTTGTAAATTTAATATATATTTATTTATAGCAAATTGTCAATCCTTAAAAAGTTATTTAGAAAAATTATCTATATTAAAAATGGCTTAAAAAAATAGAGTAATGTAAAGAAATGATGGGGGATCCCTCCATATGTAACATAGAAAAGGAGCAAGTAACTGTATGAGAAAACTTACACAACATGAAGCCATCATTAGTCTGTTCTGAGCAAGCTATGGGCAAACAGCATTCAGACTCAGAGGATGAATAAAACAGTCCTGCTGGAGGCTTAGTCCTCAGCCGATTTGTTAAGAGAATCATTAGAAAAAGATCCTTTTTTGGGAGCTAAACTTTTTCTCTAGAGACTTACTTCAGTAAATTGGGCCTATTTATTTTTAAAAGGTTGCCATCTCGTGTACCCCTCCGGCAAGGAGTCTTAAGAGTTTTACACGCATTATTGAGTGATTATTGACAGAGTTCAGGCTAACTGACTTTACTTGCCTAATTCCTAACAAATTTCCTAAATCTGCTCTTTAATGCTGCAGATAAATCAGATTTCCTCTTGAAGGCAGGCAGCAGGTCTGTAATCCGGCCAATGAAACTGTAGTGTGAAAATGAAAGGAAATCACTCGAGTACTTTACTTCTTTTTTTTTAAACTGATTTTACAGTTTGAGTGTTCTGCATAATTTCATTGTAGGGTTTTAAAGTTCTAGGCAGATGACTAGTACAAACTGGAGTCAATCCAAATATGAAACGATTCAAATCTTTCTAATTGTTTTAAAAAGTGTTATGGAAGCAAGCAATTCAAACTGGTTATTAATATTCACTCCTCAACATTGAGGGCATGGTAACTTGTTTAGGCCATGCAGGCTGCTCACAGTCGCATGAGCAACGTGTGACGTGACATTGATGTGTAGAAACACAGCTCCTGGAACACTTTGCAGAAATGGCCATACCACTGATTCCATGACCAAATCAGTGTATAACTGAGCTGTTCCTCTACATGGAATGAAGACTAGATGGGTCTGGCTACTGTACATTATGCCACCCCACACCATTTACCTAGGAATAGGACCAGTGTGACATTCCCTCGTGAAGGCCTCTCCATGGTGTTGCCCATGTGGTTTCATCAGATTTGAATAATGTTGTGTAGTGAGCAATTTCTACTGAAAGTGAAATTAGACATCACATAAAAAGTTTGAAGCAACAATCAGTGTCTACAAAAACCATCAAAAGGCATGTGCATGACTTTTGCCTAGAAGTCAAATTCCAGCTACAAGTCCTCTATTGACTTCACTCCACTGCTCTCAAAGGCAATCATGATGCAGACCTAGATGGGATTGGAGACTCAAATGAAGGTCTATCCTCTTCCGCAATAAGTTCTTCTTTTGTTTTGAATACAATAATAGGCAGAGATTGGTCTTAAAATCTCATGGACAATGCTATGGAGAGACCTTTAGAAGAGAACAGAAGTGTTCCAGGAGCTGGTTTTCAACACATCAACACCAGGCCACAAGTTGCTCTTGCTACTGTGAGCAGTCTACGTGGCCTAATCGTGCATGCAGCATCACCAGACTTGTCTCCCATAGAGCACACCTGGAACGCCATTGGTTGGCAACTGCAAAGGGAGCTGACAGCAGTAGATCTTGATTGTTTGCCCAAGTGCATTCAGCGTGGCAGAACATTCCTCAGACAACCATCTATCAATGAGATTTTCATAATTCTGTAACTTTTCCTTCCTTGTGTTACAATTTAAATTTTGAGTGGTGTAATATAATTACCACAGCAGTGCCAATGTCCTCAGTTCAAAAGTGTCACCCCCTCACAATGACACATTCAAGTCTAGAAAATGGCCTCTGATGGAGGGGCATGTGACCGATCCTGTCAATCAATAGCGTTCATTGCATTGGAGGCTACAGATAAACTGTCTGGTCATATTCCCCTTTATAGCGCCTTATCGTGAGTAAATGATACTTTTAAAAGAAGGATATCAGTACTGTTTTAATAATTACATTATTTTATATTAATAAATGACTTAAGTAGATATTTTGTGGATTTAAAACTACCCTTTTAAAGGGATATTCCCAAAATTATAATGCGGTCTTATAATAATATACATATTTATGTTTATTCTTTTGTGCCAATATTATTAACTATGCCTTGTTTTTTTAAACACCACACCCTAAGGATGCCCCTCCAGCTTCCATTGGATCTGTCATGCTGTAGTCCCAGTATAGCTCTGCCCTCTCTTCAGCACTGACATAGAGTATATTCTATGTTTAGAATGCACTCTATTCTTCTATGCACTGTACCGCTCTGTACAGTAATCTGTCAGATCAATTGTATCTGCTGCAATCTACGGCAACTTAGCAGCACATGTGTTTTAACATCATTGATCTGTTAGCTGGTTTTAAACAAAGGTCAACAGTCCTGCACTCCTCTCTGCTCTCCCTGCTGCTGACAGATAAGGGATATGAAACTGCAAATGCTACTCTTCTGATACACATGGTAGAAGATTATCCTCTGCCATTGCATATTTGAGCAATATATTTTTATGGGATTTAAAGAAGTCCTGTCACTTGCAATAAATGTATTTTTTTTAATCTGGTGTAAATGCTGCTTGTTCTCCTGTAGTTTTATTTCTCTTTTGCTCATGTGACTCTCCATTCCTGAGATATGACACCCACTTTCTTGTATATAAATTTAATCTTTGTAGCCAAAGGAACATGATCCTCAAGAAGATGTCCACAGAGAAAAGTTGACCTCGCTGTCTACCAACATTAGATTTACACACAGGGAAAAAGAGACCATATCTCATGAATTTTTGACCCCTGAATATTTGCTTATAAACATTAGGAAAATCCTCACTGTCCTCCACATTAGTTAATTAGAATTTTAATTTTTGGAACGCATGGCTGAATGGATTCTGCAATGCCTGTTATTACATTTTAGATTTATTGAGGAAGTAGTAGAACTCACACAAGTTTACACTGTGTAAAAAATAGGTATACACCTATGTATTCAATTTTATTCTTTGTACTTGGCTTGTCCTTGATACGCATTGATACTAGAATTCACTAGTATTATAGATTTCTGAGTAATTTTCCTGCTGTGATACATAGTCCTTTCATTGGCGATAAGAGATTTCCCTCGGCAGGGTTAACCTGAGTCATCATTCCCAGATGCTAGGATTGTGTAGTAAGGAGAGGTCAGATCCTCAGAAGGAAATATCTCGTGATGAGTAAGCTCTGTGTGGAGTTCTTAGGACAATAATAACCTCAGTGTGCAAGACGTTATATGACTAGGTATGTGTTTAAGTGTTTTCATATTGGAGACTGCGGAGACTGTTAATAGGAGCAGCATTCTTGGGATTTCAGAGAACTGCTCAGGACATAATGTCATTGAAAACTTGGCATTCTGCCCTAGTGGATTAAGAGACCTTTGAAAATGTAAGAGAATTTATTCTTCCCTTAGATCCCCTTCTCAACAGGTTACCAAATAACGAATGTCTGCCCACGTCATGCTAAACTTAGATGTTATGACTCTGTGCATATTAATTGACTTTTATGCCAACGCTTGTTTCCAATGTGGGCTTGGGAATTTAGCCTGCCACCCGATTTGTCAAATAAATTGTTATATAATTGGAAAGAATTAATTAGCAGCTGCTATAGAAATAGTAGATGAAACATTCTCTGTATATATATTTATATTCAAATTGTAATGTGTAGTAAGAAAAAAAATACCAGTCATTTTTAATTATGATACAATTTTACAAAAGAAGACATGGACCACACATCCAAAACTCCTACAATGATCTATTTTGGCTTAGCAAAAATTTGAACACGTTCTTACCTAACATTCTGATCAGACAGCATTAAGCCCACTGCCATATCATGGTGAACCTCTTAAGGTATCGTCTCACTTAGCGACGCTACAGCGATCCCGACAACGATATGACCTGGCAGGGATCGTTGCTGCGTCGCTGTGTGGTCGCTGGTGAGATGTCAAACAGTCAGATCTTCCCAACGACGTAGCAACGATACGGCGACCCGTAGCAACCTGTATAACAATGCAACGCAAATGCACGCCTATGTGTCTCAGTTCAGAGTCGCCAACAAGGTCGTTGGTAAGGTGTCAAACACACCGATGCATGCTACCCAGCGGACCTCAACGATCAAAAAATGGTCCAGGCCATTTTGACACGACCAGTGATCTCACAGCAGGGGCCTGGTCGCTGCTACGTGTCAAACGTAGCGAGATCGCTGCTGAGGTCGCTGTTGCGTCACAAAACTTGTGACTCAGCAGTGATCTCGCTAGCGATCTCGCTTAGTGTGACGGGGGCTTTAGTAGACCCCTGACCTTAAAGGTGTGTGCTGACTAGCATCAAAGTGACACCACATCAGTAGGAGGATGCATCCATGCTACATTTGTAGCCACAATGATCACATTGCGAAACAAAATACCTTACAAACTGATGGTGGCTATCATTAAAACATTTAAACACACTTTTTTACAGAGTTTCACAATATTTATCATATACAGTACGCGTTAAATTCTCAGATTTGATTTTGTTGGATCCACAGATGATCTAAAGTTTACATATCTAATTACTTGCATACCAATATTCTAATATGGAAAATGGTTACATTTAAAGGGGTTTTCAACTACTTGGGACAGCATCTTCTCATTCCTCACGTTTGACCCCATTAAAATAAAAACACATACTCTCCTCTCATTCTGACACTGTTCCAGCGGGTTGGCACTCTCATTCCCAGGGGTCACGTGAGGTTTTTACGTCACACGAGCCCTGCGCCCAATGAGCACCGGCTTCACTGTCTCCGCCTTCTGATGTATTGAACATCAACAAGAAATCAGGGCTGCAGCTTCTTTCTAACTTCCTCTTGATGTTTGATTTGTCCATAGGCGGGGACAATGAAGCCGGTGTGCTTATTGGGCGCAGGGCTCATGTGACATTACCTCATATGAGCCCTGGGAACACAATTGCCAACACCGCTGGAACGGTGCCGGCATGGGAGGTGAGTTTAGGTGTTTTTATTTTAATGGGGCTAAACATGAGGATTGAGAAGGGGTTGTCATAGTAGTGGACAACCCCTCTAAGCCCTGCCCAGAAATTCCCAGCACTGCCTAAGGAATGCTCAAGAATACCTACTTATGAATGGGATTTGCCCAAGCCCCAAACCCCCATCCTTTGCGGTCTGTTTTCTTAAATTGTAACAACAAAATTGGTACTGTTGGCAAGTATGCTATTAGTGGAAAAATAGATTGGATTTTAGCCCCTCAGATCTGATTGTTTCCCTCAAAACACAACACCAAAGGTACCATGCATCTCATTTATATTATGTCTAATTCCTTTTATTGAATAAATATTATAAGGTCTATCACCACTGTGTAGGTAAGAGGATTGTGTATAAGGGTTCAGTGCAGAAAGCATGAAAGAGCATATACAAAGAATGCACCCAAGAACCTATTCATGGAGTTAAAAAAGATATAAGCTTCATTTGTTCAATTAAAACATAGTACCAACATAGAATTATAAAAAGAGGGTAATGACAGAAACCGACCAAAATGTGGCAGCACAACAAAGGAGATAGATAGTGAGTATATGTATGTACAAATAGCAGTAACATGGGAGTTCAGAGTGTAACTTTATCCATATATAATCAGGTCACGAATTGTATCTATATGTCCAGAATCAAGGAAGCATCAACACTCTGATATCCCAGGCACACATACCAGCATAGTCATATACAAAATTGTAGATAGTATTAACAATTGTAAAGTAGTCCCAGGAGGGGCTTGGATACCTGAGAGTTGTGGTGCCACCACCTCAACACGTGTTTTGGCCAAAGTGCCTTCTTGGCTCCCTCAGAAGAAGGCACTTTATACGAAATGCGTGTTGGGATGGTGGAACCACAACTCTCAGGTAACTATATCCCTTCTGGGACTACTTTTCAATTGTTAATTTTGTATATGATTACACTGGTATGTGTGCCTGGGATATCAGAATGTTGATGCTTCCTTGATTCTGGACATATACACTACCGTTCAAAAGTTTGGGGTCATTTAGAAATTTCATTATTTTTGAAAGAAAAGCACATTCTTTTTCAATGAAGCTACAGTAACATTGAATGAATCAGAAATACACTCTATACATTGTTATTGTGGTAAATGACTATTCTAGCTGCGGGCATCTTGTTTTTTTTGCAATATCTACATAGGTGTATAGTGGCCCATTTCCGACAACCACCACTCCAGTGTTTTAATGGTACATTGTGTTTGCTAACTGTGTAAGAAAGCTAATGGATGTTTAGAAAACCCTAGAAAACCCTTGCACAAGTATGTTAGCCCAGCTGAAAATGGTTTGGCTGATTTGAGAAGCTATAAAATTGACCTTCCTTTGAGCTAGTTGAGAATCTGGAGCATTACATTTGTTTGTTCTATGAAACTCTCAAAATGGCCAGAAAAAGAGAACTTTTATGTGAAACTCGACAGTCTATACTTGTTCTTAGAAATTAAGGCTATGCCATGCAAGAGATTGCCAAGAAACTGAAGATTTCCTACAACAGTGTGTACTACTCCCTTCAGAGGAGAGCACAAACAGGCTCTAACCAGAGTAGAAAGAGAAGTGGGAGGCCCTGCTGCACAACTGAGCAACAAGACAAGTACATTAGAGTCTCTAGTTTGAGAAATCGACGCCTCACAGCTCCTCAACTGGCAGCTTCATTAAATAGTACACGCAAAACGCCAGTGTCAATGTCTACAGTGAAGAGGCGACTCCAGGATGGTGGCCTTCAGGGCAAAGTGCCCAAGAAAAAGCCATATCTGAGACTGGCTAATAAAAGGAAAAGATTAATATGGGCAAAAGAACACATACATTGGACAGAGGAAGATTTGAAAAAATATTTGTGGACAGACGAATCAAAGTTTGAGGTATTTGGATCACACAGAAGAACATATGTGAGACACAGAACAACTGAAAAGATGCTGGAAGAGTTCCTGACACCATCTGTCAAGCATGGTGGAGGTAATGTGATGGTCTGGGGTTGCTTTGGTGCTGGTAAAGTGGGAGATTTGTACAAGGTAAATGGGATTTTGAATAAGGAAGGCTATCACTCCATTTTGCAACGCCATGCCATACCCTGTGGACAGTGCTTGATTGGAGCCAATTTCATCCTACAACAGGACAATGACCCAAAGCACACCTCCAAATTATGCATGAACTATTTAGGGAAGAAGCAGGAATCTGGTATTCTATCTGTAATGGAGTAGCCAGCGCAGTCACCAGATCTCAACCCCATTGAGCTGCAGTGGGAGCCGCTTGACCATATGGTACGCAAAAAGTGCCCATCAAGCCAATCCAACTTATGGGAGGGGCTTCAGGAAGCATGGAGGGAAATTTCTCAAGATTACCTCAGCAAATTAACAGCTAGAATGCCAAAGATCTGCAATGCTGTAATTGTTGCAAAGGGAGCATTCTTTGACGAAAGCAAAGTTTGAAGGAGAACGTTATTCTTTCAAATAAAAATCATTATTTCTAACCTTGTCAATGTATGGACTATATTTTCGATTAATTTTGCAACTCATTTGATAAATGAAAGTATGAGTTTTCATGGAAAACACAAAATTGTCTGGGTGACCCCAAAACCTTTGAACGGTAGTGTAGATACAATTCGTGACCTGATTATATATGGATAAAGCTACCCTCTAAACTCCCGTGTTACTGCTATTTTACATGCATATACTCACTATCTATCTCCTTTGTTGTGGTGCCACATGTTGGTCGGTTTCGATCATCACCCTCTTTTTATATTTCTATGTTGGTACTATCTTTTTAATTGAACAAATAAAGGTTATTTCTTTTTTAACTTCATGAATTGGTTCTTGGGGTGCATTCTTTGTATATGCTCTTTCCTTTTATTGAAGCAGTATACACATTTGGTTGCAGTGAGCCTGCAAGAAAAACAACTTGTCCTGCTCTAAATTTCAGAATATGTTCTCCCTGTCCATATTCCTACCCATGAAGGCTAGCTGCAATAAGTGCCATAGGATGAGCCGGTTCTCCTAACCTGACTATGTAATGTACAGTAATAGACTATAGCAGGGTACCTCCTCTTGATGTGCTGGTTGAAGAATTATTTAGTAAGATCACGGAGTCCACTGCTCTAATCCCTATGGGCCATTTTTCAGAAAATTGTAGTTTTTTTATGTCATCTGCCCTTTTAATAACTCTTCAGTATCAAAAAGGATGCCATATCAGTCGCACAATGGGCTGCCTTCTTCTCAAACAATTAGATGTACAGTTTTTTTGTATCTTTATTAATTGAGCTATACTTTGGTAATGTGTATGCTCCTTGTTGCAAATAAGATGGGTACAAATATATCTTGTTTCCGATTTAATTTATGCTAATGGTTTGAAATAACACATAAGCTCGCATAATGACTTTACTGAAAGTCTAATTAAAAGTAAATCCGAGCTCACGAATCTTTGTAAACAAACCATTATTTCTATCTGAAAAATGAAGATGTTATTTTTTTTAGACTAACACTTAAATTGGGCTGAAATGAGGCACTTAGACACTTATCCAATATGTTCTAATTAAGGATTGGTGGTATCACCAATATTTGACGACTTTATTAACTGAACTTTGAGACAAATCAAATTACTTCAAATCTTGAGTTCTTGCTGTGAAAACGAACAGAGAAGTATAAGAAATATAATAAAGATATGAATAAACATAGTAATATAACCGGTGACAGGGGAGTTTCAGTTCCCATGTCAGACAGAAGAATAAAGTCTCTAGATCAATGGTCAATCAACACCAGATCCACTCTTAGGAAAAATGGTTATTGCTAACTTACCAAGCTAGGTGGATAGGTGGATTAATTTGCTGATCACTGAGGGTCCTCTGCTGAGACCCCTATTGATTCCCAGAATGTGGCTCTAAATTGCTCCTTTTTAATGGAATGTAGTTAACAACAGGAAAAAAATAATTGAAAATAAAGTACTACTGAAGTAGACAATCAGTCCAGGGAGTTGTTCACCAATTTTACTGGATCACCAAAATCAGGTTCCGAAGCTATGTGTTTCAGTGTCAAGAACCTAAAGTCTGAATTTCCTTGATCGGAACTCAAATTCGAGCTTACTGGGCACCTCTGGCATATACAGTGTACCAGTGCCTTCATGACGTAAGGACGCTTAGGTGGTCAGAGGAACATTAGAGGTGTTTGACTACATTGGGACAGTGCTGCAATGCCCTGCACCACCATCATTAAGATATCTCTGCAATGCCCTGCACCACCACCAACCATTGGGATAGCGCTGCAATGCCCTGCACCACCAACATTGGGACATCGCTGCAATGCCCTGCACATTCAGTACGTGCACTGTGAGGATTCACAAGTCTGCAGTCACATAGAGTGACTACAGACTTGTCATTTTAGACCGGACAACTCCTTTAAAACTGAAACCTAGCAGCAGGAGCAGGATGCTGCCTAGTTTAATGCCTCTTGCTGCACGGACTTTGGGCGGTCCGTGCCGTAGCTCACCAGGAAAATCTTCTAATAGAGTGATTTAGAAAAACGATTATACAGCAGAGTCCTGCACTATGATCGATTCTTCTTTGGAAAGTGGAGGTACTCTTTAACTATATTTCAAATTCTCCAAGCTAATCTTGGCTTGTGGGACGTACTAAGAATAAGCAAACGTGGTTTAACCTGGCATATAGTGATAAATCATGCTGATTAATTCCTTTCCAGCATATACTGTCAACTGCCTTAAACAGTTCCTTAGGTATCCTGGAATAAAATGTTTTCTACCTATGCAAATTTCCAATTAATCTGCATTTTTCTTCCTTTTGCTGAGTGCAGTAAATTTCTTTTGCTGAGTCTAATTAACCTTCACATGTAGATTCCCAGAAAGTGTTTAGAACTGTAAAAGGCCCACAGTGGAATTGTATTGTCATATGGCGTCTTGGCTCCCATCCTGCTGAAACAATGTCTTATTACCAATGCTGAATGCTCTAAAACATTCCTGCTGGCCATTTATCTGTAGTGCGATGCTAGGCATGTTTGTCCTTAAAATGGAAATTAAATTAATAGTTTTACTCATTATTAAGACTGAAATGATGAGGACAAAGCTTCCAATTACCCATCAGAAAATAACTGCAATGATAATATGAAACTATAATCTCATTATTAGATTTTGGTGTGAAATGTACATTGGACGGGGCCCATTTGACATAATTAAGGATACCCCGAAGCTGTAATCAAAGGTATCACCTAGAGGAGCCGGAAGGTTTGTGTCTTCGGAGGACTAATACCTGCCTGCCTAATCATGATCTCTGATTTTAGGATATATTACACTATACCCCTCATTATCTTAGATATCATGACTGTTACATAAACCCCCTACGTGAGTCTCCTTACGATAAGTGATATATGTGAATGTATCCCTGTAGTTGTAACAATCGGTTGAGTACATTAATGGAGAAATAATCATTCTCCTCTGTATGAGAATTGGCTGATAACCTTCTTTTTCTCACTGGGGACTTAGTTTCTTTCTAAATAATGACCCTTATTATGAGGGATATTATACTATTATGCTAAGACTACTTGGAAAACTTGGAAATAGAGTTGAGCAATATTCGAGTCAAGTAGATTTGCTCCTTTTGGGTGAAGAGATTTAATTTCCATGAAGTAAATTAGGTCCATATTGAATCTGCCAGGAATGGATTAAAAAAAACAATTAACTAATATATTTACCTCTCGTTGTGGCTTTTCTGTTTCCATCCCACCGCCGACACCCCCCACCCAGTCCTCTAATTGCTCCTCTTCAGCCTTCTTCTCAATTTGGGTCATTCAGCACTGTCATTAATGAGGGACATGGTCAGGTGGGGTGCAATTCATGTCATTAGTGTCAATGACATGCATCGTCCTTCATGTATCCATGTGGGGTCTAGACAATGGCAGCGCCTGAAGACCTGGGACGAGGAAAAGGCTGCAGATTAGCGATTGAAGGACTGGTTAATGAGCTGTGGCAGAGGAACAGGTATGGGGAGAGTCGAAGAGAGGTCAGTTTATTAATTTGTTTTATCTTAACTCCTTTTTTGCCCTAAAAGTCCAGTAAAATAATGGCCAGCTCATCCCTACCTGGAAATCTTTTGTAACAGTCGATCTAGAAGCACAGAGCTGCAGTGAAAAGCATGAAGGATGGATAGGCTGCAAGCTTAAAAGAGTACCTGTCATGTTGCACTTACAGTCCGATCTGTGGATGGCATGATGTAGAGAAGGAGACGCTCAGATGAATGAGATATAGGTTTGTAGGAAAGGATTCACTATAACTTGTATATTATCTATTGCAATCCCCTGGTGTTTGTATGAGTCCAGTGGGCGGTCCTACTAGTGATTGACAGCTATTTCTGTATACACAGTTATACAGGAAAGACTGACAATCACTGAATAGGACCGCCCACTGGATTCATGCATACAAACAGGGGTTTCTGTGAGTAAAATATAAGCAGTAGAATGATATAGAGGAGCCAAAGCTGAAGAGATTCAATAACCCTTCAATTTTATTCATTGAAATTTTTGCTCATTTCACTGCCCTTAGGACCACCCCCATGACTAATTAGTGATTGACAGTTATCACTGTATGAATAATTATGCAGTCTATCTATATATTGACCTGTCTGTCTGTTTATTCAATATCTATATATGTCTTGTCTGTCTATCTATCCCATGTCTGTCTATCCCATGTCTATCTATCCCATATCTATTTATCCAAGATCTATCTATCCAGTATCTATCTATCTATCTATCTATCTATCTATCTATCTATCTATCTATCTATCTATCTATCTATCTCTATCTCTCTATGTCTGTCTATCTATCTACAGTATCTATCTATTCAAGATCTATCTATCTGTCCGTCCATCCGTCTATCTTTGTATCTATCTATCTAGATATTATGGAACAAATTGGACACCCACTGTGAGTAAATACTAAATGGCGCTGTTCCACAACCTATCTATCTATCTATCTATCTATCTATCTATCTATCTATCTATCTATCTATCTATCTATCTATCTATCTGTAGCATCGGCGTCTCTGCCCCCTGGCAGGCAGAGACGCTGCCCCCCTTACCGCCGCGCTCCTGGCCCGGCGTCTTCCGGCACTCCTGCTGCTGCTGCCGGCGCGCACAGCTTCCCGGGCACTGTGCTTAGGGCGCGCACATGCTCCTTCCCTCTTAAAGGGGCCGCGCGCGCCGTCCTAAGGAGTCCCCGGCCAATGGCCGGAGGACTTCTCATATAAAAGGCACCTCCTCCAAAATGGAGGTGCCCGTGCAAGGTTGTAGCTCTGTGTACTAACTCTGCTTCAGCCCTCAGGTCCCGCTGCTAGTCTAACTACCAGTTCAGTCCGCCAACCTGACTACCAGTCCAGTCCGCCAGCCTGACTACCAGTCCAGTCCGCCCGCCTGACTACCAGTCCAGTCCAGCAGCCTGACTACCTGTCCAGCCCGACAGTCTGCTTACAGCCCAGCCCGCCAGTCAGTCTATGGACTAGACCAGTCCGCTTATCCGGAACCTTTACCTGCTACCTGTCTCCGCCAGCCAAGTACACTCTCCAGCCCGACGGTCTGCCTACGGTCCAAATCACGCCAGTCTGTCTACGGGCCAGGCTTGCCTGCCTACCCGGAGAACGTACCAGTTACCTTCCGTGCCTACCAGCCAGCCTACCTGGAGGCTCCTGCCAGTTACCCGTGTTGTCTGCCAGTCTGTCTACCCGGTTCACCCGTCAACCTGCCTGCCATGCTCATCTGCTGTACCGGTCAGTCCCTGCCTTCTGACCCGTGGGAGTCACCTGCTCTCATACAAGGACTGGTCCAGAGTAGCACCTGGTCCCTCTGCTCGGTCCTTCCCTGGTTCACGGATTCGATTGAGCCGCCGTGCAACCTTGGTCAGTCCGAGTTTATACCTAGTTACGCCCCTCTGGTCCCTCCTTGCACCGCAGCACAGAGTTCCACCACCCGGATCCGTAACACTATCTATCTATCTATCTATCTATCTATCTATCTATCTATCTATCTATCTATCTATCTATCTATCTATCACCTTAACACAAAGCTTAATTATATTGCCATCCAAGAGAATCTGATGTAATTATAATTCTGTGATATTAATAAAGCATGCAATTCACATTATAATAAAGATGTATTCCCTGAGACGGAAACCAATATATTTCTGTTGCTTACATTCATACCACCTTAAAATGAAAACGAGGAAAAGCTCTTATGTACACAGCATCCCTCCTGTATATAGATGTGTGACATTTATGGTAAAGGCTCTATTTAATGTAATATAAATTCACTGCTCCCTCCAGGCATCGTGTTTGCTATAAAGAATCAAATATATTTCCTACATTTTATGCAGAGTAATCTTGTAAGGCTGAGGAATGAGGGAACGTGGACCAGGGAGACAGTGAATTAAATGTATTAACAAGAGGTAAATAAAGAAGGTGATTGTATGAGCAATGTTCCAGGGTTTTGAGAACCAGAATTGGAATTTGGTGAATCCTTATATAATTATATTTTCTTTCTATTTGTCTATTATTTATTATGTCTTTTACTCACCCAATATTTATTATTTTTTATTTCTCATTATTAATATAGGACCAGCACAATTCTTTATATAAGCATATCCATCCCTGTATGCAGGGGGGCTCAAAGACACATTTTATAACAGTAAACAGACAATAATACAGATTTCATTGGAAGCCATATGACTAGTTAGTATGATTTCTATAGGAAAACCTAATCAGAGAATAAATATCCCATGTCAGGGCCAAGGTAGTGGACATGGAAGCTGAGAGGGTCTCTGCATCACTTTTACATCGTAGGAGATAGTAATAGGCTCAGACGATAGAGAGAAAGTTAATTCTTTGTGGATGAAATTGGGTGCAGCACTTAAAGGGCTTGTGTAGACAACTTTAGTTTTGATCCAAGTGCGATCTGATTTTCACAGACTTAGAGAAAAATAGAGATGTTTTTTATTCCCCACATCCAAGAAAATCGGATCACACTATGATCATACTCTGACCAAACCCTGATCAGAGTTTGGTCAGAGTGTGATTAGCATAATCGGACTGATTTTCTCAGATGAGAGAAAAACGGTTGTATGACCCTAACCAAAGGCTAGAGAAAAGATAATAGGATACAAGGGCCAATGAATTAAAGGGGTATTCCCATTTCCAAGACCTTATCCCAATATGTAGTAGGTGTAATAATAATTATATTAGCAAATGCCTCCAATTAGAAATGTAGTATAGTTTTTCTGATTCGCTATGTCTCTTTCCTCATGTGCAGGACCTTAGGTATCCATGGTTACGACCACTGGTATAGTGATAGCTAGTTGCCAGTGGTCGTAACCTTGGATACCTAAGGTCCTGCAATGCCTGCACATGAGGAAAGAGACATAGTGAATCAGAAAAACTATACTATTTTTAATTGGAGGTATTTGCTAATATTATTATTATTACACATACTGGAGGCTAGGCGCTCCAGCTTGATTTGGAATATGGGCCATCAACAACACTGGACTGAACTGTGCTCTATCCGATGCTGCTATATGAGACAACTTTGCATCAGACTATCATATGCAGCTGGCCGGGATCTGGAGCTAAAATTGAACTCTAGTGATCCCAACCAGATTTAGTGCAGTGCTTACAAACTCAATAAAAAAAAACATGTAAGCATTTCACATATTTGCCTATGTTTGGAGTAAATTTTTTTTTTGCAAACAATGCTCGTCATTAATTCTTTGAGGTGCTCTTGGCTAAGTGGGGCTCTTTTTAAGTTGAGCCTTGGAGTCTTCTGTTACCCAATGTTACCCAAATGCTCAATGTTCTGGCTGGATATAAACCAATTGCTCTAGAGCAGGGGTCTCAAACACGCGGCCCGCGGGCCGCATGTGTAGCACCCTGAGGATTCGGCTGCTACAGGGGTATTACACCTCAAGCCAGAGGTGTGGTATTCCACTCCCGGGTAAGGATGGAGTGTGGAACTGAGCTCAGTAGGCTGCATGCACTACATACATCCCATTTCCGGGGGACAGACCAATGGTACTCCCACTAGAGAAATGTGCAGGTACGACAGCGTCTGTCCCTGGCTGGAGTGGGAGGGGGGGTGGAACATCCCAGTAGTGTAGGGGCAGATAGGGGGAGCAGTCTGGGTAATGTTAGGAGCTCATTGGGTGCTGGTCACCTGAGCTCACACATAGAGGGAGTATATAAGGTGGGAACCATCTTAGAACAGGGTCTTTTGTAGAGGTTTGGTCAGACAAGCAGAGCAGCTCAGCCAGCTCCAAGGCCAAGAGAGTGAGAGAGAGGAGAAAAGAAGGACCCAGAGGGGGAGAAGAGGGAACTCCAAGAACCCAAAATTAGACCAGAGGGTGAAGAGTTGGCACAAGGGTACCGGATCCCAAGCTGGTGGAGGGCACTAATCCTTAGCCAGAGACCGGAGGTCGTGGGCAGGATCTGCCACGACCACCCACTAAATCCACCCAGAAGGCAAACCAAGAATAGGGTCAGGGAACCCAGAGACAAGGGTTTTACCAACAAGAGGCCCGAGGGAGCCGGACTTAGGTGGATCCCTGGTGGGGAAGGCCAGAGAGAAGGACAAGTCAGAAAGGGAGCTCAGGAACACGCTCCAGAATCACCTGGGGGTTGGCCGAGTCCAGGACCTGGTGGACGCAGCGCGGCTCGGGTGGTCACTCAAGGCCGGAGTGACCAACACAAAAGCAGTAAGTAAAAACCCTGAACTGCACAGCCCGACTCTGAGTTTCATTACCATCCTCACTGCACCTCCACAACCACCATCCTCTGCAACTGACCCCCTGAGGCTATACCCCTCCCGTTGGGGGTTATACTACCTGAGCTGCACACACACCACCAGCCTCAGCGGACCCTGCTGCAGCGGCGGCCGTAGTGACCGCAAATCAACGGGTGGCGTAGTCGACACTAAAGAACATCCAGTAACATCTGTAGGACTGCCACACACTGAGCTTGACACCCTGGGCACGGACCGGGTCACCGCCACTCGGAGACTACAACCCCCATCTGATCCGGCTCCGGGTATCCCCCAAACAACACTGGCCCAGGGGGCGCGTCAACTTTGGCGTAGTCGGCAGGATAACGTGCCCGCAACAACCGGGTACTGCGTGCCTGAAGAAAAGTTCACCGTTACCTTAAAAAGAAGTCTCCCGCCGGTTCCGGAGGGTCCCCGCCAACGGACCCCATCACAGGTCGTTTCCCGCCGGTTGTCCGCCATTTGCAGCTTTTTCCCGCCATCCGTGGAGTTTCCCGCCACTGGGAGACGATTCCCGCCATTTCCAAAGATTTCCCGCCTTGGAAGAGCAGACGCCATTATGGGTGTGCCAGAGGGTGGCAAGAGGTCACCTCCCATCGTGGGCCAGGTCGAAGAATGGCGCCAAAAGTGGAAACCGCACCCACCAACAGAGACTGTGATGCTGGAAGTGTCCATCAGCGTGAGAGAACTGCCCCTGGAACTGACAATCACAAAGTTGCCCCGGGACCACCCTCAATGTGGGCGGAGACAGAACAAGAGAGCAAAGATGGGTGTCGCCTGGAGAAGTCTGGAGAGAGCGCACCCGGAGACAAGAAGTCTGGAGAGGAGTCCAGAGAGAGCCTACCCGGAGATGGAGGGAGAGTCAGGCAGCACCGACCCAGTGGTCAGGAGCCTGCTACAAGCCACAACCCCACTAGGCCTAGTGGAGGTCCTGGCACAGCTCCCCCGAGACCGGGAGTGTGCACAGACTGCGCTGGAGGGCCTCGCACGGAGGATGGCCCGGGTGCAGCGAGAGACGTTGGCGGAGTGGAGCCGAGAGATGGCCCAGCGGACCGAAACCCGTCAGCGGAGCACGCCACCCGAGACGAGGAGACAGACCGCCTCTGAGGATGGTGCAGGAGGACTCAAGGCCGGAGACGGCGCCGAGAAGGGAGCTGAACGAATGGAGGCAGGTAAAGGGGACGTCTCTACCCCGAGCCGGGAAACCGCGTGCCTGCCCCAGCTCCCCGTCGCAGAGCCCGAAATTCCCCCTGCCGTGCCCGTCGCTGCATCGTCACCGCCGCAGACTAGGCCTCAACCGGAAACCGCGGCCGCGACCCCTGTGACGTCACGCGCTTCGACCCTGAGCGCGGCAAAGCAGGAAATACCATCGGCCTGGTCGCAAGGCCTAGTACACCCGGGCGCTGCCATTCCAACAGCGCCCCCTACCTCCGCGGAGCCACCAGCCTGGTCGCAGGGCCGAGTAACCACGGGCGCCGCCGTTCTTACGGTGCCCTTTTCCTTTAGCGTGCCCCAAGCCTGGTCGCAAGGCCTGGTCAACCCGGGCGCCGCTACCACCACAGCGCCCATAACACCCAAAGTACCGCACCTGGGTGAGGACCTGTTCGCCCAGCATACATGCCCGGATGGGCAGCCCTTCATATGGCCCCAGGAGTACTACCAACTGGAACTCCAAAGGGCGAGGCCCCTGTGTGAGCCCCTGATTCCGGCTCCGAAGCCCGTCAGGAGGACCCAGCCCCCGCTAGAGGAGGCACAGTTTGAGTGGGACCCCACTGGAGGAGACCTCATGGGGTTCACTCAGGAGACTCGGGCGGCCGCAGCGGAGCGTGCAGAGTGCTGCCGCCAGCAGCTCGAGGTCTTCGAGAAGGAGTGGAGAGAGAGGCGGGTCCGGGAACAGCAAGCACAGATAAGGAGCGCGGAGCAGAAGAGCCGGACCAGGAGAGATCCCCGTGCAGCTCATGGTCCCCGTACCACCGGGACTGTGATTAAATTCAACCTGCAGCATGGGTGGGGCTTCATAAGAGACCATCATACCCCCGGCGACGTCTTTGTCACCTGCAGAGATGTAGAAAGCCATCTGCCGGAGGGACACAGAGGTCGTGACCTGTATGTAGGGGACGAGGTCACCTTCACCCGGCACAAGTGTGCCAAAGGACCCTACGCCCTCCATGTACATCGCCTGACGGAGGAGGAGCTGCGGTGTGAGGAGGAGCAGGAGGACCCGGACGGGTCTGAATCCAAAGAAGGAGCAGGAGGACGCCGTCGTTATAGTACGGTAAAGAGACTGTAAATAGTTACCCATCGGGGTACAGTGAACTGTTGCTGCTTTAAATATGTCCCCGTTGGGACAAGAGTGAACTGTTAACCCGTGTGTCCCTATTCCCATTACCTGGCCGAGGACTGAGAGCGGCCATATTCCCCCTGTATATAGTTGCGCTTTCTAAGGCGCCCTCTACAGGTTTTATAGGAAAACCGTGTTTCTAAAGGAGACTGTCGCACTTTTCCCGGTCACAAGTTGCACCGTGGCTGGAGGAGCAAGAGTGTTTACAAGGATGTTATTTATGAAAAGTTTTATATGAAAAGTTTTATTGCTGATAATATATGTGATGTTTTATATGTTTATGTTTATGGAAAAAAAAAAAAAATTGTATGTTTTGGATGTTTTTTATATCTTACAGCCCGAGGACGTGCTGTGATTTACCAGGGGGGAATGTAGCACCCTGAGGATTCGGCTGCTACAGGGGTATTACACCTCAAGCCAGAGGTGTGGTATTCCACTCCCGGGTAAGGATGGAGTGTGGAACTGAGCTCAGTAGGCTGCATGCACTACATACATCCCATTTCCGGGGGACAGACCAATGGTACTCCCACTAGAGAAATGTGCAGGTACGACAGCGTCTGTCCCTGGCTGGAGTGGGAGGGGGGGTGGAACATCCCAGTAGTGTAGGGGCAGATAGGGGGAGCAGTCTGGGTAATGCTAGGAGCTCATTGGGTGCTGGTCACCTGAGCTCACACATAGAGGGAGTATATAAGGTGGGAACCATCTTAGAACAGGGTCTTTTGTAGAGGTTTGGTCAGACAAGCAGAGCAGCTCAGCCAGCTCCAAGGCCAAGAGAGTGAGAGAGAGGAGAAAAGAAGGACCCAGAGGGGGAGAAGAGGGAACTCCAAGAACCCAAAATTAGACCAGAGGGTGAAGAGTTGGCACAAGGGTACCGGATCCCAAGCTGGTGGAGGGCACTAATCCTTAGCCAGAGACCGGAGGTCGTGGGCAGGATCTGCCACGACCACCCACTAAATCCACCCGGAAGGCAAACCAAGAATAGGGTCAGGGAACCCAGAGACAAGGGTTTTACCAACAAGAGGCCCGAGGGAGCCGGACTTAGGTGGATCCCTGGTGGGGAAGGCCAGAGAGAAGGACAAGTCAGAAAGGGAGCTCAGGAACACGCTCCAGAATCACCTGGGGGTTGGCCGAGTCCAGGACCTGGTGGACGCAGCGCGGCTCGGGTGGTCACTCAAGGCCGGAGTGACCAACACAAAAGCAGTAAGTAAAAACCCTGAACTGCACAGCCCGACTCTGAGTTTCATTACCATCCTCACTGCACCTCCACAACCACCATCCTCTGCAACTGACCCCCTGAGGCTATACCCCTCCCGTTGGGGGTTATACTACCTGAGCTGCACACACACCACCAGCCTCAGCGGACCCTGCTGCAGCGGCGGCCGTAGTGACCGCAAATCAACGGGTGGCGTAGTCGACACTAAAGAACATCCAGTAACATCTGTAGGACTGCCACACACTGAGCTTGACACCCTGGGCACGGACCGGGTCACCGCCACTCGGAGACTACAACCCCCATCTGATCCGGCTCCGGGTAGCCCCCAAACAACACTGGCCCAGGGGGCGCGTCACATGCGGCCCCTGAGGCTGCTTTATGTGGCCCGCAGGCACAGACCCCTTGACGATCCCGACCTGGTCCAGGAGGAGCCGCCGACAGCAGCGCTGCATTGCCGCACAGAGACTGTCTCCCAGCACAGCATTTTCAATGTCAGCCGCCGGCCAATCAGAGGCCAGCAGCTGACATCTGCGTGTCGGCGCAGCGGGTATGACGTCATTGCCATATGCAGATGTCAGCTGCTGGCCTCTGATTGGCCGGCGGCTGACATTGAAAATGCTGTGCTGGGAGACAGTCTCTGTGCGGCAATGCAGCGCTGCTGTCGGCGGCTCCTCCTGGACCAGGTCGGGATCGTCAAGGGGTCTGTGCCTGCGGGCCACATCTGCAGGAAGGCCGCCGAGGGAACGGAGGACAGGTGAGAATCATCTTTTTTTTTTTTTATGTGTGTGAAGAACAGCACAGGGGGCACATAGCCACAAGAGGGGACCTGGATGGGGCACATAGCCACAGGATGGGGACCTGGATGGGGCACATAGCCACAAGAGGGGACCTGGATGGGGCACATAGCCACAGGATGGGGACCTGGATGGGGCACATAGCCACAAGAGGGGACCTGGATGGGGCACATAGCCACAAGATGGGGACCTGGATGGGGAACATAGCCACAGGATGGGGTCCTGGATGGGGCACATAGTCACAAGATGGGGACCTGGATGGGGCACATAGCCACAGGATGGGGTCCTGGATGGGGCACATAGCCACAGGATGGGGTCCTGGATGGGGCACATAGCCACAAGATGGGGACCTGGATGGGGAACATAGCCAAAAGATGGGGACCTGGATGGGGCACAGAGCCACAGGATGGGGACCTGGATGGGGCACATAGCCACAAGATGGGGACCTGGATGGGGCACATAGCCACAAGATGGGGACCTGGATGGGGCACATAGCCACAAGATGGGGACCTGGATGGGGCACATAGCCACAAGATGGGGACCTGGATGGGGCACATAGCCACAAGATGGGGACCTGGATGGGGCACATAGCCACAAGATGGAGACCTGGATGGGGCACATAGCCACAAGATGGGGACCTGGATGAGGCACATAGCCACAGGATGAGGACCTGGATGGGGCACATTAGTACAAGATGGGGACTTGGATGGGGAACATTACTACAAGATGTTTGCCATTATTACTATATGATGCTAATTGTAAGACAATATTACTGAATGTGGCCAATTGGGGGAAACAAAATTGTAAAAATCAAAAAAATAAAAATAAAGCATGAAAAAATATTGGGCACTAAAAATGCTGTTTTATATGTAAACTAAAGTAAACACAAAAAAGTGCACGTTTATTATCGCCACATCCATAACGACCCAAGCCATAAAAAAATAAACACGGAAAAAATGTTCAAAAGGTGTATACAAAAAAAATGGTATCACTAAAAATGTCACATTGAACAAAGAATGCGGCCCCCCAAATTCAAATTTTTTCCATGTGCGGCCCATATACCCAGCCGAGTTTGAGACCCCTGCTCTAGAGCTACATGATAGTTGTGATGTACTTTGCAGTAACTGTAATACAGTAATAGTTTAAGAATGAAGTACAACATGCTAAATCCTAATGTAATGCCCTAATCACTAAGGCCCATGCACAAGCACTGAGTTGCACAGAGCTGGTAAATGACACCCATGGAAGTTCTATTGAGCCTCAATTCGCATCTGATTTCATATGAAAGCATTTTTCTTTACTTTGTATGAATATACAATATAGTGCCATGCTCCATTGGATGCTAAATCATGGAGGTATTCTAATCTAGTAGTCACATCTTACCAAGGTACAATGACTGCCTACGGCTTCATAGTACAGAGACTTTGATATTCATCCGTATTGGCTTTTAGAATTTCTCTGTAGCTAAATAGAATTTATAAAAATAAAATGATCTTAATGGGGACTTTCATAAACATGATTTATACCTTGACTTTTATGATATTGACAATAATAGCTAAGTCTTCAGTCATATAGAAGTGGGTGGACAGATGCTCTCAGGATCAGTCCTGAGGGGCTCCAGAGATCCTATGGGTAGGTGATCAATGTTGTTTATGGGAAAACCAATTTTGAGATTTATTCTGTACAGTTTCCAAATTTCCATTATATGCTGAGGAGTATTACTAAAAATGACTTTGACTTGATTTTTTTTCTTCTACATTAGTTTTGCATTTCCTTTAAAGGAGTTGTCCACTATGTGGACATCCCCTTTTGAATCCCTATGTTTGTCCCAGTTAAATAATAACACTTATACTCCCCTCTGGTGCCGTTGCCGTCCCACTAATGTCGGCACTGTCTCTCTCAAGGATTGCATGACATTATGTCACGTGATCCCTGCAGCTAATCAGGGATGGCTTCACATTCTCCTCTCCTAAAGACATAATTGATGTCCGGAGGGTGTGAGAGAGCAGTAGCAGCTCTAACTTCCTCTGGATGTCTTGATGTGTTCTAAGGGGGAAAGTAAAAGCAGCACTGATTGGCCACAGTGATTGCGTGACATTACGTTATGCAAGCCCCGGGAGAGCAAATGTTGACACCGCTGGAACAGGGCCAGCACCGGAGGTGAGCAGGAGTGTTATTATGTTACTGGGGGGTGGGCATATGGACTCAGAGGGGGTTTTCCAAGTAGTGGACAACCCCTTTAACATTGTCATTTATAATATATGTTACTTATTAATAAATAATCATCAGGGCAAGTCAATTTATAATCTTATACTTATGTTATAGAAATTGACTCAGGAGTTAATAAATTACTTTTTTCTTTGTCATCCATTTGAAATAATAATATTAAAAAAAAAACTTTGGTGTTAAAACATTTCCTACCTGAGGAGTTCATTTTCCGGATTAATAAGAGTCAAAAAGGTTAATTGTTCCCTGTTGTGTAATGAAGTGTTGCGGAGATGTGGCTTCCATTGTTTCTCGCGTGCCTGGTAACATTTGTATACAATTGACATACAGATGGATCTGTACAGATGTATTGTGAAGGCTGTAAGTTTATTGTGTGATAGAAATAAAACTAGATTTAATGCACTGCCAGGGATTCCTTCAAACAAGAGGAGCCTTAGTTAACTCACTCAACTTTTACAGCAATCACATTTAAAAGGGTGATACATCTGCAGTCCGCCAGTGCACTGACATCTAGCATATTTCTGCCTGCTTGTCAGTTCAGATCAAGCCGGTGTTAGCTGGTGATAGATCTCACGGCATCTGCAGAACACAATGTTTGAAAGAAAGTTTCTCTGCCTCTGTTTTGTCTGCAAACATTCATGATGGAAATAATTAGATAGAGGTTTTAACACCTAATTGATTGTCTGTCTATGGCAAAGGTCATCTGTAAACTGAATATAATGCAGAAATCATATTTTGGTGGAAATGTGCTTATTTATCAATTACAAGGATATAAGTGTCTGTGAAGGTCACTGTTTTTGAGACTGACATCTGTGATAAAAAGAGGCAAACAAATGGAATTAGTGGCATGTTTTAAAACAGTCTAGACTGCGATTGTGCCCAGTGTCAGGCGCATACTCTCAGACGATACAGCGGGTGAAATAAGTATTGAACATGTCACCAATTTTCTAAGTAAATATATTATATATACAGTACAGACCAAAAGTTTGGACACACCTTCTCATTTAAAGATTTTTCTGTATTTTCATGACTATGAAAATTGTACATTCACACTGAAGGCATCAAAACTATGAATTGACACATGTGGAATTATATACTTAACAAAAAAGTGTGAAACAACTAAAAATATGTCTTATATTCTAGGTTCTTCAAAGTAGCCACCTTTTGCTTTGATGACTACTTTGCACACTCTTGGCATTCTGTTGATGAGCTTCAAGAGGTAGTCACCGGAAATGGTTTTCACTTCACAGGTGTGCCCTGTCAGGTTTAATAAGTGGGATTTCTTGCCTTATAAATGGGGTTGGGACCATTAGTTGTGTTGTGCCGAAGTCTGGTGGATACACAGCTGATAGTCCTACTGAATAGACTGTTAGAATTTGTATTATGGCAAGAAAAAAGCAGCTAAGTAAAGAAAAACGAGTGGCCATCATTACTTTAAGAAATGAAGGTCAGTCAGTGCGAAAAATTGGGCAAACTTTGAAAGTGTCCTCAAGTGCAGTTGCAAAAACCATCAAGCGCTACAAAGAAACTGGCTCACATGAGGACCGCCCCAGGAAAGGAAGACCAAGAGTCACCTCTGCTTCTGAGGATAGGTTTATCCGAGTCACCAGCCTCAGAAATCGCAGGTTAACAGCAGCTCAGATTAGAGACCAGGTCAATGCCACACAGAGTTCTAGCAGCAGACACATCTCTACAACAACTGTTAAGAGGAGACTTTGTGCAGCAGGCCTTCATGGTAAAATAGCTGCTAGAAAACCACTGCTAAGGACAGGCGACAAGCAGAAGAGACTTGTTTGGGCTAAAGAACACAAGGAATGGACATTAGACCAGTGGAAATCTGTGCTTTGGTCTGAGGAGTCCAAATTTGAGATCTTTGGTTCCAACCACCGTGTCTTTGTGCGACGCAGAAAAGGTGAACGGATGGACTCTACATGCCTGGTTCCCACCATGAAGCATGGAGGAGGAGGTGTGATGGTGTGGGGGTGCTTTGCTGGTGACACTGTTGGGGATTTATTCAAAATTGAAGGCATACTGAACCAGCATGGCTACCACAGTATCTTGCAGCTGCATGCTATTCCATCCGGTTTGCGTTTAGTTGGACCATCATTTATTTTTCAACAGGACAATGACCCCAAACACACCTCCAGGCTGTGTAAGGGCTATTTGACCAAGAAGGAGAGTGATGGGGTGCTACACCAGATGACCTGGCCTGCACAGTCACCAGACCTGAACCCAATCGAGATGGTTTGGGGTGAGCGGGACCGCAGAGTGAAGGCAAAAGGGCCAACAAGTGCTAAGCATCTCTGGGAACTCCTTCAAGATTGTTGGAAGACCATTTCCCGTGACTACCTCTTGAAGCTCATCAAGAGAATGCCAAGAGTGTGCAAAGCAGTCATTAAAGCAAAAAGTGGCTACTTTGAAGAACCTAGAATATAAGACAAATTTTCAGTTGTTTCACACTTTTTTGTTAAGTATATAATTCCACATGTGTTAATTCATAGTTTTGATGCCTTCAGTGTGAATGTACAATTTTCAAAGTCATGAAAATACAGAAAAATCTTTAAATGAGAAGGTGTGTCCAAACTTTTGGTCTGTACTGTATAATAAAACTGTTAGATTGGCCCAACCAATCACCTGACCTGAATCCAACAGAAAATTTATGGAAGGAACTAAAGCTCAGAGTTCATAGAAAGAGCCCACAGGACCTTCAGGACATGAAGAGTGTTTATGTGGAAGAATGGGCCAAAATCACACCTGAGCAATGCCTGAGACTAGTTTCTCCATACAGGAGGCATCTTGAAGCTGTCATTACCAACAAAGGCTTTTGTACAAAGTATTAAATATATTTCAGTAAGCGTGTTCAATACTTTTTCTCTGTGTTTTTTCTCATTATTACACATAACTTAATTTACGGACATCTATGGTTTGATTTCTTTGTCTGTGTGAATTGGATGGGTTGTTATCGACATCTGGTGAGAATTTCATGTCAATAGCACCTTTAGAAATATATTTACTTATAGAATTGGTGACTTGTTCAATACTTATTTCATCCATTGTATGTGCCCATCGGTGACCACTGTAAGCATGGATGCCGAGGCAACCATCCACAATAGGGAACCACTATAAGGAAACATGTACTGTAGGCTATGTATTTCTTTGAATAACAAAGTGTGATCCAGCTCACTCACGTTGAAGTAGCTAGTGAGTTCTCAGCTTAATGGAAAAATCACTCCTGCTCAGTGGTAGCAAGGCAGGAATATCCAGCTATTTTTGGATAAAAAATTGTAAAAAAAAAAAATGTATTCGTACAATTGAATAAAACAGAACATTCCCAGTACTGTATATAAAGACAAACAATAAATGTAGGAGCTTTTTTCGAACTGAATCTCAGATTCAGTATTAACTATGTAGGACAAGCGCTCACATTTTTTTCTATAGTACTGAGAATGTTCTGTTTTATTCAATTCTACAAAAAAATTTTTTTTTTGCAATTTTTTATCCAAAGGCCGACTGGATATCCCTACCTTTCCCTATGCATTTTTTTGCAGTAGCCCTCTGTATAGAAATGCACAGTCCTGTACAGTTAAACTGTACGCAGGCACGTACCTGTCAAACGGAAGCCAGAGGATTATGATTACACTTCTGGCCTCTGTTTGGTACATGGTGGCCTGTGGCAACATTACAGTATATGTCGGGAAAAGCTTCTGGTGTATACTGTAAGCTAGGTGTACAGACCAAGCCTTTCCCTACCAGGAATCCCAAGAACCCGCAGATTCATTAAGTTCCAGTGAACACAGCAACAACAATACCTGTCACTTTCAAATTAGGGAAAATGAAATAATTTCGACTCACTCAAAAAAATAGGTGATAATTGTGTGATCTCTGCACATCCAACCACACAGATCCCCATCATCCTGGGTCATAGTGCAAATGTGTGATCTGACCCACCCTTCATTTACTGTCTATAGGAAGGGTGGTCATGCATGGGAACAACTGCTTGCAAATAAATGGTCTTTTTTTTATTTTGCATTATTATGTTTGTTTGCATGATTGTTATGACAGCTACTGCAACAATAAGGCCAGAGATTTTCTATATTCACGCCTGAATATAGGAGAATTAGGAAGAGGGAGTGGGCGTGCTTTGTTGTGAGCATGCTCGATGACATGCAGCGGTCACTTTTCAGGGGGATTAAACAGGAAACGAGTATTATCTTTCATTATAACCCTGCCCTCTGATGGTAAGTTGACTACTGACCCCGCACCAGTGTACACAGCACAAACTAAAAGAGCATGTTCCAAAATTGTAAGTTATTTCCTTTCCATAAGATAGGGGATCATTCTGATCTCCGGGGGTCCGACCTCTGGGAGTCCCGAGAAGGGGGTTACCGTATGTAAAGCCCCGGCCTGAATGGAGCAGAGGTGCACATGCTCAGCCTCCACTCCATTCATTGTCAATGGATCTGCTGGAAATAGCCGAGTGCTGCCTGCACTTGTACTTGTTTTCTTTTTTACCTTTTAAGTATAAATTTGAATTGTGTATATAGTATCTATACTTTGCATATTTTATTAATATTTTTAATTGTTCCCCTTTTTTTTAATATAGCATGCTTGAAGATGATCTGAAGCTGAGCAGTGACGAGGAGGACAGTGAACAGGTACCGTATAAGTACATTCACATAGTAACACTAATTGGAATTCATTGGCCACAAATCAAGTAAACTGCAATGTCTGACCTTAAAGACCCCAAATCAATAAGACACTCAACGGGTAATTAGTAATAATACCTATAATAGCTTTGTGTATATCATCGGAGTCATTAAACAATACAATTTCTAAGGCCACAAATCCCTAGAAAATAGCATCAAGGAGACTAATGTTTAGTGTGATTAACTTACAATTGGCGAGGACAATATGGATTTCTTAGTATTATATTTGCCTTAGATGTACATAAAAAGGAACATAAGAGGTATATAAAGCAAAACCAGCCATGGTCAGTTTTAACCATTTCATTGCCAAATTTGATTGAGCATTTTTTACCTCTAAGGTCAAAGGGCTGAACAAAGTTCCAACATGGAAAATAAAATATGGGCGAAAGTAAATGTGACATTTTTTCGCTAAAATGTATCTTTTTCAGTCTATGACCACTTATTTATTTATATAATATCTTTTTTAATAATAACAATAATAATAATAATAATCTCCTGATCATCACACAGCTGCTGTATGTAACGTCTGATGTGTCCCATAAAAAAGCCCAAGTTCTAATGTTTAGTCGCTGTTAGTGGTTTATGTGGTTGGATGCTGATTGTATATCTAGCTTCATAACCAGTGTTGTCTTTCTTGGAATGATGTTGTCTATCGACTACTCGGATATTTTTCCTTTATGACTGATACATGCAGTCTGTTATGATATGTTCTTTTTGCATTATTGTAATTTTGCGCTCACATGGATGTGCAGCCATGTTTTATACATAGCCTTGACAAGTCTGCCAGAATGGAAGATGCTTTAGCCATTTGACTATTCACTCTTTTTAATTAAGGAATCTTGAGTTGAGATCCCCTGTTATGTGATCTGGGCAGGAGTCATCACAATGGCACAATATTAAAGGGAATCTGTCAGCAGGTTTTGCTATGCAATCTGAGAGCACCATGGTATAGGGGAGAGACCCTAATTCCAGGGATGTCACTTACTGGACTGTGTTTTGCTGTTTCAATGCAATCAGTGTTATATCAGTAGTAGATTATAACTACAGGACAACTGGCCTCGTGCCTCCTGGTCCAGCCACACCCCCAGCACTGATTAGCAGCTCTCTTTCACTATACAGTATACACAGAAAGCTGCCAATCCATTGTATCAGAACTGCTGCATCCAGTAAACTAAGTGATGCATCACTGGAATCAGGGTCTCAGTCCCTACATCATGCTGCTGTCATATTGCATAGCAAAAAACTGTTGACAGATTCCTTTTAAGCCTCTTGCACAAATAACATAATAGTTATTTTAGTCTTGTGCAAATTCATCTCACAGGGTTTTTTGCTATGATAGACATTTATCACTTATCAAAAAGATAGCTGATAAATGCTTGATTACTGGAGGCCATACTGTTGTGATCCCCAAGATAAGAACAGCATCCCTAAGCCCCTACTCCTCACAGCAGTCATGCACCATTCCACTTCATTCAATGTCTATGAGGCTGATGTAAACTGAAGAGCAATGTACCGTACTTGGTTAGTCCCATGGACTTTGGATGGACTGGCAGCATGCATACTGTCACGCAGTGCCTTGGGACTGTGGGCACTTACCAGGTCCCTAGAACTAGGGGCTCCCTAGTCTATGCCTATCCCCCAGATTACTCCTTAAAATGGAGATGCCTGGTTCACTTCCCTTGTTATGTTCCTATATTAACCCTTATCTGTCCCCTCCTCCACCCAGAGCGGTGGGAAGCCAAAGTGTATAGGAATACACTAATCAGACAAACAAGGGAAGACGAACAGGAATAAATGAAAATCCTGCAAAATACTCTCACCAAACAACAGAGCGAAACATAGGGGAGTAAAAGGAAGGAGAAACCAAATAGGAGAGGATGAGGATGTGCACACAAACAAAACTCCAAGCAACAATCTCCTGAACAAATCTCCAAATGGCAACTCTATCCATGAACTACACCTCCAACTCCTAACCAGGCAATAAGAACTAACACTAATTCCTAAGTGCCAGAGACGAGCATATATAGCAGAGGGGAATGGCCAACACTGAACAGCTGAGACAATCCAGATAGGAAAGATCCAGGAGCTTCAACTGAACAGATTAACCCTTGCACTGCAAGCAAGGAAAAAAACTGCACTGTTTAATAAGATGGTGAAGTACTTCAAACCAGTGCAGGAGTTTGTGAAAACCAGATGCCGCAATCTTCTGGCTAGTCTCTGTTGCGGTATCCCTGTGACACATGCTTGACTGCAGCTTGGAGGAAAATGGGCCTTAAAGAGTTTGTACCAAGATTTAGTTATCTCCTATCTGCTGGATGAGGAATAGCATCCTGATTGCTTGGAGTCCAACTGTGGAGACCCCTACCGATGCTGAGAATGGGGCTCTGAAAAACTGTATACGGATGTAGCAGAGGTTGAGCGTGTGAACCTCTGCTCCATTCATTCTTTATGGAACTGAAAGAGATAGCTGAGCAATACGCTTGGCCATCTCCAATGGTCCCAAAGAGAATTAATACAATGGAGGCTCACATACTCAACCTCTGTTTTATTCAGATTCAGCTCTTCAGAGCCCTGTTCTCGAAAAAGGTGGAGGACCCATCAGTTGGTCCTCCAGCGTTACCCCCTATCCTTAGATATTTATCACCCATTCTATGGATCAATGAGAAATGTCTCTAGTGAGAAAACCTATTTAATCATTATGCAACTTTCTAACATACTATGTATTTGAAGGGCTCACCATTTTTCAATATCTCTGCTTGCTGTAAGTGAATTAATACATTTGTGTTTACATTCAGAAGCTGATTTCTGATTTTTAAGTACTAGAATCATTTCATCAGAGGAAATCACAGCCATGCGACATACCTGAGAGTACACCCATATTTAAGACTTGTTTTCCTTAGATAATAAAATATTGTATTCTAACCAGTGATACAAAAATGGCCATGATACAAAAACTAATTTGTGTGTGTATATATATATATATATATATATATATATATATATATATATACATATATATATATATATACAGTACAGACCAAAAGTTTGGACACACCTTATTTAAAGATTTTTCTGTATTTTCATGACTTTGAAAATTGTACATTCACACTGAAGGCATCAAAACTATGAATTAACACATGTGGAATTATATACTTAACAAAAAAGTGTGAAACAACTGAAAATATGTCTTTTATTCTAGGTTCTTCAAAGTAGCCACCGTTTGCTTTGATGACTGTTTTGCACACTCTTGGCATTCTCTTGATGAGCTTCAAGAGGTAGTCACCGGAAATGGTCTTCCAACAATCTTGAAGGAGTTCCCAGAGATGCTTAGCACTTGTTGGCCTTTTGCCTTCACTCTGCGGTCCAGCTCACCCCAAACCATCTTGATTGGGTTCAGGTCTGGTGACTGTGGAGGACAGGTCATCTGGCGTAGCACCCCATCACTCTCCTTCTTGGTCAAATAGCCCTTACATAGCCTGGAGGTGTGTTTGGGGTCATTGTCCAATTGAAAAATAAATGATGGTCCAACTAAACGCAAACCGGATGGAATAGCATGCCGCTGAAAGATGCTGTGGTAGCCATGGTGGTTCAGTATGCCTTCAATTTTGAATAAATCCCCAACAGTGTCACCAGCAAAGCACCCCCACACCATCACACCTCCTCCTTCATGCTTCACGGTGGGAACCAGGCATGTAGAGTCCATCCGTTCACCTTTTCTGTGTCGCACAAAGACACGGTGGTTGGAACCAAAGATCTCAAATTTGGACTCATCAGACCAAAGCACAGATTTCCACTGGTCTAATGTCCATTCCTTGTGTTCTTTAGCCCAAACAAGTCTTTTCTGCTTGTTGCCTGTCCTTAGCAGTGGTTTCCTAGCAGCCACTTTACCATGAAGGCCTGCTGCACAAAGTCTCCTCTTAACAGTTGTTGTAGAGATGTGCCTGCTGCTAGAACTCTGTGTGGCATTGACCTGGTCTCTATTCTGAGCTGCTGTTAACCTGCGATTTCTGAGGCTGGTGACTCGGATAAACTTATCCTCAGAAGCAGAGGTGACTCTTGGTCTTCCTTTCCTGGGGCGGTCCTCATGTGAGCCAGTTTCTTTGTAGCGCTTGATGGTTTTTGCATCTGCACTTGGGGACACTTTCAAAGTTTGCCCAATTTTTCAGACTGACTGACCTTCATTTCTTAAAGTAATGATGGCCACTCGTTTTTCTTCACTTAACTGCTTTTTTCTTGCCATAATACAAATTCTAACAGTCTATTCAGTAGGACTATCAGCTGTGTATCCACCAGACTTCTGCACAACACAACTGATGGTCCCAACCCCATTTATAAGGCAAGAAATCCCACTTATTAAACCTGACAGGGCACACCTGTGAAGTGAAAACCATTTCCGGTGACTACCTCTTGAAGCTCATCAAGAGAATGCCAAGAGTGTGCAAAGCAGTCATCAAAGCAAAAGGTGGCTACTTTGAAGAACCTAGAATATAAGACATATTTTCAGTTGTTTCACACTTTTTTGTTAAGTATATAATTCCACATGTGTTAATTCATAGTTTTGATGCCTTCAGTGTGAATGTACAATTTTCAAAGTCATGAAAATACAGAAAAATCTTTAAATGAGAAGGTGTGTCCAAACTTTTGGTCTGTACTGTATGTATATATATATATATATATATATACACTTACATACGGTATATGTGTATATATATTAACATTTTTATTATTATTTTATTATTATTATTATTTTTTTATATAAATCTTGATGTACTGGTCTTTATCCCTTTTCCCTGCTATCACCAACTTCTCCAGGACCAGTTAACGTTTCCTGCTTGCCATTTCCAATTGGTCCCAACCTGTTTAATGTAAGAAAGGTTTTATGCCGGATGCATTGCTTGCATCTCTGTCACATTGGAGATATTTATGGCCGTGCCAAGCATTCCATTAAATATGCTTTCCTTTGCTGTTTAATAGGGTTAGTTTGGATTAGACGAGCACTGTAAGTGAGGGCTTAGATCTGGAATCAATTTTCATTTACAGTTGAGCAGCAGCTATTGATGCCGGGCTCACAGCTCAATAAAAGATCTAAAGATATAGACTTCATACCTTTCTTTCAATATAAACAGCATAATCAGTCTCAAATGTTTTTGCAAAGGCACGAGTATTGACATTTTTTATTTAATAACTGTCTTTTAAGTTTTGAGTTATCAGCAGCCTGCAATGTTTCAATGATTTTTTCTCTGCGAATCATGCTGACCATCACAAAGGATATTTATAGGGCAGGTTCATTATAGCAAGCACGCATCTGTTTAACATTTCACGTGGGATTTCCTGCATTATTAAGTCATGCACTGTGCAGATTTTACAATTTTATGACAGTATTATTGAACGTACCAATGGTTTAGACTGCACTGAACCACAAAGCTTTCCATCTACAAGATAAAGTAACTTTTTGGGAAAGCAATCAAAGTTTCCTGCGTTTGGACATTTATAAAATCTACTCACTTGGGCCTCCCATGTTCTATTTAATTGGCCTTTTACATGTACTATAGCCTCTCCTAGTAATATTATAACATTGTGCTCCCTTTAGTCCATCCATAGATTTATAGTGCAGCTCTGGAGGAATCCATTAAAAAAAAACGTGATTTCTTCTCTTTAATAGTTTGGAACCTCAGTGTTCATCCTGTGGCTCTGATGTCCCTGTAAGGTTATATTCACACGGAGGTTTTGGAGTAGACATTGAGCATAAACTCTCCAAATCCTCCTTAAAATATCAAGACTTCTCAAAATCATGCAGTTTTCACTCATTTTCTGTGCTAAAAACTCTTCAAAAAGACTCAGTGTGCACCCACCCAAAGGCATATGCACGCACCATCTCCTAATCTTTGCCGTACCCACCAAATTTTGCAAGCAGAAGATGCTTCAGGAAACACGGTTGTGTTTTTCCTGAAACATTTTTGGGGATCATCTTTTCAAAAAATTTTTGTGCCAACAATTTTTTTTATTTTTTACTTGTATATATAAAATAGTGAGTGTCTCCCAAGCGGAAAATGCCCGAAGAATGGTCAGGTCACTTCTTTCAGCCACTTTGTGACTTTTGAAACGTGAAGCTGTTGAATGACACTCAAAAAACTGAACGTGTCAACAGCAAGTCATCTTTACATTGCTGCGTACATGTTTATTTTTTTGTTAGTATTTCTTTAGTGCTTTTTCAGGCAGGTTACAGAGTCGCCTAAAATATTTGCCGTATGCACATACCCTGAAGGTTTATTTATTGAATGCTAGCTTGATGTTAGTTTTCGAGACGAATAAAGCACGACACTTCAGTATTCCCTGCCCCAGTAGGATCCTATCCCAGTACCGTACATAGAAATCATGGGGCCCCATAGCAGAAGTTCTAATTGGGTTCCCCCCCCAAAAAAATGCATAAAAAAAATTAAATATTTGCCGGGGTCACAGAAGAGCATATGTCACAACTTTCCAGCTTTTACATAGTAATTTTCCTCCTGCTTAAGTCCTAGATCCCTCTTCCATTGCCCCTATAAAGTGTGATGCAAAGAAAAGGGTCCCCAAGCACAGTATGATACCCCCATGGTGAATTCCTCCACATGCATAGTATATTGACCCTACTATACCACACTTCAACTCCCAAGGCAAATTATGGTGACCCCGACACAGTATGATCCCAACTGTGACCCCCACACATCCCTCCATGCAGTATAATGGGCCCCATATGGTAAAATGCAGCCCCTATAGGGTATAATGCCACCCCCACAGGGTAAAATGCAGCCTCTATAGGGAACAATGCATACCCCATAGGGTATAATGCAGCCCTTACAGGGTAAAATGCAGCCCCATATAGTATAATGCAACCCACAGTCCTCCAGTATTATGGACACCGCATACTCACTGATTTTAAAATAAATACCTACATGTTCACCTCTCCTCCCCATTCCCCTGCTGTGTCGCTCTCTGCAGCGCATCTCAGCAGCTCCTCTGCTTGACACAGCGTGGTGCCATGAAGTGACGTCATTGTGCCCGCTGTATCAGAGGCAGAGGGGGAATGATGTAAGAGGGAGTGTCACAGGCTGTGCTCTCCTCCATCATTGCTTTCAACTGTATCGGTACCTGCCAAGCTGGTGAAGCTGGCTGGCCGGAGGTGGGGTGCCCGGCAAGGGCGCTGACACCAGGTTCCCCCAGCTCACGGGCCCCATAGCAGTCGCATGGCCTGCCGCCATTGGCTGTACGCCACTGTCCTGTCCCTTTTAGCATGTAAAGTAAACTTGGCACACGGATATGAAAACAGTAGATATTTAATTGTGCAGGCAATACAAAATAGATGTTCCGGTCCTGAAATGGACCTTCTTAAGTAACATGGATTGCACAGGTAAAAGGAGATCATAAGCGACAGCGCAAGTGACAGCCAGCAGCAGCTGCAGTGGAGACATGCAAAATGAGGAATTGTAAGTTCATAATGCTATATAATATGATGATTGCAATGTAATAAGAGGATAGAAACTTTGATGGGAGGAGGAGGAGGAGTGCTTCTTTAACAAAAGCAATCGGAGCTCAATTCCAACTCATGCTGTTAGAAGCAGATGCCAACTATATAACATAGCCGGCATCTACCACGTGTGGAGGGAGAAATATCATTATCAGTCCTAGTGGTCTAAATTTTAATAATATATATCCCAGAATTCACATGTATAAAGAGATTCCCATAAAGAATATTATTCCTGTATGTCTTCAGTGCCAGCAGCCACATTCTCACAATCCACAGTATTTTCCTAGTTCCACTAGAATGTACGTTAAATTTAAATGTGCTTTATTTTTCTTCATTAATGAGCTAATCTGCTGTCTTCTAAATGGTATAACGAAAGGACCCCTTTGCACAGTTAATCATCATCAGACTTTGGCACGGTGTTTTTATAACACTGATTGGACTGGGAAGTTCATTCATTTAGACTTGAAAATGCACCATTAAAATCAATGGCAGGGATGATTTATTTTGAGAGATTCCAGGGTTCCAGTAGGTGTTCTGTTCTTTGTATCCTGGCGATTGTCACTTTGGGAGAAAAGTTATTCCTGTAAAATATAAAATTCTAATGTTGTTACATTTTATGCGCACAGTTTATTCTAAAATATTGTATGTTATAATCTCTGCAGATTTGTTATTATTCTGTTAAATTAAGGATATAAGTCCATGCGCATGACACTGCCACATGCATAAACTACTGTATATGGGGCACAGCGTTCTCGTACAATGGACAGGTGTACAGTACATTGTACTCTCTCTTACATGTAAAGTTTCAAGAGTAGAGATGAGTGGACCCATGGAAATTTTGGTTCTGGTACCCGACTGAACTTTAGCCCAAAGTTCGGTTCGGGTACCAGAACTGTTCCCGAACCTGAACCCCATTGAAATCCAAGAGAGAGCTCTCTCTCTCATCCCCAGACTCCCAAACTGTTAAACAGACTTCCAGAAGAAATCCATATTCGGAGTTCAGCATCAGACACTATGTAAATTACTTGATGAAATATATCAATTTTTGCACATTGTCAATATAAAAAGCTGTTCGCCAAACTTAGAGGAACATGAAGCTTAGGCTGTCCACACCATATTACAGATCTTTAAACTATTATTCGTAACATGACTAAGTATATGAGGCATTACTTCTATGGTCAGGCCTTAGTAAGTGTATCAATCGCTCATGAAAGTAAAATTAAAGGATTTGTACAACTTTAACATTTTTTTTTTTATTTTCCTCTTGTTTTTCAAACACAAAATGAACCAACATTTTCAATCGTCTTTATTATAAGTTTCTTCTTATTTTGTGGATGCAGAGTCTGTAAAACTTCTTCACATAGCTGACTGTGATGCTGCTTCTGACATAGATGGGGCAGGGATTTTAAAGAAATCATACATACGCTGCATCATTGTAGAGAAAACAGTGAACTCATAGCGTAATATGTAAGGAGGGAGTGTGTAGAGAAATCACACAGAAACAGAGCCTGTGCCAGCAGAGAGGGGATTCACACAAGGGATGTATAAAAAGAGGAAGGCAGTACACAAATTAAACTTTATAAGAGAATAGTAGCTGGTGAAGACATTAGTACTTTAGATTAAAAAAAATATACAAAACTATAAACAGCTGTTTTCTTATTCATTGTATTGTATTGTTTTTATGTTATATTATTAAAACATTTTTCAGATATTTTAGTAAATTTAAAGTACAAAATAGTTGAACACACTCTTTTGATAATGCACATATAAGAATACTTGAATAGTTTTATACACAAAATTGTTTACCCAGTTATCTTAGAAAATATATTTTAATATATGAAACTTATAGGGCTTCCGGGATAAATGTTTGACTGCTAGGCTGATCAGGAAGGAGAAAGAAAAGAGACCTAATTGTCCAGGGAAGGAGATCTTAAAGGGGCCTCACATGATATTAAATTGCTTTAGTTAGTTAAAGAGCCTAACAATATGCAAGATTGTGCCAATTCTGAAGGAAAAGATATGGACGGCACATTGAAAAATCATACTTTGACCTAATGCTGCTAGGCAAAAATTTTAAAAACTGAATATGAAGTTCCTAGTTTAACATCAGACTGTATGAAACCCACTACCACGTCATGGAGGTTCAATGTGAGGTGGCAGTGGGTTTCATACAGTCTGATCAGAATGTTGAACTAAGCCTCTTGTTCAGTTTTTTCAAGTTTTCCCTAGCAGCATTAGATCAATGTGTTATTTTTGGATGTGTGGTCCATGTATTTTCCTACAGCATGGACAATAAGCAACATTGTGATTGACTTGTTTTACTTATATCTGCTGTCATTCTACTGCTAAGAAAACTTTTATCTTGCATAGTATACAGCTTGTTTCTAAAGAGAGTGGCCACCAGAGCCTGGCTAAGTATGCAGTAGCTAAATTTCAAGGTGAGGAGTTAACTCTTGAGACACCAGCCACCTCCCTCTCTCCAGCCCATTCATTTCTATAGAACAGTTAGCTGTTCATCTCCCTCATCCTGTCAGTTCCTTGCCATGCTGCTCTTATCATTTCTGCTAAATCACCAGCCCCCATCATCTGCATTTTCCAGAGCAGTTTTCCTAATCACTGCTCTCACTTTCCCAGCCATATGCTTGCTCAAAGGCCCTGTTACATCTATATGGAAATATAATGATAACAGTGTATACTTCAGCACAAGCCACTGACAGACTGTTAATATGTCACTGTAGCATAAGCTCAGCAGTAGGACAATAACCCAAAACCATCACTAAAGGAGGAGTGCTTGCCTCACCAGTAACAAGCTTGAGCTATGCTACTGCTCAAGACACAACTTGAGAATAACCCTTTAAGGAGTAAAAGCACCATGTATATTGAATACATGTACCTTATATGACCACACTGAAAAGTCACTGATGGCTACCAGCATATGATGCAAGCGAAACACCTGGATTATCCTTTTAGGAGGCTCTTTTTAAATGTGAAAGGATTATATAGTTTAAATCAAATCTCAAATTAAAAAGTAATAAAATTAATTTTCCTACAAAGTAAAGACGGTATTCAGTAATATATTATGTAGAAGGTAACTTTTTGCTATATATTATTATTATTATTCTATATATTATTATTTCATATATTAATATTTTATGAACAGCCTAGACGTTGTCATATGATTTTTAGACAAAAGAATCGAAATGACAGCACTTTGGATTATTCTGCTAGATTGCTTCATACAAATACATCCCATGATGCTTTAGCGGGAGCCCTAATTTCTGGAAAATGACAGCTCCAAATAAGCCATTGGAGAGCGTCCAGCAATGATAATAGCAAATTTCACCTCGCATTTGCATGAGAAAAAAGGTTTTTGTCCCACTTTACATTAAACATATGTGATATTCTGGGGTATTGGAGTATGGCTTGTGTTCCATAATTATGCATGATTGTTCAGGGGGAAAAAAAAAAAATTCACCAGTGAAAACTCCAGCTGCTTAAACAGTTTGATAGACTGAAGCTATTCTACCGCCGGTGCCCCCAGCTGTGTTGCTTAGCAACATTTTAATTCAAGAAGAATCGAAGGAGATGCGGTCCCTGTGGAGAGGGAAACAGAAATAAGAGGCCCGTTGACAGATGATCTCAGTTGTTTCTTCTAATATACTGTGAAGATCACTGGCTCTTTTCATGAATGATAAATGGACTGTACACAGATCAATGGGTTCAGCAATAAACTTGACCTAGCCTCTATGTCTAAGGCAAGCTGAAGGGCCCTGGAATTTACTCATTTGGATGATTTGGTGTTTGTTTTTTTTTTGTTATTTTTCAACAGTTTCACGAGATGAAATTGATCCAAACATTTGGCGATAACTTGGCCTTTTTTACCGTTAGTAAATATTAATAGTCTCCCACATGGAGCCGTGTAAACCCTCGCGGCTCCTTCCTCGTGCCACCGTAACCTTCGAAAAGCAGACCGTGTCATTAAACTGCATGTTCAATCAGCTAATAAACCAGAATTTTTGGGAAGAAAGACGCTAAGGATTTTCGTCAGCCCTAGAACTGCAAAAAAAAATGTGATTAAAGAGTGCGGATTAAGACGCCAGCTCATTCATATCCAGATAGTGATTACCCACTAGGGATCCCAGGTTAAAGCCTGCAGCTATGAGGAAGGGAGGAGGAGCGGAGAAGCCATACACAGATTTGGAATTTGTTTTATGGCTACTATGTGTTTAGGCTCTCATCATTCTTTTTTTGTTGCTTTATTTACAGCCGTGATTCATGGTAGTTTTATAGCGTTGATGAGAGAAAGATGGTACAAAATGTAATACAGCTCTATCTAATGTAAGGTTAAGTCAACCATTTCCCTCTCGGAAATACATAATGTAATACATAATGAAATCTCATGTGAGGAAATGTGTCATGTCCATAAATTGTATTGCATTGATGATAAGAGCGATCTTGGAATTGCATCATGGGTGAATCTCAAATAAAATGCTATTATCACAAAAGGGCTTTTCAATGGAGCAATGGAAATCCCTGTCACTGACTGTTCTGATGCCATCAGCAGAATATTGATGGTTTATCACAGCCTGTGTTATTTTTACCTTGCCAAATTAGGAGAGCTAGTGTGCTGGTGAGATTGTCTTAAAGGTATTGTCTACCCCTATAGTAATTTTGAAAAAGAGACCATTCAGCTTTAATTAATAAATATATTTCTAAAGGTGCTATTGACATGAAATTCTCACCAGATGTCAGTAACAACCCATCCAATCGACATAGGAAAGATATCAAACCATAGATATCCATAAATTAAGTTATGTGTAACATTGAGAAATGACACAGAGAAAAAGTATTGAACACGCTTACTGAAATTTAATTAATACATCGCACAAAAGCCTTTGTTGGTGATGACATCTTCAAGACTCCTCCTGTGGAGAAACTAGTCGCAGGCATTGCTCAGGTGTGATTTTGGCCCATTTTTCCACATAAACACTCTTCAAATCCTGAAGGTTTTATAAGCTCCTTCTATGAACTCTGAACTTTAGTTCCTTCAATAAATTTTCTCTTGGATTTAGGTCAGGTGATTGGCTGGGCCATTCTAGCAGCTTTATTTTCTTTCACCGAAACCAGTTGAGAGTTTCCTTGGCTGTCTGTTTGAGATCATTGTCTTGCTGAAATGTCCACCCTCGTTTCATCTTCATCATCCTAGTAGATGGCAGCAGATTTTTATCAAGAATGTCTCTGTACATTTGTCCATTCATCCTTCCTTCAAATTTCTGAAATTTGCCAGTGCCATTTTCTATAAACAGTCTAGCACCATGATTTTCCCACTTTCAAACTTCACTGTTGGTATGGCGTTTGTGGGGTGATATGCAGTGCCTCTTGGCCTCCAAACATGGTGTGTATTATGGCATCCAAAGAGTTACATTTTTGTCTCATCTGACCAGACTATATTCTCCCAGTACTTCACAGACCTGTCTATATGTTGTTGAGCAAACTTTAAACACGCTTGAACATGCTTTTTGTTCAGCAATGGAGTCTTGCGTGTGAGTGTACATACTGGCCATGGAGAGTGAATATATTACTTATAGTTTTCTTTGAAACAATTGTACCTGCTGATTCCAGGTCTTTCTGTAGCTCTCCACAGGTGATCCTTGGCTTTTGGACAACTCTTCTGATAATTCTTTTCACTCCTCTGTCTGAAATCTTGTGGGCAGCACAAATAATGTTCTTTCCACTTCGGGATTATGGCCCCAACAGTGCTCACTAGAACCTTCACTAGTTTAGAAATCCTTCTGTAACTAATGCCATCAGTATCACTGGTTTTACCCATCATGAAATGTTTGTGTGGCACCCTGGTAATTGGATACCTATTTATAGGCCATCAGTTGAAGCAGCTGATATTATTTTTCCCTAAGTAGCATGATTGCTTTCTAATTATTGATAGATTTCAGCTGGTGTCATGACTTTCCATGGCTTTTTGTGCCTCTCTTTTTTCATGTGTTAAATACTTTTTCTCTGTGTCATTTCTCATTATTACACATAACTTAATTTATGGACATCTATGGTTTGATTTCTTTGCCTGTGGGGATTGGATGGGTTGTTATTGACATCTGGTGAGAATTTCATGTCACCTTTAGAAATATATTATTTCACCCGCTGTATGTATATGCAGTCATGGCCAAAAGTGTTGGCACCCTTGAAATTGTTCCAGAAAATGAAGTATTTCTCCCAGAAATTTATGTCAATTACACGTTTTGTTATACACATGTTTATTTCCTTTGTGTGTATTGGAACACCCCCCAAAAAAATAGAAAAATAGGCAAATTGGATATCATTTCACACAAAACCCCAAAAATGGGCTGAACAAAATTGTTGGCACCCTCAACTTAATATTTGGTTGCACATTGTTTGGAATAAATAACTCCAATCAATCATTTCCTATAACCATCAACAAGCTTCTTACAACTCTCAATTGTAATTTTTGACTAATCTTCTTTTGCAAACTGCTTCAGGTCTTTCATATTTGAAGGGTGGCTTCTCTCAACAGCAATTTTAAGATCTCTCCACAGGGGTTCAATGGGATTTAGATCCAGACTCATTGCTGACCACTTCAGTGTTCTCCAGCACTTTGTTTCCATCCATTTCTGAGTGCTTCTTGAAGTATGTTTTGGGTCATTGTCCTGTTGGAAGATCCATGACCTAGGACACATACCCAGCTTTCTGACACTGGGCACTACATTGCGACCCTAAATCCTTTTGTAATCTTCAGATTTTATGATGCCTTGCAGACAGTCAAGGCACCGAGTGCCAGAGGCAGAAAAACAACCCCAAAACATCTTTGAAACTCCACCATATTTGACTGTAGGTTCAGTGTTTTTTTCTTTGTAGGCCTCTTTCCTTTTTCAGTAATTAGTAGAATAATGTACTTTACTAAAAAGCTTAAATATTGGTCTTGTACAGTACAGACCAAAAGTTTGGATACACCTTCTCATTTAAAGATTTTTCTGTATTTTCTTGACTATGGAAATTGTACATTCACACTAAAGGCATCAAAACTATGAATTAACACATGTTGACTTATATACTTAACAAAAAAGTGTCAAACAACTGAAAATATGTCTTATATTCTAGGTTCTCTAAAGTAGCCACCTTTTGCTTTGATGACTGCTTTGCACACTCTTGGCATTCTCTTGATGAGCTTCAAGAGGTAGTCACCGGAAATGGTCTTCCAACAATCTTGAAGGAGTTCCCAGAGATGCTTAGCACTTGTTGGCCCTTTTGCCTTCACTCTGCGGTCCAGCTCACCCCAATCCATCTCGATTGGGTTCAGGTCTGGTGACTGTGGAGGCCAGGTCATCTGGCATAGCACCCCATCACTCTCCTTCTTGGTCAAATAGCCCTTACACAGCCTGGAGGTGTGTTTGGGGTCATTGTCCTGTTGAAAAATAAATGATGGTCCAACTAAACGCAAACCGGATGGAATAGCATGCCGCTGCAAGATGCTGTGGTAGCCATGCTGGCTCAGTATGCCTTCAATTTTGAATAAATCCCCAAAAGTGTCACCAGGAAAGCACCCCCACAACATCACACCTCCTCCTCCATGCTTCACGGTGGGAACCAGGCATGTAGAGTCCATCCGTTCACCTTTTCTGCGTCGCACAAAGATTGGAACCAAAGATCTCAAATTTGGACTCATCAGACCAAAGCACAGATTTCCACTGGTCTAATGTCCATTCCTTGTGTTCTTTAGCCCAAACTTGTCTCTTCTGCTTGTTGCCTGTCCTTAGCAGTGGTTTCCTAGCAGCTATTTTACCATGAAGGCCTGCTGCACAAAGTCTCCTCTTAACGGTTGTTGAAGAGATGTGTCTGCTGCTAGAACTCTGTGTGGCATTGACCTGGTCTCTAATCAGAGCTGCTGTTAACCTGCGATTTCTGAGGCTGGTGATTCGGATAAACTTATCCTCAGAAGCAGCGGTGACTCTTGGTCTTCCTTTCCTCGGGCGGTACTCATGTGAGCCAGTTTCTTTGTAGCGCTTGATGGTTTTTGCAACTGCACTTGGGGACACTTTCAAAGTTTTCCCAATTTTTCGGACTGACTGACCTTCATTTCTTAAAGTAATGATGGCCACTCGTTTTTCTTTACTTAGCTGCTTTTTTCTTGCCATAATACAAATTCTAACAGTCTATTAAGTAGGACTATCAGCTGTGTATCCACCAGACTTCTGCACAACACAACTGATGGTCCTAACCCCATTTATAAGGCAAGAAATCCCACTTATTAAACCTGACAGGGCACATCTGTGAAGTGAAAACCATTTCTGGTGACTACCTCTTGAAGCTCATCAAGAGAATGCCAAGAGTGTGCAAAGCAGTCATCAAAGCAAAAGGTGGCTACTTTGAAGAACCTAGAATATAAGACATATTTTCAGTTGTTTCACTCTTTTTTGGTAAGTATATAATTCCACATGTGTTAATTCATAGTTTTGATGCCTTCAGTGTGAATGTACAAGTTTCATAGTCATGAAAGTACAGATAAATCTTTAAATGAGAAGGTGTGTCCAAACTTTTGGTCTGTACTGTATGTCCACAAGGCGCTTTCCCAGAAGGATTTTGGCTTACGTACATTTTGGCAAACTGTAGTCTAGTTTTTTTATGTCTCTGTGTCTGCAGTGGGGTCCTCCTGGGTCTCCTGCCAAAGTGTTTCATTTAATTCAAATGTTGATGGATAGTTCACACTGATGCTGATGCACCCTGAACCAGCAGGACAGCTTGAATTTCTTTGGAACTTGATTGGGGCTGCTTATCCGCCATCCAGACTATCCTGCGTGGCAACCTTTCATCAATTTGTCTCTGCCATCCACGTCCAGGGAGATGAGCTATAGTGCCATGGGTTGTAAACTTCTTGATTAAATTGTGCACAGAGGACAAAGGAACATCAAGATCTCTGGAGATGGTCTTGTAAACTTGAGATTGTTGATAGTTTTCAACAATTTTGGTTCTCAAGTCCTCAGACATTTCACTTCTCCTCTTTCTGTTCTCCATGCTTAGTGCGGCACATATAGACACACAATGCAAAGATTGAGTCAACTTCTCCCCTTTTTATCTGGTTTCAGGTGTGATTTTCATGTTGCCCACACCTGTTACTTGCCACAGGTGAGTTTGAACGAGCATCTCGTGCTTGAAACAAAGTTGTTTATCCACAATTTTGGAAAGGTGCCAACAATTTTATCTGGGCCATTTTTGAGGCTTTGTGTGAAATGATGTCCAATTTGCCTTTTTTTCTCACAAAGGAAATAAATGTGTATAACAAAATGTGTTATTGCAATAATTTCTTGGGTGAAATGCTTCATTTTCTGGAACAATTTCAAGGGTGCCAACACTTTAGGCCATGGCTATATATATGTATATATATACACATATAAAACTACAAAAATATTCATATAGCACATATATATTTTTTCTTCAGTTGGGGACATAAGAGTATAAATTCCCCATTCAATATGCCAAGATTGTGAAGTGGATTACTTTAATATAATTATTGCCTGCACATGAAGACCAAAGAGTATTCACAAACCACCTACCATTATTAAAAATCAAATGTTATTTTTTAGTAATCATTATTAAAAATTATATATAGACATTATTTAATGAGGATCCAGTAAGAGATAGATCACATTAACAGCGCATTTATCCTCAAATATATGTACTAAAGATATAATTTGCTCCCATATATATCCGAATAAGTTGCCAGTGTTTCCAAAAGGCCAAAGTAATTAATGGTAGTAGATATTTGAAGGGGATGTCTATTGCTTACCCATAATGTGTATGAGGTCCTCCACAGGTGCCCAATCTGCGTTTAGCCTAAGTTGCTTTCTCCTCTGCTGCATGCTTTACATAATCCTAAATAAATAATCCACACTTGTGTATGTACATATACAGTACAGACCAAAAGTTTGGACACACCTTCTCATTTAAAGATTTTTCTGTATTTTCATGACTATGAAAATTGTACATTCACACTGAAGGCATCAAAACTTTGAATTAACACATGTGGGATTATATAGGTAACAAAAAAGTGTGAAACAACTGAAAATATGTCTTATATTCTAGGTTCTTCAAAGTAGCCACCTTTTGCTTTGATGACTGCTTTGCACTCTCTTGGCATTCTCTTGATGAGCTTCAAGAGGTAGTCACCAGAAATGTTTTTCTCTTCATAGGTGTGCCCTGTCAGGTTTAATAAGTGGATTTCTTGCCTTATAAATGGGGTTGGGACCATCAGTTGTGTTGTGCAGAAGTCTGGTGGATACACAGCTGATAGTGCTACTGAATAGACTGTTAGAATTTGTATTATGGCAAGAAAAACGCAGCTAAGTAAAGAAAAACGAGTGGCCATCATTACTTTAAGAAATGAAGGTCAGTCAGTGCGAAAAATTGGGAAAACTTTGAAAGTGTCCCCAAGTGCAGTTGCAAAAACCATCAAGTGCTACAAAGAAACTGGCTCACATGAGGACCGCCCCAGGAAAGGAAGACCAAGAGTCACCTCTGCTTCTGAGGATAAGTTTATCTGAGTCACCAGCCTCAGAAATCGCAGGTTAACAGCAGCTCAGATTAGAGACCAGGTCAATGCCACACAGAGTTCTAGCAGCAGACACATCTCTTCAACAACTGTTAAGAGGAGACATTGTGCAGCAGGCCTTCATGGTAAATTAGCTGCTAGGAAACCACTGCTAAGGACAGGCAACAAGCAGAAGATACTTGTTTGGGCTAAAGAACACAAGGAATGGACATTAGACCAGTGGAAATCTGTGCTTTGGTCTGATGAGTCCAAATTTGAGATCTTTGGTTCCAACCACCGTGTCTTTGTGCATCATAGAAAAGGTGAACGAATGGACTCTACATGCCTGGTTCCCACCGTGAAGCATGGAGGAGGAGGTGTGATGTGTGTGGGTGCTTTGCTGATGACACTGTTGGGGATTTATTCAAAATTGAAGGCATACGGAACCAGCAAGGCTACCACAGCATCTTGCAGCGGCATGCTATTCCATCCGGTTTGCGTTTAGTTGGACCATCATTTATTTTTCAACAGGACAATGACCCCAAACACACCTCCAGGCTGTGTAAGAGCTATTTGACCAAGAAGGAGAGTGATGGGGTGCTACGCTAGATGACCTGGCCTCCACAGTCACCAGACCTGAACCCAATCGAGATGGTTTGGGGTGAGCTGGACCGCAGAGTGAAGGCAAAAGGGCCAGCAAGTGCTAAGCATCTCTGGGAACTCCTTCAAGATGGTTGCAAGACCATTTCCGGTGACTACCTCTTGAAGCTCATCAAGAGAATGCCAAGAGTGTGCAAAGCAGTCATCAAAGCAAAAGGTGGTTACTTTGAAGAACCTAGAATATAAGACATATTTTCAGTTGTTTCACACTTTTTTGTTAAGTATATAATTCCACATGTGTTAATTTATAGTTTTGATGCCATCAGTGTGAATGTACAATTTTCATAGTCATGAAAATACAGAAAAGTCTTTAAATGAGAAGGTGTGTCCAAACTTTTTGTCTGTACTGTATATATACTTTTTTTACCCAGTCCTCCATGGGCCCATTTAAAGAAGAAAAGAATGGACAGCCCTTTTAGCGATTTTTTTATAAAAATCTAATGGGCGATGAAAAATAAAAGTCCAACTAACTCACCACTAGGTGCACGGATCACACAGTCTGTGTTTAGTAAGAGGAAAATGAAGAAAAATCCAGCTCCCGAGATCCAATTAAAATAATAGATTTCTTTATTGAATAATCCACAAAAAATATGAACAAAACACAGATTGTGTCTTGTTCATATTTTTTGTGAATTATTCAATCAAATGGGCGAAACCTTTAATTTAAAAAAGATGTCCCATAGAGACGGGTCTCTTTGCATGGAAGTAGACAAGTAGTCGTAAGTTACCCTGGTAGCCGTAGAAATAATGGCAAATACATTTGGCTAATTGTTAAATCTGCAATAAATTTTGAATAACAGAATATTCAACTAATCAGATTTCCATTGATCAGAATTGATTTGTTTTGAAGTCATAGATTATGAATTATATCTCCCACCAGATCTGTTCAGCTTTATTACCGTTATGTACGAGTAATATGGTCTTTTTCAATCAATAAGTCTGTTCACATTGCATTATCTCCCAAGATAATAGTGTAGTTGGTTTTCTTTATAAGATTTTTTTTTTTGCTTTGAAAGAGAAGAGCTGCATTTTTTAGCATTAACCTCTACAATTCATTTATTGTGGTGTAGGATCACTTGTCATGAGGAAGACATCAGTATGCTAATAGCCATGGTAATTTTATGACACGTCTCAATGGGAGCTGGGCCGACCACCAGCCACATCCACAAGGCAATTTATATAACTGAGTGTTTTAGTGTTTTAACACTGTCAGTTTCTGCTTTTAAGTACTTTACAAGAAAATTACTTTGCATTGAAGTGCCAATAAACTATAAGTGTAAGGGAATTTATATTGCTGTTTTTTGCCTTTTCACCATTTTGGAGTGCAATAAAAAATAATTGTAGTCTTATCCATAAATATGAATTTTAATAATAAGTGTTTGTAAAAGGGGATTTCACCGAAGCTGGTAACAGATAATAATTTCATAGAACGGAACGTGAATTTTTTTTTTAACTGAATTAAAAAAATGGGCTCTCAAATTGCTTTTTTTGTGGAACTGTCCCACTATTACAATACATTTACATTGTACATAGTTAAAAAACTAAATACACAGCATGTTCCACAACTGAAAGAAGAAGAGGGATCTCAATGCTCTTATGTAAATGTATTGCCCCTAGAATTCCTGCTTTTTCCTATACATTCTTTAGCAAAATACCATCCACAGTCAAAGGTTTTACACACTGTTCATACTGATGTTTCTTAAGGAAGACTTTTCAATTAATTTTATTTTACTTAAACTGAGTACTGGTTCCAATTGCTATTGTTCCACTGACAGTTTTTTTTTTCTGGGCCTCTCCATTCCAAAGTTACGCACCTGGGAAATAAAGGTGCAAATTTGCCTTTAAACCAACTAGGCGTGTACCACAGAACTTTTTTTGTGAGCGCGGCTGTGTTTTGATTGGCCAACATTAGAGGAGAAAAATCAAACGCCCACAGAAATGATCTGCTGTGTATGCCCAGTTGGTAGAAGAGACATTTACCAAAATACCCAAAGGGAAAGCCATGGAATGGAGGGGCACAGAAGGAAAAGAAAACCTGTTTTAGAATCAATGGAGCAGCAACAATTGGAGGAGCTACTCAGTTTAAATGAAATAATCTAGTAAAAGGTCCTCTTTAAATGGTCATGGTTGGTTCAATAGTGCAAAAACATATAAAACTTTACCATATATCTTATCAGAGAAATATATTTCTTTCTCCACTTATGAGCCACTTATTCTCACTCTTAATTCCAGAACTCATTATTCACTAAAAAACTAATTATCCATCTTAGGGCTCATGCAGATGTCCATGGATCTTGGTCCGAGCGTGGATCGTAAGGCACGGACTGTCTAAGGGTCTCAAGATCTGTAGTCGACATTGCCATAAATGCCTATGAGGTTGTCGAGTTTGGATCAAGAGATCTGCGGATAGACAGTGCATTGCGGTCCATGTTTGGATCGAGATCCACAGATGTCTGCATGAGTCCTTAATCAAGACAAGACATGCCAGGTCATTAAAGGATCAGGTTACAAATGCTTATTGAAGGGTAGGTTGAGTGAGAAGTGGAGTAAATGAAAGAGGCAGAGAAATGGGGCTGCAATATTGGAGATAGTGTTTTTTTTCACCCCCATGCTGGATTCACAGCTGCACTGCTCAGTACGCCCATATGATGTCCTCCATGCTGCTGCTTATACACATGGTACAAAGAGACCTGGAGAACAGGAATCCCTCAAGTCTCTGTGTTCTATGTATGGCGGACATAATAGCAGGTTGTTTCTACCCACTTGCTCAGAGACAACTGAAAATTGGAGAATGCAGAGGGAAATACTGATGCAGATGCAGGATACAAGTCATACAATGGACAGAATTTTTTTTTATTCTTCATGTTCACAAAAACGACAGCTTACTCTGAATAGTCACCTGAAAGGAAAAGTATGCTTTACATTGAAGCAGAAATGAAGCAACTTTTCAAACAGTCTTGATTAAAATACCTTGCTTTATGTCGAGTACCTTATATAGAAACGTATGTTTCCCCATAGTTATTGACTACAATCACTTTGTGTAGTCGGATATCAACATCATATGTTGCTCTAACTTCCTTTTATCTCATTTAAAGAATTTAGTTTCATAAAGTCTATTTGCAGAGTTAATTCATTTGAGATATTTTGGCTAATAACACAATGAAAGGGGATTTATTGGTGTAGATATGCTAGACATGAGGACACATATGGAAGTGAAAGGTGCCTAGGACCCGGTTAATATCACGTTTTCACATTTTCTTTGTCTCAGCCAGGAAGAACTCCAGACATATACATTAAATAGATGGTGACGGATGCCTAACATCTGTATAATGTTATCCATTAAATATGTCATGAGCTTTGATATAGATTTTGAAGACATATTGGAAAACGGATGCCACTGTTATCTATTTATCACCCATAGGATGTAGTTGCATCTGTTTTACACATTCATAATAAAAGCTATTGAGAGGCTCATTACATATAGTTTAATGGTCCCTGCCACTCTAGTCTTCAATGTTAAAAAAGCCATATATTACACCCCCCGATTCATGCGTTTTTTTAAGTCCCTTTTCTTTTTGGTTCTCTTGCGATAGTCTTTACATTTTTTTACACCAAATTCATCAAAATGTTGCACATGGTCATGAATTTTGTGCGAAGTCAGAAATTGTCTTTTTTCTCTCTAACCATTGTTTGCAACTTTTTACAGCAAAAAAAATCACAAAAAATGCTAAAAAAAAAGTTGTGTACATAAATCACTCCAGTACATTTACAACAGGTTTTGTAATTTTTTGAAAAGTTTGTAAATGATGAATGCGGCAAAAACATATGGAAACCCTAAATCATTGCTACAGTAGCAAACAAAAACAAACAAAAAAAAAAAACAGGCAAAACTCATATAAAATGGCCTTAAAATAAGCTGCAAATGGAAAGATACATTTGGTGCAAAAAAAAAAAAAAAAGACACAATATACTAAATACTTGACAAAAAACAGGCGTAAATGCAATATTGAATCTGAACTTAAATATGGCTTTTTATACTGGACTATGCAGGATGGAGTGTCATAGACTTCTATACTATTCCATACGTTTTCTATTGCATTTTACTGACATCTCCCATCCAGTGGGATGGAGCTCTATGGACATAGTTAGTCTGTTTGTTGGAAGCCTTTCTGGTGTAAGTGCAAAATATATATAAAAAGAATTGTGATGTGAACAGTCCCTAATGTGTCTTTTGACTTGCACCAAATTGGTACCTAATCACATGTCCTATTATTATTTTTTTAATCTGCTCTATTTTTGCTGCTTTTGACATCTTGATAAATTATACAGCATCATTATTACACATAAGATATTCATGTTATTTACTGACCCCTAGACTCTGTGTTGGATAGTATAAGCTATTTCTTATCTGGGTGAATATAGCCTTTGTATGCCCGGTCTGCTGGTTGGTCCACATCCCATGATGTTTTAAAGACTATTTTATTCAACAAATTAATAATTTAAATTTTATTTTTTTACAGGCCAGTGAAAAAAACAAGCTGAGAAGTAATCCTGTAAAGTAAGAAAATATTTTACATTTCTCAAACCATACAATTCACATAAATGAGAAAGCTTGTACAATAAAGGCCACCAAAGAAAACTGGGAATAAAGTAGCTGTTGATCGGCTGTTGGAACCATCAATATGTAGCTAATTTTTCATTCAAGTGTAAACTATGGTATAAAACATTATTTTATTGCCTGAGAGTTGTACCACTGCCCTCCTACTTATATTATTATATAGTTTACCTCTGGTATTTATCATCTTGCATGTATAATGATGACTCAACAAGAAACTGCCCATGCACATCAGCTGAAAGCTATCTCTGCCAACTAGTGATGTGTCGGTCTCGTAGGATCCGACACAAAGAGCTGGCTCCCTGCTGTGAATAGTGGGAGTCGTCACCCCAGTGAGAGCCACTAACTTCTCTGAATGGCTCTTACTGGGCATAAAATTGCAGTGTTCGGCGGTCGTAACTCTACCCACCCAAACCAAACTCTGGGCACTCTTCAATTTAATTGGCTAATTGTGAGTGGGTGGAGTTTAACCCATGGGTGGGTGGAGTTTCAGCGGCATCAACGTCATCTTAAATATGTGTTCACCTATGATGAACAAATATTTAATAGGGATCCATTTAGGATCCAAAAGAGCCAACTTTCTAGGTGCTCGGAGCCAGAAGAGCCAGATCACCGAAAAGAGCCGGACTGCCCATCACTACTGCCCACCTTCCCTATTCACATGCACACTCATTTTGACCAAGCATGCAAGTGTTCTGAATGAACAGAAAGGAGTAAGACATTGGGAGGCAATATGCCATAGAATCAAAGGATTGGGTGTTGAAAATCATTCACTCTTCAGACACCCTCTGTCGGAGAGATGACACGATAGGACATTGAGATATTCATTCCATGTTACTCTAATGCCTTCATGTATTGAAAAGTAGACCCTCAACTTCTGGGGCTACAGCTATTGGGAAAAAGCAATGTCAAGGTTGCCTCATGAGTCTTTGCCATTTTTTAATATTTGAAAGTAAGACCAAAACATGATAAAGTTTTCATAGAAAGTTACAGAAAGGCATTTATATTCCACTTTTTTATTTTCTTCATTTGTGATTTTAAGTTTTACATTCAAATGTGAACATATCACATTATTTTACTTTACAAAATAAAAAAATAAAGAAAGTTAAGAGAAGGAAAATAAACTCAAATCTTATCGCAACACAACAGGATGTATCACATCTGAAGGTTAGGGTCACACAACTGTTTTCTCTTCATCCAAGAAAATGGTCCAATTATGCTAATCAGACTCTGATTAGCATAACCCATTTTTCTCTTAGGTGCTGAGAAAGAGAAAAGTTTCTCCACCTTCTCTATTCAGTCAGTTTGTTAAAATCGGACCACACTCAGATTTTATACAACTGCTGTCCGATGTTCTCCATGAACCCATAGACTTGCATTGCCGATTTTGATCCGACACTCAGATTAAAATCAGACATGTCACCCTTTTATCACTCAGACCGTTCGGGTCAAGGAAAAAATTGGACATGTGCACAGCCCCTTAGCATAACATGGGTACTAGTATTATCCATCAAAACCACGGATAGCACTCATCCAATTTAAATGGTTGTGTGCACGAGACCCTAATGTGGATTGTTTAAAATTGTCTGGAAAGACCAAGAACAGATCATGAATCTGTCTTTTTTTTGTCATGGTTGCCATATCTAGATAAAAAATTTTCTCAAAACTTTCTACCTCACAAATTTCCTTAAAAATTAAAACATTAAACCAATTTAAACCAAAACTACTATGTTTTATGAAATCCGATAATAGCAAATCAGTCTGTGGATTCTTTTCATTCCATTGGGACAGATGACAAAGTGAAACACTTATAGTAACCAAAAAACATTCTTTAAAATGGTTAGTGTGCATGTTTCCTTGAAATGCTATGTATTTTAAAACCTGTCGGCCACTAATAAGTTGTGGGAACAGAGACGTAGTCGGCAGGATGTCAACCTGGGCAGAGAGAACTTAATGGATTTTTAGTCCATCGCCTTAACAGCACGGCCACAACCAAGTTGTGGGAACATAGACATAGTCGGCAGGGTGTCAACCTGCACGGGAAGACCCTAATGGATATCTAGTTCATCGCCTTAACCTCTCCATCACGACCAAGTTGTGGGAACATAGGCGTAATCAGCAGGAAATGTTATTTATTTTAAAACCTAGCGTGGACAACATGTAGTCACATGACAGTACTCTTCCACCGGTGTGATGTCCAAATTTATACAAGAAACGCTACTTGCTTAGGATGTAACAAATATAAGATTGATATGGAAAATTAAGCTGATTTTTCCAGAGTCTCTAAGCAGTAGTAGCCAACCTAGCCTGGAATATGTGTATTCAAAACCGAGAGGATCAGAAAAATCCAAAAAGGAAAATGAAGGTGGAAGAGCTCAAATTAATCCATTGATTCTTAATGTACTAAATAAATATGTTTATTACAAATGTATATAAAAGTGAAAATTCATAAAATATGATAAAAAAAAAAAGTAGACTAAAAGAATGAGCGCAAAAAAACGTACAAAATAGGCAATACGTTTCAGGGATCTAGGTCTCCTTCTTCAAGCCAGCAGAAGACATCAACTATTGAATGTCACACATGGCTCTTCATCGGTTATCTCCACTCCTCCTGAGCTCTACCCTCTCCCTTCCTCTCTTTGGAGAGGCCAGATAAATATTGGACAGCAGACTGCAGATTATGTAGTGTCAGCGAGTAGTAGATCTGTTTTGTATTAAAGCAGGGAGTATGTTTAGCACTAACTTACACCTTGTTATACAGGGGCATGCAGACAACTGTAAATGGAGGCAATGTCTGCGAGAAAAGGAAAAGACCCATCAGACCTATAATCCTTTACATGGTAATCCTGCCCACAGCAAGTTCTGGTGGCATACAAACAACTGATCTGCACAGAGCTGTGCATGTAAAATAACTACCACCAAGCTATGGTGGCATCATTGTGGCACATATGGCCATGTTTTCTGCATTTTATAACCTTGAAATATCCCTTCAACTTTGGTTTCTCAAAAGATCTCCTGTCTCTTTCTATTAGAAGCTTCCATCATACTCTTGGAGACTCATGTAACTTCTGTTCTAGCAATCACTGTATTCTACCTCCCTAATTTATTTACTTTTTATCTGTCTGTATTACACACAATCAAGACCCTTTATAGTTTGGTTCCAGGTCTTTTAATATATATAACACAATCTGTATATAGAAAGCATGTAATAAAAAGTACATCTTATAGGAAGCCATAGGCGGCTTCTTAATTATCACATCATTACCAGCTTATGGTGAACAGTGCTAAGTCAATATTAGCATTACCGCAACTGCAGGAATATTCATACGACCGATTTACAAAACTGCAGACTGTATACATATTCATACGTAGAGAGGAAAATGCTCACACTGTGTATTATATTAGTCTGTGTAGTTACTAGGAATTAAATGCTCAGATTACAGGTTAGGCAGCTCATCACATGCCATTTGTTTAGTCATTTTCAATTTTAACAAGTGTAAAAGTGTAATTCTCTAAATGCAAATGGTTTTGGCAAACAGCCACGTGCTAATACGTTGCACTGAATGTAAGTGCCGCTGACAGCTGTTTCGGTTGGGGAGAAGGCGTAGATGTCATTACTGTTAAAATGTTCCAGCCTGCATTTAGATATACATTTTACACTTAATTGAAGCGTCCATTTACTGCCTTCTTTTCTTTGTCTTACTTGCCCTGCACAGAAAAACTCTTTACGGACTGAATTCGGGGCTTTATTGCTAATTCTGAACTTATGCAACGTTTGTACATTTGTGCTATTGTACTTGTGTATTTGTCTTTTTCTTGTATGTATTCAGGTTAATGCTCAACTTCCTAAGTAAAGAAAAGAGTAGTAGGTTTATCTACCAGATCTTACAATGTGATGTGCCAAATAACAAACACAACTAAGAAAATTCTTGCCTGATCAGCCTCCATTGGTCCCAATCAGTCCCTGCAGCTGTATTGTGATCTTGACATTATGATGAAACTTTCATAATGTCATTACATCACATGACCAAAGCAACTCCTAATGATGTCACATCACATGACCAAAGCAACTCCTAATGATGTCACATCACATGACCAAAGGAACTCCTAATGATGTCACATCACATGACCAAAGCAACTCCTAATGATGTCACATCACATGACCAAAGCAACTCCTAATGATGTCACATCACATGACCAAAGCAACTCCTAATGATGTCACATCACATGACCAAAGCAACTCCTAATGATGTCACATCACATGACCAAAGTAACCACGTTCTCTCATGCTCATTTTCATCACATATGTTTATTGCACATACTATTGAGTCCAGAAACATTTGGACAGAATTTCCTTAATTTTGCCTCTGTACACCAGTACATAGATTTACAGTTAGGTCCATATATATTTGGACAGAGACAACATTTTTCTAATTTTGGTTCTAGACATTACCACAATGAATTTTAAACAAAACAATTCAGATGCAGTTGAAATTCAGACTTTCAGCTTTCATTTGAGGGGATCCACATTAAAATTGGATGAAGGGTTTAGGAGTTTCAGCTCCTTAACATGTGCCACCCTGTTTTTAAAGGGACCAAAAGTAATTGGACAGATTAAATAATTGTAAATAAAATGTTCGTTTCTAGTACTTGGTTGAAAACCCTTTGTTGGCAATGACTGCCTGAAGTCTTGAACTCATGGACATCACCAGACGCTGTGTTTCCTCCTTTTTGATGCTCTGACAGGCCTTCACTGCGGTGGTTTTCAGTTGCTGTTTGTTTGTGGGCCTTTCTGTCTGAAGTTTAGTCTTTAACAAGTGAAATGCATGCTCAATTGGGTTGAGATCAGGTGACTGACTTGGCCATTCAAGAATATTCCACTTCTTTGCTTTAATAAACTCCTGGGTTGCTTTGGCTTTATGCTTTGGGTCATTGTCCATCTGTAGTATGAAACGATGACCAATCAGTTTGGCTGCATTTGGCTGGATCTGAGCACACAGTATGGCTCTGAATGCATCAGAATTCATTCGGCTGCTTCTGTCCTGTGTCACATCATCAATAAACACTAGTGACCCAGTGCCACTGGCAGCCATGCATGCCCAAGCCATCACACTGCCTCCGCCGTGTTTTACAGATGATGTGGTATGCTTTGGATCATGAGCTGTACCACGCCTTCGCCATACTTTTCTCTTTCCATCATTCTGGTAGAGGTTGATCTTGGTTTCATCTGTCCAAAGAATGTTCTTCCAGAACTGTGCTGGCTTTTTTAGATGTTTTTTAGCAAAGTCCAGTCTAGCCTTTTTCTTCTTGATGCTTATGAGTGGCTTGCACCGTGCAGTGAACCCTCTGTATTTACTTTCATGCAGTCTTCTCTTAATGGTAGATTTGGATATTGATACGCCTACCTCCTGGAGAGTGTTGTTCACTTGGTTGGCTGTTGTGAAGGGGTTTCTCTTCACCATGGAGATTATTCTGCGATCATCCGCCACTGTTGTCTTCCGTGGGCGCCCAGGTCTTTTTGCATTGATGAGTTCACCAGTGCTTTCTTTCTTTCTCAGGATGTACCAAACTGTAGATTTTGCCGCTCCTAATATTGTAGCAATTTCTCGGATGGGTTTTTTCTGTTTTTGCAGCTTAAGGATGGCTTGTTTCACCTGCATGGAGAATTCCTTTGACCGCATGTTTACTTCACAGCAAAACCTTCCAAATGCAAGCACCACACCTCAAATCAACTCCAGGCCTTTTATATGCTTAATTGAGCATGACATAACGAAGGGATTGCCCACACCTGTCTATGAAATAGCCTTGGAGTCAATTGTCCAATTACTTTTGGTCCCTTTAAAAACAGGGTGGCACATGTTAAGGAGCTGAAACTCCTAAACCGTTCATCCAATTTTAGTGTGGATACCCTCAAATGAAAGCTGAAAGTCTGAACTTCAACTGCATCTGAATTGTTTTGTTTAAAATTCATTGTGGTAATGTCTAGAACCAAAATTAGAAAAATGTTGTCTCTGTCCAAATATATATGGACCTAACTGTATAACAAAATCATCAGGATATGAATGTACACTTTAGGCTACGGCCCCACTATCAGTATTTGGTCAGTGTTCGGTCAGTATTTTTTCTCAGGAGTGGGAGCCAAAAGCAGGCGAGGAACAATCAGAGAAAAGGTATAATAGAAACAAGTCACCAATTCTGCATTTATCACCCACTGCTGGTTTTGGCTCCCACTCCTGAGAAAAAATACTGACCGAATACTGACCAGATACTGATAGTGGGGCAGTGGTCTTAAGCCTAAATTCAAGGAGCTTTAAAAACATATTGCTTTTACCCTTTTGGAAATACAGCCATTAGTCATTCCATTTTAACAGGTTCTAAAGTACCTGCACAATTGTCTAAAAATCCATTTTTTGATCTGGTGTGACCTTTAATTCCATTATTTCATAACAAATTAAGACGATAAATTGGAGTTGATTCTAAGTGTTGAATTTACATTTGATAGATGTTTATGGGAAATTTCAATATGTGGTTAAGAGAATAAGGCATCAGTAGACTTAAAGAAACCTACAAATGTAGCTGGGGTCATCCTACCAATCCCTGAGACATACTATACTAGAAATATTATTTTAAAGGGGTTGTCCATTACTCAGACAACCACATTGTATTCCCCTTGTAAAATAATAACATCTATAATCATCTCCGATGCCGGCACTGGCTCTCCCAGGAATAGCGTGTCATTGACGTTATTATGTCACGCAATCCCTACAGTGAATCAGCATCAAATTCACTCTCTCTGTCTTCGAACGTCTCACATACATCCAGAGGAGATGAGACAGCAGCAGCTCTCACTTCCTCCGGATGTATGTGATACGTCTGAGGGTGGGGAGAGTGAAGCCAGCACTGATTGTCCATACCAATGTCACACGATCCGAAGGAGGGCCAGTGCCAACACCGCTGCAATGGTGCAGGCATCAGAGATGAGTATAGATGTTATTAAAGAGACAACTCCTTTAAACTTTGTTATGTCTGTAACAGAGTTAATAGAAAATTTAAGAGTATCCAAATCAACAACTTAATAATAAATTCTTAAAAGTTTGTTCAAGAGCATTGATGAACTCAGCAACACCAAAAGGTCTAGAAAAGCAGGGAAGACCACTAAAGTGGATGATAGCAGAATTTTTACCTTGGTTAAGAAATATCCCTTTACAACATCTAGAGTTACTTACATTTTGAAAGAGGTGAACGTATCATTGTCAAAGACTATAATCAAGAGATACTTTCATAAATGTAAATTCAGAGGTATTATCTCAAGATGCAAACAACTGGTAAAAGTGCGTTTACACCTAATGACCGATGGCACTAAATGTCGATTGAGACCGCACTTCTAGTGTGCACTAAACAGCCTGTCATAGATTTAGTGTGCACAGGCTGTCAGTGTTCTCAGCAGCATGAGTTCTGTTTACACAGAATGATGTGCTGCCGAGAAAGAGGCTATTTTGTGCAGCAGAAAATAAAATAATTTCACCCGACAAATGAGTGTTTTGCTCTTTCATCGGGTGATCGGCTGCCTGTTTACACTGCAGGATTGCCATGAAACAAGTGTTCATGGGAACCCACATTTCACTATAATCTTTCAGAGTAAATGCATCCTTAATACTCAAAAATAAAGAGGCCACATTAGTCTTTACTAGTGATTGCGGTAAAGACCTAGCAAAGCACCAACGTATACAAAGTATTGCACTCCAGACTGGTGTTCAGAGGCTATTTGTTACTGTCCACATAAATCTGGACTAAACTGTATATGTGGACTATTAAGCATTGCTAACCCTTCTGTCAAATAGATGGTTAAATTTAGTCTTTATTATGCTGGAGTACAGTTGAAACCAGAAGTTTACATACACTATATAAAAAGACACATATGCATGTGTTTCTCAATATCTGACATGAAATCAGAATAAACCTTTCACATTTTAGGTCAATTAGGATTACCATAATTTTTAATATTTGCCAAATGCCAGAATAATGAGAGAGAGAATGTTTTAAGGCATTTTTATTACTTATACAAAGTCAAAAGTTTACATACACTAAGATTACTATGCCTTTAAACAATTCTGGACTGCCCATATGATGATGTCATGTGTTTGGAAGCTTCTGATAGATTTTTTTGGCAACATCTGAGTTAATTAGAGACACACCTGTGGATGTTTTTTAATGCACACCTGAAACACACTGCTTGTTTGTGTAGCATCATGGGAAAGTCTAAAGAAACCAGCCAAGATATCAGGAAGAGAATAGTGGACTTTCACAAGTCTGTCTCATCCTTGGGTATGATTTCAAGATACCTGAAGGTGCCTCGTTCATCTGTACAAACAATTATACACAAGTACATAAAAGATGGGAATGTCCAGCCATCATACCGCTCAGGAAAGAGACGGGTTCTATGTCCCAGAGATGAACGTGCTTTGGTCCGACATGTGCATATCAACCCAAGAACAAAAGCAAAAGACCTTGTGAAGATGATGGCGGAAGCTGATAAGATTGTGTCAATATCCACAGTGAAACAAGTACTATATCAACATGGGCTGAAAGGCCACTCTGCCAGGAAGAAGCCATTAATCCAAAATAAACATAAAAAAGCTAGATTAATGGTTTCAAATGCACACAGGAACAAAGACCTTAATTTTTGGAGAAATGTCCTGTGGTCTGATGAAACGAAACTTAAACTTTTTGGGCATAATGACCATCGTTACTTTTGGAGAAAAAAGGGAGAAGCTTGGAATCCTAAAATCACCATCCCAACTGTGAAACACAGGGGTGGCAGCATCATGTTGTGGGGTTGTTTTTCTACAGGAGGAACTGGTGCACTTCACAAAATAGATAGCATCATGAGATATTCTGAATTCATGTCAGATATTGAGAAAAACATGCATACAGTGCCTACAAGTAGTATTCAACCCCCTGCAGATTTAGCTGGTTTGATAAGATGCAAATAAGTTAGAGCCTTCAAACTGCAAACGAGAGTAGGATTTATGAACAGAAGCATAAATCTTACAAACCAAAAAGTTATGTTGCTCAGTTGAATTTTATTAAATTTTAAACATAAAAGTGTGGGTCAATTATTATACAACCCCTATGTTTAATATTTTGTGGAATAACCCTTGTTTGCAATTACAGCTAATAATCGTCTTTTATAAGACCTGATCAGGCCGGCACAGGTCTGTGGAGTTATCTTGGCCCACTCCTCCATGCAGATCTTCTCCAAGTTATCTAGGTTCTTTGGGTGTCTCATGTGGACTTTATTCTTGAGCTCCTTCCACAAGTTTTCAATTGGGTTAAGGTCAGGAGACTGACTAGGCCACTCCAACACCTTGACTTTTTCCCTCTTGAACCAGGCCTTGGTTTTCTTGGCTGTGTGCTTTGGGTCATTGTCTTGTTGGAAGATGAAATTACGACCCATCTTAAGATCCTTGATGGAGGAGCGGAGGTTCTTGGCTAAAATCTCCAGGTAGGCCGTGCTATCCATCTTCCCATGGATGCGGACCAGATGGCCAGGCCCCTTGGCTGAGAAACAGCCCCACAGCATGATGCTGCCACCACCATGCTTGACTGTAGGGATGGTATTCTTGGGGTCGTATGCAGTGCCATCCAATCTCCAAACGTCACGTGTGTGGTTGGCACCAAAGATCTCGATCTTGGTCTCATCAGACCATAGAACCTTGAACCAGTCTGTCTCAGAGTCCTCCAAGTGATCATGAGCAAACTGTCGACGAGCCTTGACATGACGCTTTGAAAGTAAAGGTACCTTACGGGCTCGTCTGGAACGGAGACCATTGCGGTAGAGTACGTTACTTATGCTATTGACTGAAACCAATGTCCCCACTGCCATGAGATCTTCCCGGAGCTCCTTCCTTGTTGTCCTTGGGTTAGCCTTGACTCTTCGGACAAGCCTGGCCTCGGCACGGGAGGACACTTTCAAAGGCTGTCCAGGCCGTGGAAGGCTAACAGTAGTTCCATAAGCCTTCCACTTACGGATGATGCTCCCAACAGTGGAGACAGGTAGGCCCAACTCCTTGGAAAGGGTTTTGTACCCCTTGCCAGCCTTGTGACCCTCCACGATCTTGTCTCTGATGGCCTTGGAATGCTCCTTTGTCTTTCCCATGTTGACCATGTCTGAGTGCTGTTCACAAGTTTGGGGAGGGTCTTAAATAGTCAGAAAAGGCTGGCAAAAGAGATCTTTAATCCACACATGTGAAGCTCATTATTCTTGGTGCCTGAACTACTTCTTAATACTTTAGGGGGACCAAACAGAATTCTTGTGGTTTGAGGGGTTGAATAATAAATGACACTCTGAATTAACTTTTAACGTTTTTAAAAAAAATTTGCTGAAGTGCATTTCCCACTTCCAGGCTGATCTACAGTACAAATGTCACAATGCCAAGTTAATTCCGCATGTGTCAACCAGCTAAATCTGCAGGGGGTTGAATACTACTTGTAGGCACTGTATGTGTCTTTTTATATAGTGTATGCAAACTTCTGGTTTCAACTGTATGTTTTAAGTATTCATATCTCACGATAGCGTCTACTTATAAATTTTTTTTAATGGATAAAATTGTAGTGCAGAAATGAATAAAAACTCCCAAAAATTAAATATTACGTTTTCGGGCAAGTTTTTAGTGATATACTGCCCTACAAATTAGTACTTAGACATCTGTGAAAAGCTTGCTTTGATATTTAGGATTTCAGAAAGTACCTTGGTTTTAGAAGTTCTGCAGCAACTATTAACTTTATTATCCAGTATTGGATAAATAACCCCTTACTGCAGCCTAAATTATCAGGATTTGACCAAACTGCCCCCTGCCATGTAGGCCAAACTGAGTACAAGCTAAATTATTATGTTCACATCTGCTACATAGAAATTTTCATTCTAAACTATAATCTCCAAATGACAGATTGCAGAGCTGTGCTACACTTTGTAAAAATGCTGCCAACTTTTATGGTTATTAAAAATACTTAAATATTCAACATATAAAGAAAGTAAAGGGACATTTTAGGACTAAATGATTCGCTTTGCTTGGCTAAGTGATATAAACCCAGTTATTAGGAGAATTACTTATGATAGTATAGATATTGCAACATGTTTTTGGGTTGTGTGTAGCATGGGGCTAACATTCTCAACTACGTTTCTGCAAAATATATATATATTTTTTCAGCTTACCTGTTGATTTTCTTGAGGTTCTTCTGGCCAATTTCCTCCTTCAGGGTCTACACAAAATAGATATCATAAACTGCCCTATATTCTATATCAATAATTCACAACTTTGCTGCCATGGGGGGCTGAACCTTTGAAAAAAAGTCTATAACTTTCCTAACTGTACAGCAAACATAACAGCACTTGGTGTTTTTACATTTGTGAGTGATTATCTTTAGTTAGGAAAATTGCATTTTATTTTAATCTGCAATCTCAATTCCTTCATTTATCTTCAGACCCCCTGATAAGCAGTTTGCAGCCTGATCGAAGTTTCAGATTTTCCTCTTGCAGGAGTGTCACTCCCAGTAATATAGTATGGATGTGAGATCTCTACACATCCAGGTTGCTGTTGTCTTCATTTGCCATGTTGTATTATCACAGCATGAATACTAAACTTGGCTCCTCTCTATGTGTTTTCTTTATCTGTAGCCTGTTTTGTCTGTTTTACATAAAGTGTTACATACTTTCCCCTTTGTTCAATGCAGATCTGTGTACAATCACCTCCACCTTCCTCCTGCTATCTCTAACACTGAGTGAATGGAGCAGGGAACCAGGGGCAGAGGCTCTGGTGAATTTTTAAAATGTGTGCAAAAGAGAAGGACTTAAAGGCATTCTGCTGACACAAAATTGTGAAATGTTTTAATGAAGATAATTTAGAAATTTGAAAACAGCTCAATGAATAAGTACATAAAATGCAAACACATCACAGAAAGAAAGAGGCCATACTTATCAATACCTGGTCACAATTCCAACAGACTCCAATGATATAAGGCAGAGCTAGCACTGGTGTAAAATACTCATGAACAACCAGTCACACACCTACCAACCATGGTGGGTCCTTGGTATTACAATTACACACAGACAAGGTTTGTAAAATGTGCCAGCTACACAATTGCAGGTATTGTACCATACTGGCTTTCTCAATAAAAATGGGGAGGGGGTGGGTGGAATTGTTCAGCTCACATCATGTAAAGTTGGTTGGAGATGATAGTGGTGATACATGTGGAATAGCAATGATATCTTTCCAGCAATCAATATCCAATTACAAAATATTTGTTTTATTATTCTATTAAGAGAATGATATATTAGTGATCTATCCAAAAAATACACAATTTAAAAACAGAACATCCTGAGAAAACCTCCTACATGTATGAAACCTGAAAATATAGCCAGTTCTTAATCATGGTACCATGATAAATGATTACCATGATTAGGAAATGGCTGAATTTTCAGGTTCAAAACGCGTAGGTTTTTTTTTTTCTCAGGATGGCCTGTTTCTACTTGTGTGTTTTTTGATATATCACTAATATATCATTCTTTTAATGGAATAATAAAACAAATATTTCTTAATTGGAGATTGAGTGCTGGACAGATATCATTGCTGTTCTACATTTATTACCTTACTGGCTTACAGCCAACTGGTCACGTCTATATTATTATTATCAGGCAGGCTGTCTAGCACTATGTAAGTGCATCCCACAAGAATAAGCACATTATTTTCCCCACCAACATGACAGGACAAGTTCACAGCCCTCAACAAAGGTCCTCATTGTCTTGCAATCTCCTACACTAAAATAAAAAAAACAACTCATTAAAAAGAACATCAAATCCAGACACATCACAGCAAAAGAAAGGCCATACTTATCAATACCGGTAGGTCCCAATGACGTAAAGCGGAATAACTGGCATCTGATATAAGCCCTGTCTATATGCATTTATAATGGTAAGTAACCACCCAACCCTATGAATAAGAGGTGTGTGAGTGGTAGCGCATCAGAATTATTCACTTGTGTTACTGTAAGGATGGTGAACTGGGCTGTAACGTTCCTACCCCTGAAGACACCAATCTCTTATGTGTTGTATTGTAATGTAAATAATGTCTTGCGTCTTTTATATATGTTGTGTAATGTGACATTGTGAAATGTAATATGTTCTTGTGTGATGTTAGTAATGTATAGTATAAATTGTATAGTGTAAGGTATAGTTTTATAGGACAGGTAGTATAGGGATGTAGATAGTTGACTGTAGCATAGGTAGTGACAATAGGGTAACTTAGGATAGAGTTAATGTTGGGATTAGCACACAGTGGGAGGGGTTGGTGTTAGGGAAAGTGACTGTGTTCCTGTTAGTTGGTTAGATAGAGCCTGTAGTGTAGAATGGGCAGAGCTGCATGAACAGGTGACCCTAAGTGAGAGGAGACTAAGAAGGAGTGATAGTATGATCCTGAAGAGAAGTGACTGACAAGACAGTGGCCTTCCGGAGAGGGGTCCTTGGATAGGACACCAAGTCACAAACCCCGGAGCTTGTAACACAGAAGGTAAAGGGCCTAAGCAAGACGTGGCTCTAGTGAGGTCCCAAGTGCAAGGGTTCCAGGGCACGAGTAGTGGAAGAAATAGGTCACGGAACCAAAGAGCAAGTCAAGACACTTACAGATCAAGACTGTAGTGTTAAAGCTGGGTTGTGGCGGAGTAGAGAGAAACAGTATGCCTCATTAGCCCTAGAATAAACTACGGAGGATGGATATTAAAAGTAGAAAAATGCTTCATGCTGTAAAGGAAACGTCCATAAGACTGTGCATCGGCTATCCCTTGTATATAACCTGTGCCAAGTAACCATTCAGTAAAGAGTTTGTTTTAAAATGGAAGTCTTTCTCTTTGAACTGTGAAACACGTGGTCCTGGCCAGCCGACAACATCGGCTACATGCGGCCTGCACGGGCGTAAGGCCCTCACAGCACAAGTGCACACATCCAGACAGAACTAACACTTTCATGTAGCGTGCTGGGGCGTAAAAGGAGACCAAGTGCCTCACCCTCGGCTACTGCCCCGCGCCGTGCTACATTAATTCCACCTTACATCAATGCATCCTGGAGTTGATTGGTATTGTGACCAAGTTTTGTTAAGTATGGCCTCTTTCTTTCTTTTAATTTGCATATAGGAAGCAAAGGGAAGTAGCTATAAAGGATCCACAGGTAGCAGTTGCAGTTGAGCCTTGGTGTCTGAGAGGTCTAAAAGTCCCTCTTAGGCTATGTTCACAAGCAGCATTTTTGCTACAACCAAAACCTGCTCTCTTGGCAGTAAAAAGACTGCCTTCAAAACACCATTTTTTGGCATTTTTTATGCCATTTTTCGCAGCATTTTTCGTAGCTTTTTAGCTGTCTTTTTCACTTTCTCATTGCTTTCTATGGGTGAAAAAATGCTGCAAAAACTCAGGAAAAAAATTGACATGCTGCAAATTTCAAAAACGCTGCAGTTCTCAAATCTATTCAGTAAAAAAACCCCAATCATATACATGATATTTCTGCAATCTGAGAGCTTTTGCTGTCATTGCAAAAAGCAGCTTTTAATTTGCATAAAAAAGCAGCAAAAAAATGCTGCAAATGCGCTTGCATGTGAACATGGCTTTAAACATAAGTACACAGCAGAACCATAAGCTGCTCACGGGAAATGGGGTTCATGTTAAAGAACTTGAATTGAGGCTCTGATGGCTTGCTGTCGATTTGACTACTTTTTGACTATCTTTAAAGCCGTGAGAACTTATTTTAGAAAAGGAAATTAAACTTTGAGTCCCATCAGGGACAGAAACTATTGTGCGGACATTCTCTATTTCTCACTGCAGAATTGATTGGTGCTTCAGTAAGAAGCACGTAACTTTATGACATAATAAGGGACTTATGTAATGTCCGTATACATTTGGCAATTTCGTATTGACTTTGAAATACATACATTTGTTTTATTTCTTCTTCTAATGGCTATTTTACCACTTAAGCACAAATGAGAGAATAACATAAGAGGCATAAACTTTACCTCTCCTGTCATTAAAGATCAATAGACAAAGGAGAAAGGGAAAAATTAGATAACGCTAGAGAAAATAACACTTTACAAGGTTAATTTTTCCAAGTACAAAGTTTCCTAGTATTGAATTACCACTCTTATTCCTTAAGGAATCTTTCCAGGCGCTTGCAATAATTGTGGCTGATTTTATTGCAAAATTACCTCTGGATGAGGAACATACTCAAGAGGAAACGTGCATGGGTACAAATAAGCTGTGTTTGCCAGTGCCACGTTACCCAGGCCAATACAGTCGTAGTTCTCAATCTGTCTGTGCATTCAAGCAGAAAATTCATTAGCAACCCTTCTGGCAGGATAGAAAAATAGGCATATTAAGGAAATTTAGTTTGAATTGTTTTCTAGAACTAGTTGGATAACAGGTCAGTAATCAAATTGCACCTTCTGGCATTAGTATTGAAGATGTTATTAAGAAGAGCATACAGCTGTAGATTTCACTTGGAGAGGTCGGCACAAAGCTACACAACCGCAAGCTCGTAAATACATGTGATTTAAAGATACATGTGTTCAGGAGGTAAATAGCGGCTCATTTGGACCGTACGGAGATAATTCTTCATTTACAACCTTTCGATAAGACATTTAAAGCTCGCTCCCATCACTGTTTGTTTTGCTCTACAAATGCCTACTTGTGGATAGCTGTTGTTCATACATTAAAGTAAATGATTAATTCTACTTTTCATGCCAGACCTTCAGCTGAAGTCTTGGATGTTTTTGAAATGGTTAGCGGTGTAGGCAGTAAATTATTATTCATTAAAAACAAAGCCTGGCTGCATCTCATGGGTACAATGTATTATCCATGTTTTCTAAAGCCAGTTGCTGAAATTCAGGTAACAGATTAAAGATGCAAATAAAGCTGATTTCTTTTTGTTCTTTTGCATTTTGAGAAATAGTTTTACATTGCTGATCAATACTGAATAACGTGCAGAGAAGTTGGCATCATTGTGGTTATGAATGACTTCTTGAACATAGTCTTACTTGTCTGATTGTATATATGTATATATATATATATGTATATATATATATGTATGTATATATATATATATATATATATATATATATATATGTTCATGTGGCAAGATGTTTCGTGATCGAATATAACATTGGGGGTGGTGGGGATTACCATAATGGTTGGATATCTTTAAGAAGTCTGCAAGAATTGTTTGGATCCCATTTGTGTACATTAAAGTGGCATTGAAGGACAATTGCCCTTAAATCACTGTTGGTGGACTTTATCTTCTTATTTCCATCACAAAATAATTGTTAAAGGGCACATGACATGCTGCTTGAACCATGGCCAACGTGACCCAGAGATCGACTCTGTTATTGCAGCCATGTATAATTTTGGTCTGAAATGTTGCATCTCCCATAGACTGATAGGTCTGTACCTATGTGTGTGTAGGGAGAGACCTGTCAGTTAAGGATAGTAGGGCAGGGAAAACCAGTCGAGCAAATATAATGTAGAGACTAGCTCACCCTCGATGAGGCTGTTGCACTCGGCATGGAATAAGCCACTCCTGCCCGATGTGGCATAACGAAGATCAAGGCGAGAAATCCTACAATCGTATTCCGAATAAAAAGAGTAAACTTTATTGCAACAAAGTTAAAAGGGAGAGATCTGTCAGTCAGGGCTCACTCAGATGTCCTATTTTTTTGTGTACGAGAAAATCAGACCAATTATTCTGATCAGACTCTGATCACAGTTGTATCAGAGTTTGATCACAGTTTGCTAAGAGGGTTATCCACTTTTCTGGTACATGGAGAAATTTAAAAAAAAATATCTCCACCTTCTCCATTCTGACAGTCCATGAAAATTGGACCGCACTCAGGTGTCATCTGAGTGCAGTCCGATTCTTTTCATAACTTGCATTGCTTATTTTGATTCGACCCTCAGATCAAAATCAGGCATGTCTCCGATATTTTCAGTGGACCACTTGGTCCGAGGAAAAAATCTGATATGTGAATGACCCCAAAGATTATCACTGGTAAGAGTGCTGTGTGTTAAAAGCACGGATAGCACTCATACGTAAAAATTGGATGTCTGAATGAGCCCTTAAAGGGATGAGATAGGGAAAACCAGTCTAGCATCTGCCTTAGACTAGTCTTCCTAGTCGCATTGCCCCCAGTTAGCCTATTTTGTCTGAAATACAGAAGTGTTTCAACATTAAACATACATGGCTGCAATAATATATCTAGTCTCTAATTCATTCTGCTCATGGTTGGAGCAGCATGAATAAACTGTTGGGTTTCAATGAAAACCTAAATTGGTCTATATCGATAATCCCCAAAGCTTTCACCATAAGGGAATGCCTGAACCAGTGTCACTCTGCTGGGGACCCCTACAAAGGCCCCATCCCTAGTTTCAGAGTTGCTGTCATTCAGTGTATGGAGACTCTAACCAAATAGATTCCAGTGTCCAGTACTCTCGGTTTTCAAGGAACTGTATTGGGTAAAGACTAATGTTACACGCACGCCACTAGGTTTAGATAGGGGAGAGACAGGTTTCATGAATTTTGGGGGAATCGTCACTCAGGGCGACCATAGACCATGTGCTGCAGCTTCTCTCAGGGACAAACATGTAGGTGGATTCACTTGCTGACCAGACACATTTGGCAAGAGTCTTCATGACTCTTGCAACAGCTCGGACAATCCAAAACATTAATTTCTTAAAGCAACAGGCTTCAATAACAGTAATAGCTTCTTCTTGCATAGGCACATTAATAAAAAGTCTTTCCTAGTAGCACAGTACAGCACAGATCAAGTCTCTTTAGCAGCACACTTCTATGCAGGGCCGGCTCCAGGTTTTTCTGGGCCCCGGGCGAAAGAGTTTCAGTGGGCCCCTTTAACACATACCACGATTCATGATGCAGAGATACGGCGGAGAAATATATATATATATGACGCGCCCCCTGGGCCATATTCTTTAGGGGGAATATCCGGAGCCGGATCAGATGGGAGTTGTAGTCTTCCGAGTGGCTGTGACCCGGTCCGTGCCCAGGGTGTCAAACTCAGTTGTATGTGGCAGTCCTTACTGATGTTACTAAGTTCTTTTTGTCGACTACGCCACCCGTTGTATTGCGGTCACTATGGCCGCCGCTGCAGCAGGGTCCGCTGAGGCTGATGGTGTAGGTGCAGCTTGTGATGATATAACCCCCAACGGGTGGGGTATAGCCTCAGGGGGTCAGGTGCAGAGGATGGGGGTTGTGGTGGTGCAGCATAGATGGTAATGAAGACAGAGTCGGGTTATGCAGTTAAGGGTATTTACTCACTGCTGATGTTCCGGTCACTCCAGCTTCAAGTGACCTCCCGAGCCGTGCTGCATCCACCAGGTCCTGGATCCAGCCAACCCCCAAGCAAGTCCGGAGCGTGACCCTGAGCTCTCCTTCTGTCCTTTCTCTGGCCGTCCCCACTATTGATCCACCCAGGTCCAGCTCCCTCGGGCCTTCTGTTGGGAGACCCTTGGCCTTGGGTTCCCTGACCCTCCTCGTGGTATGCCTTCGTGGTGGATGTGGTGGGTGACCGTGGCAAACGCTGCCCACGGTCTCCGGTCTCTGGCTGGGGAGTGTTTTTGCCCCCACCAGCTTGGGTTCCGGTACCCTGTGCCGACTCTTCACCCGGGGATTTAAGTTAGGTTCTTGGAGTCCTTTTCTTCAGTTTCCCCCTCTGGGTCTCTCTCTCTCTTCTCCTCTCTCTCTCTCTGGGGCTGCTCTGCTCCTCTGACTTCTCTCTGCAAAGACTCACAGCCTGACTGACTGTGGCTGACTGACCCTGTTCTTTGATGGTGCCCACCTTATATACACCCTCTATGTGTGAGCTCAGGTGACCAGCACCCAATGAGCTCCTATCTTTACCCAGGCTGCTCCCCCTATCTGCCCCTACACTACTTGGGATGTACCACCCCCCTCCCACTCCAGCCAGGAACAGACTCGGTCGTACCTGCACATTTCTAAGTGGGAGTACCGTCGGCCTGTTCCCCGGAAATGGGATGTGTGTAGTGCATGCAGCCTACCGAGCTCAGTTCCACACTCCATCCTTACCCGGGAGTGGAATATCACACCTCTGGGTTGAGGTGCAATACCCCTGTAGCAGCCGAATCCTCAGGGTGCTACATTCCCCCCTGGTAAATCACAGCACGTCCTCGGGCTGTAAGACATAACACCAAAAACATACAAAATTTTTCATAAACATATAAAATATATAAAACATTATATATATAAAACTTTCTCGTCGCCTCTGGCTCCTCCTCCGGTCACTGTGCAACTGTTGACCGGGCAAAGTGCGACAGTCTTTCTAGAAAAACATGGTTTTCCTATAAAACCGGTAGGGGGCGCTTTAGGACGCGCAACTATATACAGGGGTATGGCCGCTCTCAGTCCTCGGCCAGTTAAGGAGGGAAAGGGAATGGCTGCTCACAGTCCTCAGCCTGTGGGATTAAGGGTAAACGGGTAAACAGTTCACTCAGCTGGTCCCAACGGGGACTATATTTGCAGTAACAGTTTCTTTATACCCCGATCGGGTAACTATTTACAGCACCTGCTCCGCTGTACCCAACAACGTCTTCCTCCTGCTCCTTCTTTGGGGATCTCAGCTTCAGACCCGTCCGTATCCTCTTGCTCTTCCTCCTCACATCGCAGCTCCTCTTCTGTCAGGCGATGCACATGGAGGGCGTAAGGTCCTTTGGCACACTTGTGCCGGGTAAAGGTGACCTCGTCCCCGATGTAAAGGTCACGACCTCTGTGCCCCTCCGGCAGATGGGACTCCACATCTCTGCGCGTGACAAAGACGTCGCCGGGGGTGTTGTTGTCTCTGTTGAAGCCCCACCCGTGCTGCAGGTTAAACTTTACTACAGTCCCGGTGGTGCGGGGACTGTGCGCTGCACGGGGGTCCCTCCTGGTTCGGCTCTTCTGCTCGGCGCTCCTTATTTGGGCCTGTTGTTCCCGGACCCGCCTCTCTCTCCGCTCCCTCGCAAACTCCTCGAGCTGCTGTCGGCAACACTCAGCACGCTCTGCTGCAGCTGCCCTGGTTTCCTGAGTGAACCCCATTAGGTCTTCTCCGGTGGGGTCCCACTCAAATTGGGTCTCTCCAAGCGGGGGCGAGATCCTTATCACGGGCTTCGGAGCCGGAATCAGGGGTGCACACATGGCCCCAACCCTCCTCTGGCGCTCCAGTCCATAATATTCCTGGGGCCAGATGAAAGGCTGCCCGTCCGGCCACGTGTGCTGGGCAAACAAGTCCTCTCCCAGACGCGGCACCCTTGGTTTTACGGGTGCGGGCGCGGTGGTGGTGGCGCCCGGGTTGCCCAGGCCTTGCGGCCAGGCCTGGGGCACCTGGAAGGTGAAGGGCACCGTTAGGACGGCGGCGCCCTGGGCTACCTGGCCTTGCGGCCAGGCCGGAGGCTCCGCGGAGGTAGGGGGCGCTGTTGGTGATGCGACGCCCGGGAATTCTAGGCCCTGCGACCAGGCTGGTGGTACTTCCTGCTTGGTCACGCTCGGGGTCGGTGCGTGTGACGTCACAGGGGTCGCGGCGGCGGCTTCCGGTTGGGGCCTAGTCTGCGTCGGTGACATGGCGTTTTCGGGCACAGCAGGGGGACTTTCGGGCTCTGCGACGGGGAGCTGGGGCAGGCAAGCGGTGTCCTTGTTTGGGGTATAGACGTCCCCTTTACCTGCCTCCATGCGTTCGGCTCCCTTCTCGGCGCCGTCTCCGGCCTTGGGTCCTCCCGCGCCATCCTCAGAGGCGGTCTGTCTCCTCATCTTGGCTGGCGTGCTCCGGGTCTTGGTTTGCTGGGCCATCTCTCGGCTCCACTCCGCCAATGTCTCTCGCTGTACCCGGGCCATCCTCCGTGCGAGGCCCTCCAGGGCAGTCTGTGCACACTCCCGGTCTCGGGGGAGCTGTGCAAGGACCTCCACTAGGCCTAGTGGGGTCGTGGTTTCCAGCAGGCTCCTGACCAACGGGTCGGTGCTGCTCTGCTCTTCTTCCAGCAGGCTCCTGGCCAGCGGGCCGGTGCTGCTCTGCTCTCTCGCCATCTCCGGGTGAGCTTCTCTGCTACTCTTCTCCAGGCTTCTTGCCTCCGGGTGCGCTCGCTCTAGACTGCTCCAGGCGGCACCCATCTTCGTTCTTTTCTTTCGTCTCCTCCCACTTCGAGGGCGGTCCCGGGGCCACTGGGTGACTGTCAGCTCCAGGGGCGGTTCTTTCACGCTGACAGACACCTCTAGCATCACAGTCTCTGTTGGTGGGGGCGGTTTCCACTTTTGGCGCCATTTTCGGTCCTGGCCCACGATGGGAGGCGGCCTCTCGCCACCCTCTGGCACGCCCATAATGGCGTCCGCTCTTCCAAGGCGGGAAACCTTTGGAAATGGCGGGAATCGCTTCCCAGTGGCGGGAAACTCTGCAGATGGCGGGAAAAAGTTGTTAATGGCGGACAACCGGCTGGAATCGACTGGTGATGGGGTCCGATGGCGGGGACCCTCCGGAACCGGCAGGAGACTTCTTCTTGAGGTAAACTTGCACTTTCCTTCAGGCACGCAGTACCCGGGTGTTGCGGGCACGTAATCCTGCCGACTACGCCAAAGTTGACGCGCCCCCTGGGCCATATTCTTTAGGGGGAATATCCGGAGCCGGATCAGATGGGAGTTGTAGTCTTCCGAGTGGCTGTGACCCGGTCCGTGCCCAGGGTGTCAAACTCAGTTGTATGTGGCAGTCCTTACTGATGTTACTAAGTTCTTTTTGTCGACTACGTCACCCGTTGTATTGCGGTCACTATGGCCGCCGCTGCAGCAGGGTCCGCTGAGGCTGATGGTGTAGGTGCAGCTTGTGATGATATAACCCCCAACGGGTGGGGTATAGCCTCAGGGGGTCAGGTGCAGAGGATGGGGGTTGTGGTGGTGCAGCATAGATGGTAATGAAGACAGAGTCGGGTTATGCAGTTAAGGGTATTTACTCACTGCTGATGTTCCGGTCACTCCAGCTTCAAGTGACCTCCCGAGCCGTGCTGCATCCACCAGGTCCTGGATCCAGCCAACCCCCAAGCAAGTCCGGAGCGTGACCCTGAGCTCTCCTTCTGTCCTTTCTCTGGCCGTCCCCACTATTGATCCACCCAGGTCCAGCTCCCTCGGGCCTTCTGTTGGGAGACCCTTGGCCTTGGGTTCCCTGACCCTCCTCGTGGTATGCCTTCGTGGTGGATGTGGTGGGTGACCGTGGCAAACGCTGCCCACGGTCTCCGGTCTCTGGCTGGGGAGTGTTTTTGCCCCCACCAGCTTGGGTTCCGGTACCCTGTGCCGACTCTTCACCCGGGGATTTAAGTTAGGTTCTTGGAGTCCTTTTCTTCAGTTTCCCCCTCTGGGTCTCTCTCTCTCTTCTCCTCTCTCTCTCTCTGGGGCTGCTCTGCTCCTCTGACTTCTCTCTGCAAAGACTCACAGCCTGACTGACTGTGGCTGACTGACCCTGTTCTTTGATGGTGCCCACCTTATATACACCCTCTATGTGTGAGCTCAGGTGACCAGCACCCAATGAGCTCCTATCTTTACCCAGGCTGCTCCCCCTATCTGCCCCTACACTACTTGGGATGTACCACCCCCCTCCCACTCCAGCCAGGAACAGACTCGGTCGTACCTGCACATTTCTAAGTGGGAGTACCGTCGGCCTGTTCCCCGGAAATGGGATGTGTGTAGTGCATGCAGCCTACCGAGCTCAGTTCCACACTCCATCCTTACCCGGGAGTGGAATATCACACCTCTGGGTTGAGGTGCAATACCCCTGTAGCAGCCGAATCCTCAGGGTGCTACATTTATATATATATATATATATATATATATGTATAGTACAATGCAAAGATTTCACTTCTTACATTACATGAGCGATATCTATTGTAAATTCCACAATAGCTCAGAAACCGGTGAATCGCTCCACACAGAATACTGGCCCCCATATAAGGCTCCATACAGAATACTGGCCCCCATATAAGGCTCCATATGGAATACTGGCCCCCATATAAGGCTCCATACGGAATACTGGCCCCCATATAAGGCTCCATACGGAATACTGGCCCCCATATAAGGCTCCATACGGAATACTGGCCCCCATATAACGCTCCATACCGAATACTGGCCCCCATATAAGGCCCCATACGGAATACTGGCCCCCATATAAGGCACCATACGGAATACTGGCCCCCATATAAGGCTCCACACAGAATACTGGCCCCCATATAAGGCTCCATACGGAATACTGGCCCCCATATAAGGCCCCATACGAAATACTGGCCCCCATATAAGGCTCCATACGGAATACTGGCCCCCATATAAGGCTCCATACAGAATACTGGCCCCCATATAACTCTCCATACAGGATACTGGTCCCCTTATAAAGCTCCATACAGAATACTGGCCCCCATATAACTCTCCATACAGGATACTGGTCCCCTTATAAAACTCCATACAGGATACTGGCCCCCATATAACGCTCCATACAGGATACCGGTCCCCTTATAATGCTCCATACAGGATACTGGCCCCCATATAATGCTCCATGCAGGCTGTTACCCCCCACATAATGCCCCATACAGGACCCCCCTTTTAATGCTCCATGCAGGCTGTTACCCCCCACATAATGCCCCATACAGGCTGCCCCCCCTTATAATGCTCCATGCAGGCTGTTCCCCCCCACATAATGCCCCATACAGGCTGCCCCCCCTTATAATGCTCCATGCAGGCTGTTCCCCCCCACATAATGCACTATGCAGGCTGCCCCCCCCTTCATAATGCCCCATGCAGGCTGTTCCCCACCTTATAATGCCCCATGCAGGATGTCACCCCCCCTATTTATAATGCCCCATGCAGGATGTCCCCCCCCTCTCTTTATAATGCCCCATGCAGGATGCCCCCCCCCTTCTCTTTATACTGCCCCATGCCTCCATGCATTAAAAAAAAAAATCAAATACTCACCTCCCTTCTCCTCACCTGCTACCTGCTGCCCGCTGCTCGGGTCCGAACTCCAGCATTGTCGGCTTCTTCCTGCTCAGCGCTCCCTGTGACGGCTCAGGGGAGGGCGCGGTGTAAAGACGTCACCGCGCCCTCTGACCTGAGACGTCACAGGGAGCGCAGAGCAGGAAGACAGCTGATCTGCGGAGGCACGGGGAGAGGTAAGTATCCTGCTGCCGGGGCCCTGAGCAAGCGGCGGAGAAGGGCGGGCGCTGACACCGCTCTCCTCCGCCCATAGCCCAGCCGGGTGCGCGACCGCCAGTGGGCCCCTCTGCCTGCTCAGGGCCCCGGCATTTGCCCGGGTGCTGATGCCGGCCCTGCTTCTATGCACCCACAACAACAGTTTTTTCCTTCACAAAGGCACAATAGTACACAGCATTCTTTATGCTGCATGGATATGGAGGAGGGAGGGTTTGATGAGGGAGATGATCCCTGTAACACAATTCCTTCCAGTCCTTATCTTCCTGCCTGATGACAGACTTCCTGAACTAGCAATGCAGGGTAGGTGACCTTTGCCTAGCTTCACCCTTGACTTAAATTTTGTTCACTTGCCTGTGCTTCTGTCAGGAACAGATCACACACACACGACTCTCTTTGGCTGCAACCAGAATAGTAAACAACTCCCCCACAATCCTCCTGAGGCTCTGCTAACCACTCCCTGTCTCCTGTGACTGTGTTAATCCCTCTAGTTGCTGGATGCTTCTGAAGCAGGACACTTCCTTCTGCATGTCACACTAGTGTAGAAGAAGACCTCAAATAGAAAGTCAAATTTTCCTTTTTATGTAGCTATGCCTGGACAACTAACATTGCTCCCTACAATTAGTAGGTATTGTCATAGGATACATGTTGGCATGTCAAAAAGCAGAGTTCCTGGCATCTAATGGACTACAGGCGTAATTGTCATTTCTTTAAATACTAAGGCACATTATATTTCAGTGGTTGGACATGAAGTCCTTAAAACAGTAAAAACAATTCTCATAAATGTCATAGAACAGATAAATTGATAACGGAGACAGCTTTTAATAAATAATCTCCGATGAGGTGCCGTGAGCATGTAATTTAGTTGTTCGTAGGTCAGAAGTTTTTTTAACTTTACACATTATTCATTGGAACATATGACTATCCGGACAGATGAGATAATAGACTGCCTGATACAATTAATGGACCTTATGCAGATGTTAATGGTCTCACTTTAAATGATACGGGAACAATAATTATTGCTGTCTAATATTGAACTACAACATTAATTTATCTTGTAATTGGCAAGCATTGGCTATCCCTTCCAAGCATAAAAATACAATTTAACATGTAGAGCTAAATTATAAAAAAATATATATTTATTAGCATGGATGCTTCTGCGGTGAATACGATATTTCTAAATACAAATGAATTGATCTTTTCTTATTGGACCCTTATTGCGGAACTTTGATAACTAAACATATTATTCATCCTTTTTTGTATTTTAATGTGCCGTATAGTAAAGTTTAAGTAATTAAAGAGCAATGTCGACCTCTGGGGACAATTTTACTTGTAACTTATACTTATGTATCTTGGCTAAAAATCATCTTTACAGTTTCATTAAAAACGTTGCACTGTTTTCCTTTGATTGGCTTTTTGTTTCTCTGCACATTTAACCGTGATGTGGTCTAGGGACATAAATCAGCTTTAAAAAGAATTAAAGAATTAGAAACTCTCCCACTAGACTGTCAGAATGAGCTCACTGGTGGATTCTCAGGTACCTCATTCTGCAGCTTGCAATAGACAGTACAACACAGAGGCTAGAGAAGATAAAAAAGGGCAATGTTTTTCATGAAACTCAATTAATAAAAATGATTTTTAGCTAAATTCTGAGAATATGAATGATAACAAAAAAACTTTTTCTCCACGGTTATTGGTTGGGTGAAGCCATTTATTGTCAAACTACTGTGGTTTCTCTTTTTAAATCTTAATGACAACCAAACACATCCAAATGACCCGGATCAAAAGTTCACATACCCTGGTGATTTTGGCCTGATAACATGTTCAGAATTTGACACAAATGGGCTTGAATGGCTACTAAAGGTAACATCCTCACCTGTGACCTGTTTGCTTGTAATCAGTGTGTGTGCATAAAAGCTGAGTGAGTTTCTGGGATCCAGAGGAACTCTTGCATCTTTCACCCAGCCACTGATGTTTCTGGATTGTGAGTCATGGGGAAAGCAAAAGAATTGTGAATGGATCTACGGGAAATGGTAGTTGAACTGTATAACACAGGAAAGGGATACAAAAAAATATCCAAGGAATTGATAATGCCAGCCATCAGCGTTCAAACTGTGATTAACAAATGGAAAATCAGGGGTTCTGTAAAAACAAAACCACGGTCAGGTAGACCAACAAAAATTTCGGCCACAACTGCCAGGAAAATTGTTCAGGATGCAAAGACAAACACACAAATAACATCAGCTGAAATTCAGGACTCTCTGAAAACTAGCGGTGTGTCTGTTTCAAGATGTACAATAAGGAGGCACTTGAAGAAAAATGGACTGCATGGTCGAGTCGCCAGAAGAAAGCCATTACTGCGCAAATGCCACAAAGTATCTCGCCTACAATAGGCCAAATAGCACAGAGACAATCTTCAAAACTTCTGGAACAAGGTAATTTGGAGTGATCGGACCAAAATTTAACTTTTTGGCCACAACCATAAACGTTACATTTGGGGAGAGGTCAACAAGGCCTATGATGAAAGGAACACCATTCCTACAGTAAAGCACAGAGGTGGATCGCTGATGTTTTGGGGATGTGTGAGCTACAAAAGCACAGAAAAAGTAAAAGTTGAAAGAAAGATAAATGCAGCACGTTAGCAGCAAATACTGGAGGCAAATTTGCACTCATCAGCCCGGAAGCTGCGCATGGGACGTACTTGGACGTTCCAACATGACAACGATCCAAAACACAAGGCCAAGTTGACCTGTTATTGGCTACAGCAAAACAAAGTGAAGTTTCTGGAGTGGCCATCTCAGTCTCCTGACCTCAGTATCATTGAGCCACTCTGGGGAGATCTCAAGCGTGCAGTTCATGCTAGACAGCCCAGGAATTTACAGAAACTGGAGGCTGTTTGCCAAGAAGAATGGGCAGCTTTACCATCTCAGAAAATAAAGAAGCTCATCCACAACTACCACAAAAGACTTAAAGCTGTCATTGATGTTAGAGGGGGCAATACACGGTATTAAGAACTGGGGTATGTGAACTTTTGATCAGGGTCATTTGGATGTTTTTGGTTGTCATTAAGATTTAAAAAGAGAAAACACAGTAGTTTGACAATAAATGGCTTCAACCAACCAATAACCTTGAGTGGAGAAAAAGTTTTTTTGTTATCATTCTTATTCTCTGAAACAAGGCCAAGAAAGGAAAATTTCTGCCTGGGGTATGTAAACTTTTGATCACAACTATATATTGCAGTTCATAATGTCTAATTTTCAGTAACACTTTGTCATTGCTATATTGAAAAAGCAGGAAAAATATGAGCCGCACCTAGATTCAGGTGCAAAGATTCAGAATTCCATCCTAGCCTTTCTCTGGCCAAGGCTGAGTGGTCCCCTAGAAACTCATTCTCATGGCACATTGACTTCCAAGCTTAGCCCCTTAAAGGGGTTGTCCTGTGAGCAAAGATGCTGTTTAATTGATAAATATTGGAAAATTACTAATTTTCACAATTGGATGTAACGCTTGTGTCCGACCACGTAGAGGGGATTTAGCTGCTGGTCAGCACATGCTGTTTGAATTGATCTCACAGAAGGGAGGAAAAGTGAATATTCTCTACTGATGTTACTGGCAGGGGCTATTCTATATTTATGACATTACTCCTCCATGCCTGTTCCTTTCATCTAAGTCATGATGGTATTTGCTATAGCTGAGGACTTATGGACTCACCTCAATAAATCACACCAGCACAGTACCATGAGCCTAGTAGCCGGGCATATACGTTGGGTTTTTAGCTTATATTTTCGGCCTTTGAGCTCCTTGTACTGGACTGGTGTGATACATGGAGGCGAGTTCAAAAGTTCTCAGACCGGCAGGGAGAAGTATCATAACAAGTATGGAATAGCCCCTGCCACCACCATCAGAAGAGAATGTTCACTTATCCTCCCTACTTCTGAGGGGTCAAGACCAGCAGCACGTGACAACCAGCAGCCAAAGCTCTTCTACATGTTCAGACACAAGCTTCACAGGGTACAGCACCCTCAGACACAAGCTTCACAGGGTACAGCTCCCTCAGACACAAGCTTCACAGGGTACAGCTCCCTCGGACACAAGCTTCACAGGATACAGCTCCTTCGGACACAAGCCTCACATGATACAGCAGGGGCCGTTTTATCAGTTTTTTCTATTGAATCAAGTGTTGTTTTTCTTTTAATCCTACTCATCACTGTTCCTAAGATCTGCTCCCCCCATTCCTCGTATATAAATCTAGTCTACTTAGTCCAGAGGGCACTGTCCTCGACTCCTCTCTGTGGGCATCTTCTTTAGGATAACTCCTCCCTGGCTAACCTGACCAGATTTACATTCAAGGAATAGGTGACCATAGCTCAGGAATGGCGAGCTGCTGGAATGAAAAATAAACAATGCCAGATTCAGGAAAACAGTCCGACCAGGTAGAACAATTACATAATGGCAAATGAGAGGTCCTCTTTAAACCATGAAGATACTAAAATGCATGAGAATTATGTACCCTAGATGAACGGACCTACATAGAATTATTTACTGGGACTAGAGATGAGCAGATCAGGTAAAATTCAAATTTGCCTGTTCATGTGGATTTTCCCTGGAAATTCAATTTGCATATAAGTTATTCCCCATGAATTTAATATTCCATATTATAGTCTGGGGTCTCTTCAGACCCCAGACCATAATATAAGTAAGATGTAAAAAAATAAAGACAAAATCCTTATTCTCTCCTCAATGCTCACCTCTCCGGCCCCTATGTTCCTCACCCATCGGGTCATTGCCGCATTTTCTGATCCTCGCCACTTCTGCAAGTGTGCAAGAGATCACGGCGTCAGGACGTCACAATGTGTGCTGTGACATTGCTCGCGCATGTTTTGAATCCTGGTGAGGAGCGGACTGGCCAGAGAGGTGAATGGTAAGGTGAATACAAGGATTTTTTCTTATCATTTAACATTTGTTGATCCTTCATGGTTCAGAAAAATGGCAGCTAGTGGTCACAATACAAACAAAATCCACTTTGTCGCAAATAAGTATTTTTGTAAAATTCGAGTAGGATTCAATTCCACTTGAAGATATTCGCTCATCTCTAACTGGGACCTTTCTAATTCTTTTGCCTACAGATTATTTTGCATTATTTATTGTTCTTTAATTTCAAATCACTTACTATTTATTTTCTGGACTCACATTGCAGCAGGTACACAAAGTATTCCAGTGCTTTTTGACAATGATATAAGCATTGATCGAACCACTAGTGGGTTGCATAGAAATATCCCCGAACCCATGTTTATGAGCATTACCATGGTCTATGGGTAAAAGTGAAGAACCCATCAACCTTCCAACATTTTAGGTAATTATTCACGAGATTATAAATACAGTCTGGTCTCTTCCACAAGCAGTGACACTCTAGTTTATAGGCAGAGTGTGATATTGCATCTTGGCTCTATTCATGTCAATGGGACTATCAAAAACATTCCGTGGACTAAAATGGCGCTGTATCTAGAGAAATATCTGATATCATACAATCTGTTTTATATGCTGAATCTATGAAACAATGAAATCTCCTAAACAATCCATGTACTCATTATTCAGGGAAGCACAATTCTTTCTAATGGGTTGATTCAGAAAACTGTTCTTGAATAGGGATGAGCGGACCCATGGAAATTCAGGTTCTTGTGCCCGACCCAAACTTTAGTCCAAAGTTCGGTTCAGGTACCAGAACTTAACCAACTTAACCAAGAACCCCAACCACATTGAAATGTATTTGGACCCGAACTATGGAGCTGGAAAAAACTCTCTCTATCTCTCCTTCTCCCTGGAACTCCGAACATTGCAACGGACTTCCAGGAGAAGAATTGTCTGGTACGAACCCCGTGTTTGCTCATCTCTATTCTTGAATTTTAAAAATGGTGCAAGATGTTGGTGTACTTTAATAGGAGATGACATACACAATGGGGAAAAGCAATGCATTCAATAAGTGGCATATACAAGGATATAAGATACCTGCTCATGGCACTTTGTATTCATGGCAATTTAGATCTTTCTGGGTGGTCAATGTATTTAATATGTAAGTCAGCCCTTGGGGCTTGTCTAGGTTGAAAATTACAAAATGAGCCACTAAACATCTTTGACATTATAGACAATACCATATGTATACTGGGAACATTTGCTATCTAAGTTCAGGAAGGTCACAGCCATGGTTGAGGTTTTCTTGAGCGCTCAGTATGGTTGGCACAATCATCTGTTTATCCATCTGGATTTCATTCAAAGTGATAAAGGTAATGCCTAGAAGAAAAAACCCTTGTGATAATTCAAGTGAAGCACCATTATTCACCTGCCTCAAATGTTTCTATATTTCATTTCATTTTGCAAAGAGTACTAAAAAATGAAATGCTTTTGTAGCAGCTGTGATGAGGATTTTTTAAAGTCAATTTACCTGGCACCTTGCTAAGTACACCAGTGTTTAACAAGCAGTATTGAGTTTCAGAGAACAGGCTGCATTTTGCTTCCCAATAGGTGTCAGTGAAGTGATTAGATGTATTGAGTTTTCTTGTCATTCAAAGAAATGAGATCCCTTGCTCCAAATCTAATCTCTTTTTTTTATCAAAATTTTCAATAAGCCATGCCATCTCGACGAACAGCATCTTCATAATGAAAACGCATTTTCCATCAGATGGCTTTCTAGTCTTTTATTATGCACCAGCCATTAAAACTCCATTTAGCAAATATTAAAGTTATAGCACCCAAGCTATAACATGGGTCACCGTCTATATGTTATCCAGGCATAGAAAAAACAATGCTGTTATTTTATTATGAAGGGAAAATCGTATTCCCCTATGTCTGGCATCAACTATGTTATCTTTGAAATATTGAATAAGGATTTTGTCTACATGGTCGTATGGAAGTAGAACTTCTCTTTTACAGCTGCTTGATATCCCATTGGTATTACCGTAGAAGAATCCCAAGAGAACGAAGACAGGATGAATAAGTCAGGCTGGGTTCAAGTTTTGTTGTGGCATTTTTTTTCCTTTACTGCTGATCAAAACATATTTGACAGGAAAAGTAAATTTACTCTAGATCAAAATGATACTTTGTTTTTTATTTATCTTTTATTTTTTTTCCTTTATTTTGACCTTTCTTAGTTGCCAAAGGAGTGTTCCCATTTTCTTTCATCAGGAGCTCACTGCTCCCCAGCCTCATGGCTTCCTGCTTGCTGGGGTTGGTGTACTCCTGAGGATTGACCGTTCTGAACAGCTTTCCCAGGCTGGTAACACAGGCAGCTTTGCCTTGGAAGCATGGGAGTAGTACCCCTGTACAGGGACACGGACGCAAGTCAGATAGAGAGACTCATCAAGCTTCAGATGCAGAGCTTGCAGGCTCTAAAGCAATGTTCCCCAATTCCAGTCCTCAAGAACCACCAATAGATCATATTTTCAGGATTTTCTTAGCATTGCTTTGGTGATCATTCCATCACATGTGCAATACTGTAATGTAATCCTGAAAACATGAGCTGTTGGTGGCTCTTGAGGACTGGAGTTGGGGAACCCTGATCTAAAGCCTAGAGCCTGCAATTGGCACATATTCCTTGCCTAAAAAACTGGCTACTCTGAGACTGCAGAAATAGCTAGTATCCTAGGCAGAGAGCAGGAAACTATAGAATTAAAAATCCTCCTTTTCTTGAGATTTTTTAGTAGGTAAATTGCACAGTTGATTGTTTTTACAAACTCTTTAAACAACTGCTTTAAAAGGGTTGTTTTTTGAACGCTTCCCATTTTAAAATTAAAGAAACACTCCCATCAAAATGTTTATCCTATTTAATATATTGCAATCATATTATATAGCACTGTGTACTTACAATTGCTCATTTTGCCTTTCTACCCAGCTAATTCTTCTGTTTTCCATTAGGCCTATGACATCACATGATTAAAAACTGACTAGCTGACTAAGCTCTATGTAGAAACAGGAGGTCTCTTTTCCCTGTATGACTCATGACTACAAAAGTACCTGGCAGAGGGGAGGAGGAATAAACTGTCTGGAGTTGAAGAGGGGGGTGACTCATGCAGGGAAAAAAAACTTCGTGTTTCTACATAGAGCAGAGAAAAGAGAATAATTAACTAGGTAGAAAGGCAAAATGAGCAATTGTAAGTACACAGTGCTATATAATATGATGACTACAATATATTAAGAGGCTAAAAACTTTGATGGGAGGAGTGCTTCTTTAAAGCTGTACTGGTGGACGTTGCTTTAGACATCCTTTTCCATCAGTTTTATCATCAAAGGTTTGGCATATATTGGTGGGCTCTGCAGAGGAAATATAGTATAGCATGATGGCCTTTTATGTAAATGGATGATCATGTAGTACTTGAATGGACTTTACCTGCCCCAAAAAAGCTACTCTTTAACAGCTCTTCCCCCTGGCTCATACATGCTGGTCCCAAGCTTGCAAGCCTAATCATGATGACCATGTATCCTAATTGGCTGTATGGAGAGAGTTGAGTTTGTGATACCTTTAGATCAATATTGAGTCATATTTTCTAAAATGGAAAAGCCTAAAATAAACGGAAATTTACTCCATACTTTTAGGAAGCTGTAGTATTATAGAGCTTGAGTTTGTTTCAATCAATGTATACTCGCCACATTCACCAAGCATTTATTATTGCCAATCAATGCCGATTAAATTGTCTATGCCGGATATCATGGAGAGAATACAAGTTCTTTTGTGAACAGCAGATAGGCTGAAGTTGAGTATATATTTACAAAACTTGTGAATGATATCCCCCACTGTGACAGCACGCCATGTATCGCCTTTCCCTCAGGCTCTGTTTTATCACCTCCTCCTTATACCAGGTGTTATGGAATATGATAATGTGATAATAAGATAATACAGTTGTTTAAATTAAAGCTCAACTCTTCAGCAGTTTTCGTTAAAATATAGATTGTTATCTGACTTACACGAGGAAGCGCCACTAAATAAATAAAAAATCCCTGGTAAAGTCCTTGATGTTTCCCTTTTTGCACAAAGCAGCCGAACGCTGTGCCAGGCCCGAGATAGCTAGGAGGGAAAATCCAACCTTCAAAAAACTCCACACATACGTTTCAGATCTAAAAGATATTCAAAATGCAGCTTTTTTTTAGGAATTTGCACCGACCTGTGGATTTTTAAAATATGATTAATAATGTCTGGATTTGAACCTATATATTCAGTCTCGGAGCACGCCATTGAAGATTGGATTATTCTCACGAAGAAAACCAACCGCCCAATTATTCTCCTCCACGACATCTTCCCACAGAAGAATCATCAAAATTGTCAGGTCCATTCAATATTTATCCAGGCATACTTTATGTCTTTAAGAGTATGTCCTGTATCTGTTCCTAAAGACTAGAGGACCGATTCATCATTTACAGCTTTACTACTCTCTTTTCTTTCTTTGTTTTGTGTTATTCGTTGATGTTTTTTGCACCAAATTCATCAAAATGATGGACACGATTCATTACTTTTGAGCAAAATGGTCTTTTTTTTCTGTCTTTAACCACTTTTGAATCTTTTTAGATCAAAAAGTTGCACATTTTTAAGAATGTTGCAAAACTTGCTTAAAAAAAAAAAATTCCAGTGTGCATAAAATCACTGTAGGCTGGGACTAGAGAACGTTTTCAACATATTTTGTGACTTTTTGAAAAGTTGCAATTGATGTATCAGACGAAAACATCTGGAAACCCTAAACTCCTCTGAACAAATATATAAAGGATTTTATATAAATATAAAATAGGCTTCAAGAAAGATGGAAACATGAATTTGGTGGGAGTAAAAAAAGGCGCTAAACATCTAAAACTCAACAAAAAACAAGCTCAAATGTAAAAATGATTCAAGCCCTAAGTGTCGATCCTTCCTTAGCGGCTCCTACTGTGACAATGATAAAATAAAACAACAGAGGCGCTCATTACCCTGAAGAGCTTCTGATCTACAGAACATAATCTGTGTTTACAGTGACTAGATGAGTGCTCCAATTTTTACTTCAGAGGAAAAGCCAAATTGATCTATGACATTGCAGGTAAACCTTGTGCAACATTTCAGTGTGGTTAATAGTCAAGACTGGGGATTTGTATGAAGTGCGTCTACTTGGCTTAAAACAAGCGTGTGTCAGATTAGGCATAATTATACAAAAAGAAATCCCTGATTGCAATCAAGCCTGGAATGCATCATTTTGCATTTCAATTACGTTCGTCATGTCCAGCAATATAACTTTAGGCATAAACGTAAGCAGAGCAGTGGTGATAAGTGTGTTGTGTTGGAGGGACATCATCATTATTATTATTATTATTATTATGATTATTACAGAACTTCCTTCCCATTGAGCTTTTTTTGTACCAGATTTTTTATTATAAATGTTTTATTGTGCAAGTTACTAATTTAAAGCCACCTCAATCACATTTCATATCTGTTATTTGGCAATAAGACTTACAAGGTCTGCATTTTATTTTTACTGTACAAACAACTCCCTTATAATTTAATTTCATTCATTTTTTTCGATGTCTTAGTCATAAAGAAACATTATGGTTCCCAATTTTATTTTCTTTTAAGCATAGGAGCCACATTAAAATCTAAGATGATTAAGATCCACAGCATTATATCTTAGTTTGTTCTGTTTTCTGATACGATACGATAAGCTGCAATTCCACATACAACCTGTATACATATACGGCTCTGTTTTTGGAAGAAAGTAGCCAAAGTTTTCATTCTGGATAACCTCTCAAATACTTTCTGAGAAGCCAATTCAATGCAGTCAATCAATATGGCTGCATTTGCTGTATCCACTTATGCAACTATACAGTGTAATTTTTAATTAATAGTAGTTAAAGGGGTTGTGCACTACTAGGACAACTCCTTCTTGGTCTAAATGTTTGGCCCCGATAAAATAAAAAAGCTTATACTTCCCTCTCGTGCCGGCGCCGTTCCAGCGGTGTCAGCACCTGCGGTCCCGGGGCTCCCGTGCGGTTGTTGTGACATGTGAGCCTAGCGCCCATTCAGCGCTGCCTTCCCTGTCCCTGCCTTTGGACAAATTGAACATGAAGATGAAGTCAGACATCAGCTGCAGCCCGGACTTCCTCTTCATGTTCAATTCGACAGAAGGTGGGGACAGTGACGCCAGCTGATTGGGCACTGGGGTCACATGACACAACAACTGCACAAGAGCCCCGAGATCGCGAGTGCTGACACCGTTGGAATGGCGTCGGCACAGGAGGGGAGTATAAAGCTTTTTTAAAATATCAGGGCCAAACATTTAGATCAAAAAGGGGTTGTCCTAGTACTATTCATGAAAATTTACACTATTCTCTTGAATGGAGATTTTTCTTTAATTTTATTGTTTATTGGTCATTGCCTAGGTTACTTGTCACCACAGCAATCTATTGATCTCTAAGGCAATGAGCGCAGTGCTTACAAGCTCTTTTCAAAAGAACTTGTAAGCACTGCTGTGGCGCTCGTCAGATTGCTGGATCCGGACAGCCATAATTCCACTCTGCTTCTTCTTTAGCAGCATTTTAGAGCCCACAGTTTTGACCAGGATTATGGTGATGTCATTGGTCCAAACTGTTAATCAGAAGCACACTGCCCCCAGCAAGCAGAAAATTAATAGGCAGGGGAGAGGTGCGCTCCTGGAAATCAATGGTGAGACAACCACTTTAATGCAGATTGAAATTGAGAACTAAATGGGTCTCTGACCTCTCTTTCTAAAATAAAAATTCAGAACTGAACTTAATACATTTGCCAAAGGTTTCACAAGTAGCTTCACATTGTGTTTCAATATGTGTCTGAATCACTTTGTAAATTTCAGAGACCAATTTGTTTTTCAGAAACATTTTCATGAACAACAGACAGTGCAAATACTGATGTGTTTTTCGGATGTTTGAATTACATTCGGTACTTTCTTGCCATATTTACTATGCAGCAAAAAGTTTTTCAATTACATTTTCATTATATGTTCTAATACTAGTGCCTATGGAATCCTTTGTGCTCATCCGAGCAAAAAATTAGAATTTTTATTGCTGCAACTGTAAACATTGGCTTTTTATGATGGCGCTTCCTCCTGTAATTGAAGTATCCTTCAATTTCTGGCATTTGCTATTTTAACTTATTGTTTGCTCTTTGTATTTTCCCACAAAAGAATATCTCAGTCAACCAATTGTTGAATAAATGATTGTGTGCCAGAATGATCAAGCAAAATTATGGTCATTTATAGACTTAAAGGTAACAACATAAGAAGAATAATGTGATTTTGGGAAAAGTTAGTAGAACTACTTAAAAATGAAAGACCTTGCATATGTATATTAAGAATTTTACGCAACATCTATATATACAGTACAAAGATACTTGTAGAGTGCTTTGCGTACAACATAGCAGTAGGAATATAATATTTTGACTTACATTGAAATAGTCAGTTTCATAACCTAGGTACAACCTTTTAAACTTGAGGGTCCTCTGAATAGGTTCGTCTTCTAGGGAAACACTTCCAATATCCTATTTTCATAGGAAACCCAAACTAAGTCCCAAATAACCCTGGTGTCCTTCAAATTACTGGTTGCAAAAAAAACTATACTTGGAACTCCGTAGACGCTTCAAAATGAAATTATGAAGTCCACCATAATTTGAACTTCTGTCCTCATTGTTCACATTGCTGAGCATTGGGTTTATCAAAACCGGTGTCAAGGGAAACTAGAGAGGTTGCCCATGAAAACAAATGAACTAACTACTTTTATTTTCGAAGGGGTCTCTAAATTCAAGAAAGTGTAGTCTTGTTACATAGCAGATACTTTACTTTTGTGCTGCGTAATTTTGGTAAATTTAATCCAATAAGGGCCTTTGCATTAAAATGTTTATGCTAGAATTGTCATAAAACACTTTAATAAGTCACAAAACATTGCGTCGTTTGGCAGTTACATGCCAATCTTGGCAAGCCATGCTAATATTGGGCATAGCATGGGCAGGACATGTGCAATAAAGGGCGGGGCTAAGCTTGCCCATCAAATTCATGAAATGTATGACTGGCGTACTTTTCTGGTGGCATGACACACCCGTTAACAGATGTGTCTAATTCGTTGAAGGGATTGTCCAGGTTTGACACAAAATCTGCAGTCACTTGTGAATCCTCACGGTGCCTGCTGTCAGTATTCTCCTGCATCAGGAGCAGGCCCTCATGTGACCGCAAGTATGTGCTATGTATACTTCCTGCCACTTTCCGACTAGACATGTGTGGCCTCGCTCAATTGACTGACTGCAGACTTTCATGCCAAACCTGGACAACCCCTTAGATGGGGCTTGCGCCTCTTAATGAATTGGACACATCATACTCCAGCGAGTCAACGCAGCATTTCAGAGTAAAACATACATGTTTGCCAGTATCTGATTTTTCATACACGTGGTCCATGCTGCCTGAATAAATTCGCAGGTTCTCTTTAACCCCAGTCCTTTGAATTATACAGTGTTTCCTTGCAAATAAGACCTACCCAGAAAATAAGCCCTAGTACGATTTTACAGGATTTTTGGAGTATGCTTAAAATTTAAGCCCCACTCCAAAAATATGCCCTAGTCCCATTCAGGACCGACATATGGGGTGGAGGAGCGCAAACTATTCAATTGTCCTGGGTCCTCACTTACTTAGGTTTCCCCAGCATTTTTATTTTGCTGGTATGCAGGGCCAGCATTAGGGAGAAATGGGGGTAAATTGGGCAATTTCTCAAGGCCTCCACTGAGGCCTGCTTAAGGATTTTGGTGACATCACGGTCATGTGACCATTATATCCTCAAATATCCTTTAACCAGAGACAGGCTGATATGTATGTGCAGTGTGTGTATATACATGTGTATGTGCAGTTCGTGTGTGTATATACATATGTATGTGTATTGTGTATATATGTAGCGTCGGCGTCCCTGCCCTCTGCTAGGCAGGGACGCTGTTCCTCTCACCTCTCTGCTCCGAGCCCGGCGTCCTCCTCCCGCTCTGCTGGCAGCGCGCGCTCCTTCCCGGCCACTGTGCTTAGGGCGCGCGCGCGCTCCCTCCCTCTTAAAGGGGCCGCGCGCGCCGTCCTAAGGAGTCCCCGGCCAATGGCCGGAGGACTTCACCATATATAAGGCACCTCCTCCAAAATGGAGGTGCCCGAGCAATGTTGTTGCACTGTTCACTACTCTGCTTCAGCCCTCAGGTCCCGTTGCCAGTTACCTGCCTGATTCCAGCCAGAGTCCTGCCAGTTTGCTGTCTGTTTCCTGCCTGATATTCCTGCTACCTGCTTGCTAGCCTGAGGTCCGACGGTCTGCCTTCCTACTCCTGTCAGTCTGTCTATGGACCAGCTTGGCCGCTCACCTGGGAGCGCACATCTGCTACCTGCCTGCTAGCCTTCCTGGAGGCTCCGCCGTCACGTGCTGTGACCACCTGCTATTCCAGAGACTCCTGCCCGCTCACCTGGGAGCGCTCCTCCGCTACCTGCCTGCTTGCCTACCTGGAGGCTCCGCCGTCACGTGCTGTGACCACCTGCTATTTGAGAGACTCTTGCCCGCTCACCTGGGAGCGCTCATCTGCTACCTGTCTGTTGATCTTCCTGGAGGCTCCGCCGTCACATGCTGTGACCACCCGATTATCCAGAGACTCTCGCCTGCTCACCTGGGAGCTCACGTCTATCATCTGCCGCCACAGGTCGTACCAATCCTTTACCCAGAGACTGCCCCGGTCACTTGCCGTGACCTCCTGCCCGCTCATCCAGAGACTGCCCCGGTCACTTGCCGTGACCTCCTGCCCGTTCATCCAGAGACTGCCCCGGTCACTTGCCGTGACCTCCTGCCCGTTCATCCAGAGACTGCCCCGGTCACTTGCCGTGACCTCCTGCCCGTTCATTCAGAGACTGTCCCAGTCGCCTGCTGTGACTGCCTGCCCGTCTACCCTGGTCGCCACCCGCTCCCTTACAAGGACCGCCCCCTTGTATAGTAGCTCAGATGTTCCGCCTCCCAGACCCGTTACAGTTTGCTCGGGCCATGGAACCCGGTGGCACCCAAGCTCCCTCGCTCTCGGACCTCTGTCATGAACTGTCCCATCAGAGGTCCCAACAGGAGTCCATCCTGGGTCACCTGCGGAATGTCAATTCTCGCCTGGACACTCTGACTGCTCCACCAGCAACCACCGCCAGTGCCATGACTCGCAACCCGGCAGCTCCGCTGCCCACCAATACCATGGTATCCTACCCCGGACCCCGGCTTTCTGCACCTCCTCGCTTCGGAGGCGACTCCGCCCAGGCTCGGGGCTTCATAAATCAGTGCACCCTGCACTTTGAACTCCTGTCCCACCAGTTTAACTCCGACCGGGCCAAAATTGCCTTCATCATGTCCCATCTCACCGGGGAGGCCCTGGCCTGGCTAAATCCTCTATGGGAGAGAGGAGACCCCCTGGTGTCCGACTTGCCTGCCTTTCTCATGGCTTTCCGGAAAATCTTCGACGAACCCAGACGGAAGACCTCATCCGCATCATCTCTGCTACGCCTCCGTCAGGGAAGTCTCACCGTGGGCCAATATGCCATACGGTTCCGTACCCTTGCCTCGGAGCTGGCCTGGGATAACGACGCTCTGGTATCCGTCTCCTGGGAGGGTCTGTCCGGCCGTATTAAAGATGAACTTGCCGGTCGGGACATTCCTACCACTCTCGATGACCTAATAACTCTTGCCACCCGGATTGACCTACGGTTCCAGGAGCGTGCCAAAGAGGTCACCCGTGAGAGGAGGTTTCCACGTCTAGCTCCTACTTTTCAGAAATCCGTCTCTCCCCAGGTACACTCTCCTGAGCCTATGCAGGTCGACCAGACCAAGATGGTCAAAACCCGTCAGGACTTACGCCGTGCCGAAGGGAGCTGCTTCTACTGTGGCAGTAAGGAGCACCGGATCCGTACCTGCCCGGAGAGGTCGGGAAACGCCTGTGTCTAGGTTCGCTCAGAGAGGTCAACCTAGACAAGAATAAATCCTCTCCATCTCTGCTACTGTCAGTCTCTATTATCTGCGGGGAGAATCGTTATTTCGAACTAGCCCAACTTGACTCTGGAGCGGCCGGGAATCTTATCTCACAGTCCCTGGTAGAGAAATACCGCATTCCCACCAAACCTCTGGCTGTACCATTATCTGTCGCTGCTGTGGATGGGGGCCTCTTACCACGTCCCATCCAACTCATCACCGAATCCGTAACTCTGCAGGTGGGAATGCTGCATTCTGAGAGCATCTCTTTTCATGTTCTGCCTGGACTCTCTCACGCCCTCTTACTAGGTCTACCTTGGCTCCAGAGACATGCACCCGTGCTTGACTGGCAGACCGGAGAAGTCCTTCGCTGGGGACAGGACTGTCATAAGACTTGTTTGGTTCCTGTTCATCCCGTCCGTCCTTCTCCTACCCCAACTAATCTACCTGGACTTCCGATTCCCTATTGGTCATTTGCTGATGTCTTTAATAAAAAGGAGGCAGAGACATTACCCCCTCATAGACCATACGACTGTCCTATCGACCTGTTACCCGGTACTACTCCTCCCCGTGGGCGTATTTACCCATTGTCCGCTGCTGAGACCCGGTCGATGTCCGAATATATTGAGGAGAATTTGGCCAGGGGATTCATCCGGAAATCTACCTCCCCGGCGGGAGCAGGCTTCTTCTTCGTAAAAAAGAAGGACGGCTCTCTCCGTCCCTGTATAGACTATAGAGGCCTTAACCAGATCATGGTGAAGAATAAGTACCCCCTTCCGCTCATTCCAGAATTATTTGATCGCCTGAGGGGGGCTAGAGTCTTCACCAAACTGGACCTCCGTGGGGCGTACAACCTGGTCCGTATCCGTCAAGGGGATGAATGGAAGACTGCATTCAACACCCGGGACGGCCACTATGAATATCTGGTAATGCCCTTTGGTCTCTGTAACGCTCCTGCCGTCTTTCAAGAGTTGGTCAATGACATCTTCCGGGACCTTCTCTACTCCTGCGTTGTGGTGTACCTGGACGACATCTTGGTCTTCTCTCCGGATCTCCAGACTCACCAGAGGGACGTTCGTCAGGTCCTGCTCAGGCTCAGGCAGAACCACCTCTTCGCTAAATATGAGAAGTGCCTCTTTGAGCAGACCTCGCTTCCGTTTTTGGGCTACATTATTTCTCAGACTGGCCTACGAATGGATCCAGAGAAACTGTCTGCCATCGAGAAATGGCCCCGACCGGAGGGGTTGAAGGCCATTCAGCGGTTCCTGGGCTTCGCCAACTACTACCGCCTCTTCATACCGCACTTCTCTTCCCGGACTGCCCCAATTTCCGCGCTCACCCGTAAGGGTACTAATCCCAAAGAGTGGCCGCCCGAAGCAGAGGAGGCCTTTCTTTCCTTAAAACAGGCCTTCTCTTCCGCCCCAGTGCTGCATCGTCCGGACGGCAACAAGCAGTTCTTTCTGGAGGTTGACGCCTCCTCCTCTGGAGCCGGAGCTGTACTTACTCAAAAATCATCTTCCGGGAGGATGGTAACTTGCGGCTTCTTCTCCAAACTCTTCTCCTCTTCTGAGCGCAATTATTCCATAGGAGACCGAGAGTTATTGGCCATCAAGCTGGCATTGGAGGAGTGGCGTTACCTACTCGAGGGGGCTCTTCATCCGGTAATAATTTACACTGACCACAAGAACTTGGCTTATCTCCAGCATGCCCAGAGACTTAATCCGCGCCAAGCCCGGTGGTCCTTGTTTTTTGCTCGCTTTGATTTTGATCTACATTTTCGCCCGGCTGACAAGAACATCAAAGCAGACGCCTTGTCCCGATCCTTTCTGGTATCTGATCTTGAGGAAGAACCTAAACATATCATCGATCCCGCCAGAGTAATGCAGGTGGCTCCCGTGAGTCTAAATCGTCTCCCTCCCGGTAAGACGTTCGTATCGGTACCTGATCGGGAGAAGATCCTACACTGGGGTCATTCGTCTAAACTAGCTGGCCACGCCGGTCAGAAAAAGACCCTCCAGCTTATTTCCCGGCACTACTGGTGGCCTAACCTGCACAAGGATGTAATAGACTTTGTTTCTGCCTGTGTGTCCTGTGCCCGCAACAAAGTTCCGAGACACCTGCCAGCCGGTCGCCTTCTTCCTCTGCCAGTACCTGCTGCCCCCTGGCAGCATATAGCGATGGACTTCATAACTGATCTTCCCGTCTCTGTCGGTTGTACGGTCATTTGGGTGGTCGCTGACCGCTTTTCCAAGATGGCTCACTTCATTCCCCTGCCAGGCCTCCCGTCTGCACCCAAGCTGGCTAAAGACTTTATCCGCCACATCTTCCGTCTTCATGGCCTGCCCCGTCACATCGTGTCGGATCGTGGGGTACAGTTCACTTCTCGTTTCTGGAGAGCCACTTATAAATTGCTAGACGTCACCCTGGACTTCTCCTCCGCTTACCACCCACAGTCTAATGGTCAAGTGGAGCGGATCAATCAGATCCTGACCTGTTACCTCCGGTACTTCGTTAATGTTCACCATTCTGACTGGGTGGATCTCCTGCCATGGGCCGAATTCTCGTACAACAATCACGAGAGCGAATCTTCCTCCAAATCCCCGTTTTTTGTAGTCTTCGGTCAGCATCCTCGGATCCCGTTTCCCGTCTCCACCTCGGTGGACAATCCGGCTGCGGAATCTCTTGTTAACAAATTTTCCTCCACATGGGAGAGTACCCGGTCCGCACTCCTTCTGTCATCCGAGCGTATGAAAAGACATGCTGACAAAAAACGTCTGGATCCTCCTCAATTCCGTCCAGGGGATAAGGTCTGGCTCTCGTCCAAGTATGTCCGGCTCAAGATTCCTTCCTATAAGTTAGGGCCTCGGTTCATCGGTCCTCTGGAGGTCATCAGTCAGATCAACCCGGTGGCCTATAAATTGAAACTCCCGGCCAACTTGCGGAACCCTAACTCCTTCCATGTATCTCTCCTCAAACCTGTGGTACTTAACTCTTTTTCCAAGTCTACAGGCACGCCTCCTCCGGTTTCCGCTGAAAACGAATTTGAGGTAGAGAACATTCTGGCCACCAAAAGGGTAAGAGGGAAGACCTTTTTTCTAGTAGATTGGAAGGGGTTTGGTCCTGAAGAGAGAACGTGGGAGCCCCGGGAGAACATCCATGCCCCTCTCATCCTTGCTAAATTTCTGTCTGGCCTAAAAAAGGGGGGGCCTAAAGGGGGGGGGTACTGTAGCGTCGGCGTCCCTGCCCTCTGCTAGTCAGGGACGCTGTTCCCCTCACCTCTCTGCTCCGAGCCCGGCGTCCTCCTCCCGCTCTGCTGGCAGCGCGCGCTCCTTCCCGGCCACTGTGCTTAGGGCGCGCGCGCTCCCTCCTTCTTAAAGGGGCCGCGCGCGCCGTCCTAAGGAGTCCCCGGCCAATGGCCGGAGGACTTCACCATATATAAGGCACCTCCTCCAAAATGGAGGTGCCCGAGCAATGTTGTTGCACTGTTCACTACTCTGCTTCAGCCCTCAGGTCCCGTTGCCAGTTACCTGCCTGATTCCTGCCAGAGTCCTGCCAGTTTGCTGTCTGTTTCCTGCCTGATATTCCTGCTACCTGCTTGCTAGCCTGAGGTCCGACGGTCTGCCTTCCTACTCCTGTCAGTCTGTCTATGGACCAGCTTGGCCGCTCACCTGGGAGCGCACATCTGCTACCTGCCTGCTAGCCTTCCTGGAGGCTCCGCCGTCACGTGCTGTGACCACCTGCTATTCCAGAGACTCCTGCCCGCTCACCTGGGAGCGCTCCTCCGCTACCTGCCTGCTTGCCTACCTGGAGGCTCCGCCGTCACGTGCTGTGACCACCTGCTATTCCAGAGACTCTTGCCCGCTCACCTGGGAGCGCTCATCTGCTACCTGTCTGTTGATCTTCCTGGAGGCTCCGCCGTCACATGCTGTGACCACCCAATTATCCAGAGACTCTCGCCTGCTCACCTGGGAGCTCACGTCTATCATCTGCCGCCACAGGTCGTACCAATCCTTTACCCAGAGACTGCCCCGGTCACTTGCCGTGACCTCCTGCCCGCTCATCCAGAGACTGCCCCGGTCACTTGCCGTGACCTCCTGCCCGTTCATCCAGAGACTGCCCCGGTCACTTGCCGTGACCTCCTGCCCGTTCATCCAGAGACTGCCCCGGTCACTTGCCGTGACCTCCTGCCCGTTCATTCAGAGACTGTCCCAGTCACCTGCTGTGACTGCCTGCCCGTCTACCCTGGTCGCCACCCGCTCCCTTACAAGGACCGCCCCCTTGTATAGTAGCTCAGAGGTTCCGCCTCCCAGACCCGTTACAATATACATGTGTATAGGGGGTACGGAAAGTATTCAGACCACTTTAAATTTTTTACTCTTTGTTTCATTGCAGCCATTTGGTAAATTCTAAAAAGTTAATTTTTTTTCTCATTAAAGTACACTCTCCACCCCATCTTGACTGAAAAAAAAACAAATGTAGAAATTTTTGCAAATTCATTAAAAAAGAAAAACTGAAATATCACATGGTCATAAGTATTCAGACCCTTTGCTCAGTAATGAGTAGAAGCCCCCTTTTGAGCTAGTACGGCCATGAGTCTTCTTGGGAATAATGCAACAAGTTTTTCACACCAGAATTTGGGGATCCTCTGCCATTCTTCCTTGCAGATCCTCTCCAGTTCCGTCAGGTTGGATGGTGAACATTGGTGGACAGCCATTTTCAGGTCTCTCCTGAGATGCTCAATTAGGATTAGGTCAGGGCTCTGGCTGGCCCAGTCAGGAATGGTCACAGAGTTGTTCTGAAGCCACTCCTTTATTATTTTAGCTGTGTGCTTAGGGTCATTGTCTTGTTGGGAGGTGAACCTTCGGCCAAGTCTGAGGTCCAGAGCACTCTGGAAGAGGTTTTCATCCAGGATTTCTCTGTACTTGGCCGCATTCATGTTTCCTTCAATTGCAACCAGTCGTCTTGTCCCTGCAGCAGAAAAACACCCCCATAGCATGATGCTGCCACCACCATGTTTCACTTTTGGGATTGTATTGGGCAGGTGATGAGCAGTGCCTATTTTTCTCCACACATACTGCTTAGAATTATCACGATAAAGTTCTATCTTCGTCTCATCAGACAAGAGAATCTTATTTCTCATAATCTGGGAGTCCTTCATGTGTTTTTGAGCAAACTGTATGCCGGCTTTCATATGTCTTGCACTGAGGAGAGGCTTCCGTCGGGCCACTCTGCCATAAAGGTCTGACTGGTGGAGGGCTGCAGTGATAGTTGACTTTGTGAAACTTTCTCCCATCTCCCTACTGCATCTCTGGAGCTCAGCCACAGTTATTTTGGGGTTCTTCTTTACCTCTCTTACCAAAGCTCTTCTCCCACGATTGCTCAGTTTGGCTGTACGGCCAGGCCTAGGAAGACTTATGGTGGTCCCATACTTCTTCCATTTAAGGTTTATGGAGGCCACTGTGCTCTTAGGAATCTTGAGTAATGCAGAAATTGTTTTGTATCCTTGGCCAGATCTGTCCCTTGCCACAATTGTCTCTGAGCTCCTTGGGCAGTTCCTTTGCGCTCATGATTCTCATTTGGTCTGACATGAACTGTGAGCTGTGAGGTCTTATATAGACAGGTGTGTGCCTTTCCAAATCAAGTCCTATCAGTTTAATTAAACACAGCTGGACTCCAATGAAGGACTAAAACCATCTCAAGGAGGATCACAAGGAAATGGACAGCATGTGACTTAAATATGAGTGTCTGAGCAAAGGGTCTGAATACTTATGACCATGTGATATTTCAGTTTTTCTTTTTTAATGAATTTTCAAAAAATTCTACATTTCTGTTTTTTTGGCTATGTGCCCACGATGCAGAAATGAAGCAGAAAATTTCCGCTTCATTTCAGCATCTCCTTGCCCGCAAAAACGCGTGCGGAATTTGACACGCGTTTTTCGCGTGTTTTTCAAGCGTTTTGCACATGCGGAATTGCCTTGCGTTTTCTAATGCATTGTAAATGGCAATTCCGCAAGCGTAAATGCACAAATAATGGACATGCTGCAGATTTTTCCGCACATCAAAAACGCTGCGGAAAATTCCACAGCATGGGCATTGAAAGTGTGGAATTTCATTGGGGACCATAGGGGAAGGATTACCAAGCATTCCCCAAGCGTTTACGCTGCAAAAATTCCGCAGCATAAACGCTTGAAAAACGCATCGTGGGCACGGACCCTTTCAGTCAAGATGGGGTAGAGTCTACCTTAATGAGAAAAAAAAATGAACTTTTCAGAATTTACCAAATGGCTGCAATGAAACAAAGAGTGAAAAATTTAAAGGGGTCTGAATACTTTCCGTACCCACTGTATATTCATGTGTGCGTGTTTGTGTGTATATATATGTGTATGTGCAGTGTGTGTGTGGTAACATGATTAGATTTGAATAAATCTTGATTTTTTTGTTCAAGAATAAATGTGAATTGTTGTTCAAAGAAAAAAAAAATAAGACATCCCCTGAAAATAAGCCTTAACCCATCTTTGAGAACAAAAGATAACATAATACCCTGTATTATTTTTAGTGAAACACGGTAATGAAGAGATACTGTAAGATGACCTGCAATGAGAAAAATTGGGAAAATGACCTACAGTATGCATTTCCTCATATTTCTAAATGTGCTTTTTAAACTTGTATTTCCTTCAGAAAACAAGTTATCTGATCAACTGACATCCCTCCATGTTGTTTAAAAAAAATGGATGCAACGTGTTAGGCGTCGGGCTATTGCTGGATTCGAAATGGGTCCAGAACCTTCTGTAGTCTTTCATTCCGGTCCAGCTGGGGCTGATGCTGCTCAGCATCTTCGCCAGCCTCAACGCCTACCTGGTCCACCTGGTCCACGAGATGCACAGATTGTCTCCTGTGTATTTGTGCCTCCCGGGTATTTGTGCCTAGCAATGTTAAGCATAGGTTGCGGAGGGAGACAGTCTAAGTCCAGGATTCGCCGCACTGAGCATGCCCGTGACCTGGCGGACCGTGATTGGTGGTTTGGCACCCACCTGACCCGGTGACCTGGCACCACCTGATTGGTCCACGGGTGGCGTCACCAATGGTGCAACGGTGGGCTTAGTCTTTAAAAGGCCCGCCCACAAACATGGCGGCGCACTCTGATCATTGAGCAAGTGATGCTGTTGTGTGGACGACTGTGTTCCACTTAGTTTCCATAGGCAGGTGTAGTGGAAATAGGCAGGCTAGTGGAAATAGGCAGGTATCTTCGTCTAGCAGTCTGGCTCTGCCAAAGGGGTCCCCTAACACCCCGAGCAGCCTGCAGACGTCCTATCCACGGCTATCGCCTGTCAGCCACGTGGAGTAGTACCCTTCAGTCCGGTAGCACGTCGGCTGGAGGCACGTGTACCCGTCGGCGTAGTCACACACGCATCCTAGCGCCGCCAGTGTAGTCCCTGTGCTGTAACAGGACTACAGATAGTTTTTCATCGCATATCTCTCGTGCTGCTAACGGAGATAGTGCAAATTGCTATACCCATTCCAGTGTGCAATAACACGGAAGGGTTTATCATTTAAGTTGGTTGCTTTCCTTTTCACCCGGAAAGTGTTCGGCAGCAGTCCACCAGGCTGCATCGTGGACCCCGGGGTCGGTTGCGTTCCATTATAATAAAGTTGTTTGCAACCACCCTCCTAGCAGTATCAGATCGCCAGGGTCTTGCCGAACATGGCTGACAACTAGCAACTGCAGCGCTATATCCAGCAGCTTGAGACCAGACTTAGGACTCTGGAACAAGCTGACCCGGTAGCTCTTATCACTGCAGTAGCTACCCAGGCTGCTTCTCAAGCCGCCAATCTGGTTAACTCGGCTGCGGTGAATGCTGCGACAGCTGCAACTGCCCCATTACCCCATTTTGCTCTCCCTGAAAAATTTTCTGGAGACAGTAAATCCTGCAGGGGTTTTATTAATTTATGCTCCATTCAGTTGGAGATGATGGAGGCACGGTTCCCCTCCGAAAGAGCCAAAGTAGGTTATGTCATCTCATTACTCTCCCACAGGGCTCTGGAGTGGGCTACTCCTCTATGGGAGCGGAATGATCCGGTTGTAGCAAATGCGGGTCTTTTCCTTAAGACCCTAAAAAGTATATTCCTAGGTCCTCAGGTCACGCATGATACGGCTTTTAAGCTTCTTGCGTTGATCCAGGGTTCGGCCACCACCAGCCACTATGCCATCCAGTTTAGAACCCTAGCGGCTGAACTGGATTGGTCTGAGCGGTCGCTTATCCCGGTGTTCTGGAAGGGTCTGGCTGGGCATATTAAAAATGCTCTATCTACCAGAGAGATTCCAACCTCCCTGGAGGAGTTAATCTCTCTTTCTAACCGAATTGATTTGCGACATGCAGAACACAAATTAGAATTGGAGGTTCCCAGACCTCAGTATCGGTTGGCACCGTCCTTCTCTAGACCCGTTTCCAAAACCGCGTCTCCCGACCCGGAGCCTGAGGCTATGGATATATCTCGGACTGAGTCTAGTCCCTCTCGTTCCCGACCTGCACATCTCTTGGAGTACCCCGTAAATAAGGGCTCCAAGCAGTCGGGAGAAAGAGTAGGTCTTACCACCGTTGGAGGAGGTGTGTTAGATTCTGGGTCTTCTTCCTACAAATTATTTTATAAGGTGACATTGTCCTTTGGTACATCTGCAGTTACTGCCAAGGTGTGGGTGGACTCCGGTGCTGATGGCAATTTTTTGTCATCTACGTTTGCCCAGAGGCACGCCATCCCTATAGAGTTACTGCCAAGACCAATGAACATTAGAGCAGTCAATGGTTCACTCCTGGACACGCAAATCACCCACCAGTCGACTCCCCTCACCATGTCATTTCCTCAGGGCCACCGGGAGGTCATCTCCTTTCTTATTATTCCCGGTGGATTAGACAAGGTGTTATTGGGTCTCCCCTGGTTACGTTGTCACACTCCACACATTGACTGGAATACGGGGAGAATTTCTTGCTAGAGTGAGAATTGTATGTCTCAGTGTATGGTCACAGTCACCCGGAGGGTAGTCTCTGATTCCTCTACCATTGTGGCTTCCGGTACAGATTCTTTGTCTGTCCCCAGGACTCGGGTCTTGTCAGACTATGTCAAAAAGAACTCTCAGGTAGAGAGGCTGGCTGCAGTGTCCTCTAACCAGGTTCCGTCGGGGAGGACGTTTGTTTCCCCTAATTTTCAAAATGTGGTGCTCTCCTGGGCTCATGCCCCTAAGAACGGAGCTCATCTGGGGGTCAAACGTACCACTAAGTCCCTTCAACTGTCCTATTGGTGGCCCCGGTGGCGCCAGGACGTCAAGGAATTTGTTCTCACGTGTGCCTTCTGTGCGAAAGATAAATCATTCCGTCAAAGTCCGGCTGGTCTTCTACATCCGTCACCCAGGATGGACTCCACAGATAGAGAGTCGGTTGACACTTCTCGTCGTCCTGCCCCCGTATTCTATCTGGGCGACAGAGTGTGGCTCTTGGCTCGCAATACTAAATTATGCGGGAGATTTGCCAAGTTTGCTCCTCGCTTTATTGGTCCGTTCAAAATTTTGGCCCAGGTAAACCCTGTAATGTACCGGTTACAGTTACCACGACACCTGTGGGGTCACGACACTTTCCATTTGTCGCTCCTTAGACCCGTTCACCTATCAAAACTCGCTGAACCCCAGCCTGCTACAGACATCAGAGGTGATAATCTCGAGCTGCAGGCTATTATGGGGTCTAAGATGGTTTGTGGAAAAAAAGGGTACCCTGTACACCGGAGTGGTCACGGATCTGAGGATCTTCCCTGAGAACCGCATTCATGCTCCCCTGCTCGTTGAGGAAAATGAGCATCAAGTGGAGGGGGATGTTAGAAGGGGAGATAATGTTAGGCGTCGGGCTGTTGCTGGATTTGTGGTCTCCCATTCCGGTCCAGCCAGGGCTGATGCTGCTCAGCATCATCGTCAGCCTCAACGCCTACCTGGTCCACGAGATGTACAGATTGTCTCCTGGGTATTTGTGCCTAGCAATGTTAAGCATAGGTTGCAGAGGGAGACAGGGCTCTTGGAGTCTAAGTCCAGGATTCGCCGCACTGAGCATGCCCGTGACCTGGCGGACCATGATTGGTGGTTTGGCAACCACCTGACCCGGTGACCTGGCACCGCCTGATTGGTCCACGGGTGGCTTCACCAATGGTGCGACGGTGGGCAGGGCTTAGTCTTTAAAAGGCCCACCCACAAACATGGCGGCGCGCTCTGATCATTGAGCAAGTGATGCTGTTGTGTGGACGACTGTGTTCCACTTAGTTTCCATAGGCAGGTGTAGTGGAAATAGGCAGGCTAGTGGAAATAGGCAGGTATCTTCGTCTAGCAGTCTGGCTCTGCCAAAGGGGTCCCCTAACACCCTGAGCAGCCTGCAGACGTCCTATCCACGGCTATCGCCTGTCAGCCACGTGGAGTAGTACCCTTCAGTCTGGTAGCACGCCAGCTGGAGGCACGTGTACCGGTCGGTGTAGTCACACACTCATCCTAGCGCCGCCAGTGTAGTCCCTGTGCTGTAACAGGACTACAGATAGTTTTTCATCGCATATCTCTCGTGCTGCTAACGGAGATAGTGCGAATTGCTATACCTGTTCCAGTGTGCAGTAACACGGAAGGGTTTATCATTTAAGTTGGTTGCTTTCCTTTTCACCCGGAAAGTGTTCGGCAGCAGTCCACCAGGCTGCATCTCGGACCCCGGGGTCGGTTGCGTTCCATTACAATAAAGTTGTTTGCAACCTCCCTCCTAACACAATGTATGTGATTAAAAAAAAAACCCTGACATACTTATTTTATAATGCATTTGTTTGCATCAGTTTTACAACAGATCAGGTTTTTTTCTTCACAAGATAAAAACGCAACACTGTTAAAAATGACCTCTGGTGTGAAACAGTGTGAAATTAGTTGCGTAGTCCGATTTCATGAAGGTGTTGAGCACAACGTTAACCAGTTCCTGTAGATTGGCTGTGAATATACTCGGCGCGGAAAGTAAAAGTCTCCGCTTTGCTATAGATGCATACAAAGTAAATTAAGTTATCCAGCCATTTGAATATAAAACTTTATCAATTTATTAGCACACCTTAAAAGGTTTCAGATACATTAAAAATATTGCATCTAAGCAAAAACCGACGCGTTTTGGGCATATAACTGTCCTTAATCATTGAGTATAACTAATAATAATAATACATTTGATTTATATAGCGCCAACATATTCTGCAACGCTTCACATTACAGAGGGGACAAGTATAGACAATAAGGACATTACATAATAAACACATAATTCAATGGATACCAAGAGGAGTGAGGGCCCTGCAGCAAGCTTATAGTCTATGAGACTAAGGCGAGTTCTAGGTCTGAAATGCGTTGGTTTTTGCATTGATGCAATATTTTTAATGTTCTTGCTTTACTAATAAATTGGTGAAGTTTTATATCCATGTAACGGGTCCGGGAGGCGGAACCTCTGAGCTACTATACAAGGGGGCGGCCCTTGTAAGGGAGCGGGTGGCAGTCTCTGGATGAACGGACAGGGAGATACGGCAAGTGATCAGGGCAGTCTCTGGGTGAACGGACAGGGAGATACGGCAAGTGATCAGGGCAGTCTCTGGGTAAGGGGTAGGTACGACCTGTGATGGCAGAGCCTCCGGGTAGGCTAGCAGGCAGATGGTAGATTGGTGCTCCCAGGTGAGCAAGCGAGAGTCTCTGGGATAGCAGGTGGTCACGGCACGTGACGGCGGAGCCTCCGGGCTGGCAGGCAGGCAGGTAACGGAGAAGCGCTCCCAGGTGAGCGGGCAAGAGTCACTGGAATAGCTGGTGGTCACCGCACGTGACAACGGGACCTCCGGGCTGGCAAGCAGGCAGGTAACGGAGATGCGCTCCCAGGTGAGCGGGCAAGAGTCTCTGAGATAGCTGGTGGTCACAGCACGTGACAACGGAGCCTCCGGGCTGGCAAGCAGGCAGGTAACGGAGAAGCGCTCCCAGGTGAGCGGGCAAGCTGGTCCATAGACAGACTGACCGGAGTAGTAAGGCAGACCGTCGGACCTCAGGCAAGCAGGCAGGTAGCTGATATGCGCTCCCAGGTGAGCGGGCAGGCTGGTCCTTAGACAGACTGACAGGAGTAGTAAGGCAGACCGTCGGACCTCAGACTGGCAGACAGGTAACAAGTATTCAGGCAGGAATCAGGCAGGTAACTGGCAGGAATCAGGCAGGTAACTGGCAGGTAACTGGCAGGTAACTGGCAACGGGACCTGAGGGCTGAAGCACAGGTGAGACACAGGTGCAAACAACATTGCTCGGGCACCTCCATTTTGGAGGAGGTGCCTTATATATGATGAAGTCCTCCGGCCATTGGCCGGGGACTCTTTAGGGCGGCGCGCGCGGCCCCTTTAAGAGGAGGGGAGCGTGCGCGCGCGCGCCCTAAGCACAGGGGCCGGGAAGGAGCGCGCGCTGAGAGCAGAGCAGGAGGAGGACGCCGGGACGGAGCGCGCGCTGACAGCAGAGCGGGGGGAGGATGCTGGGCACGGAGCAGAGCGGTGAGAGGAGCAGCGTCCCTGCCTAGCAGAGGGCAGGGACGCCGGCACTACAATCCAAATGGTGGGATACCTTCATTTGCTTTGTCTTCATGAAGGTATTGCCATTTGTCAGATTTGCCCCATGCCTTGGTGGTTACACAGATATAAACCGTATTTTTCACTATATAACGGCACAAAGCAAACTGATAGGAAAGACAAAAGCAATGATGTCCTTAGCTTTGGCTTTTAATTTTACAGGCATATAAAGATACCGCTCATGGCACTCCATCAGATATAGCATATAACCACCTTTTGCTCCAGCTAAATACTACAGTCATTAAAAAGACATTTTATTTTCCAACTGCTAAATATATCCCTCCATTTATTATGTCTTATCTGAATGTGACATAGATGCTAAAATCAGCTGTTACTGCTATTGATTATCCTAGATGCTCCAATATAAGCCCCATTGCCTTTCCTTACACAAGACGCTGTAACCATTACTTGTAAAAATAAATGACCTGTGATTTCACACAATGGCTTTGCAGATCCTCTCTCAGAAAAGCACTAGGAATTAGTTGTAAGCAATGCTTCCACAATAATGATAGTCTGAAGCTACTATAGATTAGCAGCGCTTGCATCCTGTCCATATTAGTGGTGTAGGAAAGCTGGAAAGCAACGCACAACAGTCAGATTAAAGAGAGGGAACCTTACAGTCAGTGTATAGTACATCATCTTAGAGAAGACAGCATTACACAATGCAGGCAGCAAGTTTGCCTGCAGATATGGGGTTTTTGTGCAGGTAAAAAGTGTTACAAAGCTGCCTGGCCACCTTATTGAAAATGCGGCTACCATCACCGCTCACAGCACTGCTCACTGAACTTTGAGTGGTGTCTGTAAGCACATCCCGGCACTTTGAGTGACAGCTGACATTGCAACGCATCTGTACAGACCAAGCTGTCAATCAAAGTGCTTACAGCCAATGCTCACAGTACAGTAGCAGTGCTATGAGCAGTGACTATAGCCGCTCCGTGCACACCCCCATAATTGAAAGCTGGCAGTACCTGGGTGGAAATATGTTCAATTTCTCCCAGTAGCCGCACTTTCAGTAAGGTGGCCGGGCAGCATTGTGACGCCAACTAGCTTCAGGTTAACTCTAATATGTGCAGAAAAATAATATTTTCTGAAGTGACAGGTTACCCTTAAAGGGATTTTCCGCTTTCAGAAAATCTTGGTACCCGGATGCAGTTTGTTATAAAAATAAAAAACCAAGGAACCAAGCTTAACTCACCCTCCGTTCTCTGCCACTCTTCCCAATGTCCAGTATTGCCTGCGGTGCTGACGTCACATTGACAATGCAGCCGCCAATCAGTGAGCTCAGCGACTTTAAGGAGCTCATGGACAAAGATTTTCTGGAAGGGGACAACCCCTTTAAAGGGAATCTTCACCATTTTTTTCTGATATAACCTATGGCCACCAACTTTCAGCCCCATGTGACAGCATTCTATAATGCTGCACATATGACTCCAATTCGCCCTGCAGCAAAAAAAGACCTTTTAAAATACTCACCTACGGGGCCGTCCGGTCTGACGGGTGTCGCTGTTCTTGGTCTGGCGCCTCCTCTCTTCTTGCGATGCCGTCCTCCTTCTGTGCTTCATGTGGATGATGCGTCCTACGTCATCCACACCATGTCCCCCTTTGCACTCCTGCACAGTAGCACTTATTTCTGCCATGCCGAGGACAGAGCAAAGTAATGTAATGCACATGTGCTGGTGCTCTTTTGACCTTTACCGGCGAAAAAAATGGTGCCAAGTTCCCATTATTGAGTCAGGCCATTGTGACAGTAATCAGAGGATGAATCGCAAGCATTGTATCGACAGAAATATGTTTTTTTTTAATGTTTTGGATTAACCCACATGATGGACTATGGTAGTATCCTTATAATCATCAGGCAATTTTTTTCCATTTTTGCCTCTTCATTATTCAGCAGCCTCTATGAGGTTTTTCTGTAGACGAAACTAATTGTACAAATTTTTAGTGATGTTTTGGAGTAAATACTGTGTAAATAATTGTGTAATTTCCATAAAATTTGTTTTGTGATGCGAAAGCAATTTTTGGTTTATTTAGTTCTTAAACAGTCATCTATTAAGCCTCAGTAACTCTTAATACCTGCTAGCTTGTGGAATATAATGCTAATGGTAAAATGAGACTCCCACACGTTATGTCTGTGCTTCAAATAGAAGAAGACACATACATACAGATATATGTACTCACTAGAGGAACGGAACATTCAGACTGGAAGAACATTAAGACTCTCGGTGTTCCACGCAGAAATGACATTCTGAATGAAGCAGCAGTTCTACTTGAAATGATGATTCCAGAACTGAGACAGAATCTAATGTGTGTCAGACTTTTGTATAAACTCTTTTGACAGCTGGTTTCCATTGTTTTTTTTTTTTCTTTTTCTACTTTACGTCATCTCTATTCAATTATTTTTAACTACTTTGTATTGGGGGAGCAGTTCATTTTTAGAATTCTATATATTGCTGTTTGATATTAAATGATGTGAAATAAAATCTTTCCTACAACATAAAAAATTACAAAAGTACAAAATTATAGCACTTCAATGGAGTGGTGTGTTTTATCTTATGGCTGCACTTGCCCCGTAGGTAATTGCCCTTGTAATGCCTTGTGTCACTTCCCAGTCCTCATAGCCATAAGACCAACAGTCTAGTAGAAACTAGAGTGATGGACACTAGGCTCGAAAACCTCAACTGATTATTTGAACAATAGAGATGGGAGAATTGATTTGCAGGACTTTGATCGATCTGCCAAATTACCAAGCTGTGACAACTGGATGGGAGACCTGCGAATCTCTTTAACTCCTGCCATTCCCAGTTCTTCTTTTGATTATTCAGGATGGTGTGAAATGATGTGCGCCGTACACCCCAATGATGACTCCAGCTGGGGTCAGCAAAATAAAATCTGGGAATACAGGGAGGGAGGTAAGGAGATTCACAGAGCTCTCATCCAGTGGTCACTGATTACTTACCTGGACAATGCATCGGAGTGCGTTGACTCGATTCTCCCAACTCTAGTGACCAATCATTTATATAGATTTCACAACATTTAACTATGTTTCAGATACTGTCCTTCTTTAGGTTGGTATCAGTGTGCCACAGAATACATGGAAATACCTAATCAGTGTAATGTTTGGGGTATATTTACATGGCAGGCAAAAAGCTGAAGCTGGAAAGGGTTGAGAATGGGTCAGAGGTTAACCATTGGTTAGCCTAAGAATCTATGTATGTAATGTTTTAACAGATAAATGGCCCAGTCCAGATGACTGGTTTGCTTATAGGAAAAGCATTACTATTAGGATAGAGAAGTATGTCCATGACTTTGGTGGACATAATGGAATACTAATAATTAAGGCACTATGTTGTATTTATATTTGCTTGATCGCACAGACTCGAAGCTAAGTCGCTTAGTGATGACTGACAGCCAAGCCCTCTGTGTAATGGCTGGAGTCAGGGAAACCTCTCATCTGTTCCTGATGGTGATTCTGCGGCTTCCGCTGACATCACTTTGATAATGAAAAATTCTAGGAAGAAATGGGGGTAAACGGGATCACTATCTAAGCGTAATATTAAAAGTCTAACATCAAAGTAGGGTGTGAGCGATTAAGCTCATCTCATGGAGTTGTGCAAGCAGGCACAAATCTGAAAAGAACGTGTCTCCAATATGGATCCCTGATGGTGGTTTACTGCCAAAGGGGTTGCAGTGGATGATTCCTGGGAATGGTTCCAATGTGAGGGGTAGAACAAAGAAACAGAAGACCAGGCTATAAGGCGCTTCCACTCAGATGCATGGAGGATCCAGAGGCATGGATGGATTGAGATTTTTAATTTTAAAAACCTAGCAAAGGGTTGCTAGATAACATATGACAAATTTAAGGCTTGACACCCGAAACGCATTGTGTTTATGTTCTATTAAGTTTTTTTTTTAATTTGTCATATGTTATCTTGCAACCCTTTGCTAGGTTTTTTTTAAAAAAAAATCTGAATCCATCCATACCTCTGGATCCTCTATGCATCTGAGTAGAAGCGCCTTATTGCCTGGTCTTAAGTTTCTTTGCTGCTTTGCTGACGTCACTTCGACAGAGCAACAGCTTCTCTTCCGCTCTCCTCTGTTGACAGGACATGTCTGCCGATGTCATGCTCATTGTACGCCAGCTTCCCACTACCAAAATGCAGGAAGCTGGTTGTCAATCAGCATGACGATGGCAGTCACGCCCTGTCAATAGAGCAGCCTAGAAGAAGAGTTGCTCTGTTGACATGGAGCAGCTGAATCGCCAGCAGGAGTGGTGTTGAATACAACAGACATGTAGTTAGCAACTACTTGGCTGTTACTTTTTATTATGAGCCAAAAAATTAATATAGTCCTGGATAAACCCTATTACTTTGCATGTGCCTGTTAATGAATTCAACACATCGTATTTTTGCCCTCATTTTGACTGTTGGGGCAAACATACCATAGTTGCAACCGGTGCAGCCACACAGAGGCCAAAGAAGTAGTGAGGGGCATTGCCACCTTCCAAGTAGGTGTAATTATGCATTACGATGAACTTTTGAACTGCAAAGGGCCCACATACCGTTCTTGCACAGGGACCTCTTCTGTCTGTGTGAACATGGTCTTAATGAATCGGGGCCATAGTTTTCTGAAAGCTAAAAGGAGTCCAGTATTCTGAACAACACAGTTTTAACACATTACTGCAAAAATCAACTGAAGACCCTAGAATGAGAAGGGAGAGACGAAACCCACACGGTAAACTCAGAAAGGGATATATCTGTGTATTTTTATGGAGAATGGAGTTTTTAAAAGAAGAAAATGCCAGATTCTAGAATGACCTTTTCAAATGTTTACCAAAGTCTATGATTAATACACCAGGAGTTAAAGCAACAATATTTACCCGGCATAGTAAATGATGCATGACCCGTTATGTGCGCCAGAGATCCAGGACTTGTGATAGTTGATAAGGAAAAATAATGAGCTAGTACAGGCCCTCTGTTTGTGCACAGAGGAATCATTTACTTGTCATCTCTTTGGTAAGTCCTGCATTTTTAGTAAATGACATGCCAGAAGATATTTATCAAAGCAAGAAGTCACTAAACCATACTCTCTAATATTCCACTTTTTGTGTTAGATATTTTGTAACCCAGAGATCTGAACGCATTAAATATGTACATTTTTTTTTAGCTGTGAGTCTGCTTCATGTATCTTTCTGATGAATCTTAAAAGTACATAAGGTCTGTAGGGCAACGTTTCTAAAGTGCAAATGAGGCTCAGAGTAGAATATTGTCTGGAAGACTTTCCAAATTATTTATATTCCTGCCGAACATTCTTCCATAATTCTGGGATTCTAGCAAAGGAACTCTCCATCTCTTCTCATGGAAGGATGTCTGACATTGTTAATCACATTACTAATCTGGCATGTTGAGTTCTACTTGTCTGAACTCTCCTCTTATTGAATTTATTAGCACTTGTCATGTATGAAGGGTGATAATGATAAGATCTTCTAAATAAATTGGAGTGTTAACAGCTATTAGCTTTTGATTACTTACTGCAAAACAGTTCTTTATGTGCTTCGGCAGAGGAATTGCAGTAATTATTTATTATGTAACATAAATCTTTTATACATGTAAGAATTTGGTGGAGCGCTACTGCGTCACTCTCCAACACTATGAATATAAGCTTACTATGCCAGCTGTAGTTTATATCCAATATGTTCCTCAAAAATTATTACTATCACCACACTACACTTTCAGATCTCACTGATAAGATGTTCTGCAGTGCCCAAAGAACCCAAGGTTCCTCTTCAATCTCTTGAAGACCACGGACACACCTGTTTCTCTGAAGTTTAGAAAATCCAATAACTTTGTTCTCCACAAACAGATTTGACAAGCAAATATTGGCAAAGTTTCTCATGACTTCATTATTTTACTTGTCCTCATATAAATCCTATAGACCTCCACAGTTGTCCGACTATGGAATTATGTAGACATAAATCAATGTCGTAAACATATGTATTGCAGTTTAACTAGAAAGAAGTAGATCTTGAGAGATTTGAATTTGCCAAATCTTGAAGATTTTTTTTTCAAGAAGTTTGATTTGCAGGAAATGTATTCTCCACAAATTGAATGTCTCTTTTTATACTTTGGGGTATGGAGAACCATGGAGCATAGCAAACGTAAGCCGTAGAAAAAAGAAGAACAACTAATCCAAAAACCAAGTAATACCTCAGTGCTCACCTCACCTCCGTTACTCACTGTCCTCTGCTTTTTCTTACTTTCGCTGCGTGCTGAAACCTCAGGCATCATCATGCTAGACCGTGACTAGACCTGGGACATCCCTGTGTATACCAAGGCTAGTCGCGGCCAGAAGTCCTGGCCTAGAGTGCTATCCTAGAAAATAGTCCTAGAGTGCGACCTTACAATGTGCTTGCATAGAGGTGCCCCAGGCGTAACTTAAAGACACCTGAAGTTCCAGCGTGTGGCAGCAGTAAGAAGAGGCGCCGAGGACCGAACAAGGAGAATAAACAGGGAAGTGAGGTGAGTATTCATTTTTTTAACCTTTTTCCAGCCCTCTATGGTTCAGCAAAGTGGCGGCCAGACAGTTGCCGTTTTACAAAAATTACATATTTTGAATAATATGAATTTTTGTAAAATTTTAGAAAAATTCAGATGTACTCAAATAAATTTGTCTAACTCAAAGTTTAACCCAAATACTTGTGCTTCAAGGACCTACAGGTTCCTCTGTAACTATACGTAAGTGGTAGCAAGACAAATAGAAATGTTTCCTACCAGGCTGCAATTCACGTTACAGCCTCTGAGTAGTCACATCTAAGATGCATATAGCATAAACATTTCCCAACAAAATGTTCTAAAATCTTTCTTTTTTCAAACCTGGTTATCCTGCATCACTCATCTCAAGATATGTTAAGCTAATAGGAGTAATGTAAAGTAAAGAAGGACATGAATATCAGGCTAAATCCGCAATGAAGTATCATAGCCAAAATTTATAGAAAAGAATAAATCCTTTGAACTTCTCAAGTATTAAAAAGTATATTAAAAGTTACAATCTGATTCTGTCTGGGTTTTTTTATTAAAAACTGAGAAAATCAAATGAACTAATGACTATTATCAGTTTATTGGATCATTCCTTGTCCGTGCCAAGTGGTCCTGATGTGGTTCCATCTGTTCAATTTAGTTACCTGTGTGCCTGCCAGCATTGAACGTAGAACTGGTTTCTTGCCCTATGTTCCAGTTAACACTCTTATGCATCTGTATAGCAATAAGCATTTATCTCGGGCATAGAAAGAAAGCTCCAAGTCCAGATATCCAGAAGAAAAAACTTCTGTAACTGCACGATTACATTGCTGCCTGTCCTAGACTGTAGCTGAATTGTGCAAGTGCATGTAGCAGTGATCCCCAAAAGCAAGAAGTAGAATCATGGTGGGAATTCATTATTTATTTTATCCTAATTTTCTATCATAAAAAAGCTGCAAAGTTTTGCACAACTCGTTCTATATATTAAATGCTCATGTTGATAAATTCCCCTTGTGGTGTTAGCAAGGTGGTTCCACTGGTAAAAGTTGACAGTGTTGGACTGGGTTGCCTGGGGCCCACCAGTAACATCGATACTGTGGGCCCACTGTTCAACTACATACGATATTTACTGACCATCCTTCCTAAATTTGTCTGTGCTTCTAGAAAATAAACTGAGTAGTTTGTTAAATGAATGAAGAGATGGGGCGTTTCTCTGTAAATAATGCATTAGGTGTACCATGCCAAAGACTGCTTATGCACCACTCTTGCTGAGCGGCCCATCGGGGGATTCACCTGTTCACCTATGGGCCAGTCCTAACTTGGAAGTGGGCACCGGTAAGTGCATCAGCACCCAACTTCATCAGTAGTATAGTATTATGCTGACAGTCAGTAGATTAGGACACATGGCCTTGAGCCCCTCTACAGACCACATAGCAGCTGCTTGGTCTGTCTTCATTGGCAGAACATTACTTGTAGACATAGATGGAAATTAACACATATGCAAAAGTAAAGAAACAATAGAAGTAGGCTTATTCTGAGATACATTAATGTCCTGTAGTGTTGTGAATTAAAATCAATTCCAGTTGTCATGTAAAGTATTACATTAATAGTTTATGCATTATACATGTGTCAGGTGTTTCTTTTATGGCGCCTGTGCTAATTGCTTCTTGTTCAATGTCCCTGAATATGAAAACACTAGGCAATCTGACTAATTGGGATCACTGATAACACTGAATGGCTGCACAGCTGAAACATTTAGTAGTTCTGTGTGATTACTCAATACTAATAGGAGCCAATATATTCTCTGCCAACTGCTCCTATAGACACACAAAGTTCTACAGAATAAACAACCTGTATAGGATGCATAACCAATGTCAAGAGAAACCTATGACTTAACCTTTGAAGGATGCGTTTTATTATCGCTAGAGGACAGTTGATCCCACAATGACCCTGACACAATTTGTTTTTCTCACCAAGTCGGAAATTCAAAACTGTTACCTGTCAAAAAAGAAATATTTATTATTTCATACAAAAAGTCTAAAATACCTGTGATGTTTAAAGGAAGCCTGTCAGCTAAAAAATGCTATTTACTTGCAGATATAGTGGTAATCTTCAGGTAAATAGCATTGTAATTTTATGCTGTTACTGGAAGAGTGGCTTCAGGGAGAAAATTAAGTTATATTCTCCCTGCAGCCGCTCACTTCAAGTCATTGGTGCGACACTGATGCAGTGAACAGTCACTATTCAGCAAGCGTGCTGTGATAACACCCCCTGTGTGTTTGCTCCACAAACAGCAGTTAGGCTATGTGCACACGTTGCGTTTTTGGTGCATTTGCGTTTTTTTCTCACGGAATTGGGCCAAAATGCTAGGTAATCCATGCCAGCTAATGCCATGACAATCCCGAAGTGCTGTGCACACGATCAGGAGTTTCCTATCAGGATTGTCATTGCATTTAAATCTGCAGCGTGTCAATTCTTTGTGCGTTTATGCAGCATTTTTCACCCATTGACTTCAATTGAGTCAGTCAAATCTGCAGCAAAAACGCAGGTATAAATATATTTGCGGATTTGCTGCGGATGTTTGCCGTGTATTTGAGTCAAAAATGCAGCAAAAATGCACAAAGAGTTGCCCACGGGAGACTATTCCTCCAATCATCCTACGGCCGCTGCCAATAGCGGGAGCCGGCGCAGCTGAGGACAGAAGTAGTCTCCTCAGCCGGCACCTGTGCACAGTGTAAAAAAGAGTTAAAATAAGTCTTTATTAAAATAAAAACACCTTATATTCCCTTATCTATCATCATCACAATGTCCCACGGTGATCCAATCACCCGGCAGCACTTTATACACTGACGGGAGCGTGATCGCTCCCGGCAGTGTATAGAGCTAAGCTGCTGAGACTGAGGTCACTTGAGTTCATCAGCTGAAGATCAGCTGAGAACTCCGGTACCCTCACGGCATCGGTGCTGCATGAAAATTTTCCCAGGCAACACTGATGCAGTAAGTGAGGTCACCGGAGCCCTCAGCTGATCTTCAATTGATAAACTCAAGTGACCTCAATCTCAGCAGCGCTATACTCCTGTCAGTGTAAACAGTGCTGTCCTCTACAACAGTCACACCAGTGACTACTGCTGTAGAATTGACCCAGATCATCCAGCAAGTGAATTTCACATGCTGTGGTCCTGAAAGACGCGCCACATGTCAATGTCCGCGGGTGATCCGCAGCCTCAGATGTACACATAGTGGACATGGAATTTCTAGAAATCCCATCCACTGTGCTGTAACATCTGGCCGCTGCAGGTTTGATGCTGCATAAACATGCAGTGTCAAACCTGCAGCATTTCCTGATCATGGGCACATACCCAAACTCACCCTCAGCATTTCAATTTCTGTAGCGGAGGCTCAAGTCTATGCTGCAGATTTTGACCGATCGAAATGTCATTACATGTGGTGGATCCGCATGTACTGACAACACAAGTGTAGCATTAGAACACAGCATTTTGCACGCAGCGAAAATACGCTGCATCCAAAGCTCTTCTGATTGCTGATCGTGGGGATGTACCAGCTAACCAAACAGCTGAGAGCTGTTATTAATAGTCAGGGAACATGTTGGCCTAATGGCCTCTTCCTAGGATTAAAATAGCAGCTCTCAGCTGCCCCAGAAATTACATGAATGGGTATTAGGGCTAGTGGGATTAGTGTTTATAGGATTAGGTGTCGCTGACACCAATCCCTTTGTTTAGTGATGAAGAGGTGTCAGCCAGACACCCTCATTACTAAACAAACCTGTAAGTAAAGAGTTAAATAAACACACACACTGAGAGGAAAACACTTTATTTGAAATACAACAGACACTTCTTTAATCATTTAAATAACCAATATACTCACCCCAGGTCTGACGATAATACAAGGGTTAAAGGGATGTCCCACGTTTCTTTTTTCAAATATCTTTATTTAGCTCCAAAAAGCATTCATTGCTGTACAAAAACGCATAAAAAATTCACCAATATTGCGGAAAAATGCGTTTTGCCGCAGCATTTTTCTCTCCAAGAGATGCAGAAACCTTGCAGAAATTTCTGCATTCAAATACTAAACATGCGCACATACCCTTAAGGTGCAGGCAAGTGATAACAGTGCACTCGCTACATTGTGTGCTGTAACTGCTCATTGCCCCAACACAATGTGTGAAAGTGAGTGGCTGCAGAGAGAACATAATTTAATTTCTCCTTGTATCAAACTCTGAAAGAAAGGCAGCTGAATATGTTTAAAATATAATTTACCTGCAAATTACCAATATGTCTGCAAGTAAATTGCTTATTTAGCTAACAGGTGTCCTTTTAATATATTTTTAACTTAAATAGTCCAAATTCTGTGCAGATACTATTGTGCAATATATTAATTATAGTAGTAGTCAAAACTCAAATTTCAAATAAACAGTTAAAAACCTGTATAGAGGATACGCGTCATTTGGTATCTGTGGGTGCACGGGAGGGGATCCTCTCCAAATTAAACAAAAGTATCTGCCACTATTTTAGATTTTCATCGGATAGATTGCCATGTAGAGAAATTAAGTATAAGTAAAGCGCTGTATGGAGATGACGTGCTCAGACGCCTCTGGTGAAGTGCTTCACCTATGGACATCTAAGCATGCTGTCACTTTACAGCGCTTTACTTACACTTCATTTCTCTACATGGCAATTCATCTGATGAAGGTCTATAGTAGATCAAAACATTATTTTTCTGGATTTCACAATTAAAGTTTGTTATCCAACACCACAAAGAGTTAAAAATCATCAGCTTCTCTTAAATGGAACTTGTCAAAATTTAGCTTCCCAAAGTTCCACCATTTTCCTGCATTCTTCAAAAGGTGTCCTTAGTAGACCAAGTTGAAATGTAATTTTGCTGAAAATGAAGTTTCCTTCCTGTGGGGAGCAAGTCTAGGTGCTCATGCCTTATTCCCACTCAATATGGCTTAATTGTTATCTCCTAAGATATTGGGCATAATGAGAAACTTATGTCAGGTGAGCTATATTAGGTGGAAAAAAGTGTGGACAGCTAGGCTCAACTCTGCAGTGTCTCCACCTCCTTGACTAGATAGATCTAATAAGCATTTGGGGCAAAAGGGCATTCATTTAAACTTCATTTTTAGCAATGTAACTCATAGACTGGGGATGCTAAGGACACCTTTGGAGAATTCAAGAAGAGAACTATTTGGTATTGGTGACACAATGGAAGGCAAAAAACATATTAGGGTAGGTTCACACAACCGATTTCTCCATATATAAGAAAAATGGACCGATTATTCTGATCAGACTTTGACTGAGTTTGATCAAAGTGGCATCATTTTTTCTGGGGAGAGAAAAAAAGTTTCCTCCCTTCTCCTTCCTTTTAGTCTGAGAAAATTGGCCCGATTTTTTTCCACAGACGCTTAGACTTGCATTGCCGATTTTGATCCGATCCTTCTGATTAAGATGGGACATGTCTCCCAATTTTTTCCGCGAACTACTCAGTCTGAGAAAAATGACTAATAACTGAAAACTTCATTGTGCATAACTCTAAACCTCCCTAAAGTCAGTTCTTTGTTGAGCCTCCTTTTGTGGCAATTTCAGCTGCAAGTCACTTTGGATTAGTCTCTATGAGCTTTCCACATTTTGCCTCTGGAATTCTTGCCCATTCTGCAAGGCAAAACTGCTCCAGCTCCTTCAAGTTAGATGGTTTCCTATGGTGAACAGCAATTTTCAAGTTTGACCACAGATTCCCAATTAGATCAAGGTCTCGGCTTTGACTAGGCCACGCCAAAACATTGACAGGTTTCCCCTTAAACCACTCAAGTGTTGCGAGAGAAAAAGGAAGTTTCCTCCCTTCTCCTTCCTGTCAGTTTGAGAAAATCGGAGTACATTTGGATGTCATCTGAGTGCGGTCCCATTTTTTCCATGGACCTCTAGACTTGCATTGCCGATTTTGATCCGATCCTTCATTGTTCCTAGATACAGTTGTGCTCAAAAGTTTCCATACCCCGACAGAATTTTTCCTTTCTTGGCCTTGTTTTAGAGAATATGAATAACAAAAAAACTTTTTCTCAACTCGTGGTTATTGGTTGGATAAGCCATTTATAGTCAAACTACTGTGTTTTCTCTTTTTAAATCTTAATGACAACCAAAAGCAACCAAATTGCCCCAATCAAAAGTTCACATACCCTGGTGATTTTGGCCTGATAACATGCACAGAATTTGACACAAATGGGTTTGAATGTCTACTAAAGGTAACATCCTCACCTGTGACCTGTTTGCTTGTAATCCATGTGTGTGCATAAAAGCTGAGTGAGTTTCTGGGATCCAGAGAGACTCTTGCATCTTTCATCCAGCCACTGACGTTTCTGGATTGTGAGTCATGGGGAAAGCAAAAGAATTTTCAACGGATCTATGGGAAAAGGTAGTTGAACTGTATAACACAGGAAAGGGATACACAAAAACATCCAAGGAATTGATAATGCCAGTCAGCAGCGTTCAAACTGTGATTAACAAATGAAAATCAGGGGCTCTGTTAAAACCAAACCACGGTCAGGTAGACCAACAAACATTTTGACTACAACTGCCAGGAAAATTATTCGGGATGCAAAAAACCCCCACAAATAACATCAGCTGAAATTCAGGACTCTCTGAAAACTAGCGGTGTGTCTGTTTCAAGATGCACAATAAGGAGGCACTTGAAGAAAAATGGGCTGCATTGTTGAGTCGCCAGAAGAAAACCATTACTACAGAAATGGCACAAAGTATCTCGCCTACAATATGCCAAACAGCACAAAGACAAGCCTCAAAACTTCTGGAACAAGGCAATTTTGAGTGCTGAGACCAAAATTTAACTTTTTGGCCACAACCATAAACGTTACATTTGGTGAGAGGTCAACAAGGCCTATGATGAAAGGAACACCATTCCTACAGTAAAGCACGGAGGTGGATCTCTGATGTTTTGGGGAAGTATGAGCTACAAAGGCACAGGAAACTTGGTGAAAGTTGAAGGAAAGATGAATGCAGCACATTATCAGCAAATACTGGAGGCAAATTTGCACTCATCAGCCCGGAAGCTGCGCATGGGACGTACTTGGACGTTCCAACATGACAACGATCCTAAACACAAGGCTAAATCAACCTGTCATTGGCTACAGCAGAACAAAGTGAAGTTTCTGGAGTGGCCATCTCAGTCTACTGACCTCAATATCATTGAGCCACTCTGGGCAGATCTCAAGCGCGCAGTTCATGCTAGACAGCCCAGGAATTTACAGGAACTGGAGGCTTTTTGTCAAGAAGAATGGGCAGCTTTACCATCTGAGAAAATAAAGAACCTCATCCACAACTACCACAAAAGACTTCAAGCTGTCATTGATGTTAGAGGGGACAATACACGGTATTAAGATGGGGTATGTGAACTTTTGATCAGGGTCATTTTTATGTTTTTGGTTGTCATTAAGATTTAAAAAGAGATATCACAGTAGTTTGACAATAAATGGCTTCACCAAACCAATAACCATGAGTGGAGAAAAAGTTTTTTGTTTCAGAGAATATGAATGATAACAAGGCCAAGAAAGGAAAAATTCTGCCGGGTTATGTAAACTTTTGAGCACAACTGTAAATGATGTAAGTGCAGTCTCAGAATCACGTCTGCTTGTTACTCTCACAAGCAAAATTACAAAACCATGCAAATTCCACGACTTCCCTGAATTCAGATAGTACACTATGGCCAACAATAATGAGCAACACCTGTGCATACCTCAATTACAGAGCCATTCTCAAAAACAGAATGATAGGTCACAAGACTCCCCCAATAATAGATTACATTATAGCTTTCATAATTGGATTCAGAGATGGAAAAATATAGCGAAAACTTGGAATTTTCTCAAAAGGAACAGCCATACTAGAAATGATAGAACAGCCAACTGCTTACAGCTAGGGAGCCAAATTGCAGTCAAAACTCTTGGCAAGTGAATTTTCTTGATTATTTCAGTAATTGAATATCTGTTAAGCATTGTGTGTAATTTTACCCGCAAAGTTTATTTATTTATTGTACATAAAGCTGTCAGTATAACAGATATTGTAAGACTTCTCTGATTTTCAGTCTCAACTGCCGCTGGAAAAATGAATACTCTAGTTTAACAGCCAATTATTTACATGAGTGGTGAGAATTTTGTGCATAAAGCACGCTTTTTACTTACTGTACAAGAGATCTGATATCCACATGTAACCCAACACAACAAATCATATAGCTGACTCATCTCCTCTTGGGGATCATGTTGGTAACAATAACCTAAAGCCATCATAGTTCTATCCAAATAAACCAAGGACTAAAGACAAAAACCTGAGAATTTCCAAAACTTTTGTTCTTTTTTATGGATTTAAGTAAAAACATAGACGCAGCAATGGTAATAAGAAAATACTCAGCGTATGCATTTCAAATCTAAATAGAAAGAGAATTCGGCTCTCCCAAATTTTATGCAAAAGAAACAAAATCTTTTTATTGCATTAAAGGGGTTGTCTGGTCTAAAGTGATAAGTCTGCAGTCACTGTGTGACTGCAGACTTATGAATCCCCCCAGCTCAGACACTGTGTGCTGCGGAGATTCTCCAGTATGAGACCCGGAACCGCAGGGTATGTATGTGTTATACATACCCCGGCCATTCAGCACCGCCTCGCTCCATACACTTGTATGGAGCGAGGCCACTCCCCATCTAGTGATGTGGACTGCCAGTGGGCGCGTCCAACTAGAAGGCATGGCCTTGCTCAATACAAGTGTATAGGGAGCAAGGCCACGCCCACTGGCGTTACCGGGTCTCATGCCATTGTATCCCTGCAGCGCACAGTGCCTGCGCTGGGGGAATTCATAAGTCTGCAGTCACCCAGTGTTACTGCAGATTTATCACTTTTGACCGGACAACCCCTTTAAGTATCCACTGTTTGCAATTTTAATGTTTCAGCCTATGTTGGCCCTCTTCAGAACAGGCTGCTGCTCAGTGCAGAAAAAAATGGCTGTAGGAGCAGGAGAGCCTCCGAGCAGTGCCTGCACGCCTGTTGTATAAAACAGCGCTGGGGAATAGGAGCACACTCGTGTTTATGTTGTGGAATGGCGCCATTCCACAAGGACGGTTGCCCACGCCCACTGTGCACTTTTTTTATGCTGCATAAATGGACCTTCATTGCATGCTTGAAATTCACAACATGTCAATTTTTTCTTAGGGTGCACTTAGTTTTAAGTGTGGATTTTCTTCATTGATTTGCATTAGATGCAGAAAATCAACAAGTAGAAAACACATATGCATTTTTAGTGCTATTCCACTGCAGAAACACAACAAATAACGCATGTAATCTGCACATGAATGTATCAATAATGTTTTGTTAAAGTCAAATACCAGGAAGTATCAATAACACATCAGCTTAAAGGGGTTGTCCACTACTCGGATAGCCCCTTCTCAATACTTATGTTTCCCAATTTTAAAATAACAACACTTTTACTCACCTCCGGTGCCAGCGCCGCTCCAGCGATGTCTGCATTGACTCTCCCAGCTATCGCCTAACAGTGTGGCATCACACAAACCCTGCCGCCAATCAGTGGCTACTTCACTCTCCCCACCTTCGGACATACATCTGGAGAAAGAGAAAGCAGCAGCGCTCATTTCCCCCAGATGTAAGTCATTTGTGCAGAGGCGGGGAGAGTGAAGTGGTCACTGATTGGCTGCAGGGTTTGTGTGATGTCACACTGTTATGCGATAACTGGGAGAGTCAGTGCAGATATCGCTGGATTGGCGCCGGCATCAGAGGTGAGCAAAAGTGTTGTTATTTTAAAAGGGGGAAACATAGGGATTGAAAAGGGATTTTCCGAGCAGAGGACAACACCTTTAATTTAAAATATGACATATCAAAAAGAGACAAAACCCACAGCATCAAAAATGTGATTAAAATGCAATAAAAAAATGTAAGTAATCTAATTTACATAAAAGGTGCAGAAATACTACAGAAAATCTGCAGTGTTAAAAACTCACCAACTACTCATTGTGGGAATGTAGCCCAAAGCTGGAAGGACCTTAGAGGTCTGATATATAGTACAGACCAAAAGTTTGGACGCACCTTCTCATTTAAAGGTTTTTCTGTATTTTCTTGACTATGAAAATTGTACATTCACACTGAAGACCTCAAAACTATGAATTAACACATGTGGAATTATATACTTAACAAAAAAAGTGTGAAACAACTGAAAATATGTCTTATAATCTAGGTTCTTCAAAGTAGCCACCTTTTGCTTTGATGACTGCTTTGCACACTCTTGGCATTCTCTTGATGAGCTTCAAGATGTAGTCACCGGAAATGGTTTTCACTTCACAGGTGTGCCCTGTCAGGTTTAATAAGTGGGATTTCTTGCCTTATAAATGGGGTTGGGACCATCAGTTGTGTTGTGCAGAAGTCTGGTGGATACACAGCTGATAGTCCTACTGAATAGACTGTTAGAATTTGTATTATGGCAAGAAAAAAGCAGCTAAGTAAAGAAAAACGAGTGGCCATCATTACTTTAAGAAATGAAGGTCAGTCAGTCCGAAAAATTGGGAAAACTTTGAATGTGTCCCCAAGTGCAGTTGCAAAAACCATCAAGCGCTACAAAGAAACTGGCTCACATGAGGACCGCCCCAGGAAAGGAAGACCAAAAGTCATCTCTGCTTCTGAGGATAAGTTTATCCGAGTCACCAGCCTCAGAAATCGCAGGTTAACAGCAGCTCAGATTAGAGACCAGGTCAATGACACACAGAGTTCTAGCAGCAGACACATCTCTACAACAACTGTTAAGAGGAGACTTTGTGCAGCAGGCCTTCATGGTAAAATAGCTGCTAGGAAACCACTGCTAAGGACAGGCAACAAGCAGCAGAGACTTGTTTGGGCTAAAGAACACAAGGAATGGACATTAGACCAGTGGAAATCTGTGCTTTGGTCTGATGAGTCCAAATTTGAGATCTTTGTTTCCAACCACTGTGTCTTTGTGCGACGCAGAAAAGGTGAACGGATGGACTCTACATGCCTGGTTCCCACCGTGAAGCATGGAAGAGGAGGTGTGATGGTGAGGGGGTGCTTTGCTGGTGACACTGTTGGGGATTTATTCAAAATTGAAGGCGTACTGAACCAGCATGGCTACCACAGCATCTCGCAGCAGCATGCTATTCCATCCGGTTTGCGTTTAGTTGGACCATCATTTATTTTTCAACAGGACAATGACCCCAAACACACCTCCAGGCTGTGTAAGGGCTATTTAACCAAGAAGGAGAGTGATGGGGTGCTACGCCAGATGACCTGGCCTCCACAGTCACCAGACCTGAACCCAATCGAGATGGTTTGGGGTGAGCTGGACCGCAGAGTGAAGGCAAAAGGGCCAACAAGTGCTAAGCATCTCTGGGAACTCCTTCAAAATTGTTGGAAGACCATTTCCGCTGACTACCTCTTGAAGCTCATCAAGAGAATGCCAAGAGTGTGCAAAGCAGTCATCAAAGCAAAAGGTGGCTACTTTGAAGAACCTAGAATATAAGACATATTTTCAGTTGTTTCACACTTTTTTGTTAAGTATATAATTCCACATGTGTTAATTCATAGTTTTGATGCCTTCAGTGTGAATGTACAATTTTCATAGTCATGAAAATACAGAAAAATCTTTAAATGAGGAGGTGTGTCCAAACTTTTGGTCTGTACTGTACATATTCTTAAATGCGCTAATATTAAAGTAATAGTAAAGTAAAAAAAAAAAAGGAATCAGTGATGAAAAGATTCCATTGGTTTTAATTTCGGGAATGTGTAAAATATCTATTTTTTATGTATATTATGTGTTGATTTAATTGCAAAATAAAGTATAAATTATGCAAATCTAATAATCTCAGGCTGCAGGTATTTTCTTGTATTCAGTCTTCCAGGTGTGGCGACAATCAGACATCTAACAGTCACACCTGGCGCGCAGAAATACATGTGCGGTTAGAAAACCTAATTGTCTCTTCTGTGTTTTGACTCTCACTGAATAAAACAACAGGAGATGTTGAAAGGAAAAGTAACTAGTTCAACAAGGATTAAAAGCCAATACATTAATCCTCCAACATCTTTAGGGTAGAATTAAATGTACAAAAATCAATGTGATTGTTGTAGCTCTGATAAGTAGTTAGTAGCAATTACTTTTGATTCCAGTTTGTATTAACAAGTGCAAATTTTCCAGCAGATGAATATCCTCTTAGTGAGTGGCGGTATTCACATTTCACGGCTCATGAAACAGTGGTTTAAAGAGGCCACAACACTAGTATGAACCAATATGGGGATTTATCAGTCTCACTGCTCATAAACTCATACATTTATTCCAGGCAGGTCTAACGTTTTTAGTCTTCTGAATGCAGAACACTTAATTTTATCTCAGTTATTACTATTATTACCCTTAGTCAAGAGGGATCCATGCATGAATACAGTATATTATTATGTGTGATTAAGAAAAAAATGTATGTACTCCAATATGCATGGATCGAGGTACAAAAACTCTCTTCTTTACATTTTTGTGTCTAATCATAATGCTTTTGCATTTTTTTTACAGTCTAGTGTTTCACTCAAATATTTCATGTGTTTTATCACAGCAAATTATTGTTGGTCGGGTGCCATTTGAGCCTGTGGATTATAAAGTTCTTAAAGTGGAATGTGTCATGTGAAAAAAACGGTATTAGCCTGCAGATATCGGGTTAATCTGTAGGTTAATAATGTTCTCAACCTGCGCGGTGCCCACACTGAGAACCCCACTGCCGGGGGGAACTGCTGAAATGGAAATGCAGAGCCGGCTATTAGTCAGTGCCGGAGGCTCGGTTATAGCCGCTGCTCACTAAGTACTGAACAGTGACTGGAGCCATGCCGACCCACACACATGACTGAAAGCTCAAGTCTGCCGGATATAAAGTTAATTTCCTCCCGGCAGCGGGGTTCTCAGTGCGGGCATCGGGCAGAATGATATTGAACTGCAGATTATCATTATATCTGCAGCTAAATTACAGATTCTCCTTAAATAGTGCATAAAAAGCACCCCTTATATAACAATACATCATTTATACTTTTTATGGCTGCCTTCTTCAGTTCGGATTAGCTCTCTACTGAAAGGAAACTAGTGCCACTTATGAAAGTAGCTACCCTAGGTGTCAATGTTCACCCTATACCAATTCTTGCTACATAACTAGGGATATTAGCCAAGCCAGACACCAATCTATGGACAGCTGCTCCTCATGAGTGCAGAGGAGGGTTAGCCTGGATGAATAAGATCCCCTGCTTTCGGGGTAATGGACTCTTTTTAAGGAAACCAGCTGATTACGGAATTTAATTAACAATGTTCCAGAGAAAAAACCCTGTACATTAATTTTCATTACTCCTTTTGAGGTAGCTACTATATTAATCAATGTCCAACCCAATCATGATCTGCATTGTTGAGGGGTAAGTACCTTGTAACAACTGTCTGTAGATGGATGTTTAGCTTGGCAAATAATAATAATAATGATAAATAATGATAGTCATGTTGCGAGACTCGTTGGTTCAGAGCTTTTTTCTTCACAGGAGAGGATCAGTTTCCACTTTTCTTGAATAGAGCATTAACAATAGGCTTTCCCCTTCCAAACCTTTTAACTCGGAAAACGCTATTTACCTGCAGATATACAGTAAATCTGTACATACAGTATATAGCGTTCCAGTGCTGGCTGGCTGCCTTTTTGAAACTACCGAGAGAAAATTAACCTATTTCCTCCGGGGAGCCGGCGGCTTTCAGTCATGGGGGAGGTGCATGGACTGATTACGGTCACAGCTCCGCTCATTATACTGTGAGCGGTGACTGTAAGTACGCCCCGCCACTTTGATTGACAGCTTGCTCTGCAGCTCATCAGTGCTGTGATGGCAGTTAGTAAAAAGCCTGGGGCATGCTTATAGCCACCGCTCACAATGTAGAGAACAGTGCTGTGAGTGATGAGTGTTATTCATACCTGCATCACTCCTATGACTGAAAGCCAGTGGCTATTGGGAAGAAGTATGATCATTTTTTCCTGATAGCTGCACTTTCAGCTATCAAGAGACACCTTTGGAAAGCTTTTCACCTTCCAATTAACCCTATATCTTCAGGTAAATGGAGTTTTCCAAGATGACAGGTTCCCTTTAAATAGTTGAACCCTGCTCTGTACTACTGAGCTCATGTACTCTGAAATAGCTGTCTGTAGATGGGTGTCTGGTTTGACTTCTAATCCTAGTCATGTTACAAGGCTCATTAAAGGGTCAGATATTGACTTACAGGGTTGCTACAAGGCTGTAGTAAAATCTACTTACAGAGCTAGTTTGCACTAGGCAATAAGATTAAGTGCATACACATATAAGGTCTCTTTAAGAAAAGCTTGTTCCCCCACAAAACAGTACCCCCTGACAAAGCAATGATGCCTATCCAATCCATGCGATGTTTCCCAGAAGGCTTGCAGACATTTTATGCCCTTGTTATGCGATTCAGAATAAAATAAATATATTTGTGATGGAATAGTCACAAAATAGGACATGACGCAATGTTATGCAATGTTATGGACTTTACAGAACTACGGTATTGCCAATTTGCATATAACCTTCAATGCTTTTATTACCCACGGCATATTATATTTGAACTTTTCTGCTTGATTTACCATGGTCCTAATTGCAACATGTTTTGGCCCATATGACCTGATCTGAACAAATCAAATCCTCTCAAAATAGATCATCTTATAAATATTTTATGGGCTTAGTTTCACTGTATTTATCAGAAATGGTTGTCATTTCCAATAAGCGTTTAATGCTGGAACGCTGACATGTTTGACAGTATCCTGGAGAATTTATAGCAAGTTGTAGTGATTAAAATTTAAGAAACTGTTAGCATCTGTTCAATTCATTCAAATATTGAAACACTGAAGCTTTACATGTATCCGGTGTGACCATTAATAATTCAGTGCGAAGTATTCCTGAGATTTTCCTTACATCAAAAGTCAGGATGTTTGTTCTAATACAATTATGAAGTTTAGGGATTGACATATGTAACAATACAATATGAGATTACTGCATCTTTCTGTAAATGCAGGTCTAAATTTAAAAAAAGCACATAAATAATTCACATGTCCTACATTATTTGTATGAGAGGCAGAAAGGTTTACAAATTGTTATTCTGTGTTTGTTTAGAGTGTGTAAGGATGAATATGACACTTGATATATTCTTGTCACTCGTGTTACGTTTTATTAAAGTCAGTCTAAGTTAAGTACGTGATATCTTAATAGAGACTTCATTCTTCAGTGATGTCACTGGATATTTTATGTCATCAAGAGAACAATTCAGATGAAATTACTGCCTATCCTATTTTGTAATATTCTGGTATGGATTCCCTGTTGTTTTACCAGTTAAAATTACACTTCAGCTGCACTGCACCAGTGAAATGTTTGGACACCTCTTTTCACGCACTGGTTTTCCTTGTTCTTATTTGAATTTGGATATTGTAAAGTAAAACTGAAAGCAGCAAAACTATGTGTCATGCTAGATATGGGAAGGAGCCAGCGTACAATGATGGGAAAAGGGGGAAGCCCAGCAACTACGGAAAGGGAGAGTGGAGACCCCGAGGCAGATCTAACAACACCCTGAATCCCCTATCATCCCTAAATAGGTTCCGCACCTATCGCCAAGCAGGATACCTTAGCCCTGCCTGTCCCTAGAGCTAGGCCCTAGGTAAGGAGGGGTGAGTACTAGTCAGCCCCACTGCAACTAAAGACAAACAAGGGAAACAGACAAGGGGATACACTTAGCTTTGAGAAGACACCAGAGAGATCACGACTACATTCAAAGGAACTCCAAGAAGAATCTAGCCAACTGCTAGAACTGCAGACCTGAACAGAGGAATTTACTCTATCACCAGCGATTCTCTGGAGAAACTGAGGGTATTTAAAGATCCAGCAAAGGTGTGTTAATTAGCAGCAGAAGGTGGAGATCACCGCTGGGTCCTAGAGAGGGAAGGATGATGAAAGGATTAAGAAGGTGTCTGCAAGGCCAAACACAGTGACCTTCTACAGCTGGATCCAGAATGACGGCCTATCAAACCTGAGACACCCGTGACATTATGAAGGAGCAAAATGGATGCAAGTAGTAAGGAAACAACTGCGAAACAAACCAAAATATGTTTTAAACGTCACATAACTCAAAGTACCTCCCTTTTACTTTGATGATAGCTTTACACCCTCTTGACACTCTATTTGGAAGCTTCATTAGATAGTGACCTGGAATTACTGCTAAATAACAGGTATGGCTCATCAAGAGTTAATTTGTACAATCACTGGCCTTCAAGTGTTTCACAGATACAGTGTTGGTACACTGGTCAATACAGTGCTGAGCCCTAATCCACAACTGTTCTAAGCCAGAATATGGCAAAAAACACTCAAATACGGAAAAAAAAATGACAGTCCATCATTAGTTTAAGACATGAAGCTCAGTCACTTTGGAAATTGGTAGAAACTTGAAGGTATTCTCAAGGCCATTCATGAAAACCTTCAATGGCTATGATAAAATTGTCTCTCTTGAGGACTTCCCCAGGAAAGGAAAACGATGAATTACCTCTGCTGCAGAGGATAAGTTCATCAGAGTTTATCAGCTGCAGAAAATGAAAACAGACAGCACCTCAGATAACAGCCTTCATAAATGATGCACAGACATCAGGTAGCAGACACATCTCCACATCAACTACCCAGAAGAGACTGGAAGAAGTAGGCATTTATGGTTGAATTACTGTAAAGAAACCACTGTTAAGGACCACAATCAAGAAGAAGACACTTGTTTGGACCAATCATCAAAAGGACTGGACATTAGATCAGTCAAAATCTGTACTGTGGTTCGATGAGTCAAAATGTCACATTTTTGGTACCAGCTGTTAATGTCTATGTGCAGAAAAGGTGAGCACATTGTTTCTACATATATGATGCTGAAAGTGAACCATAGCTACCACAACAATCTGCAACAACACGCCATCCTTTCTAATTTTAACTTACTGGAATCATCATTTGTTTTGCAATAAGAGAATGACCCAAAACACCTCCAGGCTGTGTAAGGGCTAGGTGACCAAGATAGGATTGATGGCGCGCTGCATCAGATGACATGGCCTCCACAATCATCCAAACTCAACCCAATTGAGATGGTTTACGATGAATCAAACCACAAAGCTTTGTGAATGTTGTCAAGACTGTTGGAAAGTCACTTTAGGTGACTACCTGATGAAGCTACTTGAAAGAATGCCAAGGGGGTATAATACTGTTACCAGAATAAAAGCAGGGTACTTTGATGAATCTAAGGTATAACACATATTCTGGTTTGTTTCACACTTGTTTCTTTAATCCATGTTACTACATTTGTTCCCTCATGGTTTTACCGCCTTCAGTCTGAATATATGAAATGCACATTCCAATAACATTAATGAAACCATTGCATAAACAGGTGCCCAAATTTTTGATTGGTACTTTATATGTCTAAGCACTACTCCAACATTTTTGTTTTAATTTAAGTGCTGGAGTGGTGGCACTAATGTACGTTTCCTGTCCCTAGTATTATAATCTTGGTGCATGTTGTCAATATCTTACCAATTATGTGAATATTTTTTTTAGAGCATGTTAACGATGTATTTTATTTGCATTTTAAAGTAGCACTTGATTTAGGATTCATGTGAGCTCTTTGTGTTTTACAGTGGCCTTCCTTTGCCAACAGTTCATGGTGCCAACCTGGTAAATTCAAGTGGAGGATCTGGAAGTTCCAGTGAATCTGAAACCAGCTCTGAATCAGATTCTGATAGCGAGAGCAGCTCAAGTGACAGTGAATGTAATGAAGGAAACCGTAATGTAACCCCAGAGGTAACATTCACTGTAATCCTTGCTTTGAGAAGTTGTGTATGTATGTCAGTTTATTCACTATTGGCTGTACTCTTCATTGTAGTGCTGAAGGAAAACACACAAAAGAAATACCTACAAATTTGGTCAGGGTTCCATATCTGAATTTCCTGCATTTTCATAGAAAAGGGTTTCTGCTATTTGATTTGGCTATTCCTGAAACTCCTAAAGACTATCTACCACTTTTTTTGCTACCTCTCCACTATGCTTGGTTTTATTTTATCTAAACTAGCATATTTTCGTACATTTCAGATGCGTTTGCTTTAAATATTGCTGTGTGTATATGTGTACCAACAATGAGCACTCTGTTTGCTTATTATTCAACAGAGATTACCCTAAACTAACATTATAAAAAATGTATCATTTGATGGGATTATTTAGCTTTTTTTTTTTTTAGATTTCCTTGGGGCACTGTTTTTAAATTAACGAAAGCATCCAATATGCTTGCTAATTAGCCATTTTGATAAATAATCTGGTATGTTTTATGAGAAATATACATTTTGTTTGATAGGAAAGTAATTTTTTCTATACATTCCTCTTGTTTGACTAAAATATGATCCTGTTTTAAACCTACAGCCCGAACCACCGTCTACAAACAAATGGCAACTGGACAAGTGGTTAAATAAAGTCAATCCACATAATAAAACGATAATTAACAACCAAACCGATGTGCATTCAGATAATAATTCTGAACCTCAGAATAACCAACAGGTTGAAGAAGAAAGCAAAAGGGAACTTAGCAGTGTTAGCTCTCAGTCAGACTCCCTTCCCAAAGATAAAGAGCTATTGAGTCCAGTTAGAGAGAAAAACAAACCTAGGGTACCGCAAAAGCCTCCGGAGTCTAAACCTGCAAAACAAAAGTCTCCAGCTCACATTGAAACCACTCCACAAAGAGCTGTTGCTAAAAAACAACCAAAAAAGGTTGAAAGAACATCAAGTGCCGAAGACTATGCTTGGAATAAACCAAACCCCACCAGCAGCACTCCCAAAGAGAAAGATGTACGAGAAAACCAAGAGCCACCAAAAGCAAGGACGAAAGCCACTGTTGCTAAAACTGCTCCAAGAAAGGAGCAAAGGACTTGCACAAGTAATGCATCTGAGAAAAAGAAAGCTAGAGGGACAAGTAAAATAGTCCCTAAGTCTAGGGAGTTTATAGACACGGATTCTGCATCAGATTCGAACACTGACCAAGAAGAAGTCCTTCAGGTCAAGCAATCAAAGGCATGCACTGGTCCTACAAATCCGATTAAGTCAAAAGACTGTAGCAACAACATCTTAAGTGTCAGCAGCTTAACCAGCAATAGCAGCAGTGTATCACTTGACCAAACTCATAATGATCTGGAGGAACCATTTTCTCCTCTTCCTGTGGTTCAAAATGAACTTCTATCACCACTTAGGGAATTTGAAGAGATTAAGTCTTTATGGGTGAAAATAGACCTGAGTCTGCTCTCCAGAATACCAGGTCAAGAGACTTTTGAGAGTGAGGTCTTAAAGAGTGAAATCAGAGACCAAGGTTTTAAACACAAGCCACAAACACCAGCCACAGCCACTGAGAAAAACTGCACAAAATCTAGACGGAAGCACAAGGTAAGTCAAGGTTAAACAGAAATTTAATGGAATTTAATGTTTACACTTATTTTACTTTTTTGTGTTTTTAAACTATGTCTCTGCTGTCCTTGATCATATTTACATGCTAGAAATTAATGTTCTCAGTTCAGTCAATTTAGGTTTCTTTATTATCTAAGTAAAAAAATGTAATTTACTAAGTCCTTGTAGCCAGAAAACTGCTACAGAGGGAATGATACATTTTTCTCTTCACTTTCACCTATGATTTTGTGCTATTCATCAGAAATATTATAGTAGGGCAAAGATTCACTTCTATTCAGGAAGAGTGCACAAATATAATATAAAAAATATACTGTTGCTGAAAGCTTTGTTTTCTGTAAGGAATTGTCTCCTGTTGTCTCCTTCATAATAGAGCTTGAAAAGTAAAGAAATACAATATATGCAATTGAATGTGTTAATTTGGGTTATAAATAATACCTCTATTGTTTTATCAGTAATAAAGCTGTAATTCCATAACATATTGTAATTAATGTAGAAAAATAACACTGCATTGTACGATCTCTTTGTTATTCATCTTACAAATTAATTAATATATTGACAATGGGGTGTTATTACTTAGGTGTGTGTATGTACTCTGACATTTTCCAGTCTGTTCTGTCTTGGTAGGGACGCACGCACCCCTTTCACAAGGGGAATAGCAGCACCCAATTATCAATCTATTCATAAATGTTTCCTAATAAAAGGAATTCTATTAAAAGACAGTCCAGAATTTATTTTACTATGAATTCAATTACTTACTAAAACAATAATACCAACAGTGGTGATAGGTCCTCTTTAGTAAATATGGTTGAAATTTTAAAAAAAAAAACTAGTTTGGTTGAAAAGTAAAAATGTTAATCTATTAAAGGTGTATTATCAAGTTATTAATTTGTTTAAATTAGTTAGACAGCACAAAAATAAGCAAGTTTGTTATTGACTTGCTACTTCTAACTGCTGTCATTCTCCTGCAAAGAGAACGTTTATCTTTCATGGTGTACAGTTAGTTTGGCCAAGCATGCACAGTAGTTACATTCCAGGATAGAAGTTATCTCATAACATACCAGCCACCTCTCTCAAGCCCATTGATTTCTATACAGCAGTTATCTGCTCACCTTGCTCCCTCTCCTTCACAGCTCCTGACAAGCTGCTGTTATAAATCTTGCAAAGTCACCAGACCTCAGCATCAGCTGATTCCAACCAAAGCAGTTCTCCTAATCACAGCTCTCACTTTCTTGAGAATTGTGCTTGTTCAAATGCACGGTGATCTCTATGTGTAAATACATTAATAACATTGTAGACTTCGGAACACTGATATCTGAATGTGTTATAGCAGAACTTGTGCTGAACTTTATAGTCATACTAATACTACAGCTCTACTCCTGACCATTACTGTCACTCAAAGCGGAGTGCCCAGTCTGCCAGAAAGCAGAAGTAAGGAGACTATATGGAGACTGGATATCTCTGAGCTGCTCAAGAGACAATTTGAGAGTACCCTTAAAAGGATTTTGGCATAATTTCTATTCTTATGCAAAATTACTTTGCAGAACTTTGGTTGCATGTTATAATAACCAAACCAGAGATAAATGTAAATGTAGCCATTCCTAAACAATTGTTTCAGTTCAATTGGCTATTCTTTTTCGATAGATGCTAATGACGCGCCCCTAGGGCTGTGGGGTACTCGGCAACCGGGCCTATGGATGCTGGTGGGGGATTTCACGGTGGCTGGCCCGCTCCGTGGCCCAGGGCGGTCAATCAAAAAGGGGATTGTAACTTGGATAGAAAATAAAAATAAAGTAAATAGTTCGTGAAGCCACCTGTGGTACCTGGTAAGGTTTACCAGCGCTGCTGCAGACCTCCGGGGGGTGATGGGATGGCAGCTGAGGTGTTTCTGCTCCCCACAGGTGGAGCGGGCCCCCGGGGCAGTGTGGAGTTTGGTGGGTGGTGATGCTGGGACTTGTAGTGCAGGCGGGATGGCGCAGCAGGAGTAATTGACAGAGACAGGGGATTTGCTTCAATACCTTTACTGGTGCGAATGTCAGGTACGGTCCAGGGTACTCAGTAGGATGGGTGCACTTCAGGAATTCTCCCCAGTGAGCGGGTATAAGGCCTCCTGGTCCGTGTCTGCCTCTCTGTATGCTCCTGGCCAGCCTGCAACTGGGCCTAGCTTATGTGTCGTGCTGTTCCTTCACCTGTCGCTCGGTAGTAGGGCCTTCTGCTGGTAACCACTCTCCCTGGACGCTGGGGCCTTGTGGTTCCTGGTCCTGTAATGGGTCTAGCTTCAGGTCGTCCAGGGACTTTTAGTCCTCCTTGAATGCCGGTGATCACTACTGGGTATAAAGGGACCCTGTAGGCGCGGACCCGGTGTCCGGTTTGTATACTGGGGTGAGCCTATGATGCTCCTCTGCCCCCTCAACTCCTCTCTCCTTTCTCCTCTTGCCTTCGGCCCCACTCGGGGCCCTCAGAACTCAGCAGCAGACGAGCTGCGTCTTTGCTGCTCTCAGCGTCAGCACGCTCTCAGACTCTCTGGCTAAAAACTGAGCTGCCTGGCTCCACCCTCCACATATATATCCCTAACGGGCTCCCTCTGGTGGTGTGAGGTGGAAGGGTGGAGGTGTTTGTATGTAATGAGGGCCTCTTGTGGAGAAGTCCGTCCATGCACCCTGGGTCCTGAGGTACCTGCGCACAGCAGGGTGCCACACTAAAAGTAATGGACACTAAAGCTGTACATTAAAAATACTATAAGTTCAAAGAGATCTGTGTTTTAGTTTAAAAACATGATGAGTATATGGAGAGTGAAAACTGCCTAGTGTAACCTTTTAAGCACAGTGGAGTCATTAGCTCAATGTACTCCTAAGTGACTGTTCCCGTAGGTCTCAGGGCTGGGGTTGACAATTTTTCTGTGCCCCCGAACAGTATGTTTCCAGTAGATTATATAGATGTTATGTGTTTCATTACATGGCTCATAAGGAAGAGAGCTGACCTACATACACCAAAAGAAGGTCAAAACTGTTGAAGAGACTCATTAAATCCCATTAGTTAAATGGAATATGTTCTTCATCCACTCTACTTTAGCAGTGAAAGGAGATCTCTTAAACCCATGACCCACTGAAGACTAAATTACAGTACTTCTGTACTTGCAATGTGAAAGTTATTATGTTTAAATTCTGAACACAAAGTTACTAATATGTGACTACCGAGAAAAATTGAGGCCATTTCTACACTATGTATTCATGATTAAAAAAGTGATGCAAACAAATGTGTCTGGCTTAGAGGAGCAGTTTCACAACAACTCCAAGTCATAAGTAGCCTAAACCATTGTGAATATTGTGTTTAATAACAAAATCCCCATTTGGATACATATTCTCCTTTGGATTAAAAAAAATCTAAGTTGGAATTTGATACATAAATTTCACAAACTCTCCTAAAAAAAAAGATTAAAAGATACAGATACTACGCTAGTGATATTAGTTAAAATATTACTTATTTCAAATAGTCAATAGGCACTAATGGCGAAACACTATTTTTAAACTCGTCAAAAACTTTAAGCAGTGTGGGTGTACACTTTTAATTTTTGATGAGTTTTTGAGGCATTTGCACAATCAGGACAGTTGTTTGTGAATTGAATGTTCCTTATTTTTCTCTTTGATGTCTCAAGACCCCACAGCACAAACAAAGTATGATGTAAAAATAAAAAAAACCCTAATACGCACCTCACTGCTCACCTCTCCAGCTGCTCTTATTGCTCGTTCCCTAGTGTCTGGTCCACCGTGGCTCTTCTTTCCGCCGTTGCAGGTCACAATTTCAGTGTCTTTACTCTAGGATGGTTGGCTGCACAGGTGAGCAATGAGGTGAGAGTTAGTTCATTTTTGTTAACTTTTTTCTGACCTCTACATTCAGCAAGATATCGGCCAGCTGGCAACCATTTTGCTGAAAAAAAAATCAGTATTCTGGAGGATAAAGATTGTTGTAAAATTCAAATAGAATTCAATTCCACGCAAATTAATTTGCCTATCTGTAATAGTCATAAAAATTTAGCCAAAACTGGAGCTGAGCTAATAAATTTGAGTGGGATTGAATTCTACTAGAATTTTACAAAGATCCACATTCACCAAAATGCAGATTTTTTTGTAATTCGCTTCTGCAGAGGTTCAGGTAAATGGTAGTTGCTGGCTGACATTTTTCTGGCCCATAAAGGACCATCAAAAGGATTTAAAAAAATAAAAAATCCTTATATTCACCTTACCGATCTCCTCTTTGGCTCCTTTGCTAACCGTTGCCACCCATATGGTCCTTGTCACATCTTTTGGTCCCCGCTGCCTTTGCTGATAGTGCTGGAATCCCTGGGTCTCTTATGCTGAGCTGAGAAATCTGGCTTTCATGATGCTTGGGAGGGATCATGGAAGATCAGTGGCACACATCATGACATCATGATGACGTGACATTCCACGCAATCACTCAGGACCTCTCCAGTGCGAGCGGTGGGGGATCGGAAGATGCAGCGGAGACCGGAAGGATATCAGTGAGTAGCGGAGGGGCTGGACAGGTGAGCGGTAAGGTGAATATAAGGTTTTTTTTCACTTTTTTACATATTACGTTTATTATGCTCTGTGGTCTGTAAGAGTCATTCAATTTGTGTAAAATAACTTCTCCGCGAATTGATTTTCTCGGAAAAAAAAAGAGTGAACAGGCGAATTCGAATTTTGCCTGATCCGCTCATCTCTAGTCAAATCTAACAAGGTAATACCATTTGTAGCACAACATTGATTGGCTGCTGACTATTGCCTGTCTGTTTGAACTAACACTGATTCTTCGACTGAAGGGCTTCCTGCTGATTTTTCCTGGATAGTGAGGCTGCTGACCACCAGCTGTGCAGGAAACATCAATACAATTACACTCACATGAATAAAGTTGTGTACAATACCTGCAAAATGCATAAAGCACCTCAATCCTAAGGATAGGCCATCAATGTAAAAGTAGTGGACAACCTCTTTAATTGATATAGCATATCAATTAAATCTCAGAACACCTCTTTTAGACTTTTTAATAACCTAGAAATCCCATCATTCCAGTCTGTCTCCATCAAATAATTGACATGTCAAGTAATAGGATAGAATTTTTGCACACTAGTTTTTTATTGGGCGGTGAAATGTCTGTTTCTTTACAGTGTAAGTTTTATTCATTTTTTTTCTATTTATCTGATATTTACATTTGACATTATCATACGTCCAATAGCTGCTGGAATAATTGACTTAAAAAGACTTGATTATTTTACAATAAATATAGTAATAATCCGCTGTAATATGTTGTGTAAATAAGGGGTATTGCGAAATTGTAAACTATTTCCTGATATCATTTCCAGCAGTGTGAAAGCAGTGACCTGCAAATTGACTGTAAAAAGCAACGCTTGGATGAGATCTCCTGCCTACTTCCTCCATGCATCTCTCCCATTCCTAGTAGCAGGACGTCGAGCACTAAAGAGTGAGTATATTAGCCTTGTATCATCACTGCTTTAGTTATTATTAATTCATTTGCCTCATCTATTTTGCAAAAATCCATACCGAGCTTTGGTCAAGCTGTTCCTAGTGATGAGTAAATTTGCTGAAATACGAATTCAGCAGTTCGCTTGAATTTGACCAAGAAATTTGATTTACATTGAATTTATTTCAACATGAATCAAATGAACATCATTATGCTCTGAGGTCTCTCTGGACCCCAAAACATAATAAACACATGTAAAAAAAAGAAAAGAAAAACTTAAAAGTTCTATTCACCCGGCCTTAGCCTGCTATGTCGCGAAGCCCTTCTTCGGTCTGGCCATTTTCTTTGGTTTTGTCATTGAATCTTCAAAATCTTCCGCACTCGACATCTCGGGTGCCTTTTGATACACTTCATCTTTGGTGTTGATTAGGCCATGGCATGATGTTTTGCGAAGTAGATCATGTCAGCACGGTATAAGCCAAAGATGCTGGGTGCATGGAGACGCTGACGATGGCCCATTGACGAAAACAAAGAAGTAAAGTGAGTTACAAATGAGTACTAAATTTTTTTAAAGTCCTTTACATCTCTTCTAAATCCAGAAAAAATGGTGGTCGGTCACCAATTTGCGCTATTCTAATCACCAAGAAAATGCGCCCAATCTTTTGTTTAGTCTGAATTCTTTTCGAGATGTAAGTGAAATTTTTTATACCTGCAATGTGCACAGAAAATGGTGGAGCAAAGTATTTAAAAAGAAAGGCAAAAATACTAGAATGTGTTGTAGCTATTGCCAGATTGTCATGTAATTGTAAATGGCACAAGTGAATACGAAAACGGAAAATCTGTTCTGTTTTTGCACTTTGGGAATTTAGCCTAAGGCAATGATGCAAAAAAAAGTATTTGGGAGATGGTAAAACTTTTAAAACACACTTTTTAACTTTTAAAATACAATTAGGTGGATTTTTTTTATGAAACCATTAGACCTCATTAGGTATGTGCACAAAGGGTCTTTTTCAGGCAGATTCCACTTGAAAATCCAAAAAGTGTTAAAAAAATATGAAAAAATATGAGTAGTAACATAAGGCTACGGCCCCACTATCAGTATTCGGTCAGTATTTTTTCTCAGGAGTGGGAGCCAAAACCAGGAGTGGGTGATAAATGCAGAATTGGTGACTTGTTTCTATTCTACCTTTTCTCTGATTGTTCCTCACCTGGTTTTGGCTCCCACTCCTGAGAAAAAATACTGACCGAATACTGACCAAATACCGATAATGGGGCCGTGGCCCAAAAACGACTTACTGTGCATGTTCAGTCTTTTTGAGCTTCTTTTAATCACTGCAGGATTCCAAAGTGGCTAAAAAAGTGACCTGATTATTATTCTCACTAGTTTACATACACAAATATAAAAAAAAAAACTGTTTAGGAAAAAGTCCGCCAGTATTTTTCTGAAGTGCCCTCTGCTGGAAAAAGTTGATGGCTTCCTGGTTGTCTAAAAGATGTCATGTGCACGTACCCTAGATCTAAAAAAAAAAAGGCACAATAAGGCTACGTTCACACATTGCAATTTTGCTCCCTCTTTTTTGCTGCGTTTTTCTATGCAAATTTTCAGCTGCGTTTTACAGGACCAGCAAAAGCTATGAGATTTCAGAAATTTCATGCACACACATTGTTTTTTTTCTCCTGACTGAATTGGAAAACTGCTGCGTTTTTGAAAACTGCAGATTGTCGCTTCCTTCTGCTTTTTTTGCAGCGTTTTTTTCACCCATAGAAAGCAGGTATCAGGTTTTGCTGTGTTTTTGGTGCAGAAAACTCAGGAACAGCAGGCTGTAAACTGTATCAGCATGCACAAGAGACAAATGTACCTGAAAAGCGCAGGAAAAAATGCTGCAAAAACGCCGCAAAATCAGTTTTTTTAAAGCTGCTTCTTTACTGCTAAGAGAGCAAGTTTTGCCTGCTGAAAAAAGCCGCAAAAACGCAACCTGTGAGCATAGCCTTAGACTGGAGCTACATGATGACTTTGACCTTGACATCTGTGTCACGGCCAGAGTTTGGTAGGTGTTGCTGCTTCATCGCTGCACAATACAAGTCAATGGGGTCTCATCTCATTGTGACCCTGAGGGTACCGCAACCCTGACAAGCAAGTCGCAAGAAGTCCATCAGCATCAGACTTTAGTGACTTGTCTGTCGTAGTACACTGGAAATTGCAATGCGACCCCATTGTATTGTGCTGCGATGTAACTATCTCTGACCATGTAAACACCCTAAGAGTAATTCTTCCTTCTTGATGTGGAACGTTCACATATGAGAATTTCCTCTTCCTGGTGTACTACTTTATTCCATCTACCCTCATCCTGACCGGGGGTTAGAAAACATTTATTCATCATGTTGCGGTTTACTGTAAGAATCACTGAAATGTTGGTTTCACGGCTGCGCTAGATGTAACTGCTCCTAGACATCAGATGATATATATGAAACAGCTGTGCTGAGGAGACACCTAACCTTTACAATTCACCTTGAGAGCCTGTGAATTTCTGCCTGCAGCAACCTTTGCTAGCAATGACTCTGTCGGCATATACAAGTTACGCCTATTAATAACTATGTCACATTATTAAATTTACACCTTACGAAAGTTGTGTCACTAAGCAGAGTGCACAGCGAAACATCAGATACTAATCTCATATTGTACTATCAGAGAAGCAGAAACATTCACACATTTTCCAGCATTCCTTCTGTAAGAAATGTGAACAGCTTGAGTATTATACAAGAACATCTGGGTTATTACTAGAGATGAGCGTTGTTCTACTCGAACTGTTCGCCAATCTCAAATTCGAGCTGTTTTGGGCGGTGTTCGAGCCGTTCGGCGAACACGAACAATTTGAGAAAAATTCGGCTGTTCGAGGTTATGTTCGATAACTGTTCGTGCACCAAAATCATAACTGGATTTTTTCTCAGTAATGATGAAAATTAATGTTAATACGCAGTTTGAGTGTACAGCGGGGTGCGGGGAGGGGCAGGGGATGGATCTCTGCAGGAACAATGAAGATCTCCATTTTTTTTTCTCTTTCCCGCATTTGCAGTGGGGAGGTGCAATCTGTCAGCCTATCAGCAGTGCACACACGGAGCGAAGTGCTTTTTTTCACACAAGCAAGGGCATGTGTCATTGGCAGTGTATGTCACATGTCCTTGCCCTATAAGACCCAGCCATTTTCCCCGTAGCCACCATTTTCTCACTGCTGCAGCTGCGTGTTAGACGGCACCGCTGTTGCTGTGTGCGCTATACCTTGTTAATTTCAAGCCAATTTTCGCACAAATATACAGATAGCTTGGGAGTAGGGAATAGTTGTGATTGCAGTCCTTTTAAGGACTAGGTTACAGCATTTCCTACGACTTTTATCAGGGAGGTCTGTGCTCTTAAATAGATAGGTTGTGGGAGTAAAGACTAATTGTAATTGGAGTCCTTTTCAGGACTAGGTTACATCAGTTCCTATCAGTTTTTGCCAGGCAGGTCTGTGCCAGTGCTGTGCAAGTTTTTTTCACAGCATTTGGCTGAATCTAGCAAAGCTAATCCTTTTTGGCCTATTGCAGAGTGTGTTAGTCAGTGGAGTAGCCTATCTGTGTTTCAAGATATACCACCTGTGTATAGAATACCAATTTTTTTACTGCACCTAGTGAAGTAAAATCTTTTGGGCATAGCATCATTCTATTAGTCCATCTATACTGACCTCCATCAGGTTGCAAACTGAATATAATTTTTTTCTGCATCTAGCTCTTAAAAAATATTTGGGCTTCTAGCAGTGTGTGGGACTTGGTCTATTAGTCCATCTATACTGACCTCCATCAGGTTGCAAATTAAAAATAATTTTTTTCTTCATTTAGCTCTGAAAAAATATTTGGGCTTCTAGCAGTGTGTGGGACTTGTTCTATTAGTCCTTCTATACTGACCTCCAGCAGGTTGCAAATTGAATATAATTTTTTTCTGCATCTAGCTCTGAAAAAATAGTTGGGCTTCTAGCGGTGTGTGGGACTTGGTCTATTAGTCCATCTATACTGACCTCCATCAGGTTGCAAATTAAAAATAATTTTTTTCTGCATCTAGCTCTGAAAAAATATTTGGGCTTCTAGCAGTGTGTGGGACTTGGTCTATTAGTCCATCTATACTGACCTCCATCAGGTTGCAAATTAAAAATAATTTTTTTCTGCATCTAGCTCTGAAAAAATATTTGGGCTTCTAGCAGTGTGTGGGACTTGGTCTATTAGTCCATCTATACTGACCTCCATCAGGTTGCAAATTAAAAATAATTTTTTTCTGCATCTAGCTCTGAAAAAATATTTGGGCTTCTAGCGGTGTGTGGGACTTGGTCTATTAGTCCATCTATACTGACCTCCATCAGGTTGCAAATTAAAAATAATTTTTTTCTGCATCTAGCTCTGAAAAAATATTTGGGCTTCTAGCAGTGTGTGGGACTTGGTCTATTAGTCCATCTATACTGACCTCCATCAGGTTGCAAATTAAAAATAATTTTTTTCTGCATCTAGCTCTGAAATAATATTTGGGCTTCTAGCGGTGTGTGGGACTTGGTCTATTAGTCCATCTATACTGACCTCCATCAGGTTGCAAATTAAAAATATTTTTTTTCTGCATCTAGCTCTGAAAAAATATTTGGGCTTCTAGCAGTGTGTGGGACTTCGTCTATTATTCCATCTATACTGACCTCCATCAGGTTGCAAATTAAAAATAATTTTTTTCTTCATTTAGCTCTGAAAAAATATTTGGGCTTCTAGCAGTGTGTGGGACTTGTTCTATTAGTCCTTCTATACTGACCTCCAGCAGGTTGCAAATTGAATATAATTTTTTTCTGCATCTAGCTCTGAAAAAATAGTTGGGCTTCTAGCGGTGTGTGGGACTTGGTCTATTAGTCCATCTATACTGACCTCCATCAGGTTGCAAATTAAAAATAATTTTTTTCTGCATCTAGCTCTGAAAAAATATTTGGGCTTCTAGCAGTGTGTGGGACTTGGTCTATTAGTCCATCTATACTGACCTCCATCAGGTTGCAAATTAAAAATAATTTTTATCTGCATCTACAGTACCTCTGAAAAAATATTTGGGCTTCTAGCAGTGTGTGGGACTATTTGTATTAGTCCATCTATACTGACCTCCATCAGGTTGCAAATTCAAAATAATTTTTTTCTGCATCTAACCCAGCCAATAGTTTTGGCCTAATACCACAGTTTGGCCACTCAGCTCTGCTCGGTTACCATCCATTGTTTTTTTGTGCAAACAACTCCAGAGTTGTGAATTAGTTAACCACCAAAATGAGTGGAAAAAGGCCTGCTGCTGGTGGAAAGGGGAATAGGCGTGTTGGGAAGGGGAAAAAAGGTTGTGTCCGTGGGGTAGGTGTTAAAGCAACAGTAACATCTGCAGAAGAAAGACCATCTTCCAGCCAAACTAAAATGTCTACTTCTTTTAGCGGACAATGTGATAAGATCCCTTTCTTACGGCCACGCCAATCGCTACAAATTCCAGATGAGGCACAAAAACAGCAGGTGCTTCAACGGATATCAAGTGCTCCTTTAAGTGGGCTCTCCTCCACATCAACTTCAACATCACAAATACTCCAGTCCTCAAAGGTGTCACCCAAATCGCACTTGCTTCCTCACAGCTCCCAAATCTCCAGCTGCCCGTCTGAGTATGAGGTAGAACAGATGGTTGAGTCTGCAGAGCTGTTTACTCATACTATAGCCTGGGAATCAGAGGTCGACTCCAGCGCTTCTGTGAATCCAGACGAGGAAATGATCTGCACTGATGCCCAGAATCTTTATGAGTCGGATCCAGGACCAGACGCAGAAGGTTCTGACCATAATGTAGACCCTCATTCCCAAACTGTAACTCCTGTTGGTGGAGACAATGAGGAAGACGATGATAAGACTCAAATACCTGATTGGAGCGACAACTTTAGTTTTTTGTCAGGGCAGGAACAGGTTGGCTCTGAGGACGACGGGTGTGATAACGCACAGGGTGATGATGATGAGGTCAGAGATCCCACTTACTGTCAACCCACAGTCAGCCAAGAGATGAGGTCAGCAGAGGAGGTGGAGGAAGATGCTAGTGACGACGAGGTCAGGTTGCGCCTTCCTGGACAGAGACGTAGTACTGGAAGCACGTCAACAACTGCATCCTCAAACACAACTCTGCCTCTCACCACAAGTCGTGGTGGCTCTTCAGGTCGCATGGGTGCTAAGCCTTGCATAGCCTGGGCATTTTTTCAGATCGATAAAGATGACCCAACTCGTGTTATCTGTAACATTTGACAGCAAAAGCTAAGTAGAGGCCAAAAAATACATAGTTTGAGTACTTCATGCATGAACCGGCACATGGACATGAAGCATAAGTTGCAGTGGGAAGCTCAGTGTGCTACAATGTGGCCTAGCCGGCCGGGCCAATCACCGTCTGCCATATCTTGTGCATCCGCGGCCTCTTCATCCTCTGTGACTGGGGGGACAGCAGTCACACCTGTTTTGGGGCGCAGACCTGCCACCTCTTTACCCGCAACAGCCAGCGTGATTGGCAGGTCATCATTTTCTTTGGAGGTGGTAACACCAGCTGGTGTTGAGCGCTGTCCGACATCGATAGCACCACCTTTGGATCAAGGCAACCTAACATGTCCGCCTGCATCTTCCTCACAGACCGGCAGTTTGCCGGGGACACCCTTATCAACCCCGTCTAAGCACAATAGCCAGCCCTCGGTCCCTCAGATGTGGACAAGTAAAAGACCATTTCCTCCTAGCCATGAGAAAGCTAAGAGGTTGAATTTCACCATCTGCAAGCTCTTGGCTACAGAAATGCTGCCTTTCCGCCTGGTGGACACAGAGGATTTTCGAGACCTTATGTCCGTCGCAGTGCCCCAGTACCAGATGCCCAGTCGGCACTACTTCTCAAAGAAAGGTGTGCCTGCGCTCCACCAGCATGTCGCACACAACATCACCGCTTCTTTGAGAAACTCTGTGTGTGACAGGGTGCATTTCACCACAGACACTTGGACGAGTAGGCATGGACAGGGGCGTTACATGTCGCTGACTGGGCACTGGGTAACTATGGTGACAGCAGGACAAGGGGCTGCTGTCCAAGTCTTGCCGTCCCCACGAGTTGTGCGTCAATCCTCTTTATGTCAAAGTTCCTCCACTGCTTCTGCCTCCTCAACCTCCTCTCGGTCTTCCACCTGCACCCAAAGCCTGTCTGGTCATGCCACAAGCTTTCTAACTGCGCAGAAGGGATCCTGCACACCTCCTTACTATGCTGGCAGTAGGGCTCAACGTCATCAGGCGGTTTTTACATTGAAATGTCTGGGAAATGTGAGTCACACAGCTGAGGAGTTGTGGTCAGCTCTGGAGAACCAATTTCATGAATGGTTGTCTCCACTGGACCTGAAACCAGGGAAGACCGTGTGCGACAATGCTGCAAACCTGGGTGCGGCCCTTTGCCGGGGGAATGTCACACACGTGCCTTGTATGGCTCACGTGTTGAACCTGGTTGTCCAGCAATTTTTAGCCCACTATCCCAGACTAGATGGCCTTCTGCAGAGGGCACGGTCGCTGTGTGCTCACTTCCGCCGTTCGCATCCCGCAGCTCAGCGACTTACATCTCTACAGAAGTCGTTGGGCCTGCCACTTCACCGGCTAAAATGCGATGTGCCTACCCGGTGGAATTCAACTCTGCACATGTTGCAGCGACTGTGGCAGCACCGACAAGCCCTGGTGCAATACGTTCTGACGTATAGCCTGGGCCAACGAGATTCAGAGGTGGGGCAAATCACGCTGGAGGAGTGGTCTCAGATCAGGGACCTATGCACCCTTCTGCACAGTTTTGAAATGGCGACGAAGATGTTTAGTGCTGACGATGCCATTATCAGCATGACTATTCCGGTGATTTACATGCTGGAGCACATGTTAAACAGAATTCGGAGTCAGGTGGTGGCACAAGAGGAGGTGGAGGAAGTAGAGGAGGAGGAGTTGTATGCGGAAGGGCTAACATCTGCAAGGTCCAGACGGTCGGCAGCACCAAGGCGGCAGGCATGTGAGGGTGGGGGAGATGGTTTTACCAGGGCGCATGGTAGCAGCCAAACTAGTGAGGAAGGTGCAGGAGCCCAGGAAGAAGTGGAGGACGAACTGATGGAAGACTCATCAGATGAGGGAGACCTTGATCACATTTCTGTTGTGCGAGGATGGGGGGAGAGGACAGAGGAAGGAAGCATGATTGTTACCTCGCCACCAACACAACAGGGACTTGGTGCTCCTGGATGCGCAACACACATGAGTGCCTTCTTGCTGCACTACCTGCAACATGACCCTCGAATTGTGAGAATTAGAAATAATCCTGACTACTGGGTTGCCACACTGTTAGATCCCCGGTACAAAAGTAAATTTGCAGAAATTATTCCTGCCATAGAAAGGGATGCACGCATGCAGGAGTATCAGCAGAGACTGTTGCAGAATCTTACATGTGCTTTTCCACAAAATACCAGTGGTGCACGTAGTGAATCTCACAGTTCCAACTTGCCAACCGTGGGACCGTCAAGTGTTCAGCACTCAAACCGTAACAGAACCACAGTATCTGCTGGTAACATCAATTTTGCGGAATCATTTCACCACTTTTTTAGCCCATCCTTTGCAAGGCCACAAGAGACAAGAAGTCTGACACATAGTCAACGCCTAGAGACGATGGTACAGGAGTATCTCCAAGTAAACATTGAAGCCACGACTGTGTCACTGGACCCTTGCTCTTTTTGGGCTTCCAATCTGGATAAATGGCCGGAGCTAGCCACTTACGCCTTGGAGATCTTGTCATGCCCCGCAGCCAGCGTTCTGTCTGAACGTGTGTTCAGCGCTGCTGGTGGTGTGCTGACAGATAAGCGCACGCGGCTCTCCACTGATAATGTAGACAGACTCACGTTCATAAAGATGAACAAATCATGGATCCGAAATGACTTTTCTACCCCTGTGTCATCCTGGGGAGAGTAAAAGCTTGATGATTGATTAAAATCACCCTACCAACCGTTTTAAGCTTTCAAATTACTAATCATGTTTATCTGTATCTTGACTGGAAAATAATTTGGGCTTTGTAGCAGTGTGCAGCACTGATCCTATTAGGCCATCTATACTAAAGCTTCACCAGATTTAAAATTAAAAATAATTTTTAGCTGCATCTAGCCCGGAAAATAATTTTGGGGCTCCGAGATGCGCAAGGCACATAAGTGCCTTCTTGCTGCACTACCTGCAGCATGACCCTCATATTGTCAGAATTCGAAGTAATCATGACTACTGGGTTGCCACACTCTTAGATCCCCCAAACTTTTCGATCAACCTTTTCATTTTAATAAAGACCAAAAAAATGGTCATTTTTGAAATTATAAGCATTAGCAGGTTGTTAGAAACTGAAATCAAACAGTTTTCAACTCAAAACTTTATTCTAGGTGATGTTACATTTTCACATAGGACCCCTTGTTCGAAAGGAGCTTCTGAACTCTCTCGTCCATTGAATTTGTCAGGTTTTGGATGGTTTCTGCTTCAATTGTTTTGCATGAGGACAGAATACCCTACCAGAGCTGTTGCTTAGATGTGAACTGCCTCCCGCCATCATAGACACTCCTTTTAATGATGCTCCAAAGGTTCTGAATGGGGTAGAGGTCAGGGGAGCATGGGGGTCACACCATAAGTTTGTCCCCTTTTATGCCCATATCAGCCAGAGATGCAGATGTTTTATGTGCAGCATGAGATGGTGCATTATCATGCAGAAAAATGATCTTGCTGTGAAATACACGGTTCTTCTTCTTGAACCATGGCAGGAAGTGCTGTTTGAGAAAATCCACATACATTATGGAGTTCATCTTTAGCGCCTTCAGGGATCCTAAAGGGGCCGACAATCTCTCTCCCCATGATTCCAGCCCAAAACATTACTCCACCTCCTCCTTGTTGGCGCTGTAGCCGTGTTTGCGTGGGGTGTCCATCAACCAGCCATCCTCCACTCCATCCATCTGGACCATCGAGCGCTGCACGGCACTCATCCGTGAACAAAACAGTTTTGAAATCAGTCTTCATGTAATGTTTGGCCCACTGGAGCCATTTCTGCTTGTGTGAAGTGGATAGAGGAGGTCGACAGGATGGCGCATGCACAGCTGCAAACCTCTGAAGGACCCTGCATCTTGTTGTTCGGGGGACGTTGGAGGCACAAGCAGCTTCAAAAACTTGTCTGCTGCTATGACAAGGCTTTTTTGCCGTTGCTCTTTCAACCTGACGTAATTGCCTGTAGGAAAGAGTCCTCAATTTGCCCTTATCAGCACGCACACGTGTGTACTGTGAATCAGCTACATACTTCTTGATTGCCAAGACACTTCATCCTGATCATCGCACAATGTTGATTGTAGTCATGCCTTGACCTAAACACTCCACAATTTGTTGCTTCTCAGCAGCCGACACATCCTTTTTCTTTCCCATTTTGGCAGAAAATGTAGGCTGCTTAATAATGTGAGAGAGCCTTCTTAAGTAGTCTTGCCTTTCATTGGACACACCTGCCAAACTAATTAGCACAGGTGTCTTCAATTGCTTACAGTGATATAAAGAGCCCTGACACACATCACCATCAATGAGTTTAACTGACAAACAAACAAATTCTTCCCTTATCACTCCTAAACACTTTTTGTATAATAATTTGGAACGCAGTGTACATGTGCTTTTCCACAAAACACCAGTGGTTCACGTAGTGAATCTTACAGTTCTAACTTGCCAACCGTGGTCTGTATGGAGTTGTTCAATAAAGGGCCCAAAATTAAGATAACATAGATGGGAGAGGTCTCTATGAATAGGAATTCCTAAGTATTTGATACCCTGTGAGGGCCAGGCAAAGGGAAAGTTGGACTGGATGGAATCCTATATGGATTTGGGGAGGGAGACATCGAGGGCCTCAGACTTCGCTGCATTGATTTTAAAATTTGACCATGTAACAAAGTGATCTATTTCAGCCATAACAGCATGGATGGATATATGTGATTGAGTGATATATACTAGGACATCATCAGCAAATAGAGAGCACTTGTACTCGGTGCCTCCCACCTCAATCCACCTAATATTGGGGTTATGGCGAATTGATGAGAGCAGGTGCTCCATCACTAGGATGTATAAGAGAGGGAACAGAGGACATCACTGCCTTGTCCCATTGGTGATTGTGAAAGGTGATGAAAATGTTCTGACGCACCCCCTGGGCCTTGGGACACCCGGAGCCGGACCCTTTTTGGTGGATGCTGGTGGTTGTAGTCTTCGTGGCGGCGACCCAGTTCCGTGGCTCAGGGCGGTCAAACCAGTGGCGGAACTATTTATGTGGTTTTCATGTTTAAATGTCCGACTACGCCACCCGTGGATTGCGGTCAGAGTGAACCGCCCCTGCAGGGCAGACCGCTGAGGCTGGTGTTGTGGGTGCAGCAGAGCGTAGCATAACTCCCCACGGGAGGAGTATAGCCTCAGGGCAGTGTATGCGGAGGATGGGGGTGATGGTGCAGGGCAGCAGCAGTAACGACACGGAGTCAGTGATGCAGTTCAGGGCCTTTACTCACAGATCTTATTATCCAGACCACGTCTGCAGGTAACGGCTGCCCACGTCGTACTGTGCTCACCAGGTGAGGGGCTCAGACAACTCCCAGATAACTTTGGAGCACTTCACAGGACCCCCTTTGTGTGTCCTTTGTCTGGCCTTTCTTACCAACACTTCTGTCTGGCTGCCTCGGGCCTCCTCTTGGTAAACTTGGCGCCAGTTTCCCTGACCCTATGTGGTGCCTTCCTAGCGGGTGTAGCGAGGGGCTGCGCCACATAAAATGTCAGAGCCTCCGGTTTCTAGCTGAGGGTCGTTTCCTGCCTCCACTAGTTCGGGGACCGGTCTCCCCCTTTGGCCTGACCCCTCCACGCAGGTGGATTCGGGCGTGCGGTGGCGACTCGCCCGTCCGCACCCCTGGGATCCCTTCATTCCTCGTTCCTGGAGCCTTCTCCGCTCCTCTTCCTTCCTTCTCCCTCTTCCAGGCCTGGTCCTCTGTTACTAGGCCCGCCTCCGGAGCAGAGCTCATGCAGAGCCCCTGCTCCCTGCCACTTCTGCTCAGACTTCTCTGCACTGAACTAAGATGGTGCCCACCTTTTATACTCCCTTCTCAATGCACCCAGGAACTGCTTCCTCCCTGCTCCTGCACTACAGGGTTCCCCTTCCTCAGTGTTCCCTCCCCCCACTCCAGCCAGGGACAGGGACTGTCGTGCCCATCTCAGGGGCATATTGGTCGCCCTGCCCCACGGCAATGTGGTGTAATGCATGCAGGTGTCGGGTCCTGATCCACACTCCATCCTTACCTGAGAGTGAGATATCACACCTCTGGGTGAGGTGCAATACGTCTGTAGCAACCGAGCCCTCAGGGTGCTACAGTTCCATTTATCTTCAGCCTAGGTGACGTATTGCGATACAGGGCCGTGATTTTGGCTATAAAAGGGTCCCCTAGACCCCTACCCCAAGCTTTTTAAGAGAATCATATATGGCGTGCCAGGAGACTCTATGGAATGCTTTCTCAGCATCCAACGAGAGTATCTAATTACAAATTTTTAACTGCATCTAGCCCAGGAAATACTTTGTGCCTAGTAGCAGTGTCTGCTAGTGAGCGGATTATCCCGGCTGTTAAGCAAGCTGCACCACCTGTAGTTTAGACACTTAATTTTTTCAAAGGAAATGCTTCGGGACCATGGGATACTTAGTGAAGAGCATCAGGAGGCACCCCAAGGCATAGGGGCTGGGACTGGCAGTAGGATGCCTTGCGGTGGACAGCCGAGCTCGATCCTTATAAAAGCTTTTTAACTGCAGCAGCTTTAGTGGACGCTACTGGAGCTGGAATTACCGCGGCTGCTGGCATGAGACTTGCCCTCCAATAGATCCTTGTAAATGGATTTAAAGTGTATTCATTCAAATTAGAGAGACAATTTAAATTAAAAAGCTTAGAGCTGCCTCCACCACAGGGGGGCTCGCTCGACCCACCAGCGGACAGGCACCAGTATTGGGAGAGGGGGGCTGGCCGTCAGGGTTCACCGCGGCTCTGGCACAAACCCGGCGACACGGAGGTGGCACGGGCAGGAGCGGACTGGCCGTGTCGGCTTCTCACTTTTTGGATTTTAGAAGGGCATGACATGCCTATATCTGTGTCTCCCCCTCCTTTTACTCCTCCACCTCTTTTATTTTCGCATGACTATATGTACTTGTCACTTTTCCATGTGTTAGTTATGTCTTCTGAGCAGTTTGTCAGCTTTTGGACACCTTTGAAGGTGTTTTCTATGTGTTTCTATGTGTTTTTGTTTGCCTGCCATTGGTTTTAAAGGTGTTCGACGAACAGTTCGACGAACAGTTCGGCGAACACACGGGTGTTCGACGAACCGAACCGAACTCGAACACTACGGGGGTGGCTCAACACTAGTTATTACGTATTATGTTACATATAAGGATTGATAGATAGATAGATAGATATGGTATAGATAGATAGATATGAGATAGATAGATACATAGATAGACATGGGCTAGATAGATAGATAGATAGATAGATACATAGATAGATGTATATGAGATAGGTAGATAGATATGGAACAGATAGATATGGGATAGATAGATGTATATGAGATAGATAGATGTATATGAGATAGATAGATGTATATGAGATAGATAGATAGATAGATAGATAGATAGATAGATAGATAGATAGATAGATAGATAGATAGATAGACAGACAACCCCTGGCAAAAATTATGGAATCACCGGGCTCGGAGGATGTTCATTCAGTTGTTTAATGTTGTTGAAAAAAAGCAGATCACAGACATGGCACAAAACTAAAGTCATTTCAAATGGGATCTTTAGGGCTGTAAGAAACACTAAAAGAAATCAAGATAAAAAATGTGGTACTCAGTAAGGGTAATTTTTTTCAGACTAAGCCGAGGGAAAAAATTATGGAATCACTCAATTCTGAGGAAAAAATTATGGAATCACACTGTACATTTTCATTTGCAAAACTAACTCCTGCATCAAATTAGATCTCGTTAGTCTGCATCTAAAAAGGAGTGATCACACATTGGAGAGCTGTTGCACCAAGTGGACTGACATGAATCATGGGTCCAACACGAGAGATGTCAATTAAAACAAAAGAGAGGATTATCGAACTCTTAAAAGAAGGTAAATCATCACACAATGTTGCAAAAGATATTGGTTGTTCACAGTCAGCTGTGTCTAAAATCTGGACCAAATACAAACAACATGGGAAGGTTGTCAAAGGCAAACATACTGGTAGACTAAGGAAGACATCAAAGCATCAAGACCGGAAACTTAAAGCAATATGTCTCCAAAACAGGAAATGCACAACAAAACAAATGAGGAACGAATGGGAGGAAACTGGAGTCAATATCTGTGACAAAACTGTAAGAAACCGCCTAAAGGAAATGTGATTTACATACAGAAAAGCTAAACATAAGCCATCATTAACACCTAAACAGAAAAAAACAAGGTTACAATGGGCTAAGGAAAAGCAGTCGTGGACTGTGGATGACTAGATGAAAGTCATATTCAGCGATGAATCGCGAATCTGCATTGGGCAAGGTGATGATGCTGGAACTTTTGTTTGGTGCCGTTCCAATGAGATTTATAAAGATGACTGCATGAAGAGAACATGCAAATTTCCACAGTCATTGATGATATGGGGCTGCATGTCAGATAAAGGCACTGGGGAGATGGCTGTCATTACATCTTCCATAAATGCCCAAGTTTACATTGATATTTTGGACAGTTTTCTTATCCCATCAATTGAAAGGATGTTTGGGGATGATGACATCATTTTTCAAGATGATAATGCATCCTGCCATAGAGCAAAAACTGTGAAAACATTCCTTGAAAGAAGACACATAAGGTCAATGTCATGGCCTGCAAATAGTCCAGATCTCAATCCAATTGAAAATCTTTGGTGGAAGTTGAAGAAAATGGTCCATGACAAGGCTCCAACCTGCAAAGCTGATCTGGCAACAGCAATCAGAGAAAGTTGTAGCCAGATTGATGAAGAGTACTGTTTGTCACTCATTAAACCCATGCCTCAGAGACTGCAAGCTGTTATTAAAGCTAGAGGTGGTGCAACAAAATACTAGTGATGTATTGGAGTGTTCTTTTGTGTGTTAGTTTTTCATGATTCCATAATTTTTTTCCTCAGAATTGAGTGATTCCATAATTTTTACCTCTGCTTGGTCTGTAAAAAATTACCCTTACTGAGTACCACATTTTTTATCTTGATTTTTTTTAGTGTTTCTTAAAGCCCTAAAGTTGCCATTTGAAATGACTTTAGTTTTGTGCCATGTCTGTGATCTGCTTTTTTTCCAGCAACATTAAACAACTGAATGAACATCCTCCGAGCCCGGTGATTCCATAATTTTTGCCAGGGGTTCTATATGTCGATAGAAAGATAGATAAATAGATAGGTAGATATATATGTCGATAGATAGATAGATATGGGATAGATAGATAGATATGGAATAGATAGATAGACAGATATGGATAGATAGATATGGATGGATAGATAGGTAATGAAATAGATAGATATAGATAGATACTGTACCGTATACTTCAAATTGCAACAAGAATTAAATGTCTTGGAGTTATGAAAATCACAGGATGGATAGACATGTTAATGATATGAAAATGATGAAAAAATGGAAACAATATTTTCAAAACGTGTCTATTTATTTTGTATCAAGTATGACCATGTTGTAACTGTTTTGATTCTGACCCAAAGTCAGATATTCCGGATCACCAGTGAGGCCGAATTAAGAGATTAGGCCCTCCAATATAACGAACGCTCAGAGAAAAGACTGCGCACAGATCTTGAGCAAATTTGATTCTGTTTATTCACACAAAGAATACTATCTCTTATACCATTTACAAGCAATGCAACTCAATGCTGCCCGCATAGCCCCCCCATTGTCCACGTCATGATGACTTTATTCACCCTGTCCCCATAACATGGTTTTTGCAGAAATTAGCAGAATGTTGCATATGAGATAAGAAGCATAAAATCCTTGAATGCGGAGACTATGAGGCTGGATATTTCTAAGCAAAGTATAAGATAGAGAAAGACAGAAATCTAGAGAATCGAGAGAATGTAGAGATATATAGAACAGAGAGGAAAAGCAATAACCCTTCTATATCAAGCACTATGCACAGAAATCCACGCACTTACGCGCCTTGGCTGCTATCGGTCAGGTTATTATTAATGGCTTTCTGAGGAATGTTCTGCCGCACTGAAAAATCATCAAGATCCGCTGTTGGCAGCTTCCTTTGCAGTTGCCGACCAATGACATCTCAGGTGTGCTCCCAGGGTTAAAAACTCAAGGTTTGAGATACACTCTTGTGCCATCCAATAAATAAGTATATTACGTTCAGTAACATGATAAATTGTATAACGTAACACAATTCAAGAAAAGTTAACAGGAAGCTATTGTCGGAAAAATGGCGATTTTTGTATTAAATGTATCTTTAAAAAAATTTTGGCAGTGTTTTCATATCATCATCTGAATTTAAAAAAAACAGAAACAAAATTAGTAATCTTGCAATTTTTACATTGACCGCTGGGGATATTTTAAATTCATACTTCCTGACTTTTCAGGTAGATTCTTCAGCAGACTCGTTATCATCATTGGCAGAATAACCATCATAACACAGGATCCACCATTCACAATAGTCAATGTCACAGCTCCGTATGTTCCTCATCCCTTCATATTGACCTATGTATACACTCACTTGATGCCTCAATATAAAAGATAAGGTCTGAGTCAGTCTATTACTCCTAATTGTAAGATTTCTATTTTTCTTTTATACAGATCATGATATGAAAAGTTGAAAAAAAAACTATCAAAAATCAGCAGACTCATTATCATCACAGGCAGGCTAACCATGGTAACACAGGATCGACCATTTATAAGTGATGTCACAATTCCCTTTGCTCCCCCTTTTTATATTGACCTCTGCCCTCACTCATTTTATGCCTAAATATAAAAGATAGGGTTTGAGCCGGTCTATTGCTGTTAATGTACATGTGGATTTCCTGAAAGAACGGGAAGTTAGAGTCCAGAATAGCCCCAGTGACAAGTGTGAAAATTGTAAGATTTCAATTTTTTTTTATTTATTCAAATTATGATATGAAAATTAAAATAAAAAAATGTAACATAAAAGTGATTTAAATAATAGGTATTTGTTTCTCGACACACTCCCTTTAAGAGTGAAAACATTTGTAGTTCATTTTCAGTTACTAGCCCAAAATGTGTGATTTGACACATTACCAAAAACTGAGATATTGTACAAACATGGTAAATCTAAAATAAAAAAAATAAATTAAATATTATAAAATCTTAACTAATTAGTAACAATTAAATATTCTCCACTTTGTAATTGCAATTTAATTGGAAAACTGTGTTAGTATAGTACTGCCAATCTAGAAGTACTAGAAGTGCATTTAGCCATGCAACTTGTCGGCATCGTACATAGGGGTGTATTACAGCCTGCTCTGATTAACATGTGGAGCCCTACTAGGATTCTCATTCCTGTGTATGAGGGCTCTGTTGTAACTACGTAGGCCCCTGATTTTTTTCTGTGGGATTCTATATGGATTCTGCAGAAATAAATATCGTGCTGTATGTGCTGTTTTATCTCTACGAGCATTACTTCTGATGGAAAAATTTCCATAGACATGATGCCCAGCAGAGTCAGTATGGCAGCAGACAAAGAGCGCAGGGTTGGACTGGTCCACCAGACAACCGGAGAATCCTCTGGTGGGCCCTAACTTCGTCTTCAGGAGAGTTCATAGTGCAAACCTTGCTGCTGCTATGGGGCTCTTGAGTGGGGGAGAAAGGTGGGCCCCCAGAATCAAATCCTCTGGTGGGCCCAATGTTCTTCAGTCTGACACTGCAAGAGCACATTATCTTGTTCTAGGATGCAGCTGTGTACTAGGAGCTGTACAGCCTGCATAGACTATTGTGCACTCTCCTTGAACCGAGAGCTTTAGTGACCAAGATTACCTATAGAAAATCAGGTAAAAGATTCATACATAAGCATTAAAATCTTCCGGTTATTCAGGGTGCACTTGTTGGCAATTTATACATGTAAAAGATCTCCGTAAATGACATGAACATACTCCCATAAAACCCCCGTACCATCTCGAGCTCTTGCCCGTCCTTACCTTTTGCACATAAATCCACTAGAGACATGTGCTCTTCCTCCGCCGTATTAACTGTTTGTCGTTGCATTTCAATTAGCAAAAACATGTTGGCAAATTAAGTCATTAAACATGTTTAATTATTCCAATAAATTCATTCACAATTGGTTATTATTGCAATTAAAAACCCATTTTTACAGCGGATACAGCCCAAAGCAAGTGAACAATCAGCTCCACAATATGTAACCATTAATGTCTGCTAATCATGCCTCCTCCTTCATAAAATGGATGAAAAAGGTTTGTCAGCTCTATAAATCTCTTGGCGGGTTTTAGAGCACCTTCTATTGGGTACTAACTTCTGATGATTGAACATAATTGTGTTGAATGTAGTAGGGTTACAATTCTTGTTCTGGAAACATAAGAATAATATCTGAGATAATCAGTTCTGTGCAAAGCAGTTATTATTGGTACAGTGTTATACAGATGTGTCCACCTTTACCCTTCTATGAATTTTGTTAAAGCACCACTCCAGTGGTATTTTTTTTCAGCACTGGAGTGGCGCTTTAAATGTAAGCTTCCTGCCCCCGTTCTTATTCTCATCTTCCGGCGGCTTCACCTTTTAATGCCACCGCTCCGGTTCTGCAGCACCATGTTGTGCCCATAACTTCTGAGTGGCCAAAAGTCAGAAGTTACATCACAAAAGCTCAATACAAGTCTACGAGAGCCAGAACAAGGCCAGAACGAGGCTCTCGTAGTGTTGTATTGAAAAGTGACATCCAGCACGGCCCATGAAATACTGAAGCTTCCTGGCAGGACACTTTTTGCTGAATACCGATGGGAGCGATGCTGGAAAAGAATGAAGGCGGCAGGTGAGTATCAGACAGTGGGTAGGGGAATTACATTTAAAGCACCACTCCAGCAGTGCAATAAAGAAAACGCTGGAGTGGTGCTTTAAAGAGTGCAAGTAATATCAAAGCCTCTGGACAGCCAGATATCAATATATAGTATGTACTACTGATGGGAGAATCGATTCACAGGAAATCAGTATAGCAGCCAGGTATGTAACCATGTATCACCGCTTACCTACCTATTCTTTTGATGACTGGATGTACACATGACTTCGCACCACACCAGTTCATTTAAAAAAGAGTCGGGGTTGACAGCAAAAAAAGTGGCAATTGGCAGGGCCCCCATCCTGTGGCAGTAGATTATTGACCTGGCTGTTGAACCAGGGTCCTGCAAATTGATTCTCTCATCTATAGTATATAGTCTAAACATTTCATATGAATATTGTTATATCATTTGTTTTTCAAAACCAGTCATCTCTTGCCACTAGAAATGAGTGAATCGAATTACTGTGCAATTGGAGTTTTTGCAATTTGCCTCAAATGACATTTTTGGGGAAAAATTTGCCAAAGCTAACCAAATTGAATATCATAACATTCGCTCAACTCAACTTGCCACTTTTTGGGGGTATGTCACCCTGAGAGGAAAGTAAAGGAAGGACACATCTGTATATAGAAAAAAGACTACTCAGGGATAGACAATTTTATATAATGAAATGTTCGACATTTTTCCTATAAACTTTGGTCTTAAACCGGCTTTGTCAACAGGTTTCACAATAAAAACTGTGGACCATGTTAAATAGATCTTATAGATGTGATGAGACTCAAATACTTTCTGTGAAAATCCATGTCAGAATAGTTGCATAATACTTTATGAAAGTTTAACACAACTTCGCCCTTTTAACCTTATTGACAGTTGCCCAGTGTCCCTCCTCCAAGCTGCTGCTGAGATCTCACACTGCTCAATACAATCTGCAGCTCTTAGTCAGGAAATTGAATACACTTGGACTCATAAGCTCTCCAACACTTTTGCTCCTAGAAAGCTCATTTTAATATCAATATTATACAAGCATTATGCTTACTTTAAAGAGAATCTGTAAGAATGATTTCACCCCCCTAAATTATTTATTTGTGCATGTAACTATTCCAAAGACAAGTCCAGCAATACCTTTACCTAGACAGTCCATTCCTTCATTACTGATAAATCCGTGGTTGATATAATATGCAGACGAGGCTGTAGATCTGAAGCCTCTGTCACTCCAGCTCTATTCACCACTCATCACTGCCTCCTCCTGCTTGACTGACTTCTCTTTTGCCTGAAGTAACACAGCACAGAGGCTTTCAGTCAAGCAGATGGAGGAGGTGCTGGGTGGAGAATAGAGATGGCGTGACAGAGGAATCAGATCTATACACCAGCATGTGCAGCTCTCTATTCACTTGTCTAAGAGTTTTCAACTTTTTAGACCTTCAATAAAAATTAATAGAGAGCTACAACCACCTCTCCACTGAAAAACAGCATGCAACAGGGCCTCACTCTTGAAATAGATGAAGTTCCAGAATTGGGATTCTTATGTGGTAGACTTTTATGGCATATCCTGTCCTGTGTATATATCAAAAATGTCCCAGATGGCCCAACCTGTTTAATTTCTCATGGTTTTTAAACCTATCTGCTTGTAGTCATTGAACGGAACTTTTCTTGTTTACTTCCAGAAGATCCAAATCTGTCTTAGTCATGTAATGACACAGTGGATCCTTGTTTATTAGACACAGAGCTTTGATAAATGTATTATACCTGTAAAGAATCCTGTGAAACAACAATAATGAAAGGATATCCAGCACTCCGTGAGTGGGCTAAAATCTTCAACTTTATTTCAAGAACATAAGTATGGACAAAACATCTTTCGACCAGAGGGTCTTAATCATGGTCATGGTCGAAACAATTTGATTTTGCTGACAAAATTGCTTTGACTATACTTATGTCCCTGAAATAAAGTTGAACATTTTAGCCCACTCATTGAGTGCCAGATATCCTTTCATCATTGTTGTTTGACAAGCTCATGTGCCCATGGACCTGCATGAGGACTATCCTGCAAGACTGGTCAGCTGGAATCCCCATTGTCTTTGTAAAAACTCCTTCACCCGGATAGAGTTGTATAATCCGAAGGAAAACAGTGATTTTGATATTCAATCACTCAAGATATTAGACTCAATGATACCCAAAGAATATTAGAAAATGCCATTATTTAAATATCTAACAAGAATGCATTTGTGGGAACCGATAAACCTCTCGGACTCAATGACTAGTTTTCTTGGACTTGATCTGATTTATTGCTGCTTTGATTTTCTTTTTGTAGAACAAAAAAGGCAACAAAAAAACGAGAAGAAAAAGTGTTTCCTCCATTGTTGTCACCATTGGGGGACGAACCAGTCCGAAGGCGACACTCCAGTGATAACAGCTCTTTCAGTCAAGACAGCAGTGTCACGATGGTGCATGTCCCGGGAACTTCTACGAGACACAAAAAGAATGGCAGCACAATAACAAACACTAAAGTGAGCTGTGTAAGTATTCCTCACACCCCTACATACAGTTACATTATGAAAAATAATAAAACATATCCAAATACAAATTTAGTATTTTGCGACAAAATGTTAAAATTATACTCAAAAACGTCAGATTTTTCACTTTTTCTCATAGAATTCTGACTTTTGTAACTTTTGTTTATTTCAAAGTTAGGACTCAATTTCATTTTTGGCTTCATGGATCTTTAATACTAAACTCAATCAAAAATTGGAAAAATTGATATAGATTCACAATATCCTCTACACATTCTTTAATGGGGGAGGGGTGTATATAAATGGGGGGATGGAGAATTTGCATTGCAATGTAATTAATTGATACAGAATCATTATAGAAAATATTCATATTTTATGCATTTTTTTTGCCTTTGTTATGACTACATTTTTATTATGACATCTGATTGATAGACATATTGGAGCATATAAAGGGAATTACCTTTATAATTTAGGATACGTTATGGATGGTATATGTCCATCAATTGGTTATGGATTTTTCCACAGAAAATATTTATCACTAATCCATCACTGTGACCCCCACAATCATTATAAGGGGTCCCAATCCTTAGGTCTTCCTCACTTCTCCTGGAATTGAATAGACCAGCACGGTTGTTCATGTGTGATGCAACGCCTTTGATTTTCTATTGGATTAATGTGATAGACCAGTACAGTACTTGGCTATAACTGTCTGCCTCCAGGTCAGCAATTTAACCTGACGATGATGATTTAAAAGGAGCTTGTCACTTCCAAAAACACTGTTTACAGTACCTGCAGACATAGTGCATTAAAATCATGTCTGGCTGGTTTACTGTAACAGCGTAAAATTAAGTTATATTCTCCCTGCAGCCGATCATTTCAAGTCTTCAAGGCGATGCTGGGATCTGTAACAGTCACCACTCATTACACAGCGAGCGCTGTAATCACTCCCCAGCACATTGACTGACAGGCTGCCCTACACATACATGCTGTAAAGCTGGCTGTCAATCACCTGTACAAGAGGAGTAATTGCAGAGCGCTCAGTGTATAGTGAATGGTAACTATTCACTGCCCCGGTGCCGCCCCAATGATGGGAAGTGAGCAGCTGCAGGGAGAATATCATTTCATTTTTTCCCTGTAGCCGCTCTTCCAATAAACCAGTCAGACATAATTTAAAACACTATTTACCTGCAGATTACCACTCTAACTGCAGATAATTAGCGGTTTTGGAGGTGAAAAGTGCCCTTTACAGTCCTATTAATATGAATGCTTAAAATCTGCACCACAAAGGAATTAAGATGCTGCAGATTTAGAAAATTCTATAAAGCCAATTTTCAAGCGGATCCTACACAAAAAAGAAACAGAACAACATGTGGATGAGATTAAAGGGAGTCTGAACAGAATGACTGTTCAAATCAAGTACAGGCATTTAGTGCACCCTTGGTGTGGCCAAACAGTTCAATGCACCTTCTCGTCTACTTGTTTTCTCTCAATCTCCACCCTTCCCCCTCTCTTCTTCTTTGAGTAACAGCTCTGGCTTCATAGAGCCAGAGAAGGGGGTGCAGATAGATGGAAAAAAAAGTATGTGAGAAGGTGAACATAAATGATTGGCTACACCAAGGGTGCACCAAGAGCCTGTACCTGCTTTGAGCAGTCATTCTGTGCTGAAAGAGTTCATTTAAGTTGAAATTCATCCACTTTTCTGGTACTATTTAGTGCTGCGGATTTTATGTGCAGAAAGTCTGTACATACAATCCACACCAAATACGCAACAGGGGAACTTAGCCCGAGAGTAGTGGTGTAGCTGTGCAGGGTGATAATGCACATTCTTAATAGTAATATGTATTCTGCCATGTTTTCACCATACAGTGTGCCACTAAAGAGAGAAACAACCCGATTTTTGTCCATCGTCGACATATAATGTCTTGTGCAAATGATGCCTTACATTCTGATGTTTTGAATTCTGCACTATATACGTGGATATACACAATATAGATGGATATAGATAAAGGAACCATTATCTATTGTCTATACAGGAAGAAGATAACAGCAGACCACCAAGCATTGTCCTTGAGAACATTCAGCATCATCCAGAGCCAGATTTATGGTTATCATTACCTGCTGTAGCCAATATGAATACTGATTCTCGAAGATCAAAGATAACATTTGATGAAACGTAAGTTGTATTATATCGCTTTAACAATATCTTTGGCTTTAAGTTACCAGTGCAAATATCGTATGTGATTCCATCTACGTTCTGGTTCTGTAGCTAGAATTATACTGTACGTGAGAAAGCCAAAAAGTCCAAATCTTATGCTGATTGTTTTTTTAAATACATCTTTAATTTGTTTGGGGAATATGGAGTTTCTTTCTTCTAGAGATAAACAAAACTTTTACTATTTTTTTATTTTTCCAATAGCATTGGCAGTTTAAAAAAAGGAAGTACGTGCCTCTATGTACTCGCAGTTGAGCAAGTTATGGCCATTGGTATAGGATGCCATAAAATGTCATGCTTTTTAGCATATATGTTATTGTTTCATAACCCCTATCAGTAGGTCTGATGTAAAGCTGACAGTCACCATATGAATCCCAGCTGTAATGTCTGTCCGTAATATTTTTATGTTTTGTATTTCAGATTACATAATGCTGATTATTACATGCAGGAAGCCAAGAGGTTGAAGCATAAAGCAGATGCATTAGTAAGTGTATTTCTGTTATTACTGATTATATGTGGGCTATTTTTTCTTTCAATTATCAGTAATTGCTGCCATCATAAGTACATCTGACAAGCTAAATACTTGTTAAATAGCTCAATGTTCTGTATGTTTTCAGTTTAGCCGCTCTGTAATGATTTCCTTCTCAGTAACAGATTAGGATTAACCTTATAGAGGTAATGTTTTTTTTCTGTCTCATAGGAAAACCAATATCTTAACTGTCACACACTTTTATACATTGAACTCATTGGACAGATTCAGTTCTTATCAAAATTCTGACATGAAACTAAAATATACTCTTGGCTTATAAATGGGAAGGGTTTTTTTTGCCAAAATTGGCATCAAAAAGTCAAATCTTTCCTTTACACCTCTGTTCCGTTTAAGAGCCAATCTTGCACCTAGGAGTTGGTTTACTTTGTGACAAAAATTTGCACCAAACTTTTGGCACATTTTTAGGACACACACACTGTTCTCCATTAAGTCACGGATGACTTTTTTCACTAAAACAGGCCTAAAACACATAATAAAAGTGCTAAAAGTCATATAAGATAGGGGCAGATTTCTCAAGATTGACATTTTATACTAGCAATGGAGTATATTATGCCAAATTGATTAAAGAGTGCACACCACTTAATAAATTTAGTACCTTTATACTGTCTTGAAGTCTGAAACTGACATCCATACCTCCTATCAGGAATTATAGATTTGCTCCAAAATCTGTAACATTTTCTTTGGTAAAGCTGAAGTACCCTATCCAAAAGTTGTTGTCCGTGCCCCTTGTGCTCTGTAATGCCCATTTTTCTACTACACATGGTGCAGAAATGAACAAATAAAATGCTGTGCAATTTGCAACTTTTTGAAAGTTTTTGCCCAAATTGAGACTTTTTTTTGGAGCTTAGTGTATGTCAAAATCTGATGTAAACTGCCTGATAAATGTGGGCTATTGAATTTTTTTTCAAATGATGTGAGAATTCTCACACACGTAGCTTGATAAATCTCCTCCACTACTTGACTTTTTATTTGATCTTTTGAAGTGCGGCAGTCACAAAATCTTGTTCCATGACAGTTGCAGTCACAACATCTTGCTCCATGACAGTTGCAGTCACAACATCTTGACAGTCGCTATAATATTTGTTTCAGAAGTCGACAAGAGTGGCTGAAAGTGGTTGTGTCATCAAGAAAACCCCTTTTTATATGCTCAATTTGGGCATTCAGATATTATGGAGAGGGGGGGCACAAGCATTCTTAATGACCCAGAATCTGAGTTTTGTGAACTTGACCTGCCTATATATATAACATGGTCGCCATTGGGGGCCATATTTAGTGCTGCATTTACCTTGCACCCTTTGATACAAAAAAATGCATGTCTGAACTAATTTCCAAAAACAACGAGCTGATCATCTACTCTTAGAGAAATGGTTGGACTCACTGGACAAACCCTTTTAAGAAGATATGTACAAACATGTGTGACACTTCTTATTTTTAGATCTTAATTTTGTATATTTTGTAAAAAAAAAGCTATATTAAACAATCCTGAAAACCTCAAGGCAGCCAAACACCAATAATCCAAATTCATAATTTGCTTGGACAGTGAAAGGGACACATTGCCCTGATTCATCAAAGTATTTAAGCCAAAAAAGTGGTGTAAAAACTTTGAAAAGTTACAAAGTTGCACTGATTTTTTTCAGCTTTTGTTCATTTTCATAGCAATTTTTTTTCCATCTCCACCAAATGTGTGCAGCTGGGGTGAAACAGGAGCCAGGCAGGGGTGTAAAGCCATAGCTCGTCAAATTCATCACAAGCTGTGGCGTTCCATATGCCAGAAAACTCACTCCAGTCCCAGACTGAAGTAAGATTTTTGAGATACGACACAGACCCCCTGCCACTCGTCAGATGCTCCTGATTCATGAAGCGGGTGCACCACTTCATGACTCAGGAGCGTCTGGCACCACCATCCCTCTCATCAAGCCCAGGCAAGAAAATTGCCGATTTTGATGACTTGGAGTCAATGTGAAATAAGCTGGTCCTATCTTGTGCATCATAAGCTTTTCTATAACACTATTGTTATGCAATGTTTCAGATAGAAAAGTTTGGCAAAGCTGTGAATTATGCTGACGCGGCCCTCTCTTTCATCGAATGCGGGAACGCGATGGAGCGAGATCCATTAGAAGCGAAATCTCCATACACCATGTACTCCGAAACTGTGGAACTCATCAGGTTAATGTCTATTTTGTGATCATTTTCCTTATCTCATTTCAGTTGTAATTAGAACCTGCTAAGTTTTTTAAAGAAAATAATTTCAGCATAATGATTTGTTCAAGGCATCTTCATCTCTGAAGTCAGCGTAATTACTTCTTGCCATTTTATTAATGTGATGGAAAATGCGTAATTGATGGACAGCGCTTTTATAAATTAGCCCCTTTAGAGGTTATAATGTGACTGTTATAATTTGCAATATTCATAAAATTAAAATTGAGATGTAGTGGGTGGCTATAAAGTACAATCAGTGTAATATTTGGCAGCGAGACCTGCCTTTAAAGGGTGCAATATTAAATAGAAAATTATGTTCAAGAGGTTTTTGATCGTTTTTTTTTTTCCTACAGAGGAGAATTGTTCTTTTCTTCTGTTTCCTTGGTCTATGAGGTCGATGAGAAGAAAAGTGAACTTTAATCCACAAAGTTAAAGTGAATTACAGCTCCCTTTTCTTTTCCAGACATTAGGCCGCTCATTTTATTTGATGCGTCAATTGATCCATTTAGAGAATATAACCTCCCTTTCAATGAACGTTAAATAATTATGGTTTATTATTTTTAATATGGAACAGCCAAAATGGAGCAGACATTTCAATCTATATTGATTTTAGCAGACTGTTACTAGTCTTTTCATACAAAGCAGGTCAAGACATTGTGTAAGGCTTGCACATGTGTAAGCAGTAATGATATTCACCAGCGTAACCCTATGGGGTGTCTTTGACCTTGCAGCGGAGGGAAATGATCTCCTAAACTATACCTACAGAATCTATCTGTAATAGGGCTCAGGAGTCTAATTATAAACTGTTATTATGGTAGTTTAGCAAATCCAGATATCTAAACCTGTACGGCAAATGTGGACATCGGGATAAGAAAACAGACTATATAAATATTGGAAGCAGTTAAAACATAGATAGATAGAGAGATAGATAGATGTTGATTACAGTTCCATTGCATAAAAAATATATTTCTTAAGAAATGGGCAAGCCTAGATGACTTGATTCATGAAAAACATTAATCTATTTTATCAAATTGTATTTTGTTTTTATTTTTCTTCAGTTTTTTCAGTAAAAAGACAAAAAGTAAAACTTGTTATGCACTATTAGTATGAAAAAAAATAAACCCAGAGGTGTAAAAGTACCCAAAAATGTATGATTTTATTTGGTATACTGTAGCACCCCGAGGGCTCGGCTGCTACAGGGGTATTGCACCTCGAACCAGAGGTGTGGTATTCCACTCCCGGGTAAGGATGGAGTGTGGACTGGAACTCTGTCAGCTGCATGCACCACATACATCCCATTTCCGGGGGACAGATCAATGGTACTCCCACTAGGTGAATGTGCAGGTACGACAGCGTCTGTCCCTGGCTGGAGTGGGAGGGGGGGGAGGAATAGCCCAGTGGTGCAGGAGCAGAGAGGGGAGGGACTCTGGGCATAGGAAGGAGCCCATTGGTGGCTAGTCACCTGGGCTCGGGTGTCAGAGGGAGCATAAAAAGGTGGGCACCATCTTAGGGGGTGTGGAGTTAGACAGAAGAAGAGGAGAAGAGTAGTGACAGGGAGCAGCAGCCCTGTCTGGGTGCTGCTCCTGAAGGGAGCAAGAGAGAGAAAGACAAGAGGAAAGGAACAAGGAACAAGGAAGGAATGGAACCTGGAGAAAGGCCCAGAGACATGAAGGAAGAGGGAACCCTGAGATCCCACGAGTGAGCTAAAACGGGTGAAGGGTTGGCAGATCAGGGTACCGGATCCCGAACTGGTGGAGGCCACTTATCCTCAGCCAGGAACCGGAGGTCGTGGCCACGTCTTGGCGCGACCACTCACTACACTCACCACGAAGGCACGCCACATAGGGTCAGGGAAACCGGAGATAGGTTTCGCCACCAGAAGGCCCGAGGAAGCTGGACATGGCTGGGTCCCTAGTGGGGATGGCCAGAGAAAGGAACGGAGAAAGGAGTTCAAGGTCACACTCTGGAACTGCCTGGGGGTTGGTCGAGCCCCGTACCTGGTGGACGCAGCACGGCTCGGGTCGTCATCACCTGCAGGACTGACACTGATAACATCTGTGAGTAAAGCATTGAAAACTGCCATCAGTCTCTGTGTTCCATCGTACTACCAGCACTAAAGGTACCGGGACGCCCTTTCTATCACTTCCTTCACCCGCACCAGCTGCCCTGAGGCCATACCTCTCCCGTTGGGGGTTATACCACCATTGCTGCAATCCTATCACCGGCCTCAGCGGTCTGCCCTGCAGCGGCGGCCTCATAGCCGCAAATCAACGAGTGGCGTAGTCGACACTTAAACAACATCTACAAAGACTGCCACACACTTAGTTTGACCACCCTGGGCACGGACCGGGTCCCCGCCACTCGGAGACTACTACCCCCATCGGATCTGGCTCCGGGTATTCCCCCGCGCACACGTGCGCCGCACTACAGCACTGGCCCAGGGGGCGCGCCAACTTTGGCGTAGTCGGCAGGATTACGTGCCCGCAACCACCGGGTACTGCGTGCCTGAAAAAAGAGACTTTTATACTTACCTGTGGTGAAGTTTTCCGCCGTCCGAAGTCGTTTCCCGCCATCTGGAGCCGATTCCCGCCATCCGACGCCATCTTCTGCCTTCTTCCCGCCATCCGTGGAGCTTTCCCGCCATTGGGCGCCATCTTGAGGACGCCGCGCGGGAAGAAGAGGGGCGTGGACTCCGAAAGCCCGCGAGAATTGAAGCCCTGCCTCACGTCCGGACGTTGCGTCAGGTCCTGGAGGAAGCCCAGCGACGCCGACGTCACAGGAGCGCGACGGAAGGTCCTCAACCCTGACGATCCACTGCGGAGCCGCGGCCTACGGAAGAGGATCATCGCAAGGTAGGCCACGGTCCACTAGGGGGGAGGAGGATGTCGGATACGGAGGAGAGCTTCACTGCCGCAGCCACCATCCAGCACCGCGTCCATCCCGAGAGGCAGCAGAAGCGGATCGGAGGCCGAGGACGACGCCGCGGGGGAGGCCGCAACGACAAGTAAGGGGGACGCCGTTACTCCGGGCCCTGAGGCCACGGACCTGCCCCTACCTCCCGCCGCGGAACCCGAAGCTCTGGGTGCCGCGCCACCCGCCGAGCCTCCATCACCAGCAGTCAGCCCTCCAGCAGCAAGCTCTGCAGCGGAGCCTCGCCCTGGACTGTGCTCCCCAACACCGGGCACGATCAGAAAGTCACCGGCCTGGTTAAAAGGCCGAGTGCCCGCGGGCGCTGCACCCCAGCCGGGGCCACCAGTCGTGCCGCCATTGGGGAAAGACCTGTATGAGCAGCACACCTGCCCGGATGGGACACCATTCGTCTGGCCGCCTGGGTACACCAACCCCCGCTCCAGGAAGAGTCACCCCGTAGGAGTGGCTCCACATTAAAAACGTGGAGCAAAAGACAAGGGCCCGCCAGGACTCCCCCCGTACAGCTCACGGTCCCCGAGTCACCGGGACTGTTGTTAAGTTTCACATGGCATGTGGCTGGGGCATCATTAAAGACCCAAAGACCATAGGCCAGGTGTTTGTAAACAGGAGCGACGTAGAGTCCCACCTACCGGAGGGGCACAGTGGACGGGTCTGAACCTGAGGAAGAGAAAGGAGCGTGTGGAGCACACCGTTAATCGTAAACGGTAAAAGAGGAGATGTAAATAGTTACCCGACCGGGTATAAGGACTGTTGTGGGACTGTTTCCACTAAGCGTGTGGTCCCCGTTGGGACAGAAAGAGAACTGTTGCCTATTTATGCCCTAATCCCTAACCTGACCGAGGACTGAGAGCGGCCAGATCCCAAGATCCCAAGAACCCGAGAATTCAAGAATGTTTTATTTGAGAATGCCTTAATGTGAAATTTGATATGATGCCAAAGTTTTACATAGTGTTTTTGTAAAAGAGTTCCGGTGGCATTAGCCAGCTATTGAGAAAACCCCCCCATAAAGGGATGGATGAAAGTTGATGTGTTTTATGTGTACGTACACTTTAAAAATTGTTTTACTCTATTTCAGCCCGAGGACGTGCTGTGGTTTACCAGGGGGGAATGTAGCACCCCGAGGGCTCGGCTGCTACAGGGGTATTGCACCTCGAACCAGAGGTGTGGTATTCCACTCCCGGGTAAGGATGGAGTGTGGACTGGAACTCTGTCAGCTGCATGCACCACATACATCCCATTTCTGGGGGACAGATCAATGGTACTCCCACTAGGTGAATGTGCAGGTACGACAGCGTCTGTCCCTGGCTGGAGTGGGAGGGGGGGGGGAATAGCCCAGTGGTGCAGGAGCAGAGAGGGGAGGGACTCTGGGCATAGGAAGGAGCCCATTGGTGGCTAGTCACCTGGGCTCGGGTGTCAGAGGGAGCATAAAAAGGTGGGCACCATCTTAGGGGGTGTGGAGTTAGACAGAAGAAGAGGAGAAGAGTAGTGACAGGGAGCAGCAGCCCTGTCTGGGTGCTGCTCCTGAAGGGAGCAAGAGAGAGAAAGACAAGAGGAAAGGAACAAGGAACAAGGAAGGAATGGAACCTGGAGAAAGGCCCAGAGACATGAAGGAAGAGGGAACCCTGAGATCCCACGAGTGAGCTAAAACGGGTGAAGGGTTGGCAGATCAGGGTACCGGATCCCGAACTGGTGGAGGCCACTTATCCTCAGCCAGGAACCGGAGGTCGTGGCCACGTCTTGGCGCGACTACTCACTACACTCACCACGAAGGCACGCCACATAGGGTCAGGGAAACCGGAGATAGGTTTCGCCACCAGAAGGCCCGAGGAAGCTGGACATGGGTGGGTCCCTAGTGGGGATGGCCAGAGAAAGGAATGGAGAAAGGAGTTCAAGGTCACACTCTGGAACTGCCTGGGGGTTGGTCGAGCCCCGTACCTGGTGGACGCAGCACGGCTCGGGTCGTCATCACCTGCAGGACTGACACTGATAACATCTGTGAGTAAAGCATTGAAAACTGCCATCAGTCTCTGTGTTCCATCGTACTACCAGCACTAAAGGTACCGGGACGCCCTTTCTATCACTTCCTTCACCCGCACCAGCTGCCCTGAGGCCATACCTCTCCCGTTGGGGGTTATACCACCATTGCTGCAATCCTATCACCGGCCTCAGCGGTCTGCCCTGCAGCGGCGGCCTCATAGCCGCAAATCAACGGGTGGCGTAGTCGACACTTAAACAACATCTACAAAGACTGCCACACACTTAGTTTGACCACCCTGGGCACGGACCGGGTCCCCGCCACTCGGAGACTACTACCCCCATCGGATCCGGCTCCGGGTATTCCCCCGCGCACACGTGCGCCGCACTACAGCACTGGCCCAGGGGGCGCGTCAATACCATACATGACACTATACATGTCTTAACCACCAACAGTAACCCTCTTAATTACCCTCATTAGCATATGTCGGGAGAAATAAGGATTGGATACGTTGGAGTGATTGCCTCGATTTGCCAGTATTGAAAGAAAAATTTGATCTCATCAGAGAGTAGACTCATGTAAGGACATAGAAACTGATTCCAGCTATGTGTCACTTACTGGGCTGCTTGCTGTTGACTTGATAAAATCCCTGTTTTGTCTGCTGTGGATCAACCTGTTCTCTGAACGCTGAGCTCTATATAACTCCACCCCCGCCACTGATTGGCAGCTTTCTGTGAACACTGTGCATAGGCCAAAAACTGACAATCCGTGGTGGGGACTGGTGTTTTAAAAATCTCATGAATATGGAGGATGTAACACCACTGCCCGTGTCCCTGCATGGCTTCCCAACCCCGACCATGCAGGGACACCGACTTACCACTCCAGGCCTTGCAGTGTGTTTCTTGTCCTCTGCTTGCTGTGTGCAGTGTGTTTCTTGTCCTCTGTTTGCTGTGCATGTTTCCTGGCTGCATGCCTAGGACGGCTGCGTGTGCATTTCCTAATTCTTAAAGAGATAGTGCGCGCATTCCTAATGTGTCCCCAACCTATTGGCGAGAGGTACTGGGTACTTGGAGCACCTCCACCTCTTGGGAGGTGCCTGAGCAACACTCTCTTTCAGTGTGTGTGTTTGCAACAACTAAGCTGCCAGGTCCTGTCCTGTTTCCACCACCCTGGGGGCTGAATACCCATGCCTGAACCCTGAACCCGTACCTGTGTCTGTCCTTGTCTGAATTAGAACCTATCTCTGAATCTGTCTGTATATGTGTCTGGATCTTTCCCAATACCTCTTTCGTGTCTGAACCTGTACCTATCTCTGTAACCTGCAGTGTCTGAACCTGTAGCTATCTATGAAACCTGCAGTGTCTGAACCTGTACCTATCTCTGAAACCTGCAGTGTCTGAACCTGTAGCTACCTATGAAACCTGCAGTGTCTGAACCTGTACCTATCTCTGAAACCTGCAGTGTCTTAACCAGTGCCTATCTCTAATCTATTGTCGCTTAGTGTTTAGTGAGTACACTTGCTACTTCATTGTAAGTACTCTGTGTGAACTTTGCTCTACCTGTCCTGTGTGTATTGGTCCTGTGTTTACTTGTCCTTATGTTTGTCCTGTGTGAACCTGACCCTGTCTGTTCTAAGTGAACCTGCTCCTGTTTGTTCTGTCCGCACCGGCGGTTTCCTGTCTGTCTCCACCTGCGGTTCCCTTTCTATCTGCACCTACGTTCCATACCAGAGACCCAGTTCTTCCTGTAGCCATTCCTATCCATCCAGTCTGAACTGTGTCCTACCCATTCCTATATTTAAGTCGTATCTGCCAGTGCCCGCCTGCCAGTATATCACCCCTGTCAGTCTATATACCTCCTTAAGGATCAGCTGCCGGGTGTCCGAGGTCAGTCTTGGTGTAGCACCTGGTCCCGCCCCCCCGGGCTCTCCTCGGATCGTGGCATCGTCAGCTGCCGTGCATTTGAGGTCAGTCTTGGTGTGGCACTTAGTCACACGCCACCAGGCTCTCCTTAGTCCACGGCACAGTGGGACCATGATCCACGTTCACGCTTAACAGTCCAAGCGCGAGCGTAATAGAGGACTATATGGCAGCAGGTTTACTAGTCCTCTAGTAATAATCTAATTATAAAATGGTGATTTTATCAAAGCTACAGCAATCAGGATCAGGGTCTCTATCTGCATTATGCTGCTCTCAGATTAGGAGGCAAAATAAAAAATAGTGAATGCGCAATAAAGTAAAATTGTCATGTCAGGAAGGGATTAAAAATGATGTAGCCTTACCCTCCAGAGACCACTCCAAGGTACCACTCACTAGGTGTTTCCCTTCTGTCTAACTTGCTGTCCACTTCTGTTGTCAAGTGTAGCCCATCTCTAGGAGCTGAGATACCAAGACGGATTACAGAAAGTAGTGGTGGCTTTTTCATATGAAATGATTATTACTATTAAAGACCTGCAATAGTTGGGGGCCCTTTGGGGGATATTACATTGAGACTCATGAGTTTCAAGTTACGCCTCTGGCAAGAAGACTTTAGTTATTATCGGTAGTGTTGAGCCACCCCCGTAGTGTTCGAGTTCGGTTCGGTTCGTCGAACACCCGTGTGTTCGCCGAACTGTTCGTCGAACTGTTCGTTGAACACCTTCGAACACCGTTAAAACCAATGGCAGGCAAACAAAAACACATAGAAACACATAGAAAACACCTTCAAAGGTGTCCAAAAGCTGACAAACTGCTCAGAAGACATAACTAACACATGGAAAAGTGACAAGTACATATAGTCATGCGAAAATAAAAGAGGTGGAGGAGTAAAAGGAGGGGGAGACACAGATATAGGCATGTCATGCCCTTCTAAAATCCAAAAAGTGAGAAGCCGACACGGCCAGTCCGCTCCTGCCCGTGCCACCTCCGTGTCGCCGGGTTTGTGCCAGAGCCGCGGTGAACCCTGACGGCCAGCCCCCCTCTCCCAATACTGGTGCCTGTCCGCTGGTGGGTCGAGCGAGCCCCCCTGTGGTGGAGGCAGCTCTAAGCTTTTTAATTTAAATTGTCTCTCTAATTTGAATGAATACACTTTAAATCCATTTACAAGGATCTATTGGAGGGCAAGTCTCATGCCAGCAGCCGCGGTAATTCCAGCTCCAGTAGCGTCCACTAAAGCTGCTGCAGTTAAAAAGCTTTTATAAGGATCGAGCTCGGCTGTCCACCGCAAGGCATCCTACTGCCAGTCCCAGCCCCTATGCCTTGGGGTGCCTCCTGATGCTCTTCACTAAGTATCCCATGGTCCCGAAGCATTTCCTTTGAAAAAATTAAGTGTCTAAACTACAGGTGGTGCAGCTTGCTTAACAGCCGGGATAATCCGCTGACTAGCAGACACTGCTACTAGGCACAAAGTATTTCCTGGGCTAGATGCAGTTAAAAATTTGTAATTAGATACTCTCGTTGGATGCTGAGAAAGCATTCCATAGAGTCTCCTGGCACGCCATATATGATTCTCTTAAAAAGCTTGGGGTAGGGGTCTAGGGGACCCTTTTATAGCCAAAATCACGGCCCTGTATCGCAATACGTCACCTAGGCTGAAGATAAATGGAACTGTAGCACCCTGAGGGCTCGGTTGCTACAGACGTATTGCACCTCACCCAGAGGTGTGATATCTCACTCTCAGGTAAGGATGGAGTGTGGATCAGGACCCGACACCTGCATGCATTACACCACATTGCCGTGGGGCAGGGCGACCAATATGCCCCTGAGATGGGCACGACAGTCCCTGTCCCTGGCTGGAGTGGGGGGAGGGAACACTGAGGAAGGGGAACCCTGTAGTGCAGGAGCAGGGAGGAAGCAGTTCCTGGGTGCATTGAGAAGGGAGTATAAAAGGTGGGCACCATCTTAGTTCAGTGCAGAGAAGTCTGAGCAGAAGTGGCAGGGAGCAGGGGCTCTGCATGAGCTCTGCTCCGGAGGCGGGCCTAGTAACAGAGGCCCAGGCCTGGAAGAGGGAGAAGGAAGGAAGAGGAGCGGAGAAGGCTCCAGGAACGAGGAATGAAGGGATCCCAGGGGTGCGGACGGGCGAGTCGCCACCGCACGCCCGAATCCACCTGCGTGGAGGGGTCAGGCCAAAGGGGGAGACCGGTCCCCGAACTAGTGGAGGCAGGAAACGACCCTCAGCTAGAAACCGGAGGCTCTGACATTTTATGTGGCGCAGCCCCTCGCTACACCCGCTAGGAAGGCACCACATAGGGTCAGGGAAACTGGCGCCAAGTTTACCAAGAGGAGGCCCGAGGCAGCCGGACAGAAGTGTTGGTAAGAAAGGCCAGACAAAGAACACACAAAGGGGGTCCTGTGAAGTGCTCCAAAGTTATCTGGGAGTTGTCTGAGCCCCTCACCTGGTGAGCACAGTACGACGTGGGCAGCCGTTACCTGCAGACGTGGTCTGGATAATAAGAACTGTGAGTAAAGGCCCTGAACTGCATCACTGACTCCGTGTCGTTACTGCTGCTGCCCTGCACCATCACCCCCATCCTCCGCATACACTGCCCTGAGGCTATACTCCTCCCGTGGGGAGTTATGCTACGCTCTGCTGCACCCACAACACCAGCCTCAGCGGTCTGCCCTGTAGCGGCGGTTCACTCTGACCGCAATCCACGGGTGGCGTAGTCGGACATTTAAACATCAAAACCACATAAATAGTTCCGCCACTGGTTTGACCGCCCTGAGCCACGGAACCGGGTCGCCGCCACGAAGACTACAACCACCAGCATCCACCAAAAAGGGTCCGGCTCCGGGTGTCCCAAGGCCCAGGGGGTGCGTCAGAACATTTTCATCACCTTTCACAATCACCAATGGGACAAGGCAGTGATGTCCTCTGTCCCCTCTCTTATACATCCTAGTGACGGAGCACCTGCTCTCATCAATTCGCCATAACCCCAATATTAGGTGGATTGAGGTGGGAGGCACCGAGTACAAGTGCTCTCTATTTGCTGATGATGTCCTAGTATATATCACTCAATCACATATATCCATCCATGCTGTTATGGCTGAAATAGATCACTTTGTTACATGGTAAAATTTTAAAATCAATGCAGTGAAGTCTGAGGCCCTCGATGTCTCCCTCCCCAAATCCATATAGGATTCCATCCAGTCCAACTTTCCCTTTGCCTGGCCCTCACAGGGTATCAAATACTTAGGAATTCCTATTCATAGAGACCTCTCCCATCTATGTTATCTTAATTTTGGGCCCTTTATTGAACAACTCCATACAGACCACGGTTGGCAAGTTAGAACTGTAAGATTCACTACGTGAACCACTGGTGTTTTGTGGAAAAGCACATGTACACTGCGTTCCAAATTATTATGCAAAAAGTGTTTAGGAGTGATAAGGGAACAATTTGTTTGTTTGTCAGTTAAACTCATTGATGGTGATGTGTGTCAGGGCTCTTTATATCACTGTAAGCAATTGCAGACACCTGTGCTAATTAGTTTGGCAGGTGTGTCCAATGAAAGGCAAGACTACTTAAGAAGGCTCTCTCACATTATTAAGCAGCCTACATTTTCTGCCAAAATGGGAAAGAAAAAGGATGTGTTGGCTGCTGAGAAGCAACAAATTGTGGAGTGTTTAGGTCAAGGCATGACTACAATCAACATTGTGCGATGATCAGGATGAAGTGTCTTGGCAATCAAGAAGTATGTAGCTGATTCACAGTACACACGTGTGCGTGCTGATAAGGGCAAATTGAGGACTCTTTACTACAGGCAATTACGTCAGGTTGAAAGAGCAGCGGCAAAAAAGCCTTGTCATAGCAGCAGACAAGTTTTTGAAGCTGCTTGTGCCTCCAACGTCCCCCGAACAACAAGATGCAGGGTCCTTCAGAGGTTTGCAGCTGTGCATGCGCCATCCTGTCGACCTCCTCTATCCACTTCACACAAGCAGAAACGGCTCCAGTGGGCCAAACATTACATGAAGACTGATTTCAAAACTGTTTTGTTCACGGATGAGTGCCGTGCAGCGCTCGATGGTCCAGATGGATGGAGTGGAGGATGGCTGGTTGATGGACACCCCACGCAAACACGGCTACAGCGCCAACAAGGAGGAGGTGGAGTAATGTTTTGGGCTGGAATCATGGGGAGAGAGATTGTCGGCCCCTTTAGGATCCCTGAAGGCGCTAAAGATGAACTCCATAATGTATGTGGATTTTCTCAAACAGCACTTCCTGCCATGGTTCAAGAAGAAGAACCGTGTATTTCACAGCAAGATCATTTTTCTGCATGATAATGCACCATCTCATGCTGCACATAAAACATCTGCATCTCTGGCTGATATGGGCATAAAAGGGGACAAACTTATGGTGTGACCCCCATGCTCCCCTGACCTCTACCCCATTCAGAACCTTTGGAGCATCATTAAAAGGAGTGTCTATGATGGCGGGAGGCAGTTCACATCTAAGCAACAGCTCTGGGAGGGTATTCTGTCCTCATGCAAAACAATTGAAGCAGAAACCATCCAAAACCTGACAAATTCAATGGACGAGAGAGTTCAGAAGCTCCTTTCGAACAAGGGGTCCTATGTGAAAATGTAACATCACCTAGAATAAAGTTTTGAGTTGAAAACTGTTTGATTTCAGTTTCTAACAACCTGCTAATGCTTATAATTTCAAAAATGACCATTTTTTTGGTCTTTATTAAAATGAAAAGGTTGATCGAAAAGTTTGGGGGATCTAAGAGTGTGGCAACCCAGTAGTCATGATTACTTCGAATTCTGACAATATGAGGGTCATGCTGCAGGTAGTGCAGCAAGAAGGCACTTATGTGTCTTGCGCATCTCGGAGCCCCAAAATTATTTTCCGGGCTAGATGCAGCTAAAAATTATTTTTAATTTTAAATCTGGTGAAGCTTTAGTATAGATGGCCTAATAGGATCAGTGCTGCACACTGCTACAAAGCCCAAATTATTTTCCAGTCAAGATACAGATAAACATGATTAGTAATTTGAAAGCTTAAAACGGTTGGTAGGGTGATTTTAACCAATCATCAAGCTTTTACTCTCCCCAGGATGACACAGGGGTAGAAAAGTCGTTTCGGATCCATGATTTGTTCATCTTTATGAACGTGAGTCTGTCTACATTATCAGTGGAGAGCCGCGTGCGCTTATCTGTCAGCACACCACCAGCAGCGCTGAACACACGTTCAGACAGAACGCTGGCTGCGGGGCATGACAAGATCTCCAAGGCGTAAGTGGCTAGCTCCGGCCATTTATCCAGATTGGAAGCCCAAAAAGAGCAAGGGTCCAGTGACACAGTCGTGGCTTCAATGTTTACTTGGAGATACTCCTGTACCATCGTCTCTAGGCGTTGACTATGTGTCAGACTTCTTGTCTCCTGTGGCCTTGCAAAGGATGGGCTAAAAAAGTGGTGAAATGATTCCGCAAAATTGATGTTACCAGCAGATACTGTGGTTCTGTTACAGTTTGAGTGCTGAACACTTGACGGTCCCACGGTTGGCAAGTTGGAACTGTGAGATTCACTACGTGCACCACTGGTATTTTGTGGAAAAGCACATGTAAGATTCTGCAACAGTCTCTGCTGATACTCCTGCATGCGTGCATCCCTTTCTATGGCAGGAATAATTTCTGCAAATTTACTTTTGTACCGGGGATCTAACAGTGTGGCAACCCAGTAGTCAGGATTATTTCTAATTCTCACAATTCGAGGGTCATGTTGCAGGTAGTGCAGCAAGAAGGCACTCATGTGTGTTGCGCATCCAGGAGCACCAAGTCCCTGTTGTGTTGGTGGCGAGGTAACAATCATGCTTCCTTCCTCTGTCCTCTCCCCCCAACCTCGCACAACAGAAATATGATCAAGGTCTCCCTCATCTGATGAGTCTTCCATCAGTTCGTCCTCCACTTCTTCCTGGGCTCCTGCACCTTCCTCACTAGTTTGGCTGCTACCATGCGCCCTGGTAAAACCATCTCCCCCACCCTCACATGCCTGCCGCCTTGGTGCTGCCGACCGTCTGGACCTTGCAGATGTTAGCCCTTCCGCATACAACTCCTCCTCCTCTACTTCCTCCACCTCCTCTTGTGCCACCACCTGACTCCGAATTCTGTTTAACATGTGCTCCAGCATGTAAATCACCGGAATAGTCATGCTGATAATGGCATCGTCAGCACTAAACATCTTCGTCGCCATTTCAAAACTGTGCAGAAGGGTGCATAGGTCCCTGATCTGAGACCACTCCTCCAGCGTGATTTGCCCCACCTCTGAATCTCGTTGGCCCAGGCTATACGTCAGAACGTATTGCACCAGGGCTTGTCGGTGCTGCCACAGTCGCTGCAACATGTGCAGAGTTGAATTCCACCGGGTAGGCACATCGCATTTTAGCCGGTGAAGTGGCAGGCCCAACGACTTCTGTAGAGATGTAAGTCGCTGAGCTGCGGGATGCGAACGGCGGAAGTGAGCACACAGCGACCGTGCCCTCTGCAGAAGGCCATCTAGTCTGGGATAGTGGGCTAAAAATTGCTGGACAACCAGGTTCAACACGTGAGCCATTCAAGGCACGTGTGTGACATTGCCCCGGCGAAGGGCCGCACCCAGGTTTGCAGCATTGTCGCACACGGCCTTCCCTGGTTTCAGGTCCAGTGGAGACAACCATTCATGAAATTGGTTCTCCAGAGCTGACCACAACTCCTCAGCTGTGTGACTCACATTTCCCAGACATTTCAATGTAAAAACCGCCTGATGACGTTGAGCCCTACTGCCAGCATAGTAAGGAGGTGTGCAGGATCCCTTCTGCGCAGTTAGAAAGCTTGTGGCATGACCAGACAGGCTTTGGGTGCAGGTGGAAGACCGAGAGGAGGTTGAGGAGGCAGAAGCAGTGGAGGAACTTTGACATAAAGAGGATTGACTCACAACTCGTGGGGACGGCAAGACTTGGACAGCAGCCCCTTGTCCTGCTGTCACCATAGTTACCCAGTGCCCAGTCAGCGACATGTAACGCCCCTGTCCATGCCTACTCGTCCAAGTGTCTGTGGTGAAATGCACCCTGTCACACACAGAGTTTCTCAAAGAAGCGGTGATGTTATGTGCGACATGCTGGTGGAGCGCAGGCACACCTTTCTTTGAGAAGTAGTGCCGACTGGGCATCTGGTACTGGGGCACTGCGACGGACATAAGGTCTCGAAAATCCTCTGTGTCCACCAGGCGGAAAGGCAGCATTTCTGTAGCCAAGAGCTTGCAGATGGTGAAATTCAACCTCTTAGCTTTCTCATGGCTAGGAGGAAATGGTCTTTTACTTGTCCACATCTGAGGGACCGAGGGCTGGCTATTGTGCTTAGACGGGGTTGATAAGGGTGTCCCCGGCAAACTGCCGGTCTGTGAGGAAGATGCAGGCGGACATGTTAGGTTGCCTTGATCCAAAGGTGGTGCTATCGATGTCGGACAGCGCTCAACACCAGCTGGTGTTACCACCTCCAAAGAAAATGATGACGTGCCAATCACGCTGGCTGTTGCGGGTAAAGAGGTGGCAGGTCTGCGCCCCAAAACAGGTGTGACTGCTGTCCCCCCAGTCACAGAGGATGAAGAGGCCGCGGATGCACAAGATATGGCAGACGGTGGTTGGCCCGGCCGGCTAGGCCGCATTGTAGCACACTGAGCTTCCCACTGCAACTTATGCTTCATGTCCATGCGCCGGTTCATGCATGAAGTACTCAAACTATGTATTTTTTGGCCTCTACTTAGCTTTTGCTGACAAATGTTACAGATAACACGAGTTGGGTCATCTTTATCGATCTGAAAAAATGCCCAGGCTATGCAAGGCTTAGCACCCATGCGACCTGAAGAGCCACCACGACTTGTGGTGAGAGGCAGAGTTGTGTTTGAGGATGCAGTTGTTGACGTGCTTCCAGTACTACGTCTCTGTCCAGGAAGGCGCAACCTGACCTCGTCGTCACTAGCATCTTCCTCCACCTCCTCTGCTGACCTCATCTCTTGGCTGACTGTGGGTTGACAGTAAGTGGGATCTCCGACCTCATCATCATCACCCTGTGCGTTATCACACCCGTCGTCCTCAGAGCCAACCTGTTCCTGCCCTGACAAAAAACTAAAGTTGTCGCTCCAATCAGGTATTTGAGTCTTATCATCGTCTTCCTCATTGTCTCCACCAACAGGAGTTACAGTTTGGGAATGAGGGTCTACATTATGGTCAGAACCTTCTGCGTCTGGTCCTGGATCCGACTCATAAAGATTCTGGGCATCAGTGCAGATCATTTCCTCGTCTGGATTCACAGAAGCGCTGGAGTCGACCTCTGATTCCCAGGCTATAGTATGAGTAAACAGCTCTGCAGACTCAACCATCTGTTCTACCTCATACTCAGACGGGCAGCTGGAGATTTGGGAGCTGTGAGGAAGCAAGTGCGATTTGGGTGACACCTTTGAGGACTGGAGTATTTGTGATGTTGAAGTTGATGTGGAGGAGAGCCCACTTAAAGGAGCACTTGATATCCGTTGAAGCACCTGCTGTTTTTGTGCCTCATCTGGAATTTGTAGCGATTGGCGTGGCCGTAAGAAAGGGATCTTATCACATTGTCCGCTAAAAGAAGTAGACATTTTAGTTTGGCTGGAAGATGGTCTTTCTTCTGCAGATGTTACTGTTGCTTTAACACCTACCCCACGGACACAACCTTTTTTCCCCTTCCCAACACGCCTATTCCCCTTTCCACCAGCAGCAGGCCTTTTTCCACTCATTTTGGTGGTTAACTAATTCACAACTCTGGAGTTGTTTGCACAAAAAAACATGGATGGTAACCGAGCAGAGCTGAGTGGCCAAACTGTGGTATTAGGCCAAAACTATTGGCTGGGTTAGATGCAGAAAAAAATTATTTTGAATTTGCAACCTGATGGAGGTCAGTATAGATGGATTAATAGAACAAGACCCACACACAGCTAGAAGCCCAATATTTTTTCAGAGGTAGATGCAGGAAAAAAATATATTCAGTTTGCAACCTGATGGAGGTCAGTATAGATGGACTAATACAACAAGTCCCACACACAGCTAGAAGCCCAAATATTTTTTCAGAGGTACTGTAGATGCAGATAAAAATTAGTTTTAATTTGCAACCTGATGGAGGTCAGTATAGATGGACTAATAGAGAAAGTCCGACACACTACTAGAAGGCCAAATATTTTTTCAGAGCTAGATGCAGAAAAAAATTATATTCAGTTTGCAACCTGATGGAGGTCAGTATAGATGGATTAATAGAACAAGACCCACACACAGCTAGAAGCCCAATATTTTTTCAGAGGTAGATGCAGGAAAAAAATATATTCAGTTTGCAACCTGATGGAGGTCAGTATAGATGGACTAATACGACAAGTCCCACACACAGCTAGAAGCCCAAATATTTTTTCAGAGGTACTGTAGATGCAGATAAAATTAGTTTTAATTTGCAACCTGATGGAGGTCAGTATAGATGGACTAATAGAGAAAGTCCGACACACTACTAGAAGGCCAAATATTTTTTCAGAGCTAGATGCAGAAAAAAATTATATTCAGTTTGCAACCTGATGGAGGTCAGTATAGATGGATTAATAGAACAAGACCCACACACAGCTAGAAGCCCAATATTTTTTCAGAGGCAGATGCAGGAAAAAAATATATTCAGTTTGCAACCTGATGGAGGTCAGTATAGGTGGACTAATAGAACAAGTCCCACACACAGCTAGAAGCCCAAATATTTTTTCAGAGGTACTGTAGATGCAGATAAAAATTAGTTTTAATTTGCAACCTGATGGAGGTCAGTATAGATGGACTAATAGAGAAAGTCCGACACACTACTAGAAGGCCAAATATTTTTTCAGAGGTAGATGCAGAAAAAAATATATTCAGTTTGCAACCTGATGGAGGTCAGTATAGATGGACTAATAGAGAAAGTCCGACACACTACTAGAAGGCCAAATATTTTTTCAGAGCTAGATGCAGAAAAAATTATATTCAGTTTGCAACCTGATGGAGGTCAGTATAGATGGATTAATAGAACAAGACCCACACACAGCTAGAAGCCCAATATTTTTTCAGAGGTAGATGCAGAAAAAAATATATTCAGTTTGCAACCTGATGGAGGTCAGTATAGATGGACTAATACAACAAGCCCCACACACAGCTAGAAGCCCAAATATTTTTTCAGAGGTACTGTAGATGCAGATAAAAATTAGTTTTAATTTGCAACCTGATGGAGGTCAGTATAGATGGACTAATAGAGAAAGTCCGACACACTACTAGAAGGCCAAATATTTTTTCAGAGCTAGATGCAGAAAAAAATTATATTCAGTTTGCAACCTGATGGAGGTCAGTATAGATGGACTAATAGAGAAAGTCCGACACACTACTAGAAGGCCAAATATTTTTTCAGAGGTAGATGCAGAAAAAAATATATTCAGTTTGCAACCTGATGGAGGTCAGTATAGATGTACTAATAGAGAAAGTCCGACACACTACTAGAAGCCCAAATATTTTTTCAGAGCTAGATGCAGAAAAAAATTATATTCAGTTTGCAACCTGATGGAGGTCTGTATAGATGGATTAATAGAACAAGACCCACACACAGCTAGAAGCCCAATATTTTTTCAGAGGTAGATGCAGGAAAAAAATATATTCAGTTTGCAACCTGATGGAGGTCAGTATAGATGGACTAATACAACAAATCCCACACACAGGTAGAAGCCCAAATATTTTTTCAGAGGTACTGTAGATGCAGATAAAAATTAGTTTAATTTGCAACCTGATGGAGGTCAGTATAGATGGACTAATAGAATGATGCTATGCCCAAAAGATTTTACTTCACTAGGTGCAGTAAAAAAATTGGTATTCTATACACAGGTGGTATATCTTGCAACACAGATAGGCTACTCCACTGACTAACACACTCTGCAATAGGCCAGAAAGGATTAGCTTTGCTAGATTCAGCCAAATGCTGTGAAAAAAACTTGCACAGCACTGGCACAGACCTGCCTGGCAAAAACTGATAGGAACTGATGTAACCTAGTCCTGAAAAGGACTCCAATTACAATTAGTCTTTACTCCCACAACCTATCTATTTAAGAGCACAGACCTCCCTGATAAAAGTCGTAGGAAATGCTGTAACCTAGTCCTTAAAAGGACTGCAATCACAACTATTCCCTACTCCCAAGCTATCTGTATATTTGTGCGAAAATTGGCTTGAAATTAACAAGGTATAGCGCACACAGCAACAGCGGTGCCGTCTAACACGCAGCTGCAGCAGTGAGAAAATGGTGGCGACGGGGAAAATGGCTGGGTCTTATAGGGCAAGGACATGTGACATACACTGCCAATGACACATGCCCTTGCTTGTGTGAAAAAAAGCACTTCGCTCCGTGTGTGCGCTGCTGATAGGCTGACAGATTGCACCTCCCCACTGCAAATGCGGGAAAGAGAAAAAAAAATGGAGATCTTCATTGTTCCTGCAGAGATCCATCCCCTGCCCCTCCCCCCACCCCGCTGTACACTCAAACTGCGTATTAACATTAATTTTCATCATTACTGAGAAAAAATCCAGTTATGATTTTGGTGCACGAACAGTTATCGAACATAACCTCGAACAGCCGAATTTTTCTCAAATTGTTCGTGTTCGCCGAACGGCTCGAACACCGCCCAAAACAGCTCGAATTTGAGATTGGCGAACAGTTCGAGTAGAACAACGCTCATCTCTAATTATCAGTTTGGAATCTGGAGATACAAAGTTTTGGTCATACATGAGTCTGGCTAATAGGAATTCATTTTCTTGGATTGATCCTATGACCTGCAGGATTTCGTGACTTTTATACTGACAATTAATATTATTTGTAAAGACTAGAATAAAGTATTATTGTCACAATAAAACAAAAGAACAGAAGGACTGTGATTAAGAACATTGTTTCTCTAGATCATGTTGGCAGGTAGTCACCTTATTTCTGCAAATAATATCTTTAGACAGAATATTTTGACACCTAATCATTGGTATCATATCAAGAGGCCAAAGGTTGTAGCTGGAACAGATTTCTGCTCTTGAGGGGTCTGCATGGTCCGCTTATCCCTGCTGACTTTTATTGAGAGAACATGATACTTGATACTAAGTGCAGCTAGAAGTGTAATAACTTCACAAATGGATACTCAAAGGGCATCTTCATATATTCTTCACAGACATCAGATAGAGATCACAAACCACTAGAAATCTATGGTATCAACCTGTTTATTACATATTATAGATGCTAAATCGAAAAAGTCTGCTCATTTATGTTCTAAATACTTGAAGGTGACAGTCGCCTTCAATGAATGGCATGTGTCTTGCGGTTGTTTTCTTTGTTTCTTTTTATCTTGAATGGCCATGTCAACCTGATGTTTATTCTACAGTCTACTTGCTGAATTGAATCCTTTATAGGGATTTACTTAGTAATGAATGGAATCCATGTAGCATTTCCAGAGTGTTCAAATAGTGATGGTAAAGGGATTCTGTCATTATGTTTGTATTGCTTATAAGAAGCCCCATAACACTATCTGCATAGACAATATATAGGATAAAATAATCTCCCCCACAAACGCCAACTCAATTCACAATGTAAATTAATAATGTCTTTATTTCCTGTATCTTCTATAGCACCTCCATATTCTGAAATGTCGTACGAAGCTTGTCACCATTCACACCCGTCCCTGTCCCTAATGAGTCTCCCAATCAAATTTCCCTGTCTCGTACACACATAGGGCCCAATTTCTCAGCATGTAATTTGAGTGTAGAGGAAACTGGAGAAGTTGGAGGCAATCCATGCAAAGGAAAAATAGTATGAAGGAGTTGCTCTTTATTGGGTTTCTAACTTTGGACCCATTGAAGCAAGGCACTAAATATATATACCGTATTTTTCGGACTATGAGACGCACCGGACCATAAGACGCACCCCAAATTTTGGGGTGGAAAATAAGGATAAAAACATTTTTTATAAGAAGGGGGTCCGTCTTATAGTCTGAATAGGTATCTTACCTGGGGAGCATTGGAGCGAGGGTCACAGGAGGCAGGGTCCTTCAGGAAGCTGGTGGAAGTGGGGCCTGGGCCTGTGGTGGGGCCTAGGGTCTGTGGTGGGGCCTGTGCTGGGGCCTGGGCCTGTGGCCTGTGCTGGGGCTGGAGCCTGGCTGGGGCTGGACCCTGGCTGGGGCCTGTGGTCCGGATGGGGCCGGGTCCTGAACCTGTGAGCGGCGTGCGCTACTGTCCGGTGGCTGCGGCTGTGCAGCGGTGCGGCAGAGCGGCGGTGGGTGCTGCGGTGCTGCTTTCCGGTGGCCGCGGTCCGCATGCGCCGACTCGGGCGCCCATTTTCCTGTAGATCACTGTGCACCCACCGCCTCTCTGCCTCGCCGCCGCAGCGTTGCACATCCACTCTGTCTAGCCGCTGCACAGCCGCTCTGCCATGGTCGCCGCACCCACCGTCGCTCTCCCATCTCCCTACTGCAGCTCTGGAGCTCAGCCACAGTAATCTTGGGGTTCTTCTTTACCTCTCTCACCAAGGCTCTTCTCCCAAGATTGCTCAGTTTGGCTGAATGGCCAAGTCTAGGAATACTTTGGGTGGTCCCAAACTTAATCCATTTAAGGATTATGGAGGCCACTGTGCTCTTAGGAACCTTGAGTAATGCAGACATTTTTTTGTAACCTTGGCCATGATCTGTGCCTTGCCACAATTCTGTCTCTGAGCTCCTTGGGCAGTTCCTTTTGAGCTCATGATTCTCATTTGGTTTGACATGCACTGTGAGCTGTGAGGTCTTATATAGACTGGTGTGTGCCTTTCCAAATCAAGTCCTATCAGTTTAATTAAACACAGCTGGACTCCAGTGAAGGAGTAGAACCATCTCAAGGAGGATCACAAGGAAATGGACAGCATGTGACTTAAATATGAGTGTCTGAGCAAAGGGTCTGAATACATGTGTCCATGTGATATTTCAGTTTTTCTTTTTTAATAAATTTGCAAAAATTTCTACATTTCTGTTTTTTTCAGTCAAGATGGGGTGCAGAGTGTACTTTAATGAGAAAAAAATGAACTTTTTAGCATTTACCAAATGGCTGCAATGAACAAAGAGTGAAAAATTTAAAGGGGTCTGAATACTTTCCGTACCCACTGATATATATATATATATATATATATATATATATATATATATATATATATGTACTGTATATATATATATATGCATTTTGTTGTGTATATATATATGTATATACGTGTGTGTTTATATATATATATACAGTTAGGTCCATATAAAAACAATTCAGATGCAGTTGAAGTTCAGACTTTCAGCTTTCATTTGAGGGTATCCACATTAAAATTGGATGAAGGGTTTAGGAGTTTCAGCTCCTTAACATGTGCCACCCTGTTTTTAAAGGGACCAAAAGTAATTGGACAATTGACTCCAAGGCTATTTCATAGACAGGTGTGGGCAATCCCTTTGTTATGTCATTCTCAATTAAGCAGATAAAAGGCCTTGAGTTGATTTGAGGTGTGGTGCTTGCAGTTGGAAGGTTTTGCTGTGAAGTAAACATGTGGTCAAAGGAGCTCTCCATACAGGTGAAACAAGCCATCCTTAAGCTGCAAAAAACAGAAAAAAAACATCCGAGAAATTGCTACAATATTAGGAGTGGCAAAATCTACAGTTTGGTAAATCCTGAGAAAGAAAGAAAGCACTGGTGAACTCATCAATGCAAAAAGACCTGGGCGCCCACGAAAGACAACAGTGGTGGATGATCGCAGAATAATCTCCATGGTGAAGAGAAACCCCTTCACAACAGCCAACCAAGTGAACAACACTCCCCAGGAGGTAGGCCTATCAATATCCAAATCTATCATAAAGAGAAGACTGCATGAAAGTAAATACAGAGGGTTCACTGCACGGTGCAAGCCACTCATAAGCATCAAGAATAAAAAGGCTAGACTTGAGTTTGCTAAAAAACATCTAAAAAAGCCAGCACAGTTCAGGAAGAACATTCTTTGGACAGATGAAACCAAGATCAACCTCTACCAGAATGATGGAAAGAGAAAAGTATGGCGAAGGCGTGGTACAGCTCATGGTCCAAAGCATAACACATCATCTGTAAAACACGGCGGAGGCAGTGTGATGGCTTGGGCATGCATGGCTGCCAGTGGCACTGGGTCACTAGTGTTTATTGATGATGTGACACAGGACAGAAGCAGCCGAATGAATTCTGATGTATTCAGAGCCATACTGTGTGCTCAGATCCAGCCAAACTGATTGGTCGTCGTTTCATACTACAGATGGACAATGACCCAAAACATAAAGCCAAAGCAACCCAGGAGTTTATTAAAGCAAAGAAGTGGAATATTCTTGAATGGCCAAGTCCACCTGATCTCAACCCAATTGAACATGCATTTCTCTTGTTAAAGACTAAACTTCAGACAGAAAGGCCCACAAACAAACAGCAACTGAAAACCCCTGCAGTGAAGGCCTGGCAGAGCATCAAAAAGGAGGAAACACAGCGTCTGGTGATGCCATGAGTTGAAGACTTCAGGCAGTCATTGCCAACAAAGGGTTTTCCACCAAGTACTAGAAATGAACATTTTATTTACAATTATTTAATCTGTCCAATTACTTTTGGTCCATTTAAAAACAGGGTGGCACATGTTAAGGAGCTGAAACTCCTAAACCCTTCATCCAATTTTAATGTGGATACCCTCAAATGAAAGCTGATGTTTGAACTTCAACTGCATCTGAATTGTTTTCTTTAAAATTCATTGTGGTAATGTCTAGAACCAAAATTAGAAAAATGTTGTCTCTGTCCAAATATATATGGACCTAACTGTAATATATATATATATATATATATATATATATATATATATATATACATACATATATAAGATATATATATATTTGCATTGATATTATTATATTTTAAGGCATGTTCAGGAGCGGCATGATATTTGGCTTTGTCCTAATTTCTCTAACTCTTTAGAAATGGAAAGCAAATGATTCCATAGGCAACCTGTTATATTAATGAGCAGTATAAATTGAAACATCCCTTTTGTCTCCTATTCTGTCTTGTATTTTCCCACCGATCAGTGTGCAGAAGATTGAATAAACGTTGTTTGACTTGGGGATACAAAATTGCCAATAACGCTGAGGCTTTTAACATGTAATTTGGATCTGGACATCCATAAACTAAGCTCAGTAAATGTTCCTGTTCTGTCTTACTCTTTTAAATTAGGCTGTCTAGATATCTTAAAGTCTTCTTATGCAAGACTGAGCTCTATTACTTATTCTAACACAAGAGCCTGTGAAATTACATTAGACCTCAAGAACCAGTGATCAGATGTGATGAATTGATTTCCGAGCCACTAAGTGTATAGTGTGAAGAGTGCTTGGTTAGCCAAATGAACTGAATGGTGCAGTAAAACATATGGTTATTCCAATTAATAAGTGACATAAGGTTGGTAATAATACAAACATAAGGGAAATAATATTTACAAGAAAAGGACAAGTGTTAACAAAATAGATCCAATTTCCAGGCATGAGGTCTATTATTGGAATGCATTATAATAGATAATATCAGGCCAGTAAAGTTTGCATAGAAACACCTTATAAAATGTATATGCAAGCAAGAAAATCTTTGAAATTACTGGAGGATAGGGGACTATTATTTAATATGATAAGTAATATAATTATTACTTTTATTACAGAAATTCTGGGCAAATTATCTGCTATGTATTTAGGCTAGAAAACAACTTGGCCCATTCTTACCCATCATTCAACACTTTAGGGGTTTATTCACATGCTGCATTTTTGCCGTGGGAAAAAAACCACTGTATTTTACAGTACCAGCAAAGTGAATGAGGTTTTTGAAATCTGATGCATGTGCAGCTTATTTTTTTCTTGTAGATTTGCACCATCAAAGCATTTTTTGAAATCTTCAGGATGTCATACAGTACAGACCAAAAGTTTGGACACACCTTCTCATTTAAAGATTTTTCTGTATTTTCATAACTATGAAAATTGTACATTCACACTGAAGGCATCAAAACTATGAATTAACACATGTGGAATTATATACTTAGCAAAAAAGTGTGAAATAACTGAAAATATGTCTTATATTCTAGGTTCTTCAAAGTAGCCACCTTTTGCTTTGATGACTGCTTTGCACACTCTTGGCATTCTCTTGATGAGCTTCAAGAGGTAGTCACCGGAAATGGTCTTCCAACAATCTTGAAGGAGTTCCCAGAGATGCTTAGCACTTGTTGGCCCTTTTGCCTTCACTCTGCTGTCTAGCTCACTCCAAACCATCTTGATTGAGTTCAGGTCTGGTGACTGTGGAGGCCAGGTCATCTGGTGTAGCACCCCATCACTCTCCTACTTGGTCAAATAGCCCTTACAAAGCTTGGAGGTGTGTTTGGGGTCATTGTCCTGTTGAAAAATAAATGATGGTCCAACTAAACGCAAACCGGATGGTATAGCATGCCGCTGCAAGATGCTGTGGTAGCCATGCTGGTTCAGTTTGCCTTCAATTTTGAATAAATCCCCAACAGTGTCACCAGCAAAGCACCCCCACACCATCACACCTCCTCCTCCATGCTTCACGGTGGGAACCAGGCATGTAGAGTCCATCCGTTCACCTTTTCTGCATCGCACAAAAACACGGTGGTTGGAACCAAAGATCTCAAATTTGGACTCATCAGACCAAATCACAGATTTCCACTGGTCTAATGTCCATTCCTTGTGTTCTTTAGCCCAAACAAGTCTCTTCTGCTTGTTGCCTGTCCTTAACAGTGGTTTCCTAGCAGCTATTTTACCATGAAGGCCTGCTGCACAAAGTCTTCTCTTAACAGTTGTTGAAGAGATGTGTCTGCTGCTAGAGCTCTGTGTGGCATTGACCTGGTCTCTAATCTGAGCTGCTGTTAACCTGCGATTTCTGAGGCTGGTAACTCGGATAAACTTATCCTCAGAAGCAGAGGTGACTCTTGGTCTTCCTTTCCTGGGGCGGTCCTCATGTGAGCCAGTTTCTTTGTAGCGCTTGATGGTTTTTGCAACTCCACTTGGGGACACTTTCAAAGTTTTCCCAATTTTTCACACTGACTGACCTTCATTTCTTAAAGTAATGATGGCCACTCGTTTTTCTTTACTTACCTGCTTTTTTCTTGGCATAATACAAATTCTAACAGTCTATTCAGTAGGACTATCAGCTGTGTATCCACCAGACTTCAGCACAACACAACTGATGGTCCCAACCCCATTTATAAGGCAAGAAATCACACTTATTAAACCTGACAGGGCACACCTGTGAAGTGAAAACCATTTCCGGTGACTACCTCTTGAAGCTCATCAAGAGAATGCCAAGAGTGTGCAAAGCAGTCATCAAAGCAAAAGGTGGCTACTTTGAAGAACCTAGAATATAAGACATATTTTCAGTTGTTTCACACTTTTTTGTTAAGTATATAATTCCACATGTGTTAATTCATAGTTTTGATACCTTTAGTGTGAATGTACAATTTTCATAGTCATGAAAATGCAGAAAAATCTTTAAATGAGAAGGTGTGTCCAAACTTTTGGTCTGTACTGTATATTCCAGCGTTTTTGCATTGTTTTCAGCAATTCAATTGAATGGGGGAAAAATTTGTCGCATTTTTGCTGAGGAAAACGTTGCTGCAAATACTCAACGTGTGCATATACCCTTAGACCGTGTCGACATAGCTGTGTGTCGCGGTCTCGACGATGAACCATGCTGCAATGACTGGCTGCGGGTCTCTGGATGTTTGAATACAGAGTAATACTTACATCTAGTAGCTAATCTGAAGCATCTAGAGTCTTTTAAAAAGCCACACTAAATACACTGCTCAAAAAAATAAAGGGAACACTTAAACAACAGAATATAACTCCAAGTAACTCAAACTTCTGTGAAATCAAACTGTCCACTTAGGAAGCGACACTGATTGACAATCAATTTTACATGCTGTTGTGCAAATGGAATAGACAATAGATGGAAATTATTGGCAATTATCAAGACACACTCAATAAAGGAGTGGTTCTGCAGGTGGGGAACACAGACCACATCTCAGTACCAATGCTTTCTGGCTGATGTTTTGGTCACTTTTGAATGTTGGTTGTGCTTTCACACTTGTGGTAGCATGAGACGGACTCTACAACCCACAGAAGTTGCTCAGGTAGTGCAGCTCATCCAGGATGGCACATCAATGCGAGCTGTGGCAAGAAGGTTTGCTGTGTCTGTCAGCGTAGTGTCCAGAGGCTGGAGGCGCTACCAGGAGACAGGCCAGTACACCAGGAGAAGTGTAGGGGGCCGTAGGAGGGCAACAACCCAGCAGCAGGACCACTACCTCCGCCTTTGTGCAAGGAGGAACAGGAGGAGCACTGCCAGAGCCCTGCAAAATGACCTCCAGCAGACCACCAATGTGCATGTGTCTGCACAAACGGTTAGAAACCAACTCCATGAGGGTGGTATGAGGGCCGACGTCCACAGATGGGGGTTGTGCTCACAGCCCAACACCATGCAGGATGCTTTACATTTGCCACAGAACACCGGGATTGACAAAGTCGCCACTGGCGCCCTGTGCTTTTCACAGATGAAAGCAGGTTCACACTGAGCACATGTGACAGACGTGACAGAGTCTGGAGATGCCGTGGAGAGCGATCTGCTGCCTGCAACATTCTTCAGCATGACCGGTTTGGCAGTGGGTCAGTAATGGTGTGGGGTGGCATTTCTTTGGAGGGCCGCACAGCCCTCCATGTGCTCACCAGAGGTAGCCTGACTGCCATTAGGTACCGAGATGAGATCTTCAGACCCCTTTTGAGACCATATGCTGGTGCAGTTGGCCCTGGGTTCCTTCTAATGCAGAACAATGCCAGACCTCATGTGGCTGGAGTGTGTCAGCCGTTCCTGCAAGATGAAGGCATTGAAGCTATGGACTGGCCTGCCCGTTCCCCAGACCTGAATCCAATTGAGCTCATCTGGGACATCATGTCTCGCTCCATCCACCAACGTCACGTTGCACCACAGACTGTCCAGGAGTTGGCGGATGCTTTAGTCCAGGTCTGGGAGGAGATCCCACAGGAGACCATCCGCAACCTCATCAGGAGCATACCCAGGCGTTGTAGGGAGGTCATACAGGCACGTGGAGGTCACACACAATACTGAGCCTCATTTTGACTTGTTTTAAGGACATTACATCAAAGTTGGATCAGCCTGTAGTGTGTTTTTCCACTTTAATTTTGGGGGTGACTCCAAATCCAGGCCTCCATTGGTTAATAAATTTGGTTTCCATTGATAATTTTTGTGTGATTTTGTTGTCAGCACATTCAACTTTGTACCGAACAAAGTATTCAATGAGAATATTTCATTCATTCAGATCTAGGATGTGTTATTTGAGTGTTCCCTTTATTTTTTTGAGCAGTGTATATAAATAGGTCAATACTACTAGAAAGTAGAAGCAAGGCAATTGTTAAATGAATAGTTTTTATGCTAGGGCACACAACCATATATTCTCTCATCCTAGAGATTCAGGCCGATGATGCTAATCACACTCTGATCAGAGTATGATCATGGTGTTATCTGATTCTCTCAATTTCATCATCTTCTCCATTCTGTCAGTCCATGAAAGTCGGACTTCACTCCAGTGTCATCCAAGTGCAGTCTGATGTTTTCCACAGACTCATTGACTTGCATGGCCAAGTGCGATCCTATAATTGGATCCAACAAGGGAAGGCTACAAATTTTTTCCTTGGACTGGTTTGGTGCGAGGAAAAAATGGAACATGTGCATGGCCCCATAGAATAACATTGGTCTGAGTGTGATCCGATGTTGCGTTGGATTGCACTCGGACCGAAAATATCATCATGTGCACAATCCCTTAGGGTCATGGATCATGAGCTTGTAGGATTTGGACCATAAAGAGAAAATCTTGACGCAATTTTATTTACTAGGTATGAAGGGTTAACACTTTAAGTGTTTCAATGAAATACTGTTTTAAAAAGTTTTCTCATATCAATATTAAATTCATAAGATTGTTATAACCAGCAAGTGCCATTACTTCTTGTAGATGCCGCTCATTAGCTTACTTTTGCTGGTTCAGAGCTGATTTCTCATACTCATGGACCAGGCATCATTTGTGCCTTCTCTTGCCTGTGAACCACTTGTCTATGACTAAATATGGAATAACCTGGGTATAAGCGATTCCAAGCATCCTGTCACTTGCCATGTTTGTTACTTACGATCCTGAGTCTATCTCATGATTCTATATGGTTCAGCCAGAATATCTAAGAGACAGGGAACCTGAGAAAAGTCCTAAAGGAAAGTTTGTTAAAAGGTCAGTCCCCTTTTCAGAAAATACCGGTCTCTGGGTGAAGTTTGTTAAAGAAATAACAAAACGCACTTTTACCTACCTCCCTGATCCCAGCGCTGAGTCTCCGCCACTGCTCCCGGTATCTGATATTAACTACTGTGCTGACATGACGCCAAGAGCCTGGCAGCCAAACTCTGAGCTCAACAGCTCCGAGCAAAGACCTTCAGTCTACATCCTCATCATCCTTGACAAAAACGGAAACACTGAATAAACTCTGATGAAAATCAGTCCATATTTTTCACATATGAGAAAAAAAGACATCTTAACGAGGCCTCAGATTTGCATTGCAATTTAGCCCCCAGCCCATTACATTATAAAACTGGAGCATTCATTAGCCTATGGCCAAGGTTACATTACAGTGCAAAACAAAATAGTCCATTGACTGGACAATACCATACGCCTTGCAATCCAAAATATACTACGCCAAAGGAGAGGAATCCAATGAAAAAATATGTACCAGTAACTTCTCTTGAACATGTGTGTTCTTAATCAGGTTGAATTTATTCACTCCTCATGTCTACTAACAAATTTAATTATTTTATTATTATTATTTTGTTTGTATATAATTTTCTTCTGCCAAATTAAATTAATCTTCTTCAGCCTTCTCTGCTTCAGTAGAGGATTACCAGACAGAGAAATGTGATCCTAGCACAGTGATATGTGATCTTGTGATTTAAATAAAATATCAGCCTTATAAACACTGTGCATAAAATATATAGTAATAAGTAAAGGGAATATATCACTAAGTTTTTGCTACACTCATCTAAGAGCAGCATAATGTAAGAAAAGAGACCCCGATTTCAGTGATGTATCACTTACTTTACTGGGTGCAGCAGTTGTGACACAATCAGAGTTTTTAGATGTAGCATGCATCAGAGCTGAGAAAGCTAACCCCGCCCACACCAGACTCTCTGTGTACATTGTATATTGACAGTGAGCTGCTAATCACAGGAGGGGGTGTGGTCGGATCACTGGGCACCAGAGAGCTAGTCTGGTAGTATTGGAAACAACAGCACACAGCCTAATAAGTGAGATATCACTAAATTCAATGTCTCAGCCCCTATATCACGCTGCCATCAAATTACACAGCAAAAACCTGCTGACAGATTCCCTTTAATATCTTTTATGATACAATTGCTATGAATAACTCTGAATTCTGCCCATAAGACATTAGATGTAAATAGTATGAGATTATAAAATGGAGAACAGCTGGAGAAGAATAAATTAGATTAGGATAGGTTGTAGTTTGCAGCAAAACCAGATTATGACAGATTATCTGCTTACTGGAAGAGATATGTTTTTATCTGTGTGCAGACTTTGTTGATTGGTTGGTTTTAAAAAGTAAAAAAAAAGGGGCAATGGACTTGTGGGGGGAAATTGAAAAGGAGCTCAAATGCTCAGAAGTTCGGGCGGTGATAGTGTGAAGGAAAAATAGGTGGAAGATAAGTGGAGGCTTTTCTGCCCTAAGAAAGGAAAGGGCTTGAAATTTAATATACCTCTTCAGTGTTTGAGCCAATAGAGGAAAGATAAATGATAACCGATGAGTTGGGAGTCCCACCTATGCTTAAGATACTGAATAGTCCCACTGAAATTGGCTGGTTTGGCCAACTTTACTCCAATTCATAGGGGAACCCTTATCAGTTGTACTTTTAAAAGAGGCAGCAATTAAAGGAACTGAAAGAGATAAGCAGCATTAGAACAGCAGAAACAAAAGTCAGGAACTTTGAGTTACTTAATGTTGATGATGTCCTTCGCTAGAGAGAACCTGCCATCAGGATTTTATACCCAAAACTAATGGCATGTAGATAAAGTAAATCCTTAACTTTATTGTAGAAATCCATTTTGCTGTTTTAGAGAAATCTACAGTTGAAATTGTATGCTAATGAGTTGCAAGTGCAGTGGGTGTGGCCTGCACTTACTACTCCTCTGCTTCTTTGCCTTTTCTCTGTCTGCTGCTTCCTTCTGGTCTCTGACTGACAGGTCTCTGAAACATGAGTGAGTCAGAGACAGGAGGCAGGCAGTCAGTCAGAGAGGCATTTTGCGGGCGGTGAATAGGGAGAAAGACAAGAGAACTGTATGGGCAGTGCCCGCCCAATGCACTTGCAAATCATTAGTATACAATTTCAACTATGAATTTCTCTAAAACAGATACATTGATTTTTTACCAGAAGGTTTGAAGCACCTTTATAAACATGACACTAATTTGGGGTGTACATTCCTGATGACATGATCTCTTTAAATGGTTTGTACCAAGCATGGAAGTCATGTCCTATCCATAGGATAGGGGATAATTTCCTGATTGCTGGGGGTCAGGCTGCTGGGACTCCCACAGATCTGGAGAATAGGCTCTGCAAAATGATATCTCAGTTGAGACTGCCAGAGATTGCTGAGAGCTATATCAGATACCTACTTCAGTCTCATAGAGTATGAATGGAGTGAAGGTACACATGCTCGGCTTCTGCTCCACTCTGACGTGGTCCTGCAGAGCCTTTACTCAGGATTGGTGGGAGGTGCAGAAGTGGGAACGTCCCCCTCATCTTTTTTGGATAGGGCAGAACTTCCATTTTCCTTGCAAAAACCCATTAACTTGTCTATGAATCCAATATATTTCAAGATGTATGACACCAGATAGATGCATTGGATGCCTTGACGGATGTTGTAAGTCAGTCATCCATTATCTAAAGGCATCTCTGGTTAAAAAAGCATACAGTGGGTACGGAAAGTATTCAGACCACTTTAAATTTTTCACTTTTTGTTTCATTGCAGCCATTTGGTAAATTCTAAAAAGTTCATTTTTTTTCTCATTAAAGTACTCTCTGCACCCCATCTTGACTGAAAAAAAACAGAAATGTAGAAATGTTTGCAAATTTATTAAAAAAGAAAAACTGAAATATCACATGGTCATAAGTATTCAGACCCTTTGCTCAGACACTCATATTTAAGTCACATGCTATCCATTTCCTTGTGATCCTTCTTGAGATGGTTCTACTCCTTCATTGGAGTCCAGCTGTGTTTACTTAAACTGATAGGACTTGATTTGGAAAGGCACACACCTGTCTATATAAGACCTCACAGCTCACAGTGCATGTCAGACCAAATGAGAATCATGAGCTCAAAAGGAACTGCCCAAGGAGCTCAGAGACAGAATTGTGGCAAGGCACAGATCTGGCCAAGGTGACAAAAGAATTTCTGCATTACTCAAGGTTCCTAAGAGCACAGTAGCATCCATAATCCTTAAATGGAAGAAGTTTGGGACCACCAGAAGTCTTCCTAGACTTGGCCATCCAGCCAAACTGAGCAATCTTGGGAGAAGAGCCTTGGTGAGAGAGGTAAAGAAGAACCCCAAGATCACTGTGGCTGAGCTCCAGAGCTGCAGTAGGGAGATGGGAGAAAGTTCCACAAAGTCAACTATCACTGCAGCCTCCACCAGTCGGGCCTTTATGGCAGAGTGGCCCGACGTAGGCCTCTCCTCAGTGCAAGACATATGAAAGTCTGCATAGAATTTGCTCAAAAACACATGAAGGACTCCCAGACTATGAGAAATAAGATTCTCTGGTCTGATGAGACAAAGATAGAATTTTTTGGTGATAATTCTATGAAGTATGTGTTGAGAAAACCAGCCACTGCTCATCACCTGCCCAATAGAATCCCAACAGTGAAACATGGTGGTGGCGATATCATGCTATAGGGGTGTTTTTCAGCTGCAGGGACAGGACGACTGGTTGCAATTGAAGGAAACATGAATGCGTCCAAGTACAGAGATATCCTGGATGAAAACCTCTTCCAGAGTGCTCTGGACCTTAGACTTGGCCAAAGGTTCATCTTCCAACAAGACAATGACCCTATTCACACAGCTAAAATAACAAAGGAGTGGCTTAAGAACAACTCTGTGACCATTCTTGACTGGCCCAGCCAGAGCCCTGACCTAAACCCAATTGAGCATCTCTGGAGAGACCTGAAAATGGCTGTCCACCAACGTTCACCATCCAACCTGACGGAACTGGAGAGGATCTGCAAGGAAGAATGGCAGAGGATCCCCAAATCCAGGTGTGAAAAACTTGTTGCATCACATTCCCAAGAAGACTCATGGCTGTACTAGCTCTAAAGGATGCTTCTACTCAATACTGAGCAAAGGGTCTGAATACTTATGACCATGTGATATTTCAGTTGTTTTTTTTTAATACATTTTAAAAAATTTCTACATTTCTGTTTTTTTCAGTCAAGATAGGGTGCAGAGTGTACTGTAATGAGAAAAAAATTAACTTTTTAGAATTTACCAAATGGCTGCAATGAAACAAAGAGTGAAAAATTTAAAGGGGTCTGAATACTTTCCGTACCCACTGTATATGTTCAATGTATAGTTTTTTTTACCGGATGTGACAAGATTGGATTGAATAGGTATAATGGCAAATTGTGATTTTTAACAATTAACAAAACTTTCACCAGGTTTTTCCATTTTTTCCTGGTACTCTAAGTCCTCCGAAAAGTACGCAGCTCAGGAGACTACAGCACACAGCTCCTGGCTGAACGTCCACAATAGTACTTATTCAAAAGAAAGCCTAGATTGCACAGGCTATGCTTTCTATTGAGTCCATACTCCGCTCTGTCTCCTGACTGGGGGGTCTTATGAAAGATTATGGGGGTCTTGGGACCAAACCACCAATAATTTGTAGGCAATTTGAGTATCTGCAAAATATTAGAAAAACTGCTGAAAGTTTAGTTACTCTAATGCAATTTAAGAAAGGTTTAGGGAGGACACATCAGTAGTGCTGTGCTTTCTTTGGAAGGACAACTGTGCCTATTTTTCTCCATATCAGCTATAATTGATTGATTTTCACTTCAAACACCTTGTGATATAGATTTTTCATAAACAATTACGGCATTACAATTGTATTTCAGCATTGGAAAATATTCCTATCAATGTAGGTGTAAATGATGTTCCAAACAATAAAAAAAAATATACAATTAAGGTTCCTCTGGAGGGTTCATGTCCTCCCAATGTTTGCCTTAGGCAGTATACATGACAGATTGGCAGGTGATCCCCCCACTAAGTCTCAGCATCTGCCACAGGCACTCTTAAGGGCATGGCTAAAATAAGAGAGACTTTGTTAGAGATTAACATTTTGTTTATATCCGAGTGTCAGACTTGATCCTAGAGGGCTATCTTAAAAAATGACATATAGAAAGATATTTTTTTTTCAATTCTGGAATATTTGACTGTTGACTTACTTAGCTCACAAAAGCCATCCTGTCATTTCAAAATGGAGATGACTTTGCTGTGTCATAGTATGTTATCCCTCAAGCGTAGGTTTGTTTGAGACTTGGTCAAGAGGTGAGAATACAGAATGAGGTATCAGAGTTATATCAACCTACTTTTCAATTCTGGTTTGTGCGATTTGTGCATTTAGAATAAATCTCGGAATGAAATGAGTGAATGGATATGGAAAATGTCAATCAGATTGCCTATGCTGCAGAATGTTATCTATACATGTGTCTCCCACTTACTATTCCACCTTTTGGTGGTGGGGTAATGACTATAGCATCCTTTTCTGAATATTCTGTTGTGAGTATTTATATAGCCAAACTTTGGGTCCTTTACACATCAAAAATATACGAAAAACTATAATAATAATAATAATAATAAGGAAAGCACAGATGCTTGCTACCTTTACAGTTTTAAAGAATAAACAAAGGTAGACAATACAGATCCTTCAATATTTTGTCAGCTTACATTGCATTAAGATTATAAATGTTGGACATCTGAGTCCTTTAGAATTGTGCTAATTATTAATAAAATGGAAGTATGTGTTATTTTGTGTTTTATGTTTGCATACTGTAAGGATAAGACTCTGCCCACATTGGCTTTATGGCTTCTGCATTTGCAAATTCAATTATCAACCTGGTCACTCACTGAGTCCATCATGTTTCTATTTTTTTAGAGCTCACATAAGAATGAAGAGACTTTTTAAACTAAAGGTTACATATTTGTCTCTACTAGAGGATTCTTTAAATGAAGGCAGTGTTCCCCAACTCTAGTTCCCCAAGAGCCACCAATGGATCATGTTTTCAGGATTTCCTTAGTATTGCACCGGTGATGGAATTATTGCCTGGGTAATACTAAGGAAATCCTGAAAACTTGACCTGTTGGTGGCTTTTGAGGACTGGAAATGGGGAACACTGAACTACGGCGCATGAAAGTAGAAACTTGACATTCATATGGTCTTCAAACCACTATATGGTCTGCCAACATGCTGTATATACTGATCATATTTGGACTGTGCTGTGTCTCTTAGTACCAACATTTTTCTAGTGTATATACCTGGATACCCACAAAATACTCTTTCAAAAACATTCACAATATGTACTAGCACTTAGAATATTTCGGAGGTGTAGTCTTTTCATAGTCTTTTGTTTACTCCAAACACAAGAGTATTAGATTGTCAAGTGGCCGCTCCATGCCGGTGGTTCTGTATACTTAGTCAATTAATTTTATTAAAATATACCAATGCTGGCTTGATAAAGGGTTTGTGGCAAAAATTACATATTAATCACTGGTGTTGAAATTTGCTTGTTAGGATATTAGTAGACCACCTGTTTGGAGTGTTGTTCTATCACATAGTAATGAATATGCCCAAGTAAGAGGGTGAACTTATCTAACAATGTTGCTTAAACGCTGAGCAAACCTACATATTTGTACTATTTTAATTATTTTCTATACTTATTAATCCTAAAAGGGATTTCCACTTACAGGAAAGTGGACCCCAAACAATCTAAATTACCAAACATAACAGGTGCTCTGGTAACCCAGGTCTACCATTAGCGCTCCACCGATGTGCGATTCTTGGTATTTTGGCGCTAGTAAATCGACAGTGCACATCACTGCTGTAGCCAATCACTGAGCTCAGTGGCTCATGTCCTCTACATTAGCAGAACTGCGGAGCTCAGTGACTGACTACAGCGGTGATGTACGCTGTCAATGTGACATCACTAATATAGTCAAAAGCCAAAACACCGAGACCCATGCAATGGCAGGAAGCCGGTGCTGGACCCAGGAAGGGTGAGTACTTGCTTTGTTGGCTATTTTACATATTTTAGAGTGTTTAGGGTCAACTTTCTTGAAAATAAAAAACACTTTTAAGGTGTCCATACACCTTTGAAAACAGGTGGCTGTGCAGCCGCAAGATATATCTCTCTACTCCCTCATACACATGGCTTAACTGAGCATGGATATATTTTCAGTAGCAAGGGTAGAGTAAGCTGCTGCAAGTCACATGTGGTGATGGCTGAACTCTTGGGAGAACAAAAGGATCGGTGATTTTGAAATTTAACAATCTTGATCTTTCTCTCCCCCCAACATCAGACAGAGAAGGTTGAGATACCCCCATACACTTTAGATGGTCTACAGCTTCAGTGGACTGTTATCTAATGAGTATGGGGGACATTACGTTAAATAAAAGTTAAAAATTGACTGACAAATGCTGAAAGGAGAACATCGTACAATGGGTGTCACACAAAAAAATTACTAACTGGCTGCTTTATCCTGTTTGTACATGTAAGAATTACACATGTATTATTGTACTAGAGTTTTGAAAAATGTGATCCTCAAAGAGTCTTTGTCTTTACATAGGTACGCGATGAGACTAAAGAATTTCACAAGCTCGGCTGCAAATGAAGGGGAAAAAAAGCTAGCAGTTTTATGGTAAGTCCGCGGAGACAGTGTCAAAGAAGCTAAAATCCACTAGAAGACTTTCAAAACTACAGAAACGCATAAGCGGCTTACAGAAGATAATTATTCTTGTTTTCCATTAAACCATTAAGGGATAACTAATGGCTTCTTTTAGCAGCTGACTTAAACATTTATTCTTCCGATTCATACTGTTATCAAGATGGCATTTTAATGCCTTTTCCATTTTTATTTCAGTTACTCATATGTTTCAATTTCACTTTTACATGAAAAAAATTGTTTAAAAAAAAGGATTTTTTTACAGTTTATGGGGTTTATAAAACAGTGGAATTAACATAATCCTTTCCTAATTACCACAGCTATCGATGTCTATCTCTGCTCTACTTGAGAATGTTTAAATTAAAGAAGGACCATGCTATGAAATACTCCAGATCACTCATGGAATATTTTAAGGTAATACAGTTATTTTGTAATTTGTTGTATTAGTTAAAGGGATAACAAGGTTATTTGTATTGATATTTTTTTCCCAATTATTCAGTAGTGTATTTCATTTTTCCCTTATTTGTGCCCAAACATTTGCATGATGTTCATGAACAAAAATACTCAATATTTTTTTTTGTTTGTGCCAAAATAAATGTTTTGAAGCAATGATTTGGTGAAAAATCTTGTTAACAGCTTTGTGTACATGGGCAGCCATTTTTATTGCTGCAATGCAATACAAATTATACTTGGCAAATGACTTTAAAGGGACCTTGTCATGTGAAATAACACTGTTAACCTGCAGATATAGGGTTAATCTGCAGGTTAATAGCATTCTGAAGCCGTGCGGCCGAATCACTAAGAGCCTCACTGCAGGGAGAAATGGAATGTTATTTCTCCCGGCAGCCCCCGGCTTTCAGTCATAGAGGCGCGGCTTCATTCTGCGTTCAGTACATAGTGAAGGGGCAGCTGTAACCGCTCCTCAGCACTGACTGAAAGCCGGCTCTGCAGTGCATCAGTACATAAATCAGTGTCAGCCATTACGGGGGCATGGTTACAGCCACCGCTCACTTTCTACTGAAGGGTGAATCAAGCCGCTCCTCTATGACTGAAAGTCCAAGGCTGCCAGGAGGATTAAAGTTAATTTTCTCCCAGGAGCCGGGATGCCGCACAGCTTCAGAACTCTATTAACCTGCAGATTAACCCCATATCTGCAGGTTATTAGCATGTTTTCACATGACAGGTTCCCTTTAAATTTTTTATTTCTTCAGCTCTTATACTGGTTTATGTGTTTCTATGGAAACAGACTACAAACAAACTCTGGGTAGTCTTATCTTGCAGTCAGGCTCTTTTTCACCTAATTCCTTAACCCTTTATTGCACACCCTTCAAGGATCAATTTTAAAAATGTTTGACTCTGTATTCATTAAAAAGGTCTACAGTATATAGTTATATTAATGTTGCTCTACATTTACAATGTTCCTTTATTTTCCTCAGATGGCAGCATGTAAAAGCATAGTGCTGCTTACAGTTTACACTTTACATGAACTTAAAAAACTGGGATATTGCCTGAAGTTCAGTGAGAAACTCAGGGTTAATTTATGTTACATAGATTGTCAAGCGATGACTGATAGAATGACTGCAGGATCTGACTACACAGGGGGTTTTGTAGTCTGTAGACATGACAATGATTACGTGTGCAAAGGAGCTGATATGAGTTTAAATATTATAATTTCTTTGTGAGCATGAAGGCTCCCCTTAATATTTCATAAAAATGTATACTAGCAGGTTAAAAATGGTAAACAAGTGTATTAATCAAGAAAATGCTTATTCAAATGTGATGCATTTTGTTATAATAGACCAGAACATGATGACAAATGAAAAAGCCATTATTTTTATTTCATGTAGAACACAGAACCTATCATTGGCATATGCAGCCAGTTTCACATTGTAAGGATTTACCTATTCAAAGCGGGTATCTTTGCACTCAATGGTGAAACTACAATTTGCAGAAATAAGGCAATTTCACTGCAGTTTTAGAGAAGAAAATTAGTTTTTTTCCATCCAGATATGAAAAGAATACAATGTTACTTGTGTCTTGTGTATAAATTAAATCTAAAGTTAAGTCTAAGTGAACCCACTTTCACCCTATAATATGCTGCCATATTACACTGGATATATATATATATATATATATATATATATATATATATATATATATATATATACACTGATCAAAAAGTAAAGGGAACACTCAAATAACACATCCTAGATCTGAATGAATGAAATATTCTCATTGAATACCTTGTTCTGTACAAAGTTGAATGTGCTGACAACAAAATCACACAAAAATCATCAATGGAAATCAAATTTATTAACCAATGGAGGCCTGGATTTGGAGTCACTCCCAAAATTAAAGTGGAAAAACACACTACAGGCTGATCCAACTTTGATGTAATGTCCTTAAAACAAGTCAAAATGAGGCTCAGTATTGTATGTGGCCTCCACGTGCCTGTATGACCTCCCTACAACGCCTGGGCATGCTCCTGATGAGGTTGCGGATGGTCTCCTGTGGGATCTCCTCCCAGACCTGGACTAAAGCATCCGCCAACTCCTGAACAGTCTGTGGTGTAATGTGACGTTGGTGGAGCGAGACATGATGTCCCAGATGTGCTCAATCGAATTCAGGTATGGGGAACGGACGGGCCAGTCCATAGCTTCAATACCTTCATCTTGCAGGAACTGCTGACACACTCCAGCCACATGAGGTCTGGCATTGTCCTGCATTAGGAGGAACCCAGAGCCAACCGCACCAGCATATGGTCTCACAAGGGGTCTGAGGATCTTACCTCGGTACCTAATGGCAGTCAGGCTATCTCTGGCGAGCACATGGAGGGCTGTGCGGCCCTCCAAAGAAATGCCACCCCACACCATTACTGACCCACTGCCAAACCGGTCATGCTGAAGGATGTTGCAGGCCGCAGATCGCTCTCCACGGCGTCTCCAGACTCTGTCACGTCTGTCACATGTGCTCTGTGTGAACCTGCTTTCATCTGTGAAGAGTAGAGGGCGCCAGTGGCGACTTTGCCAATCCTGGTGTTCTGTGGCAAATGCCAAGCATCCTGCACGGTGTTGGGATGTGAGCACAACCCCCATCTGTGGATGTCAGGCCCTCATACCACCCTCATGGAGTCGGTTTCTAACCGTTTGTGCAGACACATGCACTTTTGTGGCCTGCTGGAGGTGATTTTGCAGGGCTCTGGCAGTGCTCCTCCTCTTCCTCCTTGCACAGAGGCAGAGGTAGCGGTCCTGCTGCTGGGTTGTTGCCCTCCTACGGCCCCCTCCACATCTCCTGGTGTACTAGCCTGTCTCCTGGTAGCGCCTGCAGCCTCTGGACAATACGCTGACACACACAGCAAACCTTCTTGCCACAGCTCGCATTGATGTGCCATCCTGGATGAGCTGCACTACCTGAGCAACTTCTGTGGGTTGTAGAGTCCGTCTCATGCTACCACGAGTGTGAAAGCAGAACCAACATTCAAAAGTGACCAAAACATCAGACAGAAAGCATTGGTACTGAGATGTGGTCTGTGTTCCCCACCTGCAGAACCACTCCTTTATTGAGTGTGTCTTGATAATTGCCAATAATTTTCCATCTATTGTCTATTCCATTTGCACAACAGCATGTAAAATTGATTGTCAATCAGTGTCGCTTCCTAAGTGGACAGTTTGATTTCACAGAAGTTTGATGTACTTGGAGTTATATTCTGTTGTTTAAGTGTTCCCTTTATTTTTTGAGCAGTGTATATGTATATATGTATATATATATATGTGTGTGTGTGTGTGTGTGTGTGTGTGTGTGTGAACCTTGTGAACTGTACGGCTTAAGACTTCCAAAAATGAATCATCTTTGAGAGATATATATGTCCGTTTTACGTATGTCTGGGTGGAATATATGCACACACACATATATATATATATATATATATATATATATATATATGTATATATATATATATACAGTGCCTTGTGAAAGTATTTGGCCCTCTTGAACTTTTCTACCTTTTGCCACATTTCTGGCTTCAAACATGAAGATATAAAATTGTTTTTCTTATGAAATTCTCAATAAGTTTGATGTGTCACATGACCCTCTTCCCATTGAAAAAAATAAAGTTGGATCCAAAATGGCCAACTTCAAAATGGCCGCCATGGTCACCACCCATCTGGAAAAGTCTCCCCCCTCCCATATATTAATGTGCCACAAACAGTAAGTTGATATCACCAGCCATTTCCTTTTAATTTAGGTGTATCCATATAAATGGCCCACCCTATATTTACCATGCAATGGAAATAACATTGCAACATAGTTTGTAAGATTGAAAATAGAGCTAGGTCCATCCGTACATCCATTGGTTTTGTTTTCTGTAGATCAGCAGTGTTGATTCAGGGGAAGACAAAAAACTTTAAGAGTCAAAAGTCAGCTTTTTTCATCTTAGGGGAGAAAATCATTTCTGCCTCCAAATCAGCCACTAAGAACAAATACCTGGATCTGTGGCCAATCTTCAGTAATCTAGTACCCATAATCGTCTTTAATTGTACATATTAAAATGAGCATGTTATGAGTCCAGCTAGAGCTGGAATCTTAAAATGCTAATTTCAATATCAGAGGGAAAACTTTCAAAAATAATTATACCACTATTCTGGCATAGATTTTCAGAAAAATCTGGTGATAGATCCTCTTTAATAACATTATCAGAAGGGATAATTGTAACTTGAAGGAGTGAAAAGGTTTAATCAAATCTAGATCTTGGTGTCTAAGGGGGTATAATGGCCACATACCATATAGGAATAAAACAGTACCATAAATGGTTCATGATATTTGGGGCACCCTAGTATAGACTTTGTATTTGGGTCAAATACATTTAAAGGGTTGTCCACTACTCGGACAACCCCTTCTCAATCCCTGTTTCTCCCTTGTAAAGTAATAACACCAATATTCACCTCTGGTGTCAGCACTGGCTCTCCCGGTGATCGCTTGACATTATTATGTCATGTGCTCCCTGCAGCCAATCAACGCTGTCTTCACTCTCTCCCTTCGGATGAATCACATACATCCAAAGGAATTTAGAGAGCAGCAGTATGTGATCCTTAAAGTATGTGTGTGTGATTTGTCCAAATGCAGGGATAGTGAAGCCAGCGTTGATTAGCCACAGGGATTATGTTACATTGTTATACCCAGGAGAGCCAGTGCTGACACTGCTGGAATGGCACCGTCACTGGAGGAGAGTATAGGTGTCATTATTTTACAAGGGGGAAACATAGAGATTGAGAAGGGGTTGTCCAAGTAGTGCACAACCGCTTTAGGTATATATTAATTATTATACATGAGCAAATTGATTCGATCCCAATCAAATTCATGACAATTATTTAGGAATTGACTGAAACCAGCAAATTTGAACAATTGGCGATTTTCCACCTTTTTACTCAATGCAATAGATTGCATTAGAGGAGGCTCACATAACCTTGGGTTTCCCATATCACCTTGCAGCTCACTCAACACATGTTACACCACAACACATGTTAAAGCACAGTCAAATAGGATGGACTACCATAGCCTGTATGAAAACACAGGCAGGGAATGCAGCTGACATTTTGATGTGAATCTGGATAGTGAGAGGATGTCATAGTTTAGATATAGTGATAGAGAGAGAAGGCCATAAAATACTGAATAAACATTACTGATAGTGTGAAAGCACAACAGTGAAGAACAATTACCATCAGTTTACCCATAGCCATATTTGTTAAGGTTAGCTTGATATTACTAAGACTTTAATTGCATTAAAGAATGTGCAATGAGTTGGATGCAGTCCTAGGAGACCTCAGAGTGTTATACTTGTCTTTTCATGGGAATTGGATTACTTTGCAATTTGCATTAGAACTGTCGAATTCCAATTCCAAAGAATTTTTTCATCTCTGTTAATTATATAATATGTTCTATTGAGCTACCGTTGATTTATTTGGACAAAAGGCAAAAAAGTTTCTGCTATTTCTGAATAAACGTATTATCATTATTTTCATATTGTATTTCTGCTGTGGTCATTGTGTTATAATATTCTTATATCTGTTGGTTATCAAGATTAACATTTATTACTTAACCTTTCATTAATTTAATACAGAATTCATCGAAGTCTTCACAGGCGCCCTCTCCATGGGGAGGCAATGGAAAGTAAGTGCTTTTTTTTTCTTTCTTTTAAGTGGTCCTTCATAAAAATGAATTATTACTGAGTAAAATACAACATTGATGGTGAAGGAATGAAGGTCACTTCTTAGGTTAGAGACGAATATATCAGAAAGTCAAAGTCAAGAATCAGCTGCCCAAAATGTCTGAAAAGTTAATACGGGTGGCTTCAGAATTCCTTAACAATTTGGTCCTTAAACCAAATGATAGTCATAAAAGTACTGTTAATTAGATAGCAAGTACAGTGTCATTTCAGAAAGTCAAAGTAAAGTTAACCTCCAGAGCCGAGACTCTTCAACGATTGGTTCCGTAATGAAAGACCAATGAATAATTCATTTATATATGGTCAGGGCTGTGAAATGAAACTGAACTTATATCTTTGGGGAAAATGTGAACAAGCTTAATTGGCCAGTTATCAAAGTAATCAATCTTTATTTTAATGATATTATACCTGAAAATAATTAGCAAAATTAATAAACCACCATTGTCTTCCAGTGAGTGATGGTGAAGACATTGTGTAGCCCACTGCCAATGAGCCCCTAGATCTGCCATTGAAGCCTCCATTACTGAAGAACAGAAGAGAATAGAATTCTGAGCCGTGACTATACAATGTCATAGCTGTCTACTCTTATTAGTATTCCCCTAACAATAAACTCCTCAACATTGAGATTGCAACAGCAAAAAGGAAAATTTGTGGAATTATGGAAATCGCTGGGATAGACATGTTAATTATATGCAAGAAATTAAAAATTGGAAACAATATTTTTTAAATTTCTTGGTTTATTCATTATCGTGTATGAGCACCACTTGCAGAAATCCTTGTACTTTCACTTCTTGGCTGCAATCAATGAGGTTATTAATGGTCGTTTGAGAAATGTTCTGCCACGCTGAATGCACTTGGGCAATTTATCAAGATCCGCTTCTGGCAGCTCCCTCTACAATTTCTGACCAATGACGTCCCAGATGTGCTCAATGGGACACAGGTCTGGAGGCATTCAGGCCACGCAGGTTGCTCACTGTAGTATGAGCAATATGCAGCCTGGTTTCGTCAGATTAAAAATAGCATCTGGGACACTTAGGAGAAATGGCTGTACTATTGATTCCTTAACTAAATAGATGTAACACTGAGCTGTTAGTGTACCTAGAATGAAGACTAGAGGGGTCCGGTTACTGTACATTATGCCACCCCACATCATAACCCCAGAAGTAGCATTAGTGTGACGTTCCCTCATGAAGACTTTTTCATAGAGTTGCCCATGTGGTCTTGTCAGATTTGAAGAGAGGTGGGCAGTGATTAATTCTGAACTGCAAATTAAATTGAACTTCATATACTAAAATTAGACGTAGGACTACCAACCATTGGCAAATGTCTAGCACGGTAGAGGGTATAATAAAATATAACTTTTATTAGGTATATGTTAAAATAACCATATGGCTCAAATAGAATACTCACGAAGAACAAGAAAAACAAAAAATGGCACACATCAATAATAGTCACATACACAACGGGGGAGGGAAAGCATGCCCTAATACTGTAGCCCCCTTTTAGTGTACTAATGATGCAGATAAAGCATATAAATGAGAAAGGAACAGTCTCACCATTAGTTGGAGTAGAGCCTTACTCATAGCAGTTAAGATCCCCACTCATCTGGTATTCCATCCAGAGAGGCACAGTGCACAGAGGAGATAATAACAATGATGGAGGGGAAGAAAAACACCCACACAATACCCAAAAAGAATATTTCATGCATAAAAGAGGACCGGGGATCTATTGCACATGTCCCAAAGATATTCCCATTCCCTACGCGTTTCGTTTATTAACTCATCAGGAGAGAGTGGGGGAGGAGGGGACAGCTGTATTGCCTCTTGACAGATGAGGGTTCTCAAAGAAATTAATAGTGAGGAGCTACATCTGCTGCACATTCTTTTCGGGTATTGTGTGGGTGTTTTTCTTCCCCTCCATCATTGTTATTATCTCCTCTGTGCACTGTGCCTCTCTGGATGGAATACCAGCTGAGTGGGAATCCTAACTGCTATGAGTAAGGCTCTACTCCAACTAATGGTGAGACTGTTCCTTTCTCATTTATATGCTTTATCTGCTTCATTAGTACACTAAAAGGGGGCTACAGTATTAGGGCATGCTTCCCCTCCCCCATTGTGTATGTGACTATTATTGATTTGTGTCGTTTTTTGTTTTTCTTGTTCTTCGTGAGTATGGTTATTTTAGCATATACCTAATAAAAGTTATATTTTATTATACCCTCTACCGTGCTAAACTTCATATGCTAAACTAAGACCTCAAACAGTTTCTACACAAGCCAACAAATGGCGCATGCATGACATTGGGGTAAGATCCAGATGTCAGGCTATAAGTCCTCCATTGACCTCACGCCACCACTCTCAAAAGCTATCATGTTGCAAAACAAGATGGCAATGGAGGCTGGAAAGGAGGTCTGTCTTCTTAAACAATACGTTCAACTTTTTTCTTGGATACAATATCAGCATTGATTGGTTTTAAGGCCACATGTACAATACCATGAAGAAGTCTTCATGGGAGAACGTGAAAGAGTCCCAGAAGTCGTTTTTCAACATACTAGGACTCATGTTGCTCCCAGCGTGGCCTAAGGCTACCATGGCATGCAGCGTTTCACATGGAGCACATCAGTGATGTCATTGGTTGGCAATTCAGAGTGGCAGAACATTCCTCAGACAATCATTACTAACCTCATTGATAGCAGCCAAGACGAGTAAGTGGGAGTATTTCTGTATGTGGTGCTCATTCTTGAGACTGAATAAATCAAGGTGTTTTGAAAATGTTGTTACATTTTTCCATCATTTGCACTATTCAGTAAAAAGCAAACAGCACCACTACAGGTTGCCACTGGTATTGCAGCCCAGCCCCATTCAGGTGAATAGGGCTTAACTGTGTAATCAGGCACAACATTAGTACAGTAAAATAATTCTTATTCTCATACAAAAAGGATGAAAAGGATGAAAATTGAAATGTGAAAGCCGTTCAGTAGATGCGCCAAATAAATTTGTGATGACATGCCAAGCCAGCAATGAAAGCAAAGCGGTGTGATGTATTATGCAAACTGAGGACGGTGCTATTTTAGAGCTAGAATTATGACTTTCTACTTTTTATTTGTCCCTCTCGCAATCAGAGATTGTTAATACCACATTGTTTGCTGGAAATAGTCAGAAAACTAATAATTGCAATTACCGATAATTGGATTGGTAACAGTGAAATCATCCCATAATTGCAGCGCATACGCCGCGGCAGTCACTGAACAGATACAAACGTAGATTAAAATTGGCTCAAACAATTCTGTTTCAGCAGAGTGAGATACGGAGAGCGGGTGGGATTTCTTCAGGGAGCTGAATTATCAAGTATAATTCAAAAGCTGTTTCTCCGGCTCTGACATCCCGCTGTCTGTGTGTATGAGAGGGAGCCTGTTAATATCTAGCGGCTTCCTGGCACCGGGAGATTGCTAATCACCTCGTCTAGAATTAAACGCACCTCTGTAATCAGCATTAGTTCTGCACCAAACACATCCCTTTAAAAAAATTCTAAACAGTATGTAAGGATTCATCTGTAATTACAGACAATTTCCCCATACCATTTCTGAAGGAATTGTTTGCAATTCTTCTTTGCTTTCTGCAGACAATAATACACGACGGGGGTCTTTTATGAAATGCACTTTGACTATTGCGTGGACCATATTTGTAGGAAATTGCCATTGTGGTTTTCCCAAAATGCTAAAATAATAGGCTTTGTATTATCTGCTGAGACTTTTTTCTTTCTTGGCTACCGGTAGCACTGATAGAATTTGGCAGCAGGTAGAAATTCATTATAACTATGAGATACCGGAGATTTTTATTTATTTTTTTTTTTTTGTTAGATCTCTTTTAAAAAAAAAAAAAAAAAGAGGAAAAGAAGAAAATAAATAACCCCTTAGAGTGATGATTATTTTTTTTATTTCGCCTTCAGGTACTGTGATTAAAAATAAAAAGCAAAACCTTTTAGCGGGTGAATCACCTATATGCAACTGTGGGATCTATGGAAGAAACAACAACATCTTTTCACTTAATATTATTGAAAAGCGGCGCCTTGCCGGAATGGATAATGCTTGTTTGTTTGGAATTGTTTTTTTCTCTCCCAAATTTGAAAAGATATGATGCGTATATGCGACTGCCTGCGTGGCTGTTGTGAGAACATGCATTGTATACATGTAGGAGGGTAGTCGAGAGACATTATTTTCCATAGAAATGTCTATTCAAAGCAATGTATTTCTGGTAATTAGGAACCTAGGTATATTTACTATCTCCAGTTTAAAATTTTGTTTGACAAATTGCACACAAATGTTAAAGAGTAGGGTTTCTTAAAGGGGCTATCTGAGCCTTATAGGGAATCTGTCAGCAGGTTTTTGCTATTTTATCTGAGAACAGCATGAAATATGGGCAGAGAGCCTGATTCCTGGGTCACTTGCTTAGCAGTTTCCTGTAATTTCAATACAATCTGTGTTTTATCAGCAGGAGATTATCACTGCAGGACTAGGTGCCATGTGGAAGCCTGTCCAGCTAATCTGTCTAACCCCACCCCCACCACTGATTGGCAGTTTGATGAGACTGTACACAAGAAGCAGCCAATCAGTGGTGTGGGCAGGGTCACACCCATCTCAGAATTCTGACCACTACAACATCCATAGCAGAGAAAACAAGGATTCTATGAAAACTGCACCTAGCAGCCTAGTGAGTGACACATCACTGGAATCAGAACAAGGCAACCTTACACAGTTGTATGAAGTATTGACTGCTTTTCTCACCGGGAAAATGCATTGTGCCGTTCACTAAGGAAGACTAAATGCAACTCAGTGGACTACCCGGCACCAGATTTGACAGTGGGCTCCATGTTAATGGGACAATGGCAGCCTCCCCCACTTATTTCTCCACCCAACTATTTTTTTTTTAATTTTCCCAGTCTCCTTGAATGGAAGTGAGGAAACTACAGTACAAGGCCCATGATTCCTAACTTCGAATTACCTGTTTGAACGTCCAAGCCACTCATTTCACTTTCTGTCAATCATCTCCCCCTTTCTCATTTCTATGTATCCTTCCACTTGAGGCTATTCTAGGAGTCTTATCCATTCCAGCAGTCCCTAAAAAGCTGCACAGTATACATTAAATATATTGTATGTAGTGCTCTTTCCATGCTCTCTTGCCATTTTTGACAAGGTTGAGTGCAATTCAAAATACCAACCTGGTGATGATAGTACATAGTGCTGTTGCATATTTACAATCTAGCGGCGGTAGACTTTCTTTGATGGGGACAGAGCCAAGAGTGGGGAAGCGGGTGAAGGCAGCAGACAGAGGAGACCCACACATCATCACTGCCCCTGCGAGCTGCTATTCCAGCCTGCCTCTGCTGCCTCCCACCACCACATATACTGCACACAAAGATAGGAGCCAAATAACTGTTCAAATGACCAAGGCAGGAAGCTTCACGGGTCACTGCACTCGCTACAGCGATCATCTGTTACATTGATGATGGTCTAAGGTTGCAAACATGGCACTCTTACTGTTGTTGCCTAAGTAGGATCCTGTCCCTGATTTGTAGATAACTTGGCACTCAACGATGTATGTGAAAAAAATCTTTATTGAGTGGAGGCAGTCCAAAGAAATGAAACATTTTGTCACATTGACCTTCGTCCATAGAGCGGATTGGTAAGGATGAAAAGAGTGGAAGGCAATGCAGTGCTTACTGCGGCTGTGGATAGTCCTCTGTCCCTTCCCACCAACTTGGTGTCTGCTAGGTAGTAATTTTATAAATAATTGAGCAAGCATAATCTAATGTTGCTTTATAGGAGATGTGAAAACAGCCTAAAGCTCTTCCCTGAAACTACTGCCTAACTGATCAGACACAACTCGATCATAGCAGGACAACAGTGCACACAAATCATTTTATCAAAACTTGTACAGATATTAAATGATCTAATGTTTTCTTATTTCAGGAATACAGAGACCCCATCTCCAATGTCGCTGAGTCCCTCTCCAGCAAGTTCTGCTGGGAACAACAGTGCAGTCCCAGGTTCTTCTTCTACAGGCACAGTATCTATCCCACAGCGGATCCACCATATGGCTGCCAGCCATGTTAATATCACCAACAACGTCTTGCGTAGTTATGAACACTGGGACCTGGCAGAAAAACTTACAAAAGAAAATAAGGGTATGTTCAAGATTCTGCAATGTAACTTTGAAACTTTTCTGTATGGGAGTTATCTCAATGCCTACACTAATTTTCATTAAAGAAGCACTCCTCCTCCCATCAAAGTTTTTATCCTCTTAATATATTGCTGTCATCATATTATATAGCTCTGTGTACTTACAATTGCTAATTTTTCCATTCTTCTAACCAGTTAATTCTTCTGTTTTCCATTAGGTTTATGACATCATGTCATTAAAAACTGACTAGCTGTATCCTTTTAAGCTCTATATAGAAACAGGAGGTCAGTTTTCCCTGCATGGGTCATAAGTCACTGCAAAAGTGGAGAGGGAATTGAAGAGAGGAATGATTTTTTTCTGGTAAAATAGACTTCCTGTTTCTACATAGAGCAGAGAAAAGAGAAGAATTAGCTGGTAGAAAGTCAAAATGAGCAATTGTAAGTACACAGTGCTATATAATATGATGACTGCAGTATATTAAGAGGAAAGAAAAATTTATTGGCAGGAGGAGGAGTACTTTTTTAATGTCATCAGTAGAGATTAATAAATTCAAGTTGAATTGAATTCTACTTGAATTTTCCAAAAATCTGCACTCCACAAAATTTAGATGTTTTGTAATTCGCTATTGCACAAATTAAAAATATAACAGCCACTATTTTTCAGAACGCCATCAAGATGTTAAAAAAAACCCCATTAAACTCACCTTAGCTCTCAGGCTCCTCTCCGTCACCCATGCGCCACATCTTCAGATTAGCGCCACTCACACTAATATCCTGCTGAAATCTTTGAGGCCAGTGGGGATTTTATGCAATCATGTGAACGGCCACATCATCATGATGTAACAGCATAAGCCGTGACCTTGTATGTGCATGGGCAGAACGCTCCTGAACCTCATGAGAGCTGGAGATCCTGGCCCATTGTGAGAGGCTAGAGCAGGTATTTCAGCATCAGTGGCGGTGATCTGAAGATGCAGTGAGGTCTGGATGGGTGATGCTGAGGAACAGCGGGGCTGGAGAGGTGAAAAGGGCTGATGGGCGGGAAGAATTATATATACAGTGTATATATATATATATATATATATATATATATATATATATATATACATACGATATATATATATATATATACATATATATACTATAGTATGTATATATACATTTATATTTTTATATATATATATACAGTACAGACCAAAAGTTTGGACACACCTTCTCATTTAAAGATTTTTCTGTATTTTCATGACTATGAAAATTATACATTCACACTGAAGGCATCAAAACTATGAATTAACACATGTGGAATTATATACTTAACAAAAAAGTGTGAAATAACTGAAAATATGTTATATATTCTTCAAAGTAGTCACCTTTTGCTTTGATGACTGCTTTGCACACTCTTGGCATTCTCTTGATGAGCTTCAAGAGGTAGTCACCGGAAATGTTTTTCACTTCACAGGTGTGCCCTGTCAGGTTTAATAAGTGGGATTTCTTGCCTTATAAATGGGGTTGGGAACATCAGTTGTGTTGTGTAGAAGTCTGGTGAATACACAGCTGATAGTCCTACTGAATACACTGTTAGAATTTGTATTATGGCAAGAAAAAAGCAGCTAAGTAAAGAAAAACGAGTGGCTATCATTGCTTTAAGAAATGAAGGTCAGTCAGTGTGAAAAATTGTGAAAACTTTGAAAGTGTCCCCAAGTGCAGTTGCAAAAACCATCAAGCGCTACAAAGAAACTGGCTCACATGAGGACCGCCCCATGAAAGGAAGACCAAGAGTCACCTCTGCTTCTGAGGATAAGTTTATCCGAGTCACCAGCCTCAGAAATCGCAGGTTAACAGCAGCTCAAATTAGACACCAGGTCAATGCCACACAGAGTTCTAGCAGCAGACACATCTCTTCAACAACTGTTAAGAGGAGACTTTGTGCAGCAGGCCTTCATGGTAAAATAGCTGCTAGGAAACCACTTCTAAGGACAGGCAACAAGCAGAAGAGACTTGTTTGGACTAAAGAACACAAGGAATGGACATTAGACCTGTGGAAATCAGTGCTTTGGTCTGATGAGTCCAAATTTGAGATCTTTGGTTCCAACCACTGTGTCTTTGTGCGACGCAGAAAAGGTAAACGGATGGACTCTACATGCCTGGTTCCCACCATGAAGCATGGAGGAGGAGGTGTGATAGTGTGGGGGTGCTTTGCTGGTAACACTGTTGGGGATTTATTCAAAATTGAAGGCATACTGAACCAGTATGGCTACCACAGCATCTTGCAGCTGCATGCTATTCCATCCGGTTTGCGTTTAGTTGGACCATCATTTATTTTTCAACAGGACAATGACCCCAAACACACCTCCAGGCTGTGTAAGAGCTATTTGACCAAGAAGGAGAGTGATGGGGTGCTACGCCAGATGACCTGGCCTCCACAGTCACCAGACCTGAACCCAATCGAGATGGTTTGGGGTGAGCTGGACCGCAGAGTGAAGGCAAAAGGGCCAACAAGGGCTAAGCATCTCTGGGAACTCCTTCAAGATTGTTGGAAGACCATTTCCGGTGACTACCTCTTGAAGCTCATCAAGAGAATGCCAAGAGTGTGCAAAGCACTCATCAAAGCAAAAGGTGGCTACTTTGAAGAACCTAGAATATAAGACATATTTTCAGTTGTTTCACACTTTTTTGTTAAGTATATAATTCCACATGTGTTAATTCATACTTTTGATGCTTTCAGTGTGAATGTACAATTTTCATAGTCATGAAAATACAGAAAAATCTTTTAATGAGGTGTGTCCAAACTTTTGGTCTGTACTGTATATATATGGGAAAATAGTATACATAATAATATCTTTCTCCAATCATCACGAGCAGAATTCCAAGATGTATCTAGCATGCACTAAACCAGAGGTGCCATCTACGAGTTTGTCAATATTTTGTAAGCTTTTTAGCACTTTATTCCCAGCCGTGTTTCATACACAGTCACTTTTCGTTCAGATTTTAGCAAGAAAAAAAGAATCAGCTAGCGTAATCTAAAATTGCATCTTATTAATGACATAATTATAGGCATTATACCCATTTGTTAAAATTCCCATGTAAACCTAGAAGCATTTCCACAGTGGGGTGTTTTGATCTTAAAATGAATTATTATGAATCTAGCAATTAGCACAGTGTGTTGTAGTGCTAAATACTTAGCTTGAAATTAATTAAAATATAATATTGCAGAAAAATAAATGCACACCCAGAGAAATATTAGTTTCACTGTTTTAGGTCTTAAAGGGGTTGTCCTCTTTCAAAAATCTTTTCTCTACATGCACAGATTGTTGTGGAAACAAAACAAACAAACTGAGCTTTAACTTACCCTTCCTGGGTCCAGTGCTGTGTTTCTGCCGTTGCCCGTCTCTGCTGTTTGGCTGTACGGGTAGTATCACATCACTGAGCTCTGTAGCTCTGCTACAGATGTAGATGGCATGATCCACTGAGGTCAGTGATTGGTTGCAGCCCTGTCTATGTGACATCAGCCAAACAACAGAGAACGGGCTATGGCACAAGCTATATTGTTACAGCAAACTTTTGCATGTACTGAAAAGTTTTCTGAAAGGGGACAACTCATTTACAGTGCCTACAAGTAGTATTCAACCCCCTGCAGATTTAGCTGGTTTGATAAGATGCAAATAAGTTAGAGCCTTCAAACTGCAAACGAGAGTAGGTTTTATGAACAGAAGCATAAATCTTACAAACCAAAAAGTTATGTTGCTCAGTTGAATTTTATTAAATTTTAAACATAAAAGTGTAGGTCAATTATTATACAACCCCTATGTTTAATATTTTGTGGAATAACCCTTGTTTGCAATTACAGCTAATAATCGTCTTTTATAAGACCTGATCAGGCCGGCACAGGTCTGTGGAGTTATCTTGGCCCACTCCTCCATGCAGATCTTCTCCAAGTTATCTAGGTTCTTTGGGTGTCTCATGTGGACTTTATTCTTGAGCTCCTTCCACAAGTTTTCAATTGGGTTAAGGTCAGGACACTGACTAGGCCACTCCAACACCTTGACTTTTTCCCTCTTGAACCAGGCCTTGGTTTTCTTGGCTGTGTGCTTTGGGTCGTTGTCTTGTTGGAAGATGAAATTACGACCCATCTTAAGATCCTTGATGGAGGAGCGGAGGTTCTTGGCCAAAATCTCCAGGTAGGCCGTGCTATCCATTTTCCCATGGATGCGGACCAGATGGCCAGGCCCCTTGGCTGAGAAACAGCCCCACAGCATGATGCTGCCACCACCATGCTTGACTGTAGGGATGGTATTCTTGGGGTCGTATGCAGTGCCATCCAGTCTCCAAACGTCACGTGTGTGGTTGGCACCAAAGATCTCGATCTTGGTCTCATCAGACCATAGAACCTTGAACCAGTCTGTCTCAGAGTCCTCCAAGTGATCATGAGCAAACTATAGACGAGCCTTGACATGACGCTTTGAAAGTAAAGGTACCATACAGGCTCGTCTGGAACGGAGACCATTGCGGTGGAGTACGTTACTTATGGTATTGACTGAAACCAATGTCCCCACTGCCATGAGATCTTCCCGGAGCTCCTTCCTTGTTGTCCTTGGGTTAGCCTTGACTCTTCGGACAAGCCTGGCCTCGGCACGGGAGGACACTTTCAAAGGCTGTCCAGGCCGTGGAAGGCTAACAGTAGTTCCATAAGCCTTCCACTTACGGATGATGCTCCCAACAGTGGAGACAGGTAGGCCCAACTCCTTGGAAAGGGTTTTGTACCCCTTGCCAGCCTTGTGACCCTCCACGATCTTGTCTCTGATGGCCTTGGAATGCTCCTTTGTCTTTCCCATGTTGACCATGTCTGAGTGCTGTTCACAAGTTTGGGGAGGGTCTTAAATAGTCAGAAAAGGCTGGCAAAAGAGATCTTTAATCCACACATGTGAAGCTCATTATTCTTGGTGCCTGAACTACTTCTTAATACTTTAGGGGGACCAAACAGAATTCTTGTGGTTTGAGGGGTTGAATAATAAATGACACTCTGAATTAACTTCTAACGTTTTTTTTTAAAAAAAAAAAATAAAAATTTGCTGCAGTGCATTTCCCACTTCCAGGCTGATCTACAGTACAAATGTCACAATGCCAAGTTAATTCCGCATGTGTCAACCAGCTAAATCTGCAGGGGGTTGAATACTACTTGTAGGCACTGTATATCCTAGTGAAAATACTTATGTAATATACACTGTATTTACTTATATATGTTTGCATGAATGATTAATATAGTTGATGTAAATATTGACAAATCAATTACAATTAATAGAGAAAATATAGTCTTGGTTTTATGATACCTTACACGTTGCAATCAGAAATTAATACCATATTTATATGTTTGGTCCTCTTAGGATAAACTTTCACACTCCTTATCTATGAACTATTCTAATATTTATGGCCACAACTGTTTATCCCTCTCCCATAGTAATAGTTCTGCGTTACGTCACTTGTCTCATCTATTGCATTATTTCTTTGTCTTGCTGTGTATAAATATGTGACTCTTCAGATTTTGTGTTATACCATGCCTGATAAAGAGACCTGAGTAGTTTTGAAAGCTTGCAATTTGTTACCATTTTTTCAGTTAGCCATTAAAAGGTATCAACCACTGAGGACTCTCAATTCTAAATATTTTTCTATCTACTGGCTAACACGGTACAAAGATATATATCTTTCCTGTAAGTAAAAAACATGTGTTTTTGCCCTGCATTTTTCCTGCCTAGAGATGCAGAAATTTCTGCACCAAATACTTAACGTGTGCACATACCCTTACAATCAGAGTAAATGTATGAAGCATTGTACAGTTTTTAGCATTAGTAGACAGAGTATTTCTGGACCAACAGAGATCCAGGTTCTGCAACAACTGGACTCATATGCCCTAGTAAAGATCAAGCCTAAACAGCGCCATCTTTGCATCCCAGAGATGGGACCGATCTGAATTATGACCTAAGATTAAGAAATCATGTACTATGTCCTGTAGAATGTCTGTAGCTACAAATGCAAATTGCCTCTTCAGAGAAGAAGAGGACTTGAACTTTAGCACCACCTATTGGAAGTAGCAATCCTAAAAGTCAATATCGACCCTTTAATGAGCCTTGCATTATGACTTAGGATAAAAGCCATACCAGAATCTCAATTTGCAGACACGGTGTTTCAGGGTGTTGCCCCTTGTCAGTGCAAAGTATGAGATCTAATTTGGCAGTATGAGAGGCTTCTGACTGGGATCTAAGGGGTAATATTTCTCATCTTCTCCTGAAGAGGCAATTTACATATTTAATTTCCCAGAGGAGCATTGCATGCCTTATAAGACTCCTCACACTGACATGCAAGGCATGTCACTCTCCACAAGGTGAAACGTAACTCTTTTGATCCCATGTAGCTACAAAGAAACATTTGTTATTGATGATATGAACTGTGCATGCGATAGCAATATAAGAATTTATGATCCAGTCTAAGGTGGACTTGACTTTTATGCTTTTAAGCCCTCACACCTTCTTCCTTGTGGGACAAATTTACCCCACCACTATACTGTTAGCACATGCTCAGATATAGACTTATTTTTGGTACAATCGAGATAAGAAAAGCTTACAATGTCTTCTACATGGCTAAGATGGTGCATGCAATTCTGGAGCAGGGAAGGGCAAGCACTAATGGTGCATTGTGTAACTGTTAGAGAGATGAGCTAGTGTCCTCGCTGCTCGAGTGACATCGGGGTGCTTGGGTACATACCGATCCTTGCTCAGAGTCCCCACATGTTTTGTCTTTGTTAGACAGCCATTAAACATGTGGGGATTGCTTGCCATACATGGTAATGCCATAGCCATGTTGACTACGGCATTACTGTGTATGGCAGGTAATCACCGGGGACTCGAGCTTGGCGCTTGAGCACCCATGGCACTCGATATGTATACAAGCATCCCAATGCCTTGTTCATCACTGATAGCTATATCTGAGTCCCCCAGAAATCAAAAAAATGGGGTCCCTTGACTGTTGTTTGGCAATCCAAAAAGATGAAAATTAGTTAAAAAGGAGGTCATCTATTCATAAGGCTTTCTCTGTTGTACAGTAGTTTCTCGATCTTGTGAAATGCTAGGCTCGTACTCCAAAACCCATAATTCTCAATGGAGAGATCCGCTTGCATACAGTATCTCCTCAGGAATGCTGAGTGAGGGATAGGGCTACCAATATTCCTGTGATAGGTAGGAATCCTGGAAATGCAGCCAGAAATTTATGGATAACACTTTTAAAAAAAATTACTCTTTTTAGTTTTATTACTGCCCTTGTGAGTGGTTCATCGTGGCAGTTCGACTCTCAAACCTCCAAAATTATGCAACTCTGTGTGATAATGTTTAATAATAACTGCACAATACATTATGGAATATTAGGTTTGCCAATTAATGTATAATCAGAAGCTTTCCAGTCCATTAAACCCCCACAATTAACAGCTATGTTAGAGCATCATTCACATACATTTGGGCTTGTCTGGTGCGGCTGCTCCATGATTGAGTAAAGCACCAATCCAGACCATTTACACAGGACTTTGCTGTGTTGGATATCACAGTTCTAGGTTGCATTGTTGATCCTTTTCCCTGCCAAAACTGGGGCCATTTTAATTTTTAGAGAAAAGTTTGAACAACCCTGTGACTATCCCAAAAAATCCACCATGACTGATATTTAATGGTGAATTGTAACACCTGAGAGACATAGCTCCATTTTTTTTTGCATGATAGTTAAAAGTAAGACATATGTGAGAGTTTTAGCAAAAACCCAATTTCTATTTGTAGTCAGTGTGTCATGCTGGAAAATGAAATACAGTTGTTCTCTGGTAAATCTAGCCAGGTGATAATGAAGAATAAATGCATTGTTTACTATACCCATCTGTTTTACGATTCAACACATTTATCATGAGGATGTGGAGGCCGCACAATTTACAGAGCGTTCCACCTTTTCACGCTCTAATTAATAACATAAAATACCTCAAGAATCATGTGTAGCCTTGGTGTAATCATTTCACAAGTTCCCAAATACTTAAAGAGGTTTATTATGTAAGAAAACCCCTTATCAAATGGTCTATAAAAAATTAGTCAAGTGCTATTTTTGGTCTTAAGGATCACCAGTGTCCATGGAATTTATTTTGACCTTGTATAATGATTGACGCTGCTCCGATGGTAAGAAAAGTCCATTTTGGGGTGCACCAAAAGTGAAATCTTTCCATATTTTGTCTTATGCCAATATTTGTTACAAAAGTTGTCCACAATTCTCTGGAGAATGGGCACCCACTATATATCCTATGCAATTCTTCTAGGGTGGTAGCCCCAGTACTTGAAATTCCTTTCTGTAATGAGGGAGTATTGGTTCAATAGTTGAATTTTTGAAAAATCTCTGTTTGCGTCCATTTTCCAATGAAGGGCAATTAAGCCAAATGAACATCATAGTTAGGCGACCTCCTCTGCCCAAGCAGCTCCCATTGTGATGGACTCAAGAAGTTCTTGTATTACATGGACAGCCATACGTCTCTATGTAGTACAACAAGTAGTTGTCTAGTCATGGTTCTCCCCAGCAAAATAAAGTGTTTGCATAGGTTGATGGGAAAAGGGTTGAGACAACACCCTTTATTCATGCCCACTTATAGGTCTCTAAATGGAGTAAGACTGTAAAACTCCTTAAAATGTTGCAAAACAATATCACAACTCAAAGTTGCGGAAAAAAAAATTGTGAGTTTTGGCCTTTGTACGCCAGTCCTACTGTAGCAGAGCTGGGGCTGGAAGGGTGGTGGTGAAGCCTATTCATCATATTCATCAGAATTTGTGCAACGAAAGTGGCATAGATTACGCTGAAAATATACACCAACTTGGCTGGAATAATATTTCTGTCGGAGGCCAATGCCCATTGTAAGACACGAAAAATTCATTAAGAGGCAAAAATAGAGAATGATAAACACATAAAAGAAATATTTATTGAGACCAAGCAACAACAGACATCGAAAATTAATGGTAAAAAAGTAACCAGCATACAGTAAACTGAAACCCGGTATGGATTTATTAAATCATATGGGGTCTATCTGCACATACTCCTCATGTTCATTATATCCACTTTTTTGTTTCTACCTTATTTTAGGGGAATAACTTAATTTATTAGATGACTCTATAATTTACCATTACCCTTGATGAAGCCATCTTAGAATAGCGATACACATGGGGGGACTTTTCCCCCTATTGGTATTTGATATTTGGATGCAATTTATTTTCTTTGCTTGCTAATGACTGCCATTAATGGACATGTTTGTCCATTGTACTTGCTTTGGTCTGTATTTGCATTGTTATTTATTTATTGTTGTCAGCACTTAGTATATTTTTTGCTGGGTGTTTCATTCTCTTTATATCTTTGGCAACCTTGTTATATACAGTTATATGAAAAAGTTTGGGCACCCCTATTAATCTTAAGCTTAATGTTTTATAAAAATTAGTGTTTTTGCAACAGCTATTTCAGCTTGATATATGTAATAACTGTTGGACACAGCAATGTTTCTGCCTTGAAATGAGGTTTATTGTACTACCAGAAAATGTGCAATCTGCATTCAAACAAAATTTGACAGGTGCATAAGTATGGGTACCCTTATCATTTTCTTGTTTTAAATACTCCTACCTACTTTTTACTGACTTACTAAAGCACTTTTTTTGGTTTTGTAACCTCATTGGGCTTTGAACTTCATGGCCAGGTGTGTGCAATCATGAGAAAAGCTACTTAAAGTGGCCACTTGCAAGTTGTTCTCCTGTTTGAATCTCCTCTGAAGAGTGGCATCATGGGCTCCTCAAAACAACTGTCAAATGATCTGAAAACAAAGATTATTCAACATAGTTGTTCAGGGGAAGGATACAAAAAGCTGTCTCAGAGATTTAACCTGTCAGTTTCCACTGTGAGGAACATAGTAAGGAAATAGAAGAACACAGGGACAGTTCTTGTTAAGGCCAGAAGTGGCAGGCCAAGAAAAACATCAGAAAGGCAGAGAAGAAGAATGGTGAGATCAGTCAAGGACAATCCTCTGACCACCTCCAGAGAGCTGCAGCATCAACTTGCTGCAGATGGTGTCACTGTGCATCGGTCAACTATACAACGCACTTTGCACAAGGAGAAGCTGTATGGGAGAGTGATGCGAAAGAAGCCGTTTATGCCAGCACGCCACAAACAGAGTCGGCTGAGGTATGCAAAAGCACATTTGGAAAAGCCAATTTATTTTTGGAAGAAGGTCCTGTGGACTGATGAAACCAAGATTGAGTTGTTTGGTCATACAAAAAGGCGTTATGTATGGTGGCAAAAAAACACAGAATTCCAAGAAAAACACTTGCTACCCACAGTAAAATTTGATGGAGGTTCCATCATGCTTTGGGGCTGTGTGGCCAATGCCGGCACCGGGAATCTTGTTAAAGTTGAGGGACGCATGGATTCCATTCAGTATCAGCAGATTCTTGACAATAATGTTCAAGAATCAGTGACAAAGTTGAAGTTATACAGGGGATGGATCTTTCAGCAAGACAATGATCCAAAACACCGCTCCAAATCTACTCAGGCATTCATGCAGAGGAACAATTACAATGTTCTGGAATGGCCATCCCAGTCCCCAGACCTGAATATCATTGAACATCTGTGGGATCATTCGAAGAGGGTTGTCCATGCTCGGCAACCATCAAACTTAACTGAACTGGAATTGTTTTGTAAAGAGGAATGGTCAAAAATACCTTCATCCAGGATCCAGGAACTCATTACAAGCTACAGGAAGCGACTAGAGGCTGTTATTTTTGCAAAAGGAGGATCTACTAAATATTAATGTCACTTTTCTGGTGAGGTGCCCATACTTATGCACCTGTCAAATTTTGTTTGAATGCAGATTGCACATTTTCTGTTAGTACAATAAACCTCATTTCAAGGCAGAAACATTACTGTGTCCAACAGTTATTACATATATCAAACTAAAATAGCTGTTGCAAAAACACCAATTCTTATAAAACATTAAGCTTAAGATTAATAGGAGTGCCCAAACTTTTTCATATAACTGTATTTTATCACTACGGGGTTACCTCCTGGTCTATATGTGTCCAGACCAGAGGTTTGAGTTGCTTACCGTATACTGGTTGTTTTTTTACTCTAAAGCTGTTTTTAATATTTTTTTAGATGTTTGTTGCTCAATAAATATTTTCTAGAAGTGCGGCCTTCCATGTGTTTTCATTTTTCTCCTCTTTTGTGTGTCTTATAGAGTATGTTCTTTACACACTGGCTAGCACACTAGGTTTATTGGTACTTTGGACTTTAGGCCTATTGTTACTTTATATGTTATTTTGTACTGTACTGTCTTTATTGTCTGTACATGTTCCCGCTTAATTGTAAAAGGCTGCGAAATATATTGTCTTTATTGTCTGTACATGTCTCCACTTACTTATAAAGTGCTGCGGAATATATTGGCGCTATATAAATAAAATTACTATTGTTATTCAGGTGTGCTCCTCTACTCTTGAATTTGGAGCATCCTACTCCAGTGCAAAACACCATTGTTAATGAATTGGGGCCAATGTTACTAGTCTTACCTTTAGTTATATAAAAGCTGCCTAAAACCATGTTAACAATATGTGTACAATGGACAACGTGATTATATATATTTGACATTGTGTCTCTTATACTTTTGCAGAGTTCTTTCAAGACCTTAACACAGTGATGGACCCCTTAACTCAACACAGTACCATGACTGACCTGGTCCGCTACGTTCGGCAAGGACTTCACTGGCTTCGCGTTGAATCTCAATTATTGTAGTGTCTGCTTTACCCATCACACATTTTCATACATTCTACCTCTACCAGCAAAAAAAAAGACTTTAGCTGGTGGAAATCCACTCATTACCTTGACTTCAACTTTTTTCTATAATGTCTGTTGGAAGTGAATTTTATCATCATTGGAAATTCAGATCACATCGTAGCATTAACCGATTCAACCATTAATTTACAAATCTTTAATATGCCTTTTGTCTCTTGGATCCATTCCTACGTGCTTTATGAAACGGTACATTTTTAAAGATATTATTTTTAGTCTTCACTGCCTTTACTTAAGAACATGATGCACTTTGTGAAGATTTGGAACAAAAACGTCTTCATTTGCGCAAGTGTTTTATAAAAACACTTTAATTGGGAAGAAATATTTGAAGTATTATGTTCAATGGAGCTTTGCGATTTACTTTGGCAAGAAGTAGAGTGGATATTGTTTACCCTCGGTTCTTCTGTAAGGTTTACATAAGAATATATTGAATAATTCTGGAGAAACATTAGTGAGGAATCAGTGTTAAAGCCTATGATGAAGGATATACTATCAAAAGGATCTTTTTTTTTAATAAACTGTATACTAGTGAACCCCAGCAAGCCAATCCTGGCTACAACAGCTTTATTTTCTGGAATTTCAAATGTGTCTCTCTAGTTTTCCGCATTGCAGTTTCTTGCATGAAACTTTCATTTACAAATGTTCCCAAAAATGTACAATGATAGAAAAGAAAAAGAGTGAAGATATGACAGTAGTGCGGATTTATTACCAATATACCACTATCCTTGATTACCCCACTCTTATCTCCATTCTCTTTTGCAACACACATGAATCTAAGAGATCGGTACACCGGTGGACCACCAGATGCCATCTTTGGAATTTTTTTTTTCCAAATTGCGGGATAGTGCAAAATGCAGCTTGTAAATTCAATATATCCAGAAATCTGAGAAATCAATGTTGAAATTCACTAAAGGATAATGGAGATACATGGGGCATCTGGGTGATATCATGCTAATGTGTAAGTACAGTAATACAAGACGATCAAATTGTTGCAACTTATTATTTTGCAGTTGATTAGGTTCTTGGCGTTACTGTATATTGCATTGGTAGTTATATAAGTGCAATGTCATTTGAGTGAATGAAGTTGTTACAATTGAATATCTAGTGAATAGGTCACCTTTTTAGCATCTGTCGAGTAGTAATGTGCAGTTTCACCGCTTCTCCGCAAGATTTTTTCTGTATTATGTATTTACGTTTTGCCAAAGTGGATTTTATTCTACCGTATCTCAGAAGGAACTCATATGATGAAGCAGTCATTACATCTGCAGATGCCATATCAAATGATAGTTTACTACTTAAGGGTCATCTACTATATAAATATGATATCAAATTTTTCTTAGATCATACAAAATTTTAAAAAGTCGAACTGGAATAATTAAAAAAAAATGTTTTTGTGTCTAGATATAGTCATCTGGCCCTTCTGGGGCTCTCTTGAAAACTTCTCAGAACATCCCACATCCAAGTGGCTTCTCATGTACCGATTCAAAATGGCTGCGATGCTTAAAAGTGGGAAGTAGTGCACTGCCCATGTACAAGACGATCCAGATGGTGGTAATAAATGACTGAACTTGTGTGACCATTGGCACTCGAAATATTAGGCTGATCTTCTGAGATGTAACCAAGAGATCACCAGTGGATAGTATTAAATGGAATGCAACAGCAATTTTATTGAAAACTTTTTAAACATTTTTGTGATCTGACAGAGAAATGTAGTACTTAAAAGGAATCTGTCACTAGTTTTTTAATACCTAATTTGAGAGCAGCATAATGTAGGAAAGGAGACCCTGATTGCAGTGATGTGTCACTTACTGGGCTGCATAGTCTACTTTTTATAAAAACACAACAGGAGATTATCCCTAAAGACCAATAACCCTCCTGCCATCTAGTCCAACCACGCCCTTATCACTGATTGGCAGCTTTCTGCCTATGCCCAGTGTACGCAGAAAGCTGCCAAAGGGCTCAGTGTTCAGATAACTGGTAGATCTGCAGTAGATAAAACAGCTTTCAATTAAATTTGCAGCACTCAGTAAAGTAAGTAATACATCGCTAGATTCAGGGTCTCTGCCACTGAATCATGCTTCTTTCAAAACCTGGTGACAGATTCCCTTTAATGGAACAACCTCATTCATAAATATCTGACTTGGAAGACATTGAGATATCTACAACATAGTATTACATCATGAATTCCTAGTAAATTATTTAGGACTTATGTATTGGCTACCTCCCAGTGGAAGGTAGAAAATGAAGTGATTGAAATAAGTTATTAAAATTATTATGTATTCATAAATTACCTCAGACTTCAGTTTATAAACCAAATGTGCTTGATTGCACACATCACCTGTTGAATTTTAACGTACGTTTGTAGATGTGTTGCTTAAAAATAAAGCACAAAAATGCGAAATGGTAAGGGGTTAGTCTTTAGGTTTTTATTTATTCGTTTCTACTTTTACAGCTGCATTATCACAGTGTACATCATGTAATTGACATTCAAATTTCTAAGCCATTTCTAGGCGTCGATTGTCGGGTTGTCACTTGATACGTAACTCTCATGATTGTAGCAATGAGCAAGTATAAAAACCACTATGGCTTATCTTTATGTTGCCTGGGGGCCTGAAAGCTCTTGGGGGTTTGCACTTAACACTAATGTCAGTTAGGCAGGTTATACCCTTGTCCCTGTTGGAAAAAAATCACCAAGAGAGTTGGATTTATCCTATACATATATTCAGGCATATATCTACTGTCAGAAAACTGGTAGATTTTCATTGATGCCTCAGGGTAAAAGCTTAGCGATGATGAATTTATGATAAAGACTAAAAGTATGGTTTTAACCAGAGTGAGCTGGTACTGAAGATTATAGATATAGGTGTAGACGACAGGTCATAACAGGTGTCTCTAAGCAACATATCATTGACGCTAAATAATTAGTAGATACCGTATATATTATAGACATCACATGCCTAAATGTTACTAAACTCTTTGTTCAAGTATTATGGGAGCACTCACTTTCTGATGAAATCTTTAAAGAGGTTATTCACTACTTTTGCATTGATTAAGATAGGTCATCAGTGTCTGATCGGCCGAGGTCCAACACCCAGCACTGTCGTCGATCATTTGTTATCGGTGTCTGTGGTGGCCGCTGGCCAGAAGTATTCTCTTGCCGAGCTGCTCAGTCTACTTGTATTGGCTGCCGCAGGGTACTGCACATCCGCCTCCTGTTGACTTGAATAGGAAGTGGATGTGCAGTACCAAGCCCCGGTCACTACAAGGAGACAGAGAAGTTCGGCAAGTGATCAGTTGATCGGTGGGGGTGTTGGACCCCAGCCGATTAGACATTTATGACCTATTCATCAATGAAAAAGTAGTGGACAACCTTTTTAATACTCCTTAAACTAGCCCCTGTTTTTTACCCCAGCACCCCAGGGGTGTAAATAGTAGATTCCAGTGTCCACAGTGTCTCTTATACTTAAGATAACCGTGTTCATGTGATCAACTTTCAAAAAAGCCTCCTCTTCTGCTCAGATGATGAAACCTTACTCAGGACACAGACAGGTATAAAAACCTCCTGTATCTTCAGTCACTTGGGTAAATCACTTGACTGCACCATTTTACTCACTATAGATGTATGGTCCAAGTTGTCTACCAGATCCGAGAGCAGCGAAGGGTCTAGAGTCAGGGTGTTGCAGTAAGAAACGAGGGAAGATAGGGTTCTCTCTTCCAGTACATGCCACTTTATGAGATTTTAGAGAGTTCATCAGAAAGTGCCCAACTCCTTTAATAGGGTATAATTGATATTAAGTTATGTAACCAAAAAGTGTATATTAATGGGTGGTCCTACACCTAACATTTGAAGACTGGCTTTGTCACTCCAGTAGCAAACCCCATAAATTACTATCCAGCTAGGATTCAGTTCTTGATCACAATCACATACATGCTTCCATGTGATGGACCATTTGACGTGTATAAGGAATTCTAGGGAAGAATACATGCATTATTTGGCTTGTAATAGATGCACACAGAAGTTTAGTGCCAAATGGATAAATAGATTAAATAGGCTTTGGGGCCATATTGGAGATCAACATAACACATAGCCATAGTATTGCCTCTGAACATGAGATATAACACAAGCATGGATTCAACTGAAAAAAGGGTTGAAAAATATCCAGAATTCACTCAACAGGATAACATTCAGTCTTCATTTTGGTTAAAAACGATGAGAAGAAGTGATGCATCTAATATGTGTTTATACTGAGCACAAGTAGTGATTCCTGTAAAGTATTCTAGTTAATTACCTGTGGTCTTAGTTCCATGACTTTTTCAACACCAAGTAATGTAATAGTCTGGGGTGATGAAATATTCATGTACTGGCTGAACTAGTTCAGTTCTGTACTGAATGTTTATTCGACACATTCAAAGAAGGCATCAGATGTGGTGATGATGAATATGAATCGGTGTTACTGCTCAACTTGTACAAATCTGGCTCCAGCTCTTCACTTTAATAATCCTAACTGATAAATTATACTATTGACCTGTACCCAGCTACACGAGCGTTAAGTGCATATCTCCTGTTGCATTAATGGCTGCTGTGGCAACCAAAGGAATAATCACAGCAATACGAACATTCCTAGAGACTGTTTCTCTAAATTATTTAGTACTGACAGTGCCTGTACGCTTCAGAATACCATTAACCCTTGTTATGTTTGGCAGTTTGGCCATATTTATTATTTATTACAGTGAGGGCAGTTTTTTTACAGACCAATTTCCTCTAAAATAGAAAAAAGTCTGGATATATTTCCTTGGGTTGTCCTGTTCTGTCAAGTTTTGAAAATTCTTAGCAGAGTAGCTAGTCTCTATCTCACCTGCTTCATAACAGTCGTTGACTGCCCTAGCCTTATATCCAAATCCCTAGGTCAAGGCAAGGTTCCTCTCTTTTGGTACTTAACACATGCCATACTGGTTATGCCATTGGAAAACACTATGGCAAAATAAAGGACTTGCCAACTCTCCTAAAACCTCAAGGAGGTTCAGGAAAAATGGTGAATCTTTAGGACTTCAGCAAGAGTTGGCACATCACTTTGGTGCCATTGAACCCCCTCAGAAAGCATTGCTTCAATGAAGTCTCTTATGTACAATGTCAAGATTCTCCATCATTAGATGGAGCCCCACTGTCCATTCAGGGAGGGGAAATGAGTTTTGGAAAGAAGTAAAAAAGCATGGTCTAAGTAAGGGGATCTGGTTTGTGGGGGTGGAAGGGACAGATTTTAGTCATTGTATTTTGCACTGATACAATCTACTGGAACCATCTTTATATATAGAGGCAAGAAGTGCATCATTATAGCTTCTACAGAGGCTATTTTCCCAAATATTTGCTTGTAAATCTGCCATATTATGCGGCATTGTGGGAGATGATGTTGTAGCCTTTTTGTATCCAGAAAATCTAGATCAATATTCCCCGACTCAAGTCCTCAAGAGCCACCAGCAGATCATGTTTTCGTGATTCCATCACCTGTGCAATTCTAAAGAAATCCAGAAAACATGACCTGTTGGTGGCTCTTGAGGACTGGAATTGGAGAACACTGATCTAGATAATGATCTATTCAGCTGATGTGATGATGGCCATTTTGGTTTTTATATAGTTCCAATAAACAGAAGTAGTAAATATAGAACATAAAGCTTGAATTTTCAGCAACTTGACAGAAAAGGTCGACTAATAATTAATGGTAATGTATTGAATGAGAAAGTCTCCTTAAGTGATTTCTTTGCGAATTGCTGGTTTACACGGCCATATAATCATGTATATATTTAAGCATTATTCTGTACTATATTTAACGATCGCTCATCAGATGTTTTTTTAGGTGTATTAATATTAAATATTATGGGGTGTTTCGCACATCAGTGTTGTTATTAATTACCACCGATCAGAATTTAGCTTCGTGTCTGGATTAGCAAATGCTGTCCTGATACAGGACTTTGCTGTCTGGGAAAATTCTGAATAAGCTTTATTATGTTGGTTTATGGTCGCCTCCCGATGAACAATGGAAACTGTCCTCAACGTTACATATTCCATTGGTTAGTGTTCAGTATTGTATTTTCTAGCTGGAAAAAAACATGTTACCTTTATGACGTGTTAATTACTGTAAAATATCTGTAGTATTTATTTTAGTATTAGATACTTAGTAAGGATAGCACCATTGCAATTTCTTATCCTAATGATGTAACTTCAAAATAGGCATTTATAATGTAGCTTTTCCTAATGCTTAAAAGCATATCATCCCCAGGTAATAAGAGTTACGTGTTCATGAATGATCCTCTTCTCTTAATCTTCACAGTATTTCTCCTGCTTGAGCAGAACCTTGCTCTGCAGACATGCTCTTCACTCTCTGTAACGGCAAAAAGGAAGTTGTATCTTGACCAAATGTATCAATCATCTCTGGTTCTATCATCTACCCTTCTTGTAGGCCTCATTCAGATGTTTAGTTTTTTTTTGTGTACAAGAAAAAAAAAGCTGAATTTTTTTCATCTGTGTGCTGGATCCGATCTTCATCCATTGTTGGTCCATGTGTCCATTTTTACCATTAATGTAACATCCAATTTTTTTGTATGCGAAACAAAAAAAAACAATTCCACTCCTCTCCCACCCAGTAGACAGCACCTGGATGACACAAATACATCAATGTGCTGTTTGATTTTCTTTCACAACTCATTGACTTGAATGGGCGAGTTTGATCCATGATTCAGATCAAAAATGGACATGTCTCCATTTTTTTTTTGCAGATGCTCTATAAAAAAAACAGGGATTTATGAACAGCTCACTTAAACTATAAAAGATAAACACCAGTGTATGATGAAAAATGGATGTCTGAATGAGGTCCAGGTCTTAGCTATGATCAATTCTTTGGTCAGTAGGGAAAGGAAAGGAGGGTATTCGGTGCTGTTGATGAGGATCCAAACGAACAATCAAATGAAAGTTCCATAAGCCAGATAAGGTGTAGATGTGGTTTTATTTTCAATGCGTTTCAAAGTCATCCAACTTCTCCATCAGGAAAAAAACAGGACAATGAAAGTGATGGAGAGTTTATTTTTTATTGTCCTGTTTTTTTCCTGATTAAGAAGTCGGATGACTTCAAAATGCGTTGAAAATAAAACCATATCTACACCTTAGCTGGCTCGTGGAACTTTCATTTGAATCCTCATCAACAGCACAGAATATCCATCTTTCCTTCCCCTACTGACCAACTACTTGTTGTGGGGGCTCCAGGAGTTGTTCTACATGCGGTTTATGTATTGTGTCTCACGCAACTGAACCAAGTGAGTGTAACCTCTTTCACCTATACCAGTGGTTGTCGGTTAAAACCCTGTTGCACTTTTCGGGTTCCTAGCTATTCATCCATGATCAATGCTTTTTGATAATAGTGCAGATTAGTTTTTTTTAGCAATACCTCCATTGCAGTTTTAAACCCTCGCATAGGGCACTTTAATTCTTTTATAGGTAGTCTCTAAAAGGAGTTTCATAATATTCCTTCCTTTCGTCTCATTTCTGCAAAATGGTAGAAAACATTTAGAAATCTCAGTTAAGTACCTTTGCCTATGACAAAAATGTTTAAAATCTCCTCAAAGTGGAAGGTTGTAATAGGTAAGCATGTTCATCTGTACATCAGTTCTTGAATTCTGTTGAGTCAAATCAAAAGACATCTGCTTTTTGTCAATGTAATGGTTTAGTATCCTCCGAAAGACAGCCTGTTATGTTTTATGGTAAATAGCCTCATGATTGTGCTATAGGGACATGTGGATTTTCATATACTGAAGACTGAGCGCCTCCTACCTGCCGGGGCTGGGAGTCATTTATGAATTTACCATACATTTCTGCATATAGATAAGACATGGTAATTCCTAAACTTATTGTGAGCAGATGGGGCTAAATGAGAAAAAGGAACAAAATATTAATCTCTGCAATAGACAAGAAACAATTGAATTAGAAATATATTACTGTATCATCAAGTGGCTTGCTGATTGGTAATGCAGATGAGCTCTTATTCTCTTAAAGGAAAGCTATCATCAGAAATTGACATATTCATTTTAATTGAATTTTGTGTTAAATATATTTAATTCAAAATGTTGACACTTTTTTCATATCACAATCTATATTGAAAATAAAAAATAGAAATAGCAATTATCACACTGACCACTGGGGCTTTTTTAGACTTTAACTTCCTGTCGTTTCAGGAAACAACAAATGTACATAGTCACAATGAACAGAATCTGACCCCATCTTTTGTATTTAAGTATCTCATTGTAATGAGATGGGAGCAGAGTAAAGTGTGCCATCACCTATTGTGATAGGTTGATTCTGTGTTATAAAGGTGTCACATGTCATTGTAATTCTGCCTCTGCTGGTAAGAAAACTGCTGTAAACTCTTCCTGAAAGGATAGGAAATTTGAATTTAAAAAAGTCCAAGTGTCCAATGTGAAAATTGCAAGACTACTAATTTTAATTTTTAAATAATAAAGATCATAATATACCAAAAAGCAATGGAATTTTTTTAAGATACATGTAACACAAAACCTAAGTTGAACAGTAGGACATTTTCTGATGATTGTTTTTTTTTAATTTGAACTGATTGGCAGTAGTTAGCAGCGCCCAAAACATATTCAACAGAGCTGAGCAGTTCTGCTCCATCCAATGTTCACATGTGGTCACCACAGGAGCTATGAATAGCTGATCGGTGGGGTTGCTTTGTGTCAGATCCCTGCCATACTATCCTTAGGACAGGCCATCAACATCATATGTCCAGGCAACCCCACTAACATACCAAACATGCCACGCATGCATTGTGCGGTCATTTATAAGTTAAACTTAGACTTTACGTTGCAAGAGACAATTTAGACAGGGCCATTTGTAAACTCCTATTACTGTCAGGTAGAGATGAGCGAGCCTGAACTGTAAAGTTCGGGGTTTGTACTAGGGCTGAACTCCAAACACATACTTCTACTGGAAGTCTGTTTTACAGTTTGTGAGTCCTAGAGAGAGATTTTCAATGGGGTTCGGGTTCAGGTTAAAGTTCGGCTACAGTTCTGGTACCCGAACCGAGGTTTGGACTAAAGTTCGGTTGGGTGCCAGAACTCGATCTTCCATGGATCCGCTCATCCCTACTGTCAGGTATTCCACGATGGTGACCGTTTAGGGGCCGAAAATGTGGTGAGAGCTTTCCATTAGAGATGCAAGTATGACAAGTAAAATTAGACAGCTTAGATATGGTGGTGTGATACATAATGGACATGGTAACCAACTAGCTATGGACTAAAATCATCATAAAAATTCAGTCAATTAGGTATTTAAATGTAAGGACGTGGTATTGATTCCTCTAAATAGTAAGACTTGGGTAGATTTGATCAATAAGGTTTGTGCTGCCATGAATCTGTGTCCAGTCTTCCATGGCAACCGGACCGTGGCAATCTTCACTTCTGCGGCTGGCACACTTCGCCATAGCATCCTCTGTCATTTTCTAGGTCCTTCAACTTTCTAGTAAAATGATAGTCAATAAACTGATATAGAAATATTCTAAAATAAAGGCTGTTAATGTCCAAATATTGAGCCCCATAATAGAAAATTCTAAGTTCTAGAAAAATGTGCTTTCTTCTAGGACTCCTTAGAACTTTCTTAGCCTCTATCATTATCTAAATGTTGCAGTGCTTGAGAACCAGCATATGTGTATTACTGGATTAAATGGAGATGTAGTTGTTATATTTACTATTCAAAGCAATAGAGAAAAAATGTTGTCACCCCTTTAATTGAACTTCTAAAGTTGCCCTTTATGTCTGAAAAGTCTATGGCTACCATGTAACTGACAAATGTCACCATCATAGACAGTACGGTAATAAGTGGCACCAAATACTAGATTAGTATAACTGGTTGGAGTCACCGTTATCGTCAGGAACTGAATGGGTGGGTGACCGTCAGACACACTTGTGTAACTGATCTCTGAGGACGTATCATTTTGACAGGTTTGACTTTCTCAGCTGCTTTTGTTGCCCCCTCCATATAAGCAGCGCCACGTGCATCTGACAACGACTTGCCTTTCTTATCCCCATAGGGATTATTATACACTTTTGGCTGAGCAAAACATCTTCTTTAATGGGAAATTCTGTGAAGTTAATTGCCTGCTGAAAGAATCTAGCCAGCTTTATTCTGAACATTTGTCATCTTTTGTCTAGGTCTAATGTGCTTCTCAGTATAATACAAGCCAAATTTGATAAAGTTTTATTCAGTCCAGAAACAGGTGAATGGAGCGGAGCAGCGATTATGCATGTACAGTCTAACAGAATCTGTTAGTAAATGCCCATCTCTGGCGGTCTAACCAGGCGTGATTAGAGCATGTTAAGGCAGATTATAGGTTTTGCATGCCAAAGATTTTACTTTTCTTTAAAGATGTACACATATTTCAAGCTGATATATTTGACTGTCAGTTTTATTAATTATGGACCTTTGACTGTACAAAGAATATCCGACTCACTCTGTCCTTACAAAGAGAAACACCAGCGGTTGTAATAAGGTGAAATCTGTACATAGTATAAATACTTGTGTACATACTTGCATGATTGCAAAAGATGTAGTCTAGTCATATACCGTTCCTCATCAGATTTAACTGTTGCATCATCTGAGAGTCTATTGTATTTTATACTGGATCGTAATACTGTCTGCCATGGAATTCCACCAAAGCTTTTGTCACTTGGTAACATGAGTGCGGAATGAGCTGTTCAAGCAAGAAACACTAGTTGGGGTGGACTAAGCAGTAAGCCAATGGAGCAGTCTCTATGGCCCTTTTTATGTGCCACCAGTCAACATGGCCCCCATCTGATACTGCAGATTATTTTCCACCCCACTTTCAGTTTGTTCTAAATTACATGTGCATGTCACGACAAAGGAGATGTTCCACAACTTTTTAAAACATTTTATCAGTTAACATTTAGATGGTAACCCAATCTTTGAGACCTTCTCCATTTGCGAATTTGTCTCGCTCATTTATCTCTATAGAGAAGGGCAGAACATGCTCGTTCTTCTTTTTGATAGTTTTGGAAACCTCTTTCTAGAAAAAGATGGACGACCTTTACTTAACTTCTTTGATAACCCATTTAAGTAACAGATTATACCAGTACAACGAAGGCTGTTAAATGGGTTTTCCAGGACTTACATATCAGTGGCCTGTCCATATCAATATCAGATCAGTGGAGGTCCTACACCCGGCACGCCCACGATCAACTGTTATTGGCTCCAAGAGTAGCTGGATATAAGCAAGGTACAGGGTGGAACAAAGCAGCCCCATACAATGTTTAGTACTCAACTTAATGAATAGGAAATGTCCAAGGCATCTCCTTTAAGTGACATCATTGAACTTGGCACATAGATGTCAGTAATGACCAGCACTACGGCACAGGGCATTATCAGTCCACCCCTGATTATTTCTATTCTCATAGGTTCCAAAATGTATTTATACAATTGTTAAAAATCAAACTAAAAGAAAATTGATCCGACAGGTACCAAAATATCCGCATTTAATAATACAAAAATAAAGGAATTCTAACCTCTCTGCAGTCATTTTAATTAACTCGAATTGGTAAAATCTTCATGTTTCTGTCATTCTGTTATTTCAGAAAAGTGTGACAATTGCCACAATTTATATGGTCACTTTTCCTTCCAGTTGTCTATTTTAAGAAAAATAAAAATCCTTTGTATTTTTTTAAGCAGGGTCCATATATACATAATCCTGATTCCACAAGGTATCCTTGTTTTAATAAGCATGTTATTCTTTGTAAAGATTTCGTAAGTTCCAATGTTTTGTACAGACCTTAATTGTTACAGTGTTTAAGCAATGAATACCATGCTGTGGTTCTAAAGTACGAAGTCCCGTTTTATTTGCTCTTTTTCTTTATTTTGCTTTGAATGTATACAATTATATCCTGCTTTATTTTGCTTTGGGTTTTCAAGTGTTGCACAATTGCTTTTTTATTCTTTTTTATGTTTTTTTTTTATTTTATTTTATTCATGACAAACAAAATCTCTAATTCCAATGTAGAAAAACATGACTGTTTTAGTGCATGGGGAGGTATTCGCTCATGTACTGAAATGGTTTTACGTTTCCGTTGTGTAAGGATTCTGCAAAATTTTGCCAAATAAAGTTATGCTGTCTCCTTTAGCAACCGGGGGCTTAAGTGCAGTTCTGATGTTTTTAAACACAATGTCTATGTATAAATAATGTTGTCTAACCTGGTATGTCTGTGTCTCTCATAGAGAGATTAATTATGCTGCCGGAGCAACAAATTATTTAAAAATGGTCAAATAAAATTTTTATTAAAAATAATTTTGTGTAACTAATTTTTTTTTAATTTTTTTAATTTTTTGTAAAATTTGTCTTAAAATGAATGGACCTATTATCTATGCGCAAACCCAGGTGCCAAATGTTTCCAATATTTATTTATATATTTTTTTTTCCAGTGCTTATGTGGTCATTTTAAACGTACTTTTCTCTATCTCAGACGCACACACTTGGGTAATATTGATACTGAAGGGTTAAAGGGAGCCTGTAACCAGGTTTTCCCCATATAAAATACAGCCAGCATCTTTAAGTCCTCTGTTACAGCATACTGGAATGCTGAATATATGTCTCCAACCCCTATGCAAGGCACAAAAAAACCCTTTTATTATACTCACAGATGGCGCGGTCCAGTACGATGGACGTCTCTGGTCTTGATCCGGCTCCTCCTTGCTTCATGAGATCGCCTTCCTCCTTCCCTGCTTCGTGTGGATGACATTTCCTTAATCATCCATGGTGTCCTCCATCGTGCTGCTGTGCAGGTGTACTTCAATGTAGTGCGTATGCGCCGGGAAAGACCATAGTGCTTCAATGACCCGTAGGTAAATGTGGCACATGCACTCTACAGTGCTTTGCAGAGAGAAGTGTGGCCACACAGGAGCATACAAAGCGATTGTAAGAAGAGAGGAGGCCAAGAGACGCCCATCGGACAGGACCGGTCTTTTTTGTGCCTTTCATAGAGGATTGAGGACATACATACAACATACTAGTATGCTGTAAAGAGGGTTTAAAGATGCTGACCGTACTTTATATGGGGAAAACCTGGTGACAGGTTCCTTTTAGGATTTTGCAACGTTTTATATTTAGTCTAATATTTTCTTATCTTATATGCAATGTTCTGAGAAACTGTGGGTTATGGTTAATATACTGGAAAAAGCATGACCTACTCCTGAGAAGGAGGCGCTGCTGGTGGACCTCCAATTGGAGCATTGCATGGAGTGTTACTTTCCCTGTAAAATGGTATAAGAAAACTGCTTACAGGGCAATAAACAGAATTGCTTATGCTCACGAACTATGTGCATTCACTTCTCCGAGTGCTCATGACCAAGGGGGCATAGTCCCACAATTAAAAAGAAAGACAGGAAAAAGGGGCACTCTGGGTGAAACCTGGGGATTAATGACAGGGATGGGGCGAGAAAACTGCTCACCTGATCGAGTTGTGCACCCCTTCACAACCCCGGGAATAGCCTGGAGAGCAGAGGTCCACAGTGCCGTGGTGCTGCTGCAGCTTGGGCGGTCACGTGACCGGCAGTGATGTCACAGCAGGTTCTCCTGAGGTGCAGGTCCTCAAGCAAACTCGACTCCCAAGGGAAAGGCAGCTCCTGCCACGGACCCTCAGAGAGGTCCCTGAAGAAAGCAATATTCCACTGCCGAAACACGTGTTGTTTTATTGACCTAATCAAGGTGCTTTTTATTATTTCCTCTTCACCATCCATTCCTTGGCGCTCCATAGACCGCGGCTATGTCCTTCATCTGCGCTTAGTCCCGCAATTAGGCTTCACCGGTGATCCCATAGTTTGACTTTGGATGAGAACAAGACAGATACAACAATATAATATGAAGTCAATTAGTCTATTATTACATTTTTGAAGTATTGAAGGAGCCCTATTTGCCCAGAAAAGATCCATGTGAACAAAAAGGACAGAACGTACAAAGTTCATGCAAATGTGAAACCCATGTTTTACACACTTTATTATACTTTAGTACCAGTTGTTTTAATTAAAATACACAAGAGATTGCGGGGAAGCAGCCCTGTTTTATTCTGGATGTTCAAGTGTCTGAAAATGCTGTGGGCTTCATGGTTTGCTGATATATTTCCTTTAGTACATCGGCATAAGACATATATATTCATGTTGAGTAAAGTGGTCGATCTGAGAAAAGGGTATTCAACAAATCCCACACTGGAAAGTGCACAAGTATGGAGTAGATGGGGGTAAATGGGGATATACTCTAAACAGATCACTCTTGATGTGGTCAAATAAACCTTGCTATCAGATGAGCTCACCCATGCATTCATGGATTCTGCAGTTTGCTATATACTATGATATGTAGAACACAACTAACATATACACTAAATAATACAATGTGGAAGCAAAGAAATGAAAAAAACACTTTACAGGGTATAGTTTATGCTGCAACACAGAATCCAGCAGCTTACCCTATTCAGCAATAGTTTATCCAAGTGGGGCTATGGGGGTCATCATACTATCGATAGGGGGATATGGAACATCATACTGTGTTTATGGGGCATTATACTGCGAATTGGTGCAATGGAGGTAGAAAACTGTGTATGTAGGTATGTGGAGCATAATACTGTGTATATGGGGTTTTAGAACATCATACGCATCATACTGTGTCTAGGAGGGCTATGAGCCATCATACTGTGTATTTGATGCTATGGACCACACAGTGTATAGGGAGGCTATGGGGCATAATACTGTGTATAGGGGGCTGTGGGGCCATCTTACTGTTTGGGGAGTTGTGAGGGACATCAAACTACATTTGAGGGGCTATGGGGCATCATTATAAGGAGACATAATGGGGGATCATTATTATAGGGAAGCACAGGAGTATGATAAGCAAGCAAGGGAGGGGCATATTTATTATCACAAGGAAGTATGGGGTCATTATAAAGAGTTAAAGTGGAATTATTATTGACTAAGGTACAGGGTGATTATTATAAGGCAGCAGAGGGGGAAATTATTTCTATATGGTGCCCTATAACCATAAGGAGGCGCAGGGGAGCATTTTTACTACATGGACGTACAGAGGAAGCATTATTACTCTGTAGGATCACAGAGGGGACACTTATTGTGTGGGGCACAAAAGGAGACTACTAGGGTGTAGAGGGGGTATTATAACTGTCTAGGGAATTGATTATAGCACTATATGGTTTGTGTAGAGGTGGGAGAATGTGAGGAGGGTGCTGGAAAAGCAGTTAAAGATATCTGTATGTTACATTTTACAGGGACAAGTTATGAGTGGAAGATAAAAATGATAAAACCATCATATAGTCACTGTATGCTGGTAATATTTCTAGCACAGTGGTGTTGGTTACTGATCAGTATGGCGGTATTATTACCACTATATATGCTGGTAACAGGTGGTTATGGACTGGTGGCATTATTTGTTTATTATACTACAATATGGGTGCTGATAATTGTCTTGGTAGAGTCATGTTTGTTAAAAGGGTTGTACTTCTCCAAGTAAATTGTCAGCAAGCATTCCAGCTTGCCGAATCCCAACAGTGTGTAATTTACGCACCATTAGGATTCATCTCTGCTTGGCTTTTCCAAGTGTATAAATATGCACTACTACTTGCTGAAAATATACTCAGGTGTATACAACCCGGTTAATGATCAATATGATGGCATTATTCCATCACTATGTGGTAGTATTATGTAGTCATGACATAGCAGTATTATTTGATCTTGCATAGAAGCATTACTGGTAATATTGGTCTTGTAATAAATCTTGATCTCCTTCAGGCAGAGTAATATTTGTAATAGAGAAATCCATCTTGGGAAGGGGGCAGCTTGGGCCTGTATGTTTAAATACCAGGCTGAATTTCAGTCGCAGTCTGACCCTGATGGTTACCATCCTAAAAAGGACAGCTGAGGTAAGCGCCCTCAAGAGGACATTTGGTTGCCAATTCTTATGAAAGTACTGTCAACCCGATATACCATTAAAGACCATAGTTAATTCTAGCCCTATCAGTGAAAAATATAGAACATAGATAATGTTTGGGATAGCACATTTTGACAAGGATAGTTGAGTTAGATGTTCCTGTGGCAGATGTTTGGACACCTTGTCCTATAAGGGCATCATCAAACCTATGTTCCGATTGCCAGGATGTGCAGGTATATCTGAAACAGTCCGGTGTTTCACAGAACATATAGTTAGAAGGGACCAGACTAGTCTGGAAGCTTCCCTGACCTAGGGCTGTACTAGCTGATTGATATGCCTCTCCATATGGACACTTAAGAGATCAGTCACCTGGAGCGACGCTGGGAGGAGCGGGCTGGGTACCATAGTTGGAGAAGGTACTAGTCCAGTTGTGCTCCTGGCCGGCTTCTCCCAACTCCGCTTCAAGTGACTGATCACCATTATTGGCACCCCTTTATTTTTTTTCATAGACTGTACAATATCTTCAGAAATAAATGGAAATGTACCAAAGTTATATCCTCAGGATTTTTTAATTAGTGATCCAAAGTAATACAACAATAAAACATTGCTTTTCAAATTCCATGTTGCAATTTCAAAGAAGAAACAGAATAAACAGCATGTGATGCAATAAAGGCACCCCCAATTAATACTTGGTTGCACACCCTTTGGCATTGCTGACAGCCTCCAAACATTTCTTGTAGCCATCTATAAGCTTCTTGCACTTCTCAGCTGGAATTTTCTCCCACTCTTCCTTTGCAGTTTGATCAAGCTCTTTAATGTTTGCAGGGTTCTTTTTCCCAATGGCAGATTTCAGCTCACCCCAAAGATTTTCAATGGGATTGAGGTCAGGACTCATTGATGGCCATTTTAAAACAGTCCATTTTTTCTCTTTCGACCATTCCTGTGTACTTTTGGATGTGTGCTATAGGTAATTGTCTTGCTGGAGGGCCCATGATCTTCAATTCAAACCAAGTGTTCTTACACTGGGTAGGACATTTTGCTCTAAAATCTTTTGATAATTCTTTGATTTCATGATTTCTGTGATACAGTCAATGCTTCCAGTACCAGACGCAGCAAAGCAACCCCACAGCATTATGGATCCTCCACCATGCTTAACTGTTGGTAAGGTGTTATTTAACTTATAAGCTTCAATGCGACGTCTGTAAACAAACTGATGCTTTGCATTGACAAAAAAATCTATTTTTGTTTCATCTGTCCACAGAACATTTTCCCAAAAGGATTGTGGTTTGTCAAGGTACTCTTTGGCAGTTGTTCCTTTTTATGTATTTTCTTCAGCAATGCTTTCTTCCTTGGCCTTTGCCCATAAACCTCTGCTTGGTTTAGTTTGTGGAGTATGGTACTTGTTGAAACCATGACCCCAGACTGTTCCAGGTTGGCCTTCAGGTCTATGGATGTTTGACGTGGTGTTTTTTCCATCCTTTGCACCAACCTTCAACGACCTCTCTTGTTAATTTTCCTGTTTACCCATATGTCCAGGGAGGTTTTTGATGGTTTCATGCTTGGCAAACTTTTTAATAATATTGGGCACTTTTGAATCTGGGATACCAAGGTCTTTGGAGATGGCCTTATACCCGATGGAAGTCTTATGTTTGCTTATAATAGCAATTGTGATGTCCACCGACAGCTCCTTTGTCTTCACTATTGTAACAAAGGAACATGGCCTACCATGTGGCCTTTTAAAACAGTGAAGTCATCATTCATTGGCTAATTCATGTCACATGGACACCGACAATTAATCACAGGTGAATCTCTTTTGTGATTTACCACAGGTGAGTCAAAATGTGTTTCCATACTAAATTAATGTAAAGGGTGTCATTAACAGTGACACAGCAAGTTTTAGGTTTTTCTATTGTTCCCTCCCATTGTGTTTTGTTTTAAATTATTGTTTATCATTTGCTCTTCTGTATATAACCCGAGTCTCTATACAAAAAACTGTTTCACTTGATTCATTTTTTTCAGGAGATCTTCCACATTATGTACTTACACTTCATGGGTGTCAATAACGATGAGCAGGACTGTATGTATTTATAAGGGAGAGACCTATTAATCACCTAGTGCAGCGGAAGGAAGAGGACGGTGCCAGACTAGTTTAGTCTTTGCTAAGCTCTTCTAACTATATTATCTCTGAAACACTGGAGCATTTCAGAGAAAAACGTACTTTGCTTCAGGTGTGCGTCCGGGCTCTGATTCATGCTGTCCGCTGTTTTGACAACATGAATCAGATGACAGGTTCCCTTCAATATCTTGTTTTGTAGAGAAGCTCAGGGCAGACCCAAGAATAGCCGTGATGTGAAGGTTACCCGTCTCTGCTCCTTGTACGCACTCTAGGCTCTCCTCTTATCAGGCTATAACGGAGGCTTGTTTGATTACTTTCCATTTTACACGTTTATTTAGCAGTCAGTGGTTCCCCGAAAGCGTTTAATTAGATCATTGCAGATCAAAAGTGAAAGGTTCAAAATGCTAAATAATTCCTGAAATGAGTTGTCAGGAAGCTTTTATTTACTGATCTTCATGCGTTTCATTTACACCTGGCATGGAGCCAACGTTCCTGACAGCTGAGATTTATTGATTTAATTGCCTCGGGTAACCATGCAATAAAATCATCTCCAAGATAAATTTTCATGGCACTGTACGCTGGCGAAGTAATTTTTCAAGTGCTGCGGCTATATTTCCACAGGTACCAGGTGCAAAATTTGCTTAATGAAAAAAATGTCTAATTATGTGCTGTTACTTTCATTTACCTTTACTGTGGCATTTCATTTGGAAAATAGCGGGATGGAATTCTTGAGAAGCGAAAGATACTCGGCTAATTAGCTGATAAAATTACTCTCAAGGAGAGGTTCTTCTGGGATTTCTGTAAATGTAAGTCTGATATGACTTCGAAATTCTGTGTAATAGTTTCAGGATAAGGTCATGCCGCAGGACATAAGGGGTTAACCATAGGGATGTCGTGCAAGCTGTATTATTGTTATTGTCAGAAAGCGTCCTCTTTCCTGCGGAGATCGCCAGCGTATTAGGGCTTATTCAGATAAGCGCCTTCATGGGGGTGCGTATAAACTTTCTCACATGGTGTTCTAGATGGAACACTGCATGAGCAAACTGCTTCAATATTACATAGCCACTGGGATAATTGATCCCATCCCCTATAAGCCTACTATTGTTCAGAAAAATAGCTATAAAGGTATGGCATGTCTGAAATATTGGAATAACTGGCATAATAGGGGTTCTTCCAGCAGCTTTACGGCTGCCAGTCTTAAGAGGAGAACACCTGCGTAATCCCAATTCTAGCAGTCACAAGAGTTGTACAAGACATTAGGCCAAATGCCACAGATTCTACAAATTCTACTTACAATAATAAAGGCATCTCCTATTGTGCTTTGAATGGGGTGACTATGGCACTTGATAATGCACAGTTATTGCTATGACTTCCAGCAACCTTGATTTTAATGGTGCTCTACCTGTTGTTTTAGGTGACACTTCAAAATAATCTGTCATGTGTACATGAGGAACAACGTTATTTCTAGCCATTATATGACTTTTATCTTGCATTTTTTAGCACTTTTTTCCTCTGTCGGCAATTTCTTCCACTCTTTCAGTTCTCTTTGAGCGATGGAGTCTAGCTGCTATGATGTCTCCCGTACACCACCCACAGTGACATGAGGGATTCCTTTTCTCCTATCTCTATGTAGCATTACCTCAAAAACAGCAGCATAGAGGACATCAAACAGAAGTACTGAGCAGTGTAAATGTGAATCCTGCTCTGGTGTGAGGTAAACAATTATTAGTCATTACTGGCAGTTGCAGGTATCAGCTAATCTGGGATGGGGGGTGCTATGTGTCTAACCTCTACTGACCTCATATAGGTGACCTATCCCACAGCTGGGTTAATACTGGAAATGAGTAAATGTATTAGAGCCCTCGAATATTAGAAAAGTTTGCATAGATAAAATGCAAATTTTTTGTAATTTGTTTCTGCTCAGGATTAGCAAAATGCCAGCCTCTAGTCGTGATTTTGCTAAAGAGTAGAGAGACATCAAAACGATTAAAAATAAAAAAAACTACTTACAGCAGGTGAAATAAGTATTGAACACATCACCAATTTTCCAAGTAAATATATTTATAAAAGGTCCTATTGACATGAAATTCTCACCAGATATTGGTAACAACTAGTGACGAACAAGCACTAAAATGCTCAGGTGCTCATTACTCAAATCAAGCAGACTGCTCGGGAGCTCTACTCGATTAACGAGTATAATGGAAGTCAATAGGAAACTTGAGCATTTTACCAGTAGACCCTCAAAGGAGGAATGAGGGAGCAATAAAATTACTGAAATGGATGTAAAAAGTGTTTAAATGGAATGGAAACAGCATGGTAAAAGACCCCTGGAAGCATCTCTGACTTCCAGGTCACTGCTGTGAATAATGTTGTCAGAATATTATGCCACTTTTACGGACTGACAATAAAACATACCAAACTGAAGATAAAACGGATTTTACAGGAAAAAATGTTAGGAAACATTCTTTCCTGTATAATGACTTGTATATAGAGAAAAACCGCCTCCTCCACCCCTTAGGCTATGTTCACACATAACGTTTTTACTGCGTTTTTGCACTTTATCATTGCTTTCAATGGTGAAAAAATGCTGCAAAAATGCTGAAAGAATTGACATGCTCCTTCTTTCAAAAATTCAGCAGTTCTCCTTTTCAGTCAGGTAAAAAAGGAATAGCATGCATCAGATTTCTGAATTTCCCCATTTGTAAGGAGTGGGACTCCTAGACTTGTGAAGTCTATGCACTAAGTGCAAGACCTTTCAAAAATTGAAAGGAGGGATTGCAATACACCCTGGAATACACAAAGGATGGCTGCAGAAAACATTTTTTCCCCGGTTGGAAGGAGTGGGACTCCTAGACTGGTAAAGCGTAGGCACTGTGTACAAAGGCTTCCAAAAATTAGAAGGAGGCACTCCAATACACACTGGAACACATGTAGAGTTAGGCCTCAGAACACATTTACATTTAGAAAGAGTGGGACATCTGTGGCCAGCAACAAGGAGTCCCAGATTCGAGGCCACTACTCAGGGTACAATTCGCACAACAAGGACCTTCAGGCATCCGACTCTAATTTTGCTCCAGCTTAGTTGAGCGGCAATTCCTCCTGTGCTGGACCAGGGCATCAGGCAGCCCTGGGGTTCAAATAGATTGAAGCAGGGTATTGAAAACTTTTTTTTATCTCCTTGGAGACCTTTCTCAATGAAAATTCATGAATTATGTGGAAGGAACTTCTGGGGAAAGGTCATTTGTCCTTTGTCCATTTATTCACACAATAGGTGCATTTGGGCATTTCTCCCATTGTATGAATGCATCTTTATTTTTATTCCACACAAAGTTGAGGCAAATCTGAGTTTCGCAGGTCTCAGTCACTGCTCCCTCCCTGTTTAAGTTGATTCCGTGGGTTTTTAGTGCCACCAGGGTCATAATAACTGATAGGCGCATCTGCCTGTCAACTGAAAATGCTGATAGGCTGAGTGTTCTCAAAATGAACAAAGCCTGCATTGGCCCAGACTTCTGAACCTCAGTGGATCACTGCAGCGGAAGATAAAGCCAAATTAAATGTTCCTTTTTTTTTCTGGTGTATTCCCATTCACCCCTCCCACCCCAAAAAGGGTATACGGTTCATAGTTTTTATTACCTTTCTTGTCCTCCTCCTCCTACACCATATCGACAGGGCTATCACGTGGCCCTCACTCCAGACTTTTTGAGGGCCATCAGGCAGCCCTCACTCATAATTTTTTGAGGGCCATTAGGTGGTCCTCACTCATACATTTTGGAGGGCAATCAGGCGGCTCTCTGTCATACATTTTGGAAGGCCATCAGGCGGTCCTCAGTCATACATTTTGGAGGTCCATCAGTTGGCTCTCAGTAATACATTTTTTTGAGGGCCATCAGACGGCTCTCACTCATAAATTTTGGAGGGCCATCAGGCGGCCCTCAGTCATACATTTTGGAGGGCCATCAAGAGGCCCTCAATCATACATTTTGGAGGGCCATCAAGAGGCCCTCACTTATAATTTTAGTAGCCACAGACTTAAGCCAAATCAGAGTCTCGCAGGCTTCATTCACTGCTCCAACCATGCTTAAGTTGATTACGTAGGTTTTTAGTGCCACTAAGGGCAAGAACTGAAAATACTGACAGACGGACTCTTATCAAAATGAACAAGGCCTGGATTGGTCCAGACTTCTCAACACCACCAGATGACAGCAGCGGAACATAAAGCCTAATCAAATGAACTATTTTTTTCAGGTGTATTCCCATGCACCCCTTTCCACCCCAAAAAGGGAATACAGTTAATGGTTTCTTATTTTTCTTGTTTTCCTCCTCTAATCTAAAACCATCCCTCTTCCAGCACCTATCCCTGCACTAAATGCATAAATGCAGCTAACATGTATTAATAGGCAGTAGGATAGAATAGATGTAACCCTGATAAGGACTGTTGGTTTTAGGTTGCAACAGCAAGGGCTCTGAGACTCTAAAGCCTGCCTATACGCCTCTAATGCACAACTATGTCTTCTCTAGACGCTACCTCTACACTAATTGGAGTTAACAGCGGTATTAATAGGAAACAGAATAGATGTATCCTTCTACATGAATTTGGTGTTTGGTTTCTGCAACAAGGACTATAAGGCAATAATCACTGCCTAAATGCCTCTAATACACTATCCCTACCCCAGCAGCTAGACCTACACTAATTGCAGCTAATAGCAGCATTATTAGAGAATAGAATAGAATATATTGGAATTAGCCCTGAAAAGAAATTTTGTTTTAATGTAACACCAGCAAGGACTGTAATGCAATAATCCTCACTAGATGCCTCTAATACACTATCCCCACTCCAGAAGTTAACGCTACAGTGATTGCAGATAAAAGTGGTATTATTATAGAATAGAATCTATTTAAATTAGCCCTTTTGGCTGCATGTGGCAGCACCAAGGACTGTAAGGCAATAATCCCTGACTCTAATACGCTATACCTATTCTAGCAGCTAACCCTACAGTAATTGCAGCTAAGAGCAGTATTATTATACAATAAAATCCATTTGAATTAGTCCTGAAAAGGACTGTTGGTGTAACGTAGCAGCACCAAGGACTGTAACTCGATGAACCCTGCCTAAATGCCTCTAATACACTATCCCTACTCCAGCTGCTAACCCTACACTAATTGCAGCTAAGGGCAGTATAATAGAATAGAATCTATTTGAATTAGTCCTGAAAAAGACTGTTGGTTTAATGTTTCACCAGCAGGTACTGTAATGCTATAACACCCTGTCCAGCAGAAACTCTCCCTACAGTATTTTTTCAGTTACAATGTGCCGAACATGGTGTCACCGGGTCTTAAGTAGACCCGATGACAATATGCTACCAATCACAGTAATGCCAGTAGCCAACATGGCTACGGCATTACTGTAATTGGCAGGCAATCCCCACTTTTTAGTGGCTGAAAATCAGCTGTGAAACATGCTTGGTGGGGAGCATGGCACCCGAGTACTGAGCATTAGTGTTGAGCCTCCCCCATAGTGTTCGAGTTCGGTTCGGTTCGTCGAACACCCGTATGTTCGCCGAACTGTTCGTCGAACACCTTCGAAAACCGTTAAAGCCAATGGCAGGCAAACAAAAACACATAGAAACACATAGAAAACACTTCAAAGGTGTCCAAAAGCTGACAAACTGCTCAGAAGACACAACTAACACATGGAAAAGTGACAAGTACATATAGTCATGCGAAAAGAAAAGAGGTGGAGGAGTAAAAGGAGGGGGAGACACAGATATAGGCATGTCATGCCCTTCTAAAACCAAAAAAGTGCGAAGCCGACACGGCCAGTCCGTTCCTGCCCGTGCGACCTCAGTGTCGCCGGGTTTGTGCCAGAGCGACCCTGAGAGCCAGCCCCCCTCTCCCAATACTGGTGCCTGTCCGCTGGTGGGTTCGAGCGAGCCCCCCTGTGGTGGAGGCAGGTCTAATCTTTTTAATTTAAATTGTCTCTCTAATTTGAATGAGTACACTTTAAATCCTTTTACAAGGATCTATTGGAGGGCAAGTCTCATGCCAGCAGCCACGGTAATTCCAGCTCCAGTAGCGTCCACTAAAGCTGCTGCAGTTAAAAAGCTTTTATAAGGATTTAGCTTGGCGGTCTACCGCAAGGCGTCCTACCGCCAGTCCCAGCCCCTGTGCATTGGGGTGCCTCCCCGATGCTCTTCACTGAGTGTCCTGGGGGTCCGAACCATTTCCTTTGAAAAAATTAAGTGTCCAAACTACAGGTGGTGTAGCTTTCTTAACAGCTGGGATAATCCGCTGACTAGCAGACACTGCTACAAGGCACAAAGTATTTCCTGGGCTAGATGCAGTTAAAAATTTGTAATTAGATACTCTCGTTGGATGCTGAGAAAGCATTCTATAGAGTCTCTTGGCACGCCATATATTATTCTCTTAAAAAGCTTGGGGTAGGGGTCTAGGGGACCCTTTTATAGGCAAAATCACGGCCCTGTATCTCAATACGTCACCTAGGCTGAAGATAAATGGAACATTTTCATCACCTTTCATAATCACCAATGGGACAAGGCAGGGATGTCCTCTGTCCCCTCTCTTATACAGCCTAGTGATGGAGCACCTGCTCTCCTCAATTCGCCATAACCCCAATATTAGGTGGATTGAGGTGGGAGGCACCAAGTACAAGTGCTCTGCATTTGCTGATGATGTCCTAGTATATATCACTCAATCAAATATATCCATCCCTGCTGTTATGGCTGAAATAGATCACTTTGTTACATGGTCAAATTTTTAAATCAATGCAGTGAAGTCTGAGGCCCTCGATGTCTCCCTCCCCAAATCCATACAGGATTCCATCCAGTCCAACTTTCCATTTGCCTGGCCCTCACAGGGTATCAAATATTTAGGAATTCGTATTCATAGAGACCTCTCCCGTTTATGTTATCTTAATTTTGGGCCCTTTATTGAACAACTCCATACAGACCACGGTTGGCAAGTTAAAACTCTAAAATTCATTACGTGAACCACTGGAGTTTTGTGGGAAAGCACATGCACACTGTGTTCCAAATTATTATGCAAAAAGTGTTTAGGAGTGATAAGGTAAGAATTTTTTTGTTTGTCAGTTAAACTCATTGATGGTGATGTGTGTCAGGGCTCTTTATATCACTGTAAGCAATTGCAGACACCTGTGCTAATTAGTTTGGCAGGTGTGTCCAATGAAAGGCAAGACTACTTAAGAAGGCTGTCCCACATTATTAAGCAGCCTACATTTTCTGGCAAAATGGGAAAGAAAAAGGATATATCAGCTGCTGAGAAGCAACAAATTGTGGAGTGTTTAGGTCAAGGCATGACTACAATCAACATTGCCAAGACACTTCATCCTGATCATCGCACAATCAAGAAGTATGTAGCTGCTTCACAGTACACACGTGTGCATTCTGATAAGGGAAAATTGAGGACTCTTTCCTACAGGCAATTACGTCAGGTTAAAAGAGCAGCGGCAAAAAAGCCTTGTCATAGCAGCAGACAAGTTTTTGAAGTTGCTGGTGCCTCCAACGTCCCCCGAACAACAAGATGCAGGGTCCTTCAGAGGTTTGCAGCTGTGCGTAAGCCATCCTGTCGACCTCCTCTATCCACTGTACACAAGCAGAAACGGCTCCAGTGGGCCAAACAATACATGAAGACTGACTTCAAAACTGTTTTGTTCACCGATGAGTGCTGTGCAACGCTCGATGGTCCAGATGGATGGAGTAGAGGATGGCTGGTTGATGGACACCCCATGCAAACACGGCTACGGCGCCAGCAAGGAGGAGGTGGAGTAATGTTTTGGGCTGGAATCATGGGGAGAGAGATTGTCGGCCTCTTTAGGATCCCTGAAGGGGTAAAGATGAACTCCATAATGTATGTGGAGTTTCTCAAACAGCACTTCCTGCCATGGTTCAAGAAGAAGAACCGTGTATTCCGCAGCAAGATCATTTTCATGCATGATAATGCACCGTCTCATGCTGCACATAACACATCTGCATCTCTGGCTGATATGGGCATAAAAGGGGACAAACTTATGGTGTGACCCCGATGCTCCCCTGACCTCAATCCCATTGAGAACCTCTGGAGCATCATAAAAAGGAGTGTCTATGATTGCGGGAGGCAGTTCACATCTAAGCAACAGCTCTGGGAGGGTATTCTGTCCTCATGCAAAACAATTGAAGCAGAAACCATCCAAAACCTGACAAATTCAATGGACGAGAGAGTTCAGAAGCTCCTTTCGAACAAGGGGTCCTATGTGCAAATGTAACATCACCTAGAATAAAGTTTTGAGTTGAAAACTGTTTGATTTCAGTTTCTAATAACCTGCTAATGCTTAGAATTTCAAAAATGACCAATTTTTTGTTCTTTATTAAAATGAAAAGGTTGATCGAAGAGTATGGGGGATCTAAGAGTGTGGCAACCCAGTAGTCAGGATTATTTCGAATTCTGACAATCTGAGGGTCATGTTGCAGGTAGTGCAGCAAGAAGGCACTCATGTGTCTTGCGCATCTAGGAGCCCCAAAATTATTTTCCGGGCTAGATGCAGCTAAAAATTATTATTAATTTGAAAGCTGGTGGAGCTTAGTATAGATGGCCTAATAGAATCAGTACTGCACACTGCTATAAGGCCCAAATTATTTTCCAGCCAAGATACAGATAAACATGATTAGTAATTTGAAAGCTTAAAACGGTTGGTGAGGTGATTTTAACAAATTATCAAGCTTTTACTCTCCCCAGGATGACACAGGGGTAGAAAAGTCCTTTCGGATCCATGATTTGTTCATCTTTATGAACGTGAGTCTGTCTACATTATCAGTGGAGAGCCGCGTGCGCTTATCTGTCAGCACACCACCAACAGCGCTGAACACACGTTCAGACAGAACGCTGGCTGCGGGGCATGACAAGATCTCCAAGGCGTAAGTGGCGAGCTCCGGCCATTTATCCAGATTGGAAGCCCAAAAAGAGCAAGGGTCCAGTGACACAGTCATGGCTTCAATGTTTACTTGGAGATACTCCTGTACCATCGTCTCTAGACGTTGACTATGTGTCAGACTTCTTGCCTCCTGTGGCCTTGCAAAGGATGGGCTAAAAAAGTGGTGAAATGATTCCGCAAAATTGATGTTACCAGCAGATACTGTGTTTCTGTTACGTTTTGAGTGCTGAACACTTGACGGTCCCACGGTTGGCAAGTTGGAACTGTGAGATTCACTACGTGCACCACTAGTGTTTTGTGGAAAAGCACATGTAAGATTCTGCAACAGTCTCTGCTGATACTCCTGCATGCGTGCATCCCTTTCTATGGCAGGAATAATTTCTGCAAATTTACTTTTGTACCGGGGATCTAACAGTGTGGCAACCCAGTAGTCAGGATTATTTCTAATTCTCACAATTCGAGGGTCATGTTGCAGGTAGTGCAGCAAGAAGGCACTCATGTGTCTTGCGCATCCAGGAGCACCAAGTCCCTGTTGTGTTGGTGGCGAGGTAACAATCATGCTTCCTTCCTCTGTCCTCTCCCCCCAACCTCGCACAGCAGAAATGTGATCAAGTTCTCCCTCATCTGATGAGTCTTCCATCAGTTCATCCTCCACTTCTTCCTGGGCTCCTGCACCTTCCTCACTAGTTTGGCTGCTACCATGCACCCTGGTAAAACCATCTCCCCTACCCTCACATGCCTGCCGCCTAGGTGCTGTCAACCGTCTGGACCTTGCAGATGTTAGCCCTTCCGCATACAACTCCTCCTCCTCTACTTCCTCCACCTCCTCTTGTGCCACCACCTGACTCCGAATTCTGTTTAACATGTGCTCCAGCATGTAAATCACCGGAATAGTCATGCTGATAATGGCATCGTCAGCACTAAACATCTTCGTCGCCATTTCAAAACTGTGTAGAAGGGTGCATAGGTCCCTGATCTGAGACCACTCCTCCAGGGTGATTTGCCCCACCTCTGGATCTCGTTGGCCCAGGCTATACGTCACAACGTATTGCACCAGGGCTTGTTGGTGCTGCCACAGTCGCTGCAACATGTGCAGAGTTGAATTCCACCGGGTAGGCACATCGCATTTTAGCCGGTGAAGAGGCAGGCCCAACGACTTCTGTAGAGATGTAAGTCGCTGAGCTGCGGGATGCGAACGGCGGAAGTGAGCACACAGCGACCGTGCCTTCTGCAGAAGGCCATCTAGTCCGAGATAGTGGGCTAAAAATTGCTGGACAACCAGGTTCAGCACATGAGCCATACAAGGCACGTGTGTGACATTGCCCCGGCGAAGGGCCGCACCCAGGTTTGCAGCATTGTCACACACGGCCTTCCCTGGTTTCAGGTCCAGTGGAGACAACCATTCATGAAACTGGTTCTCCAGAGCTGACCACAACTCCTCAGCTGTGTGACTCACATTTCCCAGACATTTCAAAGTAAAAACCGCCTGATGACGTTGAGCCCTGCTGCCAGCATAGTAAGGAGGTGTGCAGGATCCCTTCTGCGCAGTTAGAAAGCTTGTGGCATGACCAGACAGGCTTTGGGTGCAGGTGGAGGACCGAGAGGAGGTTGAGGAGGCAGAAGCAGTGGAGGAACTTTGAGATAAAGAGGATTGACGCACAACTCGTGGGGACGGCAAGACTTGGACAGCAGCCCCTTGTCCTGCTGTCACCATAGTTACCCAGTGCCCAGTCAGTGACATGTAACGCCCCTGTCCATGCCTACTCGTCCATGTGTCTGTGGTGAAATGTACCCTGTCACACACAGAGTTTCTCAAAGAAGCGGTGATGTTGTGTGCGACATGCTAGTGGAGCGCAGGCACACCTTTCTTTGAGAAGTAGTGCCGACTGGGCATCTGGTACTGGGGCACTGCGATGGACATAAGGTCTCGAAAATCCTCTGTGTCCAACCAAAAACATCCAAATGACCCTGATCAAAAGTTCACATACCCCAGTTCTTAATATCGTGTATTGCCCCCTTTAACATCAATGACAGCTTGAAGTCTTTTGTGGTAGTTGTGGATGAGATTCTTTATTTCTCCTTGGCAAAAAACCTCCAGTTCCTGTAAATTCCTGGGCTGTCTAGCATGAACTGCGCGCTTGAGATCTCCCCAGAGTGGCTTAATGATATTGAGGTTAGGAGACTGAGATGGCCACTCCAGAACCTTCACTTTGTTCTGATGTAGCCAATGACAGGTCGACTTGGCCTTGTGTTTTGGATCGTTGTCATGTTGGAAAATCCAAGTATGTCCCATGCGCAGCTTCCGGACTGATTAGTGCAAATTTGCCTCCAGTATTTGTTGATAACGTGCTGCATTCATCTTTCTTTCAACTTTTACCTGTGCCTTTGTAGGTCACACATCCCCAAAACATCAGCGATCCACCTCCATGCTTTACTGTAGGAATGGTGTTCCTTTCATCATAGGCCTTGTTGACCTCTCTCCAAATCTAACGTTTATGGTTATGGCCAAAAAGTACAATTTTGGTCTCATCACTCCAAATTGCCTTGTTCCAGAGGTTTTTAGGCTTGTCTCTGTGCTGTTTGGTGTATTGTAGATGAGATACTTTGTGCAATTTGGGAAGTAATGTCTTTCTTCTGGCGACTCGACCATGCAGCCCATTTTTCTTCAAGTGCCTCCTTATTGTGCATCTTGAAACAGCAACACCGCTAGTTTTCAGAGTCCTGAATTTCAGCTGATGTTATTTGTGGGTTTTTCTTTGTATCCTGAACAATTTTCCTGGCAGTTGTGGCTGAAAATCTTGTTGTTCTACCTGACCGTGGTATGGTTTTTACAGAGACCCTGATTTTCCATTTGTTAATTACAGTTTGAATGCTGCTGACTGGCATTATCAATTCCTTGGATATCTTTTTGTATCCCTTTCCTGTGTTATACAGTTCAACTACCTTTTCTCATAGATCCGTTGACAATTCTTTTGCTTTCCCCATGATTCACAATCTAGAAACGTCAGTGGCTGGATCAAAGATGCAAGAGTCTGTCTGGATCCCAGAAACTCACTCAGCTTTTATGCACACACACTGATTACAAGCAAACAGGTCACAGGTGAGGATGTTTCCTTTGGTAGCCATTCAAACCCATTTGTGTCAAATTCTGAGCATGTTACCAGGCCAAAATCACCAGGGTATGTGAACTTTTGAACAGGGTCATTTGGATGTTTTTTGGTTGTCATTAAGATTTAAAAAGAGAAAACACAGTAGTTTGACAATAAATGGCTTCACCCAACCAATAACCATGAGTGGAGTAAAAGTTTGTTTGTTATTATTCATATTCTCTGAAACAAGGCCAAGAAAGCAAAAATTCTGCCGGGGTATGTAAACTTTTGAGCTCAACTGTATTTAGCACTGTGTATCCAAGTATTTAAGACCTCATAGGATCTCACAGGATCAATAGACTACACTAAAAGTATATAGTAGATATCCCAACCTGTCAGTGTATAAGAGTCCATAGGTCCACTTTCCTTGTTCAAAGGCTGTGAGGCATGCTTCGCTCCAGTCTTATAACTCCAATAAGTCCAAAATGTCAAAGTTGCACACCGTAGTTTGCTCAGTGACATTATAATTGGCAATCAGAAGTGGCATTCAGGAGCTTCACTCGTGGAGGTGAAGTTTTAGGTAGTAGCCACCTGCCGTCGCACTACTGAAGGATGGTAGGATCATTTTGACTAAGTAATAGTATTGATTCTGATTATATAACTTGTATCCTGAATTTTATTAATGTTTCTATTTTAAAGATTTTTTAGTTTTCTTTGAGTTTATCAGAGTGGGGGTAGACTAGCAGCAATGATGCCTTCCATACAAAGCACGTATAGAAAAGAAGAAATGCTTCTCTTTTTTCCATAGCACATCCTCAGCATGAAGGACACTATAAAGCAGTAAAAAGCATTGTAACTGTGAATCCAGCACTACGGTGGGAAATAAAATTAAGACTAGCAGCATGTTGTCTTTCTGCCTCGTCTCCCTTTAGCAGTTCCTCCATCACCTTCCCCTCTCTATAGACTTCTTAAGGCTTCGGCATTCAACCTGATCCCTCTATAAATGGAGTTCTGTAGACAATTTCAAAGAGAGTTATTGATGCAGGAGGCATGGAAAAAAAATACGGAAAAGAGGAGAACATTTTTTTTTTTTTGCTTAATGCCATAAATTACATTTACTATAAATTACAAATGACTATTGATTCCTGGAAAAAAATGATAGTTACTCTTTAAGTGCATCATGTAAATGTGAAATAACAGTTATAATTAATAAACATAATTTATTACCTTGGCATCAAACCCTTTAACAGTTTATTATTTTACTGTATGTGACTAAACTAAAGACCAATGTGATAAGAAAGTGAAGAACCACATTGAAAATGTAATCTAAGGTAAAATATGCCTTGTCCAGTAATGGTTAATTTTACAGTAACACAGATAATAATGGCTGTCGGACAGTCTGGAATAAAGTAAAAAAAAAAAAAAAAAGTAATCAATTATGTCAATTGTTAAAGAATTGCAGGAAGAAACATCAGTTGATTGACCAGTGAATAAATTGGATGAGAGCCTAGAAAACTGCTGCTCTGTGCAGAGCCTGGCTGAAATCAAACCTCTAGTAAGAACGTTGAGTGATGACTATGAGTAAAGTACTGAACATTGACAGAAAACAGATCAATGGATGGAAACAGAGAGCAGACTCACCACAGACATGAATCCTGCCTCCACATTGCGAGAAACTCCCGTTAACAAGAGTGTGTGCAATCATGTAATTCAACGAGAGACAGAATACACAGCAGAGGGGCTGATATGGTATCGACAGAGACATGATGGTTGGATACAAGAGTTCTCATGAGGAAATGACACATCTTGACTATAGTAGTGAACTTACATGTATTGACAAATTCCAAAGTGGATGGAGAAAATTGTGTGCTCCAACTGGAATAGATGTGATTCTAAAAGGAATAACGGCACATGAATTCATGACTACATATAGGTGAATAATACAGACAAGCAATAAACAGACACTTGGGTCTATCCAATGGCAGAAACTATTTTGATAACACATGAAACATAGAGATCTTATACAATTTCCGAAAAGTTTACCGCAAAACAAAATACTTCCAAGGACCAACCCCCAGTTATGCAAAGCATGTTCATGTCCATATGGGGCTGTACAGCCATTAAAAAAAAATTTTTGTTTAAGAAAAGAAATAGAAAATTCTTCAAAGTAATAAAGTAAATAAAACTCATTTTCAGATCAAAGAGGGAGGAAGTACAAAGAGAGGTGGGGGATTGAGACGCCACTACCAAGGGAGCGTGAGGGAATCACTAAAGGGATTACTTGTTCTATTGCTTATTTATTACTTTAAAGCATCTTAAATATTATATTTATTCAGAGGCTGGACTTTAATCCTCGCAACATATAGAAACTAAGTGTACAGAAAAAACTAAGAGGGCAACACTAATAAAGATATACATACAGAGTGATTAACAATTTAAGACAAATAAACAAAGAAGTGTGAGAGTGTGAAAGGGATCTCAATAAATCCAAATAATTTTACTATACATACAGTACAGACCAAAAGTTTGGACACACCTTCTCATTTAAAGATTTTTCTGTATTTTCATGACTATGAAAATTGTACATTCACACTGAAGGCATCAAAACTATGAATTAACACATGTGGAATTATATACTTAACAAAAAAGTGTGAAACACCTGAAAATATGTCTTATATTCTAGGTTCTTCAAAGTAGCCACCTTTTGCTTTGATGACTGCTTTGCACACTCTTGGCATTCTCTTGATGAGCTTCAAGAGGTAGTCACCGGAAATAGTCTTCCAACAATCTTGAAGGAGTTCCCAGAGATGCTTAGCACTTGTTGGCCCTTTTGCCTTCACTCTGCGGTCCAGCTCACCCCAAACCATCTCGATTGGGTTCAGGTCTGGTGACTGTGGAGGCCAGGTCATCTGGCGTAGCACCCCATCACTCTCCCTCTTGGTCAAATAGCCCTTACACAGCCTGGAGGTGTGTTTGGGGTCATTGTCCTGTTGAAAAATAAATGATGGTCCAACTAAACGCAAACCGGATGGAATAGCATGCTGCTGCAAGATGCTGTTGTAGCCATGTTGGTTCAGTATGCCTTCAATTTTGAATAAATCCCCAACAGTGTCACCAGCAAAGCACCCCCACACCATCACACCTCCTCCTTCATGCTTCATGGTGGGAACCAGGCATGTAGAGTCCATCCGTTCACCTTTTCTGCGTCGCACAAAGACACGGTGGTTGGAACCAAAGATCTCAAATTTGGACTAATCAGACCAAAGCATAGATTTCCACAGGTCTTGTGTTCTTTAGCCCAAACAAGTCTCTTCTGCTTGTTGCCTGTCCTTAGCAGTGGTTTCCTAGCAGTTATTTTACCATAAAGGCCTGCTGCACAAAGTCTCCTCTTAACAGTAGTTGTAGAGATGTGTCTGCTGCTAGAACTCTGTGTGGCATTGACCTGGTCTCTAATCTGAGCTGCTGTTAACCTGCGATTTCTGAGGCTGGTGACTCGGATAAACTTATCCTCAGAAGCAGAGGTGACTCTTGGTCTTCCTTTCCTGGGGCGGTCCTTATGTGAGCCAGTTTCTTTGTAGCGCTTGATGGTTTTTGCAACTGCACTTGGGGACACTTTCAAAGTTTTCCCAATTTTTCGGACTGACTGACCTTCATTTCTTAAAGTAATGATGGCCACTTGTTTTTCTTTACTTAGCTGCTTTTTTCTTGCCATAATACAAATTCTAACAGTCTATTCAGTAGGACTATCAGCTGTGCATCCACCTGACTTCTGCACAACACAACTGATGGTCCCAACCCCATTTATAAGGCAAGAAATCCCACTTATTAAACCTGACAGGGCACACCTGTGATGTGAAAACCATTTCCGGTGACTACCTCTTGAAGCTCATCAAGAGAATGCCAAGAGTGTGCAAAGCAGTCATCAAAGCAAAAGGTGGCTTCTTTGATGAACCTAGAATATAAGACATATTTTCAGTTGTTTCACACTTTTTTGTTAAGTATATAATTCCACATGTGTTAATTCATAGTTTTGATGCCTTCAGTGTGAATGTACAATTTTCAAAGTCATGAAAATACAGAAAAATCTTTAAATGAGAAGGTGTGTCCAAACTTTTGGTCTGTACTGTATGTACAAAAAGGAGAAAGATAAAAACACTTAAAAAACCAGTAAACAGCAATCAGTAGAATGTATCATCAATAAGGTAACAACCTACTCGCCTCCGCCAAAAATTTGTCACATAACAGTATAGTAACATAGTATAGTTTAAAATAAAATAAAGTATTAACTCAAAGGACCTGTAAGTGTCAATTCCAAACAATGTATAGACTATCAAGCAATAAACAAAAGTCTAGTCCTGTAAGAATACCTCAATATAACAAATAATGTACTCTGTATAATAAAATAATAGAATATTAGAGATAATAACAAGTGCCTGGAACACAATTGTGATAATAAACCCTATAATGGAGAAATAGGCACAAAAGATATGCAAAGAAAAACCCTTCAGAGTTGACCATGAGATAATGGGTATAGGGTGGACCTGTAAGTCGAGGCAGAGAAGGCCCACGCGTATCGCCACTAGTCCTGTGGCTTCATCGGGGGTAAAAGTTTTTTTTAATTCAGAGGCTGGACTTCAATTCCTGCAGAATATAGAGACTACTTATTAATTTTAAATGGAGTGACAGATGCAGTACTCACGATTGCATATAACTTAATATGAAATTACAGAGAAATTCTTTAGACTGCAGTTTAATTTAGTAGTAAATATAAATTAATAGCTGTGGATGCCATCTTTATGAACAATAGAGGGTTGGCAAAAGGTTAAAAAGAAAAAAAAAACATATACGTTTCACCACTCACCTCTCAATCCACCCCCTGCAGCTCCCTCCCCACTGTCTGATCCTCTGCACCTTCATCACATTGCATCTCCAGCCTGGTGTTCACTCTAGATAAGGGCTTTAGACTGCAACCAAACCCCATAGATCACTTTGCATGCTCCGCGGCCTACTTGCGGCCAGAAGTCCAAGTCCAGAGTGTTGAAGATGTAATGCGACCAGGATGCGGAGGGCTAGACAGTAGGCATGGATCAGCTGGTCAGCCGGAAAGGTGTTTTTTTTCTATTTAACCTATTGATGGCTGCTTACCTCTCCGGACGCCCCTTCTGCACCCTGCCTGGTCCTATGTCGCTCCACATCTACAGTCCAGTGGTCACTTCATATAAATAATATTATGTTTATTATGCTCCGAGATCTGGAGATATTCCAGAGCATAATAAGGAATATTAAATTTGCTGAAAAATAACTCCTCTGCATATAAAATTTCCCAAAAAATTCATGTGAACAGGCGGATTCATATTTTGTCACATCTGTTCATCTCTAGTTGGTACCCAATGTGGTGGTTTCACAATGCACCATCCCTCAATCCCTAATCAGGATCATAGTTATTGGATGAAGGTTGATTAACTTTAGGTTATGTGTACACAACACCTTTTTGCTGTGTTTTTCCTGTTTTTTTTACCCATACATTTTTATTGTGAAAAATGCACCATTTTCCTGTCCCAGCAAAGTATATGAGATTTCTGAAACCTCAAGCACACACTGCTTTTTTTCTTGTAGATTTGAAGTAGTTTCAGATCTGCACCACGTCAATTCTTTCAGTGTTTTTGCAGCGTTTTTCACCCCAAAATTTCAAAAATCCATAAAAAAACACTTAAAAAATAAGAAAAGCACTTTTTTATGTAGCGGTTTTCCTGCAAAGAGACATTTTTGATGCAACAAATACTGAACATACTGTGAGGCAGTGACCGGGATCGTATATGAGGGACGTTATATATCCCCCAGAATGTGTACAGAGACCTATTAAACCCATTGGAGTGCATTACAGTTGACGCGCCCCCTGGGCCATATTCTTTAGGGGAATATCCGGAGCCGGATCAGATGGGAGTTGTAGTCTTCCGAGTGGCTGTGACCCGGTCCGTGCCCAGGGTGTCAAGCTCAGTTGTATGTGGCAGTCCTACAGATGTTATTAAGTTCTTTATTGTCGACTACGCCACCCGTTGTATTGCGGTCACTATGGCCGCCGCTGCAGCAGGGTCCGCTGAGGCTGATGGTGTAGGTGCAGCTAGTGATGGTATAACCCCCAACGGGTGGGGTATAGCCTCAGGGGGTCAGGTGCAGAGGATGGGGGTTGTGGTGGTGCAGCATAGGTGTTAAATGAAGACAGAGTCGGGTTGTGCAGTTTAGGGTGTTTACTCACTGCTGATGTTCCGGTCACTCCAGCTTCAAGTGACCTCCCGAGCCGTGCTGCGTCCACCAGGTCCTGGATCCAGCCAACCCCCAAACAAGTCCGGAGCGTGACCCTGAGCTCTCCTTCTGTCCCTTCCTCTGGCCGTCCCCACTATTGATCCACCCAGGTCCAGCTCCCTCGGGCCTTCTGTTGGGAGACCCTTGGCCTTGGGTTCCCTGACCCTCCACGTGGTATGCCTTCGGGGTGGATGTGGTGGGTGGCCGTGGCAGACGCTGCCCACGGCCTCCGGTCTCTGGCTGGGGTGTGTTTTTGCCCCCACCAGCTTGGGTTCCGGTACCCTGATGCCGACTCTTCATCCGTGGATTGGATTTGGGGTCTCAGAGTCCTCTCTTCTGTTTCCCCCTCTGGGTCTCTCTTGCTTTCTCCTCTCTCTCTCTCTGGGGCTGCTCTGCTCCTCTTCCTCTGCTCTGCTCTGACAAAAGGATGACAGACTGACCCTGTTCTTTGATGGTGCCCACCTTATATACACCCTCTATGTGTGAGCTCAGGTGACCAGCACCCAATGAGCTCCTATCTTTACCCAGGCTGCTCCCCCTATCTGCCCCTACACTACTTGGGATGTACCACCCCCCTCCCACTCCAGCCAGGAACAGACTCGGTCGTACCTGCACATTTCTAAGTGGGAGTACCGTCGGTCTGCTCCTCGGAAATGGGATGTGTGTAGTGCATGCAGCCTACCGAGCTCAGGTCCACACTCCATCCTTACCCGGGAGTGGAATATCACACCTCTGGGTTGAGGTGCAATACCCCTGTAGCAGCCGAATCCTCAGGGTGCTACATTCCCCCCTGGTAAATCACAGCACGTCCTCGGGCTGTAAGACATAAACAACACCAAAACATACAAAATTTTTTCATATCAACAACATCGTATAAACATATAAAATAACATACATTAGCAGCAAAACATTCTTATAAAACATTCTCGTCGCCTCTGGCTCCTCCTCCGGTCACTGTGCAACGTGTGACCGGGTAAAGTGCGACAGTCTTTGGAACTCGTGGCTTTCCTATAAAACCGGTAGGGGGCGCTTTAGGACGCGCAACTATTTACAAGGGGTATGGCCGCTCTCAGTCCTCGGCCAGGTATTAGGGAGGAATGACCGCTCTCAGTCCTCGGTCAGTGGGATTTAGGGAAATACGGGTAACAGTTCACACTTGCTGGTCCCAACGGGGACTATATTAGCAACAGTAACAGTTTCAGTTCACGGTGCCCCGACGGGCAACTATATACAGCTTCTGCTTCGCTGTACTTAACGACGGCGTCCTCCTACTCTCGCTTTATGGTTACTTTTGGCTTCAGACCCGTCCGGGTCCTCTTGTTCTTCCTCCTCACACCGCAGCTCTTCCTCCGTCAGGCGATGCACATGGAGGGCGTAGGGACCTTTGGCACACTTGTGCCGGGTGAAGGTGACCTCGTCCCCGATGTAAAGGTCACGACCTCTGTGTCCCTCCGGTAGGTGGGACTCAACGTCTCTCCTGGTTACGAAGACGTCGCCTAGGGTGTGGTGGTCTCGGATGAAGCCCCACCCATGCTGCAGGTTAAACTTTATCACAGTCCCGGTGGTGCGGGGACTATGCGCTGCACGGGGGTCTCTCCTGGCCCGGCTCTTCTGCTCCGCGCTCCTTACTTGAGCTTGCTGTTCCCGGACTCGCCTCTCTCTCCGTTCCCTCTCGAAGTCCTCGAGCTGTTGGCAGCAGCACTCAGCACGCTCCGCTGCAGCTGCCCGAGTTTCTTGAGTGAACCCCATAAGATCTTCTCCGGTGGGGTCCCACTCAAACTGCGCTTCCGCTAGCGGGGGCGAGATCCTCTTCACGGGCTTTGGAGCCGGGATCAGGGGTTCATCCAGGGGTCTCTCTCTCCGGAGTCGGGGATGGTGGAACTCCGGTGGCCATATAAATGGCTGCCCATCCGGGCACGTGTGCTGGGCGTACAGGTCCTCTCCCAGATGCGGCACTCTTGGTCTTATGGGCGCGGTGGTGTTAGCGCCCGGGTTGCCCGGGCCTTGCGGCCAGGCCTGGGGTATCTGGAAGGTAAAGGGCACCGTAAGGACGGCGGCGCCCTGGGCTACTTGGCCCTGCGACCAGGCCGGGGGCTCCGCGGAGGTAGGGGGCGCTGTTGGTATTGCGGCGCCCGGGGGTACTAGGCCTTGCGACCAGGCTGGTGGTACTTCCTGCTTGGTCACGCTCGGGGTCGAGGCGTGTGACGTCACAGGGGTCGCGGCTCCCTTTTGAGGCCTAGTCTGCGGCGGTGACGTTGCAGCGACGGGCACGGCAGGATAGACTTCGGGCTCTGCGACGGGGAGCTGGGGCAGGTACGCGGTTTCCCGGTTTGGGGTATATACGTCCCCTTTACCTGCCTCCACTCGTTCGGCTCCCTTCTCGGCGCCGTCTCCGGCCTTCAATCCTCCCGCGCCATCCTCAAAGGCGGTCTGTTTCCTCGTCTCGGGTGGCGTGCTCCGCTGACAGGTCTCGGTCTGCTGGGCCATCTCACGGCTCCACTCCGCCAACGTCTCTCGCCGCACCCGGGCCATCCTCCTTGCGAGGCCCTCCAGAGCGGTCTGTGCACACTCCCGGTCTCGGGGGAGCTGTGCTAGGACCTCCACTAGGCCTAGTGGGGTCGTTGTTTCCAGCAGGCTCCTGACCAACGGGTCGGTGCTGCTCTGCTCTCCTACTGTTGTCTCCAGCAGGCTCCTGGCCAGCGGGCCGGTGCTGCTCTGCTTTCTCGCCATCTCCGGGTAAGCTCCTCCGATACTCTTCTCCAGGCTTCTTGCCTCCGGGTGCGCTCTCTCTAGACTGCTCCAAGCGGCACCCATCTTTGTTCTCTCCTTTCGTCTCCTCCCACTTCGAGGGCGGTCCCGGGGCCACTTGGTGACTGTCAGCTCCAGGGGCAGTTCTTTCACGCTGACAGACACCTCTAGCATCACAGTCTCTGTTGGTGGGGGCGGTTTCCACTTTTGGCGCCATTTTCGGTCCTGGCCCACGATGGGAGTCGGCCTCTTGCCACCCTCTGGCACGCCCATAATGGCGTCCGCTCTTCCAAGGCGGGAAACCTTTGGAAATGGCGGGAACCGCTTCCCAGTGGCGGGAAACTCTGCAGATGGCGGGAAAACGCTGTTAATGGTGGACAACCGGCGGGAATCGACCTGTGATGGAGTCCGATGGCAGGGACCCTCCGGAACCGGCAGGAGACTTCTTTTTGAGGTAAACTCGTTCTTTTCTTCAGGCACGCAGTACCCGGATGTTGCGGGCACGTAATCCTGCCGACTACGCCAAAGTTGACGCGCCCCCTGGGCCATATTCTTTAGGGGAATATCCGGAGCCGGATCAGATGGGAGTTGTAGTCTTCCGAGTGGCTGTGACCCGGTCCGTGCCCAGGGTGTCAAGCTCAGTTGTATGTGGCAGTCCTACAGATGTTATTAAGTTCTTTATTGTCGACTACGCCACCCGTTGTATTGCGGTCACTATGGCCGCCGCTGCAGCAGGGTCCGCTGAGGCTGATGGTGTAGGTGCAGCTAGTGATGGTATAACCCCCAACGGGTGGGGTATAGCCTCAGGGGGTCAGGTGCAGAGGATGGGGGTTGTGGTGGTGCAGCATAGGTGTTAAATGAAGACAGAGTCGGGTTGTGCAGTTTAGGGTGTTTACTCACTGCTGATGTTCCGGTCACTCCAGCTTCAAGTGACCTCCCGAGCCGTGCTGCGTCCACCAGGTCCTGGATCCAGCCAACCCCCAAACAAGTCCGGAGCGTGACCCTGAGCTCTCCTTCTGTCCCTTCCTCTGGCCGTCCCCACTATTGATCCACCCAGGTCCAGCTCCCTCGGGCCTTCTGTTGGGAGACCCTTGGCCTTGGGTTCCCTGACCCACCACGTGGTATGCCTTCGGGGTGGATGTGGTGGGTGGCCGTGGCAGACGCTGCCCACGGCCTCCGGTCTCTGGCTGGGGTGTGTTTTTGCCCCCACCAGCTTGGGTTCCGGTACCCTGATGCCGACTCTTCACCCGTGGATTGGATTTGGGGTCTCAGAGTCCTCTCTTCTGTTTCCCCCTCTGGGTCTCTCTTGCTTTCTCCTCTCTCTCTCTCTGGGGCTGCTCTGCTCCTCTTCCTCTGCTCTGCTCTGACAAAAGGATGACAGACTGACCCTGTTCTTTGATGGTGCCCACCTTATATACACCCTCTATGTGTGAGCTCAGGTGACCAGCACCCAATGAGCTCCTATCTTTACCCAGGCTGCTCCCCCTATCTGCCCCTACACTACTTGGGATGTACCACCCCCCTCCCACTCCAGCCAGGAACAGACTCGGTCGTACCTGCACATTTCTAAGTGGGAGTACCGTCGGTCTGCTCCTCGGAAATGGGATGTGTGTAGTGCATGCAGCCTACCGAGCTCAGGTCCACACTCCATCCTTACCCGGGAGTGGAATATCACACCTCTGGGTTGAGGTGCAATACCCCTGTAGCAGCCGAATCCTCAGGGTGCTACACAGTCACAGACTCACCTGCGGCTGCAATGCAGGAATGAAGGTGAACATTGACCTGGTCAGGCTATCTGGCTAAGGCAAATTAGTAAAACCCGGCAGGGCCTTCATTTCTTGGAGGAGGTCACAGGAGGCAGTGGGGCGGCCTCCTCCCTTCAACCCGGGTTTTCCAGTGGCTCTTGCCACAGGTCCTTTAAAAACCCTGCAGTAAGGATTAGTGTTGTTCAGTGTTGGGACCTGCTAGGAGGACAGCAGGAAAACTCGGCAGGACTGTGTATAGCTGAACCCACGCCTGGGAAGGCTCTGCACCCGTCAGGCTCTGAGCGGCCCGTAGCGGCCCGTCATGGCAACCATTGTGTATGGACTTCTGTTAACCCGGCTGCGAACCGGACGACTTTCTGTTAATCTGTGAGTTGCTGAGATAAAAGCTGTTTATGTTGGACTTGCTTGGGTCACTGCCTCAGTTACTGCACGGTGTGAACAGCGCCACCTTACAGCTTGGTGGAGAAGGCGGGCAAAGTGACTGAGGCATACCCCACCGGCAGCTGCATGACCACAATCCGGCCGGCCACCTTTCAGCCTAACCCCGTGGACAAAATGGAGGAGCTGTTAAGTCAATTGGTCCTCACGCAGCGGCAGCAGCAGGAGCAGTTCAAACAGCAGCAGCACACCAATGAGCTGATCGTGCAGAAACTCACAGCCCTGCGGGAGAAGCCGTCGGCACCAGCCCCGGAACGTCGAGAGGCCCGGGACAAGGTTCGCTCAGCATTGAGGAAGATGGGACCGGAGGACGACGTGGAAGCCTTCCTGACCATTTATGAGCACACAGCGGAGTGGGAAAACCTATCAGCCAGACAGTGGGCAGAAGTGGTGGTTCCGTTTCTGGTCGGCGATGCCCAGAAGGCCTACTTCGACCTCAGTTGGGAGGATGCCCAAGACTACCAGAGGTTCAAAGGTGAGATCCATGCCCAACTGGGGGTCAATACATACGTGAGAGCTCAGCGTGTATTTTCATGGGCCTATGTGGAGACCCGACCCACCCGCTCTCAGGCTTATGACCTTTTGCAGCTGGTAAAGAGGTGGCTCCAGCCTGAGTCTTTCGACTCCAGCCCAGATGGTGGAGAGGGTGTTGGTCGACTGGCTGGTGAGGACTCTGCCAGCCGCTATCCAACGTTGGGTGGGGCAAGGGGACCCCGGCACCCTCGACCAGGTGGTCAGCCTGATCGAGCGCTATTCGGCCACTCAGGACTTTATCCAAGACTCTGACCCCGCGCGGCTGTCACGCCGATGTCTGCCAACCCAGGAACCGGGAAAGGGGTCGCGTCCCTCTGCTGAGGACAGTCAGCACCATATCCGTGCTGAAGGGGTACCCCGGAGTGAGAGTGGCAGGAGACCGGTTCCCACCCAAACGGTCATAAGACCTAACAGTACCGCCACCATGAGGTGCTGGAGGTGTCAGGGGCTGGGACATGTGGTTGCTTACTGCCCCCTGACTACGGAACCCATGGACTGCAGGTATAACCGCCGGGTCTCAATGTACGCCCAGACCATCTGTACTGTGAGTGCCGATCCCTCAGACAGCGAACCTTAACTGTGCCAGGTACTGATTAATGGGTACCCCACAGAGGCCCTCCAAGACTCGGGGAGCCTAGTGACTTTGGTACATGGGTCTCTGGTGGCAGGAGACCACCGCAGTGGACGGACAGTCGGGTTGTGTGTATCTATGGGAACCTCTGATAGTACCCAACTGCGGAGGTAGTTTTGTCCACGCCATGTGGAGACATAAAACATGTGGTGGGGGTGGTAAAAACTCTTCCCTATGGGACTGTGTTGGGAAGAGACTTGCCCCTGTTCTGGACTCTGTGGAAAAACAAAATCCAATCTCCCCTGGTAAAATTTGTTACAGGCGCTGTACCCGACGAACCCGAGTCAGGGGTACCTGCCGTAGGGGTGTCCAACCTAGGGACAGAGTGTGACCCTGATAGGTCTCCCCTAGAGGTGCTGGCAAGAGAGGTCGAGGGGACCGCATCGATCCCCGAGCTTGAAGTGTCCCGGGGCACGTTTGGGACAGCTCAGCTACAGGATCCCACTCTGACTCGGGTGCGGGAAAGGGTGTTAGAGGTAAATGGTGTAGCTCAACAGCCCGGTGCAGATTCTGTATTTCCACGCATGATAGTCAACGGTGAGTTGCTCTATAGGGTAGACAAAATCAGAGACGAGGTCGTGGAACAGTTAGTGGTACCTCAGTCGTACCGTCGGGCGGTTCTGGAGTTGGCACACACACACCTGCTGGGTGGACACGTAGGGGTTAAAAAGATGCAAGAGCATATCTTGCAGCGGTTCTTTTGGTCGGGGATTTACGTGGAGGTCTAAAAGTACTGTGAATCCTGCCCCGAATGTCAGTTGACCACACCCACCACAAGTTTCCGTAGCCCATTGGTACCCCTGCCAGTGATAGAGGTATCTTTTGAATGGATTGCAATGGACTTGGTAGGGCCCATTGTAAAATTCGCTCGTGGCCACCAACATATACTGGTGTTCGTCGACTATGCTACCCGGTACCCGGAGGCTATACCGCTACGCTACACCTCAGCGAAACTGATTGCACAGGAGCGGTTTGCCATGTTCTGTCGCCTTGGACTACCTAAGGAGAGTCTGACGGATCAAGGGACCCCTTTTATGTCCAAGGTGACAAGAAAACTGTGCAAACTGCTAAAAATTAAACAATTGCGCACATCGGTGTACCACCCTCAAAATGACGGGCTAGTAGAACGGTTCAATAAAACCCTCAAGTCCATGTTAAAGGTGGTTTCTAAGGACAGAAGGGATTGGGACATGTTGCTACCCTATTTGATGTTCGCCGTCCGTGAGGTACTCCAGGCTTCCACAGGGTTCTCTCTCTCTGAGTTATTGTACGGCAGATACCCTAGGGGTCTGTTGGACGTAGCTAAAGAGACTTGGGAACAAGAGCCGACTCCACATAGGAGTATAATTGAACACGTGGCTAGTATGCAGGACCGGATTGCGGCGGTCATGCCCATCGTGAAAGAACATCTGTTAGATGCCCAAGCAGCCCAGAGGCTCACATATAATAAAAGAGCCATGGTCAGGTCTTTTAACAAGGGCGATCGGGTGTTAGTACTGGTACCTACAGCCGAGAGTAAACTCATGGCCAAGTGACAAGGGCCATATGAGGTTTGAGAAAAGGTGGGGGAGGTAAATTTCCGGGTGTATCAGCCCGAAAGGAGGAAACTTGAGCAGCTTTACCATATAAACCTGCTTAAACCTTGGAAAGATCAAGAGTGTTTGGTTACAGATGTCACTTCGGGAATGCCGTCAGAGAGTTCTCTACCTTCAGCCAGGGATGCGTCCGGGGGAGAGGACAGGATAAGTGATGCTCTCACTAAACAGCAGCGACAGGAGGCTCGCTCGCTGGTGCAGCAGAATACCAACGTGTTCTCAGAGCTACCAGGTAGGACTACAGTTCTCCAACATGACATTGTCACCGAACCTGGGGTAAGAGTGCGAATGAGACCGTACCGGGTACCCGAAGCCCGGAGGAAAGCCATCATGGCTGAGGTAAAACAAATGTTCCAGTTAGGCGTCATCGAGGAATCACGGAGTGAGCGGGCTAGCCCCATCATACTGATTCCAAAACCAGACGGATCGTTACGCTTCTGTAATGATTTCCGGAAATTAAATGAAGTGTCAAAGTTTGACCTTTATCCAATGCCCAGGGTGGATGAGCTGATTGAGAGACTGGGGCAGGCCCAGTACTTTACCTTGCTCGATCTCACCAAGGGTTACTGGCAGGTACTTCTCATGAAATCGGTGAAGGAAAAGACCGCCTTCATCTCTCCGGAGCGTCTATATCACTATGTGGTATGAAAAAAATCGCTGCACTACTGTATATCGGTGCACAAGTAGGGGCCGAACCCACTGATAAATAGAAAAAGCCTCGGCACTCAAATATTCAAAGCGGTGAAATTTTATTTGCAGTCCATAAGCATAGATTATTTGCAGTCCATAAGCATAAAAAACGTTTCGGTCATAGTGACCTTCATCAGTTAACTGCAAAATGTAGAACAATGTAAATACATTGGCATCACAGTTTTATACAATTATCAATATCAGTGTTACATATTATCCCGGTTCAGGGATTACAACGTGGGAGGGAAGACAAAACAAGGATAAAACAAATGGAATAATGGGATAGGGGAGGGGAAAGGGCCTAAAAGGAAGAGTGGATGGCTATCCATACCAAACTAGAAATACGGCATGGGGACCTACCGTTTGCAGTGTATAGAAGGGTTTGGATAGTTAAATCCTAAGGGATCAATACGATGCGGACCACCTGGGGATAGAGGCTATGGTGAGCATATACTGTGTTATGTACATTGTGGACAGAAAGGAGGGACAACGTGCTCTAGACAAGGATTTGGTCATAAAACCGGCGGATAAAGGGGGCGCCATAGTGGTTATGGATAAGGACCAATACATCCGTGAGGTAGATCGCCAGCTTTTTTTTTTTATGCTTATGGACTGCAAATAATCTATGCTTATGGACTGCAAATAAAATTTCACCGCTTTGAATATTTGAGTGCCGAGGCTTTTTCTATTTATCAGTGGGTTCGGCCCCTACTTGTGCACTGATATACAGTAGTGCAGCGATTTTTTTCATACCAATTGAGCTCCGGTCCGCTTGCACACTGTCGGGAGATGTCATCCTCCACTTTCTCTTATAATGCGGATGAAGCCACATCGATTTTGACACAGAGCACCATACCAAGTGATTTTCTAAGGGCACCTCCAGGTGAGACAAGGGGACGCGACTTGGAAAAAGAACAGCGACACCTCATTAACCTAGAATTGCACTGCGCCACGTTAACGGAATACCCGAAGGTACAACGGATTCCAAGAGGCCTGAGAGTACCACTGAGACCCACCCTCTTCTTTGACATACCAGAATACTGCAGTAAGTTCGAACAGATCCTCAATAAGTGTTCGTTTGATTTAATGATCTTGACTGTAGAGTCCTTACATAAGGCGATTACTTCCACTAAGGACCAGTTCAGGAATATAGAGACTCAGTTGAGTACCCTGGCTAGTTCTGAAGAGTGGTCTGCATTGCAAGCTAAAATTAAGATTAATACCGACCAACATAGGCGAGACACCGAATTGAGGAAGAGGAACAAGTTCCAGAGAGACACTGAGGACTACGACCTCAATAGAGTCTATAAATGGCAAGGCAGGGGTGGCAACACCCACAAATTCACACGCTCCTCTACAGACTTTTCCTCATCGGGGTCAGAGGCAGAGAGGAGAGACCATTTCACAAACTCTTCTCATTTTTTAGGACTTCCGCGGAGACAACAACGAAGAAGAAAACGAGGAGAGGTGGGCAGCACAAGAGGCAACACAGAATTCACCAGGGTGACCCGATCCCAAACACAACCTCGTTGGTGGTAAATATTTCTTCTAAGACTTTAACCAACACCCAACTGTCTGTGTTACAAAAAGGCTTGTCCTTTTGCCCGACAGGGAGGTATAATACCTTCCAACTAGATATGGAGCTGCAACGCTTCTACCGCGCCCTTAGACTCAAAACACATTTCTCAGGGACGGACCTCCCCCCTACATGGGACCCAACCACCCCGTCTACTAACCCTGACGTATTGATCACCGCTAAGAGCTTAGGTCTAACCAATAAGAGTACGTACAGACCCCCTCAGGGGTCCCATGCCCTGGAAACCTTTATTGGGTTTGTCGACACAGCATTTAGGGATCTACGTTCTAGGGTTGACAGAGGGAAACTCCACTATGAGCCCAAATTATCTGCATTAGATCAACAGGCGCTGAATAGCCTGAAAGATGACAAGGATTTGGTCATAAAACCGGCGGATAAAGGGGGCGCCATAGTGATTATGGATAAGGACCAATACATCCGTGAGGTAGATCGCCAGCTTAGCGATACTACCACCTATCTTCAACTCTCACAGGACCCCACCAGTCGGTTAAGTAATCTGATTAAGACCACGGTCAGCCGACATATTGAAGCAGGTACCATTGACATCAAAACAGGGGAATTTCTAAATAGAGCACATCCTATCATTCCGGTATTCTATGTATTACCTAAAATACATAAAAACTTGACAAATCCCCCTGGGCGACCGATAGTGGCTTCGACTGACTCCATCTTTTCTCCACTATCTAGATTTCTAGAGAAAATAATTACACCATTGATACAGAGAAGTCCATCTTTCCTCTTGGACACAGGTGCTTTCCTTAAGACACTATCTGACTTAGGACAGGTCCCCACCACTTCTCTATTGATATCGTTTGATGTGAAGAGCTTATATACGTCAATACCACATGACCAGGGCATTCACGCAGTGAAGACCCTCCTAATGGAATCAGACATTGACCCTCAGGTCATTGAACTAACAATAGACCTACTCACTATAGTACTCACAAAAAACTACTTTTTGTTCCAGGACAAATACTATTTGCAGATCAAAGGTACCGCAATGGGCTCGAACGTAGCGCCTCCGTATGCCAATTGCTTCATGGCAGCCTTTGAGAAGCTTATAGTATACACCCACCCGCTTTTCCAGACGCATTCTTTACTCTGGAAAAGATTCATTGATGATATCTTCTGCATCTGGGATGGTCCCCTGGAAACACTTGACACCTTCTACAACTACCTCAATTCTGCATGGCCAGACTTGGGTTTTACCATCACCTATGACTATCAGAGGGTGAGCTTCCTTGACACTTTAGTCATCAAGGACGATAATGGCGTACTCACTACAGATCTGTTCTCAAACCTGGTCAGGCTATCTGGCTAAGGCAAATTAGTAAAACCCGGCAGGGCCTTTATTTCTTGGAGGAGGTTACAGGAAGGCAGTGGGGCGGCCTCCTCCCTTCAAACTGGGTTTTCCAGTGGCTCTTGCCACAGGTCCTTTAAAACCCTGCAGTAAGGATTAGTGTTGTTCAGTGTTGGGACCTGCTAGGAGGATAGCAGGAAAACTCGGCAGGACTGTGTATAGCTGAACCCACGCCTGGGAAGGCTCTGCACTCGTCAGGCTCTGAGCGGCCCGGCGCGGCCGTTGCCCGCGGCAACCATTGTGTATGGACTTCTGTTAACCCGGCTGCGAACCGGAGGACTTTCTGTTAACCCGTGAGTTGCTTGAGTAACTGCCTCAGTTACTGCATGGTGTGAACACCGCAACCTTACAATACCTTGATTGTCCCCTGCTGCACTTTTCCTCCTCTTTACTTACCCAAGCATTCCAGGTCAGGTTTTACATCCTGTTGAAAGGTTCAGGCTTTTTTAAAGCAAAATTACTATTAAAACACAATGCAAAAGGACAGAAATGATGCAGACTCCTGTTTTCTATGCTGCTCTCTGCTGATCCTTTTGTTACAGTAGGAATTAATGGAGAAGGGTGGGAATTTTTGTTGCATTCTGTTTTAAAGATATATTTCTAATCTTAAAGTAAAAAAAGAAATACCTTACAAAAGAATATAAGAACGTTGTGTGAACAGGCCTCATCCACATATTGGTGAAAAAAATCACAGGCAGAACAATTTTTTCTTAAAAAACAAATGCACTGATTCAAAATAACTTTTTTTTTGTCTTTTTTGATATTCAGTGTTGTTTTTTAGTGGAAAATTGTTAAAAATGGTGCATGAATTTTGAGTTAAATCATAAATGGTCTTTATTGTTGTCTTTGACATTTTTTGTGACATTTTAGTGTAAAAAGTCACACATTTTTCAATATGGCATAAAAAATGCTACAAAATATCTGGCGTACATGAAACCACTCTCAGGAGGCCTAAAGTAAATTTGTGACAAATTTTGAGACTTTTGAAATGTCACAAATGATAACTTAGGCAAAAACATCTGAAAATCCTTAACTCTGCCCATAATGGTGAACATAAAAAAGGCAAATGCATATAAAATACACTTAAAAAAGTGAGAAAATAGACAGATGACTATGGCACAAACAAAAAAAAAGAGGCAAAACACTAAAAACTCAGCAGAAAACAGACACAAATGCAATAATGAATTCAGGCCTCAGACTGCATACATTGATGATTCCCCTCCTCAATGACCCTCTACTAAGAATATAAACTAAACATTCAATTCAATGTGATCATTCACTGATTTAAACAAAATGTGTTAATTAGGGGTTTCTAATTTTTATGGCATATATAATTGCAATTCCTGTTTTTAATCTAGCCAGACATTGAACAGCTTTTAGGGCATTTCTGTCAATGAGGAAAGTGATAGCTGATCAAAATGGGTGCATGGTTTTTAGGTTCAACCAAAACATGGATAAGGGGAATAAATGTGTATTGGAGTTATTTTACAGATTATGTAATTGGTCATTGTCAAATCTGCCTATATTTTATGAAAATTACACTGTATATGGCGAGCCTATATGACCACCATAGGCACTTAGACGTTTCTGTAGGTACTGAAGGTACTGCTGTATGGTGCCTCTGTAATCAAAACGTATTATGGAAATTCTCTTTCCTAAAATACCTTCTTCCCAATAATACATCTGTAATACGGAATCCAATCCAGCATGCTTTGATTTCTTCTAGTACAAATTTAATATGATTCTTTTACTCATCCTATCAAATCTGTGTGCCTTGGAAGAATAAAGGGTTAAAATATGCTCCAACAGGCTTCTTTGGGTGCTATACTACATATGTATGAGGCCGTAACAAGACTGAGTACAACGAGCCCTTACAATTGGGTAACAGTTATTCTTGAGGATATCCAGCTTCCGATACTCACCGTGACATATTTGGCCTTTAAAATTCTGAAAGATGCCAGGAAAATGAAAACATTTATATCCCAAGTATATTGTATAATAATGATGAATGTATGTGCAGAAATTGGATTGAGCATATCCACTCGAAATTGACTAGGAAATTTGATTTGCATCGAATTTATTCAGCGCGAACCATATGTGTGTTATTATGCTCTGAGGTCTGTTCAGACCCTAGAGCAAAATAAATGCAGGTTAAAAAAATATACATATATACAGTGGTGCTCAAAAGTTTACTTACCCCGGCAGAATTTTTCCTTTCTTGGCCTTGCTTCAGAGAATATGAATGATAACAAAAAAATGTTTCTCCACTCATGGTTATTGGTTGGGTGAAGCCACTTATTGTGAAACTACTGTGTTTTCTCTTTTTAAATCTTAATGACAACCAAAAACATCCAAATGACCCTGATCAAAAGTTCGCATACCCCAGTTCTTAATACCGTGTATTGCCCCCTTTAACATCAATGACCGCTTGAAGTCTTTTGTGATAGTTGTGGATGAGGTTCTTTATTTTTTCAGATGGTAAAGCTGCCCATTCTTCTTAGCAAAAAGCCTCCAGCTCCTGTAAATTCCTGGGCTGTCTAGCATGAACTGCGCGCTTGAGATCTCTCCAGAGTGGCTCAGTGATATTGAGGTCAGGAGACTGAGATGACCACTCCAGAACCTTCATTTTGTTCTGCTGTAGCCAATGACAGGTCGACTTGGCCTTGTGTTTTGGATCGTTATCATGTTGGAACATCCAAGTACGTCCCATGCGCAGCTTCCGGGCTGATGAGTGCAAATTTGCCTCCAGTATTTACTGATAACGTGCTGCATTCATCTTTCCTTCAACTTTTACCAAGTTTCCTGTGCCTTTGTGGCTCACACATCCCCAAAACATCAGCGATCCACCTCCATGCTTTACTGTAGGAATGGTGTTCCTTTCATCAGAGGCCTTGTTGGCCTCTCTCCAAATGTAACGTTTATGGTTGTGGCCAAAAAGTTCAATTTTCATCACTCCAAATTACCTTGTTCCAAAAGTTTTGAGGCTTGTCTCTGTGCTGTTTGATGTACTGTAAGCGAGATGTTTTGTAGCATTTGTGAAGTAATGTCTTTTTTCTGGCGACTCGACCATGCAGCTCATTTTTCTTCAAGTGTCTCCTTATTTTGCATCTTGAAACAGCCACACCGCTAGTTTTTCTAGTTTCTAGTTTTTAACAATTTTCCTGGCAGTTGTGGTCCAAACTTTTGTTGGTCTACCTGACCGTAGTTTGGTTTTTACAGAGCCCCTGATTTTCCATTTGTTAATCACAGTTTGAACGCTACAGACTGGCATTATCAATTCCTTGGATATCTTTTTGCATCCCTTTCCTGTGTTATGCAGTTCAACTACCTTTTCCCGTAGATCCATTGACAATTCTTTTGCTTTCCCCATGACTCACAATCCAGAAACGTCAGTGGCTGGATGAAAGATGCAAGACTCTGTCTGGATCCCAGAAACTCACTCAGCTTTTATGCACACACACTGATTACAAGCAAACAGGTCACAGGTGAGGATATTACCTTTGGTAGCCATTCAAACCCATTTGTGTCAAATTCTGAGCATGTTATCAGGCCAAAATCACCAGGGTATGTGAACTTTTGATTAGGGTCATTTGGATGTTTTTGGTTGCCATTAAGATTTGAAAAGAGAAAACACACAGTAGTTTGACAATAAAGGGCTTCACCCAACCAATAACCATGAGTGGAGAAAAAGTTGTTTTGTTATCATTGATGTTCTCTGAAACAAGGCCAAGAAAGCAAAAATTCTGCCGGGGTATGAAAACTTTTGAGCACAACTGTATATATATATAGCAGATGAAATAAATATTGAACACGTCAACAATTTTGTAAGTAAATATATTTATAAAGGTGCTATTGATGTGAAATTCTCACCAAATGTCGGTAACAACCCATCCAATCCACACAGGTAAAGAAATCAAACCATTGATGTCCATAAATTAATTGTGTAATCATGAGAGATGACAGAAGGGAAAAGAATTGAATACGCTTACTTTCTTTTGGAAGTGCATTGAGTGAAGAAGTATTGGGAATCCTGCAGAAAATACCTGTGTGAATTGCGTTTGCGAGTGTGAACGAGCTGCGTGTGTCCGGAGCGTAAGTGCGAATGAAAGTAAGTGTGTGACTTGTTTTTCAGTGACTTTGGATTCAGGGAGTTTGGAAGGGAGGGCTTTGGACTGAATTGCTGACTGTATTTCATTCTTTCTTTACTTTACTTTTTACTTAATTAATCCACCTGACCTACTTATCTGATTCCCCCGTTCATACTTGATACTTAATTGATCCCCCGTCCATACTTAACTGATCCCCCGCCGATATCTAATTGATACACTTGCACATCCCTAATTGATCCCCGTCCATACACCTATATATAAATAATTGTGTTTTGTACTTGTGTATATATATACTGACTGTATCCCCATATTTAGAATGACGTCCATGTTGGCCGGAGCCGTGCAGTGTACATCTTGCGCAATGTATGCATTCCGTGAGCAACCGCTCGAGGATCCATACTGCTGCGAGAGATGTGAGCATATCGTGCACTTGGAAGCTCAAATTCTGGATCTAAGTGCTCAGATAGTGATACTGAGGAGCATCGACAACATGGAACGGAGTTTGCTGCTCACCGAGCAGACACTCAATGGGTCAATACTGGGGGTGGAGCATAGAGGGGAAGTGCAGGCTGAACAGGCAGGGAGCTGGAGAACAGTTAGGAGGGATAGAGGGAAGAAGTATAGGAAGGCTGGTTCAGAACCGGCATTATTGGAGCACGACAGATCCTCTGACCGCCGGGGGAGTGTATGCTCCAGTAATGAGGGGGAGGGGGGAAGTGTAGGGCAGGCAAGACAGGTTCTGGTAGTGGGTGACTCTATTATTAGGGGGACAGACAGGGCAATCTGTCACAAAGACCGGGATCGCCGAACGGTGTGCTGCCTCCCTGGTGCTTGAGTCCGGCACATCACGGATCGGGTTGACAGGTAACTGGGTGGGGCTGGCGAAGACCCAGCGGTCATGGTCCACATCGGCACCAATGACAAAGTGAGTGGTAAATGGAGGGTCCTTAAAAATGATTTCAGGGACCTAGGTAGGAAGCTTAGGGCAAGGACCTCCAAGGTAGTTTTCTCAGAAATACTACCAATCCCGCGAGCCACACAGGAGCGCCAACGGGAAGTTAGGGAGGTGAATAAGTGGCTAAAGAGTTGGTGCAAGGCAGAAGGGTTTGGGTTCATGGAGAACTGGGCCGACTTCGCGGTCGGCTACAGGCTCTACCGTAGGGACGGGCTGCACCTCAATGGGGAGGGTGCAGCGGTGCTGGGGAAGAAGATGGTTAATAGGTTGGAGGAGTTTTTAAACTAGAGATGGGGGGAAACCAAGGAAATAGGTGGGATGTGAGGCAAGCAAGGGGGAAGGGGAGAAGTGAATATAATGAGGGTGGAGAGGGGGGTGGGGATAGTACAGTTAGATCGTTAGAGAAGAATAGGATGCTAAATAACCCCAAAGTTTTATCTTGCATGCTGACCAATGCAAGAAGCCTGACCAATAAGGCGGATGAGCTGCGGGCGCTTATATCGGAGGAGAGGTATGACATCGTAGGTATAACAGAGACTTGGCTAGACGATAGCTACGACTGGGCGGTAAATTTATTAGATTATAGTTTATTTAGAAGGGACCGGAAACAGGGGAAAGGTGGAGGAGTCTGCTTATATGTAAAGTCATGTCTAAAGCCCAGACTAAGGGAAGATATAGGAGAGGGAGAAGAGGGGGTCGAGTCCATGTGGGTAGAGATAGAGGGGGCAAAAAATAATAATAAAATATTACTGGGGGTCTGCTATAAGCCACCAAATATAACAGAGGAGAATGAGAATCTGCTATTAGGACAAATAGACAAAGTAGCAAAACATAATGAAGTGATTGTAATGGGGGATTTCAACTACCCGGATATTGACTGGGGAACAGAAACCTGTAGATCTCAGAAAGGAAAAAGGTTCTTGACAAATATTAAGGATAATTATCTCTCCCAACTAGTGCAGGAACCAACGAGAGGGAAGGCCGTGTTGGACTTAATATTGACTAATAGGCCTGATAGAATAACTGAGGTACAGATAGGGGGGCACCTAGGTAATAGCGACCATAATATTATCGACTTCAAAATGCCCTTCAGTAGGGTTATCAATAAGGGAACAACAAAAACATTAAACTTTAGGAGGGCGAAGTTTGATCAGCTGATAGAAAACCTTCAACTTATTGACTGGGACGAAGTACTTAATCAATGGAATACGAATAGTAAATGGGAAACCTTCAAAAGAATTCTGAATACTCAGTGCGAGAGGTATATACCGTATGGGAATAAAAGGGCCAGAAATAAGAGGAAACCAATATGGTTGAACAAGAACGTAAAAGGGGCGTTAAATAGCAAAAAAGAGGCATTCAAGAGATTAAAACAGGAAAACAGTAAGGAGGCACTAATGTGTTACAAGGAAAAAACGAGAACCTGTAAAAAACAAATAAAATTAGCGAAGGAGGAAACAGAGAAACGTATTGCTAGGGAAAGTAGATCAAATCCCAAACTGTTCTTTACGTATATAAATAGTAAAAGGATTAAATCGGATAATATTGGACCGATAAAAAGTGAGGAAGGCAAAATCATAGAGAAAGATGAGGATAAAGCTAATCTATTAAATAATTTTTTTTCGACAACTTTCACAAAGGAAATAGAACTAACAGGAGAAATGATAAGTGACAAGCTTAATCCTCCACTAAGTATGACTAATCTAACCCAAGTTGAGGTACAGAAACGCCTTAGTAACATTAAAATAAACAAATCACCAGGACCTGATGGCATACACCCACGGGTACTAAGGGAACTAAGTAATGTGATAGACAGACCGTTATATCTTATATTTAAGGACTCTGTTGAGACTGGGTCTGTACCACTTGATTGGCGACAGGCGAATGTAGTGCCAATATTCAAAAAGGGAGCGAAAAGTGACGCCGGAATCTATCGGCCGGTGAGTCTGACGTCCGTTGTGGGACAAAATTTTTGAAAGCTTCATTAAAGAGGCAATTACGGAGCATCTTGATGCTAATAATCTTTTAATCCCGAACCAACATGGATTCATGAGGAATCGCTCCAGCCAAACAAACCTGATTGACTTCTACGAGGTTAGCTCTCGAGTAGATCAGGGGGATCCAGTGGATGTCGTGTATCTCGACTTCTCAAAAGCGTTCGATAGCGTGCCACATAATAGGTTGGTATACAAAATGAGAATGATGGGGCTGGGGGAAAATGTCTGCAAGTGGGTAGCTAACTGGCTAAAGGATAGAAGGCAGAGGGTGGTTATAAATGGAATATACTCAGATTGGGTAAGCGTCACTAGTGGGGTACCACAGGGGTCTGTACTAGGCCCAATGTTATTTAATATCTTTATTAACGACATAGTCAACGGGATAAATAGTAAAATATCAATATTTGCAGATGACACAAAGTTATGTAAAACAATTAATACAAAAGAGGACAGTGCAGACCTACAGAGGGATTTGGATAAGCTGGGTAGGTGGAGCATTAAATGGCAAATGAGGTTTAACGAGGAGAAATGTAAGGTCATACATATGGGAAGGAAAAATGGAAGTCACCAGTACTCACTGAATGGGAAATCATTGGGGAATTCAGAGATGGAGAAGGACTTGGGCATCTTGATTGATAGCAAACTAAATTGGAGTGCCCAAAGTCAGGCCGCTGCTGTAAGGGCAAACAGGGTAATGGGATGTATCAGAAGAGGTATAGCTGCAAAGGATGAGAACATTGTTCTTCCACTGTACAAAGCACTGGTCAGACCACACTTGGAATACTGTGCTCAGTTATGGGCCCCAATATATAGAAAGGATATAAACGAGCTTGAAAAGGTACAAAGGAGGGCAACAAAATTAATAAAGGGAATGGAGGGACTGCAATACCCAGAGAGGTTGGCAAAACTAGGACTATTCAGCCTGGAAAAGAGAAGGTTGAGGGGGGACATAATAAATGTGTACAAATATGTTAGGGGACAGTATAGAGATCTTGCCCGGGATTTGTTCAAAAGGAGGGATATTACGGTAACAAGAGGGCATTCACTAAGACTGGAAGAGAAAAGGTTTCAGCACCAGCATAGGAAGGGGTTCTTTACGGTAAGAGCAGTGAGAATATGGAATTCACTGAGTGAGGAGACGGTAATGTCAGATTCACTACACCAGTTCAAGCGGGGACTGGATGCATTTCTAGATACCAGGCAGATTTCAGCATATACTTAAAAATAAAATAAAATAGTAGGTTGATACAGGGATTTATTCTGACTGCTGGTTTCAGAGTCGGGAGGGAATTTTTCCTCAGGTGAAGATTGGCTAAATCATTTGAGGTTTTTGCCCTCCTCTGGATCAACTTTAGCAATTACAGAACTAACAGGTCGAACTTGATGGACGCAAGTCTTTATTCGGCTTTACAAACAATGTTACAATGTTACAATGTTACAATGTTACTAAAAGTAATTAATACTTTGTACCAAAGCCTTTGTTGGTGATGACAGCTTCAAGACGCCTCCTGTAAGGAGAAACTAGTTGCATGCATTACTCAGTTGGGATTTTGGCCCATTCTTCCACACAAACACTCTTCAAATCCCTAAGGTTCCGTGGGCTCCTTCTATGAACTGAGCTTTAGTTTGTTTCATAAATTTTCTATTGGATTCAGGTATGGGGATTGTCTGGGCCATTCTAGCAGCTTTATTATCTTTCTCTGAAACCAAATGAGAGTTTCCTTGGCTGTGTGTTTGGGATCATTGTCTTGCTGAAATGTCGGCCCTCGTTTCATCTTCATCATCCTGGTAGATGGCAACAGATTTTTTAGCAAGAATGTCTTAGTACATTTGTCCATTCATCCTTCCTTCATCTATATGAAGTTTACCAGTGACGTATGCTGAAAAACTGCCCCACACCATGCTGTTCCTATCTCCAAACTTCACTTTTTGGGGTGATATGCAGTGCCTTGTGGCCTCCAAGCATGGTGGGAATAATGGCATCCAAAGAGTTCAATTTTGGTCTCATTTGATCAGACTATATTCTCCTAGTATTTCACATGTTGTTGAGCAAAATTTAAACACGGTTGAACAAGATTTTTGTTCAGCAATGGTGTCTTATGTGTTGAGCATGCATACAGGCCATGGAGGTTGAGTGCATTACTTATTGTTTTCTTTCCAGCAGGAGAGAGGGAAAGCAAAGCAGAGAGCGCACCGATCTAAATGTAGGTGTATGGTCAGATCATAGATAGGTGTTAGTTGCACTCACCTTTATTAGGCCTTGGTCACTTGCTTATAGGTCCCTTTTGAACCCCAGAACATCCAGTAATGATCTTCCTTTTTAAGCGGTATACTGCTGACTCGCCCCCAGGGCCGTGGGGTACTCGGCAGCCGGGCCTCTGGTTGCCGGGGGATATCACGGTGGCTGGCCCGGTCCGTGACCCAGGGCTGTCAGTGAAATGGTGAAATACTTTTATATGGGGTTTTTGGGATTTTTCGTGACGCCACCTGTGGTGTCTGGTGAGGATCACCAGCGCTGCAACAGTCCTCTGAGGCAGATGGTAGGGCAGCTTGTGATGGAATGGCTCCCCACAGGTGGAGCGGGCCTCAGGGCAGCGTGGGGGATGTACTGGATGTCGGTGCAGGGGAGAGACGGCAGGACGATCCTGGAGGAAGCACGGACACTCATACAGGGGTAAGCTTCAGTACCTTTACTGGTGATGCTGCAGGCACGGTCCAGGGTACTCCAGGTGATGGGCGCACTTCTGGACTCTCCCCAGTGAGCGAGTATAGGGCTTCCTGATCCGTTGCTTATTTCTCTAAGCTTCTGGCCTGCCTGGAGCTGGGCCTAGCTTGGTTACTGTCTCTCTCTACACCTGCTGACCTGGTGGTAGGGTCTTCTCTTTGGAGATCACTCTCCCTGGACGCTGAGACCTCTGTGACTCCTAGCCCTGGTACTACAAACAGCATTAGGTGGACCTGGGACCTGTAGTTCTCCAGGGGTTCCGGTGGTTCCTACTGGGTATAAGGAGTCCCTGTAGGCGCGGACCCGGTGTCCGGTATATAACTCGGGGTGAGCTTACTACGCTCCTCTGCCCCCTTAACTCCACTCTCCTTTTCCTCTCGCCGTCGACCACACTCGGGGCCCTCACTACTTGGAAGCTGGCTTGCTGCGTCTTCACCGCTCTCTGAGCGTCGGCACGCTCTCTACTCACAGACTCACTTCTGTCTGAGCTAACAACCAACTGAGCTGCCTGGCTCCTACTTCCCTATATATGTCCCTAACGGGCTCCCTCTGCTGGTCTGAGGTGGTAGGTGGAGGTGTATGAATGTAGTGAGGGCCTCTTGTGGAGAAGTCCATCCATGCACCCTTCTGGGTTCTGTGGCACCAATGCGCAGCAGGGCGCCACACTGCAGATACCTGGTGGCTATTGTTTAACTCAGGCAGAGTTATCATAGGAAAAATATCCAAAAAAAGATTTCCTCCAGGCTATTTGCGCTCCCGAATAACTTGTAAGTACAAGTTATAGTATTATCCTATATGGATCTTTATTATTTTTCCAAAAACATGTACATACAACGCGTTTCGACAAATAAAATGTCTTCCTCAGGTATTTTGTTATAAGTGCTACTTAGTTCTGACCAGCTTTTATAAGAGGTGTTACTATAATGGTCAGGGTGTGGACCACATATGGTTAATTTTGACACACCCATTCCAAAAAGGCACTACAAGTCAGTAGTTGGTAAAAAGGAAAAAATCCCTATATGAATAAATATAAATACATACAGAAAAAGTAAAATGTGATATATAACTGCTTACATGTTTGTTGTATGTTACGAAACTTTTTTTAAAAAAAAACACCGTTAAAAACATTTATAAAACAAAATATATATATGGGAAGACTAATAAAAATTATAACATATGTAAAACCATTAATAACAGTATCCAGAGGTATATTGATTCCTCCTATATCCCCTCAATAATATCATTCAGCCCATCTGGGTGTAAAGTGCCCATTTTAAATATCCAAAAGGATTCTTTACGGTTTAATCTCTCAGTGCGGTTTGGACAATTCTCAGGGATTTGTTCCACTGGTGTAACTTTTATGTTGAACTTTGTATTGTGTTTCAAGCACAAATGTCTAGATAGGCTGTGTTTCATAAAGCCATTTTTCGCATTATGCCTGTGTCCACTCATACGTGTTCTTAAGGTCTGCATGGTACGTCCTACGTACTGAACGCCACAGGCACATGTAATGACATACAAGCTGGCTGTCACAGACAGCTTCTGTGTAATTGGGAACCTTTCACCCGTATTGTTGCAAAGGATTGTGTCCACATTGTGGTCAATAATTTCACAACAGCCGCATTTTTTCGAATGACATCGTGTTACACCGATTTTTTTATAAATGTTCTTTCTGTCTATGTTCCCATTTATTTGGATGATTTTCTGACCTCCCTGTGGTGCTGATTTTAAATTACTGGGAGCAATAATGCCTCTCATGGTTTGTCCCCTGCGAAAAGTGATATTCGGTCTTTGTGGTAGGATTTTTTTCAGATATGTATCCCTTTTGAGTAGATACCAATATTTATTCAATATCTTTCTGATGTCATTATTATTCCGATTGAAGGCTGTTACAAAATTATACTGCCATCTATTATTTCTTTTTTTATTTCCTCACAGTTTTTATTATTTTTATCCTTATATTTTAATAATGTAAAAAAAATTTGTATCCATTTTTTTAAAAAAGGTTTTACTGATGATCCGTTTGTCTTTGTGTGATAACTCCAGGTCTAAAAAGTCAATTTTTTCCTTATTAATTTTAGCGGTGAATGTAATCCCCCATTGGTTTCTGTTCATCTCGCTGATAAACTGCTCCACTTTTTCCTCACTCCCCCTCCATATAATCATTAAATCATCAATAAAATGACGGTATAGCACTATATTATCAGTATAACGTTGTCGGTTTATTGGCGATGAGGATTCGAATAGCCCCATAAACAAATTTGCGAAACTTGGGGCTACCCGCGTCCCCATCGCTGTACCGATTTGCTGTATATAGCGATGGTCTTGGAAAATGAAGACATTATGTTCCAATATAAACTTAAGACCTTTCAGAAGGAATTCCCTCTGAGGTTCTGGCATATCTAGAACGCCATTCAGATAGTGCGCCACCGCTTTTATTCCCAGATCATGTTGGATATTCGAATACAAGGCGTTTACATCCATAGTGATGAAAAGAAAGTCATCCTCCCATATGGTGTTTTTACATTCACTTAGTAACTGATTTGAATCCATTATATATGAGGGTAAGGTTTTAACTATATCCTGCAGAAACAAGTCAATGTAATGGGACAGCTGACTTGTAAGGGAACCGATGCCTGCTATTATAGGCCGGCCCGGTGGGTTATTTAGACATTTATGTACCTTTGGAAGGTGATAAAATATAGCTGTATTAGGATTCTTATTTATCAGAAATATTCTTTCTTTTTTGTTTATAATATTTTTTCCAAATGCTTCATTAATTAGATCATGGTATTCGTCCAAAAACTTTTTAGAGGGATCCTTGCTCAATTTTTTATAATATTTTTCATCAGCAAGTATTCTATGAGCTTCTTTCAGGTATATCTCCCTATCTTGAAGTACAATCCCCCCTCCCTTGTCTGCTTCCCTTATTACTATCTTAGTATTTTCCTTTAGATTTTTCATAGCCCTCTTTTCTTCCCTAGAGATGTTTTGCTTATAACCATGTGTTTATAGATTATTATCATTTTTCTTTTTGGATTTTTCATTTACATTTTTATTTTTTATACCAGCAGTTTTTGCATTAATATTGCGAAATTCTTCATTTACCAACGAGAAAAATGTCTCCAAATTACTACCCCGGTGGTGAACCAGGTTGAATTTGGACTGTGGGCATACTTCTTTATGTAAAAGACTATCCAAATTTTCATCAGGTTTTTCCATTATATCTTCAGCTTTATCATTTTCTGAACATTCCTGTATAGAAAAATGACGTGCTATTGTAAGCTTACGGATATACTTATTTAAATCTATAAAAAGGTCAAAGGCTTTTGCTTCTTGTGCTGGATAAAAACCTAGACCTTTAGAAAGGACAGTTAATTCCGATTTTGTCAAACAGTGTTCAGAAAGATTAAAAATCTGGATTGTATTTTTCTTATTTTTATTTTCTTCTACTATAGCTTCTTTTCCTTTTCTACAGTCTGCACTTTTTTTCATACATACAACAAACATGTAAGCAGTTATATATCACATTTTATTTTTTCTGTATGTATTTATATTTATTCATATAGGGATTTTTTCCTTTTTACCAACTACTGACTTGCAGTGCCTTTTTGGAATGGGTGTGTCAAAATTAACTATATGTGGTCCACACCCTGACCATTATAGTAACACCTCTTATAAAAGCTGGTCAGAACTAAGTAGCTCTTATAACAAAATACCTGAGGAAGACATTTTATTTGTCGAAACGCATTGTATGTACATGTTTTTGGAGAAATAATAAAGATCCATATAGGATAATACTATAGCTTGTACTTACAAGTTATTCGGGAGCGCAAATAGCCTGGAGGAAATCTTTTTTTGGTTATTGTTTTCTTTGAAACAATTGTACTTGCTGATTCCTGGTCTTCCTGTAGCTCTCCACAGGTGGTCCTTGGCTCTTGGAAAATAATTCTTTTCACTTTTTTGCCTGAAATCTTGCGGGGAGCACTTGGTCTTGGCCGGTTTATAGTGAAATGGTGTTCTTTCCACTTGCAGATTATGGCAGCAACAATACTCACTGGAACCTTCAGTAGTTTAGAATTTCTTCTATAACCAATGCCATCTGTTGTTGCTATGTTTTGTAACAATAAGGTCGTGAAGGTCTTGAAACAGGTCATTGGTTTTACCCATCATGAGATGTTTCTTGTGTGGCACCTTGGTAATGAGACACCTTTTTTTAGGCCATCGGTTGAACCAGCTGATTTTATTTGCCACTATGTGGCAGGATTGCTTTCTAATTACTGACAGATTTTGGCTCATGTCATGACTTTCCATGGCTTTTTGTACCTCTCTTTCTTCATGTGTTCAATCCCTTTTCCCTGTGTCATTTCTCATCACTACACATAACTTAATTTATGGACATCTATGGTTTGATTTCTTTGCCTGTGTGGATTAGATGGGTTGTTACCGACATCTGGTGAGAATTTCTTGTCAATACCACCTTTTATAAATATATTTATTTAGAAAATTGATGACGTGTTCAATACTTATTTCACCTGCTGTAAGTATTTTTTTTTATTTTAAATCATTCTGATTTCTGTCTATTGTTTAGCAAAATGGCAACTAGAGGCTGGCATTTTGCTGATCCTGAGCAAAACTAATTACAAAAAATTAACATTTTATTAATGCAGATTTTTGTAATATTGTCATTTGTAATATATTAATTTTTCATTACTACACATAATTTATGGACATCTATGGTTTGATTTCTTAGCCTGTGTGGATTGGATGGGTTGTTACCAAGTCAATAGCACCTTTAGAAATATATTTAATTGCCCAAAACTCAGATTCACCTGAATTTATAAATTTGGGGAAAATGTAAATTAATTCCATTTGTTTAGGATCAATTTGCTTATCTCTGGCATATAATACACACCAGGCAAGGTTTCCCATTAATCAACCTCTAGGCACATCTTATTGGAAACGTCTTCCTAATATTATCAGTAAAAGTCATTTATTGATTAATGCACCATATTAAACCGCTGTAGAAGAAACAGCGCAACGTTTGCAGTAAATACACTTTGTGACAGCCAAGAGCATTATTCATAAAGCGTATAAAACAACTTGTTTATTGACATCTGAGAGGCAGACATCGGCATTGTTACAGAAATTAGGATGATTGCATAGACTTGGCACAAAACTGACAAAATACAGAGTGCACTTCTTATTATGTGTGCTTTTTATTATTATTATATTTATACTGGGCTCCAAAGTAATGTAAAATCAATTCTCCTAATTAAACCTATGCCATTTAGTCAGTGCACAATGGAGCTCCGTCAGAATGGGTACTTATTAAGTAGATGGCATGTATTTTCTGTCTAATTGCATACTTAGGTTCATTTAATGCATACAAGTGCTTTGTTTTCGAAAAGTCCTATTCTTATTTTTTTTCATCAGATGGTTTAAATGTTTCATTGATTCTTTCACCTCTGTGAAAAGAGAGCAATTATACAGCTCTTATGTTCTCCTTTGAAAGGCAGGCGGCTTTCAAGAGTAAAATGTTAATTTATAAAAAGAAAAAAAATATATATGACTTCAAGGCATCTAGAGCGGCGTTCTCACGTATTCCTGAAATTATATGCGGTGAAAAGAAATTTGCATAACAAATGTGACAAGTTCCTTACTTAAGAAATTGAAACAGAGGTGAAAAACATACATAAATACCTCACATCTCTCATTACTATTCTGAATGAACACTAATTCTAAGAGAAGCTGTGAAGCAGGAGTGGTACAAAGTATATTATTACATATTTAATGAAACCCGCCATGTATATTGTTAATGAAGAAATTGTAACATTGCTATACTGAGAAGGAGCCAGGAATCCACCGATAACTTTTTCATTATCTATTACCATCGGAAATGCCTTTGAAGTATTGTCTGTTACAGATAACCTGTGTGATGTCAAACTGAGACTGTACTCAAAATATTTACCCCTGCACCCCACGCCAGCGAAAAATGGAGGTTATTGTCAGTGTTCATGATACGATGGCAGGCTTCAGACATAACTTGTCGCTCTACGTTACACTGAATAAATGCAAGATAAATAACGTATAAAACCTCATTCTAATGGCTGCTACTTCTAAAACAGAAGCAAGGGTGCTTTCACATTGTGTTCAGGCTCCCATTCAGTGTCCCCATTGGGGCTTATGTCCGAACCCCCCACAAAATGGGATTCAGACATATGCGCCGATGGGGCCATAGACTAGAATGGTGCCGGCAGAGCAAACGTGTGCTCTGATGTGTTCTCTGACTGGTGTGTCTGCCTACAGTAGGCGTACACGCCCGAAAAATTATACACGTTAGAGCACACATTCTCTCTGCCAGCACCATTATAGTCTATGGCCCAGTTGGCATATAAGTCCGAATTCTGTTTTGCAGGGGGTTCAGACGTAAGCCCAAACGGGGGTCACCAAACGAGTGCCTGACCACAATGTGAAAGCACCCTAAGGCTGTGTCAGCACCTAGTTTCGGGGTTTTGTTAGGTTTTATTTATTTATTGATTTATTTTTTTTCTTATCTACATTAGGGTACACTAAACACAAACTATCTTTACCAATACAGGCACACACTGATACTCTGTGCCCTGTTTCTCCAAAAAATACTCAGGGTGCTCAGCATCCTAGACTATAGAATTAGTAAGTCCTCATTCAGATGTTCACGTACAGGTGCTATCTGTGCACTCGCACCTGTGATAGTCTATGGGACCATTGACATGTCAGTGATTTTTCAAGGACCGAGCAGTCCATGCAAAATCATGGAGTCTGATTTTGATCCAAGTGTTAGATCAGAATCTGCAATGCAAGTCTATGGATCTGTGAAACAATTGGACAGCACTTGATTGGCATCCGCTTTTCATGGACTGTCACTTAGGAGAAGTTGGAGAAACTTTTTCTTTTCTTCTTCACATATGAGAAAAACTGATGACACTTGAACCAACCTCTGATTAAACTCTGATCAAAATAATGGGTGTTTGGTGACACCTACTGTACCAAGTGACTGTCGGAGAAGATGTTGAATGGGCATGTCCAATTTTGTACTGTCAATCGCCTTTTTCTCCCTGAGATAAGCCACCAGCAGAAATGTCTATCTGGAGCTTTCTCATAAACAGTATGGGAGCGTTCGGTCGAATGAGTACTCCTGTCTATGGGGGAGATGACTGTCAGCCGCAGCATTGTTCGGCCAGCACCCATCTGATAGGTATTAGGGGCTTTAAAATCCCAAAAATCAGTGGTTGCATGCAGATAATTGTTAGAATGTTTTTTTGGAACAGTTGGATGCGATAAAGTTTTATTTAACTTTGAGCTTGACTTTATGTCCCCACATGTAAATTGTGTGCCTCACGCCTAAATCTGTACATTACATTCATTCTTAAAATGTTATTCTCAATATAGTACGTTATGACCTGATAGGGTAGTGACCCAGGAATCGGCCTCTGCAACCCCGTCTTGAATGGAGCAGAAGTTCACATGCTCTACTTGTACTCCTTTCATTGTCTATGTGAAATAGCTGAGCGCTGTGCTATGAATAGGGATTGACTTACTATTTGGGGAGTAACCCTTTAAGTCCATCTAATTTTCCATTATACTGTTACTTTTATGATATTTGAAACTAACAATTTCAATATTTACTTCCTTATAATGTAGTTTATGAAACGCTCATTTTTTGCGTTTAGAATGAATTCAACCTACAGATCCATTTTTCAAAATAAATAAAAGAACTTGGCAAAGGCAAGTGTGCTATTCTGCTATATTACCAATAAATCTTTAATCATATAAATGAAATATGTATGTTCCTCTGACAGTTATCTTCCCGGTAGCAATACTTGATCATCAGACTCCCATAGTGGACTCAGATATATAACAGAGAGCAGAAAACTCTAGTGTGAAATATAGCCAAATGTGTGATTGCAGCTTTTTCTCTATATATTTCCAGTCTTATCCAATTTAAGTTGTTCAGATTGTTGTAAGTCATAGTGATGAATGTACAATGCACCAATAAGTGCAATGAGCTAATTAATGATCAGAGCATATGAGATGCTATTTATTACTGATAAGTGATAAACTATAATGCACTTGTTTGGCAAAGATCACTTATAGATATTTACCTATACATACAATGGCTTAAAAAGTATTCATACCCTATAAACTTTTCCACATTATAACCATAAACTTAAATGTATTTTAATGGGATTTTATGTGATTTACCAACACAAAGTACCAAGTATTTGTAAAGTGTAATGGAAATGATACAAGGTTTTCTAATTATTATAAAAATATAAATGTGAAAACTGTGACGTGCATTTGTATTCATCCCCCCTGCAGTCAATACTTTGCAGGACCACCTTTTGCTGCAATTACAGCTGCCGGACTTTTGGAGTATGTTTCTACCAGATTTGAACATCTAGAAGATGACACTTTTGGCCATTCTTCTTTGTAAACTAGCTCTAGCTCAGTGAGATTGTAAATGTATATCACGAGTAATTAATTCTGGAGAATCTTTTTTCCTACTTTTTTAACCCTGTTGTTATGACACAGCTTCTAATCTTAATTACCCGGACATCTAGATTTGTTAAGCCAGGAGAAATACACTACTGTGTTTGTGTTGACTTTAGAACTTGTATGTATTTCTTTAGTGGGTCAAGAAGGACAGACCAGTATTTGTATAACCCTGAATGCTGACTTCTATTGGTCTGAACAATCATGTTTGTTACTATGCTAATTGCATATCGTTCTAAGCCAGCTAGTTTTTGATTTGTAAGAGCACCAACTATGTAAATTGATTAAATGCTCAAACAATGAGACCTGATTCCTGCACCTTTCCCCTCGACCTTTGACTGATGACATTAGCCACATATGTAAATATAACAATGGCTTTTCTATCCTGCTGGAAGGAGAATCAAGGAGAAGCAGAGATTCAGACAGACTCTTCAGGACAGCAGATAGGTAGCATGGCTCCATCCAGAGAGACACAAATTTGGATTCTACAGGATTCCAGCCTAAGGGTACACAGCCCTGATTGGAAGGATACAGATCTGCTCCATTGACCATCAGAAAACTCATGGATACATTTGAGGAAGCCAGGTTGGGACAATGAGGTTACCTGGCCCCATGGATATGTTGTTTGGGGTTGCCAGGTGGGACCTTCAGGTCACCTGGAACCCATGGAGACATTCGGAGAAGTCATATTGGGACTAGCCGATCATCAAGCCCCATGGAAACTCTCGGAGAGTCCAGGGTGGGACCCTCGGGTCTCCTGACCTTGTACCTCGGTGGACTGTCAGCTTCCTAAGCTTGTCGCTACCTCCTCTCTGTGGGGGCCTGCCAAAAGTGGGGGGGCCATTGGTTGAGGTAGTTGACCTGGAAGTCCCAAAGTCACAGCTGATCTATTCTCGGCGGGCCAGTGGAAGGGTGAGACTATGTAATGTTGTACCATCTTGGGTATTTGCCGAGACTGTTCTATCTGTTTATTGTCTGTTTGGTGGTTCAATAAAATATTGCCACATTGTTTTACCCTCACCCTGTGTTGTCTGAGTAGTATTACGCCCACAGAAGACCCCAGGACCACCTTCACACCTGGGTGGTGTAACTCTATTATTCTTCCTACAAATTAGCAAGAAAATTGACAACTAGATGCTACCATTTACTTTATCAATGGCACAGATCCCAAACATTTGGCTTGTAGACCCATGAAAAGTGGCTTTCAACTGTCTGCCATCTTGGTGCATTAGCACAAAGTATAGCTAATAGATATGAAAATACAGTCTCCAGTGATTCTCATGGGTTGCCCAGCACAGAAGAAGAGATCTGGATGTGCATATACTGGTCGGGGGCTTGGGAGGGGATAAATATGCTAAACTGAAGATAGGATGATACTGCTAGATAGGGAGTTGAGGGAAGTAGGATGTAACAGTGTGGTGAGTGTGCTTGGTGTAAGAACATTGAATGAGGTAGAATAGGAAACCCTGAATACAAGTATGCTGCCTATTTCGAAGCTCTCTGCTTTTGGTAGGGAAATGTGACTGTCAGTATACCAGTAATGGGGGTTCCTGGGTATCACTACTCTGGGAGAATGAACATTGGATGTGGCTCGTGAGCATCTCTTGACCATTTCAGGACCAGAGCTGCATGTGGCTCTGAGTAACAGGAATGGCACAACATAGGGCTCTTAAAAATGATGTTCCAATATTGCTACCCTATTTCTTTATTTACCTAAAAAGCTAAACGTACTCTCCCTTCTACAATAAAACAGCATGTACTCACCACCCAGACTGGTGCTGTTCCAGTGATGTCAACGCTAGGCTTTCCAGGGGCTCATGTGACATTGTTATGCCGCATGAGTATTGTAACAAATCAGTGGCCATTGTTGGACCTCTGCACTCTCACTACCCTCCGACTAATGTTGAACACAAAGAAAAAGTGAGAGTACAGAAGCCCAATAGAGGCCGCTAATTGACTGCATGGCTCAAGTGACTTTTCAATGTAATGCGAGCCATGAGAGACCCAGCGCCAACATTGGTGAAACAGGCCGGTCCAGGAGGTGAGTATAGTGTTTTTATTTTACAAGGGGGGGCTACTTTATTTTAAAAGAGGTTGCATGCTCTTTAAAAAGACAAGTCAGGAGAGCTGACAGACGCTCTTTATTTTCTCAGACATTAGATACTGTGTCAATAAATATGCTTCACTCCATGCAAACATGCAACGTTTGGAGAGAGCCACAGTATTAAAAATTGATTCAAATGATAAGAATGATGCCAAAATTAATGGACACCAATAGAGATGAGTGAATCTGTTTGCTATACCCATCATATGTGTGCCTTGCTGCAGCGATGAAGTCACATTGGGTCTACAAATCAGAAGGTGCACAAGAGTTTCCAGCAGTTTCCAGCAGGTAGGAGGCTGTTTGCAGGGCTCCGGTCTGGGGGCCATGGACTGTTGTCATAATTGTTGGACCAGGGACCTGCAAATGTTTTGCTCATCTCTAGTCACCATTCATGTATAATATTTTAACCAATTTAACTTGCTAAAACTGATTAATATATCATAGGTGACCAAAAAGAAAGACTTTTGGTCCGATTCATCAAGACTGCCAGTTTGTGTGACACTCTTGATGCAAAGTTCGCTAAAGTAAAATGTGAATCTGGGGCATTTTTCTCCTGCAGTCCATCAGAGACAGAAATGTACTCCAGAGATGGATGGCGAGTATTTTTGCTATAGTTTACAGTATTTTTGTCGGGTTGCACTAGATCATGACCCCTCCAACTACATACTTTTCAAAAAGCAATCTATAAAGGAAAAAAGAGAAAAAGAAAGAAGAAGAGATGGTGCTTCATATATAGCATCCTCCGAGAGGGTATGAAGACAGGAGAGGGAATCACGCTCACCTGGATAAGTTGTATTGTCAGACACTACTGTCATGACAGCAAATTATCATCACTGGATCGACTAGTCACGACCCTCCTTGGCACGGTTGGCAGTCTAGCCCAGAAAAAAGTACTTAGGAAATAAAGAATAATTGTTGTCTTGCTGCAGGAGCTGTTCCAGATCCAGATCCAGTGATACCATCAGAAGTTTGTTCCAAAAAATGTATGTTTATGAAATTAGTTTAAAAATAAATTAGAAAAAACGTTCCAAAAATGTATAACACACAATTACTATCAGAAATAAATTAGAAAAGTATAAAATTACTGCTGTAAGGCAAAGTATTAAAAGACGCTACAGGTTATATGCTTCTAAATTAGTACACAGTCACAACGCGTTTCATAGTCAAAAGAAGTATTTCCTCAGGTAATTGTGGATGAAGGGTGCAGTAATGGGATAGCTTCTAAACGTTTGGGGAACCACCAATTTGTCAGAGGTCATTGAGGAGGGTTTTACAAAGATTAACATAATGTGTATTAAAAGAAAATCATTTAAAAGGGTTGGCCAATTAAAATTTTACCCTCAGCTTGGTAGATTCAAAAACAGCAAAGAAAGCAACACACTCCTCCTAGCACACGTCTAGATCCAGTGCAGGTCACTCCTTTGTCTTCGTTTACATGGCAGGAAGTCTTCACCCTTCAAAGTAGCAGCAGAACCAATGGGTCCTGTGATTGGCTGCTGTGGCCAGGTGGCTTCCACAGTGCGTGTAACATACCTGGCGGCGTCCTTGCATGGTGGTCCATCTCCCACTGTGCAAGAGAGCGCACTTGATCTCCTGTCCAGAGTGTCTCTCTGGCTTCCCTCCATGCTGTCTGTTTGTGTCTGTCTCTGCTGCTTAAGGGCGGCGCCCGATCACTTCCTGCTTTTTGTACCTGCTGTGGGTCACACCCCTTGTGCGTCCTCAGCCTATTGCTGTCTGACACTTGCTATATAGCTCAGCAGCTCCCTTCTATCCCTGCCTGAGCATAGTGTTTTCCTTCAGTGTGTGCTTGCACTCTGAAGGTGCCAGGTCCCGTCTTTGTTTCCTTGTCTGCCTTTCCTGGAGGCTGTATTTCCAGGCCTGTCTGAACTTAGTCCTGTATGTCTCCTGCTTTGCGGTATTAGTTCCCGTGTCTGAACTAAGTCCTGTATGTCTCCTGCTTTTCGGTATTTGTTCCCGTGTCTGAACTGAGTCCTGTATGTCTCCTGCTTTTGTATCAGTTCCCGTGTCTGAACTGAGTCCTGTATGTCTCCTGCTTTTGTATCAGTTCCCGTGTCTGAACTGAGTCCTGTATGTCTCCTGCTTTGCGGTATCAGCTCCCGTGTCTGAACTGTGTCCTGTATGTCTCCTGCTTTGCGGTATCAGCTCCCGTGTCTGAACTGAGTCCTGTATGTCTCCTGCTTTGCGGTATTAGTTCCCGTGTCTGAACTGAGTCCTTTCTGTGTATCTTGTCTGTCCTGTCTGAACACGCTCCTAGCCTGTTCCTCCCGCCTTCTAGGGGCCGATTACCTGGACCCGCTCCTGTATCTTGTCTGTCCTGTCTGAACACGCTCCTTGCCTGTTCGTCCTGCCTCTCTGGGGGCAGTATTCCCAGACCTGCTCCTGTATCCCGCTGCAGTGTCGGTCTCCTCCGTACACTCAGTTCCAGTCTGAACTCTCTCCTATCCTTTACCTGTTTTGCCTCTATGTCCGTTCCCTTCCTTTTTCTGCAGAGTCTGAACTCGTACCTAACTCCTGCCTGTTGTCTCTGTACTCCCGTTTGTGAGTTTGTGGTCCACTCGCTACTTCACTGCAAGTACCCTGTGGGTGTCTGGCTCTGTCTTTCCCTTCCTGTCTGTTCCATGTGAACAGAGTCCTGTCCTGCCCTGCTTCTGCCCGCTGCTCTGGCAGTCCTGTCCTGCCCTGCTTCTGCCCGCTGCTCCGGCAGTCCTGTCCTGCCCTGCTTCTGCCCGCTGCTCCGGCAGTCCTGTCCTGCCCTGCTCAGCCTTGTCTGCACTCTAGCTGTGCTTGCCTGTAACCCTCTGCCTGTATTGTTCCTGAGTCCCGGTGTGTACTGGGTCCTATCCCGCCTGTGTTCCTACCTGCTAGTGCCTCCCTGTCTGCACTCTAGCTGTGCTTGCCTTTACCCCCCTGCCTGCATACCCGCCTGCCTGCATACCAGTCGTGCCTGCCTATACCCACCAGTCTGTGTGCCAGCCTACCAGCCTGTTCCTGTATTCCCCTGTGTGGGTCAACAGCCGTGTCCGGGGTCTGTCCTGGAGTAGCACCTGGTCCCTCTGCTCGGTTCCTCCTTGGTGCACTGGCGTCGTATGCCGTCGTGCGACCCTGGTCGGATCGGGTGAATACTTAGTCACGCCCCTCCAGGCATTCACTCTCCGGCACGGTCCAGTGGAATCACTACCAATCACACGCACACGCCGCTTAGCCCGGGCGTGTGCATAACAGCATGCTCAGGCCATGGTTCCCGTTGAGCCCCACGGCCTTCGCCCTCTGAGAAGTTTTCCAGCGAATATATGCATTAAAATAAATAAATAAATTTTTTTTCCCTTAGCTGAGTTCCAGGCGAATTACGCACCGTCCAGATGGATCTATCAGCTCTCGTTCCTGCGGATCCGCCACGTTATTATGGGGATCCAAGACAGTGTCGTGCATTTGTGGAGCAATGCATGCTACACTTTAAGGCCTACCCTCTTTATTTTCCTTCCGATTGGGCTAAAGTGGCCTTTATGATGTCTTACCTGGCGGGTGATGCCTTGGAATGGATCAACCCCCTATATGAAACACAGGATCCGATCCTCCGGGACCTAATGGCCTTCCTGGTGGCCTTTCTAATGGTCTTCGATGATCCTAACCCGGAGGCTCCTGCTGAAGCTTCACTTCCCAATATCCCGGAGCAGCCCCAATGGGTAATGTGTGTGGGTAGCGCAATAGTCCTCCAGCCCAATGAGACTACTGCCCACCCAGAATCCTCTCAGGGTGACTACGCTTTCCGGAATACTTCTCTCAACCTCAAGAGGCAGTCCAGACGTGCTAGACTTAGAGGCAAGCCGTCACGCCAGGGCCTGTCCTCCCTGAGACCTCCTGACCCCAACCTTGAAGTCCCTACTGAAGCTTCATCTCCCTGTATCCCGGAGAAACCCCAATGGGTAGTGTGCGTGGGTAGTGCACCAGTTCTCCTGCCCGAAGAGACTTCTGCCCATCCAGACTCCACACAGGAGAACTTCCTGCACCCGGCATCAGATGCTTCTCTCTCTTTAACCGGTGTGCATGTCCAAGGATGCTCCAAAGCTGTGGTTACCTCAGAGTCTGTGCACCTCTACTACCTGGCGGAGGATCCCCTGTTGCCTCCTGAACCCTCCGGGATACCACTCGATGACAAATGGAGAGAGACTTCTCTACACCCGGTACTCAATACTTTGTCCGCTTCGTCCTGTGAGCCTGACAATGGGTACCCCAAAGTGGTAGTTACCTCCGAGTCTCTACACCCCTCCGACCAGGCGGAGGATCTCCAGTTGTCTCCTGAACCCTTCGGGGTGCTACCTGGTAGCGAAAGGACAGAGACTCTCCTATACTCTGTACCTGATACCTCGCTCGCTTCGTCCAGTGAGTCCAACCTAGTGTACTCCGAAGCAGAGGTTACTCCTGAGTCTCTACACCCCTCCGACCAGGCGGAGGACCTCCAGTTGTGTTCAGAATCCTTCGGGGTGCCACCTGGTGGTGAATGGACAGAGACTTTCCTATACTCTGTACCTGATACCTCGCTCGCTTCGTCCAGTGAGTCCAACCTAGTGTACTCCGAAGCAGAGGTTACTCCTGAGTCTCTACACCCCTCCGACCAGGCGGAGGACCTCCAGTTGTGTTCAGAATCCTTCGGGGTGCCACCTGGTGGTGAATGGACAGAGACTTTCCTATATCCTGTACCTGATACCTCGCTCGCTTCGTCCAGTGAGTCCAACCTAGTGTACTCCGAAGCAGAGGTTACTCCCGAGTCTCTACACCCCTCCGACCAGGCGGAGGACCTCCAGTTGTGTTCAGAACCCTTCGGGGTGCCACCTGGTGGTGAATGGACAGAGACTTTCCTATACTCGGTACCCGATACCTCGCCTGCTTCCTCCAGTGAGTCCGACCTAGTGTACTCTGAAGCAGTTGTTTTCTCTGAGCCTCTGCACTCTTCTGACCCGGCGGAGGACCTCCAGTTGTTTCCTGAATCCTCCGGGGTACCACCAGATAACAAAGAGACAGTGACTTTTCCTCATTATGTACCTGATAACCCGTCTATTTTTTCCTGTGAGCTTGACAAGATGTACCTCAAAGCAGAGATTACCCTCAAGTCTCTGTCCCCCTCCAACCCAGTGAACGACTGGTCCTCGAATTCCCTGCGGAAGATTCTGGCAGGCCTGAAGAAGAGGGGGCGTAAGGGGGGAGGTACTGTAACATACCTGGCGGCGTCCTTGCATGGTGGTCCATCTCCCACTGTGCAAGAGAGCGCACTTGATCTCCTGTCCAGAGTGTCTCTCTGGCTTCCCTCCATGCTGTCTGTTTGTGTCTGTCTCTGCTGCTTAAGGGCGGCGCCCGATCACTTCCTGCTTTTTGTACCTGCTGTGGGTCACACCCCTTGTGCGTCCTCAGCCTATTGCTGTCTGACACTTGCTATATAGCTCAGCAGCTCCCTTCTATCCCTGCCTGAGCATAGTGTTTTCCTTCAGTGTGTGCTTGCACTCTGAAGGTGCCAGGTCCCGTCTTTGTTTCCTTGTCTGCCTTTCCTGGAGGCTGTATTTCCAGGCCTGTCTGAACTTAGTCCTGTATGTCTCCTGCTTTGCGGTATTAGTTCCCGTGTCTGAACTAAGTCCTGTATGTCTCCTGCTTTTCGGTATTTGTTCCCGTGTCTGAACTGAGTCCTGTATGTCTCCTGCTTTTGTATCAGTTCCCGTGTCTGAACTGAGTCCTGTATGTCTCCTGCTTTTGTATCAGTTCCCGTGTCTGAACTGAGTCCTGTATGTCTCCTGCTTTGCGGTATCAGCTCCCGTGTCTGAACTGTGTCCTGTATGTCTCCTGCTTTGCGGTATCAGCTCCCGTGTCTGAACTGAGTCCTGTATGTCTCCTGCTTTGCGGTATTAGTTCCCGTGTCTGAACTGAGTCCTTTCTGTGTATCTTGTCTGTCCTGTCTGAACACGCTCCTAGCCTGTTCCTCCCGCCTTCTAGGGGCCGATTACCTGGACCCGCTCCTGTATCTTGTCTGTCCTGTCTGAACACGCTCCTTGCCTGTTCGTCCTGCCTCTCTGGGGGCAGTATTCCCAGACCTGCTCCTGTATCCCGCTGCAGTGTCGGTCTCCTCCGTACACTCAGTTCCAGTCTGAACTCTCTCCTATCCTTTACCTGTTTTGCCTCTATGTCCGTTCCCTTCCTTTTTCTGCAGAGTCTGAACTCGTACCTAACTCCTGCCTGTTGTCTCTGTACTCCCGTTTGTGAGTTTGTGGTCCACTCGCTACTTCACTGCAAGTACCCTGTGGGTGTCTGGCTCTGTCTTTCCCTTCCTGTCTGTTCCATGTGAACAGAGTCCTGTCCTGCCCTGCTTCTGCCCGCTGCTCTGGCAGTCCTGTCCTGCCCTGCTTCTGCCCGCTGCTCCGGCAGTCCTGTCCTGCCCTGCTTCTGCCCGCTGCTCCGGCAGTCCTGTCCTGCCCTGCTCAGCCTTGTCTGCACTCTAGCTGTGCTTGCCTGTAACCCTCTGCCTGTATTGTTCCTGAGTCCCGGTGTGTACTGGGTCCTATCCCGCCTGTGTTCCTACCTGCTAGTGCCTCCCTGTCTGCACTCTAGCTGTGCTTGCCTTTACCCCCCTGCCTGCATACCCGCCTGCCTGCATACCAGTCGTGCCTGCCTATACCCACCAGTCTGTGTGCCAGCCTACCAGCCTGTTCCTGTATTCCCCTGTGTGGGTCAACAGCCGTGTCCGGGGTCTGTCCTGGAGTAGCACCTGGTCCCTCTGCTCGGTTCCTCCTTGGTGCACTGGCGTCGTATGCCGTCGTGCGACCCTGGTCGGATCGGGTGAATACTTAGTCACGCCCCTCCAGGCATTCACTCTCCGGCACGGTCCAGTGGAATCACTACCAATCACACGCACACGCCGCTTAGCCCGGGCGTGTGCATAACAGTGCGTCATCATCGATGATGTCATGTTACTGATGACACGCTGTAGAAGTCAACTGGCTGTGGCAGCCAATCACAGACTGCAGTGGTCCTGGTGCTGCTTGAAAGGTGAAGTCTCCCTTCTGGCATAAATACACAACTCGGAAAGGCCTGTGTTGGGAGGAGAATATTGCTTTATTTTTAATTTTTTACATATCAAGCCACTGGGAAAAATTTTATTTTGTCAGGATAACTTTTTTAATTAAAGCAGTGCATTAAATTATCAGCATAAAACAATGAGTTCAATTAATAGATGAAGCAGATAAACTGTTCATACAGTGATTTAGTGGCATAAACCAACAGTAATTGACATTGGTGAGATGGGCACACAGAGTACCCTGTCTGTGTATAGATTGGAGGACCTGAGCGCAAATGCTACTACTCAGAACATTGCTCCTAATGAGCGGAGGATGAATGGATTCACCACTAGCTGAAATCAAGAAACGTATAAGTACTACATAAACAAAAAGAAAAAAAATAGTAATAATGTAAGACATTGACAGTGATTTTAGAAAAGATCTCGCCAAAGCCATTTACAGAAGCCTGTAAGGGTCAAATAACTAAATGCAGCTGAAGAAGTTATTATTGGCCACTTGGTGGCATAAGAAATGAATAATGCTGAAGGAAAAAACTTTAGGATGTGTTATGTAAAATGGATATTGTTGTAATTAGAGCATAAATGGAAGAGCAGAAATAGGCTAGCGGAAGGAAGAGTTAAACAGATGATATTTCATTCAAACCATTAGGTTGAGGAGCGTGTAATTTATAGATCCAGAAAACCTCTTTCTTTTCAATGCTTTGAATCGATTATATACCTCCATTCTGATGTGGTCAATCAAGGTCAGATTTACTAAGCAGTAATTGCATTGGTGTTCAAATGCAAAATGCCTATAGAGTCTATGATGTTGGAATCCATTTTTCATTCATGATTATTCATGCAGCAATGTAGTCGTTGCATGAGGTTTACAAGGGCATTATAGACAATCTGTCACCAGGTTTTTGCTATGTAATCTGTGAGCAGCACGATGTACAGTAGGGGTTATTACTATTACTATGTAATTTGACAAGTGAGGTGACGCTCAATGTTAAAGGGGTTGTCCACTACTTTAAAATTGATGACTTATCCTTAGGATAGGTCATCAATGTCTGATCAGTGGGTGTGTGACACTCGGCACCCCCGCAGATCAGCTGTTCTCAGTGTCACCGGCAGCTGGAGCTGCTCCACCTAATGATAGTAGTTGTGGCTGGGTACTGAACATCCGCCACCTATTTAAATCAATAGGGGCAGATATGTAGTACCCGGCCGCGCCACTATCAGTAGATGGAGCAGCTCCATAACTGAGCACTTACTGCTGACGGTGACACTGAGAATAGCTGATTGGCAGAGGTGCAGAGTGTCGCACACCCACAGATCAGACATTGATGACCTATCCTAAGTATAGGTCATTAATGTTAAAGTAGTGAACACCTCTTTAAATGTTCCCCTTGCTTTATTGCTCTCGAAGGACGTGGTCCTATGAGATATCATCTTGCAGTATAGGCAGAGCATGTGTCCGTTTTTATAGCTGCTCTCCAGTTCCTTAATAATTTTTACAGAGTTTTTCTGTGTGTGTTGTTTTAAGTGGTCTTTCTGTAACCAGTTATATTAACCAGTTCTGTAACCAGTTATATTACCTAAATCGGAGATCCCAGATGCATTTTTTGTGTTGGCTGCTCTGAAATGAAAGTTAGCTGTTGATATCAGCTACCTTAAAAAATGTCAAAGTTACAAAAAAAATGTCTTAATGTGTGATCGATAGGTCCAAAAAGTTAGTTTGATGCAGCAATCACTGGCATTAAGATGGGCACAGAAGTCACAAATGCTTCCTTCTACACCCTGCCATATAGAAATGAGGTTATATATATAAACCTATAGTATTGTCTCAATGTGGATGGTTCGACAAATGAAAAGCCAATTCATGAAGAGATTAGCATAAGGCGCAGATACTTTTTAACCCATTGTCGTATCCTGTTTTTGCTTCTCTTGATTTTTGAGGAACCTTTGACAAATTATAATGATAAGGACTACAGGGGTATGGTCTAATGAGAAACATCCTCTCATGTTTAGTACTGGTGGATTTTTCACGTGCTAGAATAATTAATTAATTTGCATAATGATTTTCCAAAGTTTTGAAATGTAATTTGTTGGATGAGATTCAATACTTTAGGATGACAGTCTAGAAGTTCTGTATAAGTCAGCCACCACCTCATCAGCAAAGCAAAAAACAAACTTGACATTTTAGACCCTTGCATTCTTCTTTGTTCAAATTATTTTTGTTATCAGGGTTGTTACACAATACAAGTTCACAGAATGTGGGAAAAAAGTTGCCATAGCTTTGTACAGGGTAAACAACTTAGTTTTATATTTCTGGCTGATGGTATGGGCTGATTGCTCCTGTTGGGTGCAGCTCCGTTGCTTTTTATTCTTTTTTTTTTGTTTCCAATAAAACAAAATGTCATCTTTACAGTCAATTTTTCATATAAAATATGTAAATCCAAAGTATTTAATTTATTAGTTGGACAAAAAAAGTCAGAGAAGTTTCATATGCATTGAGAACATAATTAGTTATATTTAATACTTTAATTCTATTGTTTTTTGGAGTCTACAGGTGAGGTCCTGGTTATACCTCTATTGGTTTCTTTGGTATGTTTTTTTCTTTTTTGGCCACCCTTTGTTCCTGGTTTTCATTTTTTCTTTTCCTTGATTGAGGGGAAAAGAATCAAATTATTTGATGCGTTTTCAGTCTTTGTACCAATTGTGGAGCTTTGGTCTGAAAAAGATGACTCAGGATTGAATTTTGATAATGACAGATATCATACTGAGGCTGAGGGACCGACATCCAAACAAACTCCTGGAAGTATCAAAATATCTGGGACAGCGCTTGCAGCAAAGCTCCAATTTTATTATTTCTCCAGTCACTTTTAAGAAAGTTGGAGGAGCTGGCATAAGAAAGTTTTGTCCATCTATATGTCAATGAACATTTTGCAAACTTTGCAACAGCTCTACTTCACTTTTCTGGAGCAAACTATTTATTGAATCAAGCAGGTCCTTTGATTTTTTTTTTTACAAAATCCTAATGATGCTGTGCTGTGAATTTTTCTCATGATTATTTGACCTTCTTTAGTTTGGAAAGGATTCTTTTTGTGACAATGCAATTTACATTATAAACTGTGTATTTCCAAAAGGAGACCAGGAATGTCTGTGTTCTTGAGCAACAAAGTAATGGTAGGCTTTGTTAGTGTAGTGTATAAACCCAGTGTCCCATGTCTTCTTTCGCCCAGTGGGCCTTGGAATCTGCCATCTTTATTGTGGCAGGTCTTGGCCATGTTACCTCAATCAATTCCATGTGATCCAGTCTATGACATTCATGTGATCATTATAAGATTTGTACCTTCTAAAACAGTGGTCCCCAACCTTTCTGACCTTGAGGGCCACATTCAGCTCTGAGAGAGGGTCGCTAGCCACATCCAGCTCCCGCCTACCTCAATGTAGTGACACCCAAAGCCCCCTTTATCGGTAGAATGACAGTCAAAGCTTTTCCTCAGAAATCACACCGAGGCAATATACCAAGGTCCATGGGTTCCCACAATACCCCCATTCAGTATTCATGCATCAAGTACTTACACCATACTGTCGCATCCAGCTTCAAGCACATCCTCTGATAGGTATTATCATCTTGGGCCCAACTTACCATACTTAAATTATCTCCAAACCCCCAAGGGCAGGATATGAACATCCAGATCTGCTCTTATGTGTGGGGCTACACACAAAATTCACCATCTGGAGATCTGCTCTTCATAGGTGTTTGCTAGATTACCTGCTAATGCACCAAGCTGGCAGACAGCCACGAGCCAAACATCATGGGTTCACGAGCCACATGTGGTTCCTAAGCCACAGGTTGGGGACCTTTGTTCTAAAGCATCATCTTAAGAACATGTTCTTTCATTGATACGCATCTGAAATGCATGTCTAATCTAGACTAAAAAGAAATGTTAAAAAAGCTCCTACCTCGTTCATCAGATGATATGAATTATTAAGTGGAAATTTTATTATTATCAATGCAAAACTTCCTGATTTTTAATGTTCATGCCAGCACTAAATGTGCATTAAAATGAACAGAAAGGAATCTACAATTAACAATACGGCTTAAATTATTAATGCTTAAGAGATCTTCCTCTTTTTAATATTTTAATTATTCATTGTATTGTTTTCACCCACAAAGCCTAATTAAAGTTATTGATAATGAATGGGAGCAATGTAATGGTAATTAAATTCAAATTAGCTAATGATTTACCAATCATCTCGATCCAAATAATCATTATTTTAATGTGCTGTAATTGTAGAACGGGTGAAGCACAGGTCAAACATTTTGATTTATTCTGTTATTTTCATTGTAATATAATTATATCTTTTCTCAAATGTAAATATAAGAAAGTTTGGGGATTTGTAAATGTTAATGTCTGCATTTATATTAATTGTTTTATGCTCTGGGAAGGGAAGCCTTGATCCTATCAATTGGTATTAAATGTTACTTTTAAGACTAAAATTTAAAGGAAAATAATTAAAGGGAATGTGTCACTTTTTTATATAACCAGGTTGCAGTTTTTGAGACCCGCCTTACAGCTGGACATGAAAATGTCAGAAAGAGACCTACTAGCTTCTAAAGGAGAGTATTGTAAGCAGGCTTTATGTCATGTTCAAAGGGTGGGGAAGAAGAAAAGCTGGGAAGTTATTAGTGGACAAAATTTGAATTCAACAAATCGCAGGAAATTTGATTTGCAGCAAATTTATTCTCTGCAAATTGAATGTCCCTTATTATGTTCTGGGTTATCTTCAGACCCCTGAGAATAAAAAAGTGTAGAAAACAAGAAAAAAACATATGCTCACCTCACCGCTCACCTGTCCAACTTCTCTGCTGCTCTCTGTATGGCCCTCAGACCCATCTCTTCGTTCCGCCACCGTAGCTTCAATGTTGTTCCCTCTGGCCTGGGACTTCCGGCCACAACAAGACTTTGAAGGTCATACATTGTGTAGTCATGGACTTGCAGTGACTTCTGAGGCCTGGTCATGGCTGAAAGTCCTAGTCATGACTAAAGAGGCCTACTCTGCAAAAAAAGAGGCCCTGAGGGCTGGATATTGGGCAGCACTGCTCTTCTTTCCACTGTCACATCTTTCATTTGTTCACTGTAGGCTGAGACTTCTTTCAGCCTCTAGATCTAAATGGTCACTGCAAGTCAAACATCTTTTATGTCATGACATACAATGTATGGTGACCTTTAAGGTCTGGTGGTGGATATAAGTACCGGCCTAGAGTGAATAGACTGGGAGATGCAACAGGGGAATGAAGAGGTGGCTCTGAGGACTGGATTGTGGTCTGAAAGCAGCCGAGGGGCCAAACAGGTGAGTAGTGAGGTGAGTATAAAGTTTTTTTTTTTTTTCTTTAACATTTTTTGCCAGTCCAAGGTTCAGCAAAATGGTGGCCGCCAAGTGAAGTGAGCTTACAAATATCTGTATTATAAAAAATGTGGATATTATGCATATTGTACTGGAATTAAGAATAAATTCACTCATGTCTAGTAGTCAAAGTGTTGAGCGAGCATGCTCGACACTGCTCGTTACTCGCCCGAGCATCACGCTACTCAGGATGTTCGGCGAACACCGAGCATTTCCGGGTTACTCGGGCGGGAGCTCGGGTCTCTGCCCTGCACGTTTGGCGCTCTTTACACAGCCAATGAACATGCAGGGATTGCCAGCCAGTCACTGTAATGCCACAGCCATGTTGTTTGTGGGCATTACAGTGATTGGCTGGCCGCACAGCGTCACCTCGAGTATTTAAAACCGGGCGCCGCCATCTTGGACACAGACGCTCCGGATCAGACAGTGTAGGGTCAGTGCTGCTGAGTTAAGGAGAGATATATAGTGTGAAATAGGTAGTGTAGGGTCTCTAAACATTGCCAAATCAAACAAACAGTCCTTCTCAGACTAATATCCATCCCAGATATCAGGCAGGCAGGCTATATAGGAGACACAGTGGTTATACCAGCAAACGCTGCATTACAGTCCTGTGTGCTCCTGTTGGTCAAATTGCTAGACTTATCACCCCGGTCTCAGGGTCCAGGAAAAATTTTTTTTTTTTCATCTAAATCCTGTATTTTTTTTTCCTCAGTCAGACTGTCCAAATACGCATCTTATTAACCTTTTGGTATCCCCCCCCCCAAAAAAAAAAAAAAATTGAGTGTGGCTGTGACTGTTCAGACACCAATAGATCTGTTTAAAAGAGTCTGGTGTAGACCAGAAAAATAGAACTGTGCTTTTGCAGTTCCATGGGTCAAATCTCTGTATTTTCCTGTTTTGGGCATTTTTTGCCGTAAAAAAAACTGTAATAGTGTCTCCCTGACTGGTCAGACACCAATATATCTGTTTAAAAGAGTCTGGTGTAGACCAGAAAAATAGAACTGTGGTTTTGCAGTTCCGTGGGTCAAATCTCTGTATTATCCTGCTTTTTGCATTTTTTGCCGTAAAAAAAGCAGTAATAGGGTCTCCCTGACTGTTCAGACACCAATATATCTATTTAAAAGAGTCTGGTGTACGCCACATAGCTATAACTGTGGTTTTGCAGTTCCACGGGTCAAATCTCTGTATTATCCTGCTTTTGTCATTTTTTGCCGTAACAAAAAACTGTAATAGTGTCTCCCTGAATGGTCAGACACCAATATATCTGTTTAAAAGATTCTGGTGTATGCCACATAACTATAACTGTGGTTTTGCAGTTCCACGGGTCAAATCTCCATATTATCCTGTTTTTGGCATTTTTTGCCGTAAAAAAAACTGTAATAGTGTCTCCCTGACTGGTCAGACACCAATATATCTGTTTAAAAGAGTCTGGTGTACGCCACATAACTATAACTGTGGTTTTGCAGTTCCAAGGGTCAAATCTCTGTATTATCCTGCTTTTGGCATTTTTGCCGTAACAAAAAACTGTAATAGTATCTCCCTGAATGGTCAGACACCAATATGTCTGTTTAAAAGAGTCTGGTGTATGCCACATAACTATAACTGTGTTTTTGCAGTTCCACGGGTCAAATCTCTGTTTTATCCTGCTTTTGGCATTTTTTGCCGTAACAAAAAACTGTAATATTGTCTCCCTGGATGGTCAGACACCAATATATCTGTTTAAAAGAGTCTGGTGTACGCCACATAACTATAACTGCGGTTTTGCAGTTCCACGGGTCAAATCTCCGTATTATCCTGTTTTTGGCATTTTTTGCCGTAAAAAAAAAAAAACTGTAATAGTGTCTCCCTGACTGGTCAGACACCAATATATCTGTTTTAAAGAGTCTGGTATACGCCACATAACTATAATTGTGGTTTTGCAGTTCCACGGGTCAAATCTTTGTATTATCCTGCTTTTGGCATTTTTTGCCGTAACAAAAAACTGTAATAGTGTCCCCCTGACTGTTCAGACACCAATATATCTGTTTAAAAGAGTCTGGTGTAGGCCAGAAAAATAGAACTGTGGTTTTGCAGTTCCACGGGTCAAATCTCTGTATTATCCTGCTTTTGTCATTTTTTTGCCGTAAAAAAGAACTGTAATAGTGTCTCCCTGACTGTTCAGACACAAATATATCTGTTTGAAAGATTCTGGTGTACGCCACATAACTATAACTGTGGTTTTGCAGTTCCACGGGTCAAATCTCTGTATTATCCTGCCTTTTGGCATTTTTTGCCGTAAAAAAATAGTAATAGTGTCTCCCTGACTGTTCAGACACCAATATATCTGTTTAAAAGAGTCTGGTGTAGGCCAGAAAAATAAAACTGTGGTTTTGCAGTTCCATGGGTCAAATCTCTGTATTATCCACTTTTGTTCTTTTTTACATAAAGAAAACAGTTTGAGTGTGTCGCTGACTGTTCAGCCCCAAATATATCTATTTAAAAAAGTCTGGTATACGCCAGTAAATTAGAACTGTGGTTTTGCAGTTCCACGGTTCAAATCTCTGTATTATCCAGCTTTTGGCCTGTTTTACGTAAAAAAAAACAGTAATAGTGTCTCCCTGTTTGTTCAGTCACAAATATATCTATTTAAAACATTCTGGTGTAGGTCAGACAAATAGAACTGTGGTATTCGTCTTCCACGGTTCTAATTTCCTTTTTATTACCCTTTTTCCATTGATAGTGCGAGTGTAAGCTATTTTACTTAATTTACAATGAGCAAGGCGCGTGGCAAGGGACGTGGAACTGGACGTTCTGGTGATGGTGCGTGTAGAGGATGGGGCCGTGGCCAAGGTGAAAATGTGCCACAACCAACAGCCACATCTTCTTGCTCCCACTTCTTGACCGAATTACTAGGGAAGCACACTACAACACCAGTATTGCGAACTGATCAGTGTGAACAGGTTATTAATTGGATAGCAGATAATACTTCCAGTTACCTGGGCACCACCACCTCCGGTCTGTCTTCCACACGGTCAAGTCTCAGTAGCCGTGAGTCTCGACTGCATACTCCTCCTCACCTTGATGCTCCTTCCTCCCACCATGCCGAGTGTCGTCAGACAGCAACTGATCCCACACTTGGACACTCTGAAGAGCTGTTCACTGGTCCATTTCCATATTTGTGCCCCTCGCCTGCTCCACTTGAAGTGGTGGAAGAGGAGATCCCATGTAGGGATGCCCAAATATTTGAACAGCCACGGCCACAGGAAGTCGACGCTGGCAATTTGTCACAAGAGGTGGACGATGACGAGACACAATTGCCACGAAGTGAGGAGGAGGATCGTGGTGCGCAAGTGGAAGAGGTGGAGGTGGTGGATGATCTAGTAGCTGACCCAACGTGGCAGGAGGACACGCAGAGCGAGGCCAGCAGCACACAAGGGGAGGGAGGCAGAGTACCCCAACAGGCAGGAAGAAGCAGTGTGGTGGCCACACACAGAAGTAGTGTTGAGCCACCCCCGTAGTGTTCGAGTTCGGTTCGGTTCGTCGAACACCCGTGTGTTCGCCGAACTGTTCGTCGAACACCTTCGAACACCGTTAAAACTAATGGCAGGCAAACAAAAACACATAGAAACACATAGAAAACACCTTCAAAGGTGTCCAAAAGCTGACAAACTGCTCAGAAGACATAACTAACACATGGAAAAGTGACAAGTACATATAGTCATGCGAAAATAAAAGAGGTGGAGGAGGAAAAGGAGGGGGAGACACAGATATAGGCATGTCATGCCCTTCTAAAATCCAAAAAGTGAGAAGCCGACACGGCCAGTCCGCTCCTGCCCGTGCCACCTCCGTGTCGCCGGGTTTGTGCCAGAGCCGCGGTGAACCCTGACGGCCAGCCCCCCTCTCCCAATACTGGTGCCTGTCCGCTGGTGGGTCGAGCGAGCCCCCCTGTGGTGGAGGCAGCTCTAAGCTTTTTAATTTAAATTGTCTCTCTAATTTGAATGAATACACTTTAAATCCATTTACAAGGATCTATTGGAGGGCAAGTCTCATGCAAGCAGCCGCGGTAATTCCAGCTCCAGTAGCGTCCACTAAAGCTGCTGCAGTTAAAAAGCTTTTATAAGGATCGAGCTCGGCTGTCCACCACAAGGCATCCTACTGCCAGTCCCAGCCCCTATGCCTTGGGGTGCCTCCTGATGCTCTTCACTAGTGTTGAGCCACCCCCGTAGTGTTCGGGTTCGGTTCGGTTCGTCGAACACCGGGATGTTCGAGGAACTGTTCGTCGAACTGTTCGTCGAACACCTTAGAACACCGTCGAACACCGTTAAAACCAATGGCAGGCAAACAAAAACACATAGAAACACATAGAAAACACCTGCAAAGGTGTCCAAAAGCTGACAAACTGCTCAGAAGACACTCTGTTTAAAAAAGCCGGCCGGCAAATTCAGCAGCGGCATACACCGGTACCCGACAATTTAGACAAGAAGGAATAGAGCATCACACATAGATTAGATAGATAGAAACATGTCAGTCACACATATAAGAAGTACAGTGACAGTGTTGCTTATTGTACTTGTCATTTAGTGTAAAGGATTTATTAAAAAAAATATTAGTGTTTTCATGCACCGTCTCTTTAAAAAAGCCGGCCGGCAATTCAGCATCTGTACCCGACAATTTAGAACAGAAAGAATAGAGCTTCACACATAGATTAGATAGATAGAAACATGTCAGTCACATATATATGAAGTACAGTGACAGTGTTGCTTACTGTACTTGTCATTTAGTGTAAAGGATTTATCAAAAAAAATAATAGTGTTTTCATGCACTGTCTCTTTAAAAAAGCCGGCCGGCAATTCAGCAGCGGTACCCGACAATTTAGAACAGAAAGAATAGAGCATCACACATAGATTAGATAGATAGAAACATGTCAGTCACATATATATGAAGTACAGTGATAGTGTTGGTTACTGTACTTGTCATTTAGTATTAAAATAAAGGATTTATTATTAAAAAAATTGGCGTGGGGTTCCCCTTAATTTTAGGCTCTAGCGGAGGTTAAGCAGACGGCTGGGGCAGATGTTTGAAGCCTGGGAAGGGGGTAATACCCACGGAGCTTCCCAGGCTACTAATATCAGCCCCCAGCTGAATACATAGCCTTTACTAGCTATTAAAATGGGGGACCCCCCAAAAAAAATGACGTGGGGTCCCCCCTAATTTAATAGCTAGCAAAGGCTAGGCAGACAGCTGGGGGCTGATATTAATAGCCCAGGAAGGGAGCCATGAATATTGGCCCCCTCCCAGGCTAGAAACACCAGCCGTCAGCCGCCCCAGAAATGGCGCATTCATAGGATGCGCCAATTCTGGCACTTAGCCTCGCTCTTCCACGCTGCCCTGGTGCGGTGGCAGGGGGTAATAGGGTTGGGGTTGATGTCAGCTTATAATGCCAGCTGACATCAAGCCCAGGTTAGTAATGGAGAGGCGTCTATAAGACACCCCCATTACTAACCCCATAGTCAAAGTTAAAAAAAAACACAAACACCCAGAATAAAGTCCTTTAATTGAAATAAAGACACAATCCTTTATTGTTCTAAATTAAACCATACCTACCATCACGCCCATTCCAGCTGAAGCCAACGATCTCCTGCAATAAAAGAAAAATAATAAAGCAACCTCATCCTTACCTTTCCATGGTTCCCACGACAGCTTCAGCTCTGCTACATCGAGATGACAGGCTGGACCGCAGCAGAACGCCGCCATCCAGCCTGTCATCCCGCAGACACTGAGAAGCGCAGGCTTGCTTGCGCTGCTCAGCGTCTCTCTGTGACGACATCCAGATGAGCCGAGTTATTGTCCAATGAACTCGGCTCACCTCATGCACGTCACTGACAGCGTGGGAAAATTCTCCTGCACTCAGCGCTTCAGCGTGGGAGAATTCTCACACTGAAGCGCTGAGTGCAGGAGAATTCTCCCACGCTGTCAGTGACGTGCAGGAGGTGAGCTGAGTTCATTGGACATGAGCTCACCTTATGCACGTCACTGACAGCGTGGGAAAATTCTCCTGCACTCAGCGCTTCAGCGTGGGAGAATTCTCACGCTGAAGCGCTGAGTGCAGGAGAATTCTCCCACGCTGTCAGTGAAGTGCAGGAGGTGAGCTGAGTTCATTGGACATGAGCTCACCTTATGCACGTCACTGACAGCGTGGGAGAATTCTCCTGCACTCACCGCTTCAGCGTGAGAATTTTCCCACGCTGTCAGTGACGTGCATGAGGTGAGCCGAGTTCATTGGACATGAACTCGGCTCATCTGGATGTCGTCACAGAGAGACGCTGAGCAGCGCAAGCATGCCTGCGCTTCTCAGTGTCTGCGGCATGACAGGCTGGATGGCAGCATTCTGCTGCGGTCCAGCCTGTCATCTCGATGTAGCAGAGCTGAAGCTGTCGTGGGAACCATGGAAAGGTAAGGATGAGGTTGCTTTATTATTTTTCTTTTATTGCAGGAGATCGTTGGCTTCAGCTGGAATGGGCGTGACAGTAAGTATGGTTTAATTTAGAACAATAAAGGATTGTGTCTTTATTTCAATTAAAGGACTTTATTCTGGGTGTTTGTGTTTTTTTTAACTTTGACTATGGGGTTAGTAATGGGGGTGTCTTATAGACGCCTCTCCATTACTAACCTGGGCTTGATGTCAGCTGGCATTATAAGCTGACATCAACCCCAACCCTATTACCCCACTGCCACCGCACCAGGGCAGCGTGGAAGAGCGAGGCTAAGTGCCAGAATTGGCGCATCCTATGAATGCGCCATTTCTGGGGCGGCTGACGGCTGGTGTTTCTAGCCTGGGAGGGGGCCAATATTCATGGCTCCCTTCCTGGGCTATTAATATCAGCCCCCAGCTGTCTGCCTAGCCTTTGCTAGCTATTAAATTAGGGGGGACCCCACGTCATTTTTTTTGGGGTGTCCCCCATTTTAATAGCTAGTAAAGGCTATGTATTCAGCTGGGGGCTGATATTAGTAGCCTGGGAAGCTCCGTGGGTATTACCCCCTTCCCAGGCTTCAAACATCTGCCCCAGCCGTCTGCTTAACCTCCGCTAGAGCCTAAAATTAAGGGGAACCCCACGCCAATTTTTTTAATAATAAATCCTTTATTTTAATACTAAATGACAAGTACAGTAACCAACACTATCACTGTGCTTCTTATATGTGTGACTGACATGTTTCTATCTATCTAATCTATGTGTGAAGCTCTATTCTGTCTGTTATAAATTGTCGGGTACCGCTGCTGAATTGCCGGCCGGCTTTTTTAAAGAGACAGTGCATGAAAACACTATTATTTTTTTTGATAAATCCTTTACACTAAATGACAAGTACAGTAACCAACACTTTCACTGTACTTCGTATATATGTGGCTGACATGTTTCTATCTATCTAATCTATGTGTGAAGCTCTATTCTGTCTGTTATAAATTGTCGGGTACCGCTGCTGAATTGCCGGCCGGCTTTTTTAAAGACACGGTGCATGAAAACACTATTATTTTTTTTGATAAATCCTTTACGCTAAATGACAAGTACAGTAAGCAGCACTTTCACTGTACTTCGTATATATGTGGCTGACATGTTTCTATCTATCTAATCTATGTGTGATGCCCTATTCTTTCGGTTCTAAATTGTCGGGTACAGGTGTATGCCGCTGCTGAATTGCCGGCTTTTCATGTTTCACTGTTGGCACTGTTCCCATCGATTTGGGCAACCACTGTAATGCCACAACCACCATGGCTGTGGCATTACAGTGAGTGGCAGACAATCCCTGCATGATTGGTGCTCTAAATAGCGCCAGACATGCAGGACACGCTTTTGGTGCACGAACAGTTATCGAACATAACCTCGAACAGCCGAATTTTTTGCAAATCGTTCGGGTTCGTGGAACAACTCGAACACCGCCCAAAACAGCTCGAATTTGAGATTGGCGAACAGTTCTAGTCGAACACCGCTCATCTCTACTCTTCACTAAGTATCCCATGGTCCCGAAGCATTTCCTTTGAAAAAATTAAGTGTCTAAACTACAGGTGGTGTAGCTTGCTGAACAGCCGGGATAATCCTCTGACTAGCAGACACTGCTACTAGGCACAAAGTATTTCCTGGGCTAGATGCAGTTAAAAATTTGTAATTAGATACTCTCGTTGGATGCTGAGAAAGCATTCCATAGAGTCTCCTGGCACGCCATATATGATTCTCTTAAAAAGCTTGGGGTAGGGGTCTAGGGGTCCCTTTTATAGCCAAAATCACGGCCCTGTATCGCAATACGTCACCTAGGCTGAAGATAAATGGAACTGTAGCACCCTGAGGGCTCGGTTGCTACAGACGTATTGCACCTCACCCAGAGGTGTGATATCTCACTCTCTCAGTAAGGATGGAGTGTGGATCAGGACCCGACACCTGCATGCATTACACCACATTGCCGTGGGGCAGGGCGACCAATATGCCCCTGAGATGGGCACGACAGTCCCTGTCCCTGGCTGGAGTGGGGGGAGGGAACACTGAGGAAGGGGAACCCTGTAGTGCAGGAGCAGGGAGGAAGCAGTTCCTGGGTGCATTGAGAAGGGAGTATAAAAGGTGGGCACCATCTTAGTTCAGTGCAGAGAAGTCTGAGCAGAAGTGGCAGGGAGCAGGGGCTCTGCATGAGCTCTGCTCCGGAGGCGGGCCTAGTAACAGAGGCCCAGGCCTGGAAGAGGGAGAAGGAAGGAAGAGGAGCGGAGAAGGCTCCAGGAACGAGGAATGAAGGGATCCCAGGGGTGCGGACGGGCGAGTCGCCACCGCACGCCCGAATCCACCTGCGTGGAGGGGTCAGGCCAAAGGGGGAGACCGGTCCCCGAACTAGTGGAGGCAGGAAACGACCCTCAGCTAGAAACTGGAGGCTCTGACATTTTATGTGGCGCAGCCCCTCGCTACACCCGCTAGGAAGGCACCACATAGGGTCAGGGAAACTGGCGCCAAGTTTACCAAGAGGAGGCCCGAGGCAGCCGGACAGAAGTGTTGGTAAGAAAGGCCAGACAAAGGACACACAAAGGGGGTCCTGTGAAGTGCTCCAAAGTTATCTGGGAGTTGTCTGAGCCCCTCACCTGGTGAGCACAGTACGACGTGGGCAGCCGTTACCTGCAGACGTGGTCTGGATAATAAGAACTGTGAGTAAAGGCCCTGGACTGCATCACTGACTCCGTGTCGTTACTGCTGCTGCCCTGCACCATCACCCCCATCCTCCGCATACACTGCCCTGAGGCTATACTCCTCCCGTGGGGAGTTATGCTACGCTCTGCTGCACCCACAACACCAGCCTCAGCAGTCTGCCCTGTAGCGGCGGTTCACTCTGACCGCAATCCACGGGTGGCGTAGTCGGACATTTAAACATCAAAACCACATAAATAGTTCCGCCACTGGTTTGACCGCCCTGAGCCACGGAACCGGGTCGCCGCCACGAAGACTACAACCACCAGCATCCACCAAAAAGGGTCCGGCTCCGGGTGTCCTAAGGCCCAGGGGGTGCGTCAGAACATTTTCATCACCTTTCACAATCACCAATGGGACAAGGCAGGGATGTCCTCTGTCCGCTCTCTTATACATCCTAGTGACGGAGCACCTGCTCTCATCAATTCGCCATAACCCCAATATTAGGTGGATTGAGGTGGGAGGCACCGAGTACAAGTGCTCTCTATTTGCTGATGATGTCCTAGTATATATCACTCAATCACATATATCCATCCCTGCTGTTATGGCTGAAATAGATCACTTTGTTACATGGTAAAATTTTAAAATCAATGCAGCGAAGTCTGAGGCCCTCGATGTCTCCCTCCCCAAATCCATATAGGATTCCATCCAGTCCAACTTTCCCTTTGCCTGGCCCTCACAGGGTATCAAATAATTAGGAATTCCTATTCATAGAGACCTCTCCCATCTATGTTATCTTAATTTTGGGCCCTTTATTGAACAATTCCATACAGACCACGGTTGGCAAGTTAGAACTGTAAGATTCACTACGTGAACCACTGGTGTTTTGTGGAAAAGCACATGTACACTGCGTTCCAAATTATTATGCAAAAAGTGTTTAGGAGTGATAAGGGAAGAATTTGTTTGTTTGTCAGTTAAACTCATTGATGGTGATGTGTGTCAGGGCTCTTTATATCACTGTAAGCAATTGCAGACACCTGTGCTAATTAGTTTGGCAGGTGTGTCCAATGAAAGGCAAGACTACTTAAGAAGGCTCTCTCACATTATTAAGCAGCCTACATTTTCTGCCAAAATGGGAAAGAAAAAGGATGTGTCGGCTGCTGAGAAGCAACAAATTGTGGAGTGTTTAGGTCAAGGCATGACTACAATCAACATTGTGCGATGATCAGGATGAAGTGTCTTGGCAATCAAGAAGTATGTAGCTGATTCACAGTACACACGTGTGCGTGCTGATAAGGGCAAATTGAGGACTCTTTCCTACAGGCAATTACGTCAGGTTGAAAGAGCAGCGGCAAAAAAGCCTTGTCATAGCAGCAGACAAGTTTTTGAAGCTGCTTGTGCCTCCAACGTCCCCCGAACAACAAGATGCAGGGTCCTTCAGAGGTTTGCAGCTGTGCATACGCCATCCTGTCGACCTCCTCTATCCACTTCACAGAAGCAGAAACGGCTCCAGTGGGCCAAACATTACATGAAGACTGATTTCAAAACTGTTTTGTTCACGGATGAGTGCCGTGCAGCGCTCGATGGTCCAGATGGATGGAGTGGAGGATGGATGGTTGATGGACACCCCACGCAAACACGGCTACAGCGCCAACAAGGAGGAGGTGGAGTAATGTTTTGGGCTGGAATCATGGGGAGAGAGATTGTCGGCCCCTTTAGGATCCCTGAAGGCGGTAAAGATGAACTCCATAATGTATGTGGATTTTCTCAAACAGCACTTCCTGCCATGGTTCAAGAAGAAGAACCGTGTATTTCACAGCAAGATCATTTTTCTGCATGATAATGCACCATCTCATGCTGCACATAAAACATCTGCATCTCTGGCTGATATGGGCATAAAAGGGGACAAACTTATGGTGTGACCCCCATGCTCCCCTGACCTCTACCCCATTCAGAACCTTTGGAGCATCATTAAAAGGAGTGTCTATGATGGCGGGAGGCAGTTCACATCTAAGCAACAGCTCTGGGAGGGTATTCTGTCCTCATGCAAAACAATTGAAGCAGAAACCATCCAAAACCTGACAAATTCAATGGACAAGAGAGTTCAGAAGCTCCTTTCGAACAAGGGGTCCTATGTGAAAATGTAACATCACCTAGAATAAAGTTTTGAGTTGAAAACTGTTTGATTTCAGTTTCTAACAACCTGCTAATGCTTATAATTTCAAAAATGACCATTTTTTTGGTCTTTATTAAAATGAAAAGGTTGATCGAAAAGTTTGGGGGATCTAAGAGTGTGGCAACCCAGTAGTCATGATTACTTAGAATTCTGACAATATGATGGTCATGCTGCAGGTAGTGCAGCAAGAAGGCACTTATGTGTCTTGCGCATCTCGGAGCCCCAAAATTATTTTCCGGGCTAGATGCAGCTAAAAATTATTTTTAATTTTAAATCTGGTGGAGCTTATTATAGATGGCCTAATAGGATCAGTGCTGCACACTGCTACAAAGCCCAAATTATTTTCCAGTCAAGATACAGATAAACATGATTAGTAATTTGAAAGCTTAAAACGGTTGGTAGGGTGATTTTAACCAATCATCAAGCTTTTACTCTCCCCAGGATGACACAGGGGTAGAAAAGTCGTTTCGGATCCATGATTTGTTCATCTTTATGAACGTGAGTCTGTCTACATTATCAGTGGAGAGCCGCGTGCGCTTATCTGTCAGCACACCACCAGCAGCGCTGAACACACGTTCAGACAGAACGCTGGCTGTGGGGCATGACAAGATCTCCAAGGCGTAAGTGGCTAGCTCCGGCCATTTATCCAGATTGGAAGCCCAAAAAGAGCAAGGGTCCAGTGACACAGTCGTGGCTTCAATGTTTACTTGGAGATACTCCTGTACCATCGTCTCTAGGCGTTGACTATGTGTCAGACTTCTTGTCTCCTGTGGCCTTGCAAAGGATGGGCTAAAAAAGTGGTGAAATGATTCCGCAAAATTGATGTTACCAGCAGATACTGTGGTTCTGTTACGGTTTGAGTGCTGAACACTTGACGGTCCCACGGTTGGCAAGTTGGAACTGTGAGATTCACTACGTGCACCACTGGTGTTTTGTGGAAAAGCACATGTAAGATTCTGCAACAGTCTCTGCTGATACTCCTGCATGCGTGCATCCCTTTCTATGGCAGGAATAATTTCGGCAAATTTACTTTTGTACCGGGGATCTAACAGTGTGGCAACCCAGTAGTCAGGATTATTTCTAATTCTCACAATTCGAGGGTCATGTTGCAGGTAGTGCAGCAAGAAGGCACTCATGTGTGTTGCGCATCCAGGAGCACCAAGTCCCTGTTGTGTTGGTGGCGAGGTAACAATCATGCTTCCTTCCTCTGTCCTCTCCCCCCAACCTCGCACAACAGAAATGTGATCAAGGTCTCCCTCATCTGATGAGTCTTCCATCAGTTCGTCCTCCACTTCTTCCTGGGCTCCTGCACCTTCCTCACTAGTTTGGCTGCTACCATGCGCCCTGGTAAAACCATCTCCCCCACCCTCACATGCCTGCCGCCTTGGTGATGCTGACCGTCTGGACCTTGCAGATGTTAGCCCTTCCGCATACAACTCCTCCTCCTCTACTTCCTCCACCTCCTCTTGTGCCACCACCTGACTCCGAATTCTGTTTAACATGTGCTCCAGCATGTAAATCACCGGAATAGTCATGCTGATAATGGCATCATCAGCACTAAACATCTTCGTCGCCATTTCAAAACTGTGCAGAAGGGTGCATAGGTCCCTGATCTGAGACCACTCCTCCAGTGTGATTTGCCCCACCTCTGGATCTCGTTGGCCCAGGCTATACGTCAGAACGTATTACACCAGGGCTTGTCGGTGCTGCCACAGTCGCTGCAACATGTGCAGAGTTGAATTCCACCGGGTAGGCACATCGCATTTTAGCCGGTGAAGTGGCAGGCCCAACGACTTCTGTAGAGATGTAAGTCGCTGAGCTGCGGGATGCGAACGGCGGAAGTGAGCACACAGCGACCGTGCCCTCTGCAGAAGGTCATCTAGTCTGGGATAGTGGGCTAAAAATTGCTGGACAACCAGGTTCAACACGTGAGCCATACAAGGCACGTGTGTGACATTGCCCCGGCGAAGGGCCGCACCCAGGTTTGCAGCATTGTCGCACACGGCCTTCCCTGGTTTCAGGTCCAGTGGAGACAGCCATTCATGAAATTGGTTCTCCAGAGCTGACCACAACTCCTCAGCTGTGTGACTCACATTTCCCAGACATTTCAAAGTAAAAACCGCCTGATGACGTTGAGCCCTACTGCCAGCATAGTAAGGAGGTGTGCAGGATCCCTTCTGCGCAGTTAGAAAGCTTGTGGCATGACCAGACAGGCTTTGGGTGCAGGTGGAAGACCGAGAGGAGGTTGAGGAGGCAGAAGCAGTGGAGGAACTTTGACATAAAGAGGATTGACGCACAACTCGTGGGGACGGCAAGACTTGGACAGCAGCCCCTTGTCCTGCTGTCACCATAGTTACCCAGTGCCCAGTCAGCGACATGTAACGCCCCTGTCCATGCCTACTCGTCCAAGTGTCTGTGGTGAAATGCACCCTGTCACACACAGAGTTTCTCAAAGAAGCGGTGATGTTGTGTGCGACATGCTGGTGGAGCGCAGGCACACCTTTCTTTGAGAAGTAGTGCCGACTGGGCATCTGGTACTGGGGCACTGCGACGGACATAAGGTCTCGAAAATCCTCTGTGTCCACCAGGCGGAAAGGCAGCATTTCTGTAGCCAAGAGCTTGCAGATGGTGAAATTCAACCTCTTAGCTTTCTCATGGCTAGGAGGAAATGGTCTTTTACTTGTCCACATCTGAGGGACCGAGGGCTGGCTATTGTGCTTAGACGGGGTTGATAAGGGTGTCCCCGGCAAACTGCCGGTCTGTGAAGAAGATGCAGGCGGACATGTTAGGTTGCCTTGATCCAAAGGTGGTGCTATCGATGTCGGACAGCGCTCAACACCAGCTGGTGTTACCACCTCCAAAGAAAATGATGACCTGCCAATCACGCTGGCTGTTGCGGGTAAAGAGGTGGCAGGTCTGCGCCCCAAAACAGGTGTGACTGCTGTCCCCCCAGTCACAGAGGATGAAGAGGCCGCGGATGCACAAGATATGGCAGACGGTGGTTGGCCCGGCCGGCTAGGCCGCATTGTAGCACACTGAGCTTCCCACTGCAACTTATGCTTCATGTCCATGTGCCGGTTCATGCATGAAGTACTCAAACTATGTATTTTTTGGCCTCTACTTAGCTTTTGCTGACAAATGTTACAGATAACACGAGTTGGGTCATCTTTATCGATCTGAAAAAATGCCCAGGCTATGCAAGGCTTAGCACCCATGCGACCTGAAGAGCCACCACGACTTGTGGTGAGAGGCAGAGTTGTGTTTGAGGATGCAGTTGTTGACGTGCTTCCAGTACTACGTCTCTGTCCAGGAAGGCGCAACCTGACCTCGTCGTCACTAGCATCTTCCTCCACCTCCTCTGCTGACCTCATCTCTTGGCTGACTGTGGGTTGACAGTAAGTGGGATCTCCAACCTCATCATCATCACCCTGTGTGTTATCACACCCGTCGTCCTCAGAGCCAACCTGTTCCTGCCCTGACAAAAAACTAAAGTTGTCGCTCCAATCAGGTATTTGAGTCTTATCATCGTCTTCCTCATTGTCTCCACCAACAGGAGTTACAGTTTGGGAATGAGGGTCTACATTATGGTCAGAACCTTCTGCGTCTGGTCCTGGATCCGACTCATAAAGATTCTGGGCATCAGTGCAGATCATTTCCTCGTCTGGATTCACAGAAGCGCTGGAGTCGACCTCTGATTCCCAGGCTATAGTATGAGTAAACAGCTCTGCAGACTCAACCATCTGTTCTACCTCATACTCAGACGGGCAGCTGGAGATTTGGGAGCTGTGAGGAAGCAAGTGCGATTTGGGTGACACCTTTGAGGACTGGAGTATTTGTGATGTTGAAGTTGATGTGGAGGAGAGCCCACTTAAAGGAGCACTTGATATCCGTTGAAGCACCTGCTGTTTTTGTGCCTCATCTGGAATTTGTAGCGATTGGCGTGGCCGTAAGAAAGGGATCTTATCACATTGTCCGCTAAAAGAAGTAGACATTTTAGTTTGGCTGGAAGATGGTCTTTCTTCTGCAGATGTTACTGTTGCTTTAACACCTACCCCACGGACACAACCTTTTTTCCCCTTCCCAACACGCCTATTCCCCTTTCCACCAGCAGCAGGCCTTTTTCCACTCATTTTGGTGGTTAACTAATTCACAACTCTGGAGTTGTTTGCACAAAAAAAAAATGGATGGTAACCGAGCAGAGCTGAGTGGCCAAACTGTGGTATTAGGCCAAAACTATTGGCTGGGTTAGATGCAGAAAAAAATTATATTCAATTTGCAACCTGATGGAGGTCAGAATAGATGGACTAATACAACAAGTCCCACACACAGCTAGAAGCCCAATATTTTTTCAGAGGTAGATGCAGAAAAAAATATATTCAGTTTGCAACCTGATGGAGGTCAGTATAGATGGACTAATACAACAAGTTCCACACACAGCTAGAAGCCCAATATTTTTTCAGAGGTAGATGCAGAAAAAAATATATTCAGTTTGCAACCTGATGGAGGTCTGTATAGATGGATCAATAGAACAAGTCCCACACACAGCTAGAAGCCCAATATTTTTTCAGAGGTAGATGCAGAAAAAAATATATTCAGTTTGCAATTTGATGGAGGTCAGTATAGATGGACTAATACAACAAGTCCCACACACAGATAGAAGCCCAATATTTTTTCAGAGGTAGATGCAGAAAAAAATTAGATTCAGTTTGCAACCTGATGGAGGTCAGTATAGATGGACTAACAGAGAAAGTCCCACACACTGCTAGAAGGCCAAATATTTTTTCAGAGCTAGATGCATACAAAAAATTATTTTGAATTTGCAACCTGATGGAGGTCAGTATAGGTGGACTAATAGAACAAGTCCCACACACTGCTAGAAGGCCAAATATTTTTTCAGAGCTAGATGCAGAAAAAAATTATATTCAGTTTGCAACCTGATGGAGGTCTGTATAGATGGATTAATAGAACAAGACCCACACACAGCTAGAAGCCCAATATTTTTTCAGAGGTAGATGCAGAAAAAAATATATTCAGTTTGCAACCTGATGGAGGTCAGTATAGATGGACTAATACAACAAGTCCCACACACAGCTAGAAGCCCAAATATTTTTTCAGAGGTACTGTAGATGCAGATAAAAATTATTTTTAATTTGCAACCTGATGGAGGTCAGTATAGATGGACTAATAGAGAAAGTCCGACACACTGCTAGAAGGCCAAATATTTTTTCAGAGCTAGATGCAGAAAAAAATTAGATTCAGTTTGCAACCTGATGGAGGTCAGTATAGATGGACTAACAGAGAAAGTCCCACACACTGCTAGAAGGCCAAATATTTTTTCAGAGGTAGATGCATACAAAAAATTATTTTGAATTTGCAACCTGATGGAGGTCAGTATAGGTGGACTAATAGAACAAGTCCCCCACACTGCTAGAAGGCCAAATATTTTTTCAGAGCTAGATGCAGAAAAAAATTATATTCAGTTTGCAACCTGATGGAGGTCTGTATAGATGGATTAATAGAACAAGACCCACACACAGCTAGAAGCCCAATATTTTTTCAGAGCTAGATGCAGAAAAAAATATATTCAGTTTGCAACCTGATGGAGGTCAGTATAGATGGACTAATACAACAAGTCCCACACACAGCTAGAAGCCCAATATTTTTTCAGAGGTAGATGCAGAAAAAAATATATTCAGTTTGCAACCTGATGGAGGTCAGTATAGATGGACTAATACAACAAGTCCCACACACACCTAGAAGCCCAAATATTTTTTCAGAGGTACTGTAGATGCAGATAAAAATTATTTTTAATTTGCAACCTGATGGAGGTCAGTATAGATGGACTAATAGAGAAAGTCCGACACACTACTAGAAGGCCAAATATTTTTTCAGAGCTAGATGCAGAAAAAAATTATATTCAGTTTGCAACCTGATGGAGGTCAGTATAGATGGATTAATAGAACAAGACCCACACACAGCTAGAAGCCCAATATTTTTTCAGAGGTAGATGCAGAAAAAAATATATTCAGTTTGCAACCTGATGGAGGTCAGTATAGATGGACTAACAGAGAAAGTCCCACACACTACTAGAAGGCCAAATATTTTTTCAGAGCTAGATGCAGAAAAAAATTATATTCAGTTTGCAACCTGATGGAGGTCTGTATAGATGGATTAATAGAACAAGACCCACACACAGCTAGAAGCCCAATATTTTTTCAGAGGTAGATGCAGAAAAAATATTTTCAGTTTGCAACCTGATGGAGGTCAGTATAGATGGACTAATACAACAAGTCCCACACACAGCTAGAAGCCCAATATTTTTTCAGAGGTAGATGCAGAAAAAAATATATTCAGTTTGCAACCTGATGGAGGTCAGTATAGGTGGACTAATAGAACAAGTCCCACACACTGCTAGAAGACCAAATATTTTTTCAGAGCTAGATGCAGAAAAAAATTAGATTCAGTTTGCAACCTGATGGAGGTCAGTATAGATGGACTAATAGAATGATGCTATGCCCAAAAGATTTTACTTCACTAGGTGCAGTAAAAAAATTGGTATTCTTTACACAGGTGGTATATCTTGCAACACAGATAGGCTACTCCACTGACTAACACACTCTGCAATAGGCCAAAAAGGATTAGCTTTGCTAGATTCAGCCAAATGCTGTGAAAAAAACTTGCACAGCACTGGCACAGACCTGCCTGGCAAAAACTGATAGGAACTGATGTAACCTAGTCCTGAAAAGGACTCCAATTACAATTAGTCTTTACTCCCACAACCTATCTATTTAAGAGCACAGACCTGCCTGATAAAAGTCCTAGGAAATGCTGTAACCTAGTCCTTAAAAGGACTGCAATCACAACTATTCCCTACTCCCAAGCTTTCTGTATATTTGTGCGAAAATTGTGCGGTGCCGTCTAACACGAAGCTGCAGCAGTGAGAAAATGGTGGCGACGGGGAAAATGGCTTGGTCTTATAGGGCAAGGACATGTGACATACACTGCCAATGACACATGCCCTTGCTTGTGTGAAAAAAAGCACTTCGCTCCGTGTGTGCGCTGCTGATAGGCTGACAGATTGCACCTCCCCACTGTAAATGTGGGAAAGAGAAAAAAAATGGAGATCTTCATTGTTCCTGCAGAGATCCATCCCCTGCCCCTCCCCCCACCCCGCTGTACACTCAAACTGCGTATTAACATTAATTTTCATCATTACTGAGAAAAAATCCAGTTATGATTTTGGTGCACGAACAGTTATCGAACATAACCTTGAACAGCCGAATTTTTCTCAAATTGTTCGTGTTCGCCGAACGGCTCGAACACCGCCCAAAACAGCTCGAATTTGAGATTGGCGAACAGTTCGAGTAGAACAACGCTCATCTCTACACAGAAGGCGTGCAACAGTTCCCCGTAACACCAACATGAGGGACATTGCCAGTACAACCGGTAAGTCTTCCAGAGTCTGGAATTTTTATAAAGACTCTGCTGATAACCCCAAAAAGGCCATTTGTACCACCTGCCATGCCAGCATCAGCAGGGGTGACTAAACTACCAGCCTGACCACCACCAGCATGATCAGGCACATGGCAGCAAAGCACCCCACTTTGTGGAGTGAACCCCAGGGTCCACGACCAGTGTCAGCGGGTGTTACTGTAGCACCCCGAGGGTTCGGCCGCTACACAGGTATTGCACCTCTGCCAGAGGTGTGGCATTCCACCCCCAGGTAAGGATGGAGTATGGACCAGGGCTCAGTTGGCTGCATACAGCACACTCACCCCATTTCTGAGGGACAGTTCAACGGTGCTCCCATTAGACAGAAATGCAGGCACGACAGACCATGTCCCTGGCTGGAGTGGGGAGGGGGGAGGAATACCCAGTGGTGTAGGAGCAGATAGGGGTTGGTTCCTGAGCATAGGAAGGAGCACATTGGTTGCTGGTCACCTGGGCTCATGGCTAGAGGGAGGTATAAAAGGTGGGCACCATCTTAGGTCAGGAGTTCAGTCAGTCTGTGGAGAGAGAGGAGAAGACAGGGAGTAGTGGCTCTGTAGGAGCTCTACTCCAGAGTGGGCCTAGAGAAAGGCCGAGGAGGAGAGTGGAGAGAGAGAGAGGAGGTGAAGGGGAGCTGTGGTTCCTCTCAGCCCAGCTCCACGAGAAAGGAGAAGAAGGAGGAACAGAAAAGAGAAGAAGAGACAGAGGAACAGAGGGGCTCAGGAACAAGAAGGTGGAAGGGACCCTAAGAACCCACGAGAATACCGGGTGAAGGGTCAGGCAGATTAAGGGTACCGGATCCCAAGTTGGTGGAGGAGAAACAACCCTCAGCCAAAGACCGGAGGCTGTGACCATTTATTGGTGAGGCACCTCATCAAACCTGCTAGGAAGGCACCATAAAGGACAGCGGGGAACGGGGCCTACGTTTACCCACGCAGATCCGCGCCAGCTGGACAAAAGTGGGTCACTGGTGAGGCAGGCCAGAGGAAGGATTGAAGGGGGTCCTGAGCCATACTTCTGAGCTGCCTGGGAGTTGACCGAGCCCCACACCTGGTGGACGCAGCACGGCTCGGGCGGTCACTGCTGACAGAAGTGACCCGGAACAAATGAACTGTGAGTAAAGACCCTGGACTGTAACTTGTTGTCCGTGTGCTCCTTCGCGCCTCCAGCACTACCGGTACTGGGACTCTCACCACCATCACTCTCACCATTCACTACACTGCCCTGGGGCTGCACTCTTCCCGTGGGGAGTCACACCACCCCAGCTGCACCAACCATCAGCCCCAGCGGTCTGCCCTGCAGCGGCGGTTCCTAATGACCGCAAATCCACGGGTGGCGTAGTCGGACATCACTTAAAACTTATAAAGGGACTACCACTGGTCTAACCACCCTGAGCCACGGACCGGGTCGCCACTACTACTCCCATCGTGCCTCTATTGCCCGGATCCGAGTGCCCCACGGCCCAGGGGGCGAGTCATTACCACTGCTTCTTCCGCTGTTGTGCGTGTAATAGAACCCCCTGTTGTGCGTGCCAGGCAATCCCCTGTCCATACTGCATGCAAAGATGCCCGCTCCTCTCAATCTTCACTTATTATGGCAGTTTCTCAAGAAACAGCATCAACGTCCATGTCCCACCGCAGCGTTCAATTGTCCATATCCCAGAGCTTTGAACGAAAGCACAAATTCGCAGCCAACGCCCCACAGGCCACAGTCCTAAATTCGCACATTTCACACTTGCTTGCGTTGGAAATGCTGCCTTTTAGGCTGGTGGAGACGGAATCCTTCCGCAACCTTATGGCGGTGGCCGTCCCTCGGTACTCGGTCCCCAGCCGACACTATTTTGCCCGGTGTTCCATCCCAGCACTACACGAGCATGTGTCCCAAAACATCTGCCGTGCCCTCAACAATGCAGTTACTGGGAGAGTCCACCTGACAACGGACATGTGGACAAGTGCTTGTGGCCAGGGACGGTACATCTCCCTGACGGCGCACTGGGTAAAAATAGTGGAAGCCGGGACCCAGTTGGACCTTGCGACGGAACACATCCCCCACACCGAGGATTGCGGGCCCTATGTCAGTCAGAGTTGCCCCCACAGTGTACAGCTCCTGCGCATCCTCCTCCTCCTCCTCCTCATGTTCAGCCTCCATCTCAGATATCACCACATCAGTTACAAGCTGGAAGCACTGCAGTACTGCCTCAGCCAAGTGGCAACAGGCTGTGCTGAAACTCATAAGCTTAGGTGATAAACCTCACACTGCTTGTGAGTTGTGGACAGCTGTGAAAGAGCAGGCAGATCTGTGGCTGAGACCGCTGAACCTACATCCAGGCATGGTTGTGTGTGACAATGGCCGTAACCTGTTCTGAGGCGAGGCGAGATCACACACGTACTATGCCTGGCTCATGTACTTAACCTCGTGGTTCAGCAGTTTCTTAAATCGTACCCCAAGTTGCCAGATCTGCTCATTTTCGCAAGTCGGCTACAGCTTCCGCCGCCCTTGCTGTGTCGCCGCAGCGTTTGCAGCTTCTGGCACACCGACTGGTGTATGATGTTCGCACACATTGGAACTCTACCCTCCACATGTTGCAAAGGATTTGTGAGCAGAAGAGAGCAGTTGTGGAGTACCAGCTGCAACAAGGCCGTCGATATTCAGGTCAGACTCCACACATAAGACCTCAGGAGTGGACCTGGATGTCTGACATATGTACCATCCTGACAAACTTTGAGGAGTCCACCAAGATGGTGAGTGGCCATGACGCCATCATTAGCGTCAGCATCCCACTTGTCTGTCTTTTGCAATGCTCTCTGCAGAGAATTAAAGAGGAGGCATTGCAGCCAGAGTATGGTGAGATGGATCAAGAAGCCGTAGCCGGCGATTGACACACAGCCCAGGCTCATCTCATCCCAATGTGCATTGGGGGACAATGAGGGAGAGGAGGAGGAGGAGGAAGAACAGGAGCTGGTATGATACGCAGTAGACGGTAGTACCTGTACAACTGTCATACCGTCGGTTCAGCGTGGGTGGCCTGAGGACAGGGGAGAGGAGGAGGAGGAGAGCATGGTCAGTCGTCATCTTGGTGAGGACACGGAAGTCTTGTCCGTTACCAGTCTGGCAAGCATGGCTGACTTTATGTTACGCTGCCTTAACCGTGACCCTCGTGTTGTCAAAATGTTTGGTGACAGTCATTACTGGTTGGTGACACTTTTAGACCCCCGCTACAAGGATAACTTTCACTCTCTTATTCCTGAGGTGGAGAGGTCTACAAAAATGGGGCAGTACCAGAAGGCCCTTGCTGCAGAACTCTTAAAAAAATTCCCATCTGAACACGCTAGCTGCAGAGGTCACAGTTCGTTGCCCGACCAAGGCGTACAGGCGAGAGAGACGCAACTTTAATCCAGCAGAGGCAGGGGAACACTGTCAACGTTCTGGGGCAGTTTTCTGAGACCCGCCCAGCTTACAGGCTCTGAGGCGCGGGGTACTCTCACAAGGAGTGGAAAGTTTCAAAAGATGGTAAGAGAGTACCTTGCCGACCGTACCAGCGTCCTCCGTGATTCCTCTGTGCCTTTTAATTTTTGGGTATCCAAGCTGGACACTTGGAATGAACTCGCTCTGTACGCCTTGGAGGTCCTGGCCTGCCCTGCCGCTAGCGTGTTATCGGAGCGTGTTTTTAGTGCCGCTGAGGGAATTATAACTGATAAGCGCACTCGCCTGTCAACTGACAATGCTGACAAGCTGACCCTTATCAAAATAAACAAGGGCTAGATTGGGCCAGACTTCTCATCACCACCAAATGACATCAGAGTAACATAAAGTCAAATCCACTGTGTTATTTCGGGAGGTGTATTCCCATGCACCGCTTCACACCCACACATGGGTATACGCTTCCTCATTTCGGCTGTATTTTGCTCTTCTCCTTATCCTCAGCCTCCACCACCACTATACCACCAGTGTGACCTTGGTCCGTGTTGCCAGCATTGCAAGTTCCTCCGTCCTAATTTTTGGCAGCTTTTGCTTGGAAGGCGTAGGCAAAGACTATGGGAGACCCACTCCCCAATAATGGGAATGATGTTTTTAAGATGCTGTACTGCATGGCTCTTCCAAGGGGCATTTAAACCATCTTGTTAAGCTACTGCGACCTCCACGTCTCTTTGAAGGGGCATTTAAACCGTCTTGTTAAGCTACTGTGTTACGAGTCTGGGGGGTGGAACCTCTTTGCTACAGTGCAAGGAGGGACCCAGAGGGGCGTAACTAAGTATCAACCTGGACCGACCCTGGTCGTACGGCGGCTAATGACTCCGTGACCAGGGAGGGACCGAGCCGAGGGACCAGATGCTACTCTGGGGACGACCTTGTAAGGGAGCAGGTGACTCCCACGGTACAGATGGCAGGGACTGACCTGAATAGCAGGTAGGCACAGCAGGCAGGCTGGCGAGCAGGAGCCTCCAGGTAGGCTATCAGGTAGACACGGCAAGTGACGGCAGGAGTCTCTAGGTGGGCTGGCAGGTGGTCACGGCAAGTGATGGCAGGTGTCTCTAGGTGATCACGGCAAGTGACGGCAGGAGTCTCTTGGTGGTCACGGCAAGTGACGGCAGGAGTCTCTAGGTGGGTTTCAAGGGGCATTGCAGTTCCTCATAATTTTTGGAAAGCCTTCCATTCACTGCTTAGGCCAACAGTGCATAGGAGACCCAGTTGCTATAAATGGAAAAAACGGTTTAGTTAAATCCCTCTGACCTCCATGTCACTTCCAAGGGGCATTGGAGTGCCTCGAGATTTTTGTTAGACATTGCACTCACTGCATGTCCTTTAACTGTGTAGCCGAACCGCTCCTTTTGGTACAGAAACATATCCTACAAGACATGTGTGGTTGACTGGCCTGATATTGATGTGAATAGTCCCTGTTCCTCCTGCTCTTTCTCCTTTGCCACCACCTCATCCATCATTTATCACCTGAAGCTTTGTTTTAACGGGAGTCATAGAACTGGGATAGTAGCAGGAAAACATCCAGCAATCCTCGGAGGAGGTAGGATATGCACCAAAACGCTGACCACCTCAGGCCTAGCCACTACTACATACATGCGCTTGCATTCCAAGAAAACAAAGCAGACGATAACTTCTATCATCATCATCATCATGCTCCTCATCTTGGCACTCTCAACTCCCCTAATGGAGAAGCCAGGGCCCACCGGAAGAGTCTGGTTCTCTGCTGGGCTTGTCTAATGCTGCCCTAAAGCAGGCCAGCCTAAGAAAAGTGTGGGGGAAGTTTCAAGGAGAAATAGGGGTGGCTGGGACCATTTATGGACACTCGGCCACCCCCAGGCGGCTGGGGACCGTGTGTGGACACCCGGCCGCGGGGCGGCTGGGGACTGAGTATGGACACCTGGCTGCCCCCTGGCGGCTGGGGAGCGAGCATGGACACCCGGCCGCCGGGCGGCTGGGGACTGAGTATGGATACCTCGCTGCCGAAGCAGCCATGAGGTAGTGGCCAGCTTCGGCCTCCTCCAAACTAAAAGGCCCCATTTCAAGTGCAAGCTAGCAGTATGGTATTGCAGCCTGGGGGTGCGTGGGTGGCAGGTTACACACACTTGCATTCCAAGAAAACAAAGCAGATGCTAACTTCTATCATCATCATCACGCTCCTCACCTTGGCACTCTCAACTCCCCTGATGGAGAAGCCAGGGCCCACCGAAGGAGTTTGGTACTCTGGTGGGCTCATCCAATGCTGCCCTAAAGCAGACCAGGCTAAGAAAAGTGTGTGGGAAGGTGACAGGAGAAATAGGGGCGACTGGGGACTGTTTATGGACACCCGGCTGCCCCCAGGCGGCTGGGGACCGTGTGTGGACACCCGTCCGTGGGGCGGCTGGGGACCGAGTATGGATGCCCGGCCACCCCCTGGCAGCTGGGGACCGAGCGTGGACACCCGGCCGCCGGGCGTCTGGGGACTGAGTATGGATACCTCGCTGCCGAAGCAGCCATGAGGTAGTGGCCAGCTTCGGCCTCCTCCAAACTAAAAGGCCCCATTTCAAGTGCAAGCAAGCTAGCAGTATGGTATTGCAGCCTGAGGGTGGGTGGGTGGCAGGCTGCATACTTGCGCTTGCATTGCAAGGAATGAGGGAGGTACAATTGAACACTGCCCTGGGATAAGAACTTGCACGGGGATAGTTCCAAGTCTGCATCTTCTGATGCGGCAAAGATCACTTCTGATGGGCACATGTTTAGGCAGTGACCTGGGAGTCAGAGATGCTTCCAGGGGTCTTCCCCATGCTGTTCCCATGTCTTTTCAGCACTGTATGCATGTGTCACACAGCACATGGCCAGATAAGATTGTAAAATGTTAAAATGACATTTCCCGGTGAATGCATTTGTCACAGTTGAAAGCAATACAAAAGTGCAAAAACGCATAAAAAATGCTGCTTGTGAACATAGCCCAAGGTGTGGAGGAGTATTTTTGTTTTTGGTTATTTATTTTACCTTTTACACAAGTCTTTACCCTGGAAAGGAAGTTCCTTAACATATTTCACAGGAAAACTGTTTCAGTTTCGTTTTTAAACGTTTTATTGTGAGCCCGTAAAAGTGGCTTAATACCTCTGATCGCGTTGTTGACAGCTGTGACCTGGGGGTCAGAAATGCTTCCTGGGGCGATCCCCGTGCTGTCCCCATGTCTTTTGAGCACTGTCACTATCGTTTTGGGCACTTTTTTGGTTTTCTACAGAGTGCCGGGGGTGCCGCCGCAAAAATGCTCGGGTCTCCCATAGACTAACATTGGGCACGTTGCTCGGGTCGAGCACCCGAGTATCACGGTGAGCTCGGCCCGAGCTTCGAGCACCCGAGCATTTTAATGCTCGCTCAACACTAGTAGTCACCATTACCAATATTGATATAATTCTGTGTTACCTGCCTTGAACTGTGTAATAGACGTGCTGTCTTAAACTGTAAGCCCGCCTAAGATGATAATGGGAAGCTGGGAAGAAATAGGAAGTGTCAGCCTACTGTACATGCGAAATAACCATTGAGAAAACTGCAGTATTTCAAGATTTCAAGATGACATTGAAAATAAAATACCCACTAAATATTTTGAAGAAATCTTCTTAAGATGAAAACATAATTTAAACAGTAGATTGGAAAATAAAATCGTAAACTTCAAAACTTTTTCTCCTATTCTAAAAACTGAAACAATTTTGACTGACAATGACAGAACCAAGACAGACATGGCAATCAAAGAAAAAAGGAGATATGCTTACTAGCGGTGATCACCCAAATAATCAACAATAAGTAATTTACCATAAATATACATCAGTTTATTCAAAACATATAGATCCTGACACACATATACAGAAGAATATACCGACCGACAATTAAAACACCATAATAAATAGTGGACAAAAGCCACTACTAGGGGAGCCAGCTATAGCAAAGTACCTTCCTATATTTTGGTGGAATATAATGCATAGTAATACACGTAAGTGAGTAAGAAATAGGATAAAAATTGCACAGGCTGAAACGGGGTATCTGTGATGGTCAATATTCCCCAGACTCTATATTGCACATACCAAAATAGAAAATCTCATGAGGCATACAAAACACAAAAATGATTAGATGAAAATATATAAATGTGTATACATAACCTCAGAAACCTATCGGTAGATTGAGATGAGAATCATCATATATGGGGCACCAAAACAATAACAATAAATATAAAGGTGTGAATAAGAGTATATATATTGCCCATGCCCCACCTTTTACCCCACAAATGCAAACATATAGACAATATCAGTGGCTAGTTCTGCCCCTGAAGCTTGTAGAACAACCAAATCTACATTGAGACCTAGGGTAGATAAGTGCTACAAGGATACAGCCTGTACATGGGAAGGTATAGCTGAAGCTCCCGTGCCCAACGCGTGTCGCCACTCAAGGTGGCTTCATCAGGGGCATATTGATATAATTCTGTGTTACCTGCCTTGAACTGTGTAATAGACGTGCTGTCTTAAACTGTAAGCCCGCCTAAGATGATAATGGGAAGCTGGGAAGAAATAGGAAGTGTCAGCCTACTGTACATGCGAAATAACCATTGAGAAAACTGCAGTATTTCAAGATTTCAAGATGACATAGAAAATAAAATACCCACTAAATATTTTGAAGAAATCTTCTTAAGATGAAAACATAATTTAAACAGTAGATTGGAAAATAAAATCGTAAACTTCAAAACTTTTTCTCCTATTCTAAAAACTGAAACAATTTTGACTGACAATGACAGAACCAAGACAGACCTTATAATGATCAATGGGGTCCGCCAGCTTTTGTCTGCATCAGTTATGCAACAGATCTGTTTTAGACATTAATTCTGTCTGTCTGTTCCTTAAACAGGAACAAGGAGAATGTCCATAAGAAAGCGTGAACGTAGCCATAGGGTACGTGCGCACATTAAGTATTTGTTGCAGACAAAAAATGGGTCTTTTGCAGGAAAAACGCCATGTAAAATTAGGCCTTTTTTTGCGTGAATCTTTGATGCTTTTTTTTTAGCATTTAATTAAATAGGACATAGGACGCGTCCTCCACAAGAAGCACAGTGTTACTCTCACGCCCAGACTGTTTGGCGAGAGCGTGGTTAGTGGTCCCACTGGGCCACGAACCAAGGAGTGCCTGGAGGGGCGTGACTAGGGGTCTCTGCAGATCCGACCACGGACACACGGCAGCTTAATCGACTCCGTGGTACGAGGAGGGATGTGGGAGGTGGCACAGGTGCTACTCCAGGTCAGACCCCAGTCATGCAGGAACGGGCAGGTTTGGCTGGTATGCAGACAGGCAGGTACTGGCAGGCACGGCGGGTATACAGACAGGCGGGTACTGGCAGGCACGGCTGGTATACAGATAGGTGGGTACTGGCAGGTAGGTAAACAGGCTGGATAGGGACCAGTACAGACTGGGATACAGGAACAGAGCAGCAGGTGCAGAGGGAAAGCAGAGCAGGGAAGAGCCTCAGGTGCGGAGGGGAAGCGGAGCAGGGCACAGCAGAGCAGGTGCAGCGGAGCAGGGCAGAGCAGAGCCTCAAGTGGGGAGGGGAAGTGGAGCAGGGCAGAGCAGAGCAGAGCAGCAAGTGCAGAGGGGAAGCGGAGCAGGGCAGAGCAGAGCAGAGCCGCAGGTGAGGAGGGGAAGTGGAGCATGGCAGAGCAGAGCGGCAGGTGCGGAGGGGAAGCGGAGCAGGGCAGAGCAGAGCAGAGCTACAGGTGCGGACGGGAAACGGAGCAGGGCAGAGCAGAGCTGCAGGTGCAGACAGGAAGCGGAGCTGAGCAGTGCCGCAGGAGCGGACAAACAGGACTGGGCTCTGTTCACATGGAACAGACAGGGACAGGGAAACACAGGAAGATAGCTAGAACACAGGAGGTAGATACGGAGGCAGGGAAATGGGACAAGCACAACCAGATACAAACAAGGTACTTGCTAAGAAGTAGTGAGTGGACACAAAACTCACAAACAGAAGTACAGAGATAACGAGTAGGAGTTAGGTACTGGTTCAGACACTGCAGGAAAAGGGAAGGATCGGACATAGAGACAAACAGGTAACGGGCTTGGACACAGTACAGACAGGAACGAGATACAGGAACGAGCCTGGGCATTTAGCCCCCAGAGTGGCGGAAATAGAATAGAAGTCATAGATACAGGTAACGGGCCTGGGTACTCAGCCCCCAGGGTGGCAGAAATAGACTAGAAGTCACAGATACAGGTAACGGGCCTGGGTACTCAGCCCCCTGGGTGGTGGAAACAAGCAAGATTCAGGACAGGACCTGGCAACTCACAGTTGCACAGAACACACTGAAAGAAAGTGTTGCTCAGGCCCTTCCCACCGGGTGGAGGAGGTTTAAGTATCCAGTGACTCTCAGCAATAGGCTGGGGATGCATTAGGACTGTGCACACTGTAACTTTAAGAATCAGGAAGTTCCAGCGCCGCCACCCTAAGCCAGCAGACAAGAGACATGCACACAGCGAGTAGAGGAGCATAGTGCACAGCCTGGACTGGTAGGTAAGTTGGCGGTCTTGCATGGTGGGAGATGGTAAGCCATGCCAGCATGCCGCCAGGGATGTTACACACAGATGGAGGACGGCATTGCATAAAGAAGGGAGGCGCCGAACCAAGACAGCGATGCCCATCGGACCCAACCACCCCACAGGTTAGTATAATAAAAGGTGTTTTTCTTTTGCTGCAGGCTGGATTGTGGGCATAAATACAGCATATTAGAATGCTGTATATCAGGGCTGAAAGGTGGTGGCTGTGTCTCAAATGGGACAAACTTGGTGACAGGTTCCCTTTAAGATTCTCAGAATATGGCAACACAAAAAAAATTCTTAAAGGAAATCTATCAGCATAATTTCAGCTATTTATATGTGCATGTAGCTCTTTCAAACAAGTCCAGCAATATTTTTTCATGTCCAGTTCATTCCTCAATATGCAAATGAGGTTGTATATCTGATTCCTCTGTCTCTCCAGCTCTATAAGCTGCCAACTGCCACCTCCTCCTCCTGCTTGACTGACAGCCTCTATACAGTGTGACTTCAGGAAAATGAACTGTCAGTCAAGCAGGAGAAGGTGATGCAGGGTGGGGCATAGATTCAGAGTGACAGAGGCTTCAGATCTACAAATCACTCTTCAGCCTGTCATATCAATTCAAATGTTGACTTTTCACTAAGGGAGGAACAAATTGGCCATGTAAATGTATTGCTGGACTTGTCTTTGAATGGACTAAATGTGCATATAAATAGTTTGGGGTGGCAAATACTGCAGATAAATTACCTTTAAAGTTGTTATTATTATTTTTTTTTTTTGATAACTAAAAAAACAAATCAAGGATACAGAAGAATTGCCATTTTTTCCATTATCCAATTCCCACAAGAAAAGAATAGAATATTTTCAACACATTCTATGTACCCCAAACTTGTCCCCAAAATACATCTCATCCTACTTTCCTGCTTTTAAAATAAGCTCTAAAATTGCTGTACTAAAAAACAAACAAAAAAAAAAACCACTCAGTCCTCAAAGCTCAAAATAGCTACAACTTGTTAACCTAAACCCTATATTTTCTAATTAGTTTACACCAGAAAACTGATACACAGACATTGTGTTCTTACTATTTGCTATTTTATTTATAATGTTTGAAATTTACAGCAAGTTTCCAAGCATTCAGCTGTGTCTGCCATTAATGTAACAATACTTCCCTTGTTTGCTACAAGAAGTGTTAAAGGCTGTTCTCACATTTACAGTTCTGTGTAACAAAGCGTACAAAACATTAAGTGTTGTGTGTAGAAATGTTGTTTACTGTCCTGTTGTAACAAATCAGCAGACATGAATACCATTATCACGTCTCAGCCTTTACAATTATTTTAAGAATCCCAAAAAAACTTCAGGCAAAGTGATAGAACTGTTTTAATGTACTTAAATGAATTTACAGGACTTAAAAAAATCAATGTCAATAGCTTGCCAGCTCGGAAACACGGGTTTGTAATCCAGCATTAAAAAAGGTTTATACGCAGCACTGATCCTATGGTTCATTGGCGCTTCCCCCTGTTATGTCGATAAGAAAATGCTACATTTATACAAATTATAATCAAAAAAACTATTTGTCCTACACACTCTAGTAGAGTTGCTGACACAACATAACCATTGATATCATATAATGAGGTCTATATCCGATAGATGCACCGAAGACCAAATTAATTCAGCAAGCACAAATTTTTATTAGTATTTAAATATATATATGAACATACAATTAATAAGTGTTAAAAGGCACCTCCATACTGTGAGGGACCATGAACTGCATTGGGTCAGGGAGTGTGTACCTGCTTGTGATATATTACTGCTTCACCAGTATGCTAAAATACAGCTATTAACCTGAGTGTGAACCATGATCATATAGAGATGCCAGTGACGAACTATATATGGTATAGTATAGTAATGACACACCGCAAATTTACCTTAATGCAGGCACCAACACAATGCAGAGTCCCTCATCCCCTACGCACGTTTCATCTTTTGACTTCCTCAGGGAGTATGGAGGTGCCTTTTAACATTTATTAATTGTATGTTCTTATACAGTACAGACCAAAAGTTTGGACACACCTTCTCATTTAAAGATTTTTCTGTATTTTCATGACTATGAAAATTGTACATTCACATTGAAGGCATCAAAACTATGAATTAACACATGTGGAATTATATACTTAACAAAAAAGTGTGAAATAACTGAAAATATGTCTTATATTCTAGGTTCTTCAAAGTGGCCACCTTTTGCTTTGATGACTGCTTTGCACACTCTTGGCATTCTCTCTGTAGGCTTTGCTATGTACAACTGGCTAGCCCTGCGTTTAAAGAGCCTAGGTGTTCTTCTAAGTCTGTCTGCTGGGGAGGCTGAGCAGACTGGATGTGTCTCGAAGTTGAGGAAAGAAACAAGCCAGAATCTCTTTGAGAAGAGTCAGCCCAGGCCGTGTGCACCAGACTGCAAGTATCAGTGGTTGCTATGGATGACAGCAGTTTTGTTTGACCAAACTAGGGCTAGCTCAACAGTGTCTGAAGTAGTCAGGGTCTATACTGTTAAGTTAATGCCTGGACAAGGCTAGGGATTTATGCTTATGATTTTGTTATTTTGGTTCTGTGCAATCTGGGGAAAGCAATAAAAACTGCACATGTTTGGAACAAAACTGCATTGCCTGTGTGAACGCTACCTAAGCCCTAATGCCTACCTGAGAGAGTAAATCCTATAAAGGTATTGTGAGAGAACAGATTCCATTTTGTGTCTGTTGTATCCATCTTGTCTTATAACTCCTGTGTCATGGTGATCAAATAACACTGCTGGGCAGGGGTATTTCACAATACTATTCATGCCAATAAGGTTCCTATTGGCTACATATTTTGGAGGGATCTTTCCTTTGTCTGTGACACTATTTAACCTTGGGTTCTGTATTAATAAAGCAGAAATCCTGAGTACACCATACAAGGCTGTGCCGTATTGATTTCCTGAGCGCTTATTAATTTGGAGTTCAAAAGACAGTGTCGGAATACCAAGCAGAGACCAGTGACATCACTTGTGGGGGCGGCGCTAGTCTCCTGTTCCTCTGGGTATAGTGACACCACTCTTTTTCTGGCTTATTACTATTCACCTAAGCAGATAACAGAGAGCACACAGGAAAGACAGCGCACTGCGCACATTGTACAATGGAGACGGCACATAGAGGCCACAGCAGGGACAACACCACCACCTGAAATGAGTGTCACTGATGATGCTTCATTTCAAGGAGGGGGCAGAGGCTGTGACAGTGACCACAGCCTCTGACCCCCCGATGACCCTTTGTTTGAGCATCCCAGCATGCTCTGGGATACTCAAATGATTCTTCGTCACACAAAAAGTAGGGAAAAAAAATTCAATAGTTATTAGACAGTGTAGCTAGGGAACAGTAGGGAATTTTTAAAGCAAGTATATTAGAAATAGCATATTAAAGCATCAAAATGATAGGCCACCCCTTTAAAGAAGAAAGTTATTTGTTAAGATTGTATTTCAACAATCTTCTTTACTTCTATACTAAATACAATAGGCAGCAGAGCTTCTCAGAGGCTGACTGTAGTCTAGTTGAATTGATAATTTTATAATTTTCCCGTTTCCTTATATTTTTGCATAGTTTGGCGGATTCGATACTTAAAGCCCAACTGTTTATTGTTATCTACAAAGAGGAGCTTGACATCATTGACGATTCATGTGTAGTACTCGATTATAGAGCAGGCGACATGTATAGAAATTGTTTCCTTATGTACTCTTCTAAGGACTATAGAAAATGACTGATTTGGTTTCTTAAACAAATTGTAGTCTGCTTCTTAAAAACTCATTACATGAGACCTTCTACACTATCTACACCTGCAGAACATTAAAAGTCAGAATACTTCACGAGTGTATCATTTACTAATGTCAAGTGTATGAAATGGATGAGTTTGTTTAATAATCAGCATGTAAGACATCTAGAGTGAAGTGTATATCTGAAGCCGCGCTTTACTCATTGAGGATATTAGTATAAATCGGAGTATGCATCAATAAATGAAACGAAAAAAAAATATTTTCTCATGAAACAGTTTAACATATTATAAGATATTGATAGTTCGGCTAAGTGCATGGTAATGAAAAGGAATTGATTGAGAAAAGATAAAATAATGCTATTTTTCCAGACAGCACATGATTGGAATAATACATCATAATTCATGACATTTTAACAAAATAATAACAAAAGTGCTAAATATGTAGAGTATAGCTATCACTGTGTAATGTTAAAGAGGTTGTCCACTACTACTTTTACACTGATGACCTATCCACAGGATAGGTCATTAATGTCTGATCGGCTGGGGTCCGACACCTAGCACCTCCGCCGACAAGCTATTATGGGTCTAGGCGACGGACGTCTTTTTCAAGTATTCACTTGCCGAGTTGCTCCGTCTGCTTGTAATGGCCGCCGTAGGATACTAAACATTTGCCTTCTATTCAAATCAATTGGACACAGATGTGCAGTACCAAGCCTCAGCCACTATAAGTAGATGGAGCAACGCGGCAAGTGAGTACTTCCGGCCGGCGGCTAACGCCACCGACGCCGGCAGCACCGGATCGGCGGGGATGCCGGGTGTTGGACCCCGGGCCGATCATATATTGATGACCTATCCTATGGATAGGACATCAATGTAAAAGCAGTGGACAACCTCTTTAAGATTTAGAATGAATTGTCACTCCTGAAAATTATGGAAAAAACTGATACATGGTACTGTGCAAAAATTTGAGGCAAATGTAGAAAAAATGCTGCAACGTAAGAATGTTTTCAAAGTATGAAATGTTATTAGTTTATTTTTAGCAATTAACAAAATGCAAAATGAATGACCAAACGAGAAATCAAAATCTGATCAATATTTGGTGATACTAACCTGAATATATTTGGAGCCTTCTTGATCACATGATGGATAAGTATCTGTCTGGATTTCTCAGCATTGAGGTCGCCATTAATCCTGATCAAGTCCCCAACTCCATTTGCTGAAATGCAGCCCCAAACTTGCAAGGAACCTCCACTATGCTTCCGTGCTGCTTCCAGATGCTCAATACTGTACCGCTCTCCAGCCCTTTGGCAAACAAACTGCCAAATATTTCACATTTTAACTCATCAGCCCAGAGCATCTAATGCTATTTTTCCGCACTCCAGCTCCTATGTTTTTGAGCATAGTTAAGTCACTTGGCCTTGTTTTCATGTCAAAGACATGTTTTTTTTGCCCGTAATTCCTGCATGAAGACCACATTTGGCCTGATTTCTCCAATCAGTAGAGGGGTGTAGCTCAGTTCCACTGGTTGCTGCCTGTTCTGAGCTGATGGCACTGCTGGACATCTTCTATTGACAAAGGGAAGTATTCACCATGTGTCTTTCATCGGCTGCACTAAGTGTCTTTGGCTGACCACTGCATCTATTATCCTTAACATTGTAATTTCTTGGTGTCCTCAATGTTGAGAATGTATTCAGATACGCGTTTGGAGGCACATAGGGAAAACTTGAGGCATTCTTTATGCAGGGTCAGCTTTCTGCTGCCATTTAAGGGCATTCGTCTTGGGGTTACCATGGCAAGGATCGATATGCAAGGATTCTCCTTAAATCAACAGATGATGAGATCGCTTCAATTTTCTCTCTCACTTTTTACATTAGGGGATCTTTGGATAACTTTAATAAGATGACACATGTGCAATTCTTATAATATATAGGTGTTTTTTTTTTGGTCTTTGATTTTATGGACCACCAATACATAGCTGACTACTGTCTTATTTATCGCTATCCTTATACATCACTTACTATTATATTACCTGTTTTGCTGAAACCCCACACAGTGGACGTTGCATTATTTCTGATTGTGTGGTTAGGCGGTCTGCAGGTATGTTTTCATATATTATTACAAGTTATGTTTTAGATATTACTCGTTATTTGCTGCTTTAATAATATGAAAATAGGTCATGTGAAAAAGGTACATTTATTGTAATGAGCCTGAGCTCTATCGGCAAAAAATAATGGATAGCTCGCGAACCAAAAAAACTGATAAGATATTGAGACTAGAATATTTGGACAGATTTATTTTTATATGAATGAATACTCAACGATATAGTTCTTTTTGGGGAAATGTACCATGTGTAGATGATAGGCATCAACTAGCCACAAAATAACCACTCTTCCAAATGGAAAGTACAAATGTGCCCAATGTTACCCTTCTCCACAGGTTACTTGATGGCAATAAATAGGAAAAGTGGGACATGGTTCAGGTCACTCATATCCAATATGGAACCTAGGGCAGGAGGAGGAGATCTTGGCTCTAAGCTGGGGTACAGTTTTTTTATTCTTGATACATTCTCCTGCTTTTCTTACATAATATGTTTTCTCCCTGCTTAAAAAAAATATATATATAATACAATTTTCCCACATTCCCTTTCACCCAGCTATGAATTACAGTCAATGAACAATGTAATGTATTGTATTAAATGTCTGGAACCTAATATTACTTTCTAATGCTGTTAATCCTGCAAAATATCAAAGGACTGCTTGTTCCATGAGCCTTGTACTTAGAGTATATTTTTTCTATAGATGTAAAAGCCTCATGTGTGTTTGCTTAAGGGATGTCTGTGTGAAACGTCAGTTTTCCGCCGAATGAAAAATTTGTATGAACTTTGCATGTAATTGAATTATTTGCAAACCACAGTAAAATGTTGAATTTCTCAGTAGATGTGGTACAGGGACGGACGACGGGTTCTTCTGCCTTTTTTCTTTATAGAGGGGGAAAGAGTAGATGTCATCTCAGAAACACATTTGGGGAAACTTGTTTTCTTTTCCAAGTTCTTAAAGAAAATCTCTGTGTACTAACACCAGTGACATTTGCACATGAACATATTTCCCATTATTTACAGCCTAAGGATGATATCCTTGGTTGGTCAAAGCTCTTGCCAAGCTTGTTTCAAGTCTGCAAATAAATCATTTAGACAAAAGTTTAATTAAAGTGAACATATGTTTCAAGTAAACTGATTAGGTAGGTCGGAGCAGAAACAATAAACATCTGGTAATGATGATTTACATTTCACTACTTTCTTTAAGTATGTATTACAAGCTACAAGCAGCTCCACACAGGAAACAGGTGTTAGAAGAAATTCTGCAAATGGCACGACATCAGAAATTCAAGGCCATGCACAGAATCATCTGGCCAATTGGTCCATTTGGTTCATAAACGTAAAAAAATCCATTTCTTACTTCATATTATATGAAACACTTGGGTGTAATGATCATGTACAAAGTCAAATTTGTGGATCATACAACTAAATTAAACAAAACCATATTATAAAAGGTCTACAGTAAGTCTAACGGAAAATGGAAATGTTCTGGAAAGTTTTATTATGTGTCCTTCTATCCTATAGCTTTGTAGATCACAAGGTTTGATGATTCGGTTCACTATACATTGGGCTTATGCACAGTACTATGTGAAGTCCCCATGTAATCTCCTTGTATAAAAATATAATACAGCACCCATAAAATTCTATGCTGCCCTGCTGTACCTGAATATGTGTCTAGTTCTGTTAGATGAAGCTGAAAAAAAACAAATTGTACCATGTTAAATCAGATGTTTTAATACAGAGATAATATCTAGAGATGAGTTAATCAAATGTGTGTCAAATCTTAGATATTTCGCTAGAACCAATGAATTAAAAAAATGTATTATTCAATTGGCGCAAATCACAAAAACAATGTCCAACGCCATTTTATGCAAAGCAAGAGATTGCATGAGCCATTGAAGACTCAAATGAATAAATTCATTTTCTCAAAGGTTTATAATTGCAGATGAGCAAATATTTTGAAATTTGCCGTCTTATCTTATCTTTTCTCAAATAATTTGGTTGTTTTGCAAATAAGTTTGTGTGAATCTCATTAATGGAAAGCTTGTAATTGTTTTGAAAATACACATAGGGGGAGATCAGAGAGAGGACCCTGCTGACCATAAGAGCTGACACTCTACAGGAGAGAGAGAGAGGACCCTGCTGACCATAAGAGCTTAAACTCTACAAGAGAGAGAGAAAGAGAGAAGATCCTGCTGACCATAAGAGCTAACACTCTACAGGAGAGAGAGGACCCCACTGATCATAAGAGCTTATACTCTACAGGAGAGAGAGAAAGAGAGAGAGATGACCCTGCTGACCATAAGAGGTTACACTCTACAGGAGAGAGAGAGTCCCGCTGACCATAAGAGCTTACACTGTACAGGAGAGAGAGAGTCCCGCTGACCATAAGAGCTTACATTCTACAGGAGAGAGAGTCCCGCTGACCATAAGAGCTTACATTCTAGAGGAGAGAGAGTCCCACTGACCATAAGAGCTTACACTCTACAGGAGAGAGAGTCCCACTGACCTTAAGAGCTTACACTCTACAGGAGAGAGAAAGAGAAAAAGAGGACCACACTGATAATAAGAGGTTATACTCTACAGAAGAGAGAGAGCACCTCTTATCATAGAAGCTTACACTGAAGAAAGAAAAAAACACGCTGCCCATAAGAGCTTACACTCTGCATGAGAGCGAGAAAGAAAGAGAGAAGACCCTGCTTATCATAAGAGCTTACACTCTTCAAGGAAGAAAGGACCCCGCTGACTATAACAGCTTTCACTCTGCAGAAGAGAGAAGTACTTACTCTGGAGATGGACACGACTCTGTTGTACAAATTGTGCTCCACTAGGAACCACTGATCTGTGATCGCCCAGGTGCCGACCACCACTGTACTAGGAATGATAATCCACTAGATGTCATAGTTGCAGGGCAATATAGAGAAGATGGCGTGGCAACGCAAAATTATGTTAGCCCACTCTCTGATGTTTTACCAGTGTGGGAAATGGTCCCTGGCAAGTTATTTTTCTTGCTTTTGTGAACCGCGAATCGAATCTCAAAATATTTAAGTTCACATGAAACCACAAATTTCAGGGAATTCGAACTTGAATATCCAAGGATCTATCCTCTTATCTCTATTTATAATACATGCCTATACATAGGCACCATAATGTTATTAAAGTTGCTTATGACAAATTTACTGTCTCAGGGAATCAACTAAAGAGCTGATATTGTAACAATTGTCATTTGACCACTTATGCTTGGATTAATTGTGCACAGGTCTTATTTCTAGTATTTCTTCTGATTGGGGGTACTTTTTGGGCTTAAAATAAAAATACTGTGTATTTCCCGTTTTCGTGAATATACATTATAACTGTACTTGGCATAAGGAGTGTGTTTTTTGAGTAAAATATTTTTTTTATTAAACTTTATTTCTTATCACAAAAATATACAATAAAAAGGCTTCCCAATATGTTTTCTTATTTTCATGCTCAAAAAAAACAACCTACCTACTGGAAATAAAAAAGTAATAAAATAAGTAAATAAATTAATTAATTAATAAAGAAGTAAGTGGGTGAAGCAGGAGTGCATGAAGTAGTGAGAAAAAAGGATTGTCATTTTCTCATTTTCAGACAGCATTCAGATTCAGGATCTCCCCTCCACACACCCCCACCCTTCCACCCCTCTAGCTGTTTAAATTGAAGTATTCCAATATTTCTGCAATGAAAACTTGCTCAAAATTACTATTTTTTTTTAAACAGGAAAAATATATATTGTTGTACCGTGTTAGCCAGTAGATAGAAAAATATTACGATTTGAGAGTCCTCAGTGGTTGATACCTTTTAATGGCTAACTGAAAAGATGGTAACAAATTGCAAGCCTTCAAGAATACTAGGGTCTCTTCACCAGGCATGGAATAACACAAAATCTGAAGAGCAACATATTTATGCACAACAGGACAAAGGAATAATGCAACAGATGAGATGTGACGTTAAGCACAACTATCATTTTGGGAGAGAGATAAACAGTTGTAGCCATAAATATAGGAGCAGTTCATAGAGAAGGAGTGTGAAAGTTTTATTGCCTGTGATTGAGGTCTGGTCCATGGTTGTGATGCCCCCACATGGTCTGAGAAGCAAATTTCTTAGTGGATATAGAAAGACAGAAATTCATGCGACGCAATCATTCCTGCACTGAGTGTGTCAAAGGTTGTCATGAGTTTGTATTCCCAGACTATCCCGTCTCTCTGAGATTTGAAGTTATCTTTTAATACCAGTAATTTCATGTCCATTATGCTGTGATTATGGATACAAAAATGTTTGGCAACAGGTAGATCTATTTTTTTTCTTTTATTGTGCGGCAATGAGAATTCATCCTAACATACAGTCCTAACATAAATACAGACCCTAGAAAAAAAACATTAAAAATGCACTTCAATATACAATGCAGACCAGACCCCAAAATAAATACTACAAAATGCTGCAAAGGGCCACAAAGGCAATAAATATCACAGAATAAATACAGACCCCAAGCCCCTAAATAAATGCAGACTCAGACCTAATCCCTAAACTAAAGAGGTCTCTAAAACTTATACAGACACCTGAAAAATAGATACCTCAAAACCCTGAATATAGACCTCCTAATATATAGTACAGACCAAAAGTTTGGACACACCTTCTCATTTAAAGATTTTTCTGTATTTTCATGACTATGAAAATTGTACATTAACACTGAAGGCATCAAAACTATGAATTAACACATGTGGAATTATATACTTAACAAAAAAGTGTGAAACAACTGAAAATATGTCTTATATTCTAGGCTCTTCAAAGTAGCCACCTTTTGCTTTGATGACTGCTTTGCACACTCTTAGCATTCTCTTGAAGAGCTTCAAGAGGTATTCACCGGAAATGGTTTTCACTTCACAGGTGTGCCCTGTCAGGTTTAATAAGTGGAATTTCTTGCCTTATAAATGGGGTTGGGACCATCAGTTGTGTTGTGCAGAAGTCTGGTGGATACACAGCTGATAGTCCTACTGAATAGACTGTTAGAATTTGTATTATGGCAAGAAAAAAGCAGCTAAGTAAAGAAAAACGAGTGGCCATCATTACTTTAAGAAATGAAGGTCAGTCAGTCCGAAAAATTGGGCAAACTTTGAAAGTGTCCCCAAGGGCAGTGGCAAAAACCATCAAGCGCTATAAAGAAACTGGCTCACATGAGGACCGCCCCAGGAAAGGAAGACCAAGAGTCACCTCTGCTTATGAGGATAAGTTTATCCGAGTCACCAGCCACAGAAATCGCAGGTTAACAGCAGCTCAGATTAGAGACCAGGTCAATGCCACACAGAGTTCTAGCAGCAGACACATCTCTACAACAACTGTTAAGAGGAAACTTTGTGCAGCAGGCCTTCATGGTAAAATAGCTGCTAGGAAACCACTGCTAAGGACTGGCAACAAGCAGAAGAGACTTGTTTGGGCTAAAGAACACAAGGAATGAACATTAGACCTGTGGAAATCTGTGCTTTGGTCTGATGAGTCCAAATTTAAGATCTTTGGTTCCAACCACCGTGTCTTTGTGCGACGCAGAAAAGGTGAACGGATGGACTCTACATGCCTGGTTCCCACTCTGAAGCATGGAGGAGGAGGTGTGATGGTGTGGGGGTGCTTTGCTGGTGACACTGTTGGGGATTTATTCAAAATTGAAGGCATACTGAACCAGCATGGCTACCACAGCATCTTGCAGCGGCATGCTATTCCATCCGGTTTGCGTTTAGTTGGACCATCATTTATATTTCAACAGAACAATGACCCCAAACACACCTCCAGGCTGTGTAAGGGTTATTTGACCAAGAAGGAGAGTGATGGGGTGCTACGCCAGATTACCTGGCCTCCACAGTCACCAGACCTGAACCCAATCGAGATGGTTTGGGGTGAGCTGGACCGCAGAGTGAAGGCAAAAGGGCCAACAAGTGCTAAGCATCTCTGGGAACTCCTTCAAGATTGTTGGAAGACCATTTCCGGTGACTACCTCTTGAAGCTCATCAAGAGAATGCCAAGAGTGTGCAAAGCAGTCATCAAAGCAAAAGGTGGCTACTTTGAAGAACCTAGAATATAAGACATATTTTCAGTTGTTTCACACTTTTTTGTTAAGTATATAATTCCACATGTGTTAATTCATAGTTTTGATGCCTTCAGTGTGAATGTACAATTTTCATAGTCATGAAAATACAGAAAAATCTTTAAATGAGAAGGTGTGTCCAAACTTTTGGTCTGTACTGTATATTTCAGAATAATAATATTATAACCAAAATCAAAACAGACCACAAAAATAACTACAGACCCCCTATTTAAATATCGCCTCTAGATCAGACCCCATAAACAAATACACAACCCAAACTAGGCATAACATATATAAATACAAAGCCACTGATAAGTATAGACCCCCAGATTAGACATCAAAAATAAACAGACCCCCAAATTAACAACATACCTCTGAGCAGCCTCCCTAAATAAAAAAATGGTCCAGACCACACCCCTTAAACAAAGTCATATTCTATTTATACAGAACCTTTAAATACAGATCCCAGACCTCCTAAATACAAAATCTAGACTAGACACATTAAATACAGATCCTAGACCCTTTAAGTAATAAAGACCCTAAGCCAGACCCTAACCTCACAGAACTGCTCATACGCGTCTGGATTTTTGCTACTAATCTCCATTTGTATGCATTGACTCTTCAGGCAATGATCTCACTGCCTACCTCACTTACTGACGTTTTTAGCCTATGCATAGCTTGACCTCTCACCCACCTCATTTCCTGCCTGTTGTACCTGCTCCATTGTGCTGTAATGAGCATTATTGACCTGAAGAAGACATCATTTCCATGTTAAGACGCATTGCCCTTTTATGTTTTATGTTACTCTTTTATGTACTGGGTTTTACTTATTTATTCAAATATATGTCCATTTTTTGGTGTTGACTTCTGTACTTATTTATTTAGCAGTCCTACAACTGCAGCTCCCATTTTTCCAATTTCTTCTATTTTGATCTGAATAAATAAATACAGAGCTTTGACTAGACCCCTTATATACAGACACTAGACCTTCTAAATGATCATAGATGAGAAGACCCTAGGCCAAGACCCTAAGCAATTGCGCAAAACTGCTCAGCAGCTTCTGGGTGGAACTTTCCAGTTCTTCTCACTGTTGTGAGGACTTACCCTCATCTTCCTTTCATTCCACCTATAAGTGATATTGATCCCCCAATTTATTGTGAAGATTGAAGAAATACAAGTTTTCATATGTGACTTTCATTCCATCCTAGTGAAAGTCTTCAGAAGCCATAAAGATGTCTCAGCCATAAAGGACACCTGTAGGCATGTGTGAATTGCTTTAAAGGCAGAGAATACATACCCTACAGCTTTTCCTACATCTTCATACATCTTCAGTACAACTCCATTAATGTTTACCCTCAATCGTTCCCATAAATTGTTGATATAATCCTCCAAATTATGTAACTATGTAACCATGAGAGCGCATGAATATACATTGCTTTAAATATCAGGTATATCTAAGTGCAGAGCTCTTTGTGGAAGTCGTTTGACCTTTTTCTCAGCATTTCACATAATATAATTCTAACAGTAACAGAAAGACAGTCTGTGCGCTCTGACAGTAGGCATGACAGGTTACATCAAAAAGCCGCAGACATAAGAAAAAAAATCCATCACACTTCTCCTACTTTATCACTTTTCAAACAAAGTGCCACACCAGAGCAGACTTCATTGAAACAGGAGACAGGAGATGCCATGACCCTAGATAGCAGTCTCAGATCAGCTCTACTATTACCCAACATCTTTATCTTTTTTATCCTACTGACTAAAGATCCCAGAATATAAGCACAGACTGTACTTTGCACAAGTTTTTCTTAATTATATGTTTTCATTATACCATTTCTATAAAAATATATGTAACACATGTATAGGTAGATTTACCCCTGGCTTGTGCTACTACTCTACTGAGTTGAGTTGGTGTTTTTTACAATTTATACTGTGTGCATTACTTGGTACAATATTACCATTATTCTCTCGAAATAAGTAAATAAACATATGGAGCTCGTTATTACTTGCCAAACTGTCAAGATTTGGAACAAACATCTGTTTAGCAATGCTGCATAATTACTTCTATATACGTTAACTCAAATTTGCACAAAGCTGCCTAGAAAGTCAATCAAATACATATATAATAGAAAGGATATGCGTGTGATAGTTAAAAAGAAACTTTCCAAAGAAATGAAGCAGAGATATTGGAAACTTACATTTTTCTCTTCTTTAGATCAGTTATTTCCACCTAAAGAGAAAAAAAACACCCTTTTAGTCTGTGCAACATTGTCTCACCCTGTAGTAATGGACTAATAGAAATATATTTAGTAAATACAGTGGGGAAAAAAGTATTTAGTCAGCCACCAATTGTGCAAGTTCTCCCACTTAAAAAGATGAGAGAGGCCTGTAATTGACATCATAGGTAGACCTCAACTATGAGAGACTAAAGGAGAAAACAAATCCTGAAAATCACATTGTCTGATTTGGAAAGAATTTTTTTTTTAAATTTTGGTGAAAATAAGTATTTGGCCAATTACAAACAAGCAAGATTTCTGGATCTCACAGACCTGTAACTTCTTCTTTAAGAGGCTCCTCTGTCCTCCACTCATTACCTGTAGTACTGGCACCTGTTTGAACTTGTTATCAGTATAAAAGACTCCTGTCCGCAACCTCAAACAGTCACACTCCAAACTCCACTATGGTGAAGACCAAAGAGCTGTCGAAGGACACCAGAAACAAAATTGTAGCCCTGCACCAGGCTGGGAAGACTGAATTTGCAATAGGCAAGCAGCTTGGTGTGAAGAAATCAACTGTGGGAGCAATAATTAGAAAATTGAAGACATACAAGACCACTGTTAATCTCCCTCGATCTGGGGCACCACACAAGATCTCACCCCGTGGGTCAAAATTATCTGAAGAACGGTGAGTAAAAATCCCAGAACCACAAGGGGGGACCTAGTGAATGAGTTGCAGAGAGCTGGGACCAACGTTACACAGGCTACCATCAGTAACACACTACGCCGCCAGGGACTCAGATCCTGCAGTGCCAGACGTGTCCCCCTGCTTAAGCCATTACATGTCCGGGCCCGTATGAAATTTGCTAGAGAGCATTTGGATGATCAAGAAGAGTATTGGGAGAATGTCATATGGTCAGATGAAACCAAAGTTGAACTGTTTGGTAGAAACACAACTCGTCGTGTTTGGAGGAGAAAGAATGCTGAGTTGCATCCAAAGAACACCATACCTACTGTGAAGCATGGGGGTGAGAACATCATGCTTTTGGGCTGTTTCTCTGCCAAGGGACCAAGACGACTGATCCGTGTACATGAAAGAATGAATGGGGCCATGTATCGTGACATTTTGAGTGCAAACCTCCTTCCATCAGCAAGGGCATTGAAGGTGAAACATGGCTGGGCCTTTCCTCATGACAATGACCCCAAGCACACCGCCAGGGCAATGAAGGAGTGGCTTCGTAAGAAGCATTTCAAGGTCCTGGAGTGGTCTAGTCAGCCATCAGATCTAAACCCTATAGAAAACCTTTGGAAGGAGTTGAAAGTCCATGTTGCTCAGCGACAGCCCCAAAACATCACTGCTCTAGAGGAGATCTGCATGGAGGAATGGGCCAACATACCAGCAACAGTGTGTGCCAACCTTGTGAAGACTTACAGAAATCGTTTGACCTCTGTCATTGCCAACAAAGGATACATAACAAAGTATTGAGATGAACTTTTATACTTGATCAAATACTTATTTATCCACCAAAATTTGAAAACATTTTATTTCCAAATCAGCCAATGTGATTTTCAGGATTTGTTTTCTCATTTTGTCTCTCATAGTTGAAGTCTACCTATGATGTCAATTACAGGCCTCTCTCATCATTTTAAGTGGGAGAACTTGCACAATTGGTGGCTGATTAAATACTTTTTTTCCCTACTGTACATCAACTACACATGTAACCATTCTTTAACACATCAGAAGGATATCACGACGGGATAACTTAAAGGGAAGTTGTCAAGTCACCAACTGCTATTAATCTGCAGATATAGGGTTAACCTGCAGGTTAATAGCATTACAATGCTTGTTGAAAACCCAGCTACTGAGAGGAAATAAATTTTATTCTTTCCGGGAGCCGCTAGCTTTCAGTTATAATGACGTGCCCAAAGAGGCTAGAGTCATCGCTCATAGCATTGTGAGTGGCGGTTGTAAGCATGCTACGGATATTTCATTGATAGCCCACTCTGCATAGGATACACTGCAGAGTGAGCTGTCAATCAAAGTGCCAGGGCGTGTTTACAGTCACTGAGTGGTGACAGTAGCCGCTCTGTGCACGTCTCTATGACTGAAAGCTGGCGGCCCCTTGGATGAATAAAGTTAACTTTCCCCTGGCAGCCGCACAGTGGCTGGACAACATTGTAACCTTATTAACATGGAGATGAACCTTATAGCTGCAAGTAAGTACATTTTAGGGACAAGACAAGTTCCTTTTAACTCCACAAAAGACAATGAATTTGTACTGTTAGGTTAGTGTGAAGTTACACCCATTCGCGCCAAAATATATTTTTGCATCATGATATCTTAGTCATTTGAAGAATGGCTTCATCTGTACATAAAAAAGGAAATCTGTAAGATATCCTTTATGAGATACATAAGGTGCAAGTATAGATTGTTTTGGATGTTTTTGATACCTGAAGTTTATTTTCGATACAATTGTTTTTGGAATCATTATGCAATTTCATCATTTTCTTATAGTGCCACCAAGAATAGCTTGGAGGCAATAACAATAGTAAGTTTGGTTTACATTTAAAATGAAAAGTTTCAACAATTTCGGTCATGTTTCTCAGTCTCGGAGAGCCTTCTCTACAACTTCGTGTTAATTGTCTATGATATTAGTCTTAGTATAGTAACGTCATGCAGTTCAAAGAAATGTTGTAATGTAGAAAACATGCCGAATTCTCAGTGTAAATCGTGTCATTATGAATTACTGCATCAAAGTTGGACAAGTAAAGCCAGTTTACCAGGAGGTTGATATGTTGATGTGAATAATCTAATGAAAGAATGAATGACGCGTCATGTTTCTATTACAGGGGCTAATTATGGATTTTTGTTAAACACAATGTAACATGTTGAGCTGTTTGCTTATTCACATCAAGATCATATAAACCATGCATGAAGTGGAAAATTTTCAGATCTTCTTGTGGAAATTGCAGAACTCATCAGCCAATCAGAGCGGTGTCATCATGTGAAGCATTTTGCATTTTCCTCCATACATGACAATACCAGTGCCTTTTTCTTTACTGAGGGGCAGAGCTTTTATTAGTTACTCAGTGGCAGGTTATGTCCCAAATTAGTGTCCATGTTAATTTAGAGCAAATGTGTCACCAGATTTACCAATACAAATTGCATATATTAATAAATGCAATCTGTCACCAGGTATTTTTACCCCATCTAAGAGCAGCATTATTTAGGAACAGTGACCCTGGTTCCAGGGATGTATCACTTGCTGGGCTACCTGCTGTAGTTTTGATAAAAATCAGTTTTTTATCTGCTGCAGATCTAGCAGTTCTCTGAATGCTGAGCTCTGTATAACCCCGCCCATACCACTGATTAGCAGCTTTCTTTATACACTATGCATAGCCAGAAACCTGCCAGTCATTGGTGGGGCCGGAGTTATACAGAGCTCATGAATATGGAGGACTACCTGGCAGCAGGTTTACCAGTTCTCTAGTGATCATCTCCTGCTGATAAAACAGTTATTTTATCAAAACTAAAGCAAACAACACAGTAAGTGACACATCACTGGAATCGGGGTCTGGGTCTCTAAATTATGCTAATCTCAGACCAGGTGGAAAAAAACCTTGTGACAGGTTGCTTTTAAAAAAAAGAAATAAGGAAATCTTTTGAAATTCATTCAGGTCAGATTCCCTCGAACCAGCAGGCAAATTCGATTCGGAGCAAATACATTTAGTCCAAATCCAAAATACCCAGTTTGGAGGTCTCTCCAACTTCCAAAGTATAATAAAGGAAGGGGAATGAAGGGATTAAAAAGTGAAAAAATACATTTTACTCACCTGGAGCTACTGAAGACTAGTGTTATGGACCGTGGAGCTGTGGTGACAGAGGTGGCATAAGACAGAAAAATGAAAATAAGGAAAAGGTGTGTGGCGGCACCATCTAAATCACAACCATTGAGATTGTCCTTGCCTTATTGAACCGTAGTAATAGCCAGACCAACGGGATTTCGGGTGCGTACCAAAAAGACACAGACTGTGTACTTCCAAGACAAGGAAGAAGAATGGTCGCACTCACCGTCCCTTTAAAATTCTTCACTTTAATGGAAAAGCTAAAACATGTGGTTGCAGGGGTGAACGGAATGCATGCATTCTGTTCTCCCTGCAACCTCATGTTAAGTGAAGAATTTTAAAGGGACGGTGAATGCGACTGTTTCTCTTCCTTGTCTTGGAATAAGACAGGTGAAGGCTAGTGTTGAGCCACCCCCGTAGTGTTCGGGTTCGGTTCGGTTCGTCGAACACCGGGATGTTCGAGGAACTGTTCGTCGAACTGTTCGTCGAACACCTTAGAACACCGTCGAACACCGTTAAAACCAATGGCAGGCAAACAAAAACACATAGAAACACATAGAAAACACCTGCAAAGGTGTCCAAAAGCTGACAAACTGCTCAGAAGACACTCTCTTTAAAAAAGCCGGCCGGCAAATTCAGCAGCGGCATACACCGGTACCCGACAATTTAGACAAGAAGGAATAGAGCATCACACATAGATTAGATAGATAGAAACATGTCAGTCACACATATAAGAAGCACAGTGACAGTGTTGGTTACTGCACTTGTCATTTAGTGTAAAGGATTTATTAAAAAAAATATTAGTGTTTTCATGCACCGTCTCTTTAAAAAAGCCGGCCGGCAATTCAGCATCTGTACCCGACAATTTAGAACAGAAAGAATAGAGCTTCACACATAGATTAGATAGATAGAAACATGTCAGTCACATATATATGAAGTACAGTGACAGTGTTGCTTACTGTACTTGTCATTTAGTGTAAAGGATTTATTTAAAAAAATAATAGTGTTTTCATGCACTGTCTCTTTAAAAAAGCCGGCCGGCAATTCAGCAGCGGTACCCGACAATTTAGAACAGAAAGATAGAGCATCACACATAGATTAGATAGATAGAAACATGTCAGTCACATATATATGAAGTACAGTGATAGTGTTGGTTACTGTACTTGTCATTTAGTATTAAAATAAAGGATTTATTATTAAAAAAATTGGCGTGGGGTTCCCCTTAATTTTAGGCTCTAGCGGAGGTTAAGCAGACGGCTGGGGCAGATGTTTGAAGCCTGGGAAGGGGGTAATACCCACGGAGCTTCCCAGGCTACTAATATCAGCCCCCAGCTGAATACATAGCCTTTACTAGCTATTAAAATGGGGACCCCCCCCCAAAAAATGACGTGGGGTCCCCCCTAATTTAATAGCTAGCAAAGGCTAGGCAGACAGCTGGGGGCTGATATTAATAGCCCAGGAAGGGAGCCATGAATATTGGCCCCCTCCCAGGCTAGAAACACCAGCCGTCAGCCGCCCCAGAAATGGCGCATTCATAGGATGCGCCAATTCTGGCACTTAGCCTCGCTCTTCCACGCTGCCCTGGTGCGGTGGCAGGGGGTAATAGGGTTGGGGTTGATGTCAGCTTATAATGCCAGCTGACATCAAGCCCAGGTTAGTAATGGAGAGGCGTCTATAAGACACCCCCATTACTAACCCCATAGTCAAAGTTAAAAAAAACACAAACACCCAGAATAAAGTCCTTTAATTGAAATAAAGACACAATCCTTTATTGTTCTAAATTAAACCATACTTACCATCACGCCCATTCCAGCTGAAGCCAACGATCTCCTGCAATAAAAGAAAAATAATAAAGCAACCTCATCCTTACCTTTCCATGGTTCCCACGACAGCTTCAGCTCTGCTACATCGAGATGACAGGCTGGACCGCAGCAGAACGCTGCCATCCAGCCTGTCATCCCGCAGACACTGAGAAGCGCAGGCTTGCTTGCGCTGCTCAGCGTCTCTCTGTGACGACATCCAGATGAGCCGAGTTCATGTCCAATGAACTCGGCTCACCTCATGCACGTCACTGACAGCGTGGGAAAATTCTCACGCTGAAGCGCTGATTGCAGGAGAATTTTCCCACGCTGTCAGTGACGTGCAGGAGGTGAGCTGAGTTCATTGGACATGAGCTCACCTCATGCACATCACTGACAGCGTGGGAGAATTCTCCTGCACTCAGCACTTCAGCGTGAGAATTTTCCCACGCTGTCAGTGACGTGCATGAGGTGAGCCGAGTTCATTGGACATGACCTCGGCTCATCTGGTTGCCGTCACAGCTAGACAGTGAGGAGCGCAAGCATGCCTGCGCTTCTCAGTGTCTGCGGGATGACATACTGGATGGCAGCGTTCTGCTGCGGTCCAGCCAGTCATCTCGATGTAGCAGAGCTGAAGCTGTCGTGGGAACCATGGAAAGGTAAGGATGAGGTTGGTTTATTATTTTTCTTTTATTGCAGGAGATCGTTGGCTTCAGCTGGAATGGGCGTGATGGTAAGTATGGTTTAATTTAGAACAATAAAGAATTGTGTCTTTATTTCAATTAAAGGACTTTATTCTGGGTGTTGTGTTTTTTTTAAATACTTTACTAGAAATTCATGGCGGTCATGTCTAATACTGGCGTGACCCCATGAATTTTGGGCTTGGGGCCAGCTGATAATACCAAGCTGGCCCTAACCCCTTTATTACCCAGTGAGCCACCGCACCAGGGCCCTGGATGAGTTGGGTACAGCGCCAGAAGATGGCGCTTCTATGAACGCGCCATTTTCCGGGGTGGCTGCGGACTGCAATTTGTAGCGGGGGGGGGGGGGGGGGCAGAAAGCTTGGGCCTCCCTGCGCTGCAGATTCCAGCCCCCAGCTGCCTAGTTGTATCTGGCTGGACACAAAAATAGGGCGAAGCCCCACGTACTTTTTTTTAATTATTTCATGAAATTCATGAAATAATTAAGAAAAAAAGGCCTTCCCTATATTGTTGTGTCCGGCCAGGTACAAATAGGCAGCTGGTGGTTGGGGGCAGCCCGTTCCTGCCTGCTGTACCTGGCTGGACACAAATATAGTGCGAAGCCCCACTTCAATTTTTTTTAATTATTTCATGAAATTCATGAAATAATTAAGAAAAAAAGGGCTTCCCTATATTGTTGTGTCCGGCCAGGTACAAATAGGCAGCTGGTGGATGGGGGCAGCCCGTTCCTGCCTGCTGTACCTGGCTGGACACAAATATAGTGCGAAGCCCCACTTCAATTTTTTTAAATTATTTCAGGAAATTCATGAAATAATTTAAAAAAAATTGACGTGGGGCTTCGCACTATATTTGTGTCCAGCCAGGTACAGCAGGCAGGAATGGGCTGCCCCCAACCACCAGCTGCCTATTTGTACCTGGCCGGACACAACAATATAGGGAAGCCCTTTTTTTCTTAATTATTTCATGAAATAATTTAAAGAAAATTGACGTGGGGCTTCGCCCTGTTTTTGTGTCCAGCCAGGTACAACTAGGCAGCTGGGGGCTGGAATCCGCAGCGCAGGGAGGCCCAAGCTTTCTGGGCCACCCCCGCTGCAAATTGCAGTCCGCAGCCACCCCGGAAAATGGCGCGTTCATAGAAGCGCCATCTTCTGGCGCTGTACCCAACTCATCCAGGGCCCTGATGCGGTGGCTCACTGGGTAATAAAGGGGTTAGGGCCAGCTTGGCATTATCAGCTGGCCCTAAGCCCGAAATTCATGGGGTCACGCCAATATTAGACATGACCACGATGAATTTCTAGTAAAGTATTTAAAAAAAACACAACACCCAGAAAAAAGTCCTTTAATTGAAATAAACACACAATTCTTTATTGTTCTAAATTAAACCATACTTACCATCACGCCCATTCCAGCTGAAGCCAACGATCTCCTGAAATAAAAGAAAAATAATAAAGCAACATCATCCTTACCTTTCCATGGTTCCCATGACAGCTTCAGCTCTGCTACATCGAGATGACAGGCTGGACCGCAGCAGAACGCTGCCATCCAGCCTGTCATCCCGCAGACACTGAGAAGCGCAGGCTTGCTTGCGCTCCACAGTGTCTCTCTGTGAGGGCATCCAGATGAGCCGAGTTAATGTCCAATGAACTCGGCTCACCTCATGCACGTCACTGACAGCGTGGGAAAATTCTCCTGCACTCAGCGCTTCAGCGTGGGAGAATTCTCACACTGAAGCGCTGAGTGCAGGAGAATTCTCCCACGCTGTCAGTGACGTGCAGGAGGTGAGCTGAGTTCATTGGACATGAGCTCACCTTATGCACGTCACTGACAGCGTGGGAAAATTCTCCTGCACTCAGCGCTTCAGCGGGAGAATTCTCACGCTGAAGCGCTGAGTGCAGGAGAATTCTCCCACGCTGTCAGTGACGTGCAGGAGGTGAGCTGAGTTCATTGGACATGAGCTCACCTTATGCACGTCACTGACAGCGTGGGAGAATTCTCCTGCACTCACCGCTTCAGCTTGAGAATTTTCCCACGCTGTCAGTGACGTGCATGAGGTGAGCCGAGTTCATTGGACATGAACTCGGCTCATCTGGATCTCGTCACAGAGAGACGCTGAGCAGCGCAAGCAAGCCTGCGCTTCTCAGTGTCTGCGGGATGAGAGGCTGGATGGCAGCGTTCTGCTGCGGTCCAGCCTGTCATCTCGATGTAGCAGAGCTGAAGCTGTCGTGGGAACCATGGAAAGGTAAGGATGAGGTTGCTTTATTATTTTTCTTTTATTGCAGGAGATCGTTGGCTTCAGCTGGAATGGGCGTGACGGTAAGTATGGTTTAATTTAGAACAATAAAGGATTGTGTGTTTATTTCAATTAAAGGACTTTATTCTGGGTGTTTGTGTTTTTTTTAACTTTGACTATGGGGTTAGTAATGGGGGTGTCTTATAGACGCCTCTCCATTACTAACCTGGGCTTGATGTCAGCTGGCATTATAAGCTGACATCAACCCCAACCCTATTACCCCCTGCCACCGCACCAGGGCAGCGTGGAAGAGCGAGGCTAAGTGCCAGAATTGGCGCATCCTATGGATGCGCCATTTCTGGGGCGGCTGACGGCTGGTGTTTCTAGCCTTGGAGGGGGCCAATATTCATGGCTCCCTTCCTGGGCTATTAATATCAGCCCCCAGCTGTCTGCCTAGCCTTTGCTAGCTATTAAATTAGGGGGGACCCCACGTCATTTTTTTTGGGGGGTCCCCCATTTTAATAGCTAGTAAAGGCTATGTATTCAGCTGGGGGCTGATATTAGTAGCCTGGGAAGCTCCGTGGGTATTACCCCCTTCCCAGGCTTCAAACATCTGCCCCAGCCGTCTGCTTAACCTCCGCTAGAGCCTAAAATTAAGGGGAACCCCACGCCAATTTTTTTTAATAATAAATCCTTTATTTTAATACTAAATGACAAGTACAGTAACCAACACTATCACTGTACTTCATATATATGTGACTGACATGTTTCTATCTATCTAATCTATGTGTGAAGCTCTATTCTGTCTGTTATAAATTGTCGGGTACAGATGCTGAATTGCCGGCCGGCTTTTTTAAAGAGACGGTGCATGAAAACACTATTATTTTTTTTGATAAATCCTTTACACTAAATGACAAGTACAGTAAGCAACACTGTCACTGTACTTCGTATATATGTGGCTGACATGTTTCTATCTATCTAATCTATGTATGATGCTCTATGCTGTCTGTTATAAATTGTCGGGTACCGCTGCAGAATTGCCGGCCGGCTTTTTTAAAGAGACAGTGCATGAAAACACTATTATTTTTTTAAATAAATCCTTTACACTAAATGACAAGTACAGTAATCAACACTGTCACTGCACTTCTTATATATGTGACTGACATGTTTCTATCTATCTAATCTATGTGTGATTCTCTATTCCTTCTATTCTAAATTGTCGGGTACCGCTGCTGAATTGCCGGCCGGCTTTTTTAAAGAGACGGTGCATGAAAACACTATTATTTTTTTTGATAAATCCTTTACGCTAAATGACAAGTACAGTAAGCAACACTTTCACTGTACTTCGTATATATGTGGCTGACATGTTTATATCTATCTAATCTATGTGTGAAGCTCTATTCTTTCGGTTCTAAATTGTCGGGTACCGGTGTATGCCGCTGCTGAATTGCCGGCTTTTCATGTTTCACTGTTGGCACTGTTCCCATCGATTTGGGCAATCACTGTAATGCCACAACCACCATGGCTGTGGCATTACAGTGAGTGGCAGACAATCCCTGCATGATTGGTGCTCTAAATAGCGCCAGACATGCAGGACACGCTTTTGGTGCACGAACAGTTATTGAACATAACCTCGAACAGCCGAATTTTTTGCAAATCGTTCGGGTTCGTCGAACAACTCGAACACCGCCCAAAACAGCTCGAATTTGAGATTGGCGAACAGTTCTAGTCGAACACCGCTCATCTCTAGTGAAGGCCTAAAACAGATGAATGAAATGTATTTTATTATTTTAACCCATTCCCAACTTTCAAAAGAATTCAGTGCAAATCAAATCCCAATAATTTCGAATTTGCCAGATTTAGACCTTTCTATTAAAGGGGTGATACGAAGTCCAATTTAATTTTCATTCTAAATCCTTACTAGTGATGGGCGAGCACTAAAGCCCGGGTCGAGCACATTGCACTGCTCGGGTGCTCGACCCGAGCAACGAGCTCAATGTAAGTCTATGGGAAACGTGAGCATTTTAAAGGCGGCTCCCCCCAGCGGTCTGCAGAGGGCCTAAAAATTGCCCAAATCGATGGGAACAGTGCTCAAATGACATGGGAACAGCATGGGGAATACCCCTGGAAGCATTTCTGACTTCCAGGTCACTGCTGTCAACAATGTTGTCAGAGGTATTACGCCACTTTTACAGACTCACAATAAAACATACAAAAACATAACCAAAATGGATTTTCCTGGGAAATATGTTAAGGAACATCCTTTCCAGGGTAATGACTTGCATATAAGGCAAAATAAATCTACAAAAACAAAAATGCTCCTCCACACCTTGGGCTATGTTCACATGTAGCGTTTTTGATGCGTTTTTGCACTTTTGCGTTGCTTTCAACCAAGACAAATGTATTCACTGGGAAGTGTCATTTTAACATTTTACAACCTTATCTGGCCATGTGGTGTGTGACACATCATCAGACACATGCATACAGTGCTGAGACATGAGAACAGCATGGGGAAGTCACCTGGAAGCATCTCTGACTCCCAGGTCACTGCCTAAAAGTGTGCCCATCATAAGTGATCCTTGGCGCATGCGAAGATGACTCCCACCATGCACCTGTCATTGCAGACTTGCAACAATCACCATCCATGTCCTTGTCCCAGTGCAGCGTTCAGTTGTCCCTACTAGAATCATAGAATCATAGAATCATAGAATGGTAGAGTTGGAAGGGACCTCCTGGGTCATCTGGTCCAACCCCCTGCTCAAAGCTCCATTCCTTGAAATGCAAGCGCAAGTATGCAGCCAGCCACCCACCCACCCACAGGCTGAAATAATATACTGCCAAATTTTTGACAGCTGCTTGCACTTGAAATGCGGCCTTTTAGCCTCGTGGAGGCGGAAGCTGTCCACAAACTTATGGCGGTGGCGACCAGTATTCATACTCGGTCCCCAGCCACCACTATTTCCCCCGGTGTCGTCTCCGCCTTCCACAGGCATGGGTCCTACAACATTACCGTGCCCTCCCCAGTTTACTTAATGGGAAGGACCGCCTAGCTACAAATACGTGGACAAGTGAATGTGGCCATGGATGGTACGGAGCCAGTCCACAGCTTGTCGGTGAGTTGTATTTCACCACAAACATATTAAAAAATATGATGAAAGGACTGACTTTTGGGAAACCGTATCTACTCCAGCTGTCATTTCTCCCAGTAAGTCCTCTAAAGCTGCTTGCACTTGAAATGTGGCCTTTTAGACTCGTGGAGGCGGTAGCTTTTCACAACCACATGCCGGCGGCGGCCGGGTGTCCATACTTGGTCCCCAGCCGCCACTATTTCTCCCGGTATCATCTCCGCCTTCCATAAGCACGGGTCCCACAACATTACCCGTGCCCTCCCCACTTTACTTACTGGGAAGGACCGCCTAACCACAAACACGTGGTCAAGTGAATGTGGCCAGGGACAGTACGGAGCCAGTCCACAGCTTGTTGGTGAGTTGTATTTCACCACAGCTATATTCTTTAGCTTGGTGAAAGGACTTGGGAAACCGTATCTTCTCCAGGTGTCGTTTCTCCTAGGAAGTCCTCTAAAGCTGCTTGCACTTGAAATGTGGCCTTTTAGGCTCATGGAGGCAGAAGCTTTTCACAACCTCATGCCAGCGGTGGCCGGGTGTCCATACTCGGTCCCCAGCAGCCACTATTTCTCCCAGTACCGTCTCCGCCTTCCACAAGCACGTGTCCCACAACATTACCCGTGCCCTCCCCAGTGAACTTACTGGGAAGGACCGCCTACCCACAAACACGTGGTCAAGTGAATGTGGCCATGGTCGGTACGGAGCCAGTTCACAGCTTATCCGTGAGTTGTATTTCACCACAGCCATATTCTTTAGCTTGGTGAGAGGACTTGGTAAACCATATCTACTCCAGCTGTCATTTCTCCCAGGAAGTCCTCTAAAACTGCTTGAACTTGAAATGTGGCCTTTTAGGCTCGTGGAAGCGGAAACTTTTCACAACCTCATGCCAGCGGCGGCCGAGTGTCCATACTCGGTCCCCAGCTGCCACTATTTCACCAGGTGTTGTCTCCGCCTTCCACAAGCGCGGGTCCCACAACATTACCCGTGCCCTCCCCAGTGCACTTACTGGGAAGGACCTCTTAACCACAAACACGTGGACAGGTGAGTGTGGCCAGGGATGATACGAGCCAGTCCACATTAAAAATGCAGCCATAGATTGTCCGGGAACCTTCCCACACACTTTTCTTAGCCAGGGCTGCTTCTCAGCAGGGTTGAACGGGCCCACCAGAGAATCCTCGGGTGCGCCCTGGCTTCTCCATCAGGAGAGTTCATGATAGGCGCAAACTTTGCAGCTGCTATGGGGCTCTTGAGCGAGGGAGAAAGGTGGGCACTCAGAATCAAATCTTCTGGTGGGCCCAATGTTTTTCAGTCTGACACTGCTCATCATTGAGAGTTGTATTTCACTACAGCCATATTCTTTAGCTCGGTGAAAGGACTGGGATAGCGGGAAACCATATCTGCTCTAGGTGTCATTTCTCCCAAGGAGTCCTCTAATGCAGCTTGATGCAGAAGCAATGGCAGCCCATCCAACATCAGCTCGCACTTGTCGGTGGTGCTTCGACACACAAACATCTTTCTTTGCACCTTTACTTTCATGACTACAGAGTTGGGCAATGGCCTGATCTGCAATGTGGTTTGAGAAATAACATGCATAAGCCCATCCAATCCACATTAAAAAAGCAGCCATAGAGTGTTCGGGAACATTCCCACACACTTTTCTTAGCCAGGGCTGCTTCTCGGCAGGGTTGGACGGGCCCACCCGAGAACCGGAGACTCCTCCGGTGGGCCCTGGTTTCTCCATCAGGAGAGTTCATAGTGCCGAGGTGAGGCCATGATGATGATAAAGGCTACCATCTGCTTAGTTTTCTGTTACTTGGAATGCAAGCGCAAGTATGCAGCCAGACACCCTCGCACAGGCTGCAATACTAAACTGCCAGATTTCTGGGCAGCTGCTTGCACTTCATATGTGGCCTTTTAGACTCATGGAGGTGGAAGCTGTCCACAACCTCATGGTGGCGGCGGCAGCCAGGTGTCCATACTCGGTCCCCAGCTTCCACTATTTCTCCCGGTATTGTCTCCGTCTTCTACAAGTGTGGGTCTCTGAACATTCCTGCTGGTACTTTTCTGTGGGAATCTGCTTGCCTCCTACCAGCCTGGAATATTTCCAGTAAACTATGGTACGACGCCATGGTATTAGCATGCTTCCAGTACCAGTAGCAAAGCCATCCCCAATTTAATACTCAGGAATTTTATTTGGTAGACTGAGTGGCTGCCCAAATACATTAGTTTCTCACAAAGGAGCTGAAGATAGAGTGGCAGTTGATGCAAGTTTCTCCAGCCTGTTAGATATCAGAGGGTGAGCAGTGGATCAGTGGTTAGCACTGAAGCCTTGAAGAGCTAGGATCCTGGGATCAAATCCCAGCAAGGACAACATCTGCAAGGATTTTGTACAGTCTCAGTAAAATACAGCCATAGAGTGTCCGGGAACCTTCCCACACATTTTTCTTAGCCAGGACTGCTTCTCAGCAGGGTTGGACGGTCCCACCAGAGAATTCTCTGGTGTGCAATGTCTTTTACATCATATGAGTTCATGATAGCGCAAACTTTGCAGCTGCTATGGGGCTCTTGAGCGGGGGAGAAAGGTGAGCCCTCAAAATCAAATCCTCTGGTGGGCCCAATGTTTTTCAATCTGAAACAGCTTCTCAGTGAGAGTTGTATTTAACCACAGCCATATTCTTTAGCTCGGTGAAAGGACTGGCATAGAGGGAAACAGTATCTGCTCCGGCTGTCATTTCTCCATCACCAGGTTCCGGCCATTGTCACACACGACCCTGCCTGGCTGTATGTTCAGAGTTGAGAGCCACAGATCAAGCTGCTGTGTTACAGCTTTCAACAACTCTGCAGCACTGGGCGGTTTGTCACCTAAGCATTAAGCATGTTATCTTCAGCACAGCCTGTTGCCGCTAGGCCAAGGCAGTGATGGAGTGCTTTCAGCTTGTGACTGATGTGGTCATTTCGGAGATGGAGGAGGATGTGCAGGAGCTGAATAATGTGATTACATTGAGGTTACATTGGCGACTCTGTTTTTTTATACTAAAGAAAGATCCTACTGTTTTTTTTTTTTACATTATTTTTTTAAGACAAATGCGTTCACCGGGAAATGTCATTTTAACATTTTACAACCTTATCTGGCCATGTGGTGTGTGACACACCATCAGACACATCCTGTTTCATTTATGATGGAGGGACTCTGAAAATTAGAAAGCCTATTTTATAGGGCCATCAGGCGGCCCTTACTATTCTTAAAGGGCCAGCAGGCGGCCTTCGCTATTGTTAGCGAGCCATCAGCCGGCTATGCTTTGTTGTTCCCATTACTAACGAGTGGGTCTCCTATACTGTTATTGCATATGCAGTGACTGCAAGGGCTGCCAAAAATTCGGACGCAACAAAATACCCCTTTGAAGAGACAAAGAGGAGGGTCTCAGTAAAAAAAAATGTTCCCATTACAAAGGAGCGCGTCTCCTCTAGTGGTAATGCCAATGCTGTGACTGTAAGGGCTGCCAAAATTTAGGAAAAACCCCACTAACAATTTAAAGACACATAGAGCAGGGCCACAGTAACGACAAATTCCCATTAGAAAGGAGAGGGTCTCCCATACTGTTTGCATATGCAGTGAAGCAATGGCTGCCAAAAATTTGGAGGAACTCCAATGCCCCTTGCAAGAGACGTAGAGGTCGGAGAGCCTCCTAAAAACAATGTTCCCACTATTAGGAAGTGGGTATCCCATAGAGTTTGTTACGGGTCCAGGGGGTGGAACCTCTGTGCTACGGTCACAACAAATATATACAAGTAAGTAGGATAATGTGTCAGTAACTAACATATAACCGACAAATAGACACAAAAATAAATAAAATTACCAACTTTTATTAAGTAGTTAATATAAAAATATATAGAAAGAAAAGAACAAGAAATGGTAAAATGGGAAAGGTCAATCAGACCACACACAAAAGGACACTACAATATCAAATGGTAAACCTATCAATATAATCATATGCACATCAATCAAGTGTAACCAGAATGTATATATCTCCACAAATAACAAATAAAGTGCACTGTGCAATTGGGTACAAAGCTAATAAATTCATCCGTGTAAAAAAATATATATATATAGAAAATAAATCCAAGTGGATATACAGTACAGACCAAAAGTTTGGACACCCCTTCTCATTTAAAGATTTTTCTGTATTTTCATGACTATGAAAATTGTACATTCACACTGAAGGCATCAAAACTATGAATTAACACATGTGGAATTATATACTTAACAAAAAAGTGTGAAACAACTGAAAATATGTCTTATGTTCTAGGTTCTTCAAAGTAGCCACCTTTTGCTTTGATGACTGCTTTGCACACTCTTGGCATTCTCTTGATGAGCTTCAAGAGGTAGTCACCGGAAATGGTCTTCCAACAATCTTGAAGGAGTTCCCAGAGATGCTTAGCACTTGTTGGCCCTTTTACCTTCACTCTGCGGTCCAGCTCACCCCAAAGCATCTCGATTGGGTTCAGGTCTGGTGACTGTGGAGGCCAGGTCATCTGGCGTAGCACCCCAGCACTCTCCTTCTTCGTCAAATAGCCCTTACACAGCCTGGAGGTGTGTTTGGGGTCATTGTCCTGTTGAAAAATAAATGATGGCCCAACTAAACGCAAACCGGTTGGAATAGCATGCCGCTGCAAGATGCTGTGGTAGCCATGCTGGTTCAGTATGCCTTCAATTTTGAATAAATTTTGAATAAATCCCCAACAGTGTTACCAGCAAAGCACCCCCACACCATCACACCTCCTCCTCCATGCTTCACGGTGGGAACCAGGCATGTAGAGTCCATCCGTTCACCTTTTCCGCTTCGCACAAAGACACGGTGGTTGGAACCAAAGATCTCAAATTTGGACTCATCAGACCAAAGCACAGATTTCCACTGGTCCAATGTCCATTCCTTGTGTTGTTTAGCCCAAGCAAGTCTCTTCTGCTTGTTGCCAGTCCTTAGCAGTGGTTTCCTAGCAGCTATTTTACCATGAAGGCCTGCTGCGCAAAGTCTCCTCTTAACAGTTGTTGAAGAGATGTGTCTGCTGCTAGAACTCTGTGTGGCATTGACCTGGTCTCTAATCTGAGCTGCTGTTAACCTGCGATTTCTGAGGCTGGTGACTTGGATAAACTTATCCTCAGAAGCAGAGGTGACTCTTGGTCTTCCTTTCCTGGGGCGGTCCTCATGTGAGCCAGATTCTTTGTAGCGCTTGATGATTTTTGCAACTGCACTTGGGGACACTTTCAAAGTTTTCCCAATTTTTCGCACTGACTGACCTTCATTTCTTAAAGTAATGATGGCCACTCGTTTTTCTTTACTTAGCTGCTTTTTTCTTGCCATAATACAAATTCTAACAGTCTATTCAGTAGGACTATCAGCTGTGTATCCACCAGACTTCTGCACAACACAACTGATGGTCCCAACCCCATTTATAAGGCAAGAAATACCACTTATTAAACCTGACAGGGCACACCTGTGAAGTGAAAACCATTTCCGGTGACTACCTCTTGAAGCTCATCAAGAGAATGCCAAGAGTGTGCAAAGCAGTCATCAAAGCAAAAGGTGGCTACTTTGAAGAACCTAGAATATAAGACATATTTTCAGATGTTTCACACTTTTTTGTTAAGTATATAATTCCACAAGTGTCAATTCATAGTTTTGATGCCTTCAGTGTGAATGTACAATTTTCATAGTGAAGAAAATACAGAAAAATCTTTAAATGAGAAGGTGTGTCCAAACTTTTGGTCTGTACTGTATATTATTAAATGAATCTATAAATATGTGTACATATAATAGGTATTGCACTCCAAAAATAGATATAATAAGGGCATATACACTAAGATGCAAATGAATAAATAAACAGATAAGTACTAACCCTCAAGGTAAGTAGTGTCACATGTGTGAGTCCTGCATCCAACGCACGTTTCGCTGTCGCTTTCTCAAGGATACTGAGGTGAAAAGGGGAGAGAGTGTATATATATATGTCTGGATCCGCCATAATCGATTTTATCCAGGTAAGGCAGGGAGGGAGAAATTAATACCATGCATGGTAAAATCCGGGATGGCGTCCTCCAACAGCAGGTGCGTCTCTTAGGAGCGCAACCGCCCAGGAAGACGATAAACCGGAGTGCGTTCCACAGTGGAACGCATAAGGGCAGGAAATGCGCTCCACCGTGGAGCGCTGGGAGCGGAACCGGAAGTGATGTCACTAAGGGGGATTACATAGACGCTGGTAAGAAATGGGTCAGACAGTAGAAAGATGCGCTCCACAGTGGAACGCAATGAGCAGAGCCCAAAATAATAGCAGCGCTAAATAGCAGCCTATAATGAAGAGACCATAAGAGAAACAAATAGATAGATCAATTGAAGTGACTAAGTAAAGTGCCTAAATAATTCAAAATGGGTCATATAAAAAGAATATATATGAATAAAAAGATAAATATGAATAAAAAAATATATAAAATGTGTAAGTGATCTCTTATATAATCTATAATGTAAAAGTATATAATATAGCACAAGAGTGTATCATAGCCCAATTTTATGTGAGTGAATATAATGAAGCTACACGGTACAGACAAAACAATGCCTATCAATGTAGGTATGTACATATATAAAATAAACATCAATATGAATATATGTGTACAAACATGTGCCTACATATTCAAAAGATGAATATAAAATACATAAATGAGTAAATAATAAACAAAACAAAAATGGACAAACAATACAAAGACAATCAAATTGTGTGAAGAATCAGATGAAAACAGGATCCTCATAGGCTGCCCAGTAAACCCAATGTTGCCTCAAAAAAAACGCAGATGGGCTAAACAGAGAAGAAGAAAAAACAATTAGAAATTAAGAAAAAGAAATATATATAGAAGATAAAAAACCAAATAAAATAAGACAAATAAAAAATGATAAAGCGTATAATGAACTTAATAGACTAAATCTGAAGAAACTCACAGAAAAGGGGCAAAACTATATGATTCATTAAGGCCATGTGGAGAGATAGAATTTAGAATGGTAATCCATTTTACCTCCTTCTGGGCAAGAGCCTTCTTCCAATTGCCCCCCCTGATACCTGGGTACACTCGATCAATCCCACTTACCTTTAAAGATGATGGATCGCAATTGTGATACTTCTTGTAATGGCGAGGGATAGTCTTTAAATCTTCAAGGTTTTCAATTTCGCTGGCTGCCCGGATGTCCAATACATGCTCGCGTGTCCACCTTCTCAGCTCTCGTGATGTCATTCCGATATAGATTTTATTACAAGGACATCTGGCGCTATAAATAACGCCGGTTGTATTGCAAGAGACAGTATGGGTAATTTTGTAGTTCTTTGAGCCCTCTGCATTAGTAAAATTGTTGGTGCATTCTATGTTAGGACATGCAACACACCCACCGCAAGGGCAACATCCCCATTGAGGTCCTTTTGAATTAAAAATAAATTTCTTGCCAGATGTCAAATAACTATGGACTAAAATGTCACGTAAATTTCGTGCTCTACGATAGGTGATGGTAGGATGGTTAGAGATGAATGGTGATAATGAATGATCTAGTTCAAGAATACGCCAATGTTTTTTGAGCGCAGCCCGAACATCGGAGCTCCAGGCATTAAAGGTAGAAATGAAGCGAACAGTATCTGTTGTTTCCACCTTACGTCGTTTGTATAGCAGGTCCTTATGATCAGAGAATTTAGCCCTCCTATAACTGCGTTGAATGACCTTCTCACTGTAACCCCTATCAAGGAAACGTTCTTTCAATTGATTGGCTTGAATTTCGAATTCCGTATCATTTGAGCATATGCGGCGTATCCTTAGAAATTGTCCGGTGGGAATATTGTTAACCAGACTCCTGGGATGTGACAAAGTGGCACACAATAGAGAATTAGCCGAGGTTGGTTTTCAGTAGACATCTGTCTGAAGAAAGCCATCATCATCTATGTAAACCAAAACGTCCAGAAAATCCATTTTACATCATCCAGCCATGAAGGTAAGTTTGATGTTGAGATTGTTTGCGTTAAGAGTATTCATAAATGATGACAGGTCAGCATCAGAACCCTGCCACAAAAAGAAAACATCATCGATAAAGCGACCCCAAAAGATTACTTTATCAATATTTGAAATGGGGTTAATTAGGAAAATCTCTCTTTCCCACAGCCCCAGGAAAAGATTAGCATAAGAGGGGGCGCAGGCCGCCCCATTTGCAGTGCCCTGGAGCTGTAGGAAGAAGGAATCCTTAAAAGTAAAAAAATTGTGTTTCAACACAAAATCTAACAAATTAACAATAAAATTCCCAAATTCATGATCCACATCAGACATCTCCAGAAAGGCCAATACCGCTCTAATTCCATCACTATGGCGAATAGAAGTATAGAGAGACTCGACATCACAGGTAACCATGAGAACATCGTCGTCCACTTGGATACCATCAATCCTCCTCAAAAAATCTGAGGTGTCTTTCAAATATGACGGTAGGGTCTCCACCATAGGTCTTAGAACGTGATCAATCAGTTTACAGGCAGGTTCACAAAAATTGTCAATCCCAGACACAATCGGCCTACCTGGAGGGTTGATGAGATCCTTATGAGTTTTGGGAAGAATGTAAAAAGTAGAAATCTGTAGATCCTTCTTAAAGAGGTAAGAGATCTCAAGTTGAGTCAGGGTTCCGCTCTGAACAGCAACACAAAGAATCGCCTCAAAGAGATTCTGAAATTTAGACAAAGGATTAAACGTTAATCTTCGATAGGTGGATGGATCATTTAATTGCCATTTCACTTCTCTTTCATATTTAGACAAGGGGAGCAACACAATGTTGCCCCCCTTGTCAGAAGGTTTAATAATGATGTCTTTGAGAGATTGAAGTTCTGAAATCACCTTCCTCTCATCACGACTACAATTGTCAAAAGAGATGGATGTTGAGATACTCTTAAATTTGTCACTCACCAATTGAACAAACAGTTCAATGTTCGAATAAAGGGAAAGAGGAGGACAGCGTTGGGACTTTGGAATAATAGAAACTGGGAATCTTCCCATCGGTTTGATGGTCTGTTCATCCAAAAGGCTTTCGAGAATATTCAAGGCCTCACGTTCCTCTCTAGTAGAAAAAATATTGACATCAATCTTTTTGTTATTAAACATTTTCTTAAAAATAAGTTTACGGGCAAAGAGATGTAAATCTTTCAATCCAGTGAACAAATCAAATCTACTCGTAGGGGAAAAATTGAGGCCCTTCATCAAGACAGCTGTCTGTGATTTAGTTAAGATGTGATCAGAGAGATTAATTACCTTAGGTGTAGACTTGGAACATCCTCCACTTATCATATTGGATTTAGGGTGACTTTCCCAGCGATCACGTTTCTTTTGTCCCCACCTTGTGTTGTAGCTGGGTTTAGATGTATAGGAGTCAATGGATTCATTGTCAGTAGGCAAATGGGATGAAGTGGATCCTCTGTGTTCACCCTGAGGTATTTTTAGAGATTTCCATTTATACACTCGGTTATTCTCTTTATCAGCTTGATCCCGAATATATTTATTGGTTTTGGACAATTTTAACTGCTTCTCCCATAGAGAGAAGCATTCCTCCATTTCCTCACTAAATTTCTGGAAGTCCGTTATGTTAATTAATGCTTTAAGCCTAGTTTCCTTTGAAATTATTTCCGCATCAATCTCATTAAGAGTAGTCCCATTTTTATCAATTATAAGCAGCAAAAAGTCACAAGAGCATCTATTGCATATTTCTTCCCATCGGTTTACAAATTCAACATCATCTTTTCCATATGAGGGGAAGACCTGAACACGGAGACCCCGTGGGATGAGTTTTTCTTCAATATATTTCTCCAGGGTGAATTTATTCCACCACGTTTTAATACGTCTGTGATAAAGTGATTTCAAAATACGCTTACATTCATTAATATCAACTTGAGTGGTATTCTCTGATGATGTCCCTTTCCCTTTAAAAACTAATGTGGCTTGTGAATGCCACATGGCCTCTCTGGCTTTAAAGTCCATAGTGAAAAAAGCAACCTCTGTAAATCTACAGGATATAATCACAACAAATATATACAAGTAAGTAGGATAATGTGTCAGTAACTAACATATAACCGACAAATAGACACATAACCACAAAAATGAATAAAATTACCAACTTTTATTAAGTAGTTAATATAAAAATATATAGAAAGAAAAGAACAAGAAATGGTAAAATGGGAAAGGTCAATCAGACCACACTCTCTCCCCTTTTCACCTCAGTATCCTTGAGAAAGCGACAGCGAAACGTGCGTTGGATGCAGGACTCACACATGTGACACTACTTACCTTGAGGGTTAGTACTTATCTGTTTATTTATTCATTTGCATCTTAGTGTATATGCCCTTATTATATCTATTTTTGGAGTGCAATACCTATTATATGTACACATATTTATAGATTCATTTAATAATATATATGCACTTGGATTTATTTTCTATATATATTTTTTTTTTAACACGGATGAATTTATTAGCTTTGTACCCAATTGCACAGTGCACTTTATTTGTTATTTGTGGAGATATATACATTCTGGTTACACTTGATTGATGTGCATATGATTATATTGATAGGTTTACCATTTGATATTGTAGTGTCCTTTTGTGTTTTTTTTAAAGATATAAAAACAGTGGATAACCCATACCACAGATGTAGGGTGTTAAACCATGAATCATTACAAGAGGTGTATATACATGCTACTACTTGGCAATATATTTAGGAGGTAAATGATACTGAATATGCATAGAGAAATATCCTATTTAACAGGTGAACAGATCAATCCACATCAAAAGATATACACATGCATAATAAATAAAAACAATGTTTGTATGAATGAAAGAATGGTAAACACCCACCGCTCCGACGATCATTTCGACACCTTTTTCAAGGAGCGCTGCCAAGTGAAGGCAGGAGTCTCTAGGTGGTCAGGGCAAGTGACGGCAGGAGTCTCTAGGTGGACTGGCAGGTGGTCACGGCAAGTGACGACAGGTAACAGGCAGGCAACAGGCAAGTGATCCCAGGTGAGCGGGCTGGCAGGCATGGCAGGTAACAGGCAGGCAACAGGCAAGTGCTCCCAGGTGAGCAGGCTGGCAGGCACGGCAGGTAACAGGCAGGTAACTAGCAGGTAACAGGCTGGCGGGCAAGACTGGAAGTCAGTCTGGCAGCGGTACCTGAGGGCTGAAGCAGAGGTCAGAAACACTGTGCAACAACATTGCTCGGGCACCTCCATTTTGGAGGAGGTGCCTTATATATGGGAGGACCCTCGGCTATTGGCCGGGGACTCCTCAGGGCGGCGCGCGGACCCTTTAAGAGGGAGGGAGCACGCGCGCGCCCTAAGCACGGTGCCCGGGGAGCTGCGCGCGCCGGCAGCAGGAAGAGGAGCGCTGGTGAACGCAGAGTGGGGAGCGCGGGGAGCAAGGAGGCGAGTGGGACGGTGTCTCTGCCTGGCAGGGGGCAGAGGCGTCGATGCTACAGTACCCCCCCTTTACGCCCCCTCTTTTTTAGGCCAGAAAGGAATTTTTCAAGGAGAAGCGGGGCATGAATGTTCTCCCTGGGTTCCCAAGTTCTCTCCACTGGGCCAAACCCCTTCCAATCCACTAGAAAAAGAATCTTTCCTCTTACCCTCTTAGTGGCCAGAATGTTCTCTACCTCAAAAACATCCTCAGCGGAAACTGAAGCAGGGGGAGTACCTAGATTGGAAAAAGAGTTAAACAAAACTGGTTTGAGGAGAGATACATGGAAGGAGTTGGGAATCCGTAAGGTGGCCGGGATTTTAACTTGTAGGCCACTGGGTTGATCTGTTTGAGAACTTCAAATGGACCGATAAACTGAGGACCCAACTTATAGGAGGGTATTTTGAGTCGGACATGTTTGGAAGAGAGCCAGACTTTAACTCCCGGGCAGAATTGAGGCGGATCCAGACGTCTCTTGTCAGCATGTTTCTTCATCCGCTCAGAGGACTGAAGAAGTGCGGACCTAGTATTTTCCCAAATGGTGGAGAATTCGCTGACAAGAGCCTCCGCGGCAGGGTTGTCCACCGTGGCGGAGATGGGAAACGGAATTCGGGGATGTTGACCGTGGACCACGAAGAACGGGGATTTAGAAGTAGATTCGCTCTTATGGTTGTTGTAGGAGAATTCGACACATGGTAGGAGCTCCACCCAATCGGTATGGTGAGCGTTAACAAAGTGCCGGAAGTAGCTGGTAAGGATTTGGTTGATACGCTCCACTTGGCCATTGGATTGTGGATGGTAGGCGGAGGAGAAATCCAGGGTGATATCCAGTAGCTTACAGGTAGCTCTCCTGAAACGTGAGGTGAACTGAACCCCTCGATCCGATACAATGTGGAGGGGTAGGCCATGGAGACGGAAAATATGACGCAAAAAATCCTTGGCCAGCTCCGATGCAGACGGGAGACCAGGAAGAGGAATGAAGTGGGCCATCTTAGAGAAGCGGTCGGCGACCACCCAAATGACAGTACAACCGGCCGAAACAGGGAGATCAGTAATAAAGTCCATGGCAATGTGCTGCCACGGGGCAGCATGTACGGGAAGAGGCAGGAGGCGACCGGCTGGAAGATGTCTGGGAACTTTGTTGCGGGCACAGGACGAACAGGCCAAGACGAAGTCTACCACATCCTTGCGCAGGGTAGGCCACCAGTAATGCCGGGTAATGAGTAGGAAGGTCTTCTTTTGGCCAGCATGGCCGACTAGTTTAGATGAATGACTCCAGTGAAGAACCTTCTCACGATCTGGTACCGCTACAAACGTCTTACCGCGTGGAAGACAAGTCAGATCCAAGGAGGCCACATTCATCACTTTGGAGGGGTCGATGATGTGCATAGGCTCCTCCTCTTGATCGGAGGACAGGAAAGATCGGGACAAGGCGTCGGCTTTGACATTCTTGTCTGAAATGTAGGACGAAGTCGAAGTGGGCGAAGAACAAAGACCTCCGGGCCTGACGCGGATTGAGTCTTTGGGCATTCTGGAGATATGCCAAGATTTTGTGATCCGTATAGATGTTCACCGGGTATAGAGCTCCTTCAAGCAGGTAACGCCACTCCTCCAGCGCCAATTTAACGGCTAAGAGTTCTCGGTCTCCTATGGAGTAGTTGCACTAAGACAAGGAGAAGAGTTTGGAGAAGAAGCCGCAGGTTACCATTCTCCTGGATGAAGACTTTTGGGTGAGCACCGCTCCGGCTCCAGAGGAGGAAGCATCAACCTCCAGGTAGAACTGTTTGTTGCTATACGGACGGTGCAGCACTGGGGCAGAGGAGAAGGCTTTCTCTTAGGAAAGGAAGGCCTCCTCAGCTTCGGGCGACCATTCCTTGGGATTTGCTCCCTTATGGGTGAGCGCAGATATGGGAGCAGTCCGGGAAGAGAAGTGTGGGATGAAGAGACGATAGTAGTTGGCGAAGCCCAGGAATTGCTGAATCGCCTTCTACCCCTCCAGACGGGGCCACTTTAGGACAGCAGAGAGCTTCTCGGGATCCATTCGTAGGCCTGTCTGGGAGATAACATAGCCCAGGAAAGGAAGAGAGGTCTGCTCGAAGAGGCACTTCTCAAACTTTGCATAGAGGCGATTCTGCCTGAGCCTAAGCAGGACCTGACGAACATCCCTCCGGTGTGTGGGAAGATCCGGAGAGAAGACCAAGATATCGTCCAGGTACACCACCACGCAAGAGTAAAGAAGATCATGGAAGATGTCGTTGACCAATTCTTGGAAGACGGCAGGAGCATTGCAGAGACCGAAGGGCATCACATGGTATTCATAGTGACTGTCCCGGGTATTGAATGCCGTCTTCCACTTGTCTCCTTGACGGATTCGGACCAGGTTATACGCCCCACGTAGATCTAGCTTGGTAAAGATCCTAGCTTCCTTAAGACGGTCAAACAACTCGGAGATGAGCGGCAGGGGGTATTTGTTCTTTACCGTGATTTGGTTGAGTCCTCTATAGTCAATACAGGGGCGTAATGAACCATCTTTCTTCTTAACGAAGAAGAAGCCGGCTCCAGCCGGGAAGGTAGATTTCCGGATGAATCCCCTGGCCAGATTCTCCTCGATGTACTCCGACATGGCCCGGGTTTCGGCCTACGTCAACGGGTAAATACGCCCACGGGGTGGAGTGGCGCCGGGTACCAGGTTGATCGGGCAATCATATGGCCTATGAGGTGGCAGTGTCTCTGCTTCCTTTTTACCGAAGACATCTGCATAGGGCCAGTAAAGTGCCGGTAGACCGGGTAAATTAGCCGGGGTAGGTGGAGGACGAGCTGGGCGAACGGGAACCAGGCAGGTCCTATGGCAGTCCTGCCCCCACCGGAGTACTTCACCGGATTGCCAGTTCAGCACGGGTTCATGTGTCTGGAGCCAGGGTAGACCTAGCAATAGGGAGTAAGAGAGTCCAGACAGCACATGGAAGGAGATCTTCTCAGAGTGCAGCATTCCCACTTGCAGGGTTATGGGTTCAGTGACGAGCAGGATGGTCACCGGAAGGAGTCTTCCATCCACGGAGGCAACTGACAATGGTTCAGCCAGAGGTTTGGTGGGAATCCGGTATCTCTCTACCAGGGACTGGGAAATGAGGTTTCCAGCAGCTCCAGAATCCAGGTGAGCAATTTCAAAGTGACGGTTCTCTCCCCAGGAGATAGAGACACACAAAGTCAGGGACAGAGAGGGCTTACTTTTGCCTAGGATGACCTCTCCGAGCGGTCCTAGACACTGGAGTTTCCTGGCTTCTCCAGGCAGGAACGGATGAAGTGCTCCTTACTGCCACAATAGAAACAGCTCCCCTCGGCTCGGCGTGACACTTGGCGAGATTTGACTATCTTGGTCTGGTCGATCTGCATAGGTTCGGGCGAGTGCACCCGGAGAGTGACTGGTTGAGAGGCAGGTCTCTGGAAAGTAGGAGCAAGGAGAGGAAACTTTCTCTCCCAGGTAGTCTCTTTGAAACGTTCTTGGAAACGGATGTCAATCCGAGTAGCTAGTGACACTAGGTCATCCAGGGTGGTAGGAATGTCCCGACCGGCTAACTCGTCCTTAATCCGACTGGAAAGACCCTCCCAGAAGACGGACACCAGAGCCTCGTTGTCCCAGGCAAGCTCAGAAGTGAGGGTACGGAACTGTATGGCATATTGGCCCACGGTGAGACTCTCTTGGCGGAGACGTAGCAGAGAGGAGGCTGAAGAGGATTTTTGTCCTGGTTCATCGAAGACTTTCCGGAAAGCAGCGAGGAAAGATGATAGGTCGAACACCAGGGGATCCCCTCTCTCCCACAGGGGATTCAGCCATGCCAGTGCTTCCCCAGTGAGATGGGACATGATGAATGCCACCTTGGCCCGGTCGGAGATGAACTGATGTGCCAAGAGTTCAAAGTGCAGGGTGCACTGGTTTATGAAACCCCGAGCTAAGGCGGGGTTGCCAGCAAAACGTGGAGGTGCCGAGAGCCGGGGTCCATAGCCGGACGCCATAATAGGACTAGGTTGTGGTGCCGCGGAAGCAGGCGCTGCCTGTCCAGAGATGGACACAGACGGATTGGACAATGCACCTAGGCGAGAGTTAACAGACCGCAGGAAGGACAGGACCGACTCCTGTTGAGCCCTCTGACGTAAGACCTCCTGGTGCAGGTCGGAGATTGCGGGGGCCTGGGGGCCACCGGGTTCCATGGCCCGAGCAAACTGTTACGGGTCTGGCGGGTGGAACCTCTGTGCTACGGTGCAAGGAGGGACCCAGGGGGGCGTAACTAAGTATCAACCCGGACCGACACTGGTCGTACGGCGGCTAACGACTCCGTGACCAGGGAGGGACCGAGCCGAGGGACAAGGTGCTACTCTGGGGACGACCTTGTAAGGGAGCAGGTGACCGATGGCATGGACTGACCGGAATAGCAGGTAGGCACAGCAGGCAGGCTGGCGAGCGGAAGCCTCCAGGTAGGCTATCAGGTAGACACGGCAAGTGACGGCAGGAGTCTCTAGGTGGGCTGGCCGGTGGTCACAGCAAGTGAAGGCAGGAGTCTCTAGGTGGTCACGGCAAGTGACGGCAGGAGTCTCTAGGTGGACTGGCAGGTGGTCACGGCAAGTGACGACAGGTAACAGGCAGGCAACAGGCAAGTGCTCCCAGGTGAGCGGGCTGGCAGGCACGGCAGGTAACTGGCAGGCAACAGGCAAGTGCTCCCAGGTGAGCGGACTGGCAGGCACGGCAGGTAACAGGCAGGTAACAGGCAAGTGCTCCCAGGTGAGCGGGCTGGCAGGCATGGCAGGTAACAGGCAGGTAACTAGCAGGTAACAGGCTGGCGGGCAAGACTGGAAGTCAGGCTGGCAGCGGGACCTGAGGGCTGAAGCAGAGGTCAGAAACACTGTGCAACAACTATTTTGGAGGAGGTGCTTTATATATGGGAGGACCCTCGGCTATTGGCCGGGGACTCCTTAGGACGGCGCGCGCGGCTCCTTTAAGAGGGAGGGAGCGCGCGCCCTAAGCACAGTGCCCGGGGAGCTGCGCGTGCCAGCAGCAGGAAGAGGAGCGCTGGTGAACGCAGAGTGGGGAGCGCGGGAAGCGAGGAGGTGAGTGGGACGGCGTCTCTGCCTGGCAGGGGGCAGAGACGCCGTTGCTACAGTGTTTGCCTATGCAGTGAATGCATAAGCTGGCAAAAATATGGAGGCACTCGAATTCCCCTTGGAAGAGAGGTAGAGGTCGGAGAGCCTCCTAAAAGCAATATTCTCATTATTAGGAAGTGGGTCTCCCATAGTGTTTGCCTATGCAGTGAATGCAAAAGCTGCCAAAAATGGGAGGCACTCCAATGCCCCTTGGAAGAGACGTAGAGGGCCTCATGAAAAAATGTTCCCATGATTAGGAAGTGGGTCTCCCATAGTGTTGGCCTATGCAGTGAATGCAAGGGCTGCCAAAAATTGGGAGGCACTCCAATGCCCCTTGGAAGAGAAGTGTAGGAGGGCCTCATAAAAAATGTTCCATATAGAATGGAGCGAGTCTCAAATACTTGTAATGCACATGCACTAAGTGTATGGGCTGACAAACATCTACCCCTGATGGGTATACATGAACATACTGTATAATTTTTTTTTTTTTTACGGACATTATAAAGACTAGTGTTGAGCTAGCATGCTCGACACTGCTCGGTACTTGCCCGAGCATCACGCTACTCGGGATGTTGGGCGAGCACCGAGCATTTCCGGGTTACTCGGGCGGGAGCTCGGGTCTCCGCCCTTCATGTTTGGCGCTCTTTACAGAGCCAATGAACATGCAGGGATTGCCAGCCAGTCACTGTAATGCCGCAGCCATGTTGGTTGTGGGCATTACATTGATTGGCTGGCCGCACAGCGTCACCTTGAGTATTTAAAACCGGACGCCGCCATCTTGGACACAGACGGCTGGGTTCAGACAGTGTAGGGACAGTGCTGCTGATTTAGGGAGAGATATATACTGCAAAATAGTTAGTGTAAGGTCTGTAAAGGCTACCAGAGCAAACAAACAGTCCTTCTCAGGACTAATATCCATCCAAGATATCAGGCAGGCAGGCAGGCTGTATAGGAGACGCAGTGGTTATACTCGCAAACGCTGCATTACAGTCCTGTGTGCTCCTGTTGCTGAAATTGCTGGACTTAGCGCCAGGTCTCGGGGGCCAGGAAAAATCCTTTTTTTTTCCATCTAAATCCTCTTTTTATTTTCCTCCTTCACACTGTACAAATACCCGTCTTATTAACCTTTTGGTGCCCCCCCCCCAAAAAAGTGTGTCTCTGATATTTCAGACACAAATATATCTGTTGAAAATGGTCTGGTGTAGGCTAGAGAAACAGAAGTGTGGTTTTGCAGTTCCACGGTTCAAACCTCTGTATTATCCGGCTTTTGGGCCATTTGTATCTAAAAAAAAACAGTTTGAGTGTGTCACTCATAGTTCAGCTGCAAATATATATATTTAAAAAAGTCTGGTATACACCAGTAAGTTATAACTGTGGTTTTGCTGTTCCACGGTAAAAAATCTCTATTATCTGCTTTTGGCATTTTTTGCCGTAAAAAAAAACCTAATTGTGTCTCCCTGATTTTTCAGACACAAATATATCTGTTGAAAATAGTCTGGTGTAGGCACGAGAAATAGAAATGTGGTTTTGCAGTTCCACGGGTCAAATCTCTGTATTATCCTGTTTTTGGCATTTTTTGCCGTAAAGAAAAACTAATAGTGTCTCCCTGATTTTTCAGACACAAGCATACAAATATATCTGTTGAAAATTGTCTGGTGTAGGCCCGAGAAATGAAGTGTGGTTTTGCAGTTCCACGGGTCAAATCTCTGTATTATCCTGCTTTTGGTATTTTTTGCCATAAAGAAAAACTAATAGTGTCTCCCTGATTTTTCAGACACAAATATATCTGTTGAAAATAGTCTGGTGCAGGCCCGAGAAATAGAAGTGTGGTTTTGCAGTTCCACGGGTCATATCTCTGTATTATCCTGCTTTTGGCAATTTTTGCCGTAAAGAAAAACTAATACTGTCTCCCTGATTTTTCAGACACAAATATATCTGTTGAAAATAGTCTGGTGTAGGCCCGAGAAATAGAAGTTTGGTTTTGCAGTTCCACGGGTCAAATCTCTGTATTATCCTGCTTTTGGTATTTTTTGCCGTAAAGAAAAACCTAATTGTGTCTCGCTGATTTTTTAGACACAAATATATCTGTTGAAAATAGTCTGCTGTAGGCCCGAGAAATAGAAGTGTGGTTTTGCAGTTCCACAGGTCAAATCTCTGTATTATCCTGCTTTTGGCATTTTTTGCTGTAAAGGAAAACAGTAATAATGTCTCCTGATTGTTCAGACACAAATATATCTGTTGAAAATAGTCTGGTGTAGGCCCGAGAAATAGAAGTGTGGTTTTGCAGTTCCACGGGTCAAATCTCTGTATTATCCTGCTTTTGGCATTTTTTGCCGTAAAGAAAAACAGTAATAATGTCTCCTGATTGTTCAGACACAAATATATCTGTTGAAAATAGTCTGGTGTAGGCCCGAGAAATACCATTCCACGGTAAAAAATCTCTATAAGGCTGTGTTCACACGATGCGTATTTCATGCGTTTCCGCGGCGTTTTTGCAGTTGCGTAAACGCCGCGGAAACGCATGAAAAACGCATGGTAGAAGGGAAGCAATGTTCCCCAATGGAAATCCGCATGTGCTGTGCCCATGATGCGGATTTTTCCGCAGCGTTAACGCTGCGGTCAAAAATCCGCAGCATGTCAATTAATTTTGCGGAAACGCGGCGATTTCGCCGCCATTGACTTGCATTAGAACGCGCCAATTCCGCAAGACAGCATTTGTACTTGCGTAATTGGTGCGTTCTAATGTGCGGATGGTACCCGGGTGTGGAGGAGAGGAGAGTCTCATCCACACCCAGGTACCATTAAAAAAGCTGTAAAAAGAAGAATAAAATAAAAAATAAATGTATTCTTACCTTCTGTCGGCCCGCGCAGCGCTCCCGCTTGGTTCCCGGCACTTGCAGTGAGTTGTAGGACCTGCGGTGACGTCAGAGTCATGTGACGGGTCACGTGACGCTGACGTCGGCAGGTCTTTCAATTCAAAGTTGCCGGCAGCCGGGAGAACGGAGTGTAAAGCAGGACAGCGCAGGCCATCGGAGGTAAGTATATACACTCTCTCGGGTCACACTATATAAATCCATGCTGTTTGCATGGATTTATATAGTGTGACCTAGTTATCAAGCACTTTCCAGGTGATGCTAAGATCGCCTGGAAAGCGCTTGTCAATCTGCATGCGGAAACGCATGTGAATCTGCATGTGGATCCGCATGTATTCTGCAGGAAAAACGCATGCACAATCTGCATGCGTTTTTTCTGCCAGGGAGATGCAGAAATGATGCAGAAATTTTCTGCTTCATTTCTGCATCGTGTGCACATACCCTTATTCAGTTTTTGGTATTTTTTCCGTAAAGAAAAACAGTAATAGTTTCTCCCTGATTGTTCTGATTGTTTAAAAGAGTCGGGTGTAGGCCAAAGAAATAGAACTGTGGTTTTCCTCTTCCACGGTTCTAATCTACTTTTTATTACCCTTTTTCCATTGATAGTGCGAGTGTAAGCTATTTAGCTTCCTTTACAATGGGCAAGGCGCGTGGCAAGGGACGTGGAACTGGACGTTCTGGTGATGGTGCGTGCAGAGGACGGGGCTGTGGCCAAGGTGAAAATGTGTCACAACCAACGGCCACATCTTCTCTCTCCCACTTCTTGACCAAATTACTAGGGAAGCACAGAACAACACCAGTATTGCGAACTGATCAGTGTGAACAGGTTATTAATTGGATAGCAGATAATACTTCCAGCTATCTGGGCACCACCACCTCCGGTCTGTCTTCCACACGGTCAACTCTTAGTAGCCGTGAGTCTCGACCGCATACTCCTCCTCACCCTGATGCTCATTCCTCCCACCATGCCGAGTGCTGTCAGACAGCAACTGATCGAACACTTGGACACTCTGAAGAGCTGTTCACTGGTCCATTTCCATTTTTGTGCCCCTCGCCTGCTCCGCTTGAAGTGGTGGAAGAGGAGATCCCATGTAGTGATGCCCAAATATTTGAACAACTATGGCCAAAGGAAGTCGACGCTGGCAATTTATCACAAGAGTTGGACAATGACGAGACACAATTGCCAGGAAGTGAGGAGGAGGATCGTGGTGCGCAAGTGGAAGAGGAGGAGGTGGTGGATGATCTAATAACTGACCCAACGTAGCAGGAGGACATGCAGAGTGAGGCCAGCAGCATACAGGGGGAGGGAGGCAGAGTACCCCAACAGTCAGGAAGAAGCAGTGTGGTGGCCGCACACAGAAGGCAGGCAACAGTTCCCCGTAACACCAACATGAGGGACGTTGCCAGTACAACCGGTAAGTCTTCCAGAGTCTGGAATTTTTTTAAAGACTCTGCTGATAACCCCAAAAAGGTCATTTGTACCACCTGCCATGCCAGCATCAGCAGAGGTGACAAAACTACCAGCCTGACCACCACCAGCATGATCAGGCACATGGCAGCAAAGCCCGACTTTGTGGGGTGAACCCCAGGGTCCACGACCAGTGTTAACGGGTGTCACCACTGCTTCTTCCGCTGTTGTGCGTGCAATAGAACCCCCTGTTGTGTGTGCAAGGCAATCTTCTGTCCATACTGCATGCAAAGATGCCCCCTCCTCTCAGTCTTCACTTGTTATGGCAGTTTCTCAAGAAACAGCATCAACGTCCACGTCCACATCCCACCGCAGCATTCAATTGTCCATATCCCAGATCTTTGAACGAAAGCGGAAATTCGCAGCCAATGCCCCACAGGCCACAGTCCTAAATTCGCACATTTCACGACTGCTTGCGTTGGAAATGTGGCCTTTTAGGCTGGTGGAGATGGAATCCTTCTGCAACCTTATGGCGGTGGCCGTCCCTCGGTACTCGGTCCCCAGCCGACACTATTTTGCCCGGTGTGCCATCCCCGCACTACACAAGCACGTGTCCCAAAACATCTGCCGCGTCCTCAACAACACAGTTACTGGGAGAGTCCACCTGACAACGGACACGTGGACAAGTGCTTGTGGCCAGGGACGGTACATCTCCCTGATGGCACACTTGGTAAACATAGTGGAAGCCGGGACCCAGTCGGACCTTGGGACGGAACACATCTTGCCCACACTGAGGATTGCGGGCCCTATGTCAGTCAGAGTTGCCACCACAGTGTACAGCTCCTGCGCATCATCCTCCTCCTCCTCCTCATGTTCAGCTTCCATCTCAGATATCATCACATCAGTTACAAGCTGGAAGCACTGCAGTACTGCCTCCGCCAAGCGGCAACAGGCTGTACTGAAACTCATAAGCTTAGGTGAGAAACCTCATACTGCTTGTGAGTTGTGGACAGCTTGAAGGAGCAGGCAGATCTGTGGCAGAGACCGCTGAACCTACATCCAGGCATGGTCGTGTGTGACAATGGCCGTAACCTGGTGGCGGCTCTGAGGCAAGGCGAGATCACACACGTACCATGCCTGGCTCATGTGCTTAACCTCATGGTTCAGCGGTTTCTTAAATTGTACCCGAGTTGCCAGATCTGCTCGTCAAAGTACATCGCCTGTCAGCTCATTTTCGCAAGTCGGCTACAGCTTCCGCCACCCTTGCTGTGTTGCAGTAGCGTTTGCAGCTTCCGTCACACCGACTGGTGTGTGATGTCCCCACACATTGGAACTCTTCCCTCCACATGTTGCAAAGGATTTGTGAGCAGAAGAGAGCAGTTGTGGAGTACCAGCTGCAACAAGGCCATCGATATTCAGGTCAGATGCCACACATAAGACCTCAGGAGTGGACATGGATGTCTGACATATGTACCATCTTGACAAACTTTGAGGAGCCCACCAAGATGGTGAGTGGCGATGACGTCATCATTAGCGTCAGCATTCCACTTGTCTGTCTTTTGCAACGCTCTCTGCAGAGAATTAAAGAGGAGGCATTGCAGCCAGAGTATGATGAGATGGATCAAGAAGCCGTAGCGGTCGATTACACACAGCCCAGCCTCATCTCATCCCAACGTGCATTGGGGGACAATGAGGGAGAGGAGGAGGAGGAGGAGGAGGAGGAAGAACAGGAGCTTGTATCATGCACTGTAGACGGTAGTATCTGTACAACTGTCATACCGTCGGTTCAGCGTGGGTGGCCTGAGGACAGGGGGGAGGAGGAGGAGGAGGAGAGCATGGTCAGTTGTCATCTTGGTTAGGACACGGAAGTCTTGCCCGTTACCAGTCTGGCACGCATGGCTGACTTTATGTTACGCTGCCTTAACCGTGACCCTCGCGTTGTCAAAATGTTGGGTGACAGTCATTACTGGTTGTTAACACTTTTAGACCCCCGCTACAAGGAGAACTTTCACTCTCTTATTCCTGAGGTGGAGAGGTCTACAAAAATGGGGCAGTACCAGAAGGCCCATGCTGCAGAACTGTTAAAAAAAATCCCATCTGAACACGCTAGCGGCAGAGGTCACAGTTCGTTGCCCAACCAAGGCGTACATGCGAGAGAGACGCAACGACAATCCAGCAGAGGCAGGGGAATACTGTCAACGTTCTGGGACAGTTTTCTCAGACCCTCCCTTCGGACAGACCCTGAGGCGTGGGGTACTCTCACAAGGAGTGGAAAGTTTCAAAAGATGGTGAGGGAGTACCTTGCTGACCGTACCAGCATCCTCCGTGATTCCTCTGTGCCTTTTAATTATTGGGTATCCAAGCTGGACACTTGGAATGAACTCGCTCTGTACGCCTTGAAGGTCCTGGCCTGCCCTGCCGCTAGCGTGTTATCGGAGCGTGTTTTTAGTGCCACTGGGGGAATGATAACTGATAAGCACACTTGCCTGTCAACTGACAATGCTGACAAGCTGACCGTTATCAAAATGAACAAAGGCTGGATTTGGCCAGACTTCTCATCACCACCAAATGACAGCTGAGTAACATAAAGTCAAATCCATTGTGTTATTTCGGGAGGTGTATTCCCATGCACCGCTTCACACCTACACATGGGTATACGCTTCCTCATTTCGGCTGTTTTATGTTCTTCTCCTTATCCTCAGCCTCCACCAACAGTATACCACCAGGGTGATCGTGGTCTGTGTAGCCATTATTGAAAGTTCCTCCGTCCTTATTTTTGTCAGCTTTTGCTTGGAAGGTATAAGCAAAGACTGTGGGAGACCCACTCCTCAATAATGGGAATAATATTTTTAAGATGCTGTACTGTATGGCTCTTGTAAGGGGCATTCAAACCGTCTTGTTAAGCTACTGGGACCTCCATGTCTCTTCCAAGGGGCATTCAAACCGTCTTGTTAAGCTACTGGGACCTCCAAGTCTCTTCCAAGGGGCATTCAAACCGTCTTGTTAAGCTACTGGGACCTCCACATCTCTTCCAAGGGGCATTCAAACGGTCTTGTTAAGCTAATGCGACCTCCACCACTTTTCCGAGGGGCATTAAAACCGTCTTGTTAAGCTACTGGGACCTCCACGTCTCTTCTGAGGGGCATTAAAAGCGTCTTGTTAAGCTACTGCGACCTCCACCACTTTTCTGAGGGGCATTAAAACCTTCTTCTTAAGCTACTGGGACCTCCACGTCTCTTCTGAGGGGCATTAAAAGCGTCTTGTTAAGCTACTGCGACCTCCACCACTTTTCCGAGGGGCATTAAAACCATCTTGTTAAGCTACTGGGACCTCCACGTCTCTTCTGAGGGGCATTTAAAGCATCTTGTTAAGCTACTGCGACCTCCACCACTTTTCCGAGGGGCATTAAAACCGCCTTGCTAAGCTACTGGGACCTCCACGTCTCTTCTGAGGGGCATTCAAAGCGTCTTGTTAAACCACTCTGAACTATACAACTCTTCCAAGGGGCATTGAAATGTTGTTTTTAATTAACTCTAACCTCCACGACTCTTTGAACGGGCATTGCATTTCCTCCTAATTTTTGGCAGCTTTTCCTTGGAAGGCATAAGCAAAGACTATGGGAGACCCACTCCCCAATAATGTGAATAATGTTTGTAATATGCTGTACTGCATGGCTCTTGTAAGGGGCTTTGCAAGTTCCTCCATCCTAATTTTTGGCAGCTTTTGCTTAGAAGGCATAAGCAAAGACTATGGGAGCCCACTCCCCAATAATGGGAATAATGTTTGTAATATGCTGTACTGCATGGCTCTTGTAAGGAGCATTGCAAGTTCCTCCGTCCTAATTTTTGGCAGCTTTTGCTTGGAAGGCATAAGGAAAGACTGTGGGAGACCCACTCCCCAATAATGGGAATAATATTTTTAAGATGCTGTACTGTATGGCTCTTGTAAGGGGCATTAAAACCATCTTGTTAAGCTACTGTGACCTCCACCACTTTTCCAAGGGTCATTAAAACAGTCTTGCTAAGCTACTGTGACCTCCACCACTTTTCCAAGGGCCATTAAAACCGTCTTGTTAAGCTACTGGGACCTCCACGTCTCTTCTGAGGGGCATTAAAAGCATCTTGTTAAGCTACTGCAACCTCCACCACTTTTCCGAGGGGCATTAAAACCCTCTTGTTAAGCTACTGGGACCTCCACGTCTCTTCTGAGGGGCATTCAAAGCGTCTTGTTAAACCACTCTGAACTCCGCAGCTCTTCCAAGGGGCATTGAAATGTTGTTTTTAATTAACTCTAACCTCCACGACTCTTTGAACGGGCATTGCATTTCCTCCTAATTTTTGGCAGCTTTTCTTTGGAAGTCATAAGTAGAGATGAGCGTTGTTCTACTCGAACTGTTCGCCAATCTCAAATTCGAGCTGTTTTCGGCGGTGTTCGAGCCGGTCGGCGAACACGAACAATTTGAGAAAAATTCGGCTGTTCGAGGTTATGTTCGATAACTGTTCGTGCACCAAAATCATAACTGGATTTTTTCTCAGTAATGATGAAAATTAATGTTAATACGCAGTTTGAGTGTACAGCGGGGCGGGGGGAGGGGCAGGGGATGGATCTCTGCAGGAACAATGAAGATCTCCATTTTTTTTTCTCTTTCCCGCATTTGCAGTGGGGAGGTGCAATCTGTCAGCCTATCAGCAGCGCACACACGGAGCGAAGTGCTTTTTTTCACACAAGCAAGGGCATGTGTGATTGGCAGTGTATGTCACATGTCCTTGCCCTATAAGACCAAGCCATTTTCCCCGTCGCCACCATTTTCTCACTGTTGCAGCTGCGTGTTAGACGGCACCGCTGTTGCTGTGTGCGCTATACCTTGTTAATTTCAAGCCAATTTTCGCACAAATATACAGATAGCTTGGGAGTAGGGAATAGTTGTGATTGCAGTCCTTTTAAGAACTAGGTTACAGCATTTCCTACGACTTTTATCAAGCAGGTCTGTGCTCTTAAATAGATAGATTGTGGGAGTAAAGACTAATTGTAATTGGAGTCCTTTTCAGGACTAGGTTACATGAGTTCCTATCAGTTTTTGCCAGGCAGGTCTGTGCCAGTGCTGTGCAAGTTTTTTTCACAGCATTTGGCTGAATCTAGCAAAGCTAATCCTTTTTGGCCTATTGCAGAGTGTGTTAGTCAGTGGAGTAGCCTATCTGTGTTGCAAGATATACCACCTGTGTATAGAATACCAATTTTTTTACTGCACCTAGTGAAGTAAAATCTTTTAGGCATAGCATCATTCTATTAGTCCATCTATACTGACCTCCATCAGGTTGCAAACTGAATATAATTTTTTTCTGCATCTAGCTCTGAAAAAATATTTGGGCTTCTAGCAGTGTGTGGGACTTGGTCTATTAGTCCATCTATACTGACCTCCATCAGGTTGCAAATTAAAAATAATTTTTTTCTTCATTTAGCTCAGAAAAAATATTTGGGCTTCTAGCAGTGTGTGGGACTTGTTCTATTAGTCCTTCTATACTGACCTCCAGCAGGTTGCAAATTGAATATAATTTTTTTCTGCATCTAGCTCTGAAAAAATATTTGGGCTTCTAGCGGTGTGTGGGACTTGGTCTATTAGTCCATCTATACTGACCTCCATCAGGTTGCAAATTAAAAATAATTTTTTTCTGCATCTAGCTCTGAAAAAATATTTGGGCTTCTAGCAGTGTGTGGGACTTGGTCTATTAGTCCATCTATACTGACCTCCATCAGGTTGCAAATTAAAAATAATTTTTTTCTTCATTTATCTCTGAAAAAATATTTGGGCTTCTAGCAGCGTGTGGGACTTGTTCTATTAGTCCATCTATACTGACCTCCATCAGGTTGCAAATTAAAAATAATTTTTTTCTGCATCTAGCTCTGAAAAAATATTTGGGCTTCTAGCAGTGTGTGGGACTTGGTCTATTAGTCCATCTATACTGACCTCCATCAGGTTGCAAATTAAAAATAATTTTTTTCTGCATCTAGCTCTGAAAAAATATTTGGGCTTCTAGCAGTGTGTGGGACTTGGTCTATTAGTCCATCTATACTGACCTCCATCAGGTTGCAAATTGAATAAAAAAATTTTCTGCATCTAGCTCTGAAAAAATATTTGGGCTTCTAGCAGTGTGTGGGACTTGGTCTATTAGTCCATCTATACTGACCTCCATCAGGTTGCAAATTGAATAAAAAAATTTTCTGCATCTAGCTCTGAAAAAATATTTGGGCTTCTAGCGGTGTTTGGGACTTGGTCTATTAGTCCATCTATACTGACCTCCATCAGGTTGCAAATTAAAAATAATTTTTTTCTGCATCTAACCCAGCCAATAGTTTTGGCCTAATAGCACAGTTTGGCCACTCAGCTCTGCTCGGTTACCATCCATTGTTTTTTTGTGCAAACAACTCCAGAGTTGTGAATTAGTTAACCACCAAAATGAGTGGAAAAAGGCCTGCTGCTGGTGGAAAGGGGAATAGGCGTGTTGGGAAGGGGAAAAAAGGTTGTGTCCGTGGGGTAGGTGCAGAAGAAAGACCATCTTCCAGCCAAACTAAAATGTCTACTTCTTTTAGCGGACAATGTGATAAGATCCCTTTCTTACGGCCACGCCAATCGCTACAAATTCCAGATGAGGCACAAAAACAGCAGGTGCTTCAACGGATATCAAGTGCTCCTTTAAGTGGGCTCTCCTCCACATCAACTTCAACATCACAAATACTCCAGTCCTCAAAGGTGTCACCCAAATCGCACTTGCTTCCTCACAGCTCCCAAATCTCCAGCTGCCCGTCTGAGTATGAGGTAGAACAGATGGTTGAGTCTGCAGAGCTGTTTACTCATACTATAGCCTGGGAATCAGAGGTCGACTCCAGCGCTTCTGTGAATCCAGACGAGGAAATGATCTGCACTGATGCCCAGAATCTTTATGAGTCGGATCCAGGACCAGACGCAGAAGGTTCTGACCATAATGTAGACCCTCATTCCCAAACTGTAACTCCTGTTGGTGGAGACAATGAGGAAGACGATGATAAGACTCAAATACCTGATTGGAGCGACAACTTTAGTTTTTTGTCAGGGCAGGAACAGGTTGGCTCGGAGGACGACGGGTGTGATAACGCACAGGGTGATGATGATGAGGTCGGAGATCCCACTTACTGTCAACCCACAGTCAGCCAAGAGATGAGGTCAGCAGAGGAGGTGGAGGAAGATGCTAGTGACGACGAGGTCAGGTTGCGCCTTCCTGGACAGAGACGTAGTACTGGAAGCACGTCAACAACTGCATCCTCAAACACAACTCTGCCTCTCACCACAAGTCGTGGTGGCTCTTCAGGTCGCATGGGTGCTAAGCCTTGCATAGCCTGGGCATTTTTTCAGATCGATAAAGATGACCCAACTCGTGTTATCTGTAACATTTGTCAGCAAAAGCTAAGTAGAGGCCAAAAAATACATAGTTTGAGTACTTCATGCATGAACCGGCACATGGACATGAAGCATAAGTTGCAGTGGGAAGCTCAGTGTGCTACAATGCGGTCTAGCCGGCCGGGCCAACCACCGTCTGCCATATCTTGTGCATCCGCGGCCTCTTCATCCTCTGTGACTGGGGGGACAGCAGTCACACCTGTTTTGGGGCGCAGACCTGCCACCTCTTTACCCGCAACAGCCAGCGTGATTGGCAGGTCATCATTTTCTTTGGAGGTGGTAACACCAGCTGGTCTTGAGCGCTGTCCGACATCGATAGCACCACCTTTGGATCAAGGCAACCTAACATGTCCGCCTGCATCTTCCTCACAGACCGGCAGTTTGCCGGGGACACCCTTATCAACCCCGTCTAAGCACAATAGCCAGCCCTCGGTCCCTCAGATGTGGACAAGTAAAAGACCATTTCCTCCTAGCCATGAGAAAGCTAAGAGGTTGAATTTCACCATCTGCAAGCTCTTGGCTACAGAAATGCTGCCTTTCCTGGTGGACACAGAGGATTTTCGAGACCTTATGTCCGTCGCAGTGCCCCAGTACCAGATGCCCAGTCGGCACTACTTCTCAAAGAAAGGTGTGCCTGCGCTCCACCATCATGTCGCACACAACATCACCGCTTCTTTGAGAAACTCTGTGTGTGACAGGGTGCATTTCACCACAGACACTTGGACGAGTAGGCATGGACAGGGGCGTTACATGTCGCTGACTGGGCACTGGGTAACTATGGTGACAGCAGGACAAGGGGCTGCTGTCCAAGTCTTGCCGTCCCCACGAGTTGTGCGTCAATCCTCTTTATGTAATTTTTCCTCCACTGCTTCTGCCTCCTCAACCTCCTCTCGGTCTTCCACCTGCACCCAAAGCCTGTCTGGTCATGCCACAAGCTTTCTAACTGCGCAGAAGGGATCCTGCACACCTCCTTACTATGCTGGCAGTAGGGCTCAACGTCATCAGGCGGTTTTTACATTGAAATGTCTGGGAAATGTGAGTCACACAGCTGAGGAGTTGTGGTCAGCTCTGGAGAACCAATTTCATGAATGGTTGTCTCCACTGGACCTGAAACCTGGGAAGGCCGTGTGCGACAATGCTGCAAACCTGGGTGCGGCCCTTTGCCGGGGCAATGTCACACACGTGCCTTGTATGGCTCACGTGTTGAACCTGGTTGTCCAGCAATTTTTAGCCCACTATCCCAGACTAGATGGCCTTCTGCAGAGGGCACGGTCGCTGTGTGCTCACTTCCGCCATTCGCATCCCGCAGCTCCGCGACTTACATCTCTACAGAAGTCGTTGGGCCTGCCACTTCACCGGCTAAAATGCGATGTGCCTACCCGGTGGAATTCAACTCTGCACATGTTGCAGCGACTGTGGCAGCACCGACAAGCCCTGGTGCAATACGTTCTGACGTATAGCCTGGGCCAACGAGATTCAGAGGTGGGGCAAATCACGCTGGAGGAGTGGTCTCAGATCAGGGACCTATGCACCCTTCTGCACAGTTTTGAAATGGCGACGAAGATGTTTAGTGCTGACGATGCCATTATCAGCATGACTATTCCGGTGATTTACATGCTGGAGCACATGTTAAACAGAATTCGGAGTCAGGTGGTGGCACAAGAGGAGGTGGAGGAAGTAGAGGAGGAGGAGTTGTATGCGGAAGGGCTAACATCTGCAAGGTCCAGACGGTCGGCAGCACCAGGGCGGCAGGCATGTGAGGGTGGGGGAGATGATTTTACCAGGGCGCATGGTAGCAGCCAAACTAGTGAGGAAGGTGCAGGAGCCCAGGAAGAAGTGGAGGACGAACTGATGGAAGACTCATCAGATGAGGGAGACCTTGATCACATTTCTGTTGTGCGAGGTTGGGGGGAGAGGACAGAGGAAGGAAGCATGATTGTTACCTCGCCACCAACACAACAGGGACTTGGTGCTCCTGGATGCGCAACACACATGAGTGCCTTCTTGCTGCACTACCTGCAACATGACCCTCGAATTGTGAGAATTAGAAATAATCCTGACTACTGGGTTGCCACACTGTTAGATCCCCGGTACAAAAGTAAATTTGCAGAAATTATTCCTGCCATAGAAAGGGATGCACGCATGCAGGAGTATCAGCAGAGACTGTTGCAGAATCTTACATGTGCTTTTCCACAAAATACCAGTGGTGCACGTAGTGAATCTCACAGTTCCAACTTGCCAACCGTGGTCTGTATGGAATTGTTCAATAAAGGGCCCAAAATTAAGATAACATAGATGGGAGAGGTCTCTATGAATAGGAATTCCTAAGTATTTGATACCCTGTGAGGGCCAGGCAAAGGGAAAGTTGGACTGGATGGAATCCTATATGGATTTAGGGAGGGAGACATCGAGGGCCTCAGACTTCGCTGCATTGATTTTAAAATTTTACCATGTAACAAAGTGATCTATTTCAGCCATAACAGCAGGGATGGATATATGTGATTGAGTGATATATACTAAGACATCATCAGCAAATAGAGAGCACTTGTACTCGGTGCCTCCCACCTCAATCCACCTAATATTGGGGTTATGGCGAATTGATGAGAGCAGGTGCTCCGTCACTAGGATGTATAAGAGAGGGGACAGAGGACATCCCTGCCTTGTCCCATTGGTGATTGTGAAAGGTGATGAAAATGTTCTGACGCACCCCCTGGGCCTTGGGACACCCGGAGCCGGACCCTTTTTGGTGGATGCTGGTGGTTGTAGTCTTCGTGGCGGCGATCCGGTTCCGTGGCTCAGGGCGGTCAAACCAGTGGCGGAACTATTTATGTGGTTTTGATGTTTAAATGTCCGACTACGCCACCCGTGGATTGCGGTCAGTGTGAACCGCCGCTACAGGGCAGACCGCTAAGGCTGGTGTTGTGGGTGCAGCAGAGCGTAGCATAACTCCCCACGGGAGGAGTATAGCCTCAGGGCAGTGTATGCGGAGGATGGGGGTGATGGTGCAGGGCAGCAGCAGTAACGACACGGAGTCAGTGATGCAGTTCAGGGCCTTTACTCACAGTTCTTATTATCCAGACCACGTCTGCAGGTAACGGCTGCCCACGTCGTACTGTGCTCACCAGGTGAGGGGCTCAGACAACTCCCAGATAACTTTGGAGCGCTTCACAGGACCCCCTTTGTGTGTCCTTTGTCTGGCCTTTCTTACCAACACTTCTGTCCGGCTGCCTCGGGCCTCCTCTTGGTAAACTTGGCGCCAGTTTCCCTGACCCTATGTGGTGCCTTCCTAGCGGGTGGAGCAAGGGGCTCCGCCACATAAAATGTCAGAGCCTCCGGTTTCTAGCTGAGGGTCGTTTCCTGCCTCCACTAGTTCGGGGACCGGTCTCCCCCTTTGGCCTGACCCCTCCACGCAGGTGGATTCGGGCGTGCGGTGGCGACTCGCCCGTCCGCACCCCTGGGATCCCTTCATTCCTCGTTCCTGGAGCCTTCTCCGCTCCTCTTCCTTCCTTCTCCCTCTTGCAGGCCTGGGCCTCTGTTACTAGGCCCGCCTCCGGAGCAGAGCTCATGCAGAGCCCCTGCTCCCTGCCACTTCTGCTCAGACTTCTCTGCACTGAACTAAGATGGTGCCCACCTTTTATACTCCCTTCTCAATGCACCCAGGAACTGCTTCCTCCCTGCTCCTGCACTGCAGGGTTCCCCTTCCTCAGTGTTCCCTCCCCCCACTCCAGCCAGGGACAGGGACTGTCGTGCCCATCTCAGGGGCATATTGGTCGCCCTGCCCCACGGCAATGTGGTGTAATGCATGCAGGTGTCGGGTCCTGATCCACACTCCATCCTTATCTGAGAGTGAGATATCACACCTCTGGGTGAGGTGCAATACGTCTGTAGCAACCGAGCCCTCGGTGCTACAGTTCCATTTATCTTCAGCCTAGGTGACGTATTGTGATACAGGGCCGTGATTTTGGCTATAAAAGGGTCCCCTAGACCCCTACCCCAAGCTTTTTAAGAGAATCATATATGGCGTGCCAGGAGACTCTATGGAATGCTTTCTCAGCATCCAACGAGAGTATCTACTTACAAATTTTTAACTGCATCTAGCCCAGGAAATACTTTGTGCCTAGTAGCAGTGTCTGCTAGTCAGCGGATTATCCCGGCTGTTAAGCAAGCTACACCACCTGTAGTTTGGACACTTAATTTTTTCAAAGGAAATGCTTCGGGACCACGGGATACTTAGTGAAGAGCATCAGGAGGCACCCCAAGGCATAGGGGCTGGGACTGGCACTAGGATGCCTTGCGGTGGACAGCCGAGCTCGATCCTTATAAAAGCTTTTTAACTGCAGCAGCTTTAGTGGACGCTACTGGAGCTGGAATTACGCGGCTGCTGGCATGAGACTTGCCCTCCAATAGATCCTTGTAAATGGATTTAAAGTGTATTCATTCAAATTAGAGGGACAATTTAAATTAAAAAGCTTAGAGCTGCCTCCACCACAGGGGGGCTCTCTCGACCCACCAGCGGACAGGCACCAGTATTGGGAGAGGGGGGCTGGCCGTCAGGGTTCACCGCGGCTCTGGCACAAACCCGGCGACACGGAGGTGGCACGGGCAGGAGCGGACTGGCCGTCTCGGCTTCTCACTTTTTGGATTTTAGAAGGGCATGACATGCCTATATCTGTGTCTCCCCCTCCTTTTACTCCTCCACCTCTTTTCTTTTCGCATGACTATATGTACTTGTCACTTTTCCATGTGTTAGTTGTGTCTTCTGAGCAGTTTGTCAGCTTTTGGACACCTTTGAAGGTGTTTTCTATGTGTTTCTATGTGTTTTTGTTTGCCTGCCATTGGTTTTAACGGTGTTCGAAGGTGTTCGACGAACAGTTCGACGAACAGTTCGGCGAACACACGGGTGTTCGACGAACCGAACCGAACTCGAACACTATGGGGGTGGCTCAACACTAGTCATAAGCAAAGACCATGGGAGACCCAATCCCCAATAATGGGAATAAATGTTAGTAATATGCTGCACTGTATGGCTCTTGTAAGGGGCATTGCAAGTTTCTCCGTCCTAATTTTTGGCAGCTTTTGCTTGGAAGGCATAAGCAAAGACTATGGGAGACCCACTCCCCAATAATGGGAATAATGTTTGTAATATGCTGTACTGCATGGCTCTTGTAAGGGGCATTGCAAGTTCCTCCATCCTAATTTTTGGCAGCTTTTGCTTGGAAGGCATTGACGCGCCCCTGGGCCTGTGTCGCGCTGCGTTGCGCACGCGGGAGCTTACCCGGAGCCGGATCTCTTGAGGGTTGTAGTCTCGTGGCGGTGATCCGGTCCGTGCCCAGGGAGTCAGACTAAGTGGCGCTGTATTAGCGGTAGATGTTGGACGACTACGCCACCCGTTGAGTACAGCTAAGGAGCTACCGCTGCAGGGCAGACCGCTGAGGCCGGTGGTAGGATTGTGCAGCGTGATAGTATAACCCCCAACGGGAGGGGTATGGCCTCAGGGCAGCCGACGTGGATGATGGGGGTAGCAGGAACCACTCGGAGACGGTACGGTGTAGTTCAGGGTCTTTACTGGTGACAAAGATAGACCCTCCCGGAGTACTGGCTAGCGATTGGGGCCTGGTCAGTCCTTGAGCAGATGGGATCTCCCCTGGCCAGGCGGAGTTGTAGGCCTCCCAAACTAACGATACTCTTCCGGCTACCTTGCTAGAGGCGGGTATAAGTAGCCCACGTCCCTGAGTGTACCGTGTGGTGCTCACCCGTATGGCCGGTGACTCGGGGCCTTCTAGTAGCTTCCGCTCCACGACGGCGGTGCTGGTCCCACGTGTGTGACCGTGCCTTCGGGTTTCTGGGCCAGAGGACCTGCAATCCCCTGCCGGTCGGTTTCTGCTGCTGGATAGGAGTTAGTCCCCACAGCCTCGGACTCCGGGTCCGGTGATAACTTTCCAGTCAGGGCGAGCTCTGCAGCTGCCAGCCCCTGACTCCTTGTAGTACTGCTCCCACAGAGCTCCTGATGTTCTTTTCCTATATCTGCTTCTCTGTCTCTACTTCTTCTCTGCTCACTAACCCTGCCTCAGCCCTAGGTTTATATAGGGGAAGTTCTTCCCCTCCCAGGACTGGGCAGGAGGTGTGGCATGCACAGGATCCCTGACCAAGAGACCTCCCACCTGCTCTCAGACATAACATTGCTTGTTACTGTGGAAACCAGACCCCTGGGGTGCCACATTCCCCCCCTAGTGAAATTTAGTACTCCGGGACTAAACATATTTTTAGAAAAACATAACAAGGTATAAACAATAATAATACAATAAGAAAAACACATAAAGATGGTTACGGCGTGTCCGCAACCGGGTGCAGTCTTTGAAGAAAACAAAGGTGTCCATTTCACCAAAACAGGGAGACGTAACCAGGTAGGGGTCTGTCCTGCCCCGAGTCCTTAACAGTCTTTTAGTCCATTCCTGGGTTACGCTCCAACCAATTGTACAAGGATTCCCGGTAAATCCACCAAGGACTCCTAAAAATAACTAGAAACACATAATTATTTACAAGTAACAGACAGGTGACCACAAATAAAACAATTTAAACACTTCAAATCCTCCAACGTGCGGGTAACTGGCCTCTAGTGGCCCTAGTGGACCTACGGAGCTGACTGTCTGGCCCTGAACTACAGGGTGTAGGAGCTATCAAGGATAAACTGGGCAGCTGTCTACGGGCTCTTTGGCTCACTGCTCTTTGGCTCACTAGGGGTATGGCAGGCTCACTATGAGCAGACGGTTGATCCTCCTGTTCTGCTTGTGTGGAGTCTGCTGCCTCCTGGACCGGCTGCTCTTCCAGCTCTACCTGTTGCTCCGTAGGCACTTGGGATGCTGGTTGGAGGAACGTGAGGACGGGTACCACAACTGCACCATTGACTTGAGTCCAGGATCGAGGGAAGTCTCCGAGCACAGTACTAACCATATCTTCCCTTTCCTCTACGGGTCGAGGGTCTTCTTGCTCTCCTTCTGGGTTCCGTAGCTGTTCGGGACACTTCTTCAGGTGATCCCGGGATACAATGGGTGTGGTTTCCCCTCCGTCTTTACTGATGGTACAAACCTTTGGGTTGTCGTGGCTTGAGGGCAGTACGGTGTACGGGTCCTTCTCCCACTGGTCGTCCAAGTTGTGGAGCCGTCTCTTCCTCTTCAAGACCTGCTCTCCGGGTACCAGGGGAACAGCGGGAGCATACTGGTTGTAATTTTTCTCTTGTCTTTCCCTAGCGAGATAGAGACTTCGCTCCACGCTCTCTTGTACTTTCCGGTACTGCTGCTGCCTCTCTGTGTCCCAGTCTGTTTCCGGTGAAGTGTCCTCGGGTGTCAGGACTCCCATTTCCAGGTCAACAGGTAACTTACCAGGTCTCGCCCTCATTAGGTAAGCCGGGGTACAGTTGGTGGAACCTACCGGGATGTGGTTGTATAGGTCCACCAGATCGGGCAGCTTCTCAGGCCACAGACTGCGTTCTTCCAGGGGCAACGTTTTCAGGAGATCCATTACCACCTGGTTCATTTTCTCACAAAGTCCATTAGTTTGCGGATGATAGGGTGTCGTCCTTATCTTCCGGCAGCCATACAGATTGCAGAATTCTTGGAAGATCTCCGCTTCAAAGGCAGGTCCCTGGTCCGTCAGCACTTGGTCCGGGTATCCGTGTGGACGGCAGAAGTGCTGCTGGAAGGCTCTAGCTGCTGTTTGAGCCGTTAAGTCCTTAATGGGGACGACAACCAAGAACCGGGAGTAATGATCCACAATGGTTAACGCGTAGACGTAGCCACTTCTGCTTGGGGTCAGTTTTACATAATCCAAGGCTACCAGTTCCAACGGCTGCCGGGTGACGATGGACTGCAGGGGAGTCTTCTGGCTGGCACGGTCCTTCCTTCTTAGGTTGCACGGGCCACAGTCTCTGCACCACCTCTCGATGGTTCCCCTCATGCCTACCCAGTGGAACCGCCCACACAGCAGGAACTCCAGCTTCTTCCATCCGAAGTGTCCAGCCCCGTCGTGGTATGCTTCCATCACCATGGCTGCGTCTCTCCGTGGCACCACTACTTGCCAGATTAGTTCATGCGTCCGGGAGTTAACCATTCTGCGGCACAACTTCCCCTTGTAAAGGAACAGTCGACTCTTCTCAGCCCACAGTTGCTTGGCTTCCTCCGGAGCGTCTGGGTCAAGGCGAGCCTCTGGCCGAGTCAGCATCTCCTTCACCAGCCGGACGGCAGGGTCACTGTCTTGCGTTTCCTCCCAGTTGTAGTGAGGCAAGGGGTTAAACGTAGCGGCTTGCTTACTCCTTACCCGATGGGAATACTGGATAGTCCCATGACGGTGGAACGCGGGGAGTTCGACTTCTTCCAGTCCCTCTGGATCTTCTCCTTCGTCCGGTAGGTTTGGCATCCTGGACAGGGCGTCCGCGTTGGTATTGGAGCGTCCTGCCCGGTATTTGATTGTGAACTCGTAGTTGGACAGACGGGCCATCCATCTCTGCTCTAGGGCACCGAGTCTTGCCGTGTCCAGGTGTGTCAACGGGTTGTTATCCGTGTACACGGTGAACCGGGAAGAAGCGAGGTAGTGCTTAAAGCGTTCGGTGACTGCCCACACCACTGCCAGGAACTCTAGCTTAAATGAGCTGTAATTCTCAGGGTTTCTTTTGGTGGGTCGCAGTTTTCGGCTAGCGTAAGCGATTACTCGTTCTTTCCCCTGCTGGATCTGGGACAGTACGGCTCCTAGCCCGATGTTACTTGCGTCGGTTTAGAGGATAAAGGGCTGGCTGTAATCAGGGTATGCCAGGATTTCATCCCCCGTGAGGGCCATCTTCAGCTGGCGGAAGGACTCTTCTTCTAACTTCTCCCATTTGAAGGGCGGCTTCTGGTTCTTGGCCTTCCGGGACTGGCCTATCAGGAGGTCCTGCATAGGAGCTGCCTTTTTGGTGAAACCGGGGATGAATCTGCGGTAATAGCCTACCAACCCGAGGAACTGCCGCACTTCCTTTACACTGGAGGGACTTGGCCATTCCTTAATTGCGGTGATCTTATCAGCGTCGGGAGCCACTCCATCAGCGCTCACCACGTGTCCCAGGTACTGCACCTTTGGTTTCAGGAGGTGACACTTGGATGGTTTCACCTTTAGGCCGTAGCTTGCCAGAGCTTCGAACACTTCCGCCAGGTGTTTCAGGTGGTCCTCATACGTCTTGGAATATACGATGACATCGTCCAGGTACAGCAGGACCGTCTCGAAGTTTCTGTGGCCCAGACAACACTCCATTAATCGTTGGAAGGTTCCTGGTGCGTTGCAGAGTCCGAACGGCATGCAGGTAAACTCGCTAAGTCCCATCGGGGTGGTGAATGCGGTCTTCTCCCGGTCCGCCTCTGCTACAGGAACCTGCCAGTACCCACTAGTGAGATCCAAGGTAGAGAAGAAGTTAGCAGATCTTAAAGCAGCCAAAGACTCCTCTATCCTTGGTAAGGGGTACGCATCCTTGTGTGTGATACGGTTGATTCTCCGGTAATCTACACACATCCTCATGGTGTTGTCTTTCTTTTTGACTAAGACTAGTGGAGCTGCCCAGGGGCTACAGCTATCCCTGATCACCCCAGCCTCCTTCATGTCTCTAAGCATCCCCTTGGCGTGTTGGTAGTGTGCAGGGGGTACGGGTCGATACCTCTCTTTTATGGGAGGATGGTCTCCCGTGGGGATGTGGTGTTCTACCCCCTTGACTCGCCCGAAGTCTAACGGGTGTTTACTAAACACTCTCTCGTACTCTTGAACCACCCGATAGACTCCCTGTTTCTGGTGTGAGGGAGTGGAGTCAGTACCCAAATGTAGTTGCTGACACCAGTCCTCCATTGTTTTCTGAGAGCCGTTACCTTCCTCCGGGGAAGATGGAGGCAAGGGTTCTACGGACTGTATGGAATCTTGATTGATGGTATACAATTTGGCTAGCGTGGCATACCGGGGCAGGTACACTTCCCTCTTCCCGATATTTATTATGCGAACGGGCACCCTCCCATGGCGTACATTGACCACCCCCCGTGCTGTCAAAATGGTGGGCCTACTGTCTGAGTAAACTGGTTCTACCATTGCCTGGTAATCTCTACCTCTCAGACCAATAGCTGCCGGCACCAAATCATCATTTCACTTTTCGGGGGCATGGCAATAGGGAAAGGGTCACACATTCGCACGCTACCAATCTCACCACCGGAGAGTTCTAGCTGTTGCCGTCGCATCAGTGCCCGGGTCTCTTTCTGGAGCACTCGCTGCTGGCCGGAGCTGGCGTTCTTGGCAACCTGCTGTAAAAGGAAAATCACCTCTGCAAGACAATTTTCAATTACATTAGTTCCTAGAGTTATCTTTGGGTGACTCTCGTGTTTGTCAATGTCTACAATGATCAGTCCCTGTGCTGCCAGTTCGACTCTACCGATTTTAATGGTCACCTCTTTAAATCCAATCTGTGGCACGGGCTGACCATTGCTGGCGATGATACTCAAGTCGTCGTCAGGGTAGCGGGTGATATCCGAGTCATTCCAGTACTGCTTGAAGAGCACGTACGGGATGGTGGTGACCTGTGACCCGGTGTCCAGTAGGGCACTCATAGGAATGCCATCCAGTACCACGGGTAAGACTGGACGTCCTCCCACATATTTGTCGCGCCAGTTCGATGGGCCTGGTGATCTTTTTCCTGGGGGTTGGCCCTCTACCCCAGGTTGTGCCAGTTTAAAGGACAGTACCTTGCCATATGTCCGGGTTGATTGCAGCGGCGGCAGATGGGTCGTCCGTCCTCGTTGTATCGGTCGCTGGGTCTTCCTCTGGCCGGTGGGGTCCTCCTTGGTCGACGCCACGGGATGTCCTCCGGTCCGGATGCCAGCTGGATCTTCCCTGGAGTGGAAACCTGTAAAGACTGCACAGTTCGGGTTAGCGCAGCAACGCTTTTAGCTAGCTCTTGGACCTGATGGTGCAGGTCTGGAGCCGGGTCATTGTTCAAAGCCTGCGCATCAGCCCCCACAGGCCCTGCCGACAAGGGCGCCGCCTCCTGGTGGTAAGTGGCAGTGGGGCGTCTGGGGGTCACAACGCCACCTGGTGCCGGTTCTCGAAGCACCCGGATGGCTCTGTCCTTGAACTGTGCAAATCCTAGATGAGGGTCCTGTAAGGCCATTGCCCGCAACTGGGTTCGGTGGGCATTGCAATATAAACCCTCTATAAATTGTTCAGTCAACAGCCTGTCCTCATCTTCCACGCCGTCAGGGTCGGTCTGCTTAATGGCTCTCAGGGCCTCTTGTAGGTTCAGGGCATAGTCCCTTATACTCTCATGTGCCCGCTGTTTGCACCCGTAGAATCTAAGCTTGATCTCGGCTGAGGTGCGGGTATCAAAGGTGTCCCTCAGCCGGGTTAGTATCCCTGCGACAGTCCTCCCCCCAGGTGGCCAGGACTTTACCTCCCTTTGGGCTGCCCCGGTTAATTGGGCCACCAGGATGCTCACTTTTTGCTCCTCTGTGAGGGGGTACACCTGGAAGAGGCTATCCAGCTTTTCTCTAAAGTCATGCAGGGTATGTGACTCCCCTGAGTACTGGGGTAGCCAGGCTGCCCCCGGGATATAGGGCATGGTGAAAGACATGACCGCAACAGCGGTGGCGCTGGCGGGGGTTGAAGCGGTGAAGCTCTCCTCCGTATCCGACATCCTTCTCCCCCCTAGTGGACCGTGGCCTACCTTGCAATGATTCTCTTCCGTAGGCCGCGGCTCCGCAGTGGATCGTCAGGGTTGAGGACCTTCCGTCGCGCTCCTGTGACGTCGGCGTCTGCTGGGCTCCTTCCAGGACCTTATGCAACGTCCGGACGTGAGGCGGGGCTTCAGTTCTCGCGCGCTTTCGGAGTCCACGCCCCTCTTCTTCCCGCGCGGCGTCTTCAAGATGGCGTCCAACGGCGGGAAAACTCCACGGAAGGCGAGAAGAAGGCTGAAAATGGCGCCGGATGGCGGGAATCTTCACCGATGGCGGGAAGAAGGCTGAAGATGGCGCCGGATGGCGGGAATCTTCACCGATGGTAAGTTTAAAAGTCTCTTTTTTTTTTTTTCAGGCACGCAGTACCCGGTGGTTGCGGGCACGGAATCCTGCCGACTACGCCAAAAGTTGACGCGCCCCTGGGCCTGTGTCGCGCTGCGTTGCGCACGCGGGAGCTTACCCGGAGCCGGATCTCTTGAGGGTTGTAGTCTCGTGGCGGTGATCCGGTCCGTGCCCAGGGAGTCAGACTAAGTGGCGCTGTATTAGCGGTAGATGTTGGACGACTACGCCACCCGTTGAGTACAGCTAAGGAGCTGCCGCTGCAGGGCAGACCGCTGAGGCCGGTGGTAGGATTGTGCAGCGTGATAGTATAACCCCCAACGGGAGGGGTATGGCCTCAGGGCAGCCGACGTGGATGATGGGGGTAGCAGGAACCACTCGGAGACGGTACGGTGTAGTTCAGGGTCTTTACTGGTGACAAAGATAGACCCTCCCGGAGTACTGGCTAGCGATTGGGGCCTGGTCAGTCCTTGAGCAGATGGGATCTCCCCTGGCCAGGCGGAGTTGTAGGCCTCCCAAACTAACGATACTCTTCCGGCTACCTTGCTAGAGGCGGGTATAAGTAGCCCACGTCCCTGAGTGTACCGTGTGGTGCTCACCCGTATGGCCGGTGACTCGGGGCCTTCTAGTAGCTTCCGCTCCACGACGGCGGTGCTGGTCCCACGCGTGTGACCGTGCCTTTGGGTTTCTGGGCCAGAGGACCTGCAATCCCCTGCCGGTCGGTTTCTGCTGCTGGATAGGAGTTAGTCCCCACAGCCTCGGACTCCGGGTCCGGTGATAACTTTCCAGTCAGGGCGAGCTCTGCAGCTGCCAGCCCCTGACTCCTTGTAGTACTGCTCCCACAGAGCTCCTGATGTTCTTTTCCTATATCTGCTTCTCTGTCTCTACTTCTTCTCTACTCACTAACCCTGCTTCAGCCCTAGGTTTATATAGGGGAAGTTCTTCCCCTCCCAGGACTGGGCAGGAGGTGTGGCATGCACAGGATCCCTGACCAAGAGACCTCCCACCTGCTCTCAGACATAACATTGCTTGTTACTGTGGAAACCAGACCCCTGGGGTGCCACAGCATAAGCAAAGACTATGGGAGACCCACTCCCCAATAATGGGAATAATGTTTGTAATATACTGTGCTGCATGGCTCTTGTAAGGGGCATTGCAAGTTCCTCCGTCCTAATTTTTGGCAGCTTTTGCTTGGAAGGCATAAGCAAAGACTATGGGAGACCCACTCCCCAATAATGGGAATAATGTTTGTAATATGCTGTACTGCATGGCTCTTGTAAGGGGCATTGCAAGTTCCTCCATCCTAATTTTTGGCAGCTTTTGCTTGGAAGGCATAAGCAAAGACTATGGGAGACCCAATCCCCAATAATGGGAATAATGTTTGTAATATACTGTACTGCATGGCTCTTGTAAGGGGCATTGCAAGTTCCTCCGTCCTAATTTTTGGCAGATTTTGCTTGGAAGGCATAAGCAAAGACTATGGGAGACCCACTCCCCAATAATGGGAATAATGTTTGTAATATGCTGTACTGCATTGCTCTTGTAAGGGGCATTGCAAGTTCCTCCGTCCTAATTTTTGGCAGCTTTTGCTTGGAAGGCATAAGCAAAGACTGTGGGAGACCCACTCCCCAATAATGGGAATAATATTTTTAAGATGCTGGTCTGTATGGCTCTTGTAAGGGGCATTAAAATGGTCTTGTTAAGCTACTGTGACCTCCACCACTTTTCCAAGGGGCATTAAAACCGTCTTGTTAAGCTACTGGACCTCCACGTCTCTTCTGAGGGGCATTAAAAGCGTCTTGTTAAGCTACTGCGACCTCCACCACTTTTCCAAGGGGCATTAAAACCGTCTTGTTAAGCTACTGGGATCTCCACGTCTCTTCTGAGGGGCATTAAAAGTGTCTTGTTAAGCTACTGGGACCTCCACGTCTCTTCTGAGGGGCATTAAAAGCATCTTGTTAAGCTACTGCGACCTCCACCACTTTTCCGAGGGGCATTCAAACCATCTTGTTAAGCTACTGCGTCCTCCACCACTTTTCCAAGGGGCATTCAAACCATCTTGTTAAGCTACTGCAACCTCCACCACTTTTCAAAGGGGCATTCAAACCGTCTTGTTAAGCTACTGTGACCTCCACCACTTTTCCAAGGGGCATTAAAAACGTCTTGTTAAGCTACTGGGACCTCCACGTCCCTTCTGAGGGGCATTAAAAGCGTCTTGTTAAGCTACTGGGACCTCCATGTCTCTTCTGAGGTGGCATTTAAAGCATCTTGTTAAGCTACTGCGACCTCCACCACTTTTCCGAGGGGCATTAAAACCGTCTTTTTAAGCTACTGTGACCTCCACCACTTTCCAAGGGGCATTAAAACCATCTTGTTAAGCTTCTGGGACCTCCACGTCTCTTCCAATGGCCATTCACAGGTTGCACACTTACGCTTGCATTCCAAGAAAACTAAGCAGATGCTAACTTCTATCATCATCATCATGCTCCTCACCTTGGCCCTCTCAACTCTCCTGATGGAGAAGCCAGGGCCTACCGGAGGAGTCTGGTTCTCTGGTGGGCTCGTCCAATGCTGCCCTAAAGCAGGCCAGGCTAATAAAAGAGTGTGGGAAGGTGACCGGAGAAATAGGGGCGGCTGCGGACCATTTATGGACACCCGGCCGCCCCCAGGTGGCTGACGACTGTGTGTGGACACCCGGCCGCGGGGCTGCTGGGTACCGAGTATGGACACCCGGCCGCTCCCTGGCGGCTGGAGACCGAGCGTGGACACCCGGCCGCCGGGCGGCTGGGGACTGAGTATGGATACCTTGCTGCCAAAGCAGACATGAGGTAGTGGTCTGCTTCGGCCTCCTCCAAACTAAAAGGCCCCATTTCAAGTGCAAGCTAGCAGTATGGTGTTGCAGCCTGGGGGTGGGTGGGTGGCAGGCTGCACACTTACGCTTGCATTCCAAGAAAACAAAGCAGATGCTAACTTCTATCATCATCATCATGCTCCTCACCTTGGCACTCTCAACTCCCCTGATGGAGAAGCCAGGGCCCACCGGAGGAGTCTGTTTCTCTGGTGGGCTCGTCCAATGCTAAAGCAGCCTGGGCGAAGAAAAGTGTGTGGGGGGAAGATGACAGGAGAAATAGGGGTGGCTGGGGACGGTTTATGGACACCTGGCTGCCCCCAGGTGGCTGGAGACTGTGTGTGGACACCCGGCCGCGGGGCGGCTGGGGACCAAGTGTGGACACCCGGCCGCCAGGCGGCTGGGGACTGAGTATGGATACCAAGCCGCCAATGCAGCCATGACGTGGTGGCCAGATTCTGCCTCCACATGCCTAAAAAGCCCCATTTCAAGTGCAAGCAAGCAGTATGGTATTGCAGCCTGGTGGTGGGTGGGTGGCAGGCTGCATACTAGCGCTTGCATTGCAAGGAATGGGGGAGGTACAATTGAACACTGCTCTGGGAGAAGGACTTGCATGGGGATAGTTGCAAGTCTGCATCTTCTGATGCAGCAAGGATGACTTCTGATGGGCACACTTTTAGGTAGTGACCTGGGTGTCAGAGATGCTTCCAGGGGTGTTCCCCATGCTGTTCCCTTGTATTTTCAGCACTGTATGCATGTGTCACGCAGCACATGGCCAGATAAGGTTGTAAAAGGTTGAAATGACATTTCCCGGAGAATGCATTTGTCACGGTTGAAAGCAATACAAAAGTGCAAAAACGCATAAAAAATGCTACTTGTGAACATAGCCCAAGGTGTGGAGGAGTAATTTTTTTTTGTTTATTTATTTTTCCTTATACACAAGTCTTTACCCTGGAAAGGAACTTCCTTAACATATTTCACAGGAAAGCAGTTACAGTTTAGTTTTTGAATGTTTTATTGTGAGCCCTTAAAAATGGCTTAATGCCTCTGACCACGTTGTTGACAGCAGTGACCTGTGGGTCAGAAATGCTTCCTGGGGTGATTCCCATGCTGTCCCCATGTCATTTGAGCAATTTGAGCACTGTCACTATCGTTTTGGGCACTTGTTAGGCTTTTAAAAGATTACCGGGTGTGCCGCCGCAAAAATGCTCGGGTCTCCCATAGACTAACATTGGGCTCGTTGCTTGGGTCGAGCACCTGAGTATCACGGCGAGCTCGGCCCGAGCTTCAAGCATCCGAGCATTTTAGTGCTCGTTCAACACTAATAAAGACCCTTTAAAAAATTTGTGTGGGTGTTGCATCACGGACCACGGTCACCTTGGTGATATTGTGGTGGAGGATGAGGATGAGTAGAAGGAGGAGGACAAGAGTAAATAGCCAAAATCAGATAGCGTATACCCACGTGTGGGAGTGAAGAGGTGCATGGGAATACTCCTCCCAAAAAAAGACACTGGATTTGAGTTTATGTTATGCTGTTATTATTCGGTGGTGTTGGGAAGTCTGGCCCAATCCAGCCCTTGTTCATTTTTATAAGAATCAGCCTGTCTGCATTTTCAGTTGACAGGCTGATGCGCTTATCAGTTATAATTCCACCAGCGGCACTAAAAACCTGCTCTGGTAAAACGCTAGCGGCAGGGCAGGCCAGGATCTCCAAGGGGTAGAGAGCCAGGTCATTCCACTTATCCAGCTTGGATACCCAATAATTATAAGGCACAGAGGAATCACGGAGGATGTTGGTACGGTCGGCAAGGTACTCCCTCAGCATCTTACCAATCTTTGCACTCCTTGTGAGAGTACACCGCGCCTCAGGGCCTGTACTTTTGTAGGGGCTGAGAAAGTCCTCCCAGAACATTGACAGTGTTCCCCTGCCTCTGCTGGATTTGTGTCTCTCTCGCCTGTAGTCCTTGGTTGTCCAACGAACTATGACCTCTGCCGTCAGCGTTTTCAGATGGGAATTTTTTAATAGTTCTGCAACAAGAGCCTTCTGGTACTGCTCCATTTTTGTAGAACTGTCCGCCTCAGGAATAATAGATGTAAAGTTCTCCTTGTAGTGTGGGTCTAGAAGTGTCACCAACCAGTAATGACTGTCTCCCCAAATTTTGAGAACGCGAGGGTCATGTTAAAGGCAGCGTAACATAAACTCAGCCATGCGTGCCAGACTGTTAACAGGCATGACTTCCATGTCCTCACCAAGAGGACGAGTGACCATGCTCTCCTCTTTCTCCTCTCGGTCTTCAGGCCAACCAGGCTGAACAGATGGTATGACAGTTGTGCAGGTAGTTTCATGCGCTATAGACAGTACTAACTCCTGTTCTTCCTTCTCCTCCTCTTCTTCCTCATTGTCACCCAACCAACATTGGGATGAGATGAGGCTGGGCTGTGTGTAATCACTCTGTATGGTTCCTTGTTTAATCTCATCGTGCTCCGCCTGCAATGCATCCTCTTTGATTGTGAGCAGAGAGAATTTCGGAAGACAGAGAAGCAGGATGATAACGCTAATTATGGCGTCATCACCGCTCACCATCTTGGTGGAGTCCTCAAAGTTTTGGAGGATGTGCAGTGTAGAGTTCCAACACATGCAGACATCACACACCAGTCTGTGAGCTGGAAGCTGCAAACGCTGCTGAAATACGGCAAGGGCGGCGGAAGCTGTAGGTGACTTTCTAAAATGGGCACACAGGCGGTGTACTTTAACAAGCAGATCCGGCAGCTCCGAGTAGGATTTGAGAAACCGCTGAACCACGAGGTTAAGCACATGGGAAAGGCATGGTATGTGTGAGAGCTCGCCTCGCCTTAGAGCCACCACCAGGTTCTGGCCATTGTCACACATGACCATGCCTGGCTGTAGGTTCAGTGGTATGAGCCACAGATCTGCCTGCTCTTCTAGAGCTGTCCACAACTCTTCAACATTGTGCGGTTTGTCAACTAAGCATTTTAGCTTCAGCACAGCCTGTTGCTGCTTGGCCGAGGCAGTGCTGCAGTGCTTCCATTGTGTGACTGATGTGGTCATTTCTGAGATAGAGGCTAAAGAGGAGGAGGAGGCTGAGGAGGATGAGGTGCAGGAGCTGTATACTGTGGGGGCAACCCTGATTGACCTAGGGCCTGCAATCCTTTGTGTGTTCTGTCCCAAGGTCCGACTGGGTCACTGCTTCCTCTATGTTAACACAGTGTGCCGTTAGCGAGATGTACCGTCCCTGCCCACAAGCACTTGTCCATGTATACTTGGTTAGGTGGACTTTCCCGGTAACTGCGTTGTTGAGGGCACGGCTAATGTTTTGGAACACGTGCTTGTGTAATGCGGGGACAGCACATCAGGAGAAATAGTGGCGGCTGGGGACCGAGTACCGAGGAATGGCCGCCACCATCAGGTTGCGGAATGCTTCCGTCTCCACGAGCCTAAGAGGCAAAATTTCGACCGCAAGCAGTCGCGAAATGTGGGAATTTCGTAGTGTGGCCTCTGGGGAGTTGGCTGCGTATTTGTGCTTGCATTCCAATGACTGGGGTATGGACAACTGAACGCTGCGCTGGGACAAGGATGTGGACGTGCTTCCTGATGCTGCTACTTGAGAGTGTGCAATGACAGGTGTAGGGTAGTAGGCATGAACCATGGACAGGGGATTGACTTGCATGCACTACAGCGGAAAAAGCAGTGTTGCCTTCCGCAGACACTGTTCCTGGACCCTGGGGTTTGGCCCACAAAGTCGGGTGCTTTGCTGCCATGTGCCTGATCATGCTGGTGGTGGTCAGGCTGGTAGTTTTACCACCCCTGCTGATGCTGGCCTGGTAGGTGGTGCAAATGGCCTTTTTGGAGTTATCGGCAGAGTCTTTAAAAACAAGCAGACTCAGGAAGACCTAACAGTTGTACTGGCAACTTCCTTTGGGTTGGTGTTACGGGGAACGGCTGCCTGCCTTCTGTCTGCGGACACCACAGTGCTTCTTCTTGCCTGTTGGGGTGCTCTGCCTCCCTCCCCCTGTGTGCTGCTCTCCTCGCTCTGCATGTCCTCCTGCCAGGTTGGGTCAGTTACTATATCATCCATCACCTCGTCTTCCACTTCCACACCCTGGTCCTCCTTCTGACTTTCTGGCAATTGTGTCTCATCATTGTCCACCTCTTGTGATACTTTCCCACCGTCGCCTTCGTGTGACCGTGGCTGCTCAAATATTTGGCCATCACTACATGGGATCTCCTCTTGCCCCGCTTCAAGTGGACCGGGCGAGAGGCCCGAATCTATAAATGGAAAAGTGAACAGCTCTTCGGACAGTCCAAGTGTGGGATCAGTTGTCTCTGGGCACTCAGCATGGTGGGAGGAAGGAGGTTCTGGGTGAGGAATATGCAGTCCAGACTCACGGCTACTGAGACTTTACCGTGTGGAAGACAGGGTGGTGGTGGCTAAGTGACTGGAAGCATTATCTGCTATCCAACCAATAACTTTTTCACACTGCTCTGTGTTCAATAGTGGTGATCTGCGGTCCCCTATTAATTGGGACAGAAAGGTCGAGCGAGAAGATGTGGGTGTTTGTTGTGGCACAATTTCAGCTTGCCCACGGCCTCGGCCTCTGTATGCACCATCACCATCACATCCAGTTCCCCATTCCTTGCCACGTGCCTTGCCCATTTTAAATAGAGGACAATATCTTCCATGCTCACTACAAATGGCTGAATTTGGAGCAAACTTATATGTGATCCGTGTGACGGACAAACCAAAGTTTTAAATACCTGGCCTGTAGGTAACTATTTTGAACAGCAAACTGGTGTCAATAGCTTCACTGACACACTGAAACAAATTTTTAATGGAAGCCAGAAATTGCAGTATTTTCTGAAAACGTATATGTGATCCGTGTGACAGAGAAAACACAGTTTTAGATACCTGGCCTGTAGGTAACTATTTTGAACAGCAAACTGGTGTCAATAGTTTCGCTGACACACTGAAACAAATTTTTAAAGGAGGCCAGAAATGGCAGTATTTTCTGAAAACGTATATGTGATCCTTGTGATGGAGAAAACACAGTTTTAAATAGCTGGCCTGTAGGTAATTATTTTGAACAGCAAACTGGTGTCAATAGCTTCACTGACACACTGAAACAAATTTTTAATGGAGGCCTGAAATGGCAGTATTTTCTGAAAACGTATATGTGATCTGTGTGATGGAGAAAACACAGTTTTAAATACCTGGCTGTAGGTAACTATTTTGAACAGCAAACTGGTGTCAATAGTTTCACTGACACACTGAAACAAATGTTTAATGGAGGCCAGAAATGGCAGTATTTTCAGCGCAATTATATGTGATCCGTGTGACAGACAAACCACAGTTTTAAAAGGCTGGATTTTTAGTGCTGTAATATGGAGAGGACCTGGCTTTATTCTGCAGTGCCAACAAGCATATGGCACAGAAAAACAGTGTTCTCTGGATTGCTTTTAAAGCAAATAACGAGGACTAAGATCCAAAAAAAAATTATTCCTGGCCCCTGAGACCTGGGCCTATTTCTTGAAATATCTAACAACAGCAGCAGACAAAACTGGAATGGAGCCTCTTGTGCTATATGCACTGCAGTCTGCTATATACACTGCCTGCCTGATATCTCTGCAGATGGATTAGTCCTCAGAAGGACTGTTTGTTGAGATGGATATGGGTCTCTAATATAGTTTGGTATACCTACATTAACTAGAAACAAGCAAATCTCTCCCTAGCTCAGCAGCACCTCTCCCTACACTGCCTGATTCCAGAGAGACTGTGATGAGCACAGCGGCGCCAGGTGTGATATAGACCTGATGACGCTGTGCGGCCAGCCAATCACTGTAATGCCACAATCAACATGGCTGCGGCATTACAGTGAGTGGCAGGCAATCCCTGCATGTTCATTGGCTCTGTAAAGAGAGTCAAACATGCAGAGAGGGGACCCAAGCTCAAGCCGAGCAACCCCGGAAATATTCGGCGAGCAGTGAGATGCTCGGGCGAGCACCGAACATTAGCGAGCATGCTCACTCATCACTAATCCTTACTAAATGCCATAATCTGAACTAGTTTCTAATATACTTGAATTTAAAATTTCCTATCCTTCCCTAACTACACTATCCAACCAATTCTCTTTTTTTCTGCCACGTTGGAAGTGAAAACTTGTTTTTCCTCTCTCTTGATCAACACTGGGAAACAGCTTGAACTGCAGTAGATGATCTCTTTGCTAACCTTATTATGTAACTATGTAGTGTGCCGCTATATGGGAACTACAGAGGAATGACCAGATAGGAAAAAGACTAACCATTTGAACTACTTGCATGTTAACTATCCCATTCAATGGAGCCAATCTGCTTGTGGCTCCTTGCTGTAATTTCCAGGCAGGATCCTTGTAGGAGCCTCTTCAATAAGTGACATGTCGTGAATGGCATTTAAGTGTAATGGCAGTTGGTTTGTGGGTGTTTTTAATGCAAATTGTATGCAATATATGCTATGTACTCTGTGTGAAAAATCTGTGTGAATATACTCCAAGGCTCCTTGCGACTGAAGCACTGTTTATTACTTTGTGACCCAAGTATGGCACTATATTTGTATTGCTCAGCTTTGTTGGAATTCTGGTACAGTATTAGGGAAAACTATAGTAGTCAAATTTGTATTATGCATTAGATTACTCCCTGGCACTGTGTGCAATGTATATATAATGTGTCCCATGTTCTGTAAATGACTGTTAGGGTATGTGTGCACAATCAGTATTTGCTGCAGATTGGACGCAGCGCACTTGCGCTGAGTCCAATCTGCAGTGGCCAGATGTTACAGCATAGTGGATGGGATTTGTAGAAATCCCATGTCTACTATACGTCTCTGTACGCCCGCGAAAACTGACATGCGGCGCATCTTTCCAGACCGTAGCATGTCAATTTCTCCCGTGGGTCCGCATGCGGGATTTCCCCAGACCTAACCTCTATGGGGAAAGTCTGCATGTGGAAAAAGAAAGAAAGCCTCCGCTCACTAGCATATTGAGTGGAAGCCGCCAGCAGCTTCTCTTCAGCGTCGGGGGCCGCAGGCGGTGAGACATCGTGGGCACATACCCTCGAACAGGCATAGCTGCAGTGTAAAAGCATATGGAACAAAGCCAATAATGAACCAGCATGTAGATTTCAGAACTCAGAGGCTGTCAGGGGTAAAGGACTTATCTATTGAAGCGGGGTTTTCCAGTAATGTGAACAGTGGCAGTGGTGTATGGATGGTGTAAACAGTAGCCATGTATTTCGGTGATATAAACAGTGGCTGTGGTGTACCAGTGGTGTAAACAATGTCCATAGTGTTCTGGTGGTATAAACAATGGCCGTGATGTAGCGGTGGTGTAAACAGTGGCCATAATGTTCTGGTGGTGTAAACTGTGGCTCTGGTGTACTGGTGGTGTAAACAGTGGCCTTGGTGTATTGTTGGTGTAAACAGTGGCTGTGGTGTATTGGTGACGTAAACAGTGGCTCTGGTGTACTGGTGGTGTAAACAGTGTTTGTGGTGTATTGGTGGTGTAAACCGTGGCCATAGTGTTCTGGTGGTGTAAACAATGGCTGCAGTGTACTGGTGGTGTAAACAGTGACCGTGGTATTCCTGTGGTGTAAACCGTGGCCATGGTGTATGGATGGTGTAAACAGTAGCCATAGTGTTTTGGTGGTGTAAACAGTGGCTGTGATGTACCCATGGTGTGAACAATAGCCATAGTGTTCCGATGCTATGAACAGGGGCTGTGGTGTACCAGTGGTGTAAACAATGGCCATACTGTTCTGGTGGTGTAAACAGTGGCCGTGGTGTACTCATGGTGTATACAGTGGCCATAGTGCTCTAGTGGTGTAAACAGTATCTGTGGTGTATTGATGATGTAAACAATGGCAGTGGTGTATTGATGGTGTAAACAGTGGCCATAGTGCTCCAGTGGTGTACTGGTGGTGTAAACAGTGGCTGTGGTGTACTGGTGGTGTAAACAGTGGCTGTGGTGTACTGGTAGTGTAAACAGTGGCTGTGGTGTACTGGTAGTGTAAACAGTATCTGTGGTGTACTGGTGGTGTAAACAGTGGCTGTGGTGTACTGGTAGTGTAAACAGTGGCTGTGGTGTACTGGTGGTGTAAACAGTGGCTGTGGTGTACTGGTAGTGTAAACAGTGGCTGTGGTGTACTGGTGGTGTAAACAGTGGCTGTGGTGTACTGGTGGTGTAAACAGTGCTGTGGTGTACTGGTGGTGTAAACAGTGGCTGTGGTGTATTGGTGGTGTAAACAGTGGCTGTGGTGTACCGGTGGTGTAAACAGTGGGGTGGTGTACTGGTAGTGTAAACAGTGGCTGTGGTGTATTGGTGGTGTAAACAGTGGCTGTGGTGTACTGGTAGTGTAAACAGTGGCTGTGGTGTACTGATAGTGTAAACAGTGGCTGTGGTGTATTGGTGGTGTAAACAGTGGCTGTGGTGTACTGGTAGTGTAAACAGTGGCTGTGGTGTACTGGTAGTGTAAACAGTGGCTGTGGTGTACTGGTGGTGTAAACAGTGGGGTGGTGTATTGGTGGTGTAAACAGTGGCTGTGGTGTACTGGTAGTGTAAACAGTGGGGTGGTGTATTGGTGGTGTAAACAGTGGCTGTGGTGTACTGGTAGTGTAAACAGTGGCTGTGGTGTACTGGTAGTGTAAACAGTGGCTGTGGTGTACTGGTAGTGTAAACAGTGGCTGTGGTGTATTGGTGGTGTAAACAGTGGCTGTGGTGTACTGGTAGTGTAAACAGTGGCTGTGGTGTACTGGTGGTGTAAACAGTGGCTGTGGTGTACTGGTAGTGTAAACAGTGGCTGTGGTGTACTGGTAGTGTAAACAGTGGCTGTGGTGTACTGGTGGTGTAAACAGTGGCTGTGGTGTACTGGTAGTGTAAACAGTGGCTGTGGTGTACTGGTGGTGTAAACAGTGGGGTGGTATACTGGTAGTGTAAACAGTGGCTGTGGTGTACTGGTGGTGTAAACAGTAGCTGTGTTGTACTGGTAGTGTAAACAGTGGCTGTGGTGTACTGGTGGTGTAAACAGTGGCTGTTGTGTACTGGAGGTGTAAACAGTGGCTGTGGTGTACTGGTGGTGTAAACAGTGGCTGTGGTGCACTGGTAGTGTAAACAGTGGCTGTGGTGTACTGGTAGTGTAAACAGTGGCTGTGGTGCACTGGTAGTGTAAACAGTGGCTGTGGTGTACTGGTGGTGTAAACAGTGGGGTGGTGTACTGGTAGTGTAAACAGTGGCTGTGGTGTACTGGTGGTGTAAACAGTGGCTGTGGTGTACTGGTAGTGTAAACAGTGGCTGTGGTGTACTGGTGGTGTAAACAGTGGCTGTGGTGTACTGGTGGTGTAAACAGTGGCTGTGGTGTATTGGTGGTGTAAACAGTGGCTGTGGTGTACTGGTGGTGTAAACAGTGGGGTGGTGTACTGGTAGTGTAAACAGTGGCTGTGGTGTATTGGTGGTGTAAACAGTGGCTGTGGTGTACTGGTAGTGTAAACAGTGGCTGTGGTGTACTGATAGTGTAAACAGTGGCTGTGGTGTATTGGTGGTGTAAACAGTGGCTGTGGTGTACTGGTAGTGTAAACAGTGGCTGTGGTGTACTGGTAGTGTAAACAGTGGCTGTGGTGTACTGGTGGTGTAAACAGTGGGGTGGTGTATTGATGGTGTAAACAGTGGCTGTGGTGTACTGGTAGTGTAAACAGTGGGGTGGTGTATTGGTAGTGTAAACAGTGGCTGTGGTGTGCTGGTAGTGTAAACAGTGGCTGTGGTGTACTGGTAGTGTAAACAGTGGCTGTGGTGTACTGGTAGTGTAAACAGTGGCTGTGGTGTACTGGTAGTGTAAACAGTGGCTGTGGTGTACTGGTAGTGTAAACAGTGGCTGTGGTGTACTGATAGTGTAAACAGTGGCTGTGGTGTATTGGTGGTGTAAACAGTGGCTGTGGTGTACTGGTAGTGTAAACAGTGGCTGTGGTGTACTGGTAGTGTAAACAGTGGCTGTGGTGTACTGGTGGTGTAAACAGTGGGGTGGTGTATTGATGGTGTAAACAGTGGCTGTGGTGTGCTGGTAGTGTAAACAGTGGGGTGGTGTATTGGTAGTGTAAACAGTGGCTGTGGTGTGCTGGTAGTGTAAACAGTGGCTGTGGTGTACTGGTAGTGTAAACAGTGGCTGTGGTGTACTGGTGGTGTAAACAGTGGCTGTGGTGTACTGGTAGTGTAAACAGTGGCTGTGGTGTACTGGTGGTGTAAACAGTGGGGTGGTGTATTGGTGGTGTAAACAGTGGCTGTGGTGTACTGGTAGTGTAAACAGTGGGGTGGTGTATTGGTGGTGTAAACAGTGGCTGTGGTGTACTGGTAGTGTAAACAGTGGCTGTGGTGTACTGGTGGTGTAAACTGTGGGGTGGTGTATTGGTGGTGTAAACAGTGGCTGTGGTGTACTGGTAGTGTAAACAGTGGGGTGGTGTATTGGTGGTGTAAACAGTGGCTGTGGTGTACTGGTAGTGTAAACAGTGGCTGTGGTGTACTGGTGGTGTAAACAGTGGGGTGGTGTTTTGGTGGTGTAAACAGTGGCATGATGTAAATAGTTTTAGTGGAGTATCGGTGTTGTAAACAGAGTTGGTGGCATTCTTCTCCATACACTGTTTACATCTGACTTCAGCTGGAGATAGATACAGATGATTGGTGGGAATGCCACATATTTGGCCCACAACAATCTGATATTGATGGTCCTTCCTAAAGATAAGTCATCAGTATCATTTTCTAGGAAAACCCCTTTAACAGTAACTATATTTTATGTCTGTAAATTCTGTTTATTCTGCTTCTGCCATAATTATATATATTACAGCTCTTCCGGTTCTGATTAAATGATTCATATTAGAACAATCACACCACATGGTATTAAGAAATCAATGCGTGTAGTGATTATTTCCTTTACTGCAAAAGTAAAATGAATGCAAATTAAAGCAGCTGCTACCAGTGTGAAAAATATTATCACATTGCTACTACATACATACTAAAGATGGGAAGCCTCAAAAACAAAGGAGGGGGTGATCTACCCAAATGATAGAAATCTTTAGGATGTAAAACATAACATAATTATAAATAATGAGGACACTTTGCTCTGTAAACACTCAGCATTTACTCCACTATCCACCTGCTTGGAGATTAGCTCCTCGATATTGGTAGTCTACAAGGTTATTAAAGACTTGAGTTTCTCTTTCCCTCACTGATTAGAAGGTGTGCAGTGATATATGAGCTTTCACATTTATTTATTCTACAAACTGTTCCAGATGTGATCCCATCTTTTATTCCCTGACACATCAAACCTGCTGAGCGACCTTTACCACGACCTCTTTGCACAATTCACTTTCACACTTCAGAAGGCACAGTCTTTTCCTCATGTATTTTTACAGTGAGAAAGTGAAACGCATGGAATCAGAAACATGGACTCAAAAAACATATTTTATTACCTTACTACCATGGAAAATATACTCCTAAGGAATAGAAATTTTCAAATCTCACTGCTTTATTATAACTTTAAAGGGATTCCCCAGAGGTCTCCAGAGTCTACAGTTACATTATACTAAGATAATACCGATCTTACCACATTATTGCAGGTTGAATTCACCTTTCTCTGTGTTCTCTCACTATTTCATGCCCTCGAGAACTCCCACATGTGACAGGAACCTCCTCACTAATCATCCCGAGCTTCCAGCATCATCAACATAGTTCCAGAACTCCTCTGTCACTTACAGAGGCTGAGAAGAAGGATAGAGGGAGCTGTGCACAGCAATGTAAACGTTTAAGCCATTTAGGGTCTTGCAAAGATGAGGGACCACCTCGCTGGACTTTGTAATGCTGCCTATTAATGCTCATTTTCAGCTTTTAGGAATACAGCATTTGTTAGACCAAGATCAGATATCAGAAATAGCAGAGTAGAGTATTAAAGGGAACTCAATGGCCTGCAAAACAGGAAAAATATTTACCAAAAATGTAAAAAAATACACCAATGAAAGGGGTTAAAGAAAAACAAAAGAGGAGATAACCTCTTGAGTCAGCTCACCTCTCGGGAGTCCACTGCATCAGGAGTAAGTAGAAAAACAGAGGATTCCAGCAGCAGGCAAGTCGGATAAAAATTCCAATATTTATTCAGAGCATATAATGAATAAGGACATGCATCTGAAATGCGTCTTCCAGACTTTTTAACATTATAGGTGGTGGTGGGTTAGGTGTCTATGGACTTTGATATGCTCTAAATAAATATTGAAATTATCAGACTTGCCTGCTCCTAAAATCCTCTGTTTTTCTACTCAATGAAAGGGGTTCTCCAGGATTTAATATTTAAGGCTTCTCATTAGTATTAGAAGTGTGGAGCCATTTAAATCGCATGGCCAATTCTCATGGGCAATGGCCTACAGTTCCTGGTGCAACCACTGTCTTCATATCCCACTGAAGATTTTCTATGGAGTTCAAGTTGGATGACTGTGACGACCACTCCAGAATCTTTCAGAGACTAAAATTAAGCTTTGGTGTATTTGAAGTAAGCTTGAGATCATTGTCCTGTTGGAAAGTCAAATGACACCCAAGCTTTTGAACTATATTTCCAACTTTATCTCTAGGAATTGCAAAGTGGTTCTGTTCATGGTCACCAGACAATTTTAAATAGGGCTTCTACAGACAGGCTATGTGCAAGCTACTCCATCTATCAGGTGCCAAGGGACCTCAAGCCCTTACACTTTACCACATCTATAGATATGTTGACTTGTGCACAGGCCAAGAGTTGAGTCCACAGAGTAGCTGCTACCCGGTGGTTCAGGTGCAGAAATGTTCAGGTAGTTGGGTGAGAATGAGGAGGTATGGATAAGGGATAAAAAAGCTAGGCAGAAGAATAGAAAAATAAACTGAGGTCTTAAACAAGAATAATCCCTAGAACAATAGGAGCATAGAACAAGGGTGTGGACCTGGTAAGGCAGAACTTATAACTGGCAATAAGAGACTGGATCTCAGTGGCTTAGATTGTGAGCAGCCTCACTCAAAGCTGACAGAAGTAATTAAGCACCAAAGCATAGAATTAACCATCCAACAAGTTCCCTCTCTGTATGTCTGGCACCAGAAATATTAGAGAATTGAACAGAACTGTTGTGTTGTTGCCCCACATTGCTCGCAGCGAAGGTGCAGCATCGACTGGCAACAGAAACAGAAACAGGGTGGTGGGTACCAAAATGGATTTTGGATGTTAAATACCTTTGCCATTTTTTTCATCATTTCCTTAATTAATTCATAAAACTCTTCTCTTAACTGTTTAGACCAATCTCTTGACGTATCCATATTACTAATATGCAATAAAATATCACAGTCAACAAACTCCAAGCCAGTCCAGGTATTTCATGTGTTTTATTTTTTCAAGCACACTTCATGTAAATAATGAAGCCCTTAATTAGTTACATCAGGGATGTGTGAGAAAACATCTGTGTGTTCTTATGAGGGATTCTATTCAGAGGGCTGGATAATTCTGAGACTGCAGTAGTCATTAAAAGTGTTATTTTGTGTTGAATTGGAGAAATCACTTGTTATATTAGTTGTGTTGAGCTATTTCAATTATTCTTGTTTCATTGGTTTATTGCAAACTGCAGAAAGTTTGTAAATTTTGCTAATAAACCTGATATACAATGAGGGTTGAATAATTTTGATTGCAACTGTATAATCTTTAAAAGGAAAGAGATAATAGAAGCGAAGAATTGGTTCCAAACAAAACAGAAACAAATAATTTTTATTGTTCAGGTAGTATTATACGTCACTCCGTTAGAGTAGCTGTGCCTGAGTTGGGATCCAGTACGTAGCATAAATAGATAAAAACTCGGCACTCAGGGGTTGAGCAGTAAGAAAAATGAAAATATTTTATTTAGATGATCCAATTGCACTATATAGTTGATCTTTCAGTCCTAGATTCCAGACCTTCACCAGAAAGCAATGGATTGGCATTGGCAGAGTATTTCCAGGATATGTAGCGCAGAGGAATTGCGACAAAAGTCGCTCGTGCAGGAAAGCGCTACTGCATGGGCGACTATTGTCACAATCCCTCTGCGCTACGTTTCATGGAAATAACCGGCCTACGACAATCTGTTGCTTTCTGGTGAAGGTCTGGAATCTAGGACCGAAACGTCAACTATATAGTTCAATTGTATCATGTAAATAAAATATTTTCACTATTCTTCTGCTCAAGTCTTTATCTTTCATTGTTCAATGTCATCTCTAAATATTAATTCCAGTAAGTACTTTAGTTGTTTTTTCCTTGTATTCTTTATGACCATGGAAGATAGTAATTCTGCACAACGTGACAGAAAACTGTGCTGTGGCAAAAGGGTATGATGCACTTTTTTTATAACTGTAATTTTCTTTAACGGTTCTTGCCGTTTACATGTTAGTAAATTTTACCATTGGCTTTTAGTACCAAAGTCAAAGTTTTTATAGCAGCTTTTTTAGGAACATTTTGTATAATGTCTTCTTTAAAAGGCTTGTACTATCTTACACATGAACACATTCTCTAAATGTCTGATTGGCTGGGCCCACTGATTTCTGCTTTAATAGTATGAGATGGGTACAAGTAATAAGCCAGGGCCACACGTCTCCCATCAAGAATAGTTACAGAACTGCTCTGTACCCATTTAACTACTTTATTTCTCCAAATGGGGCAAAAAAATGTATTGTTACTTTGTACACATTACTTCTGGATTACAATCCTCCCATGAAAGTTAGCAGTAGCATCAGTTATAGACTTTAAGTCAGTGAAATGTGGGATGGCAGTTTCTGCCTATCCAAAGTCTGATGCCATCTGGTAAGGTAGTGCCTCCATCTCCAGGCTAAATTCCCTGTATTTCTGGACCACAGTTATTGCTAAGTACTGATGAGCGAGCACTAAAATGCTTGGGTGCTCGTTGCTCGGGTCGAGCAAATTGGAATGCTCAAGTGCTCGGTCCGAGTAACGAGCCCACTGTAAGTCTTTGGGAAACTCGAGCATTTTTCCGGCGGCTCCCCCCGGTGGTCTGCAAAGGGCCTAAAATTGTCCAAATCGATGGGAACAGTGCTCAAATGACATGGAAACAGCATGGGGAAGACCCCTGGAAGCCTTGGAGGGCCTCCTGAAAAAAATGTTCCCATTATTAAGAAGTGGGTCTCCCATACTATTTGCCTATGCAGTGAATGCAATGGCTGCCAAAAATTTGGAGGAACTCCAATGTCCCTTGCAATAGACGTAGATATGGTGATATGGTAGATATAGTGGTGATATAGGGGAGAATGTAGAGGATGAGGATGAGGAGAAGAAGGAAGACAAGAGCAAATAGACAAAATCAGGAAGCGTATACCCATGTCTGGGTGTGAAGACAGAGGTGCATGGGAATAGAGTTAGCTCTCCCAAAAAAAAGACACTGTATTTGAGTTTATGTTACTCTGCTATCAATCGGTGGTGTTGAGAAGTCTGGCCCAATCCAGCCCTTGTTCATTTGTATAAGAGTCAACCTGTCAGCATTTTCAGTTGACAGGCGGATGCGCCTATCGGTTATAATTCCACCGACGGCACTAAAAACCAGCTCCGACAAAACGCTAACTGCAGGGCAGGCCAGGACCTCCAAGGTATAGAGAGCCAGTTCATGCCACGTGTCCAGCTTCTATACCCAATAATTATAAGGCACAGAGGAATCACGAAAGATGTTGGTACGATCGACAAGGTACTCCCTCACCATCTTTCAAAACTTTTCGCTCCTTGGGAGAGTACCCCGCGCCTCAGGGCCTGTATGATGGGAGGGTCTGAGAAAACTGTCCCAGAACTTTGACAGTGTTCCTCGGCCTCTGCTGGATTGCATTTGTGTCTCTCTCGCCTGTACTCCTTGGTTGTGCAACGAACTATGACCTCTGCCGCCAGCATTTTCAGGTGGGAATTTGTTAAATAATTCCTCAACAAGGGCATTCTCGTGCTGCACCATTTTATTAGGCCTGTCCAGCAAGGGAATAAGAGACAGAAATTTCTCCTTGTAGAGTGGGTCTAGAAGTGTCACCAACCTGTAATGACTGTCACCCAAAATTTGGACAATGCGAGGGTCACGGGAAAGGCAGCGTAACATAAACTCAGCCATGTGTGCCAGACTGCTAACAGGCAAGACTTCACCAAGAGGACGACTGACCATGCTCTCCTCCTCCTCCTCCTACTCCCTGTCCTCAGGCCATCCACGCTGAACAGATGGTATGACAATTGTGCAGGTAGTACCGTTTATAGCGCAGGAAACTAGCTCCTGTTCTTCCTCCTCCTCTTCCTCATTGTCACCCAATCCATGTTGGGATGAGATGAGGCTGGGCTGTGTATAATCACCCTGTATGGTTCCATGCTCCATCTCATCGTGCTCCGCCTGCAATGCATCCTCTTTAATTGTGAGCAGAGAGCGTTTCAGAGGACAGAGAAGCGGGATGGCCATGGTAATTATGGCATCATCGCTGCTCACCATCTTTTTGGAGTCCTCAAAGATTTGGAGGATGGTACAGATGTCTGACTTCCATGTCCACTCCTGTGGTTTTATGTGTGAAGTCTGACCTGAATATCGACGGCCTTTTGATGCTGGTACTCAACAACTGCCCTCTTCTGCTCACAAATTCTTCCCAACATCTGAAATGTAGAGTTCCAATGCGTGGGGACATCCCACATCAGTCGGTAAGCACGAAGTTGAAAACGCTGCTGAAGCACGGCAAGGGCAGCGGAAGCTGTAACTGAGTTTCTAAAGTAGGCACACACACGGCGTACTTTGATTAGCACGATACGTGCAGTGTTAGTTGAGGGTGTGCAACGACATCTGCAGGGCGGGAGGCATCTTGGCATGTGCCATGGACAGGGGATTGGCATGCACGCACAACAGCGGAAGAAGCAGTGGTGTCACCTGCAGACACTGTTTCTGGACCCTGGGGTTTGGCCCATTTAGTCGGGCCAAACCCCAGGGTCCAGAAACATTTAAAAAATTCCCACCTGAAAACGCTGGAGGCAGAGGTCATAGTTCGTTGGACAACCAAAGAGTATAGGCAAGAGAGACAAAAATGCAATCCAGCAGAGGCCGAGGAACACTGTCAAAGTTCTGGGACAGTTTTCTCAGACCCTCCCATCGCACAGGCTCTGAGGCGCGGGGTACTCTCCCAAGCAGATCCGGTAGATCCGGGTAGGTTTTGAGAAACCGCTGAACCACGAGGTTAAGCACATGGGCCAGGCATGATGCGTGTGTGAGCTTGCCCGCCTCTGAGTCGCCACCAGGTTCCAGCCATTGTCACACACGACCATGCCTGGCTGTAGGGTCACCGGTGTCAGCCACAATTCTGCCTGCTCTTTAAGAGCTGTCCACAGCTCTTCAGCATTGTGTGGTTTGTCACCTAAGCATATTAGCTTCAGCACAGCCTGTTGCCGCTTGGCCGAGGCAGTGCTTCCAGCTTGCGACTGATGTGGTCATTTCAGAGATGGGGATGAAGAGGAGAAGGAGGTGCAGGAGCTGTAGAACCCTGATTGACCCAGGGACGCAATCCTCGGTGTCGGTAGGACGTGCTCAGTCCCAAGGTCCGACTGGGTCCCAGCTTCTACTATAATAACCCAGTGTGCCATTAGCGAGATGTACCGTCCCTGCCCACAAGCACTTGTCCACGTGTCCGTGGTTAGGTGGACTTTTCCAGTAATTGCGTTGTTGAGGGCACAGCTAATGTTGTGGGACACGTGCACGTGTTATGTGGGGACGGCACACCGGGAGAAAGAGTGGCGGCTGGGGACCGAGTACTGAGGGACGGTCGCCACCATCAGGTTGCGGAATGCTTCCGTCTCCACGTGCCTAAAAGACAACATTTCGAAATGTGAGAATTTAGTAGGGGGCGTTGGCTGCATATTAGCGCTTGCGTTCCAAGGACTGGGGTAGGGACAACTGAATGCTGCGCTGGGACAAGGACGTGGACGTGCTTGCTGATGGTGCTAGTTGAGAGTGTGCAATGACACGTGCAGGGCGGGAGGCATCTTGGCATGTGCCATGGACAGGGGATTGGCGTGCACTCACAACAGCGGAAGAAGCAGTGGTGTCACCTGCAGACACTGCTTCTTTACCCTGGTGTTTGGCCCATTTAGTTGGGTGCTTTGCTGCCATGTGCCTGATCATGCTGGTGGTGGTCAGGCTGCTAGTTTTGCTACTCCTGCTGATGCTGTCCTGGCAGGTGGTGCAAATGGCCTTTTTGGGGTTATCTGCAGAGTCTTTAAAAAACATCCAGACTTGGGAAGACCTAATAGTTGTACTGGCAACTTGGCATTACGAGGAGTGCTTTTCTGCCTTGTGTCTGCAGCCACCACACTGATTCTTCCTGCCTGTTGTGGTGCTACGCCTCCCTCCCCCTGTATGCTGCTATCCTTGCTCTGTATGTTCCCCTGCCAGTTTGGGTCAGTTACTATATCATCCACCACCTTGTCTTCCACTTCTGCACCCTAGTCCTCCTCCTGACTTTCTGGCAATTGTGTCTCATTATTATCATCATACACCTCTTGGGACAGTAATTGCACTTTCCCACCATGCCTTCATGTGACTGGCTGCTCCAATATTTGGGCATCGCTACACGCGTTTTCCTCTTCACTCGCTTGAAGCTGGCGGGCGGAAGGCCCGAATCTGCAAATGGAAAGGTGAACAGTTCTTCTGAGTGTCCAAGTGTGGGATCAGTTGTCTCCGGGCACTCGGCATGGTGGGAGGAAGGAGGATCAGGGTGAGGAATATGTGGTCCAGACTCACAGCTACTGAGACTTGACCATGTGGAAGACAGGGTGGTGGTGGTGGCAAAGTAACTGGAAGCATTATCTGTTATCCAACCAACAACCTTTGGACATTGCTCTGGGTTCAATAGTGGTGTACTGCGGTCCCCTATTAATTGGGACAGGAAGGTCGATTGACAAGATGTGGGTGTTTGTTGTGGCACAATTTCAGCTTGCCCACGGCCACGTCCTCGGCCTCTGCATGCACCATCACCATCACGTCCACTTACCCGTCCCTTGCCACACACCTTGCCCATTTTAAATGGAAGACAATATTTTCCACGTTCACGAGAAATGGCTAATTTTGGAACGCAGTTATATGTGATGTGTCTGACAGAGAACCACGGTTTTAAATAGCAAGCCTGTAATTTACTAATATTATTCTACACAGAGACCTAGTGTGAATAGCTTGTCCGACACACTGCAACGAAATGGAAGGCAGAAATGGCTGATTTTGGAACACTGTTATATATGATATGTCTGACAGAAAACCACGGTTTTAAATAGCAGGCCTGTAATTTACTAATATTATTCTACACAGAGACCTAGTGGGAATAGCTTGACTGACACACTGCAACGAAATGGAAGGCAGAAATCGCTGATTTTGGAACACTGTTATATGTGATATGTCTGACAGAGAACCACAGTTTTAAATATCAGGCCTGTAATTTACTAATATTATTCTACGCAGATACCTAGTGTGAATAGCTTGACCGACACACTGCAACGAAATGGAAGGCAGAAATCGCTGATTTTGGAACGCTGTTATATGTGTTATGTCTGACAAAGAACCACGGTTTTAAATAGATGGCCTGTAATTTACTAATACTATTCTTCACAGAGACCTAGTGTGAATAGCTTGACTGACACACTGCAACAGAATGGAAAAGGAGCCCAATGTTTTCCACGTTCAGTTCAAATTTCTCGATTTTTATCGCTGAAATATGGAACAGATCTGGCTGTATTCTGCAGTGCTAACAAGCAAATCGAGCAGAAAAATTGTGTCCCCTGGATTGCTTTTTAAGCAAATAACCAGGATTGAGATAAAAAAAAATTGCCCTGGCCCCTGATATCTGGGGCTATGTCTACAAATATCTGTAATTATTACAGCAGCAGACAGGATGTTCAATGGACCCTCTTGTGCTGCATCATACACTGCAGTCTGCCACATACACTGCCTGCCTAACACTGATTATATGCAATTGAATTAGTCCTCAGAAGGACTGTTAGTTCAGATGGATATACATACATACAGTATGTTGTGGAATACCTATACTAACAGGACATTCCATGGACCCTCTTGCATTATATGCACTGCAGTCTGCTACGTACCCTGCCTGCCTAACTCCTGCTATCACCACTGAATATATGCAGCTGGATTAGTCCTCAGAAGGACTGTTAGTTCAGATGTATATATATATATATATATATATATATATATATATGTTGTGGAATACTTTTACAAACTATAAACAAGCAAATCTCTCCCTAGCTCAGCAGCACCTCTCCCTACTCTGCCTGGTTCTGGGGTAGACTGTGACGAGCATGGCGGAGCCAGGTCTTATATAGACCTGATGATGCTGTGCGGCCAGTCAATCACTGTAATGCCACAACCAACATGGCTACGGCATTACAGTGTGTGGCAGGCAATCCCTTCATGTTCATTGGCTCTCTAAAGAGCGCCAAACATGCAGGGAGGGGACCTGAGTTCCTGCCCGAACAACCCGGAAATACTCGCCGAGCACCGAGCTTGTCAAGCACCGTGATGCTCAGGCGAGTACTGAGCAGTGGCAGGCACGTTCGCTCATCACTATTGCTAAGTCTTTCTTTTGCCTTACTAACAGGTGATCCGTAATCATACCCACAAACTGATGCATACTGAGATCAATGATCTTTTGCTGGGCACAACAGATCATTTCACCTGAGGAACAAACTTTTTGTTCATTTATCAGGAGCTTGGCAGCCTATTTACAAGGCAAGATAATCTTAAAAGAGAAGAATGCTCATTCATGATTATCTTTCAATGTAAATGCAGGTTAAGTGATAGCGACTTGCTACCTTAAGGCTGTGTGCCCACTATGCTTTTTTCAAGCGTTTTTGCCGCAGAATTTCCGCAGCGAAAACACTTAAAAAATGCTTTGTAATACGTGCCCCATGGTCCCCAATGATAATCCGCATGTGCTGTGCACATGCTGCGGAAATTTCCGCTGCGGATTATCATTGCGGAAAAATACGCAGTATGTCCATTAATTTTGCGGACACGCAGCGTAATTGCCGCCATTGACTTGCATTGAAACTCTTGATATCCGCATCACTACATGTGCACATGCGGATATGAAGCAATTCAATGCGCGGATGGTACCCAGGCCTGGAGAAGAGGAGACTCTCCTCCAGACCTGGGTACCATAGAAACTGTAAAAAAAAGAATTTAAAATAAAAAATAAAGATTATACTTACCTTCCGATGGCCCCTGGTCTCCATAGCGATGCGTGCAGTGTGTTGGGCGGCTCGCGGTGGTGTGAGGACCTGACATGACGTCATTAAGTCATGTGACAGGTCATGCGACCGCTGACATCGGCGGTCGCGTGACCTGTCACATGACTCAATGACGTCATCGCAGGTCCTTCACTCCACCGCGAGACACCGGGGAGCAGGACGGAGTGGAGAAGGAGACCGGGGGCCATCGGAAGGTAAGTATAATCTTTATTTTTTATTTTTCACCATTCTTATACTTTTTTTTTAACTATTACTTGGTCACACTATATAAATCCATGCCGGTTGCATGGATTTATATAGCGTGACTAAGTTGTCAAGCACTTTTTCCAAGTGATGCTAAAATCGCTTGGAAAAGCGCTTGATAACACACATGCAGAAATGCATGCAAAAACGCTTGACAAACGCTTCTACCTGGCGGGAAAAACGCATGTAAAATCCGCATGCATTTTTCCTGCCAGGGAGAAGCGGAAAAAATATGCAGCATTTCTACATCGTGGGAACATAGCCTAAAACTTACAATTGTCTCAGTCAGGATTTTTATCAGAAACTTTTCTGGTTTCAACTATTGCCTTTATTAATGCCTTGAAGCACTTCTCTGTCTAGTTAATATGCCAACCAACCCAACTACATGGTGCCCATTTGTGCTTCCCCTTTATAAACGGTAGCTTCTTCCTGTTTAGCCCATTGTACATTATTTGCCCGAATGCTACATCTGCCAAAACAAGGTCACATTTTACGTAAAATAAACTAGTTAAAACAGAAATATCTACAATTTATGCAACATTTGTCATAAATGCAAAATATGCTCCTTGACTTGAGGTCAGGCAATGCCATTCTCTCAATAGGTGAGGTTTGTCAGATGGGAATCCCAACTTTCAGGCATACATGGAACATTTTGTAAATTTCTAATAGTGTACACACTGTGTGCCGAATTATTAGGCAAGTTGTATTTTAGAGGATTATTTTTATTATTGATCAACAACTATGTTCTCAATCAACCCAAAAGACTCATAAATATCCAAGCTTAATATTTTTGGAAGTTGGAGTGTTTTTTTTTTAGATTTGGCTATCTTAGGAGGATATCTGTTTGTGCAGGTAACTATTACTGTCCCGAATTATTAGGCAACTTAATAAAAAAGAAATATAATCCCATCTCACTTGTTTATTTTCACCAGGTAAACCAATATCAGTGCACAAAATTTAGAAATAAACATTTCTGACATGCAAAAACAAAAACCAAAATAATTAGTGATTAATATAGCCACCTTTCTTTATGATAACACTCAACAGCCTTCCATCCATAGATTCTGTCAGTTGCTTGATCTGTTTTCGATCAACATTGCGTGCAGCAGCCACCACAGCGTCCCAGACACTGTTCCGAGAGGTGTACTGTTTTCCCTCCCTGTAGATCTCACATTTTAAGATGGACCATAGGTTCTTTATGGGGTTCAGATCAGGTGAAAGAGTGGCCCATGTCATTATTTTTTCTTCTTTTAGACCTTTACTGGCCAGCCACGCTGTGGAGTAGTTGGATGCATGTGATGGCGCATTGTCCTGCATGAAAATCAGGTTTTTCTTGAACGATACTGACTTCTTCCTGTATCACTGCTTGAAGAAGTTGTCTTCCAGAAACTGGCAGTAGGTCTGGGAGTTGAGCTTCACTCCATCCTCAACCCGAAAAGGTCCCACAAGTTCATCTTTGATGATACCAGCTCATACCAGTACCCCACCTCCACCTTGCTGGCTTCTGAGTCGGAGTGGAGCTCTCTGCCCTTTACTGATTCAGCCTCTGGCCCATCACTAGAGATGAGCGTTGTTCTACTCGAACTGTTCGCCAATCTCAAATTCGAGCTGTTTTGGGCGGTGTTCGAGCCGGTCGGCGAACACGAACAATTTGAGAAAAATTCGGCTGTTCGAGGTTATGTTCGATAACTGTTCGTGCACCAAAATCATAACTGGATTTTTTCTCAGTAATGATGAAAATTAATGTTAATACGCAGTTTGAGTGTACAGCGGGGCGGGGGGAGGGGCAGGGGATGGATCTCTGCAGGAACAATGAAGATCTCCATTTTTTTTTCTCTTTCCCGCATTTGCAGTGGGGAGGTGCAATCTGTCAGCCTATCAGCAGCGCACACACGGAGCGAAGTGCTGTTTTTCACACAAGCAAGGGCATGTGTGATTGGCAGTGTATGTCACATGTCCTTGCCCTATAAGACCAAGCCATTTTCCCCGTCGCCACCATTTTCTCACTGCTGCAGCTGCGTGTTAGACGGCACCGCTGTTGCTGTGTGCGCTATACCTTGTTAATTTCAAGCCAATTTTCGCACAAATATACAGATAGCTTGGGAGTAGGGAATAGTTGTGATTGCAGTCCTTTTAAGGACTAGGTTACAGCATTTCCTAGTACTTTTATCTGGCAGGTCTGTGCTCTTAAATAGATAGATTGTGGGAGTAAAGACTAATTGTAATTGGAGTCCTTTTCAGGACTAGGTTACATCAGTTCCTATCAGTTTTTGCCAGGCAGGTCTGTGCCAGTGCTGTGCAAGTTTTTTTCACAGCATTTGGCTGAATCTAGCAAAGCTAATCCTTTTTGGCCTATTGCAGAGTGTGTTAGTCAGTGGAGTAGCCTATCTGTGTTGCAAGATATACCACCTGTGTATAGAATACCAATTTTTTTACTGCACCTAGTGAAGTAAAATCTTTTGGGCATAGCATCATTCTATTAGTCCATCTATACTGACCTCCATCAGGTTGCAAACTGAATATAATTTTTTTCTGCATCTAGTTCTGAAAAAATATTTGGGCTTCTAGCAGTGTGTGGGACTTGGTCTATTAGTCCATCTATACTGACCTCCATCAGGTTGCAAATTAAAAATAATTTTTTTCTTCATTTAGCTCTGAAAAAATATTTGGGCTTCTAGCAGTGTGTGGGACTTGTTCTATTAGTCCTTCTATACTGACGTCCAGCAGGTTGCAAATTGAATATAATTTTTTTCTGCATCTAGCTCTGAAAAAATATTTGGGCTTCTAGCGGTGTGTGAGACTTGGTCTATTAGTCCATCTATACTGACCTCCATCAGGTTGCAAATTAAAAATAATTTTTTTCTGCATCTAGCTCTGAAAAAATATTTGGGCTTCTAGCAGTGTGTGGGACTTGGTCTATTAGTCCATCTATACTGACCTCCATCAGGTTGCAAATTAAAAATAATTTTTTTCTGCATCTAGCTCTGAAAAAATATTTGGGCTTCTAGCAGTGTGTGGGACTTGGTCTATTAGTCCATCTATACTGACCTCCATCAGGTTGCAAATTAAAAATAATTTTTTTCTTCATTTAGCTCTGAAAAAATATTTGGGCTTCTAGCAGTGTGTGGGACTTGTTCTATTAGTCCTTCTATACTGACGTCCAGCAGGTTGCAAATTGAATATAATTTTTTTCTGCATCTAGTTCTGAAAAAATATTTGGGCTTCTAGCGGTGTGTGGGACTTGGTCTATTAGTCCATCTATACTGACCTCCATCAGGTTGCAAATTAAAAATAATTTTTTTCTGCATCTAGCTCTGAAAAAATATTTGGGCTTCTAGCGGTGTGTGGGACTTGGTCTATTAGTCCATCTATACTGACCTCCATCAGGTTGCAAATTAAAAATAATTTTTTTCTGCATCTAGCTCTGAAAAAATATTTGGGCTTCTAGCAGTGTGTGGGACTTGGTCTATTAGTCCATCTATACTGACCTCCATCAGGTTGCAAATTGAATAAAAAAAATTTCTGCATCTAGCTCTGAAAAAATATTTGGGCTTCTAGCGGTGTGTGGGACTTGGTCTATTAGTCCATCTATACTGACCTCCATCAGGTTGCAAATTAAAAATAATTTTTTTCTGCATCTAGCTCTGAAAAAATATTTGGGCTTCTAGCGGTGTGTGGGACTTGGTCTATTAGTCCATCTATACTGACCTCCATCAGGTTGCAAATTAAAAATAATTTTTTTCTGCATCTAGCTCTGAAAAAATATTTGGGCTTCTAGCAGTGTGTGGGACTTGGTCTATTAGTCCATCTATACTGACCTCCATCAGGTTGCAAATTGAATAAAAAAAATTTCTGCATCTAGCTCTGAAAAAATATTTGGGCTTCTAGCGGTGTGTGGGACTTGGTCTATTAGTCCATCTATACTGACCTCCATCAGGTTGCAAATTAAAAATAATTTTTTCTGCATCTAACCCAGCCAATAGTTTTGGCCTAATGCCACAGTTTGGCCACTCAGCTCTGCTCGGTTACCATCCATTGTTTTTTTGTGCAAACAACTCCAGAGTTGTGAATTAGTTAACCACCAAAATGAGTGGAAAAAGGCCTGCTGCTGGTGGAAAGGGGAATAGGCGTGTTGGGAAGGGGAAAAAAGGTTGTGTCCGTGGGGTAGGTGCAGAAGAAAGACCATCTTCCAGCCAAACTAAAATGTCTACTTCTTTTAGCGGACAATGTGATAAGATCCCTTTCTTACGGCCACGCCAATCGCTACAAATTCCAGATGAGGCACAAAAACAGCAGGTGCTTCAACGGATATCAAGTGCTCCTTTAAGTGGGCTCTCCTCCACATCAACTTCAACATCACAAATACTACAGTCCTCAAAGGTGTCACCCAAATCGCACTTGCTTCCTCACAGCTCCCAAATCTCCAGCTGCCCGTCTGAGTATGAGGTAGAACAGATGGTTGAGTCTGCAGAGCTGTTTACTCATATTATAGCCTGGGAATCAGAGGTCGACTCCAGCGCTTCTGTGAATCCAGACGAGGAAATGATCTGCACTGATGCCCAGAATCTTTATGAGTCGGATCCAGGACCAGACGCAGAAGGTTCTGACCATAATGTAGACCCTCATTCCCAAACTGTAACTCCTGTTGGTGGAGACAATGAGGAAGACGATGATAAGACTCAAATACCTGATTGGAGCGACAACTTTAGTTTTTTGTCAGGGCAGGAACAGGTTGGCTCTGAGGATGACGGGTGTGATAACGCACAGGGTGATGATGATGAGGTCGGAGATCCCACTTACTGTCAACCCACAGTCAGCCAAGAGATGAGGTCAGCAGAGGAGGTGGAGGAAGATGCTAGTGACGACGAGGTCAGGTTGCGCCTTCCTGGACAGAGACGTAGTACTGGAAGCACGTCAACAACTGCATCCTCAAACACAACTCTGCCTCTCACCACAAGTCGTGGTGGCTCTTCAGGTCGCATGGGTGCTAAGCCTTGCATAGCCTGGGCATTTTTTCAGATCGATAAAGATGACCCAACTCGTGTTATCTGTAACATTTGTCAGCAAAAGCTAAGTAGAGGCCAAAAAATACATAGTTTGAGTACTTCATGCATGAACCGGCACATGGACATGAAGCATAAGTTGCAGTGGGAAGCTCAGTGTGCTACAATGCGGTCTAGCCGGCCGGGCCAACCACCGTCTGCCATATCTTGTGCATCCGCGGCCTCTTCATCCTCTGTGACTGGGGGGACAGCAGTCACACCTGTTTTGGGGCGCAGACCTGCCACCTCTTTACCCGCAACAGCCAGCGTGATTGGCAGGTCATCATTTTCTTTGGAGGTGGTAACACCAGCTGGTCTTGAGCGCTGTCCGACATCGATAGCACCACCTTTGGATCAAGGCAACCTAACATGTCCGCCTGCATCTTCCTCACAGACTGGCAGTTTGCCGGGGACACCCTTATCAACCCCGTCTAAGCACAATAGCCAGCCCTCGGTCCCTCAGATGTGGACAAGTAAAAGACCATTTCCTCCTAGCCATGAGAAAGCTAAGAGGTTGAATTTCACCATCTGCAAGCTCTTGGCTACAGAAATGCTGCCTTTCCGCCTGGTGGACACAGAGGATTTTCGAGACCTTATGTCCGTCGCAGTGCCCCAGTACCAGATGCCCAGTCGGCACTACTTCTCAAAGAAAGGTGTGCCTGCGCTCCACCAGCATGTCGCACACAACATCACCGCTTCTTTGAGAAACTCTGTGTGTGACAGGGTGCATTTCACCACAGACACTTGGACGAGTAGGCATGGACAGGGGCGTTACATGTCGCTGACTGGGCACTGGGTAACTATGGTGACAGCAGGACAAGGGGCTGCTGTCCAAGTCTTGCCGTCCCCACGAGTTGTGCGTCAATCCTCTTTATGTCATTTTTCCTCCACTGCTTCTGCCTCCTCAACCTCCTCTCGGTCTTCCACCTGCACCCAAAGCCTGTCTGGTCATGCCACAAGTTTTCTAACTGCGCAGAAGGGATCCTGCACACCTCCTTACCATGCTGGCAGTAGGGCTCAACGTCATCAGGCGGTTTTTACATTGAAATGTCTGGGAAATGTGAGTCAAACAGCTGAGGAGTTGTGGTCAGCTCTGGAGAACCAATTTCATGAATGGTTGTCTCCACTGGACCTGAAACCAGGGAAGGCCGTGTGCGACAATGCTGCAAACCTGGGTGCGGCCCTTCGCCGGGGCAATGTCACACACGTGCCTTGTATGGCTCACGTGTTGAACCTGGTTGTCCAGCAATTTTTAGCCCACTATCCCAGACTAGATGGCCTTCTGCAGAGGGCACGGTCGCTGTGTGCTCACTTCCGCCGTTCGCATCCCGCAGCTCAGCGACTTACATCTCTACAGAAGTCGTTGGGCCTGCCACTTCACCGGCTAAAATGCGATGTGCCTACCCGGTGGAATTCAACTCTGCACATGTTGCAGCGACTGTGGCAGCACCGACAAGCCCTGGTGCAATACGTTCTGACGTATAGCCTGGGCCAACGAGATTCAGAGGTGGGGCAAATCACGCTGGAGGAGTGGTCTCAGATCAGGGACCTATGCACCCTTCTGCACAGTTTTGAAATGGCGACGAAGATGTTTAGTGCTGACGATGCCATTATCAGCATGACTATTCCGGTGATTTACATGCTGGAGCACATGTTAAACAGAATTCGGAGTCAGGTGGTGGCACAAGAGGAGGTGGAGGAAGTAGAGGAGGAGGAGTTGTATGCGGAAGGGCTAACATCTGCAAGGTCCAGACGGTCGGCAGCACCAAGGCGGCAGGCATGTGAGGGTGGGGGAGATGATTTTACCAGGGCGCATGGTAGCAGCCAAACTAGTGAGGAAAGTGCAGGAGCCCAGGAAGAAGTGGAGGACGAACTGATGGAAGACTCATCAGATGAGGGAGACCTTGATCACATTTCTGTTGTGCGAGGTTGGGGGGAGAGGACAGAGGAAGGAAGCATGATTGCTACCTCGCCACCAACACAACAGGGACTTGGTGCTCCTGGATGCGCAACACACATGAGTGCCTTCTTGCTGCACTACCTGCAACATGACCCTCGAATTGTGAGAATTAGAAATAATCCTGACTACTGGGTTGCCACACTGTTAGATCCCCGGTACAAAAGTAAATTTGCAGAAATTATTCCTGCCATAGAAAGGGATGCACGCATGCAGGAGTATCAGCAGAGACTGTTGCAGAATCTTACATGTGCTTTTCCACAAAATACCAGTGGTGCACGTAGTGAATCTCACAGTTCCAACTTGCCAACCGTGGGACCGTCAAGTGTTCAGCACTCAAACCGTAACAGAACCACAGTATCTGCTGGTAACATCAATTTTGCGGAATCATTTCACCACTTTTTTAGCCCATCCTTTGCAAGGCCACAGGAGACAAGAAGTCTGACACATAGTCAACGCCTAGAGACGATGGTACAGGAGTATCTCCAAGTAAACATTGAAGCCACGACTGTGTCACTGGACCCTTGCTCTTTTTGGGCTTCCAATCTGGATAAATGGCCGGAGCTAGCCACTTACGCCTTGGAGATCTTGTCATGCCCCGCAGCCAGCGTTCTGTCTGAACGTGTGTTCAGCGCTGCTGGTGGTGTGCTGACAGATAAGCGCACGCGGCTCTCCACTGATAATGTAGACAGACTCACGTTCATAAAGATGAACAAATCATGGATCCGAAACGACTTTTCTACCCCTGTGTCATCCTGGGGAGAGTAAAAGCTTGATGATTGGTTAAAATCACCCTACCAACCGTTTTAAGCTTTCAAATTACTAATCATGTTTATCTGTATCTTGACTGGAAAATAATTTGGGCTTTGTAGCAGTGTGCAGCACTGATCCTATTAGGCCATCTATAATAAGCTTCACCAGATTTAAAATTAAAAATAATTTTTAGCTGCATCTAGCCCGGAAAATAATTTTGGGGCTCCGAGATGCGCAAGACACATAAGTGCCTTCTTGCTGCACTACCTGCAGCATGACCCTCATATTGTCAGAATTCGAAGTAATCATGACTACTGGGTTGCCACACTCTTAGATCCCCCAAACTTTTCGATCAACCTTTTCATTTTAATAAAGACCAAAAAAATGGTCATTTTTGAAATTATAAGCATTAGCAGGTTGTTAGAAACTGAAATCAAACAGTTTTCAACTCAAAACTTTATTCTAGGTGATGTTACATTTTCACATAGGACCCCTTGTTCGAAAGGAGCTTCTGAACTCTCTCGTCCATTGAATTTGTCAGGTTTTGGATGGTTTCTGCTTCAATTGTTTTGCATGAGGACAGAATACCCTCCCAGAGCTGTTGCTTAGATGTGAACTGCCTCCCGCCATCATAGACACTCCTTTTAATGATGCTCCAAAGGTTCTGAATGGGGTAGAGGTCAGGGGAGCATGGGGGTCACACCATAAGTTTGTCCCCTTTTATGCCCATATCAGCCAGAGATGCAGATGTTTTATGTGCAGCATGAGATGGTGCATTATCATGCAGAAAAATGATCTTGCTGTGAAATACACGGTTCTTCTTCTTGAACCATGGCAGGAAGTGCTGTTTGAGAAAATCCACATACATTATGGAGTTCATCTTTAGCGCCTTCAGGGATCCTAAAGGGGCCGACAATCTCTCTCCCCATGATTCCAGCCCAAAACATTACTCCACCTCCTCCTTGTTGGCGCTGTAGCCGTGTTTGCGTGGGGTGTCCATCAACCAGCCATCCTCCACTCCATCCATCTGGACCATCGAGCGCTGCACGGCACTCATCCGTGAACAAAACAGTTTTGAAATCAGTCTTCATGTAATGTTTGGCCCACTGGAGCCGTTTCTGCTTGTGTGAAGTGGATAGAGGAGGTCGACAGGATGGCATATGCACAGCTGCAAACCTCTGAAGGACCCTGCATCTTGTTGTTCGGGGGACGTTGGAGGCACAAGCAGCTTCAAAAACTTGTCTGCTGCTATGACAAGGCTTTTTTGCCGCTGCTGTTTCAACCTGACGTAATTGCCTGTAGGAAAGAGTCCTCAATTTGCCCTTATCAGCACGCACACGTGTGTACTGTGAATCAGCTACATACTTCTTGATTGCCAAGACACTTCATCCTGATCATCGCACAATGTTGATTGTAGTCATGCCTTGACCTAAACACTCCACAATTTGTTGCTTCTCAGCAGCCGACACATCCTTTTTCTTTCCCATTTTGGCAGAAAATGTAGGCTGCTTAATAATGTGAGAGAGCCTTCTTAAGTAGTCTTGCCTTTCATTGGACACACCTGCCAAACTAATTAGCACAGGTGTCTGCAATTGCTTACAGTGATATAAAGAGCCCTGACACACATCACCATCAATGAGTTTAACTGACAAACAAACAAATTCTTCCCTTATCACTCCTAAACACTTTTTGCATAATAATTTGGAACGCGGTGTACATGTGCTTTTCCACAAAACACCAGTGGTTCACGTAGTGAATCTTACAGTTCTAACTTGCCAACCGTGGTCTGTATGGAATTGTTCAATAAAGGGCCCAAAATTAAGATAACATAGATGGGAGAGGTCTCTATGAATAGGAATTCCTAAGTATTTGATACCCTGTGAGGGCCAGGCAAAGGGAAAGTTGGACTGGATGGAATCCTATATGGATTTAGGGAGGGAGACATCGAGGGCCTCAGACTTCGCTGCATTGATTTTAAAATTTTACCATGTAACAAAGTGATCTATTTCAGCCATAACAGCAGGGATGGATATATGTGATTGAGTGAATATACTAGGACATCATCAGCAAATAGAGAGCACTTGTACTCGGTGCCTCCCACCTCAATCCACCTAATATTGGGGTTATGGCGAATTGATGAGAGCAGGTGCTCCGTCACTAGGATGTATAAGAGAGGGGACAGAGGACATCCCTGCCTTGTCCCATTGGTGATTGTGAAAGGTGATGAAAATGTTCTGACGCACCCCCTGGGCCTTGGGACACCCGGAGCTGGACCCTTTTTGGTGGATGCTGGTGGTTGTAGTCTTCGTGGCGGCGATCCGGTTCCGTGGCTCAGGGCGGTCAAACCAGTGGCGGAACTATTTATGTGGTTTTGATGTTTAAATGTCCGACTACGCCACCCGTGGATTGCGGTCAGAGTGAACCGCCGCTACAGGGCAGACCGCTAAGGCTGGTGTTGTGGGTGCAGCAGAGCGTAGCATAACTCCCCACGGGAGGAGTATAGCCTCAGGGCAGTGTATGCGGAGGATGGGGGTGATGGTGCAGGGCAGCAGCAGTAACGACACGGAGTCAGTGATGCAGTTCAGGGCCTTTACTCACAGTTCTTATTATCCAGACCACGTCTGCAGGTAACGGCTGCCCACGTCGTACTGTGCTCACCAGGTGAGGGGCTCAGACAACTCCCAGATAACTTTGGAGCGCTTCACAGGACCCCCTTTGTGTGTCCTTTGTCTGGCCTTTCTTACCAACACTTCTGTCCGGCTGCCTCGGGCCTCCTCTTGGTAAACTTGGCGCCAGTTTCCCTGACCCTATGTGGTGCCTTCCTAGCGGGTGTAGCGAGGGGCTGCGCCACATAAAATGTCAGAGCCTCCGGTTTCTAGCTGAGGGTCGTTTCCTGCCTCCACTAGTTCGGGGACGGGTCTCCCCCTTTGGCCTGACCCCTCCACGCAGGTGGATTCGGGCGTGCGGTGGCGACTCGCCCATCCGCACCCCTGGGATCCCTTCATTCCTCGTTCCTGGAGCCTTCTCCGCTCCTCTTCCTTCCTTCTCCCTCTTGCAGGCCTGGGCCTCTGTTACTAGGCCCGCCTCCGGAGCAGAGCTCATGCAGAGCCCCTGCTCCCTGCCACTTCTGCTCAGACTTCTCTGCACTGAACTAAGATGGTGCCCACCTTTTATACTCCCTTCTCAATGCACCCAGGAACTGCTTCCTCCCTGCTCCTGCACTGCAGGGTTCCCCTTCCTCAGTGTTCCCTCCCCCCACTCCAGCCAGGGACAGGGACTGTCGTGCCCATTTCAGGGGCATATTGTTCGCCCTGCCCTACGGCAATGTGGTGTAATGCATGCAGGTGTCGGGTCCTGATCCACACTCCATCCTTATCTGAGAGTGAGATATCACACCTCTGGGTGAGGTGCAATACGTCTGTAGCAACCGAGCCCTCGGTGCTACAGTTCCATTTATCTTCAGCCTAGGTGACGTATTGTGATACAGGGCTGTGATTTTGGCTATAAAAGGGTCCCCTAGACCCCTACCCCAAGCTTTTTAAGAGAATCATATATGGCGTGCCAGGAGACTCTATGGAATGCTTTCTCACCATCCAACGAGAGTATCTACTTACAAATTTTTAACTGCATCTAGCCCAGGAAATACTTTGTGCCTAGTAGCAGTGTCTGCTAGTCAGCGGATTATCCCGGCTGTTAAGCAAGCTACACCACCTGTAGTTTGGACACTTAATTTTTTCAAAGGAAATGCTTCGGGACCACGGGATACTTAGTGAAGAGCATCAGGAGGCACCCCAAGGCATAGGGGCTGGGACTGGCACTAGGATGCCTTGCGGTGGACAGCCGAGCTCGATCCTTATAAAAGCTTTTTAACTGCAGCAGCTTTAGTGGACGCTACTGGAGCTGGAATTACGCGGCTGCTGGCATGAGACTTGCCGTCCAATAGATCCTTGTAAATGGATTTAAAGTGTATTCATTCAAATTAGAGGGACAATTTAAATTAAAAAGCTTAGAGCTGCCTCCACCACAGGGGGGCTCTCTCGACCCACCAGCGGACAGGCACCAGTATTGGGAGAGGGGGGCTGGCCGTCAGGGTTCACCGCGGCTCTGGCACAAACCCGGCGACACGGAGGTGGCACGGGCAGGAGCGGACTGGCCGTCTCGGCTTCTCACTTTTTGGATTTTAGAAGGGCATGACATGCCTATATCTGTGTCTCCCCCTCCTTTTACTCCTCCACCTCTTTTCTTTTCGCATAACTATATGTACTTGTCACTTTTCCATGTGTTAGTTGTGTCTTCTGAGCAGTTTGTCAGCTTTTGGACACCTTTGAAGGTGTTTTCTATGTGTTTCTATGTGTTTTTGTTTGCCTGCCATTGGTTTTAACGGTGTTCGAAGGTGTTCGACGAACAGTTCGACGAACAGTTCGGCGAACACACGGGTGTTCGACGAACCGAACCGAACTCGAACACTACGGGGGTGGCTCAACACTACCCATCACGAGTCACTCTAATTTCATCAGTCCATAAAACCTTTGAAAAATCAGTCTTAAGATATTTCTTGAACCATTCTTGAAGTTTTATCTTATGTTTCTTGTTCAAAGGTGGTCGTTTTTCAGCCTTCCTTACCTTGGCCATGTCCCTGAGTATTGCACACCTTGTGCTTTTTGATACTCCAGTAACGTTTCAGCTCTGAAATATGGCAAAACTGGTGGCGAATGGCATCTTGGCAGCTTCACGCTTGATTTTCCTCAATTCATGGGCAGTTATTCTGTGCCTTTTTTGGCCAACACGCTTCTTGCGACCTTGTTGGCTATTTTCCATGAAACGCTTGATTGTTCGGTGATCACGCTTCAAAAGTTTGGAAATTTCAAGACTGCTGCATCCCTCTGCAAGACATCTCACAATTTTGGACTTTTCAGAGCCCATCAAAACTCTCTTCCGACCCATTTTGCCAAAGGAAAGGAAGTTGCCTAATAATTAAGCACACCTTATATAGGGTGTTGATGTCATTAGTCAACACCCCTCCTCATTACAGAGATGCACATCACCAGATTTACTTAATTGGTAGTTGGCTCTCAAGCCTATGCAGCTTGGAGTAGGACAACATGTATAAAAAGTATCATGTGATCAAAATACTCATTTGCCTAATAATTCTGAACACAGTGTATGTTTAATATGGGAAAAAAACTTAAACTAAACCACTAATCACAGTAAAAAAAACACATGTATTTATGCTGTTACATTTGGGTTAGAAAATGGTATGGCTCTATATCAGACCTGGGCAAAGTGTGGCACTTTGGCTATTCTAGTGTGGCCCTTAGATCAGAAACGTCAAAGGGCTGGATACAGTGGTGTCACTCACCACAAGGCCATCCTTAAATCGGTATCTCATTTTCATCTGTATCTGCATCCTCAGGAAGCAGATACTAGTGAAAATAGTGATGAAACAATGAGTTGTCAGATCCCTTCTCCATCATGAGCTTGTGCATCTGAGAGTGTAGCAGGAGCAATAACGTCACTATATCGCACCAGCTGTACCTCAGTACACACCGAAGACCAGAGCAGCTGGAGAATGGGAATAGATGAGTAGTTTTATTTTTATTTTAATTGACAGAACATTGAGGAAACTATGGGGACATAGTACTGTGTAAGGGGACTTTGTGGGAACAGAATACTAGGTATGAGGCTGTATGGAGACATAAACTGTGTAAGAGGGCTGTGTGAGGGCATAATACTGTGCAAGGGAGCTCTTTGGGGATATTATACTGTGTAGGGTGGCTGTGTGGGGACCTAATACTGTGCAAATGAGCTGTTTGGGGATATAATACTGTGCAAGGGAGCTGTGTGGAGATTGTAATACTGTCCAAGGCAGCTGTGTGGAGACATAAAACTGAGCAAAGGGGTTGTGTGGTGACATAATACTGTACAAGGAGGCTGTGTGGTGACATAATACTGTACAAGGGGGCTGTGTGGTGACATAATACTGTACAACGGGGCCTTGTGGAGACATCATTCTGCATGGGGGATGATGTGAGGATATAATTCTTTGCAAGTGGGCTGTATGGTGACATCATACTGTGTGGGGGGCTCCGTGGTGGCATACTGTGTAAGGGAACATCATGTTTGAGGAGCTGTGTGGGGACATTATAGTATGTGACAGAACTATGGGGGCATCATATTTTTTTGGGAGCTGTTGATCAAGGTACACTGGCTGAATAAAAGGAGTAGTGTGATTTATAAACTTTATAAAAAACAGTAAATTATATGGTTTTGATGAGCTGCTACTGATAAGAATATACGTTACAATAAGCCCTATCATAAGATGTATTAACAGTAGCAGCTAGTCATCAGACAATTCTGCTTAATATTAAGTCATAAAAATGAATATAAAATAATCATTACGAGCAGAATTAAGTTTGCCTAGTTAGTTCGGCCCTCCACAACAGTGACAGTCTCTCATGTGGCCCCTTGGGAAAATTAATTTTCCACTAGTGCTCTATATCATACAATTTCATGTAAATCTAGTACAATTATCATCAGTCGGTTATTAACAAATAACATCTCTAATGAAAAAAAACAAATCATGTGTATCTTATACATTACAAAGCTAAATTCTAGAAAATCAATCTATTTCTTCAAACATTTTATGTACAAATTATTTTAAGCCTGTCTCTCCAGTGTTTTCTTCAGTTCCTTTTCATAAAAAATACATATTAGAATATAATACATCTTTTTCATTTTTACTGCAGGACTATAAATGCAATTCTGGATAAAATGCTCCATTATATTGACCCTGATATTAGACAGGAGGATTTGCTGTGTCACCATTTTGTTTTTTGTCTCCTGAATGTGACAAGTAAAAAGTTACTTCAAGAAGAATCAAGGAAATTGGCAAAAGAAGCCATGCAACAAAATTTTATAAAAGAAAAGGACGCAACCTTGTCATAAAGCAATTTTCTTGTACCTATTTACCATGTTTAGTAAAACCATATCTTCAATGCAATAAGAATGACAGAGTAATTTGAACTTCAGCTGAATACCTGTTTTTCTTCCAATGTTATTTAGATTTCGATTAAAGGTTGCTGGGTTTTGGATGCCATCCAGACAAATGGAATTATTCGCCTTTCCATATATATATTAAACCAGAGAACAGAGAAAGTAACAGATTTATGCGCATTATTTTGCAGAGATTAAATTAGGTCTGAGTTGTAGAAATGAAGCTAAAGAATGTTTATAAGTTACGAAGCATGAAATGTCAACATATAAACTACTGTAAAAGCTAAACTGATTTGGTAATGAGATTGAACCAAGAAATCAGATTGGAAGAGCTGTTTATTATTATAAAACAGGAGGTTTACAATCCATTATAAGGTGACATGATAGCCTCGATTTCTAGAAAAGATTGACGGTGGGGTTCGGAGCTGCAGTCGAACTTATAAAGTTACATCTGATAAACTATCTAAGTAAGTACAGGAAGCCTCATATTAATCCAGCCTAACAATCAGTTTATCTGCTGGTCTAAGGCTATGTGCCCACGATGCAGAAATGCTCAGGATTTTTTCCTGAGCGTTTCTGCATCTCCCTGGCAGAAAAAAACGCATGCAGATTGTACATGCGGATTGTACATGCGGATTGTACATGCGTTTTTCCTGCCAGGGACATGCGAATGTGAAGCGTTCTTCACATGCATTTCCGCATGCGGGTTGACAAGCGCTTTCCAAGCGATTTTAGCATCACTTGGAAAGTGCTTGTCAACTTGGTCACACTATATAAATCCATGCAAATGGCATGGATTTATATAGTGTGACCCCAGAGAATGTCAAAAAATAAAAAAATAAATATATACTTACCCTCTGATGGCCCGCGCTGGCTTGCTTCACCGTCCCGGCTGCCGGCAGCGGTAGACTGAAGGACCTGCCGACGTCAGCATCGCGTGACCCGTCACATGACTCTGACGTCAGCACAGGTCCTTCATTCCATCGCGAACTGCAGCCAAGCAAGGAGGAGCGCAGCGCGGGCCGCCAGAAGGTAAGTATATATTTATTTTTTATTTTATTCGTTTTTTTACAGTTTTCAATGGTACCCAAGTCCAGTCTCCTCTAGACGTGGGTACCATCCGCACATTAGAACACATGGAATGCGCATCTACATATGCAGTGATGCGTAATCCATGTGGTCTAATGCAAGTCAATGGCGGCGAAAACGCAGCACTTCCGCAAAATAATTGGTAGTGCTGCGTTTTTTTCCGCAATGATAATCCACAGCGGAAATTTCCGCAGCATGTGCACAGCACATGCGGTTTATCATTGGGGAACATGGCAGGCCTTCTGCCATGCGTTTTTTAAGCGTTTCTGCAGCGTTTTTGCCGCAGCGGAAATGCTTAAAAAACGCATCGTCGGCACACAGCCTAAGACTGGTTATACAGACCACATGCCTATCGGTTGAAAAAAGCTTTGGCTGGTTGTTCAGTTGACAGCCATCTCAGCTGACTCTTCCATACACAGGAGTGCTCATTCGGTTGAGTGCCCTTGTTTTCTCTATGAGAAAGCTGCCGTCTGACATGTCAACTGTTGGCTAATCTTCATTAGAAAAATGCGATCCTCAGTCCAAAATCAGACCTGTGTGATCTACATCATCCCCAAAGATCAGTTGGCTGGTGTCCCCATACCCATTAGACCGTCAGCCAAACCCATCGATATCAGCAGGTTTAGTCTAATGCATGTGGGGGCTTTATCTTTTGAAAATCCTGGCTATTAAGCTGGTATCATTGGTGGTAAGTTGCAGCAAGTTACGCATTTTCCATTCGATTAAATGGCTGTCAAAGTAACCCACAATCTCGTCCGCAAGAACAAAAGTTTTTTACGCTTAGCTTCTCACTGATCTGTGAAGTTCATCTATTATTTGAGATTTCTATAAACTAACCATTCTAGTTCTCAAACTATATTTGACTTGTTAGTGGAACACTATAAATGGTACTAATAGCAACCACACACTTGTATCACCTATGGTCAAAAGAAGTCGTTAAGGGTTAGACATCAACGTCAACAAGCCACGAGTTGTTAGAAACAATTGGAGGCCAGGGCTACACATGTGACACTAAAATCACAGTAATACATTGCAACGTTGGATGTATGGTGTCACACTGAGATCTGCAATATGGAGTCGTGTATGTTTCCAAATTAAATGAATTTTCAGTCAGCGATTGCAAGTCGCACGTGGCACATTTTCCATAGACTTCAATTCAAGTCGCACACGACATGCAACTTGGCTGTTTTATTTTCAGCAAAATGAGAGCTTTAATATAGTGGCACGACTGCAAGTAGCAGACAAGGTGAACAAATGTTTTTGTCGTGTGACATTTCAGAGAACTGCTGTCGTGTGAAACATTTTGCCATGTAGCCCTAGCAGGTCATTGTAAAGATTATTTTGCCTAGATTATGCAGAAAATATATGATGATAATTTCAGCGGCTTTCTGTGTTCACCAAGCACCAAAGGCCTTTTACTCTAAGCCATACATGTCAAACTCTGGCCCGCAGGGTGAATATATTTGGCCCGCAACACCAGAACCACCAATCTTATGTGGGGCCCATTATTCTGTATAGAGGACTATGTGGGGACCAATATTCTGTATGGAGGTCTATGTGGGGCCATTATTCTGTACGGAGGACTATCTGGGGACAATTATTCTGTATGGAGGACTATGTGGGGCCCATTATTCTGCATAGAGGACTATGTGTGGCCCATTATTCTGTATGGAGGACTATGTGGGGACAATTATTCTGTATGGAAGACTATGTGGGGCCCATTATTCTGTATAGAGGACTATGTGGGGCCCATTATTCTGTATGGAGGACTATGTGAGGCCCATTATACTGTATGGAGGACTATGTGGGGCCCATTATTCTGCATGGAGGACTATGTGAGGCCCATTATACTGTATGGAGGACTATGTGGGGCCCATTATTCTGTATGGAGGACTATGTGAGGCCCATTATACTGTATGGAGGACTATGTGGGGCCCATTATTCTGCATGGAGGACTATGTGAGGCCCATTATTTTATATGGAGGACTATGTGGGGCCCATTATTCTGCTTGGAGGACTAGGTGGGACCCATTATTCTATATGGAGGACTATGTGGGGCCCATTATTCTGTATGGAGGATTTTGTGGGACTCATTATTCTGTATACTGGTGGCCCATGGCTTTGTCCAAGTTTTTCATATTGGCCATCTGTGTGTTTGATTTTTACATCCCCATTCTAAGCATTGTTATAGGGCACATCTCACAGACCCCCAATAAGATCTTCTGACATTCCAAAAGTGAAATAATCTGTTGAACATCACTTTTTCATGGTGCTTATTTATACTGAATCCACTGACTTACATGTGTCTGTTACTGTCACTTAAAGCACCACTCCAGCTGTTTTTTTAATTTCAGTGCTGGAATGCTGCTAATCTAAGGTCCCTAACCCTAGTATTATACTTACCCGTCATCGTCTTCACCTTTTATCAGCGCTGCTCCGTTCCCGAAGCGCCATCTTGTGACTGCAGCTTCTGATTTGCCCGAATTCAGAAGTTACGTCACAGGTAGTGTTGAGCGAGCACTAAAATGCTCGGGTGCTCGAAGCTCGGGCCGAGCTCACCGTGATACTCGGGTGCTTGACCCGAGCAATGAGCCCAATGTTAATCTATGGGAGACCCGAGCATTTTTGCGGCGGCACACCCAGCAGTCTGTAGAAAGCCTAAAAAGTGCCCAAAACGATAGTGACAGTGTTCAAATGACATGGGGACAGCATGGGGATTGCCCCAGGACGCATTTCTGACCCCCAGGTCACTGCTGTCAACAACGTGGTCAGAGGTATTAAACCACTTTTACGGGCTCACAATAAAACGTTCAAAAACGAAACTGAAACGGTTTTCCTGTGAAATATGTTAAGGAAGTTCCTTTCCAGGGTAAAGACTTGTGTATATGGTAAAATAAATAACCAAAAACAAAAATACTCCTCCACACCTTGGGCTATGTTCACAAGTAGCATTTTTTATGCGTTTTTGCACTTTTGTATTGCTTTCAACCGTGACAAATGCATTCACCGGGAAATGTAATTTTAACATTTTACAATCTTATCTGGCCATGTGCTGTGTGACACATGCATACAGTGCTGAAAAGACATGGGAACAGCATGAGGAAGACCCCTGGAAGCATCTCTGACACCCAGGTCACTGCCTAAAAGTGTGCCCATCAGAAGAGATCCTTGCCACATCAGAAGATGCAGACTTGCAACTATCCCCGTGCAAGTCCTTGTCCCAGGGCAGTGCTCAATTGTACCTCCCCCATTCCTTGCAATGCAAGCGCAAGTATGCAGCCTGCCACCCACCCACCCCCAGGCTGCAATACCATACTGCTAGCTTGCACTTGAAATGGGTCCTTTTAGTTTGGAGGAGGCAGAAGCAGGCTACTACCTCATGGCTGCTTTGGCAGCGAGGTATCCATACTCAGTCCCCAGCCGCCCGGTGGCCGGGTGTCCACGCTTGGTCCCAAGCCGCCAGGGGGCGGCTGGGTGTCCATACTCGGTCCCCAGCAGCCTGGGGTTGGCCGGGTGTCCATAAACGGTCCCCAGCCGCTCCTATTTCTTCTTGGAAGTTCCCCCCACACTATTCTTAGCCCGGCCTGCTTTAGGGCAGCATTGGACGAGCCCACCAGAGAGCCAGACTCCTCCGGTGGGCCTTGGCTTCTCCATCAGGGGAGTTGAGACTGCCAAGGTGAGGAGCATGATGATGATAATGGAAGTTAGCATCTGCTTTGTTTTCTTGGAATGCAAGCATAAGTGTGCAAAATGCCACCCCCAGGCTGCAATACCATACTGCTAGCTTGCACTTGAAATGGGGCCTTTTAGTTTGGAGGAGGCCTAAGCTGGCCACTACCTCATGGCTGCTTTGGCAGCGAGGTATCAATACTCAGTCCCCAGCCGCCCGGCGGCCCGGTGTCCACGCTCGGTCCCCAGCCGCCAGGGGGCGGCCGGGTGTCCATACTCGGTCCCCAGCTGCCCCGAGGCCGGGTGTCCACACACGGTCCCCAGCCGCCTGGGGGCGACTGGGTGTCCATAAACCATCCCCAGCTGCCCCTATTTCTCCTTGGAAATTCCCCCCACACTATTCTTAGCCCGGCCGGCTTTAGGGCAGTATTGGACGAGCCCACCAGAGAACCAGACTCCTCCGGTGGGCCCTGGCTTCTCCATCTGGGGAGTTGAGAGTGCCAAGGTGAGGAGCATGATGATGATGATAGAAGTTAGCATCTGCTTTGTTTTCTTGGAATGCAAGCGTAAGTGTGCAACCTGCCACCCACCCACCCCCAGGCTACAATACCATACTACTAGCTTGCACTTGAAATGAGACCATTTAGTTTGGAGGAGGCCGAAGCTGGCCACTACCTCATGGCTGCTTTGGCAGCGAGGTATCCAAACTCAGTCCCCAGCCGCCCGGCGGCCGGGTGTCCACGCTTGGTCCCCAGTCGCCAGGGGGCGGCCGGGTGTCCACACACGGTCCCCAGCCGCCTGGGGGCAGCCGGGTGTCCATAAACGGTCCTCAGCCGCCCAGATTTCTCCTTGGAAGTTCCCCCCACACTTTTCTTAGCCCGGCCTGCTTTAGGGCAGCATTGGACGAGCCCACCAGAGAACCAGACTCCTCCAGTGGGCCCTGGCTTCTCCATCAGGGGAGTTGAGAGTGCCAAGGTGAGGAGCATGATGATGATGATAGAAGTTAGCATCTGCTTTGTTTTCTTGGAATGCAAGCGCATGTATGTAGTAGCGGCTAGGCCTGAGGTGGTCAGCGTTTTGGTGCATATCCTACCTCCTCCGAGGATTGCTGGATGTTTTCCTGCTACTATCCCAGTTCTATGACTACCGTTAAAACAAAGCTTCAGGTGATGAATGATGGATGAGGTGGTGGCAAAGGGGAAAGAGCAGGAGGAACAGGCACTATTCACATCAATATCAGGCCAGTCAACCACACATGTCTTGTAGGATATGTTTCTGTACCAAAAGGAGCGGTTCGGCTACACAGTTATAGGGCATGCAGTGAGTGCAATGCCTACCAAAAATTTCAAGGCACTCCAATGCCCCTTGGAAGTGACATGGAGGTCAGAGGGCCTTAACTAAACCGTTTTTTCCATTTATAGCAACTGGGTCTCCTGTGCACTGTTGGCCTAAGAAGTGAATGAAAGGCTTTCCAAAAATTATGAGGAACTGCAATGCCCCTTGAAACAGACGTGGTTTACAGCATACTAAAAACCTTCTACCCATTATTGGGGAGTGGGTCTCCCTTAGTGTTCGCCTATGCATTGAAAAGCAAAAGCTGACTAAAATTAGGAGGAAATGCAATGACCGCTGGAAGAATGGTGGAGGTCGCAGTAGCTTAACAAGACGGTTTTAATGCCCTTTGGAAAAGTGGTGGAGGTCGCAGTAGCTTAGCAAGACGGTTTTAATGCCCCTTGGAAGAGACGTGGAGGTTGCAGTGGCTTAACAAGATGGTTTAAATGCCCCTTGGAAGAGACATGGAGGTTGCAGTAGCTTAACAAGACAGTTTTAATGCCCCTTGGAAGAATGGTGGAGGTCGCAGTAGCTTAGCAAGACGGTTTTAATGCCCCTTGGAAAAGTGGTGGAGGTCGCAGTAGCTTAACAAGACGGTTTTAATGCCCCTTGGAAGAATGGTGGAGGTCGCAGTGGAATAAAAAGACAATATCAATGCCGCTTGAAAAAGAGGTGGAGGTCGCAGTAGCTTAACAAGGCGGTTTTAATGCCCCTTGGAAGAATGGTGGAGGTCGCAGTAGCTTAACAAGATGGTTTTAATGCCCCTGGGAAAAGTGGTGGAGGTCGCAGTAGCTTAACAAGACAGTTTTAATGCCCGTTGGAAGAATGGCAGAGGACGCAGTAGCTTAGCAAGACAGTTTTAACCCATTACTTGCCAAATTAGCAATTTTCATTTTTTGTTTTTTTGGACCTAATTGGACCTAATTAGAAAATCTTAGTTGCTAGAAGCAAAAAATTAGGCGTCCCAAAGAAAGGACATTGGTAGATAATCGGTTGATGCCCCTTGGAAAAGTGGTGGAGGTCGCAGTAGCTTAACAAGATGGTTTTAGTGCCCCTTGGAAGAATGGTGGAGGTCGCAGTTAGAGATGAGCGTTGTTCTACTCGAACTGTTCGCCAATCTCAAATTCGAGCTGTTTTGGGCGGTGTTCGAGCCGGTCGGCGAACACGAACAATTTGAGAAAAATTCGGCTATTCGAGGTTATGTTCGATAACTGTTCGTGCACCAAAATCATAACTGGATTTTTTCTCAGTAATGATGAAAATTAATGTTAATACGCAGTTTGAGTGTACAGCGGGGCGGGGGGAGGGGCAGGGGATGGATTTCTGCAGGAACAATGAAGATCTCCATTTTTTTTTCTCTTTCCCGCATTTGCAGTGGGGAGGTGCAATCTGTCAGCCTATCAGCAGCGCACACACGGAGCGAAGTGCTTTTTTTCACACAAGCAAGGGCATGTGTGATTGGCAGTGTATGTCACATGTCCTTGCCCTATAAGACCAAGCCATTTTCCCCGTCGCCACCATTTTCTCACTGCTGCAGCTGCGTGTTAGACGGCACCGCTGTTGCTGTGTGCGCTATACCTTGTTAATTTCAAGCCAATTTTCGCACAAATATACAGATAGCTTGGGAGTAGGGAATAGTTGTGATTGCAGTCCTTTTAAGGACTAGGTTACAGCATTTCCTACGACTTTTATCAAGCAGGTCTGTGCTCTTAAATAGATAGATTGTGGGAGTAAAGACTAATTGTAATTGGAGTCCTTTTCAGGACTAGGTTACATCAGTTCCTATCAGTTTTTGCCAGGCAGGTCTGTGCCAGTGATGTGCAAGTTTTTTTCACAGCATTTGGCTGAATCTAGCAAAGCTAATCCTTTTTGGCCTATTGCAGAGTGTGTTAGTCAGTGGAGTAGCCTATCTGTGTTGCAAGATATACCACCTGTGTATAGAATACCAATTTTTTTACTGCACCTAGTGAAGTAAAATCTTTTGGGCATAGCATCATTCTATTAGTCCATCTATACTGACCTCCATCAGGTTGCAAACTGAATATAATTTTTTTCTGCATCTAGCTCTGAAAAAATATTTGGGCTTCTAGCAGTGTGTGGGACTTGGTCTATTAGTCCATCTATACTGACCTCCATCAGGTTGCAAATTAAAAATAATTTTTTTCTTCATTTAGCTCTGAAAAAATATTTGGGCTTCTAGCAGTGTGTGGGACTTGTTCTATTAGTCCTTCTATACTGACCTCCAGCAGGTTGCAAATTGAATATAATTTTTTTCTGCATCTAGCTCTGAAAAAATATTTGGGCTTCTAGCGGTGTGTGGGACTTGGTCTATTAGTCCATCTATACTGACCTCCATCAGGTTGCAAATTAAAAATAATTTTTTTCTTCATTTATCTCTGAAAAAATATTTGGGCTTCTAGCAGCGTGTGGGACTTGTTCTAATAGTCCATCTATACTGACCTCCATCAGGTTGCAAATTAAAAATAATTTTTTTCTGCATCTAGCTCTGAAAAAATATTTGGGCTTCTAGCAGTGTGTGGGACTTGGTCTATTAGTCCATCTATACTGACCTCCATCAGGTTGCAAATTAAAAATAATTTTTTTCTGCATCTAGCTCTGAAAAAATATTTGGGCTTCTAGCAGTGTGTGGGACTTGGTCTATTAGTCCATCTATACTGACCTCCATCAGGTTGCAAATTGAATAAAAAAAATTTCTGCATCTAGCTCTGAAAAAATATTTGGGCTTCTAGCAGTGTGTGGGACTTGTTCTATTAGTCCTTCTATACTGACCTCCAGCAGGTTGCAAATTGAATATAATTTTTTTCTGCATCTAGCTCTGAAAAAATATTTGGGCTTCTAGCGGTGTTTGGGACTTGGTCTATTAGTCCATCTATACTGACCTCCATCAGGTTGCAAATTAAAAATATTTTTTTCTGCATCTAGCTCTGAAAAAATATTTGGGCTTCTAGCGGTGTGTGGGACTTGGTCTATTAGTCCATCTATACTGACCTCCATCAGGTTGCAAATTAAAAATAATTTTTTTCTGCATCTAGCTCTGAAAAAATATTTGGGCTTCTAGCAGTGTGTGGGACTTGGTCTATTAGTCCATCTATACTGACCTCCATCAGGTTGCAAATTAAAAATAATTTTTTTCTTCATTTATCTCTGAAAAAATATTTGGGCTTCTAGCAGCGTGTGGGACTTGTTCTATTAGTCCATCTATACTGACCTCCATCAGGTTGCAAATTAAAAATAATTTTTTTCTGCATCTAGCTCTGAAAAAATATTTGGGCTTCTAGCAGTGTGTGGGACTTGGTCTATTAGTCCATCTATACTGACCTCCATCAGGTTGCAAATTAAAAATAATTTTTTTCTGCATCTAGCTCTGAAAAAATATTTGGGCTTCTAGCAGTGTGTGGGACTTGGTCTATTAGTCCATCTATACTGACCTCCATCAGGTTGCAAATTGAATAAAAAAATTTTCTGCATCTAGCTCTGAAAAAATATTTGGGCTTCTAGCAGTGTGTGGGACTTGTTCTATTAGTCCTTCTATACTGACCTCCAGCAGGTTGCAAATTGAATATAATTTTTTTCTGCATCTAGCTCTGAAAAAATATTTGGGCTTCTAGCGGTGTTTGGGACTTGGTCTATTAGTCCATCTATACTGACCTCCATCAGGTTGCAAATTAAAAATATTTTTTTTCTGCATCTAGCTCTGAAAAAATATTTGGGCTTCTAGCAGTGTGTGGGACTTGGTCTATTAGTCCATCTATACTGACCTCCATCAGGTTGCAAATTAAAAATAATTTTTTTCTGCATCTAGCTCTGAAAAAATATTTGGGCTTCTAGCAGTGTGTGGGACTTGGTCTATTAGTCCATCTATACTGATCTCCATCAGGTTGCAAATTGAATAAAAAAAATTTCTGCATCTAGCTCTGAAAAAATATTTGGGCTTCTAGCGGTGTGTGGGACTTGGTCTATTAGTCCATCTATACTGACCTCCATCAGGTTGCAAATTAAAAATAATTTTTTCTGCATCTAACCCAGCCAATAGTTTTGGCCTAATACCACAGTTTGGCCACTCAGCTCTGCTCGTTTACCATCCATTGTTTTTTTGTGCAAACAACTCCAGAGTTGTGAATTAGTTAACCACCAAAATGAGTGGAAAAAAGCCTGCTGCTGGTGGAAAGGGGAATAGGCGTGTTGGGAAGGGGAAAAAAGGTTGTGTCCGTGGGGTAGGTGCAGAAGAAAGACCATCTTCCAGCCAAACTAAAATGTCTACTTCTTTTAGCGGACAATGTGATAAGATCCCTTTCTTACGGCCACGCCAATCGCTACAAATTCCAGATGAGGCACAAAAACAGCAGGTGCTTCAACGGATATCAAGTGCTCCTTTAATTGGGCTCTCCTCCACATCAACTTCAACATCACAAATACTCCAGTCCTCAAAGGTGTCACCCAAATCGCACTTGCTTCCTCACAGCTCCCAAATCTCCAGCTGCCCGTCTGAGTATGAGGTAGAACAGATGGTTGAGTCTGCAGAGCTGTTTACTCATACTATAGCCTGGGAATCAGAGGTCGACTCCAGCGCGTCTGTGAATCCAGACGAGGAAATGATCTGCACTGATGCCCAGAATCTTTATGAGTCGGATCCAGGACCAGACGCAGAAGGTTCTGACCATAATGTAGACCCTCATTCCCAAACTGTAACTCCTGTTGGTGGAGACAATGAGGAAGACGATGATAAGACTCAAATACCTGATTGGAGCGACAACTTTAGTTTTTTGTCAGGGCAGGAACAGGTTGGCTCTGAGGACGACGGGTGTGATAACGCACAGGGTGATGATGATGAGGTCGGAGATCCCACTTACTGTCAACCCACAGTCAGCCAAGAGATGAGGTCAGCAGAGGAGGTGGAGGAAGATGCTAGTGACGACGAGGTCAGGTTGCGCCTTCCTGGACAGAGACGTAGTACTGGAAGCACGTCAACAACTGCATCCTCAAACACAACTCTGCCTCTCACCACAAATCGTGGTGGCTCTTCAGGTCGCATGGGTGCTAAGCCTTGCATAGCCTGGGCATTTTTTCAGATTGATAAAGATGACCCAACTCGTGTTATCTGTAACATTTGTCAGCAAAAGCTAAGTAGAGGCCAAAAAATACATAGTTTGAGTACTTCATGCATGAACCGGCACATGGACATGAAGCATAAGTTGCAGTGGGAAGCTCAGTGTGCTACAATGCGGCCTAGCCGGCCGGGCCAACCACCGTCTGCCATATCTTGTGCATCCGCGGCCTCTTCATCCTCTGTGACTGGGGGGACAGCAGTCACACCTGTTTTGGGGCGCAGACCTGCCACCTCTTTACCCGCAACAGCCAGCGTGATTGGCAGGTCATCATTTTCTTTGGAGGTGGTAACACCAGCTGGTCTTGAGCGCTGTCCGACATCGATAGCACCACCTTTGGATCAAGGCAACCTAACATGTCCGCCTGCATCTTCCTCACAGACCGGCAGTTTGCCGGGGACACCCTTATCAACCCCGTCTAAGCACAATAGCCAGCCCTCGGTCCCTCAGATGTGGACAAGTAAAAGACCATTTCCTCCTAGCCATGAGAAAGCTAAGAGGTTGAATTTCACCATCTGCAAGCTCTTGGCTACAGAAATGCTGCCTTTCCGCCTGGTGGACACAGAGGATTTTCGAGACCTTATGTCCGTCGCAGTGCCCCAGTACCAGATGCCCAGTCGGCACTACTTCTCAAAGAAAGGTGTGCCTGCGCTCCACCAGCATGTCGCACACAACATCACCGCTTCTTTGAGAAACTCTGTGTGTGACAGGGTGCATTTCACCACAGACACTTGGACGAGTAGGCATGGACAGGGGCGTTACATGTCGCTGACTGGGCACTGGGTAACTATGGTGACAGCAGGACAAGGGGCTGCTGTCCAAGTCTTGCCGTCCCCACGAGTTGTGCGTCAATCCTCTTTATGTCAAAGTTCCTCCACTGCTTCTGCCTCCTCAACCTCCTCTCTGTCTTCCACCTGCACCCAAAGCCTGTCTGGTCATGCCACAAGCTTTCTAACTGCGCAGAAGGGATCCTGCACACCTCCTTACTATGCTGGCAGTAGGGCTCAACGTCATCAGGCGGTTTTTACATTGAAATGTCTGGGAAATGTGAGTCACACAGCTGAGGAGTTGTGGTCAGCTCTGGAGAACCAATTTCATGAATGGTTGTCTCCACTGGACCTGAAACCAGGGAAGGCCGTGTGCGACAATGCTGCAAACCTGGGTGCGGCCCTTCGCCGGGGCAATGTCACACACGTGCCTTGTATGGCTCACGTGTTGAACCTGGTTGTCCAGCAATTTTTAGCCCACTATCCCAGACTAGATGGCCTTCTGCAGAGGGCACGGTCGCTGTGTGCTCACTTCCGCCGTTCGCATCCCGCAGCTCAGCGACTTACATCTCTACAGAAGTCGTTGGGCCTGCCACTTCACCGGCTAAAATGCGATGTGCCTACCCGGTGGAATTCAACTCTGCACATGTTGCAGCGACTGTGGCAGCACCGACAAGCCCTGGTGCAATACGTTCTGACGTATAGCCTGGGCCAATGAGATTCAGAGGTGGGGCAAATCACGCTGGAGGAGTGGTCTCAGATCAGGGACCTATGCACCCTTCTGCACAGTTTTGAAATGGCGACGAAGATGTTTAGTGCTGACGATGCCATTATCAGCATGACTATTCCGGTGATTTACATGCTGGAGCACATGTTAAACAGAATTCGGAGTCAGGTGGTGGCACAAGAGGAGGTGGAGGAAGTAGAGGAGGAGGAGTTGTATGCGGAAGGGCTAACATCTGCAAGGTCCAGACGGTCGGCAGCACCAAGGCGGCAGGCATGTGAGGGTGGGGGAGATGATTTTACCAGGGCGCATGGTAGCAGCCAAACTAGTGAGGAAGGTGCAGGAGCCCAGGAAGAAGTGGTGGACGAACTGATGGAAGACTCATCAGATGAGGGAGACCTTGATCACATTTCTGTTGTGCGAGGTTGGGGGGAGAGGACAGAGGAAGGAAACATGATTGTTACCTCGCCACCAACACAACAGGGACTTGGTGCTCCTGGATGCGCAACACACATGAGTGCCTTCTTGCTGCACTACCTGCAACATGACCCTCGAATTGTGAGAATTAGAAATAATCCTGACTACTGGGTTGCCACACTGTTAGATCCCCGGTACAAAAGTAAATTTGCAGAAATTATTCCTGCCATAGAAAGGGATGCACGCATGCAGGAGTATCAGCAGAGACTGTTGCAGAATCTTACATGTGCTTTTCCACAAAATACCAGTGGTGCACGTAGTGAATCTCACAGTTCCAACTTGCCAACCGTGGGACCGTCAAGTGTTCAGCACTCAAACCGTAACAGAACCACAGTATCTGCTGGTAACATCAATTTTGCGGAATCATTTCACCACTTTTTTAGCCCATCCTTTGCAAGGCCACAGGAGACAAGAAGTCTGACACATAGTCAACGCCTAGAGACGATGGTACAGGAGTATCTCCAAGTAAACATTGAAGCCACGACTGTGTCACTGGACCCTTGCTCTTTTTGGGCTTCCAATCTGGATAAATGGCCGGAGCTAGCCACTTACGCCTTGGAGATCTTGTCATGCCCCGCAGCCAGCGTTCTGTCTGAACGTGTGTTCAGCGCTGCTGGTGGTGTGCTGACAGATAAGCGCACGCGGCTCTCCACTGATAATGTAGACAGACTCACGTTCATAAAGATGAACAAATCATGGATCCGAAACGACTTTTCTACCCCTGTGTCATCCTGGGGAGAGTAAAAGCTTGATGATTGGTTAAAATCACCCTACCAACCGTTTTAAGCTTTCAAATTACTAATCATGTTTATCTGTATCTTGACTGGAAAATAATTTGGGCTTTGTAGCAGTGTGCAGCACTGATCCTATTAGGCCATCTATAATAAGCTTCACCAGATTTAAAATTAAAAATAATTTTTAGCTGCATCTAGCCCGGAAAATAATTTTGGGGCTCCGAGATGCGCAAGACACATAAGTGCCTTCTTGCTGCACTACCTGCAGCATGACCCTCATATTGTCAGAATTCGAAGTAATCATGACTACTGGGTTGCCACACTCTTAGATCCCCCAAACTTTTCGATCAACCTTTTCATTTTAATAAAGACCAAAAAAATGGTCATTTTTGAAATTATAAGCATTAACAGGTTGTTAGAAACTGAAATCAAACAGTTTTCAACTCAAAACTTTATTCTAGGTGATGTTACATTTTCACATAGGACCCCTTGTTCGAAAGGAGCTTCTGAACTCTCTCGTCCATTGAATTTGTCAGGTTTTGGATGGTTTCTGCTTCAATTGTTTTGCATGAGGACAGAATACCCTCCCAGAGCTGTTGCTTAGATGTGAACTGCCTCCCGCCATCATAGACACTCCTTTTAATGATGCTCCAAAGGTTCTGAATGGGGTAGAGGTCAGGGGAGCATGGGGGTCACACCATAAGTTTGTCCCCTTTTATGCCCATATCAGCCAGAGATGCAGATGTTTTATGTGCAGCATGAGATGGTGCATTATCATGCAGAAAAATGATCTTGCTGTGAAATACACGGTTCTTCTTCTTGAACCATGGCAGGAAGTGCTGTTTGAGAAAATCCACATACATTATGGAGTTCATCTCTAGCGCCTTCAGGGATCCTAAAGGGGCCGACAATCTCTCTCCCCATGATTCCAGCCCAAAACATTACTCCACCTCCTCCTTGTTGGCGCTGTAGCCATGTTTGCGTGGGGTGTCCATCAACCAGCCATCCTCCACTCCATTCATCTGGACCATCGAGCGCTGCACGGCACTCATCCGTGAACAAAACAGTTTTGAAATCAGTCTTCATGTAATGTTTGGCCCACTGGAGCCGTTTCTGCTTGTGTGAAGTGGATAGAGGAGGTCGACAGGATGGCGTATGCACAGCTGCAAACCTCTGAAGGACCCTGCATCTTGTTGTTCGGGGGACGTTGGAGGCACAAGCAGCTTCAAAAACTTGTCTGCTGCTATGACAAGGCTTTTTTGCCGCTGCTCTTTCAACCTGACGTAATTGCCTGTAGGAAAGAGTCCTCAATTTGCCCTTATCAGCACGCACACGTGTGTACTGTGAATCAGCTACATACTTCTTGATTGCCAAGACACTTCATCCTGATCATCGCACAATGTTGATTGTAGTCATGCCTTGACCTAAACACTCCACAATTTGTTGCTTCTCAGCAGCCGACACATCCTTTTTCTTTCCCATTTTGGCAGAAAATGTAGGCTGCTTAATAATGTGAGAGAGCCTTCTTAAGTAGTCTTGCCTTTCATTGGACACACCTGCCAAACTAATTAGCACAGGTGTCTGCAATTGCTTACAGTGATATAAAGAGCCCTGACACACATCACCATCAATGAGTTTAACTGACAAACAAACAAATTCTTCCCTTATCACTCCTAAACACTTTTTGCATAATAATTTGGAACGCGGTGTACATGTGCTTTTCCACAAAACACCAGTGGTTCACGTAGTGAATCTTACAGTTCTAACTTGCCAACCGTGGTCTGTATGGAATTGTTCAATAAAGGGCCCAAAATTAAGATAACATAGATGGGAGAGGTCTCTATGAATAGGAATTCCTAAGTATTTGATACCCTGTGAGGGCCAGGCAAAGGGAAAGTTGGACTGGATGGAATCCTATATGGATTTAGGGAGGGAGACATCGAGGGCCTCAGACTTCGCTGCATTGATTTTAAAATTTTACCATGTAACAAAGTGATCTATTTCAGCCATAACAGCAGGGATGGATATATGTGATTGAGTGAATATACTAGGACATCATCAGCAAATAGAGAGCACTTGTACTCGGTGCCTCCCACCTCAATCCACCTAATATTGGGGTTATGGCGAATTGATGAGAGCAGGTGCTCCGTCACTAGGATGTATAAGAGAGGGGACAGAGGACATCCCTGCCTTGTCCCATTGGTGATTGTGAAAGGTGATGAAAATGTTCTGACGCACCCCCTGGGCCTTGGGACACCCGGAGCCGGACCCTTTTTGGTGGATGCTGGTGGTTGTAGTCTTCGTGGCGGCGATCCGGTTCCGTGGCTCAGGGCGGTCAAACCAGTGGCGGAACTATTTATGTGGTTTTGATGTTTAAATGTCCGACTACGCCACCCGTGGATTGCGGTCAGAGTGAACCGCCGCTACAGGGCAGACCGCTAAGGCTGGTGTTGTGGGTGCAGCAGAGCGTAGCATAACTCCCCACGGGAGGAGTATAGCCTCAGGGCAGTGTATGCGGAGGATGGGGGTGATGGTGCAGGGCAGCAGCAGTAACGACACGGAGTCAGTGATGCAGTTCAGGGCCTTTACTCACAGTTCTTATTATCCAGACCACGTCTGCAGGTAACGGCTGCCCACGTCGTACTGTGCTCACCAGGTGAGGGGCTCAGACAACTCCCAGATAACTTTGGAGCGCTTCACAGGACCCCCTTTGTGTGTCCTTTGTCTGGCCTTTCTTACCAACACTTCTGTCCGGCTGCCTCGGGCCTCCTCTTGGTAAACTTGGCGCCAGTTTCCCTGACCCTATGTGGTGCCTTCCTAGCGGGTGGAGCAAGGGGCTGCGCCACATAAAATGTCAGAGCCTCCGGTTTCTAGCTGAGGGTCGTTTCCTGCCTCCACTAGTTCGGGGACCGGTCTCCCCTTTTGGCCTGACCCCTCCACGCAGGTGGATTCGGGCGTGCGGTGGCGACTCGCCCGTCCGCACCCCTGGGATCCCTTCATTCCTCGTTCCTGGAGCCTTCTCCGCTCCTCTTCCTTCCTTCTCCCTCTTGCAGGCCTGGGCCTCTGTTACTAGGCCCGCCTCCGGAGCAGAGCTCATGCAGAGCCCCTGCTCCCTGCCACTTCTGCTCAGACTTCTCTGCACTGAACTAAGATGGTGCCCACCTTTTATACTCCCTTCTCAATGCACCCAGGAACTGCTTCCTCCCTGCTCCTGCATTGCAGGGTTCCCCTTCCTCAGTGTTCCCTCCCCCCACTCCAGCCAGGGACAGGGACTGTCGTGCCCATCTCAGGGGCATATTGGTCGCCCTGCCCCACGGCAATGTGGTGTAATGCATGCAGGTGTCGGGTCCTGATCCACACTCCATCCTTATCTGAGAGTGAGATATCACACCTCTGGGTGAGGTGCAATACGTCTGTAGCAACCGAGCCCTCGGTGCTACAGTTCCATTTATCTTCAGCCTAGGTGACGTATTGTGATACAGGGCCGTGATTTTGGCTATAAAAGGGTCCCCTAGACCCCTACCCCAAGCTTTTTAAGAGAATCATATATGGCGTGCCAGGAGACTCTATGGAATGCTTTCTCAGCATCCAACGAGAGTATCTACTTACAAATTTTTAACTGCATCTAGCCCAGGAAATACTTTGTGCCTAGTAGCAGTGTCTGCTAGTCAGCGGATTATCCCGGCTGTTAAGCAAGCTACACCACCTGTAGTTTGGACACTTAATTTTTTCAAAGGAAATGCTTCGGGACCACGGGATACTCAGTGAAGAGCATCAGGAGGCACCCCAAGGCATAGGGGCTGGGACTGGCACTAGGATGCCTTGCGGTGGACAGCCGAGCTCGATCCTTATAAAAGCTTTTTAACTGCAGCAGCTTTAGTGGACGCTACTGGAGCTGGAATTACGCGGCTGCTGGCATGAGACTTGCCCTCCAATAGATCCTTGTAAATGGATTTAAAGTGTATTCATTCAAATTAGAGGGACAATTTAAATTAAAAAGCTTAGAGCTGCCTCCACCACAGGGGGGCTCTCTCGACCCACCAGCGGACAGGCACCAGTATTGGGAGAGGGGGGCTGGCCGTCAGGGTTCACCGCGGCTCTGGCACAAACCCGGCGACACGGAGGTGGCACGGGCAGGAGCGGACTGGCCGTCTCGGCTTCTCACTTTTTGGATTTTAGAAGGGCATGACATGCCTATATCTGTGTCTCCCCCTCCTTTTACTCCTCCACCTCTTTTCTTTTCGCATGACTATATGTACTTGTCACTTTTCCATGTGTTAGTTGTGTCTTCTGAGCAGTTTGTCAGCTTTTGGACACCTTTGAAGGTGTTTTCTATGTGTTTCTATGTGTTTTTGTTTGCCTGCCATTGGTTTTAACGGTGTTCGAAGGTGTTCGATGAACAGTTCGACGAACAGTTCGGCGAACACACGGGTGTTCGACGAACCGAACCGAACTCGAACACTACGGGGGTGGCTCAACACTAGTCGCAGTAGCTTAAAAAGACGGTTTTAATGCCCCTTGGGAAAGTGGTGGAGGTCGCAGTAACTTAACAAAGACGGTTTTAATGCCCCTTGGAAGAATGTTGGAGGTCGCAGTAGCTTAACAAGACGGTTTTGATGCCCCTTGGAAAAGTGGTGGAGGTCGCAGTAGCTTAACAAGACGGTTTTAATGCCCCTTGGAAGAATGGTGGAGGTCGCAGTAGCTTAACAAGACGGTTTTAATGCCCCGTGGAAAAGTGTTGGAGGTCACAGTAGCTTAACAAGCTGGTTTTAATGCCCCTTGGCAGAATGGTGGAGGTCGCAGTAGCTTAACAAGATGGTTTTAATGCCCCTTGGAAGAATGGTGGAGGTCGCAGTGGAATAAAAAGACAATATCATTACCCTTGAAAAAGTGGTGGAGGTCGCAGTAGCTTAACAAGATGGTTTTAATGCCCCTTGGAAGAGACGTGGAGGTCGCAGTGGAATAAAAAGACTGTTTTAATGCCCTTTGGAAGAGACGTGGAGGTCGCAGTGGAATAAAAAGACAATATCAATGCCCCTGGGAAAAGTGGTTTAGGCCGCAGTAGCTTAACAAAAAGGTTTTCTTGCCCCTTACAAGAGCCATGCAGTACAGCATATTAAAAACATTATTCCCATTATTGGGGAGTGGGTCTCCCATAGTCTTTGCCTATGCCTTCCAAGCAAAAGCTGCCAAAAATTAGGACGGAGGAACTTGCAATGCTGGCAACATGGACCACGGTCACCCTGGTGGTATAGTGGTGGTGGAGGCTGAGGATAAGTAGAAGAGCAAAAAACAGCCAAAATGAGGAAGCGTATACCCATGTGTAGGTGTGAAGCTTAGCATGGGAATACACCTCCCGAAATAACACAGTGGATTTGACTTTATGCTACACTGCTGTCATTTGGTGGTGATGATAAGTCTGGCCCAATCCAGCCCTTGTTCATTTTTATAAGGGTCAGCTTGTCAGCATTGTCAGATGACAGGCGAGTGCGCTTATCAGTTATAATTCCCCCAGTGGCACTAAAAACGCGCTCCAATAACACACTAGCGGCAGGGCAGGCCAGGACCTCCAAGGCATACAGAGAGAGTTCATTCCAAGAGTCCAGCTTAGATACCCAATAATTAAAAGGCACAGAGGAATCACGGAGGACGCTGGTACGGCCGGCAAGGTACTCCCTCACCTCCTTTGAAACTTTCCACTTCTTGTGACAGTACCCCGCGCCTCAGGGCCTGTAAGCTGGGCGGGTCTCAGAAAACTGTCCCAGAATGTTGACAGTCTTCCCCTGCCTCTGCTGGACTGGAGTAGCGTCTCTCTTGCCTGTACGCCTTGGTTGGTCAACGAACTGTGACCTCTGCCGCTAGCGTGTTCAGATGGGAATTTTTTTAACAGTTCTTCAGCAAGGGCCTTCTGGTACTGCCACATTTTTGTAGACCTCTCCATCTCAGGAATAAGAGAGTGAAAGTTCTCCTTGTAGCGGGGGGTCTAAAAGTGTCACCAACCAGTAATGACTATCACCCAACATTTTGACAATGCGAGGGTCACTGTTAAGGCAGCGTAACATAAAGTCAGCCATGCGTGCCAGACTGGTAATGGACAAGACTTCCGTGTCCTCACCAAGATGACGACTGACCATGCTCTCCACCTCCTCCCCCCTGTCCTCAGGCCACCCATGCTGAATCGACTGTATGACAGTTGTACAGGTACTACTGTCTACAGCGCATGATACCAGCTCCTGTTCTTCCTCCTCCTCCTCCTCCCCCTCTCCCTCATTGTCCCCCAATGCACGTTGGGATGAGATGAGGCTAGGCTGTGTGCAATCACCCATTACGGGTTCTTGATCCATCTCATCATACTCTGGCTGCAATGCCTCCTCTTTAATAGAGATGAGCGGTGTTCGACTCGAACTGTTCGCCAATCTCAAATTCGAGCTGTTTTGGGCGGTGTTCGAGCCGTTCGAAGAACGATTTGAAAAAAATTCGGCTGTTCGAGGTTATGTTCGATAACTGTTCGTGCACCAAAATCATAACTGGATTTTTTCTCAGTAATGATGAAAATTAATGTTAATACGCAGTTTGAGCGTACAGCGGGGCGGGGGGAGGGGCAGGGGATGGATCTCTGCAGGAATAATGAAGATCTCCATTTTTTTTCTCTTTCCCGCATTTACAGTGGGGAGGTGCAGTCTGTCAGCCTATCAGCAGCGCACACACGGAGCGAACTGCTTTTTTTCACACAAGCAAGGGCATGTGTCATTGGCAGTGTATGTCACATGTCCTTGCCCTACAAGACACAGCCATTTTCCCCATCGCCACCATTTTCTCACTGCTGCAGCTGCGTGTTAGACGGCACCGCTGTTGCTGTGTACGCTATACTTTGTTAATTTCAAGCCAATTTTCGCACAAATCTACAGATAGCTTGGGAGTACGGAAGAGTTGTGATTGCAGTCCTTTTAAGGACTAGGTTACATCATTTCATATGACTTTCATCAGGCAGGTCTGTGCTCTTAAATAGATAGGTTGGGAGTAGTGTTGAGCATTCCGATACTGAAATATCGGGTATCGGTCGATATTCGCGGTATCGGAATTCCGATACTTAATTCCGATACTTTTGCAATATCATATACCGGAATCAGAAGTTCCCATAATGCAATGAGCCATTTTCATTTTATTCAGCCAATGAGGATCCTAAGAAGTGTGGGCACATCCTGTTAGGCATGTAGGCATCTTAACTAATGGCATGGCTGTGATTGGCTGCTGAAATGATGTCATGATGCACTATAAAAGCCGCCGCCGCCATTTTGAGCTCACTCTGCTGTGAATTCAGTTAGGGATAGGATGCTGTTGTTCTGAGGGACAGTTTTAGCTACCTATTTGGTCTATTCTGCTTTACCCAAGCTACTTTATAAATCGCTGTGCCTTGCAGTGCTAGTGCACAGTTCTCTGTGCTGTTCACTTTCTGCAAGGTCTCTGTGTGTGAGTGCAGCTCTCCCTGTAGTGTGTGCTTCAGCCACGTCTGGTTATAGTGCACTCAGTGTGTGTCACTGCCTCATACATTGTCCTTTTTTGCCAATTCATAATTTTTCCTGATATCTCCTATTAGTGTGGTGGTTCCATCCGTATTCAGCTAAATTTGTTCCAAACACACTATATAGGAGTAGATAGAGAAATTTTTTTGGTCTTGCAGCGCTAGTGCACAGTGCTCTGCATCTGTACTGTTCACCGCTGTCTGCAAGGTCTGGTGTGTGAGTGCAGCTCACCCTGTAGTGTGTGCTTCAACCACGTCTGGTTGTAGTGCACTCAGTGTGTGTCACTGCCTCATACATTGTCCTTTTTTGCCAATTCATAATTTTTCCTGATATCTCCTATTAGTGTGGTGGTTCCATCCGTATTCAGCTAAATTTGTTCCAAACACACTATATAGGAGTAGATAGAGAAATTTTTTTGGTCTTGCAGCGCTAGTGCACAGTGCTCTGCATCTGTACTGTTCACCGCTGTCTGCAAGGTCTGGTGTGTGAGTGCAGCTCACCCTGTAGTGTGTGCTTCAACCACGTCTCCTTGTAGTGCACTCAGTGTGTGTCACTGCCTCATACATTGTCCTTTTTTGCCAATTCATAATTTTTCCTGATATCTCCTATTAGTGTGGTGGTTCCATCCGTATTCAGCTAAATTTGTTCCAAACACACTATATAGGAGTAGATAGAGAAATTTTTTTGGTCTTGCAGCGCTAGTGCACAGTGCTCTGCATCTGTACTGTTCACCGCTGTCTGCAAGGTCTGGTGTGTGAGTGCAGCTCACCCTGTAGTGTGTGCTTCAACCACGTCTCCTTGTAGTGCACTCAGTGTGTGTCACTGCCTCATACATTGTCCTTTTTTGCCAATTCATAATTTTTCCTGATATCTCCTATTAGTGTGGTGGTTCCATCCGTATTCAGCTAAATTTGTTCCAAACACACTATATAGGAGTAGATAGAGAAATTTTTTTGGTCTTGCAGCGCTAGTGCACAGTGCTCTGCATCTGTACTGTTCACCGCTGTCTGCAAGGTCTGGTGTGTGAGTGCAGCTCACCCTGTAGTGTGTGCTTCAACCACGTCTGGTTGTAGTGCACTCAGTGTGTGTCACTGCCTCATACATTGTCCTTTTTTGCCAATTCATAATTTTTCCTGATTTCTCCTACTAGTGTGGTGGTTCCATCCGTATTCAGCTAAATTGGTTCCAAACACACTATATAGGAGTAGTTAGAGAAGCCTTTCTGCAGCATTGGGCCCTGCAGCCCCAGCCAGATTAGTATTAGCCTATTTTTTGCAGCCTCATCTATTGCATTGTAGGTTACCTTCCTACATTGTAATAGCTACAAAAAGTTTGTAATACTATCGTTATTACATCTTTAGGCACATCCAGTGTCTTTTTGTGACAAAAAAAACCTAAATAAAGTTCACCAAACACTCCACTTTACAGTTGTGTAGGCCACATTAGCTCATATTAAAGTCTAGTCCACACTTTATAAAATTAGTGTTTCTTATACCTGTTAGCAGCTGTTCAGGAATAAGTACATTAAGCCCTTAGTACTTTTCTGCCTATCTTTATCAGTCTACCAAGATGAAGAAGGCAGGGAGTAAGGCATGTGGTCGTGGGCGTGGGCGTGGAGTTTCTGCAGGGAGAGGGCGTGAGGATTCTGTGCCTGCAGGGAGAGGACGTGGGGATTCTGTGCCTGCTGCGGGCACCAGTGACTCAGCATCCCCCAGTTTTACCAGGGAACAGTCCTTTATGCGCAGCTTTGTAGGAGCTAGCCGTACCCCACTGCTGCGGGAGGACCAAATTGAAGCCGTTGTCGGATGGATGGCAGCTAACGCATCGACTTCAATTAGTTCCAGATCCTCTCAGGTCCTGAGCACTGAAGAGCACCCATCTGTCTCTTCACCACCTGCCAAATTGCCCAGGCAGTCAGAGAGCCCTGGACAGCAGCCATCTCTACTTCTGTTCTCTGAATCTCTTGGCTTGGAAAGAGGGGGCCAGCCAAGCAGAATTCGAGAATTTGAAGAAGAGGTAGTATGCAGTGATGCGCAACCGTTTTGTCTCTCTGAATCTGAAGAGGCGGGTGGGCCAGTGCCTATGGTCAGCAGCACACCTCAGTACGCATCTGATGATGAGACTCAGGTGCCACTTTCTGGTGCGTACTGTGCTGTCGAGACTACCCAGGAGAAGCAGTTGTTTGAAGAGGGTGGTGTAGATGATGAGGTCCTTGACCCATCATGGCGTGAGGGACAGGAAGGTGGTGGGAGCAGCTCTGAGGAAGAGATTCCCCGAACAGCTCAAAAAGGAGGGAGAGGGAGGGGGCAGACTTGGTTGCCTGTAGCCTCCACTTCGGCACCCATTAGGAGCATGGCTCTTCCAAAATCCAAAGCGGGCGCTCCCAAGACTTGCAGTGCCTGGTCCTTTTTTGACACAGTTGCAGATGACATTTGCTTTGTCAAATGCAAGCTGTGTAATCAGAAGGTGAAAAGAGGGAAAAGTGTCAGCAACCTCAATACCACAAATATGTGGAAACATGTGCGGACCAAGCACGTGGTGGAGTTACAAAAACACACTGAAGACCTAGGCCAACCTACAGCGCCACCTACCACCTCTTCAGCTCGTGTTGTAGCCTCTTCCTCCAGCTCACACACAGCTGGTTCGGCTTCCTCACAGGATCGCCATGGAAGAATCTCTGGCACTGTTGTACAGAGACACAGTGTAATTCCATCCACAGCACCACTTTCCCAGTCATCCTCACACTCCCAGGCCAGTCTACAGCCATCGTTAGCACAGGCATGGGAGAAAAGGCGCCCATACTCGGCAAACCACCCCCGAGCACAGGCTCTGAATGCTGGCATTGCTAAACTACTGGCCCTTGAAATGCTATCATTCAGGCTGGTGGAGACTGACACATTCCGTAACTTTATGGCATTGGCAGTCCCACAATACAACGTGCCCAGCCGATTTTATTTCAGCAGGCAAGCCGTCCCTGCCCTGCAACATCATGTGGAGGGAAAAATTAAACATGCGCTACAAAACGCCGTCAGTAGCAAGGTCCACCTGACCACCGATGCGTGGACCAGTAAGCATGGACAGGGACGATACCTTTCCCTCACTGCCCATTGGGTAAATGTTGTGGAGCTGGGTACAGATCTTGAGAGTGGCGCTGTACGTGTTCTGCCAACTCCAAGGATTGCAGGAATCCAGTCTGTACACATTGACTCCTCCTCATACTCCAGTTCCTCTGAATCAGCGCTGCAGGAGCCGTCACGGTCTACCTCCACATCGACCCGTGAACGGTTACCTGTTATGGTGACCAATATGAGCACAGCCATGGCCAAACGTCAACAGGCCGTATTAAAATTAATTTCTTTGGGGAATCGAAGCCACACAGCGCAGGAGCTCTGGAATGCCATCAAGCAGCAGAGCGACGTGTGGTTTGTGCCAGCAAATCTCCAGCCAGGCATGGTAGTGTGTGACAATGGCCGAAATCTGGTGGCAGCTCTGGGCCTAGGCAACCTCACTCACATCCCATGTCTGGCACATGTGCTCAACTTGGTCGTGCAGAGTTTTTTGAGGGACTATCCGGATCTTGATGCACTGCTTCACAAGGTCCGCATAGAGTGCGCTCACTTGCGGCGTTCCAGCAATGCAAGATCACGCATTGCAGCTCTGCAGCGCCGATTACGTCTTCTGGAACATCGCATCATATGTGACCTACCCACCAGGTGGAATTCAACGTTACATATGTTGGAGAGGTTGTGTGAGCAGCAGGCAGCAGTAATGGAGTACCAGCTGCAGCAGGCGCAAACAAGTCGCAGTGCGCGCCGTTCACACTTCACCACCACTGAGTGGGCCTCTATGAAGGACATTTGCCACGTTTTGCGTGCCTTCGATTATTCCACGCGGATGGCGAGTGCAGATGATGCACTAGTCAGCATGACTATCCCCCTTATCTGCCTGCTTGAAAAAACACTGCATGCACTAAGGGACGAGGTTTTGGAAGAGGTGGAGGATGAGGAGTCACAAATGCCATCTGCTTCTCTACAGGCTGCGCAACGTGGTTCCTCACAAAGGCCTAGGCAGGGGACACTTTGTGAGGAGGATGAGGAGGAGTCAATGGATGAGGAAGACATCTGTCCAGAGGAGGGAGGTACACAATGCTCTAGTAGTCAGTATCTAGAGCGAGGGTGGGGTGATGCAGAGCAGGCAGAGATCACGCCTCAAGCAGCGGACAGCGTTTCTTGGCCAGTTGGCAGTCTGCAGCACATGGTTGATTTCATGCTGCAGTGCCTGAGAAACGACCGCCGCATCGCCCACATTCTCAACACGGCTGATTATTGGGTGTCTACCCTCCTAGATCCTCGCTACCGGGACAACTTACAAAGCCTCATAACACCGTTGAACCGGGAGCGTAAAATGCGGGAGTACCAAGACGCACTGGTGCATTCCATCATGTTCTCCATTCCAACCGAGAGCAGTGCTGCTAGTGCTTTACAAAGCAGCTCAGTGCGTCGAGGCAGTGGAGGAAGCTCTGCACAAAGAGGGAGCAGAAGCAGCGCCTCAGCACAAGGCAAGACCAGTATGGCCGAAATGTGGCAAAGTTTTGTGTCCCCGCCGCCACAAATGTCTACACCATCACAGACGGCTCCAGTCAGCAGGAGGCAACGTTTCCGTCAGATGGTGACAGACTACATGTCTTGCCCTCTTAGTGTATTCCCAGACGGCTCTTCTCCCTTCAAGTTTTGGGTCTGTAAGCTAGATACATGCCCAGAGCTAAGTCAGTATGCATTGGAGGTGCTAGCTTGCCCTGCTGCTAGTGTATTATCGGAACGCGTCTTTAGTGCCGCAGGTGGTGTACTAACAGACCGTCGCATGCGACTATCCTCCGATAACGTTGACCGGCTTACTTTTCTCAAAATGAACAAGGCCTGGATCTCTCATGAATTTGCCAGTCCTCTTCCAGAATAAATAATTGTTGGCAAAAGTATCCAGGTCTCCTGTTCTGTTCATGTTTCTACCACCTGAACTGTAATCCCTGAGCTCCAACATCGCCAGTTGGCGCTCGGAAGTGCCGTCTGCACAGTCAACACTTGCTGCCGTGTCATTGGGGTTCAGTAACGTCAGCTGTTCCCCTGCTGTGCGGACGGCAATTTCTCCTGCTCTGTCCACATTCTCACTACTACTGATTTTAAAGTTGCTCCAATTACACCTCTGGCTCCTCTGTTTTCAGTATTATCCCTGAGCTCCAACACCGCCAGTTGGCGCTCGGAAGTGCCGTCTGCACAGTCAACACTTGCTGCCGTGTTATTGGAGTTCAGTAACGTCAGCTGTTCCCCTGCTGTGCGGACGGCACTTTCTCCTGCTCTGTCCACATCCACTGTACTACTGATTTAAAACCTCCTCCAAATACACCTCTGGCTCCTCTGTTTTCAGTATTATCCCTGAGCTCCAACACCGCCAGTTGGCGCTCGGAAGTGCCGTCTGCACAGTCAACACTTGCTGCCATGTTATTGGGGTTCAGTAACGTCAGCTGTTCCCCTGCTGTGCGGACGGCAATTTCTCCTGCTCTGTCCACATTCTCACTACTACAGATTTTAAAGTTTCTCCAATTACACCTCTGGCTCCTCTGTTTTCAGTATTATCCCTGAGCTCCAACACCGCCAGTTGGTGCTCGGAAGTGCCGTCTGCACAGTCAACACTTGCTGCCGTGTCATTGGGGTTCAGTAACATCAGCTGTTCCCCTGCTGTGCGGACGGCAATTTCTCCTGCTCTGTCCACATTCTCACTACTACAGATTTTAGAGTTGCTCCAATTACACCTCTGGCTCCTCTGTTTTCAGTATTATCCCTGAGCTCCAACACCGCCAGTTGGCGCTCGGAAGTGCCATCTGCACAGTCAACACTTGCTGCCATGTCATTGGGGTTCAGTAACATCAGCTGTTCCCCTGCTGTGCGGACGGCAATTTCTCCTGCTCTGTCCACATTCTCACTACTACAGATTTTAAAGTTGCTCCAATTACACCTCTGGTTCCTCTGTTTTCAGTATTATCCCTGAGCTCCAACACCGCCAGTTGGCGCTCGGAAGTGCCGTCTGCACAGTCAACACTTGCTGCCGTGTTATTGGGGTTCAGTAACATCAGCTGTTCCCCTGCTGTGCGGACGGCAATTTCTCCTGCTCTGTCCACATCCACTGTACTACTGATTTAAAACCTCCTCCAAATACACCTCTGGCTCCTCTGTTTTTAGTATTTACCCTGGGCTCCAATACCGCTAGTTGCTGCTCAGAAGTGTCGTCTGCACAGTCAACGCTTGCTCCAGTGTTATTGGGGTTCAGTAACGTCAGCTGTTCCCCTGCTGTGTGTCCGGCAAATTCTCCTGCTTTGTCCACATCCACTGTACGACGGATTTAAAACTTGCTCCAATTACACCTCTGGCTCCACTCTGTTTTTAGTATTTACCCTGGGTTCTAGCACCACCAGCTGGTTCTCGGTAGTTCCATTTGCTCTTGTACCTTCTACTACCCATCCGGGTTCCAGTACCGTCAGCTGGTTCTCGGCAGTGCCTTTGGATTAGGTGCCTCCTTCTCGGTATCCAAGTTCCACCAACGTCTGCTGGTTCTTGGTAGTGCTTTCTGGCACAGGTACCTCCTGCTTAGTAACCGAGTTCCAGTACCGTCAGCTGGTCTTCGGCAGTTCCATTGGCTCTTGTACCTTCTACTACCCATCCGGGTTCCAGTACCGTCAGCTGGTTCTCGGCAGTGACTTTGGCATGGGTACTCCCTCCTGCCCAGCCTGGTTCCAGCACGCCAGCTGTTTCCGGGTAGTGTCAAGGTCACTTTGCCTCCAATGCGTTGTCCTGTCGTGTTGCGGTCGGGTTAGCCGACTCTATGGTGCCTGCAGTTTAGGTGACTCCTATGTGGGCTGCGGGATCTGGCAATGAAGGCTGGTTCCATAGTGCCAATAGGACAAGCACCCCCTGTAGGACTGTGGGTTTTGGTAACTACGGCCGGCTCGCGGCCTTGAACTTTTTTTTGCATGGGTACCTTCTGCTACCCATCCGGGTTCCAGTACCGTCAGCTGGTTCTCGGCAGTGCCTTTGGATTAGGTGCATCCTTCTCGGTATCCAAGTTCCACCAACGTCTGCTGGTCCTTGGTAGTGCTTTCTGGCACAGGTACCTCCTGCTTAGTAATCGCGTTCCAGTACCGTCAGCTGGTCTTCGGCAGTTCCATTGGCTCTTGTACCCTCTACTACCCATCCGGGTTCCAGTACCGTCAGCTGGTTCTCGGCAGTGTCTTTGGCACGGGTACTCCCTCCTGCCCAGCCTGGTTCCAGCACGCCAGCTGTTTCCGGGTAGTGTCAATGTCACTTTGCCTCCAATGCGTTGTCCTGTCGTGTTGCGGTCGGGTTAGCCGACTCTATGGTGCCTGCAGTTTAGGTGACTCCTATTTGGGCTGCGGGATCTGGCAATGAAGGCTGGTTCCATAGTGCCAATAGGACAAGCACCCCCTGTAGGACTGTTGGTTTTGGTAACTGCGGCCGGCTCGCGGCCTTGAACTTTTTTTTACATGGGTACCTTCTGCTACCCATCCGGGTTCCAGTACCGTCAGCTGGTTCTCGGCAGTGCCTTTGGATTAGGTGCCTCCTTCTCGGTATCCAAGTTCCACCAACGTCTGCTGGTCCTTGGTAGTGCTTTCTGGCACAGGTACCTCCTGCTTAGTAACCGAGTTCCAGTACCGTCAGCTGGTCTTCGGCAGTTCCATTGGCTCTTGTACCTTCTACTACCCATCCAGGTTCCAGTACCGTCAGCTGGTTCTCGGCAGAGTCTTTGGCACGGGTACTCCCTCCTGCCCAGCCTGGTTCCAGCACGCCAGCTGTTTCCGGGTAGTGTCAACGTCACTTTGCCTCCAATGCGTTGTCCTGTCGTGTTGCGGTCGGGTTAGCCGACTCTATGGTGCCTGCAGTTTAGGTGACTCCTATTTGGGCTGCGGGATCTGGCAATGAAGGCTGGTTCCATAGTGCCAATAGGACAAGCACCCCCTGTAGGACTGTGGGTTTTGGTAACTGCGGCCGGCTCGCGGCCTTGAACTTTTTTTTACATGGGTACCTTCTGCTACTCATCCGGGTTCCAGTACCGTCAGCTGGTTCTCGGCAGTGCCTTTGGATTAGGTGCCTCCTTCTCGGTATCCAAGTTCCACCAACGTCTGCTGGTCCTTGGTAGTGCTTTCTGGCACAGGTACCTCCTGCTTAGTAACCGAGTTCCAGTACCGTTAGCTGGTCTTCGGCAGTTCCATTGGCTCTTGTACCTTCTGCTACCCATCCGGGTTCCAGTACCGTCAGCTGGTCCTTGGTAGTTCCATTTGCTCTTGTACCTTCTACTACCCATCCGGGTTCCAGTACCATCAGCTGGTTCTCGGCAGTGACTTTGGCACGGGTACTCCCTCCTGCCTAGCCTGGTTCCAGCACGCCGGCTGTTTCCGTGTAGTGTCAACGTCACTTTGCCTCCAATGCGTTGTCCTGTCGTGTTGCGGTCGGGTTAGCCGACTCTATGGTGCCTGCAGTTTAGGTGACTCCTATGTGGGCTGCGGGATCTGGCAATGAAGGCTGGTTCCATAGTGCCAATAGGACAAGCACCCCCTGTAGGACTGTTGGTTTTGGTAACTGCGGCCGGCTCGCGGCCTTGAACTTTTTTTTACATGGGTACCTTCTGCTACCCATCCGGGTTCCAGTACCGTCAGCTGGTTCTCGGCAGTGCCTTTGGATTAGGTGCCTCCTTCTCGGTATCCAAGTTCCACCAACGTCTGCTGGTCCTTGATAGTGCTTTCTGGCACAGGTACCTCCTGCTTAGTAACCGAGTTCCAGTACCGTCAGCTGGTCTTCGGCAGTTCCATTGGCTCTTGTACCTTCTGCTACCCATCCGGGTTCCAGTACCGTTAGCTGGTCCTCGGTAGTTCCATTTGCTCTTGTACCTTCTACTACCCATCCGGGTTCCAGTACCGTCAGCTGGTTCTCGGCAGTGCCTTTGGATTAGGTGCCTCCTTCTCGGTATCCAAGTTCCACCAACGTCTGCTGGTCCTTGGTAGTGCTTTCTGGCACAGGTACCTCCTGCTTAGTAACCGAGTTTCAGTACCGTCAGCTGGTCTTCGGCAGTTCCATTGGCTCTTGTACCTTCTGCTACCCATCCGGGTTCCAGTACCGTCAGCTGGTCCTCGGTAGTTCCATTTGCTCTTGTACCTTCTACTACCCATCCGGGTTCCAGTACCGTCAGCTGGTTCTCGGCAGTGACTTTGGCACGGGTACTCCCTCCTGCCTAGCCTGGTTCCAGCACGCCGGCTGTTTCCGTGTAGTGTCAACGTCACTTTGCCTCCAATGCGTTGTCCTGTCGTGTTGCGGTCGGGTTAGCCGACTCTATGGTGCCTGCAGTTTAGGTGGCTCCTATGTGGGCTGCGGGATCTGGCAATGAAGGCTGGTTCCATAGTGCCAATAGGACAAGCACCCCCTGTAGAACTGTTGGTTTTGGTAACTGCGGCCGGCTCGCGGCCTTGAACTTTTTTTTACATGGGTACCTTCTGCTACCCATCCGGGTTCCAGTACCGTCAGCTGGTTCTCGGCAGTGCCTTTGGATTAGGTGCCTCCTTCTCGGTATCCAAGTTCCACCAACGTCTGCTGGTCCTTGGTAGTGCTTTCTGGCACAGGTACCTCCTGCTTAGTAACCGAGTTCCAGTACCGTCAGCTAGTCTTCGGCAGTTCCATTGGCTCTTGTACCTTCTGCTACCCATCCGGGTTCCAGTACCGTTAGCTGGTCCTCGGTAGTTCCATTTGCTCTTGTACCTTCTACTACCCATCCGGGTTCCAGTACCGTCAGCTGGTTCTCGGCAGTGCCTTTGGATTAGGTGCCTCCTTCTCGGTATCCAAGTTTCACCAACGTCTGCTGGTCCTTGGTAGTGCTTTCTGGCACAGGTACCTCCTGCTTAGTAACCGAGTTCCAGTACCGTCAGCTGGTCTTCGGCAGTTCCATTGGCTCTTGTACCTTCTGCTACCCATCCGGGTTCCAGTACCGTCAGCTGGTTCTCGGTAGTTCCTCAGTTTTCTTGTACCTTCTGCTACATTTCCAAGTTCAAGCTTTTTGAAATGGTTCTTGGTAATCACTCTTTATCTCCCTGACGAGGACCCTGAAGACGAGGACCCTGAAGACCAACCCTAAGAAGACGAGGACCCCGAAGACAACGACCCTGAAGACGAGGACGCTGAAGACCAACCCTAAGAAGACGAGGACCCCGAAGACAACGACCCTGAAGACGAGGACCCTGAAGACCACCCCGAAGAAGACGAGGACCCTGAAGACCACCCCGAAGAAGACGAGGACCCCGAAGACAAGGACCCAGAATACCAACCCAAAGAAGACGAGGACCCCGAAGACGAGGACCCCCGAAGACGACGACCCTGAAGACCACCCTGAAGAAGACCAAGAAGATGACCCTGAAGAAGTTGACCAAGAGTACAAAGAAGAGAAGACAAGCACCAAGATACAGAAGAGCAAGAAACAGAAAACCAAGAAGCAGAAATACAAGAAGCTGCAGAACAAAAAGCGGAAGAACATTAAGCATAAGACTAAAAATCAGAGCAAAAGATAATATCTAAATTATAAGCAGAAGATGACTAAGCAGTGTATGGGGGTGAGTCCGTTCCTCCTCGTGGTGCCCCTGGAAAAGACCTGCTGCTGCAGGCCAAACTGAACGCGGACAAATCCTGTTGTAAATCTTTTGTGACGGGCAGAACGAAAGGTGTAATGTCCAGCCTTTTATAGATAACAACTACAGGAATGCCTGTCACAAATAAGAATATGATGAAGAAGAAGAAGAATATGAAGAAGATGAAGAAGTAGAATATGAAGAATGTAAAAAAAAAAGAATAATACGAAGAAGGTGAAGAAGAAGAAGATGAAGAAGGTGAAGAAGAAGAGGATGAAAAAGATGCTGAGGATGATGAAGGAGAAAGTGTGGGAGAAGTAAAAAAGAAGGTGAAGAGCATGGAAGTAGTGAAACATAAATATCTGACAAAATATAAAAATACTTAACATAGTCAATATTTCCGTAACTCAGAACGTCTTAAAAAAAATATTAATTCCTGCTATTCCATTTGATTGGGCTAAACCTCTATGCCTTTATTGTCTCCCCCACCTCCCCCAATACATTCTACATTATTCTTAGTTGTTTTCCTTCATGTAGAATTAACCTACAAGGAAAGAAAGGGTTTATTTTCATTCCGATATTTCTGTCCCATTGACTTGCATTGGTTTCCGGTATCGGAATCGGCGATATCCGATACTTTTTCGGTATCGGTCCGATCCAATCCGATATTTCTCGATATCGGAAGGTATCGCTCAACACTAGTTGGGAGTAAAGACTAATTGTAATTGCAGTCCTTTTCAGGGCTAGGTTACATCAGTTCCTATCACTTTTTGCCAGGCAGGTCTGTTTTATTGCTGTGCAAGTTTTTTTTCACAGCATTTGGCTAAATCTAGCAAAGCAAATCCTTTTTGGCCTATTGCAGAGTGTGTTAGTCAGTGGAGTAGCCTATCTGTGTTGCAAGCTACACCACCTGTGCATAGAATACTAATTTTTTTACTGCACCTAGTGAAGTAAAACCTTTTGGGCATAGCATCATTCTATTAGTCCATCTATACTAACCTCCACCAGGTTGCAATTTCAATATAATATTTTTCTGCATCGAGCTCTGAAAAAATATTTAGGCTTCTAGCAGTGTGTGGGACTTGTTCTATTAGTCCATCTATACTGACCTCCATCAGGTTGCAAATTCAATATAATTTTTTTCTGCATCTAGCTCTGAAAAAATATTTAGGCTTCTAGCAGTGTGTGGGACTTGTTCTATTAGTCCATCTATACTGACCTCCATCAGGTTGCAAATTCAATATAATTTTTTTCTGCATCTAGCTCTGAAAAAATATTTCAGCTTCTAGCAGTGTGTGGGACTTGTTCTATTAGTCCATCTATACTGACCTCCATCAGGTTGCAAGTTCAATATAATTTTTTTCTGCATCTAGCTCTGAAAAAATATTTAGGCTTCTAGCAGTGTGTGGGACTTGTTCTATTAGTCCATCTATACTGACCTCCACAGGTTGCAAATTCAATATAATTTTTTTATGCATCTAGCTCTGAAAAAATATTTCAGCTTCTAGCAGTGTGTGGGACTTGTTCTATTAGTCCATCTATACTGACCTCCATCAGGTTGCAAATTCAATATAATTTTTTTCTGCATCTAGCTCTGAAAAAATATTTAGGCTTCTAGCAGTGTGTGGGACTTGGTCTATTAGTCCATCTATACTAACCTCCACCAGGTTGCAAATTAAATATAATTTTTATCTGCATCTAGCTCTGAAAAAAATATTTCAGCTTCTAGCAGGGTGTGGGACTTGTTCTATTAGTCCATCTATACTGACCTCCATCAGGTTGCAAATTCAATATAATTTTTTTCTGCTTCTAGCTCTGAAAGAAAAATTTAGGCTTCTAGCAGTGTGTGGGACTTGTTCTATTAGTCCATCTATACTGACCTCCATCAGGTTGCAAATTCAATATAATTTTTTTCTGCATCTAGCTCTGAAAAAATATTTCACCTTCTAGCACTGTGTGGGACTTGTTCTATTAGTCCATCTATACTGACCTCCATTAGGTTACAAATTCAATATACTTTTTTTCTGCATCTAGCTCTGAAAAAATATTTCAGCTTCTAGCAGTGTGTGGGACTTGTTCTATTAGTCCATCTATACTGACCTCCATCAGGTTGCAAATTCAACATAATTTTTTCTGCATCTAGCTCTGAAAAAATATTTAGGCTTCTAGCAGTGTGTGGGACTTGGTCTATTAGTCCATCTATACTAACCTTCACCAGGTTGCAAATTCAATATAATTTTTTTCTGCATCTAGCTCTGAAAAAATATTTCAGCTTCTAGCAGTGTGTGGGACTTGTTCTATTAGTCCATCTATACTGATCTCCTTCAGGTTGCAAATTCAATATATTTTTTTTCGGCATCTAGCTCTGAAAAAATATTTAGGCTTCTAGCAGTGTGTGGGACTTGGTCTATTAGTCCATTTATACTAACCTCCACCAGGTTGCAAATTAAAAATAATTTTTATCTGCATCTAGCTCTGAAAAAATATTTCAGTTTCTAGCAGTGTGTGGGGCTTGTTCTATTAGTGCATCTATACTGACCTCCATCAGGTTGCAAATTCAATATAATTTTTTTCTGCATCTAGCTCTGAAAAAATATTTAGGCTTCTAGCAGTGTGTGGCACTTGGTCTATTAGTCCATCTATACTAACCTCCACCAGGTTGCAAATTAAAAATAATTTTTATCTGCATCTAGCTCTGAAAAAATATTTCAGCTTCTAGCAGTGTGTGGGACATGTTCTATTAGTCCATCAATACTGACCTCCATCAGGTTGCAAATTCAATATAATTTTTTTCTGCTTCTAGCTCTGAAAAAATATTTAAGCTTCTAGCAGTGTGTGGGACTTGTTCTATTAGTCCATCTATACTGACCTTCATCAGGTTGCAAATTCAATATAATTTTTTTCTGCATCTAACTCTGAAAAAATATTTAGGCTTCTAGCAGTGTGTGGGACTTGGTCTATTAGTCCATCTATACTAACCTCCACCAGGTTGCAAATTCAATATAATTTTTTTCTGCATCTAGCTCTGAAAAAATATTTAGGCTTCTAGCAGTGTGTGGGACTTGGTCTATTAGTCCATCTATACTAACCTCCACCAGGTTGCAAATTAAAAATAATTTTTATCTGCATCTAGCTCTGAAAAAATATTTCAGCTTCTAGCAGTGTGTGGGACTTGTTCTATTAGTCCATCTATACTGACCTCCATCAGGTTGCAAATTCAATATAATTTTTTTCTGCATCTAGCTCTGAAAAAATATTTCAGCTTCTAGCAGTGTGTGGGACTTGTTCTATTAGTCCATCTATACTGACCTCCATCAGGTTGCCAATTCAATATAATTTTATTCTGCATCTTGCTCTGAAAAAATATTTAGGCTTCTAGCAGTGTGTGGGACTTGGTCTATTAGTCCATCTATACTAACCTCCACCAGGTTGCAAATTCAATATAATTTTTTTCTGCATCTAGCTCTGAAAAAATATTTCAGCTTCTAGCAGTGTGTGGGACTTGTTCTATTAGTCCATCTATACTGACCTCCATTAGCTTGCAAATTCAATATAATTTTTTTCTGCATCTAGCTCTGAAAAAATATTTAGGCTTCTAGCAGTGTGTGGGACTTGGTCTATTAGTCCATCTATACTAACCTCCACCAGGTTGCAAATTAAAAATAATTTTTATCTGCATCTAGCTCTGAAAAAATATTTCAGCTTCTAGCAGTGTGTGGGACTTGTTCTATTAGTCCATCTATACTGACCTCCATCAGGTTGCAAATTCAATATAATTTTTTTCTGCATCTAGCTCTGAAAAAATATTTAGGCTTCTAGCAGTGTGTGGGACTTGATATATTAGTCCATCTATACTAACCTCCACCAGGTTGCAAATTAAAAATAATTTTTATCTGCATCTAGCTCTGAAAAAATATTTCAGCTTCTAGCAGTGTGTGGGACTTGTTCTATTAGTCCATCTATACTGACCTCCATCAGGTTGCAAATTCAATATAATTTTTTTCTGCTTCTAGCTCTGAAAAAATATTTCAGCTTCTAGCAGTGTGTGGGACTTGTTTTATTAGTCCATGTATACTGACCTCCATCAGGTTGCAAATTCAATATAATTTTTTTCTGCATCTAGCTCTGAAAAAATATTTAGGCTTCTAGCAGTGTGTGGGACTTGGTCTATTAGTCCATCTATACTAACCTCCACCAGGTTGAAAATTCAATATAATTTTTTTCTGCATCTAGCTCTGAAAAAATATTTAGGCTTCTAGCAGTGTGTGGGAATTGGTCTATTAGTCCATCTATACTAATCTCCACCAGGTTGCAAATTAAAAATAATTTTTATCTGCATCTAGCTCTGAAAAAATATTTCAGCTTCTAGCAGTGTGTGGGACTTGTTCTATTAGTACATCTATACTGATCTCCATCAGGTTGCAAATTCAATATAATTTTTTTCTGCATCTAGCTCTGAAAAAATATTTCAGCTTCTAGCAGTGTGTGGGACTTGTTCTATTAGTCCATCTATACTGACCTCCATCAGGTTGCAAATTCAATAAAAAAAATTTCTGCATCTTGCTCTGAAAAAATATTTAGGCTTCTAGCAGTGTGTGGGACTTGTTCTATTAGTCCATCTATACTAACCTCCACCAGGTTGCAAATTAAAAATAATTTTTATCTGCATTCAGCTCTGAAAAAATATTTCAGTTTCTAGCAGTGTGTGGGACTTGTTCTATTAGTCCATCTATACTGACCTCCATCAGGTTGCAAATTCAATATAATTTTTATCTGCATCTAGCTCTGAAAAAATATTTAGGCTTCTAGCAGTGTGTGGGACTTGGTCTATTAGTCCATCTATACTAACCTCCACCAGGTTGCAAATTCAATATAATTTTTTTTCTGCATCTAGCTCTGAAAAAATATTTCAGCTTCTAGCAGTGTGTGGGACTTGCTCTATTAGTCCATCTATACTGACCTCCATCAGGTGGCAAATTCAATATAATTTTTTTCTGTATCTAGCTCTGAAAAAATATTTAGGCTTCTAGCAGTGTGTGGGACTTGGTCTATTAGTCCATCTATACTAACCTCCACCAGGTTGCAAATTCAAAATAATTTTTATCTGCATCTAGCTCTGAAAAAATATTTAGGCTTGTAGCAGTGTGTGGTACTCATTGTATTAGGCCATCTATACCAAGCTCCACCAGCTTTGAAATTAATAATAATTTTTAGCTGCATCTAGCCCTGAAAATAATTTTTCTTCCCAATAGTGGTAGCAATAGAAATATGGGGCGCGCGCCTGGCTAACAAAAATATACGCTTCATAACAAAAAACACCAGCCTAGTGCATTGCATTAATAAGATGGCATCATCGTCTCTCCCATTGCTAGGCCTACTCCGCCGGCTAGCATTCCTGTGCCTAAAACAAAATGTATGGGTCCGCGCTAGCCACTATGCTGAGGGGTCTAAAGCTGCCCACCCTCCCTATGGGATCTAGTGGCGAATAGTTGATGCCATTAATCAGAGCGTCAGTTGCCCCGTCGACGTGGCAAGCATACGGTAAGGCATGGGAAGAGTGGACACGACTAGTAGCAGGCAGACGGTTTGACCAATGTGAACTAGCCAGATCGCAAGTCACCATAGAATTTTTCCACCAGCTAATGATGAGGGGCATATCAGGGGCGTCAGCGCAGCGGTGTATGATCGGAGTAGCATTTCACTTCCAACTACTGAATTGGGGAGATGTGACAAAGATTCATCATCACAATCCATAAAAGGGTGGAAAAGGGGTCAGCCAAGTCAGGAGTGTAGACGTCCCGATCCGTGTCACTAAAACTGATTTCTCACATCATATCCCTAACACCATTAACATGACACTCACAATTTGAAGCAACACTACTGTCTACTACATTTGTGATCGCCTTCTTCGGGGCGCTATGCATAAGCGAATTAGTCCCTCAATCCAAAATTACCACCAGTGGAGGCTTATTACATCAGGACATAGTCATAGCCAGTAATGCAATAAATCTATGCATACGCCAATCGAAAATGGTTCCAGCGGGCAGGGGCCCTTGGGTACTTCTACAACCCACAAACGGTACACTGAGTCGGGTAACAATAGTAAAAACATATCTAACCATCAGATCACAAAGTAATTTCTTCCTATCACACATTGATGGAACGCCATTATCAAGATACCAGTTCCAAGCTATATTTAATAAATGCATAACATCGGCAGGGAACCACCCCAAAGATTACGGGACACACTCATTCCGCATAGGCGCGGCCACGGAAGCAGCAAGAGCAGGACTGTCAGAAACGGAAGTTCAGAGGATAGGGAGATGGCGATCCACGTGTTTGGCGAGATACATAAGACCGGACTTGTTATCCTAACGTGGTTTGTTTCTTTTACAGGTGACGCTAAGCCAACAGTGTGGGTGATAGGCCACTCATATATATTGGGAAGAGAAAAGGGCGAAAGTCCGCCCAGGCGGGAGGAAATTAGAGTTTCATAACACATATTTCAACTGCAAAGGTATTAGAGGCCTGCTATGGCCACAGGTACTAATGGAGGTAACCAAGGTAGGGAGAGAGGCAAGAGGTCTGGTCATCTTAGTTATACAGGCCGGGGGAAACAACCTAGGTCATCACAACAGCGCATAACTAATGGCAATTGTTATGATCTGCTACAGAGACTAAGGAAAGAGAGGAGATCTGTCCCTACAATAGAACTAAACTAGATCCCTATGATGTAACGGGGAACCTGATCCTGCGATCAGACCCGCTAAAGTCCTCGGCTAGTCTGAACGCAGACCTATAGATGTGAGGGAGGGATCCCTACAAGATCTAGGGACTGGGAAAAGTTGGACACCTCCTAGCAGAAATAGTAGCAGTCAAAGACAAACACACAACAAAAAGGCATAGGGGTCAGAAGACCTAGCAAAACTAACAGAGAACGGCAAAAGAGCAACAAGCTAGCTCAACAGTAGTAAATACAAATGAAGTCCAGCAAAGCCAGGAGGGCGGAGCCGGATTAAATAGGCAAAATGGTCATGTGACCAGCAAACTAAAAAAAACTAACAGGAGAGTTGTAACAGTACCCCCTCTTCTAAGAGAATCCTCCGGATCCCCTAGGCCCAGGCTTACCAGGAAACCTCCTGTGAAACGCTCGGACAATTCTGGGAGCAGAAACATCATCCGCCCTCACCCATGAGTTATCCTCAGGTCCGAAACCCTTCCAAGCGACGAGATACTGCAAACTCCCTCTATACCGTCTAGAATTTAGAATGCGGGAAATTTCATATTCCCCGTCCTCCACCACCGGAGGAACAGTGGCAGAGGCGTCACCATCCGACAGATCAGCTTTTTTCAACAGAGAAACATGAAACACCGGATTAATCCTCCAGGACGTAGGAATCTCCAGCCTAACAGCAGATTGGTTAACTATCTGAAGTACCTTAAAGGGCCCTACGAACTTGGGACCCAATTTTTTAGAAGGAATCCTCAATCGCAGATTCTTAGAGGACAACCAAACCATGTCACCAACAGCAAACAAAACCTCTTGCCGTTTCCTATCAAAGTACCTCTTAGATATCTTGTTAGCCTCCTGAAGATTACCACGCACATCCGTCCAAACTCTCTCCAAATCACCGGAAAAACTCTCCTCCTCAGGCACAGCCGAAACCAATTTGGAAAATGACCCAAAAGACGGATGTCTCCCAGAACAACAAAAAAAGGCGAACACCCAGCAGAAGAGGATGTATGGTTGTTAAGAGCAAATTCAGCAAGTGGCAGAAACTCAGACCACCCCTCTTGATTGTCTGCCACAAAACAACGCAAGAACTGCTCAACATCCTGGTTCTTCCTTTCTGTCTGGCCATTAGACTCAGGATGATATCCGGATGAAAACGACAAATGAACTCCCAACCTGTCACAAAAGGCACGCCAAAAACGAGCCACGAACTGAGGTCCCCTATCAGAAACAATGTCAGTAGGAACACCATGTAGTCTGACAATTTCCTTGACAAAGGCCTTGGCGAGTGTCTTAGCGCAAGGCAGTTTGATGAAGGGAACCAAGTGACACATCTTGCTAAAACGGTCCACGACCACCCAGATGACCGTGAAACCTTCAGAGGGAGGAAGGTCAGTAATAAAGTCCATAGCCAGATGTGTCCAAGGTGCACTAGGAACCTCCAGAGGGCAAAGCAACCCCGCAGCAGGAGCATGCGAAGACTTGGATCTTGCACACACAGTACATTGGCGCACCCACTTAATGACTTCCTTCTGCCATCCAGGCCACCAAAAACTGCGACCCACAAGTCTCTTGGTCTCAGAAATTCCTGATGACCTGCCAACCGAGACTCATGACACTCAACAAGCAAATCTCTCCTAAAGGTCCTAGGCACAAACAACCTCTCATGGGGAGTGTTAGATGGGGCATTCTCCTGTGCTTTAAGAATCTCATCCTCCAAAACGGAGTCCAAAGCAGCAATCACAACACCTTCTTGTAAAATGGTCTCCTCTTCCTCCTCAACACCGACCATGGGAGAAAAGCTGCGAGACAAAGCATCTGCTTTAACATTCTTGGTACCCGGGATGTAAGTAACGGAAAAATTAAACCGCGAGAAAAAAAGTGCCCACCTAGCCTGACGGGCATTCAAGCGCTTGGCAGCATCAAGATAGATCAGATTTTTATGATCAGTGAAAACCTGAATGGGAAATTCAGCACCTTCCAAGAGATGACGCCAGTGTTCAAATGCGAGTTTAATCACCAGCAATTCCCGATTACCAATATCGTAATTAAGTTCAGTCTCGGAAAATTTTTTTGAAAAAAAGGCACAGGGATGTACTCCATCCTTGTTTTCCTGAGACAACATCGCACCAACCCCCACCGAAGAAGCATCAACCTCAACCAAAAACGGCTTAGTCACATCAGGCTGCATAAGGATGGGAGCAGAGGTGAACCTCTCCTTTAGAAACACAAAAGCTTCAATGGCCTCAGAAGTCCACTGAACCGCATTAGCACCTTTCCTGGTGAGATCAGTCAGCGGTTTGACAATAATAGAAAAATTTTTTATGAATTTTCTGTAATAATTGGCGAAACCCAAAAACCTCTGTATCGATTTCAAACCAATAGGCCTAGGCCATTCCTGCACAGCTTGAACTTTAACCGGGTCCATCTCAAAACCTTCACTGGAGATAATGTAGCCCAAAAAACTAATTCTCTGTACAGCGAACTCACATTTCTCCAGCTTAGCAAAAAGCGAATTGTCCATTAATAACTGTAATACCTCACGTACGCTCCGCCAATGAGACTCCAGATCCGGCGAATAAATCAAAATGTCATCCAAATACACAACCACATTTTTGCCGATTAAAGGTCTAAGGATATCATTAATAAGATTCTGAAAAAATGCTGGAGCATTGGTGAGACCAAAAGGCATAACCAGATTCTCAAAATGACCCACAGGAGTGTTAAAAGCAGTCTTCCATTCATCACCCTCCTTCATGCGCAACAAATTGTATGCCCCCCGGAGATCAATTTTAGAGAACCACTTGGCCCCCACTAACTGGTTAAATAAATCAGGAATCAATGGCAGTGGGTAAGGATTGCGTACAGTAATTTTATTAATCTCACGAAAGTCCAGACAAGGACGTAAACCGCCATCTTTTTTTTTTACAAAAAAAAATCCAACAGCCACAGGAGACTTGGAAGGCCTAATGTGACCGGCGGCCAAGCTTGTCTGTATGTATTCTTCCAAAGCCTTTCTTTCAGGAATAGTAAGATTATATAAACGACTCTTAGGAAGAGTCGCGCCAGGGACAAATTCAATGGTACAATCATAGTCTCTATGGGGAGGCAAAACCTGCGACTCCTCCTCAGAAAAAACTCTCCAAAAATCCTGAATAGGTACAGGCAATTCCCCTCTATCCACAGCAGCAATGTGCCCGTTACAACACTTGTCATAACACTTAGGGCTCCAGGACTTAATTTCATTGGTAGACCAATCCAGTACAGGATTGTGCAATTTTAACCAGGGTAACCCCAATATTACTGGAGAAGGCAAATTATCCAATACCACCAAATCCAAATTCTCTTGATGAATACCATTAATAGTGAGGGGAAATTCACAGACCTTGTGAGTAACACTCTTCAAGGGAGAGCCATCGACAGAAACCACAGCAATAGGGGATGACAAAGTTTTAGGCTCTAATCTAAGTTTTTCCAAGAATCCCCCATCAATCACATTCAGAGTAGATCCACAATCCACAAATACCCGAAATTCAATTAATTCATCCTGAGCAGCAGTAGTGGCAGATAGGAATACTCCCTTAGAATTTAAACAGGCAATACGAGCATGACTGACCATTTTTTTTTCTTTCTTCTTACGAAGCACACAGCTCTTAATAAAATGACCAGAATTTCCGCAATAGAAACACAAGCCTTCAGAAAGTCGGCGGTCTTTTTCCTGAGAGCGGGGTGCCATCGCCCCAATTTCCATCGGCTCTCCATTGTCAGCACAGAAACTCTCAGGACTCGAAGCTGACATAGCAGAGGATTTGCTCTCATTAACCCTTTCACGCAGTCTCCTGTCCACCCGTATAGCTAATTGCATTGCCTCCTGCAAGTTTCCAGGTGTGGGATGAGCAATCAGTAAATCCTTTACCCTTTCACATAGCCCTGCAAGAAACAAGCTTTTCAAAGCAGAATCGTTCCACCCCACCTGGGCAGATCACCGACGGAAGTGAGAACAATATTTTTCCACATTACCTGATCCCTGCCTCAAACGTCTTAATTCAGACTCAGCAGATGAGACACGATCAGGATCATCGTACAACAAACCCAAAGCAGAAAAAAAACTATCCACTGATCTAAAGCACGGATCACTAGGTTGGAGAGAGAAGGCCCATCCCTGAGGATCTTTGTGCAAAAGTGACATTATGAACCCTATGCGCTGTGATTCATCACCAGAGGATCCGGGTCTCAAACGAAAATATAATAGACAAGCATTTTTAAAAGAAAAAAAATCTTGTTGTTCGCCAAAAAATAGATCAGGCAGACGTACCTTAGGTTCCACAAAATGCGCTCCAGAACAGCTACTCACGTGTTGTTGGAACTTGGTCACCTCCAGAGAGAGTCCCTGCAAGCGTTGAGCCAAATCTTGCACCGAGACCATGATGGAAAACTGGAGGTCTTTCCTTAGAGAAATTTTTTTTTTTTTTTATGGCTGAACTTACTGTTATGATCTGCTACAGAGACTAAGGAAAGAGAGGAGATCTGTCCCTACAATAGAACTAAACTAGATCCCTACGATGTAACGGGGAACCTGATCCTGCGATCAGACCCGCTAAAGTCCTCGGCTAGTCTGAACGCAGACCTATAGATGTGAGGGAGGGATCCCTACAAGATCTAGGGACTGGGAAAAGTTGGACACCTCCTAGCAGAAATAGTAGCAGTCAAAGACAAACACACAACAAAAAGGCATAGGGGTCAGAAGACCTAGCAAAACTAACAGAGAACGGCAAAAGAGCAACAAGCTAGCTCAACAGTAGTAAATACAAATGAAGTCCAGCAAAGCCAGGAGGGCGGAGCCGGATTAAATAGGCAAAATGGTCATGTGACCAGCAAACTAAAAAAAAACTAACAGGAGAGTTGTAACAGCAATAATGAAACTAGACACTGAGCGCTTCAGAGAATTTTTCACAAAACTAGCTATAGTATGGTCAGAGATTGTGCCGATAGCGGTATGGCAAGGTGCGCGAGACATCACGGCCATCGAACGGACAAGACGGGTAATAAATATTCGGATGGCAAAATTTAGAAGAGACAGAGGCGGTGTAGTGATACGACACCGACAACTGGAAGGAGATAAAGCAAGCCTCATACGGCCCGATGGTGTTCACTTAATGGATATTGGACTGGACATATTCCTGTCAGGACTCCAGGACGGAGTGGAACAAGCGTTAAGAGTGATGGGTGGGGGTCAGAGTCCTGCATACGAGTATGCAGGATCCTCCGTGGCCTGGAAATAGAAAGGACATGTTGGAGAGTTACACTTGTTGGCCAACTTGCCGGAGTGGAGACCCAGGGCATGCTGCAACAAGCTGAATTATTTTAGAAATAAAATGCCTTTCTAATGGAATGAGTATAAAGAGTTAAAAAAGCTGTGACCGATCCTCACCCATCCAGTTGTAAGAGTTACATTATTGTATTGTCAAGGAAAGGGGGGCGGTAGGGGGGCTGAGCGTCTGGGTTTGGTTGGGGGTCCCCACAGTCTGCCTAGGCTAGATGCATTTAAAAATTCTTATTAGATACACAGGCGGTGCAGCTTGCTTCGCAGCTGGGCTACTATGCCCAAAGTATTGCCTAGGCTAGATGCAGTTAAAAATTCTACACTGACTAGCAGACACTGAAGCTTTGGAGCAGACCTCTGAGTAAACAGCTCTTCAGACTCAACCATCTGTGTTAACCCAAGCCATAGTGTATGTAGTTTCTTACAGTTAAAATGGGGGGGGGAGCGACCCAACCCACCTGGAATTGACGATGCCAACGTCACGTAAGACACAGCAAGGGGACTCCAAAAAGAGTCTCCATTTTTTCCCAAAATTGTGGCACAGACACCACTTAACCCTAGAACGCATATCTGAGGCCTCGCAGGCCCGCCCTGTTAATTGTTTTCTATTTTCTGCAAGATTACTTTAGTTAGAATTTTGAAACTCTAGGTATTCTTCATGTATATAGTTGTTTGTCATTTGAGTTTGAGTTATTCTATGTTATTTGCACACGGGCCTAAAAGGCCCCAGGTATGTGAAAGTGTAGATTTTTATGGTCATGCGTTCTAGGGTTAAGTGGCATCAATTGCCCCACAGTTGCTTAAAACGGTTGGTGAGGTGATTTTACCAAATCCTCAAGCTTTTAGTCTCCCCAGGATGACACAGGGGTAGAAAAGTCCTTGCGAATCCATGATTTGTTCATCTTTATGAACGTGAGTCTGTCTACATTCTCAGTGGACAGCCGCGTGCGCTTATCTGTCAGCACACCACCAGCAGCGCTGAACACACGTTCAGAGAGAAAGCTGGCTGCAGGGCATGACAAGATCTCCAAGGCGTGAGTGGCGAGCTCCGGCCATTTTTCCAGATTGGAATCCCAAAATGAGCAAGGGTCCAGTGACACAGTCATGGCTTTGATGTTCACTTGGAGATACTCCTGTACAATCCTCTCTAGGCGTTGACTATGTGTCAGACTTCTTGTGTCCTGTGGCCTTGCAAAGGATGGTCTAAAAAAGTGGTGAAACGATTCCACAAAATTGCTGTTACCAGCAGATACTGTGTTACTGTTACGGTTTGAGTGATGAAGACTCGACAGTCCCACGGTTGGCAAGTTAGAACTGTGAGATTCACTACGTGCACCACTGGTGTTTTGTGGAAAAGCACATGTAAGATTCTGCAACAGCGTTTGCAGATACTCCTGCATGCGTAAATCCCTTTTTATGGCAGGAATTATTTCGGCAAATTTACTTTTGTACCGGGGATCAAAGAGTGTGGCAACCCAGTAGTCGGGATTAGAGATGAGCGTTGTTCTACTCGAACTGTTCGCCAATCTCAAATTCGAGCTGTTTTGGGCGGTGTTCGAGCCGGTCGGCGAACACGAACAATTTGAGAAAAATTCGGCTGTTCGAGGTTATGTTCGATAACTGTTTGTGCACCAAAATCATAACTGGATTTTTTCTCAGTAATGATGAAAATTAATGTTAATACGCAGTTTGAGTGTACAGCGGGGCGGGGGGAGGGGCAGGGGATGGATCTCTGCAGGAACAATGAAGATCTCCATTTTTTTTTCTCTTTCCCGCATTTGCAGTGGGGAGGTGCAATCTGTCAGCCTATCAGCAGCGCACACACGGAGCGAAGTGCTTTTTTTCACACAAGCAAGGGCATGTGTGATTGGCAGTGTATGTCACATGTCCTTGCCCTATAAGACCAAGCCATTTTCCCCGTCGCCACCATTTTCTCACTGCTGCAGCTGCGTGTTGGACGGCACCGCTGTTGCTGTGTGCGCTATACCTTGTTAATTTCAAGCCAATTTTCGCACAAATATACAGATAGCTTGGGAGTAGGGAATAGTTGTGATTGCAGTCCTTTTAAGGACTAGGTTACAGCATTTCCTACGACTTTTATCAGGCAGGTCTGTGCTATTAAATAGATAGATTGTGGGAGTAAAGACTAATTGTAATTGGAGTCCTTTTCAGGACTAGGTTACATCAGTTCCTATCAGTTTTTGCCAGGCAGGTCTGTGCCAGTGCTGTGCAAGTTTTTTTCACAGCATTTGGCTGAATCTAGCAAAGCTAATCCTTTTTGGCCTATTGCAGAGTGTGTTAGTCAGTGGAGTAGCCTATCTGTGTTGCAAGATATACCACCTGTGTATAGAATACCAATTTTTTTACTGCACCTAGTGAAGTAAAATCTTTTGGGCATAGCATGATTCTATTAGTCCATCTATACTGACCTCCATCAGGTTGCAAACTGAATATAATTTTTTTCTGCATCTAGCTCTGAAAAAATATTTGGGCTTCTAGCAGTGTGTGGGACTTGGTCTATTAGTCCATCTATACTGACCTCCATCAGGTTGCAAATTAAAAATAATTTTTTTCTGCATCTAGCTCTGAAAAAATATTTGGGCTTCTAGCAGTGTGTGGGACTTGGTCTATTAGTCTATCTATACTGACCTCCATCAGGTTGCAAATTAAAAATAATTTTTTTCTTCATTTAGCTCTGAAAAAATATTTGGGCTTCTAGCAGTGTGTGGGACTTGTTCTATTAGTCCTTCTATACTGACCTCCAGCAGGTTGCAAATTGAATATAATTTTTTTCTGCATCTAGCTCTGAAAAAATATTTGGGCTTCTAGCGGTGTGTGGGACTTGGTCTATTAGTCCATCTATACTGACCTCCATCAGGTTGCAAATTAAAAATAATTTTTTTCTGCATCTAGCTCTGAAAAAATATTTGGGCTTCTAGCAGTGTGTGGGACTTGGTCTATTAGTCCATCTATACTGACCTCCATCAGGTTGCAAATTAAAAATAATTTTTTTCTGCATCTAGCTCTGAAAAAATATTTGGGCTTCTAGCAGTGTGTGGGACTTGGTCTATTAGTCTATCTATACTGACCTCCATCAGGTTGCAAATTAAAAATAATTTTTTTCTTCATTTAGCTCTGAAAAAATATTTGGGCTTCTAGCAGTGTGTGGGACTTGTTCTATTAGTCCTTCTATACTGACCTCCAGCAGGTTGCAAATTGAATATAATTTTTTTCTGCATCTAGCTCTGAAAAAATATTTGGGCTTCTAGCGGTGTGTGGGACTTGGTCTATTAGTCCATCTATACTGACCTCCATCAGGTTGCAAATTAAAAATAATTTTTTTCTGCATCTAGCTCTGAAAAAATATTTGGGCTTCTAGCGGTGTGTGGGACTTGGTCTATTAGTCCATCTATACTGACCTCCATCAGGTTGCAAATTAAAAATAATTTTTTTCTGCATCTAGCTCTGAAAAAATATTTGGGCTTCTAGCAGTGTGTGGGACTTGGTCTATTAGTCCATCTATACTGACCTCCATCAGGTTGCAAATTGAATAAAAAAATTTTCTGCATCTAGCTCTGAAAAAATATTTGGGCTTCTAGCGGTGTGTGGGACTTGGTCTATTAGTCCATCTATACTGACCTCCATCAGGTTGCAAATTAAAAATAATTTTTTTCTGCATCTAACCCAGCCAATAGTTTGGGCCTAATACCACAGTTTGGCCACTCAGCTCTGCTCGGTTACCATCCATTGTTTTTTTGTGCAAACAACTTCAGAGTTGTGAATTAGTTAACCACCAAAATGAGTGGAAAAAGGCCTGCTGCTGGTGGAAAGGGGAATAGGCGTGTTGGGAAGGGGAAAAAAGGTTGTGTCCGTGGGGTAGGTGCAGAAGAAAGACCATCTTCCAGCCAAACTAAAATGTCTACTTCTTTTAGCGGACAATGTGATAAGATCCCTTTCTTACGGCCACGCCAATCGCTACAAATTCCAGATGAGGCACAAAAACAGCAGGTGCTTCAACGGATATCAAGTGCTCCTTTAAGTGGGCTCTCCTCCACATCAACTTCAACATCACAAATACTCCAGTCCTCAAAGGTGTCACCCAAATCGCACTTGCTTCCTCACAGCTCCCAAATCTCCAGCTGCCCGTCTGAGTATGAGGTAGAACAGATGGTTGAGTCTGCAGAGCTGTTTACTCATACTATAGCCTGGGAATCAGAGGTCGACTCCAGCGCTTCTGTGAATCCAGACGAGGAAATGATCTGCACTGATGCCCAGAATCTTTATGAGTCGGATCCAGGACCAGACGCAGAAGGTTCTGACCATAATGTAGACCCTCATTCCCAAACTGTAACTCCTGTTGGTGGAGACAATGAGGAAGACGATGATAAGACTCAAATACCTGATTGGAGCGACAACTTTAGTTTTTTGTCAGGGCAGGAACAGGTTGGCTCTGAGGACGACGGGTGTGATAACGCACAGGGTGATGATGATGAGGTCGGAGATCCCACTTACTGTCAACCCACAGTCAGCCAAGAGATGAGGTCAGCAGAGGAGGTGGAGGAAGATGCTAGTGACGACGAGGTCAGGTTGCGCCTTCCTGGACAGAGACGTAGTACTGGAAGCACGTCAACAACTGCATCCTCAAACACAACTCTGCCTCTCACCACAAGTCGTGGTGGCTCTTCAGGTCGCATGGGTGCTAAGCCTTGCATAGCCTGGGCATTTTTTCAGATCGATAAAGATGACCCAACTCGTGTTATCTGTAACATTTGTCAGCAAAAGCTAAGTAGAGGCCAAAAAATACATAGTTTGAGTACTTCATGCATGAACCGGCACATGGACATGAAGCATAAGTTGCAGTGGGAAGCTCAGTGTGCTACAATGCGGTCTAGCCGGCCGGGCCAACCACCGTCTGCCATATCTTGTGCATCCGCAGCCTCTTCATCCTCTGTGACTGGGGGGACAGCAGTCACACCTGTTTTGGGGCGCAGACCTGCCACCTCTTTACCCGCAACAGCCAGCGTGATTGGCAGGTCATCATTTTCTTTGGAGGTGGTAACACCAGCTGGTCTTGAGCGCTGTCCGACATCGATAGCACCACCTTTGGATCAAGGCAACCTAACATGTCCGCCTGCATCTTCCTCACAGACCGGCAGTTTGCCGGGGACACCCTTATCAACCCCGTCTAAGCACAATAGCCAGCCCTCGGTCCCTCAGATGTGGACAAGTAAAAGACCATTTCCTCCTAGCCATGAGAAAGCTAAGAGGTTGAATTTCACCATCTGCAAGCTCTTGGCTACAGAAATGCTGCCTTTCCGCCTGGTGGACACAGAGGATTTTCGAGACCTTATGTCCGTCGCAGTGCCCCAGTACCAGATGCCCAGTCGGCACTACTTCTCAAAGAAAGGTGTGCCTGCGCTCCACCAGCATGTCGCACACAACATCACCGCTTCTTTGAGAAACTCTGTGTGTGACAGGGTGCATTTCACCACAGACACTTGGACGAGTAGGCATGGACAGGGGCGTTACATGTCGCTGACTGGGCACTGGGTAACTATGGTGACAGCAGGACAAGGGGCTGCTGTCCAAGTCTTGCCGTCCCCACGAGTTGTGCGTCAATCCTCTTTATGTCATTTTTCCTCCACTGCTTCTGCCTCCTCAGCCTCCTCTCGGTCTTCCACCTGCACCCAAAGCCTGTCTGGTCATGCCACAAGCTTTCTAACTGCGCAGAAGGGATCCTGCACACTTCCTTACTATGCTGGCAGTAGGGCTCAACGTCATCAGGCGGTTTTTACATTGAAATGTCTGGGAAATGTGAGTCACACAGCTGAGGAGTTGTGGTCAGCTCTGGAGAACCAATTTCATGAATGGTTGTCTCCACTGGACCTGAAACCAGGGAAGGCCGTGTGCGACAATGCTGCAAACCTGGGTGCGGCCCTTCGCCGGGGCAATGTCACACACGTGCCTTGTATGGCTCACGTGTTGAACCTGGTTGTCCAGCAATTTTTAGCCCACTATCCCAGACTAGATGGCCTTCTGCAGAGGGCACGGTCGCTGTGTGCTCACTTCCGCCGTTCGCATCCCGCAGCTCAGCGACTTACATCTCTACAGAAGTCGTTGGGCCTGCCACTTCACCGGCTAAAATGCGATGTGCCTACCCGGTGGAATTCAACTCTGCACATGTTGCAGCGACTGTGGCAGCACCGACAAGCCCTGGTGCAATACGTTCTGACGTATAGCCTGGGCCAACGAGATTCAGAGGTGGGGCAAATCACGCTGGAGGAGTCGTCTCAGATCAGGGACCTATGCACCCTTCTGCACAGTTTTGAAATTGCGACGAAGATGTTTAGTGCTGACGATGCCATTATCAGCATGACTATTCCGGTGATTTACATGCTGGAGCACATGTTAAACAGAATTCGGAGTCAGGTGGTGGCACAAGAGGAGGTGGAATAAGTAGAGGAGGAGGAGTTGTATGCGGAAGGGCTAACATCTGCAAGGTCCAGACGGTCGGCAGCACCAGGGCGGCAGGCATGTGAGGGTGGGGGAGATGATTTTACCAGGGCGCATGGTAGCAGCCAAACTAGTGAGGAAGGTGCAGGAGCCCAGGAAGAAGTGGAGGACGAACTGATGGAAGACTCATCAGATGAGGGAGACCTTGATCACATTTCTGTTGTGCGAAGTTGGGGGGAGAGGACAGAGGAAGGAAGCATGATTGTTACCTCGCCACCAACACAACAGGGACTTGGTGCTCCTGGATGCGCAACACACATGAGTGCCTTCTTGCTGCACTACCTGCAACATGACCCTCGAATTGTGAGAATTAGAAATAATCCTGACTACTGGGTTGCCACACTGTTAGATCCCCGGTACAAAAGTAAATTTGCAGAAATTATTCCTGCCATAGAAAGGGATGCACGCATGCAGGAGTATCAGCAGAGACGGTTGCAGAATCTTACATGTGCTTTTCCACAAAATACCAGTGGTGCACGTAGTGAATCTCACAGTTCCAACTTGCCAACCGTGGGACCATCAAGTGTTCAGCACTCAAACCGTAACAGAACCACAGTATCTGCTGGTAACATCAATTTTGTGGAATCATTTCACCACTTTTTTAGCCCATCCTTTGCAAGGCCACAGGAGACAAGAAGTCTGACACATAGTCAACGCCTAGAGACGATGGTACAGGAGTATCTCCAAGTAAACATTGAAGCCACGACTGTGTCACTGGACCCTTGCTCTTTTTGGGCTTCCAATTTGGATAAATGGCCGGAGCTAGCCACTTACGCCTTGGAGATCTTGTCATGCCCCGCAGCCAGCGTTCTGTCTGAACGTGTGTTCAGCGCTGCTGGTGGTGTGCTGACAGATAAGCGCACGCGGCTCTCCACTGATAATGTAGACAGACTCACGTTCATAAAGATGAACAAATCATGGATCCGAAACGACTTTTCTACCCCTGTGTCATCCTGGGGAGAGTAAAAGCTTGATGATTGGTTAAAATCACCCTACCAACCGTTTTAAGCTTTCAAATTACTAATCATGTTTATCTGTATCTTGACTGGAAAATAATTTGGGCTTTGTAGCAGTGTGCAGCACTGATCCTATTAGGCCATCTATAATAAGCTTCACCAGATTTAAAATTAAAAATAATTTTTAGCTGCATCTAGCCCGGAAAATAATTTTGGGGCTCCGAGATGCGCAAGACACATAAGTGCCTTCTTGCTGCACTACCTGCAGCATGACCCTCATATTGTCAGAATTCGAAGTAATCATGACTACTGGGTTGCCACACTCTTAGATCCCCCAAACTTTTCGATCAACCTTTTCATTTTAATAAAGACCAAAAAAATGGTCATTTTTGAAATTATAAGCATTAGCAGGTTGTTAAAAACTGAAATCAAACAGTTTTCAACTCAAAACTTTATTCTAGGTGATGTTACATTTTCACATAGGACCCCTTGTTCGAAAGGAGCTTCTGAACTCTCTCGTCCATTGAATTTGTCAGGTTTTGGATGGCTTCTGCTTCAATTGTTTTGCATGAGGACAGAATACCCTCCCAGAGCTGTTGCTTAGATGTGAACTGCCTCCCGCCATCATAGACACTCCTTTTAATGATGCTCCAAAGGTTCTGAATGGGGTAGAGGTCAGGGGAGCATGGGGGTCACACCATAAGTTTGTCCCCTTTTATGCCCATATCAGCCAGAGATGCAGATGTTTTATGTGCAGCATGAGATGGTGCATTATCATGCAGAAAAATGATCTTGCTGTGAAATACACGGTTCTTCTTCTTGAACCATGGCAGGAAGTGCTGTTTGAGAAAATCCACATACATTATGGAGTTCATCTTTAGCGCCTTCAGGGATCCTAAAGGGGCCGACAATCTCTCTCCCCATGATTCCAGCCCAAAACATTACTCCACCTCCTCCTTGTTGGCGCTGTAGCCGTGTTTGCGTGGGGTGTCCATCAACCAGCCATCCTCCACTCCATTCATCTGGACCATCGAGCGCTGCACGGCACTCATCCGTGAACAAAACAGTTTTGAAATCAGTCTTCATGTAATGTTTGGCCCACTGGAGCCGTTTCTGCTTGTGTGAAGTGGATAGAGGAGGTCGACAGGATGGCGTATGCACAGCTGCAAACCTCTGAAGGACCCTGCATCTTGTTGTTCGGGGGACGTTGGAGGCACAAGCAGCTTCAAAAACTTGTCTGCTGCTATGACAAGGCTTTTTTGCCGCTGCTCTTTCAACCTGACGTAATTGCCTGTAGGAAAGAGTCCTCAATTTGCCCTTATCAGCACGCACACGTGTGTACTGTGAATCAGCTACATACTTCTTGATTGCCAAGACACTTCATCCTGATCATCGCACAATGTTGATTGTAGTCATGCCTTGACCTAAACACTCCACAATTTGTTGCTTCTCAGCAGCCGACACATCCTTTTTCTTTCCCATTTTGGCAGAAAATGTAGGCTGCTTAATAATGTGAGAGAGCCTTCTTAAGTAGTCTTGCCTTTCATTGGACACACCTGCCAAACTAATTAGCACAGGTGTCTGCAATTGCTTACAGTGATATAAAGAGCCCTGACACACATCACCATCAATGAGTTTAACTGACAAACAAACAAATTCTTCCCTTATCACTCCTAAACACTTTTTGCATAATAATTTGGAACGCGGTGTACATGTGCTTTTCCACAAAACACCAGTGGTTCACGTAATGAATCTTACAGTTCTAACTTGCCAACCGTGGTCTGTATGGAATTGTTCAATAAAGGGCCCAAAATTAAGATAACATAGATGGGAGAGGTCTCTATGAATAGGAATTCCTAAGTATTTGATACCCTGTGAGGGCCAGGCAAAGGGAAAGTTGGACTGGATGGAATCCTATATGGATTTAGGGAGGGAGACATCGAGGGCCTCAGACTTCGCTGCATTGATTTTAAAATTTTACCATGTAACAAAGTGATCTATTTCAGCCATAACAGCAGGGATGGATATATGTGATTGAGTGATATATACTAGGACATCATCAGCAAATAGAGAGCACTTGTACTCGGTGCCTCCCACCTCAATCCACCTAATATTGGGGTTATGGCGAATTGATGAGAGCAGGTGCTCCGTCACTAGGATGTATAAGAGAGGGGACAGAGGACATCCCTGCCTTGTCCCATTGGTGATTGTGAAAGGTGATGAAAATGTTCTGACGCACCCCCTGGGCCTTGGGACACCCGGAGCCGGACCCTTTTTGGTGGATGCTGGTGGTTGTAGTCTTCGTGGCGGCGATCCGGTTCCGTGGCTCAGGGCGGTCAAACCAGTGGCGGAACTATTTATGTGGTTTTGATGTTTAAATGTCCGACTACGCCACCCGTGGATTGCGGTCAGAGTGAACCGCCGCTACAGGGCAGACCGCTAAGGCTGGTGTTGTGGGTGCAGCAGAGCGTAGCATAACTCCCCACGGGAGGAGTATAGGCTCAGGGCAGTGTATGCGGAGGATGGGGGTGATGGTGCAGGGCAGCAGCAGTAACGACACGGAGTCAGTGATGCAGTTCAGGGCCTTTACTCACAGTGCTTATTATCCAGACCACGTCTGCAGGTAACGGCTGCCCACGTCGTACTGTGCTCACCAGGTGAGGGGCTCAGACAACTCCCAGATAACTTTGGAGCGCTTCACAGGACCCCCTTTGTGTGTCCTTTGTCTGGCCTTTCTTACCAACACTTCTGTCCGGCTGCCTCGGGCCTCCTCTTGGTAAACTTGGCGCCAGTTTCCCTGACCCTATGTGGTGCCTTCCTAGCGGGTGGAGCAAGGGGCTGCGCCACATAAAATGTCAGAGCCTCCGGTTTCTAGCTGAGGGTCGTTTCCTGCCTCCACTAGTTCGGGGACCGGTCTCCCCCTTTGGCCTGACCCCTCCACGCAGGTGGATTCGGGCGTGCGGTGGCGACTCGCCCGTCCGCACCCCTGGGATCCCTTCATTCCTCGTTCCTGGAGCCTTCTCCGCTCCTCTTCCTTCCTTCTCCCTCTTGCAGGCCTGGGCCTCTGTTACTAGGCCCGCCTCCGGAGCAGAGCTCATGCAGAGCCCCTGCTCCCTGCCACTTCTGCTCAGACTTCTCTGCACTGAACTAAGATGGTGCCCACCTTTTATACTCCCTTCTCAATGCACCCAGGAACTGCTTCCTCCCTGCTCCTGCACTGCAGGGTTCCCCTTCCTCAGTGTTCCCTCCCCCCACTCCAGCCAGGGACAGGGACTGTCGTGCCCATCTCAGGGGCATATTGGTCGCCCTGCCCCACGGCAATGTGGTGTAATGCATGCAGGTGTCGGGTCCTGATCCACACTCCATCCTTATCTGAGAGTGAGATATCACACCTCTGGGTGAGGTGCAATACGTCTGTAGCAACCGAGCCCTCGGTGCTACAGTTCCATTTATCTTCAGCCTAGGTGACGTATTGTGATACAGGGCCGTGATTTTGGCTATAAAAGGGTCCCCTAGACCCCTACCCCAAGCTTTTTAAGAGAATCATATATGGCGTGCCAGGAGACTCTATGGAATGCTTTCTCAGCATCCAACGAGAGTATCTACTTACAAATTTTTAACTGCATCTAGCCCAGGAAATACTTTGTGCCTAGTAGCAGTGTCTGCTAGTCAGCGGATTATCCCGGCTGTTAAGCAAGCTACACCACCTGTAGTTTGGACACTTAATTTTTTCAAAGGAAATGCTTCGGGACCACGGGATACTTAGTGAAGAGCATCAGGAGGCACCCCAAGGCATAGGGGCTGGGACTGGCACTAGGATGCCTTGCGGTGGACAGCCGAGCTCGATCCTTATAAAAGCTTTTTAACTGCAGCAGCTTTAGTGGACGCTACTGGAGCTGGAATTACGCGGCTGCTGGCATGAGACTTGCCCTCCAATAGATCCTTGTAAATGGATTTAAAGTGTATTCATTCAAATTAGAGGGACAATTTAAATTAAAAAGCTTAGAGCTGCCTCCACCACAGGGGGGCTCTCTCGACCCACCAGCGGACAGGCACCAGTATTGGGAGAGGGGGGCTGGCCGTCAGGGTTCACCGCGGCTCTGGCACAAACCCGGCGACACGGAGGTGGCACGGGCAGGAGCGGACTGGCCGTCTCGGCTTCTCACTTTTTGGATTTTAGAAGGGCATGACATGCCTATATCTGTGTCTCCCCCTCCTTTTACTCCTCCACCTCTTTTCTTTTCGCATGACTATATGTACTTGTCACTTTTCCATGTGTTAGTTGTGTCTTCTGAGCAGTTTGTCAGCTTTTGGACACCTTTGAAGGTGTTTTCTATGTGTTTCTATGTGTTTTTGTTTGCCTGCCATTGGTTTTAACGGTGTTCAAAGGTGTTCGACGAACAGTTCGACGAACAGTTCGGCGAACACACGGGTGTTCGACGAACCGAACCGAACTCGAACACTACGGGGGTGGTTCAACACTAGTCGGGATTACTTCGAATTCTGACAATTCGAGGGTCATGTTGCAGGTAGTGCAGCAAGAAGGCACTCATGTGTCTTGCACATCCAGGAGGACCAAGTCCTTGTTGTGTTGGTAGCGAGGTAAGAATCATGCTTCCTTCCTCTGCCCTCTCCCCCCAACCTCGCACAACAGAAATGTGATCAAGGTCTCCCTCATCTGATGAGTCTTTCATTCCGATCACCAGTTCGTCCTCCACTTCTTCTTCGGCTCCTGCACCTTCCTCAACAGTTTGTCTGCTACCATGCGCCCTGGTTAATCCCTCTCCCCCACCCTCCCATGCCTGCCGCCTTGGTGCTGCCGACCGTCTGGACCTTGGAGATGTTATCCCTTCCGCATACGACTCCTCCTCTACTTCCTCCACCTCCTCTTGTCCCACCACCTGACTCTGAATTCTGTTTAATGTGTGCTCCAGCATGTAAATCACTGGAATAGTCATGCTGATAATGGCATCGTCGTCAGCACTGAACATCTTCGTCACCATTTCAAAACTGTGCAGAAGGGTGTGTGGTGCCCCTGAGGGTTCAGTCGCCACAGAGTTACTGCATCTCACCCAGAGGTGTGGTATCTCACCCTCAGGTAAGGAAGGCGTATGGCTCGGGACCCTAACACCTGCATCCAACACATACCCGCAGTGGGGGTAGGGTGAGATTGCTCCTAAGGGAGAGCACAGTCCCAGGTCCCTAGCTGGCGGGAGGGTCCTATGTAGTGGGTGCTTAGGGGAGCAGCTTAGGGGAGCACATGACAGGGAGAGTATAAATAGGAAGCCATCTTAGAAAGAGCAAGCCAGTCAGAGGAGGAAAAGTGACAGGAGCAGAGGCTCTGCATGAGCTCTGCTCCGGAGGCTGGCCTAGCCTGGGAGGCCCAGGACTGAAGGAGAGAAGAGAGGAGTGGGAGCAGGAACCGAAGGGACCCTAGGGGCACGGGCCGTGCAGAAGGCCACCCGTACTCCCGCTGCTACCAGGAGGTAGAGGGGTCAGGCCAGATAAGGGGAACCGGTCCCTCAACTAGCAGAGAAACAGCAAGGCTCAACTAAAAACCAGAGGCTGCAGCATTTCATGTACTGCAGGCCAAAGTCCACACCAGTCTCACTAAGAAGGTAGCCACATAGGACCCAGGGGACGGAACACACATCGCCGGCCAAGGCCCAAGGATACCGGATAGAAGTGTCACTGGGTGTGAGGTGCAGGGAGAAGGCCAGAGAAAGGACACACAGAAGGGGGTCCTGCTAAGTACTCCGGAGCTATCTGGGGGTGGACTGAGCCCCTCACTGAGTACGCACAGCACGACGGGGGAGATTGCTCTGGTACCTGTAATCTGGACTGCAACAACTGTGAGTAAAGATCTTGGGACTGCATCACACGGACTCTGTGTTCATTACTGACTCCCTGCACTACAACCACCATCATCCACCCACAACGCCCTGAAGCTACACTCTTCCTGTGGGGAGTAATAATACAATTGCTGCAAAGCCACCAGCTTCAGAGGACTGTTCCGCAGCGGCGGCCCCTTTGGCCGCACTCCACAGGTGGCGTAGTCGGACATTATAAAACCCATATATACAAATTACCCTTGGATTGACCGCCCTGGGTCACGGACCGGGTCACCGCCACAGTGACTACAACCCCCAGCGTCTACCGGCCCGGCTCCAGGTACCCCACGGCCCAGGGGGCGCGTCAACTTCATAGGTCCCTGATCTGAGACCACTCCTGCAGCGTGATTTGCCCCACCTCTGGATGTCGTTGGCCCAGGCTATACGTCAGAACGTATTGCACCAGGGCTTGTCGGTGCAGCCACAGTCGCTGCAACATGTGCAGAGTTGAATTCCACCGTGTCGGCACAACGCACTTCTGTAGAGATGTAAGTCGTTGAGCTGTGGGATGCGAACGGCGGAAGTGAGCACACAGCGACCGTGCCCTCTGCAGAAGGCCATCTAGTCCCGGATAGTGGGCTAAAAATTGCTGGACAACCAGGTTCAACACGTGAGCCATACAAGGCACGTGTGTGACATTGCCCCGGCGAAGGGCCGCACCCAGGTTTGCAGAATTGTCTCACACTGCCTTCCCTGGTTGCAGGTCCAGTGGAGACAACCATTCATGAAACTGGGTCTCCAGAGCTGACCACAACTCCTCAGCTGTGTGACTCACATTTCCCAGACATTTCAAAGTAAACACTGATGCCGTTGAGCCCTGCTGCCAGCATAGTAAGGAGGTGTGCAGGATTCCTTCAGCGCAGTTAGAAAGCAGGTGGCATTACCAGACAGGCTTTGGGTGCAGGTGGAGGACCGAGAGGAGGTTGAGGAGGCAGAGGCAGTGGAGGAACTTCGAGATAAAGAGGATTGACGCACAACTCGTGGGGACGGTAAGACTTGGACAGCAGCCCCTTGTCCTGCTGTCACCCTAGTTACCCAGTGCCCAGTCATTGACATGTAACGCCCCTGTCCATGCCTACTCGTCCAAGTGTCTGTGGTGAAATGCACCCTGTCACACACAGAGTTTCTCAAAGAAGCGGTGATGTTTTGTGCGACATGCTGGTGGAGCGCAGGCACACCTTTCTTTGAGAAGTAGTGCCGACTGGGCATCTGGTACTGGGGCACTGTGACGGACATAAGGTCTCGAAAATCCTCTGTGTCCTCCAGGCGGAAAGGCAGCATTTCTGTAGCCAACAGCTTGCTGATGGTGAAATTCAACCTCTTAGCTTTGTCATGGCTAGGAGGAAATGGTCTTTTACTTTTCCACATCTGAGGGACCGAGGGCTGGCTGTTGTGCTTAGACGGGGTTGAGTAGGGTGTCCCCGGCAAACTGCCGGTCTGTGAGGAAGATGCAGGCGGACATGTTAGGTTGCCTTGATCCAAAGGTGGTGCTCTCGATGTCGGAGAGCGCTCAACACCAGCTGGTGTTTCCACTTCCCAATGAACTGACGACCTGCCAATCACACTGGCTGTTGCGGGTAAAGAGGTGGAGGTTCTGCGTCCAAAAACATGTGTGACTGCTGTCCCCCCAGTCACAGAGGATGAAGAGGTTGCGGATGCACAAGATGGGGCAGACGGTGGTTGGCCCTGCCCGCTAGGCCGCATTGCAGCACAGTGAGCTTCCCACTGCAACTTATGCTTCATATCCATGTGACGGTACATGCATGAAGTACTCTAAGTATTTTTTGGCCTCTACTTAGCTTTTGGTGACAAATATTACAGATAACACGAGTTGGGTCATCCTTATCGATCTGAAAAAATGCCCAGGCTATGTGACGCGCCCCCTGGGCCAGTGTTGTTGGGGATACCCGGAGCCGTATCAGATGGGGGTTGTAGTCTCCGAGTGGCTGTGACCCGGTCCGTGCCCAGGGTGTCAAGCTCAGTGTGTGGCAGTCCTTATAGATGTTACTAGATGTTCTTTTGTGTCGACTACGCCACCCGTTGATTTGCGGTCAAAAGGCCGCCGCTGCAGCAGGGTCCACTGAGGCTGATGATGTGAGTGCAGCTTAGGTAGTATAACCCCCAACGGGAGGGGTATAGCCTCAGGGGGTCAGCCGTGGAGGATGGTGGTTGTGAAGGTGCAGCAAGGAGACTCAGAGGCATAAAATGCAGTTCCAGGGTTTTACTTACTGGTGTTGCTCGGGTCACTGTGTACAGCAGTGACCACCCAAGCCGTGCTGTGTCCACCAGGTCCTGGACTCGGTCAACTCCCAGGCAACTCCGGAGTGTGGTCCTGAGCTCCTTTCTGTCTCTCCCTTCTTCTGGCCGTTCCCACCAGGGATCCACCTAAGTCCGGCTCCCTCGGGCCTCTTGTTGGTCAAGCCTCCTCTGGGCTCCCTGACCCTATTCTTGGTCTGCCTTCCGGGTGGATTTAGTGGGTGATCGTGGCAGATCCTGCCCACGACCTCCGGTTCCTGGCTAAGGTGTGCTGTAGCCTCTGCCAGCTTGGGATCCGGTACCCTGTTGCCGACCCTTCACCCTATTAGCTCTCTTATGGGCTCTTGGGGTCCCCTCTGTGCCTCTGGGTCTCTCTCTCTTCTCCTCTGCTCTGCTTCTCAGGTTACACTCTGACAGACTGACGTCTCACAGACTGACAACTGACTGACTGACGTCTCACAGACTGACCCTGATCTAAGATGGTGCCCACCTTAAATACTCCCTCTATGTGTGAGCTCAGGTGACCAGCACCCAATGAGCTCCTAGCTTTACCCAGGCTGCTCCCCCTATCTGCCCCTACACTACTGGGATGTTCCACCCCCCTCCCACTCCAGCCAGGAACAGACACTGTCGTACCTGCACATTTCTCTAGTGGGAGTACCATCGGTCTGTTCCCCGGAAATGGGATATGTGTAGTGCATGCAGCCTACTAGCTCAGTTCCACACTCCATCCTTACCCGGGAGTGGAATATCACACCTCTGGCTTGAGGTGCAATACCCCTGTAGCAGCCGAATCCTCAGGGTGCTACATTCCCCCCTGGTAAATCACAGCACGTCCTCGGGCTGTAAAATATAAACATCCAAAACATACAATTTTTTTTATAAACATAAACATATAAAACATATAAAACATCATATACATCATCAGCAGCAATAAACTTTTCATATATAACATTCTTGTTTCTGGTTCCTCCGGTCACGGTGCAACTTGTGACCGGGTAAAGTGCTACAGTCTCTTGAAGAAAACAGTTCCCTATAAAACCGGTAGGGGGCGCTTTAGGAAGCGCAACTATATACAAAGGGATATGGCCGCTCTCAGTCCTCGGCCAGGTATTAGGAACTAGGGACACACGGGCATCAGTTCAATTGACTGGTCCCAACGGGGACTATATTTTAACTAGAACAGTTCTTATACCCTGACGGGTAACTATGTACAGTCTCTCTCTACCGTACTTCAACGACGGCGTCCTCCTGCTCTTTCTTGTTGGTTGGTTTCAGTTTCAGACCCGTCCGGGTCCTCTTGCTCCTCCTCACACCGCAGCTCCTCCTCCGTCAGGCGATGCACATGGAGGGCGTAGGGTCCTTTGGCACACTTGTGCCGGGTGAAGGTGACCTCGTCCCCTACATACAGGTCACGACCTCTGTGTCTCTCCGGCAGATGGCTTTCTACGTCTCTGCGGGTGACAAAGACGTCGCCGGGGGTGTGATGATCCCTGATGAAACCCCAACCGTGCTGCAGTTGGAATTTAATTACAGTCCCGGTGGCACGGGGACCGTGGGCTGCACGGGGGTTCCTCCGAGTCCGGCTCTTCTGCTCCGCGCTCCTTATCTGCGCTTGCTGTTCCCGGACCCGCCTCTCTCTCCGCTCCCTCTCGAAGACCTCGAGCCGCTGCCGGCAGCACTCTGCACGCTCTGCTGCGGCCGCCCGAGTCTCCTGAGTGAACCCCATGAGGTCTTCTCCGGTGGGGTCCCACTCGAACTGTGCCTCCTCCAGCGGGGGCGAGGTCCTCTTTACAGGCTTCGGAGCCGGAATCAGGGGCTCGTCTAGGGGTCTCTCTTTCCGGAGTCAGGGATGGTGAAACTCCGGTGGCCATATGAAGGGCTGCCCATCCGGGCACGTATGCTGGGCGAATAGATCTTCACCCAGGTGCGGCACTCTAGATGTTGAGGGCGCGTTGATGGTAGCGGCGCCCGGGTTAACCAGGCCTTGCGACCAGGCTTGGGGCACCCTAAAGGCAAAGGGCACCATAAGAACGGCGGCGCCCGTGGTTACTCGGCCCTGCGGCCAGGCCGGTGGCTCCGCGGAGGTAGGGGGCGCTGTTGGTATTGCGGCGCCCGGAGGTACTAGGCCTTGCGACCAGGCCGGTGGTATTTCCTGCTTGGCCACGCTCGAGGTCGAGGCGTGTGACGTCACAGGGGTCGCGGACGCGGTTTCCGGTTGAGGCCTAGTCGGCGGCGGTGACGATGCAGCGACGGGCACAGCAGGGGGAATTTCGGGCTCTGCGACGGGGAGCTGGGGCAGGCACGCGGTTTCCCGGCTCGGGGTAGAGACGTCCCCTTTACCTGCCTCCGTCCGTTCAGCTCCCTTCTCGGCGCCGTCTCCTGCCTTCATTCCTCCTGCGCCATCCTCAGAGGCGGTCTGTCTCCTCGTCTCGGGTGGCGTGCTCCGCTGACGGGTGCCGGTCTGCTGGGCCATCTCTCGGCTCCACTCCGCCAACGTCTCTCGCTGCACCCGGGCCATCCTCCGTGCGAGGCCCTCCAGCGCGGTCTGTGCACACTCCCGGTCTCGGGGGAGCTGTGTTAGGATCTCCAGCAGGCCTTCTGGAGTGGCGACCTGCAACAGGCTCCTGACCACTGGGTCGGTGCTGCCTGACTCTCCCTCCAGACGTCTTGTCTCCGGGTGCGCTCTCTCCAGACTGCTCCAGGCGACACCCATCTTTGTTCTCTTGTTCTGTCTCCGCCCACATTGAGGGTGGTCCCGGGGCAACTTTGTGATTGTCAGTTCCAGGGGCAGTTCTCTTACGCTGATGGACACTTCCAGCATCACAGTCTCTGTTGGTGGGCGCGGTTTCCGCTTTTGGCGCCATTCTTCGACCTGGCCCACGATGGGAGGTGGCCTTTTGCCACCCTCTGGCACGCCCATAATGGCGTCCGCTCTTCCAAGGCGGGAAATCTTTGGAAATGGCGGGAATCGTCTCCCAGTGGCGGGAAACTCCATTGATGGCGGGAAAAAGCTGCAAATGGCGGACAACCGGCGGGAAACGACCTGTAATGGGGTCCGATGGCGGGGACCCTCCGGAACCGGCGGGAGACTTCTTTTTAAGGTAACGGTGAACTTTTCTTCAGGCACGCAGTACCCGGTTGTTGCGGGCACGTAATCCTCCCGACTACGCCAAAGTTGACGCGCCCCCTGGGCCAGTGTTGTTGGGGATACCCGGAGCCGGATCAGATGGGGGTTGTAGTCTCCGAGTGGCTGTGACCCGGTCCGTGCCTAGGGTGTCAAGCTCAGTGTGTGGCAGTCCTTATAGATGTTACTAGATGTTCTTTTGTGTCGACTACGCCACCCGTTGATTTGCGGTCAAAAGGCCGCCGCTGCAGCAGGGTCCACTGAGGCTGATGATGTGAGTGCAGCTTAGGTAGTATAACCCCCAACGGGAGGGGTATAGCCTCAGGGGGTCAGCCGTGGAGGATGGTGGTTGTGAAGGTGCAGCAAGGAGACTCAGAGGCATAAAATGCAGTTCCAGGGTTTTACTTACTGGTGTTGCTCGGGTCACTGTGTACAGCAGTGACCACCCAAGCCGTGCTGCGTCCACCAGGTCCTGGACTCGGTCAACTCCCAGGCAACTCCGGAGTGTGGTCCTGAGCTCCTTTCTGTCTCTCCCTTCTTCTGGCCGTTCCCACCAGGGATCCCCACCTAAGTCCGGCTCCCTCGGGCCTCTTGTTGGTCAAGCCTCCTCTGGGCTCCCTGACCCTATTCTTGGTCTGCCTTCCGGGTGGATTTAGTGGGTGATCGTGGCAGATCCTGCCCACGACCTCCGGTTCCTGGCTAAGGTGTGCTGTAGCCTCTGCCAGCTTGGGATCCGGTACCCTGTTGCCGACCCTTCACCCTATTAGCTCTCTTATGGGCTCTTGGGGTCCCCTCTGCACCTCTGGGTCTCTCTCTCTTCTCCTCTGCTCTGCTTCTCAGGTTACACTCTGACAGACTGACGTCTCACAGACTGACAACTGACTGACTGACGTCTCACAGACTGACCCTGATCTAAGATGGTGCCCACCTTAAATACTCCCTCTATGTGTGAGCTCAGGTGACCAGCACCCAATGAGCTCCTAGCTTTACCCAGGCTGCTCCCCCTATCTGCCCCTACACTACTGGGATGTTCCACCCCCCTCCCACTCCAGCCAGGAACAGACACTGTCGTACCTGCACATTTCTCTAGTGGGAGTACCATCGGTCTGTTCCCCGGAAATGGGATGTGTGTAGTGCATGCAGCCTACTAGCTCAGTTCCACACTCCATCCTTACCCGGGAGTGGAATATCACACCTCTGGCTTGAGGTGCAATACCCCTGTAGCAGCCGAATCCTCAGGGTGCTACATATTCAAGGCTTAGAGCCCATGCGACCTGAAGAGCCACTACGACTTGTGGTCAGAGGCAGAGTTGTGGGTGAGGATGCAGTTGTTGATGTGCTTCCAGTACTCCGTCTCTGTCCAGGAAGGCGCAACCTAACCTCATCGTCAATAGCATCTGTGACGCCCCGCTGCGCTTGGTATCACAGATCCTAGAAGAGTGCATTGATGGAATCCTCCACACGAGGCCCCCATAAACATTCACACATCTCCACCTTCCACCTCAGACCAGCAGAGGGAGCCCGTTAGGGATATAAATAGGGAAGGTGGAGCTAGGCAGTTCAGTTCCTCTGAAGAGTTCCTGCAGTAGAGAAGCCTAAGAGAGGTCAGTCTGCAGTGGAGCTCAGTCTAGTCTAGAGAACTCAGTAGAGATGAGCGGTGTTCGACTAGAACTGTTCGCCAATCTCAAATTCGAGCTGTTTTGGGCGGTGTTCGAGTTGTTCGACGAACCCGAACGATTTGCAAAAAATTCGGCTGTTCGAGGTTATGTTCGATAACTGTTCGTGCACCAAAAGCGTGTCCTGCATGTCTGGCGCTATTTAGAGCACCAATCATGCAGGGATTGTCTGCCACTCACTGTAATGCCACAGCCATGGTGGTTGTGGCATTACAGTGATTGCCCAAATCGATGGGAACAGTGCCAACAGTGAAACATGAAAAGCCGGCAATTCAGCAGCGGCATACACCTGTACCCGACAATTTAGAACCGAAAGAATAGAGCTTCACACATAGATTAGATAGATATAAACATGTCAGCCACATATATACGAAGTACAGTGAAGGTGCTGCTTACTGTACTTGTCATTTAGCGTAAAGGATTTATCAAAAAAAATAATAGTGTTTTCATGCACCGTCTCTTTAAAAAAGCCGGCCGGCAATTCAGCAGCGGTACCCGACAATTTATAACAGACAGAATAGAGCTTCACACATAGATTAGATAGATAGAAACATGTCAGTCACATATATATGAAGTACAGTGATAGTGTTGGTTACTGTACTTGTCATTTAGTATTAAAATAAAGGATTTATTATTAAAAAAATTGGCGTGGGGTTCCCCTTAATTTTAGGCTCTAGCGGAGGTTAAGCAGACGGCTGGGGCAGATGTTTGAAGCCTGGGAAGGGGGTAATACCCACGGAGCTTCCCAGGCTACTAATATCAGCCCCCAGCTGAATACATAGCCTTTACTAGCTATTAAAATGGGGGACCCCCCCAAAAAAATGACGTGGGGTCCCCCCTAATTTAATAGCTAGCAAAGGCTAGGCAGACAGCTGGGGGCTGATATTAATAGCCCAGGAAGGGAGCCATGAATATTGGCCCCCTCCCAGGCTAGAAACACCAGCCGTCAGCCGCCCCAGAAACGGCGCATTCATAGGATGCGCCAATTCTGGCACTTAGCCTCGCTCTTCCACGCTGCCCTGGTGCGGTGGCAGGGGGTAATAGGGTTGGGGTTGATGTCAGCTTATAATGCCAGCTGACATCAAGCCCAGGTTAGTAATGGAGAGGCGTCTATAAGACACCCCCATTACTAACCCCATAGTCAAAGTTAAAAAAAACACAAACACCCAGAATAAAGTCCTTTAATTGAAATAAAGACACAATCCTTTATTGTTCTAAATTAAACCATACTTACCGTCACGCCCATTGCAGCTGAAGCCAACGATCTCCTGCAATAAAAGAAAAATAATAAAGCAACCTCATCCTTACCTTTCCATGGTTCCCACGACAGCTTCAGCTCTGCTACATCGAGATGACAAGCTGGACCGCAGCAGAACGCTGCCATCCAGCCTGTCATCCCGCAGACACTGAGAAGCGCAGGCTTGCTTGCGCTGCTCAGCGTCTCTCTGTGACGACATCCAGATGAGCCGAGTTCATGTCCAATGAACTCGGCTCACCTCATGCACGTCACTGACAGCGTGGGAAAATTCTCACGCTGAAGCGGTGAGTGCAGGAGAATTCTCCCACGCTGTCAGTGACGTGCATAAGGTGAGCTCATGTCCAATGAACTCAGCTCACCTCCTGCACGTCACTGACAGCGTGGGAGAATTCTCCTGCACTCAGCGCTTCAGCGTGAGAATTCTCCCACGCTGAAGCGCTGAGTGCAGGAGAATTTTCCCACGCTGTCAGTGACGTGCATAAGGTGAGCTCATGTCCAATGAACTCAGCTCACCTCCTGCACGTCACTGACAGCGTGGGAGAATTCTCCTGCACTCAGCGCTTCAGTGTGAGAATTCTCCCACGCTGAAGCGCTGAGTGCAGGAGAATTTTCCCACGCTGTCAGTGACGTGCATGAGGTGAGCCGAGTTCATTGGACATTAACTCGGCTCATCTGGATGCCCACACAGAGAGACACTGTGGAGCGCAAGCAAGCCTGCGCTTCTCAGTGTCTGCGGGATGACAGGCTGGATGGCAGCGTTCTGCTGCGGTCCAGCCTGTCATCTCGATGTAGCAGAGCTGAAGCTGTCATGGGAACCATGGAAAGGTAAGGATGATGTTGCTTTATTATTTTTCTTTTATTTCAGGAGATCGTTGGCTTCAGCTGGAATGGGCGTGATGGTAAGTATGGTTTAATTTAGAACAATAAAGAATTGTGTGTTTATTTCAATTAAAGGACTTTTTTCTGGGTGTTGTGTTTTTTTTAAATACTTTACTAGAAATTCATGGTGGTCATGTCTAATATTGGCGTGACCCCATGAATTTCGGGCTTAGGGCCAGCTGATAATGCCAAGCTGGCCCTAACCCCTTTATTACCCAGTGAGCCACCGCATCAGGGCCCTGGATGAGTTGGGTACAGCGCCAGAAGATGGCGCTTCTATGAACGCGCCATTTTCCGGGGTGGCTGCGGACTGCAATTTGCAGCGGGGGTGGCCCAGAAAGCTTGGGCCTCCCTGCGCTGCGGATTCCAGCCCCCAGCTGCCTAGTTGTACCTGGCTGGACACAAAAACAGGGCGAAGCCCCACGTCAATTTTCTTTAAATTATTTCATTAAATATTTAAGAAAAAAAGGGCTTCCCTATATTGTTGTGTCCGGCCAGGTACAAATAGGCAGCTGGTGGTTGGGGGCAGCCCGTTCCTGCCTGCTGTACCTGGCTGGACACAAATATAGTGCGAAGCCCCACGTCAATTTTTTTTAAATCATTTCAGGAAATTCATGAAATAATTTAAAAAAATTGAAGTGGGGCTTCGCACTATATTTGTGTCCAGCCAGGTACAGCAGGCAGGAACGGGCTGCCCCCATCCACCAGCTGCCTATTTGTACCTGGCCGGACACAACAATATAGGGAAGCCCTTTTTTTCTTAATTATTTCATGAATTTCATGAAATAATTAAAAAAAATTGAAGTGGGGCTTCGCACTATATTTGTGTCCAGCCAGGTACAGCAGGCAGGAACGGGCTGCCCCCATCCACCAGCTGCCTATTTGTACCTGGCCGGACACAACAATATAGGGAAGCTCTTTTTTTCTTAATTATTTCATGAATTTCATGAAATAATTAAAAAAAATTGAAGTGGGGCTTCGCACTATATTTGTGTCCAGCCAGGTACAGCAGGCAGGAACGGGCTGCCCCCAACCACCAGCTGCCTATTTGTACCTGGCCGGACACAACAATATAGGGAAGGCCTTTTTTTCTTAATTATTTCATGAATTTCATGAAATAATTAAAAAAAAAGTACGTGGGGCTTCGCCCTATTTTTGTGTCCAGCCAGGTACAACTAGGCAGCTGGGGGCTGGAATCTGCAGCGCAGGGAGGCCCAAGCTTTCTGGGCCCCCCCCCGCTACAAATTGCAGTCCGCAGCCACCCCGGAAAATGGCGCGTTCATAGAAGCGCCATCTTCTGGCGCTGTACCCAACTCATCCAGGGCCCTGGTGCGGTGGCTCACTGGGTAATAAAGGGGTTAGGGCCAGCTTGGTATTATCAGCTGGCTCCAAGCCCAAAATTCATGGGGTCACGCCAGTATTAGACATGACCGCCATGAATTTCTAGTAAAGTATTTAAAAAAAACACAACACCCAGAATAAAGTCCTTTAATTGAAATAAAGACACAATTCTTTATTGTTCTAAATTAAACCATACTTACCATCACACCCATTCCAGCTGAAGCCAACGATCTCCTGCAATAAAAGAAAAATAATAAACCAACCTCATCCTTACCTTTCCATGGTTCCCACGACAGTTCAGCTCTGCTACATCGAGATGACTGGCTGGACCGCAGCAGAACGCTGCCATCCAGTCTGTCATCCCGCAGACACTGAGAAGCGCAGGCATGCTTGCGCTCCTCACTGTCTCGCTGTGACGGCATCCAGATGAGCCGAGGTCATGTCCAATGAACTCGGCTCACCTCATGCACGTCACTGACAGCGTGGGAAAATTCTCACGCTGAAGTGCTGAGTGCAGGAGAATTCTCCCACGCTGTCAGTGATGTGCAGGAGGTGAGGTCATGTTCAATGAACTCAGCTCACCTCCTGCACGTCACTGACAGCGTGGGAAAATTCTCCTGCAATCAGCGCTTCAGCGTGAGAATTTTCCCACGCTGTCAGTGACGTGCATGAGGTGAGCCGAGTTCATTGGACATGAACTCGGCTCATCTGGATGTCGTCACAGAGAGACGCTGAGCAGCGAAAGCAAGCCTGCGCTTCTCAGTGTCTGCGGGATGACAGGCTGGATGGCAGCGTTCTGCTGCGGTCCAGCCTGTCATCTCGATGTAGCAGAGCTGAAGCTGTCGTGGGAACCATGGAAAGGTAAGGATGAGGTTGCTTTATTATTTTTCTTTTATTGCAGGAGATCGTTGGCTTCAGCTGGAATGGGCGTGATGGTAAGTATGGTTTAATTTAGAACAATAAATGATTGTGTCTTTATTTCAATTAAAGGACTTTATTCTGGGTGTTTGTGTTTTTTTTAACTTTGACTATGGGGTTAGTAATGGGGGTGTCTTATAGACGCCTCTCCATTACTAACCTGGGCTTGATGTCAGCTGGCATTATAAGCTGACATCAACCCCAACCCTATTACCCCCTGCCACCGCACCAGGGCAGCGTGGAAGAGCGAGGCTAAGTGCCAGAATTGGCGCATCCTATGAATGCGCCATTTCTGGGGCGGCTGACGGCTGGTGTTTCTAGCCTGGGAGGGGGCCAATATTCATGGCTCCCTTCCTGGGCTATTAATATCAGCCCCCAGCTGTCTGCCTAGCCTTTGCTAGCTATTAAATTAGGGGGGACCCCACGTCATTTTTTTGGGGGGGTCCCCCATTTTAATAGCTAGTAAAGGCTATGTATTCAGCTGGGGGCTGATATTAGTAGCCTGGGAAGCTCCGTGGGTATTACCCCCTTCCCAGGCTTCAAACATCTGCCCCAGCTGTCTGCTTAACCTCCGCTAGAGCCTAAAATTAAGGGGAACCCCACGCCAATTTTTTTAATAATAAATCCTTTATTTTAATACTAAATGACAAGTACAGTAACCAACACTGTCACTGTACTTCATATATATGTGACTGACATGTTTCTATCTATCTAATCTATGTGTGATGCTCTATCTTTCTGTTCTAAATTGTCGGGTACCGCTGCTGAATTACCGGCCGGCTTTTTTAAAGAGACAGTGCATGAAAACACTATTATTTTTTTAAATAAATCCTTTACACTAAATGACAAGTACAGTAAGCAACACTGTCACTGTACTTATTATATATGTGACTGACATGTTTCTATCTATCTAATCTATGTGTGAAGCTCTATTCTTTCTGTTCTAAATTGTCGGGTACTGTTGCTGAATTGCCGGCCGGCTTTTTTAAAGAGACGGTGCATGAAAACACTAATATTTTTTTTAATAAATCCTTTACACTAAATGACAAGTGCAGTAACCAACACTGTCACTGTGCTTCTTATATGTGTGACTGACATGTTTCTATCTATCTAATCTATGTGTGATGCTCTATTCCTTCTTGTCTAAATTGTCGGGTACCGGTGTATGCCGCTGCTGAATTTGCCGGCCGGCTTTTTTAAAGAGAGTGTCTTCTGTGCAGTTTGTCAGCTTTTGGACACCTTTGCAGGTGTTTTCTATGTGTTTCTATGTGTTTTTGTTTGCCTGCCATTGGTTTTAACGGTGTTCGACGGTGTTCTAAGGTGTTCGACGAACAGTTCGACGAACAGTTCCTCGAACATCCCGGTGTTCGACGAACCGAACCGAACCCGAACACTACGGGGGTGGCTCAACACTAGAACTCAGTTAATAGTTCAGCAGTGGACCACGAGGCTCCTGTTAGCTAGATTCAGGGAGCCCAGTTAGAGCTTAAGGTGTGCCGGCGCCATAAGATCGGTGAAGCGCGGCAAGTTGCCGTTAGTGTGTATAGCCTAGTGAGGGCACGAGTAGGCCGAAGGCGAGTGGAGAGTTAGTACATAGGGAGCAGAGGAGCTTAACCAGCTCACCCCAAAGCATTTACCGGACACCGGATCCGAGCTTACCGGGATCTCTATGACCCAGTAAGGCATAACCGGAATCCCTTGAGAACTACAAGTCCCAGGATCGCTAAGGTGCTTATACGCAACAGAGCCAGGAGACGGTTAGGCCCCGCATACTGGGAGCGTAAACTCCAAGAGAAGGCCCTACCACAAGGTCAGCCAGCGCAGGACAGAGACAAAGTTAGGCCTAGCTCCAGGCAGGTCAGAAACTTACTACACAGAGGCAAGAAACAGGAGGCCCTACACCCGCTCATTGGGGAGGATCCTGATATGCACCCTTCACCCTACAGTGCTCCGGGATGTGCCTGAATTTCCACCAGTAAAAGGTACTGAAGTGACTACCGTGTCCGTTCCCGTTCTTGCTCTTACCCAGCTGGGTCTCGCCTGTCCTGCATTCCCCCTGCATACGCTGCCCTGAGACCTAGCTCCACCTGTGGGGAGCTATACCATCGAGCTGCCTTATCACCGGCCTCAGTGGACTGCTGCAGCGCTGTTGCTTCTCACCAGATACCACAGGTGGCGACACGAACTCTTATAAAATTAACAATTATCCACCCTTTTAAAGAGTGACCCCAGGGTACGGGCCAGGGAGCCGGCCACCGCGACATCCCCAAGGCCAGCAAAGGCCCGGGTACCGTGTCATCCCCATCCCCTGGGCTAGTCACATCCTCCTCCACCTCCTCTACTGACCTCATCGACTGGCTGACTGTGGGTTGACAGTAAGTGGGATCTCCAACCTCGTCATCATCACCCTGTGTGTTCTCACACCCGTCGTCCTTAGAGCAAACCTCTTCCTGCCCTGACCGAAAAGTCAAGTTGTCGCTCGAATCAGGTATTTAAGTCTCATCATCGTCTTCATCATTGTCTCCACCAACAGGAGTTACAGTTTGGGAACGAGGGTCTACATTGTGCTCAGAACCTTCTTCATCTGGTCCTGGAACCGACTTATAAAGATTCTGGGCATCAGTGCAGATCATTTCCTCGTCTGGATTAACAGAAGCTCTGGAGCAGACCTCAGTTTCCCAGGCTATAGTATGAGTAAACAGCTGTGCAGACTCAACCATCTGTGTTACCCCATACTCAGACGGGCAGCTGGAGACTTGGGAGCTGTGAGGAAGCAAGTGCGATTGGGGTGACACCTCTGAGGACTGGAGTATTTGTGATGTTGAAGTTGAGGTGGAGGAGAGCCCACTTGAAGGAGCACTTGATATCCGTTGAAGCACCTGCTGTTTTTGTGCCTCATCTGGAATTTGTAGCGATGGGCGTGTCCGTAAGAAAGGGATCGTATCACATTGTCCACGAAAAGAAGTAGACATCTTAGTTTGGCTGGAAGATGGTCTTTCTTCTGCAGATGTTACTCCCCCCCACTGTGGGGGGGCTCGACCCAACAGCGGACAGGCACCAGTATTGGGAGAGGGGGGCTGGCCGTCAGGGTCCACCGCGGCTCTGGCACAAACCCGGCGACACGGAGGTCGCACGGGCAGGAACGGACTGGCCGTGTCGGCTTCGCACTTTTTTGGTTTTAGAAGGGCATGACATGCCTATATCTGTGTCTCCCCCTCCTTTTACTCCTCCACCTCTTTTCTTTTCACATGGCTATATGTACTTGTCACTTTTCCATGTGTTAGTTCTGTCTTCTGAGCAGTTTGTCAGGTTTTGGACACCTTTGAAGGTGTTTTCTATGTGTTTCTATGTGATTTTTTGTTCGACGAACCGAACCGAACTCGAACACTACAGGGGTGGCTCAACACTATTCTTTAATTCTCTGCAGAGAGCGTTGCAAAAGACAGACAAGTGGGATGCTGACGCTATTGATGGCATCATCGCCACTCACCATCTTGGTGGACTCCTCAAAGTTTGTCAGGATGGTACATATGTCAGACATCCAGGTCCACTCCTGAGGTCTTATGTGTGGAGTCTGACCTGAATATCGACGGCCTTGTTGCAGCTGGTACTCCACATCTGCTCTCTTCAGCTCACAAATCCTTTGCAACATGTGGAGGGTAGAGTTCCAACATGTGGGGACATCACACACCAGTCGGTGTGCCGGAAGCTGTAAACGCTGCTGCAACACAGCAAGGGTGGCGGAAGCTGTAGCCGACTTACGAAAATGAGCTGACAGGCGGCGTACTTTGACAAGCAGATCTGGCAACTCGGGGTAAGATTTAAGAAACCGCTGAACCACGAGGTTAAGCACATGAGCCAGGCATGGTACGTGTGTGATCTCGCCTCGCCTCAGAGCCGCCACAAGGTTACGGCCATTGTCACACACGACCATGCCTGGATGTAGGTTCAGCGGTCTCAGCCACAGATCTGCCTGATCATTCACAGCTGTCCACAACTCACAAGCAGTGTGAGGTTTATCACCTAAGCTTATGAGTTTCATTTCAGCCTGTTGCCGCTTGGCTGAGACAGTACTGCAGTGCTTCCAGCTTGTAACTGATGTGGTGATATCTGAGATGGAGGCTGAACATGAGGAGGAGGAGGAGGATGATGCGCAGGAGCTGTATACTGTGGGGGCAACTCTGACTGACATAGGGCCCGCAATCCTCGGTGTGGGGAGGATGTGTTGGGTCCCAAGGTCCGACTGGGTCCCAGCTTCCACTATGTTTACCCAGTGTGCCGCCAGGGAGATGTACCGTCCCTGGCCACAAGCAATTGTCCACGTGTCCGTTGTCAGGTGGACTCTCCCAGTAACTGCGTTGTTAAGGGCTCGGCAGATGTTTTAGGACACGTGCTTGTGTAGTGCAGGGATGGCACACTGGGCAAAATAGTGTCGGCTGGGAACCGAGTACCGAGGGACGGCCACCACCATAAGGTTGCGGAAGGAATCCGTCTCCACCAGCCTAAAAGGCAGCATTTCCAACTCAAGCAGTCATGAAATGTGCGAATTTAGAACTGTGAATTTTCGATTTTGTTCAAAGGTCTGGGATATGGACAATTGAACGCTGCGGTGGGACGTGGACGTGGACGTTGATGCTGTTTCTTGAGAAACTGCCATAACAAGTGAAGACAGAGAGGAGGGGGCATCTTTGCATGCAGTATGGACAGGGGATTGCCTTGCACGCACAACAGAGGGTTCTATTACACGCACAACAGTGGAAGAAGCAGTGGTGACACCCGCTGACACTGGTCGTGGACCCTGGGGTTCACCCCGCAAAGTCGGGTGCTTTGCTGACATGTGCCTCATCATGCTGGTGGCGGTCAGGCTGGTAATTTTGTCACCCTGCTGATGCTGGCATGGCAGGTGGTACAAATGGCCTTTTTGGGGTTATCAGCAGAGTCTTTAAAAAAATTCCAGACTCTGGAAGACATACCGGTTGTAGTGGCAACGTCCCTCGTGTTGGTGTTATGGGGCACTGTTGCCCGCCTTCTGTGTGCGGCCACCACACTGCTTCTTCCTGCCTGTTGGGGTACTCTGCCTCCCTCCCCTGTGTGCTACTGGCCTCGCTCTGCGTGTCCTCCTGCCATGTTGGGTCAGTTACTAGATCATCCACCACCTCCTCCTCTTCCACTTGCGCACCACGATCCT